>NC_086079.1:8289667-13089667 GCF_948474715.1 Cydia amplana | reverse complement strand
AGGTTTGTCGGTGACAATCTTGTCACTTACCACTAAAATAGTACTTAGCAACTAGTAAATTTTAATATAAATAAGACTCGTCCTCCCCATTAGTGAACCCTGTGGCTAGTTGTGTAAAAACTACGGTACATGTACATAACCTTAGCTTACTTTAAATTGTTTTATAAATATGCACTACAATTGCCACCAGTTTGTTTCAATTTGACAAAAACAAAAAAAAAACCGTTCTTCAAATAATGTGAAGGCCGTGAAGACTGCGGTTCACATGTTTTTGAAATAAACTGACCGTCAAATTTTGTCTACGCAAACACCAAACAGCCTAACGTTTTTAGCACGTCATCAGTAAAATTTACTTGTTATAGTTGTAACGGGAATATCAAGACCTTAAAACCTGAAAATCGTTGACAACCCTCAGTGTAGATGGTTCTTGTAGCAATATGATAGGTATGTTTAGTAGGTATGTGTGTTGTCGTATCAGGGAAACTCGTGTACATACTACTTACGGCAATCTTCGGAAGTAAAAACATACTTCTGCACCTTGTCCCCATGTAATAAGGCCCAAAAATGAACACATCATCTTTGACGTCAATCAAACATGTATCTTGTCTTTTACGACCTTTTTATATTAGTTTTTCTATTGTTTGTAAGCGGTGGAAAGAGAACCCTGAGACTTTAGCGCCATCTCAACCGGAAAAGATAAGGTTTCAGTGTTCACCTTGACATATCGATTCAGGTACCAATTTTATAGCTAGATGTACCGAACAATTGTCAACCTTTTTACCATAGAGTAAGGACCTAGGTTTCGATGAGTTTCGAAACGTTCCGGAAACGTTCGATCTTTTTCACGTCGTGAGCAGTCTGATAGTAACACAATCTCAGAGCGGTCGGATACCTATATTTTCGAAAGAAGGTAACGCTTGGTGAGTTAACAATGATTGTTAGTTATATGTATTTAAGAAATTAGTCTGGTCTGGTGTTTAGTTAATTTAATACTTTTTGTAGTAATCTTTAGCTATCTTAAGTGTAATAGGTTCACTAGGTACTACCTAGTTCACCTGAATGCCGAAATTAAAATTTATGGCTGCCGATTAGACCGGCCTTTATTTACCTTTTTGGTGAAAACTTATTGCAGAAAAATCGTGGACAGCTGTGCTCAAGATTTTATTTAGTTGATTTAAACAAATTTGACTCCTGTAGTGATAAAATACGGAGCAATTTTGCTTATCGCGTAAATGATTTAATCATGATTGGATTGCTTGAACGCTTGCGCAGATTTCGACCCACATCCAGTTTGCACAACGGTCTGGGCCGTTGGGTTGCAATTTACAACGCTTTTTAAACCTATGTTATTTTAACCAGTATAAACGTGCTCGGGAATTGCATATAATTGTAACGTATTACGAGATCAAGTTATACTGGGAAAAGCTTATGATCAATAAAATTATTTGTTTATAAGGTAGTTGCACGCCCCTAGCCCAATTATCATTTTTGTATTTGGAACGATCCCTGCAGAGAGAAATCGAAATGAACCGTCTCAATTTCAGAGTTCCGTTATTGCGAGTTCATCTGTTCAAGTTTGGTTTAAAATTTTCGATGATATTAAGGGCTAGGACAGACGCGCTGGTTTTCAGCTACAAGTTAATGGGAGTTCACGCTGATTTTACATAATAATTACTTATAAAAATTTAGTTTCTCGTAAATGAATTACTAGAAATGATACGACAAGCAAGTGTCAAATAGACGAAAAATTTAAGTTATTTTCATTATTTTAAGTTATTCCTGGAACAGAGAGATTTACTTTCCCTTCTTAATATTTATATTTATTTATGGATTTTTATTAAAACCATAAACATAATTAATAACAAACTTAAAATAAAAATTAACCTAAAATTAAAACTACCTACAAAACTAAAACTAATACCTAAAAAATAAATAAAGATAATGTGGGTGACCTAGCCCAATATGTATATATTAGGCTAGATCACCCAGGTCCGATCCCTGTGGGAGGGTTCCCATAAGGCTGGCTGCGTTCCCCCTTTGGATGGCTATGCCGATCCGTTGGGCGAGGAACGAGCCAGCCCTACGGTCCCCGGTGACCTCGAAGATTTTTTTTGACAGCTGCCGAACTAGTTTATGGGCCCCTGGGCACCACGGTCCCAGAGTTTCTACTCCAAATGCCGCAAATATATGCCGGTCAGTGAGAGCTATATATTTGCGGCATTTTGCCGCCTCAGCAGCTGCGGCCGCCCCGCCCGCTCTCAGTGATGTTGAACCGAGGTGGGACGGTGCCAGGGTGTCCACACACGTTGCGTCCCAAATAAGGGCCCGTCCCACACTCCAGGGCACAAGGGTCATTCCGTCGGGTCTTTTTCCATCGTCACGCGCGAGGCCAGGTGGTTCAAGAATCGCTGGAACGTTGGCGCTGACGAAGGCCCGACGGAGGATGTCGTTAAGGCAGTGATAGGCGGCCGGCACTCTTAGAACACGATAAACCGTGGTGTCCAAGGCTGTCCACAAAAGTTCCGCAGTTATTCCTTGGTACAATGCCTCAAGGGCCTATTTTAGGTTTAAGCTAGTTTTTAATTTCTTTTAGTAATACCACTGTATATATCTTATTTGTAAATAAATTATTATTATCTCAGTTATTTTCATATCGACATAATATGTAACTACATGTACCTAATGTTCAAATCTTCGCAATTGGTCTTTTAATTACTTTTTAAGAAGATCATTCCTATAGTTTATATATATTAAGGAAACATACCTACTAACTAATAAATACTGGTTCTTAATTTTAAAAATGACAGTACTTATACAATTCTTTGAATAGGTAGCATAGATATCACAATCTTCAAGGAATTTCTCATTTTCCGACCTTGAACTTAGCAAATATAACAATTGTTCCAATGGAAGCTCCGTAAAAGTTTCGCGTGTCCGTAAATATTATAAAACTGAGTTCGTTTAAAAATAGACCAAATACCATTCAATGTTCCGTTCAGTATAATATTCAAATAAAATCAATGTAAACCATTGTTTTTCTTCTTCACGATGTTATTGAATATTTTTTGCGTGGATTGTCACAGTTACTTTGGAATAACGCTTTCGATGTCTTGTGAGTTATTGCTTTTTTATGGGTTTCTGTTTTTTGAATATGAATGGGTTACTTTGGGAATGGAATATTTAAAGAGCGAGCTGCAAGTTTGTCGCGTGTTTTCTTTTCTTTGTGACCTTGTTTGATAAATTGCTTTTACGGGATATTATTTATTGTAAACTCGTCCTAAATTGTAAACTTTAGACATAATGTAAGTACTTACCTGCATTAAAATTATGCATTGTTTTACCTATTGAAAGCAAAGAAGATATCCGAAAGCTGACGATTTTATGCAAAGCCAATTTTCAATACACAGCGAATTATTAGTCGCCGAAAACTTAAACAATTACTACATTGTAAGTCGCTTCCCGCTGTCTGGCTGTCCCTATGTATGCTTAGATCTTTAAAAGTACGCAAAGGATTTTTATGCGGTTTTTTAAATAGATAGTGTGATTCAAGAGGAAGGTTTATGTATAATTTGTTAACCTGTGCGAAGCCGGGGCGGGTCGCTAGTGTATGCGTAAATCTACACTAGTGATACTGTCAGCGCAACTGGGGCCCGTTTCTCAAAAGCTTGTAACTTGTAATACAAGTGGAAGTCCCTTTCTAACAAAAGCTGTCAAAGAGTGACATCCGCTTGTATTACAAGTTACAAGCTTTTGAGAAACGGGCCCCTGGTCTGGTCTGGTCGGGTACTGCTCCAGGAACCAACTGTCATTCACCTTTCGCTCCACTCAGATTCATTTACTAAAGCATCGGTTATTAACGAACCTAACGACTGTTATTATTTGTTATTAAACCGTTTTCACTTCGCTAACTAATGTGCTGTTTGAAGAAGTTTTTACATCAGTCTTTACTGAGATTGCTGAATGATACCCATCATTATTATTATGCAATTTTAACTTACCAAAAGGTCCAACAGAAACTTTATGGTTGCTGCATGAATCAAGCAAAAACAGACGTAATGTCAATTGCAAAAGAGTTTTGGCGTAGCAAGGTAATGATAAGAAGTTACAAAATTGTTTTAAACGCTTTGTCAATTTATTTAAATCAGTGGTTATTAACCTTTTATTATAATTTAATAAATGTGTTACATTTTTTGTTAATACGTATAATGGACTATCAAGAGTATAAATCCTAGTATATGTATAAAGGACTCTACTTTTTCTTTGATGTTGGTCGTAAGTGTATGGATTTTAGAGCTGTTTAACCATTCAGTATCATCATCATCATCACCTTCGTCAGGCTCCTTTTTCAATTGTGTGGGGGCTAAAACACAAGAATATCTATGGGCTCCTTTAACAAAGCTTTTTGCAACCTGCTTGCCGTCGCTGGTCGGGAACGACTTCTGGCCGGACTAAACAAAAAAATTACCCAGAGAAATCGATCGATCGATTGAACGATAACAACGATAACCTACACGATCATAATCATGATGATTTGCTCATCGTTATATTACGGTATTGTCATGGTGGTAACGAATTTTCATTTAGTTCTATTTTAAGATCCTATCAACCCAGTTATGACAGCGCCAATATGAACACTACTAAACCTTCATTGAAATTTTCATCTACTGGCTACTGGTTGCGGACCACTGGTTAAAATAATAAAGAATACTGACGGCTAATGCTAAGGCATTAACTTAGAAGATAGTTATCTGTAAGTTACGAGTGTCGGAAATGGTATTTGAAGTAATTGATGACGTGTAATTTCCGACGGACGTATTACGAGATGGCATTGGCAATGCTAAACTTTATTTAGCTCAGTGAGTATTGCATTACGTGGACTCTGATCTCCAATCACGCATATTTATTAAGAATGTTGGGTTCATTCATTTCTGGTTTAGCCGTAGGTGATGTACGAGGTAACGCGACTGCATAACTAAAGTAAAAATGCACAGAGTGACATTAACGCATGTATCTTTATATAACCTTTTACTTTCAGCGTAATACGCTTAGATGTTCATTATCTAATAAATTATGATGTGTTGGTGTTAAGTAATTTACTGTTTTATTTTTGTTTACAGGTACATCCGGATGTTTTACTGAACATGACAAAAAACGAACAACGAGGTAAAATTAGGTTACCTTTTAACTTTGACGGCTAAGTTCTTCTTTTAATATAGACTTTTAATTTAGAGAGATTTTCATATATAATAACAGAAGTTTAGCGTTGTGTCTGTATTCCAAGGGAGTGCTCCCCCAATTTTTCTTTTCCGCTTTCCGGAGCCTCCTATTTGGTTTTAGCTTATTTGGTCTTCATACCATGGTTTAGATTTAGATGTATTTATTTCATAACACTAAATATTACAGTATACATTACTTTAGACTACTCTGTAATATTTTACATTATGAATTCATGTCACTGCATGCATCATAAGAAGGATAGCTGATATCGTAGTCCATTTTATTCCATGCACTAAGCACGATCCACAACTATCTTATCATGTAACACACACACTAATCTACAGACCTTACGACACATTTTGCCAATTTTCATTCAGGATTCAAACATTACTCATGGTTTGTTGATTAGCAGTCCGTATCATTGGCTCGTCCCTGGTACAAACCAGACGAGACACGGCGCGTACGGGCGCCATGCTCTGTTTCGTATCTGTGCTGAGAGAAACAATGGCTAATTACGTCCCACACATGCTGCATAACTTATGTATTGTTAACATATAAAAAAACGTCCGTTTGTACGGACATATGCATATGGGGTTGGGAAATTGTGGAGTAAAGGATTGATTACGCCGGAACTTGACGCAGCGTGTATGAATTGTCATTTCTTTCCCGAGGACTACGAAAATAAAGGTGACGTTCGGATGTCAAATGCAGCTGCAATCCTGTTGCGGCGTCGTTGTTGGAAGGAAAAGCGAAGGAATGAACGCCACGGCAGTAATGCAGCGGCGAACGCCTGTCATTCAATGAAATGAAATGAGAGAATGAAATGAATGAATGAGAGATACATATTATAATGCTCTTTACTCGTGGCCCTTTGATTAGGTAAACTTACATATCTTAGCGTAAACGGTACATTGTTTTACTATAAATAATCTCACTCCAAGTAAAGCATGGCACTCGAA
This sequence comes from Cydia amplana, assembly GCF_948474715.1. Lineage (NCBI taxonomy): Eukaryota > Metazoa > Arthropoda > Insecta > Lepidoptera > Tortricidae > Cydia > Cydia amplana. The sequence continues at coordinate 13,083,491 of NC_086079.1, read as the reverse complement.
CACGTACTCTGACAAAACCTGCGATAAAAACAAAACAGTTACGATACCAGTTCTTATTGTACGTTCTAAAAGTAACGGCCAATCGATTTAAGCTCTTGGCGTATTGTCTTAAAGACCATATGAATTTTATTAATTAATACGGGATTTAAGTATCGCGTTCTTATTGCCAAGTTCTATAAATACTGATCATTCAAATAGAGCCTTTAATGCAATACTTCAAGGTTCAGAAGGTTACGAGTATTTTTATTAATTATGCGATGGGATACGTCGGTACGTCAATACCCTACCAGTCAGTCACATTAATTAAGGACATGGTTTTAGCTACGCAGGATTGTGGTGTGAAATGTAAGCGGATGTTGTGTTACTATTTATTTTATTTTTACAAAAAATGCATAACGAGAAACGAAATACTAGTATCTGGGTATTACTCAAGATACAACGTACGTAATCAGTATTTTTGTTGACTCGTAGAAAAAGTACTTATTGTATACAATAGTGATATAATCAAGCTTTTCAATTTCGTACCTCACTAAGGCAACTCAGCAAGCTTCTTTGCCTAAACACGGTACTCGACTGAAAAGCTCTCACGTAACGTAAAACATTATATCACGATTGTATAAAATACTATTTTATGTTTTATGGGGTATCGCGAAATCATTGATCGATCGTACTTAAAATATATTATAATAATATAGTACTTAATACTTATTTGTATGTATATTTTATTTTAAATTACCTGCATTTGAGGAATACAGACATTTCGCCGTCAACCTGTTTTCTACAAAATGTCTAAGCGTTTTGTATAGATGACTAATGTAGGTACCTAAATGATTTCCGCTACCGCTTATAAACTGGACACCAATAGCGATTTTATGCACGTCTACCGGTCTAGGTAACCGTTACCATCGTCTACGGCTACGACTTAAAACACTGACCCATAATTAGTTCGCGGAACAATGATGCTTAGCGATTTATTGGAACGTAATCTAATCGACATAGGTAACGGATTTGTGCAATTCCTGACTGCGAAATTTAGAAGAGGCGCAATGTTTGGTTTTAATTTATTGGTGCAGTTATTTTTAATGCGATTTTACATTTTAATATAGAAATTTTCCTTAATGAAATGCAACTGTGTATGCGCATGAATCATGAGACATCACATTATGAATGAGACTCAAAACTCACTTATTACTACCAACTAGCTTTGAGCCATATTGAACTGTACGGTAGTGTCAAGACAACGTTGTTTTTTTAAAATTAGTGAGTTTTGGTTGTTACCTAATAATTTGTGAATATATGCTGCTACATAAAGTTATTGAACTAGTGAACTACAGCTACTTACATCATATAAATTTAACTGCCCATTAGGCTGCTTCCGATACCGCTGTTACTTAGCAGTAGACATAAGTCTTTAATAAATTCTTGTGATACTGTGGTAATTTTTTTCTTAAATAATCACTGAATTTTTCATATGATTATGTCTCCTTATTGTACAATTCTTAGACAGTAGAATAAAATTCGATAACTACTTACGAATAAAGACTTCGTTAATCGGACTATTAGGCGTGGGCTTATTGAATGGCATGCTATTAAATATCGGTGATTGATTGTCTTTTGTTTAATGGCAGCGGCTTATTAAGACAACTCGTTCCGGTTTTAGGGCAATAGACTAAACGGAAGTGTTTTGAGAAAGTTGTTGTTTTATTTTGAACCTTAATGTCTAAATAATAAGGGTGGGTATAAATAATTCTGAAATGCATAAAGTGTAGCAATTTTGAAAACTTTTACCTTACATTTAAAGGCCAAATAATTGAAATTTAGTGAATCGCTGACTTGATAGGAAAATGCATTTTTACTCAAAGAATGAAATACCTAATTAGGTTTGAACTTTAAATGGGTATTAGGCAAGTTTTGTGGTTTCTATGAACAAATTTAGGTACATAGGTACTTATCTCTCGTTAAATGTAAGGTAAAAGCCAAGGCGTAATTATTTAGCTAATGCGATCTATAGTTTCATTCCATGATGAAGAATGGGCTACCGTCTATATCATGGTTACATATTATAAATTAGCCTTTTCTTCAATGTTTTGTCATACTCGACTAGAAGAATAAAATAAATACTGAACAACTTTTACTTTAGGACTAATCCCGAAATTGGAAATGAAAATTTGCCGTACAATTATTTGTCTAATTGATGGGATCATGGGATAGTTAGGTTAGTTAGTCCATTTTTTTTTGGGATTTCCGGTTTGGCCCCATAACAAAAGTAATAACTAAAAGTACAAAAATACAGCGTGTATGAAATATACTCTTACAATAATCTTTAATTAGCTTAAAACAGCTATTAATTGATACCAAAACTGCCAACGATTGGAGTCAACCAGGGACCCGATTTTCGAATTTCGTGCGCTCCCTTCAATACCATTTCCACTACTAGGCATAAGTATAAAGTCTACTAATAGAACTGAAAACGAGTTGTTCATACCATTACATTCCCAATTTCTATCGCTCATATTTCAAAAATTACAGCCGTTTTATGGCTCATTTAGACGGCGCGCGAACTCGTATACGATTTTAGTTACATTGCGGATTGCGGACCATTAAGGTTACATCAATTCAACAGACCGATCAAATAACGTGATGTAATGAAACTAGCATGCGAGTTCTCGCCCTGTCTAAATGAGCCCTTACACAGATTTTCGAGTGATGAAATCGATCGCTCGAAATTCAAAAAAGCGGCCAAGTGCGAGTCGGACTCGCCCATGAAGGGTTCCGTATTTAGGCGATTTATGACGTATAAAAAAAAACTACTTACTAGATCTCGTTCAAACCAATTTTCGGTGGAAGTTTACATGGTAATGTACATCATATATTTTTTTTAGTATTATCATTCTCTTATTTTAGAAGTTACAGGGGGGGGGACACATTTTACCACTTTGGAAGTGTCTCTCGCGCAAACTATTCAGTTTAGAAAAAAATGATATTAGAAACCTCAATATCATTTTTGCCGGTTTGCTCCGACTTCAAGTACCTCGGTTCGCTAGTACAGTGCGATGGCAATATCGATCGTGACGTAAAAAACCGGATTAGCACTGGATGGATGAAATGGCGACAGGTCACGGGAACCATTTGCGATGCCCGAATGCCTCTTCGGTTGAAGGGTAAAATTTATAAATCAGTCATAAGACCTGTCGTCATGTATGGATCAGAGTGTTGGCCCCTAAAGGTGACGGATGAAAAGAGATTGCATGTAGCGGAGATGAGAATGTTAAGGTGGATGTGTGGCGTGACAAGAATGGATAGGATAAGGAATGAGTATATAAGAGGAAGCCTGAAAGTTGCACCCATAACAGAAAAAGTAAGGGCAAACCGCCTAGCCTGGTACGGACATGTGATGCGGAGGGATGAAAGTCATGTGACGAGAAAGGTATTACGAATGAATGTGGAGGGAAGTACAAGGAGAGGAAAACCGAGGAAAAGGTGGATGGACTGTGTGAGAGATGATATGAAACGAACGCAAGTGAATGATGAGATGACGGGTGACAGAGAGGTATGGAAGAGGAAGACATGCTGCGCCGACCCCAAGTAAATGGGACATGGGCAAGAGAATGATGAATATCATTTTTGAAGACCTAGATACCCCACACATGGGTTTGATGAAAAAAAAATTTTTGATTTTCAGTTCGAAGTATGGGGAACCCCAAAAATTTATTGTTTTTTTTCTATTTTTGTGTGAAAATCTTAATGCGGTTCACAGAATACATCTACTTACCAAGTTTCAACAGTATAGTTCTTATAGTTTCGGAGAAAAGTGGCTGTGACATACGGACGGACAGACAGACGGACAGACAGACAGACAGACAGACATGACGAATGTATAAGGGTTCCGTTTTTTGCCATTTGGCTACGGAACCCTAAAAACGGCCCCCAGGACAATAAACCGCATTGCAATAATCCAGATCTCTCCGATAAGTTCCGTTCATATTTCGATGATTTCTCTTCGAGTCAATAAATTCCGATTCTGAACGTTACGGCTGCGGCAGTGTTTTGTTTTTATCGACCAAATCATAATTATGATCTCTTGAATACGGAATCGTAAATAAAAGCGGTCAAATACCGGTTGTTAAAAATAATAGTGGTTCGTTTAATATAGGTAAGGGCATATACATATAGGAATATACATATTTAAATAAAAAATATATAATCCCAATTCAGCTATGCGTTGAATAGGTATCTCAAACGTATTACCTACATATACTCCACATCGTCTTAAACTTTTTCATGCAATGTTAGTAACATTAAGTATGTCAAGATTGTCAAGTAAATAAGAAAATAGTAGTTTATGCAACAGTGATATAATAAGGGTTCTTAAAATTCAAGGGTCGAAGTTACAAAACGAGACGTAGTCGAGTTTTGTAAAAAAAGACCCTTGAATTTTAAGAACCAATTATGAGCTGTTGCATACATTACTTTTTCTATGACAGCTGCAAAAAAAAAAAAAAAAAAAAAAAAAAAAAAAAAAAAAAAAAAAAAAAAAAAAAAAAAAAAAAAAAAAAAAAAAAGTTACTATTAAAAATAAAGAGTTATTATTAAAAAAAAGAGTTATTATTTAAAAAAAATTTAGTTATTATTTAAAAAAAAAAGAGTTATTATTTAAAAAAAAAAGAGTTATTATTTTAAATGAAAACATACCTCTTTCAATCAAGATGATAGGAACTTGTATCTTTAAAAAAAATAAAGCAGTTGTATTATACTCATAAGATGACTGCTAGCAGTCATCTTATGAGCCTATAGACAAAGCATTCAAATGACATTGCTTTAGATATCACTGTCAGTCATTTAATTGACACATTTAAGTGCTGGAGTAGAAAAATAATTAAACGTGTTTAAATTATAGTACTTAACTCAAAAAATAAGTGTGAGTTATTATTATACCATCCTTTACTAGATTTTAAAAGACCACCTGACCTCGACTAACCTCAAAACTTAACTATTAAATGGCCGCCTTCCCATACAAATGAGATAAAACTGTCGTAAAGCCTAATTATGGATACGTAAAAAAACGTAATAATACATAATGTTTATTTTAATATTAAAGCACAGATTACCTACAAACTCGATGAAGCATATGGGGCGACTAGTTGACGCTCTCATAATAATTCCGACTGAGTGCAAGGTCGTGCATTTCAATTGCGTCTACATTCGCACCTATATTACAAATATCAGTAAATAATTATTACAATTTAGAGATATAGCACGCTGAGTAGTAATTTATGAACACTAATGTTTAACTTGACTTGTAACTAAGTAGGTACCTAACTAATAAATTAATGATGTAATAGAATCTTGCAAGTAAATATTATTATACCTACTTCTAAACTATGCGATTATATATGTAATACTTACAAACAATACCATACTTTGGTACCATCGAGTTGATCTGGTGATGCAGCCAGAAGATGAACAGTGAAACTCTTCGACGGCTACTATTGGACCACTCGAGATAGAGCTCATATGATTAACTTTGACGTCGAATAATTTTGAGGTCTTAGGAGTAGGAGGCAATAAATAAGTGTGTTTAAAAAAATAGCAGAAGCTTGTTTCACGTATATTGCGCCTATCTGTAATGAGCAGATTTACGTAAAAGCATCAAGTGCGGTGTCTAAAGCAGGTAGTCTATGATATAAAAGTTCAGTGTGTGAACATTTTAGTCTACTTGAGCTGGTAATTAGTTGCGTAATCGGGTTGCGTGACGTTGACGAGTCTGAATCTTAGGTTATAGGATTTGGCTTAGACGTCTAGACTAGAAGGGTTGGTTGGTTGCAAGTTTTTATCGGGTACAATTTCTTTTGAGTGAGGGACTTGAAAGTTTTATCAAAGTTAGAAAACAGGAAAAGTGATTGCTGCTTTTTTGAAAATTCAAAGGGAGTTAAAATGGAGGTGAAAATATTGCTTCAAATAGGACATCCGGCAAAATATTTGAATATTCTTCTTATAAGGGGGTGAGAGAAGGTTGTTGAAACTTGAAAGTTTGTATCTAGAACAAATATTGCTTTGAGGAGGGGAGTTGAGTTACCTATTTATCCCAACTATATTTGTTTGCTGCAATATACAATTACAACAACCAACAAAAAAATCTACGTGAACGAAGTCGCGGGAAACAGCTAGTTTAAGCATAGGTATGCATTTCAAATTTCAAGTTCCTACCGTCAGTGGGTTATTAACATAAAAAAACCGGCCAAGTGCGAGTCGGACTCGCGCACGGAGGGTTCCGCACCATCAACAAAAAATAGAGCAAAACAAGCAAAAAAAAACAAGCAAAAAAACAGTCACCCATCCAAGTATTTAACTGACCCCGCCCGACGTTGCTTAACTTCGGTCAAAAATCACGTTTGTTGTATGGGAGCCCCACTTAAATCTTTATTTTATTATGTTTTTAGTATTTGTTGTTATAGCGGCAACAGAAATACATCATCTGTGAAAATTTCAACTGTCTAGCTATCACGGTTCGTGAGATACAGCCTGGTGACAGACGGACGGAGGGACGGACAGCGGAGTCTTAGTAATAGGGTCCCGTTTTTACCCTTTGGGTACGGAACCCTAAAAACAATCAATTATGATTAAATAACATTTCTGTTAAATTTTGCATAATATCTGTCACCTTTATGCCTTAATTACAAAGGGTATATACAAAATAATCATAACATTATGATTAATATTTTATCATAATATGCCATATAATAATAATTGAAAGGCACAAACGTTCCAACGTTATCAGCTATCGTCATCCTTCACCGGAATATATCCAATGGGGTTGGCCGGTCGAAGTACTTAGCAGATGGCGCCATCATAGCTTGCCCTGTCAATCCCTAGAATTGTGTCAAATTTTTGTTTTTTAATGCCCTGGATGCCAGCCCTTTAAGCCAAATCTCATAGAAAAAGGGGCAAGCTATTATGGCGCCATCTATGCAAACCTTTGACAGTTGCCAACCCCATTCGTATAAAATCAAAAAAGCGGCCAAGTGCGAGTCGGACTCGCCCATGAAGGGTTCCGTATTTAGGCGATTTATGACGTATAAAAAAAAAACTACTTACTAGATCTCGTTCAAACCAATTTTCGGTGGAAGTTTACATGGTAATCTACATCATATATTTTTTTTAGTTTTATCATTCTCTTATTTTAGAAGTTACAGGGGGGGGGGGACACACATTTTACCACTTTGGAAGTGTCTCTCGCGCAAACTATTCAGTTTAGAAAAAAATGATATTAGAAACCTCAATATCATTTTTGAAGACCTATCCATAGATACCCCACACGTATGGGTTTGATGAAAAAAAAATTTTTGAGTTTCAGTTCGAAGTATGGGAAACCCCAAAAATTTATTGTTTTTTTTTTTCTATTTTTGTGTGAAAATCTTAATGCGGTTCACAGAATACATCTACTTACCAAGTTTCAACAGTATAGTTCTTATAGTTTCGGAGAAAAGTGGCTGTGACATACGGACGGACAGACAGACGGACAGACAGACAGACAGACAGACATGACGAATCTATAAGGGTTCCGTTTTTTGCCATTTGGCTACGGAACCCTAAAAATAAGGAACATTCCTTATTGTATACATACATACATCAATGAACGTTATCACTATCAGAGATCGTCAACCTTCGCTGGATTACATTTGGATACATATACGGCTCGTAATCGTTCGATGTGACCGTTACATGCAAATATGTAAAGGCGGTTCACACGTGCAGGTTTGGCGGGAAGTGGAAATGATAACGGTCGTAAGGACTTTGGATGATTAAGATTAAGGACCGTATAATTTTGGGCGCTATTTATAATTATTTTATTTCCAACCATGAGAGCTGTAGAATGTATTTAGGTAAATTAAATACCTACATTAATTTTATAATAAGAAAATGGTGGCATCTAAAAACGCTGTTTTTTAACATTTAAATTGAAAGCAGGGTTTTATCAATCAATTAATAAAGAGTGATTTTATGTACATTTTATAATTTTAACACGTAAAAATAGTATGGTTTTTGTAAGAACATAAATAATTGACATTATATTAAACGTCAAGTAAACTTGTAAGATTTATTTTATAGAGATAAGAAGATCTTTGTAAGAAATGGTCATTTTAGAATTTTTATTATGACAGTTTAGATTAAAAGGTATATTATTGGCAGGTGTACTCCAAGTACAAAATGTGTACTTGCCCTAACTCTACACATGCCTCCGTGTGCCCTCGTTTTGAACAAAAGACTATAAATCACTTGCGTAATTCCTGTGCCTTTGTCTGAGAGATGAGCATTTACGAAACAGTCCGAGATTCGCTTGTCTCCATTAATTAGTTCAGTTTAATGTAATGATGTATTGTACTGAGGAAATGTTGATACGGTTTATTGTGTACAACCTGCGTTTGTTCTTTTGCTACAGCTATTAAACCTGGAAATACGACTGTTCGAGTATACATATATGGTTTAAAATATCTTGAATTACCGCAAAACATAATGCCATATCTGAAAAGCGAACCAATATGACCATAATATTTGTTATTGTGTAAATTAGGCTAAAGATAATGCATTTTGAATACGCATTTTTTTACTGAAAAGCTGAATGTTTAATTTTTTTTTCTATACCTAATGGAATTCAAGTGATTGTTAATGTGACTTGTAAAACAGTTTTCATTTAATACTTCATTTGACATAATTGATATCAAGATATCGATGATAAAACTACTTTCTGAAGTAAATTGACAGCATGTTTGACAGGTTATCTAGGGCTAACAAACTAGGTTTCTCCACGTACTATGGTTAAGTAATGAAAACTGGATTAGTTTAAATTCCTAGATTATAAAATCAAAAAACTAGTAAAGTAAAAAAAGTTTACACTTAATTTTTATAAGTCAGTCAGTATCTCATTTTAAAAATCCTTGACAATTTTAAGAGTGTTACTTGATAACTTGATTGATGTGAGATGTGACGAGTCACTATTCACTTCTTATTGAAAAAACGACTACAATTTAATTAATCTGGTAAGTCAATTGTTTTGTATTGACTGGTATTACACTCGAAGCTACTGGTACTTGCTGGTTTAGATAGAACATAGACATAATACCGCCATATTCTACATCATTACTGCATGCTCTTTGTTTGGCAAGTACCTATTCAAACAAAAACGATTAAACTTAAATGTTTGTCTTATTCAATAAATAAAGGGCTTTCTAATATATAAATCATAATTACTTTGACCGGAAAACGATGTGAAAGCATCGTAAACTTTTCGTTTTATTGACTGTATTTCCCACACTAAAATGATATCGATAACATAATCGATCATATTATGAAATAAAAAACTATTAAAATGGATTCAATATACGCGATAATCCGTTTTCATAGTTTTATTTCATGAGTAACTTTCGCGGTAACCGAAGACAAGACAATATTACGATCATATTATTTTATAATTCACATTTTCTGGTTTTTGTAGGCTAAAAATAAATGAACATGAAATGTACGACTTTTACACTTATTTAACTGTTTGCACTAATCTCAATGAAATAGACGTGGGAAAACTAAAAACTATGGGAAGGTCATTGGCGTCATTTCACATTAAATGAATTCCATGTCAAGTAAATTGACGACACCTGCCTACGTGAGATATTTCTTAATATCCTGATAGTGTGTTTTTGGACATGATGAAATCGTAACATGAAACATAAAAGTTCCGTTACAGTATGGTAAGTGCGTTATGCAAGGCAAGGGTCAGGTTATTTTACCAAATATAGCTTGGACATTACAAAGAGGTTTGATTTAATTATGGTTAGGTATGTAACAGAAGCGACAGGTCTCAAAATCCTACGTGTTTTTTTTCATAACTAAGAACAGCTGTAAATAAGTAACGAAATAAATTCATTTGTATTTGTATAAACTAAATTTGTTACAGAGAAAAGAATAGAAAAGGGTAGTTTTACAAAAAGTAGGAAAGAATAAGAATATTAGACTTTTTCATGCACTATTTAAAACTTCAAGAAACGAGGCAAGTAAAAAATACTATTTTTTCTAATAATAGTTGGATTCAAAGGGAATGAATATGAAACTTATTTACTTATTTACATTGATGAATGAGTTGATGACAGATGAGATAAAGGGCAGAACACTGTCAAATGTTTATCGATTAAATTAAAAATAATCGTCTAGCTGAAGACATGGCCTCACAGACAAGATATCCTCTAGACTGAGCATAGTAGCGCTACCCCTTCTGCCACAAATATACGGTAGTTTTACTCCATTTTCGAGTCAAAGTGTCTTTGTGTGACGTCCGTGTCTTTGAACGGACCAATCACGGCACGGGACTCGCTCACCTCGTCCCCCGCACCTCAGTATTTTTGACAGCATCGGTTTCATGAAATAATTTCTCTAAACTCCGTCTAGAGGATTCCTAGTCTATGCATGGCCTACATAGTGCCTACACCTTGAATCGACTATCAATTTAGCTACGGTGATTGTTACTAAGGTGAGTAAAGGAAAAGTGGAAATCAGCAACCTCTTCCCAACCTTCCGCAAAGCTGACATGATCGCACCAGAAACACAATTTACTATGTCATTATCACCATTGCGAAGGATGCACGTTTATGACAACTTTCTATTTTCAAATGTCCCATCTATAACAATTTCCGGCTCATTAGGTTCTTCATTATACGCTCACGCGATGTACGAATCAAGACGTAACCAGGGGTCAAAGTGAGGTTTCCTCAAAAGTGATGTATGGGATTATGTAACTGATCAGAAAAGTGACCATTTTCGAAATTAGGGACGCGGTCAACCAAGATGTGGTTTTCGATTGATAAAAATCTGAGGCCATTAAAATTTATTAGACAAGGAATGAGGTATGGCTGGATGTCGCTCGAGATCAACAGGTAGCGAACACCGTATGAACTGGGGAGAATAATCGGAAAGCGTACTTTGGGCCCTGAAGCAGCTGCAGCCGAGGATACATCCAGAATTAGGGCCGATTTAGACGGCGGCGCGCGAACTCTTTTCGTTTTAATTACATTGCGGACTGTTGGTTACGTCCAATTCAACCGAACGATCAAAACCCGCAATGTAATGAAATTCGCTTGCGAGTTCTCGCATCGTCTAAATGAGCCCTAAACGATGTCTGCAACCTTGCTGTCTGAAATGAATGAAATTATCCCATTGAATACAAGATGGGAATTGGGAATCTTTCTGGTCGAGTGCGGACCTAAATAGTTTGCGGAACATTATTGGCCCCAAAGTACCTCAAAGAGATATACTAATAGTAACAGTAGCTAAAGTTTAAAAAACAGGAAGAATAAGTATCTCTTGAATTTTAATTGCTGTATAACCTGTAATAGGTACTTTCAATACTCAAGGTAAATAAATACACAGTCCCTCTTACCTCTGACCTTAATATATTTTCGTCCCCGCTAAACATAATCTTGCAACACAGCATCATTTACGTTAAATCCATAGACAGTCGAATGTACATAATACGCGATGACATTTGGTTAAACGGCTCATCTAGGATAATGAATGCCTTATCTAGTTAAACCGTCGACTTAGTTACCAAACAGATATTAAAGATCTTGTTTGACAGTTGGCTACCAAATAAGAATGCCATGATTGGTTGAGGCCGATGAAACTTAAAAGGTGAGATCAGTAAATGGACAGGGGACAATTTTACACTCATTGACCTAGTCCCATTCCAAACTATTCTTAATACTTTGGTTGTAGACAAATGGAATAGGCACCGAATGGGAATTGAAGCGATTGAATTAAGAATCTGGTCGATAATTACATACCTTTAACTTTGCGAAACTCACTACGATAAACGTAAAATCAGTTTATGTTTCTCTTAATAGACATACCTTACAGATCTGACATTCCTTCGACTCAATAATATTACTTTGTGGTGATTATTAGCCGGCCAATGAATTGACAGGTTAATTGCGAGTACATAGTAATCAAGTTAAAGCGGACGGCGACAGTATGACGCCGGCTGTCGCCTTGCGCCAGCACTGAAACAAATGACATTCGCGCAATAAAGGCAGAGTCGGTGCGGGGGCAAGATTCGATAGGTAGTTTTTATTGACAGATATTAACTTGACTAATCTTGTGAAATGGATGCAAAATTTTATACAGACATCTATTGAAATTGTTATTTCTGTCGACAAGGATTAACAACTTGTGCGCATATAAGCAATGTTTTTGTTAAACAGGTTAATTGAAAAAAGTTTAGGCCTACCTAGGGGTTCGATTAAAAAACTATGCTCTACTAACTTCTAATAACTTTGGCTATTTATAATTGTAACCTAACCTAACCACTTTAACCGTTTTTCCTTAACTTCATTAATCGACGTGGTTTTCAGCCACCAACTAGAAACAAGCAGGCAAGACTTTGTTTCTAGCAGTTTGACGTCATTTTGTTACAAAAGTCTAATTAATGACCAATTCAAAGTTTCTTAGTTCACCAAGGGCCGCCATTACAACAACGCGAATTGTGCCCCTGATTAGTTTAATTTACCCCGAGTCACGAATCACACACGAATTCGGATTGTTTGCAAACAATAAAACACAATACAGACATTTCGGGTCGCGGCCAAGTGCACTACGAAACAAAATTATCGAGTCAAACTATTATAGACCTTATCTTTAAACTTTTAAAAGCTTAGTCAGATGCAGCAGTGTAGTTTGTTTAGGTACGTATTTTTACGCCGGCCTCGAATCTAATGAGCTTGTTGTAATGTATTTTGTATGTATTCAAATGAAATTGACAACTTTCGCAACACTGTTGTCGCTTGACGTATTGCCGTGAAATTGTCTTATGGCTTGAATATATGGAGTAAAGTAGGACATTCTACCGTATTTGAACTTCAAGATATTCACAAGAAACGACACGTACTAGATCCATTCTAGATACGTTATAGTTTAGATTTCAACTAGTTCTCTTTTGCAGCGCAATTCGGGCAACCAATGTCACTTTTACTTTATATATAGTTAGATATCTATTAGATGGGAATTGGATCTCTAAGTCATATCTTGTGGAAATCGTTCAAGAGTATCTCCCGAATCGCGCAAATGTCAAATTTGACAGGTTAGATCTTAAACATATCGTTATCGTATCTTGGTGATGTCTAAAATATGTCTAATAGATGTCTATTTCAAAATCAGAATCGGGCCCAATGTGTCGGTCAAATTGTTGTGTCGGTTCAGTGACCTTTGCATGCCTTTGCTGTTCACTTTGGGAATCTGACCAGCTATCATGGTCGCATTTTTATCACCTATCATGCTATGCGCCACCTTCGCACTTACATATTTGTTAGAACGTGACAGCCATGGTGACAAATGATAAAGAGCCGGCCATCTTAGCCCTACTGGTCAACCTAGATTGAAACCGCGAAAGTAATGTCATTTGGATCATTATTTTTAGTGGACCAGCATTAGTTTCTCAAAAATGTAGTCTAATTGGTTATTTAAAACTAGCGCCTGCCCTCGACTTCGTCTGCGTAGAATTAGTAAGTATTTCACCCCATTCACCTTCACTCTTTTCACCCGTTAGTTATTTTCGAATTTATAATATTAGTATAAATTAGGTATTACTTACCTGACATTTTAGATAACGTTACTTGTAACTTATCAGTACCTCTAACTTTTTAAAACAGTTAAACGTCAATATATCACGTTCGAATAGCACGTTATTCAATTTGTCATTACATACTGTTACATAAAATAAAGCAAATCAATAACTGTGACATAATAAAATATCTATTAGAAAACTGTATAGGTAAGTACGTTTTTCAATTTTGCGTTTCATTTACAATCTATAACTGCTGTGCGATTCAGTAATCGATCACTACTGGCATAGATCTGAGGATTTCGTGTTAATGTTACTTATTTTGGATTCTATTGCAAGGCCGTAAGGTTGCGAATGATAATTAAGTTTTTGCTACTTGCTCGATGAAGCGTCACGGGAGCGCGCGATCAGTGCTATGTGTATTTTCTCATCGGTTGAGCGAGCACGGGCTGGTGTCTATTCAGAATACCCAGTGTAACGTGACCTCAAGGTCCATAATAAATATTCGTAATTAAAAAGCCAAGTTATACTGGTTTTATTGAATGTTTTGATTCGCCAGGGCTCGGTAAGCTTTTGGAAGGGAGTATTGAATCAATTTCTCTGACACCTTATTTGCACGTAATGATTATTTTTACTGTATTTAAAATCGATATGAAACTGTGTTAAACATGCGTCATGGATCCTGGCACAACAGCAAAACGATACGAGAATTATACGAGGATCGATGAAATGCTCAAATTGACACACTAAGAATATCGACACCCTTGACGCAACTCTAAAAAACGGCCAAGTGCGAGTCGGACTCGCCCATGAAGGGTTCCGTATTTAGGCGATTTAAGACGTATAAAAAAAAACTACTTACTAGATCTCGTTCAAAACAATTTTCGGTGGAAGTTTACATGGTAATGTACATCATATATTTTTTTTTAGTTTTATCATTCTCTTATTTTAGAAGTTACAGGGGGGGGACACACACATTTTACCACTTTGGAAGTGTCTCTCGCGCAAACTATTCAGTTTAGAAAAAAATGATATTAGAAACCTCAATATCATTTTTGAAGACCTATCCATAGATACCCCACACGTATGGTGTTGATGAAAAAAAAATTTTTGAGTTTCAGTTCGAAGTATGGGGAACCCCAAAAATTTATTGTTTTTTTTCTATTTTTGTGTGAAAATCTTAATGCGGTTCACAGAATACATCTACTTACCAAGTTTCAACAGTATAGTTCTTATAGTTTCGGAGAAAAGTGGCTGTGACATACGGACGGACAGACAGACGGACAGACAGACAGACAGACATGACGAATCTATAAGGGTTCCGTTTTTTGCCATTTGGCTACGGAACCCTAAAAACATCTTAAGAGCCAACAGGAGTGGTCATTTCTCCATACAAACGTACTCGACTGTTTCCTCCGTGGGTTTTGAAGCTAGAGCAATAATTTTTTCAACATAGATTAATATTGTCAATATCTGTGTCGAACCGTTTTGCTTTTTTTGATATTTTTGTTTTTTAAGGCGCTAGAGCCCTTCAAAAATGGCCAAAATGGCCTAATTGACTATGCCGCAATAAGAGGCGTGGTATTCAAAATTGATATCAATTAGCCAAAAAAGCAAAACGGTCCGACACAGATAATTTATAATCATTTAGATTTCCAAATTTGGTTACGATTGGTTAAGTTTTGGAAGAGGAAACAGTAGAGTACGGAACCTCGATTTTTGAGATTTTTACGCAGGATTTTTCGCCTTGTCCTTATCGCACTAGTTTTAAAAGACGCTTCCGTTAGCGAGACGGGTATATTTACCTAAAATATTTAAATCTCAGCTCCTGTTTCCTCTTAAGTTTACACAACGTCATACCCATAGTTAATCACAATGAAATTGCCTTCCACTCATTCATCGGCTATTAGTCCGTCGACTTCCGGAATTGAACCGAAATTGATTTTCGATTAACGCATTTATATCGCTGTTACCATCGTAATTGTGATACGGAATACACACGTTCAGTTACGTAATACACCATTCTATAGGTGCAATTCAAAATTGACGTAAAAGTTCTCGAAACAAGGTTGCTTTTTGAATGATTCGTTGGAGAAAATGAAAATACTTGATGTTCCAACGGCGTGAGACTTTGCGAGTTACATGAACGTAAAAGTACGCAATATTACGGTCAAATATGTCTCATTCCTTAGTAATATCTAAGTAAAACGTATATAATAAGTATACGTGACAACGTGTGAAGGCTTCAGATACGAACGTGAGATAATTTGATGTGCTCTTTTGATAACGTTATAGAACTAAAAAGTATGGTAAATAGATAGTCAATATAGTTGTAATGTACTTTTATACTGTAAAAACCTTCTTAAATAACTACAAGCATTTTTATCAGGAAAAAGTACTACTTCATAAGCAAAATGTTTTGAAGACTTAAACACGAAACCCGACTACAAGTCAATATAAAAGAAAAACACATTGAGACTTCATTCATCAAAATCGGCTCTGTAGTTTTAACGCTATAGTGGATAACATATATTGCAAACATTACCTGTCCACCGGCCTACTTATACATACTAAAATTATAACTTTTGGCTTTGTCATAGCCCGGCAAAAAAGCATCTTTATTTGTTATAAGATAATTTAATTTAGAACTCCATTTAAAGCAAATAAATTAGTACCTAAATAATTGTGACCAACTAATCTGAAGAAAATACTGATTTCCCTGTACCGTTTACTTCTTCAGCAGCACATATTAGCTGTGTGCATGTACTAACAGCAACACTCTTCACTGAAATAACTGACCATGACTGTATCTTACGTCCTCGCAATAAGGACTAAGAACTGTCGGTTAACATTGTGGACGATGGTATATGTAGCTTATGTGAAGTTTTACGGTCACTGTCGTCGCTTCGTTTTTGCAGCGTTAAGAAGCAAATGGGCCAATGAGCCTACTTATCGCTCCTTACTCGGAAGAGCTGATGGCTGCGTTTGGATTGGTCGAGTAACTGGCTTGTAGGAGAAAAGAGCGTTGGTGTTGAGACACAAACAAGGCCTAAGAAGCATGCAAATTAGGTAAAATCCAAGAAATTATTGAGTTTCTGATCTTTGAAAAATACAAACACGCTACAGTTACTAGCTAACTTAAAGAAAATTAAGACACAAACAGGATACCTGTACTAGGACTTATCAAAGTGAAAATAAGACACTAGGTTGAATGTTTAATTTAAGTATTCGTTTACTGCCGACAACATAGTAGTAGTTTAATTATACCGGAATAATAATATTTTTCACTGTTGAATGACTGTATAATATGTTCTTTTTTATTCAAAGTTAACTACTTACCTATGTTCGCTATCCGATTATGTACCCAGGTAATTTCAGCTGCAGTGCGTCGAGCTCTAGCTTATAAGTCTGTGTAAGCGTGACGCATTGTAATTGAAATCAATATACAAGTACGATTAAGCGGCAATCATTGCCATAAACCTATATTTTCCACTACCGTAGATCCGTGGCGAGACTTGCAAGTAACTCGCCCATACAACGAGGCACCTGAATATTGCCTAATAGGTGTACGCGTCAACACGTCAAACGCAGCATTAACATGTGTTCGTTTCTCCGGTAGAAAGTCGCGTGCACGGTGACTGTCAATGCAGTTTTTAGTGAAAATTGTCTATGTACGTGGTCTATGGCATCCCTATTGGTTGGCCTGGTTAGCGGCGGAATAATGATGGTGTGTAACGAGTATTGTTTTGTCATTTACTCATAATAATAAATAAAATAAAATAAATAAAAAAGCCTTTTATTTCTTGCATATTACAATGTCAAACATAAAAAATCTACAATACAATTTATTTAATTTTCTAATAGTCATGCATTTTTTAGTAATGTTTGGTCACTTATGTACATATTGTTGTTTTTTTTTTTTTTTTTTTACTAGGTGAATTTAGCAAGAACCCCTTCTCAGGTGAAGGCCTCCTCCAGAGTAAGCCAGTCGGATCTATCCTGTGCTTTTTGTATCCAGTTTGTCCCTGCAACCTTTACTATCTCGTCTGACCATCGCGTGTATGGTTTGCCGCTGTTACGCTTTCCTGGTGGTCCTGGCCATGTCGTTACTTGTTTTGCCCATCTATTGGACTTCATCCTGGCGACATGTCCTGCCCATCTCCATTTTTGGTTTTTTGCGTATTTGAGCGCGTCTATCACGTTAGTTTTGGATCTAATAATGCTGTGCTTAATTTTCTGGATTTTTCTAATATTTGTCATACTTCTTTCCATACTTCTTTGGCATGTAATTATTTTGTTTTTAATATTTTTGGTAAATTTCCAGGTTTGCGCGGCGTACGTGAGCGATGGTAGTAAACATGAGTCCATGATTTTCTTTTTAAATTTAATAGGAATTGTGCTCTTCAATATTTCTTTTTGGCTCCAGAATTTGTTCCACGTGATCTTGATTCTCCTATCAACTTCATGTTCGCTATTTCTCATATCAAATGAGATTTGCTTCCCAAGGTATATATAGTTTTTAACGTACTCCATTTCGGTATCTCCAATATGCATTGGTTGTTGTATACTATTAGTCATTATTTTTGATTTGCTGAAATTTATTTCTAGCCCTGTCACTCTACTGGCAGTCTGCAGGGTGAGTATCATGTATTTTAGGTCTGAAAAGCGTTCTGAAAGCAAGACGATGTCGTCTGCGAATCTTAGGTGATGTAGATAGCTACCGTTTATAGGCAGTCCACGGCCAGACCAATTCAGCTTGCTAATTATCGACTCTAGTACTGCAATGAATATCTTGGGTGATATGGGATCGCCTTGCCTTACGCCACGTTCAATTTGTATTGGCGGGCCGATTGTTTCCAGTTGGACTCTACTCGTGGTATGTTTGTAGAGTTGTTTTAAGATATCAATGTACTGGAGCTCTACTTGTTGTTCTTTTATGGCTCCCATATTGACGAGTGAGATAGGGTATCAAAGGCTTTTTGATAATCTATGAAGGCAATGTATAGCGGCCTCCGGAATTCCTGGTACTTTTCAATTAGGAGCTCTACTGTGTGCACATGATCTATCGTTGAGAAACCGCTTCTAAAGCCAGCTTGTTCAACTGGTTGGCATTTTTCTAAAGTTATGCTTATTCTTTTTTCTAAAATCGATGAAAAAAGTTTGTAGAGACTTGGTAGTAAACTAATAGGACGGTAATTTGCAATGTCATTGGGGTCGCCTTTTTTATATAAAAGAATAATATTGGATTCCGACCACTGTTTTGGTGTTACTGCTGTGTCAAGTATTAGGTTAAAGAGGTGTGCAAGTGGGTGGGCAAGAAATGTAGCGGCGTATTTTAATGCCTCATTGCTTATTTTGTCTGGGCCTGGGCTTTTTTCTAATTTCAGTTTCTTTATTTGCTGCATTACCTCGATTTCATCGATTGCTTTGACTTTCCTGATATTTAATGTTCCCTCATGTACCAATTGACAGTTGTCAGGTGACTTTTTTTCTTGATATAATCTCTTGTAGAAGTCTGTTGCTACAGTTAAGACGTCGTTTCTTTTGTGCGTTATTTCATCTGATGTTTTTATTCCTTCTATCCAAGTTTTATGCGTTCTTAGTTCTTTATACGCTTTCTTTAAGCTTCCAGATAAGGTTAGGTGTTTTTTAAATACTTCTTGTCTATGGTTTTTGTAATCGTTTTTGATATTTTTGCTAATCAATTTATAAAGTGCGCTCAGCTCCTTTTTCATTAATAATGATTTCGGTTTAGTATTCTGAAGCTCGTGTCTTCGTTTCATTAGTTTTTTTGTGTTTTCAGTAATCGTCGAGTTTTCCGGATGGTCTTTTCTAGCTTGTTGTGCTTTTTCGAGACTTCGTATGATGGCGTGTGCAATCTTGTCATGGTAACTTTGTACTGTGGTATTACCGTCGTAGTCCATAAGGTCTGTCTTAAAACATTCTATGGCTTCTGTGTATGCCTTGATTTCATTTTCGGTTTTTAATAGACTTTTTGGTAATTTGTTGTAGTTGACTCTACTTTTTCTGTTGTGTTGAAGATTTATCGTGCCTCGTACTGGTCTGTGGTCCGATGGGTACATGGTGTTAATAACTTCGATATTTTGAAACCATTTTGGTTGATTCGATAGGATGTAATCAATTTCGTTTCTGGTGTCGCCATCTGGTGACCGCCAGGTCCATCGTCGGCAGTTTCTTTTTTTAAAGAACGTGTTGAGTATGGATAACTTGTTTTCGTATGCGAATTGAATTAATGTCTCTCCTCTGTCGTTTCTTGTTCCGTAACCATGGCGTTTTGTTACTAAATACTCATCAGGTTTAGGTTGGCCAATTTTTGCATTAAAATCGCCTATAATGATTATGTGCTTCCCTGCAAGTTTAAGCGCCTTTTTGATTGAGTCGTAGAACAATGATATTTCGTTGTCGTCTGCCGATGTGGTTGGAGCGTAGACTTGAATTATATCAATTTGTAAGTTGCCTATATTCAGAGTTAGAAGAGCTATTCGATCACTTAGCCCTACAAAGCGATCTATACTGTTTTTATGCTTTTTTTTTCACGATAAAGCCGACGCCGTGTTTTCCAGGTGTAGTACCCATCGTGCAGAGTATAAACTGTTCGTATTCTTCTATCGAGCACCCAGGTCGCCTGACCTCGCAGATGCCCATAACATCGAAGTGTATATTTTTCACTGCTTCCCATAATTCCATTAATTTTTCATGTGTTGATAGCGTCCTTACGTTGAACGTCACGATGTAGAGTTTGGTGGAGTAGTCATTATTGTTTTTCTCTGGAGGGTTTCGGTCATAATCTCCCTCGGTGACCAGCCGGCGTGGGAGATATTGTATGCTTTGTTTTTTTGATACTTGTTTCTGTGCTTGAGAAGGGGTTGCTAGTTGCTATTCGTCTGCCGAGTCTTGCTGTAACGACGTAGGCGTAGGATTTGCAGGACTGAAAAAGTTTAGTATGCCTGGTTTGATCACTCCCTCCGAAGGGCCTGGAGCTCGATGTTTAGGTTTTTCCTTGTGGCAGTCAGCATGAGAAGTAACTGGTAAGAGTTTGTTTTTCTTGCTTATCTGTTCAGTCCCTGTTGTCCTATGCGATGAAAGGCGATTTTGTGGAGATAGTGACAAGTTCCTCTTGTTGTTTGTTCTAGTCCCGTTGTTATTTTTTAATATAACCAATTTATCATATTTGATTACGACTTTATTTCCTTTGTCTCTCTCAGCTTGAGCTTGAGCTTGTAGTTCTTTCCTGATTTTTAAGATTTGTTCTGGGTAATCTTCCTTGATGTAGTATTGTGAGTCTGTTAATTTTTTCTTTTGTTGTAATATTCGAATTTTCGTGTGAAGTGATGTAAAAGTTACTATTATGGGCCTAATCTTGTCAGTTCTCCTCCCTATTCGCCTGATTGATTGTATATTTATATATTGACCGTTTGGACATAGCTTAACTGCTCAATATTTGGATACAATTTGCAGTTTCTTGTTGCTTTTCTCTGCTGCACTTGGTTAGAAGAGCAGGTAAACTTATATTGGTGAAAAAATCAGAATCAGAATTATTTTATTTGCCAGAATACTTAAAACAACATATTACATACGTAGTACAGGATGTTAAGGTACAGTAGGTGATATAGTATTCAGTCAGAATACTATAGAAGGAAAGAAGGTGGAACGTGGATGGATAGAAGGTGTCAAACTTTATGAAAATATACTTTAGAGCAATTTCCACTTACATACATCACCGTCAAAATCAATAATCAAAATATATTATTGTATGGTTATGGGTTTACAAAGGTGGTACAAATTTTTCATGTTCTCCATACCCTGCCTTACAAAGGCGTACAATATTTGGTAAGTTCTCTTAGAACTAAATTCATAGGTAGTACCAGTACTTTTAATTTAACATTAACAGTTACATAGATAGACATAAAATGAAAAATGAAATTTGACTTTTCGACGTAGGTACGTGGCAATCGCTGTAGAGTCCCTTTATAGACGGATACCTATCTGTTTAATGTATAATCATAATTAGTTACTTGAAAAATGAACTACTAATGGCTTTCTTAATACTAGCCAAAGGCACAATACTCATTTACACCTCATGGCCAAGGGGCGGGTATTGGTAACAGATTAATTGCTAACGAGCCTACCTGTCTTGCTTGTGCATTATGCGACCATACTCAAGCTCTGTATAAGGACAAGACGGCATTATTAATAGTACGTAATTAGTTAAGTATGTGCAGAGGAGGTTGACCCGTGATTATAATGTCTTGTCACTGTTTAAACTGTTTGTGTGACTACTGAAGTTGTAGTGTTAGTTTACAAGTTTAATAGATTCTAGAGTTTATTCGCTAATGTTGCATAGGTTCTTGCGATGTTTTCATTTACTGACATTATCATTATTCATTACTGCTGTCGAAAGACGTCCACTGCTGGGTTTAGCCTAAGGATCTCCCCAATAGTGCGTTGACTTTTCATCCATAAATTCGAATTATAACTTTTGGTTTAAAAATCACACGACTCGACTAAACCACTCTACTACTAAAAAAAAACAACGGGTTGCACTCCGGGAGTGCCAATAGAAGTGAAAACTAACCTCACTATGTTACCGACGCCCGGTAACACGATACATAATACGTTTAGCGGAGGTATTCTATTTATTTATTATACATATATTATTATCATTCTCAAATAAGATCACACTTTTTCATTGACATGTTTATTTACATACTGCCACGACAACGTCAAATTATTTACTTACCTTTTTACACACTTCTTACTTAAGAGTGTGTAAAAAGGTATGTATAGGTTTTGAAAAGGAGTCCGCAATATAAATGTCAAATAACATTGAGTTTTTCTTTATTGATTTAAATGCCATCTAAATTATGAGTGGCCACCTTACGGGGCTTACGGTCACGTGATCGCCTTACGCTGTCTCGAGTTTATCATTTTTTCCCCACCTCAAAAAGTGCCCAGCGCCGCTAAAAAAGTTTTCACTTCAAAAATACTTTTAGAGAAAACTAGATCGGAGGATGCAACTTTCATTGGAAACAAGAAATAGCAATAATTATTTATATGGATAATTGGATGGTCGAGTGTTGTTTTGATTGGCTAACAGAGAGACAATAATATCTAGAAAGTGTATTCAAGTTATTATATGAACAATTCCGCCTTATGTTTTCCAAGTCGGAGCTTTAAATAATGCAATGTGATACTTATATATTATAAGTAGATATGTATATACACTGATTGTTTGTGCCTTTATGCATTTCTCCAGTGGGCGCGCCCACTTGGCCGAGATCTGTTTATCGCTCGAAGTATTGTCATGCGTGTTTAATATGTAGGTAGGTATATGATAAATTAGTCAGGTGTACGAGGTTTGATTGCATCATGTAATGTATAGGCATGCAAAGATTCGTACGGTATGTCGTGTGCAGTTGAATTGGGGAAGTACAGACGACCACGTTCAGTTTACTTATTTTCTGGATAAATGTGGATGAACTGTATATAAGGGTTACGTAGTTGCCATGATAATATCTAATATTAAAAAGCAAAACTATCATATTAAACCTTTATTTTACTGTTTAAGCAATTTCCTGTATGTACTGTGTATCCTGATAAGAACAGAGAGATGCATTAATTACAAACAATGCAAGTCACTTTTGTCTCTTGCGTTACGGACAGGATGACAACCACGAATAATTCACCCAGATAGGTGACATAATAATAATATATATGTAGTGTCATATTTTTTCCTTACTATAATCTCAATTATTGGTCTGTCGAAATGTTCATAAACCTCAAAGTCCCACATCTTTGAATCTTTTCGACACGACCCATCGGGGTGATTCCCGCATAGAGATGGGTAGTGAGTAAATACTCACGGGTAAATACCGAGTAAATACTCAGTATTTACTCAATATACCCGTAATTACTCGTTTATACCCAAATTGGTGGGTATAAACTATTTAGAGTGCTGAAAGAGGCATATAAACTTGAAATATAGGTGTATTTTGTAAGCCGCTACTGGATTATGTACTTAAAATTGTAAGAAATGTATTTTTAAGAGGGGCACTCCATACATTTTTTTATTATTTTTTATTTATTTAATAAATCTTACAGCTATCTTAACAGTTTCCCAATGCGATAGTGTAGGCAGGCTATTAACATTAAGAGCTAATTACTTATAAACATGTAACTAATCGTCACAAAAAAAAAATTCAGGAATCACCAACGTGTTGCACATCATTAAATGGATCTTTACAAATAACTGGAATGTTTCTAAGAACTTTTTTGGATACATTATATTTTTGGGAAAAAACCGTTTCGAAAGGCCATAATAATGTTTATCTCTCTATAACTTTCGAAAAAATATAAAAACATATCGGGAGATTAGCCGTACATTAGAGTACAAAAAACTATATTTTGAACATCATCGGTTGAGCCATTTTTGAGTTTTCTTAAAAAAAAACCTTCATAAAAGGTTCGCGACATTCAGTTATCTAAAACATCGATAGAATTTAAGTACCATATTTTTAAAGTAAATATATTCTTATTTAAATCAAAATTGTTAACTATTATGCATTATCACAATTTGCCTCTCATTGATAATTACCTTTTTTTCCAAAATTAAGCTTCCTCCTATATGCATTTTATTTTATAGATATTGTTAACACACGTTAGCATTCTTCAATAAAAGACAAATATGTTCTTAAATCTCACTTTTTGAATATTTTATAAGCAACCGTTTTTACCCACCTAAATGAGTAAATACGGGTATTTATATTTATCGGGTGCTTTGAGTAAATACCGAGTAAATACTCAGTATTTACTATTTAGTCACCCCTACCCATCTCTATTCCCGCAGCGTCAATATTAGCTATCTTTAATCTAATTTAGCTAGCCTTTATTAAACCTGAATATTTTTGTTCTCATTTCTTATTTTCTTTACCAGAATAACACGTCCAATTAACCAATTAACTTGGTCAGTTTCAGAAGAACCATTTATCCATATTTACCATCGAAGCAATAAGCACCCAATTAAGATGAAAAATTACACTTTAAGTCACCGAATGCATAACTTATGGTGCATAACCGGGGTTGCATAACGAAATGCATAAATCGTCCTCGATTACGTGCGACTAAATTATGTCCTGGGTGTGTCGAACTATGGCGTAATACGTAATTTAACTCGAAGGATCATATATCTTGAAATGTATCGGGTGTTTATATAAAAATCAAATTTAAATAAATAAACTGCTTTTGACCATTTTGTCGCCATCATCATAATATTAGGCTTTTATCGCCCATAACCTAATCAAAGAAGCATGTTTGCATTTGCACATCTAGTTATTAATACTCTTTAGGTTTTGGTGCTATTTTGCAAGCACTACGAAAAAAATAGCACCAAAACCTAAAGAGTATTAATAAGTAGATGTGCAAATGCAAACATGCTTATGAATATATGAATGCATTTATCTCTATAAATACATACATATATTCTTTTTAACTACGCGTCCCTCTTCAGGCCAAAGGCCAAAATGTTTAATCATATTCTTATCTCATTACTTTACTGTGGCCATAAAATCGCGGGTGGGTCATTTCGCCCGACAGGACCTAAAGCGACCGTGTGGGCAAAATTCAACATTTATTGCCGTAACCTACGCGTTTCGCGCCTTTGCTGGTGCATGTTATTACTCTCTTTGAAATAATAACTTCATTTTACAATATCAGTTTTATAAGTAATAAATGTAATTTATTTTATTATCACATACATATACACAACACAGTTAAGTCGACCACACGCAAATGTGAAAGAAAATTGTAAAAAAAAAACATAAAAACATTTAACTGTGGATAACCACGAATATTTCTATTGGTGGGTTTTAAAAATAAGTCACATAAAGATAATTATGTCAGTCAAACCATTTCAGATAAATATATAGTATTTAAATATGATGACTCACGATAGTTTAAATATAACCATTACATAGTGTTCGAAGTCGAGGTGCAATAAATTTAGTCTATTGTGTATGCATTTACTTATAACCTATAATTTTATTGGTCATTAAGCATATTTCCTATCGTGTGAAATTACACGCTTTGTCTATGCAATTTTATGCTAAATTTAACATAAAGCAGCCGCACTGTTAGCATTATGGGCAGAATAATGTCTCTATCTATTTATTTTGTCTGAAAACTTATACGGTAAGATACGCCAATGCCTAATTAATAAGAACAATTTACTACTATCTAATTATCTAAATGAAATATGTTATATCAAACGCATACTTACTTGTATTTATGTAGGTATTGCTATTGCAGACTAACTAGAAACACAGCTAAACGATTACCTATACAATCCTGTACATAAAATAAAATGAAATCGAATCTAAAATGAGCCTGGGCATACCTTTCCTAAAATAAGTGCTAATTAGAAATATTTAGTTACGAGTATGATTCATGCTCAAGTATATCGTTTTTCAACTTGGGCGTGATTATTCCATATCAGCTCTGTTAAAAACGAAGGGCGCTTAAGTTTTTTAAATGTCTAGTTCTCATGAAACCAAATGAATGAACCATGACGGTCAGTTTCTAGCTCAGTAACTCCTAGTCTAACTAGAGAGCCTTGCACCTGCCAGGTACTAAGTAATTATGTTTTTATACCAATTAAATGCTTACCTCGCAGTTTCCTCATAATGCGGACTCCGACTGACCTTACAGAAGGTAACATTACTATAATAATATGTTATTATAAAAGAAGCAGCTTTTGTAGTGTTTATGTGAAAGACGTGAATGTTGTAATTTTTAAATTGTTATCCGTCTTAGGATGTGTGAATGTGGACTTTATTTAAGCACCACTTCTTTGGCAAGCTCTCCGACCCATTTCATACCTTGTCACAGTGACAATACCTGCGACAGTATGAGGTTTCTAGCGACTTTCATATTGATTGTCACTGTGAAAAAGTACGAAGTGGGTCGGAAATTAAATTCTTTGTACATATCTCGGTATGGAATGGGATGGGGTTTAATGGGGTTTTGAACTTGGCCGGCGATCCCTACTTTCCTGGATATTTGCGTCAAATGTTCTATTAAGTTTTTATCAATCATAGTCTTCATCATCCCACGCAGACGAAGTAGAAGGCAGAAACTGTAGCTTAGCAACTATTATATTAATAGCTGTAGGTACACATTCGTGGATGTATGCTTAAGTTTTATTGTACTGTTATTAGTTTTACAGCAATTAATAGAAGTGAGTTTTTAGTTGGAGGGAATCTAGTAGGGTTATTCCGCTCAGATCAATCATAAACTTATAATTATTTATTATAGTCTAAGCCAATATAATCAAATTATTATATTTAAGTTTCTACAATAAATATTATCAAGCAGATTTAGGTACCAATCAAGTGTTTTACTCGTATTTACGTATTGACCTACATCAATATTTTGGACTCGCATAAAAGAACCGATCGATACGTAAATATGTAATTTATTAAAACTAAAATGAATCTTTTTGCCTAGTGATCGAGAAAACACGTAAAGCGTTTAAGAATTTACGAATCATTGGAGTAGGGACGTGGGTAAGTAAAAGCGGTAAAAAGTAGACAAGTAAATCACTTCCATTTTTCTCAAGAAAATACTGCAATCAGTTCTATATAGGTACCTACGCCTAGGCGTTCAAGCACTCACACTTTTTCCAATCACTGAGTATCAAACATCACTAACATTAGGAGTCGGATCGGAATAACTCTATCGTAAAGATAAATAGCCTCTTCAAAGACTTTAAACGTATGCTAATAAGCACATGGGTGCAGCAGAAGATTTAGCTAGCTAATACTTATTCTAACAACATAAATGTTATAGTGTATATTAATTAAGTACTATAAGGTACCTAAGATACAAATAGGTAAGATCGTTAAATGCAGGTTGCTGATGGTTATAAGCCTAGTTCGTTTGAGTGGAAAGTGTAACTTTTCTTTAGGATGACAGCTGCCTGAACCATTTTTAGTTAAAACAGTAAAGGTATTAAATATTAACACGTACGGACAAAATGACAAAAATATGTGTACGATTGTATTCCCCACACATTAAGGTAGTATGTACAGATTTTTGGATATTTATCCGTTATAGATACCTACTTAGTAGTTTAGTACATACCTTGACTGGACATCTCGCCTCATAATTCCGTTATTTTAGCCCATTCAGGATTAAAGTTAACCTGTCCCAGACATATTTATGTTAATAAAACATGACTATTGTTGATAATTGTTTAAATAACTACCTATTAAGTGAATTTTACGGAAAAAGAAAAATTGTACATCCTATACATTAGGTACATTTTACTGCGTATGGCTTTAGTATGACTTGCCTGCAGTTGGCAATAAACAAAGCTATCCAAACACCGTTCTAACCTTTCTTGGTACGGTTTCCTCGCGTGGGTTGAGAGGTCCAACGATACCACGCCCTACTTAGAATGTTATCTATACAGTAGTACACTTATAGTCTCCATATTTTACTCCGTGCACTACCTGTTGACTTTTGAGTTCTACATTTCCTGCTACCCAAAGGTTGTCTGGAAGAGATCGCTTTTTAGCGATAAGATAGCCTGTTGTTACCTGGTTCTATTTTTCCGTTAAAATTTCTTTGTAGTTTTACATGTATTACATGTATTTGTATGATTCCATGTACATATGTATATTTTCTAAATCAAATTTCTATTACACCTTATGTGTATAATTGCATGAATTCTATAGTGATTTAAATTGTATTTTTTTTCCTTATTTTCTCGTAATGCATGTTAATTATAAGATGTAATTATTTTTGAAAAGATGTGTCCCGCCGAGTTTGTTGCCGGTCCCATAATGGGATACCCTCCTCCAATTGAGGGGGGATTTAAATCTTCTCGGGGCAGAGGTGTAGGGTTGGAGCCGGTCTACCTAGCTTTATTTGACGTTCATAAGCGCATTGTAATTATGCCTACTTGAATAAACTATCTTTTATCTTATATTTATCTTTATAAAACGTATAATTATTGGTGCAATAAAGAATATTTACTTACTTGTACTTGCCCTGTAGCTTATAGTCACTTACACTATAGATATATTCGTATCTTACTGTGAAAATGTAATGTATATTTGACTATAACGTGTAGATAGATTGATGGAATATATATTTATTGCACACGTCAATAAAATATACAGTTTGAGAAATAAACAATTGATTAATAATTGCGGAGGACAACAGGGAATGAATAGGAAACATGAAAATATGTACGAGTATGTATCAACCTATCTGGTGGCGATAACTTATAAATACGTACTCATTTCCAAACCTTCAAATAAGCTTTCAAAGCCTTCAAAATTAGCTGCTAGGTAATTCAAAACAGAGTTGTTAAGGCTTGTGACAGTTTCGACTTTTAGTCCGTATATCATTGGTTCGAATCCTGACTCCTACCAATTACATATATTATAATGTGTACCTATACCTATTTTTGAAAGTTGTGTACGTATACGTACCCAAGGTATGTTCGTGTATCATTTGATATTTACCTACAGCTTTTGGTGGGTGAAGGATACTTATAGCGTAGAATTATAATTAATGAATAATAAAGTTACAGAATGTTCACCACACGTATTCTGAATATTCAATATGAAGACATCTCAGAAAATATTATAAATCAGAACATGAAAAACGCGAAATTTTTTTTGGCGGAACTGTATTTGTACTAGCACGTTAGTCACCTCCCCACACTAACCTTTCCACCTGTTTTTGTCTCTTACCTAGCCACCGGAAGCCACACAATAAGATCAGACCCTAGCCCATGGGAACCCGGGGTCAATGACCCAGAGTGCATCGGCGTCTGCGCACGGCTCGGTAATAGTGCACCTTTCATTAAAACGACTTAACCGCAGTATTACTCTAAGGCGCTTGTGACCTTTTTAATTTAAGAGGTTACTAGTAATAGTACTACAGTAGTTTAGAAAGACTTATGTGTAGTTGAGTTCTATATAATTTATGTTCTTTAGGCGTAGAGTAGTATGCCGTGATTCAGCGAGGCAGGATTGTACACTTTAATTGCCGAGGAAGGAAGTTATTTACATATTTTAATAACAGTTCTGTCTCATCGTCGGCGAATTGAAAAGGCTTGTTATTCGATTAGACGAGGTTGTGACAGATGTCAGCTTATTAAGCATTGACTTGATAAAAAGACGTCTTAGCTAACTTTTCACTGTCTTGAACATAACATAGTAAGCGAGTGTCATTATAAACCATTATAAAAGACGTCTTTTTACCACAGACCTGTCATTGTCGCGCTCGCGCTTGACAGACAGCTGAAGTGTGCGAAAGGGAAGCCATCACGTATATGAACATCGCATGAGTGCGAAAGAGTCAGACTACAAATGAGAAAACGTGACCATTTTTGAGTTTGACGACGGCCGCGGACGGCCAAGAGCGTATCACCGTAATTTTCAATTTGAAAAATATACACAAATTTGGAAGAAAACTATTTGATAAACTAATACAATGAAGATAGTGTCTTGTAGTGTATCGGATTTCAGTGTCACGGGGCCAAATAAACCTAGCAAATATTCATTTCAGAGGAATAATGATATTCCGAGCGAAATTTTCTTAACGATATTTTGTCAAATTAACAGCATAAAAAATGTAAGAAGCCGGTTTATACAGTTGATTATAAGTTTTTCTTCCTTTGTGTGCTAATATTTTATCATATTACTCAATAATTTAAAATATTTTGTGTAAAAACATAAACTGTTACTTTACGCTAGGGCTTGACAAAATGTTCAGATGACAGTATCGATAACTTGTCGGTATATTAATAGCTACCTATGTAATCATTTCTTCACAAGACATAATTGGGTGGATCAACTATTTCTTGTTGTTATTCTGTCCGGTCACCCAAGAGACAATAGTAGCATAGTTTGTTAGAAGACATTGTCCACCACCTTCTTCTGACACGCTTGGTAGATGACCCTCAATGGAAAGGGTTTATAAGTTTCACAATAAAGCGTGTTTGGAGAATTTAAATGCCTAAAAATCAGGTTTTAAAGAGTGACCCAGGGGAACGTAACCATGGCAACGAGTGACAAGAAAAAATTGATTCTCCCAATTAAGATATTAACCTTTATAACCGACTTCAAATAATGATTGCTATACCTTTTTGAAGGTGCAGATGTTTAGCAGTAAATTTAAACTTCACTTTCCAACACAGTAAGAGTTAGACTAAGATAAGGCTGTAACGACTTTGATAGCACACGCAGTGCAGGTGTTATTTTATACATCATAATGTCGTAGAATTTTAACGTTTAAAATAACACATTTGAAAAAGTAGTCGATAAAGCAATCAAACACCGACAGATTATTAATATGTTATAACATGACATCACTATTTTTGATCTCACATAGACAATTTACGCACACACTTGCATTTCATTTTTGGTCGCACTTTTGAAAATTGACAGTTGTTCTTGTCTATTCTAATTCTATGCTTTTTACACAAATTGGATATGAATGATGACATCTATCTTATAAATCTTACATGATTGTTTATTGTCCTTAATTATTATTATTTTGAACCAGTTATATTTTTAATTCAGTGTAGTTTATTTTGTATTTTTATTCTGGAAATGTGTCTATAATTTAGTGTTAGTTGTATATTTTGTGTTTTTATTTTTATTTTATTATAATTTTTAAGATTTTGAAATTGAAATTGAAATTGAAAACATTACCACACTTTTTTATTGCATTCTGTCTGTATATTGTTTTCTTTTAAATACTTAAATAAATATTATAGTTAAAAAGTCTTATACTTACTTACCTAAATATTTTTACAGTACATATGGGGCACTAGTGCGTAAAATAGCACTTTTCGTGCGATGTCGAAACTTTAAAGTGCCATATGTACTGTAAAACGTTGTTCGATACACGTGCGAAAAGGCAATTCGCGACTCGTGTCGATTTAAAACACCCCCCCTTCGGTCGTGTTTTAATTTATCGCCACTCGTTTCGAATTTCCTCTCTTTCGCACTTGTATCGAAAAGAACTATTATTGACTAGTAAACGTTTGAAAAACTATAACCGGACTATGGTTTTCCAGGCCTTACATGTACTTACCCTTATTATTACCTATTGCAAAGGTCCCTTTCCTCTGAATCACATGTTTATGTTTATAGTTTCGGATATAAAACGCTAATATCCGAAACTAATAAAATAAAACGCTTAAACCATAACGGGGTATTCGATTCACATTATCAAACTCGTATCTTGCTATGATATTTATTATTGTGAAATAAACTTTATTGCGATTGAAATAAAGTTAAAATTCTAGTGAAATAAGAAGTAAAGCTAAGATTATGCGTCGTATTGTTTGTGTGATTCATTTGATTTACGCGCGAACAAACGTGGAAATTATGAATAAGGAAATACTTACGGTGCTTCCTTTATAACTCGTTTGTTCTCGTTTACGATCCTAGGGCCTAGTGAGGTGAGAGGAAGGGCTGTTAATTACGAGTGAGGGCAATCTAGAAAATTGTAGATATTGTAGCAGAAGCAAAGACTTTTAGTTCGTGTTCGTATCCGTATAGATTTTATTTAAACGCACGGAAAAGGTACCTATTGTAATAGTTTTGGGTGCCAGAGTTTGTGTAACAATGTAAGTTGACAAAATATAAAGTTAGCCAATCTTGTTCAAAATTGTTTGAGAGATCGGCTCACTTTATATTTTTCTTACTTGTTTAGAAGCTTTTTCGGTAAAATAATGTCATCCGATTTTTGTATATTTCATAAAAAATAAGTTGCAAAAAAGAAGCTAGTGGCGTCTTCAAATTAGATAATTTTTGACTGTCGTATCAAAACGTCTAAGAGCTGGCGCAGGATAGGGAAAGCTGGAAGATACTCAACCGACAAGGGAATAACTCTTAAGTTAATGATGATGATGGTGACTTTTTGGAAAATCTACGTAGTATTTACATGACACTAAAAATATAATATTAATACCCGTCCAAACGTTAACCTCCTAGTGACCTCTCTTAACCCTTTTTCTTTTGTTACAGAGCGATGTCTCGGTGGAAGGGTAAGCTGAGGTAGCCGGCAGATGGCAGCAGCGCCGGCGATGTTCCGGCCGGGGCCACTGGACCCCTGCTACGCTCAAAGGGTAAGTGGTTCGTCGTGAAGATGGTAGATGGCGTTGTAATATTAATGTACTTATAGTTTGAGTTTTAGAATAATAGAATAGGATCATCGTCTTTCTAACGCTGTTCCGAATTTTTGCCATTTTTGATACCCTAAGGAAGCTTTGGGTTCGCTTGGCAACCTAATCACAACAATTGGCACAGGGACTAGTTGATACAAAGGCGGCTAGCACCTGATCCTACAACCTTTAAGGGACATTAGGCATTTTTGAAGTTACTCCGGTGTCCTGGGAATCAACAAATAACGTGAGAGTTTTGAGTTAGTAGGAGCGAGTCAGTTTGATGTTTGGAAATGAAACATGTAGCACGCTCTGCACGCTGACCGATGCTGACTTTCAGTCAAATTTTATAACTTTATGGTCTAATACATACAATAGAACTTTGTATACATATTTAAAAAATGAAAGGCGATTTTCAAAAAGTTGTTATGGTTGGCTTAAATATATAACTTTATACAGAGGTTAGAGGTTTGCCCAAGCGTGAAATGAAAAAGAAAACGACTTAAACGCGAATATAAGCCTTTTCATATGTCTGAAACAATGGGACCCAAATATTGTTCAAAACTTGAGACTTACAATAGGTAGGTAGGTACACTCTTTTGTTTTATACGAACAATTTGTTTCCGTTACCGGTTAAATCTTAACACTTAGGTACATTTAAATTGTCGACAGACTTTATATCAATTAAATTACAGTACCTATTAACTCACATGATAGACGGGCCTATCGCGAATTTATTTTATTACCTTTGTTTACCGACGTTTCGACACAGGTTTCACAGGCTAACTGATGTCCCAGCAAAATATCAAAACAGAGATCTAATAGACTAGTCTATAAATATGAGTTAATATGTGTTCAAAACGCGAATGTTTAAAAAAATCATTTACAGTAGATATTGATTGTGTAAATCTCATAAAACTCCAAATTAGGATAACCATGAGTTCAGGGAAAATTGGAACATCCTCGAGATAAAAAAGCGAAACACATCCTTTTATATTTTCACACGGTACATGAGGCGTGGAATACATGAATAGCAATTTCGGGGCCACTTAATTTTCCCTGTGGGAGTTACGGGGTACTGTGACCACACTGGGCGGGACAGTCCCGGTTCTACTAAAGGTTTTAGTTTCGCTTTATTGTTTTTGAAATCTCCTGACTTCGGATTGCGTAAGCGAAAGGATAGGGTTGAGTAGCGTGTTTCGTATTTCGTTTATTTTAGCTAAATAAGGTTATTTTCTGAATTGGATCTTTTTAGGCCTTTGATTGCGCAATGTTTGTTAATGATAGGAAAAAAATATCCATTTTGAAGTTATATACCGTACTGTTGAAATGTGAGATACTTATTCAGAATACCTTTGTTACTATACGAGTGTTTTATGAGGAAATAGATGCTTAAATTACCGGTTCGCTTTAGTGATGTGAGATATTCGCATATAGAATCAATTTTGAAACGAAAATTAGGTACAATTTCGTCCGATAATAGTGTAATTTAGCTAATTTAATATGCATGCAATTCCGTCCTAAACCCGACACTTTCTAGATAAGTGTTCCATATTTGCTATCATCATGCTCAATGAACCTGTATGTAAGTATCCCTTGAGCAAATTATTTCATAAATCACGTCCCGTCGCGAAACATATTTACGCTAGGTAAACATGTCAGATTCGGTTTTATTAAGATTTTACCTATCATTAGCAACCTAATGAATTTATACACTTAAAATTGCACGTTTTTCTAGTTTATTTTATGTTGTGTTGTGCCCAAGTCAAGCCCAATTTACCCAGATAAATATTAATTGTCAGTTACTGAGAAGACCCTGATCAGATCAGAAGTACTATTTGAGGATACCAACAAATAATAAAATACAATTTGAATAGGCAACACTTAAACAGAACTTCACTTTGAAGTACTTATAAAAAAAGTAGGTATACAATTTCTGCTACAAAATAAGATATTCGTTTCAAAATAATCTTACAGTCTCAGGTTTCAAAAATATTTATTTATTCAAAGGATTCGTGTTATTTAGTATTAACGCCGGCCGCCCGTCCACTTAGTAAATATAACTGCCCGGTAACTATGGCTTCGATGGGATGAATGCTATTATATTGACTGTTCACGAATCTGATGTCAAATGGGACGAGGGGCTTTGGTCCCAAAAAAAGTTAACATAATTGCCACGTCGAACAAGTATGTGACATGCCACACCTTCACTCATTTCACACATGACCAATAGAAATGACCTATATGACTATACAAACAGGTAACGAGTATATGAAAGTGCTTGCTCTCAACTAAAACAGTAAACCAGTATATGCCTGTTATTATATACTCATGACCAGATCTCACGTATATTGTTCCTGTGACAATATTATGGTTTTAGGTCAAGTGTCTTGAACGGATCCAATATTGTAGGTAAATTGAAATTGCATTGTGGACGTGCTCTCCTGTGAGGCAGTATAAACGTAGCTCCTGTAATATATTACATGAAAAAGACAGTAATTCTAAGCGAAATTGCTTAATCTACTAATAATAAATACTGTAATGAATGACACAAGATATATTTAAGATAGTTCTACCTGTCGCTTCCAGTCGTTTGGATATTTCATCCCTGCCAAGCCAACAAACGCATTGTTACTGACAGCGACACGCTATGCGAAACTACAATATAATATAGACGTGTGCTGTTTATAATAGCTACAGTCCGTGAATATTCGGTTTTCGGGTAGAGTCTGAAGTAGTCGTATTTTATTCTATTGACAATGTATTTTATATTTAGTTGGAGCCCAACATGTATAGGGAGAAGTCGTCCTTTTGGCCTAGAATTATAAAGAGCTGTTAATACCATCACCATATATGTATAATTTAATATTTTCGGCAATTGATTTTCATGGGCATGGCGCTTAAAAAATAATATTTTACATTTTAAATAACTCTGATGTTGAATAGGCTCAAACTATATGTAGTATTATGAATTGTAATTACATACCTGTAACCTGAGGTGGATGAGCTTTCTGTATGATGACGAAGCCTGCGCTGTGGATCTGAAGTTACCTATGCTGTTATTATTATGTTGGTTTAATAAATCTTTTTTTATATATTACATAACACTATTAAGACAAGTTTCAACGAGACCATGTCCTTATCAGTGGACAGAAATAATGGTTAACCTACTATTTAGTAATTACAAGAGCGTTTAATATTTGTAGGTATAATTAAACGAGTACGTTTAAAGAATATAGATACCGTAGATAGACACGTGGTGACCCAATAATAAACATAATTACAAAATTAACATTGTAAGTAGTCGCGACAATTTGTTTTGACTGTTTGATATTCCTATAATTGATGATTTCTAAATACTACGGTTAGACCTTCTTTTCAAAAGTTTGTCGCCGCCTGACCTGCAATGCAAGTTTAGTACAACCTCTTATGCCTACTCTGTAAAGCCGTCTGTCAGTTCTGTTTTCATAACCAAACAAAACGTAACCCAACCGGCCGGCCCCGTACTGCATCGGAAGGAAGGGTCGCAATTAGGCATGTGTATAACATACACATACGTGTTTCATTTGCACATATTGCGTTTGTGCGGCCAGGTGACTTTATTTAAGCTTTATTTCCACTCGAAAAGTATGTAAGCAGTACATTGCCTGTATAGTTTACTCAGGAGCAATTAGAAACGGGTCACTAAGTATAAAATTCCAGTAGTATAAGTGTTCCGTTTTCATTGCCCTTGAATAATTGAAGCCTTGTAGTAATTTAAGACGCGTTTCATGATGTTTTTAAAAAAAAATATATTTTTATATACGAACTATACTGGCCTCAATTGAATGTAAATAACGGCATGAAAATGGCATATTTTTTGCCTTCAGTGCACAAATTAATAAGAAACCCAAACTTTTAATGTATGTTCGGCTGTTTGGTCTTGACTGCCTTGAGGAATGTAATATAAATGTAATGTAATGTAATATAATATAAATGGAAATCATAGGTACATTCGTATTCATATTCGTATAAATAGATGTTTGATACGATTAAAGCGTGAAAAATGAAGGTGTTTTTAGGGTTCCGTAGCCAAATGGCAAAAAAAGGAACCCTTATAGATTCGTCATGTCTGTCTGTCTGTCCGTCTGTCCGTCTGTCCGTCTGTCTGTCCGTCCGTATGTCACAGCCACTTTTCTCCGAAACTATAAGAACTATACTGTTGAAACTTGGTAAGTAGATGTATTCTGTGAACCGCATTAAGATTTTCACACAAAAATAGAAAAAAAACAATAAATTTTTGGGGTTCCCCATACTTCGAACTGAAACTCAAAAATTTTTTTTTCATCAAACCCATACGTGTGGGGTATCTATGGATAGGTCTTCAAAAATGATATTGAGGTTTCTAATATCATTTTTTTCTAAACTGAATAGTTTGCGCGACAGACACTTCCAAAGTGGTAAAATGTGTGTCCCCCCCCCTGTAACTTCTAAAATAAGAGAATGATAAAACTAAAAAAAATATATGATGTACATTACCATGTAAACTTCCACCGAAAATTGGTTTGAACGAGATCTAGTAAGTAGTTTTTTTTTAATACGTCATAAATCGCCTAAATACGGAACCCTTCATGGGCGAGTCCGACTCGCACTTGGCCGCTTTTTGTATCTAGTATTGATATAGCAGTACGTTTTTAGGGCTCCGTACCCAAAGGGTAAAAACGGGACCCTATTACTAAGACTGACTGTCCGTCCGTCCGTCCGTTCGACCGTCTGTCACCAGCCCTAGTAGCACGGTCGCATTTTTATCATTTATCACCATGCCTGTCACGTTCTAACAAGTATGTAAGTGCGAAAGTGACGGGCTTAGTTATACTGGATAAAAATGGATCCGTGCTGAGCCCGCAGGCTACAGCCAGGCTGCAGGATACATCTCATGAACCGTGATAGCTAGACAGGTGAAATTTTCACAGATGATGTATTTCTGTTGCCGCTATAACAACAAATACTAAAAACAGAATAAAATAAAGATTTAAGTGGGGCTCCCATACAACAAACGTGATTTTTGACCGAAGTTAAGCAACGTCGGGCGGGGTCAGTACTTGGATGGGTGACCGTTTTTTTGCTTGTTTTTTTTGCTTGTTTTGCTCTATTTTTTGTTGATGGTGCGGAACCCTCCGTGCGCGAGTCCGACTCGCACTTGGCCGGTTTTTTTTATACATAGCTTCGTGATTAATACACAACAAGTGGCTGTCTAGCATAGGTACTCTAAATAGACAAGCTACTGGCGAAAATTAATGGCACAAAGGTAACTAAGACAAATATATCATCCCTAGATAAGAAGAGTGACAACGTGTTGCGCGAAAAGAAACGACAATCATGAATCATGAGGCTCGTGACATATAATTACCAGTTTAGATCGAAAGATGCACTAAAAGTAAGATGAATAGCATAATACCGTGTGAAGATCTTAGTACTTTTTCATATTAAGAAAGTCTGCGTTAAAACAGAAGAAAAGTGAAAATTTTCTTACCATATAATGTGACTGGGTTGTAATTACATTCTCAGTAACGCTTTCACGTGCTAGGTATTTACTTGATTAGAGAGGATCTTTAAAGGGACTTGATCTTAATAGATAAGTGGTGGATACATTACGATCGATTAAAATATCTGTACTAACTCGTTTTCAGAGAAATATGTTACTGGGCATAGGGAGAAGCCAGTTAGCTAATTTATTAACCTGTTGAATTAGTTGATATGGACTTTCCTCAGTGGTCTTTTACTTATACAAACCTTAAGATCTAAGTTTATAAGGAGCAACTCTCTGACATTTAAATTTCACTTTTGGATATATATTTGTACCTATATTTATAATCGTATATTTTTCGTGTACATACTTCCCTCGTACTTGTCCGTACATGTATTGGCGCGAGCGATAACATAAATTCGGTATAGGTAATTCTGATGTCAGTGTTCGTTCGAATTGGCCTGTCAGTTTCATCGTAACTAAACCTTATAAATTCGGTTTCTCACTCATCGAATAAAAATATCATCAAATTTCAACATTGCAATTAAAAAAAACGTGAGGGTGAAGAATAACTAGCCAACACTTAACTTATACTAATAGCTACATAGATTAAAATTCCATACTCCATAACCTTTTTACACATTTGCAATGTACCTACGCATAATCCGTCGCCACAAAGGGACGCCCTTGTCCCATCCGGACCCACAAACGACCTTACTTTCGTCTCTTACGCAATGGTTCTGCATTGTACTCCAAATCTCTAATCAAGCCATCACGATTCGATAAATATGGATGTGGTCCATTGATTGCAAGGCCAGCTTTACAAGACCTTAAGTCAAAGCCGTAAGGGTTATTATAGATTGGCCGCAATAGAATGATAAAGATCGTTTGCAGTTTTTGATTTGAATGCAACAAATGAGTTTATTGAATTGAAAGAGGTTAAGTATTTGCATTCCTTATTTGATCGATGTAGTTATATTTTTGGTTACAATGACTGACACAAACAAATTGTATAAATAAACGAAGGCACGCCGACGTGCCGTAGAACCTTATCAGTTATAAAAATATTGCTAACGTTAACTACCCTTAGAGCCAGTGTGATCGTCGACGGAACCTCAAAAGGGATAATTTCTACAAATTTAATAATGAATGACGTCAGTATAGTACTGATATATCAAGACTAAGAACAAGAGTCACTTGACTTTTCGAAGCATCTGTCATCCCGGTACATTTTATCTATGTGTTTGGCGTGGGGTCCCATTGTTTCCCATAAAGTTTTAAGTCGTAATGTATTGTTTGTCATATTATGATTAGTCATAAAACTAAAACCGTTAAGTAACTTTTCAGGATTTTCGTCAGGTTATCTTATAGATGGGTTAGGTTAGGTTTGTTTTATAGCAATCCTAAAAAGTGACGCGTATAAATTATGACTAATGAAAATGCGGGCAAACAATACATTATGACATTTATGACTTAAAACTATTTGGGAAACAATAGAGACCCATTTGGCGTTTGTCGATGTACGATTGTCGTCTTGGCTGGGCCTCCTGGGCTCCGTAAAACGGCAGAGGATGCAAACGGGTTATAAATGATGTAGGTACAGATATTTACAGCAAACACGGACGGTTAATGGACGGTCAAATTCCCAAAAAGGGCCCAAACCCAACTCAAATATCAACAAACTTAAACTTTGGGTCACAGTTCAACAGAAAACTTACCACTAAATAGTTAGTCGATTGCCTCTAATACGGAAACCGTTAGGGAAAACAACTAAATCTGGTTGAAATTGTGTGAAACAATAGTTGATTGGACTCGGTATAGAAAGCAAGTATAATTGAGGAATTAAATAATTAAAAGAAAATGAAACGTGATTGTTTTGGTTTTCAATAAAAGCCTACAATTATCGTAATTTTTAAATGATGTGCGTTGTTTATTATTGTTCCTGTAGGTAATTTAATACGTTTTTACCATTGTAATACATTCAAAATATAATGAAAGTAAATAGGGATAGCAACGGAATTGTACAGCGAGCTGCAAAAGTGCATACCCATTTTACGAAGGGAATTCATTCATAAAGTGGAATATGCACTTTTGCAGCTGGGTATACCTAAATGTGTACGACCTATCTTCTAAATTCCTTAGAGTTGCAAGCGCCTATATGATATTTGGCTGCGATAACCGATGGCCTTGGCATAAGAAAGTTACCTAATATTATGTTATGTAGGTATTTTGCTCTTTATCTTTACTATACTTAAAAGTGCAAAAGTGTAAATATTTTACGTGAACTATAAAGGTAATGGCTTCCTTTCTGGCACAGTATTAGGACAGGACCGTAACCTACCTTCGAAAGTTTAGAAATTCATTTTCAACGTTCAAATATCAGACGCAACAACTGCTAGTCCCAGGACCTGTCGTCACTTTATCCCCGTTCGCGTGGAAAGAGCTTGTTTGAAGATAAGCTACTGTACAATAATCTACTCTGTTTCTGGCCCCGTGAACAAGTGAGATTCAACTTCGTTCTATGTCAAGCATCTAGACTATTCTAGAGTTAACTCTCCAACGATTTATATTGAACTGAATTGAAGCAGTCTCCTCCTTACTTTCCGATATTTTGTTGTTTTATTTTTATACGAGTTACTGCTACATTTCTACGATTGCTGAATGTTGTGACAAGATAGTACATGTGGATAACAGATATTGTAACGTTGTACGTACATGTTTTAATTATAAGCTTAGATTTTATTATTTTTACATATTAAATAAATTAAATTTAAATAAAAAATAACTTATTTAGAATAGATTTTAATTATTTTACTTTTATTTTAATCAATTATTATTTATGGAAATGAACTAATTATTTATTTGTACAATTTTATATATTAATCAATTTTATATTTACAGTAATCATCTTATTCTACTTTACTATTGTAAAGTAAGACATAAATTATCATAAGTAATATATACAATACATAGATAGTTTTTACAATGCATGACACTTTATTCGTACGGACTGTACTCGCGACCGGTTCATTGATTGACGTCATGGAAGGATCGAGAAGCGGCTGCGCGCGCGCTTGTCCCCTCCCGTTGACCACTGGCGATTCAGTCCGCGCCACCTCGCCGTCGTATACGGATGTGCCGTTGCGCACACGGGGAAGCCCGTGTCGTCTAGCGCGCGGTACAAATATTTATTATGGTGAGCGCGGACACCTATTCGTGATAATAATCTGCTTTGCGACGTATTCGCACATATAAGTTTCCCCGCACCCACGTATTGGTAAGTGCAAAGTGTTGAACGTTTCATTAAATAAGAATAAGTAGCTTTAGTGTTAAAGTAGTTTGTTATTCGATTCATATTAATCGCAAAACCTAAATTTAATCTTACGTTCCATTCCATCTTTTGCTAAATGCTTTTAGCTCCAGAATGATCTAGCAATTTCCTTTGTTCTCGTAGTGGCGGGTACGAGTAAGTATGTGTACGTACCCTCCTACTTATTTAAATTCACTTCTTTGTTCTTTGTTCTTCTTTCTTTCTTTACTCTGTGCTTTTCCTTCGTTTTGTAACTCCGCTCTGCTTGTGAACACAAACACGCTTTCTGCTTATGGTGCACCGGCTTCCCCATGGTCCCATCATCATCATCACAGGGTGTTCACAAAAGCAGAGCGAGCAGGAACACCTTACTAAGACATCTGGAAATCCACAGGGTGCGTCGTAACGTTTTAAATTCAAGACCGTCGGCCGACAAACACCATCACCACCTCGACGGCAGGGTTGGAGCCATAGCCGTTCGCCCGCCGTCGCCCCTGCTCCTCTTCAGCGCTGTCGAGTGACACCCACCTGCTGCGGACCCTCGACCAGCCAGGGCAGTACCGGATCTCGGGTGCAAATTTAGACGGGCCTTGACCACCCACGACCCTATTCCAAACTTAGTTTTTTTTATTTAAATAAATATTGAATTTGTTAACGAGTTGGTAGTACTTCTTTTACCTCCTCTACCAACAGGGACGTACTTCCCCCTTAACGTTACAATATATGGTAGAATTATTTTTAGGTAATATACATTAAAACTGAACTGAGAGGTTATAATTTTATGATGAGAGTTAGGATCTGCATTTTTGGGGGTCTCTCTGCATGAGGCCCTTTCGCTTTCGGTATATAAAGATAATGATAAGAGATAAAGAGTGATTATTTCCACAAATACAGGAGAATATGTCAGGCGTATCCGCAGTAATCCGCACTGAAGAAACATACAAGCGCTTAGACTATTTTATAATTTATCTCTTTTTACAAAATATTTATCCATAGTTATATTGAACATAGCCTAGTCAACTTGGTGACGCAAATTCTGCATACTTGCATAATGCAGCGTGTTCACTTTCATTCAGGAATGTTGAACGGACGTGTTTAGCGAACTGTTGGTATATAATAATATATCGGACGTAATATAATGCTTGAACATGCCTTCAGGGTTTAGAACATTCATATAATAAACATAATAATCAAGACCCGTTTCCTAGGTATGGTTAACTTCATAGATTATCACTTGTTACATTTCTAACATACCTACAGTCGAAGCACGAACTTCAAGCCATTTTTGAGGAACAAGCGGCCTGCAGTTCTTCGAAGTGTAATTCCAGATATGAGATCTAGATATTCCAGATATGAGATTTTGATATGAGTTTTCAGAGTTTAGATACCTACCCCTTTCGCGTCTTCCTTATTTTTGCAGTGCCTTTCTCTTTGTCCTAAAGGAGGCCATTCAAGTTTTATACTAGAGCGATGTCTTTTGGCTGACTCCTCAGTTTCCTCACAATATTTTCCTTTTGCGACTCAGCAGAAACATAATCACCATAGGTACTACCTTCTAAGGTTCAGGCCTCCTCTCATAAGAAGG
This sequence comes from Cydia amplana, assembly GCF_948474715.1. Taxonomy (NCBI): domain Eukaryota; kingdom Metazoa; phylum Arthropoda; class Insecta; order Lepidoptera; family Tortricidae; genus Cydia; species Cydia amplana. The sequence goes on along the minus strand of NC_086079.1, from coordinate 13,040,283 downwards.
TTTCGGCTTAGTCCCCACAAATACCAATGCGGATCGAGGGACTTTATACACGCACCTTTGAATTTGTTTTCAGATATATAAAAGTTTCCTCGCTAAGATTTTTATCACTGAAGACTTAATATTCATACTCGTACAAGGGTCAAAAAATCCTTTGTTACGGGGTTCAAACCACGATCTCCGGGTTGGAAACCACACACCTTTTCATTCTCAGCTCGATAGCTGAGTAATAAATAGGGTTTTCACGACGGATCCGAAATGTATGGGAAGATCCGCGGATCCGAATCCAGATCCGGATAATTTCATACATTCTGGATCCGGATTGCAAACCCTAGTAATAAATAATAATTTACTCACCCACTCCGTTTTCCTCTTTGAAAGATGACTCCCAAAGAGGAAAACAGTAGGAAGCGGCAGACTTCGACGAACGGCTATTGAATCGGCGCAAATCTCAAGAATTAAAGGCACCGGAAAATTGGAAATATTCTGAACACTTCAAATCAGCTGTTATATTATAACCACACCTATGTATCTATGATATGACAAACAATTTGCCACACCTCATGTTTTTTCTTCTTCCCGGTCTCGAGGAGTGTCATAAAATAAACAATTTACTATTATTTAATAATAAATCAATAATAAACAAGTGTTAACAGTTGCGTAAGCGAGAAAGGCAACAGGTGCGCCGGAGTAGATAGGTACCGAACGCCCACCGTGCACCGGTAGCTTTCCAATTTTAAAATATCGTCGCCATTGTAAAACGACTGTCATTTGTTAATTGAGCTTAAACACGATGGGCGAGATTAGTACAGATTTTGGATATCTAAACGGTCTGTTTATGTAAGTGTTGACTGTGATAGAGTTTCATTTGTCATTGTTATAAATAAGTCTTTTATCTTAAATCTTATCATCATTTACTTTCTGTTATGTCATAATATTAAGTTTATAAATTTATGATCTGATATGTTCTTGGTCTTCTAATCATCAATCTATTTCTAGCATAATCTGATTTGTGTATGTCGTGCTGGTATCTACACAATTGGTTTTGTTGGAGCCGAAGCGAGTGGAGTTCATGCATAATAGGCTCTATTAACCAAGTATGATTAAATCAAAGTTACAGTCAAGGAATTTGGTTTGTCTACGTGCCACTTTGTACTTCGTCGCAGTGCTAATCAATATGAAAGCCACTAGAATCTCATATTATTGTCAATTTGACGTGATGCAGAAATAAATTCGATTAACCTTCATTACATTAATTTGGCTAAACAAAATATGCCACCGATATTTCAATAAGTGGTGTGTCAAGAACGTTAGATTTGGTATCAAACTGTATTTAAATGCTGCCGTATTCGAACTTCAAGATATTCACAAGAGACGACACGTGACACGTACTAGATCCATTCTAGATACGTTATAGTTTAGATATCAACTAGTTCTCTTTTGCAGCGCAATTCGGGCAACCAATGTCACTTTTACGATAGATCGTGTTAGATATCTATTAGATGTGAATTAGATCTCTAAGTAATATCTTGTGGAAATCGTTCAAGAGTATCTCCAGAATCGCGGAAATGTCAAATTTGATAGGTTAGATCCTAAACATATCGTTATCGTATCTTGGCGATGTCTAAAAGATATCTAATAGATGTCTATTACAAAATCCGAATCGGGCCCCTGGTCTGTTAACATTAACTTGCAAGCGGGCAATGAGAGGTGATGAACCGATATGGTGTAAGTTTCTTTATTAAATAGTTTGGCCCCGAATCTCGGGGAGAAAAAGGAGGTGGCAGTTTCTCGAATGTGTTTGAGTCAAATACAATTTATTGAAAATTAGGGTTGGCAAATTATGATTCGCATTAACCAGCATTATGATGTACTGCTAGTTAAGACGTAGTTATTTGCAATGAAGGCAAATTTAGAGTAAGTAGGTACGTATTTTTGGCAACCCTTTATTTTCAATGAACTGCAACATCTATGATCTTGGAGGATACAACTAAACGGAGTAGCCATTAACAGGCTTTCCCCTCTGTCGAAATTAGGCGGCCAACGGTCATACACAATGTATGGACTGACGTTTATCTGACATGGCTATTTTTACGTTACGCATACATTTGACGTTCCCCTCCCCCGCAAAAATCGGCAGACTGTTTTGTACAGAAAATTACAGACATGGCGTCTCCGTTTGATTATATCCTCCAAGTCTATGATAGTGAGATATAATCTGTAGAGACGTGCCTTTGGATCACTTCCCAAAAAGACGACGACGAATGATGAGACGGTCAAATAGTCAATCACTGGGAAGGCTGATGATAAAAAAAAAACATAATAGTACCTGTATGTATAGCAACAATCTCCAAACGCAAAAACGTGATACATTGAGTATGCGTCGTCCATCGCCTTACATAACATAATGATAGCACTATATGTGATAACTCATTCGACCCCGCACATCGAAGTGGTTAACGTCGTTGTGTTTCCGTTAGAAAGTAATGTGTTTCCCGTCATTATCATAAATTTAAATACTACAATATTTGAAAGAAAAGCGTAGGTACCTACAGGGCTGAGCTCTGTGAAAAAACCGGCCAAGTGCGAGTCGGACTCGCGCACGGAGGGTTCCGCACCATCAACAAAAAATAGAGCAATACAAGCAAAAAAGCTAAAAAACGGTCACCCATCCAAGTGGTGACCCCGCCCGACGTTGCTTAACTTCGGTCAAAAATCACGTTTGTTGTATGGGAGCCCCACTTAAAATCTTTATTTTATTCTGTTTTTAGTATTTGTTGTTATAGCGGCAACAGAAATACATCACCTGTGAAAATTTCAACTGTCTAGCTATCACGGTTCGTGAGATACAGCCTGGTGACAGACGGACGGACGGACGGACGGACGGACGCACAGCGGAGTCTTAGTAATAGGGTCCCGTTTTTACCCTTTGGGTACGGAACCCTAAAAACATTGCGTTATAAATATATATTGCACTGAGCTGTGGAGTCATTTAGTTACACGATAACAAAATGTTTTTCGCTCGATAGTAAATCGACTCCAAAAACATATCGAAAAAAAAAGTTATTCATATAAAACGGCTCTCAAGCTTGCATTTTAGATGCTCATAGAACGTTTGTCTAGAGACTTAACCTAAACCTAGCTTCATCCAAACTCAACCACATAACCATAACCGTGATTCAAGCTATCTAGTGCGAGTATCTAAACACCTATTGGGGAAACGAAGCACTTAACACGTTCGCCGCTCCCATTACGCAACGTGAGCCTTCCAGGCGGTGCACCTGTTATCGTTGCTTGCCGAGCGCAATTCAGTCAAATATAATATTAATTATAAAAATCATAATACATAGGCAAAGGGGTAGATAATACATAGGTAGGGTAGAAAAGGGGTTTCAATCGATGTGTGGAAGGGCGGCACCATCGTCGAACCCAAGCCACCTGGCCCCTATTTCACCACGGTGACAGGTGCGATAATTGTCGACATCACTGTTACTGACGTCACAGGCCTCCATACGCTACGGTAACCGCTTACCATCGGACGAGCGGTGTGCTTGTTTGCCACCAACGTTTTAATAAAAAAAAATATATAAAAATAAATACTTATTTTGCAAAGCTAACGACAATTGTCACAAGAAACACGACAATTGTCACGAAATTCCGACACAGAACTCATTTCCTGTCAAGAATTAACGAAAGTTCTTTTAAATCTTGTGACAATAGGGATGATGACACATGTTGAATTTTATAACAAAATCTAGTAAAATAGATAGCAAACGAGCAATTTATCACAATAATGTGGATATTAAAATAAAATATTGAAAAATTACAAAATTACAGGACCTGAAAGTTTCAAAATTTAAGTTTTTTTTAACTTCCAAAAACGATAAAAGTAAGGGTACCATTCGATTCCTTACATTTCATCCAAAAAAATATTGTATAGCAACTATATACATAAACGCAATATTTCACCGACAAAAACGCAGTTTTCTTGTTTTGTCCATACTAAAAGATGGGCGATGACGTCACGGCCTCTGGCCGTTTTGTATAGGGCGTTTCGCGAGTGAAGTGCGACTGTCGGACTTTGACTACAATTTCTGACTTTTGTGTTACTTTAATGCAATGAGTCCCATATAGACATTTGATCCTAAAAACAAACCCGATCGATTTATACCATAAAAAAAAATTAGTCATGTAGCCTATTGTCATCATCATCATCATAAACTTCGCAATAGAAATACCTGTTTTTTGCCGATATAGTAAAGTTTTTTAAAATAATACAATGATGGTGGCAAACAGGAATACGGCCCGCCCGATGGTAAGCGGTAACCGTAGCTCATGGATGCCTGTGACGTCAGCAACAGTGACATTTGTCGAATTGTCGCACCTGTCACCGTGGTGAAATAGGGGCCTGGCAGTGGACTTAAACCGGTGGCGTGTGCCTCGGATGCACAATATAATAGAGGTACAGTCATGAAGTTCGTGCCTTGTCAGAGTGACAGTCAATATGCGATAATCTCATATTAAGGATGGCTCACGTTAGACCGGGGCGGGTCCGGGCCGGAGCTTCCGGCGCTACGTTTTCTATGGAAAGCATCACGTGATAGTATTATCTGACATAGAAAAGTAAGCGCCGGAAGCTCCGGCCCGGACCCGGCCGAGTCTAACGTGAGTCATCCTTTTTATTGTCACTGTACAAGGTAGTGGATTGATGAAGAAATCAAATCCCTTGAATGCATGTAGAAACCAGAAAACAGACAGCTGGCTATTAGCAATCATTTTGCTCAAATTTTAGCAAATATTGGACCTGTCTTTTTATTGACAATTTGATCGTTTCAGTTTATCTTTTTCGTAAAACAATAAGTAAAAAATCTTACATAGACTTTGGACGCTTAGAAATGTTCATATGAAAACTAGGACGTCTTTCTGTAACTGGGCCATAACCGCGAAAATAGAATTTCGCAAATTGCGGGCATTTTTCTCTGTCACTCTAATTACGCCTGCATAAGAGAAGGATCCCCGCAATTTGCGAATTTCGGTTTTCGCGATAGCCCCTCTGTATTGGTAATGCTATACTTATAATAGTTATAATGTAACATGTAACGTCGGAACTTGTAAGTACCTATGAAAACAAGTGCCAAGTTTTTTTTGTACAAATTTGTTTGTTATTGTTATTGTTTTTGAGTAAACGGAGAGCCCAGATATACTGGATAGCAAGCTTTCGTTTCGACTCGCTCGCACTCGGTAAGCGATTGGAGCAGGACAGTATCATTGTATCTCGTTTAGGCAGCCATTACTACTAAGATTTAGTGCTTTCTTTAAAACCTTTTAGGAGATTTTTGGGCCTGGATTCATTTTGTTTATCTAAAATACATTGTAACTATTTTCTTTGTAATAATCGTAATATTTACTGGTGTATGCATAAATACCTGTTTATTTTGTGCCACGAGCTGTATTAAAGTTCGTTTTATTATCATGCATAATATTAACAAAAACGGGGAGCTTTGTTTCCCATAAAGTTTTAAGTCATAATGTATCGTTTGTCATATTATCATTAGTCATAAAACTGAAACCGTTCAATTTTCAGGATTTTCGTCAGGTTATCCTGCAGATGGGTTATGTGTAAGTAGGTTTGTTTTATGGCAATCCTGAAAAGTGACGTGTTTCTGAACCAAATAAATTATCACTAACGAAAATGCGGACAAACAATACATTATGACTTAAAACAATTTGGGAAACAATAGAGACCCAACAAAAACGCATCAACAACCCCTTACTAAGGGCTCATTTATACGATGCGAGAACTCGCATGCGAGTTTCATTACATTGCGGGTTTTGATCGGTCGGTTGATTTGGACGCAACCAACAGTCCGCAATGTAACTAAAATCGCATGTTCGCGCGCCGTCTAAAGCAGCCCTAACGCAGTATTTCGGACATTTATCAAAAGTAACCCTTTATTAGCTTGCGTGTTTTTCAGATTGTAATTTTAATATTATCCTAATGATACGAAACCGCCAAGTAAGCATCGCGTGAGTGGCCGGCTACTTAGCATATTCTCTTCGAAAGAGTCATTATAATAATTTATATATTAGAGGCGTGATAAGCGATAAACTATGTTTAGTCAGGCGTGTCTCACTCCGCGATTTCGTCGCTTTGCTACAGTTAGCTAAAAGTACATCCGTTCGGCCCCAATTTTGGGGAAAGCCATAAGACGCGCGTGGCGCTGTCGTCACCTAGCGGCCATATCTGTGCTGATCGTAACAGACGTGTTTTGTTAGAGAGTGAGTCTTCTGTACTTAGTACTATTATTTATTCTGTGGTTTAGTTTTAATTCGTTGTTGTTGGTTTTATTAGGTGTTTAATATTGAACAGCAAACAAACTGGTAAGACTCACCTAACACTAACACCTTTTGAGGAATTTTTTGAGCATATTGTGCGTTATTCTCGCATAATAATATAACTAAATTGTACGAGTAATTTATCTGGGATCTTCGTCAGTTATACGCGAGAGTAATTTACATTATTTATTTAAGAATTTTTACAGAGACAGTTAAGAGGGCTGATGCTAATTGTAGTTAGGTACCTACTAGGGAGCGGTCCATTTATTAACGAACCAGATCCTTGGGCTAACCTAGGCTTCGGAATAAGGGATGAAGAAAAATAATTATTTAAATTAACGACTATTTTAAACAGGTTTCTCTATAGTACAGACAAAATCGCTGGTGATACTGTAGAACCTTGTATTTTTTTGTCTTGACATGTCCATTCCACATTTTAACTGCGACAAAGTTCTGAGTAACGTGTAGAGCGAACTTACCTCCGAGATTCCTATTTGATTCAATCGTTAATTTCACTTTCTATTCAGAACTACTCCACGTCTTATTCCCTGGGGCCGGGAGGTACCGTCCGTAAAATACAAAGAACTAGCAACATCGCCTGCGTCCCTCGCGGCGCCATATTGACTTGCAGCGTAAAACTTGCTTCCTATTCCGGCTTACAAATAGACTTCTCACTCCTCTCAGGTAATGTTAACATTGTTGTTTGTTTTATTTAGAAGCAATGTGTACTAAGATTAAAGCAAGTAAAAATTGCTTAAAGCAAACTGCGATGCAAAAGGAAAAGCTTGAATGATATAGCTTGTCAAACCAATTTATCAGTCAGTAAGAAACAGGAAAACTATACTGATCCTTTTCTTTTGGGTGCTAGTACTAGTATAAGACAAAGATAGTAAGATTCTGTCTGTCTATGTTTGAAATGAGACAGTCCTTTGACAAACTATACCTTAGTTTCTAAAGGTAAATCGAATGTTGCATGCACATTCGAGGTTTCCTTTTCGAAGCGGTAATTTTGGAAACTGGTGATTCTGACTAGAAAAGTGATATACATACTTGATTTTTATTACGTGCGGTGTAATGTCTTGACACCATACCAACCTTTGCCTCATAAAAACAAGCTGACATATTATCTATTCTACCAATCCTAGTTGATTGCTAAAATTAAGAAATGACCTTATGAGTATAGGTATATATAATAATGATTTGATATTTTGTTGTGATTTCTTGATCAAGAAGGCATTCTTCCTCCTGCCCTTATCCCACGTTATGTGGGGTCGGCACAATATGTCTTTCTCTCCATTCTCCTCTGTCTTGCGTCACCTCAGCACTCACTCCTTTCTTTCTCATATCCTCTTTCGCACAATTCATCCATCGTTTTTTGGGTCTTCTATCCGCTTTCTGTCCATCAATCTTCATCCCTAACATTCTTTTGCCTATATGACATTCATCCCTCCTCATTACGTGCCCATACCATGCTAACCTACTACTCCTCATCTTTTCCGTTACCGGTGCTACTTTCAAACTTCCTCTTATATACTCATTCTTAATCCGATCCTTTCTCGTCACTCCACACATCCATCTCAACATTCTCATTTCCGCTGCGTGCACTCTTCTTTCATCCGTCACTTTCGTCGCCCAGCATTCTGATCCATACATTACAACAGGCCTCACGATCGTCTTGTAGATTTTCCCCTTAAGTTTAAGGGGCATTCGTGGATCGCAAGTTGTTCCAGAGACCTGTTGCCATTACATCCATCCCTCATTTATTCTATTTTTCATGTCAAGGTCGATGTTTCCGTCACCTTGAATCAATGACCCGAGGTACCGGAAGTCGGAGCAGACTGGTAGGGATACACCATCTAAGGCAATATGGGAAAAACCGGAAAGACCATCGAAATCATAGAACATGTGCTCCGTTTTGGTTCTGCTTATTTTCAGTCCCACACTTTCCAGCTTTTCTTGCCATTTTCCCAGCCTGCTCTGGACCTCAAGTGCATTTTCTCCGACAAGAACAATGTCGTCGGCAAACAGCATACACCAGGGTGCTTCCTCCTGTATGTTCGATGTCAGAGCATCCATAACCAGGAGGAACAAATATGGGCTTAAAGCCGACCCCTGGTGTAAACCTACCGCCACATTGAACTTGATCAAGAAGGCATTAATAGCCTAAAACCCAAAGGTCACTGCCGTCTTAATAGAAATTCCATCAACAAGTGATTTTACTTAATTTCCACGTCAATACACCGTCAATGCCGCGTTAGGCATCAATCAAAACTGACGGGTTCTTTAATTTATTATAAAATTAATTACTTGCGAATAGTCGTAGCTATAAATCATTCAATAAAATCACTGGTTCGGGACCAATTAAGTAGGTACTGACATCGTTAAGTTACTTTATTTATAAAAACCAAAAATATAGAAATTTTGAAATACAGATTCCTTCAAATAAATGGTCATACCATTCAGTCATAAATTTAATAGCCAATAGGTATTTCAAACTTTGTAAAACAATTCGTGTATTTCCAAACTTTCTAACGTTTTCAAACAAACACATTGGTTTAATGCTTTTATAAGTATATATAAATGATAGGTTTAAATAAATAACCGATGTACTAGTATTAAGTAAATTATTGGTTATGATTTATGATATGTACGAGTATATTATAGGAGAAAGGTTTTTGCTACTAATTATGTTTCTTATTGGACTAAACTTTTTTCAAAATGGGTAAAATTGACACCTAAAGGTCTTAAAGTCATTAAATAATGCAGACTCCACTCCACTTGTTCCATTCACTAACCCGCAGTTAATTGGTTAAACCTGGAGTTACCATGGTTCCAGTACAATTTGACACTGGGTTAACAGTTTAACCGGTTGTTAGAGAGTTGGTGCAAGTGGCGCTTAAAGGATTAAATGCTTAACAAAAAACGATTACATTTCCTTAATACAATTAAATCTTTGTCTAAGGTACTTAATTAACCGTGTGAGAAACAAATACATCATTAAAAATAACAAAGGAGGCACAATGCAAAAATATCTTCCATATATGTAATCCTAATTAATTTCTCTACAGTTTTATATAATGAACCGAAATGTATCTCTAGATATATTTATAGTGAGACATCTAATAAACGAAGATAATAATATACCTATTTGAATGGCCACGTATTAAATTATCACATTGTTAAGGATTATTACAATGATTATATAACAAAACGTGACCAAAGCATCCAGTGACCAGGGCCGAATTCGAACCAGCGTCTTCTAAACGCCATACATTTTTTTAAATAAAATAATTGGATTTGTTCTAGTTGCAAAGTTGATGTATTTTGTTTATAATATGCAAACAAAGTTATCGTATTCTACCAGTATCAAAGAGTTTCAAAACCAGGTCGAATTGCCTAGGTCTTCATCATTACAAAGATTAAAACAAAAAGAGATATTCAAATAAGTATGTTTACAAAAATATCCAGCTGCAAAATTGCATTGCCACTTTATAAATAAATTCATTAATAACATGTCCATACAATTTTGCAGCTTGCTGTGAATTAACGGACTTAAGTGAAATAGCTGACAGCTATTTTAATAAACGAGTTGTTTTTTTTAGAACAAGCAAAATAACTGTTTTATATGTATGTGAGTTAATTTTTAAAAGAAAATAATGACTGTTTTTTATTAGTTTCCAAGAAGAACACGGAGAAAGGACGATAAATAATTCCGTTAAATTTTCCAACTCCTTGTTATGAATTTTATCGCTTTGAAGTTTTCAGTGAAACTTTAAATACCATACAGGCTGACTTTAAAATCGTGTATCAATGAATGTTTTAGTTATAGCACAAAGATGTATTAATACTTCACTACACAGTATAAAACAAAGTCGCTTCCCGCTGTCTGTCTGTTCCTATGTATGTTTAGATCTTTAAAACTACGCAACAGATTTAGATTTAATAGATGCAGTGATTCAAGAGGAAGGTTTATGTATAATTTGTTAACCCGTGCGAAGCCCGGGCGGGTCGCTAGTATAAAATAAATCACACCTTTTTTATAGACACCCGGTATACGAGTGGTTGAATACTGAGGTGTTTACAATAATTACTTAAACATAATATATTAAGTGGCAATTATGTTGAGACGGTTGTTAAAGGTCTCGTTCGAGAAAACAAGCCAGGTCCACTTAAATGTCTTAAATACGTAGGTACAATTAAGACTAAAACCAGGGTACTGATTCATTAAGGTAATTTAATGTAAATGAATGTACGCTAGGGAAATTCTTTAACCTTAAATGTAGGTTTTGGATGTTTGGGCGAGAGTATGGTGCTTGCCTGGTAGCTATGCGGCATGTTAGTTATTTAACAGTTAATTACCGCTTCGAGTAAGACTGGAACTAGCGACCTTTCAGAACACCGCACAAGGGAGCGTCCGAAGAGCGGACTTTCCAGAACCATGCGAATCTTTCCATTTCTTTATTGTTGTTTACCCGCTAAGGCGAGGGAGGGAGAGGGGGAGGGGGGGGGGTCGCATAGCGCATAGAGTTTTGCCCGAAGCGGTGAAATATTTAATTATCCTTTCATGTAAATATTTGTAATTAGTATCGCTCACAGACGTATCTGCTTCATAAATAAGAATGTATATTTTAATCGTTGAGTGACAAATTTGTCCCACCCTTTTGTACCGTGTATGCCAGGAGGTTGGCAAATAGCATTAAGTTGTTTCCATGAAAATACTACATAATAAGCCTCTATTATCACAGAAAAAAATGCCATAAAAACTGAATACGCAGCGCTACATCACAAAAGCCGAATAAAAAAGGCGTAAATAACAAAATCGCATCAAGATTCCAAAAGCACGGAATACGGAATCTGTTGAAACTAAAGTCAAAACATAAACAACAATAAGACAAGCCCGTGGCTATGAAGCGCAAAAATCCGAGGGCGCAATCTCGGTACTATGGCACCAGTAAAATTTATAGTGCCAATAAAATGTGGCTCCTGCGCTAAGAGCGCTTGAGATACCTGTACTCAAGCGCTCTATTGCGGTAATGGCAACTAAGCAATTGGTACAATTATGTATGTAATTAAGCGAAGTAAATAGAGGGATTGTTGAAAATTTATTTTTAATTCGATTTCATTTTGTAATTTAAACTTAATTCTGTAGTCTCCTTTTTATAGGTTAAATCATTTCAATATATTATGTACTGTACCTGCTTGTGTATAACGAAGTACCATACGTTTTTCTTTGTAATAACCATTGCAGTTTGATTGCATTGTATTTTTTTATTACATATTTTGTAACACTTTCAAAAAATACATTGATATAAAATATTCTAACTAAACTAAGTAAATAACGTATTTTATTCCATTCTGACATTTGAATAAATATATCCATACCTCCAACTAAAATGGAATACAGGAAATATGCTAGTTTTACGATTCTGATATGAAAATTTAAAAGCTTCCGTTGAAATTTTCTTTCTTAAATATTTTATTCGTTCTGTAATCTTACTTTTCTTACTATTGGAAATTATAGCGAATACATCAAGCCATTTCGATAATTTGGGCATTAGCATTAAAGAAAAGCTTTATTTGATGTAGAATTTGTGGAGAATTAGTATGACATGCTTTAAAAGTCGCTTCTACTACGGACCACACTCTAGGCATAGGCACCAATGTGAAAATTTATTTTCTATTAAAAACTATAAATTAAGGTATAACGAAACGGATAGCTTACTTCTTCTTTATTCTACTGATAAACAATATTTTGACAATTAATTATGGAGGAGGAAAGAATCGTGAGCAGAACCCTGATATGTATTAAACTTATTTATGGACGTAGCTATTGTTTTGTCTTCATTGAGTTATACATTTTTTGCATGCAATTTGTCCAGGCTTGACTTGGCCCACCTTACCCTTTTACCAAAGCTCATACTTACGTACATTACCCATTGTTAAGCCGGGGTCGATGACCGGTTCACTTTCAAATCGGTTTCACTCTCCATCGGTTAATCTAGGCTGATACAATACCGTAGTGTCACTCGATTTCGCTTAGGATTTAGATAGATGCAAGATTTTAAATGGCATAGGATATAATAAATAGACTTAGATAATCCAGAACGTGCCATTTGGATTAGTTACTTTATATGAATCAGATAAAGCTATAATAATGTATCTGTCGCAGTCGGATCGTATAATCCGCCGTATTACATTACGGCTAGCCATTTTACAGAACAGGGGCGTTTTGAAATGCGGCGGTTCGACGATTAGCCGGATTGAATGCGGCTGAATGAAAATCCGCCGGAATGTATTCGGCGCCAAACGTTCTTCAACACGGCTAGCCGTAATGTAAAACAGCGATTTTTAACACTCGTGGCGCTGCCTGACATAACAACAACAAACTATGAAAAACGCTGGGGTGTCCATCAAATCTGGAGTTCGTCGGACTGTTTCTTTTCAAAAAACATTTCCTTCGCAACTTACCTAGGCGGAGCCCCGCTTCGCGGGGCTTCTTTTTCTGAGCGGTTTGCCCTTCGGGCATCTGAAGCTACCTAACGAACCTAACCTACCTACCTATTGATTTAGTGAGACGTCCGTGAAAACATTACACTTGGGGAAAAAAGCGTAGGTAGGTAAGTAGGTTAGGTTCGTTAGGTAGCTTCAGATGCCCGAAGGGCAAACCGCCCAGAAATAGGAGCCCATTTAAGTTGTGAAGGAAATGTTTTGGAAAAGAAACACATGTAGTGCGGTGGAACCATGGTAAAAATAAATTAAATTGCAAACATTGTCAAACTCTGGTTACGTAGGCGACCGAAAGAACTGGTCACTCTACAATCTAAATATTGAAGAACGTATCGCAATGACAATCCGGCTAATCGTCGAACCGCCGCATTTCAAAACGCCCCTGTTTTGTAAAACGGCTAGCCGTAATGTAATACGGCGGATTATACGATCTGACTACGACATATCTACTTGTGACATGAGTAAGTAACTAAGTACATTATATAAGCGATCGTAATGTTTTTAAATGGTCGTGACTTCGAAAAATAAAGAATATTATTTCTGCTTCAAATTAGCAGGCCAGAATGACACCAGAATGATATCATTTAGATGTCATTCTGTAAGTAAAAGTCTTTATTTCACACCTCACACAGCATGTATTTTTTAAATATATACTTACTAATGTTTGTTTTATTTGTTACAGGTACGTAAAATCCATTCAGCAGGCGCCATTTTACCTTCATCCAAGTGATTTTGCCAAATATTGAGTTAAGGTCACTAAGCGGGCCTCAGGCTGATCTAAAGGTAAACTTATGAATGAATGAATAACATTTATTTCAGGACAAGTCCCATAGTATGTTAGTAACAAGATGAATACTTAAAATTAGTGTTAGTGCACAACATAAATAAAAATTTAACACAAATAAAAACTTAAAAACCTATAACCTACCTACGTGGAGCGCGAGACATGGAGCTGCGTCCATCGACACATCAGCGCGGAGTCCCAGCGGTCCGCGAACGCGCTCAGGATCCCGTTGGTGCTGCAGCGAACTCGGGCTAACAGGGAGGCGCACCGCTTGCGCATTATGGCAGCAAAATCGTCGGTCCGCGCCTCCGCAAACATGCCCGACGCACTACAGTGCCGCGGCAACCCCAACATAACCCTAAACGCGTTGTTATATTGGACTCGCAAGTCGCTATATGCCCGCTGCGTAAAGTTGACCCACAGACCGCAAGTATAAAACGATTGGCAATATGCCTTGAACAAAGTAATTTTCACAGGCTGTGAGCACCTTGCGAACCTGCGAGCCAACATATTACATCGGACAGCCAGCGACCTGCGCTCCCTCTCCACGTCACAATTATCTTTTAAATCCTCCGTGACCCAGTGACCCAAATATTTGACTTTTTGCACCCTATTGAGTGGTGTGCCACAAAGCGAGATACCAGGAGCGTCTGTGTAGGTCTTTGACCCTGCCTTAAATATAATCATCTCGCTCTTTTTGGCATTATATTTGAGTCCGTGGGCCACAGCGTACGACTCACAGATTGCGACCAGTTTTCTTAATGCGCCAATCGATGGACTCAGAAGCACCATATCGTCTGCGTAACTAATGTTATTCAAACAGATATTTCCAACGTGACATCCGATATTAGTGCTGCTGAGCTCACCGATTAGCCGGTTCATATAAAGATTGAAGAGCCGGGGCGAGCTCAGCCCCCCCTGCCTCACCCCACACTCCAACCCATATTCATCTGAGTATGACCCACCCCATCTTACTCTGTTCCTTTGATTGCCGTACCAGTAGCGAAGCATCAAGACTACCTCTGGCGGTAATGTGGTCTCATGCTGCAACTTGTTCCATAGCGCCTTATAGTCTACTAGATCGAATGCCTTTGACAAGTCCAAAAAACAGGCAAATACAGGTGTATTTTTATCAGTGTAGTACTGAACAGCTTGCTTGAGACACAGTATTGCACTCTCCGTGGACAACCCTGGCCTAAAACCAAATTGTGAGTCGTGCAAGTTTAGGTGCTGGGCGAGTTGTTTATCAAGCAAACTGTCCAGAACCTTGGCCAGAATAGTAGCTAACGAGATTGGCCTGTAATTGGACATGTCAGAGGCATCTCCAGTCTTATTCTTCACTATTGGCACGACTACCGTATACATTAGTTCATTCGGAAGATAAGAGTGGGCAATGCACAAATTAAAAAACAAAGCAAGTACTCTGGGTAGGTGGGGACCTGCATACTTTAGATGTTCAACGCTAAGGCCGTCGAACCCCGGAGATTTTCCTCTAACCATATTATTTATGACCGTGGCAACTTCCTTAGTTGAAAATTTAACAGCGAGTCTCGTGGTGTTGACGGCCTCAGAATCACCCACCGCCGACCGCTCAGAGAGCGGCGAATGTATTCTAAAACTTTCTTTAAAAGCATTAGCTATGTCCGCAGGATCATGCAGACCAGAAACGCTCGCAGGAAGGCTCGACTTAGGATTTAGGCTTTTTGTTCGCTTCCAGAATTCACCAAAACGTTTTTTAGAGTGACTTCTAGCTATCATATCCATTTTTATTTGTTGCTGATTATTCTGACAATATTTCAGTTTTAACTTAAACAATCGCCTTGATTCACGCATGCTATTGTACACATCGCCATGCAAAGGTTTTCCACAAGTTAACCACATCTGGTAACACAATCTCGCCTCCCTATGCGCGTCGCTGACATGCAGGTTCCAACCTGGCATTGAGCGTTTTTTAAGCCGATTTGTGCCTTTATGCGAAAACTCGGCGCCCTGTTTAAGAGTACTTACTATATTATGATGCAGTGTATCCAATAACAATACATGACCAGCATTCATACACAAATTATTTGAGCATTGATATAACTCTTCTGGCATAACCACAAGTCTTAACCTATTATTACAAAAGTCATTATATTTCTCAACCTGCTCACTGTCCCTCTCCCCCCATATTACTTTATCACAGCGGTAGTTGGGCAGATCTCTTACATTTCTAATTATATCTATGTCACATTCTATTAACATAGGATAGTGATCTGATGTGTACACGTCATATAAAACTGAAACCTTTACTACAAAACGGCGCGCCGAGTTGGTCACCACACAGTGGTCCAACCATCTCAAAGCATCGTTGGCACTGCTAAGAAAAGTGTGCGTACTTCGCGGCAAAAGTTCAAGGTCAATGCACGACCACGATTGATCGTTACAAAAAGTCATAAGTTCGTTACAAAATCTCTCACCTGGGTGCGCATTAAAGTCTCTCTTATACAATTTTAGTTCTACTATTTCAATACTTTCTTGTCTTTCTTTAACGTTTTATCGGAAACGAACATGATTAAAGCTTTCTGAAGTCATAACCATAAAGAACATTTATTTATTTCGGCTCAAATTAGTTCAAAAACTATGACACTTTTGTATTCATTATTAAGTAGGCACAAAAGATAACAAAAATAATATTAGCTAAACAATCAACACTCAAAAAACGTTAACACCGATATGGCCATAGCATTTCAAACGGATGCCATTTTTATTTCTTTATTTTTAACCTTTTATTCCATCCACGTACGAACGCAGGCTAAAGGGACAACGTGCTAACCCACAAAACGTACGGTCACGTAGATATGGGATCGTAATTATCGCCAAATTATAGCCTTTTAAATAATCCTTGCCTCGGGTAATGATCGGCATTTGTTTTGAGGGTATAAAGATTGTAGCATCACTTTTACCTGAATTTTCGGTGACAAATATCGAATTATGCGTTGGATGATACTTATTTATGAATATTTTTACTGGCGTTTCATTCGCTAGCGTTTTGAACGTCAAAGGCAACGCTTTTAGAGTTACATGTTATAACTTCCTTATTTTCACGCTTATAATTACAAGGTTATTTATACGCACAAAACCTAGCCAGTAATATTAATAATTTATATTCAGGCCGGTATTTTTATGAAGTTATTTTTTTTCCATAATCCTTCGCTGTGTTAAGTATTTAATTTACCGCACTCTTCTTAAACAAAAACATCCAAATATAATATTCTTGTCTTGTTACAATGTTATATTCAGAATTTAAATTTAAAAGCGCATTGCAGACACAGTTATAAAATAATTTTCCTTCAATGTAGAAACATCGCGGGTTTTATGCACATTTATGAATGCAAATGTTTGTGTCAGGGACTTCGAGATAACATGACTGTCTCTTCGTCATACTGGCTGTATCAAATATAACATTGCGTTGTGTAATATAGGGTAGATAAATAAATGAAAAACACATGGGTTTAGTATATTTATTTCACTTGATCTTTTAGCCATTGGTGCTTGTCAAAGTTACCTACACGTAAGATAAAACTCTACATGCCATTTGCAATGACAAAGTGAGTAAAAGTCATCATTAATGTCAAATTTCTATGAACATTTCATGTTTATAATGACACTCCCTCACTCTGTGGTGAAAAATTTACTTAGAAGTACTCTATAGGGTAGTTCAACCCTGACAGAAGTAATATATGTATGTATGTTACGAGTATTATGAGAGTTATTGATGTTTATTATTTTCTATATAGTTAAATATTAATCAATCCATTTATATTGTCGATTAGTAAACACACCAGTCTTAATCTACTGCAAAATTATACTACGTTCATTTGTGTAATACTATCCCATAATAATATTATTTATCTTCATCTGAATCTTAGGGATATAGTCGACCGAAGTTATCGTGCAGAATTTTCTGTAGGACGATGTAGGTACTCTTTACGTGATCGTTACCTAGTTTTTTCAAATTACTTGCGTATTTTGTCGGCCATTTAGGGATGACTCACGTTAGACCGGGCCGTGTCCGGGCCGGAGCTTCCAGAACTTCGTTTTCTATAGAACGCATTACGTGATCACCTGTCATCTATCATAGAAAAGTAAGCGCCGGAAGCTCCGGCCCGGACACGGTCCGGTCGACCGGGTCTAACGTGAGTCATCCTTTAACGCACTCTTATCCCGCTTTCATGATATAAAACAGGTATACCCTATATAGCTAATGACATTGACATGTCAAAAGGTCTTGTGAATTAAGCGATCCATTCCATATTTATAAAGCAAACTCACCTAACAGCTGTCAGAGTCCGCCATACATAATGTTGAACCAGTGTGGGAAGCTGGTATTTACTGAGTCGACCTGGGGTTAAAATCGACATGTCTTAAAGCGTGACATGGCGCCGATAAGGTCAACTTTATGAACAATGAGAATCACCTTCATTGCCTTCAATCTTAGAAAGATAAAGTGGACATTAGTGGACATGTCGCAAATCCTTGATTGCGATGTGATAACATCACAATAAATCCATAGTCTCATTATCACGGACACTATGATATCATTGTTTTAACTGCAGTTGGAATACGAAAGTCACCTTTAAATAAATGCAGCAGCATTGCTGTTGCAGTGTTGCTGCTGCAGCGTTGACGCAGGCGAGATCACTATAAATCTGCTTTTTCTTTGTATAAAGATTAGTTAAATTCGATCTACAAAGTTTTACTTTAACTGGCTAGCCACTGTAATGCAATATGGTTGAATATCGCAAAGTTTTAAGTTTTAATAGATTAGCTAAGGTTCATAACTAACCTAGACTAACCAATAAAGCTGGCTGGCTGCTGGTGCGAAATTTAATCAGTAAAGAGGTTCCACTTACCTCGAACTTTGGCCTACGGGGCTTTGCAGAGTAAATAGGTACAGAGAGACTAGTTTGCTCTTCGATTCGATCATAATACTTACCGACAGACGTCGAATGCTAGCTAAATAGACAAAGGCCATCGACAGATTCGTTAATTAAATACGACTCTACTGTAGGTACACTAAATAAAAACGGGAAAAAACGATTATCAGCTACGTTCGTAGCGCGTAGCGCGTAGCTCACGCTGGCTATAACATTTATCTGAATATAAAACATAATCATATTATATATAACAAGAATTGCTCGTTGAAATGTATTAGATATTTATATTGGCTTGTGTTTTTTCCATTTTGGATTTCACGGGCCTATAAATCCCGGTCTTTTATTTATTTTAAAATTTATTTCTGCAACAAAGCCCACATTACATATATATACCTAAAAGACTAACATACATATAATTTTATAAACTTAAAAACTAAACACTATTTCGGCGACGGAACAATAGGCTTTTGATAGGCTTGCGTGGGGAAACAGATCCAACACGTAGTTGATTATTGACGTAAATTCTATGCCAATATTATTTTGTGCATGTAAACAATTAAACAGAGAAGAAACTTACGTGTTTTATTGTAGTAACGTCGGGGCTTTGTTTAATATGTTAATGTTTTGAACAGTGCACCATTTTTGCCTAAGTTAATCCTTACTATCTCGAACTTGTTCTATATGCTACTGTTAAATGTTACTTGTATGCTTCTACAACATTCCATAATGCTTTGCACTGCTAACTAACCTGGAAGAAGAACGCAAAGCACTGAGGTTGCACAAAAACGCTCCACATTCCAATTTTTGTTATGAGGAATTTACAGTACTAAAATTGAATCAAAATATACTTATAGCAAAATGAGTCCGATTCTTACCGGGCATGTATGTAAAGTGCCATCCGCTTGCCCTATTCTTTGGTTGCAGTTTTCGGTAAATGTTACACGATATCGAAGGTTTTTAGATAGGTTTAAACCCAATAGATGGCGCTGTTTGTCAGGGGTTTCGTAGCGACAAGCAACAGTTTTGGATAAATTAATTATATAAATTAATATGTTTAATACAATTGATTATGCTGATTAAATCTTAAGTATCTCGACGTCAATATTTTACCACAATTCATTAGTCACGATCCAATTTCGCATCGCCCCTATAGACCTTGATTGGCTAGGCTAGGTCACCTACACTTCAACTTTCCAGAGCAGACACCAAAGGCATTTGTCGCTTACGTTGGCGCGGGCTGTATTTGTACTACCATGGGGGCTTATAAAGGCCTAAGCCACAGTGGCGTTAAGATCAGATTCGACTCGCAATGTATATTTAATCCTAATCGCTAAGGTCACATAAACTAGTACAATTAATCTACTTACATTATTCCACGATTCGCGACCACTTGTATGTATTATGCAGAAAGAAAACCTATGTAATTGCTTTATTTTAATTAATGGTCGCATAACGAGTTTCTGTGAGCACTTTATATGTAAAATCTTTATTGCCAGCGAAATGTACGCGCGGATAATAGGTAACAAAATTACATTACTTAAGTCCCAATTATCCTCATGGTCAAATAATCGATTCGGACAATGACACAAAATAATGTAAAGAGTTTAATGTAAGATGACAATCACTCACTGTCCAAGTACGAGTACAGCTGGTAGCGCAAATTTCTGTGTAAGGCATTAACTCGTTAAGGATATCTTCAACCCTGTAGCTGCAATGGAATTTAATATTTGTATCACGTACACTTAGGAGAAAAGGTGGGTAAAATAGGGGTTTCACCTTACCCTTAAGTAACTTATTTATTATTTACTTTTTTATAGTCTGTGGGTTATGCTTATTTAAATTTGGCATATCTAAGGATATGTTTTTTAAACGACTGTAACGCCATCTATTTTCAGCTTTGCGCGTTTATACTCGGTTTAAAATCGAATACAATACCTAAATAAACTAGGAAAGTATACATGAAGACATTTAATATATTGTCTGTTATCTGTGATTTCGAGGAAATTTTATTCTAGACTAGAGAATTCATATTAGTACTCTACGCATGTATACTTTTGTTTTGGGTAAGTTTTCATTTCAAAGTAAGACAACAGTTCTAAGTTTCAACCCTAGCTACATTGTCCGTGCTATCTTAAACTACAAATTAAAAATAAATCCGTGGCTTATCGGCAAGACGCGAACGTGTAACGTGTACTTAACTACAATGAGATGTTTTGTTCCAAGTAGTGGGGCTTCTAAGACGGTGCAAAGAAAATATAATGAACAAAAACTATTACACGGGTTCTATTTAAACAATCCTGCTGAAAATATTTTAATTTGGCAAGTTATGAGATATCATTTAGACTCGTGTTCGATTTTGTACTATTACTCGAGGGTACGTATTTATAATACGTACCCTCGAGGTAAAATGACTTTTCTTTAACTTTGAATACAGTAAAGATTTTCCCTCAAGGGGATAATTTTGCACACATCTCCCCTACCTAAAGGTTGTCGTTTTGTGCAACAATACTCTCGGAACCGGTCGTGCATGCCGCCCAGTTTTCTGAAATGCAATTATCTAGACGTCCTTTTACTTTGCAGACTTCTTTCGACACGTGAACATTCCACCAGTCCATTTTTCTCCTACAAGTCACACCACTGAGCTAACTAATACACCTTAGCTCTTTTATACGTGTTGGTAAACTATATGATGTAGATATACACTACCATATCACGTCAGACGTTGTCACGCGCTTTCCCCAGGTGCCAACAACCTTGTAACTATATTTGCTTTTATAACAATTAAACCAGTCCGACGGGCCCTAGCAATATGGCATAGTAAACTATTGGCCATAGAAAGCCCACTCTCACTGCACGGGACTACATATCTGATGCTGTATATGGGAAAGTAACTGGAGCACTTACCGGAGCCAAGTTCTGTTTTAATAATTTCTATGGTTTGATACGTTGAAGATCGCTCACGCTGATTGGTGCATCTGCAATGAAGTGAAACCGTGCATGAGATGCGCGCCAGTCACTTAGACGATCGTCAAGGTCGTATCAATACCATAACAAATTGTTAAATCTAAATCGGGGTCCTGTTTATTCAAAACTGGAATGTAAGCTAGAAGGCTGCTTATAAAAAGTCTAGCGGCCTGTGAAGGGCGAGGGCATTTTACTTAGATTAAGATAACATTTTATTACCTACCTTTCACATTCAATACTGAATACTTAGTTTTTGTAGACATTTATACCAGGGGCCTGTTTCTCAAAAGCTTGTAACTTATAATACAAGTGGAAGTCCCTTTCTAACAAAAGCTGTCAAAAACTGACATTTGCTTGAATCACAAGTTACAAGCTTTTGAGATACGGCGGTCGTAGGTTCGAATCCGGTTTAGTATAATATCTGAGGGTCTACCGCGAACCACGTTCGACGTGTTATCTCCCTGTCACACTTACGTACGAATTTACAAGTGCGACAGAGAGGCAACACGTCGAACGTGGTTCGCGGTAGGCGCTCTGGTTTCGACGGTCAGCTCGTTTTAGTAACTATGCCGATTTTTGGAAGAAGTATACACTCGCAAGATTTAATTTGCCCTTCGCCATGTTGCGGATTTTCAGTGGTACTAAGTTATTTTACTGTCACAAGGAGCTTCTTTGACAACAGATGTTGAAAGTCATCGAATGTCACTGATGTAATTAAGAAGAAAAGGTTTCCCCTTTTATCTTACCATAAAAATGCCAAAAAAGATTGTCAAAATTACAAGAAAATAATACATATAAATTTCAATGCAAGTGTGGAAAGTGTGTTATTATTTACGAGTCCTGAGATGTCTTTTATGAGTCGTTGCCGTATGATAATTAATCGTCGTACCATATTATGATAAACACTTGAAGTATTCCTGCAATGCGAGTCGGAACCTTTTAATTGTCAAATTTTGGACACTTCTTATTTTATTGAAATAAACATAGATAATAATGCTGCTGTGATAAACTGATAAAATATATTCGTATATAAAAAGGGGATAATGTTTGTATGGGGAAATATCCGTTCAGAATCCTTTTAACGTAATACGCTCTTGAATTAGCAAGATCTCAATGTAAAGTCACTGACTCCGTTGATTAGAAACTAGTTGGGATAAAAAGCAATATGTCCGTTTTAGTAACGGAAGAGCCCAGCCTTCTGTTACCGTCGCAAAAAATAGATTTCTAATCCTTCTTCTCTGGTAATAAAGACTGTTATGGCATATCTCGTTTATCAATTGGCGAATGTGATGTGAGATTGTTGAAAGTCAAGTAGAAGCGTAACGTTAAAATAGCTTTAACACGACGAATAATAATAACTGAAATAGATGTCATATCCTTACTGAAGAAAAAGTGGCCAAGTCGTGCAGCGGCCGAGGCTGGAATTGGAATTAGAGTTGGTCAAATCAAAAGCGTTCAGTCTTTCAAAGATTGCATAGGTATACCTGTACTTGAACTTTTGCTGCAATGGCGTTAGCCGCGAAAGCTAAGGACGCTGGTTCCGTTCCTGCCTCGCGCCTCAGCCTTGAAAAATGATATGATTTGTATCCCTAGTTACAGTCATAGTCAAGGTATAAATATCGATACGGACAAAGTGGAAAAAAATATGTACCTACACAATACCTTAATACGCATATTTTTGTAATTTTTTCCGTGTCCACGTTAAATATCTTAACTGTACGACGAATAATTTAATAGATTAATTCATTATATTAAAAATAACCTCAATTATAGGAGACATCGGATAACCTGTACCTAATACCTACTTAATAATCTACAATCTAGTTTGGGTCAAACAGGTAACTAATAGTAGATCAGATAGCCTTGTGGGTGTAATGGGCATAGGTCAGCACACCCCTTGGCCGAACTTGGTCTTTGAGCAACAGGGCCCGTACCATGTGTCATTGATAGTGTCAAAATTGACATACGCTATCGAGAACTTAATTTACTTTCTATACATCTTACTCGCACTAATATGTTTGTTAATGTTGTTTGTCGACTAGTCTGGCCTAGTTATTTGTGTGATTAACATAGATATTTGTTCCTGAGTCTTGGGTGTTTTCTATGTATTTGTATATTATATATATCATTGTCTGAGTACCCACAACACAAGCCTTCTTGAGCTTACTGTGGGACTTAGTCAATCTGTGTAAGAATGTCCTATAATATTTATTTTATTTATTTAATATGTGAGTACGAGCGAGATGCATAAAAAGTAAATTACGTTCTCGATGGCGTTTATGTCAGTGCCAAACTGGTGGTAGCCTCACTGGTGTCATAACTAACATTTCTCGTTACTCTTCGGCCTTTAGAGTGCCTTGATTTTTTGTGATTAGTTAGTTAATCCTTCGTAGTTGGCTCGTTGGGTGGATGACGTTCGAAATATCGCGGGGCACTTTTGGATGAGACTAGCTCAGGACCGGGACAAGTGGCGTACACGAAGAGAGGCCTATGCTCAGCAGTGGGCGACCGAAGGCTAAAAATGATGATGATGATGCCTTTGTCAAAAATTTGCTACGGAATGAATAACCTTGAAACTGTAAATTACAGTCTACAGAGTTAAATTTGAACGTTAATCGTATTCGTAGAAGGTTCTAGTTAGGAAGTGTTTGAGCAAAAATAGTTCAGATTGAGAAGCAGATTTATGACTTTGTATTTAAATCTCCAAAGTTATATGCCACTGAGGTGCCGTCGGAAAGTTTTCAAAATCGCGAATTCCTCATGGAAAAATGTCGAAAACTTCTCATATTTTTGTGTGATAATCGAAATTTTCCATTTCAAAAATTAAAGTTTCCTTTGTTTCCTGTGAAATTGTCCTAAAATTTCTGAGAACTTTTCCAACTTTTTGGAAACTTTTCGCAACTTGTTATATCTTATAGTTACAAGTACCCGGTTTCTACTGAATAACTCCCACATTTCTAAACATCGTTAAGAGACAAAGTACTTATAGGATGATTACAATAAACAACACCGGTAGCATCTCCTATTATGATAAGTACCATATTTGTATGCTATTATGATTTGCATACAAAGTATATGGAAACAGGCTTTGCCGACTGTCATTTAATTCATATTTTTATTGTTTCCTAGAAACTATGCGCAGTTAGCTAATATATAATAATATGTAAGCTGTAATTGTAAATTACCTACGTATTATGTTTTAGTGGCTTTGTAGGATTATTGAAGTCATTAAATGTAAAACTTTCATGAAATTAACTAAAATTGATTTGTTTTTAATTTAAGTACAAGCGCTGGTGGCCTAGCGGTAAGAGCGTGCGACTTGCAATCCGGAGGTCGCGGGTTCAAACCCCGGCTCGTACCAATGAGTTTTTTGGAACTTATGTACGAAATATGATTTGATATTTCAGTCGCTTTTCGGTGAAGGAAAACATCGTGAGGAAACCGGACTAATCCCAATAAGGCCTAGTTTACCCTCTGGGTTGGAAGGTCAGATGGCAGTCGCTTTCGTAAAAACTAGTGCCTACGCCAATTCCTGGGATTAGTTGCCAAGCGGACCCCAGGCTCCCATGAGCCGTGGCCAAAATGCCGGGACAACGCGGGGAAGAAGTAGTTTTTAATTTAAGTACCTAATTTGTAAAATTTTCATTGACGGACATAAGAGTATTCGAAGCTACAGAAAATTAAACCATATCACATTGAAATAAAGTTAAAAACCATTGTTGTGGGGCACAGACAATCCAACCTCTAGACATAGCATAGTCGCGCTACCCCCTCTGCCTCACATACGGTAGCGTTACTCCATCTTCGAGACAATTCCGTGCCGTGATTGGTCCGTGTCTTTGAACGGACCAATCACGGCACGGGATTCGCTCACCTCGTCACCCCGCACCCCCGTATTTTTGGCAGCATCAGTTTCATGAAAGAATTGGCCTAAGCTCAGTCTAGAGGTTGGATTGTCAGTGTTGTGGGGTCTTTTTTGCCATATAAAAACGAAGTTTGCCCGTTTAAGGGTTAAGACCAAAGTCCTAATGCCGGTTATCAGTAAGTCGACTGCTGTTATAATGATGCAGTTAAAACATTTAGAATTTGATATTACTTTTTAGCGATAAGACAACATGTTTTTTGCCTCTTAATTTTCTGTATTGTATATACAAAGAGTATTGTTTTCTGTATTGAGGTGTGAAAACAAATAATTAAAAGAGGACTATATAAAATCTATAATCTTTGTGTGGTTACAAAACAAAATACAAAAAATATATATAATATATAACGATATCTGGAGTCATAAACTGATGAAGAAAGTATATACTTAACCTAAAAAAAAATATTGGTGATTGTACTGAACCTTTCATCCGCGAGTCCGTCTCCAACTTGACCGATTTTTGTGTTCTAATTCAGTTTCAGAACGATCAATAAATATTAAGTTGAACTAAAGCAAATTGATACTAACAAGTAGTTCAAACACTTCCAGTTGAAGCGGTCTCTCCCCAGTATTTAAGTTAGAAACTATGGATCAGCTGAAAAGTGGGTCGGAACTGTCGGAAGTCACTTGTTATTTTAGGTTGCCGATTATATAATTTTCTATTGATTTTGACCCTAGAAGCAATTCCAGGAAGGATGGTAGTTTACTAACTACTCTACCTAGGCGGTAAAATTAAATTTACTCGAAGGGAATATATTTTTAGATTTTTTTAAGTAAAAGGAATTAAGTAATTTAAAAGTTTTGTTATTATCGTCTCAATTATAGTAAATTAAAAAAACAGTAAATATTTTAAATATGTAAATCTGTGACTTAATATATAATATTCAGCAGCAGCGACACTAACTGTGATCACCATCGTCAACTAATTACAATAATCTCATTATAACTATTTTAATTATTCAGTCATTGTGTCAACACATCCAATGTTAATTATAATCTTAGTACAAATAGACAACTGAAGGGCGGCATGATAAGTTGTCACCGGTCAATCAAAACTTGCTCACAAATCTGTCATACTCATCTAAAGCTCTTTGTATTGACTCAAGCTATAACTTATAATTAAATATGTTTTTGCTCTTTTCCTTGCACCATTTTTATATATATATCTGTTTGGCCCGATGGTATACTGGTAGAGAATGCCATTAGCCATGAAGTCCGCCATTTGTACATTACCTATTGTTGTATTTTGTACACTACATAAAAAAAATAGCGTAGCTTTGGTCATAAACAGATTATGAAACTAACGTTGTCACTCATGTTGCCAATAGTTAACAGCTTGTGTGCATATAAAGTTTTTATTACATAGTTTAATTGAATAAATGCGTATACGTAAGGGTTCAATCAGAAAATTAGAAAGAAAGAAAGAAAGAAATACATTTATTTTAACGCCACAACATGAATACAAAGAAAAAAAAATAAAAGCATGCAGACATAAAGGACATTTGGACGCTAAAATAGGATCCCTGTGATAGGATTTCTGTGGGGACCTGACTTAATCTAAAAAAGTTGACGGCGACACGTACGCCAACGACACACAAATAAATTTACATTGATATTAAAAACACAAATTAGTCTATAAGCCTTTGTGGTACGTCTACAGGAGAGACGTGAACTTAATTGCTGCGTTTGTATGGTGCTAAATGTACATTGTGATCCGAGGTTTGTTTTAAGTACCTCTTTGTTACTTAGAGAGTATTGGCTGACAAGCGACGAAATAATAATTAATTCGATAGATGTATTTTGACGTAAGCTCATTAAGGTATATAGGTAATTATTATGTATATCTAATACCTTTAAACGAGCAATTCTTGTTTATTTATTTATTTATTTATATGTATATATATTTCGGCGAACTCGGAAACGGCTCTAACGATTTCGATGAAATTTGGTATATGGGGGTTTTCGGGGGCAAAGAATCGATCTAGCTAGGTCTTAACTCTGGGAAAACGCTCATTTTTGAGTTTTTATATGTTTACCGAGCAAAGCTCGGTCACCCAGATATTATGTATAATGTCTCAAGAAGATCATATTATTGTACAAAAAATAATCATAACGAATTCATTGCCAACGTTTTCGTAGCGCTACACGCGTAGCCGATTCTAGCGTTTTCCCGCATTGTAGAGGAATGCGACTACGAACAGAACGCCTGCCGAGCGGATTCCTAATAAAATATTTCATTGAACTTTTATTATTTTCATTGTATTTCTAATTAGAACTTTAAGGCCTTGTATTTTATTATTATACCCATATATTTTTTAAATTTCCAATGTATTGTGATAAATTTAAATATATTTATTATACTTAAAATAAGAAAATTAACAAATTTACATTAAAAATACATTAAAGTTAACTATAAACTAAATTAAAACTAAACTCAACAAGGCCATAACTCAGTCAAACAACTCGTCCCGCGCCCTTCCAGACGCAAAGGTGCCCATCACGCTCGCCGCATTGCCACGCTGAACCGCGATGGACAGCCTCTGCATCAGGAAAGACCCGGAACGAGGGTCATGACCTCTCTCCCTTAAACGCTGAACTAGTTTAGTAGATAATCAGCTAGTAGGATAGTCTTTCAACTCTTATAATTACTAATAATGTTAATTTTGTTACAGGTACGTAAATGAAGTTATTCAACACATCTAATAATGTATTCCTTAATCGTTTAAGAATGGTAAGTTCTAAGTTTAAATATTATTAATAAAACGTAAGTTAACGACCTACTTACAGCACACATTCACAAACAATAGGAAAACAATAGGAGTTTCATACTGGCTTAGTTTTTACCGTAAAAGTATAACTTAACGTTCATTAATATTTCGTTAAGCTTGACAAGTATTGTTACTCCCAACAGTTAACCTAATTGCCTGACCTAGTAATAAAAAAAGGTTTTACGAAGTTTCCTCGGGCGCATTTACAGTCACCGCCTCAATAAATAAAAGTATTGACTTTAACGGCCTCTTTAACCCGACATGTCCTTTTTAACGCCGCCTTTAACCCTCCATGGGTCTCAGGAAATACTAAGTTTGTTAAATTCGTTACGCATTGCCATGCGTAACGAAGCCCGTATTACCGATACGGGCTCAAATTTTATGTTGCCGACGTAAAATGTATACGAAATTCGAATACAGTTGTGAAGTGTCGGGCGAATAAAAAATCCACTCAAAAGTTACGGTCTTCGAAGGCATAAAAATAGACCGATTTTTACACGTCGCTAGAATCCCATGACCGATTTTATTCGCCGACGTAAAGTCGCGTTCCATAAAATTTTAACATCTCTTGACAACAGGCCGCCGCCTTACCATTCATGGGCGTTTTTTTTGTTGTCCCAAACACTTTTTTTTCAAATTTGGGATTTTTTATGTTATTTCTACTCAGAATCACGAGCTCTTTCTATCCTAATAGGAGAAAAAAAGTGTCCCAAAATTTCCATACATTTTTCGATCTTTCCATTACGCGACCACCATACAAAGTCTATGAAAAATGGTGACGGAATGGAAAAAAAAAACTTAGGACACTTTTTTTCTCCTATTAGGATAGAAAGAGCTCGTGATTCTGCGTAGAAATAACATAAAAAAACCCATATTTGAAAAAAAAAGTGTTTGGGACAACAAAAAAAAACGCCCTCATACCGATTTTAAGCTTACGCCCCCAGTATTCTACTCACTGACAATCCAACCTCTAGACTGAGCTTAGGCCAATTCTTTCATGAAACCAATGCTGCCAAAAATACGGGGGTGCGGGGGGACGAGGTGAGCGAATCCCGTGCCGTGATTGGTTCGTTCAAAGACACGGACCAATCACGGCACGGGATTGACTCGAAGATGGAGTAACGCTACCGTATGTGTGGCAGAGGGGGTAGCGCGACTATGCTATGTCTAGAGCTAGAGGTTGGATTGTCTGTGTATTCTACTACTTTGATTTTAAGGTGCCATTTACGAATACTATCTACTTTTTGAAATTGAATTTATACCTACTATACCTATTGATAATATTTCGTATTATATATAGTCTTTATTACTCGTAGTGGGTTGACAACAATATTTCGGTGGCAAGCCGGAGTTCATAATTTCCATATAGTTGTAATTTATTTGGCTTTCTGCTGTTTCATTGTCCAGCTGTCTGAATATTAGCAGCCTATAGGTAACCATAAAAAAAGTTCTGCATTTTTGAACATTTTGGCCTTTAACGGCTGTAGATTCTAATACATATTTATAATACAGACAGTCGTGTTTATATTACGAAAATTACTAATTGGCGATAAAAATAGTTATGAATAGGTACTTAAACTAAATTCAAATCATATTCTTATCTACTTTTATACTTACCTATTTACATCGTGTATTCGTACCACCAATATCTTGAGCCAATTGTCAACAAGCAAAACGAAAAGTTTCATGCAACTAAGTAGTTCAACCAACCTAATATTATTGCAATATACTTACGAGAACCTACACGAACTATTCCACTTGTAACTTCCCCTTGTTAGCGTTATCGCGCTTTTAAACTAAGACTATGTATTCGAATTTCGCTGTGAACAAAGAAAATAAATGCGAGGAACAAAAAACAAAAGAGAAACGCAGCCAATCACAAGGGATTAAAAATAAAATAGCATTGTTGTTCACCAATTAGAAACAGATTTTAAGATTGGACATTATTAGCGCCATCTGTTGAGATTTGTTTATAATTTTCTGTTGCATTAGGTACTATCATACGTCCAATCACCTTTAAATTATACTTTAGTGCAGGGATCGGAACCGGTTTTTTGCAAAAACTTAGAAATAACCATATTTTTCGAATTATTTTATACTCTAAATGTAGGACTCAGCTGTGCTTTTAGGTTGCGACTTCGTATTTTTAGATTGCCCAATTAGAAATGAAGTAATTAGCAAAGAACGAAAAAATACCGTTTCCGTTCCCATACAAAAAATACCGGTATCCGATCCCTGCTTTAGTGATCAAACTAATGTTGAATACATGTGTGAGTACCTACGTAAAACTTGTGCCAATAAGTGATTATGACATAACAATTTCACTTATTGGCACTTTTCATCCTACAGACAATTGCCGTTTCAGTGACTCAGAAAAACAAATTCAGAGGCATTACTAATTCATATAAAACTTGCGACAAGAAGAAACAACAAAAAAGTTCAAGTAATAAAAAACCTTAACCACATAAACTAGTCGACCGCTGACAAACTAAACTGTTTTCCTTTCCAATTCTAATGGTGTTAGTTTTTCCACTCATAGACAATTTCCCCGGCTATTACCCCATAGTCATAAAGCCTACACTAACTTTTCGCTACACGACATTATCTGGGCCCATTCCGATAGCTTGCGTGCTGGAAAAGTTGATGGTTTACCGGAACCAGTATAAAAGCGGCCTGCTATTACGCATAGTTCCTACTGATCGCAAGGTCACTCGTATGCTAATTTTCCTGAGACGAAATAAATGTTCGGTGAGCATTACGAATAGCATTGCGGTTTTATTGTTACTGGTTACTCCTTAAAGTAAGTGCCACGCGAAGTTGTCATGGTTTGTGATATTGTCATTCGGGCTTTGAAAAATCACGCAAAATGTCTACATACGAGTAGCATGGTTCACTTATGTATATTAATTTATATTATTAGAACAAAACAACAATATGTACCTATCTTATGTATCGAAGTGGTTACTTAGCAGTGCACTCGCGGTCAGTTAATGTGAAAATGCGATTTTATCTTTTTCCGCTTACCAATTTTGTACAGAAAAGTCGGTGGGTGAGAATACGTTTGTGCCATACGCCATTTACATTGGTTTACAGGAGAGCGAAAAGAAGCAAAAAAAAATTTTTCTCGAAAAGTTTTACATTTAGGAAATATTGAATTTATTTTATCATTTAGGCACATATGTTTACTATTTATAGTACTATACAAATATTGTGAATATAGTGGGAATCATGAAATAAAAGCACTTTTATTATTGCCATATCCGTTTTTGATGAGTAAATGTTAAATGTACAATGTATGATATGACACAAAAGTTTTGGATATGTCACACTTTTGTGGTAATATTCTGTTAACAGAGTGTAATTATCCTATAGTAAAATGCGGATATGGCACAACATTTTTAAAAACTATGTTTTTCCAAAAACCGATTAGTGTCAATTATAGCATATTTTTTGTTATTTTAGAAATCATTAAAAAACGATTTTGCTCAAAAATGTATATGGCACAAACGTATTCAGCCAGCGAAGCTTTATGCGATATTTAGCAATAAACAAGATGTACTGACTTATGTACTGAAGATTTATTGAAAAATATTCCTCAATTGTATATAGAATATTCAAAAAACGGCCCTAGTAAATTGAAAATTCTTTTAAAATATGTATAAAATTAGGAACGACGAACGACAAATTCGTTTATTTGACCGTTTCTAACCAACACTTTCCAAATAATTATAAAGCCTTAGGGAGGTAAGGTTAACTTTTTACTCTTTCATTACATTTTATCAATGTTCGTTAATACTAAACTTGTGTAGTATTGCTGTCGTTCCATAAATTGTACTTGTGACAAGGGTCGCCCGAGGGACGTCGCTTTTGTTTTAGAACTAGTAGAACAATATTTGCTTACGATTAATTTCATACTGGACTTAATTTAATTTACACCCTATCAGTTAATGGCTTTGTTATATTTCATGGACTCTTGTAAGGAAACATAGTTAGGTATGTACCTATATGTTATTGCGTTGTAACATTACCTAGTACATATTACACATGGGTACAAGTTATTAACATTTTACTTAAAGTATTACAGTATTAAGAGTACCTATAATTCAGTTTAAATTTAACTTTCAGTTAAGGCACGTAATCGTTTTAGTTATGGTATGTACCTACGTTCCGTAAATATATAAAAACTTTCTATAAAGCTTCCAGACAAAGTTTACGCGTAGTTCAAACAGATACAGAGACGAGACATAGAGTACAGTAGTGTACTGACCGAAAAAAGCTAACTTAATTTCAAAAAACGTGTTTCATTTTTTATATTATGTATCATCATATTACAAATAACATACTTGTACCTGAAGACTGGCGATAAGTCATTAACAATCTTCTTCTAAAGAACACTTACGTATAACAAGATCGCAGTGGGTTAAATTACTTAGATTGGAATGTCGTACCTACTTAAAGTCCAGATAGAATTTTAGGCCCCTCTCCAATGTCTTCAAGAGTCCACCCGCACTGATACCTTTACTTGATGTGTCTGAAGTAGCACTTGAGTGGGCGGGCGCTTGACACGTCCTTTACGGATTTTTTATTTATTATATTTTAAAAATAAACTCAATTGTTTTGTGGAGGCTGTAAATTTGAGAAAACGACTCATTATTATAGAAGAATCTTAAGTTTTACAATTAAAACGGCTATTTACTTAAGCTCTTTTTATTGTTTCTCCTATAAACTTAAACTATTAACTGCTTCGTGTGATTGTCGTAATTGCCTTTGGGAGTTTTAGAGCGTGTTTTCTGAATGAATACAAAGATATAAAGATATGAGATAGCAAGAGAAAGGTTAAGGCCCCGTGGGTTCAGGTTCATCACTGAGCGTAAGCGTGAGGGTTTCTTAATTTTAATTTTTATCAAAAACGAGTAATCGATGACCACGATCAAAAATAAATTCACTTATTTTTAGAACCAAGTAAGTAAGTATTTATTTGCAAAGCATCCAATCTTCATATTCTAAAAATAGCTTTTGGGCCAAAATTGTTACAAATTTTTAGGATGCGCTATAGACCTAAGCTAGTCCATAGGTCTAAAACGCGTACCTAAATCGCGTCCGTATCCAGCGAAAGTCAAGAAATCAGGTTTCGGATCAATGAAATTACTAGAGAAAGGCCTGAAGATTGTTTATTATATTTTTAGCAACCATATTTTGATGTCAAAAAGCGCTTCGATTTTTCAAACCCTCCGCTGGCCGAACCTACTGCACCTTAAGAGCCAACAGGAGTGGTCATTTCTCCATACAAACGTACTCGACTGTTTCCTCCGTGGGTTTTGAAGCTAGAGCAATGATTTTTTCAACACAGATTAATATTGTCAATATCTGTGTCGGACCGTTTTTCTTTTTTTGATATTTTTGTTTTTTAAGGCGCTAGAGCCCTTCAAAAATGGCCAAAAATGGCCTAATTGACTATGCCGCAATGAGAGGCGTGCTATTCAAAACTGACATCAATTAGTCAAAAAAGCAAAACGGTCCGACACAGATAATGTCATAATCATTTAGATTTCCAAATTTGGTTACGATTGGTTAAGTTTTGGAGGAGGAAACAGTCGAGTACGAAACCTCGATTTTTGATATTTTTACGCAGGATTTTTCGCCTTGTCCTTATCGCACTAGTTTTAGGAGCCGCTTCCGTTAGCGAGACGGGTATATTTACATAAAATATTGTAATCTTAGCTCCTGTTGGCTCTTAAAGTTTCATGGTAAACATTATCTAGAAAGCATGTGAAACAACTACTAACACACTGGTCATCGTAAAACATAAATCGGAGCTGCTCTTGATGTCATGCAAACCCGTACTACAAGATACTGAGACTCATTTGATTTTCCTAAAAACAATGCGTAAACTTCAAGTTTACGTCCATGTTCATACGATAATAATAATAAAGACAAAAGTGCCCCATAACTTGGATACATAGACTAGGAATCCTCTAGACTGAGTTTAGAGCAATTATTTCATGAAACCGATGCTGCCAAAAATACGAGGGTGCGGGGGGGCGAGGTGAGCGAATCCCGTGCCGTGACTAGTCCGTTCAAAGACACGGACTAATCACGGCACGGGATTGACTCGAAGATGGAGTAAAACTACCGTATAAGTGGCAGAGGGGGTAGCCTTACTATGCTCAGTCTAGAGGATGTCTTGTCTGTGCTTGGATATAACAATAAGCTCCACAAATGAGCGGCTGAAATGGAATACCGTATCTACGTGACTAGAAATTTTGATATTTTTCCCCAATCTGATAAGCTGGTTTACTATAAAGTAGATATTCATACGTTTATATATATATATATTATAATGTCAATACTTTGCTAAGTATATGAATTTAAGCAGTATTAATTTTCACTCCCATCTCACATGTAACATATGTATAACAATCTTGCTCTACGAGACAATGATTAGATTAGACTACTTAATATCATAGATACACACATATCATAAACTCACTTATGTTTATATAAATACTTTGCGTGGTAATAAACAACTTCGATATCGATTTAATAATGGCATTCAAATTTCGAACATCTCTCAAAATCAAAGGAATTTTGACCTGATTTCTAGTATCAGTATCAGTAGAGATGACGTATTCTTGAGTGTGTGATAAAATGCGGTAACTAGCTCGTAACATGCAGTTACTGAACACATCATAGAATGCTCATAATATGTGTGTAGATAAATGCGTGTAGATAAAAAAAGAGTGTAGTGTTCATAACTAGCCATTAAAACATTCGTGTGATGGTTTTATAAAACTCGGTTTAAGCTCGTTTCATAAACACACGCTCGTATTTTAATGTCATTCATTATGCACTCACATAAGTTAGTACCATTATTGGAATAGAGCCTTTTATCTTTATTATTTTTCTTTTCTGATTTATTATATACTTTTATACTCGTACCTATCTATTATTAAAACATGACATTTCTGGAATTTATTTATTAAGTACTACATCATAACGCAGTTATTTTAAACTGTTATTAATATGAGTATTCATGAATGTATCTGAGAGAGCCTGGTGCACTGATGTGTAAATCAAAATACCAAGTAAAACCTTTTACGAGTCGAAATACTTATCTTTATAACTTGAATACAACCCGCATGATGAATTTCAACGAAATTTATTTCAAAATATACACTGATATTTTTATGCAAAATGGTTACCTTTTCGAGCCAGTTTTTCTATACAAAGTTAGGCAGTCGTTTATCATAGCGCTAAAATACAGTGTTTTCGAAATTGGGCCACAACAAAACGCTTTCGTCGCCAGAGGAATATTATCGGAGTGCACTAAAACATTTATCACTTGAATTCGCGGCACGTGGCAAAAAGCCCCGGTTTGCGAGACAACTCGATGCGGGGACAGGGTTCCATTATCTACAATACTATTCTCGTAGTGATTTCGGCACAGTAGTTTTTACAAATCTGCTGTGTTACTGTGTTTGTGTGAGATATAAGTAAGGGATTGTTCCTTAACTTCCTTGCGTTTAGAGACCTGCCTTGTCTTTAAGCTTTATTCCAGAAAGGTTGTACTGAGAATCAGAAACTCGTTGACGCTCGCGACTCCATATGTCAATCGCGACTTCAAGACCTTCAATTAAGTATGGGGTCGCGCGCGACAACTATTAGTTTAGGGTTAAACACCAAATATTTATTATCTGACATTGAAATCGTACTGTTAAAATGTAAACTAGTTACTTGTTCGTTTATATCGTACCTATGCCAGTAAGCTATTGCACGATTAAATAGTACAACAAGGTATTTTTTTAAATAATCAATGTGTAAGTAGAAGCATAAATCTTAGAACATTTTTATAAGCCACGCAACAAAGCCTATCTAAACTATCAAAAGTTAGATCAAGTCAGACGAAAATTACATTAATATTTAACACTGGAACATTGATGTGCACTTGTTTAATGGGAAATCTAGACGTGGTCTGGTACTATTTAACCGGCGGTACAATATTAATTATTTTAAGTAAAATAAAATAATATCCCTAAGCTTTATTGTGTTGTGAAGTGTGAACCCTGAAAATGCGATTTCATCATGCGAGTGCCCACTTTTTGTTAGACAGAACCACCGGCGGAATGGTACGAAAAATATCAGCGTTCCGGCCAGTCAACCAAAGTTTTACAGTTCAAACGGAAGTATGAAATAAACGAACGCAAATACAGAGCGAGCACGGACCAAAAACAATTAGGTACGCCGGGATATTGGGAGATAAATCTAAACGTTGGCCTTTTGAGACCGAAACTCGATTGTTTCTGCTTTTTGGAAGCTTGCACTGAGATAACAATAACAGATTTCGGGTCTAGTCTGGCAGATAGTAAGAATTTTCTAATTGAATGTTTCCGATGCACACGCGACTGGCTCCTCTTTTGTTCTGTTAAAGTCATTTGATACTTACCATTTTGTCGAAGATATATTTCTGGTTCTAGATAGATATAACAATCTTCGGTAGGATATCAATTTGTAATAAATTATACTGCTGAAGAAGGAAATACTTATGCTCCAAATATTTCGAATTTACATTGTGGCTTTCTGTCTGACCAAACCTGAAGTAATTTTTGATGGCGTGTGACTGTGTAGTCTATCAGACTACGGTGGTTGGTATGTTTGGCTTGCATACGGTAAAAGCGGATGTATGGTCCGGCGAAATTCTGAGTCTGCACGGACAAAATGAAAATACTACCTATTCGGACAGCGCCTTCCGGTCACAGGCAACCGTTATAGGTTTACTTTCAGGACTTCTGCAGTAGGTTCCCTAATAATAGACAAGTACCTAGGTAAATTCACACTGTTCATCTTTAGAGTTTGATTTTGCAAGATTACAAACGGAGTAATTGAAATTAAATTGATATTTCATTTTTGCTATATATATGTATATTTTTTTATATTATTCATACCCTTCATAGCGATTGTTGCCTAATTTCATTATAATCCTTAATAAACACTGAGGGTCACATAGAGTTGGAAGTGCGGCTATTGGCTACTACTTGGCAGGTTTTCTCTGTATTAGGCAATAGGCCCGTAAACATAAGTATAATTTTGGTATCAGAAAATTTTAAACAGAGAATCAAATCGTAGCTATATTCACATTACCAAAAGCGTACGTAACGTTCTACCTGTCAACTACATAAGTACAAAAGCGAAGCGCCACACACCACCGCCTAGGGGAATTCATTTCGGGGAACATTGAGTGCACTCGCGATATGGCGCGGTTGATTTGCGGGTTCCATTAAAATATTTCGCTCGCTAATCTCGAGTGGCGCGGCCTCACGGATTCAATGCGTCGAGAGTAGACGGAATCACGCGCTAACGCTGCTCATGTCTACTACCTTTATCCCTGTATTGTCTTACATAATGTAGTTAATTAGGTACATACTTTTGGTAAAACCGAGGCTCTTCTAAAGTGGAGGTCAATATAAATGGCAAATACGAGTGATGTAAACAAATATGACAGATTTTGTTAGCATTTGACGTACCGTAGGTTATACCTTAAAGTTTTACGATGGTTATTTTCATTTAAATATTACATATTAATTAACATAGGTATATTTTAAGAAATGATACCTTCATTTCGTAATCTCATCAATTTCTATTGAACTCCGCTTTAGGTATTTTGTAAATGGTGCAGTGCAGATGGTCCATTTTCAGATCTATTGATATTTTAAGAAATCCAATTTTTTTACAAGTAGATTATCGGGTAACGCGCATGTTTGTTCTATAAATTTTGCAATGTGCTAAAATCTAATTACATCAATTGAATCTAAAATGCATTATACAAAACGCTACGTCATCGTCATCTTACAAATAGACGAGAGATTGGTCTGAGGAAGTGCTTTTGTTGGCTTGCCTAAACTTTATTGACATTTTTCATCAAGCAAAATCGGAGCGAAAGCACTCCCTATAATTGTAAAAAAAAAATCAAAGCTGTGACACAAACCGATGAAAACACGGAAGCTTAAAAAATATGTCGGAGGCGCGAACTCGATATGAAACGCTCTCAGTATTCACTAGCCCCCGTATGTCATAAATCCTTGCACGATATACGCTTTTACCACCTTCTGGTTTTACATATTGCGGTGTAGGGTTACCGTAAGGCGCGGGAAAGTGGGAACGGGGTAGGTGCTTTGTTCAATTTATGGAGAAAGGCGTCATTGTTGTGGTGACATACTTGTGCATGTTAGTTAGAAGGGTTTCAGGTGTTTCGTGAATACATATGTATACATTTTATCATGTAATATATAATATTAGAATGACTGCTTTAAATATTACTTAAAGTTTGCTTTTAATTTTGAAGAAAGGGAGATGCACGACTGTTGTTTTCTAACTAGTTAATTTATGCTCTCTTTTTTCTGTTTTTGATCATATTATTATTGAACATTATGCGGCTTATGTGAATTTGGCGAATTAAAAGTGATGGTTTCGCAAAATTTTATCGTAAGGTCGGGGTACTTTAACCCTTACAAGGTTACTTTGTCCACCCGTGAAAACCCATTTTTTGAAATAATGTATTCAAACGACACTAGACGCTTCCACAAAAACAGATTAATCACATCATGCCGTTTTTAAGAATTTATCAATTCAATAAAATAGGTTTTTATGGGCGAACAAAGTAACCTTGGGGAACTAAAATACCCCGACCTTACGGCACTTATAATTAGTTACAAATGAATACTAGCAAATTTTATGCGTCCTCATCTGTCAACGTGTCCGTGCAACCACCGTATATCCGTTCAGGGTTATTTTCCTGAATTATATCCTCTAGCCGCCCAGAGACCTATAAAAAAAGCGGCCAAGTGCGAGTCGGACTCGCCCATGAAGGGTTCCGTATTTAGGCGATTTATGACGTATTAAAAAAAAACTACTTACTAGATCTCGTTCAAACCAATTTTCGGTGGAAGTTTACACGGTAATGTACATCATATATTTTTTTTAGTTTTATCATTCTGTTATTTTAGAAGTTACAGGGGGGGGGGACACACATTTTACCACTTTGGAAGTGTCTCTCGCGGAAACTATTCAGTTTAGAAAAAAATGATATTAGAAACCTCAATATCATTTTTGAAGACCTATCCATAGATACCCCACACGTATAGGTTTGATGAAAAAAAAAATTTTGAGTTTCAGTTCTAAGTATAGGGAACCCCAAAAATTTATTGTTTTTTTTTTCTATTTTTGTGTGAAAATCTTAATGCGGTTCACAGAATACATCTACTTACCAAGTTTCAACAGTATAGTTCTTATAGTTTCGGAGAAAAGTGACTGTGACATACACGGACAGACGGACAGACAGACAGACAGACAGACAGACATGACGAATCTATAAGGGTTCCGTTTTTTGCCATTTGGCTACGGAACCCTAAAAAGGTCTCCTGTTCCATTCTAATTTGAACTTTGTGTTGACAAAATAAAATTTCATTTTGCTTGGCAAGGTTTGACTTATGCCCCGGCTAAAGGTTAAAACCATGTTACTCTTATCGGGCCTAAGGTAGGTTTTCTTTTGGTCTACAATTCAATAAAAATAGGTACGTTCTAGTTCGTCAGACTCGCACTCTTCTGCACCATCGCACAATTTTTATATTTTTTTTTCAATGTTTTCAACTATGTTTTTTATGTTTTTTATTATTTTATAGTAGCAACACAAGCTCTGAAAAATTCTGTCGGCCTATTTTGTTTTAATAATTGTCTGATAGACAGACGTTCAAAAGGAAGCACAAAAAGCGGAAGTTTAGTAAAATAGGGCTTGTTTGTCATTGGTTTAGAATAGTAAGTACAGAGTCCGGTAAAAATTTGTCTAAAGAAATATATCTTTTCCAGACTTTTTTTTTCCATCTATTTATCTAGATTAAGTTCATTATAATGTATTTCAGAAACTAATAAAAACAAAACTAAGTAACATGTTACAAGATTACGCGATCATCAATCTACTTATAATTCCAGTTAGGCCACTTATCCCTCACATAACAACCTTTCGTGGCCGTATCGTCATAGAGAAAAAAATACATAGAGTGCTCACTCCATACATCAGTTTTAGTACTAAAAAGACTATTAGCATTGTTACCAAAATTATTTTAGGGTGGCTATACTAAAGATTTTAAGGCGAGAAAAGAAAAAATACAACCACTGTAATTAAAACGTTTATTCTATGATAAAGACAAGGAAAGTTATTACTAGGGCCTTAAGGGCCTTGCAAACACTGCAGTTATCTTAGTCTAGCTCTTAATTTTATTTAACTTGAGACTCCAATAAGGTCGAGGGAGCGAATGTGGGTTTAGCGGCTAAAATCTTATGGTTGAACACTTTTACTCAAATATTTGCAATTGAACTAGAATAATGTTGGGCGCCGTAGGAGTAAATTAAAAGTTGGAAGGAGCTGACCTGGTCCGCAGAGTTTAGGGTACCAACAACACCGCCACGTCGTCAACCTCTCAGGTACAGGCCAAGGCAGCACCCGCCGAACACCAGTCAACGTTGTCAACCGGGCACACAAGTAAAACCCGCGCCAGGCGGATTTGCAGGTAAAATGTAGACCCTGGAAAAGTTTTCAAATAGTAAGACAAGAGTACACAACGCTTTAGCAACGCTGGAACCTAAATAACCTTGCAACAAAATGGAGTCCAGACATACATAATTTCGAATTTGGAACGACACGCGTCAGGTCAAGGTTAACATTTGACCAGCGCGGCGGAAGGTTAACTCTAAAAAAAAACAAATGATAACTTACTCGCTGTGAAAAAATGGCCCGCAAAAGGTGCTTTGCAACATATGTCGACACAAGCGAGGTCTATAGAACACGGGCATCAAGGGCCACTAAATTTGGGGCGGCATGGCTCCAGTTTTACGCCTGGGCTGAAAATAAAAATCACCACACTATTAAACTGAATCTTACACACAAAACCGTCGCAAAAATCACTAAAATACTCACTCAAAAGGGAGATGTCTCCCGATTGGGTTAGAAATCGCCTGAACAGGCTTTTTGGTTGCGGAACAACACCCACGAAAATGCCCGTCCTTCATTTTGGCAGAATAATGACAGACCAAATGACAGAATTGCCACAGCCCGAACTGGATTCGTGCGATCCTAGGTGATTTTGAAAAGAAAACATTACCCTTCTTCTTTACTTTATTTGGACTAATATTAAATAGAAAGAAAGAACAATATTCGAAGACAATTTTAATTTACAAACCCCTTTGATTAAAAAAAAACCAAAAATATAGGAAGGCATCGAACTTATTTTTAATCTAGCAACCCGGACCATGTTGTTATCGACTGTGCTCGCTAGATGGCGTTAAGGGTAACAAGCGAATATGGGTCACATACCGTTTGATATTGAAAAAATAAAGAAATAGAAATTTAGTTGTTACAGTGCTCCCCTTCCCGAAGAAAATTTTGACTACGGCAAAATTTTGAGCTGGTCCCCAGCTCGCAAAACCACCCTAGTATTTTCTAGACAAAGTCCCAAAAAAAAAATCGACACTAAAGGCATAAAGGAAATCAACGACCACCCAATTCGAACCCACGCATTAAACTACAATAAAATATAAGCACAGCCGAGCTGTGCACAAGTCACCACATACAAGCTATAATATTCCTGTACTGTAATCTACACTACGATACCCTAAACGTATATTAACCTAAACGAAACTAAACACTAATAAGCGAAGCTGCAAAGCTCCCTACCTACGCACTGCATCGCTGTATATCTTGGCGGCGCAGCGAGCGACCTGGGTCGCGGGCTGCACGTCCAAGCTATATGGCGGAATGTGCGTAAGGTAACAGATTATTCAATAATCTGCGGTAATGACTGAGTACAGTCAATTACCCATATGTGTCAAGGACAGTGTCCGATAGCTCGGCTAAAGAGCCACTGAGCTACCAGTCGACACTCTTCACAGGAACACTGGCCCTGCAGTGCGAAATCAGGGATTTCGCCCTGCACTGCCAACGCTCTCTGTGGATAGACGGCTTATAGCCAATGAAATTGATCACGGATCAAGCCTTTTAAGATTCCGGGCATGCCAGGACCCTAAATTCTTACCCGTATAAAAATCTTCCAACTCGTATACTAAATTCGAGAGTTTACGAACTATGCGACACTTCACGTATTTAGGAGCAAGCTTAGCCATAAAGAATTTACCGGCGTCACTCAAAGGAAAAGTCTTTTTCATAACGACCTCGCCCTCACTAAACTCAACCGACTGTCGGCCCCTATTATAATAACGCGCCCCTCTATCATGAGCTTTTATTAATGATAACTTAACCCTATCGAAAACTTCCTTTAAGCCGCCTAAAGATTCCGCGTACCGATCTGGAGAGTCAATTGATAGGTCCAGTTTCGAAGTCTGGCAATCTCCATAGACTTTACCGCAAGCAACAGCCTCCCTACCATGAACCAGAAAGAATGGAGAATAACGAACCGTTTCGCTGGTGGTGGAATTCATGGCGAACTGTACCTTCGGCAAGGCTACGTCCCAAGCTCGATGATCGTTCTGGACCATGATAGAGACGGACGTCATCAGGGTCTTATGATAGCGTTCTACGGTGTTAACCTGAGGGCAATAACGCGGGGTGTAATGAATTTGAGGAATGAAGTATTTCTGAAACAAAGCTTTAAGCTCGCTACCAGTGAATTGCGTAGCATTATCCGCAATCACTGTGCGCGGCACGCCGTGCTTAAGAAACACCTCATCCTCCAGACGCTGAGCAATGGTCTTCCCTACGGCTCGCCTAAGGGGGAAAAACAACACGTACTTAGAAAAGCAACATAATACTGACAGAATATAAGTATAACCTGCCCTGGAACGTGGTAGTGGGCCCACTAAATCGATACTGAGCGTGTCGAATGGACGCGAACAGTTCTTAGGGTGTCCCATGATACCTATAGGGGGCTGCTGTGAATTTTTATACGCAGCGCAAACCTCACACCCTCGGATAAAATTAGCTACATCCTGATACATTGAAGGCCAGTAATAATGTAACGATAATCTTTTATAAGTTTTAAAAACTCCCAAATGGGAAAGCTCCTCGTTATGACAAGTTTTAATTAATTCTTGTCGTTGACTCGATGGTATCACGACCTTCCAATCAAATTCCCCTGAAAGCTTGAATTTACTTTTACAGTAACGCATAAGTTTATTATTTTGAATCGCGTAATTCGGACACGAGCCTGGGGATACCCGGCAACGTTCAAAAAGCTTATCATACCACTCACAAGTATAAATTTCCAACACGGGTACACTACGAGATAAAGCGTCCGGAACTACATGTTCTTTACCTTTACGATGTACGATTTCGAAGTCATAAGGGGATAACCTACAACCCCAACGTGCTAACCGGCCCGTCGGATTGGTTAAATTAAAAAACCACTTTAAACTGGAGTGATCGGTAATTACCTTAAATCGTGGGCCACCCTCTAAGTATGGCCGAAAATGCTCGATACTGAAAACAACGGCAAGTGCCTCGCGCTCGGTCGCGGAATAATTGCGTTCGGCGCGGTTTAACGAGCGGCTCGCGTACGCTATCGGATGCTCCAGCCCGTCCTGCATTACTTGGGTCAAAGTTCCGGCCACGCCATACCCGGACGCATCACAATGTAGAAGGAACGGCTTCGAGAAATCTGGGCACGATAATATCGGTGCCGAAACTAAAGCCGACTTAAGTTTTTGAAAGGACTCCTGAGCTTCCGTCGACCACGCAAAAGGAGGAGCATTCTTCCGAGTACTAGTCAAAGCATTTAAGGGGGCTGCGAGGTCACTGAAATTTTTAATAAATCTACGGTAATAAGATGCAGTACTTACAAACATTTTAACTTCCTTACGGTTGGTAGGAACGGGGTAATCTACAATAGCTTGAATTTTGGAAGGATCGGTATGCAGTCCACGCTCGTCTACTACATAACCAAGGTATTTAAGTTCCTTTCGAAAGAACTGTGACTTCGCAAAATTAATAGTTAAGTTAGCAGCCGACAAACGGTCTAATACCCTAGTTAATAACGCAATATGTTCTTCAAACGTCTGACTAACTATTATTATATCATCTAAGTACACAAAAAGCCTGTCATTAAATTCGGGTCCAAACAACTTATCCATTAGACGCTGCTGGGTACCAGGTGCTCCGGTCAACCCGAAACACATGACCTTAAATTGAAACAAGCCACGTTTAGGCACCGTAAAGGCCGTTCGTTCGCGCGACGCCTCTTCTAACGGAATCTGCCAAAACGCGCTTTTTAAGTCAATTGAGGACAGGAATTTCGCGTCCCTCAACTGGTCCAGAATACGTGATATATACGGTAACGGATATGCATCGCGTTTACTAACCGAATTCAATTTGCGACTATCCAAGCAAAAACGTAGCTCCCCATTAGACTTAGCTGTAAAAAGGGTAGGATTATTCCAAGCACTAGTACTAGGTTCAACTACGTCCTGCTCTAGCATCTCATCTAATTGACGGTTAAGCTCTACCAGACGGTGTGGCGAGATCGGATAATAACGTTGTTTAATCGGAGGACTATCACCGGTATCTATGGTATGGGTGAGCAAGTGCGTACGCCCCAAACCTTTCTTCTCAAACGAAATGTCCTCGAAATTACGAATAATCCCGTCCGCTATGGCACGTTGATCAGGTGTCAACTCTTGTAAGGAGCACAGGTGTTTTTCGGGCACGACCTCATTCACGGTAGTGTCCGGTTCCTGGTTCCCATACTGACTAAACAATTCCGGTGCGATATTGAACGCCTTAAAAAAATTAACACCGAA
Organism: Cydia amplana; assembly: GCF_948474715.1. NCBI lineage: Eukaryota > Metazoa > Arthropoda > Insecta > Lepidoptera > Tortricidae > Cydia > Cydia amplana. The sequence continues at coordinate 12,995,292 of NC_086079.1, read as the reverse complement.
GATCATACGTGTACCCACGTCCGGTATTACATAAAATTTAATTTCGCGTGTTAAATTTTTAGCTTTAACAACCAAGTACATACACCCGATTATTCTCGAACGAGTTTTATTAGCCGCTATAATATGAGTATTATCCGTGGCAGAAACCAACTGGGCTCCCAATGACAAAAAGTCCCTATGCGAGTTCGAACCTATAATACTGATCCCTGCCCCAGTATCCAAAAGACCACGAAAAGAACGACCTAAAATTCCCACCGACATGTGAGGTCGCTCGTCTTTATTCAAAATGAACCGATTCCGAACCACCGAAACGGGAAGAGACATTAAAGTACTAACTATAAGTGGGTAATCAGGACAGTCTGGATTAACCCCAATGTCCCCCATAATATCTTCACCAAAATCGACCAAATTACATGAGTTCCCACGCTCCAAATCGTGGGGACTCGACATTCGGCGGTCCGGAATAATTAGTTTTTTGAAACACCAGGCACAGCACCTGCATCTGGCGAAGTAGAAGTAGAAGCTCTAGGAAAACAATTGGGACAATCTGGGTAAGACACTCCCGCCCTACCACATTTGAAACAAACTACCCGTTTAGACTTACACTCCCTCAGACTGTGCGTATCTACACGACAACGAACACAGAACGGCTTCTCCAGCGGATTGGCTGCCTCAACTTTAGGACGCGAAGAGGTTTTACAACTCAAGTCTGCGGCCAAGGTAGACGATGAAGGTCTGGGAGGCTCCACAAAAGCATTAGCCCGCTGCCAGCTGTCCTCAAGCACGCGACACACCCTCTTCAAATCCTTTAAGGTAGTAACCGACTGAATGGCCAAAGGTACCGTATACTCCGGGCGAACATTAATTGAAACTATGTCAAATTTCTCCTGATCCGACAATTCCGTATTCAAACGACTGAAATAATTCTGCATAATGCTAATGTATGTAGAAATGTTCTCATTAGAACCCTGAGTACGATTTCTAATTTCTTTCAATAAGCGCCTGTCATAATCGAATGGCAAAAATTCATCTATTAATTGGTCCCAAGTGGACACCTCAGTGCGTATACCGCGATACCACATTAGCGCGTCCCCATCAAATAATTCTACGGCTGAAGCTAAAAGCCTGGCTTCCGTAATACGACGCGAAGCTGCCAACTCCTCAACCCGCTGTAAAAAGGCCTTAACACACGTCCGACCATTAAATTTAAGATTTAAGGAACTAACTGTTTGATATTTATTAAAGCACGAGGTAGCAGGAGCTGTCGATGAAGTTTCAGGTTGGACAGGGTTCCCCGAACCTTCCATCGCATCATCGAACCCAGCATTGGAACGAGTCGACACAAACACCGATAGCATATTATCTAACTTTGAAAGGATTCGCATGAGTCGATCCGTTAACCCCGAGTGCAAAGTGACATCAGCGGACTCCTCCGGGTTAATCCGTGTTAAACGATGATACAAGTGATGCCCTAAAGCCTGTACCCGGTTAAGAGACTTTAAAGTTATTGGAGTCTTGGCGGCCGTGGTCAAGTTTTCCAATTCAGTCAATTTATTTTGAATTATAGCAAGCTCCGGCGAAATGTGTCCAACATACTCTTCGATATCATCTGATGGTAAGTCCCTCGCTAACTTCCTAATTTGCTCCCTCAATCCCTTTACATCGTCTGCCGGAGTGGCATCTCGTACCTTCACTTCATACTCTAGTTCATCTTTATGCAATAGATTAAAGTTAATAGGGCGGTCCTCCATTTTAAAAAATTTAAAGTTATTTTACAATTACAATCAATTTAACACAAAAGATTTTTTTTATGTTGAGCTAATAACGCTAATAACCCTATGACAATACCCCTGTTCGGGACACAGTAGTGCATGCAAAAACAATGTAAATAAGATTTGAAACAATAAAATTGACCTTGTGTGCTCGGCCCAATACAACAATACACTTCTACTAAATAAAATTATTAACCTTACTATTGTTCACAATAGTACCCAAAAAATAATCCTAAGAGGTAAGTTATTTATTTTTAATCTATCTGGAATTTAAATACCAGCAAGAATGTATATTTAAAGTTTAGACTATTAATATTAACTCTTATCACTAACACTATTCAATTTGTATAATAAGTATTCAATTGACACATGTGCTGTTATCACTAAAGGTTATGACAGTAAGTAGAATTAATGCTACAACAAGTAGGTACACTAAGAAAAAAAAATGTTCAACCATAAATTCCTTTAGCTAACTTCTATGTGACTAAAGGTAGCTCGCTAGGAACAAAGCCCCACGTTGGGCGCCACTGTTACCAAAATTATTTTAGGGTGGCTATACTAAAGATTTTAAGGCGAGAAAAGAAAAAATACAACCACTGTAATTAAAACGTTTATTCTATGATAAAGACAAGGAAAGTTATTACTAGGGCCTTAAGGGCCTTGCAAACACTGCAGTTATCTTAGTCTAGCTCTTAATTTTATTTAACTTGAGACTCCAATAAGGTCGAGGGAGCGAATGTGGGTTTAGCGGCTAAAATCTTATGGTTGAACACTTTTACTCAAATATTTGCAATTGAACTAGAATAATGTTGGGCGCCGTAGGAGTAAATTAAAAGTTGGAAGGAGCTGACCTGGTCCGCAGAGTTTAGGGTACCAACAACACCGCCACGTCGTCAACCTCTCAGGTACAGGCCAAGGCAGCACCCGCCGAACACCAGTCAACGTTGTCAACCGGGCACACAAGTAAAACCCGCGCCAGGCGGATTTGCAGGTAAAATGTAGACCCTGGAAAAGTTTTCAAATAGTAAGACAAGAGTACACAACGCTTTAGCAACGCTGGAACCTAAATAACCTTGCAACAAAATGGAGTCCAGACATACATAATTTCGAATTTGGAACGACACGCGTCAGGTCAAGGTTAACATTTGACCAGCGCGGCGGAAGGTTAACTCTAAAAAAAAACAAATGATAACTTACTCGCTGTGGAAAAATGGCCCGCAAAAGGTGCTTTGCAACATATGTCGACACAAGCGAGGTCTATAGAACACGGGCATCAAGGGCCACTAAATTTGGGGCGGCATGGCTCCAGTTTTTCGCCTGGGCTGAAAATAAAAATCACCACACTATTAAACTGAATCTTACACACAAAACCGTCGCAAAAATCACTAAAATACTCACTCAAAAGGGAGATGTCTCCCGATTGGGTTAGAAATCGCCTGAACAGGCTTTTTGGTTGCGGAACAACACCCACGAAAATGCCCGTCCTTCATTTTGGCAGAATAATGACAGACCAAATGACAGAATTGCCACAGCCCGAACTGGATTCGTGCGATCCTAGGTGATTTTGAAAAGAAAACATTACCCTTCTTCTTTACTTTATTTGGACTAATATTAAATAGAAAGAAAGAACAATATTCGAAGACAATTTTAATTTACAAACCCCTTTGATTAAAAAAAAACCAAAAATATAGGAAGGCACCGAACTTATTTTTAATCTAGCAACCCGGACCATGTTGTTATCGACTGTGCTCGCTAGATGGCGTTAAGAGTAACAAGCGAATATGGGTCACATACCGTTTGATATTGAAAAAATAAAGAAATAGAAATTTAGTTGTTACAGCATCTAGCATCGAGTAGCGGAACTATCAGTACTGCTACTTGACAATAGATGTAGCCACCGACCGGAAAGTCTTATGCTGTTGAGATAAGACTTTCCGGTCGGTGCTACATCTATTGTCAAGTAGCAGTACTGATAATTCCGCTACTCGATGCTAGATGTAGACACTGAAATTAATAGTCTGAACTGATGTATGGAGTGAGCACTCTATGTATTTTTTTCTCTATGGTATCGTATAACCTTTTGAGCAAGTTGCCCGCTAACTATCCACAGAGTTTCCAAAGAAAAATACCGATACATTTCCTCTACTCGATGAATAGAGAAGTTTCCCGATGCTTGTTATATTGAGGACAGGCGAAGCTGTTTTATACAGCGGGAACACTTTTTATGTCTCACTGACATTGATTTTAATAAAATAATCATTATCGCTGTTGATGACATGCTGGACATGCAGGCTAATTCGAACGTACCCTGACATCAGAACTATATCTGAATTAATGTCTTCTAGTTATCGTGCGTCTCGCTCGCGCCAATGCATGTACTGACATGTACGAGCGAAATGCGCGATAACTGAATAACATCATTTCGATGTCAGTGTGCGTTCGAATTGGCCTAGTGGTTCAGAGAAGAAGAATAAATAGGTCAAATACATTGTTGCATATTTCTTCAGACGAGTTTTCTCGCCATCTTTTGTCTGTACGAAAAGTGCCTTTTCTTGTGTGGGTAAACATACTTAATGCCCGTGTTTGGGAAATTCCGATTTAAGTAGATATATGATTAAAGTGTAATACTTATGACTTTTATTAGTAATGAGGATCTGGGAGACCGAGCTTTGCTCGGAAAACATAGAAACTCAAAAATGCGCGTTTTCCCAGAGATAAGACCTAGCTAAATCGATTTTTTGCTCCCGAAAACCCCCATATAGCAAATTTCATCAAAATCGTTAGAGCCGTTTCCGAGATTCCCGAAATATATGTTATATAGACATATGTTCAAGAATTGTTCGTTTAGGTATCAAATATACTTTGCGAGTATAATGCTACAATAAGCTGTGGCGACATGCCCACGGGGTTATTCGAGAGTTATCTTATGTGTTTTAATATATAAAAGCGACGTCTCACAGGAGTATGTGTTTTAATAGTTTGTGTAGTTAGTAAAAAGTTTTTGAATAAATAAGTACATAATTTATATAGTTAGTCTTCAAGTAAGGATTTTTTAAATATTGACGGAAATCGCGTGTGATCCGACTTCTTTACATTTTTATCACGGTATATTTTTGATAATAATATTAGAACCGTATTAGAGTCCTTAATAGATTACAATAACGTATAAAATAATTTAAATAAACCCTAAAATATGCAACGTGACCACAAAACAACTTACATATTCCCAGTTGCATACTGTACCCTACTTTGGAGATCACATCACTGAACATAGTGATTATTACACCTAACCTCGTGACCCGCACTGTTACAACTTCCCAAACAATCTAGCCATGCACGAAATTGCTTAATTTAGTTTTCAAACAGTGAATTCTCTTATTTGGCTAATTGCAAATCTCGATTCCCTTTAGTGTCTGATTTAAATTAAGTTAGCTTTCCGACTCGCTAAATTTGCGTCGAATTAACGTTCCGTAACTTTGGCTTGCGTATGAGCAAAATGGTTTCGGAAAACTAATTTATGCTTATTAAAAGCTATATATTTATTAGGTAATTGAATTAACATCGTGTGCTGAAGTAACAACATGCTACCTCGTTAACGGAGTTTAATATACTAGGTACATGATTTAAATATTTAATACCGCACTAATTTGAATGATACTTAGAAAACGATTTTATTAATCCAATTTTTTTGTAAATACTTTGGGTACTTACTTGGTTCCGTTGAATATTTCACTAAGTAAATATATTAAGAAAATATTGATTTTGGTAATATAGCTGCTCAAAGAAATGATAAATATACCTATATGTTACGGTAATTTTAGAAGGTTAATAAAACTTAGTATTACCCAAGCCTTTTGGGTAAGGTCCGAAAATTTAAACAATATTAATCTGTATTCGGCGTTTACCTGTAGGTACACGTCTAGGTCTACCCAACTGAAAGTACACGAACATCATTTAGAAAGAAATGATTGAGACGACATCATTAAAATCCCAAAATGTTTACTGGAGCAACAGTACAGTTAGGAACCAATCCATTACATTATCATCACTTGTAACAAGTGATGTGCACTTTAAAGGAGTGTTTGGCTGTGACCAGTTGTGCTATTGTTTTTTTTTATCGTTCTGGTATTGAGGTGACATATCACCGTTTCTATTATATAACCTGCAACGACAAATAAATCATACAATTTCTACGCCCTCGTTCAAATAAGTCCGCTGTAACTCAACACGGTCACACAAAGTCCCTCAAGCATCGGAGGTCGTATCGAATGGTGCTCGACACTCGATCTACGGGTTGAATTACAAACCGCGGAATAACGAGAGCGAGTTATTTTTGTGTCAATAACTGTGTCACGATGTAATATTTTAATGATGCGTTTGCGGTAGAAAATGATGCGTTAAACATTACTCGGATTTATGTCATCGTCTTTGAGGCTGGTTGATGTGGTAATTTAATTTAAGAGCTATTGTATGTGCTAGATTGCTTAAGTGTCCCTATTTTTTGTCATTGTGTCATTGTGCAGATATTTTAATACAAAATTCGTATATTTTAGCTAATTCTCACTAGACGAAGCACAAGAGCAAGGGCAATTATATTGTTCTGATTTCGAGTTCGAATTGTTAGAATTAGAAACCATTAGCAACTTTTATCTGCGCAACTATTTTGTCTCTCACATCACGTTTATGGGGAGTCGCGTCGCTACGTGTGCGCACTTCCATACTAACCCATAGACTTGATGTGAGAGACAAAATAGTCGCGGAGACAAAAGTTGCTCGTGCGCGCATACCCTTATAATTCGGTAGTAACAAAAAAATTCTTAACTGAATTCTGATAGATTGGGCTCAAATGGTACAAACACGAATGTAAAATAGATTAGTCTCTACCGTATTACTTTGCAAGTCAATTACATGCATACGCAATTACGCATAGGTACTTAACATATATTATATTTTCTATACAAATTGATCTGTTTTCATTATTTTTGCATGTAAATAAAGAGAGGTAACCACGGGTGGAAAATACTTTTTAAATCGGCTAACGTAAAAGCGTTTTTATTATCATCATACTGATCTCATATAGTGAATCAAACCGTGAACGCGTTATCAATGGAGGTACACCGTAATTAAACGTATAGTTTCCACACAAACGTTCGGTCTCGCTCGTGACTATCGCTTGCCCAAGCGCAGGCTTGCTACGCTTTATATCAAAATAGTGGCGTTAAAATGTTGCTGCAACAATTTGATTTACTACATTTTCTAGTCTGATTCAAGTACTTGTACTTTTATGACAATGTTTTCATGTTCTGTTACGCATTAATGAAAATATTTGAAATAAATTTAAACAATTAGAATAGGTACCAGAAAAAAAAAATAGGGTTCGCTCGAAGTGCAAATTGTACAAACGCACGCTAATACTAGCCTCCGTGGTAAGACGGTTCTTACCGCCGGCCTGGTAAGAACCGTAATATACGGACGGGTGAAATATTCACACTCTATTCTTCTATTGCCGTTATAACAACAAATTTAATAATAAAATAAAAATAACCTTAAACCTTTTTTTGCCCCATACGAAAATTATAAGACAGAATATTTTCATTATTGTTAAAATTTTCACGTATTCCTTACTTTTGTCTCTGTAAAAAGTATCTATAACGGAAAAATAATCCGCATAATAACAAATCGTAGAATGCTGGGGTCAAGCGTCTGTCACTCTTAAGGAAATTTACTTCCAACGACTTTGTCATTGACTCACATCTGAAATTTTCTCTGATTGTAAAATATCCGCTAAATAAAGCTACATTTTAGACGCTTCTGATTCTTGCGCCAGGCTGGCACGATTTCGTTCACCATTCAAAGCGAAATTAAATGCACTGCATTTAAAGAGTTTTTGTGTTACCACGCAATAAGATTAGTGGTAAGTGGTACATTGAAACCCGTTCCTCTAGCGCAGCTGCTCGACTCCGGATTTTGTTAAAAAGTTTGCTTAAATAATTGAAAACGCTTATCTGTCATGGCTATGCATATTTTCAGATAATCTGGATGCGACGCGGCTATTTATTTGAAGCGACATGATATTAAACCTTATAATTATTCCCTATTACTATCTCAACTAGTTAAGCACTAAGACTTCTTAAAATATTCTTTATTTACATTGAAACAAATAACAAAACAATATATTATAATAAATATATTCGAGTATTGTATGTCTGTCTAAACTGCTTTTCCGCGTTTATTACATACACGAAACATCTGTCGTTCAAAATTATCCCGTAATATCTCATTACATTTACCAATCACCAGATTCAATCAGGAGCAAAATTAATCTGACCCCAGCGCATGTCACCTTACGTCACGGCACCTAGGCATCGTATTCAGAGCAGGTTATCCTCGTAACCTATTGTTCCAGTAAATTGAATACCATACTATAACTTGAACGTTTCTATTAAAGACCTAACGTTATGATCAGAATATTTTAACCAAACAGTTATTTGCCATTGCTCGCTGGCAAATCTTGAGTCGGAACTTTTGGGCTTCTGTTAATGACCAAGTTTGGGCGCCATAGGTTAGGATAGGCAGAATACACATGTCGACGAGTTTGCGTTTTAGTGCTAGTGGAAGGTTGCCCTTCATTAACGCCTTCATGGCGCTCTTCCAGGCGTTTTCGATGCGTCGATCGATTTCCTTGGACTGCCTGTTATCGAAGGATGCTATCTGGCCCAGATAGATGTATTCGTCAACGTATTGTATATCCTGCCCATCTACCTTGACCCCATGTTTCGCGCCATTGGTCATTAACTGGGGTAAATATAGCCTAGATAATTTTATGTACATTTACGCAGCTGCAGTTGACATTTGAATGTCACTTTATTTAGGATGAATGTGAAATCAAAATTAATGTTTAGTTTAGTTTAGTAACGGAATTCGCATACAATCCAATTCTTGTACATAATGAAATTTCAGAGGTTAATTTCGTTAGCCAAATTTTGTACCTAAAAGGCAAGAAACTACAATGAAAACGGGAAATAGTCTGTTACGACTGCCAACAGCAATATTTCGATGGAAAAAATACATTGTCTACAGCCAGCCAATCCGATCTTTCGATTGAGCGGCCGGCGGATTCAAAGGCGTGTAATCAAACTGCCGTACGTATTGTCGTCCGGTAGGAACCGGGACAAAACCCCTGGCCGCCCGTACCGGACTGAATTAGAGACAAACTATCTATGTACCGGATACACGATATTCACTACCTCTGGTTTACAGATCACGAATATTTGGCTAATAGGCTTTTTTGGAGGGTAGGTAAACAAATAGGTTTTTTTTACGTAAAAGCTTCTGGGTTACCATTAGTACAGTCGACTGATATAGATCTTTTAAAAACTTATTTTTACTACGTTCTTCTTGTTGCCAATTATTCCAGGTAAATGTTTCCTATCTCTTACGAGTAATTATTTTTTTGTTTTCCCATACTTTACTTTTTGTTTTGTGATTTTCGTTTTTAAACCGTTTTTTTTTAGGATTTTCTTTATTACAAAATAATCGAATAGGAGTTCTTCTGAGAAACGTCAGTTAACCTAAATAAAACGAAGCTAACATAAACGTAAACTACTGTATGTACTCGTACAGAATAGGATCAGAAGCACGTGTAAGATTTTAACTAGATTAATCCAACTGTTGATGTGTCAGATACCCATAAACCAAGATCTGAGAGCTTATTTACAATAAACACCCAGTTGTTCCCAAATATAACCGAACCCACCTAAGCCCCGTCATATAAGACACTTGTTAAATACATTTTCCTACCGTATTTTCTAAGGCTGAAATATATATTTATTAAGTATCCATCATTTATTTATCCGTTAATTTTTTGACTGAGACAGCCAAATAATGGGCTAATTATTATTGTTCATGTTTGCTCTAAACAACAGCGAGAAAAACATATAATTCGAAGGAGTACTTTGCGGTTAGTCAAATGAATTGTTGTGTGAATAATTCCTCTGTAGCCAAGAAATACAAAATTTTATTAATAGGGAAAGTTGAAAATGAAAGAATTAGCTTACTTTGACCTACCTGTCTAGACTGTTGTACTCCAAGTAATAAGGACAATTTCAGTAAGAATTTGATAAGCTTTGCGTTATTAGTTTCAAGTTCACTGAAGACTCTTTGTTATTAAAACGAGAACGGTATTTAACGAAGTATTTTATCATTTTCAGATATATGATACACCAGAGAGCGCGAAGACGAAGAAATGGTCATCAAAATTGAAACTGAATACTTCAGGGAGTGTAAAATCATCAGATAAATCACCGGAAAGCCCATATATGTATGGAACCATCAGCGGACCCAGTGGGTCGTCTTTATCCAAGTCCATGAAGTACGCTGAAACATGGTTGTACGGGTCCGTGAGGACTCAAACCCCACCGATGAGACCCACTGTGTTCTCAGCGTATCCGGAAGTACCTGGCCCTGTTCTAATAAGTACTCCTCAAAAACCAACACCTCACAACTACGCTGTAATACTATGTTCCTGTCCTGAGTACCTTAATGGTACAAAGAAAACCAGCTCTACCAAAGTCAGTATATGTAAGAAATGCAAGGGATCTCGTTTACCGTTAACAATAGCCGAAAGCCCGCGGATGTTAGTGGGAGGCACAGTCAGGGGACATCAAGTGAATAGAGATGCTGGTTTACTTAGAGCTGGGACGGTCAGGGTTCAAGGATCCAAGGCGAGACCTTCTATACTTAAATCAAATGGAGATAACGATCCTTACGATTTGATGAGAAGAAGTCGGTTAGCACCTCCACATGAAGCTCGTATTGGAAGTCAATTCTCAACGACTCGTTCACGGGCTAAAAGTATCAGCCCATGTAGAGGAAAAAATAAGAAACCGAGTCCAGAATCGCAACGTAAAATTAGAAGTAAATCTGTTAGTAGAGTCAATGAAGTCTGGGTTGACGAAGATAATAATTCAAACGTCAACGATTCTAAGAAGTCTATTTTATCATGTGACATCAATCCATATGATCTGGTTAAGTCAAGTGGTCATTCAAAATCATTAGTCGAAATAGAATTTGATGATGATTATGCTGATATGTTTCAAGATGCTCTCAAAGTCGGTAACCCTAGACTACTGAGTAAATCCAAGTCAGATACTAATGTTAAAGCTATTGGTGGCCAACGAATTCGTATATCAGATGAATCTAAGACTTACACTGTACAAGATACAACTTCTTACGACTCCTTAAACTGTGATCTCAAAAATTTTGAAATGAAAACGCAGGAAATACCTGCCTTATTACCAAATATTAAAACTGAGAGCAACAAATCGTTGACTGTAAATAAACCCACTAATAAAAAGACTCTTCACTTATCTCCCGCAAATCGTACAAAACAGAAAAGTGTTTCTCCAAAACGACCACCGAGAAGAGTACGAAATACAAGAACCGATGATGATAGTGAAAGTGACAACCAACGTTTACCAGAACGTAATTATGTTAGAAAAGCACCCTCAGATAACTCACGAAATCAAAAATATAAAACGAATAACTCTGAAAATATAAAATCTATACTAAAAAAACCAAGAAATTACGATTTATATATAGCAAATCCAAAATCAGAACAATCCGATGAATCGTCTGAAAAGAAACGAAGCAACGCTTCACAGTTCTATCTTCCAAAGCCAAGGGAGAAAGGCTTTACTACGACACAGAACATGTTACAACGAAAACGTGTCCAATTTTTGGTAGAAAATGAAGAAACAAAAGTTATTTACACAGCAGAATTCAATCTTCAAGAAAATACGGTTAGAGGAATACCAGGAGATATACCAGTAGACGTGGAAGACGACATAGTAGCAGAAGGTGATATTGTCAGCCACAGTTTGACAGAGGTTGACGTTGAACTGGCGAAATTAATCACACAGAGTACAGGAAATGATCCAAGCCTTTATGAAGACGTACAAGTGAATAACAACTTTGGAGTTATCGCGGACGGCACCAGCCCCGTTGAAACCAATCTCTTTTCAAATAATGCGACGAACTCAACAGAAGAAAATGTAGCCGGTTTGTATATTTTATTGTGATATAAAATAATCGTAATTTATCGTTGCATGACATGATGTATGTTAAGAAAAGAAACATTGTAGTTGCGATTTAGATGTATTACTTTTATTATTGTTATTATAGATAAAATACTAGCTTTTTTCATAAATGCTCTTACTACAAGCCTCAATTAACTTTTCATCGTTTGTCTTAATCTGTGATTCAGGCTTTTGTATTTGTAACCAAATAAGGAGGTAACTAACTTTTGTATTTTGTTGTTTTCGCAGATAACGAAGTTCCAAAAATACCTGTTCTGCGTCGCTCAGAATCAGAAAGACTAACTTCGATTATGTCAGTTGCACCTCCTAAATTTCTGGATACTATGGCGTTGCGTCCTAAACCTAAACATGGACATACAAGTCAAGTCTTTTTGGGATCTCTCAATGAATACGAACATAAGAAAGAGAATAATTTAAGAAACGAATCGTCGCAAATGCATAATTCTCAACTGGTTGAAAATAATGTATCTCATGAAGAATCAGGAAACCTAAGTGATAATAGTGACATAACACAAAAAATTCTAAATAATTTGCGACGAGGTATATCAGAATCTCCTGAGCCGCCTCCTAGGCTCAAAGTAAAGGACCGTAAACTAAAGAAAAATAATTACGTAAAAACTCGATTCGTTAGGAATAATTCTACAAGTTCTACAAGCGACGAATGGTCTGACGCAAATGATAATGAACAAAGAACTGTTTTAAGAGTAAAACAATTTGATTCCGATGAGGGTGAAGAACCCAACACTTCAATGAAAACAACAGAAAATGAGCCTAGAAAAACATCTATTCAGATAAGCGGTAATGAATGCTATTCAACAATGAATGTCAGTAGCGATACGCCTATTTATCTTTCTTCAGTCGTGGTCAATGACGGTTCAGGAAACACGTGTGATACTTATCAGACTGGAACCACAGTTACGATTAGTGTTGGAACTCCTCAAAAAGAAATAAAGAAATCTAAGAGTCAGATCTATATAGGAACGTCCTTGTCTAACCGCAGAGAAAAGAAAGAGGAGTCAAATACATACGAAGAGTATTATAATGATAATCAATCAATCAATTCCAATAATACACCTAATTCATTTAATGACCTCAGTGCATCTGATATGTCCACAATACTAAATGATCCTGTACAAGCTGTCAAATTAAACCTTGTTCCACACGTTTGTGGCAAAAATAATAATTTATTGGATAACAGTGTTGAATCTTTTGATCAATCTCCAGATGAAAACCAGTCACAAAATGGAAATTTTGTTAGTAAACTCTTTGACGATCCATTCTTTGGCCATTTAGCAGAAGGTCTCGACTCAGGTTTAGTAAAAAAATTAATAGAAAATTCGCTTATTAAACTTCAAGAGACTAAACACCAGGATGGACCTGAAACACAAGAAATCACTATCGGAGAATTGATTGAAAGCTCTTTAAAGAATCTCAAAGAAGAAATTAATAAAAGAGAAGAGACGAAAATGAATAATAATGTCAACGAACAGAATAGCGCCAGAGATGACGAGTCGGACAAGAAAGCAGCCGACACGTCAGCTTGTCTAGAAAACGACGACAACGGCTGCTCTGCTCCCTATGAAAGTATGGAGTATGAAAGCGGTGCTATGGGAGTATTTTCAGACCTTGAACCTATGTCAGACTGTTACAATGCGTCCGCGAGCGAACTTTCTACTGAAGATGACACCACTTCAACAAGATCTAAATTTTATCAAATGTTAGTTGATGCTGCGCTTTGCGATATTGAGATAGGAAGCAACACTGATGATGATCATCACTATGAATCAATCCGTCTTAACAGTGATCCTATTTATGAAGAAATTGGTGATATGCCGCCCCCATTACCAGTTAATCCTCCTCCAACATCATTATCAATATTAGATGAAGAAAAACGATGTGGTTCGCGGTCGATTTTTGAAGGAGCATCAAAATATGATATTTTATCCTATTTGGTTGATGCTAAAGAAAGAGGTATCGATGACGAAGATACGTATATTACCAGTTATGGCACTGAAAACGATTCACTGAATCAATCCAAAGACAAACTTATAACTTCAGAAATAAATACGCATCTGAGCAGTAACACAAGCCATCTATCAAACGCATCTGATTCGAGTGAAGACAATTCATTAATTATTAACCATGACAGTATTGAAAAAACTCTTGTTTGTAAGAAAACATCCGCTGAAATCGAAAGAAACGATTCTGGTGTTGGTTCAGAGACAAGTAAGTCATCTAGAAGTCGACTACAGGGGAAAATATCACCGTGCAATACATTGACGGATAAGGACACTCCAATACATCTCTGTGAAGATTGTGATACTACGGTTGAGACGCAAGTTACAGAACAAGGTTTGTATGGCTCGAAAAATAATATATGTACCAAAACTATTGTCGTGTCTTTGGTGAAGTTTAGGTAGTGAATAAGTGAATCAAAAAATTAATAACGTTTTTTCAGGTTCTTTATATGCTCCACTAGTATGCCGAAAATGCGCGAAGAAACGGGCAGAGAGAAAAGAAATCATAACGGAAATTGTAGAGACTGAGGAAAAGTATGGGCGGGATTTGCAAATTATTCTTGAGGAGTTTTACAAACCCATGTTGGTCGCGGGCTTACTTAATCAAGAACAATTAAGTGCAATTTTCCTTAATGTTGAAGAACTTATTGAAAATAATCAAGTGATGTCTGAAAAATTAAGAGACGCCCTTGAAATTGCGATTGACCAAGGAGATGAGGTACGTTTTTTATAACTTCCGTTTCATTGAATTTAATTCTTTATTCGTCTCATTTAAATCGTATTACATTTTAAAATTAAAATAATGCGGTTATAATCGCGTATTACTGACACAACTAGAGCGATATGTTTCGAATGCATCGGGCATTTATCTTCAATGCATGATTTTAATTGTTTTATTATTAATAATTGCAGGTAGTCCGACATACCACAATAATTTAAATGAAATGAATTGCATTTTGTGTTTCAGGACTTATTGACAGTCAATGTGGGGAAGATACTTCTTGAGTGTTCTGGCATGCTGACAGCATTCCAGTCATACTGTGTGAAACAAGCGGGCGCTGCGCTTCTACTAGCGGGCCTTGAGAAAGATAAAGAACTTCTTCGGATATTTTTGCGAGTATCACAAATGGAAAACACTGTTTTGCGGAGGATGAACTTAAATTCTTTCTTAATGGTATTGACCTTATTATTTAGTTATCATAGTTACACAGCTCTCTCCATGTAACCTGGACAAGATCTTGCTTTCTACCTTGCACGAAATTACTGTCTCGAGTCGTTCTTTCCCTGTTTAAATTGTCTTTGATGTTTCCTTATTTGCTGTTATTAATGGAAGCATCATGTCGTGTAGGTAAAGTATTCAATAAATTTATTATCAGCAATTTTCTATCGTTATCGTCTTTTTTAGGGTTCCGTAGCCAAATGGCAAAAAACGGAACCCTTATAGATTCGTCATGTCTGTCTGTCTGTCTGTCCGTCTGTCCGTCTGTCCGTCTGTCTGTCCGTCCGTATGTCACAGCCACTTTTCTCCGAAACTATAAGAACTATACTGTTGAAACTTGGTAAGTAGATGTATTCTGTGAACCGCATTAAGATTTTCACACAAAAATAGAAAAAAAACAATAAATTTTTGGGGTTCCCCATACTTCGAACTGAAACTCAAAATTTTTTTTTCATCAAACCCATACGTGTGGGGTATCTATGGATAGGTCTTCAAAAATGATATTGAGGTTTCTAATATCATTATTTTCTAAACTGAATAGTTTGCGCGAGAGACACTTCCAAAGTGGTAAAATGTGTGTCCCCCCCCCTGTAACTTCTAAAATAAGAGAATGATAAAACTAAAAAAAATATATGATGTACATTACCATGTAAACTTCCACCGAAAATTGGTTTGAACGAGATCTAATAAGTAGTTTTTTTTTATACGTCATAAATCGCCTAAATACGGAACCCTTCATGGGCGAGTCCGACTCGCACTTGGCCGCTTTTTTAAATTAAACTCGTGGGTCATCTTTCAGGTACCTGTGCAACGTGTAACAAAATATCCGCTCCTGCTATCCCGGCTTCATCGTTCAACGGCAGCTTGTGCTGCTGAAAGGGATGACGTGCGCAGCGCCCAGCGTTGTGTCGAATCCAGACTGGAGGAGATGAACGCAGCAGCGGCAGCGGCGGCGGCTGCAGCTAGAGATGTTCCCTTGTGGAGAAGACTTGCCGCGGCCAGAAGAACCGCACACGATCTCCACGTTGCCGATATCAGGCTAAGAAAGATGGCCGTTGACATACTTGACTGGAATCACGATGATGCAAGGTACCTATTCGAACTTTTCTACTTTTATAGGCGTTATTGGCATCCGGAAAACGAGTAATACTTACTTACTCAATGCGAAAATCAGTTTCAAAACATAATTAAAATGCAAGGACTTATTTATGCTTTACAGCAGGAATACTGCCCGCCCACCACGCACGCAAGCGATATCTGAAAACTCGTTCAATTGTTTACAGTATTAGCGCAATAAATTCCAAGTTCAAAATGGTATCCATTACATTTGTATAATGTTTTTTATTCGCGAATATGCCTCGAGTCCCCTACACAAAACACAATTTAATTTCGTTAGAAGTCGACAAAATGTCAAAACAAAAGATTTCCAATTTGTAAAACCTAATAGAAGGAACAAAAACTATTATCTGGCCGAGATTAAAGTCTTCAATCTAATCCCGATTTAATTAAAAAATAAACAATGTCCTTCGGGCCATTCGCGATAATTTCGGCAAATTGTAGTCCTTGCACATTCTCGTGCTATTGGCGGATGGGACAAATGACCCCATTACTGGAACATTGCGGCCCGCAGGTTTATCTACGGGTTAAGTGATAAATGTCATGCGGGAGCAGAGTTTTTAACCCCTCTTCGTTTTATGGGTCGTCATTTTTAATGGTGTCTCTCATGCTCTTTATTTGGAATGCAGTAATGTTTTTATTTTAATTTTAAATTTGTATGTTTTAATCTATTAAGCTTAGTTACGTTTTATTTGCTTAAATTCATTCTGTTCTGACGGTTTAATGGCGAAACGTTGCACTAAAATTTTATTTTCACGCCCGGTAGCAGAGCCAC
Source organism: Cydia amplana (assembly GCF_948474715.1). Classification (NCBI taxonomy): domain Eukaryota; kingdom Metazoa; phylum Arthropoda; class Insecta; order Lepidoptera; family Tortricidae; genus Cydia; species Cydia amplana. Next base: position 12,978,295 of record NC_086079.1, on the reverse strand, counting down.
ACGTTACTGTACAATATTTTTTGGTAAGCACATACTTATAAATCTTCTGAAACCTGTGTATGTTGCATTTAGTTTCGTATCTAAAAGGAAAATTTACATTTTTGTAGAAAATATATCTTCCGCTATTTCTTGTTACTTGCATCGTAAAACTGATAGTCGTCGCTTTAGTGGCAGTAACAGAGGCAAGTGCTATTCCCGAGGGCTCTTTATTGCTGGAGAGCTTCAGAAATACAAGTAATTATACGTGTAAAAAGGAAATAACGTTTCAAGCCGTAATTCGGGACAATTCCGATGCTTAAAAATATATCGCACATAAAAATGTCGTTAAGTGAAGAGAGAATGGCCTAACTACATCGATCAGTGCGATTCTTACTCTAGTATGCTTTTATTACTCAAATGAATTATATCACTCTATTTGATATTAGGTAGAACAAAGCTTAATGTGATTATTTATTAATAGCTTCTGCCCGCGACTTTGTCTGCGTAGGATACTGATGATCACTACATAGTATAAAACAAAATCGCTTCCCTGTCTGTCTGTCTGTATGTATGCTTAAATCTTTAATATTACGCAACGGATGTTGATGCTGTTTTTTTCATAGATAGACTGATTCAAGAGGAAGGTTTATGTATAATTTGTTAACCCGTGCAAAGCCGGGGCGGGTCACCAGTAATTGATAAAAACCAGCCTATCCTAAGAGGTACCAGCCAGACGACAGACATACAGAGTTACTTTCGCCTTTTTTATATCATATTAGTTAGTAGTGATTGAAAGAGTTTTGCATGCTGTTATGTTTACTTTTCGAATAGCCTCAAAGTCGTCGTCTGTTTGCAGAGCGTCTAAAATTGTTTTCATAATATGAGTACTGAGTAGAGTAGACAGAACGGCGAGGTGGGTAATTATTATGTCGGTTGCAATATGCGCTGCGCTCCAGGAGCTGCCATGCACGAATTTAATGAAGTTTCATTTAATGGAACATGTCTACGTAATTTCCTTTCATTCCGAAGTAATTGTATTGTGTCTGAATTGTATTCACAAAGGGTTATATTGTATTCTCTTAATTGTGATGTGTTAAATTCGATTGAATGTGTGATAATATCAAAAGCAGATGACACTCCGCAAGCTGGTATTACACATACATATACAAGGCCAGTAGTACACAAACTGTACAAAATACTTGTTTGCGTGTAAGGTTGGTTGTTTTATGCCCTTCCTCGGATGGTTTCATATGCAATAACTGTTAAACAAAACTGTTACTCGATCAATATCCAAAATACAATCTAGGTAAATGAAAAATATATAAAAGGATAATATTTGAGATCGAGCCGAACGAAGTAACAGAGTGATCGGCGAGTAATATTGATTGGAACTCCAGAAGAAACGCACGCATCAATGGGGCACGTGCTCAAACCACTTTGATTATAGCCCCAAAAAAGCCGGATAAAATAATACGGAATTTTCAGCCTTCATCACGGCGTAGGAGGTATTGAAGGCGTAGGTACTCGTATCGACAATGAAAACATTACCAACAATACCACCGCCCTAATAGTATTAAGCGGCTCCCATCTAATTCTGTTAGCCTATGATTAAAACAATTCGCGTCGCCGTTATTTTTACCACTTCCAACTGTCAATCAATAATCGACTTTATGCTGTACGTTTCTAGGTTCGCAATGGAAGGGAAGCTGCTGTTCACCCAGCCGAATGACAACAACTGGCGGAAAGGACGCACAATCAAGCTGACACCCATCAACGCCCTTTTGGTAACTAACGGAAAGGTGATTTCTTTTTTCTGTTACAATATTTTTATAGGCAGATATACTTTACACTTAGCCTTTGTTAATGTAGAGTTTAGGAGGACAATGGACTACCGCTTCTCCATACAGACTCCCCGTTTTCCTCTTTGGATTTTATTACACTTTCCACTTAAGTACAAGATAGTTTAGGTACAATTCGCTTTATTAAAAACATCGATTTGGCACGGATTCTGCTCGGATGTTTTAAACTTTTAACAGTTCCTAAATAATATTTAAATAAATAAAAAACAGTTTGCCTACATATATTACGTGTAATAATTAAAGTAACCAATAAGAACTATAGCATTACATTCTAAGTGCATTCTATAGTTGTAATATATTATTTAATCAAAAAATATGAAATCCCCCCTAATTTAAAAATCCCCCTGCGCATGCCTCACCTTCTGCACTAGCCAATAATTCTGTACTTTCTGTTAAAATGCCACTTTCCCCTAAAACTTAGACTTCTGTACTTATAACGTTTCAGCCAACGATTACGCACAAAACGAACGAGATCCGCGAAACCAGAGAACAAAGAGATCGCGAAGCGAGAGAAAGAGAAGGCGATGCTCTATTCGCACGGAGTGGAGTGAGAGAGGCTGCTCTCCTCCTAGTGAGAGAGAAGGCGGGAAGATACACGCTGCAGAGAGAACCGCTTTTCTTGGATAGGTGCGTGGTGGCTGCGGATCATGAGCCCGAACATTTCTTCGAAGTTCACGAGATTACTACTAAGGATTCGTATATTTTCAAGGTGGGTTTCATTTAATTTCGAATATTCGCCTTGCCTGACCCCTGTCACAGGCACACAATTAGGGTAATTTTAGTACGAGTATAAGGTTGCAATTAACTGGTCAGCCTTCAATAACTAACCACCTTTTACTAAAATGAACTCTGTTTATAGGTGAACAGAATTCATTTTTAGTTTAGGGTGGCCAGTTACTGGCGAATTACCCTATAATAAAATAAAATAAAAAGAAAGTGCCCTCTATTGATATCCTTGGTATAAAATAATTTAAAAATATAGTTGAAAGTTGAGTATAGTGGTAGGTACTTAGAAATAAATAGAGTAATAATTTACTATTTGCTGAAGTATACCACTATTTGCTATTATTATTTACATGTACCTAGTTCCTTTCCTAAATTATAATTTCATTTCCTCGCGATTTAATTACAAGCTAGTGTTACCTGCACCTATATCTTACACATAACTACTTCTTTAGCAAAACTTTGATCATTTTTGTATCAAGGGTTTCACTGTTGATCAGTCCCTTATCCATCTCTAAAAATCACATGGTATATATGGATTTTTACCTTTATTTGTATGTTTGCAGGCAGAAGAAAGTTCGCGCACGCGCACTTGGTACCGACAGCTGCAGTATCACGCGCAGGGCGCCGGCGCCTGGCGCAAGCGGCGCAACGCGCTAGCCAACATCATGATCAACCCGATGCTTACTAGAAATTAACCAATACTTACACTTTACTGTACTTAGAATACTTACCAGGTTATTATATTTTATCCTTTTCAAGAATATTTATCCTTTTTAGAAAGACACTTTCTACTGAGAAGGTCAGAGAAAGATGTATGTATGTTTATTAACTCACATTTGTAGACGGGTCTATCGCGAAATTTATTTTATTACCTTTATCTACCGACGTTTCGACACAGGTTTCACTGGTCGTGGTCGCGGCTAACAATACGCGCCTATAAAATGTGAGTTAATATGTGTACAAAACGCGAAAGTTAAAATATTATGTATGTATGTTGTCTTTTTAGCAGCAAGATAATCTGGTATCTAGAAAGTATCCGGCGAAAAGATAGAAGTCTTAAGACCTTCAAAGTGAAATTACTACAACTTAATTCAAGTTCCACATAATCTATATATTGCTGATCCTTAATCACACACCAATCGTTCATGCATGGAAATGTTGACCGTAGTTATTACTTACTTTTATTTTAGTTTTGCCAAAACATAACTCTGTTTCGTTCCGTAGGTGGGAATTATAACTACTTATAGGTATTATAATCCTCATGCTGACGTATTAATTGGTTTACAGATTCTGCTGGAAGACAGTAAAAGAAACAAAAAAAAAACGTAAACTTTTAGTTTAATTGAAAATATCGTTAGGTAATTTAAAACATGGTTTATTTACTGCAAAAATAAATCACCGTTTCCAACTTGTATATAAATCAGTCAGATGAGAACACAGTTTAAATAAAATACTCGAAGTATTTTAAGTAAAGTGGGAGCTCGTTTAAAAAAAATCGAGGCAGAATCCATTTCCCATATTATTGAAAATTCCTTTTAATTGAAATTCCCGCCTCAAAATAGTTCTAGTTCAAAAATACATCAATAGATTGCTACATGCATTTAAATCGCATTTTGATGCGTGAATGCTTTATCTATGGTATTTTATCTGTGGTAAAAAATATACATCAGTAAGTGGTTATTTCTAATACAGTTTTTTAACATAAAATATTTATCACATACTTAACTCATCGGTTTTTGCCATTCGAGAAAATGCATTTCATGGTTGCTTTTGTTTTAAATATATGTAGATACTTAGGGAAAATTATTGTTTGAATCGAAGGGTTGTTAAGCTTATAAGTTATATCCTATATTTCATAATTATTTATGTATCGTTTAATTCACAAAATAATTATTGTTATTTGTAAATAATTCTAATATCATTTGCCAATAGTTTTAATGCTAGCTTTACACCAAAATATAGTTGTTGAAGCCATGTACCCTATATTTAAAAAAAGTAGTTATAATTGTATAAAAACTAACTAATAATTTCGGGTTGTTTCATAACATTTCAGGCTTACCTTATTTAGTTGAAATGAATCTAAAAAAACATAAATAATTGAGACCGAGTGTTATTGTACATAATAAACTTAATAGCTGTGATATCCTTTTCTGTAATCAAAAATTAAGTTGAATAATGCTTGTATTTGTGGCTTCTTACATAATTATTCCTAAAAATTTGAATAAAATTACATAATAACTACTTAACTAGTCTTAAGAAACGTGTGTAATACATAGGTACCTATTTAATTTAAGATAAAGTTTATAAAATGGTATATATTTATTGTATGTGTTAAATTAAGAGTAAGTATTCAATATTTTCAGTAAGTATCATAATATACATATGTATGTAGAAATTAAACGATCATATCGCCTTTGGAATATATTGTACTTATTTTGTTATATTAAGTTGTAGTGCAAACATGAAAATAAATGATGAAAAATATAAAGTTTGTTTCTATTTTACGACTTACAACATAGATATACATACAATGTATAGTATAAGATCTCTAATAGTCGGAATATTCCAACGAGAGTGTCACGCTCCTCGCATGACAGGAGTGATTTTAAATAAGACGTTTTAAAACAAATTTGTATCTACAAAAGCAACATTTTAATTTTTCAAAGATACCCCGGTACAAAGAAAACAATTATGATCCCGAGTTGCGAGTAAAAACGTAATTCAGCCTGCAGCCTCATTTCCTCCACATCCCTCCATGACAGGGGCAAATAAAGAAATATAACATCCTTAGGCACATGGCGCCCGTGCCTCTTTACACGCCACGACAAAAATATACATTAAAAAAAAAAGATTTAAAAATTAAATCCTCATTTCCCTCAACAACATTGTTCGCGTCTGTAAAATAATTCAAGTTTGGTTGGGAGTTTTACGGTACCCCTAGCACATGATTGGAGCGACAGTATCTCGCCGCGAGATAGACTACCCACCCGTCCCTCTTTAATTAAAACAGAAAAAGACGGGTAGTCTATCTCGCGGCGAGACACTGTCTCGCCAATCATGTGCTAGGCCTACAGACATCTCGGCAATCGCCAATGGGTTAGACCAGTGCCAGTTACCTACCCACATATTGTGTTTATGTTACATACTTAATGTCTGTTCACTCAGTATCATTTTATTAAGATACGGTATGAGAAAAGTAAACAACTTTTTATTGCAAGTTGGTTGCAAGGCTCTTTAACTGATTGACAAAAGAAGGTAAGTACTTACTTATCCAAAGATTATATAGAGTGTAATTTCTTTCAAATTCTCTTTCACTTATCTAAGTAAAAGCCTGACCAGGAATATATGTGTCATGCTGCGGAATTTCACTGCAACTAATTGTTTCATACTATACACTGAACTGTCACCCTATACATAAGAATAATTAAATAGCGCCTGATGATCATATATATAATTGGTCAGGCTTGTTAAGTTTTGAAATAACGCCACAAACATGTTTAAAAGTTGGTAAAAAGCGTGACATTACAAATAACTCCAGCTTCTTATCAGGAAGTTTTACTCTTTGCTTATCGTTAGGTTAAGTGCTGTAATTGAAAATAAACGATAGACATTACTTCAACATCGTGTCGTATCGTGTAAAAGCCGCAGGATAGCAGCGACCTCGTTGCGCAATCGTTCGTCTTATTAACTTTCGTAGTCTAATAAAGTGCCAAATCAATAACGTATTTCGTATTAATATTTGGGTTATAGGCGGGAACATGAATGTATTGTTATATTGTGCGAGACAGACACGCAAAGAATATTTTTTCTCGGAAATTTTAGTTTGATGTTTTGATGGAAAGAGTTATGAACAGTATCACGTTGGAAATAAAACATAAACTTATTAATATTATTATTGTTTAGATATATTTTTTTGGACAGCATCGGAAAAGGGGTTTAAGGTCAAACCTCCCATGTTCTCTGAATGTCTTTTACATTTAAAAACCAAAATTATGCCGCTGAAGAACATCGAGGGAATAGGACTAAGTAGTTCCATTTCTAATTGAGTTTACTTAATTAACTCCAAACTTGGAAATTTTAAATTAGACGATGTTACAAACACCCAAAAGTCAGAAAGTGGTCAAATGGGGCCGCAATTCAAACAGGTTCATTGCATTTTAAACTGAGATTAGTAATTTTACCCGTCAGCTGTGGTTCCGCTTGAGTTTTTGTTAATTATCATAATTTCTTTGTGGAATTCAATATTTGATGATCAGCCTACGGGTTTCCTTTGAATCCCGGATCTTTTAGCTTTAAGATTTAAGAAACGGAAACCATGTTCATTCTTTATGAATCATTAGGTATGAATACCCTTATATTTAGTACTAGGTGGCGTAATTAATTAAGTGTATACTCAGTGGCGGATTTGCAGTCTTTGCCGCCCTAGGCTCAGACCCTGTAGCCGCCCCTTCAGCATCAGCACCCATAATATTGACTACATTTAGGTCAGGCAACGAAAAGGTATAGAGGGAAATGCTTGGGACACATTTTTAACTTAGTAACTTTGTTTGGACTCGTTAGGAGGTGAAAATATCAAAAGTCCCCGGCCGTAGCCCTTGAGCGGGGGTAGGGGGGTTTGATTTGAAGGTTCCATTTTTCGGTTTTTCGCTTATAATATCTTGGAAACTATGCGTCGTTGTGACATGATCATTATAAATACCTACAAAATGAAAGCTGATTAAATTTGCTACAAGTTTTATACAGTCGAGTTTTTCGATCTAGAGCAGTGGTTCTCAATCTTTTTTTTTGACGGAACCCTTTTGGAAAGCGAAATACTTAATGGAACCCTACAATAAAACAATAGTTTTTAGAAGTGTATTTTTTTTTATTAAATAAGCATAATTCTAAATTCTTGCGGAACCCTAGGGTTCCGCGGAACACACTTTGAGAATGGCTGATCTAGAGTATCTTGTTTAGTTTTTCAGATAGCTGCTCTTGAATTTCCATCAATAATATTCACGGTGCTCACGAGGAAAGGAACCCGAAAGATTTTAACAGTGTAGCAGATCTGCGAAATCGACTCCACACTCACGTTCGCGGCTTCGCTCCGCGATTCACGCACGAGTGTGGAGGGCCCTATACAAGCCCCCCCTCCAGACTATTGTGTGTGAATCGCGGCCCGACTTCGCCGAGCGAACATATCGCGACGTTGACGTATGACTCCACACTCGCAAACTTCTCGGTGAAACTTCTCGGTTCTCGGGTCGCAGTTTAGTTCGAGCCAAGATGGCTGAAAAGCATCAGCTGATCGAGTTTAACTGTCATTTATCTAAGGCATCATACTTGCTGTAGCTATTTTTCCATTTTGTTTTGTTGTAAAACCGTAAAATATAGCCGCTATATATAATAGAATTGATATTTATCTTGCAACTGATGAGCCAAAATAGTGTGTATTGTGGAGACTTGCAAGTTCGCGCTTCGCGCCTCCTTTAACGCTGGCCGAAAAACCGACAAAAAACGGGGAACAAGGCGCGAAGGCGTGAACAATCTGTAAAATCGACGCCACACTCGCGTTCGCGGCTTCGCGCCGCGATTCGCGCATAACTGTGGAGGGCCCTCAAGATATCGAAAAACTGTAGGTACTAAATAAAACTTGTAGCTAATCAGCTTTCATTTTGTACAATGATCAGTCGTTAGAACGCATAGTTTCCGAGATATAAGCGAAAAACCGAAAAATAGGACCTTCAAACCTCCCTCTTCCCCCGGCTCAAGGGCTACGGCCGGGGACTTTTGATATGTTCACCTCCTAACTAGTTCAAACAAAGTTACAAAGTCAAAAATTGTGTTCCAAGCATTTACCTCTATACATTTTTTTGAGAATTCGTTGCCTGGCCTAATTTTAAGTTATTTCTTGTTATCATCAGCGATTTTTTTGTCACAATTTGCCGCCCCTAATATCTCGCCGCCCTAGGCTCGAGCCTACTGTGCCTTATGGGAAATCCGCAACTGTGTATATTATAAGAATATTATGATTAATTTCGGATGATATAAGTAGGCACATATCAACTAGATAACAATAACGTTAAAATTAGTATCGTCTAATGAACAAAGACTGCGGAGAAAATATAAATGTTTAACCTTTTGACCGCCACAGTCGGCTGTGGACGTCATCGGAAAGTCTAGCCAGGGACGCCAACGACGGTTACAGTCAACAGCTTCGCCAATGCAATAGAGACTTACGCTGGACGCCGTAAAGTTCAATTTCGCTTAAATAATTGCGATCGCCTGGCTTCCGGGGCACGGCATATTCCTTCGCCGTCAGGCTTTCAAAAGGTTAATAAATATGAATTTGCCACATAAATACATAGTTATAAAGTGAAATAAATCTCAAATACGATAGACAAATAAAATAAGTGACCAAGGGCACAAGTGGCCGGAGCCGGATTCTTTATTTTAATTTTATTTTTAGAACACAAACAGTAATAATAAACATGTTATGGCTCACTAGATAACCGCCATGTGGGATGTTGATTCGACGATCATTGTCCCGATAGTTGTTTCAGCGAACGGTCTAATAGCGAAGAGTCTCGACCAACATCTTGAGAGACTCTCGCTAGGTGGTTTGATCAAGGGCCAGATGCAGAAGGCGGTGATCTTGGACACGGCGCGGATAGTCCGCCGGTTCCTCTCTCTGCAGCCCTGACCACCGGCAGCTTGGGCCTTGCCCCGCTGCTGGCAGCACCCAACCTAGGTTTTTTATAATATGTTTATAAGTATTTTGTATTGTTTTTGTAAGTGTTTTTGTATTTTATTTTTATATCCATATTATAAAATAACCTAACTTAAGCTTGGAGACAAATAAAGAGAAAAATAACATGTTACATTTTATGTTATACACAGTGTACAAAAACTGAGAGCTGATACAAAGTGACCTGGACGTTCATTAAACACAATATTAATAAAATAAAAGGGTAGGTAAGAACAACGTAGTAAGTAGTTTAAGAATACATAACTATACTGGGTCAACCAAATCTTGACAGTAAATAGGAACAAAAAAAACTATACTCATCATTTTCTTTTGGGTGCTAGTACTAGTGTTAGACAAAGATAGTATGATTCTCTCTGTCTATGTTTGAAATGAAACAGACCTTGGACACACTATAAGCATACAATCAAGGAACAATGAAAATGGGCCACGATGTGTAGTAATTCTAAATTCTAACTGGCGTTTTCGGCATTTGCGACATAGGGATGATCTATTTCAGTTTATATATTTATCCCCCGACGCAAAAAAGGGGTGTACACAATATAAGTTTGACCGCTTCTTCTTCTTCTTCTTGTTCTTGTGTGTGTCTGTCTGTGGCACTGTAGCTCTTTAACGTGTAAAGCGATGTGGATGCGGATTATTTAAGATTTTCTAGGGGTGATTCTTAGATGTGTTTAGTAAAAATCTATTAATTTCTTCAAGGGTTTCTTTTTAGTTATTAATTTAATAAATTATTATATAATAATATATTATTGTATAGATATCTAGTGTTAAAGTAGTGTATAAGTATTGTATGTAGATACCTAGGTATCTACATAGAATACTTATTGTACTTAATAATAAAGATTTGATTTGTTCCATAGCCGTATGCACTGTTAATCAATTACGAATTACTTTAACACGTTTAACCGAAATGAATACCTACTAATATGTATTATGATTGTTATTGTAGCAAACTCAACAGCTGTAAGTAGATAGTGTTGTACTGTACAGTCAATACCTACTAATTAACTCATTGTTATAAAACTAAAATTAAGCAACTTAGTGCGAGGAATCTCAAGTTTCTCTCAATAATCTGCGCGTATACAAGTTCAAGTTATCAGGACTTCCTATTACAAGCCATCCTAGTTCCAACATAACGCTTATGTAGCCAATTTTCAGCCAATATTGTAAATGGAGTTTATTTATTTATTATTTTTATTGCACAAAATAAAACTTATCGTACAAAAGGCGTCCTTAATGCCAAAATGCATTCTCTACCAGTCAACCTTAGGGCAAAGCAGAGAAATAGTGGGCGGTGAGTTTGCTTATCAAAGTAAAACAGACCGATACCGTAAAATGGGGTGAGTAGGGTCAAAACTGAAATTCAAACCTCGATAACATTTTATTTTTACATATGAAAACTGAATGGTGTATATAATAAGTGTTCCGGACGTTTGTATTTTAGTTTTTATTTTATTTTGGGTAGTTCCATTTCATAACTTTGACGATAAGGAGGAAAACCCACCCCACCCCGTAGTGCCTCGTATTTGGGGTGAGTGGGGTTTTCATACAAAGGTGATTTTGGAAGATTGTTGGATCGATTTTTTTTTATTATGCGTATTACTATAGCTCCATTTTAAATTGGAATACATTATTTTTGTAGCAGTAGCCTTAAAATCCCTTCTCACCCCCCTCTCAAACCTTCTCTCCCCATTCATAACTCAAACCTACTCACCCCATTTTACGGTATTTAGAAAATGTAATTTCCAAAAGTTTTTACTTTATGTTTCAGTTATTTTTTGTTGGAAATCTGCCGCTGGCACTCCGTAGTTATAATATAGATCTAGGTAATAACACAAACATGGATACAGTCTAACGCATGAAGTTCTAAGAAGTATATTTGCCTCTTTTCCTTTGATCTACGTAGTACCAGTACCGACGAAAACAAAGTTACTTAATTATAACGACTTTTTTTCCTCTAACGTATTTTTCTTTGTCGTAATGAAATTTTTCTCGATAAAATCCTTATTATTGAGTTCGGTAATTAAGTTTCCTGGCTATTCCGGTAACGCCCCAGCTTCTTCCCTCAAGTTAACTTCGATATTGGAAATATTAAAATTTATTCGGGGGAACAAAACAAAATCATAAAGTGAGGTAGTAGAACCAATTGAGGCACTTAAATCAAAGCATACTCGAACAACTCTACGAAGTTAGCGACTTTAAGATAACACTTCAATGTAAATTAATTCAGTCTTTCATGTAAATTTAAATATTCAACAACTTTGAAATATAACAAATTGCTTAAAATACCTCTTGAAGAGCTGCGGGAAAATACATAATAATGAAATAAGCGAGATATATGTATGTTAAGACGAAAAACCCGTCCGAAATCGCCTTTTCATATAAAATATTTTGACACAATTTGACGTAGGTATATCAGCCACAGCTATGCCCCTGGATGATATAATTGATTACCCGATGCGCCTGATCACTAGACGATAAAATAACTACAACTACAAAATCAATGTCGTACATTAAGTAAATTACTTGTAGGTTTCAAGCATTTTGTAAGGGTTCCACGAAACTCAGTGACGTCGAACCGGATCTGCCCGTCTGCGCTGTCGTTAAGTCATAATCTGTCAGACTAACTTAGCACGGCTAACCGCGGCGTTCTTGTTGCAAACTTGCTTATACTGCCGTCTGAACTAAATCTTAGTTCTGGAGCGAAACAATCCACGCCAGCTGGAACTTTGAGTTGAGGATCCGGCGTAGGCTTAACAGTTTTATGTGAAGCTATGATTCTTATAAGTTAACAGCGTGCGGTAGCAGTATGTTTTCGATAGGTAAACTGTAAACGTAACAAGTAACCTAACTTAACAGAGTGTATCAGCTGTACTCTTTATTCTGGCGCACGTCAACAATTTTTTTGGGTGGAAGCAACACTTATTAGTCTTATTACTCATATGCTACAGAAATTAGTGTAAACTAAAGTAGCATTCGCTTGTAGTAACGCGAACAGCTGAATCGGTGTAAAAATCACTAGATGATTGTTTGCTACATACATGTCAAGTTTCACGCTTTCTAGGACGAAACCATAGGTGTTTTTAAAACTTGTATAGAATATGAACATTATAAACCTACAATTGTAATTTATACAATTTTATAAAACTACAGAAAAGTAAGAATCCAATCGTCATGCATTCAATAAATCATTTTGTGACATGTGACTGAACTGAATCCTATACGAATATACGCCAGAGAAAGAAAGCCGACACAGGGGAATAAACATTAACCTTTTGGACGCCAATGACCGATATATACGCACCGCAGGTCCAACGCCAAAGACGTATTAATCGGTCATAGACCACAGAGCAACATAGACCTAGGTGCATATGCGTAAAGTTCAATTTCAGTTTTGACACTTCGGTGACGTGGCGTCTGAAAGACAGCTTTTGTGTTTGACACGGCGTCGAAAAGGTTAACACTGTGATCCTAAAAAATTGTTATCGGCAATATAATATTGTATAATATTACTGTTTTTGCATTTAAAGCCCTTACCAAGATTTTTTCAGAACTACCTAACCATTGAGCGATAGTTCATTTTACGGGCTCATAAAATTCAAATTACAACAAACTCTGTGACCTTTTATCGGCGCAATGAAGAGGGATGCCCATCGTAAAAATAATTTTATATCCCCCAAGGGTGGATGTATGCTCTCAATGAAACAAAACTTTGCTAAAGCATAGAGAAAAAAATACATAGAGTGCTCACTCCATACATCAGTTTTAGTACCAAAAAGACTATTAGCATCTAGCATCGAGTAGCGGAACTATCAGTACTGCTACTTGACAATAGATGTAGCACAGACCGGAAAGTCTTATGCTGTTGAGATAAGACTTTCCGCTCGGTGCTACATCTATTGTCAAGTAGCAGTACTGATAGTTCCGCTACTCGATGCTAGATGTAGACACTGATATTAATAGTCTGAACTGATGTATGGAGTGAGCACTCTATGTATTTTTTTCTCTATGGCTAAAGTAATGTAAGGACCAGTTAAAAATTTTATACCCATGCCCGATATTCCATTTAAATAAATTTAAATGACGATTAAAATACCCCTTTGGATATAAATTATCTTAAAACGGCCACAGTTTGCGTCGCGGTCTGTTAAACATCTCTAAGGGGTTCCATTACAGTAATTCAAAATGCTATTTGGCTGAAAGAATATTCATATATTTTGAATGGGTACCTTCATTAAGTAGGCCAAGGGGCTGGAAATTTGCGGGTAATGAATGATGACTTCAAATTGGAGAAATGTTTAAAGGGTCGCTTTAGCTTTTTGACAAAATAGCCCGTGTTCGTGAACAGTGGTAAATGTTGACTGGCAAACATAGAGTAATGCAGATTATTTTAGAAAATATTGTTGAAAAGGTATTCACAATCAAGTTTGCCTACTTGGCTTGGCTTGAAATTCAGTTGCAAGTAAAATTTCTAGGGATTTTTTGAAAAAATGAAAGCTAATGCTACTTTCAGCTTATACTTTTCAAAGTCAAAAAAAATCTATTGGATTTTTCACATTTTGGGTAATGTCATTTGAAAAATAGGTCACCACCACTCGAATAAAGTATTGGAAAAAAAATGACGAGGAATAACTATGTGTATTCAGATTAGCTTTACAACACCGACAACAAAGTTCAAACAAGAACAAAAGAACAAATTAAGAGAAAAAAAATCTGCCGCACCGTACTTCAAGGACAAGGAAGTGTATGATTTTCACCCAAAAGCCCGAGTAAGCACTTGCATGGTAAACCTAATTCATCCCATTGCATTATGTGCCAGTGCCGCGTCAAAAAAACCCAGGCAACTTATATATCTTGAAAAACTTAGCTACACATTACACAGACACAATAACTATAACTTTGAGTTTGGTTAGATTTAGTAGTAGTAGTAAACTCTTTATTGTACAAAAAGACATATTAAAAATAACATACCTACAAGTAGTGAGAAGTACAAAGGCGAACTTATCCCTATGAGGGATCTCTTCCAGTTAACCTTTGAGTAGATGAGAGGAGAAAGTGAAAAGAGGGTGACGAATGCAGCAAAATGTACAACAAGGTACCAAAAAGATAAAGGATATAAATACATACAAAATTTATAGGAAAAACATGCATATATTACACAAAAAGGAATGGGGAAAATACACTAAAAATTGGAAAGAATTAGAAAAATATAAAGCAACTATACAATAGAAATATTGACAAATTAATCAGCCAAATCAGATAACCATAGCTTCTTTAACGTCTCCTTGAACGACGCAACCGATTGTGCCTGCCTGAGCGAAACAGGCAGCTCATTCCACAGCTTCACTGGACGCACTGCGAAGGACTTGTTGTATCCTCGAGATTTGTGAGGAGGGATGGCAAGTGATAAATTCGCGCTCGAACGCAGACGGTCGGTAGATTTAATTTAGTAGTTAGTTTAGTTATTCTGTGACGGAAGTTACATTGATGTCGACAAGGTACGTTTGCGCGCGGTTAATATAATGTATAATTACTATATATTCAATTTAATAATTTGCTCAATTAAGCCCTTAAAAACCTCCGGCTTTCGAATTGTATTGCTTTGCATATTTAAAATTACATAAAAATTAAATATTCGAGAGCCAAGGTCGGCTAAGTAAAAGCACTTCGTTAATTCATTTTTCATCACGCTTTTATGAAACTTTCAGCTGAAATCCCCTGTATTTAATTGAAAATACATTCAGTATTAAAAATTCATGATTTCGTAAACCCGGCTTACGATCAAAGTGATTAATTCAATCTGTAATTCAATATTTTGGGCCAAATTAAATTACTCTTGTAAGCCGTTGCGTTTCGTTTATTACTACTGGATTTGTTTACCCTGAGATGCTTCATGAATATTGTAAGTAAACAAAACCGGCCAAGTGCGAGTCGGACTCCCGCACGGAGGGTTCCGCACCATCAACAAAAAATAGAGCAAAACAAGCAAAAAAAACGGTCACCCATCCAAGTACCTACTGACCCCGCCCGACGTTGCTTAACTTCGGTCAAAAATCACGTTTGTTGTATGGGAGCCCAACTTAAATCTTTATTTTATTCTCTTTTTAGTATTTATTGTTATAGCGGCAACAGAAATATATCATCTGTGAAAATTTCAATAGTCTAGCTATCGCGGTTCGTGAGATACAGCCGGCTGACAGACGGACGGACTGACGGACTGACTGACGGACGGACGGACGGACGGACGGACGGACGGACGGACGGACGGATGTACAGCGAAGTCTTAGTAATAGGGTCCCGTTTTTACCCTTTGGGTACGGAACCCTAAAAAAAGTCTTCCCGTGCCTTCATTTTATTTACGGTCTGCTCGTTATTTTGGACTTCTTAAAGAAACGCTTAATTTTGAAATGTAGACAGCGGTCAAATTAATATACATAATTGTAAACACCTATTAAAGTAAAGTTTAATCGTAGATAAACTAATTTACACAATTGCTAGGTACTAAAAATTGCCAATAGGCTCTTTTCATATTTTTTATGACTAACTGACACTGACACGCATTGTTAAATCTGCATATGGTCTGTGGGCATTATGCGACGAGGCTTTTAAAAATGTATCCCGGATCTATGATAAAATATGGCCGACTGATGCACGGATTGATAATTTTTTATTTGTTTCAATTTTACGGCTGCCATTTTTAAATTCAGATTTGATAATTTATTGAAGGACGGCTGAATTCCAATTTATTGTTTTGTTTTATGAATGAGGTTCTTCATTGATTGATTGAAGGACTGATAATTATCTCATGTTAGAAAGAATAAAACATACTTATACAAAATTATTAACAACAGTTATAATACAGTTATAATACAGTTACAGTTTTTCGGAACTTATGTACGAAATATCATTTGATATTTACCACTAGCTTTTCGGTGAAGGAATACATCGTGAGGAAACCTGCATACATCTGCGTAGAAATTCAAAGGTGTATGTGAAGTCCCCAATCCGCATTGGGCTAGCGTGGGGACTATAGCCCGAGCCCTCTCGCGCATGAGAGGAGGCCTGTGCCCAGCAGTGGGACGTATATAGGCTAAAATTATTATTATTTATTATAGTTATAATACGATTCGTGGATTTAAATAGTGCACTTGACTTTGACGGGTCCCGGTCTATTGTCTCAGTAATCAGAATCTGTGCGGAAAGAGAAGAGCCTTGGGCCTTATTGGGCCCCATACATTCCACGACTCTTCTCTTTCCGAACAGACTCTAACCATTTATTACCACGAAAATTGAAAAACGAATTTTAGTTATTTGTCTCTCTATCATTCTGCATTCTCGTGTAATAGTAACGCCCGAGAGTAACGCAGATTATAAAATTACGATTTTCGTGGTAGGTAACTTTGGTAAATTAACCTTTTGAACTCAGAAAATAAAAGACGCAAAAGACTTTTGAACTTAGAGAAATAATCGTTCGTTTTGTTGTTTTCTTTACTGCTCTCCATAAAAAGTACCTAGCAGAATACACTAAAACACGTTGATGCGCCCACGGAACAAACGAGCAGTGAATAATTTGCGAACAGTAAGCGGTAGAAACAAATGGCGCGGGTTAATGACTACCCTAAGGAGGATTCGTTTAATTAATGCCTCGTGTGAGCCTCCGCTAATCTGTTTGAATGTTACTACACTAATAGCTGAAGATATCCATTAGGCCGCACTGTTAATAGTTTCTTTGTCAACGTTATGGGTTAATTTCGGCATTGGGATTAATGTTAGAAATATAACAAAATTGTGTATGTTTTTAATTTTTCGATGAAGATAACAGAATATAGGTGATGGCAAGAGTTCTTCATAGAAATTTGCTGCTTATCACAGCCATCAATATTATCAATAGCAAAGTCCATGCAGAATTGTTGGTTGGTTCGACGTTAGATGATATACAAATAAGGCAAATAGGTAAATATATAAAATATATTAATCACAAAATTTGCATGTCTAGTAAATCCAATAACTTTTTAAATTTTT
Organism: Cydia amplana; assembly: GCF_948474715.1. Taxonomy (NCBI): domain Eukaryota; kingdom Metazoa; phylum Arthropoda; class Insecta; order Lepidoptera; family Tortricidae; genus Cydia; species Cydia amplana. The sequence continues at coordinate 12,960,961 of NC_086079.1, read as the reverse complement.
GTGGCTGCATGGCCTGACGTACCCAGAAACTTCACATACATAGAATACCTAAAGACTATATTCTATAGTTTGTGATATCTAAAACTATATCCAATATCAAATTGATCATCCCTCAACGCCTCATGCGATGAGAGGCCATATTTTGCTGTAGAAAATTGAACCCGGATAACTTCAGCTCAAGATGAGATAGAGAACTGTTAAGCTTTAATCAATATATTATGGTTTTGCTTGTAGTACCTAGGTATGTTGCAAATAGATCGAAAATGCGTCACACAACAAATACTATTTATTTTTTACGTTTTTCCTCGCCTATCAGTAGCTTGTAATGTAGTAATCATTAGTTTCTGCGGGTTTATTAATAATTAAATATTATTTGAAGTTAAATCCATCCGTGCAAGCACTAAAAATTTCCTACAAATCTTCAGCAACAACATTTAAAATATTTTTTATACCGGTTAGGAATATGCTTTTGTAGAAGACCAGTCAATAGAAATATTTATTATTTCGATATTGCAATATGTATGTCGAGCACAATATTATTTTGAGTAAATACACAAACAACATACGTATATACGTACATACTACCTCACATTTCAGGGTGAGATTTCAGGCTGCAAATGGATTTTAGATACAGTGTATGTAAGGTTTATCATTCCCAGAACAGCAAATATATTATTTAGTTTATCCTGTTTCCTGTTATCATAAATGTTCCTGTTATCTAAAACAGCATTAATCTTCATTAATATTAGCATATTTAATAAGCTCGTATTTTGTAATTAGTTGATAATAATTTCAAGCTACCGGCGATGGCAAAAGCAATTTTTTTTAAAGATTCGAAACAACACAATCAAATTACAATTGTTCCAACATACACATGACGATTTCATAAATTTAAATAGTACAAGCACGACATTCTCACACAAACTCATACTTATTATACTAATCTTAAAACGAAATGACTAACATTACGAGCATATTTTTACTAAAGTCAACTTACTATTTCCCCTAAACCTCTGAGCTAGAGAAGATTTAAAAATTTAATCAGTGCTGTTCTATTTTACTCCGTTCCATATGAGACATAAGCCAGTATATGGCTTCACTATTGAGGGACACCATTTGGTGCTGAGAGCGAAAAACTAATTCAAAGGAATATAAGGGTAAAGTGTATAAAAATCCTAAGACGTTAGGACCTTTTTACGCTAGAGCTGTCTACGGTAACACGAAGGGGAAAAGTAATAAGTTTACACTTAATAAAAAGGAAGCTTGATTGTGTTTTGTTTGCGTAATATTGCTGTTGGATTATTGGATGACAATATGACTTGTATTTATATAATATATTATGGATTTAGATTGCGCACGCTCCACGTGTAAAACAAGTATAATAAGTTTGCCTGAAGTCGCTCTTTGTAATCCTCTCCCTTTTGGATTTCTAAGAACCTAAGTATGTCGCAAATATAGCTCCTATTCATCTTTCTTTTGTTAATGTAATTCAATGTGTGATACCACCTCCCGACGTCTCCAGTATCATTTAAATAGGACTGCTGTTTCCATAGCCTACTGAGCAAGGTCTCTGGATTATATACGACTTAGGTTCTAAATTGTCTTTTCTATTTAAAAATATTACTCTCTATTTAGGTACTCCCTAAAACTACATCGGGTTTGATCGGGTCCGGTTTTGTTAGTTCTAACAAAAATTAGGTCCAAGGATTTTAAGTACCTACTCGTATATCATAAAATTAAATGTACCCGTAGACCCGCTGTTAGAGAAAAATTGCAAAATATTTTTAACCTCGTTACCATACAAAAATGATAACCACGATTGAGTGCAACGCAAAAGAAGAAGAAGATCCTTAACTTTCGGTAAAAGAGAATACTTTTGTTTTTCTGTGTATGTATGATTGTATGCCCCTTCCATGTAAAATGTCCATTAAGCGAGTTACCTGAATGACTTGAATTACAGAAAATGACGTGAAAGTACCTATATGAAATGTGCAGTGCACATGTATTATAATATATATTCTCATAGACGCTTACTCGTAAAAGTTCGGTGTTTCCACCCGCTTGGTAGAATTCGTACATTACTAGTGATAGTGATATAAAATCTGAATTTTACACATGCCATGCGCTTAGTAAGCGTTTAGAATAACATTTCAGATCTATTGTCAGTCGGATTCCCGGTTCCATACAATGCTAATCCAGATGTTGTCTTTGGTATCTCGTTAATCTGAATTAAGCTGGGTGCTGCGGCTTCTTATCCCTATTAAAGTCACTCGAAAATTTGGATCGTTTGTTTTTGGTCGGAAGTTGAGAGTTTCTGAGGAATTTATCGATTTGCGAAGGGAGTTGTTGACGGTTTTGTTACTTGGATTTGAAGGCGGTTTTAGATGTGAAAGCGGAGCTATATATAACTAGCAAAAAGCAGAGCTTTGTAAGGGCTCGCGGAGTTTTTCTACCTAAACGTACCGGACCACGACTTTGAGCCAGTCCGAGGCTTGTTCCATGTTCGATCGAGTGGGTACGTAATAAGTCCGTTAAGGACGCAGGTATAAGTGAGAGCAAGAAAGGAATATACCTACTAATTGGACCCCGGTCGCTGTCCAGTACGCCTGTCTGTTACAACTTTTACTTTGTCCATTAAAAACGTGTCTAGACGACAAAATCAAATTGCCAATATCATCCACACGTAATATACAATTTCATAAGCGCTTATTACATCCTACGCGGTCGCCCAGTACTTTTTGTAAGGAAGCCAACTGGCTTTCCTACATAATGTTGGGTCAGCGAGCCAATGTCCTTGAATTTATTTATGCGTCCACACCACACAATTGAGCGTAAAACTATCCCGTCTGGACACCTACTGGCGGTAATAATGCTGCTCCGCACATAAACTTACGTATAATTTGCTCTCTTAAGTGCTCATCAAGACGAGTGAGATGACCAAAACAGCGTGTGCCTATGTTGGAACAAACGTGAGTTCCACTAAATACTGCCAGGGCTCAGCTACAGCTCTATCGTGAGTATCTCCTAAGTGCTCAAAAAGACGAGTCGTATGACCAAAACAGAGTGTGCCTATATTGTATAAAACCCGAGCTCCACTAGGTACTGCCAGAGTTCAGCATCAGCTACCTTGGGTACTACTCTCCTAAGTGCTCATCAAGACGAGTGAGATGACCAAAACATCGTGTGCCTATATTGCAACAAACCTGAGTTCCACTAAATACTGCCAGGGTTCAGCTACAGCTCTATTTTGAGTATCTCCCAAGTGTTCAAAAATCGAGTCGGATGACCAAAACAGCGTTTGCCTATGTTGCACCAAACCTGAGTTCCAATAGGTACTGCCAGGGTTCAGCATCAGCTCTATCTTGGGTACTGCTCTCCCAAGTGCTCATTCTGACGAGTCGGATGTCCAAAACAGCGTGTATCTATGTTGCACCAAACCTGAGTTCCACTTAGGTACAGCCAGGGTTCTGAATCCGTTCTATCTTGGGTACTGCTCTCTCAAATGCTCATCAAGACGTGTTAAATGACTAAAACAGCGTGTGCCTATCTTGCACCAAACCTGAGTTCCACTAGATACAGCCAGGGTTCAGAATCCGCTCTACTCTTGGGTACTGCTCTCCCAAGTGCTCATTCTGACGAGTCGGATGTCTAACCCAGTGTGTGTCTATGTTGCACCAAACCTGAGTTCCGCTAGGTACAGCCAGGGTTCAGCATCAGCTCTATCGTACTGCTCTCCCAAGTGCTCATCAAGACGTGTCGAATTACTAAAACAGCGTGTGCCTGTGTTGCACCAAACCTGGGTTCCACTAGGTACTGCCAGGGTTCTGGGTCATTTTGTTGAACTGCACGCCGACGTTGCAATTGGCGTACAGTCGGCGTGCAGTTCCCATACAAGTTGCAGTCGGGTTGTAGTCCGTCTAACACACGGCCAGACAGACAGACAGCCTAATATGCTTATCTTTATTTTGATTTTGACAGTTCCAAGCAATAGTAATACTAAAACTGTTTCTCGAACTGAAAATACCCTAAGTTTGCTAACACAACATGACTGATCAGTTCATCGGTGTCACAGAACAGAACATACGAGTAAATTGACCTCCGCAGTGAATATACATAAATCATAAATCTTTATTTGCGATAGATATAGTATATACAAGATCTTAGGCTAATTTACACAGGTCCATATATCTAGACTTAAATAAGTCATGCAAATTTTACATTTTTAGCTTAGTCGCTAAAATAACCTATGTTAACGACTTACTCACATTATTAAAATATTCCGTGGTACTATAAAAACATTTGTTAACCAGCCAAGTAAATAGTTTGTGCCTAAATGTTTTACAGCAAGATTGAATGTTCCAGTATTCAGAAAAACTTAATTGCTAAATTGGGAATCAAACCGAGCGAAGCGAGATGGGTTGAATCCAAAATTTTAACTCTTTTTTGTATTCATCGTTGTTAGCACATAGTACATTAGCACGAATTTTAATTCATAATTTTTCTCTCAGATGGCGCTAGTAGTAATACAAAGTGTTATTCCTTTATTTTATTTTTTTAGGTTTATAAAATGATATTTTTATGTTTGATAACACATCTAGACATGAATTTAAATTACTATGTTAAATTTCAAACCTATAAGTGCGATAGTTTTTCCGTAAAGTGTACCACAAAAATGCATAGTTTGTCGAATAGTGATAGGGCTCGCTTCGCTCGCCCTAACAACCACTAAATTATCCGGATGACAGCGGGGTGGGTGAAATGGCTATTAAGGATTGTGTATACCAGGGATGTTGCGGATGCCGATTTTTTGACATCCGCGGATGCGGATGCGGATGCGGATTTTTAAAGGCTCATATCCGCGGATGCGGATGTCAAGATAGGTACATAAAAAAACGTCAAATATTACATTTTAGTAATTTTTATTTCAAAAAACCGGCCAAGTGCGAGTCGGACTCGCGTTCCAAGGGTTCCGTGCATTAAGTCCGACTCACGCTTGACTGCTAATTTCTAATAGGTTTATTGGCTAATGACTAAATTACCTAGCAGTAACGCCGGCACTTACGCCGATGCTAAGACGTTCCTGTACCGACCTGTTCCACATCCGCATCCGCATTAAATCCGCATCGATTTTATGCGGATGCGGATGCAGATGCGGATGTTGAAAATAATGCGGAAGTTCCGCTGTTGCGGATGCGGATATTCGCAACATCCCTGGTGTATACTTAACTGAAACAACATAAAATTATGCAAGACGGTTAATATTTTTTTAATCTTTAATAGAACCTATTTATTTTTATTTTTGTGTAAGCATACTTTTCCGTATTTTATTTTGATTGACGTAAAATTTTGTTTTCTCAACGAAAACAATGCCTGTTTCTGTTTCATTAAATAATTATTTTCGTTATGGTATGAGAACAAAGAAACTGAATTTATTTTTTTGGATTTGTGGGTTCATTGTCTTTAGTAGTAGATTTTTTCTTCCGTTGTTTAAATATTTCGCCTTGGCATAAGTGACAACTAGCTGTATAGGTAGGTACCTTCGTAAAAGCTGCAGCAGGGGGCCTACCGCGAAAACCGAATATCGCAAATTGCGGGGATTTTTCTCTTTTACTCCAATGAAGGCGTAATTAGAGTGACAGAGACAAATGCCCGCAATTTGCGAATTTCGGTTTTCGCGGTAGGCCCTCAGAGCATGAAATTAACGCAATAGTTTTTTTATGTTACTCACGTAATAAAATTAAACTGCGTCTTGTTTTTGTATATTCGAAAGTTCTAATAGTAAATAAATAAACGCATCTTAATGACACCTTTATAGCGCAGCCGGGATGGATTTACATATAGAATTGTAATTGGATACCCGTTTGAAAACGATTGTTACGAGTAATAAGTTACGAATAATAGGTTTACGGGAAAGAGCTGTATTTAAACAAATCTTCTGAACATAAATTGATGAATAATGTATACGACAAATTATCCCATTCTGTTTATTCTTTCTTTCCAAACGATTTGACCTAAAAAAACTTTTTTGTAATATGACAGAAAATGAACCGATCGAGCATGAATACATTAGGATTTTTTAAAATAAAATGTAGAGGCAATCAAATGTACATACAATGTTCTTATTTCCAACATATAACATATTAATGTTCCGTTCAGTAGGTAGGTACCTATTAAGTATTGAAAAATAATCAAAATTCAGGCAAAAAAAATGCCTGTCACAGTTTTTGTTGCACCTTTTCGCCTTTACAATCGACTTTGCAATTTGGATGGTTTTTTTTGCACTCTTCATCTTTGGTATTTGCTCAGCCTTTAGCCAGTTCGGGTTTAAGAAAGTAACTTAGTTGTCTTGAAAAACTAATCGCCGCTAAGAGCTATTTAATTATCAGAGCATCGCGATAGATACCTAATTATCCCGTATCCTCGCCCCGGCCATTTTGCATTACTAACTTTGACAACACCATAATCTTGGCTTATTACATTTTTACAAATTCAATCTAGTAGTCATCGGCATAAAGTTCACTTTACATTGTCCAGAGTCAATGCGATGTTAGGGATGGAAACTGGGTTGTCGATTTGTCCGGCCTAATCACTCACTCACCCCTCATCTGTCTATTCGTTCCTAATTTTGGTTCCGTCGTAAGTTTACTTTTTGCGAGCTTTTTACTTTGGTAAAGTTGGATTAATTGAGTTCGTATTCCAATAACCACTTTATAATAATGTTCAGATATAAGTAATTACCATTTCTAATAATTGTTCATATTTATCCCATTGTAAATCATTTTTCCATCTAGACTAATTAAATATTGGAATCAGTACAGAACTAAGAAAAAGCAACCTGCATGATGCTGAACTAATAGTTTTCCGACTGAAATATAGTTAATTTACAGTAAAAAGTTTAAGTTTGGGCCCACGAAGGATAACATTTTCGCCACGTTGAACGCAATTCACTTTTAGTTCCCCATATCATATGTAACGTTTCATCGCTCAATCACAATAATAGTAAACTTAGAATCTCAGTAAGTACTAAGAGAAGGCACACATTAAAAACCATTCTAGTGTAAATGGAGCTAACGGTGTCTAGCTCGGCAGTAAGTGCTTGCAAAGGTGCTGCGGGTTCATAATATATAAGAGTCACACGAATTTAGCCGCCGCCTCAGAAATTGTAATACACATAAAAATTTGTGTTTTACATACAAAACTTTCACTGGCTCTATTTTCGTTCTAACAAAATATTAAGCAACGAAAACTATTACCAGACATATTAGGTGTGTTACGATAATGTTCATGTCAAGTTTCTTGTGATTGAAGCATGTAAACATGAAAATAAACTAAACATGAAATGTGACGTTTAACGGAAAAAGGTACCTTATGGCGGTCGGCGCTGAATCTGTATGAAATAAATGAGCACAAATCATCAACATAAAAAAGTAGTCATGTACTTAGGGTATATACCAACATTCTACAAATGTCTAGTTTCGACGTTCTCTTATTACAATAGTCGCACCTAAAATACGAAGTAACAAATATTCAGCGAGCTTGAAACTGAAATCGGTTTAGCAATTGCCACCCGACGCAGCCTTGCAGTTGGTGTACGTAGATGGCACGATAACACACACTGGAAATGACACAGTTTTGTGTTTTCTTGTGGTTCTACACTTTTACGGTGTGGTGTTATACTTCTACGGTGGCAAGCGAGCGTCCTGATATACCTTTGCAACTTCATAGGTATACAATAGGTATTTACTTTATTTGTGTTATTGATGCACTGGGGATCGATTTTTGAAATTCGACCACTCTAACATCTCCACTACTAGTCATGTAAATTCTGCTAATAGAATTGAAAACAATTAGTCAATACCACTAAATTCCCAATTTCTATCCCTCGTATTTCAAAAATTACCATGTTCCCGTTTCCGTGTTACCGAGTTTCGAGTGACGAATTCGAGTGATCGAAATTCAGAAATCGGCCCCCTGCCAACATTGCGTCTCTTTGGCGCTGTACCTTAACCCTCTACTATTTAAACTACTTTAATAAAAGGAACCAGAATTATTTAAAAAAAATTAAGAAACATAAATTAATTTGGCCATGTGATCGTCTAGTGTATTAAATACGTTGTGAACCTTAGTACCCATTGTCTTTTATGTGCAGACTGATTAGATTTGGACTTTGAAATACTAACCTTAAATAAATAAATACCCTATGTAATTATAAATATAGCTACTGTAAAACATTTTCTTATAAAAGGCAATACTATAATATGATTAATAAATAATAAATTATATTTTTTAGAATTTATCTCCTACCGGGCCCTACCGTGACCAGACACCGTGAACAGTAGTAAGCCCTTGCTGTTTGTAATATAATTTGTATATTTTCCTTCCATATATCCCTTCGCTAACCTAGCTAGCTAACGGAAAATAACTTTATGTAAACATTGCATATTTTAATAATTACGTACAAACATACTTTAGCTACTGTCACGCCCGGATGAAGACGGGTCCCTAGACTAAATAATACCCATTTTATTTTGTTTTATTTTTAATAGGTATTCCTAAACACTATGTAAAATTTACTTAATAGCGTTTCGTTATCTAAATTCAGACGAGAAGAAACGCCAAGAAACTCATCTGAATATATTTTTAATGTATGAATTACTGAAACAACCGTATATTAAATATGACTTAATTACCCTTATTTACCCCAGTAATAGAAAAGCTCAATTGTCACTAGTGTACTGCTCCGCCTGTCACTAGCTCCCTATAACAAAATTATTTAGTATGTCCTCAAATAACTTTGTTCCCCTATCTTTCCCAATATAAAAATATGTTACCTTTAAATCATATTCAATGTACGAGTCCCAGCAACCCATCCATATGCTACTGAAACTAGATTTTAATTTATTTTGAACTTTAAAACAATTAACACTACTGATTTTAATACCATATGCAATTAAATTACATGTGAAAAGAAAATAAATAAGCCTAACACCCAAATAATGACTCTACCCTAACTCTACCCCAATTTCACCTATTCTAATGTGTAAATCTAGAGGCGAACCTCTATCTTTACAGGGAGGAGTGTGTGTGAGAGGGACCCTAATTTTAAGCTGTAAGCGTTCGGCCGACAAAACCGAGGTATTGCAAACTCTAGTGTCTGTGTAATTGCCTCCCTCCGCTGTGTAGGCCGTAGCCAAGGGTACAGACGAATAAGGCGCACTATCCAAATATATGATGTGAATATATAAATATATATAACAAGACCACGCTTCTTCAATTACTAACAGATTTCAGTGAGTAAGGATTACTCCTAATGATCCACACGCGAGATCCTCACATCCCTCTGTCAGACCTTGAAGAGAACGTAAGAAGTATGTTCGTCACCTGTGTTGGTAAAAAGGTTGACGCCAGGCCCTTCTCCCCACCTGGTACTAACACTCTACTGGATTCCCGGAAAAGCCCGTTTAACATCCGCTAGGTTAGGCGTTTCCGGTTGATTGACCATGCAATCAGACACTAATCTGGCTCTAAAACACAAAAATCACCAAAACACACGTAAGTATTTACACTAAACTAACAATTGAACAGTCTGACAAAAAGCAGCATAGTAACTACGTAATGTCAAACATTCAACCGTCAAAATAACACCTTTGTTTTAACGTCTACGGGTGAGCCAGAGATCGTGACAATCCGACGGATAAAAATAGAATCCCCCGACCCAGCTTCAACTTGGGGTTTATATAACCTAACAGGCCATTAAGCAGACGTGTTTGACGCGTTAGACGCACTTGAAGTGGTTCCAGAATAAGATTTTTGTAATTTTTGAACTCGAGCACCATTCTTGAGTATTTTTAGCAAAGATGCAATGCAACTCGGAATAGATACGCAAAGTCTAAGGAAATACGTGCTTCGGTAATCTAGAAAAAGTTATTCTCGAATAGACGGCTTCACACCTCCCTAATTTATACTCGGCTAGTAAGTGTTGAAGATGCCGTTTGATATTTAACAATCCCAACACATATCAATGAAAGGACATAGATCAAAATCATATGGTGATCCAGAATAATAATAATAAAGACAAATATAAATAATTTAACCATATATAAACATTCTTTTGATATTTGTATACATTTTTGTTTTTAGTTTCAATGCTACATCAACAAATGACAACCAATTTACGGTGACTACAAACTCACCATATCAACAACCCTCTATTCCAATCTATTCTCTTTGGTTTAGCCAATCACTTTTTCTAATTTATGGCCCTTTACGAAACATGATTTATTTAAAGTTTTTGTTTGTTGTTTGGATTTCTCGTGTGAATATTTTGTTTTTAGTTAAAAATAATTTACTGAATGCATACATTATATTTACTTGTATGTATTTATTTTAATTAAAATTTGTACATAATAATTCAAGTTTTATGTTTATGAAAATATTAAAGACCGATCAGCTGTGTCAATCATTTTATATGTTAACTAGTTCAGCTAGTGCGTCTAGTTACAGCGCTTTGGTAACCTAAAACTAATGCTGTAGACATCGCGAACCACCATGATCATGGCTCCGCTATTTCGAGTCGGTAGCGTCGTAGTAAATGTCTAGCGTAACTTTCTATCATTGTTCTTGTATGTAGTGCTCATTTAGCATTTACTTTGACGGCCCAAAAAGGTCGTTGCGAATGCCTACTTGCCTAACGTTATACTTCTCTGACATTGTTGTGAAATTTTAACTCTATGTACGTTGAAATAAAGTGATTTTACTAGTATGTATAAGTAGTTCAATGCAACCCGCCTTTGCGCCTTGAGGAACTATTTAAATAAATTTTAAATTTTTGTTCATTTCTGCACCTTACAATTTGCATCCTAGTTTGTAAGCTAAAAGCGTTCGGCGTGGGGTAAACCGTTTTCTGCGAGTTGAGGTATTAAAATGAAATTATCTTTAAGGTTTACCACATTGCGACGCGATTCATTTATTTTTTACGTATCTTCGTAAAACTGATTATTATACGGAATATGATATACGACTATGTAGGTACCGAATACTTACGGAGATATTGTAGTTATTAACTAGTATCTAGGAGATAACTCACATATATATTATATTACCTATACAATATCCGAGAGACCGACCTTTGCTTGGAAAACGTATAAAAACTGAATAATGCGCGTTTTCCCAGATATAAAACCTAGCTAGATGGATTTTTCGCCTCCGATAACGCCAGAATTGATCGTTTTAAGGTACTTATAAGAAAGATATACATATACCTACAGATCGCACACAATACATCTTTTTTTGGGGAAAACATAGGTTCCTATTTACACACTGGTAATAAACGTGTTTAGAATTCAACCAGCCTGACACCCTTTTCCAAAATAAATGTCATATACTCAGAAAAAGTGCCCCAAGCCTGGGGCACTAGTGGCTTGGGGCACTTTTTCTGAGTATATGACATTTATTTCAGTTTATAATTTATATAGTAGTGTGACTACTCGCAATAATAACAAATTAAAATATTTTCTGAAAATAATTTAATTTTTTCTAGTATGTATGGATAAATTAATTCAAGCTGTTTGTGTTGTTTTTAGTTATCTGTAGCATACGAGTATTTCGTGTAACTAAGTAGGAAGTTAACTTTGCAGATGACTCACCGCGCCACGGCAATGAATGTTTATTCTTAGTTTATGCTATTAAAATACGCGCCATTGTTTCTCATACCACTTGATAATTCGAAAAGTGCTTATTTCTCACCATAGTGTAATGACATAGGGCATTTTAGTTCCTCGCTACGTTGGCATTTTAAGAGAGAATAAGAATATTCAATGAGCTGCTATTTACCGGCGTCAAGTACTCGAACCTGAGAGTTTCCTGAGACGGAAGCAGACTGCTACAGATTATTTTAGATATTATGTTGCTAAGAAAACAAAAAGACAATATTCCAGGACGTCCAAGTCATAATTACGACACATGATTTGTTAATTTAACTAATAAATATATACGTACACATATAATATCATTAACAATGAATGCTCAATATTAAATTTATACAACTCCCAAATCACCTATGCATCGGGGGCAGCCCGGGACGGATTTTAGTAGGTACCTAATTATTTTTACAATTTAGTTTGTATTTATATTTAAGTTTGTACAATAAATAAAATAAAAACTCCCAATTCCAATGTTTCTATCAAATAAGGTTGAATTTAAAACAACTCCAGTGTGCCAATACATATACCTACGTTAATACTTAGATGTCGTTATCAGTTTTCTAGTCAATTCTAGTCAATATTGAAAAAAATCCATCTGTTTTTGAAATTATTTTGATACGGTTATTACATAATATTCGAAGCTAGTTCAGCGCAGCGCAGTCTTGGTTCGTACTAAAGACTCTACAGCTGGTTCCAGTTACAAACAGTAAACTACAGTGGCTGGTAGTGATGTGGTAGTGTGGTGGTGTGTAGTACTACCATATCAAAGAATGCTGCCAACGGTGATATATTTTTTTTCTTTTTTTTCTTCTGTTTGTTTGTTTTATTTTTGTTATTTTATCTAGTTTAATTTGTTGTAAATATATTATTGTGATAAGTGCAGAATTGCACTGTATTTGCATGCATGCAACTGTGCTTACTTATAGTAAATACTATTTGATTGATTGATTGGTGTAGATGCCCTGAGAGCTCACGATGAGTCGCTCTCAATAGCTGTAGTACAAACCCAGTCGCCGTGGCCGAAACCGGGCACGACAGGATGATGATGATGATGATGATGATGAGATGTCCTATTCCTTTCCCATGGATGGTGGTGTATCTATTTTAGTTACGCTACTTAAGATAATACTAATTTAGTTTAGTAGTACCACTGTATATACATATATAATATGTAAAAAAAAAAGAATATAAAAATAGGCAAATCCAAGGCCTTCGGACTGTAAGCGAGTACTGATTCCTAACGAACTCGAAAAAAAAGCGATATGAGTATAAGGATCGATCAGCAGCATACTACAGCAAATGAACAATGTATTCTAATATAAGTACTTACCCAAAAAGCAATCATATTCGCATTTCGAGTATTTTTTGGTTCTTACGAGGATGGAGCCTCTCGATTCAATACACCAACTCTCGTGTCAGTTTTCCAATTAAAAAGAATGAAATAACAGGTTTATATATCAAGCTTTATAAGCTTGTCAGCGCAGCGTGCTAAAAAAACAAGGGGTTGCATTCCGGGAGTGCCGGCAGAAGTGAAAACTCAATGACATTGTAACAGTTTTTCGATCAGTCGAAAAATGTTCAACTCGCGACAGGTCACGTGTCCGTCTTTTTTTCCCCACCTCAAAAAGTGCACAGCGCCGCTAAAGAAGTATTCACTTCAAAAATATATACGATCATAAATGGTATAATATAGGTACTCAAAAAACAACCGTCCCATTGCGGATTTTATTGCTGCTAGCAATACTGTCGGCAATGTTTCCAGACTGACCAACTTGCCCAAAAGCGACACGTCACTAGTTGTTGGTACTATCTACAGGCTAACTTTTGCGGCATCAACTCGGATAATCTCATCACTAGTCTAACGGTTACGGTAATCCGTCTACACAAGCTGTACAACTGCTTCTAGTCATTTGCATTGAAGTTTGAGATGTACACGGGTTGACTAATCGTCAAACAACGTTGACTACCGTTACATTTTATTAAACTATTACTTACCTATTATTTTTCCTATATATTTGACTTACTATTGAGACTTTCGCCGCTTTTTTTGGAACTGACTAGAGGTATATAAAGCGAGAATAGGACAAAGAGGTTACTGTGCTAGGTCGGATGAGTTTGACGCAAGCACACTACTTATATAGTACATACCCTAATACACACACGTATAGATATAGATATATGTATTACTTGCCTAATGTATCCACTCTAGTAATATCGTAGCTTAGTAATGTAATGAGTCAGTTGATGTCGCGGTAGTAAAACTTTAATAATTAGTGGGAGTTACAATGCGATATATTTCAATGCTCCCACGGATTTTGTATCGTATGTCTTTACTGCAGTGAAGCAAAACAGACGGCAAAGTTTAAATCCGCGAACCCGAGGTCTACCTCGCAGATACTTCCCACGAAATGGGAACATAATGCGATTAAGAGCTGCCCTTTCTTTATTTAGATACCTACTAATTTTATGACTTAATTCATTTTTAGGTTATTGATCATTTTTATAGAAATATAAGAGAATACTACAATATTTTTAATAATAAAAATGATTACGGTGTCGCGGGTGATCAAGACTCGAAAGCGACGCGGTGCGGTGCGGCGCGGGAGAAAGAAACTGTTGATACTCATGGAAATGCTCTACCCGGGCGATTATCGCGCGAATGCGAAGCGGCGTGGTGCGGCGCAGCGCAGCGCAGCGCAGAAGAAATAACCCATTGGTACTTATGGAGGTGTCATACGTGGGCGACCGTCACGCGAACGCAAAGCGGTGCGGCGCAGCGCGGTGCTCATACTGCTCATATTAATAATTAATCAAGATGGATTTTTTAAATTTCAAACAACGCCATTATGAAAATAATTATTACTCGGTCCTTCGGTTAGTTAAGGATATGAAATTAGAGGCTAAGAATTACCAGTTTTCTGAATACTTAAAATATATGGGTAGGTACCTACGTAGTACATCTTTATGAAAAGTTATGCTGAAGATAAAAATATTTTTGTACTTACCTACTTCATTCGTACTTAAATATTTTCAATATAAGAAAAAACAACGAAAGAGCAGGAACGAAGTAGGGTAAGTCTGGATTTGCAAATCCTGAGTGAAAAGGCTCCTGTCTAGAATTCAAGTGGAGGACTATGGCTTATTCTAAAAGCTTGAAAGCGGGGAGACGGTTCATTAATTTGACGAAAGGAATTCTTTTATGTGATTCCTTCACAAATACTATCAGCTCCAAATCCAGCAACTCTGTTGTTTTTTAATTAGCAGTTATATACATACAAAAAACCTCCCAAAGCCAGCTAGGGCATGTGTAATTTTGTATACCTATGGTTTTATTTTGAGATACTGTAGGTACTTACAAAACTAAAAAAAACTGTAAAATATCAGGATGAACTTCGCTCGATAGAAAAAAAAATAACATTCCTCTATTTTTAAAATGTGTACTAACACTTATTATTATTATTCTTGAAGCATTTCGTTGAGTTACAACTCATTTTTTTTTATATAGTTATCTTTAAACTTGCTCTACTGATCAATATTTTAAATTTGTCAATCCCTCGTTTTTCCAGAAAAAGTTCTAGATCACAATCATATCAGTAGTTTTGTCATATAAGCCACTACAAAGAATCAGCTCAAATCGTATTTTACGTCACACAATTTAATTGTCCAATCACAAATTCCCAAACGCTGAACTCGCTACAGCCGCTGTTTACCGCAAAATGTAAGGGAACCAACAAATTGTTATTTTAATAAACAGCAAGGCTCTGGTTAGCTGAGTATCTGGCAACAAACAGAACTGGGTGAGCGGTGGCTTATTCACAAATCCTGCTGACTGCAGTCGGGGGGGTTATTATGAGGCGGTTTGGTCACGATGTCGATGTTATATCGTCATGAACTAATCAACCTGCACACTCAGCATCAACAGTAGTGGATGAGACAATACACCAAAAATATTGACCACCCTGGAATACTTTTCAAAATATATATTCGGATATTTGGGGGTTAAACTATTAGCTCCTTAGTCGATTTGGTGAAAGGAAAGTCCTGAGGTCTACTCTACGCTCTATTTCTGCCTCATATGCTTAAATTTTCATCCGTCAATGCCGAAAATTTTATTCATGAAAGAATAAACTTTCAAAATAACATATAACTGTAAGTACCATGAGATACATATCTACTCTTATAAAATTGTTTTGGTAGCATACTATGGCTATATATACATTGTGATAAGCGGTGATGTCATGAAGAACTGTAATTTTACGCTTACTTCTATTTATTATGAAACTAAGGCTTCAAAATTCACATTTTTCACTTAGCACGAAGAAAGGCATAATCTGACTGCATTATCGTTAATTTATCGTTAGTCCCAATTCCTCCCTGTACCACCGACCCTGCATTGCAGTTGTACGGATTATAAGAGGACGTTTTTTCAATTAACGTGCCAAATAAGTTTGCTCAAATTTATATCTTAAAACAATGTGAAACTGTATAAAGCAGAAAATGAGAGTTTGTATGTTTAAAATAGTTTTAAATACTTAATAAGGAGCCATTTAAATGTTAGCTTTTGTATTTTATTAGAATAAACTTTCTGTTTTAGCCTTTTGTTCGTGTAAATGTTCAATAACATAATAATGTGTAATTTTATGAGATAAATTTTAATTTTAACTAACACGTTGACTTGTTTGAATAAAATCTGTTCGTACTTTAGGATATTAATGTATGGAACTAGCCCTTATATCACCTAAAAATTGTAAGGGTAAGTAAATATTTTCAATTTTTGCAAATGCCATCAAAGACACCACGGGGGATGAGTAAGATTTTTTTTTTCTCATATTTAAACGACCACAATGGCTTGCTTTAGGTAGGATACCCATGCAGGATCGTTCCAAACGCTCCAAAAACAAAAATCCCTTTTTTTATAAATTCTAGGACAATTTTACACCGATCGACCTAGTTCCACAGTAAGATCAGTAAGGCTTGTGTTGTGTATTCTAGACGACGGTATATAATATATTATATAGTTATATTATAAATTCTTATATTACATATAAAACATCCATAACTCAGGGACAAATATTTGTGATAAACACACAAATAAATGCCCATACCGGAATTCGTACCCGTGAGTTGGGACCTTAAACAACAGAAACATGTCAAACATACCTACATAAAATAATATAAATACATATGTTAACAAAATCTGTATTCATCTGTTATGTCAGCTTACCTAAATAACGAAATTTAGCAAATGACAAACAGACCGCTAACTTTACTGGAATATCCTTACAGGAATACCGCTGTATAGTTAGTAGGAGCATAAAGGACATGATATGAGCGCGCTCAGCACCACCGGCTGCTATAATTAATTAACCGGCGCCGGTAACTGCACCTTCTTCATTAGCTACTTGCATTACCAGCGCAAGCAAACGCTTAGAAAAACCAGTATCCGAGCGATCTCTATTACACCACCGCTACGACACTTGAAGTCATAAGTTACAATGGTTGAGCGTAGCGTTCTTCGTCTGTAAGCTTATGGTAATACTCACCTTGCTCACTTAGCACCGCACATTGCTGCACTAGCGTTTGAGACAGCCAGTTTGAAAATAGAGACCTTAAAAGACGCGCCAGAAATGTAATTATATCACATTCTAATCTGCAAAGCTTTGCTTCATTCGAGGAGTCGTATACTTTACAAATTATTACATTCCATTTATAATTTTTGGCACCGTTTCTAAGAATTACAATGTAATGACATATAATATAAGGTTGAGTACGAAAATATAATCGCCCAGTCTGGAAACTCGAGTGACATGAGCTCGTATGAGACATTGTATTTAAGAGGAATTTATGATAGCTTTGCTTTGTGTAAAGCTCGAGTTTAAGGATCGCTTGTTTTTTAGTAAGTCGCTGGGTGAGAATACGTTTGTGCCATACGCCACTTACATTGGTTTACAGGAGAGCGAAAAGAAGCAAAAAATAATAATTTCTCGTAAAGTTTTACATTTAGGAAATATTGAACTTATTTATCATTTAGGCAGATATGTTTACTATTTATAGTACTATACAAATATTGTGAATATAGTGATAATCATGAAATAAAAGCACTTTTATTATTGCCATATCCGTTTTGATGAGTAAGTGTTAAACGTACAATGTATGATATGACACAAAAGTTTTGGATATGTCACACTTTTGTGATAACTTTCTGTTAACAGAGTGTAATTATCCTATAGTAAAATGCGGATATGGCACATTTTTGAAAAATATGTTTTTCCAAAAACCGATTAATGTCAATTATAGCATATTTTTTGTTATTTTAGAAATCATTAAAAAACGATTTTGCTCAAAAATGGATATGGCACAAACGTATTCTCAGCCGGCGAAGTGCATGGATTCTCGAAGAGTGAAAAAATGGACCTTAAGGTTTTTTTTAATGCTTTCTGTGCGGAGGAAAAACAACGATCTACATCTTATAGGTATTATTATTATGTTCAATAGTAGTAGTTGCAATTTTAGTGTTTTTACAGATCCGATCAGAAAGCGTTCTGGTCAGATTCGGGGAATTGGCAATGATGTCAGATAATGAATAAAGAATTGAGATATCCAATTTTTTTTGCAATAGTATTAATGTATTTTAAATTAAACCTCTTACATTCATTAGCTTCTAAGTTCTCAATACTTTTTTTATATTTATTTATTGATAAACTTCATTTATTAGGTACAGAAATTTACAAACTTAATATACTTAGGTAAATATAAAAATTAAGGGTATTGTATGCATAAGTTCTTAGTTGGCATATTTGAACTAAAAATCTTAGCTATACGAGAAAAATAAAGTAATTGTAAATACATACAATACATTAAAATAGAGTGGGGATTTCACAGTGTCTGCCTCCCGGGAGTTGACATGGATAAATTGGACGCTCACCTTTTGTGAACATTGTGGCATATGCGCCAAGTTACAATCGATTTTTAACATGATTTGATATTAATAATGTGTACCGTAAATCGTGTCATATTTAGTTAGGTACTTTCCCTCAATTTACCATGCAAGGTAGGTACCTAATGCAAAAGAGAATATTGTCTGTGCTTTATTTATTACATGTGGTAATGGAATACGTAGATTCACTGTTTTAAATTTAGTTTTAATATTGTAGACAAATAAAAATGGCTTAAGGCTGATTTAGACGGCGCGATTTTAGTTACATTGCCGACTGTTGGTTACGGCCAATTCAAACGACCGGTCAAAACCCGCAATGTAATGAAACTCGCATGCGAGTTCTTGCATCGTCTAAATGAGCCCTAAATTGTTAAACAGCTAAATTACATTCAATATTCATGATTCCCCACAATGTTTGAATAAACCTATTCTAAATATCAGATCACGCCTGCAGCCGCATAATGTGTATGACCCATTAGGGATTACAATATTTATGTAGTCATGAGGCAAATGCGTTATGAATAATAATGTGACAAGCCCAAATATTTTTTGCTCGTTATTTTGGCCTGTGGATAAAATCAAATGTGTAGGAGTGACCTTTATGATCCTGGTTTAATTAACCTGGAGGTCGAATCCGATTTAACAATTTGTTATGATTTTGATATGACCTTGACGATCGTCTTGGTGATTGGCACGTATCTTGCACGACGCACTTTTCGCAATTGTACCAGTCAGCGTTAAGGTCGTATCAAAATGTCATCAAAACCTAAACAAAGAATTGATAAATCTGAGTAGCGCTCCTGGTGGTATTCGCTATGCCTTTTTCATCTTGCTGGGATAAATATCATATATAACACTTTAAACTCTCGCGTTTTGTACACATATTTAATTTCACAAACGGGTCTACCGCGATATAATTTCATTGTTTATACCTTAAATTCCGACGTTTCAACACGGCGAACGACGACGACGAACGACGACGTTTCCATCGTAATTTAAGGTAAAAACAATGAAATTATATCGCGGTAGACCAGTTTGTGAAATTAAATATAAATATCATATAACTTGGTCAACCAAATCTTGAAAAAGGCGGCAAATTTGAAAAATGTAGGCGCGAAGGGATATCGTCCCATAGAAAATTTGAATTTCGTGCCTTTTTTATTGACAAGATTTGGTTGACCAGCTATAATAACAACAATAATTGGTCCGGTTTTTTATCCCATACATAGCCCAGTACTTAATCCATCGCTTTCACCCTTAGCCCAGTTAATAGATTCCATCAACTTCCAATGGTCTTTACTGCAGTAGTAATGATGGTATAGTTTGAATCCGAACAGTACCTTTAGCTAAGTTCGATTCTAGGGGAGTTTGCAGAGTTACCTGTGTAGGTATACTAGGTATACTCTTGGGTCGTTCGTCCAAATGTTTTTTGTCAAGTTCTTAAATTAGTCCCATCCTGCTTTCGTCACCCATTCTACATTCGTCAAGTTCATCGGTGGTCTTTGTCATCTTTGGTTATAGTTTGTTGTTTGCCTTTTTCTTATTCCGGCTCATTTCGGTATTCGTCATCATCTTCTTTGGGCATGTTTGATGTTAGTCAATTTCTTTTTTTAGTCTCATTCGTTATTCGTCCTATCGTCTTTGGTCTTATTCTAATTTCGTATTTTTATTATTTAGGCTCTTTTGAAATTTGGACACATTCTCTATTTGTCCCGTTAAATATTCGTCCCGTTCGATATTCGTCCCATTCGATATTCGTCACATTCACTATTTGTCTTGTTTTTGTTTTGATTCCATAAACAATAATCCTTATACTTAAAATATTAATTTAATGTACGACACGGGGCTTACTCCGTCGTGCCGTGCCTGGTCTTAGACCAGGGCACGGTAGTATGGCTACTTAGATAGTTTCAGACTGATAAAAGCTTTGATAACTGCTGTCAACCTTCTTCAGGGCGACTTCTATGACACCCACGGGAGGAAAGGGATGATGAAATTGATAACCACAATGGGAAAAAGACAATCGACAAATATGGCCAAAGATGACAAAGACTACCAGCGAAAGTGGCGAATGAAGAATATGATAGAATACAGAATAAGACAAATTAAGAACTTGTCAATAACCGAATGGGACCAACAACGAACGTGTCGAAGAAAAAATGACGAATAATGAATGAGACTGAAAACGAGATAGACTAACATCGAACATGCCCAAAGAAGATAATGACGAATACCGGAATGAGTCGGAATAAGAAAAAGGCAAACAACAAATATGACCAAAGATGAGAAAGCCCACCGACGAACGTGTCGAATATAGAATGGGTGACGAAAGCAGAATAGGACTAATTTAAGAACTTGGCAAAAAACGAATGAGACGACCCAAGAGTATGTTACCCCTGTGTATCGATAAAAGGCGATATCCAAAAACATTTAGGTACAACTATAGTAGGTACCTAAGTATTCACATCGGTTCCCAACACGTGCCGTCATCAATCAATGTCCTCCCGCTTTGTAGACCAATATCCACTTAAGCAAGCCTCACCTGCCCTAATAAATGAGACGAAAGCCTTACCTCGCCGAAAAATGGTATTCACATGGCCGGCGACATGTTTTAGGCATAATGGGGCATATGGGAAAAATCTTGTTATGGCCAATTACTTAGCACGTTTTACGAACGGCCAAAACAGATAAGCATCCCAGCTACAACTTTTTCCGGGCGTCCGGAGTTGGAAATTTACAAGTTACAACTGAAGTTGCATCTGGGATGCGGTACGTATTCATAATTCATATCACAAAAAGATTTGTATAAATGAAGATATTTATGTAAATAGTATATACTATGTAGAGAGATCCAGTATTTTCTCAAATTTACTCAGAACGAAGAAAGGAGTGCAATGTCTAATCAATAGTATACATGACCAGGAACGCCTTTATTTATTGCCCTATTCAATTTTATTTCTCAAATAGTAGCAACAATAAGCCGATTTAATTACGTGAGGTTGTTGTTTTGGTACGTCGTCAGCAATTTTCTAACGTGTTTTTAATTTTCGTCACTGTGTAACATACGTTGTTCCATCCCTCGCGAGCTCACTCGTGTATAAACTCTATGGTTATGGCTGTTAACCTACCCACTTAAAACTACTTTGAAGATTGTCATTAACTTGTCAGTGTCATAGCGCGCGATAATAAGTCCAGTGAGTTCGTTGTGTAATTATAATGTAGAACTTTATAGACCTTTATTTTTTCTCAAAGAAATTATACATTTCACTACAGAGAAACTTAGTTACAGCATAAATATAAATAATCAGTAAGTATAGCGAGTGCATGCGTACTCACTTACAAAGCTCTTAACTAAAACTTAAAAATAAATAAATACTATAACTTATGTTTGGTTAATACCAACTTAACTAAATATAATTTGACTACTTTACAGTTGCGTAAAAGAATATAATTATATTCTAAACCACACAATGTGAAAGAAACTTTATTTGTCTAATACAATTTTACTAGGTACTTATTAATCTATAAATAAGTTAACTACCCATATTTAACTAAACTCAGTTCGAAACAAAGACAACAAACCAGTAAACAGTGGGTAGGGAAGAAGCTACAAATTGTTACCACAAAATAATAAATAAATGTAGTGTTGTGTTTCCAAGTATGTCAGTGATTATGAACATTAAAGTCTACATTCAAAGCCGGAAACTATTGCTTCCCGCCCGTAAGTAACTATGCAATATGAATACCTATGTAGTATTGTATGTATGCAATACGGATAAGTATACTAAATTAAAATTGTATGATTGTGGTTCCTTAGAACACTATTTTTCGTTGGGTACTCACTACACTGTTACGGAAAAATAGCGCCTAGTTACATATTTCGCCAGTCGTTGTTCAGGGCAGCGCATCTATCTATCTATCTATCTATAAATTCTTACATTTTCGTTTCAGTTTGGAATTTCAACGGTTTCTACATCAAAGCTCAACAAATTGAAGGCCATGGATCCCTGATCCTTAAAACGTGGCCAGTAAAAGGTGAGGTCTGATCGTAATTGCGTGTTCAATAGTGTTAACAGTAGGAGCGGAATTACAAGGGACCAACCCTTCTGTCTCATTAGCGACGACGCTTTGGTGAGTAAAATGACGCTTAATGTCTATTACTTATTTTGTTTATTCAAATCAAGTCTTATAGTGAATAAAATAAGTCACGTATGGTAAAGGTTACAAATCCATTTTCCGGGAACATATTCAGCAAATACAGCATACAGGTACAAGTCGTACTTATCGTCAACTATTTTGGGATACCTTTGAATTAGGAAAATGAGAATACATGTGGGGGAGCTTAACAATTTTTACTAAGCATTTGCATCCATAAATTTCTTCCTTCAGTAGACATTATTATTGATTTTCTGAAGAAAAAAAAAACAGTTGTTTTGTTCAAGAAATTTAAGAACATCATGAATATCTTATTTTGTCATTTTTGTACACATGGTCGATGGTCGACAGGTCGTAGGCTATTATTTATCAACTCAAATTTCCACGGGATACCTTCTCATGTAAGCTTATTGTAGCAAGTACTTATAACTACGAGTATTACATGTTACTACAGGCTTTCATGAAACTGTCCTCTATTGTACATGAAGGGTTGACACAAACAATACGAAAGAAAAGTAGCTTTACCAACAGTAACAATTCGTGCTGTTGGTGCCACAACTAGCTAGCTCGGTGTGAGTAATGTAACAAACTTGTACATTTGTTCCACGAATCATATAGTAAAAGACAAAACTCATTATTCTAATCTTCTATCTTATACATATAATAAAGCTGAAGAGGGTCGAAAGTCTGTACATGGAAGATATTCGAAATAAAGTTGGTTGGGGATACTTAGAATCGATAACAGAACACGTTCCAACAGTTTTTAGAATTTTTGTCTGTTTGTCTGTTTATCTATTTGTCTGTTTATTTGACCGCGCATCACGTGAAAACGGCTGAACGGATTTTGATGAAAACTTTACTAATCTGTCAAGAAAATCCCTGGCCATATTTTAGGCTAGAAAAATTCAACCCCTAAAAGGGGGGGTGGCCACTACACTCAATTAAGTTATGTTTGCACCTGAATCTTATGGTGCTAACTTAAGAAAGTGGTGCAAACTTTTTTTTTGTGTCAACATTTTTCTTAGTCAATGTCAAACGTCTTTGCAAATACATATTAAATCACATTTATAGACGGGTCTATCGCGCGTCTATTGACAATAATTAACATTATGTGAAGTGGGTGGTTGGAAAATATGATGTCTACCCCAACCTTTTTCATACACTTTTCGTCTGGTAGTTGCACAAATCTCTGTTTTGACATTTTGTTGGGACATCAGTTACCCGCGACCACGACCAGTGAAACCTGTGTCGAAACGTCGGTAAATAAAGGTAATAAAATAAATTTCGAGATAGGCCCGTCTATAAATGTGAGTTAATATGTGTTCAAAACGCGAAAGTTTTTAAATATTATGTCTTTGTAAATGTCAAACAATTTGGGACTTGCAATTAATTCTATTGATCTGTGTTTAAGCACTGACAGCCTGGACGCTTCGGGCCTTCGGCCCTACATGGAGGCCTTCGGGTTTCGCGTTAGATATCCGCACCAAAATTTCACGTAAACCATTGCGGCTGTGTCCCTGACATAGCCTCTCTACATATTTTTCTATCAAAAAAATTTCGCGCTCGCTACGCTCGCGTTTTTAATGCGATTTTAAAGGTTAAGCCTACTTTGATAAAGGTGACATTCTGGGCACCCTACCGAGCGACTACTATTCTTCGTTTTTTTGCATTAGAAAGAAGGTAAGCGATCTTGACATGTCTTTTAATTGAAAAATGCTTTTTAAAAATCAATAACTTATACTTATCAAAGCAGAAGAATATAAATGATCGTATTAGATTCATAATTGTTACATATTTGCCGTGACTTATTTTTAGAACATGTTTTTCAATTAAAAGACACATCAAGATTGTTTACCTTTTTTCTAATGCTAAAAAAACGAACTATACTACGACTTAAGAACTGACATCCTGGACGCTTCGGGCCTTCGACCCTACACGAAGCTCGGCCTTCGGCCTTCGCATTTAGACACTTATACTATTGTTCTGTGTTTAAGCACTGACATCCTGGACGCTTCGAGCCTTCGACCCTAAGCGGAGCTCGGCCTTCGGCCTTCCCATTTAGACACTGATACCATTGTTCTGTGATTAAGCACTGACATCCTGGACGCTTCGGGCCTTCGACCCTACGCGAAGCTCGGCCTTCGGCCTTCGCATTAAAACACTTATACTATTGTTTTGTGTTTAAGCACTGACAGCCTATCTCAATTATTTTCTATCAAAAAAATTCGCGCTCGCTACGCTCGCGTTTTTTACTTTTAATGTTAAGCCTACTTTGATTAAGGTGGCATTCTGGGCACCCTACCGAGCGACTACTACTACGACAAGAACTGACATCCTGGACCTTCGGCCTTCGCATTTAGACACTTATACCATTGTTCTGTGTTTAAGCACTGACATCCTGGACGCTTCGGGCCTTCGGCCCTAAGCGGAGCTCGGCCTTCGGCTTTCGAATTTAGACACTGATACCATTGTTCTGTGATTAAGCACTGACTTCCTGGACGCTTCGGGCCTTCGACCCTACGCGAAACTCGGCCTTCGGCCTTCGCATTTTAACACTTATACTATTGTTTTGTGTTTAAGCAATGACAGCCTGGATGCTTCGGGCCTTCGGCCCTACATGGAGCTCGGCCTTCGGCTTTCGCATTAGATATCCACACCACAATTTCACGTAAACCATTGCGGCTGATCTGACTCATTTTTCTATCAAAAAAAATTCGCGCTCGCTGCGCTCGCGTTTGTAATACGATTTTAAGGGTTAAGCCTACTTTGATAAAGATGGCATTCTGGGCACCCTACCAAGCGACTACTACTTAGGCCAAATTTTTAAATTATAATTTTTTTAAGTGTTATTTATTAAATAATATTAGACCTAAATTCGAAAGTTTGTTAGGAAGTATGAATTTCTATGTGTATATTTCTTAACTTTTCATGCTGAGACTGATTTGACTGGAGGACAGAATTGGGTGATATTTGTCATGGACATGATTTGGATAGGTACAGTCAAGGACGTAAAAATACAAAAGTAGTACTGTATTGTCCGTTATACACCTACTACTCTGTGTCGTTTAAATCACGTCTAATATTGGAATAAGGGCGAAAAAAACTATTGGTTTTGAGTGTAGTTTTGTTTACTGGTAGGTACCTACCAAATTGTATTCAATTCAATTCAATTCTTTATTCGTTCATCACAGGTACATAAATAGATGTACCTGTTGTTGGCGTACGAAATAATTTCTTATTATCTAACTATATACATTTTTTTTTACATTATTTACATGGGTAATGAGATTGGCAAATAAAAAAATAAAAAATTGTAAAATATTTTATCTGGACTTCAGTCCGCTAATCGTATCCATCTGTCAACTTTACTTCAATTTCCGCCTCCTGGGGAGAGAAAGAGAAATTAGGGATGAATTAGCTTACTGACACAGACCGAATTCCACGCGGGCGGAGCCGCGGGCACAGCTAGTGCTAATATAAAAAGTAAATAAGTAGCTACGAGTATGCAGCATTTTAATCGCCGTGAGTTCTAACTACCAGCGTCGTTTATTCGCGGTCCGGCTTAACGATCTGTCCACTCTGATAAATGTCGACTGATTCTCTTGTGTGTTAAGTCTAAATTTAGCGAAAAGTTTTAACTGACTACACGTTTTAATTAAAAAGATAAGCGACGAAAATACTGTGTAATACCTACGCTAAAAACAATTTGAAACAGGCCAAATATCGTCATATCGGGTCATGTACCTATACCTAATGAAGGGTTACGTAAGGGTTAGCATTATTATAGCAAAACAATGTACACGAAAAATGCTACAAGCTGAGGAAGCTGTTTATACGAATTTAAGATAAGCAATGAGCATCATCTCTTATTTTATTAAGAAGGAAAGATTTTGGCATAAACTGAAAACAATATAGTTTTAAAAATTTAAAGTCTCTGGATAGTAAAACTTACAGGCCAATAATTATCTGAATGATCATATACGGTACCTAGGTACAATTCCAGATTTTGAATATACTTAGATTTTCCAACAACACTTTCACGTTACTATCTCAATTGAATCAATATTTTAGGCAAATTTATCCTTTCAATCAAACATAATATTCCGATACAGCAAACCCAACAAAATTGTTTAAATAAAAAAGTACAATCAATGAATAACAAATACAGAGAACCAATACATTTCTTTTCGGCCGACCGCCGCAAGATTTCCTAGCGTTTGATATAAGGTCGACTACAGAACATTTGATTATCATATTTTTGTTCTTTCTTTCCTTTTATTTCCCCCTTGTGATACAGGATGCATATTTGCATATTGAATTTCGATATAGTGTACAAAATATATGACTGATTTTATCAAATCTATGGATACCATTGAAGTTTTCTTGCCTCTTCTTCTTCTTCTTCTTCCTCGCGTTGTCCCGGCATTTTGGCCACGGCTCATGGGAGCCTGGGGTCCGCTTGGCAACTAATCCCAGTAATTGGCGTGGGCACTAGTTTTTACGAAAGCGACTGCCATCTGACCTTCCAACCCAGAGGGTAAACTAGGCCCGTATTGGGATTAGTCCGGTTTCCTCACGATGTTTTCCTTCACCGAAAAGCGACTGGTAAATATCAAATGATATTTCGTAAATTGAAGTTTTCTTGCCTATTATATTTCAAAAGATTCAAGAATAAAAAAATTCAGGTGAGAAAACAGAGAAATTTCAGTTGGCTATCAGAGTTCAATTAAAGGTAAAGTGAGCTCTGGCTGATATGTGGTATTTTCGAGTTATTTTTTTCACTCTATCGTCCTGTTCATAATATGTTTTTAAAAGAAAATCATATTATTATATAATTATATACGTAGGAACATTATTCATGTCAAATCCAAAAGTGATTTGAATGTCTATTAAATATAATACCTACACATGCACGCAAAAGTGGGTTCAAAAACAAAAAGCATAACGACAGGTATACTTAAAAAAAGAGTCCGCTAGACATTTTACTGCCTACTGTGTTTTGTGAGGCTATTAATGTTTTGACGGAAGCCAGACTGTCTCGCCTACATAATTGCTGTCATTTTTGCTCCACCAAAGAAATGAAGCCAGGCCTGTTGGTGCAGATAATAAATTACTGGGAGCTTCATTTGTCCGACTACTGCCACTAATTTTTCAAGTGTCACGGCTCTGTTTTCTGTAGACATTATTCGGATGCAATTCACGGATAAATGTTTTTTGTGCAAGTTTTGTAAGAATGGTAATATCGAAATATACCTACTTAAGGTACAAAACATTTAAAGAATGACATTACCTATTATCAATCAACGTGGCAACGCGGCGAGCGTGATGGGCTCCTTTGCGTCTGGAGGGGCGCGGGGCGAGTTTGGTGGATAGGTTTAGTACTTGTTAGTTGTTAGTTTAGATTAATATTTAGTAGTAGTGTTTATTATCAATTATTCTAGTACAATTTCAAACGTATGACATTTTGTGGATTAAACAATTACGAGTAAGAACTTTATCATTCATTACCTATTTATAAAAACATACTTGTACTGTACCTACCTAATGAAAAACAAATTTCAATTTTTAATATTTATTATGCTTCTCATTTTCGTATTTAAGTATTGTATCAATTTTTACCTGTCAACATACAAAAAACTTTCTAATATAACAACAATGTTCATTAAAGCTTCCGTAATTAAGGCCAACAAGTTATCCACATGATAATTATCAACAAAAACCGTTTAGCTTATCCTACGTTTAGCGCTGGCGCTTGGCCAAATACTGACGCAACTTACAACACCTCATAACTTAGCAACTTGCCCGCCAGTGACGTGGATTCACTGGATAACAATAGTTTTAACTAAGCTTCACTCGCTTAAGCGTTAATGAGATAGGTTCGGTGATGTAACACGCAATATTCAAATATACAGGGCGCGGCCGGAAGAATTTATTACACTAGGCTATTAGGCGGTGGACTTTGTTTTATAAGGTGTTCTAAAGCCTACAAAACATAGACAAACCCAACATCCGTATTGCGAATGTTGAACCGATTACCTAAAAACGTCTTTCCACATCATTTTTCGAATTGTACAGCCAGCATTATCATGTGAAGATTTAGCTGAGGATCGATGAGGGTCCGAACGGAGCCGGTCGTTTATCAAGCGACGCGCGACAGCATTGCCTGTTTATTCCACTGACTGAGCGAGCCCAGGCTTCAGCAAACAGTGTAGCATGACGTCGAGATTCGCAACGACTATGTGTAATCAAGAAAAGCTTATGCTGGTACCTCCAAGTGGTCAACTTGCTCACGTGCGGCAAGCGATCGGAATGACACCACTGAGCGATGCTCTAATATCCGCCACGGAATAGCAAGGCCGCTGCAATCCGGACCCAAGATGGGATGCACGCGGACTGCAGATATTTTATAAGGTGTCAAATGACGCCTATCGATTTGCAGTTCAATAGTTCAAACGCGTACATAATCGGAGTTTAAGCTTTTGCCATTTAGGGCTGTTGAATATGACAGCGGCATTTATGGAATACGGTAAAACTTTTCATACACAAGAGTTTTAATGAACTATTACACTTTGAACATATGAATACCTAGCATATGTCTTTTAATAGACAACTGAATCTTAAATACCACAGCTGCTGTGTGTATCAACCTCCTGCTTCGCTACGAGAATACGCTGAGTTGTAAGGGATTAAATAATAAAAAGAAAACAATACCAGAAAAGTAACAAGAACTAAATTTTATTCAATAGTACATAAGTATGTACTAATAAAACTTCAGTACAAGGGTTGAACGCTTTGTTATATAAGTACTCTGCGTCAAAACTTATGACCAACTTTATTGGCAAATTTCAAGAGACAGTCTTTTTTAGCAATAAGCTATTGAAATTGTTCGCCATAAAGATTTCATTTTGCATATAATTGGATTAGCCTGTCACTTGTCGGGTGAAATTGTTCTCGGCCGAAATTTTGTGTCATATTTAATAAGTTGCTCTTGTCCAATTGAGACACGTTTTTCAGCAATAACAATAGGTAATACTCGTAATAAAATATTAGGAACTTTTATAACTTATTACCCTTGTGTCGTGTTTATACACATTAAGTTATTTTGTTGACATCGTTTGTTTAAAATATAATTAACTATAATTTTGTTTCTAATTTATTTAATATTTAGACATAAAATACACGAAACTTTTAAATTAAAGCCCATTAATTCAATTAGGTAACAACCTAATTGAATTAATTGGGTCTCTAGTTAACCTATTTGTACATTTTAATTGTTGTTTCATATTGTTTTGAACAAGTAGGTACCTGACGTAATGTATATTTCAATAGGTACTTACCTAAATAATAAAAATTGTAAGTGTAAAAATTTGGATACACAGGATTGAACCAATTTAGCATGTAGATGTAGATGGGAGTTAAAAGTAATCACTTAATCCGGAGAAAAATCAAAAAAAATACTAAAATGTATTTTTTGAATAATGGCGCGGGTAGAGAGGCTAATAATGTTTATAGTTTTATAAAACCGAGCTTACAAAATATTTGTTACTTATAAGATTTCGGAGCTCGCAAAATGACAGGTGATCAACACTCCCATAAAATTACAACGAATTGCATAAAATAGGTCAAATATACGTCATTAACAAGTAATGTTTTTCGTTTCGTACAGTAACATTCAGCTTTAATATTTAGTCTCCAAGACTTTATCCACATCACGAGTCTAACACGAATGCCGGCTTTATTTTTGAACACACGGGTTAGCTCAAACTCAAATCGCACGCCGTTATATTAAAAAACTTTTTGGCCTCAACATAACCCCGCTTATTCATTCCTATTGCAAATTTGCCACCGAATTTGATATCTATAATGAGAAAAGTTTAGAGGATGTTGTACTATTAAAAGTCGGCAAAAGTTTGGATTTAGATTTCTTGTTGACTTATGTGATAAACCGTGAGGGTTAGGATTGTGTGATTATGGATGTGTGTAATAATAATTTATAGGATAGATAATTTGTGGGCTTAAAACCTTGTAGACTTTGTTATTAAAACTTTATAAAATTTTACATTTATGATAAAAAAACTTGGTTTTAATTTAAGTAGTTCTAAGTAAAATGCTAGATTTATTTTGAAATTACATATTCTTAAGTCGCTTTTTTATAATTATTCTATTTATTACCTACCTAAATTAACTCCTTATTATACGGGTGTTTGGTACATCGTTTGCCAAATTAAAACGGCAGATAGGTTGAGTCATTTGTTATCTTCTCATGCCTAGAAAAACAAAATTTGCCAAGGTTTTTTTTACTACTGCGCAAGTAAAAATTTGAAATTTACGAAAATTGGCATAGAGCTGTTTTTCTAGGCCTGAGAAGATAGCAAATGACTCAACCTAATATCTGCCGTTTTAATTTGGCAAACGATGTACCAAACACCCTGTATTTGATAAATATCTACATATGTACGTAAATGTACCTACGTTGAATTAAATTGCCATAAAATATAAATGCCTTATTAGACTAATTTCTAAACCTTGACTTCTCAATTGCTTAATTAAACATTCAAGTAAAGTACCTACCTAATTACTTCACCAATTTATTCATGTAGCTTTAGCTTTTCTCGTAATACCATGCATTATAAGAAGTAAATTTTTTTTTTTAAAGATGTGTTCCGCCGAGTTTGTTGCCGGCCCCAATGGATACCCTCCTCAAATTGAGGGGGGATTTAAATCTTCTCGGGGCAGAGGTGTAGGGTTGGAGCCGGTCTACCTAGCTTTATTTGACGTTCATAAGCGCATTGTAATTATGCCTACTTGAATAAACTATCTTTTATCTTATCTTTATCTTTAATATTTCAAAGTTAAGAGTCCACAGCAAGCTCGGTTCTCCATACAAACGTAGTTACGCTCTCATTAAAATTACTACCTAGATTGTTCTGAAACTTTGTACTTACAATCTATGCCTGTAATTAGTATAAGCTATATATAAACTAATTACAGACGTAGATACGTATACCTCATGTTATTGTTTGTGCAAAGTTTCATTGCAATCCAACACGTAGGTTTAAAATAAGTACGAAACTCTGTTTGTATGGGAAGGTGAAATTCGGCCGTGCTTGCTGCGGACTCTTAAGTATCAATTGGGATTAGATAAGCAGGATTGATGGTAACTATCAAACTCGAGTCTAGACCCGGCATGCCTCATTTGCTAACGCCCTCGAACTTGCCCGAAGGTGCCCGAAGTTTGGCCGACGCGTTAATGGTCCGACAATTTATTTAAACGGTTTACGTGCCCTTCAAAATTTACAGTGCTTTTGACCTTGGGGTATCGAATGCGAGGATCGATTTTACATCGCAATTCGAATTAATTATATGCTTTTTCTATTGTTATAGTAAGGTCAACCGAGGTAAATGCTAAACGGAACATTTTAGAACTATTGCAACCACTCTCTTTTTGAAGTGTGGTCACTGAATTTTAATGCAGACGGCTATAATAGTTATAATATGTTGCGTTTCGAAGATATCTTCAAATGACGCATTTACCACAAGAAACGCATTTACCTCGGTTGGCCTTACCTATAGTCGATGTGTGATATGTATCATAAGTCATAACACCCGAGTGGAACTAGACAGATTGAATATTTATACAATTAAGTTTTATGAAAGTATGTTCTAAATAGCTACAGGTGGCGGACGAAACCGCACAATAGAACTCTCTTATAAATATATTAAATATCAGTGTAGTTGTCCAGAAATTAGATATATCTGCGGGATTAAGATAATTGCGCCTTTATCGTCTCTCATCGTGATCGTCAATTTATATGTAAGTCTGAAAGTGTCGCGACTCAATAGCTGATAATGATAAATGTTTCAAATTTCACTGGTGTGTACCCAGTGATTGGTCTGATTCACATCGCTCGGGTTATGATATTTCTCGATAATAATCAACAACGTCAAATTACATATCCGCACACCTTCCTAAGCCAAAATTAAACGGATACAATATAAGTTATTGCAGTACCTCAGCACCTATTAATGCACCCAAGTGCAGAAGAGTAGTTGGAGAAGCGCCAAGTCCTAGGAGGATAATGCGCTCCACTGGTAAGGAATTGCCGATATTGATTACTGGATCAAAATCATAGTTTAAATTTTCAATTTCTGAACCCCTAGTGTAAATTTCATTCGATGGCGTGACGAGCGTTCGCGTTTGCGTTATGTCTATTATTGCATCGGATTTTGAACAGCGCGTCAGGCGGGACGTTTTGGAAACTCAAAATCCCATACAAAATGACAACGCAAACGCGTACGCCACACTATCGAATGAAATTTACACTTATATAAATTATACCGCAGCAGTATTTTAATAGGCCAATCAAATTAGATTTTTTCGGAGAATTAATTCCCAGCAAGTTGGAAATAATTTTAATACCTTCATTTGGTCCGAAATGCGATTAACCTGAGTTTGCGCTATCCCAGGAGGTGTGCATAAATTTTGGGAGCCTTAGGATAAAAAAAAATCCTTGGATTGCTAATTAAACCACTCGATCTTCTTGTTCGTTGCTAATTTCTTTTTTTTTTGTTAATTTTACATTTTTTAATTACATACATACATTTACATAATTAAACGAATTGAAATAACCACTCGATGTAGAAGGAACCCACCAACAATTATAATAGCCTTCAAGGCATAGGTAAACTTGGTGGTTAGAAAACAGTATTATTTATTTATTTAGTTCTGGCTCTCAGGTTGTTCCAAGTATGTCGCTATATACTTTCAATGCACGAAAGAGTACCTATTGATTGCACAAAGAGTAAACTAGTATTGTATGAATTATATTAGCACGATATGGCTAAAGCGTATCCAAATCAATCTCTAATGAGATTTGTTATCAAAACTATTTCAAATACCTACCTACCAATATACTTGCTTTAGAATTCTTGACTTAATTGGTCGCCCAGTTGACAATGTCATATTACACCTACATCAATGAATTCGCTATAATATTATAGACCTACATGATATTCCACTACACAATGTGTGGTCAATATAAATGATGGGGTTATGAAATCAAGAAAATCAGAGTGGCCTAAAAAGCTATCGAAGCTATCGACATGAAGGAATGGAAGAAGCTGGAAGAGGCCTATTTGTGTCATACTTATGTGTTTATATTCATATTATACAAAAATCTAACTTTATATGAAAAACTTAATAAAAGTGAATTTTATATAAAATAATTACACACAGTTATCAGAGAGAGATGAAGAAATAAATTACTTAACATTTTTATCACATAATATACTATACAGC
This sequence comes from Cydia amplana, assembly GCF_948474715.1. Lineage (NCBI taxonomy): Eukaryota > Metazoa > Arthropoda > Insecta > Lepidoptera > Tortricidae > Cydia > Cydia amplana. The sequence continues at coordinate 12,926,868 of NC_086079.1, read as the reverse complement.
TTTCATCATAAATTCATTATTCAATCCAAACTCATTCTAGCATTTGAACTAGAGTGGGGCTCATTTGCAATAAGAGGTCGCAATGACTTTCAACGAGCGGCATAAAGGCCAAGACTTGGCCGTAGTTGCATGCGCTAAGAGTTAGTCCCGACGTCTAATACCTAGTATTGCATAAAGTATTTTTTATACTCCGTTGGTGGCCATAACCGGAATGTATCATCGACTTCCACCAGAAAACTACAGCCATAATAATAACACTGCTACTTATTCTGTAGGTATATACTAAGAGCAAAACGATAATCTAAATTGAACATTGAGGTTAGGAATTTTTAGTTAACTGTCTTGAAGATGGTACCTAGTATTATGGTCCTGATAAAAGAGAAGTGATGATGATGATGATGATCCTTTCCGGCCGATTTCGGCCATGGCGACCACTGCGACTCCTAGTTTGCTCGGCGCTCGTGCGCCCGAAGATGGCTGACGTAGCCGATCTTCGAGGTGAACCCCCGCGCACATTGAGGGCACGTGAGGACATCAGCCACGTAGTGGTAGTGAAGTACCTCGTTAACGGCTACATTTTTAGGGTTCCGTAGCCAAATGGCAAAAAACGGAACCCTTATAGATTCGTCATGTCTGTCTGTCTGTCTGTCCGTCTGTCCGTCTGTCTGTCCGTCCGTATGTCACAGCCACTTTTCTCCGAAACTATAAGAACTATACTGTTGAAACTTGGTCAGTAGATGTATTCTGTAAACCGCATTAAGATTTTCACAGAAAAATAGAAAAAAAACAATAAATTTTTGGGGTTCCCCATACTTCGAACTGAAACTCAAAAATTTTTTTTTCATCAAACCCATACGTGTGGGATATCTATGGATAGGTCTTCAAAAATGATATTGAGGTTTCTAATATCATTTTTTTCTAAACTGAATAGTTTGCGCGAGAGACACTTCCAAAGTGGTAAAATGTGTGTCCCCCCCCCTGTAACTTCTAAAATAAGAGAATGATAAAACTAAAAAAAATATATGATGTACATTACCATGTAAACTTCCACCGAAAATTGGTTTGAACGAGATCTAGTAAGTAGTTTTTTTTATACGTCATAAATCGCCTAAATACGGAACCCTTCATGGGCGAGTCCGACTCGCACTTGGCCGCTTTTTTTATTATTTGTTTTATACTGCCATCGCAGTGGACATTCATTCTTGAATTAAAGGGTTAGCAACGTGTAACGAGCTAAATTGCTCGAGTTGGAACTCTTGGAAGCATTCATAGATTGTCTACTTATGTTCAGACAACAGTAACAAGTAGTCTGTCTATTATAATTTATAACCATACCACTTAACATATGTAGATTAATCAGGTAGTAGAACTTATAGTTAGTGTTTGATCTTAACAAATAAAATACCTTCATAAAAATTCATGAATAGGTTAATAACAAGTATTTTTGCACAGCAAGAGTACTATGAGCAATCGCAGGGCAACCGCGATAACTAGGACATGCACGAGCGCGCTGAAAGTGTTCCTTAGACGCGAACTTAATGAATGACTCACTGAATTTGGTTACAAATCAACTTATTAACGCTAGTGCAAATGTTAGAGATATGCGGCTTTGGACCTGTGACCTTATTTGCAAATGTAAATTTAAATTATTAATAATCGTCTTGGTTAGGTCGGTTAAATATGCAAGCCTGAAAATAATATCGCTCGTAATAAGTAAGTAGGTAGGTATTTATACTTCGTCTAATAGTTACTGTCACAATTATACCTGCATCTGCTTCCAGGATGCCTTTCTGAACCTACAAAGTCCATAAATAGTGAAAACCTACATGCATCGGCTCTACGACTACAAAAAAAAAATATTGTGTGCTGTATTGTAAAGGAACAAGGATTACTTTAGAGTATTTATATGTCATTGACATCGACTCACTGTGTCTCTGTACATGGCTCCATAAAGTTAAACTTTCCATTGTCATCCTGCATTCAGAAAAAATGCTTTTTGTAGCTGAGCTACAAAGCGGACGTCGGTCTTAGTCTGTGGGGAAATTTAATATACGAGTACCACTGTGTCGCAGTGAAAAAGAATGCCTGTCAAATTACTGGGTGTAGGTGTAATATTGTGAAATTTTAGGATTATTAAAACGGGTTGTAAGTTAAAAACAATAGGTAAACAAATTAATTTTAATTTCTGTTTAATTTTTCTTGTTTTACAAGTAAAGCTATAGTTTTTTGTATGGCACAAGGAATTTAATTTAAGAACAAAATGTTTAACATCAATATATCATATTGTGACTTATTTGTAATTTATTCTTATACTGGGAATTGAATACATCACTGTGGATCAAGAATGTCATAAATATCACACTATACTAATTATAATATAAAGACAATCGATGAAGGTCCATTACGGATTCGTTACGTTACTATGTAAACCAAACCTATGCAGTTTATTGTTAACTGTCATCAAAATTGCAGTTAGAAATCTACCGTATCGGCAACCAACAGACAATGTGGTAGTTTATGCTTAAAACTATCACATAAAATGTAAAACTACAATTATTAGATCATTGCTTTCAAAGCGAATTTGAATAGGTATTTACAAAGGTCGACTATGTACAATTAGTACGCAAATCGGTAGGACAAATAAATAAAAAAAATATTTGGACACATTCTTTCATAAAAGTATTTGTTACCCAAATATTTGGTTTAAAAAACAAAATACCTACCTTACCTACCGTAAACATTAATTGCTCGTGCAGAGATATGTGACGTTATCTATGAAAAGGAACCTTATTGTCGATGGCGGTTACGCCATTATTAACGATGCTCCGATATAAATACATTGCCGCGCGACGCTGTGCGGCATAAGCGCCATCGACAATAAGGTCCCTTTTCATAGATAATGCCCCATATTATTACATTAATTGCTAATCTACGAGTATTTTTAATTACTTACTATGTTTCTATAACTCCTAAAAAAGCGATGAAGGTACAGTTAAATAATCTCTTCTATAAAATAATTAGTTTTTGAATGAATTAACAGTAAATGAGTATTCATTAAATAACCTACATGAGATTATAACATGTTTTAATTTCAAGTAATCTTATCAAGTATTACCCGTGTCATAATCCTTTGTATTTCGGTGTAGGTAATTAAAAATCCAGTGAGTATCTGCATCTTTTTAGGGTTCCGTAGCCAAATGGCAAAAAACGGAACCCTTATAGATTCGTCATGTCTGTCTGTCTGTCTGTCTGTCTGTCTGTCTGTCCGTCTGTCCGTCTGTCCGTCTGTCCGTCTGTCTGTCCGTCCGTATGTCACAGCCACTTTTCTCCGAAACTATAAGAACTATACTGTTGAAACTAGGTAAGTAGATGTATTTTGTGAACCGCATTAAGATTTTCACACAAAAATAGAAAAAAAACAATAAATTTTTGGGGTTCCCCATACTTCGAACTGAAACTCAAAAATTTTTTTTTCATCAAACCCATACGTGTGGGGTATCTATGGATAGGTCTTCAAAAATGATATTGAGGTTTCTAATATCATTTTTTTCTAAACTGAATAGTTTGCGCGAGAGACACTTCCAAAGTGGTAAAATGTGTGTCCCCCCCCCTGTAACTTCTAAAATAAGAGAATGATAAAACTAAAAAAAATATATGATGTACATTACCATGTAAACTTCCACCGAAAATTGGTTTGAACGAGATCTAGTAAGTAGTTTTTTTTTATACGTCTTAAATCGCCTAAATACGGAACCCTTCATGGGCGAGTCCGACTCGCACTTGGCCGCTTTTTTTAAGTAAATAAAGTGGTATATTTAAAAGTTGAATTGGTATTTTTGACATTAATATAGGTAATCAACAAATAACAAACAACAGTCAACATTCATTCGCTCTTAATTACCTATATACAAGATTAATCCTTATAAGTGGAAACTTATTATTAATCAATTTACAGAACTGCGTTATGCAATTAATAACAGACATAAGGATGGTTTTTGAGAGCTCTCGATCTTTGGAAATATCTCATCATCATCACGCGTGGCTCATGACAGCCTGTTTTGAATATCTGTAATTATTAGTCAAACTTCTAATTACGTAGCATTATAAAAATGATAATGATATAGGCATAATATGTATAAGCAAACTTTGATACATATTTCAATGACCTAGCTGAAATTAACTGTTTTCTTTAGAGGGGACCTCGCTATTACAGACTTAAGGTATGTTACACCAACCAAAAATGGAGTAACTATCTACATGACTTTATTAATTATCACGAGTTGCCTAAATAATTTGCGTGCCAATAATAAAAACAAATTAGTTTGTAATTTATTCTGGTTACGGAATAATCAAATTAGCCACACAATATTTATTTAATTATATGGTTGGATAGGTAGGTACATCACAAGTTATGTTTTGAAGTAAATTACTATTTGTTTTTGTCATTTCGGCCAAGGCGCGCCTTGAAAACCATAATCTAATACCTTTAAACGACCAATTCTTGTTTATTTATTTATTTATATATATATACATATTTCGGGGATCTCGGAAACGGCTCTAACGATTTCGATGAAATTTGCTATACGGGGGTTTTCGGGGGCGAAAAATCGATCTAGCTAGGTCTTATCTCTGGGAAAACGCGCATTTTCGAGTTTTTATATGTTTTCCGAGCGAAGCTCGGTCACCCAGATGTTTATTATTTATCAGACGAAAGCTAGCTTAACTCTTGTTGTTGAAGTAAATCGCACTTATTCATCCTCTCTCTCTTATTATATAATCGCTGTCACGATTGCAGTAAACGCATTTTAAAATATCCAAACGACAGTTTAAATCACAGTTAAAGTGAGCTTAGTACTGTACTTTAGGTTGTATTTTGCTCTCTTATTTTCGACTGTTCGACCACTTAAATTATAGTGAGGAATATTATTACTGCATTTTAATTAGTAATTATCCTGAAAATACAATAACATTTCAAACACAGTACAAATATTTTAGAACATTTATATTGTACTGCATTTTAAACAGTTTTTGGCGTAAGTATTAACTTCCCTTTACTAGTTAATTTAGAATTATCGTGACACCTTTACTGTATTTTAATCAATAAAGTCTCAAAATTCACAGCAGACAACTTTATTACGGCAGTTTAAATAGTTAGTTTTACGTCAATAATTTACCAAATTCTTCTGATTTACTGTACATGGATGATTCGATTTTTATATGTTCCCATTGTCATAATCGCACGTGGACTATACACATGTATGCGTCCTGACATGGTGGTCCAAGATCAAGAAAAAACAAAAAATCGCAAAAGTAGCACGTACTGTTGTTTAAGTACTGCACGGCAGCATTGCAGTATAGTTATTAAGTTTTTATTTGTCGGATCATTTTTTTTTCTTTGTATGAAATGCATGCTGTGTTTACCTTTAAGTGATTGTTGCACTTAGAATATCACTAAAAATGCTTGTATGTATTCTTTCTTTCTGTGCTAGTGTAAACAGTTGTTGGTGAACCAAATAAATTAAATAAATAAAAATAATTGCTTAAAATACTCTCAGCGCATTGTATTGTAGGCACTAATAGAGTGAGAAGCACTAGCACTGCAAGTAAAGCCTAATCAATATCAAATCAAATTGACGTTTTTGAAGTTCATATGCTTTGATATATTTATGTTTGCGCCATCAGAGCCACAATGGATTGGAGGTTCAGCGGTGATTTTCAAACTAAGTTATAAAGGCACTTATATTAATGGTCACGTTAACCTTCTTCGTCTTCTTGCTCTGTAACAAAATAACAATAACAATAGGTATCTAATACAACAATATAACAATATCTTTATTTAACAATAAAAGTTTAACAGAAGCACATTGCAGTAAACTGTTATTAATAAAGATCCAATACGATTGTTACGCACTTTTGCCTAGTAAACTACTAACTAAAAAATGTGTGCCATATAAATAAATTTGAAATCAGACAATTGGCCAGAAAGCTTTGTATTTCGACTCTGTAATTAGGGTGTTCACTTACGGACAGGAAATTGGTTAACACACTTAAGGTTCAAATTAATTTGGTTGTTTAATACTTGCGCTATAAAATGTTCAATGTAAAATACACCCGATGGCGACATTTGATAATTTGGCACTGATAAATAGTAATATATAAGTGTATATTAAATTGAAGTTAAATACTTACGGTATATGCCTTTGTCTTCTAGGCAGGGTTGGTGTTACCTCTACACACAACACGATGAATTTGCTGCTGCACGGGTGCCTGAAATTACAATGACAATAAATAAGTTATTTCACATTGCACATAATTTTTATTATTATTTATTTGGGCCCGCTACTTTGTCCACGTAGGTATATGTTTTTAAGCTCTAGTTCCTTTCTCCAGTTATACTCATACACTGACTTGTATATAAACAGGCATATGATATGATTCCTGGTTCCTGGCATATAAGCGGTAGGCTTTTCGCCCAGCGATTTTGAAAAGCGCGTTATTGCGTGATTGGGGAAAAACATCCAAACATACTTACTTATATAAATGAAATGAAATGAAATTTATTATTCAAAACATACAGTTATAGGTCACTACATAATGGGATTATTTTACATTTGGTATATTTAATAAATACTTAATTATATTAATTATACTATGATGATAGTACAAAGGTAAAATTTGAACGGAAAGGAGTAGAATGTTACCCACCAACTTTAATGTTAATCAGGCTAAGAGCTTAATATTCTTCAACAATGACCATATAAACGTGGTAGAAAAAGTATAATGAGTAATTTATATACAGTCACCACACGAGATTGTTACGCCATTTAGGGTCCTAGCTAAATTGGTTGTTCCGGTTGCTTACGCTATGGAACGTCCAATTTAGCTGGAACCGTAAATTGCGTAACAATCACGGAGCGTCACTGTATATATTAAACTTACAGTTCTCTCTCCAGCAATCTATTTTTGGCAAGCGTTGACGCAGTCCCAAAATGTTTAGGGCTTTCGCTCATCCAGTCTAGGCAGTTGGCCTTCTGGCCCACTTCTAGTGTGCTAGAGCCATGCCACAGTTTATGTTCAGGCCTAAAACATTAAAATGTATTGTTATACAAACGCCATGTTTTTGATTTTTTTGGGCTTAATATTTACATTGATATAAGAAAGACGCTCATAGACATTGATATAGTATAAAGAACTGGATACCCAATCAGCCGCCAAAAATGGCCCCACAAAAGTGATGTCAAAACAGATCATGCATTACTTTTTCGTTTAGTCTTGTTTGAAACGCTCAAATGTGAAGTTGTCAACAATTACGAAATGTGCCGTTAAAATATGTAAAAATAACAATGATAAAACAAGGAAAAAGGATGGAATGTATTTCTTTCGGTTAGTTCTTTGGATAGCATTACATAATTTATGTAATCTGGTGGTAATTTTATGGTTTTGAATAAATTAATTTTTTAGTACCAAAGAAGGGATGTCAAGGAACAAAATTCTATCGAGTCGATGTGAGGTCAATATTTTTTTATATTTTTATATGGAATTCATTAGAAATAATATTATGTTTAAATTGAAGATTTCCAAGAAAACCTATGCGACGTGCAAAGTGGACTGCTATTTAATTATAGCAAGAGATAGGGGTGATGCAGTTTTAAAAAAGGCAAAACGGCACTTGTGTGTTTGGCCCATTTCCCTGTTTCCGACATATACACCACCAATAAGGGCTTATATCGACTAACTGTAAATGCTAAACCTGTCGGAACACAATGACAACCACAGGATTTTTTTTTATAAAGTATAGGTAGACTTTATAAAAAAAATCCAATCAGTATCTAAATGTCCCCGTGCACCCGTGCTATGAGTAAATGTAGATCTTAAATACACAGCTATTTAATAAGTAGAATTTATTTCAAGGAAATTAGTATTTAAAGACGTATACTTACGAATTAAAAATTTAATTTGTTTGAATTTGAACCACGAATTAATTTTATTTGAGCTCCCGATTAAATTAAATTTGTTTTATTTATTACTTCAATTTTAATATTTTCCTGTACAGTAATACATATTAAAGTGTACCAAAGTGACTCCATTCGTTCATTATTCTCGTTTGACGTTGTTTGACGTAAATAAGTTACGTTTAGTGCCATCGGACTAAATTTTTTAACAGTGTTGGTACTTATGTTTGCAAATTTGACACTTAATGCTTACGACATTAAGCTCTTTTCTGTACGAAACATTTATCTTGACTCAAAATTTACGTAAGCGTTTTTATCATCAATGCAAATGGTGCGAAACGTCATTGGGATCCACATTTCTTGACGTTTTTGTTCTGCTTTGTGTGTCTATTTCTTTTATATTAAGTCAGTGCTCATAGATAATGTCCAGAAGAATACGTCAGTTTATAATGATTAATTATATATAGATACTTAGTATTTTGTAGAAAATCAATTTATTACAAAACAAACAAATATACCTAGTCAGTTAGAGTGAATACAATGAATCCACTCCAAAATCCCCTTCCACTTTGCTCTTTGGATAAATATCAACATAATGGAAATATTTTTACACAATATCTGATACATATATTTTACTATGGCTATGCTCCCTTGTTTAGATTGTTTATAATGTTAATAATAAATTATTATACGAGTTAGGAATAAACACAAATTGCAATTTTTTTTTTGTAGGTTTCTAACGCTTATAAATTATAATAATAAAAACTCTTGATCTTTTCAGTTAATTTAACCTTTACGCATCTCACAGAAATAAATGAGAAAATATGTCCATAATTATCTACATATTTTAAAACTTTCTTCTACTAATTTGTAGGTAAGTACACTTACCAGTTTGAATCAATGAATATACTCTTCCCATTGAACCCAAAGATGTTTGCTGTCGAAGAAATGTGACCCAGGTCATAAAACATGTCTTTCCACGTGTTAAAAAGCACGTCACCAAATAAGTTTCCTACTGGCAGTTCATGATATTTTTTATTTACAAGATTCTCTAAGCCACCATCCCTGGAAGAGAGTAAATATACTCGTATTATATTATTCTTGAACATTACGAAACAAAATATATATTTAACTAAAGTTGCATATGGCAATCCAACTGTTCGGATCGAGGTGCGTAAGTTTGGATTTAAGGATGACTCACGATAGAACGGTTCGGGATCACGTGAAGTTTTCTAAAGAAAACTGAAGTGTCGGATGCCTGAACATTCATCATTTATCCTTACCTAAAATCGAGTAAAGGCTCAAACTGACCGCTGATATTGTGTCTTTGAGCCTGCCTTCCGCAGTCATTTGCTATCGCGTAGAAACTAAAACTTGAATTCGTCTCACTTAACATTCTACCCGTGTATGGTCTGTTTAACGCTATTAGACGGATCTGAAATAAAATCAGTTCGTAATTATTGTTAAAGTTTAATGATAAACATGTTGTGAATTTCGAGTGATGAGAAATGTTACGGGTCTGGTAAATAAAGCTGATAATCCCCAACGCTATGTGAATCGACAATTGTGCTAAATATCATTTCTATTTTTACTTGTTAGCTATTTATTTGCGTATGAAAACTGTCACCTCCAAGCATGCCCACTTTTACGTTTAGAGGTCATAAATATCATATCAGTAATGTAATACATATATGTACAGTCGCCATCAGATAAATCGGAGCGGCCAAGGTGTTCACAATATCTGAACACGCACTCAACGCTCTGACAATAGAGGCGTGTTCAGATATTGTGAGCGCCTGAGCCGCTCCGATAATTCTGATGGCGACTGACCTACTTCATAATAACGTCACAATAAACACGTCAAACACAACAATGTTACTTAGGCGATCGGGGAAAGCGGTGTTGTATGCAGGTGCAGATGGTCTTGAATATTTACTATTCTCTAATGTCACGATTATATTTTTACAATTGTCCCTCCCATTGTAAGTATTAGGTATCATACTAACGTAATTTGTTTTTAAACGCCTTGGTGGTCGAGATCTCAACCTCGGAGGTCTGTCGGTGCTTGCGACAATGTTGTTTGCCCTCGGGGATCCCGTCGTTACTGCAGGATCATGCCGCGGTGGTCGAGTGGTTGTCGATGAGGACTGGACGTTCCATATGGAACCCATCTGGAAAATAGGTAAAATCAATATTAAAGTTAGAAATGTAACAAAAATGATGTCGATTGTCAAGAAAACTCATTTTTAAAGTGTTATGCCTTTCTGGCGTTAATTTTTGTAACAAAAAAACTATTAATACCTATTACCATTGAGGACGATTTGTACTTTTTAGTCTTGTTATGAAACAGTTATGAATCTGTCAGCTTTCTGGTTGAATAAATATGACTGTTGACAACCTGACAGACCATATCCATAACCATGCCATAACAAGATATAACAGTTAATATCTGGTCCCAAAATGTTAAATATTAAAACCAACTAATAGTTAATTAATTAAAAATTTAACATTTCAACATGTTATTCCAGATTAACGTTGCTTCTTTCTAAAAAGAAATGTTAACAAAGTGCCTTGAGCGCTCATTAGGGATTCGCATAATCATAACGAAACATTGAATTAACAAAGGATATATTCTTATAAAGGAAACGAAAAATATACCCGGACATATTGCCACCCGTTTTGGACCCGTAAAAGAAGAATTTCCTCTTGTAAAACGAAGGCTAAGGTTCCTAGAGGCGTGCTTTCGGTTCTCTGTAACAAAAAAAAAACAACTTTATAGAGTTTTTGATACTTTATTATATTTACACATACTCGCGGTTTCGAGATAATTGGCTCTCCCATACCTATTAAATTAGTATGGTATGATAACGCAACAGCTTATTTCAGTTATGTCAATGTGTACAAATTAAAATGTAGAAGGAAACTGAGTAGTGCTTCCACCAAGGGACCAAGCCTGTGGTATTGGTGATGACATAACTTCTTTGTGAGTTCTTCATACTTATATATTTTGTAGTCGTTTGGATGAACAATTGACAGTTACAAATGTTACAATGACTTACTTTTATTAATGCTGTCCGGCTTTTGTAAACCACTGTGGAAGCTGTGTAGAAGTCGTCTTCTCCGACTGAAAAATATATTTATACAAAAATACATATTATATATTTTTATCAAGCCAGGTCGGTACCTTGTCTATATAATTTTAAAGATATGTAGTTCTAAAAATATTGAATACAATATAATTTTTATTGTGAATCTAAGTACTCAGAGAGTTGGTTTTCAAAAACGAATAAACGGATAAAATAAAATAAACGGCGTCCATGATAATTCCGGGCTCATTTTAATAAGACATACAAAAAAACTACATGGAACTGGACCATAATTTTATTTGATATACCAACAGCAAAAATGTTACTCACTGTCATAATAAATAGAATTTAGTGTTTCCGCTGGTCCACCCAATGGTCCAGTCATAGTCAATCCAGGGGACCCAGGTAGGCCAGGTTCGCCAGGAGGACCTGGAGGGCCAGGAGGTCCAGAAGGTCCAACAGGTACAGGAATAGCAGTGTGATTGGAGACTGCACCCGGGGGTCCAGGTGGGCCAATTGGTCCCGTGAGCCCAATCTGACCTCTTTCGCCTTTTTCACCTTTCAGCTGGGAAAACTGTTAAATTTGTATTTTTAAACGATATAGGTACCGGGATAGCCTGTAACACGTGCAAAAAATTAAACTGTAGGTTGTACTCCTTAAACTGACCAACATTTTGTTCAGTGACTTAAAAAAATATATGAAGACTTTAGATTATTATTTTTCATACAAAATAAATATTAGCTTCAATGTACGCCATTATCATTGTGATTGACGTTGCTTGTCACGCTTTAAACATAAGAAAATTCGCAATGCATTGCGTCTTAGAATAAACTTGAAAGTGTATTATAAATTAAAACACAAGTTATTTAAAAAATGTTGATCAGTATGAGGAGTACAGCCTATAGTTAATTTTTTTGCTCGTATTACAGGCCACACCCGGTATAAGGCACGGGTTAGTAGCATGCGACCCAGCATTTACTTCTTAAAAAATACGATATCTTACCAATGCCAAGTCAACAGGTTGAGTTCTTTCCCCTTTCTCTCCTTTTTCTCCGGTCGACCCTTTTTTACCTTCAACGCCTTTGTGCCCCTAATAGAAAGCGAGTAAATCAAGTTAACATTACATTAATAAAAATCTATTGTAGAAGCATATTACTTCAAGGGAAATATAATATTATTACGTAGGTAAGCAAAATGTTTCAGTTGAATAACGAATGAACGAGTTGGTATATTTTTTTTAAATACACTATGACAGCGAAACTTAGATTGTGTTTAGTTTTAATTGTCTTATTTATGTTGAATGTTATTTATAAACGCGCTGCATACGCTCCTTTAGTTGTACAAAAGGCACATTTTTATCACTAGGTAGAGTCTAGCTAATGAAAGTTGAGCCTGAGATTTATTTAAAACTTTTTATATGGCAACTTTTTTTCCTATCAAATAAGCTGTCAGTTTCAAGCTGTCATTTAATTTCATAGTAATTTTATTGCCAGGTGCGGTTTTTATTGAAATTCCCGCGTTATCTCAGGCTCAACTTTCATATTTTTTTTAGTTTTATCATTCTCTTATTTTAGAAGTTAGGGGGGGGGACACACATTTTACCACTTTGGAAGTGTCTCTCGCGCAAACTATTCAGTTTAGAAAAAAATGATATTAGGAACCTCAATATCATTTTTGAAGACCTATCCATAGATACCCCACACGTATGGGTTTGATGAAAAAAAAAATTTTGAGTTTCAGTTCGAAGTATGGGGAACCCCAAAAATTAATTGTTTCTTTTCTATTTTTGTGTGAAAATCTTAATGTGGTTCACAGAATACATCTACTTACCAAGTTTCAACAGTATAGTTCTTATAGTTTCGGAGAAAAGTGGCTGTGACATACGGACGGACAGACAGACGGACAGACAGACGGACAGACAGACATGACGAATCTATAAGGGTTCCGTTTTTTGCCATTTGGCTACGGAACCCTAAAAATACCTTATCTTATATAATCAAAACAGACTGATGGATGCTTACTATAGGTCCCGGAGGTCCAGTATTTCCTTTATCTCCTTTAGTTCCATTTTGTCCCGTCGTACCTTGTTCGCCTTTAGGACCAGGATCTCCTTTTGGGCCCGCCTTTCCGGGGTGGCCATGCGATCCTTTATCACCCTTAAATATTAATACAAAAATAAAAGATGGATAGTTTGCTAGGTGTAAGAAATGCTTGGCTGACATTCTCTTTATTTAAGTTTGTTTCCTATGTGAATAAGAGAATTTAATATTTATTTCTAATAAAATGTTATGCTATGATAGTAAACATACTGTTTAAAATTGTGTTTGTTCTCATGCTAGTTTATAAGCTGTAATTATACAAATTTTTATGATAAAAAGATTATTGACTAATAAAATTACGACTAGTAATTTTTTACTTACTTTACAAATCACAGGTAAAGTAACGAATTTTAATGAATTTCATTGTCATATGAAAATTTCAAGGATTGGAAGAACTATCAACTATCGACCATGGAAAATAGTCACTAACCTTAGTTAATGTAACGGCAGCAGCAGGAGTGTTTCCGGGTGGTCCAGGTTCTCCACGGTCCCCTTTATGACCTCTTGGTCCAGGTGGTCCATGCTCCCCTTTTGATCCCTGTGGACCTTGCTCTCCCGGTGTTCCGTCTCGGCCATCTTTACCATCATTTCCCGGTAGTCCATTTATCCCATCATCCCCCCTGTCACCCTGAAATATTGAAAAAAAAAAAAATTTTTTTTTAGTTCAGAATATTATTTTTTATATAAATTTTCACACCACAAAGTACCAAAAAGTAGTAGTACTTACCTTGACACCATATTCTCCTTTCTCTCCCTTTGGTCCTCTCAATAAATCGGAAATTTCAGCCTCTGAAAATAAAAATAAATTATAGAACCTTCCTAAACTAAACACCTATAAGAAAACAATGTGAAATCACTTGAAATCATGCTAAAAAATAAAGGATAAAAGAAAATAATGCTATTAAGATAAAAAAGGGCCTCGTTGAGTTGCTTCCAACCGAAAAATTATACAACGACTTATTTCTACATCTAGTCGGGGGATCAATATTCAATCGGCCTCTTTCTACCCTACATGGTCTGTAAAGGACGCAGCTACAGCAGAGCTTTGGACGTTTGTTCATTAAGTAATGCCAATTCGACAGGCCAGAGGGATGGAATCTTTGAGGGCAAATAAAAGAAAAATGAAGGGAAATCAATTGGCTAACGTTATTACTTGTACGTGATCTGGTTTGATTGATAGAGATAAATAAATGTGTAGTTATTTGTAGACTTCGTCAAATAAAGCCTTTTTTCATTATTGTAATATTCTTTTTAAAAATACTTTTGCTAGTATTTTAGTTTGAAAAAAAAAACTGTCAAATTCAACTTTGCACTAAGGTCAGTGTGAGGAAGACGGCATATAAGATCGTCATAAGGCAAGAACTCTAATATGTATCTCGCTCAGGCAGTCAGAAAGTAAGAGTTTCCCCTTTTGATTTACCGACCTTTTGTGAATGGAGTATGTGTACAAACGCAAAAGTTGGTTGGTTTTTAATAATTCATGTAGTTTAAGAATATTGTACGCCTTAAAGGCAGGTTATAATGGACATTAAGTATTTTAGAACATCTGTATTACCTACATATAACTCACAATAAAGAAATTGAAATTGAAATTGGAAGTGACGAAAGAGCTTCTAGACGCTCTAACTTGATAAACATGTCTTCCCCCTATTCACTTTAGTCTATTGTGTAAAAAATGTTATCAATTATCAATTCTTTTCAGTAGTGAGTTCAGTTCAGGCCCTTCTCCGAAGTCCGAACGCAGCTCGTAGAACACTGAGTGGCCGGTCATGCGTTCCGGGATTGAGGACTATCATTGTTATGGATTTGTTTACATTTCGTTGCCTAAGTTATTTCTTCGACCCAATCTATGCGCTGGTTGTTACAACACACACTTCATAAAAATTTTGACTCTACTTACCATTTATTTCTAAAAATAATACTCTAAAGCATCTGTATTTTTGTATTTACGGTTAAAGATTCTTTATTCTCATAAGAATTACAAATTCACTTACATGAGAACATTATAAACTAAAATACATTTTCAAGTTAAACTAACAGTGCAGTTACTAATAAAAACATATGTAGGTAAGTTGACAATCGGCATGCAAACTAGTTCTGTTGCTGTGCGGCGGCGCATCGTCGAGTGCTCAGCGATAAGGAGCTAGAGTAAACATTAACGTATAACGTATTGGATGCGGCATCGGTATAGGCCTAGCGTTTAGCTGTGTATTTTCCCTCAGAGTCCCATTAACAAAATCACTCGATAAACTGTGTCGTAAAAAATAATATCTACTATGAAAACTCCCACCACATTTTAGTATGTACATAGGTAAATAGTTTATATTTCAATAGATATTGCTAATCCCTCACATCTAATAAGGAGCATCCTAGACAAAGCTCAAAAATGTGATTAATTCGGTAGTCTACTTACAGCTCTGTACTTCAGATTTTTAAATAAATTATGTCGAGGTTGGGTTCTGGTAGGAACGTGGTGTATAAATACTTACTCTCTTTAGGATCTATCTCTTCTGTTAACAATGATGTTAATTTAGCTGGCATGCCAGCCAGACCGGGCAGACCAATGAGTCCAGTATCGCCTGTAATAAATCAATCTTATATTATTTAATATTCAATATTTCGAATTAAAGTAAAACGAAAATATAATATTGATTTCTTCTCGGGACCGTACTTGAATACTCGATAATAAAAAAACTTATCATAACTCATGTTAACCTTTTTGTCCGTTATGGCCGGGTAGCCCTTCACTTCCAGGTGTGCCTGGAGCCCCGTCTCTTCCATCTTCACCGGGTTCTCCTCTTTCTCCCTTTGTTCCCTATGAAAGGAATAAAAAGAATAAGAACTGTTAAAAAGGTTAATTGACATACATTATAACCCTTCATGGCATATATCAATGAAATTATTGAAAATAGAAACACCGTCCTTCTATTAAGCGAGTCCATGGACGTAGGCAGGTACAGGCAGGAGCACAAATTTTACATACAATGCATGCCCCTCTGTGAGTTTAAGCATCGCTTGTCCTTCTATCAATACGCACAATTGCGAAATAATAGTTATTTGTACAACAAGAGATCAAAGTTTGATATTTCTTCGAGTGCTTATTTTGAGTCCCGTGCAAGCGAAAGATGCTATACTAATTTAGAATCTTGAGCGTAGTAAGGGACTCAAAAGCGCACGAGATGTAAATAACTTTGATCTCGTGTAGTTCACAAAACTTTTCACCTCAGCAGTGAGAACATATTAGAGAACCCGAAAAATGTATTCCTTCTTCATCACTTACCTATTCACTCATGTTTTCTTAAGATATACCAACAATTAAGTTTTCACCTCAGCAGCTCGAACAAGTGTACTTTGCTACTTAAAAACAGTGAGCAAATTCGCATTTTGCTCCCTGAGTGAGCAAAATCGCATTTTGCTCATTTTCTCTCACTCAGTGAGCAAAATGCGATTTTGCTCACTGTTTTTAAGTAGCAAAGTACCCTTGTTCGAGCTGCTGAGGTGAAAAAACAATTTTATCATGTTACCTGATCACCTTTGTCTCCTTTGGTACCAGTTTCTCCTTTTGCGCCCCTTTCTCCTTCCAGTCCTCTAAGACCTGGGGGACCAATTGGTCCAGGTGGACCTCTTTCGCCTGGTATGGCTACTTCATTTTTCTCTTCTGTTCCCTGTCAATAGGCGTTCTAACATTTAATGTTTCTAAGAATATAACAACTTACGTAACTATACAAAAAAAATTGTAAAAATAATAATAAATTTGGTAACTACGGAAATTTTATCTTTTTTATGTGATTATTCTACTGATAAATAAAGCAGCCTCAGTATTTGCGTGTCTAAATTAAACCAGAACAATGTATCACCTTCATGATAGTACAAACTCCCGGGGGTCCCTGCGGCCCTGGTGGCCCAACTGGTCCCAGTTCTCCTCTCTTGCCTGGTTCACCATCTCGTCCTGGAGATCCGGCTCTTCCTGGACTGCCATCTTCACCTCTTGGTCCTGCGTGTCCAGTGTGCCCTCTTGGTCCAGGCTCACCCGGTGCACCCTGGAATATTTATTATTTCTCGATACTTACATTTAATCATCATTAGCTTTGCGCATTGTCGGCGCAGCAAGTTTATTTCTTCCATGCCCCTCTGTTGGGCGTCATCTCACCATTCACTTGCTTTCTTATTATCTCTCATACAAACTGTCAAATTTTTTGCATTTGTCATTTTAGACAAAATTTATATTAAAATCAATGTGAGTTTAAGAAGTACCTATATTTGCATATATTGTTGTCAGAAGAACAACAACAATCAGGTAAGAAGTAAGAGACGCTGTCAGAGAAATATGTAAAACTATTTATTAAGTCAGTGAATGAAGGCTTGGTGGTTCCCTCCTTATGAATATTTCTACATTTCTATACATACAATCATGCACCGAGCTGCGATTTATTTCATGAGTGCCTAAGCAATACTTGGTCATTTTTGTAAGTATGTACTATTTTTTCTATGACTTAAATTAAATTAAACATGTATTATAACTTTTGGAATTGATTACTCAATAACAAAATATTACCATTAGATTTGGGAAAGGGGACATGTGCGGAAAGAGAAGAGTCGTAAAATGTATGGGGCTCAATACATCCCACGACTCTTATCTTTCCACACAGACTCTAAACAATATATGAAAAAAGGTAATGATAAAGCTTTTTTACCCGTGGGCCAGCTAGTCCAGTTTCCCCTTGGTCACCCTGTGGCCCCGGAGTTCCTGGTGGTCCTCTCATCTCAGGCATGGACGCAAGCAAGCTAGATATGGTCGACTCGGAGCATTCACATTTCTGCAAATATTTCGTAATTATACACAAACCTACCTAGTACCGTAAGCGCAATAAGGCTTGTATTGTGGGTACTAAACGAGGATATATATATAATAGATTAGATATATTTAAATACTAAAATACATGAAAATCATCTATCTCAGGAATAAATATTTGTGATGAGCACACAAATAAATGCCCTTACCAGGATTTAAACCCGGACCCCCTGCTTCGTGGGCAGGGTTACTACCGACACACACATCTGTACATAATATTCCAAGATTTTCGTGTTTATTAAAAAAAAAAACTTACACCAATTTCTCCTGATGATCCTGGTACAAAATCGGGGCCTTCTATATCTTCGTCCTAGTAATCCAAAAAAAAATGAATCGTTGTAAAATTATTCTACATTTTAAAAATGTAGCTATTCAAACATTATTTTAGAGAATGTTATTCAAATGGGACGATGAGAGAAATTCTAAAACTACTTATTAGAAATTACCAATCTTTATCTCGGAAACCTGGAGGCTAAACCAACATTAGTGACCAAATACTCGTATCAGTATCTATTCATGATATTACAATTTTGATTACTATTATTGTATTTGTCTACGATGTCTACCTTAGCAAGAGGCAGAGTTAATATAAGTAGAAATGGAGTATAATCTATACTTACATCGCCACCAATTCCATCATCCCTTTCTGCAAAGTTAAAACTATAGTTAAGATAAAATTCTTTTAAAGGATTGTGTTTACAAATATTTGCTGGTCTACAAATTTCTGACATGAATTGTTTTTGTAAGCCCTTTCAATATTAAAGTACCTAAGTAAATTCAAATGATGTTTTAAGTACTCATTATTAATGTTAATAGGTATGTACTTAAAGAGAATTATTTTTATTTTTTGCAAAATTATGTTAATTTATAACTTTTTTGAAGAGGAAAAATGTATGCAATTAATATGTTTGTTTTTAATTTATTTATAAAAAATAATGTTATACCTGTCGTTGATGATGTTCTTGAATCGAAGAAGTCCGTAAACTATAATATACAAAAAGACAGTTAGAAACATTACGGTAGTAAAAATTTATGTACCTATAATGTTCACTTCAATGAACTAGTATGACACTTTCATTATATTTTACTTTATTTTATATATTATTATACCAAACTAAAAAAACTTCCGTTTACGTACCTCTAAACTTTAACAATTTCGTGCAACTAAGCCTGTCAAACACTGGTACAGTTAAGTCCTATTGATTTTCAGAGATACATATGTACATTCAAATTTTACCGCCTTTCCAAGCAAAGCACAACATAATAACGAACATAACAAATAGGCAGATGTCCAACCAATGGCAATAAAGCGAGTTGCAATGCCTATTTATTTTCTAGTGCAAGATGCCTAAATGTGGATCCTGTGTGTGTAAGGTAAGTACTTTATGTAAGAGTCGCCCACAAATAACTCGCTCTACTCGCTGATCGCCAATGGTTGGACATCAAGCATAGATGGGATAGATGGTCACGTTAAGCAGACAATTGTTACAGCCAATTGAAAAAAGCCAATCAAAAAAATAAAAATGAAAAATTCTCCGCACTTACGGGCCTTTCAGCGGTAAGACTTGCTGCTATTGGCCCCTAAAAGATTATGAGCATTAATAATATATGTATTAATAAAAATAGAAACAGTAATTTAGTTTTAATTAAGTTGTTTTAATTTTAATTAAATTTTGTGTTTCATTAGTACCTATTAGGTTGTAACTTATGAAATTCAAGGAATAGAAAGATTAGATATTTAATAAACTATTTACAAACAATGTAATCAAAACAAATTAAAAAAGATGTTCTACTGATATGTAACATAGGGGTAGGTAGGTAGTTTAACCGTAGGTAAAGATTTTTATAAAACATAAGTATTTTAGAAAAAAATTATTTTACATTTTAATGTCCTGTTGTTAGTACAAAAATATACAATTATTATGCGAGATTCATTATGATTAATTATTTTATGGATTAAATAATAAGTCCCAGACACGGAGCTCATTTGATATTGTATTGATTCTCATTGCCACTCAGAATTGCATTAACTACGAGTAGGTATTCGTTAAGCAATGTAAATGCAAAGGGGAATGATTAGCAAATTCGTATAGGTCTGGGCCGCATTGTTGTTGCAGTATAGGTATAAAACTATCATTGTCATATATTTTTACATATTGTTCTGATTACATTGTTATAGGAAATAAGATTTGAACACTTACACCATAATCCCCAGCCGGTTTACCAGCCTACAAAAGAAACATTAAATAATTAAACACTTTCCAACCCTGTCCTTAGAAACCATGTCGATTACGCACAAAAATAAATTGAAGGGAATTTAGAATTGATTCTAAAACATTTTTTTCTAGAATGGATTTATGACATCAATTTTTGTTTTTACAATGCTACAATATCCACTTTTAAAGAAACAATCGTCAGTGAAATGGCGGTCGATGAGTGGATTAAACTCGTGTTTAATTAAAAGGCGACGACGATTACGACAGGCTATGTACGCATTTGATTATTAAGTATGAGAATTGATAATAATATTAAAATATAGGCAGCTCACATGCTGTAAAATATGTGCTGAAAGCGACTGTGAAAATGTTTAATTCATTTATCAATTGTTTTCTTATTTTTGTTTAAATAAAAAAATAAATGTGTAGATGACCGATTCCATCTTGATATTTTAAGGAAAACAATTGATAGTTTAATACATTTTTATTCTTTGTTATTGTTGTGCGTAAACGTATATTTAATTTTGTGCTGTAGTAGTCGATTAATAATTTATAAATTCACTTTTGCCGCCGCATCAGTTAAAGGAAGAGAGACACGAAGCTGTCATAAGATGCGTAAATATTTTAATAAAACAATACATACACTGTCGGGTAGTCTAAAATCCTGAAAATCATCAAAATTAAATAATTATATATTATTTTTATAAAATAAAAGTAAGAGTAGGCGCAAATGTATTTTTCACAGGACGATTTGTTATTAGGTACCTAACGCCTGTTATTTCAACATTCTAATTTTGTTATATCTGTTAGACGATAGTAATTAAATTGACATCAATAAATTTTACTTTTACTGGTGTAATTAACGATCATAATATTACCAAAAAAAAAATGTTATTATATGATAAGATATATCTAACAAAATATATTAATAATATGTCCATGTTTTTAATAAAATGTATCTAAATAATTCGTTTAATGTTTAGTTTTATATACTTGAGCTCAAAAAATAAAATTGAAATAAAATTACAATTGTGTGTAAAAATATTTGTGTGCTGAAATCGTACACGATTTGGTCTTTAAAATAATGATTTAGCAGAATATTATTATTTTCACTTTTCCGCGGTGAATTATATTCCGCTAAGGAATAAGTATTATATCGACCAACTAGCCTTAAAATTTAGATTAATCATATATATCAATAGATATACTTACAGTTTTACATATATTATCTATAATATTTTCTTCAGCGCCGACGAAAATTTTTATATCTTGAAATTCACCCTGTAACAATACAGTAAAATCAATTTTAATAAATCACAAATTGACAGTGTACAAAGTAAAGTGTCTTAAAAATATTCCTAGAAGTTGAGTTAAAATATATACATTATTATTTATTATTCCAAAGACTAAGAAATCGAAACAATTTTACGCAATTTACTTGACCAACTAAAACAAACAACCTCAGGCATAAAATTCAATTCACTAAAATCATTATGCTTCGATGAAACCTCCGAGCCATAAATGTCTAAACGATATTAATAAACTTCACGAAGACCTGAACTTGAAAAGGGCAACTAAATTAGACGCTAATTTTATTGATGATTAAAAAAAATATTTGGTACTATCTTTCATGAAATTATTAATTTTACTCATTACATTTTAAACGACTAAATATTCAAAAGTGAAGACATGTGAATTGACAGAACTTGAACAAGCCGAGGTTTTTGCCATGTTACTATGAGAAACTGTCTTTACCGACTTACACATGAAATGCGAACCTCGTGCAAATACTGTTTAAAGGGGACATTTACTAATTTGAGCATCAACATTTGTCGCCTTCTTAATGTTACGCAAATAAAAAACGCCATTTTATAAATAAGAAATATTTTCTTTGAGCAATATAGAAGAGTAATCCTCAGCTTAATGGCGACATAAGTTAATGTGTGTACGTATTTGGAACACTCTAATCAACAACATTTTAAAATGTGGAGGAAATGTTTTTTTATCTGTAAGTTTTGTGCGTGATTTTAAAGACGAAAAATCTAGTCTGTGGTCAGTCATGTCGACTTTGTAGATGTTATCTGTAGAAGCGTTTTCTCTGTTCGCTGAAGCTATCCTCATTGTTCAGCTAGAAGATTAAAAATATGACGGGAGTCAGTTCTTTTGTGACAGAGACGGCCTGGGATTTTAATGAAACTGACTCTGAAAGATTCGCTTGCGATCGACACGCTGGCGTTTGTGAAAACTGGTGTATATTTTGAGTGGAAAAATATGCGGTACGTGATTTGTGACGATACGAAATATAAGTGAAATAATTTATAAAATAATGAGTTCGACATTATGTCGCTTCTTAATAACCTCGGAGCGCCTAAGTTACCATCTTCGGTACTAAATATGCCGCAGGGACCTTTTCTAGATTTATTTTAGCTTTATTAAGTTGTTAATTTAGTTTTGAGAAAGGTTCATTTTTACAAGCTTTTTACAAGCAAGCGTTCATTTTTCAAAGGTTCATTTTTACAAGCAAACTTGCAATGTAACTATGAACTGGGCAAATCTTGCAAGCTAAATTTGACCCACTTCCCAACTTCCAATGAAGCTGAAATTTTGCATCAATATGTAAGTTGGATGACAATGCAATATTATGGTACCATTGAGCTGATCTGATGATGGAGACAGGAGGTGGCCATAGGAACTCGGTGATAAAATAAAGCAACGTAATTGTGTTTAGGGTTGTTAGAATTGTCTCGTTGAGTATTAGTTGACTGTGTAAAAAAAGTGCAGTCAGTGATAAAAACTGGTATCAAAATACATAATTGAATTTTGACAAAAAACTTATCATGGCTCCGTACCTGAAGGGTATCCTATAATTCTCCGTTGACGTGCAGTTCGTGTTTGTCAGCAATCAGCATAATAAATCACCCATGAAAAGAAATAACTTGAAATGTGTAACTATGTACATATGTTTGTAGGGGTCAAATCATGCAAGTTAAATTTGACCGACTTCCCGGTTTCCGATAAATATTGGACAAAATATTATTATGACATGAAGCTGATCTGATGATGAAGCTGTGTTTAAGCACTGACAGCCTGGACGCTTCGGGACTTCAGCCTTACGCGGAGCTCGGCATTCGGTCTTCGCATTTAGACACTTATACTATTGTTCTGTGATTAAGCACTGACATTCTGGACGCTTCGGACCTTCGGCTTTACGTGGAGCTCGGCCTTCGGCCTTCGCATTTAGACACTTATACTATTGTCCTGTGTTTAAGCACTGACAGCCTGGAGGCTTCGGGCCTTCGGCCCTACGCGGAGCTCGGCCTTCGCATTAAGACACTTATACTATTGTTCTGTGTTTAAGCACTGACATTCTGGACGCTTCGGGCCTGCGGCCCTACGTGGAGCTCGGCCTTCGGCTTTCGCATTAGATATCCACACCAATGTTTCTTGTAAACCATTGCGGCAGGCATTTCCATCCAAAAAATTTCGCGCTCGCTACGCTCGCGTTTCGCGCACTTAGACACTTATACTTTTGTTCTGTGATTTGGCACTGACATCATGGACGCTTCGGGCCTTCGGCCCTACGCGGAGCTCGGGCTTCGCCCTTCGCATTTAGACACTTATACTATTGTTCTATGTTTAAGCACTGACAGCCTGGACGCTTCGGGCCTTCGGCCCTACGCGGAGCTCGGTATTCGGTCTTCGCGTTTAGACACTTATACTATTGTTCTGTGATTAAGCACTGACATTCTGGACGCTTCTGGCCTTCGGCCTTACGCGAAGCTCGGCCTTCGGCCTTCGCATTTAGACACATACTATTGTTCTGTGTTTAAGCACTGACAGCCTGGACGCATCGGGCCTTCGGCCCTACGCGGAGCTCGGCCTTCGGCCTTCGCTTTTAGACTCTTATACTATTGTTCTGTTTTTAAGCACTGACATTCTGAACGCTTCTGCGCGGAGCTCGGCCTTCGCATTTAGACATTTATACTATTGTTTTGTGATTAAGCACTGACATCCTGGACGCTTCATGCTTTCGGCCTTCGCATTTAATCACCAAATACACAAATATTTACCCTACTTAAGGCCACTTATGCTTGACGAGCAGCGAAGAGCTTCGAGCCTAAGAATATAAAGACTTACTCGTAATGCAGTTGTTGCCTCCTGTTCGACGAAATCAAGTATTTGATCAATCCTCTAGATATGTCCCTACATATTTCAGAACAGCTTAGTAACGGAGATGAACAGACTTAGAAACCTGTCCAGCGAGAACTAAAAAGTAAAAAAAACTTATTTAAAAACAAGCTTTTATTTAAATGCGATTAAAAGAATAAAATAATGTTTTCCTTTAAAAAAAAATTACTATCAACTTTTAACGTCATTACACAATTTATATGACATAAAAGCTTGTCGCGATATTAACCTTTGTAGATAAACAAGTAAAATAAATAACTTGATCTGATGGATTAAAAAATTTTAAAATTTTCATACTATATAAATACGAGTACTTAAATCTCGCGACAAGCTTTTATATCATATAAATTGTGTAATGACGTTAAAACTTGATAGTAAAATTTTTTATAGGAATAAATTATTTTATTCTTTTTATCGCTTTTAAATAAAAGCTTGTTTTTAAATAAGTTTTTTTACTTTTAATTTATTAGATTTAGAATTTTATTTTATCATATCGAAAATTTACGAACTACGTACGTGATTTAATAATAGTATAGCACAATTAATAACAACAACATCATTGCCATGTAAACGTCGACACCTTTTTCGCTTTTCCGCTTTTTTGCCAGAATTCTAGATCTGATTTAGAGGTAAGTATTGTAACTTTAAAAATATGATTTTAGTCGTCATGTATATGTCGCGCAAGTGTAAGAATTTCTAAGAAACATTCCTTTTTTGTTACCAGATTTCCTTACACATTTGGTAACAAAAAAGGAATGTTTCTCAAGCTCAATGCGCTTTTAAACCTGCACCTGTATTGGTTTGCCTTTTTTTTTATTTTAAATTTTAGGAAAACGTTCCGTCTAAAAAAACTTACCTAGAGTCTGTGCGGAATGAGAAGAGTCGTGGAATGTATGCGGCCCAATACATTCCACGACTCTTTTCCTTCCGAACAGAAATAGTATCGATAAACCTGGCCATGGCCCATTGATAAACTTCAATGTAAAATGTATAACATTTCACGGAGTCAAAGGCTAACCGAACCGTAGGTATGAAAATGAATGACCGATCCATACTTATCTCAGCACTTCGCAGTTTCTGGTCATGAACGCAGCAGATCAGAGGCAGCTGTGTAGCTGTGAGATGCCGGATATTGCCTAACCAATGCCCAGTTACAGTTGAACAACAGTCACATGTACTAGTCATTGCTCTCACCTCATCTGTTATTTTATTCAATGTGTTAGGCAATACTTACATTAAAAAAAATAAACATTACGGGTTGCTTAGTTGAATCAGGTGGCAAGTGGGAGAAAAAGGAGAGTAATAAATCTATATTAAAATTTATGTGCAATGGTTAATTTTAGAGCAAAGATCACTTTTAGCTAGGCAACCCATGTCCCAACATAACAGATGATAATATAAACTCATGCTTTATTTTAAACACTATACTGTTAGAAAACAGGAGTGACTTGTAATATTAATCCGATTTAAAAAAACCCGTTATAATTACACAATTTTTAACAATGTATTTTTTTATGTGAAACGTGAGTGAAATTTCTGTAAAAAAACCGTAGGGGTCGGATCAAAATCTAAGTTATTAAGTCCGACTCACGCTTGACTGCAAACTTCTAATAGGTTTTCCTGTCATCTATAGGTAAAGAACTATTTTTTGTATTTTGTTCAAAATTTTAGACCCACTAGTTTCGGAGATAAAGGGGGGGGATGGTCATTTTTTGCCTATTTTCTTGAATGACTGCTAAACTTTTTATCCTAAAATTATAAAAAATATATATTTGAGATTATTACAATAAGCTCTTTCATTAGATATGTAACACGATATAGTTTGAAAAACTTTTTTATTTATTTTTTTCATTTACCCCCCAAAAATAGCCTCCATATTTGAAATTCATTTGTCTCCGTTACATGTCCGTCTTTGGGTCACAAACCTACATATGTTGACCAAATTTCAACTTGATTGCTCTAGTAGTTTCGAAGAAAATAGGCTGTGACAGACGGACAGACGGACGGACGGACAGACGCACGAGTGATCCTATAAGGGTTCCGTTTTTTCCTTTTGAGGTACGGAACCCTAAAAATACCAGAATTTGACATACGGGTATTATACAATTCAATATCCCAACTTACATTACTTATAATTATACTTCATCAATAAATCTGGCAAATTTATGTTCGCTTCCCATATAACATAAACGAGGCCCCATAGTTTCTAAAAGGATAATAAATTTACATGAGTTTGTTTGCCTAAAAGCATTGGTTTATTTAGGAAGGTTGTAAAGTAAATAGGTTTTATGGAAATCAGTTAAGTAATTTCAAACTAATAGATTGCGGAAAGGTCAGATTTAGTTCTAATTTGTCTTTTCTGATCCCGAAAGTTAAGAATATTGGTAAAATCCCTAAACTACTAGATTCATGGACTTTATATGTTAAAAACTTTTTACAAAAAAAATAAAACCGACTTCAAAAAGGATGAAATAAAATATTATCCTTTTTGAAGTCTATGCGTTACCAACTGATATGTTTGAAGTCGGTGCCAAGCCAAGTAGTAACAATACCAGTCAACAATGGGATTTATAGCCATAAAGCTGATTATTTTTGAGTGGTATTGTTACTACTTGACTTAGCACCGACTTCAAACATATCAGTTGGTAACGCATAGACTTCAAAAAGGATAATATTTTATTTCATCCTTTTTAAAGTCGGTTTTATTTTTTTTGTAAAAAGTTTTTATTTTTCCATTTTTAGTTTCCTATTTTCCTACCCTTAAGGTTGGATTTTTTTTCCAAATTTATATGGGACCAACTTCGGGCTATACCCTTTCCAATAAAAAAAATAATTATCAAAATCGAACTACTCTGTAAAAAGTTATGCGTGGTCATACATAAAAAAAAAAAACAAAAAAAAAATATACGCGTCGACTTGAGAACCTCCTTCGTTTTTTCGTCGGTTAAAAATATTAGCAGCTTCAGTTTTCTGGTTTTTGGGATCAGCAGAGATATTTTTTTCTTATACTGCGTAACTAAGTAGGTTAGGTAGGTAGTTATGGCCCAGAACAACAAATTTACATGCCGTTTTTGAAGTGAAAACTTCTTTAGCGGCGCTGGGCACTTTTTGAGGTGGGGAAAAAATGATAAACTCGAGACAGCGTAAGGCGATCACGTGACCGTAAGGGGCGTAAAGCGATCACGTGACCGCAAGCACCGTGTAAGGTCACTCATAATTTAAATGGCATTTAAATCAATAAAGAAAAGCTCAATGTTATTTGACATTTATTTGTTCAAATAATTTGACGTTGTCATGGCAGTATGTAAATAAACATGTCAATGAAAAAGTGTGATCTTATTTGAGAATGATAATCAATAATAATAACATATAATAAATAAATAGAATACCTCCGCTAAACGTATGTATCGCGTTACCGGGCGTCGGTAACATAGTGAGGTGAGTTTTCACTTCTATCGGCACTCCCGGAGTGCAACCGTTGTTGCTTGTTTTGCTACTGTAACAACCACGGCAGACTACCCACATCTTAAGTAATAATTTCTGATTGTTTTCATTTTAATCAATTTTGCGGGTACAGTAACACTGACAGTATCAGGTATAAAACGGGGCCCTCCTACCCGGAGTAGTCAGTCGTCGCCGTCGATTGAAACTGTAACTGTAAACACCTAAAGTGAATTTGAGTTAGAATAAATTGTATTAATTGAAGTTGGAATAAAGTCAAGTACTAAATTATAAAGTTCTTTCTGTGTTTATCTTTGTGTAGGTTTCATCTTCAGAAGTGGGATAGAACGTAAGTACACGCCTACTGCTATTAATTTATTGATTTAGTGAGATAACGGATAAACAAGATGATCCTTATATTGTAATGTGAGGATCAAAGGACATTTGAAATTAAATTAAAAAACTACCTTATAAATAAACCGTTTTATTCTATTAAAGAATATTTTGCAAATGCTTTAGATTAAACTATGTTGACATCGATATTGTACCTACGCGTAATTCTAACTCTTGACGTTCTATTAATCTGTAATGCATTATTATTGTTGTGATTGTTTTATTATATTTTATGTTGATTTTATTGTGCACCATATAATTGTATTTGCATGCATTTAAGTATGTTTTATTGCAAATAAACTGATTGATTGATTGATTAATTGATTGATTGATTTGAGATTTGATTGATTTGAGATTTGATTTATTGATTGATTGGAGATTTGATTTATTGATTAGTTTGAGATTTGATTTATTGATTGATATGAGATTTGATTTATTGGTTGATATGAGATTTGATTTATTTATTGATTTATTGATTTGAGATGTGATTTATTGATTTGAGATTTGATTGATTGATTTGAGATTTGGATTATGTTCAAATATGTCAAGTTCAATAAAAAATATTTGAGATTTGATTTATTGATTGGAGATATTTCAGATATGAGATATTATATTAGATAAACATAATTATATATATATATTTCCTTTTTAAGCTTATAAGGTATTATTATGCATATACCTAGTATATATTATGTAACACCGGATACTTTTACGTTTCATGTCGAGTTGCTGGAAAATATGGCTGACGATGACTCGTGACGATCAACGGCGCTTGTGAACTCCAGCGGCAGTGGAAAGGAATCCAGAGCGAATCAAAGTTCTGTTGTGATGGTCACGCGGCACTGGACATCAGGTCATGTACACCTACTTTTACTTTATGAAAAAAAAAGTGATTAATGATTTTATAGGGTGATATGTGATGGATTACCGTAAATTGCTTTAAATCTGAGACTTACAAATAAATGTTTTATGAACATTTTGCCAGAAGTTGAAGATAAGTTGAAGATAAAAAGTAAATTTGGTGAACCAATAGAAAACTATTACTACTACTACTACTAACTATGCTTTTTATTCATTTCCTGGGGATAGGTATCACACTTTAGGTTGCTTTAAATTGCTACTGACATATCCAGCTTGACAGACTATACGTATGTACCAATTATGAGAAAATTTTCCTAAATGAATCAATACGACATAATAGAGTAACGGGTATAGATTTCATCCTATGTATCTTACGGAATAATAGATAGGACGATGAAATCGATTGCTTTGCGTTGTGCTATTTTCAGCCAGACCGACTTTTGTAAATTATATTTGAGTTACAAGGAAGCTCCGCATTTAGAATTCCATCTAATTAAAATCAAAAATTGGTCAATACTTAGCTCATTAATGACACATTTCCTGTGGATTGATTTAAAGGTTTATTGATTCATTTATTGATTGAAGTATCGAGCTATTGAAATTATCGAGTCATTGAATTATCCAGTCATTGAATTGTCGAGCCATTTAATTGTCGAGCCATTGAATTGTCGAGCCATTGAATTGTCGAGCCATTGAATTGTCGAGCCATTGAATTGTCGAGCCATTGAATTGTCGAACCATTGAATTGTCGAGCCATTGAATTGTCGAGCCATTGAATTGTCGAGCTATTGAATTATGCAGAGTTACGATTAAATTGTTTTAGTTTCAGATCGATATCGAATTGACGGCAGGGTTGAACCTGTTTATACTTACGAGAACTAGATTTGGTTTGTACGCTAACTAGAACAGGAGCACCACGATTAAACTGAGATCGAGGAGAATTGATGGGGCAATTGGAATTAGAATGCCGTAGGAAAAATGCTACAGAAATGGTGACTAGTACAAAAGATCAAGAAGTATGATGCTAAGTCAACCCAATTATGCGTGTATGTACATTATTAGCAGAGATTGATGCCGAATATCAGTAGCATTAGAGATGACTATTGATATTTGAAGCATTAGAGTGATTAAATTGAAGAATATAACTAGAATATATCTAATAATAATAATATAATAATATTGGCAGCACAATTTCAACAAGCCCTTGAGCTTGGTTCTCTCCCACCTTCCTTAACAACTGGTGTCACCTTCCTGCTCTATAAGTCCGGTAGTACCACGGAAGCGAAGAATTACAGACCCATCACGTGCTTACCTACACTCTATAAGCTCCTTACATCCATTTTGAGGACAAAAATCAACGCGCACATTGTCGCTAACAATATTTTGGCCCCCGCTCAAAATGGATGTAGGGTTGGGTCCCGTGGTACTAAAGAGCTCCTCCTCATAGACATGACCATTTGCCAACAAATCCGGCGGAACAAGGAGGCCCTCTCGGCCGCTTGGATTGACTATAAGAAGGCCTATGATTCGGTGCCTCATTCATGGCTGGGGAGGGTCTTAGAGTTGTATAAAGTTGATGCAGCTTTGAGAGCCTTTCTAAGCGCATGTATGAGGCAGTGGACCACAGTCCTTCGTCAACCAGGAGGCGGGGATGACCGCCCTGGCCCGCAGGATTTCATAAGGATTGAGCGAGGAATATTTCAGGGTGATAGTCTGAGTCCCCTATGGTTCTGCCTAGCTCTGAATCCCCTCAGCACCCTGCTGAAGGATTTGGGTCTAGGTTGCCGGCTTCGGAGAGAGGGTGAAGTCATTTCTCACCTTCTGTACATGGATGACCTCAAATTATTTGCACCAAATAACCAAGACTTGAAGGAGCTACTGAACACCACCGAAGTCTTCAGTAGTGCCATCAACATGGAGTTTGGTGTCGATAAATGTGCGGTTATGCATGTACAGCGGGGGAGGGTTGTAAATTCAACAAATTTACAACCTTCTGAGACAATGTCTTTCAGATCTATCTCTGAATCAGAAACCTACAAATACCTTGGTATGTCACAGTCGTTGGGTATTGAGGACGAGGGTATTAGACGGTCGGTGAAGGAGCGCTTTTTCAGTCGGCTCACAAAAGTCCTTAACAGTCTTTTGTCAGGAGGCAACAAAGTGCGCGCCTTCAACGCCTGGGTAATGCCCCTACTCACATACTCCTTTGGCATACTAAGGTGGACTCAGACCGAGCTGGACGCCCTGGATCGGAGGGTCCGATCACTGCTCACCGCACATCGCATGCTACACCCACGCTCGTCGGTTATGAGATTGTACATCCCACGGAAATGTGGAGGCCGAGGCTTCCTAAACGCCAAGGATCTCCACAACCGCGAGGTGTACAATCTCAGGAATTATTTCCTTAACAACGAGTGTGGGATGCATCGTGATGTGGTGGCAGTAGACAGGAACCTCACGCCGCTCTCCTTGGCAAACGAGAACTGGCGCAAACCTGTGGTACTAAGTACTGCGGATCGCAAGGCGGCATGGGAGAGTAAGGTGCTACACGGGCGGTTCTACAAGGCCCTCACGGGACCCGATGTGGACCTGCTCGCGTCGGTGAACTGGTTACGATTCGGGGACCTCTTCGGAGAAACCGAGGGTTTTGCCTGTGCAATTGCGGACGAAGTAATGATGACGAACAACTATCGGAAATATATCCTGAGGGACGGTACGGTCGACATTTGTCGGGCATGCCGCCGTCCCGGAGAGTCACTCAGGCATATCATTTCCGGTTGTTCTCATCTTGCTAACGGCGAGTACTTGCACAGACATAATCTCGTAGCCAGGATTATTCACCAGCAGCTTGCTCTTCTATACGGTCTTGTGGACCGCGAAGTACCGTACTACAAGTATTCACCTGTGCCGGTTCTCGAGAATGGCCGTGCCACGCTCTATTGGGATCAATCTATTATCACTGACAGGACTATTGTAGCCAATAAGCCTGACATTGTGATAATAGATCGAGCGCAACGCCGGGCCGTGCTCGTTGACATCATCATCCCCCATGATGAGAATCTCGTGAAAGCCGAGAAGGACAAGTCCAGTAAGTACCTAGACTTGGCTCACGAGATAACCGCCATGTGGGATGTTGATTCGACGATCATTGTCCCGATAGTTGTATCAGCGAACGGTCTAATAGCGAAGAGTCTCGACCAACATCTTGAGAGACTCTCGCTAGGTGGTTGGATCAAGGGTCAGATGCAGAAGGCGGTGATCTTGGACACGGCGCGGATAGTCCGTCGGTTCCTCTCTCTGCAGCCCTGACCACCGGCAGCTTGGGCCTTGCCCCGCTGCTGGCGGCACCCTAGGTTAGGTTTTTTTATAATATGTTTATAAGTATTTTGTATTGTTTTTGTAAGTGTTTTTGTATTTTATTTTTATATCCATATTATAAATTAACCTAACTTAAGATGATAAATAAATAAAGAGAATAATAATATAATAATAATAATATAATAATAATATAATATATCTAGTTATATTTGAATATAACTAGAGTGACTAAATTGAAGAATATCAGTAGCATTAGAGATGACTATTGATATTTTAATATAACTAGAGTGACTAAATTGAAGAATATCAGTAGTTTTAGAGATAACTATTGATATTTGGATATGATTAGCCAATGGTTTCTGGTGAAGTCCACGGTGCAGTTAAGGCTGGAAGTCGTTGGGTGGCCAGATCAATTGTGAACTGGTAAAGTCCACGGTGCAGCTGGAGCTGGAAGTCGTGGTGGCTAGAACTGTTTGTTATATAGAGTGATATGATTGGCCAATGGTTTCTGGTGAAGTCCACGGTGCAGTTAAGGCTGGAAGTCGTTGGGTGGCCGGATCAATTGTGAACTGGTGAAGTCCACGGTGCAGCTGGAGCTGGAAGTCGTGGGTGGCTAGAACTGTTTGCTATATAGAGTGATATGATTAGCCAATGGTTTCTGGTGAAGTCCACGGTGCAGTTAAGGCTGGAAGTCGTTGGGTGCCCAGATCAATTGTGAACTGGTGAAGTCCACGGTGCAGCTGGAGCTGGAAGTCGTGGGTGGCTAGAACTGTTTGCTATATAGAGTGATATGATTAGCCAATGGTTTCTGGTGAAGTCCGCGGTGCAGCTGGAGCTGGAAGTCGTGGGTGGCTGGAACTGTTTGTGAAGCCCACAGTGCGCCATTTGAGGTGATGAATCATATATTAAAACTGATTTAATTTACATACTAGAACAAATTAAATTATTTTCAGAAAATATCTTAATTTGTTAAATATTATATTGAGTAGTCACACTACTATATAAGTTGTAAACTGAAATAAATGTCATATACTCAGAAAA
This sequence comes from Cydia amplana, assembly GCF_948474715.1. Taxonomy (NCBI): domain Eukaryota; kingdom Metazoa; phylum Arthropoda; class Insecta; order Lepidoptera; family Tortricidae; genus Cydia; species Cydia amplana. Next base: position 12,893,420 of record NC_086079.1, on the reverse strand, counting down.
AGTGACCCAGGCCTCTAGTGCCCCGGGCTGGAATCGAACCAGCGGCCTCTGCTATCGCGGCAGTTGCTTGTTCCCTCTCGGCCACCGGGGGCAGCGGCATGGGTCGCTGATTTAATTTATTGAAACTGATATATATATATACTGAAACTAATTTAATTTTTCTATTGACATTGTTTTATTTTTATAATTTTTAGTATTGTGACATTGTGACGTTTTTAATTTAATTCTATTGCATTGTTTCGATTTGTTATTTACTAATTTTATTTTATATTGATGTTCGGTTCTAATTCTTGTTATTATTCTAAAAAAACGATCATCATACGACCAGTAGTACAAGCTGATATTGTAAAATAATTATAAGGCAAGAGATGAAATGTCTACGAAATGAGGTTATTGCCAATTTATATTGTTAATACGAAAACGAAGGGACTCGTTTCAAACAGGACGGCCGACTGTAACAACCACGACAGACTACCCACATCTTAAGTAATAATTTCTGATTGTTTTCATTTTAATAAATTTTGCGGGTACAGTAACACTGCCAGTATCAGGTATAAAACGGGGCCCTCCTACCCGGAGTAGTCAGTCGTCGCCGTCGATTGAAACTGTAAACACCTAAAGTGAATTTGAGTTAGAATAAATTGTATTAATTGAAGTTGAAATAAAGTCAAGTACTAAATTATAAAGTTGTTTCTGTGTTTATCTTTGTGTAGGTTTCACTACATTAACCGGAAGTACAACATTCAACAAATGCTTAAAAAGGCAGTTTATATAAAAATATATCGTTGCAGGTGTTAGCTTAGTGTTTAACATCGATATCATATTACATCTTGAAGCCGTTTAGAAATTGATGTCATTTTGATGTAATTTGACCATCCCATCCCATCGTGCTCGTAAATACATTGGTGCGTTACTTGGAGGATATAATCAAACGGAGACGCCATGTCTGTAATTTTCTGTACAAAACAGTCTGCCGATTTTTGCGGGGGAGGGGAACGTCAAATGTATGCGTAACGTAAAAATAGCCATGTCAGATAAACGTCAGTCCATACATTGTGTATGACCGTTGGCCGCCTATTTTCGACAGAGGGGAAAGCCTGTTAATGGCTACTCCGTTTAGTTGTATCCTCCAAGGTGCGTTAGCTATACAGAATAACAGATTTGAAGGTTCGAATCTCGCTCATTATTAAATAGCTCTAAGTTACAAGAAGCTAAAAGAGAGTGTCCAATGCGCGCAGCGACGTAGACGCATTGATGATTAATTAATTTTATTAATTGTGAAATTAGCGCGGCTCGGCCGCAGCTAGCGAAGTGACGCGATGAGTGCCACCGGACAGGGTGCACCCATTGTGAACGAGCTCCTCGCCTTTCTGCAACAGAAGCTGCTGCTGGAAGGAGTGATGGACACGGTGTCCGCTGTCCAGATCTGTTCGTCGAGTTTCTCCGTCGAAGATATCTGTGCAGCAAAGAAGGTGCTGCACGAGTCCCTCGGGATCGCCGGCACGTATGTACCTCACCGGAGAGGAGATGAAACCGGGAAGAAAACCCTAGAGGACATCATCAGAGTTCTAAGGGAGAATGAAGACCGGATACCGGAGTTTGTGGTGACGGGTGCCTCCAGCCTGCCGTCCTATATTCCGGATCACGTCGACGTTAGCTGCTTGTTGAAGGAAGTCGTGGCCCTAAAAACAAGTTAAGCGGATGTCATTTCGAAGTTTGAAGCGGCCCAAGTCACTATTACCGAGTTACGCAACGAAGTCGTCAGTTTGCGAAATAGTGCCCTCACTCGGTCGGCGGCATCAAATTTCAAGTGCGATGACCGACGAGCCACGAGCCCTGAGTCGGTCAGTTTGGATGTTGCTGACACTGTGAAAAGTGTCGCATCAGCCGTGTCGCCGCCCGCGATCCTCCCGCGCGCGCGCCCTCCCCCCGCCTCCTCCAAATCACGTCATCGTGTGTACGCGGATGTCGTCGCCGGTCCGAAAGTCGCATAGAACCGGGTTAGTGTACCTTTGAAGGTACCTGAAGAGCGAGCCAAAGAGAAGCTCCCTGGTGCCAGTGTGGATGAGGAGGAGTTCACTCTGGTGTCAAGAAAGAAGAAAGCGCGCTCAGCGCCTCGTAAGACTCGGTGCGGTACCGCCGAACTAGTTCATTCTGGTTTGCGGGTTGCTACACCGAGTAAGGCGCTGTATGTGTCGCGCCTGCATTACACCGCCACGGCTGCTGAAGTCGTGGAGTATGTACACCAGAAGACCGGCTATACGCTGAGGGTGTTCCAGCTTCGATCGCGCCACTTCAACTCGTTTGTGGTGCGCGTGCCGCGACCGCTGCAGGGGACCATCGAGTGCGCCGACTTCTGGCCGAAGGGTGTCGTTTTTCGGAGGTTCCGGGGCAAACTGTCGAATCCGACACAAGACCAGACGATTCAACGGAGCCACGCCGTTTTGTCGCCTAAATAGTGTTTAGTTTTTTAAGTTTATATAAAATGCATATACAAACTCGTGTTAGTAGCCTTATTTAGGCTTATAGGTACTTATGTACCTATTGCGTATATCAAAATACATTTTTATTGACATGCCCGCTTGCCTAACATGTTTAAGATTTTGCAAACTGTAGTCATTTTGTTTCTACTATTTATTTAGCGATTATTATCTGAGCGCTTGAGTTAGGGATGGGCAATGGAAAACATCATAGGCACACCAAACCATTCATCCATCCGTAAGAGATATCCGCGTGGATAAAACAACTGTCGCAAACACCGCGCGATTAATCTGTCATTATCACGCTGTCGAAAAGAAAATTCCAATCATATATACACACATACGCGCACACACACTAAATTACGATACTGTTTTATTGCACACCTCAAACAACAAGAACAGCAACCAGAACCTACATAGTTTTTTTTTCTGCGCCACGCTTTGCTCAAATAAGTTTTCCAAATATTAAACACCAGTTTCAAGTGAAATTTATTTCAAAACGGCTAATTTGTAAGTGAGCCTTCCCGTCGTAAATCTCACGCGTGAAGTTGTAAACTTTTACAAAAAGTACAGTCATATTATATCCTGGAGATACATCACCTTCTCTGACGTTTGAATACCATGAACACAGCCGTGTTTAATTGTTTATGCCAGAGTGTTTATTTATAGTTGAAACCGCTTGAAAAGCTATAAGAGACAAATGGCCCGATTCGAACTTTAAGATACGTCAAATATTACGTCTAGATACGGTATGGATGAGATATATATGGTAGTGTCAAAAGTGACGTTTTTGTTTGAAGAAGTAATATTTGACGTATCTTAAAGTTCGAATCGGGCCGAAATACCCATGTATTTATCCCCCATGGTCTCTTACGTATATCTTGAAAAATCAGGAATTTCATGAGATGCCACTGCGGCTATGGGACACAAGTTATTTGATAGTTAATATTTGGAAAATAGTATCAAAATGTAGACTTGATTATAATAACTTTTTGCTCCCAAAATGTGTTTTATAAAACTGTGACAAATCTTAATCATCCAAATTTTGTAAATACGGAATAATCAACTGTAAAAACTTACGATGACACCCTGTATTATAATATCGGCCCAATTCGAACTTTAAGATACGTCAGTTAGTAAATCTAGAAAAGATATGGATTAGATATGTCAGTGTCAAAAGTGACGTTTTTGTTAGAAGAAATGTCACATTTGACACTGACATATCTAATCCGTATCTTTTCTAGATCTATTAACTGACGTATCTTAAAGTTCGAATTGGGCCGTAAGTGTATTAAGAAAAGCAAAAATGAATTAAATTCTTTTTTTTGCCTTATTAAATTTATATTATGCCGCGCTCGAATCTCAAAATGTAGCAAACATTGACATTGCCCATTTCAGGCAAAACGTAAACGTTTCACTCACGGGCGTTTTTCCTTAGGAATTGATCAATCTTTGAACAAATACTTTTCGTCTTCCTCTGCTTAAGTGTTACGTTCTCATTTTACCTCCGAGTGGAGATTTCAGGGGGCCCCTCCAAGTTAGCGGACGAAGTCGCTTTTATGGAACTTTTATGGATAAATAGTACATTTTCATTGTTTGACTTATCTTTGAATTTTACGACGTGTTTTATCGTTAGAAGCTAATTGTGTTTATTATGAATTAACGCTTGCTTCGGGTAAACATTTTGTATTTTTTTTATGATGAATTTAAAAAGTGGGACCATCTTTTTAAAAGTCAATACTTACTGTTAATTAATTGGTAAAATTCCTATTATTAAAATTCCAACATGGCTACCTATTTATTACCCAGGAATAAAAAAAAATATGATCGGTATATCGTAAAAATACATGAATAATAGTAGTAGTAAAAAGTTACTTATAGAGACTACTAGACTAAGAGTGCCCACTTAGATCAAGTACTTCCCTTTGTATATTTAGGTTTCTAATGCATGAAAAAAATATTGTTTTTTTACCTACTTACGTATAAATAGCAGACGATAAATTAAAACCTCACAAAATTATATTAAACATGAACGTCTATGGCTCAAAAATCATTAAATAGGTATACTGGTAATAGGTACCTACGTGTTGTTTTCATAAAGCACCAACCCCTAATTTATAATTTAGCATCTTATTAAACCAAAACAAGCTAACCCTGCAATGTGAAAAAGAGGTGACCTTTGACGAGACAGACACATAAAGTAGTCGTTACCTTTCCAATTTAAATGTCTACGTAAATTATGCCATAAGTAATGCTTAGATAACTCTGGATTCTATTAGGAAAAATCTAATTTGAAAAGTCAATGGGGCTTAGAATGTTTTAGGTTTCTTATTGTTTTATTTTTATACTTCACAGAGGCAAAGGTATTATAAGGATTTAAACTTAACCTATGTTACCGAAAACGTTTATTACATATGCCTAATTTAAATAACAAATAATTTAACTTTGATCATATAAATATGACATTCTGAATTCTGTTATCTACATCATTATCTGTCATCAGACAAAACATCTTAACGCATGATTTTGCTACGAAATAAGATTAGTCCAGTACTTATCGATAATTGCGTCAGACGAAAAATTAAGACCTTTTCGGATATTATTTATCGAATTAACTAGGGTCGCGCCAAGGCCATCTTCTGAAAGAAAACTCATAAAGCTGTGACCTCATTATGGTAAGTAGGGTACTCAATCATAATCCAGGAACGTTAAATTTTCTAGCATTCGCAGATATTAGACACTTTTTGGACAAAATGTTTCATCAAAGAAAAGGTCAATTATTAATCACCTAATAGTAGTATTTTAAATACTTTTAACTAAATGTAAGTACCTACTACTTTTTGTATATTGGTCAGTTAGTTAGGTCCCGTAACAAAATAACTTCAGTAAGACCTATATTTTTACATTACAGAGCTAAGGGTTCAAAACATACCTTGCATTTAACCTCATTACAGTTAAGCATAATTCTGTTCAAATTTCGTATTTTCTGTAGAATCAACTTTATCCCATACCGAAACGTAAAGTTAGAATTTGGGACCGAAGCTCTGTAAGCCGAGACCGAAGGGGAGTTTACGTAAGTTATTAAAAACAGATTCAAACTTATTATTGTAATTCTTTGTGAAACTCCTCGGAATAACTCTTTTATAGACAACAAAGTAAAAAAATATATTTATATATGCTTTAATAAAACGTTTTATGAAATGGTGAGATTATAATTTTTTATACACGGTGCTTCCTGTAACAGGAGCAATAAATTAAACTGTAGGCTGTGCTCCTCAAACTGACCAACATTTGTTCAGCAACTTTTGAAAATAACTCGTGTTTTGATTTTTATTACACTTTTAAGTTTATTCTAAGACGCAATGTATTGCAAATTTTGTTATGTTTAAAGCGTGACAAGCAACGTAAAATACACTGATGTCAGCGTACATTGAAGGTAATATTTATTTTGTATGAAAAAGAGGAAGTCTACAGGATTCATAATTTTTAAAAGTTGCTGAACAAATGTTGGTCAGTTTGAGGAGTACAGCCTTTAGTTTAATTTATTGCTCCTGTTACAGGAAGCACCCTGTATAGTGAAATGATGTCGTATATTAAAGAAAAAGTGACCAAGACAAGTGGCGAAAGCGATACATTATAGTACTACAGTAGTAAAACACAAACATAAAAATAAAAATAAAGTTATTTGATTGTAATACACTGTTCATTAAGTTTGAAGGGAAATTTCGATTCGGTTTATCTTCCGACAGGTAAAAACATACTTATACTTTGTGTATTTACCAGGAAAGAAAATTATGTAAGTACTTTTTAAGTTAAATACAGTTTTTGAAAAAAAAAATAAACCCTACTAAAGTAAAAAAAGATTGTCTGTAATAAACTGTAAAAATACAAGGGAATGTTAGAGTATTATTAAAATGCACTAAATATCAACAATAAATACAATATATACCTATTAAACAGTATGTTATAGAATGTACATACTGTGCTTTGATATCATAGCGTGTACTGTGTAACATATTATATATTCAGTTTCTATTTGCGAGTTCCTATAATTGGCTCTGTACGCCATTTAAAATTTCATAGCTGTTGGAATTCCTTATAAAAATAAATAAATAAATGTATTTCATGGGATAATTGGATGTAAATATGCAAGTACATTACATAACGTACCTTACCTATTATTAATTTCAGCCCATCTACTAAACGGCATATTGCTTTATACGTTATCACGGTAATAAGCTCATACATATTTTCATCAGTAATGAAAATATAAAAGATTAAAGATCTTAATAAAATTTAACAATACAAAAATTACTAATAATCTTTATGAAACTTTAGATCATAGAAATTTATATTTAGTTACCAAAAACATAACTGGACTTTAAAACTAAATATAAATAAAACTAACCTTAAAAGGAAACAGGCTTTTATATAATGTTGTAGCAGACGTACCTACCAAACCTATTCTCTACAATACTTTGTCTAAACATCTTACCAGTTTACTTCTTATTTATGTCATATAATAGACAAAGATAAATAATTGAAGCTTACAGTAATGGGGCAATTATAAGATCCGGGGATAATCGTAGTAGGCGGTAATCGTTTATGTACGTAAGTAATTAAAGACCGTTGGGCCGACCGATCCAGCTATTGCGTGATGAAATGGATTTAAAATCGTTTATTGTATGTAATGGCACTTTGAAATAAGAAATACAAAACAGTTAACGTAATCTAAGTTGTCTTCTTCTATGTAGGTAAATGAACGAATAAACGTCACAAAATCCCTTAAAGGGATAAGTTCGCCTTTGTACTCCCTATCAAGTGCCATAAATTTGTGTTTTGTGTTTTGTACAGTACAATAAAGAGTTTATACATAGATACAAAATGAATTTTTCAAGTAGAATCTAAATGATCTATTTTTGAACTTATAACTATACCTAATCATTTAGTTTAGTGATAGCTGCTCTATTCATCTGATTTTTGTTAAGATTACGAGAAGGCCTAGCTATGAATATTTTGAGCAGATTAACACAGGTAGTCAAATAGTTAGACAAAATAGTGGAATGGAAGAGCGCACTAACTCAGCGTGAAATACGAGGGACGTGCCAGATTATGATAAGACTTTAGCCCAGTAAATCATTGGATTTTCCGGTCGGGAGCCGACGCAAATTTAAGGAGGATCCCTTGGAGGAGCCGTCTACATGGCTCACGGCTGTTTACATGGCTTTGGGAATTCAATACATGCTACATGTCAACAAATATTAGAGTTATTACTCTTTAATGGTTTTCCGGAATAAGATTTATATCAGAGAACCTAATGAGTACGTAATTTGAAATAAATATAAGGCGACCTACCTGCTGTATCGATTTGACCCAATCATGATCAAAATGCTTCTAGCTCCAAAAATATCTATGTAAGTATCGAAAACTTTTCGCATTCCAAAAAAAAATTATGTATATGACGAGGAGAGATAAACGATCATGTTAATTAGACATATATGTGAAATAACTTCGATTGTATTGTATGGTGGCGACGGCGTTTAGGTTCGTATGTTAACTATTTGATAAAATAAATAGGTGCCTATAAAATACATACATATTCTTTTCATGCCTTCACGCGCTGGTTGCAAAAAATCTAAATTTCGTCGTGTTATATTTTAAATACACTATTCACACACTTCTGCCTAATTAGCAAAATCAGGGCGTATCTAACGCTGCGCACACATTCCCACAAATCTACGGCGTCACCACTAAACTTCTCGGGAAACTTGGACGGTGTTTGTTGCATACTTAACACCAGGGTCTAAGTTTGTCTTAACAAATTGTAGTGGGAAGTTAACCCGCACTCACGTACAGGCGGGGACAGAAAAACTTGGGCAGTACCTGTCCGAACAATGCGCACGTAGCTCTAGACTACAAACTGTTGAGCGCGGCGCGAGTTTAGGGAGCAAGCGAACTTAACACGCCCAGGGACCTTGATGACCTTGAATTCTGATGACGACTAATTTCAATAACCACCCGTTCTTTCCGCTGAATCAAATTTTTGGGAGTAAGAATGAGAAAATTAAACAGTTTTTCAAACTATATCGTGTTACATATCAAATGAAAGAACTCATTGTAAGAATCTCAATTTTTTTTTAATAATATTAGGATAAATAATTTAGCAGTTATTCAAGGAAATAGGCAAAAAATGACCCCCCCCCTTATCTCCGAAACTACTCACCAAAATTAAAAAAAAAATACAGGAAAACTTTTTGAAATGTGCAGTCAAGCGTGAGTTGAGGACTTAATGTACGGAACCCTTGGAACGCGAGTCCGACTCGCACTTGGCCGGTTTTATCCAGATGAGTGTACTAACGAAACAATAATCTTTTTTATCATTTTACGCTTCTCTTTTGTTTCTTGAGCACTTCATAAGATTAACGTAAGAGTTCAAACGGAGAGGTTTGGGACTGCGAGGGATGTGAGTGGGATTTTAGCAAAGTCCGTTTGGTTTTTGTGCTTTCTTTATTTCTAGTTCAGTGCAGGTAAGTTCTGCCATGGCCGTAGCAGGATAATTTAATTTAGCTCTTTTGGAAGTAGTTTCATAATGGTATATTTGCTTTTGAGATTCAGAACTTAAATAAATGGCCTAACTGAAGAGATGGCGACGGCGATAGGTAATGTCAACTTCGCGACAACTGTCACTTTGATAAGTCCAAGAGACTTGTTCAAAATGAATCCCAAGTATGCAGTGTGCTTAACGCATATTCCAAAGGGTATTTCAATGCAATGATATTTTGTTAAATTTGTATTGTATTTAACGATTTTGACTATGCCCATGGCTGGTGGTTCCTTCTGAGCACGCAAACCTGGTCTCGTACTCACTTTATTTATAAAACAAAAATGGCAGAATAATGATGAAACAGAATTGTATTAAAATTTAAGGCATCGTTATAAAAATGTCATTTACATTCTAAGCGAGTGTGCCTATTTTAGACGTGATCTCATTTTGTCACTACATGCTTAGATTTATGACCTAAAATGTTATTTGAATAATAAGTTTATTTTCGTAAGCTCGTAACTTTGCTATGGATATCGGCATCATAAAATCAACATTTGTCTGTACGATATAGAGTATTTTTATTTCGGTATTTTATACAGTCATTATAATAATTAGGTTTTGCCCAATAAGGCTTAGGCTTTAGGCTTCGTCCGCGTAAAAGTATTTTAATGATGTCATATTTTAAGTCGATCTCATTAAAATAAATTTTTTGTAGTAAAAAATACTTATACCTACCAGGATTTGAAACCGAGATTTCCTGCTTCGTAGCGATCACAATAGACTAGCCTATTATATATATTGAGTATTCTATTATTTATCTATAAATTAATAACCACTCAACTCGGCTAATACATCGCATTTGAAAAAATACACTTTGATAAGGTAAAAGTGATAATTTTGGTCAGCATTGACAGAATAAAATGCTAAATTATCTTCAAATAGTCAAGCGGACAGAAATGTTACTCTGGACATCTCGCCACTAGTTATCACTATTGCAAATAATATCCTACTCTCGATCACATTTATAATTTGCAAACAACTGATATCGAGTTATAATATCGCCAATGCACAAATTCAGTGAATCGTAAAGGGCCTAGATTGTACGTGTAACAATGTCCTATTGAAAGCACAAAGCCACAAGTAAGAAACGGATCGGAGAAGAGGGAAAATTGGATTTTCTTTGAGTGAAGTTCTCCGTTAAATTGAAGCTGGCTTTATACGCGAAATATCTAACTGTTCGCTGTAAATTATAAAAACTTATTTGGGAACAACCTTTGATGTTACGAATTGGATGGGCGATTTTATTTGTATAATTATTCAATGGAAAAGAAAAGCTTGTACCAGTACTAAGTAAATATAAATGAAACAAGGTTTTTTATAGGATGTCATTCAGTTTTGATATATGAGTATAATTATATATACATATCTCTTGCAAGAAAAGCACGAATATCCGGAAAATTACATGCATAAGAAAGCATGTATAAGAAAAAAAGATAATTACCTATCGAATCTATTTTCTATGAGCCAAAAAATGCTCGTCAGATTTACTACATATCTACTTACGAAGTTATTGAATTTTGTTGAAACATTTAAAACTAATAATGTTTTAACACTTACGAACGAAGCACTGCAATTTCAAAACAGTCGCAATGCAAAACAGTGTATTGAGTCAATTCGCAAACGTAAAAAACCTGTCTAACTAGCTACATAATATTGATAACTATAAAATCCAGTAACCTACACGTAGTAAATAATAAGAAAACTGCAAGAATAATGTGAGTCCTATATTTTTGACATCAGCGTTTTTGTGAGTGAGGTCTTATATATCCCATGTTTGTGAGTGAAAACGCGTGGTTTGGTGCGCCTGACGCGGGGCGATAAACACGTGATTCTAGGTCCTACCATTGGATGCGCGAGCATCGGAGGCGGTTGAGCCAGCAAACGTTACCCTAATCGCAAACTGGATGAGGATATAATAATTAATAACCATCGATTTAGGAAATATCTTTTGCTTTAAACATAAACAAGTTTTCGACTTATAGCGGTACCTACCCTAAGGCCCAAGGTACACTTGTAAGTTTTACTTATAAGTAAGTAGAGACACAGCTAAACTACAGAATGACAGATGAATATCGTTATCTCATTCTAACAAATAGCTTTGTTCCTACACTTACGTAAGTAAAAATTACAAGTGTATTATCTCGGTTACAAGTGTATTATCTCGGGTCTAACAGTATACCTAAGTGTAACTTAGAAATCCGTGATTAATATGCACAAATGAATTTTACAATGACACTGGTATGTACCCCCGAAGCAATCGCTTGCCTTACTTCGACCAGCGACGAATAGTTTTGAAATATCACTGCGTCTTATTCCTAACGTCCACTTTACGTAGATCCGTGAGCTTAATTACAAGAGTCCTAAAGTTCGGCCTGCCATCAATTAGTCCACATTCTCAACATACTGCTACACCGTGAATTAGTAAGCAAATACGCCGTTCTAAACTGTTAACAATTTTACTAAACACTACTGAAAACAATAACTTAGTAACACGTGTTGTCTCGGAACAGGGAAACGTACCGTAGCGTTAGTTTAATGAAGTCATAACGGCTGATTTAACGGAGTTTTGGCAACATTAGCGTTTGAAATTAAATTGAATTCAACCAACTGTTCTTACATTTACAGCACGGTTAATTGTTATCAAATATTTTTTTAATAAACAACTAATTTTTGCGATAATTCCGGCGTGTAATTGTTATGAGTTCGCGTTGTTACCATTCACCACCTTCGCGTTGATATTAAATTTATGAATTGATACTCATGTTTTTAACCCCTTAAACGCCATTCTTATCGTGCGCGACGCGTCATCGTGCACCTTGTCGTTGTCGTTGTTGTTGGAATGCACGAAGGTTCATTTTGGGCTGAAGCCGCGCGCGTCACTTGACGTCTTTAGCGGTCAAAGAGTTAACATACCACAGTAATTTTATTTTATTATAACAAAATAACATTTAAGCAAATCAACACTTTCGACGAAAACAAAGAAAAATACGAATTTGTGTGTTAGATTAGAAACGACAAGTCTTATTTAGACCTACCCGGTCTGAGAGCCATATCCAATTAGGTAATAACTCACTCCGCCGGTCAGTATGAATAAAATATTCTGCTGTGGATGTATTGGATTGAGATTGTGTGTTAACTAGCTGATTATTTCGCGATCCATGTTAGAATATAAGATACCTGAGCATACAAGAGCTATACATGAAATAATTTTATTTCATTAACTATTCTGACATATTTGATAGTAGAGATTATAAATTGACTTGCCAACTAACCCCATGAATAGGCGTAGGCGCTAGCTTTTAAGAAAGCGATTGCCATCTGAACTTCTAACCCAGAGGGGAGACTAGGCCTTATTGGGATTTAGCCCGGTTTCCTCACGATGTTTTGCTTCACCGAAAAGCGACTGGCAAATATCACATGATATATAGTACACAAGTTCCGAAAAACTTATTGGTACGAGCCGGGGTTTGAAATCGCGACCTCCGGATTTAAAGTCACACGCTCTTACCGCTAGGCTGGGCTTTGATGCCGAATATGTCATATTTTTTAAATTTAGTTTAATATTCTACTTGAATACTAAAGTACAGCAACATAAAATTGAATAAGCTTTACCTTCACTGTTCCAAAATACACAATTTTGTAGCGCGCCTTTTAGTGGCACACGTTAAGCTCCCATCTAAAAATGTGCAGAAATTTTAAATGTTCACGAACAAAGTACCTACTTCCTTCCCCCACAGCTGCCAAGTCGACATTTAAATAGGCTTAAACTTAGGTACGTTTGCTCTGAAACGTTCGGCCGGTTCACATATTATTAGGTGACGTATGGAGAGAACGAAATTGTACTCTTAACAGGATATTTCAAATATAGTTAAACATATAGGTAGGGGCTGACATTAGCTTACTGATATTTGGGATACAAAAGTATCACTTGTGCTGTGATATCTTGTACATGTACAGTCACCACACCGGATTGTTTAGGGTTCTTGCCTTGCACCGGATGCCATTTAGGGTTCTTGCTAAATTGGAAATTCTATAGCGTAAGTATTGAAAAACTAATTTAGCTAGGACCCTAGATGGCGTAACAATCGCGGAGCGTGATGGTACATAGCATTTTCTATGTATTCGAAACAGTACCTATCCCATGCACTGTATTCCAGTTTCAAATAATGCAGGAAACTAGCTATTAAATTATAATTAGCGCAATTTTGTGAAACGATTTTACTTACTAATTTAATAAACATGAGCATTATACAAGAAAAATCGACAGCATAAAATACGGAGTCAAACATCAAGATTTTCTGATCATTCAATTAATTAATTTTATTACATCGTGCCAATTAACGTTAACAATAAAAGTTTTTATATCGGATGTCCTGACTGGACCGCCTGTGCATTTTTGTCAAATGCCGCAATGGCTACATTTCTTGTGACATCTGGGAACTAAAATGCCGTACCCACTTGTATTTATTATATGTTTACCTTGCCAAACTATTTACACACAATAGATATAATTGAAGTTAAGTTTAACTTTATTCAACTTAAGTGTAATGCCTAGATTTTGAATTATAAACTAACCTAACCTGACTTACGTTAGATTGTAAACTAACGGGTTCACAATATTACGGTGTCATATATACTTAATATGTTTCCGGGACGTTAACTTTCATTATTTTCTCCACAGAAGGGACCTTTTTCTGAAATGTGTTTAATCCCTGTATACTCCGGAGTATATTCAACTAAAATATCACGCCTTCGCTATTTTATATCACGACAGCCCATAAGTACAGTTACAAAATATATTTTTTTTGTAGTTAGGTATTTGTGACTTGTTTTCATAGAGTTTGCACACTTGAACGTAATTAAAATGAATGGTGGCCGCGCTCTCAAACAAAATTAACATGCTAGCGCCAATGCAAGGTTAGGGCGAGTTGCCCTCTGTGTTTTGTCTAGCAGGTAAGCCATACATATTTATATGTCCTAATGTCCTTAACTAGTTGTTGTCTAAACTGGCAACTGTATTACAAACTTGAGTCAACAAATATGTCATTAGCTACGTCTGATCACTATTGAATATGGCACGGACCAGTACTTGATTGTAACAAAGAACTATGACTCTCACGATCACAAAAGCTGCCCGGAAATCGCACAGAGCGCGGCATCGCGCACTGAATTAACGAAGTTGCTTTAGAAAATTAATACGAGCTCGCTCGTGCCGTATAATTTAATTTACTCGTGTTTAACAAAATCCCTGACGTGTGTGAGTCGCCTACTAATTTAGAAAGCTGTTTAGTGACAGCTAATTTCGCAACGGTTTACTTGCTCGAATATTTGCTACAGTTTCGGTCGAATTTGCGGCATATTTCAGCGCGTGACTAACGTAGGGCGTACGCTCTGACAGTTTGCTTTGATTAAATTTTGCTTAAGAGACTCTATTCGTCATGCGTTTAAGTGAAATGACGATGTATCACTAATATTACTCTGAAGAATCTGCAGGATATGCCCCTTAATTTGCTAGTTACGCTTGGCCATTATCCACTACTACGACCACTTATCCGTTTGGTTTATAAATAGGTATTGTGGCGAAAACAGGAATTTATAAATGCTTAATTTTTTGTTCCGAGTTTTACAGATTTATTTGTTGGATTTAAAATCAGTTACTTTTAACGCCTAAGATACAGGCTTTCGCGCAAAAGAAACACTAGTCTAAAAGCTCTCATTAGGTGGGCGTTTTCTAAAATAAATATCGAAAACCTGATTCTTTCAAATCTGGACATTCTTGGGCTCATTCTACTCAGAATCGACAGCATTCTCCATCCTTCGATTAAAAAAAGATGCCCCAAAATGTCCATTCCATTACGTCACGTTTTATTATGAGAAAATTTTTCACTTGTATGGACGTGACGTAGTCCAATGTACAATTTTCATACAAATTTTTGGGACATTTTTTTTATCATCAGGATTGAATATGCTAGTGATTCTGAGTTGAAAGAACCCAAAAACACCAGGATCTGTGAGAATCGGGTTTTCAATATTTATTTTAGAAAACGCCCAGGTACCTATACTTTGCGGCGTGTCGATTTAATAACTCACTTCCAACAACCGGTTCCATTATACCCTTTGAACAAGTAAGAAGGGGCTAAGTAGGCTTAATACGTAGGTTTCTACACTTACCTAGTACTTGTTAGGTGTGCTGCAAAGACAGTGTATGGTAGGGTTTTTAAGCTGGCTAGAAATTTGCTTCAACTAGGCTTGGTTTGTTGAGTTTAGGTTTCGTTTTAGGAAAAGTTAGTGTGGATTAAAACTAACTTAACTTAACTTAACTAAATTAGTTTTGGCTTTCTGTGACTTTGTGCAACTGTTACTCTCTCAATTTTTTTATTTTTTTTGTTTTTATATTAATTTTATAAAAGACGGTAGTCTATGTCATGTGATTGTTCTATTTTTTATTTTTATTCTGGTTTTTACTTGTATATTAATTTTCTGTTTTCCTTGTTATATAAATAATAATGTTTGTGTTTTTAATATCAATGTAAATTTATTTGTGTGTCGTTGGCGTACGTGTCGCCGTCAACTTTTTTTAGATTAAGTCAGGTCCCCACTGAAAACCAGCGCCACGGTTTGCCGCGGCATTATGCTGAGTGGGGATCCTATTTTAGCGTCCAAATGTCCTTTATGTCTGCATGCTTTATTTTTTTTTTCTTTGTATTCATGTTGTGGCGTTAAAATAAATGTATTTCTTCTTCTTCTTCTTCTTCTAACTTACTTGCTAGCTAAATGAAAGCTTGCTGTGTTACTAAAACATAATTTTGAAAAACATACCTACATACAGGGTAACACTCAGTGGGAAAGTATTTAATTAGCTCTATTTTTCAATTTCTTTTTGTTAATCTATCTGTTTTTTATGGGAACAACCAAATATTCCGAAATATGTTTTTCCGACTTTCATAACCTCGATTTTCATAATCCCGATTTTTTATATGTCCGAAATATCGAAATTACGACTTTGAAAACCACGAAAGAAGAAAATCACGACTGTGTTATTTCCGAATACTTAAAATCCGATTTTCACATAGACGAAAGCTTAAAGTTCCGATTTAGAAAAAATCCGAAAATATTTTTTCCGAATTTGTCTATTCCGAAAAATCATTGACCGATCGGAAATAAAGTAATTCGGTATTCAAAAATTCGATCTTTTGTAAACTCGGAATAATGAAATTCGTGATTTTTAAAATAAGACTCAAAACGCACCTTTTTAAGTCTAACTAACCAAAATCCGAATCGGAGCACCCCACTAGCCACGTGGTCTTGTCTGTCCTACCCCTAGAGTGTATGTAAAAAGCCGGAGGCGCGAAGGGGAAGCAGCCCTCGCCCAAGCAGATGCTCCGTAGATGCCCATAGCGCCCAACAAAAAAACTGTTGCCAGAAAAGTGGCTTAGGTTAGGTTAGAACTGCAACCCCACGAAATCAAACTGTTGCTAGAAAAGTGAGTTAGGTTAGGTTAGAACTGCGACCTCACGAAAACAAACTGTTGCCAGAAAATTGGGTTAGGTTAGGTTAAAACTGCGTCCCCCAAGAAAACGAACTGTTGTCTGAAAAGTGGGTTAGGTTAGGTTAGAACTGCAACCCCCAAGAAAACGAACTGTTGCCAGAAAAGTGGGTTAGGTTAGGTTAGAACTGCGACCCCACGAAAACCAACTGTTGCCTGAAAGGTGGGTTAGGTTAGGTTAGAACTGCGACGCACAAGAAAACGAACTGTTGCCAGAAAAGTGGGTTAGGTTAGGTTACAACTGCGTCCCCCAAGAAAACGAACTGTTGTCTG
This sequence comes from Cydia amplana, assembly GCF_948474715.1. NCBI lineage: Eukaryota > Metazoa > Arthropoda > Insecta > Lepidoptera > Tortricidae > Cydia > Cydia amplana. The sequence continues at coordinate 12,876,517 of NC_086079.1, read as the reverse complement.
AAAAGTGGGTTAGGTTAGGTTAGAACTGCAACCCCCAAGAAAACGAACTGTTGCCAGAAAAGTGGGTTAGGTTAGGTTAGAACTGCGACCCCACGAAAACAAACTGTTGCCTGAAAGGTGGGTTAGGTTAGGTTAGAACTGCGACGCACAAGAAAACGAACTGTTGCCAGAAAAGTGGGTTAGGTTAGGTTAGAGCTGCGACCCCACGAAAACAAACTGTTGGTCGCCGAAAGCGACCAGCAAGCCGAAGCTGCGGAGGTGAGCATTTATTGTGCCTGCGCTTTGATACGCAAGGGCGAAGGGGCTGCTTTGCCCGTAGCGCCGGAGCAGATGCGGAGCACGAATCGATAAATTCGGAATTTAAAAATTGGGGATATTTAAAATAGGAGTCACGTGGAATCGGAATTCAAATTTTCGGAATAATGGCATTTCGGAATTCGTGATTTCAAAAATCGTAAATGTTAAATTCGGTGTTTATCACTATCGGAATTTTTATATTTGGAATTATGTGGTTCGAAATTTAAAAAAATCGTCATTTTGCTATTCGGAAATATACACTTTCGTGATTTTCATCGTTCGTAATTACGACAGTCGGAATTTTGATGGGTCGAGCATTTATAAAACGGAATAATAAAATTCGATATTCTAAAATTTGGCATGAAATATTTTGGAATTATGTAGTGTACCCGTTTTTTATGTTTGTTGAAAAAAATAGCATGAACTTATACGTAAAAATGTTTAAGTAGTTATATACTATAGGTGCGTATGAAACGTGCTACTTACCTATTGAATTAATAAAAATACAATACACAAAAAAAATAGTGAATATAACAATTTGTATAAGTGAAAACTTACGTGGAAAGGATGCATCTCGTCACTCAAGTGTACTTTATAGTCACCTTTCAAATCAATGTCATGAAACACTGAACCACTCCTTTCGAAATCTGGCTCTTTCTTTTCACAATCCAGCCAAAAAGACACTTTGTCGTGTTGTATGTAGAAAGAAACATTTGTCCACTTGTTTTTTATACTCATTTTTTCTCTAAAACTAACAGTCTTCATGGAGAAACTGTCACTTTTCAATATAAATTCGTTCAAGTTTCCATAGTTCGTCTTCAAAATCAACATAAGTTTTCTAGTGTAACCAGTTGGATCGGTTATAGAGAATAAATTTGATGTTTTATATATTTCCAACTTGAACACTGCGTGTATCATCAGTGGATAAAATAGTGTTTTATTTGCCAGGGAAAGCTTTGAAATGTCAACCGACACTGGTTTGTCTATTTTGTATGGAGGTTTAGTAAGATCTTCCACATCTTCGCTGCTCTTTGCGTGATCCGCAAATATGATTTGCTGCAAAACGTTGTATTCGTCATCTGAAAAAAAAAAACAAATTGATGTAGGTAACAATCTTATTTATAATAAAAACTCTTTCCTATTTTCCTACACCTTACTGTCTCAAACCCCTTCGAATATCAATATAAACAGCATAGGTTTTTTTCTTAAGATTAGGTTTTTTATATATTATAGGCAAGCATTCATATAAAGGTAGTCACGCGCCTAAACAGGACGTAGTATTTTTTATATTTGTTTCTTTACATAAATAATAAAATTGTATTGAATTTAAGGATATACTAGCATAGTTGTGACCACTCTGACTTTTACTACGTAGGAACGTGAAAACCTGAAAACTCACCGTTTTCTTTCTGATTTGTTTATCACGATACGGAGCTAAACAGATAAGCAAAAAGCCGACTGGTTTTCGTATAAGTTTCACAAGTGAAAATATCACATTATTTGGAGTGCATAAACATCTCCATTAACACGAAATCCTTATCTGTACCTATTTGTCAAAGTGGAGGCAAACGAATTGCTGAGTTTTAATAGGCCCTTTCAACTTGGATATGCTTCCTTTAAATGCTTGACTTAACTCAATATGTATTTCATTTCAGTAAGTCATTCATTTCTTTTTTAGCCTACCTACTTGCCTACTGTAATCGTCGACAGACAAATGAAAATGTCGCTGCGTGGCGTTGAAAATGTCGGAAAAAATCAAATGATTTTTTCGGGAATTTATTAAACTTTAGTTTTTTCCGTTTTTTTTCGGATTTTTGAAGAAAAAGCCAATAAGTCATTACAATGACACAACTGTGACAACTGAACTGAACTGACACCGATCCGATGTCAATGGCAAAGTAAGTTTATAATCATTCACCTACTTACTCACCAGTATTAAGAAAAATAACCGATTAAAACCTGTTTAAATCGCTTTTTTCGTTTTTTTTTTCGGAAAAATTTAAACGGTAAATGTCATGGTTTTTTTGCGTAAAAATCCGAAAAAAAGAGCCGTTTGGAAAGAAACGGGATTTTTTCCGGAAATTTTCAACGCTAATCTTGATGAATGATGATGTCACGAACTTTAACCCAAATTGCGGTAACTTTTTATATTATCTGTCTACGATTAAATATTAATAATATGCCTATATTTTATGTTATTGTCACCCAATTCTGTAAGTACCTAAGAACTTATGGTAAACTTAGTCTCAATCGAATATCGGTTACAAGTCCTAATTTTGCTAGCAGAGTTTTATTTATAAAATTATGCTTGTATTTGTCCCGAGCAAACATTGCAATGTAAAGAAACTTGTAAAAAGAGCAATTACTGTCTGCAACGGAAACGACCGTAGTTGACAATGCAAATGTTCTCAGCTTATTAAATTAAGATAGAATACTTTATTCTTTATTTCTTAGAGAAATACTTGTATATAACTGAAATTTTCTAAATAAAATCTAGATATTTATTAAAACTAAAATTACATAGACGTCCAGCTAAGTGACATAGGCTAGGTCTTCTGACATACGCGGCCTAAGTAGACCTAACAGAGGTTATGGCGTCTGCCGCAGACGCAGAAGACGCTGATTCGATCCCATCCCTGGGCACTGAAGGCCTTGGTTGCCCTAGGTTAGGTATGTAGTAGTTCTACTTTTTAAAATAACACTATAATTTTTTTTTATTTGTTTCCTAGTTATTTATATATTTATCCTTTATCTGTAGCGCATTCAATTTTATTGGTGCATTACTTTTATAAACATATTTTTTATTTACAAATAGGTTTAGTAATTTGAACGAAGCACCAAGACGCGCCCTTATTAGTAGCAGCTGTTTCAGTCTTATCTGATCGCCACCTAATGGCAACGGTCACGGTACATTTTTATTGCAAATTAAGGAAAAATAAATACTGTTTATATACGTAAACAACCAAAAGACATATGTACATAACTAAATGTGATTACTGTAAATTACTCTTCGAAGTATTAGAACAAATTAAATTATTTTCAGAAAATATTGCCTTGGTCACTTTTTCTTAGTATATGACATTTATTTAAGTTTATATTGTAAATTGTCGCTGTCGCTATATCGGATCGCTTTGTTACCTTTGTTGTCCATGGTATATCATAAATACGTTGGAAATTAACGCAACTTACATGTTATGGAAGCTGTGGCAGTTAGTAGCGAACAAACACTTATCAATCTGAAACAAAAGAAAAACAGATTATAAACAATTCCAAACGAAACAAAAGACGAACTATATTTTTAACACTAACAACTAGTACATGAAATATTCCGATTGAAGAAACTTGGTATGTACCTTTAAGCCTTTGGAACCTATTACCGTGGTTTGAATTGAACACCTAAGTGTAAGGCCTGAGTGAACGCTTGAGTTAGGCGTGCAGCGGGGCGGGGCGTGCGGCGTGCATGTTAAACAAATGCAAGCGTATAGGAGCGGCCTTAGTGCACGCTGCTCAAATTACTTGTGAGCCCGACGCCACGCTGCACGTCCCGTCGAACGCTCCGCTTCGAGCGTCCACTCAGGCCTTACACTAATACACTCAGCAACCTTAATTGCCCACTAAACGACTACTTTTGTTATTGGGATTAGCTTGAAAAAAAAAATCTTACTTTCAATAAGCTTCATTTACATTAATGTCATTAATTTTGTTAAAACTACAGGCATCTATAAAAAAAACGCATAAAACTATCGTCTTCCAGTTCCCGCGGCAAACGAAGCAAATCAATATCAAGTATTGAATAGTCCATGTTCCTTCGCTCATATCTCCTTTCATCCAAGACTAATGTTTTTCCGATATCCTTTATATTTTAAAAGTGCATTGAGATTTCTATATAGCGGATGCGTTGTTTTATGAAGTTATTATTCACCGGGGAGGCTGCTGGTTGTTTTGCTATCTAGAGAATAAGTATAGCTTGGGAATTTTATAGGAAAGTAGTTTTTACACCAGCAATTGACTAAATCAACTATAAACTTTTCGCATTCATTTTTGAGCACAGGAAACAAACCGCAAAGAAAGAGGAGGAGGTTCTCAATTCGTCAGACTCTTTGTATTTGCTTTGGTTTATTTTAGGTGTATTTTCTCCGATTACTCAAAGCCAGAGTCAGTGTTGGCCGAAAGTTAATGCAAATTGAAAATGCTGGCCATTAACCATTATAAATTGAATCGTAAACTATAATCGTCCGATACGGTTTAAGGTTCAATTTATAATGGTTAATGGCCAACATTTTCAATTCGCATTAACTTTCGGCCAACACTGGCCAGAGTGCCCTCTGAACCACGTTCGACGTGTTGCCTCCCTGTCACACTTACGTACGAATTTACAAATGCGACAGAGAGGCAACACATCGAACGTGGTTCGCGGTAGGCCCTCAGAAACGGTTGAAGCGGAAGGTTACAATTGGTTAGATTGTCACGTCGAGATCTGAATGCCTATTCTGTGTTAGCGTTAGCAGCTCATGCTGGCTAATGCTCGCGGAATGCATCTCGCTCGCACTTATTAGACTCACACATGACTCAAGGTAGTCATGGCAATCTGGAGGAATCGAAGGAACTTTTCAAATATTATGGACTTGGCGATTTATAGTAACTAGCATTTATTTTGCCGTCGGGAATACCAATTCGTGAACTGGAGCTCTGTATGAACATTATAATGATGGTATGTTAGACTGTTTGGTAGAGTCGGTTCATTTTTGTTAAAACAACATATTTTACTAGCTCAACGGCTATTAAGTATTTAACAACTAACCAATGATTGACCCTAGTTTCAGTGATGACAGGGCCTAAAACGTAAGAATGATGTGGAGGTAAAATGTAAGTATGATGGATCGCTGGTTGCATCCTACGCCAAAAAGTCGTACATTATAATAATTTCATTATTCAGATAGAGTTTTAGCTTATCGCGGTAGCTTTAATATATATGCAAACCGGTAAGCAGAATCTCAGACATATTATATTTTAGACTACGCAATATAACTTACTTGCTCACTGACAATCAATATTCCAGGGCTCATATTTTCGGATGTGACCTACAAGATATTTATTTTATAATCCAAAGCTACTATAAAACCCCTCAAGGTTTATAATTTAATTTTTTGTCTATATTATAATTAGACTCCATAATGATATTAATGATTATTGTTGGAATCTAAAGACTTGTTTGACATAAAATTCGTAAATACCATAGTATTTTGCAACAACGATACCATCTTTGGAATATTCGAAGTGATTGGGGAAAAGACTGACCACGGTTATCTTTTCATACAAATCACTGGAGATAGCTACAAATTTGTTTTTACAAAACTTACATGCCACATCTATTTGAATACATGTCTCCGCAGAAAATGCACGGCAGACCGGCAAAAACACGTTTTACGTCTCCAGACTGCGATCATTATCGTAAGCTCTCCGAACAAGTGTCGTGCGACACTTTAATGGCATATAATGCACTCGTTTTAACTTTACAAGCAGCCGACTAAAAGGCAATTGGTTATGTAGATTAATTTCACCACGCACATTTATTTTGCACTTAATAACTGCGTTTAAAACTGTGATTGGCGTGTGTTTAATGATCGTGTTGGAATATCAATGGTCTTACGCAAAAAGGCTGTAACATATTTGTGTCATTTGATAGAAAAATGAACTTAGTGCGATTGGCGCTTACATCATGTGGCTCTGTATTTTGTATTGAAGTATACTTTATAATGGCTTAAGCTCCAACTGGCATAACGTTTCTTTTTATACGAATTGACAAATTTGACGCTTATTTAGTTACTGGTTGCTGATGTATTTGTGCGAAGGGGAGGTTGTTAGTCATGCTTGTGAAACTGGTTTTCGATCATCGTTAGCCCTTATTAGTTGAATTATGCAATTTGTCAGCAAATGTAAATCGTTTTATATACGAGATCATATTTAATAGCTAATGAAATATTGGCTTGTATAATTATTCATTAAATTATCACTCATATTTTATCAAATGAAATCGGACGAAATAGCATTTTGTTCATGGTCTAATAAAACATGGTCTTCTCTTCCCAGAGTGTCACTTGCCTACGTCACAATAACATTGCCACTTTATTTCAACATAACATGTTACATGGGTACATTATATCTATAGTTAATAAGTTAAAATATTTCTTTATAATTTTCATTTATATGTATTTTATCTTAAATTTTACAATAACACGTCATTTTTAATTATTCGTTAGCAATATCTTCCGATTCACGAAATAAATTTCAGACTTTCGGGTAATTCTGTTTACACTACTGGCAACACAGGATAGCGCTGTCACATTTGACAATCCGCCATTTTGTCCCTGACCGTCATCCTTGTCGAACGCGTGTTAATTGTTATTTCCTTCTCGCTCAGTGTCAGCAGTCGCAGTGTTTTCCAAACTTTTCACGCCGTAAGCTTGGTAATTAATGTTTTGTTACGAAAATGGTTGGCTGCTCTATTCGGAACTGTAAGAGTAGGAGTGAAAAGTGCAGTATAGATTTGTTTTATTTTACTATGTTTCTACATTAATAACTTAAAATTAATGCCGTTAAAATAATTTTCACCTTTGGTTAAAATACTCCCACATTTTAAAGTTTGAGAACCTGTAAACAGCATGATGACGTAGGCAAGTGACAGTTAGGTCATTCGCGAATCTCGGAAGAGAGTAGGTACCAGGCGGAGTATATTATTATACCATGATTTTGTTATAGGTACCATGACGGTGGCAAACAAACGTGTGACCTGCCTGTTAAGTAATATAGTGCTATTATAATATGGCTGTGGTCTTCTGTAAGGTGAAGATTCGTCCCCAGTTAGGGTGCTCCAGATTCGAGCGAGATGACATTTCGCTGTGCTCGGACTCTCTTATCAACTTTAAATTAATAATGGATTAAAATAACATAAAAGTATTGGTGCGCTTCTCGAAAGCTCTAAGACTATGCAAATATTCTGCCTTTGCCGTCACATCATGAAGTTTGCAACGATAGCAAAATTTAATCATTCGCCGGCACTGCAACTTCTCACAAAAAGTTCACACTCGTATCAGCGAAGATAAGTGGCATTTTCCTTCTGCTGGTTGGAATACCGCCAATTTTTTAAACAAAGGTGTACCTACATACCAAACAAACAACATAGTTTTATGTAGGTATTTGGAGACAGTGTTGACCCATATGAATACATAATCAACTCAATAGATGCCAAACAAATGAACGCGGCCACAGAATAAATAATAGTACTAAGTACAGAAGACTCACTCTCTAGCAAAACGCGTCTGTTACGATCAGCACAGATATGGCCGCTAGGTGGCGACAGCGCCACGCGCGGCTTCTGGCTTTACCCAAAATTGGGGCCGAACGGATGTACTTTTAGCTACCTATAGCAAAGCGACGAAATCGCGGAGTGAGACACGCCTGACGCGGCCAATAATCCCTCTCACCCATTTGAAAACTTACCAAAACGGAACCGCGGTAACAATGATTTTTACGTTTTCCAAGTGGCGGAAGCTGCCAGATCATTCGTAACTGGGTCAGTTTTATTCGACCTAGAATAGTTGCCGCTGTCAGCATTTCGGAGCACTGGGCTGTTATTCCTATCCCTTTCTAAAAATGGCACAGCAAAGCCAGTATAAGAGAGATCTCCGCGATTATGCACAGTTTTTGCGATGTTTAGGGTGACAATCTATCCATTTTTTATGAGGATCAAGGTGTTTATGTGGGATGGGACTGACTGCACGCAAGTAGGTAATACAAAAACCAGAAATTACAGTCAAAGAGTTTGAACCACTTCATGTTAATTAATAGAATAATGGATGATGGTAACCTGACGTTACTGACTTGGATCAGAGAGGATGAATTTGGACCACGAAATTTTGCGATGAAGAGTAACTAGTACATTTCTATTTATTAATAATAAAATAATTTACAATCACAGGTGCATGCAAACATATGAATTCCAATTAATACAAACCAGGTAAGTGTAATAAAATTTATTAATAATGGAAAGATAGTGGATAGGTACCTATATCGACCATAAAATATGTCCGTAAGTAAATGTTACAAACACAATGTTACAATGTTATAAACACAAATTAATAATACGCCACGAAATTATAATAATATAATTATGTTTTTGAGTTTTTTTTAATAAATTAGCAGTTCCAATACATGAAGAAAATATTACCTTGTTATATTAAAATGCTCTTCTTTCCTTTAAACTAGATGATGTTTTTATTACGTGCTGACAGGTATATTTAATAATCTGAGCAATACGCTCTGGTAGTCACAAAAATAACCGCAGTGTCGTGTCGCCCGGCGACTTTATGGGCGCGGATAAATGAAAATCAGAAACACCAAGTTTTGCTTTTTTAAGAAGTTTCTCTACGTACTTTGATCAGCTTTTTTATACATTTACTTTTATGTTACAATGTGTTGTAAGTTTGCCTTGAATAAATGATTTCTATTCTATTCTAATAAAACATAGGCCTTATACAGAGCATGATTTAACCCGTTTTAAGCACTCTGATTCTGTCCGAAAGGACACAGCGGCTGTATGGTCGTTGCAGCTCATAATGTAAAGCAACAGGGTTTAAAATATTTCATGCCAAAACGACCTTAAAATCGTGATGATTTACGATGTAATTGCCAATCATTATGCCAATTTAATTGCCGATGTAATTTAAGGCCCGAAATACACACATTATGTACGTTTTTTTAACAATACGACGTAGCAAACAAGCGCACGACGACAATATGACGTTGCAGTCCTCCCAAAATCAATTCAAAAGTATCGTCAACGTTTCCATAAAGGTGCCATGTTTATTCTTATTCGTATTCTATACACGGATTAATATGTTATCATGTGCAGCCAGAAACTGTCTGCCGTATTCGAACTTCAAGATATTCACAAGAGACGACACGTACTAGTTCCATTCTAGATACGTTATAGTTTAGATTTCAACTAGTTCTCTTTTGCAGCGCAATTCGGGCAACCAAGGTCACTTTTACGATAGATCATGTTAGATATCTATTAGTTGTGAATTAGATCTCTAAGTAGTATCTTGTGGAAATCGTTCAAGAGTATCTCCAGAATCGCGGAAATGTCAAATTTGACAGGTTAGATCTTAAACATATCGTTATTGTATCTTGGCGATGTCTAAAAGATATCTATTAGATGTCTATTACAAAATCCGAATCGGGCCCTGTGTAGGTATTCTTGGAAACTCTGGCATTCTAATGATCGTCTGGAAAACGACACTAACTGTTATCATGGCTGCATACGAGTGAGAGGATTTAGTTTCCATTTTCAGCGATACTGAATATAACCCGTGCCCGTGACTGGTTTCCTACAACTTTTGGCAATCGGATCGCTAACTTTTTCATTCAGTCGACGTCAAAAAGTTCTGCCGATTGAATATATTCACCATTTGTTCAAAGTTATCTAACGACTAATTAAACGAGGTTTTCGCATAGACTAGGAATCCTCTAGACTGAGTTTAGAGCAATTATTTCATGAAACCGATGCTACCAAAAATACGGGGGTGCGGGGTGCGGGGGGACGAGGTGAGCAAATCCCGTGCCGTGATTGGTCCGTAAAAGGCACGGACCAATCACGGCACGGGATTGACTCGAAGATGGAGTAAAACTACCGTATAAGTGGCAGAGGGGGTAGCGTTACTATGCTCAGTCTAGAGGATTCCTAGTCTATGGGTTTTCGTAACTGACTGGAAAGCTTTGAGAAGGTAAATCTCAGCGCAGTGACGCTGTATTTTCTCTAATTCTGTACTATTTTATAACACCCTGTAGTGTTTTTACTCTTTTAGGGGTCTGTAGTCAACTAAGAACCCTTATACTTTCACCATGTCCGTCTGTCTGTCTGTCCATAGATATCCGTTGTCATACAAAGTAGACTGTTTCAGAAAAATTAAGATTATTATCCGATATTTGCATGTTATAATTAGTATTGTTAAATTAGTAGTAAGTATTTATTACCCTAGTACAAGGGTAAAGTGGCCGTACTTAAAAATGGAATCATATTAAATTTAAAGGAAACACTTGCTAATATGTACCTACACTTTTGTACTGTCGGTAAATACCAATACATTCTGGTAAATAGGTACCTTAACAGGCTAGCCTGCTTGTTGCATAAACATCATAAAATAGCTTCTTTGTGTGCATTTTACGTGTGACCATATTTGACCCATCCGACCTTACGATTATATGACTGTTTAGCATGTAAATGCTAAACATAACAGCCCGAAGTGTAACTTCCTTTCGATTTCTATATACAAAAGCGTCACGAATGCGATACGATGCGTACGATATTACGATGAAATATATGTAGTAATTAAGACCTAGCAAGATCCTGGCCTAGCGGTAAGAGCGTGCGACTTGCAATCCGGAGGTCGCGGGTTCTAACCCCGGCTCGTACTAATGAGTTTTTCGGAACTTATGTACTAAATATCATTTGATATTTACCAGTCGCTTTTCGGTGAACGAAAACATCTTGAGGAAACCGGACTAATCCCAATCATTGGCCTTAGCGTCTAATGCAGACGATTTATGGCGTAAAACCGGAGAAATATCCTATTACACCGCCTGGGACGAAATTAAGGAAACGCAGGGATGCCCAGCACCTGCATTACCCTCTCGGCTTCACTGTCTTATCCCACAGGAAAGGCGAGCCAATACGTGTGGAGACAGGTCAGCTGCAGGAATCTGCCGCTTATTTCAGGTTGGACCCTACTCGCGCCTTACGGTAACTCCATTCCGGGTTTTATTTTGGAGTATCCTTCTCCTAGATGGATTGCAAACCAATGCTACGACGACGACCATCTCCCCTGTAACGAAATACCTTCTTGCTTCGTTTGTGGACTTAGTCGCCTCGTACGACACCCTTATCCTATGAGAGAGTTGGCGCTATTCTAAAGCCGGCCACCACACGGCTAAGTCCCAATACGGGCCTAGTTTACCCTCTGGGTTGGAAGGTCAGATGGCAGCCGCTTTCGTAAAAACTAGTGCCCACGCCAATTAGTGGGATTAGTTGCCAAGCGGACAAAATGCCGGGACAACGCGAGGAAGATGAGATGATGATATGTAGTAAGACCTCGCTACCTGGTTGACGCCGTACACTGCTTACGTACTTAAGTACATACGTATCTGACTATCTGTATAAATGTCAATATTTTTATACAATGTGACGCTTTATCGGTATGTCATAAAACGAAGACTAAAGGTCTTACGCACCGAATGACAAATATTACGGTTTAGAAACTCCTGTAATCAATATATTCGGTAGTTAAAGACTTCAAACTAGTAATTACTTTAATGATCTTTAATAATGATAATAATAATGGCGCAAACCTGTGGTACTAAGTACTGCGGATCGCAAGGCGGCATGGGAGAGTAAGGTGCTACACGGGCGGTTTTACAAGGCCCTCACGGGACCCGATGTAGACCTGCTCGCGTCGGTGAACTGGTTACGATTCGGGGACCTCTTCGGAGAAACCGAGGGTTTTGCCTGTGCAATTGCGGACGAAGTAATGATGACGAACAACTATCGGAAATATATCCTGAAGGACGGTACGGTCGACATTTGTCGGGCATGCCGCCGTCCCGGAGAGTCACTCAGGCATATCATTTCCGGTTGCTCTCATCTTGCTAACGGCGAGTACTTGCACAGACATAACCTCGTAGCCAGGATTATTCACCAGCAGCTTGCTCTTCTATACGGCCTTGTGGCCCGCGAAGTACCGTACTACAAGTATTCACCTGCGCTAGTTCTCGAGAATGGTCGTGCCACGCTCTATTGGGATCGATCTATCATCACTGACAGGACTATTGTAGCCAATAAGCCTGACATTGTGATAATAGATCGAGCGCAACGCCGGGCCGTGCTCGTTGACATCACCATCCCCCATGATGAGAATCTCGTGAAAGCCGAGAAGGACAAGTCCAGTAAGTACCTAGACTTGGCTCACGAGATAACCGCCATGTGGGATGTTGATTCGACGATCATTGTCCCGATAGTTGTATCAGCGAACGGTCTCGACGGTAGCGAAGAGTCTCGACCAACATCTTGAGAGACTCTCGCTAGGTGGTTGGATCAAGGCTCAGATGCAGAAGGCGGTGATCTTGGACACGGCGCGGATAGTCCGTCGGTTCCTCTCTCTGCAGCCCTGACCACCGGCAGCTTGGGCCTTGCCCCGCTGCTGGCGGCACCCTAGGTTAGGTTTTTTTATAATATGTTTATAAGTATTTTGTATTGTTTTTGTAAGTGTTTTTGTATTTTATTTTTATATCCATATTATAAATTAACCTAACTTAAGATGATAAATAAATAAAGAGAATAATAATAATAATAATAAGCCCGCAGGGCAGCTTGTGGCGAGCTGTTGGGGAGTAACGACCCCACGGACCCGAGTGCTCCAGAGAGTCGGTCAGGGTCTCCGTCTCCGGCGTGTCTTTGTCGGTCGGAGTGGAACCCCAAGGGGACCCGCAGGACTCTCGGCTCTGGCTTGCCTTCATTGGCCGTCCAGAGAGGAGTCGTTAGAGCTATATGCTCCAGGGGTGGAAGTGAAATTTGCGTAAGCGCGAGTTGGCACAGTGGCTGTTTACAGCCACTGGGTAGAAAGCGGTGTACACCTCTCGACACCCCTGAGCCGCTCACACCGATGTTGCGCCTGGTCGTCTTTACGACGACAGTTTCAGGGGCCCATCTAGTCAGCGGCGAGTCACCACCTGCCTCGATAACGTGTGTTAGCATTGTTATGGCAGGTGTCCGGACTTCTTTACAATAGCCCAGTATCATTGTCCCCCCAAACTTCAATCCATAGACCGATATACTGTTCACTTTTTATACAATAGTCCCAATGCCTGCTGAGACCGGTTCACGGGTATCTATTGATGTACCCGTGAATGGGTTCCAGCAGGCGTTCTACATGACATCAAACTTGTCTGAAAGGGCCTCTGCGCTGTTGGCTTCGGCCCCACGCACGCCTCCCAAAGGTCCGGGACCCCATGGTCCCGAGATATGGTGAGACATACAAATAATAATAATATATGATCGAATCAATTTAGTAATTGTATTGATTACAAGAGTTTTTAAATCATAAAATCGAATTGATGACAATCGATGAAGAAAACGTTTTTTGGTTGCCCATTTATCTATGTATGCATGACAGATAATAACCAAGAGATTATCTGATATTATTCTTTAAGCTTCATCCTATAGAATTTAAACATGCATGATTAGTCACAAGACGGTGTTGGTAAGCTTGACCAGGTTAATCCTACATCTGCTAAATTATGCGTAACCTTTTACCGTGAATATGTATAGTACCTTTCACTTAAATACATTATTCGAATATAGTTTTACTGTAAGCGAATAACTTTTTATGCAAACGCTATGTTTGCGAAAAGCTCTTGCGGCCTTACAGTTGAACCCAAAATGCTCTCAAGATTATATTCCTATACTTACGTATAACGTTAACATAATAAATACACCGTAATTAAGTATTAATTTAAACATTTACAAATACCTAAACTCAACTTTTTTTATTATAGATTAAGATAGGTGCTCACTGCATACGGTGTTAAAATCGGAAAAAGAAATACATCTGTAATTAAGTGGTAATTAAGCTATCAAACAAGATTAATGAGTTACAGTACTGGTTACAGTGTTGTGATGTAAAATGCAGTTAATAATATTAGTTTGTTGTGTATATAATCATTCATTATAAATAAAGCACTTAGTAGAAGCAATTATTACATACAGACCTTAATGACCTCATTTCGACGAGACATTTATTGCTACTGTAGAAACCGATAGATAAAGTGATGCTGAGTTCAGTTTATTATCTCGATCATTGCATTGTATTTGATTTACATTTCAATACCGACGTTATTGAAATCAGCAATCCGTATTGGGCCAGCATGACGACTATGTCCACAGAATAAATAATAGTACTAAGTACAGAAGACTCACTCTCTAACAAAACGCGTATGTTACGATCAGCACAGATATGGCCGCTAGGTGGCGACAGCGCCACGTGCGGCTTATGGCTTTCCCCAAAATTGGGGCCGAACGGATGTACGTTTAGCTACCTGTAGCAAAGCGACGAAATCGCGGAGTGAGACACGCCTGCTATGGCCCATGCGATGCCCTCTTGTACAATGACAGGAGGCCTACATTCATGCAGCTACGTGCCCAGCAGTGGGACTATTGGCTTGTGTTGATGAAGAAGAAAATATTGCCCAAGTCGCATACTTTGTTAGATATGTATATTTTAGTTATAAAACTCCAGGCCTGCCTATTAAATAAAGTTTTATTCATAAGGTCGGTCGTGAACATTAAAAGATACAGATTTATATCCTTTTAATTAATATTTCAATAACTTCGTAACAGGAAAATGTGTCCATTCATACACAAAGTTAACAGGGGAAATCCGTTATACTAGAAACGATATTATTCTAACATGATTAATGTGTGTTTGGCCTCGTGTCAATCTAAATCACTCTCGATAACATTAAATAAGAAACATATACCTAATCAACACCGAGGTCGATAAAATATAACGTCATTTTAATAATGATCGGCACAATTACTCTTAACCCTTAAATGCATGATTTTTTCTTTTTGCCCGAAATTAACCTCGTAAGTCCTGTGTTTTTCCAACAGCAGTAGTCATATCTGCCGGCTGTACTATACCAAGTACAAACCAAGAATAGTGCTTCAGACCGAAACAAAAAGATGTCGATTTTAGAGATTTTTGAAGTGGGGTCTTATTTTCAGTATTTTTTATGGTATGTTTATTATGTATAGAACCTCTTTAAGAAGGAAATTATTGAAAATATTTTGTACTTGTGTGAGTACATTGGGTTTTTACACAGTATAATAAAAAAGTTAAAGGATTTATTTAATATTAAAATTAAATCATATATTTTCTCTACACATTACTAAAGTAAAATTTTTACTTTATTACAACATAACTAATCTTCTTCTTATAAAAAGGTGAATTAAAAAACCTCTTTTCATTATTTTAATACCATACTACATCTACGAAGGTTGGATTTGGGTGTTCAAAATCTGGACTAGATCTCCAGACCTACCCCTTGCACTTTGCCCACGTCGCGCCCTTGTGCACTTGTGCTTCTACCACGGCTACGCCCACCTCGTTGACCACGAGCACTTTGAAATCGATGACTAGATACACGTCCGCGTACTACAACTTCTATTTCTCCATCTTCATATTCCGAAAACGAAGAAAAGTCCCTATTTGATTCTTGGTCGGGTTCAGATTTAAACATATCTTCATTATCCTAGTCCTTGAAGTCATAGTTATTGAGAAGTTGTGATATTAGCTTTTCATCAAACGCTAGAATAAGAAAAAAAATACTTGTAAGTTAGACCGAACGTACTACCGTAAGTACAAATTATTTTGACCAATCACGACCCTCCTTAAATATACAGGTTTCTTTGAAATATTGTTTATTTTACAATATTTATAATTTAAATATACTAATACATTCGTATGACAACAGAAAAAACAAGTGATTACTTGAATATAAACCGATTATCTTACCTCGTGCTGGCCAGCGACCTGACTGTGTGGCCATCTTGCGAAAAAATGACACTGACACTGACAGTTGACTTTACCTGTCTAACATGGCGAAATTGACCATAGAATATAGAATGAGAATGACCGTGTCAGTGTTGCCGTTGTAAAAAAACTACCCGGTAAATGGGGAATGAAAAATGTGTACTTGAGTAAGTACATTAGGCAGTTACGCCATCTATGTAGTTAAAATGTCAGGTCTGAAGTGCTATCCTTAATTTGTACTTGTACAAGTACGCGGGGACTTACGAGGTTAATATAATTATGTATCACACTTAACTGTCATCAGAAAGGTACACTATTTATGATGTTCCTATGATAAAATTTGTAAATATAAAATAATTACAAAACCCCAAAAATCTGCCCAAAATCACATACTAAAAATCATCAACTTCCAGGTTTTTCCAAGTTTTCCGACATTTCGTCTATAAACAAATGTAAATGTGTTTTATAAATTAAAATACTGCGTAAATTTATGTAATAATTCGGAAAATTTATTATTTTTACTATTGAAATAATATACTTACAGGAACAAATAGAATTTGTTTAACCCTTAATCTGTGAGCTGTCTAATGCTTCGTAGACATTTGGCAACACTATGCATTTAAGGGTTAAACCTTGACGAATAAACCAAAAACAGACTATTTTAAAATACAAACCAGTTGCGTATTGATTTATTACTCATTATCAAAGCAAACCACTTTGAGAGCTTTGAGCCTGCCGAAACAACATTTACTTTATAACTTCAATCTATTTTAGATCGGAAACCTGCTCTTCAAATAATTTGTACAAGGACAATTGCTTTAAGTACCTATATAACTTTCAAGGGTCAAATTTATATTTATTTAATCGTATGGCAAATATATTATAAAATAAAAATTGAAACAAATATGAATAATTTAATCATCATCATCTTCCTCGCGTTGTCCCGGCATTTTGCCACGGCTCATGGGAGCCTGGGGTCCGCTTGACAACTAATCCCAGTAAGTAATTGGCGTGGGCACTAGTTTTTACGAAAGCGACTGCCATCTGACCTTTCAACCCAGAGGGTAAACTAGGCCCGTATTGGGATTAGTCCGGTTTCCTCACGATGTTTTCCTTCACCGAAAAGCGACTGGTAAATATCAAATGATATTTCGTACATAAGTTCCGAAAAACTCATTGGTACGAGCCGGGGTTCGAACCTGCGACCTCCGGATTGCAAGTCGCACGCTCTTACCGCTAGGCCACCAGCGCATTAAATATGAATAATTTAATGTTTACACTAAGACCATTCAGCCACTTCATGGCATCGTCGCTCAGGGTGATCAGGGCTATTACCGCGAAAATCGAAGTTCGCAAATTGCGGGCATCTGTCTCTGTCTCTCTAATTACGCCTTCATTGGAGTAAAAGAGAAAGATCCCCGCAAATTGCGAATTTCAGTTTTCGCGGTAGCCCCTCAAGTCTTTGGGGAGTCCGGCGACATAGCGCGTTATAGGGTCTTGTATTTTTGATGAATTTCATTTGAAGTAAATAAATAAACATCTGACACAAATAAAAGAAGTTGGAAGAAAAACTACTTATATTCTTTCATAGAGCTTTAAGTGTTATACACTAAGCGGGCTAACAAATTAATAATAAAAAACTACCTATAAAATAACGGCATTTTAAAGGTAGGTATGATTATTTACAAACTAAAAAATGTGTAAGGCCATAATCGAAATAACAGACGAAACAAAAAACGAACAAATGCAACATAGCATAATACATATTTCTCAACTAACGGTATATACTATATAGGTAGTTCTCTCCCTTGAGGATACAAAGGTTAAAGCCGGTAATCGCTACCATAAGTAGATTGCCAACTGTCTTCTGGCAGTTCTGGGGTCCAAATACAACGCCCAACAACATATTAAAAATTGATATCGGTTACCGGCTACGAACTATCTCTTCCACTCTTTCCCGTACCTAAGTCATATCACGCGATAAACTTCATCCTTATGAAGCGATATACGAGGTACCAGAAAGTTATTTCACTTCTGCTTCCATTTCAGCAATTAAACGACTAATTACCCAATATTTTATGAATAGTTAACCCTGCTTGCCAGCTTTTAATCATAAAGTTATTTGAGTTTCGTGTGGGTGATACTATTTATATTTATGCGCGACTTCGCAAGATATTAGCACTAAATTCAACTGTGTAGCAACTCCTGATATATCTAGAGATGTGGCTAAATATAGCGCTTTCCCGGAGAAAAACGACAATTTAATACAAACTAAGGAAACGGGCGCTTATTACATTTCTTAATTAGTGATAGATTCCCGAATATTTATTAAATTTCTAACTTAATAAATTGTACTTTTCTGCCAAAAATAACAAATTACTTACTTTTCTTATGAATTCAATACTCAGAGGTTAATCATAATGTATTTACTTACTACTAATTAAAACCCTGATCGATGGATGCCATACAAAGGCAACTAGCCTATTTTATCACTAAATATTTCTATAATACCATTCAGAGTACATACAGCTAAGCTATTAGACGTGTTCAGGCTCTAAACCAACTTCACTAGTTATAAAAGGACTACCAACCACATTTAAAATGATCTGGAAGAGATCAATTAAAGGGATAAGTTCGCCTTTGTACTAATGACGAATGTTATTTTTGTTTAGATTTTTGTACAATAAAGTGTTTTACTTAAAATGTGCAAAGAATATCTATCGATACCTATCGCCTGCTTCCCTATTTGCAATCACTGTTTGCAAATCGTCGTTACCCCAGATTCCTTGCATCTGGTCTCTTATTTAGAATAAAGATTTTACTATCTGGAATCTAAATACAAGAGCTATAAATTACCCTTTCCGTTTGCTATTTGTGGGTCCTGGATTTATACAAAATTCTGCAAAACACGAGTTCGCTTTCAACAAAAATAGCTAAATGGAAATTTATTTAGTGGCTTCGCTTTATAAATCTAATAGTTCCATAGTATGCAATGCTAATATTTATAGTACAGGCAATATAATTTTATATGTTGTATTGGAATTTGATGCCCATTTTATAAACTACCTAGTTGAAATTTGGTTGCAAGTACGAGTACAATGTAATACAGAGATATAGAAAATGACTCCACCATAATTAGGCTTGTACTTAAATGCAATTGGGATACACGCTGATATACTTCAGTTTCGTTACAAGATTTTTATGTTGTCTCAATGATGTAAATAATGGTAACTTTTTAGCAGGCTAGATTATTTTTAATAACCTGAACTGAAATTATGTTCATCAACTAGTGAACCGCAAATCCACATTTAAATTGCAAATCATGTAAAAATACGCAACCAACAACAACTAAATCCCGTCATTTATATTTACCTGGAACACATTCGCTCGTCAAACCCTATACGAATATGTAATTTAATTTACATGAAAGCAATTTCGTGTTCGAGCAAAACATCAACACGAGAATACTCATTTGCATCTCGCACTAACATTTCTGGTTGTGTATAGTTATTATCTTATCTACCTGGTACTAAAAGTTAGTATTCATTACGTGAGTTTGATGTTATTTTAAACAAAACTAAAACATTAAACTGTCTGTTTTGAGTATTTATTTTCCTGCTGTTACCACCATCATCATCATACTCTTATAGGCGATCGCCACCACATATTTTAAATTAGACCTAACAAAGTCTCGTATGTGCGAGGCCCCGATTCCCCGAACACGTAAGTTCTACCGTTGTTACTGAAAACTGCATATTTTGTATAATATCTATAATATCCTGTCAAGCTAAGACTTTCCATCAGATCTCAACATTCTGAAACTACACAAGCTTCGGAAATATTGTATGCATAGATGCAAGTGCAAGCTTCCAGATGGAAGTGTTGATGGTCTTCCAGCCGGCCTAGCCAAGGTTACAATCGCTATCGCTTCGACAACGAAACGCTTTGTGTCTCTCTATCACTCTTCCATATTAGTGCGACAGTGACGGTTGCGTTTCGATCGCTACGAAGCGTAAGCGATTGGTGTCTTGGCTACGCGGCCTGCACGGTTGGCATCGCCGACACGCCAGAGAGCTGTACCATGAATATTTGTTGTAATATCATCAATATCATCATAATAGCTCTTTGCAATGCCATTTGAATAGTGGTCTCTTCTTACGA
Organism: Cydia amplana; assembly: GCF_948474715.1. NCBI lineage: Eukaryota > Metazoa > Arthropoda > Insecta > Lepidoptera > Tortricidae > Cydia > Cydia amplana. The sequence goes on along the minus strand of NC_086079.1, from coordinate 12,856,415 downwards.
CTGCTTTTACGACTACCATTGAGTAAACAAGACACGATACTAATTTGATATCTAGCTAAATTTAACGGAAAGCGAGAATCGACTATGACTATTTTCTCGTTACAATGTCTCATCTGTTTGCGCTTTTTCGGAAATTTCAGTCTTCATGCTTAGGTAATTAAGTTTCTTTAACAAGAGCGTAACTAGATGAGATAAGAGTTTTTAAAAGTTTCAAGTGAGTTTGTGATAAGACAGTAATTGAAGATGGCGACTAATCCGGCATTCCTAACACGTAGTAATTGAAGGGAGCGTTAATAATTAGGGAACGCACTGATTTTCACTTCTGTCTCTATTCATATGCAAATTAAGATGTGGGATGTTATTGTGGAGGATTGAGGGTAGGTAACTAAATTTGCGATTCCCTGAATGAGCAAGGAAGGGTTATGAATTAACAATTGGGTTTAACAAATCTTTAGACATTAAAATTAGACTATATACTAAATTAAAACGAAACTTAACAAGGCCACAACTTAGTCAAACAACTCGTCCCGCGCCCCTCCAGATGCAAAGGTGCCCTACACGCTCTCCGCGTTGCTGCCCCAACTCGCCCAGAAAATTTTGGCCTCAGCACACCAACACCCGGAAACGGATCTTTAGCCTTGGTACTTTAAACATAGTCGGCCTTGGAGATAATAAAGACATTTTGTTCGCTTACTTCCATTATGTCCATTATTTTCAATCGAAGCTTTACATCTATACCCATTTCACCCGAAAATTATATTACTATAGTATTTTTCAAACTCGATGGGTAGGATGACAGCGGTCATTTCAATACAATTTTTCGAGATTTAGTGTTTTTAGGTTGTAAATTATATGGAGATGACACACGCGGAGAAGATAATACAATGCTCCATCTTTCGGACTTTGTTGTCAATTTTTGACTGACTACTTGGTTTGTTTGCTCGCTTGTGGCTCTGGTGATAGGACCCACGGCAAACCATGACTGTCTACAACCTATTTAAACAATTTTTTACTCAAGATATAATATTACACTCTATTGTATAAGGGCATAGGGGCTCTTGGCATTAAAAGGTCATGTTTGGAGTATTATTTCCGAATACCTAATGTTGCACCGGTAACAAAGTAGGGACCAACAAAACCCACAGACACGTGTTGAAATCCCGATCAATGAGGCTGTAAATAATAATAAAGTTATGTTATAAATTACGTTAATATACCATAAGCTTATAAGCGGATTGGAAATAAAACGAAAAAGAAAAGGAAAATGTATTTTTCTCTATAGTAAAAATATTTTGCTCGTATTTTTTCTTTAAATATTTCTCACTGGAGGAAAAACAACATCCAAGACCGCACCAATTTAGAAGTAAATAAAGCTTTTTGAAGAACTTTTAGTGGTTTCCTATTGCTCTTTGGGAGCGGCTTATTGACTGATATCTCGATTATTATTAATAGTTTGTATAGTATTTTTATTTTATTATAAAGAATGAAAAAATTCAATAACATACCTACACACAGAAAATATTATATAGACTATGTTAAAATGCAGTAAATTAAATTTATTTATTTCATGCCGATTGGCTTCTATTGTTTTAGACCCACGTGGCTCCAGTACTGTGGACTCTGGATCCCGTTTCTCAAAAGCTTGTAACTTGTAATACAAGCGGATGTCACTTTTTGACAGCTTTTGTTAGAAAGGGACTTCCACTTGTTTACAAGTTACATGCTTTTGAGAAACGGGCCCAGTATAGGCTCATACGATTTAGATAACAGGATAAGCAGCCAAGATATCTTCTGAATAAGGTAGGTATTTTAATATTGGTTTTTATTTCATTAATGTTATAAACACGGATACCTACTGATAAAAAATATAAATCGATGAGAATAGTTATAATTATTCTCCATTAGATAATCTTATGGACACAATAACAACGAAATTCTTTCTGCGCAATTTTTTTATCAAATACTTACCTAGGTACTCATAAGAACATCACGCACTAATAAGCTATTTGGTTTGGCTTGGTAAGTGATTTATGCATATTTAATTAAATTAAGAAGATCATAAAGTTACACTAAATTAAAATTAATGAGCCTATTTGGGTTTACCGTCAGAAAAAAATTCTGAGGAAGGTCAAAGAGTAATTTAAGTAGGTATCTAATGTAATTAATTACCTACCTAAATAAATCAGGGTCCAGTTTTACTCATTTGATTTGAATAATACATTTCTACCTACCTATGCATAAATGTTTGCAAACAGATCCAAGCGATTTTATAGGACAAGTGCCAGTTGTGGTGACTATTAGGGATACATAAATACGATAATAGTATGAAAATAATCCGGAACTCGCGGGTTCATGGCCAGGTCTTCCTACCAATGAGTTTTTCAGAACTTATTTACAGTCTTTTCGGAGCAGGAAAACATCATCAGGAAATCAGCCGAATCAGAAGAATCCCAATAAAGCGTCTTCCCCTCTGTATTTGAAGGTCATATCGCAATCACTTTGAATAAACTAGTACATTGTAGTTAGCTGGAAGAGATCCCTTAACGGGATAAGTTCGCCTTTGTACACATTTACTTGATGATCTCTGTGTTATGTACTTGTTTTGTGCAATAAAGTGTTTACTACTACTACTACTACTACTACATACGCCAAATCTTGGTATTAGTTGCTAAGCGAACCCCAGGTTCCCTGGCAAAAGTCGGGACAACGCTAGGATGATGATGAATGATGATGACCTCGACGAAAATTATAAAATCACTGCTGTCCAAGTCGCTAAAATATTCGCAGAATTGATATCACGACGTGTAACTCAAAGGGACATTATCACAGGGCGTCTAGTCGAACGCGATAATTACTCGCGATAAGCGCGTCGTTATGCTAATGTCCTGTGGGGAACCCACACGGGTTAAATAACTGGGGATTATCTCTTCTACTTCAGCGTGTATGCTCCCACCGTTAGTCATACATCTATCTAATCCCGTTCCATTTGAACCGATTTGCTTTTACTTGGATATTTTCTATTCACTCATGATATTTTTGATAATGTTTGCCTCTTCATCAGTATTTTCATGATTGTTCTGGTTTTTTTGTAATTTTTAATTTAATTTTTTATTGTAAAAAAACTAGCTAATAATATAAAAAAAGTTACTGTTCAAGATGTTATAAAAACACATTCAGGTACACCTGTGAAAATAAGTTGCTATTTTAATCATTTGTCCTGAAACCTGGCACAGGATGGTGTCAATAACAATGACAGCCCTATTCAAGCAAAACGCTACGAATCGTATCTCAGCTACCACGCAGCGCTCAACATTCTATACTACACCCAGAACCGCAAAGACGTAAGTCAACACACCGCTCATGTATCCCTATTCCTTTAGACGTGAACGCTGTCACTATTTGAGTTAATAACGACTTTTTGCCATAGCCGTTATGTTTACATTTGCATGTAGTTGCAGTTAAAGCTGAGTTCTGTAAACAACTGGCAGTGCAGACTTGCTTAATATTGCGTTAAACAGATTAGTACATTTGATTTAAGTTTGGTTGACGAGAATGGAAATTACTTGTAGCGGCTTTGTAGGTCGTATCAAATTAATACTTTGGATTGTCTTTGAGGCTTTGATTGGAAATCTTCACACGTCTAACATAGTTCGCAATAGTTATTTACGGTATAAGTGCGGAAAAGAGGAAATCCGAAACGAGTGGCGATAAATTAAAACACGACCGAAGGGAGTGTTTTAAATCGACACGAGTTGCGAATTACCTATTCGCACGCGTATCGTACAACGTTTTGTACTACGTGCGGGAAAGTAACACCATATGTACTGTAAATGCTTTTACAGTACATATGGGGCTACTTTTCCGCACTAGTGCGTAAAATAGCACTTTTCGTGCGTATGTCGAAACTTTAAAGTGCCATATGTACTGTAAAATGTTGTTCGATACACGTGCGAATAGGTAATTTGCAACTCGAGTCGATTTAAAACACTCCCTTCGGTCGTGTTTTAATTTATCGCCACTCGTTTCGAATTTCCTCTTTTTCGCACTTGTATCGAAAATAATTATTTTATCCCTCATGAATAAATACCATGATCTGTTTGTTATTTATAATAATTAAGTTCCATATTCTTGGCTGGATTTCTTAATCTATTTTTGGTAATGAAATTGACTTAGCAATATATTAGGTATATTAATTATTTTAGGTAAAGAATAGAAGATGGAAGGACCTTTGTATGTACCTTTTTTGCAATATCTTGAGACCGAGTTTATTTATATATTTGGAAAATGGATAACAATAATAGAATAAAGATGAATAACATAAAAGTCTTAAGTAACTAAAAATCAGCACAATCTTAGACGTGATTCAGATAACCAATTTAATAGATAGTTAAACCGATGGAAGCAATTTAAATCATGTCAATCACAGAGATGTCAAATAACTACGATCTTCACAACTTAGTTATACGAACATTTTGATAATGGACTATAGGTCTATTACTTAACTGAGGCGGGGAGTACCTACTTACACTTAGGTTAATTACGGCCTGACTGAAGGTTTGGTTCTATGAAACTGATTTGTATTTGGTTAAGTAAATTAAAATTAAATACCTGAACTAGATTTCGTCCAAATACTAAACTACTTTCAACTAGAAATATACATACATACATACATACATACGGGTCAAACTGAGAACCTCCTTTTTTTGAAGGCGGTTAAAAATACCACTCAACTGCCTGAGGTAAGTGGTACAGTCATCATCAATAGTAGCATATATTATTTATGAAACAACGTGCCAAAATTATTCTGCCACCCTCTGTTACTTTTCCAGATAGAGATATATTTCAATAATTCGCGTTTTCATAAGTAGGTATCTGTAACACTTAATATATATTATTATATCAATTTTTGTTTTAAGCTATCAGAGAATGCCAGATAATTTTCCGCTCCGCTACTTCTGAGGTTGACAAGAGTTAAGACGAGGGCGCGTGCAAAATTTGCCTTCTCATAGAGACGTAGTCCTCATTTTCCTCTCTGCAAATTAGACATGATTGAAAATATTTTGACACAATTTGTTGTAACTATATCTACCACAGCTATGTCCCTACGTTTGATTTTTTTTTCGAATTACCTATTATAAGAAATAAGACCATTAAAAATTTGTATAAAATCTATTTTCGCTCCTAATTTTTACAATAAAGAAAAATCGATATCATATTTTTCATAGCGTCAATATACAGAGACGAACATGGGGACTACGTTTATATGGGGAAGCGGCCGTCTTCTTTCCTCTTAATGCTTATGACGAAACCGTCGCTATTAATCATGGAGTTATTAAATAGCATATTAGGTACATTTAAAAGAGTACATCGGAAACTCCCGAATAAACATCCATTACCCACACGATATTAAAATACGAGCAAGGTCTATTTACAGCCGGATGTCTTTTTGCAAATCCGAACCCATTTTGAGAAGGGTCTCTGGCACGTGAATAGACAACCTTTATCTGTAACTAGCATCATGTCATGTCGGGTGTTTACATTATATCTGGATGTAAAGGCTCACACACAAGAGCGAATTCATTCATGTTTCAGTATGTATAATACTTAATTAACCGATATTTTTAGGTGAACGAGTACAGAACTATACGGTACGGTACGGTTCTTCGGTTGAGAACTCTATCTAACATTACTGTATATACGTTTTTGGCAGAAAAATCATTATTGGTAGAAGCTTTTATCTTTGACTGTACTTTTCTTACGATATACTACTAATACTCATCGAGACAATTCTAAAAACCCGTAACACAATTAGGTTGCGTTGTTTCATTACAGAGTTCCTATGGCCACCTCCTGTCTCCATCATCAGATCGGCTCGATGGTACCATAATATTGCATTGTCACCCGACTTACATGTATGCAAATTTTCAGCTTCATTGGAAGTCGAAAAGTGGGTCAAATTTACCTTGCAAGATTTGACCCATACAAACATAGTTACATAAATACATATTTACACAAGCACCTACATTGCAAGTTAAATAAAAGCTTGTAAAAATAATCAAGTTATTTAATTTATAAACGCGTACTCGTATTGTTTTATGCATTAAAACGCAAAATACTTCGCAATACGATTATTTCCAACAAATGGAACTTGGTCGTTTACTTTTGGCTCATCAAAATGGCCAAGCCGTTTTCAAGCACAAATATTCCGTCGGATGTACAAATATATTTATATTATGGTTAATATTCAATAAGTTATACAAAACCATGTCCTTCCATGGTTTCTCCATACGTTTGTGTGGAAAAGCCGTCGCCCACTGTTGTTTTATTAATATATATATAATGTAAATACATTACGTATTTAATGGCATATGGTATATTGAGATATATATTATTAAAACAACAGTGGGCGACGGCTTTTCCACACAAACGTGTGGAGAAACCATGGAAGGACATGGTTTTGTATAATTTATTGAATATAGCTAAATTTTACATAATTTATTAAAAACTAGTTTCATAAAAAATTCAAAGCATACATTAATTTGCGTAAACATATTTACTTTAATGTTCATATCCAGAAAGAAAAGTGGGGAACACATTTGTGTGGAGACGCGGTTACGTGACGCCGTCTTCCGTTACATAGGCGCGTTTTCCTTGCGGGGGGCCCGCCGCGCTCAAGCGCTGCCCGGAAAACGCGCCTGTGTGATGAAGCCTTTAAGATTTCCATTAATTTATTTTTTAGCTCTAATGATGTACATTATGTAGTCGTAGTATCTGTTTATGACTACCGACTTTTAATGCAAACCGGCATTTCAACTAATGTTGGGATATAAAGTACGTTATATTAGAGATGGGCCGAACATGGATTTTGCCGAATACGAATATTCGGCCGAATATTCGGTTCAGTTCAGATCATACCGAGCCGAATATTCGGTTGGGCTAAATATGTCTAAAACGCTGAAAACAAGTTCATACAATTCCGCGATGGGTTATTCCCACTAGTTACCACCAAGTTGTTACCAGTGGTAACTACTGGGATTTTTTTTCCCACCTTTTACCACTGGTAACTACTGGGAATAACAGTAGTTACCACCAAGTTGGTTTAGTGGTAACTACTGGGAATTTTTATTCCCAGTAGTTACCACCAAAATTTTGTTAGAGTTAAATACTAATAAAAACAGTATAAAATAGTTTAGTATAAATATAGAGTGATTTAATAAACAATTATAAGCCGATTGGTGTTTTAGTAAACTGCCTTAAACGTGACCAAGAATATTGAAACAGTTTAACCGGTACTAGTACAAAAACTATAAAATATGTAAGATAAATTTAATAATCCACTTAGATTATTTTTCAAGTGATTTTATTAGGTAATTCAAAATCACTATATATTTATACTATACTATTTTTATACTGTTTTTATTAGTATTTAACTCTAACAAAATTTTGGTGGTAACTACTGGGAAAAAAAATTCCCAGTAGTTACCACTAAACCGAGTTGGTGGTAACTACTGGGAATAATTTTTCCCAGTAGTTACCAGTGGTAAAAGGTGGGAAAAAATTCCCAGTAGTTACCACTGGTAACAACTTGGTGGTAACTAGTAGGAATAACCCTTCCGCGATCTGCACTCCGCACGTGTTTTTTACCCTTTCCTCTCTGGATCGCGAAGTGCACCCGCACTAGCTAGCGGACGCTCTTAAAAAGAATTTGTTTATTAGGCAAATATTCGGCAATTCGAACCGAACTATTTGGCTGAATACGAACATTGAAAAATATGCCAAATACCGAATAAATACCGAATATTCGTCCCATCTCTACTTCATATACTTATTGTTTTAGTCTTGAATCCATTGATGCTGCCACACGAACAGTAAACATTGTAGGTAGTTATTTACATAATGGCATGCAGGTATGTAGAATCTCCACACGCGCCTATTAATTAAATTAAATAGTCATTCATTAAATTATTTAAATGGCCCAAAATTATGTTTAAACACCTATTAGACTAAGAGATGAAACTAATTGATTGAGCACCGACCATAACCATAACTCGGTCCATTTTTTTTAATGCTAAGTTAATTTAAGTTGAAGCATTTAGATCGTAAAATAACTAGAGATGCAAAGGATAGTTGTTTGGCCGGATACCGGATACCGGATATCCGGCCTGTACACTGGCCGAATATCCGGTATCCGGCCGCCGGATATTAGTCCGGCGGAACTATACCTATATTTTGAGTTTTGCAGGTGCGCGTTGTGCAGGTTTCGACCTGTTTCGTAGTGAACACAGGTAGTGAACGTTCGCGCGGACACATTTTTAGGATTGTAACGAGTTTTATCATGTCATTACGTAGTAAGTTCGTTTATAGTTACAAGTGTACGCGCGTATTTTTGTGTAAACAAATAAGTGTATTGTGTGACATTGGTTACATATTCATTTCTATCTACTGTGTCGTTAGCATTATGACCGTGACTGTTTTTTAGATTCCATTTTTTACCGCAAAATGTGTTAATTTTACTATCAGGTATCCAGCCGGATAGTAGGTCACTATCCGGTATCCGGCCGGATACTAAAATAACGGCCGGATAGGCCGGATACCGGATAGTAACCGGATATCCGGTGCATCTCTAAAAATAACGAAATAAATGTCTTTTTTAATTATTAATATTTATTTGGTAAGTATCGCTATAAATATTTTATAAGACTTTTCTACATGTAGGTATTTTACCTTTGTTTGAATTTCTTCCCAAATATATTCAGGTGTAGGTCGATGTTTTCCTTAATCGAAAAACTTATAGCATCAATGGTCATATATACCTATCATGATATACCTATCGTACATACTCAACTTCCGAAAAATTCATTGGTACGAGCCAGGATTTGAACCCGCGCCACGCCGCTTTTTGATAGATGATATGTGTGTGCGATGTAAAGATTACGCATTTCATTAGCGACCTATATCTGTGTCATTCTGTTTTAAATTCCATCCATTTCTCGTATTAATACGCCTCCCCAAAAGCAAATGATAAATGGGGTGGAATGGAAAGTGGTTAAAAATAGACCGTGAGGTCTCCACTTCATAATGAAACGGAGCCGCCGTCACACGGCGATTAAACTTCGCGGTGCGAATCAGACTGATTTCAATGTCCATATTGATTTCATTGGTTATTTAGAGGTTCTAAATATAACGGCCGACGATATAAGAGATTCATTCCATCGGGAAAACCCCGAAGCAATTGAGCAAATTCGAAAACGAAGACTAGAATTCACTAGTGTAAGTGCGAAGTATGCTTACACTGATATCAAATATAAAATTTATAATATTCAAGGATCAAATTAGGAATGCTCCCATTTCAATGAACTCTCAATTACTATAGCAAATCCCTACGGAGATAGATATTTGATAGCAGGTTCATATATATGTATGTATTGTGTCTAACATATATTATATATTATATATATGCTAGACACAATACATATATACATTTCCGATTAGCTGGCGGATGTATCCAAATGTTTACGAGTGTGTGCGCGCCAGCAAAGTTATTAAGCGCCTCTTTACACAAACTTGTATAACTATGCCGACTGTACATTCTATGCGCTGATATTAATAATCCTTCTTGTCTAATATTAAATATACCTACATTATCGCACTGAACGGAGACAACGAATACTACAAGAAAGAACAGTCGTAATCTAAATAACTTCGATACATTCAGTTCATCTCATTCAGTTTATCTTAGTTTGACTACCATTTCATAATGTATCTCTCAGTTACTTAAAGGTTAGCTGGAAGAGATCCCTTAACGGGATAAGTTCGCCTTTGTACACATTTACTGGATTATCTCTGTGTTATGTACTTGTTTTGTGCAATAAAGTGTTTACTACTACTACTACTACTACATTCCCAAACATCCACGAAACCATTACCTACTGTACTCGTACGGTGTATGTACCTGATTTATTAAACACGTACGAGTATACTACCTATATAACATATCAACAGAAATATACTATAGGTACGTGTCTGAAAACCGGTAGGCAAACCTACCACTAAGCTCATTTTGCTCAATGCCTCTCAAGACTATGGGCCCGATTCGGATTTTGTAATAGACATATATTAGATATCTTTTAGACATCGCCATGATAGGATAACGATATGTTTAAGATCTAACCTGTCAAATCTGACATTTGCGCGATTCTGGAGATACTCTTGAACGATTTCCACAATATATGACTTAGAGATCCAATTCACATCTAATAGATATCTAACTCTATCTAACGTAAAAGTGACATTGGTTGCCCGAATTGCGCTGCAAAAGAGAACTAGTTGAAATCTAAACTATAACGTATCTAGAATGGATCTAGTACGTGTCGTCTCTTGTGAATATCTTGAAGTTCGAATACGGCACAGTATTACGTTCACACGTCTTGATGAATATGAATGTGTGCAATTGTTATGCCTTGTTTGTCGCTATGTGATTCATTTAATATCTCATCTTAAGTGAGATGGAGCGTAGCGAGGAATGTTAGCGCATTAACAAATTGTTTGTAATGTTATGATGGAGAAGCTTTTGTTCCCGATCCGTGTCTAGGTAGTATCTCTGTACCTAAGTATTGGCAAACATATTGGTACACGCAACTTTAAATATGATGGCTAATAATATTTTACTGAACTATGTGTGTTAACACACAGTTACAACCTAGTTATTGAAAGGCAAAATGTATTCAATTCTTTTAAGGGTTCCGTACCTTAAAAGGAAAAAACGGAACCCTTATAGGATCACTCGTGCGTCTGTCTGTCTGTCCGTCCGTCTGTCACAGCCTATTTTCTCCGAAACTACTGGACCAATTAAGTTGAAATTTGGCACACATATGTAAGTTTGTGACCCAAAGACGGACATGTAACGTAAATAAATGAATTTTAAATATGGAGGCCACTTTTGGGGGGTAAAATAGCAAATTTAAAAATAAAGTTTTCCAAACAATATCGTGTTATATATCAAATGAAAGAGCTCATTTTGAGAATCTCAAATATATTTTATTTATAATTTTAAGATAAATAGTTTAGCAGTTATTCAAGAAAATAGGCAAAAAATTACCATTCCTCCCCCTTTATCTCTGAAACTACTGGGTCTAAAATTAAAAAAATAAAATACACTAAATAGTTCTTTACCTATAGATGACAGGAAACACCTATTAGAAATGTGCAGTCAAGCGTGAGTCGGACAAGTACTTAGTTTTTGATCCGACGCCTACGGGTTTTTTAAAGACATTTTACTCACTTTTCATTTAAAAAAACATATTGTTAAAAATACATGTAACGTAAAAAATGGATTTTAAATATGGAGGCCACTTTTGGGGGGTAAAAGAGCAAATAAAAAAATAAAGTTTTTCAAACTATGTCGTGTTACATATAAAATGAAAGAGCTCATTTTGAGAATCTCAATGTTTTTTTATAATTTTAAGATAAATAGTTTAGCAGTTATTCAAGAAAATAAGCAAAAATGACCATTCCCCCTTCATCTCTGAATCTACTGGCTCTAAAATTTTGAAAAAAATAAACTATAACAAATAGTTCTTTAGCCATAGATGACAGGAAAACCTATAAGAAATGTGCAGTCAAGCGTGAGTCGGACTTAATTAAGTACTTAGTTTTTGATCCGACCCCTGCGGGTTTTTTAAAGACATTTTACTCACTTTTCATTAAAAAAACATATTGTTAAAAATTGTGTAATGTACGGAACCCTTGGAACGCGAGTCCGACTCGCACTTGGCCGGTTTTTTTAATTTGTACATATTATTATAGAAAATGAAAAATAACCAACCGAAATTACTCTTAGAGATTAGCATCAGAAAATAAATGGAATCAAGGCCGTACTGGAAAATTTTACTCACTTATTATACCTATAATATGTGTAATACGTATAAATTAAAATATTGACGAATGGGTACAAATCACATACTAGCTTTTATTGATGCTATAAACTTATTTTATAAGGTTTGCTTAATTAATTTATAGTTATAAAACCAGTTTATTACCAGAACGCATCTGAGGCAAGGCTATTTGTATCACGATTGTAAGCATGTTTTTATGACTATGCATTTTGCAGACCTTTATGTGTCACCTGTTTATAAAATAATAATATAAACTAGGCTTTGTAAGCGACACTTTGTATTTTGTGCACTTGTTATTGTGATTCAGCAAAATTGGAGATGCATGGGATTAGATACGTAACAGGAAATGTTGAGTAGTCTGCATCAGACTGGCATTTGAAGTGCTTATACATCGACCTTAATTACTTACGGTACAACAGGAGTACGCGCACATGTTTCAGCGTATATAATTCTGGTACATTATTGCCGAGAGGTAAACTAATCAATTATTTTATCGAAACTTCACGTCAAAAACGTTAATACCAATTTCCCTGATTATTTTTTTTAATAATTTAAGGGTGATTCTTAAATTATGTCCAAATAAATTTTTTTTATAAAAGTTTTTTTTTTTCACATAGTATTACATATATCAAAAGTACATACAAAAAGCAATTTTTATATTCATATGGTCAAGCTTAATACCCTCGGGAAAGGTAAATAAAATGAGTACATAAACACGGTTGTGACAAAGTGTCACTCAGTCGCGACATTTCGGCATTTTGGTGGCCAACTTAGCTATTTTGATTTATATAGTTATTTTAACATAGGCTAAATCACTCCTATGACTACGACAAATCTAATGACAGCTCAGACGTCGAAATCCGTCAAACTATAAAGGCTGTAGAGCGTGACAAAGAATTCGATACACATCATACATACATACAAGTGAAAATATTTTTTTTTGCTTTGGCAGTCGGGCAATAATCGCAAATAATCTGTAGCTAATAAAAATACATTACTGAAAAGTGCATGTGCCTCTAAATTAATCAACGAATTAAGAATGACACGACCACGTGTCTATATGTCACGAACGTGGACTCAAAAGTCCGTGGTGGTGACAGATTTTTGAGGCCACGGTCGTGATAATTTGGAACATGTTCGATATTACATAAACATTTCCTTTGATTTTGCAAATGTTAAATAATTAGCTTAATCTGCAATGTATGAGGTCTGATGTTACAAACAATAACGTGAAACTGCATCTTACTTTTAAAACTCTAACACGGCGGTGATGCGTTAAGGTTGACCATTTTTTCAAATGAACACAAATTATATTACCACGCGCGGTGGTGACGCGAAAACTAATCACCAAATGTATGTTGTTTAAAATTATATAAAATCGTTATAAATCCATACAATTTTTAAACAGTCTTGTAGAACAAGGATTAGTGTTTTATATTTGATATACCTAAATTATTATAAAATCACTTCATATTAAAAAAAAATCAAATATCACAAAATCTGGGGAAGTCACACTACACGGTCCGTGACATTTCAAAAGTCAAAGTCAAAAGTCACGCACGCTGGCTGCTTTGTACAACTGTCACCGGTTTACAAGCTTATCATTACGAATATATATATTTACGTTCACATCTCTGCAAATTCGTCTTTGTAATCTGATGCAAGAGAACAAAATGCATAAACAAGTGTTTAAATACTTACTCGTAAGTACTCATAAAACTATATAGCTCGGCAATTTGAGAAATAGTCATTTTATGCCTTAATTTATAGTGACAGGCGTTAAACGATGACTAGGTATGCCACCTTGATGTAGACATTATTCCGAAGGTATAAATGTTTTATTAGCAAAAGGATGCTATTCTCCTAGTTCTTTTGGTTCGCCATTGAAAACATATTATCTATACAAAACAATTACACATGAGATATGTAACAAAAACGACGCGCAGATTATAAGTACATTATGAAAATAAAAATAAAACTTGTGCTACGAGTATCAGTGGTTTTAAACAATAGTGTTACACTCAACTTTTGCTTGACACCAGAGTCCTACGCATACCCAAAAGTTAATCCAAAAGTCATCAATAAAATTATATTGATGCAAAGTACACAAACACAGGAAAAGTACAGGCTTTGAGTGGGTGCTCGGTGAATCTCCAGTCTAATTAGATAATTGTTTGTTTATACAAACTTTTTAGATCACTCAACTAACAGTCCTTTTTGACACCGCTTAAGGAAAAATATAATTATGCTTATTAGTGTCATTTTTGGTTTCATTTCCTAAGCATTTTATTGATTAGTGTAATCATTTAACAGAGTGGCTAGTTGTAGTTCCCAAAACAAATAATGACCTATATAAACTATGCAACCTACCTACCTCGAACCGTCTCAAGGTCTCAATTATGTATTACTTTAGATGGAATGACATAAATTTATTTATTTATTTAGTATACATAATAGATCCTATCTTAGAATTTACGCGTCAGCCTTTACTACTTATATAAAACCCAACTTTATTAACTGAAAACATTTTAAAAGTGTATTTTAAAATGTGGTGAATTACAGCAATTACTTATTGTAAAATAAATGCAATAAATTGTCTCGGGACCCTATGGCAATGTACCTGGCTCGCAGAGTGACGGTTAGTGGTTGGAGCTCGGCCAACTTAGAACACTTTATTGTGTTTAAGTACTAAATTTCAAATAAAACACTATACATACAATATTATACATAATAATGTACAAACAATTAATTTTATTATAGTATTTATTCTAATTGTGACATCTGGTGATTTGCATTTTCTTATCACGTCATATAGATTATATTGATTCTAGTCGAGCTAGATGTTATGACAGTTTGCATTATTGCCCTCAGTACATTTTCTCTTTTCGATTACAGTAATCGTTTAATCTCATTTTAAAACAAATAAAAAGTTATATTATCACAGGTAAAATTTGTTAGCTTGTATTTTAACTATATAAATACTATAACTCTCGTAAGACTAACACATACTTGTTACTCGCTGCAGGTTTTGCTCCGGTAGAAGATTATCGAAACGGATCGCAACATCTAGAGCGATAATGATAATCGACTAAAATTACGTAATTAATATGTATTATTTTTAAAACACATTATTTTCTTCCATTAAATATAAATTATAGTATCCTTTTATAATAAAACTTGTTTACATCCGATAACGAAGTTTCTATGACAGAATTTGTTCTACTTTCACTTAATTATAACCATTTCTCAAAACGTGAATTATGGCTTAAAAATCTCGTATGTTCGCATTTATCGGAATAAAAATAGCGCTATAAATAATAGTAAATAATATTTATAATAGTTGTTATTAGAAGAATAATAATAAATCGGTCCAAGACTTGGACATGGGCCAAAACTAAAAACAATTGTCATTAATTAAATTATCTTTAGAAATAGCATTTAAACTGGGGGAATACCCAGCTGGCGACAAATTTGACTTTAATAAATGACTGTATGTGACGTCCCACGGGTACCTTATGGCCGTTGGCGCTTACGCTATTATTAACGCCGCTCCGCCGCCGCGCGCTATTATTATTGCGGCGCTATGCGACGTACGCGCCAAGTGCCATAAGGTACCTTTTGCCGTGGAACGTCACATATAGTGTTTACGCCGATAATTTTGCAAAAGCAAACATCCCTGGCAAACCGTCAAGTTCGCTAAAGCAAAATTTGTATAACGTCACAAGGTTAGACATGCGATGTAATGCACTGAGAGAACCAGCGTCGAATTGCGGCCCTAGGAAATCGGCCAAGATCATGTCATTTGCTGATATGGTTTGTTGAATTTGACACATATATCCTGTTGTCAGGTGTGTCTCACTCCGCGATTTCGTCGCTTTGCTACAGGTAGCTAAAAGTACATCCGTTCGGCCGCAATTTTGGGGAAAGCCATAAGCCGCGCGTGGCGCTGTCGCCACCTAGCGGCCATATCTGTGCTGATCGTAACAGACGCGTTTTGTTAGAGAGTGAGTCTTCTGTACTTAGCACTATTATTTATTCTGTGCTGTTGTTCTATTGAGTCTAAAGCCCGCGACGTAAACTTGACCCGTATTTTTTGCAAATTTATTTACGAAATTGCCGACGACGTTGATTGCGGACGACGTAGATGTTCTGTCTTTAAATATAGTTAGTGTAAATACATCGTTTTCAAAATTAACTTACAATTTAAGTACATAAATGGCGAATTAATGCGCAGGTACCTTATATGCATAAGTAGAAGGAAGTTGAAACTGGTTTTAATGAGCTTAATTTTAAATAAAACATTATTATTAGCGGGTTACGCACAGTATGTATTCATTGCATATATGATTTAAATATTAAAATATGCAAAAAACGTGGAGGTAGGTCACGTATTGTAAAACAGAAAGGGCAAAAGCGGAGTGCCTCTTTGGGTGGCCTCCTTAACGTGGCGCGGTACTGAATGAGCATATTAGCATAAAGTGTCCCGTCTGTTCAAAGTGTATGTGTCAGATCTTTAATAGTTGCCCGTTAAACAGAGCCCACGTTTTTTACACATATTCATGCATTTTCTTACGAGTAAATATTATAATGATCGGTTAGTATGCAATTTTATGTATTTTTTCATCTAATTATTATACCACTTAATGTAATCTCCATTTATATACTTAGATAACAAGTTTGAGCTTTATAAATACCTATACTAGTTAGTTACGTAGCTAGAACGTAAAGTGCCTTGGGTTGTTTTTAGGGTTCCGTAGCCAAATGGCAAAAAACGGAACCCTTATGGATTCGTCATATCTGTCTGTCTGTCTGTCTGTCTGTCTTTCCGTCCGTATGTCACAGCCATTTTTCCGAAACTATAAGAACTATAGGTACTGTTGAAACTTGGTAAGTAGATGTCTGTGAACCGCATTAAGATTTTCACACAAAAATAGAAAAAAAAACAATAAATTTTGGGGGTTCCTTAGAACTGAAACTCAAAATTTTTTTTTCATCAAACCCATACGTGTGGGGTATCTATGGATAGGTCTTCAAAAATGATATTGAGGTTTCTAATATTATTTTTTTTCTAAACTGAATAGTTTGCGCGAGAGACACTTCTAAAGTTCTAAAGTGGTAAAATGTGTGTCCCCCCTTCCTGTAACTTCTAAAATAAGAGAATGATAAAACTAAAAAAAATATATAATGTACATTACCATGCAAACTTCCACCGAAAATTGGTTTGAACGAGATCTAGTAAGTAGTTTTTATTTAGTACGTCATAAATCCCCTAAATACGGAACCCTTCATGGGCGAGTGCGACTCTCACTTGGCCTCTTTTTTTTGTTTTGTATTGTAAGTCCCCACGAAAGTTCAAATATATAGGTTACGCATAATACGTTTACATAATTGATAGGTTAATGACGATGTTCACTCTTGTATGTAAATTTGGTAAGACAAATGTAACAGCTTATTTGTCATGTTTGTATAGGGTATAGGGTCGTAGTGGCGGACTAACTGCCGTATTCGAACTTCAAGATAGTCACAAGAGACGACACGTACTAGATCTATTCTAGATACGTTATAGTTGTAACATGCCAGAATCTATCTATCATGTTATCATTATATGTAAACATATAATTATTCTATTTTTAAATCGGCTAAATTTAATTTTTGTTTCTCACGGTAATTGGAACAGCTATTTTTCGTCTTACATCTTAAATAAGCCGAAGTGACTGAAATTCTAGATAAAGTTTTGAGGGGCCTGGTAATTTATAGTAAACCAATTTATTAAGATACTTGTTTATAAAATAATTTGAACTTTATTTCAATGTCATAAAGCTTTTGCATTATAAAACATTGCCTAAAAATTAGATTGGTTCTCTTAGCTCAAGTACTAGTTTCAAATTTCGACTAACACTTCGCACGTCGTCATAAAAATGAATGAGATATGTTTGTTTTGGTCAAAATATTCTATGCAAAACTGAACCATATTATAAAGAATTAAGAAAGGGCGGAGCCCTATAATAAATGGCTCATATAGAAAAACAAAGACGATTAGAATAGGACCAGCCATATGCGGATCGGGCTTGCGTTCCGGGGGTTCCGTACATTGCACGGGTTTTAGCAATCTATTTTTTATATTAAACGTGAGTGAACTGTTTATCCTAAAATTATAAAAAAAAGAATATATTTAAGATTCTTGCGATAAACTCTTTTGTTTGATATGCAACGCGATATAGTTTGAAGAACTTTATTTTTAGATTTTCTCATTTATTCCCCAAGAACGGCATCCATATTTAAAATTCATTTGTTTACAATGCATGTCCTACTTTGAGTCACAAGTGCTAAATTTGAATTTAAATAATCCAGTAATTTCGGAGAAGGTAGATTGTGACAGACAGATAAACGGACGCACGGGTGGTCCTATGGGGTTTCCGTTTTTACCTTTTGAGATACGAACCCTAAAACAAACTGAGGTGTCAACCCACAGCCGTCATAATAATATTTTAAACCACACCCATTAAGTAGGTCAAATTGGACCTTATTTTAATTAGTAAATAGGGTTTAATTTGTATGCGATTATGAAGTTCAGCATTGGTTTGAGGTATACCAATGAGGGCAAAGGAACTGGGAATAGCGGGGAAGAGTCATGGCATGGTAGGGATGTTTATAAGGAATTGCACAAGCATTTTCTTGGCCTTCAGCAGTCCGTTGGAACTGGTTCAATAGTGTAGGTGGTTAGGTTAACCTAGGTTACCTATGTTGTGTCCTGGCCTGGACTTTGCTAGAATCTTATGATCCTGGTAGAGTTTGGGTTGGAGCATAATATAACGTAACTTGTTGTGGGGTTTTATTTGATAGTTTTAGAGAAGTTCAATTAATTTGTGTTAATTTTGAGGGTTTTATTGTTTATTGGTTTGTGGATTGGACAAGCGCTAGTATAATAAATTTGTACTAAGTGAAGTCTAAACTATTGATCAATAGACTTAATAAGATTATAAAGTTTGTGTTGTTCATAGTGCCATTCATAGTGAATTTAAATTATTTTATTTGTTTATTGATTTGTGCTCAGACAAGCGCTAATGTATGTATTATATATTAGTGAAGTTTAGGTTACAAATCAATAGTGTTAAAGGTTTTAAAGTCTTGTTTAGTTTTCAGTGCAATTTATTAAGTTGTGATTTAATTGTGTTTAATATATTTAGTGTTTTGACTAGGATTATTTTAGTAATATTTAACACTGAAATGATCTTGGTTGGAGGACTTTATATATTAATTTAAAGTAGTTTTGCGACATATTTCATAGCTTTCTTATATAAATTATGGGGTAGACAGAACAAGTTCCAATTCAGCACAGTGCTGGGTGGTTAGAGAAATAGGGCGGGTAACCAAACGGTGTCAACTACAGCCCTAGTTCACTAATTGCGGATTTTTGATAAATACCAGGTGGGACCTGGCAGTTCCTGCGTTTATTAAGACAGGTTTTACCCCTGGAATCTGGACGATTTGGGTTGTCAACTAGACTTCTTAAAAAAGCCAGGTTCTAGTCCAAATATCCCGTATCTATGTATTTATATATTCACTTTTATATTACCCTTTTCCGGCTATATATCCGCTGTCCCAACCCCCTGTGTGGATATATTGGCCAGCACACGAGGAATAGGATCTAGACTAAATCGAGCTTCCTCACTCGTCTTAGTTAGCTGTAGACTAGAGATTACTCATTGCACATCGAGTAATTACGCGAGTAAATTAAATGTGTATCCCGGGATACTAGTTTGCAAATATATCGGTAGATTAGTTGGTTAGTTTAGCTGTTAGGGCTAGGTTTTATATTTGTTTGGCTTATGGAATGTAGGATTAATCTAGGTTTATAATTTTAATTTAACAAAGCCATTAGATATTCTCAGTAGATAGCTAGGTTCCCTTTCGATTTGATACATATGGCTATTTTTATTGTATATTACGATGATAATTATGGGTTTATGGGTTAATTTCAAAAATAGCTATAGCTAGGATGTAGTGTGGGGTTAGGGAATATTAGGATTTATTACATATACTTATTTATGACTTGTTGACAAACTTGACATATTTACTTATGACTTTAAATATATCTTGGTCCTTTGCAACGCTACTGGTAGAAATATATTGTGGGAAAAACTAAAGTTAATAACCACAATATACTGTAGTATTGTAGAGTCAATTTGCTATGAGAGAAATATTTATTTTGCCTGTCCCTTGGCAGTCTGTATGACGATTTCATTCTGTTTTCTACAGATCTGTAATTTTCACACTTGGCCTTAAAAATACAAGGTCATATTATTATTGAAATATATCAGTGAGTGGTTTGTCCGGGCTAGGTCGAGGCAGATGCAAGACCGTAGTTTATTTTGGTCCGAAAGTGAGATTCAAAATGACTACAGCTAATGTTTGGATAATATCATTTCATTGAATATTGAAATACGTATACTACAAAATTGCAGTATTCTGGGGAATTAGAGTGGATCAAATACAGCTGCTCTACTACCAGTATTTTGTTATGTTAAATTGTCCCTTTGATTTCCTCTCAATATTGACGAAAAATGTCACAAAATAATGACTTGGTCAAATGGTGAAGTAGGCCAGTCATTATAAAAGATGTCCCTTCTGGACCACAAAATAGTTCCTTCCGAACTGGGGCGGGGATTCTGACCTGCAACTGGATGATGATCACGGGTGTCGCGGAGGCGGAGCGACATCTATACCCCAAAAACAAAAATGTTTGTAATTGTGACATTTATTAGAATTCATTCTGACATTGACCAACTGACTATTACATTTGACAGACTTTACTTACTTTGACATACTTTACTGACAATAGACTTTACTATGACATTTCTCGGACAAACTTAATTATGACATTTTACTATTGACTTTTTGTTTACATCATATTACTGACTTAGTCAGACTAAGTCTAACATTACTAAAACTTGCAATAATCTTTCTTACAACTCGGACATATTTTATTCTGACATAATTTACGGTTTAATAATTATTTGACATTATTAGGATTCATAACTCATTCCTTATATGCGAAAAGGATTTCGGTTACTATTAGCGGTTACGACGAAGGGTTCTACATAAACACTAGACGATCATTTGGCCAATTTACTGATCCAATTCAAGATATTAACTTATTTAATTAGCTTTTTAGGTTATTTACATTATTTTATAATTATTAATAAAGGTATTTACGGATTGCGGTATTTTAAAAGGGTTTTAGAATTTTAGATTTTCTTATTGGAATTTTTAGTGTTTTAGGCTAGTCTAGATCTATCTAGGTAGGGTAAAGTAGGGTTAGTTGAGTAGAGAGGTGGGAGAGTGTTACAATTGGTGCCAGAGACCAGGATAAAGTTTATATCATTTAATTTTATTAATTTGTAAAATTGGTTCCGTGACCGCGGATAACTTAACATATTTTTTATAGTTTATATTTTATAATAATTCGTTCATTTATAAAATTATGCCGTGACTGTTTTGTTTTATATAATTTATATTGAATTAAGTTTATTTCATTTGATTCTATTATTTGATCAACGTTATTAGTTTCATTTTAATTTTGAGTTACATGTCTTGTTTTGGACAAAGTTGTTGTTATAGTTGATTTGTGTAAACGGTCGATTATAGCAACACAATTGTTGTCGTGAAAACGGATAGCATATTATGGGATTGAGTTTTTTTTGCTAATTAGAAAACGTTTTTTATGATCATTCTAAAAATAAATTTTAGGCGTATGTATTCATTGCCAAGATAGTCGTAGCTTTTACATACTTTTACGCGATTAAATATTAGAACTTAAAAAAAAAAATCTTAGTTGGCTAAAATTATTAAAGTTGTATATATGGGGAGGCGTACATGTACATACTTATATAGTAGTTTTCTAAATGTAATTTGATAGTTGATTGCTAAAATTATTAAAGTTGTATACATGGGGAGGCGTACATAGTAATGCTTCAAATAGTCTAAAATTGCAGTTTTGTTGTTATTAGATTCTGATATGAATATTCCAGTCGTTGTAGAATTTAGAAATTAGAAATACGTGGCATTCCTTAAAGTTATCGAGAATAGTTAGACTAGTCACAAAAACAAGTCGCGCCGGCCACTTAACTGAAGTTGAGTCTATTATTGTTTAGAGTTAAAGTCATTCGTAGAAGTTACAAAAAATATCGTCGCGCCAACCACTTGAATTGCAATACGAGTGTTGTTTTCGTTAACGCTCGAGGTTAAAGTGTGAGAATGTGTTAATTTTTTACCATGTAGGGAATAACTTAGTGTAGAATCAAATAAATAATAAGATTACTTACGTTTTTGTGCTGAAGTTATGCTTAGTGCTCAGCTGTGGATAACATTATTTTACTAGAGTCACTAAAATTGGAAACATTAAAAATAATAAGTAAAAGATAGTAAGGAAAAAATTTTTTTTGTTTAATTCATCAAGGTATATTAGTAATTGTTTAGGTATTTACATGATTGAGCATTAACATCAAATTCCTTATTTCATAAATATTGTAGGTCTTTTATACTCAATATTGTTAACACTGCGTTATTCAACAAACTTTTTAAACAAGTCCGTAGGTACGTTGACTTGTGGATAACTTCATACAATCGGGATTTACGTTGGTGCGTGTATTCGCTCGGTGTTATAAGAAAGGGTTTATCTTTATTTTTTGAATTCTTTGAGTAGGTATAGGAATACGTAAGTTACTCCGTTGTAATTAAGCTATTGTTTTATATCTAGTGGGTATTGAAGCGGTTTATAGTTTTTGGTTTTAGTGTTCTTATGTGTAAACAAAGTTTGTTAAGAATATTACAATTTCCGAGCTAGAATTGAAATATTGAATAATTAAAAATATGTCAATATTGGAGTTTAACGTTTTACGGTATATACGAGTCAGGTTACATTTTAGGATGAATAATTATACAATTACACGTTCAGTTACTTTCAGATTTTATTTTTTCAGTTATAAATACATTTGTCACTTGTATATTTACATAAATGCTAGGAATATTTATGAGTTATTTAAATAATCAGTAATACAGAAAAGCATTTTTCTATAAGCCACATTTTTGCATTTGAATTAAATAATTTTAGATTCATGATTTTCAAATGATTAGGTAATTTGTTGTAACTTGTGACTCATACAATAAGGGCGTTTTTGCAGTGAGTGACAAGTTTGGCTTAGGTAGTTTAGGTTTCCATTCAGATCTTGCGTGGGAACTTAAAAGACTTAGGCTTAAATAAAAATAAATAATTATAATTTCAATAAATAATTAGTACGTTAGGTTAAAAAAAAAAATAGTGAATTTCAAATTACAAACAATTTATTTACCTTTGAATTTCTAGTAGTATCCAATTCAATTAACAGTTTTATTTTTATAGTTGGTAATATAATTGATCATCACATTAAATTGCTTCTTTTCATGACAAAAACGTTTTAATTTTATTTGGTCATTTTTAAATATTTTCAAAGTTTAACATGTTTACTATATTTTGCTGGGCTCTCCATAGTTATATTTATGTCAAGTAAAAGCATTAGTATTGTAGTTTTTTTTCTATCACAAGTTGGTATAGATATTTGAATTTTGACTTTGTAGTATATTGCATTTTGGTATTTTCAATCGAGTAATAGAGTCGTAAACCCAAAGTATTTTTTTAATAGATGTATTGATTGTATGTTTGCTAACAGTAAATTTTCATAAAAAGATTACACATCATTAAAACTTATTTTATTTTAATTATTTTATTAGCGGAAGTTTTGTTAGATTTTCAGGGGTGTGTGAAAGTGAGCAAGGAGGTGCATAACTATGACGAATGTTTGATGAACAAAAAAAAAATATATGCAGGACCCTGGGAAGATAGCAAGACTATAATCAAAACGCTTTTTTGACATTCTGACTGGAACATTACACTATACAAGGGAGGTAACACGGTAGTTTGGTGTTAGGTTAGGCTCGCTAAAAAAAAAAAGAGCATATTTGCAGATTTATAAACTGCCGCCGTGTTATTTCTACACTACACACAACATCAGAATAGAAACCCACATACCCATCGTTAATGTGACGTCATAGTGCTTTCTTCATATGGAAAAGCATAATGCGAGATGAGCTTAAAAAATGTTTAAAGATGAAGTGTATTATTTAGCTCATTTCGAATCAGGTTAATGATTAGTTGTGCTTTTTTATTGGTTAGTACTATTTAGTTGTTCAATTATATACAAAATAATGTTTATAATTAATACATTTTGGCACTTCATTGTAGAAGCTAAGGGTTAAGCAGAGCTTAATCTTTTATTTTAACGTCCCGTTAATGATGTACATGCTCCAGACTAGGAAAGGCTTTTTGGGGATATAAGTCATGAGTTACGGTGTTGGAATTAAATCTTTTAAAAAAGAAAAACCCGTCGAGTGACATCTCCATATGTTGCTAGGCAGAAGAGGGAAGCGACTCGTCGAGTGGCATTATATGCTGCTTGGCAGAAGGTTCAATCTTGTCTTACGAAGGGATACGTTCAGTTCCTTTCTTGGTCGTCAAAATGCAGACTTAAGTCGGAAACGTGCGTATGTATCATTCGGATCGATAGAAGGATCACAACTTCTATTCTCTTGTTGAGGCAGGATTAACTGGTTGCGCTTTTAATTGTTTATTTTTAACATGACTGAACTTGTTAACTTATACTCTCAGAAGTGTTCATTCCTCTGTTTGGTTTAAACACACACTACACAAAGCCGCAACAAAAAAAAAAGGCACACACAGAAGGGAAGAATGTTAAAAAGGTTTCTTATTAGAGTTTAATTGCATTATTTTGATTACGATTAATTGTCTTATTTTGGTTTCATTCGAAAATTTACTTTCGCAAATATATTGTTAATATATTTAAGCTACAGCAAATTTTGGGAGGCGATTGTAACATGCCAGAATCTATCTATCATGTTATCATTATATGTAAACATATAATTATTCTATTTTTAAATCGGCTAAATTTAATTTTTGTTTCTCACGGTAATTGGAACAGCTATTTTTCGTCTTACATCTTAAATAAGCCGAAGTGACTGAAATTCTAGATAAAGTTTTGAGGGGCCTGGTAATTTATAGTAAACCAATTTATTAAGATACTTGTTTATAAAATAATTTGAACTTTATTTCAATGTCATAAAGCTTTTGCATTATAAAACATTGCCTAAAAATTAGATTGGTTCTCTTAGCTCAAGTACTAGTTTCAAATTTCGACTAACACTTCGCACGTCGTCATAAAAATGAATGAGATATGTTTGTTTTGGTCAAAATATTCTATGCAAAACTGAACCATATTATAAAGAATTAAGAAAGGGCGGAGCCCTATAATAAATGGCTCATATAGAAAAACAAAGACGATTAGAATAGGACCAGCCATATGCGGATCGGGCTTGCGTTCCGGGGGTTCCGTACATTGCACGGGTTTTAGCAATCTATTTTTTATATTAAACGTGAGTGAACTGTTTATCCTAAAATTATAAAAAAAAGAATATATTTAAGATTCTTGCGATAAACTCTTTTGTTTGATATGCAACGCGATATAGTTTGAAGAACTTTATTTTTAGATTTTCTCATTTATTCCCCAAGAACGGCATCCATATTTAAAATTCATTTGTTTACAATGCATGTCCTACTTTGAGTCACAAGTGCTAAATTTGAATTTAAATAATCCAGTAATTTCGGAGAAGGTAGATTGTGACAGACAGATAAACGGACGCACGGGTGGTCCTATGGGGTTTCCGTTTTTACCTTTTGAGATACGAACCCTAAAACAAACTGAGGTGTCAACCCACAGCCGTCATAATAATATTTTAAACCACACCCATTAAGTAGGTCAAATTGGACCTTATTTTAATTAGTAAATAGGGTTTAATTTGTATGCGATTATGAAGTTCAGCATTGGTTTGAGGTATACCAATGAGGGCAAAGGAACTGGGAATAGCGGGGAAGAGTCATGGCATGGTAGGGATGTTTATAAGGAATTGCACAAGCATTTTCTTGGCCTTCAGCAGTCCGTTGGAACTGGTTCAATAGTGTAGGTGGTTAGGTTAACCTAGGTTACCTATGTTGTGTCCTGGCCTGGACTTTGCTAGAATCTTATGATCCTGGTAGAGTTTGGGTTGGAGCATAATATAACGTAACTTGTTGTGGGGTTTTATTTGATAGTTTTAGAGAAGTTCAATTAATTTGTGTTAATTTTGAGGGTTTTATTGTTTATTGGTTTGTGGATTGGACAAGCGCTAGTATAATAAATTTGTACTAAGTGAAGTCTAAACTATTGATCAATAGACTTAATAAGATTATAAAGTTTGTGTTGTTCATAGTGCCATTCATAGTGAATTTAAATTATTTTATTTGTTTATTGATTTGTGCTCAGACAAGCGCTAATGTATGTATTATATATTAGTGAAGTTTAGGTTACAAATCAATAGTGTTAAAGGTTTTAAAGTCTTGTTTAGTTTTCAGTGCAATTTATTAAGTTGTGATTTAATTGTGTTTAATATATTTAGTGTTTTGACTAGGATTATTTTAGTAATATTTAACACTGAAATGATCTTGGTTGGAGGACTTTATATATTAATTTAAAGTAGTTTTGCGACATATTTCATAGCTTTCTTATATAAATTATGGGGTAGACAGAACAAGTTCCAATTCAGCACAGTGCTGGGTGGTTAGAGAAATAGGGCGGGTAACCAAACGGTGTCAACTACAGCCCTAGTTCACTAATTGCGGATTTTTGATAAATACCAGGTGGGACCTGGCAGTTCCTGCGTTTATTAAGACAGGTTTTACCCCTGGAATCTGGACGATTTGGGTTGTCAACTAGACTTCTTAAAAAAGCCAGGTTCTAGTCCAAATATCCCGTATCTATGTATTTATATATTCACTTTTATATTACCCTTTTCCGGCTATATATCCGCTGTCCCAACCCCCTGTGTGGATATATTGGCCAGCACACGAGGAATAGGATCTAGACTAAATCGAGCTTCCTCACTCGTCTTAGTTAGCTGTAGACTAGAGATTACTCATTGCACATCGAGTAATTACGCGAGTAAATTAAATGTGTATCCCGGGATACTAGTTTGCAAATATATCGGTAGATTAGTTGGTTAGTTTAGCTGTTAGGGCTAGGTTTTATATTTGTTTGGCTTATGGAATGTAGGATTAATCTAGGTTTATAATTTTAATTTAACAAAGCCATTAGATATTCTCAGTAGATAGCTAGGTTCCCTTTCGATTTGATACATATGGCTATTTTTATTGTATATTACGATGATAATTATGGGTTTATGGGTTAATTTCAAAAATAGCTATAGCTAGGATGTAGTGTGGGGTTAGGGAATATTAGGATTTATTACATATACTTATTTATGACTTGTTGACAAACTTGACATATTTACTTATGACTTTAAATATATCTTGGTCCTTTGCAACGCTACTGGTAGAAATATATTGTGGGAAAAACTAAAGTTAATAACCACAATATACTGTAGTATTGTAGAGTCAATTTGCTATGAGAGAAATATTTATTTTGCCTGTCCCTTGGCAGTCTGTATGACGATTTCATTCTGTTTTCTACAGATCTGTAATTTTCACACTTGGCCTTAAAAATACAAGGTCATATTATTATTGAAATATATCAGTGAGTGGTTTGTCCGGGCTAGGTCGAGGCAGATGCAAGACCGTAGTTTATTTTGGTCCGAAAGTGAGATTCAAAATGACTACAGCTAATGTTTGGATAATATCATTTCATTGAATATTGAAATACGTATACTACAAAATTGCAGTATTCTGGGGAATTAGAGTGGATCAAATACAGCTGCTCTACTACCAGTATTTTGTTATGTTAAATTGTCCCTTTGATTTCCTCTCAATGTTGACGAAAAATGTCACAAAATAATGACTTGGTCAAATGGTGAAGTAGGCCAGTCATTATAAAAGATGTCCCTTCTGGACCACAAAATAGTTCCTTCCGAACTGGGGCGGGGATTCTGACCTGCAACTGGATGATGATCACGGGTGTCGCGGAGGCGGAGCGACATCTATACCCCAAAAACAAAAATGTTTGTAATTGTGACATTTATTAGAATTCATTCTGACATTGACCAACTGACTATTACATTTGACAGACTTTACTTACTTTGACATACTTTACTGACAATAGACTTTACTATGACATTTCTCGGACAAACTTAATTATGACATTTTACTATTGACTTTTTGTTTACATCATATTACTGACTACATCACATTACTAAAACTTGCAATAATCTTTCTTACAACTCGGACATATTTTATTCTGACATAATTTACGGTTTAATAATTATTTGACATTATTAGGATTCATAACTCATTCCTTATATGCGAAAAGGATTTCGGTTACTATTAGCGGTTACGACGAAGGGTTCTACATAAACACTAGACGATCATTTGGCCAATTTACTGATCCAATTCAAGATATTAACTTATTTAATTAGCTTTTTAGGTTATTTACATTATTTTATAATTATTAATAAAGGTATTTACGGATTGCGGTATTTTAAAAGGGTTTTAGAATTTTAGATTTTCTTATTGGAATTTTTAGTGTTTTAGGCTAGTCTAGATCTATCTAGGTAGGGTAAAGTAGGGTTAGTTGAGTAGAGAGGTGGGAGAGTGTTACATAGTTTAGATTTCAACTAGTTCTCTTTTGCAGCGCAATTCGGGCAACCAATATCACTTTTACGATAGATCGTGTTAGATATCTATTAATAGATGTGAATTAGATCTCTAAGTAATATCTTGTGGGAATCGTTCAAGAGTATCTCCAGAATCGCGGAAATGTCAAATTTGACAGGTTAGATCTTAAACATATCGTTATCGTATCTTGGCGATGTTTATAAGATATCTAATAGATGTCTATTACAAAATCCGAATCGGGCCTTAGGTCCAATCAATACTTTATTGATTTTATCTACTGCATTGCATTGACTATGCATGGTGCTTTAATTGAAGAAGACAGTTGAATTAATGACAGGTTGATATTTTAAAATTATTAATTCTGGTAAGGGTCACCCCACACTAGCGTCTCTCGCGCGTTGGCGTCTAGTCATCTCTGTGCCTGCTGCTCGACGCAATGTTGGCGCAACTGCGCAGTGACGCCATTTTCCATAGCGCGACTAGATGCCGACGCTCAATAGACGCTATAATATATGGTGTGGGGTGAGATTGCAATAAACCACAACTGTACATTTAAATAAACTAAAATCTTAATAATCATTATTATGAAAATATTATTCTACTATTTATATTTGTTATTAGTTTGTTTGCATAACAGTTGAGCAATATATTAAATTTTACAATACCTTTCAAACTTGAATTTGCCCCTTTATTTTCAAAGCTTTAGTTCATTTCAAATCCAAGTGGTAATTTGTTTCACTAATAAAAGTAACAAAATAACGGTATTTATTTGCTTAAATAAAGTATTAAATAAATTTCAAAGCTTTCTATTTGTTGAAGTGCCTCGTTGTCATCTTAAAGGATTTAGTTGTTTTTACAAAATGTTTTCTTTTATGGTTACTCAACTTCTTACTATGAATAGGATAATATTTTATTAGATGACGTTGAAACTCTAAGTAACTTAAAAAGGGACTACTTAAACTCCTTAGTTTCGTCAATCAAACCGTCTACCCGTATTTTACCTATACCACAATCTTTTTCGTTGTCATTTATGAGTAGCATACTTACTTACTTGGCTGGCGCGATGACTCAAAATGAGTCTTGGCCTCCAACACAAGAGCACGCCACTTTGCTCGGTCCAGAGCGGTATCACGCCAGCTTTCGCCGACGCCGAGCTCACGGAGCTACAATATAAAATATTTAGTGCCAACAAATATTTGTCGTCAAACGGCATTAGTAGCTACATAAATATATAATGTAAACAGCAGTTGCAACTGTCACAATACTCCTGGCCAAGTGACCAATGTTGGCATGACAAAGCTGACTTGATCCTTTTGATGGATGTCCCCAATGCTACTTGCTACTTGGCAACGTTTCAACATGCTTACCGGCTTTATTCGCAATATACTTTTGAGGTAGCGACAATGACAATTATCAAAGAGGGTTGTCATAGTAATGGACAGTGGAAATTCTAGAGAACTCTTAATACAGGGATTATTAAGACACAAGGATTCCAGTTCCACGTAAGAGGACGTAGGTTTTGACCTCAACGTGTACTAATAAGTTCCTCAGAATGTATTTAGGTACAAAATATCATTTCATATTTTCCAGCAAGCGTTCCTTAAGTGAAAATTAGACTAATCGCAATAAGGGCTAAGCGGTGCTTTTACCTCTGGGTTGTTATGCAACCATCTGTTTTGCAGGGTAACCATAGAAATCAATTTAGTTATTGTACTGTATTGGCTGTTATACATGTAACTATAGACAAAATACGTGTTAGTGTAAAAACACAATGCACGGATACAGAAATACAATGTCGTATTGGTATTTGGCATTAAACTTTCGTTTCTGAATGCGGCCTGAGGCCTTGCGGCATCACGAAACATTCGCGTAAATTGCGGTCACTGCATTAAACGAATTGAGTCACAATAATGACTCAGAGACATCAGGGAATAATTCAACTTACTAGCATCATTTTACTAAATATTTTATTCATAAGGATGCATATGTTATATTAATGTTACCTATAAATAGAAAGGATCTTGTTATAGATGGCGCTAATGCCGCGCGATGTCTTGTATTTATCAAATATTGAAATCAAGCAAATCATCACTCTTTCATCATCCTCCATACAATCAACAACGACTTCTGCAATTAACCGTTTTATCAAAGAACCCTCGTCACCAGTATCTTTGGAAGATTATATTACAAATATTAGTTACACTACAAATACAAATCGAAGCTTTTTAATTGAGTTGTCGCGATCCTGACTTGCGCATCTACACACTCTGATAGAATGCTGCTGTTGTCAATTCAATACATCGTAATATTTTTGCTGATTATGATGCTAGAGTCGATCTGTTCGAAAAGAGAAGAGTTGTGGAATGTATGGGGCCCAATACATTCCACGACTCTTCTCTTTCCGCACAGAGTCTAATAGTAGAGTTGTGTTGTTCCTAATGCCCGTCTTACAAAATAGCCAAAATTGTCTAAAGATTTGTGGCATTTTTTCCCATATTCCTGATTTTAAATACATATATACTATACTTGGTGAACTGGTTAGCAAATGTCAGCGTCGTCGGGAAATATCCAAAGTACGGGTGTCAACATTAGCGACACTCCGGCCCTGGTGTAAACAAGCAAAAATATCAAAACTAATCTTTAAAGCTGTGAACATACGGTGGAAATTCGGTTGGGTTGTTTGCACAAATGTTAGTCGAAAACGCGGCACAGCGTAAGATTGATAGACTAGCCTGTGAATGAACTTAGCAAATATACCTACGGATTTTTGGTCGGAGATAAATCTTTTGGTTGGATTAATCTGATATACATACTTGGAAAGGGCAACACAATTTATATCCGGATTGGATTTTGTTGTCAACTCGTGACGTATGTTGAGAACTAGCTATGAGATTGACTATTTCACTTGTCGCAGTTCATGTTGTTCGCTTAGGATTGGGGATATTAATTTTAGAAAATGTATTGCTTAGAAAACTTGTTTTCTTATTAATAAAATACAAGGAGATAATGGGTGATATAGGTATAAGTATATATACCTAACGGCAAAACCATATACATATGTACATATTTATGTCTAAGATAACTCCGCACAGACTTTGAAACGACAAAGTGTGGTACCACTACAGACTTCACATTTTCATTGGAATTTGACGATGATGGTGGCTTGTCCAGATAAAAGGTCCAAAAGGAAGACGAAGACCTGAGCATGGCAGGAGAGATGATATACCGGTTAGACACAATAGCTAACAGAAGAGCAAGGTGGTTGGCTACCCGATACGCCACGATAGATTTTTGAAGCATCCTGGAGGGCAAGATTATGGGAAAAAGACGCAGAAGAAGTTCCAGGATCACATGTATCAGCCAAATAAAATGTATAGTTTCTGTCGTGTCAGCAAAGAGAAGAGTGGCGATTACTCCACCGACAAGAGCATAGCTCTTAAATATTGGTGATGATGATTTAGCATAATCGTTATTGTATGCAAACACTGTGCAAAGAAACATCGACTTTTCACCAATAAATATAAATTTTAATACCTACGAGACTAGTTTCTATTTGAATATTGGCGTGCCAAAAGTTAGCGATTTTATTTACCTTCTTATAATAAGTTATGCAAACAAAAATTGCCCATCTCTCGTAAGTGTTTGTGCAGCGAAGTCGATCGGAAAGTCACACATGACCCGCAACTATCCATACTAGTTACTCGTATTTCAAGTGTCGCAGTAATAGTCTTTTTGAGAAATGTTCGTTGTTGATAATATTGTGTGTACGTATGTATACTTAGATATGAACAAAAACAAACGCTTACGAATGTCGGTCTAACTTTTCTTAGCTATACAAATATGGTATGTTAGTTCAACTAATATGAATGTAAGACCTTCGATTCGCTCGGTCCGTCTTCGGGTAGGGAGAGTCCGGCAGATTTGACCAGGGGCACCATGGTATAAAAAGTACCAAAATTAAAATAATATTTTTTTTGTGCACGCATGTGTCACACCCGAACAGGAATTGTTACGTAATATACCTATTGCTATATTGCTGATAAACCCCTTCCTCTCTCATTACTTCCCCCCTTCCTTCTTAAGCTATCTACGAAACATCTGTGAATTCGTTTTTTTTAAATAGTTTTTCTAATATTAACTTTAATATAGTTTTGTTTGGATGGTGTTAAGTAATACATATTATTTGTTATCATCCCAAAAAGTAGACTACTATTTATTTGTCAGTAGCACATAATAAACCCCATTCTACTCTAGGTATGCCATGTTCCTCAAATATGGTGTTAGGTGCTTAATATAATCGACAGAATATTGTCTAGTACATTAATCAACAACTGAATTACTCCTACCAGCTTAGCTTAAATCAATCATAAGTGCATGTCAAGCACGACGACGAATCTAGCCACGGGCATCGGAAACTAAGTAATACTGCAAGTCAAACGAAATTTCGAATGATCATACTAGAACCACAATATTAATTTAACTATAATCACGACTAAAGCTGAAACCCTATATCCGTTACGCTAAATCCGGTTCAAAAGTATGAGGTGCAAATAACTTCGCTTTGATAGTCAATCTTTTTGTTTATTTCTTAGTATCGACTTGGTTATATTTCATACTTATTATTTCAGATGGTTCAAATATTAAATTATAAATAGGTACGTTCAAATCTTAATGGCTTAGCTAAATCTAAATTTAAATACCTAATAGTTTTAATGAGTTCGTTAGTTTGTTTACATAGGTTTTATTAGGTTAGTATCACGAATTATGTTTGTTTTGGCATGCCAAAACAACCCCATAAACCCATGGGTTTAGTACGAATTTAACCCATACTATATTTACGCACTTGTTTGATGATGAATTGGTGACTGACAATTTAAAATAATAGTTTACTAATCTTATTTCCCTAGGTACGAAGTACTAGGATTCTGTCAACATACAATCTTTATAGTACCTAGTTGCGTCACTTGCGTCTGAGCATTTTCCCGTCTGTTGCGGCTGAATAGAGATCCTTAAAGGTACCTATTACCGTTCGGAATCAGACTACGCCAGCATTCCTGCGGCAGTATTGAGGCGCGACATTGCTGCCGCGAATGTTAAAAAGCAGTAATATCGCGCTATAAAACAACTGCAGTACTGCTGTCGACTGCATTGCTGCAGGAAACAATTAAGTTTGACGTAACCAGTAATATAAAAACCGGCCAAGTGCGAGTCGGACTCGCCCATGAAGGGTTCCGTATTTAGGCGATTTATGACGTATAAAAAAAAACTACTTACTAGATCTCGTTCAAACCAATTTTCGGTGGAAGTTTACATGGTAATGTACATCATATATTTTTTTTAGTTTTATCATTCTCTTATTTTAGAAGTTACAAGGGGGGGGGACACACATTTTACCACTTTGGAAGTGTCTCTCGCGCAAACTATTCAGTTTAGAAAAAAAAGCGGCCAAGTGCGAGTCGGACTCGCCCATGAAGGGTTCCGTATTTAGGCGATTTATGACGTATAAAAAAAAACTACTTACTAGATCTCGTTCAAACCAATTTTCGGTGGAAGTTTACATGGTAATGTACATCATATATTTTTTTTAGTTTTATCATTCTCTTATTTTAGAAGTTACAGGGGGGGGGGACACACATTTTACCACTTTGGAAGTGTCTCTCGCGCAAACTATTCAGTTTAGAAAAAAATGATATTAGAAACCTCAATATCATTTTTGAAGACCTATCCATAGATACCCCACACGTATGGGTTTGATGAAAAAAAAATAATTGAGTTTCAGTTCGAAGTATGGGGAACCCCAAAAATTTACTGTTTTTTTTTTCTATTTTTGTGTGAAAATCTTAATGCGGTTTACAGAATACATCTACTTACCAAGTTTCAACAGTATAGTTCTTATAGTTTCGGAGAAAAGTGGCTGTGACATACGGACGGACAGACAGACGGACAGATGGACAGACGGACAGACGGACAGACAGACAGACAGACAGACATGACGAATCTATAAGGGTTCCGTTTTTTGCCATTTGGCTACGGAACCCTAAAAATGATATTAGAAACCTCAATATCATTTTTGAAGACCTATCCATAGATACCCCACACGTATGGGTTTGATGAAAAAAAAATTTTTGAGTTTCAGTTCGAAGTATGGGGAACCCCAAATTTTTTTTTTTTTCTATTTTTGTGTGAAAATCTTAATGCGGTTTACAGAATACATCTACTTACCAAGTTTCAACAGTATAGTTCTTATAGTTTCGGAGAAAAGTGGCTGTGACATACGGACGGACAGACAGACGGACAGACGGACAGACGGACAGACGGACAGACAGACAGACAGACAGACATGACGAATCTATAAGGGTTCCGTTTTTTGCCATTTGGCTACGGAACCCTAAAAAGGCAACAGAACTGTAGTAGAGATATGTAATTATACTAATTACAAATATGAAACTAATTTTGTTTATACAATAGTTACAAAACACAAATATTAAGTGGCAGATAAACAAACTATGGGCCCGATTCGGATTTTGAAATAGATATCTACAAGATATCTTTTAGACATCACCAAGATACGATAACGATATTTTTAGGATCTAACCTGTCAAATTTAACATTTCTGCGATTCTGGAGATACTCTTGAACGATTTCCACAAGATATGACTTAGAGATCCAATTCACATCTAATAGATATCTAACTCTATCTAACGTAAAAGTGACATTGGTGGCCCGAATTGAGCTGTAAAAGAGAACTAGTTGAAATCTAAACTATACCGTATCTAGAATGGATCTAGTACGTGTCGTCTCTTGTCAATATCTTGAAGTTCGAATACGGCAGTGTGACTCCTAGGTCATGGATTTATCGGAAACATTATAATTATGTTGCGGTAGTAGATATAGTAAATACCTACAGTATCTAGTTGCGATAGCTATACTGGCCACCAAGTAAGCGATTCATAAACATGTTAAATAATACCAATTTGTTTTTAATTAATGCGTCACGGACCCTCGGGATAAAAATTATAATGTGAATATAAATAAATTATATGCCAAAAAGATATCAAAGGTATCATGATTTCGTTCCTCCGGGTATTAAGTGCTAAAAAGTATCGTCCCGAATTAATATAGGAACCGAAAAAAAACCGAATATTACGTCGCGCTCTTGCCTAAGCATAATCCGGTACGTACAACAAACAAGACACACACAACAGTAAAATTTCCATTTAAATAAATAAATATTATAGGACATTCTTACACAGATAGACTAAGTCCCACAGTAAGCTCACGAAGGCTTGTGTTGTGTGGTGTGTTGTGGGTGATTTGATCTCAACATGTCAACCAGGGATCGGATACCGGTATTTTTTGTATGGGAACGGAAACGGTATTTTTTCGTTCTTTGCTAATTACTTCATTTCTAATTGGGCAATCTAATAATACGAAGTCGTAACCTAAAAACACAACTGAGTCCTACATTTCGAGTATAAAATAATTCGAAAAATATGGTTATTTCTTAGTTTTTGCAAAAAACCGGTTCCGATCCCTGATGTCAACTATACTTGGTCAACCAGATCTTGACAGTAGAAAAAGGCGGTAAATTTGAAAAATGTAGGCGTGAAGGGATAGGTATCGTCCCATAGAAAATTTGAATTTCGCGCCTTTATTTACTGACAAGATTTTGTTTACCAGCTATATAATATTTTTCACATACCATGGGCACGGTGACAGCTATCATCTCAAGAAATATTTTGCATATACAAAAATTGCGTTTTAAGGTTAGAAATTGTATGGAGGTGACAGCTGTCACCGCACCCAAGCTATATGAAAAATACTAATAACTTGTTCTTAGATAAAGACCTTACTTACTTCTTTACCCATTTACCATACGTGATTAATTGATAGTTTATGACATCGTAATTAGTATGTTATGATGTATAATAAAAACGTTTCACAACCATTATCAGCGTAACCTTTAGCCTTTACAATAACTTTAGTAACACTATTGTAGATAATAATAGTTGGAATCATAAAGAATATGTTTTATCTACAGCATCCTAGGCTGTTCTTATGAATATGAAAATGACTTTAAAAATATAACTAAAAATACATTCAATTGAGCAACGCGTTAAAAAAGGTATCCAGAATAAAGAACTAATTGCTATATAAATAAATTGATTTTTTAAATAATACCTATACTACATGTAACTAGCACATCGTTGTCCCGTGTACGACTGTACGTCCCAAAATTTTAGAAATTAAAAAAATCAAAGTAGATTTTCATTAAACGTACATTGAAAAAAAATCTCCGTGACGAACCAGAAAAACAAATACAGGGTGGCCGCAAATAAAGTGGGTAAATATTTATTTGGCTAGAAGTAGGTATATTGGTGCCGATTGAGACCGTTACGATGATGTTATCAGACAGGTTCAGATAATATCGATTTATTGTATTGTTTATATTTATAGACGACTCACACTTTATGTAGCCGCTGGCAGGCATAGCTAAAAACAGTAGTCTTATTAAATTTGGTCTTTTAAAGTAGACAATTATCTTACTAAATAAAAGCTTAATTATGCACGTATTGCATGGAATGATATTAGATACTTAAGGCTTATTCTTGTTCTTAGGGATTCTAAAAAGCAAAATTAAAATTTAAAATCCAAAATTTAAAAAAATATTGTTATGGTATACACGATATTTTACATCAATATTGACAAAATCACCTTTAGTTCCGTGAATGAAACTATAATCAATCTTTTATAATATGTAGGTAAGATAGGTAATATATAACAATAACTTAACACTACAAAAAGAAAGTAATAGGTACCATAAACTAACTGTTTGAACTTTTATAAAAAACCTATTGAAGAAGTTTATTCACGAAATTCGGAACTATTGAAAGCAAAAGTAGTCAAATAAACAAACTGTTAACGATACACTGTATGTTTTGCTTATAGGAGTGGAACATTTATGAGATACTAATTAGAATAAGATATGGACAACTTCATTGCCTTGACGTCATTTAGTATTTTATATCAGATATTAATATTATACAATATGAAAAATATACAGAAAGCTTCCTATTACAAAATTAATTATTAATTATTTATTCTTAGTAGTTTTTAATTTTTTGTTAATGATGTAGGTAAATATCTTACCTTGCGAGATCTGTGAGTACATCATGCTTTTCATCGTTTTTATTTAAAAAAAAAATACACTGAATATAAATTATGCTTCTAAAATGCAAGTAATATTATTAAAAAGCTTTCAAGTGCTGTTGAAAATAGCTTTCAAGTAATGGAAACGAACGACGAGTGCCTTTCGTAATAGTTTTATTCATTCAGTTATTCTTCTCGTAATAAATGGATGGCAAGTTTGTCATCCAATATAGGAACAAACAAGGTAGGCACGTATTACATAACTTTATCGGTTCACAGCATCGAATGTACAGCTTCCCAAAATTTAAAATTTAAAATATTCCTTAAAAGGCACCTTAATAAAAGAACGGAGACACAACGACTGGGAGGTTGGCAAACTGCATTCTTAGCATAATTTGGTTATGGGCGTGTTTTTGCACCCAGATGCTCGTTAATCTTGTTGTCAGGTTAGTTATTTGGGGCGTGTTAATGTCGTAATAAAGATTTAAATGAAATGTTATATTTTTAGAGATATTCTGCAGAATACTTAACGTAACTGTTTTATTAGTTAAAGTTTTTATCGAACGTAAAAGAGGTCTCATTTTTAGCAAGTTTTTTTTTTGATAAATTGCACTGTTTATCATCATCATCATCATCATAACTTAAGAGATTTGCTCTTGTCGGTGCACTGTTTAGTATCTGCCGGCCGGCTGACGGCCAAGCCACATATTTTGACTAAGGTGTAGAGTCTGTGAAGGTAGGGCCTGTGTAGAGTTAGAAGCTTGGCTCTACAAGATATCTGATAACTTTTTGTCAGTGCGAGCCTTATGGTTTCGTCTTGGCAACATTTTACATGAAAATGTTTTTGGTGGGATTACCTATATCAAGATTTTATTCATCAAACGCTTAAAAAAAGGCTAAGTAAAAATATGTATAGGTAACACTTTTTTGGACAAAAGACAGTTAAAGTTACCTCGGTTACAAAATCTTTGCACCGGTTTCGATTTCTAAATGTTTCACTTTTCTGGCTTAATAAGAACGAAGCATTCTGTATAAATTTCTGTATCAGTTAAGGTAACTTAACTGATACAGAATGCTTCAAGACTCAATATATTTAATCCGCCTATTGTGTAGTACTTATTAATAATTATTTGTAAAGTTTTTCTTCAATATTTAATTATAACATTCAAAAGGTGCCAAGAAATCGAGGATCTTTATGACTCTAAACGAAAATACTCCTAGAAGGCATATCACGTGTAGCCGAGATGTTTCTTCCTTATAGTATCATCAATATTATAGATAAGTATTTACATAGCCTACACCTACAGACAGACACTGAAGCGCTAAGCACGTTGTGATACAAATAAATGTCACGAGAAAAAGATAGTAGGTGTTATATAATTGCGTTTTGTTGATATTTTCAGAAAAGTCACGTGGGACACAATACACGAGACGACATACACGTGGGACATGAAATAGGTATTGGAACTTCATAACACATTAAAATAAAATAGTTAACGTTTCTGTAGAGTCACTACAGTACAGTGGTGACACAGTGGTGGTACAGTGGTGGGTACAGTGGTTTCTGTATCAACTCACTGTCATCTGTATATAACCTGTGTGTTCACAAATAAATATTACTTACTTACTTACTTACTACAGCCAGCTATGCTATAGGTATTTTAATAAGATAAAATAATGTGTAATAATTAGTTTATTTAGGGAAACATCAACGAACAAAAAATATAAAAATAAAAAGTAAATTATGATTATTTCTTACAGACATGATGCATACTGTATTACCTTTTTTTACATACTTAATACTCATACATCATTGATTAAGATATCACACCGACCATAATACTTCTATAATTTTAATTAAAGTACGAGATCGCCACTGACAACAAAAACAGTAGCGGCATAAGCGTGGTAGTTATTCGCTCTCATTATCGTAACACTTTCGCTGCCAAGTATCCACTATGCGTTTTCCTCTTGTAAGATAATTGTGGAGTTTAGCTCTGAAACTGCCAAACGTCAATGACCGCATTATGATTTTCCTTTAGTAAAGCTACAGCTCAGCTAAGATGCTGCAGTAGGTACCTACTCAGTTTTAGATCATGAACAAAAAATAATAATGAAACCGAATGTACAGTAAAGCAGCGTACTCATACATTTCCTGTACCTTTTAACGGCCAGTAATTGAGCGAAAATTAGGGAACATTTTTGAAATTATTCTTGAATCGCCCTTAGATTTGGTCAGAGGCGCCTAGCCTTTTGGCACAGGGCGGACACGCCATACATCAAAAATGATTTGCGTTTATATGTGTGCACGGCACGTCTGTACACGCGTCATTGAATTTCTGACGGAATCCTGACGGAATCTCAGTAGAGCGACTTACGCACACATTCATGTCGCGGCCAGTCGCGGGCGAGGTAATCCGAGTCGGTGCGGGGCGGTGCGTGTCCGTTCTATTACTTATTCTGTGCTTTTGGGACGGGTACTGCCGTGTCCGGGTGGTTTAGTTGTCAGGACGTTAGCCGCTTAAGCTAAAGACGCGAGTCCGATACCGGTGGACTTGGTCACTTTTTTCTTTAGTGTATATTTGTATAATATCTATTTCAGTTTATTCTTAAACTCTACAGCCGTGAGTATCCAAACCTTTATATTGCGTCTTGTCACGTAGCTTCATAAAATTTAGTGTAATGCAACGGCTTTACCTCCGTTATTGACAGTGACAGTTATTGCAGGTTTCAGCATATTTTCGGTTTCCGCACATCAAGGGAACCAAAATAAATAGAGCCCTTTGTCGTTTACACCATTTTACTAATATGGCCCTTAGTTATTCTGGTTTGTATTTAGGGTTGAGCCATGTTTGAATTTAAAAACATATGTATGCAAATACTTTTTTGTATGCAAAAACGTATTTATACGTCTTGGCACCGAATTTCCTTCTCTTTTTTGCGTAATTTGATGCGTCTGGTTTAACACGTTTTATTGTTATGATTTTATGATGATTAGTGTTATATTATTACGTAGCTTTTTCTTTTTATTTTATTCAAGATTTAGCTCATAATAACCGAAACTGGTTTATTTCTAAATTTATACATGACAAATTTTAGATAGTGTTGGGTTATTAATGAAAACAATTTGGGAATTGATTTATAACTTTTCCATATAATTAACTAAGTATTATTATAATTACAGTAAAAGATAAGTTAAGTAATAAAAAAAACTCCGTCTTTGTAACTTCACATAATTTTGTTAATTCAGTAAAAGTTGTACTGTTTACATTTAATATAGGTTAATTTATGAATTACTCCCTAAAAAAACAAATAATCATAAGTTAGGTACATATTTTTTTGTTTATTATTCATTATTGTGAAAAGTGCATACCTATGTCTTATTTTTTCCGAAACATTAATTTTAATAATTGTTGGTTTATTATTTAATGTAACGTAAGAAAAAAAAATACACATAACAAAATAAACTTCGTATTGTAAATCTTAAAAAAAGTATCAACAAGTTGCAATAATTTAATTTTACCGAATCATTTATTTTTAAATATAATTTTTAATATAACCAGAAAACAGTAAATAAAAAAATGCAAATACTCACAAAACGCACTTCATATTGTAAATCCTAATGCAATATCACAGATAAATCATAGCACGACACTTGGCACTCACGTCACTGCGCCCGAGCATGCGCGTCGCGACATCGGCGAATACAGAATGACGCCGGCGCCACGAGCTTTGGAAACTGAAGATTAAATTGACGCTTTAATAAGGCGTGTGCGCACTGAGATACGTTATAACTAACTTCCTGCTGTCTTGCTGCTTAATTAAGACGGTGATAAGTCTGAAAAATAACTGACAAAAATAAGACTTCAGCACACAGTTATACTTACCATCATTAAAATCAAAGATCTAAGATGACCTTTCATGTGATCAGAAATTTTAAATAATGATAACTCTTCCATTTTGTTTTTTTTTGTCTTTTAATTTATTGTTTTAATAGCCACTCTTCTATGTTTGTATTTCTATAAAATAAAGGTACTTATGAATAAATGCTACACAGTTACGCTCATTATTCTATAAAACTGTATGTGGGGCCGGTTTCTCAAAAACTTGTTACTTGTAATACAAGCGGATGTCACTTTTGACAGCTTTTGTTAGAAAGGGACTTCCACTTGTATTACAAGTTACAAGCTTTTGAGAAACGGGCCCCGAGAGACGTGAAGCCTAATCGATGATTTAATGTATTAAATCGATAGCGCGCACATTTCTTACATGCGCGCTGAGTTATGTGATAACTAAGTGACTTCGAGCGTTTTCCTACTCAATTAAGGACGGGAAATACAGCTGGTAAAAAAACTATAACTAGATAGTGTTACCTATAAGGAGATAAGAAATAAAGTACATTGCCCGCAAAGTAATAATTTTACTTTGTGGTGCGCAAGTAACGCCGTTTAATGATTTTAGTACGATGAGGCGATTTTTTTTGTGACAAAATAGACATGGTAAGTCTAGTTATTAGTTATTAATGATGTTTGTAGTTTAGTTAAATTTCAAGTCTTACTTGTATTTAAGCGGAAATGTTTATGTTTCTGTCATTTTTAAATTCGTTTTACTGAATATCAAAAACATTATAATAAAAATACAATGTAGGTTGTATCTAAATTATATTGAGGGAATGTGTTCATCATTATCTGACATAATAAAAGTTTTATTTCCAACCGGTACCTACTAGAAAAGCAGAAAAATTGCAAGTGCGTGTTTATTCGTATGTTCCATTGAGCTTAAATGCGTTCGCAGCATCAGATTGAACTGTCACAGTTTTTCCAGTTGAGTTGAATAAAACATTTTCATGCATTAAACAACGGACATTTTGCAACTTTTTACACAATCCCAGATTGTTAAAATTGCCAGTCGGCTCTAGCTTGACACCTGTCATTGTACGGTACAATTTTGTTTAAAGTGTTCATCCAATTCGATAAGTAAGCAGGTAACTAATATTTAAACAGTTTATTTGTACAAATTACTATTTATAGATTTGAATAGTTAAGGTAGATATAGGCTACTTTCGAAAAATACGGAGGCAAGCTTTAAATTATGAGGTATCTATTGCAGATAACGAACGGTCAATAAAATTATGATATTAGTTAAAAAAAAATTAATAATACATGAACTATCCGTACGGTAGGTAGATAACGCTTCGAGCTTTTAGCATAAACAAGTGAACTGAATGAAAACTTTAGTGAATGTGTGTTTAGTTGTTCTGTTGAAATAGTGATAATTAACTATGATATCCCGACGATAAAGCGACTTAGTACACGTTTAATGGAATATGGTTTAAACATAACCATCTTTTTGAATTTAGATCGGGTTTAAACTAGTTAACAACATTTTTACCATACCTGCCTCTATTAAAAATTACCAACTTAAATTATCACTTAACAACCAAAGACAAGGTGTAGAAATATATTTCAGGTATATGGTCAAATAATAAAGTGCGATATTTCATGATTTAAAAACCTAGAAACATAGATGTCTGGCTCATGATGATAAAAGTACAATAGCACTAAATAAATAGACTTGTTTACGAGTACGTACATCTTTGGAAATCATCGAACCTGACTTTAGTCACATAATTTTGTCGGTTTCTCTCTTCGCGTCACTAATATTATCTAAAAGCCAACATCTGGCGTCTATGATTTAAATGAATGGGTTTCAGCTTGCGATTATTTTGGCGCCTGTGATATTATGACAACATTCAATGATTCTTCAGAAAATTATTATACGCGATTATTTAACAATCTTATAAGAGAACACTCATTGCGTCAATAAATAGCTCAAGAATGATTTATATTATATTCAGTACACCGAAATATAATTAAAGAGATTCTACTCTATGGTTCTTTATTCTATATACAGTGAAACCTGGTTAAGTGGGACCTGGATAAGTGAGAAACCTCTATAGCTGGGTCTCATGGTGCGGTCCCGACACTTTAGCACTGAATTACCTCTGTTAGTGAGAAAACACGAACCTCTATAACTGGGATTAGTTGTTGTGATTTTATAGTCACATTTACCTCTATAATTGAGACAGAGTGTATTTTACCTCTTTTACTGAGACTATATTTATAAGGTTACATTTTCCTAATTGTTTTTTTAGAATTGTATAGGAATTGACCTCTGTATCTGAGATAACGTCAATCTATGACCTCTCTAACTTGGACTTTATTGATCAATTTCCGTATTCTTACTAACTGTTAGTCTATGCACAAATTCCGCATTTGCTTAATTGTGTCTAAACGACTTCAAGTTTCATTTAGTTACTTTATGTAGTTAAAACTATCGAAACGAAAGCTGAAATTTTGATAAGTAACACGAATAAACAGATTTTCATTTAATACATTTCTAAGACGCAATGAAGGCCGTATCAAATTTAACTGAAAAAATCTATCCTTTGGAGAATCATTCAAAATAAATTCAAAGAAATATTTAAACAGACTTAAAAAATATTTACTGACAAGGATTATTTTACCTTATTTATTTTTAAAGATAATTACAAAATACCTTATTTACCACCTCTATAACTGAAATATATCCTCTATTCTCACCTCTATTAATGGGACCCTCTGTAAATGAGACAGACATTTATTTGTACCTGGCTATTAACTGAGAGCCTGGGTAAGTGAAATACCTCTTTAAGTGAGACAAATCTGCTCGTCCCTTGAAGTCTCACTTATCCAGGTTTCACTGTAATATATGGTTCGGTAGTGTGTTTTTTCTAAGGAAGGAAAAAGTAATATT
Source organism: Cydia amplana (assembly GCF_948474715.1). Lineage (NCBI taxonomy): Eukaryota > Metazoa > Arthropoda > Insecta > Lepidoptera > Tortricidae > Cydia > Cydia amplana. The sequence goes on along the minus strand of NC_086079.1, from coordinate 12,811,865 downwards.
AATATTTTTCTGACTTGAATTTGATAAACGCTATTTAAAAGATCAGTTTGAAAAAAAAAAGGAATACATATGACCCAAATAATTATTAATTCACGTTATGTTTTACAGGTGTGGTTATTTAACATATAACGAAAATACTTTAAACTGCAATATTTAAGTAATTAAATACGAATTAAAATAAAATTACAACGGTAAAAGCTATTGACCACGTTTTATAAAACGGCGTATCGAAATGATTATAAGGTGCGGTCACTCTGTGGGTGAGCCGCCAATTATATTCGTTTAACGTTATAACAGTTATATACCTAAATACGTTTACTTTTAAGATAGTTATCCTTTAATATGGATAAACGTATTTCATGTATGTGCATGTAAATATAATAATGCTTCGGTAGCAGTGAGTAGTTCAAATGTGTGACGTTTTGTAAATTGATACTAATATTATTAAAATGTATATTATGAGGAATTATTGTCTATCTGTCTGTTAGCTCTTCACGCTTAAAACGCTGAACCGATTTAGTTGTAACATCATGTGGTATAGAGTTTTTCTATCCCAGAAATCAATCATCACGGATGTAAAAAGGGAGGTGGTAATTTATTGGTGGAACTAAATAATTTCTTTTCAATCATCATAATCACGCAGACGAAGTTGCGACCAGAAGCTAGTAGTAGTAGTTTATTAATTCATTATTAAATATAATAAAGAAAAAAGATAAAAATCGCGAAGTTCTACAGAACGCTCACGTTCAAGGCTAATTATTTTCATTCACACTTAAAATAACACACTATTCTTAAAAAAATTAACAATAAATAACCATAAGTACTTTTGGACGAAATCCAACACGGGGCTAATCCGTGGGTTATCAATGAACGATGATTCGTTGATGACTGTGTTAAGCCCTGATATTCCCATAGCCTATTAAGCCTATCGTCTCAAGGAACAAGGAAATGTGTGGCCTCCTTCCTCCTTCCTCTAATATAGCTAGGGGCCCGATTCGGATTTTGGACTAGATATCTATTAGACATCCCCAAGATATGACAACGATATTTTTAAGATCTAGCCTGTCAAATTTGACATTTCCGCGATTATGGAGATACTCTTGAACGATTTTCGATGTCAAACGTCTCGTTATGTATTTTTAGATCTCAAAATGATTTTGAAACCATCTTACTACGATAATTTAACGTAAAAGTGACATTGGTTGCCCGAATTGAGCTGCAAAAGATATCTAGTTGAAATCTAAACTACCAGGTATCTAGTACATAACGTATCGTTCTCTTCTCTAAAACCGATCGTGTTTTCCGAATACCGCGGTAGGTATTTTTATTTGCTATAATTACTATTTGACCCGGAGGGTTTCTAATTTAAACATTTTCCTTCCGTGAACTGATAAGCTAGTAGTAAAAAAATATCGTGTAAATAACTACATAAGATTCGTAAAAGTGATTTACCTCCTGAAAACCCTCGGCCTGAAAGTGAAATTTCTTCCCGACGTTTGTATTTTCAGAATAAATACAATCTATGTCTCTTTCAGAAGAGAGCGGTTCTTAAGTTATAGAGTTGTCAAATAAAAATAGTTAAGTAATGATAGTAATTTGAACCCATAACCACAGGGTTGAGACGAGAATCAATTTAAGATAATAGATAGATAATAGAGTACTTATGATTTTGCTAAAAAAAAAGCGGCCAAGTGCGAGTCGGACTCGCCCATGAAGGGTTCCGTATTTAGGCGATTTAAGACGTATAAAAAAAAACTACTTACTAGATCTCGTTCAAACCAATTTTCGGTAGAAGTTTACATGGTAATGTACATCATATATTTTTTTTAGTCTTATCATTCTCTTATTTTAGAAGTTACAAGGGGGGGGGACACACATTTTACCACTTTGGAAGTGTCTCTCGCGCAAACTATTCAGTTTAGAAAAAAATGATATTAGAAACCTCAATATCATTTTTGAAGACCTATCCATAGATACCCCACACGTATGGGTTTGATGAAAAAAAAAATTTTTGAGTTTCAGTTCGAAGTATGGGGAACCCCAAAAATTTATTGTTTTTTTTCTATTTTTGTGTGAAAATCTTAATGCGGTTCACAGAATACATCTACTTACCAAGTTTCAACAGTATAGTTCTTATAGTTTCGGAGAAAAGTGGCTGTGACATACGGACGGACAGACAGACGGACAGGCGGACAGACGGACAGACAGACAGACAGACAGACATGACGAATCTATAAGGGTTCCGTTTTTTGCCATTTGGCTACGGAACCCTAAAAACCTATGAATTTGCTCAAAGCCATACAATTGTTATACAAGCAAATTTAATGTCCGACGGTCAAAGCTACGTCACTGTCGAATGCATTAAAAAATGTATTTTTTTCTTGTGCTGAGGAAATAAAGTGAACCCTGCGTTTGAGAAAATCCTAAAGAGACTACGCCAAAAACTCGCCTTCTGTGGGAAAGCGAAGTTCTAGGTATAGACGTAATATGGTGTAACTATTGCGCAGAAAATCGAATTATAGAGGAAACAGGGATAATACCGTCACCGGGTCATGGCGCTCATCTCATACGTGATCGTTTTAAATTTAAACGAGTTTTACTGTAGTGCGCCTAGCTACGGGAATAACATTACACCAATAACGATGGCCGCGGATACGTGGATCATTACCTCGGCCGTTAATACGCGAACGAGTGAATAATTTCCCTGTGACGTCACTATACGCTATTGTTCGTAATTCGGCTGAATTATTGGTCGAACGGAACGATCGGAGCTTTTGTTACGTGATGTATTCAAGAATTTTGTGGACATTTCAATAAATTATTGTAAATGATTACCAAGGCAACAAATAAAAAAAAATAAAGCAGATTTTTGTATAAAAGTAATCTCACACTTTATGGAACATGGTTTAAATGTAATAATGTCACTCGGTTATCACATAAACGAAGCGATTAACACCTAATATTTAAAAACGGCTCAATGCTTACTTTAGCATACAAACAGTTAAATATATAAACACGCACACTCACACAGAGTGCTAAAATCACAAGTTATAACCTTTCATTTTAACTTTGTAGATAGGAAATATAAAACTTTGACCAATCAAGTTTTGTTGGTTTATTACGGACTACTGATGTTTACGAAGCACGTTACGAAAGCGAGAGTAAAGACGACAAGCACATAGAAAGTGTAAATTTATTTTATCCCAGTGGTTTGCTAAGAAGATTTTATTGACTCTTTTGTTATGTTACATCTATGAATTAATGAATGAGCCTATTATTGCCAAAGATTTAATTGACTATGTTTTATAGATTTGAAAGTTGACACCATCTTATTTTGCAACCTTTATATCATAACATTCATAACATGTATAATATATGTATATTAACAAATTTACTATGTCAAATAGATATACATATGTACTATCTTCAAGGTCTTGAAAAAGAGATCCTTTCTAATGCATTTATTATACTTACCGTGATATTTTAATGCGTAACGAGTGACTGAAATAATTTTCGTTAAACTTTTACGATCAACCTCTAAAGCTTTCGTAGAAGTAAATTATCTATTGCCATAATATATAGTAAATTATATAAAAAACAATACACTCTTTTTGCAAGAAGGTTAACTGGCTCATTATTTTGGAACGGAAGTCTACGGCTAGACTTGACAGTCACGGTTTAGGTTACGCTTATGAAGAGTATAGACTAAACAGATGCAATATTGGAGTTTTTTTGAACTGATGATTTAAACAGAATAATCGTACATAATATACGCGCACACGTTGTAAAATAATTTCTATCTACAGAATGAACTACTACTAATAATATGAATCTAAGAATAAAATTATTTAACTAACAATTATTAAATAATCTTCCAGCTATGAAGTAATTCGCTTGTCATAATCCCAATACTAGGAAACTGTTATCTGTAACTGAATAACAAGCTGGATGACTTGCCACTCAAACATTTAATGATGTCACCCCGTCACTCAATCCACCCATCAAGGTGACAACTGGCACGTTTGCGAAAATATCTTCCCGGTACCCGTGACCCAATATTATATTCGCAATTAGCACACAACATAATGGTAGAGGAGATATATATGTAAAATATATATTAATTTTTATTTTAAACTTAAAAATGTTAACGACACGTTTGTGACGTTAAGAGGCAGGTTGAAAGAGCAATACGAACTTTAAAAAGCTGACTTCTGACTTGTACCATGGTGTATCACGTGTATCAGTTAAATAAAGGCTCTGTGAGACCGAGCTTTGCTCGAAAAAGAGAAGAAGATAAGACCTAGCTAGATCGATTTTTCGCCCCCGAAAACCTCCATATAGCAAATATCATCGAAATCGTTAGAGCCGTTTCCGAGATTCGCAAAAAATATATATGTATAAATAAATAAATATACAAGAATTGATCGTTTTAGGGTATAAGATAATATTTTTACATCTCTAATGTATGTAGTTCCTATATTTGAATAAAAAATACGTTGACGACGCACACAAAAACCATGGCATTAGGTTTAAGTGGCAGTAGTAATAATTTTTCAAAAAAGTCTCGAGCGAGGCAATTCTGAACTAATGTTATGTAATCTGTGATAATAAATCACCTCCATTTGATTGATTTTTAAGACAAAATAGGCCAAGATGACGTACTTTTTAATTGCAACGGCATGTCGGCTTCGCTCAAACGGTTTATGACATTTTAATTGAGTAATTAGTTTTTTAGGCAGCGTTTAGCGTTAACACGACTAATTGTCTGAGTCTGGTGTGACGTAAGGATTATTTTTGTTGCAGGGTGGCATCCAAAGCATTTGAAACAAAGCAGATTAAATCACGGAAAACAAATATTCCCACGAAGGGAAAATCTTACCGAGCACGTTACCGAAAAAAAAAACCAGGAAAAAGTCCCGGTAACGGCATATCGATAATATAATACGACCAAGGCAAAATGCGAACAAAGTACCGGTATTGAAATGAAATTGGTAGTAGGTACTCAATTTTAAATTTCTGAATACGCCGTAAAGTCGCTAAGTATATAACTAAGCCGTCAAATTGTTTTGAACTTTAGCTTCCGCCACATAAAGTTTTAAAACCTTTAGTAATTCCATTTTAAGGGGATTAGAGGTTTGTGATTTTAGTCGAAATATATTTTAAGCCAATATTAGTATATATTAGATATTAGAACAATTTTCTAATACCTGGAGTTGCAACGCCGCCTTACTTATGGCGCTTAACGACACCACCTTTAAATAAAAGAAGGATTTAATAGTAAAACATGTTAGGCCAAAAGAGTTGAAATCTAGAGTCTGTGCGGAAAGAGAAGAGTCGTGGAATGTATGGGGCCCAATAAAGATAAAGATAGATAAAAGATTTTTATTTGTGACGTTCACAAAACATGTACGAACATGTACAGACAACAACAGCAAGAACAGAAGATAACAATAAATGTGCATCACGAAATGGATCCAACTCAGCATAATGCTAGCTATAAAGCCAGCGCTGGTCTTCCGTAGGGCCCATTCGGTGATGCCACGACAGATAACACAAAAAGATACAAAGTAAAACATTTGCAAAAGATACACAGAAGAAGTAATTAAGAAAAATTTATACATGAAAACGAATTAAGAATACAAACAAAACAAAAAGAAAAGAAAAATATAAACATAGACAAAAATTTATAATAGACGTAAAATTATGAACGCGACCATACCATGCGTCAACTCTTGCCTGCAGCTGCTAGCGCCAGCGGCGACGTGCGAAACTAAAACTGCATAAGCATGGCATGGCATGGTCGCACCATGGGAAAAGTTAAACTAGAAGATGGACAACACAATATTAAGTGGGCGTAACAAACTCATTACCGCGAGTGTCACTAATCCTGTTCAGCCACATCAAGGAACGGCAATACAGTACAGCTGGATGTCTATGAGTTCTGCGACATAGCATACAAAACGTAATCCTAACCTAAACTTAAAATTAAATAGAAATGATAATAGAAGCGATATGGCAAAGCAAAAGGGACAAAAAATGAACGGTAAGTCTATATAAATACGAGAGACAAAACAAGTTATATGCAACTAGTGTCATGACTCAAAGTTTCCTGTGATTATTGGTGTAAATACATAAACTGTTTGAGTTTGCATCTAAAACTGTTAACATTTTGCAGGTTCCTTATTGGCGGAGGAATATTATTCCAAATCTTTGCTGCTGCATATCGGAGACTACCACGGAACGCTGATGTAGCATGTCGGGGTGGCAGTAGGTGTATCGCACACTGCCGGCGTTCACGCGTCCTATTGATCGTCAGCTTATCGTAAAGATATTTTGGGGCATTGAACTTCAAGACACCAAAAAGAAGACAAGCTAAATGGAGTTTGCGTCGATGTTGCATTTTTAGCATATTGTGTTTGTTGAGAAATGGAGTGACATGAGCCCTTGAAGGAATGCTGAAACAAAAACGTGCGCAGGCATTTTGGACGCGCTGAATAAGCTTCTTTGTCTTGGCAAGAAGTCGGGGACCATATACACTGTCAACATAATTTAATTTAGAGAGAACAAGAGACTCAACTAACCGTATACGCACATTTTCATTTATATATGGCCTTATTTTATAAAGAATTTTAAGTTTATAATAACAGCTTCTGACAACATTAACAGTGTGGCGCTCAAACCGAAGGCTACTATCCATGAGGAGCCCAAAATTACGAGCCTCCTGAACTTGCTCAATGGATTGCCCCATCAAAAAAAAAAAAAAAACAAAAATGGTTTATTGTTTAACAGTACAAGTTTTACATAAAATAAATGTCTGGCGGAACCCAAACTAGGCTGAGCCTGTATCATGGCCCTTGAGTGCAAAGCAAGTTTGACATTAAGATTATCATGTTAGTGCTACACTTATTACTTACACTTAACAAAGAGCATTAACTATAAAATTTATAAACTAATAGGATACAAAATAAATCAATATCACAATACAATCCACGACTCTTCTCTTTCCGCACAGACTCTATAAAAGATCACAATAATTTGACTTTTCGAGGTTTGTCTCAAAACATAGTGCGCAAAAGGTGAAAAAATAATTCCAGTATAAGTAAAATCCATGACATAAATGCGCATTCTAACTCCATAAAAATTCTACCGGTATCTCTTCACCGGTAAATAAACACCAATCTACAGCTCAACTAACGTATAGCCAAAGCTATATCTAATCTAACGATGCCTTTTTCATTAGAAGGGTGATTTCCTCAAGTTAACTATGCGAAGTCACATCTTAGATATCAGAAACTTTTTCAGTGGTAAAAATCCATTTTAGCGAAAAAACCAAGAGTACCCATTATTGCCTTTAATATTTTGCTACTAGAAGTAAAAGTAAAGTATAAATGATAAAATAAATTATTTAGTTTTGTTTGTTCATGTTTGAACATTTCTGTTTAATAGGTAAGTAATAACGAAATTGATTGATGATTTAGATTAGCGTCGGTATCAGGAGTTCGATGCTAATAAATTAATAATAATATAAAAATTGATTTTAATTTAAATCGGCCTCCAGAGCAACCACTACAAAACAACAAATTTGTGCCTTAAAGTGCCCTGTGGGGCTTAATACTACTACTCCTAATCACTTACCATCAGCCGTTAAAGTGCATAGCGACTTTATCAATGAATGCATTCATAATTTCTCTATGCAATTTCGCAGTAATATTTTAAACTTATAATGTATTAAACAAAGAGTGTCAGCGTTTTATAAAAAGTGGCTTTACAAAACTAATCTCCATCAAAACTGTGCACAATTTACGTCCATCCATCGAGCCCTGGCTCACTGACATCATTGCGTGACCGCGATAAACACAAGTGCGGTCCGCCGAAGAAAATATAGCCTGTTTAGCGTGGATGGTAGCAAAGGCGAAATGAGTTCGCATACACAATGGCGATCTATGTGTTTACGCTAGTGGAACATCTAACAAGACACAAAGAGGTCGTATTTCTAAAGTACAGAGCCGTTTAATTTTTGACGTTTAATTAGATACCCTAGTTGGTCTAAAGAAGTCATTCAGTAGGAAGTAGTCATGTAGGTTGTACATATGGTGCTACTTTCCCGCTCTAGTCGAAACTACTCACTCACACTTTCCGCGCCTATGTCGAAAATTTAAAGAGCCATTTGTACTGTAAAACTTTGTACGATACGTAAATAACTATTACAGTACATATGGGGCTACTTTTCCGCACTAGTGCGTAAAATAGCACTTTTCGTGCGTATGTCGAAACTTTAAAGTGCCATATGTACTGTAAAACGTTGTTCGATACACGTGCGAATAGGTAATTCGCAACTCGTGTCGATTTAAAACACTCCCTTCGGTCGTGTTTTAATTTATCGCCACTCGTTTCGAATTTCCTCTTTTTCGCACTTGTATCGAAAATAACTATTACAGTTCATATGGTACTACTTTCCCGAACTAGTGTGGGAAATACACAGACAATCTAACCTCTAGACTGAGCTTAGGCCAATTCTTTCATGAAACCGATGCTGCCAAAAATACGGGGGTGCGGGGGGACGAGGTGAGCGAGTCCCGTGCCGTGATTGGTCCGTTCAAAGACACGGACCAATCACGGCACGGGATTGACTCGAAGATGGAGTAACGCTACCGTATGTGTGGCAGAGGGGGTAGCGCGACTATGCTATGTCTAGAGGTTGGATTGTCAGTGGGGAAATAGCACTTTCCGTGCGTATGTCGAAAGTTTAAAGTGCCATATGTACTGTAAAATGTTGTACGATACACGTGCGAATAGGTAATTTGCAACTCGTGTCGATTTAAAACATTCCCTTCGGTCGTGTTTTAATTTATCGCCACTCGTTTCGAATTTCCTCTTTTCCGCACTTGTATCGTAAATAACAAAATTATTGCACCCCTCAGTACAAGAAAATAATACAGAGAATACAACAACTACGTTCGTTCTGTTAAAAAATTCTACTATATGTATATAAATAAAAAAATATAGCAAAGTGTTTAGTTTTTACTTGGTGCATTCAATTTATAACTATTACCCATAGATGTAGGCAATTGTGACTCATTCGATTAGAATTGACACACTTCCTGCTATAATCGCACGAGACAAGGGACTTTATTCCTAAATGATGATTTTACGTATCAAAATTATATCGAAATGGTGGTTGCATGCCTTTTCTCGCTCTATGTGTTCTCTTTTTAGACGGCATCTCCATGTGTATGAGCGGGATACGCTGATATTCTTACTAAATTGATATGATATGTTTACATCTTGAATGTTTGTTTCTGAATTTGGTTCTAGAGCAATCTATTAATTGATAGTAGGCGCCAGCATTTGTTTTATTAATTTCCTGTGATTGTTACCGACGTCTGTCTGGTAAGAAATATATCATATTGTGTTAAAATTGGTGTACCTAAATTAAAACCAAGACCAATAATCCGCACTTCCAAAGAAGATGATCAGTGGTCTTTAAAAAAAAACGTATTGAATTTGATTGAATTAGATTTGAAATAAGTATTGCAAATAAAAGGTTCGTTGAAATGTTTGTGAAATAAACTAATATTATAAAACAAAATGCAATAAGCTGTTTATTTTTATTTTTAAGTACACGAAATCAGGTTATCATGTTCAATTATGAAGTTAAGGGGGCTAATTTTAATACGTTTGAGGTTTACATAATTATGATAAGAATACAATAATAAGATTAATGTTAAATATTATATTTTTTATTGTTATCAGTCATAAAGATATTTATACTGCCTCAAAAAGATTGAACATATAATATCCACAGAAGAATGCACACATAATAAACTTCCATTCAATGTACCTCATAAATAAATGGAACAGAAATTAACTATACCACTTTTAATATCTCAGCATACAATACTATATCAAAGCTGAAAGGGTCTTTATGTTATGTGACGTAAAGTTTATAATCAAATGTGTATAAGATATCATTTAATAGCCATTAAATCTAATAAGATACTAACGATAACTTATTTACATTTAAATAGCGGCGCTGTAGTAATAAATCTTCATTCATAAAGTGTAATCTGATTGTACACTTATACCTACATAATATTTAGTACAAGTATGTACATTGTGCCTAAGGGCCGAAGGGTGTGTACTACATATATATAAAAAAATCATTCTTAAATGTAAATGCATAGCAGAACTATTTAACCAATTGAAATTCCAAGCAATAAATGAGCAACTTTGAAGAAAATATAATTGTAGTTTTTTTTATGTTACCAAATTTTATTCAAATTAAAGAAATTAAAACTAACAAAAATAAATTAAACTAAGAACTAAATAAAATAAACTAAAACTACCTACTTAAAAAGAAAAAGCCTACAAATAAAAAATTGGCCCCAGGTCTGTGCCATCCGGTAGGGTGCCCAGAAGGCTGGCGGCGTTGCCGCGCTGAACGGCAACGCCAATTATGCGTTGGGCGAGGTAATCTCCAGCCTTCCGGTAACCCGTTGCGTCTATAAGGCGCTTGGCCAACTCCTTATAAACGCTGTGCGCGCCTTGACCCCACGGCCCAAGCGTCTTCACCGAAAACGGCTCAAACATGCAGCCGCTGTCTATGTCTAATTGTAGCTAGTTATTGGTACGTATTAAATTTCAACAATATACCTGCACATACATATTCACGGTTTTCACATACATATTTAACTACTAACGCCTATAATAATTAACCGAGCAATTACTCATATTTCACTGCTTCAATCACGTATACAATACCTGTTTGGGAAACTTAACTACATCAATGAACAATGAAAACAGAGGGCTACCGCGAAAACCGAAATTCGCAAATTGCGGGGATCTGTATCTTTTACTCCAATGCAGGCGTAATTTAGAGTGACAGAGAAAAATGCCCGCAATTTGCGAAATTCGATTTTCGCGGTTATAGCCCAGAGGTTCCAAGTTTTCTATACAAAGTGACTCGCTCGATGCTCATGATTACAATTTTATGGGCCTAGCCAACGCTTTGTTGCCCAGACAATTATTTAATACATAGTTACCTACTAAAATAAGTACAAAATACATTTTATTTGTGCAGCGCGAATCCATGCTGGCGAATTCTACGTACTTATCTATTTTCTCTTCGCCCAATTTAAATACAAAGATGTTTTTAATCCACTCGATGTATTTCAAGATGCTTTCAAATACCAAAATAATTCATTTATCGGTAAAAGCTTTTAATAAAAGTACATTGAACCCACAAATATGTACTGAAAGCTGGATTCCAATCGATTAAAATAACAGTTTCAATCAGGTATTTTGTGGTATAAAGGTTGAATATATAGTGTGTCAAAGGTCTGTTTGATTTCAAACATAGACAGAGAGAATCATACTATCTTTGTCTTACACTAATACTACTAGTACTAGCACCCAAAGGAAAAGGATGAGTATAGTTTTTTTTGTTCCTATTTACTGACAAGATTTGGTTGACCCAGTATAGATAATTAGATGGGAATATTTTTGATTGCTGTCAACATAACTACCGCCATAGTCTTTCAAGTGGCATATGTCATACTTGAGTTGTTGGAATTTCGATTTTATTTCAATTAATCGAATTTCAGATCTAAATGACTTAAATTGTCCGGAAGCCGTTTCCTGCCACTTGAAGAGTTAATAAAATTGCATCTTATGCTAACATTCTGATGCCATATTTATAAAAAGACTGCCGGATTGGGCGACTGGCGTTCTAATCCCGGCAACGAGCGTTACATATTTTATCAAGGAATTTGACAGTAACACCATTTGTCTAAAAGTAGCGATCCTATCTCTCTGTGACTATGAGATTGCAGAAAATGATTTCCATTTTGGAACCAGTAAAAAAATCTGAAAATTTAAGAGATGGGAAATTCGTTAATGTTAATTTTTTTATTTTTTTATGATATTGGAGGCAAACGAGCAGACGGATCACCTGATGGTAAGCGATTACCCCCGCCCATGGACACCCGCAACACCAGAAGAGTTGCAAGCGCGTTGCCGGCCTTTAAGATGGGAGTACGCTCTTTTCTTGAAGGTTTGAAGGTCGTATCGGTCCAGAAATACCGCAGGCGACAGTTCATTAAGTATATAGGATTGTTGGTGAAACTTTGTTCACAAGCAATAAGGGCAAAGACCTCGCTGATTATGAAGCCCTGTATGATTATTATCAAAAGCTGACTCATTTTCAAACTGATCTCACATTTTACAGCTTCCATTGTTTGTGTAACTGGTCACTGACATTCAAAGGCTACGAACCGCAGGTCATCGCACCAATTGTTAGTAATTAGCATTTTTAATGTTCGCGCCGAGAAAACCATAACATTTTATATGACTGATTTTAGGTTCAAGTTCGTTACTATAGGTCTTTGTAGTCAGGGTTAATGGCATTATGTATGTATGTCACTTTATTGCACATGGTTTACATAAAACGAAAAAAAAAAACAAAACAAAAATAAAAATGTTATGTACAAAGGCGAACCCTACAAAAGATCTCTCCCAGCTAACCTTTGAGAAAATGCGAAAGGATCAAACACTTAACAGGTGAAAGACAATTTAATAATTATGGACAAACAGCAATATGAGAATTTTGGATACACATAAAGGAAGACGAGACATGATACTCGTAATTAAAGGTGTAAACAATTTCCCGAGGGATCAAACCTTTGAGTATATAGCCTAAGGAGATGTGATAACGTAAACTCTTCGAACAAATTTTTTCACCACTTTAAGCGGGGGGCGAGGTAAACACCTACAGCACACCACCAAAAGATAACTAACTCAACAGACACAGATTTTGCTGTTGCGACAAACGCACACTACAAAAAAATTCAACACATCAAAAATTACACGCACACAGACAGAGTTTTCACATAACTATGCAGCATACATACGAACATGATAGTGATGGGTCACATCTGAAGAATGATTCAAATCAGTTTGATGAATGAACTGAATTGTCTTATACTACCTATTTATTATAAAATTGTAAAAGTGAAAATTCTGTACATTGAAGATATTAGGTAGTCAATAAAATGATTGTTTATATGTATGGCTGTCTGTATTTATGTGTCTTTGTGTCTTAGCCAGCACGCACAACTAAACTGTGGAATGAACTGTCGCCCGCGGGTTTTCCGGGCTGATACCTATGTAAAGATATCGTCCCATGGAAAATTTGAATTTCGCGCCTTTTTTTACTGACATTATTTGCTTGATCAGCTATATTAAACAAACCGCCGTGATTGAATGAATGAATGATTCATTCAATCATTCAAATGTCGAGTCGCTTTTTTGACTTTGTCACATCCCTTAAGACCGATTCGTCCCCGTACCACTGTATTCATGTTTACATTTTTCTGTCGTTTATGTATCGCAACGGTTTTTTCTTTAAATGGAGATTGTACTTCAATATACATTTAATAGTTAGTATAAATACTTATTTATGATAGGAAACGCGATCTTGTTGCGAATTTGAACTATCAGATCGCCTTTTACATGATAATACTGCACAAATCACCATTTTTTAAGAGAAACGTCTTGCGACACGGAACGATGCAAAATGGCGGTGAAGCGACTTCAAGTAGTTTTATATAACGTGTTTGAACAGTTGACCAATGTACTTTGCCGGAGGGGGTCGCCCGTGTATCACATCTCCATAGGCTATATACTCAAAGGATCAAACTCAAATTCAAATAATCACGGAAGGACAGAATCACCCCCAATACATATTAAATAGAATCGGCACCTGAAACTTAAATTACTATGTACTCGTAATTAGGTATAAGACTTCGAGATATACTTAGCAGTTAGCAAATTAACTAGTTATAGAAAGTTTCTTAATAGCTCTAACCCGTTTAAATAACTATTCGTATCCTTTTACAATTTCCTTTCGATATGTTACCGTTTAAAATGCCTTTAACTTTTCTCACTCATGGTGATAAAACGACTGATTTTAATTAGTTCTATATTTATTTTCAACCTTGTGTTTATTACCCCAGGACTTAATTTTGCATATACAGTTTTCGAATAAATCCTTTTTGTTATTCAGACTAATGTTATGTTAAAAGCTGCAGTTTACAGGGCATTTCTACAAATGATTGGTGTGATTAGTGATTAAGCTTGGTTAATTATCTCAATTAAGATGGAATCTTAATATACTGTCATTATCACATTCGCTGCTACTATAAATAAATTATGGGAGCATATTCGTCGCTATACTTACTCAACCTCATATCTGCAACAATTATTTGATGGAAATGTCGCTTTTCTTTCATTCGGAATACGGGAGTTTTTGTCATCAAATGAGTGTTACAGATACGAGGTTGAGTAAATATAGCGGCGATATGATTAGCAATAAGCAGTAAGGTGCTTTGGGATAACATCGAATGCGAGGTAATTTCGAGATTCTCTAATATAAACTGGGACCACTTTTTACTGTTGCAACAGTAGGTAAGAAATATATCTTGATAATCATTGCAGTTGCGTGAGTTTTGCCAAAGTATGTAGTGCTGGAAACATGTTTAGATATACATATTAGCAAATTTTCATTCATAAACTCATTTTTCATTATGAGTATAGCCTAAAATCGCTATAAGTACATAGCGAAATGCATGCGCGAACTATAGCAAAATGACATAATTTTGATATTAAAATGTACGTTTGAATTGTCCTTGTTTTGTTGTTGCTATCTTGCATTTCCGCAGACAGAGCGAGACGGCAACAAACATGGTGGCCCTTATCAAGTTTTTTTGCTGACGTGTAGACACTAGCATGATGATAATTTCAATTTATGAAACGTATTTATTTAATAAAATTAATTAATAAACAAAACTAGGTTTTTTATAGTCAATTTTGACACTATAGGTATTATAAATAGAATTTTATGTGAGTTACTTTATTTTTTTTTAGATTTATGACAAGTATAATAATAAGTATTATATAATTGAATGAAACATTTAACATTGGTTTAAAGCGATAAGTATATGTTATCTGTTTACTTCAAATTTACTTGTTTTTTTTAGCAAAAAATAGCAGAATATTCTTCAGAATTACGGATTGGCAGGTGTTGATTTTTATGGACCTACAAAGTTATGAATTGTACCTCCTCATTATAAGCGGGCACGGAGAACACTGTAACCTTGTAAAGGTTTAGTGTTATTCAAACTGTTAAGTCATTTATACATTCAAAATTCATTATTTCACGTCATACTGAGGTTATAAAGTCACATTGACCATGTGACACGCTTAGTTAATTTTTCTTATTATTATTTAAACATTTATTTATTTGCCTTATTAGACTATGCTAGACCTGCGCCATCGCTTGCAATAAATATTCAGCTATAGGTGGTCATTTAGTGACAAACTGTGGCCAGTGAACCACGTTATCTAGCACACATTATAATATAAGTAATACATTCTTATACAAACTGGTAATAAATATACATAAGCACAGACGCCATCAACCATGTCGTGGTTTGAAACAGTAAAAAAAGCAGCTACAACTGTTGCGAAGAAAATAGCTGAAGCAACTCCGACTGTCATGTTCGGTGCAAGTGCTGTTCCTGACCATCACAGCGGGTGGTGGAGTGTTCTCAATGAACCTAGTACGTCTGGAAACCCAGGTGGAGGATCCAGTGAATCCAATAGTGATATTGATGTTGCAAGTGTATCTACAGCTGTTGAAGTGACAACTAGAGCGAGATACACTTATGAGCTAGACAGGTAAATTACTACACATTACTAAAAGTTTAATAGGTAGAGTCTGTGCGGAAAGAGAAGAGTTGTAGAATGTATTGGATCCCATACATTTCACGACTCTTCTCTTGCCGCACGGACTCTATAATTTGGTATACTTATCACAAATGTATTTTTATTTTATTTATTTAGGTCTGCTAACAGCAGTTACGGTCTTACATTATTAGGTAGGTGCACATTTGAGTTTTAATGTCTAAAACGTATTGCACAGCTAATTAAAGGCAAACAACACTTGTGTATACTCATATGTAATGACCATTCCATGCTAGCCCTTTTACCCTAAGTGACGCATATTTGCAGTAAACATCCGATGTCCTGTGCTCAATTTGCAACAAACCACGGACTTACAAGCACGTTATCTAACCCTAACGATTGCGATATTATATAATCCGTGATAAAACTTCAACAGATAACACACAACAACACATAAAAACAAATACATTAACTTCGATAGCACTACAAAATTTGCAATCATGTCTTGGTTTGAAACTGTAAAAAGTGTAGCAAAAACAGTAGTGAAAACTTTAAGTGATGTGACTGGTGGTCCAGCTATCGATAAAAGAAGTTTTGCACTTCCTTATCGAGATGGTAGGCCTCAACCTTCTACATCAAGAATGGCCAGAAATGAAACTAACAGTGAGAGTGGAACAAGTGAAGATGAAGCCACAGGTGTTTCTCGAATAACTACTAGAGCCAGAATTACTTATGAATTGGATAGGTAAATAAACAAAAAAAAAACGGGTTGCACTCAGGGAGTACCGGCAGAAGTGAAAACTCAATGACTAGTTCAAAATGCACTATGTATAATTGAGGTTAACGCCATCTAGCGTTAGCGTTAATTACTTGAAACCCCTAAGCATATCACTGTTAGTACTCTAATTATATTAAGGTGGTTCGACTAGGTTACTCAAAGCTTAACCCTCGCTAGATGGCGCCACTTTCGCAAAATTTCATGTTTTATTTTTTTGTGGAATGGTCTTGGTATTTGTATACTTAAAAGTATGTTTAGCGAACTCTTTAAGTAAATATTGAATTATTAAAATAAACATTGAATACTTCATTGTGCATAAACCACCCTTTAAAGTCGACGGAGTGTTGCTGTCATGCTTTTTCCTACTATAACTCACACATGCAAACAGTGTTTCCGTGATGCTTGTAGTTGACAATTTCACACAACGTGAGTATTATGCTGCAATAGCGTTATGGTATGTTCGTGGAAATACGTGCAAGAGGATTGGTGTCCAAGACTGGTGCGAGTAGGTAATTTCATTTTGTTTATTTTTGTCCTTTTTGTGTTATCTTAACGAGCAATTATTATATATATTTATTTATATATTTGGATGATATCAGAAACGGCTCTAACGATTTCGATGAAATTTGCTATAAGGGCTTGAGGGGTTTGATCTCTTATCTAGGTCTGATCTGTGAGAAAACGCGCATTTTTGGGTTTTTATATGTTTTCTGAGCTTTGATCGGTCTCCCAGATATTCAATCTCTTCTTCCTCGCGTGGGGTCCGCTTGGCAACTAATCCCAGAATTGGCATGGGCACTAGTTTTTACGAAAGCGACTGCCCTGACCTTCCAACCCAGAGCGTAAACTTATTGGGATGAGTCCGGTTTCCACACATTGGTTTCTTTCACCGAAAAATAGGTATCGGTATATAAATAGGTTCCGGTAAATAGGTATCAAATGATATTTCGTACAAAAGTTCCGAAAAATCATTGGTACGACGGTACCTACGAGCCGGGGTTAGAACCCGCGACCTCCGGATTGCAAGTCGCACGCTCTTTCCGCTAGGCCACCAGCGGTTCCCCCAGACATTCAGTATCATCATCATCACTATCACTATCACTACATAGTATAAAACAAAGTCGTTTTCCTGTCTGTCTGTCTGTATGCTTAGATCTTTAAAAGTACGCAACGGATTTTGATGCGGTTTTTTTAATAGATAGAGTGATTCAAGAGGAAGGTTTATGTATAATTTGTTAACCCGTGCGAAGCCGGGGCGAGTCGCTATTATCAAAAAATTACTTTATCAACATTTAAAAAAAAAAACCTGATTTTCACAGATTATGATCTTTTTGGGTTCTTCCAACTCAGAATCACTAGCATATTCTTGTTGAATCCTAAAGCTAATATAAAAACTATATCCCAAATATTTGTATAGAAATTTTAGTTTCCGCTACGTCACGCAGGCTGGGAAACATTTTTGATACTAAAACCTGACGTAATGACCGACATTTTAGGATATCTTTTTATGCTAGGATGGAGAATACCTACTGACGATTCTTAGTAGAATGAGCCCAAGGAAGTCGGTTTGTAAGTGTCAGGTATCAGTTTTTTTTAAAGCGCTAATAGTTTGTTCTACAAGTAAAGCAATCCCTTACTGCCCAGCCTCTAATAAAGTAGTAGGTAATTGTAAAATAAAAGAAGAACATTTATTTTAATTTTTTTTATGATTAATTCAAGTACCTACAGTACATTTTTTCATATTTGTTATCCGTAGTAGTCCCTGTACCTGAAAGAAATATAATTATCATGAATCATGATAGGAAAAAATCTCTAATGTAATAGGAAGAAAGATGATGCAACAATATGGATTCTAATAAAGTTATAATCAAGTTATAATTTACTTACCTGGTAGTAACTAGTAATAATTGTGTTTTTCATTCATAGACAAAATTCCATTATTTTCAACCACAGGAAATTTTATACATTTTTTTTATTGCTGTCAGGATGTCCTGATTGTAAAAATCAAAGAGATTAGGTAGTTTCTAATTATCTTTGTAAAAATTAAACGAATATGCTTAGCCCATACTTAATCAATCGATTTTTGAAAATAAGAAAAATTTAATAAAAATAAAAAAAACAATACTAAATTTAGGTGTAAAAAAAAATACAAAAAGTTATGTCCCAGCATACAATGACTGGGGATTGAACCGGGAACCTTCCGTTTCTAAGCAAAAAAAGCGACTGTTTACAAAACGCACCATGGTAGTTCTTAGCTAAGCTGACGAAATTCGGGTACTTATTCAACAAAATCGGGTAGGTCAACAAAATTGCACTAAACATGACGGCACTTCAAATTCACGCCGTGGTCAGCCCGGCAACGTCGGAAATGGTATGGCAACGTCGCAAATGTATCCGTACACGACATTTGTGACGCACACATACGTAAAATTGATGAAAAGTTAACTATGATTTTTGCATGATTTCTGTATTAAACATTGTTTTCCTATTCATTTAGCCAAAATGAATATTCGAAAGAAGATAAATGCGGAAATATTTATGTAGTAATAGTGTGTAGTTACTTAATGAAAGTCGATTGAATTTTGTATGAAAATCGAACCACCTTAATACCAGTTAGAGCGAAACTCACTCTCGATCAGGTCACGTGTCCGTCTTACGGTCACGTGATCGTCTTACGCTGTCTCAAGTTTAAAAACATTTTTTCCCCACCTCAAAAAGTGCACAGCGCCGCTAAATAAGTTTTCACTTCAAAAAATTTATAGTAGAACTTCGTCGCCGAAAAATCAGTATCATACAATTATTTACAACGATTTTGTTTTTCACTTTGTAATTCGTAAACAATTTTAAATGTTACAGATTTCAAAAGAACGCTTTGTTAATGTTTGTGCAAATGAAAAGCGAACCACCGGGGAGTAGCAGAGTAGAAGAAACGACGACTCAAGATTTAAACTTTATCCGGGATACCCTCACCGGTTTTCGGTTCGAAGTAAACACACACATAGATCTCACTTGTAGCGAAATCGAGAATAAATGTCAGGAATGTAAGTACCTGTACTGTCCTAAATTATAATCGAATAATCGCCCAACACATTCACTGCCAGTGTCCCGCTAGGCAGATAATCCTAATCTATTTAGGTCTTTAGGTCATATTTAAGCTCGCGCTAGCAGTGAATGTGTTAATTTAGAGATGAAACTTAATGATGAAATTGCGGGCAGAGGATAAAGTATAAGAGTTAAAAAACAAAAAAGCGGCCAAGTGCGAGTCGGACTCGCCCATGAAGGGTTCCGTATTTAGGCGATTTATGACGTATAAAAAAAAAACTACTTACTAGATCTCGTTCAAACCAATTTTCGGTGGAAGTTTACATGGTAATGTACATCATATATTTTTTTTAGTTTTATCATTTTCTTATTTTAGAAGTTACGGGGGGGGGGGGGACACACATTTTACCACTTTGGAAGTGTCTCTCGCGCAAACTATTCAGTTTAGAAAAAAATGATATTAGGAACCTCAATATCGTTTTTGAAGACCTATCCATAGATACCCCACACGTATGGGTTTGATGAAAAAAAAAATGTTGAGTTTCAGTTCGAAGTATGGGGAACCCCAAAAATTTATTGTTTTTTTTCTATTTTTGTGTGAAAATCTTAATGCGGTTCACAGAATACATCTACTTACCAAGTTTCAACAGTATAGTTCTTATAGTTTCGGAGAAAAGTGGCTGTGACATACGGACGGACATACAGACGGACAGACAGACGGACAGACAGACATGACGAATCTATAAGGGTTCCGTTTTTTGCCATTTGGCTACGGAACCCTAAAAACCGTTCTTAGAAAAGAATGTAGTTGTCATCAAGTACCCATGTACTTCCCCTCAAAACTAATACAGCGTTTTATTATCATAAACAAACACACAGGGCTAACTAAGGCAGACTGCATCTCACATACCTGTAACATGTTTGGGAACTAATTATATGTAGGTAGTAGGAATGCAGTTCTCACTATGCACCTGGTACATATAGGTAATATAAATGTTTTGGACGTTAAGAGGTTAAAAAAAAATTAGCCAAACCATCTTGTAGAATGGGAGTAGGCCTACATTAAACTACATTAGGACTTAGATTGGTTTGCGGCTGCTATTTCTTTGTTAGGTATTTGATGCATGTATTTTGATGCATGTATTTTTAACAAATATTTTGCTCGAAATTAAACTCTCGTGAGACATATTTTAAAATATCTGGATCACTAATCACTCTAAATGTTTTAATATATTTTGCTTTCCAGTTTTTCAGCAAAACTTTACCGAGTACGGTGCGGTTATCGTGGTTGTTCTCACGTTTGATGGCACAACGGGACAGTTATCGGCGCTGGACGGCAGATTTTCAGAATCGATCATTTTGCATCACTTGACGGACAATTTGAATCCGACATTGCTCAGCAAACCCAAAATATACATTACCGAGGTAAAATCCAAATCTGATTAAACATTTTATAGAATACTAGCTTCTGCCCGCGACTTCTTTTGCGTGGAATAATTATGGTGATTAATAAAAACTATCCCATGTCCTTCTCCATGCCAAATTTCATCTAAATCGGTTTAGGGTTTAAGGATGAAGAGGTAACATATATACAGACAGAGTAACTTTCGCATTCATTCATAGATAGATAGAAGAGTGTGTGTGTGTGTGTGTGTGTGTAAGCGGATAATACCTATGTATAAGTAGGCCTCATAATACCTATTAAGAGCCTCGGTTATTATTTATCAACCCCCATGTACATAACTCATAATGGCGGTTGTCTTTAAATCTTAAATATTCTCTGTTGAATGCATTGTAGCAGAAAAGTTAATAATGAATTCGAAATGTTTACAGGCCAATCGGATAATTTCCTCTGAAAATGGACTCCGGTTGATTTCTATATCACTGGAAGGACATCTAGATGTTTTGGGATTTCACTTACCAACTATGGAACATCAATCGATGTGAGTTTTACAACAATCATTTTAATACGGATTAAATCCATACTAAAATTACGTAAGGTTATACGGGTGGGTAAGTGTGTCTGCGGGATAAGTGTGGCTGGCCTTCACATTGGGGCTGTTTTAAAACACCGAAATAATCAATAATTATTGCGTATTTTACACATTTTCACTAATCTCTCTTTTTTGTGTGTGGGAATAAATTATTTATTATTCTTATATGCCAATCAAGTACAACCATAGACCGATAAAGAGGTAGACAAATATATTATGATAATTTATTGCAGGATACGACGTCCACTTCTGCTTATATGTGACAACATCAAGAATATGGCTGATACTCAAGACTTTGCCACTATATTAAAGAAATCTGCAGACGACATTTCAACAGACGCAAACTCCGTTTTTGTGAATAATCCTATAGAATATTGCAACAAGTTTACAAAAGAGATGATATTAGCGAAATCTTAAACAATCAGAATCTCATCAATAATATTAATGAGCGCATTTCCTTACTTACTTACTTATAAGTTCTACTTATAAGTCTACTTTATACTTTTTATAAGTTCATTTTGGCTGGTCATAGATGATGATATTTACTTTTTAACTAACCTGATCACTATAATAGATTAAACATTCATTTAAGTACCTATATAAAGATACTCATATCAAATTAAGGTTTATTTTGGTTATAATTGTTGTTCTTGAATAAATAAACGGAAACTTTTGTTGTTGTTTTTTGGGGCAATTCCGGCCTATTTTTAACCTTGCATTAGTATATATTCAAAAATAAACCATGTGTACCCGCGATTGCCATTTCTTGAACTTTAAACCGATGTATCTTTTCAGAGTTATTCAGACATGTCCAAAATTATCAGAGTGACTATGCCACTAATTCGGGTGTAAAATTAATGGTGCAGTCGCGCAAGCCCGTGCTCGCGGAAATGATAACGCATTAATGGCTCCCGCCATTAGCATCCGGTGGGGAAATACAGCGCCGGACGTAAGTTTTTACTCTAGGAGTGCCTAATTCCGGTTATGGCAAGCATCTAAATAATACATGGAATCATGTCTCTGTGTCTTTTCGAGTCCAAGCTATTGATGGCGGCGTTGCTACGCGACGGAAAAGTTATACGTTTAAATGATACTAATGAAGATCCAGCTAGTTAAGCATAAGTACAAATAAAGACGCACGCAATTAGCAGCAAGCCATATTTTTTTTTGTATAATTTCAATTATTTTTAAAAATAACGTATTTGGTAAATGTTGTTCAAGGCCTAGTTTACCCTCTGGGTTGGAAGGTCAGATGGCAGTCGCTTTTGTAAAAACTAGTGCCTACGCCAATTCCTGGGATTATGTTCCCCCATGTGTACCCCAGGCTCCCATTAGCCGGAACAACGCGAGGAAGATGATGTGGTCCAGTTGTTTTTCGATCCTAAATAATAATAATAATAATAATAATAATAACCGCCATGTGGGATGTTGATTCGACGATCATTGTTCCGATAGTTGTTTCAGCGAACGGTCTAATAGCGAAGAGTCTCGACCAACATCTTGAGAGACTCTCGCTAGGTGGTTGGATCAAGGGCCAGATGCAGAAGGCGGTGATCTTGGACACGGCGCGGATAGTCAGCCGGTTCCTGTCTCTGCAGCCCTGACCGCCGGTAGCTTGGGCCTTGCCCCGCTGCTGGCGGCACCCTAGGTTAGGTTTTTTATAATGTGTTTATATGTATTTTGTATTGTTTTTGTAAGTGTTTTTGTATTTTATTTTTATATCCATATTATAAAATAACCTAACCTAAGATCAGAAATAAATAAAGTGAATAATAATAATAATAATGGATGTACATGGATGACCTCAAATTATTTGCACCAAATAGCCGAGACTTGTTGGAGCTACTGAAAACCACCGACGTCTTCAGTAGTGCCATCAACATGGAGTTTGGTGTCGATAAATGTGCGGTTATGCATGTACAGCGGGGGAGGGTTGTAAATTCAACAAATTTACAACCTTCTGAGACAATGTCTTTCAGATCTATCTCTGAGTCAGAAACCTATAAATACCTTGGTATGTCACAGTCGTTGGGTATTGAGGACGAGGGTATTAGACGGTCGGTGAAGGAGCGCTTTTTCAGTCGGCTCACAAAAGTCCTTAACAGTCTTTTGTCAGGAGGCAACAAAGTGCGCGCCTTCAACGCCTGGGTAATGCCCCTGCTCACATACTCCTTTGGCATACTAAGGTGGACTCAGACCGAGCTGGATGCCCTGGATCGGAGGGTCCGATCACTGCTCACCGCGCATCGCATGCTACACCCACGCTCGTCAGTTATGAGATTGTACATCCCACGGAAATGTGGAGGCCGAGGCTTCCTAAACGCCAAGGATCTCCACAACCGCGAGGTGTACAATCTCAGGAATTATTTCCTTAACAACGACTGTGGGATGCATCGTGATGTGGTGGCAGTAGACAGGAACCTCACGCCGCTCTCCTTGGCAAACGAGAACTGGCGCAAACCTGTGGTACTAAGTACTGCGGATCGCAAGGCGGCATGGGAGAGTAAGGTGCTACACGGGCGGTTCTACAAGGCCCTCACGGGACCCGATGTGGACCTGCTCGCGTCGGTGAACTGGTTACGATTCGGGGACCTCTTCGGAGAAACCGAGGGTTTTGCCTGTGCAATTGCGGACGAAGTAATGATGACGAACAACTATCGGAAATATATCCTGAAGGACGGTACGGTCGACATTTGTCGGGCATGCCGTCGTCCCGGAGAGTCACTCAGGCATATCATTTCCGGTTGTTCTCATCTTGCTAACGGCGAGTACTTGCACAGACATAATCTCGTAGCCAGGATTATACACCAGCAGCTTGCTCTTCTATACGGCCTTGTGGACCGCGAAGTACCGTACTACAAGTATTCACCTGCGCCAGTTCTCGAGAATGGTCGTGCCACGCTCTATTGGGATCGATCTGTCATCACTGACAGGACTATTGTAGCCAATAAGCCTGACATTGTGATAATAGATCGATCGCAACGCCGGGCCGTGCTCGTTGACATCACCATCCCCCATGATGAGAATCTCGTGAAAGCCGAGAAGGACAAGTCCAGCAAGTACCTAGACTTGGCTCACGAGATAACCGCCATGTGGGATGTTGATTCGACGATCATTGTCCCGATAGTCGTTTCAGTGAACGGTCTAATAGCGAAGAGTCTCGACCAACATCTTGAGAGACTCTCGCTAGGTGGTTGGATCAAGGGTCAGATGCAGAAGGCGGTGATCTTGGACACAGCGCGGATAGTCCGCCGGTTCCTCTCTCTGCAGCCCTGACCACCGGCAGCTTGGGCCTTGCCCCGCTGCTGGCGGCACCCTAGGTTAGGTTTTTTATAATATGTTTATAAGTATTTTGTATTGTTTTTGTAAGTGTTTTTGTATTTTATTTTTATATCCATATTATAAAATAACCTAACTTAAGACCAAAAATAAATAAAGAGAATAATAATAATAATAAAGCCTTTTTATTTCCCAAATACATAATTTACAACGATTTTAGATTTTTTAATTTTTTTCTTAATTTATAGGGACCCCTCTTGTAGGGTATAGGCCTCCTCCAGATTCTGCCACCTCGTTCTGTCCTGGGCTGCTGTTAGCCAGCTTTTGCCGACTACTTTCACAATATCATCCGCCCATCTTTGTCGTGGATGTCCGACTTTCCTTTTCCCAACCGGACCGGCCCATTGGGTAGCGGCGAGGGTCCAGCGTTGGTCTGTGCTCCTTGCTACGTGTCCGGCCCATCGCCATTTCAGTTTTAGGGAATGATGTAATGCATCTGTCAATTTTGTCTTTTTTCTAATTGTTTGACTTTTTACTTTATTTATTTTTCTTAGGTTCAGGATGCTTCGTTCCATGGCTCGTTGACAACTCATTATTTTGTTTTTAATGTTTTTTGTATAGGCCCAAGTCTGGGACCCATACGTCAAGCAGGGTAGAATACAGGTATCCATCACAGTTCTTTTCATACTTAGCTTGTAGTCACCTTTCAATATGTCTTTATGCGCCCAATATTTATTCCAACTACAGGTAATTCGCCTATTAACCTCGTCTTCGTTGCTCGTCTTAGAGAATGATACCTGTTTACCTAAGTAGATGTAGCTATCCACGTATTCTATTTCTACATCGTCTAGTAAAATTGAACTTTTAGAGCTGTTCGTCATTATTTTAGTTTTATTTAAGTTTATGTGCAGACCAGCTTTCTTGCTCTCTATATTAAGCTCTCGTATCATTTTTTCCAGCCTTTGGTGGTTTTCAGCAAAAACTACAATGTCGTCTGCAAATCTGAGGTGGTGAAGACGTGTATTGTTTATTTTGATTCCTTCTGTTGCCCAGTTCAGTTCGGCGAATATGTTTTGCAGGACGGCTATAAAAAGCTTAGGAGACAGTGGGTCGCCTTGCCTGACGCCTCTACCTATTTTAAACTCATTACCTCTGGTTTCTAGTTTGACTCTGCTTACACTGTTTGAGTAGATGTTTATTAGGATTCTAGTTATTTCTGGGCTTATTCCACATGTTCTAAGGGCTTTCCAAATGAAGTTATGGTGAATGCTATCGAAAGCTTTTGTGTAATCGATAAAGCACATATATAGAGTTTTATTAAACTCGCTATATTTTTCTATGACTTGTTCCATAGTGTGGATGTGGTCCATGGTCGAAAATCCGGAACGAAATCCTGCTTGTTCTACTGGTTGCATGCTGTCTATTTGGGACTTGATTTTGTCTTGTATGATAGAAGTGAATAGCTTGTACACAGTAGACAACAGACTTATAGGGCGGTAGTTGGCTATGTCCAAAGGATTTCCTTTTTTATATAGGAGTATGATATCCGAGCTGTACCATTGTAATCCTAAATAATACTTGTACACAAATATACGTGTACACCTTGACAAATAAAACTGAAAATATGTAGAGCTGGTAAATACATATAGGCAGTATCTTTCTTACCGTACCTACATAATGACATTTACTAGGAATTTTAATGGTCATAAGACTGTTGAATTTATTGAAGTCAATTTGTTTGGTACTGATAAATTGATGCCGGCATATTTTTGACGAAACCGCTTCACCAGAGGCCCTATAAATTAATTAAATCTAATAGTCGGGATATTTGTTCGGGTATGTAGTAGGCCTTTACTAAAGAAAACCAATTATGGCAATTATATCAATGTCTAAAATGAATAGTAGATTGATGAGTCACACAATTACATAGAAATTAACAGGGAATATGTTTATAGTAGGTAAATAAATAATTTAAGGTAAATTCTCACTAACGTAGGCCACAATGCAGAAAGCGAAACTATCTTAAGTCTATTTTTTTATTCGGTAGACTAAAATGACATTTCATAGTATGAAATGACACATGATGTTCATACTATGAAATGACATTTTAGTCTACCGAATAAAAAAATAGACTTTAATCTACCCATAGAATCTTTTATATTTTTGGCTGAAATAATATTAAATAGCGTTTGAGTAATTAAGGAATCTAAGGATGTCTAAGAGAGGTAAACGAATAACTAAAATTTAATTACATATGAGGAAACACGTTTGCGTTACTTACCTCAATCGAATAAAATAGCCCCTTAAACTTATTCAAAAAGTTCTCGTAGCAAAGGCATTTCAAACCACAATTGAAAAGAAACATTGCTCAAAATATATAAGAACAAAATTGGTTTCCTCTTCTTTTGAAATAAAATGTTTCTTACAATTTACGCGGTACCTACGCCTTGCATTCGAGATGCAAAACAATACGGGAAATACAGTTGTACCAGAGACTAATAAATTTTACTACGAAAGAATACCTACTACTACTAGCCTCGCCATTATTCTGTACCTTGATTTCAACATAGTCTCCGTTTCGTTTATTTTATAAGACGGATTTGCTCTCCAAGGAGAGCTCCAGTTAATATTAATGTTATGTTTTATCGATTTCAAGTCCAAATTGCGTTAGAGAAGTGGAAGCCAGTGAAAGTCAAAGTGCCGAATTTAACATATGAGTCTGACAATACATAAGTTCAATACCTATAGATGTGTTTAATAATAAGGAAACCCTATTTTCATGGAGGCAGTCTTAGTTATTCATTTGTCTCTGGCTGTACGAAAACATTTTACGCGGCTGTTACCTGTTTTCTTCCTCTGCTGCGTAGCGGTTGACTGGGTATCTTTGAAGAGAGAAATTATTTCTAGCGCTGAAAATAATTAAGTTTCTACAGAAAAGGTTCAGCTATTTGAATACTTTCAGCTTGAAAGGTTCAGCTATTTGAATCATTTCTGCACATTGACTTGTCAATTTAGTTCGCCTAATTTTGGAGTCAACTTTAAGTTGAAAGACGAACTTGATCAATATTTTATATCCCCTGTCAGGCAAATCACGCACCACAACGCTAACTTCTTATAAGACAATTGCCTTAACCACCACAATTTTGCTATCAAAAGATGTCCTTAAGTCCGTGAGAAGAAAGGAAAAGCCCTAAGTAGCCCTTAGAGACACGACAGCGATATTAATTGGACGTGCAGTATCACTAAACGGAAGTTGGAACAAATGGCAGCCATTCTGGAAGTTTATCAGGCAAGAGGCTTATTAGTCGTGTCATGACACAAGTTTGTTTATATGCAGCGGGTGTGCATTCTCCGGCATATTGCACGTGTCACCTTTGCTGTTTTATGCAATGTCTTTTTAGGGTTCCGTAGCCAAATGGCAAAAAACGGAACCCTTATAGATTCGTCATGTCTGTCTGTCTAACTGTCCGTCTGTCCGTCTGTCTGTCCGTCCGTATGTCACAGCCACTTTTCTCCGAAACTATAAGAACTATACTGTTTAAACTTGGTAAGTAGATGTATTTTGTGAACCGCATTAAGATTTTCACACAAAAATAGAAAAAAAACAATAAATTTTTGGGGTTCCCCATACTTCGAACTGAAACTCAAAATTTTTTTTTCATCTAACCCATACGTGTGGGGTATCTATGGATAGGTCTTCAAAAATGATATTGAGGTTTCTAATATCATTTTTTTCTAAACTGAATAGTTTGCGCGAGAGACACTTCCAAAGTGGTAAAATGTGTGTCCTCCCCCCTGTAACTTCTAAAATAAGAGAATGATAAAACTAAAAAAAATATATGATGTACATTACCATGTAAACTTCCACCGAAAATTGGTTTGAACGAGATCTAGTAAGTAGTTTTTTTTATACGTCATAAATCGCCTAAATACGGAACCCTTCATGGGCGAGTCCGACTCGCACTTGGCCGCTTTTTTTACTCGCAGTCGTACGATGAGATATTTTTTCTACAAAATTACGCTGTAGAGCAATACTATAAAAGAGGATTTTGAGGTAAACATAGACTGACATTTGTTTATTTATAATATTTTAAATAGTATATATACGCCAAGTTATTTAGGTATTATTCAATTAGGTACTATACAGGCTGATATCAAATTGGTAAAAGAAAATAAACTTTTTACTTTAATACTTTTGTCCTAAACTAAGCCTCTACTAGATCTATTGCTGCTAATTTAATCAAAAGTACCTACTTACTTATTCATAAATAATAGATAAAAGGAAAATACCAAACCATTGGGATCATCCAACAAGTCAAATCCAATGTTTCAAGAAACCAATCTTTCAAGATCAACACGAGAATAGGCAAGTAGGAAAGTTTACAAAAGATAACAAGAATGGGAAAGTAATGGGATTCTAATTATTCATTAGTGGCCCTCCCGCTCGTCCTCCCGAGCCCCGTCCTTTCAATTCTGTTTCACATACGAAAGTTTTGGGCGATGAAAATGTAATGAATGGCTTTAGTCACGCACTTTGTGTGTGTTTTGTTTAATTTAAGAAATACAATTAGCGTTTCTTTTGTACATATTTATTTTCTCATGTCTGTAGGACTGAAAAGGCCGAACGAATTATTTGTTTGAGCTTAAACCCCCAACATAGTTCGCTCTTTTCCTTTGACGGTTCGAATAGGCTAACTAACTACTCTTCTATGTAAATGCACAACTGTAACCCTCGCATGCTTGAGGGCCATTTGGAACGGTGCGGGGTGTAAAAAACCATGAATTTATTTCATCGTCAATTAATGCTCAGTCATAAATAAAAGCAAAACGGCGAAGTGTTGAGCGATTTAATGGTTGAGTTTTTAGGAATCTTTTATTTAAGAATGTTTAATCACGTATGTAATTATTTTTTGTGTGTATATGTATATCTTGTGTATTCGGCCTTTATACGTCCCACTGCTTGGCACAGGCCTCGTCTCCTCTCAAGCGCGAGAGGGCTTGGGCTATAGTCCCCACGCTGGTCCAATGCGGGTTGGGGATATCTCCGATGAAATTAACAATTTTGTCGACGTGTGCAGGTTCCTCATGATGTTTTGTTTTCACCAAAAATAGGTGGTGGCCGAGTGGTTCTGACGTCGCGGGTTCAAATGCTTAAATGTTACAGGTGTAATATTATTTTAAATACGCAACTTTTAGAATATTTAAAGTTTCCTTAAGGTTTTAATAATACTGAAAACGAATATTTAGTTTATATAAAACAGGCCCACAAACGTGTCAATACGATACAAAAAAATCGCAAAGGCTTTTTAAAAACAAAAAGAGTATTTGACATAAAACGGTGAAGAGCGTTTGAATCTTTATAGTTTGCGATAAAGAATGGTATCTACCCATCGAGAATACCGGGTTTCAATTGCTTGACAATAAACCAGGATTGTCGTGAAATCTTTTTATGGGTCGTTATGGCGTTTAATTTAATATCTATAAATGCCCCTTTTTTTCGAAGTAGAAAGATAGTAGTGAAAAGTGATAATAAGGATATTGTTTACACTCGGGAAATAGAAATAAAACAGAATAAAAAAAAAGAAAATTAACAAGGATAAATCTGTAACGTCACTAGACACTCGACTCGACTTGACTAGTTTATCACCGAAATAAACATATTTGATTTTAAATGTTTCCTCATCATATATGTACCTCACCGTAATACGAGCCGTTTACTACCAATTCATTCACAAAACCATTGACATAACCCGTTCAAATTACGCCTAAGTCCTAGGGGACGTATATTGCTTTCCGTTTCGTAGCAAAACGCGCCAGCGACTCTGAAATTGCAATATGGCTCGCACTGTAAGCACGTGATTACCTTTAGGTTGCACCACAGAGGATGCCCCTACTGGAATTGCCATTATTTCGTCTGATAGTTCGTCATTACAGCTCAACCAGCTAACATAGGTCTGTGATTCTAAACAATTAGAAGCAGCTAAACGGTCTAGAGAACTTGGTCATGAATGAGTGCTTTGATGACAGATACAGGAAATTGCGAAGTTTGGAATCATCCTGGGAACTTGTGATGCATTAAAGGATTTATGGGTTTGTGGTTTCGATAAACTGTGCATTCATGATTTGGGAGCGCTATGGGCGAAGCCCGTAAAATGGTTTTATCTACACACATGTCATTAGTGCTCTATAATGCGTTCAGAAACCGTAGGAAATGACAAGCTTTATTACAACCAATTTTACTATGAGAACTTTCTTATCTGTGGTAGTAGGAAATTTTTTACTTTAATGTACGAGTACATTAAAGTACGTTACCTACGTTATAGATTTTTGTAAGGTTATGAGTTTAAATTTGGAACAGCAGTCAAAACTCAAGTGGGTCTCTGTAGGTGACGGTCGCCTACAGAGACATCTACGATAGCTCAAGGTTCAAGGGTTCAAAATCAAAAGGGATCTGATTGTATCTGTTATAATAATGGTTCTTATGGAAATTACAAGGATCACTGTAAGTTAGGTTCACGACAACACTAACTTAGGTCTAAGCTTGGGTTCTAGCCTAGGATCGGGTCACTTAGATTCGCGTTTTAATCGTTCGGGTCCTGAATAACAACTAAACTGTTCGGTTTGGGTCCTGGTCACAACTAACTCGAATTTTACAGGCCCGCTCGTATTTATACGTTTGCGAGTGTAGACTTTTAGCCAATGACAATCGCAAGTTCGCGGCTCTCTCCATGGTAACTGACAGAGACCAGGATAGTTTACACACACATATAAACCAAGGGACGCGTTCGATCTAGCGACTGTGATTGGCTTATGCGATTTCGGTAAAAATGCACAAGTTCAGACTTATTTGCTTGAATTTTCTCTTTCAATTTGGTAAGAATCTAGGTTTCCTACTTCGAGCTAAATCGTTCAGCTATACTACTATATGTTATTAGATGCGTCTACTTACGCTCTATAGACTGGCAATAGTTTAATCAAGTGCATGATTACGGTCTAGCTACAAGGTTCAGATTAATGAGCCAAAATCTGCCAAGAATGACAAATGCTAGGCACGCTTTCTCGCCCTACGGTTCGAGGAGAGAAGTGAGAGTCTAGATTTTACCTAGATCAACACCGTTACCTTTTTCTACAATGATAATCATACGTACTTCTAGCTATAGTTCTAAGCCTGAAGTAGGAATGAGTATCAAAGTGTTTCTCCAAAATAATTGGAGAAAATTACCATTTTTATACCTGTCTAGCTCACACACTCTCTCGCTCTACTGGTGACCAATTAGAGAGCGAAAAAGCTGGCTTTCGCCGTGGTATCCACCACCACGTAAATATAAATGGAATGTAGGCATAATCGGGCTCATTATTATTATGACTGGGATAGAGACAAGGTTCTAGTACTCATTTTAAAGTAACGGTTCAGTTAGGTTTTAACTAATTACAACTTAGGCATAATACAGTTAGGTTTTAACTAATTACAACTTAGGCATAATACATGGTCTACCTAGGTCTTAGGCTACCTACGTTGATCAAGATCTTTATTTTTTAGCTATTACAACTTAAGTAAGGAATTGAATTTATATCTTAGGGTCATCTATGTAATAATAATAGGTACGGTCGTGGTCAGCGGGTCGGCTGTCGCCCACACTCCCCTCGTCGACTTGCTATGTCGACTCTGGATCGACCGGCAAGACAGCCAGCCTGGTAGTGGGTCTTCGGAAGACGCCGCCCTTGGTCCGCACCTCCGCGCTGCGAACACCGCCGTCTGGTCCCGGGTAGACTCGTTCGACCACGCCGCGTGGCCATACGTTGCGTGGCAGTGAGGGGTCGACGACGATGACTAGGTCGCCGACCGCTAGTGGCCGCTCGCCCGTCGCTGAGGATCGTCGCGGGGCGAGGGTGGGTAGGATTTCGCGCACCCAGCGACGCCAGAAGGAGTCAGCGAGTGCCTGGCTGACTTTCCAGGCCCGTCGGTTGACCTCGCCACAGGGACCAGTGAGAGAGGTCCCCGTGGGGCCGTTGAGCAGGAAATGGTTCGGTGTCAGCGCCTCGGGATCGCGTGGATCAACCGAGACATGTGTGAGAGGCCGAGCGTTGACGCACGCTTCGGCCTCGGCCAGTAAAGTCGCAAGCACCTCTTCCTTGGGCGCTCGCGAGTGTAGCGTGGCCATGAGAGCAGTCTTCACAGAGCGGACCATCCGCTCCCAGGCGCCGCCTTGGTTTGGGGCACCGGGGGGAATGAACCGCCAGTCCATGCGATACTGCAGGCCGTACTGCTGCAGTGCGGGCAGCCATTCTTCGTAGGCAGCCCGTAGCTCCGCCGTAGCGCCACGGAAATTAGTTCCGTTGTCGCTCCACATCGTGCGGGGCCAGCCCCGCCGCGCGGCCATGCGGCGAAGTGACATGATGGCGGAGTCAGTGCTGAGGGAGTGCACCAGCTCCAGGTGCACCGCCCGGGTCGTCAGGCAGGTGTAGAGCGCCACCCAGCGCTTCTCGTGTCGCCTCCCGATGGTAACTGTAATGTGACCGAATAGATCTACACCAGTGTTCGTAAAGGGTCTACAAAATGGCTCT
The DNA here is from genome assembly GCF_948474715.1 of Cydia amplana. Lineage (NCBI taxonomy): Eukaryota > Metazoa > Arthropoda > Insecta > Lepidoptera > Tortricidae > Cydia > Cydia amplana. The sequence goes on along the minus strand of NC_086079.1, from coordinate 12,778,466 downwards.
ATGCGCGACAGCGGCAAATCTCCCATAGGCGGGGCGCGTGGATTCGCTCTTCTAATTCGACAGAATTGACAAGCGCTAGCGATCGCACGCACAGTCGGTCTTAGGCGCAATATCCAATATTCTTGTCTAACATCGTTTACAACGCGTTCATTGTTAGCGTGCGCCGCTCTTCTATGCATTCTAAATATAATAAGTCTGGCCAACCGGTTACGTCCGTGTAGAATGGCCGGCCTCTTGTTGATAGGCACGGGCGCGGCATCGATGCGCCCCCGCATGCGGAGCACGTTGTCGGCTGCGAGCTCGGGGTCCAGCTCAAAGAGCGCGCTGCCTTTGGTCAGAGGCTCGCCGCGGCGGAGGCTCCGGAGCTCGTCGGCGAAGTCCTCGTTCTGCGCTCTCTGCAATAGTAAACGTTCAGCGGCCAGTATATGTTTGGTTTCTAAGCTCATCTTAGTTTTAGATTTTAGAATGTCAATAAATTGCAACATTCGTGCAGTGGCTCCCAGTAAACGGTCGTAACTTGAAAATCGGCTCACATCTGGCAGCGGTGGCGAGGCAGCCTCGCGGCTCGCAAGGCATTGTTTGACCTCCAGTACTTCTAGCTCTGGTTCTGGCTGGTTAGATGGTTCTTGTGGCCATTCTGTTGCTGGTAGCCGTAAGAAGGCGGGTCCTTGGAACCATCTGTGTGTTATGTCAAACTCACGTGTACTGTCCGCTCGAGTGGCGTCATCTGCAACGTTCTGGCGTGTCGGCACCCAACGCCACTGTTCTGGTTCCGTGAGCTCGGCGATCTCGCCCAGGCGGTGCGAGACATAGGCGCTGTAGCGGCGAGCGTTTTCTCTTACCCAGTGGAGTGTCGTTCGGCTGTCAGACCACATGACGACTTCCGCTACCTCGTACCTGTGTTGTTCTAGAATAGTCTTCTTCAGTCGAGCTCCGATCAAGGCCGACTGTAGCTCCGCTCGTGGTATCGAAATGGATCGTGTTGGCCCCACTTTAGCCTTTGCCGCGATCAGGGTGACGTAGACCTCCCCTCGTCTTTCGATACGCCAATAAGCGACCGCTGCGTATGCTTGTGAGGACGCGTCAACAAAAATATGGAGGGTTCGTCTCACCATTTCCATAGGTCCGTAGTGGCGGGGGATGCGCAGTCCACCGACGTGTTCCAGCGCTCGCAGCCATGTCTGGAACTCCTCGCACTCGTCTGGTGGCAGCGGAGCGTTCCAATCCAAACCCAGGCTCCAGAGTCGCTGTAGTTGGATCTTTACTGTAATTGAGAAATATGAGATTATTCCCAACGGATCATAAATACTCATTACTGCGCTTAGAGTCTCTCTTTTCGTTGGAGCCCTTTTAAGCTCCTTCACCTCGCTTGGGACTCTGATCATGGTCGTGTTGAAGCCGAGATGGTCCGTTCTTGCATCCCAGATTAGACCCAATACCTTCTGTTCCTTGTCGCCGATCGGCGCGGGTGTGTGTGTGTCGGCTCGTAGCTCCTCTGGGATCCGTTCTATGAGAAGTGCCGAGTTACTAGACCACCCACGGAGATGAAATCCAGCCTGCTGGTGGCAAGCGGAGACCTCTTCGGCGCATGCAATAGCATCTGCTTCGTTTTCATAACTAGAAACGTAATCGTCCATATAGTGGTTCCTTACTATGTCTTCTAGGGCCCTCGGGTAGCGGTTCTCCTGAGCGTAAGCATTGTAATTTCTTACCGAATGTGCGAGGAACGGTGAGCTCGCGATTCCAAACACCATTGACTTCATTCTGTACATATCAGGGGCGCCGCTTCGGCGCGCCGCTCGCCACAGGAACATCTCTTCTACATCTGCAGTCACAGCAAATGCACCTTCCCTGAAGCGTAACATTATACCGATAAGTGATTGTAACATATCCGGTCCTTCAAGAATGAAGTCGTTCAGGCTCTGTCCTTGATTTAATGCTGCGGCATCAAAGACCAGACGGATCTTCTTTGGTTTGTTCGGATTAGTGACAGAAAAGTGAGGGAGATAGTATGACCCTGGATCTGGGCCTGGTTCACTTACTCTCTCGGCGTACCCCTTGTTCAGTAAATTATCCACTTGGGCGATGTATTTCGCGGCGAAGCTCGGATCCCTATCCATCTTCCGTTCTATTCCGCGCAGTCTCGTTAGAGCCATGTTGTAGCTAGGCGGTAGTCTAGGGTCATCATCACGCCATAGTTGCCCTACTTCGTATCTTGGGCCTTCTGGTGTACTCACTTGCTTTACAGTATCGTTGAACAGCCTTTGTGCTCGCTCGTCCTGCGGGCGCACCTTATCAATCAGCTTTATACCGAGCGAGTCAATTTCAAAATATCGCTGCAATTGTTTGTTCAACTCACCGTCTCGTTCGCTCGCTTGTGAGAGGTGTAGCACTCGTTCAGCTCGTCGCGGGGTCTGCGGCGCGCGTCCATATATTACCCAGCCAAGATCTATCTTAACTGCTGCGGGTTCATTTCTTGCTCCGACTCGGGTCTCAAGCGGTAATATCATGTGCCAGTTGTCCGATCCGATGAGCACTCGAGGCGTGGCGGTGTCATACGTGGCCTCCCGTAGGCCCCTCAGGTGCTTGTAGCGGTCGATCAAAGTTCTTGGCACTTGTTGAGAGTTAATACCTAAGTCTTTTACCGTTCTAAGTTGGACGAGATGCGTGTGTCCCTCGATCAGCCCGCGTATCTGTACCGTCACGCGTCGGCTGGGCTCAATTGATGTCATCGGACCAATCCCGTTGATGTGTAGTGGCGCTTCGACACCCACTGCACCCACAGCGTTGGCCAGCGACTCCTCGCACAGACTAATAGTCGATCCGTCGTCACAAAGTGCGTAGCATTTGATCTCGCCTGTCGGTCCAGATAAAAGTATAGGTATTACCTTAAGTAAAACGTCTGACTGCTCCTGGTGCTCTGTGCTCAGCACGAAGTGGTGCGCTGGTGGCGCCCTCTCTCGTTCCAGTCGTTCCGCCATCATCAACGTGTGCTCCCTCTGTGCGCGCTCTGGCTCGATGGGCGCGCTGGCAGGCATCGCTGAGGCCGCTTCGTCAGCATGCCGTGAAGACTGTAGTTCCCTTCGTAGGAGTGTAGATTCATCATGTAGCAGCCGGTGATGTGGGTGCTGGCATCCTTGCTCTCCGCACACACCTGCCTTGCAGCTGCCACGCCTGTGTTTCCTGTTAAGACATTTAAAACAAATTTTATTATTCTTCGCCCATTCCCATCGAGCCGCGACACTCATATTTAACACACGCCTACACTCTGTGGCCGGGTGTACGGCACCACAACAAAGACAAGGTTCTGTTTTGTCAGTTGTATATGTTTGCACACGATTTGAGTTATTGTTATACTTGCGGACCGCTCCACCACTTGACAGCTGATTCGATGCCGGAGGTCGTCGACCTCCGCGCGCGTCTTCACGCGAAGGCGCCGGCGCACCGCGACGAATGCCGCCTCCGCGCGCATGGCTGTACTGTAGTTCTTTATCACTTATGTCAAGCAGGAAGTTAACCATAAGCGTGAGCTCGGATTCGGCCTCCTCGAGCTTATCTTCTGCATATTCACACCACCGCGATCGCACGTGAGGTGACAGGCGTTCCGTGATTTCTCGTATAAGGAAGGGATTATTTGCGTACGCACGTCGATCTAAACTTGCAAGTGTCGTCACAATGTTCACTACTTTAATGGCAAAGTCATTTAGGTCCACCGCACTGGGCCCTAGGTTCGGTAATTTACGTAATTCGTTCAACGCTTTATCTATTAAAAGGTCGGATCTGCCAAAGTTTTTCTTCAAAACTCTTAATATTAACTCTGGATCAGCTGACGACGCTAACATATGCAGGACGCAATCTCTAGCTTCGCCCTTAAGACAATGTCTTAGCCGGGATAGGTTCTCCCAATTGGTAAATTTATAGCGGCTGCTAGATTCTGTATAAGCAGTATAAAATGTAATCCACTCACTGGGTAGTCCTGTAAATACGGGCAAGTCCCATACTTGCTTCGACGACGTCGGTCTGCTGTTCAGGGCCACTAGCTGTGTCATAACTTGTTCTAGACTTGCCGTCGCACCCGATGACTGCTCCCGTGAACTACATCTGCAGTAATCGGCACATTGCACTTTATTATTACATACTTCGTACTGTCGGCGTTCGCACGTACGGTCGCGTACCTCTACCGGCCGCGCGGGCGGCGTGCGCACGCGGCGGGTACCCGGGGTTGACTGCAATGGCGGCTGCGCAGGCCGCGCGCGCTCGGCCTCGGCTCGCGGCGCATGGGCTAACGTAGGCACGGCGTGGCGCGGTGGGCGCGGAGCAGACGCGCGGGGCCCCCCGCCGTCCGCGTCCGGACTTGTTTCGTTATTATCACTCACGTTCACATTGGTATGATTTTCTTCCGGCCAATCATTTATAGTGATATTAACCATCGATTTGATAGACGAACTCGATCCAGTCTCTTTCTTTTCAATTTCGAGCTGACTCAGCTCGATTTGATGATCTAGCTCTAAAAGCTCGCGTTCAATTTGAAGTTCGCGCCGAGAAATCTCAATTAGCTTCCGTTGAGATTCTTGTTGTGCGATCTGTCTACGTAGCTCCACCATAGACGTACGCGATGCTACAGATGCTCGTGAGGATCGACGGCGTTCTTTTAGCACTGGAGCAGAACTCGGCGGCGCTGCGCGGCTTTCGTGGTTCAAGGTCAGGATCGCATCCGCGCGCGCTGGTGAACCGGGGAGTGAGGCCGCTCCGGGATCAGGGAGCGGGGCCGACGGGCCAGGTTCTTGTCCTCGGGCTAACCTTTCTGGTGCCCTCCTCGGTGTTCTCGGCATTAGCAATACCGATTGGGGCGTGTCCTCTCGATCGTCGGTTGGACGGATCTGCTCGGAGCGCGGAGCACCTCCGCCGGCCGCGGCGCGTGTCGCTGCGGCTGCGGCCTGGGCCTCGCGCTGTTGTTCTAGCTGCTGGCGTTCCATTTCAGCTCGTCTGTCGCCGCTCGGGGACCGGTTCGTTACGCCCATTTTAACATTACTCGTAATACACTGAATTTACGGATCATAAAATTACACTGCACTACTGACTGTTCATGAAATAATTTTAACCGGCGATTTAACGGATCACAACTTATATCCGGCTTCGCGAAGGACCACAACTGTAGGTGACGGTCGCCTACAGAGACATCTACGATAGCTCAAGGTTCAAGGGTTCAAAATCAAAAGGGATCTGATTGTATCTGTTATAATAATGGTTCTTATGGAAATTACAAGGATCACTGTAACTTAGGTTCACGACAACACTAACTTAGGTCTAAGCTTGGGTTCTAGCCTAGGATCGGGTCACTTAGATTCGCGTTTTAATCGTTCGGGTCCTGAATAACAACTAAACTGTTCGGTTTGGGTCCTGGTCACAACTAACTCGAATTTTACAGGCCCGCTCGTATTTATACGTTTGCGAGTGTAGACTTTTAGCCAATGACAATCGCAAGTTCGCGGCTCTCTCCATGGTAACTGACAGAGACCAGGATAGTTTACACACACATATAAACCAAGGGACGCGTTCGATCTAGCGACTGTGATTGGCTTATGCGATTTCGGTAAAAATGCACAAGTTCAGACTTATTTGCTTGAATTTTCTCTTTCAATTTGGTAAGAATCTAGGTTTCCTACTTCGAGCTAAATCGTTCAGCTATACTACTATATGTTATTAGATGCGTCTACTTACGCTCTATAGACTGGCAATAGTTTAATCAAGTGCATGATTACGGTCTAGCTACAAGGTTCAGATTAATGAGCCAAAATCTGCCAAGAATGACAAATGCTAGGCACGCTTTCTCGCCCTACGGTTCGAGGAGAGAAGTGAGAGTCTAGATTTTACCTAGATCAACACCGTTACCTTTTTCTACAATGATAATCATACGTACTTCTAGCTATAGTTCTAAGCCTGAAGTAGGAATGAGTATCAAAGTGTTTCTCCAAAATAATTGGAGAAAATTACCATTTTTATACCTGTCTAGCTCACACACTCTCTCGCTCTACTGGTGACCAATTAGAGAGCGAAAAAGCTGGCTTTCGCCGTGGTATCCACCACCACGTAAATATAAATGGAATGTAGGCATAATCGGGCTCATTATTATTATGACTGGGATAGAGACAAGGTTCTAGTACTCATTTTAAAGTAACGGTTCAGTTAGGTTTTAACTAATTACAACTTAGGCATAATACAGTTAGGTTTTAACTAATTACAACTTAGGCATAATACATGGTCTACCTAGGTCTTAGGCTACCTACGTTGATCAAGATCTTTATTTTTTAGCTATTACAACTTAAGTAAGGAATTGAATTTATATCTTAGGGTCATCTATGTAATAATAATAGGTACGGTCGTGGTCAGCGGGTCGGCTGTCGCCCACAGTCTCTATAATTCTAGTATCCATAGATATTAAAACAGTTATCGATACGAAACGTCAATTTAGTATGTTTTTTTTTTAAATATAAACCGCACGATATTTGATCTCGAGTGACATGAGAATAGGGACTTCATTCATATGTCTAGGAATTTAAAAAAACTACGGATGTGTGACATGCGTGAAAAAAGTTTTCATTCACCGCCATTTGACGTATCTCGTTTTATCTTTTAGTTAGTTTTAAGTATGTGTTTAGATAAAGTAGTGTATGTAACTGTACATAATTAGGCATTAAAATACTCGTGTGATCCTTTTAAGAAACTCACTAACGTTCGTTTCTTAAACCCACACTCGTATTTTAATGCCTCTCATTATGTAGCAGTCACATATAAGCTTCTATTGAGTCATAATCAAAAACGGAAGTATTCGTGTTTACCTCCAATTTGACGTGTATTGATTTGCGAAACAAAAAAGGTTTTCTTTACGATTGAAGGCTTCGCCCGTAAGTAGTTTATTGTTACTTTTATTTCTTATTTCTTTAGGCTTTATTTAACTACTTTATAAGCTATATTTAAGGGGTAAGTTACCATACTTTTCACAAGTATACTTTTACCATGGCACGTTATTTTACGTTTCTCACCAAAACAAACTACTTACGCAATTTTTTTTAATTACTCAATTTGACAATCATTGTTATAACTTTTTTACCAGTAAATACCAATCCAGTTAAAACTAATAAAAACACTACAAGCGATCGCCTAAAATGTAACTCATCCAGTTTAACTTCACAAGCCAAGTGTTTTGGTACCTTATGAGTTTCATATGTAAATTTATTGCAGTCTACGCTGGCTAATTTGCGCCATAAATTTAGTCATACTTGTCTCTGCCTGGCTTGGTTTTATAGGATTACTGTATGTTAGTCTAATCAAACATACATGTATCAACGCAAATTAAATGAACAATTTTTTTTTAATAATCAGGTTACTTACTGTGAGATAATTTTGGTCCTGCATTTGTAATATTGCGCTTTTTAGGGTTCCGTACCCAAAGGGTAAAAACGGGACCCTATTACTAAGACTCCGCTGTCCGTCCGTCCGTCTGTCACCAGTCTGTATCTCACGAACCGTGATAGCTAGACAGTTGAAATGTTCACAGATGATGTATTTCTGTTGCCGCTATAACAACAAATACTAAAAACAGAATAAAATAAAGATTTAAGTGGGGCTCCCATACAACAAATTTTTGACCGAAGTTAAGCAACGTCGGGCGGGGTCAGTACTTGGATGGGTGACCGTTTTTTTGCTTGTTTTTTTGCTTGTTTTGCTCTATTTTTTGTTAATGGTGCGGAACCCTCCGTGCGCGAGTCCGACTCGCACTTGGCCGGTTTTTTTAGTTCTGGACATTGCACTACAGTGCAGGTCTTAATGAGCAATTTTTGTTCTTCCTATACCTAGGATCGAAAGATCGAGTTCGGGATTCAAAATATAAATTTTTAGGGTTCCGTACCCAAAGGGTAAAAACGGGACCCTATTACTAAGACTCCGCTGTCCGTCCGTCTGTTACCAGGCTATATCTCACAAACCGTGATAGCTAGACAGTTTAAATTTTCACAGATGATGTATTTCTGTTGCCGCTATAACAACAAATACTAAAAACAGAATAAAATAAAGATTTAAGTGGGGCTCCCATACAACAAACGTGATTTTTGACCGAAGTTAAGCAACGTCGGGCGGGGTCAGTACTTGGATGGGTGACCGTTTTTTTGCTTGTTTTTTTTTGCTTGTTTGGCTCTATTTTCTGTTGATGGTGCGGAACCCTCCGTGCACGAGTCCGACTCGCACTTGGCCGGTTTTTCAAAATAAACAAAGGAATTTTATCGAGGTGAACCAAATTAAGAGCCAACAGGAGTGGTCATTTCTCCATACAAACGTACTCGACTGTTTCCTCCGTGGGTTTTGAAGCTAGAGCAATGATTTTATCAACACAGATTAATATTGTCAATATCTGTGTATCTGTGTGTCGGACCGTTTTGCTTTTTTTTATATTTTTGTTGTTTAAGGCGCTAAAGCCCTTCAAAAATGGCCAAAATGGCCGCAATATGCCGCAATGAGAGGCGTGGTATTCAAAACTGATATCAATTAGCCAAAAAATCAAAACGGTCCGACACAGATAATTTCATAATCATTTAGATTTCCAAATTTAGTTAAGATTGGTTAAGTTTTGGAGGAGGAAACAGTCGAGTACGAAACCTCGATTTTTGAGATTTTTACGCAGGATTTTTCGCCTTATCTTTATCGCACTAGTTTTAGGAGCCGCTTCCGTTAGCGAGACGGGTATATTTACCTAAAATATTTAAATCTCAGCTCCTGTTTCGTCTTAACTCTGCAGGTACTTTTTTTTTTTTCTGGCTTACTCCCTGCAATTTTGCACGGGGTGAATTTGCCAATGTCGGTGTTGACTTTCACACGTGAGGAGAATGTTCGGTATAATAATTTTGTAGTTTTGGAAGGATGTAGTTGGGAAACCCTAAAAACAAATAATTGTTATGAACATCACAGACAAACACATGACGAATACAAAAATTAGCAAAAAAGCGGGAAGCGGGTGACAGAACGTTAGTAGTGCCAACATGAAGGAAGTGGAAGAGAAGAAAACTTTATATATATAATATAGATAGAGATATACTAGATATAGAGTATAAAATAAAACGAGTATAAATTGACATGAATTATACGAATTAAATTAGAAAAGATAAGACGTTATTTAGAGTTTAATGTTATTCGTTTGTAAATATTTAATTAGGATAGAAGTTAGCTTAGTATCCATGTGACAAAGTAGCGAGCTAAAGCATATAGGTCGTGGAACATTTTCGGGTAATACATCGTACAGCGAGTAGCTACATTTTGAACAAGCAAAGAAGATGTGGTCCAAGTTGCCCTCATCCAACCCGCATTCACACATTGAGTTCGCACGGACACCAATCATAGCCAGAAATAACGGGGTACATACTTTGCCTAAGCGTAAGCGACAGATGGTAGATATTACCCATTTCGGAGAAGTACGAAATCGATAGAACCACGGTTTTCGAGTAATTCTGCAGGTACTTTGCAATGTCGATTGTGTGTGTGAGAAAATGTCGTCATAAATGTCAAACTTCTATGAAAATATGACATTTATAATGACTTGCCACACTTTCTGTCAAAGTTTGACCAGAGTTAGTAGACGGATTCTCTTTCATCATTTACATAGTTACTTAACATATCTCCTCAACGCATAAGTCCTCCAAACCTTTCCTATATTTATTTCTCATATGTATATAATTATTTGCAAATTGCTTATAATTAATCATTCATATTACGTAGGCATTTACTCAGATATTGAGAGCAAATAAAGCTATAAAGAAAAGGAATGCTAGCGTCTTAAGTCCAAGTTAATTAAATTACTGCATTTAATAAGCGTATCGTTCTACGGGAAGTTTTAGTAGTAAATAATTTCACAAGAATAGAGAGTTGCTTTTATAAAAAGAAAAAAATGCACAAACGGAACTGCAACGCAAATTTAATGAACACAATAAATTTTATTACATTCTTTAACTTCGCAATATTTCCGATACAAATTGTTCACAGTAGGTACTTACTTATACAGTGCACATTAGCAGCGACTCAGAGGGCCTACCGCGAACCACGTTCGACGTGTTGCCTCCCTGTCACACTTACGTACGAATTTACAAGTGCGACAGAGAGTAGGCAGAACGTGGTTCGCGGTAGGCCCTCAGGTTCGTATTTCTTCTTTTTCTCAATCGGGATTATGGCCAAATAATCTATGAAAACGGACCTTCCATTTAATTATAAAAAGAAACCTGATTTAACTTTTTAATTTTAACTTAGTGTAACATTTTCTCTTCCGAGAATATCATTGAAATTCAGTTTCTTTATCATTGCTTCGCGATGGAGTTTTCTCACATATAAAAGCGAGGATTCGATTGCAATTATGATCATTAAGCCGGCCAGTTCTCCAAACCGATCCGCACAATTCCGGTGGGTCTACATTGTTAGGTTCACCAGAATTGAAGGTAGAAAATCCGGCCTCAGCCAGCGATTCGCCTGTAAAATAATAATAGCAATAAAATTACAATATCAGTATTATTTGAATAATTTTTATACAGGGTGTTATGCGTCGCTTTTCGGTGAAAGAAAACATCTATCGTAAAAGTGACATTGGTTGCCCGAATTGCGCTGCAAAAGAGAACTAGTTGAAATCTAAAACTATAACGTATCTAGAATGGATCTAGTACGTGTCGTCTCTTGTGAATATCTTGAAGTTCGAATACGGCAGAGTGTTACTACATTAGGAATTAGTTCTATGGGTAGAACCGTGGCCCTTACGAGGATATTAATTTGACGTTTAAAATGTAGATTCATAAAAGCTGGCGCGAGATTTTTACTGAGCTGAGTATAATATGTCTGGCTGAGTTTAGAACGAAATAACCTGCTTGATAGTCAAAAATAAACTCACCATGAATAGTAAACCAATCTCCAAATTTCACCCACTTAGTTAAGCCAATGCTTGCAGCATCTTTATGGAAACTGCCGGGAATATCATCATGGGAATATTTGGTAAATAATTCTTTAAGGACTTCGGACTCAGTTTGGCTGTTAATGATAGCCAGGTATGCGTCTTCGGCCATACAGGTCTTGAAGGAGTTTGGCCACGACCGGCCTTCTTTATGGAACTTGTAACAACTGTTAGTTCTGTTATCCAACTGGTAGTCTGAAAAAAGAATAAAGTCCGATGGGACCGTATTGAATACTCAAAACATTAACGAAGCTGTGGTTATCTGACTATTCTATATTTTATTCATTTTTCCATTTTTTTTTTTCATGTGAACGCCAGACGATAGTGTCTCCAAAAGTCTCGTGGCAATGCCGCGCAGTACTGTTGAGTCACAAAGTGTCAGTCAAAGTGTAAAAGATTATCATTCTTAACGTTACCGTACCTGTCCTTAAAGTTCTCAGAAGGGTAATGACGATATTTTTATTCAAATTTTTAAATAGTCATTGAATACTTCCTTACTTAACTTTATAACCTGTAAGCTAATTTACAATTTAACTGTACCCAAAACGGCAGTGAGTCTCTTAGTGATGACTATGAATTACCTACGACATATTTTCACAGCTTATTTTATTATTTCATAACCTTCATAAATAATTTTATGCGGTTTTGGCCACGTATCTCATTCTTACCTAGATCTCATAGGCCATTAAATAATACGTTATTATAATACTGTCTTCGGTTACCGCGATAGTTACTCATGAGATAAAACTATGAAAACGGATTAAGTATATCACCAGTAGACCACGAACGGCTGTAAAGTGCTCGAAACGTCGGAATGATGAATCCTTTATACTTAATCCGTTTTCATAGTTTTATTTCAATACATTCGTAGGTACTTTCTTATATAGGTAAGTAAAACAATAAAAATCATCTCACCACTGTCAATGTACTCAGGGCCACATTTATGGGCGTCAATATTCTTCGTTAACTTAAAACAGAAAAATGGCTGATCAGAATCACAATCTACTACAGATAATTCCCCAGATTGGTTCATGACAAGACATTTATTTGCGCGGTCATAAAAAGGCTCATGGTTAGACCATGGTTGACCACGTTCCCATAGCACATCAATCTGTGAGAGAGGAACCCCTGTAAAAAGCATAGGAAAAGTTTGATCAGTAGTTTGCACAGTGCGTTGCCTTTTGTTTACCACAGGCATTTTAGTTTTGGCGAAAATACACACGAAATGTGCTGTATACATACACTGACCTCAATTTGTGCTGTTGATTGATATATGTGTGTGTATTGCACATGATTTGTAATTATATTTGTTCTTTGTAAGTGAGAACCTGTAATTGGCTCTGTAAATCTATTTTAGCTTTTAGACATGTTTATAGCTGTTTTTCATACAATGTATGTAATAAAAAAAAAAAATTAAAATAGGTATTATTTCCTCAAGATTAACATGATTCTATACCAGAGTCATAAGTGTCAATACTGTTATCTATTAATAGCACATCATGTATGTCTCATTGTTTGGCACGTGAGTCATTTTACATAATATGGAAACACTATGGAGCTTAGGTTTTACTATGCTGGGTGTAATGCGATTAATAACTTCACAGTCGGAAATGATGATAAAGTTTCAAGGTGAGACTATTTGATAGGATGATGAGATGTAGGAAAATATTGAAAGTTTTAAAGTAATATTTATACCTGTAATAGTCGTGTAGTACCCTTTAGTATATGTCGCATGAATTCCAGTATAAACTTTCTCTGGACCTTCTTGTTGGTTATCCTTATTTAATATCTCTTTCATGGCAGTTATTATGTTTACGTCTGTTGGTGAGGCCAGTACACCACCTAAAGTAAAATAAATGGTAATTAGCATGTAGCAAATAATCTAACAGAACAATACAATACAATCCAATACTCTTTATTGCACACCCCACATACACGTAGTTTACAATAAATGTAGAATAACATAAACAAAGACAATAGAGGTAACAACAGGCGGTCTTATCGCTTAAGAGCGATCTCTTCCAGACAACCGTTGGGTATCGGAGACAAAAGAATTAGAATATACGGTAGGTGGCGCAAAGAAAAAATATGAAAAGTCGAAATGAATATGACCAAACAACACAAAACATTAATAAAAATAAACATACTTAAATACGTATAACCATAAACATATTACATCTAGACATACATACATACATACATAAAAACTATATATTAAATAAAGAAACAACAGTGTAAATTATTATAAAAATAAAAACTAAGGTATGTAGGTAACATTGAATTAGTTTAGAATATAATATCATGGAATGTCTGTTTCATTCTTAAAATATTATTCAGTCTTCATCAATTCCGTTTCATAAAGTAAGAACTTAGTAACGCAAAAGATTAAATGTTACTTCACTTGAGACAAACATTATAAATTGTTGTTATTTTTTTAGATGTCGTTGTAAAACATGTTATTTAAACAACTATTTCTTTGTGTTCGATTTTTTGTTGTGTTCAAACTAATCTGTTAATGATATGATATGACCTTGACACTCGCAGTGCGTCGAATGGGTACCGATAGCCTGCGATTGTATCATGTCAAGTAACATGTAGGTACTATTTTGCGTTACTTAAATTTTACCATGTTGACAAGTCTAATATAATACAAAGATACCTTACCTTCCAAATAGCATCTTAAACGGGCTTCTTCCCACTTTGCCGGCATGCGATGCAGCTTGAGATAACCATCAATTTCAGACACAAACCGATAGTCATCTACAACACACTCTGAAACACAATAGTAGTCCTACAGTACGTTTACTACAGTCGGCATCAGATATATCGGAGCGGTCAAGGTGCTCACATATATCTGAATACCCCTCTGTTGTAAAGGCGTTAGAGTGCGTGTTCAGATTTTAGAGCACCTCGACCGCTCCGATATATCTGATGGCGACTGTACAAAGGCCAGGAAATAAGAATAGCGATTGGTGAGTTTCTCATAGACTGATCATTAGAAACGATGTGGCTAAGAAAATCGTGGAAATCAAATCAGGTCTAAGTACAAGTTTTTTTTTTGTCAAAATATTGCAAGAAAATTGTAATTAATAAAATAATAACCCTAAATAACTCATTTAATTGTTACGATCCGCCTTGCAGTGGAAAAAAATTACAAAATCAAAAAGAGGTCTCAAGGTTTTTCAAGTATTTGACAATGATCCGGTGCGGTGGGATGTCAAGGTCAGAAACATGAATTTAACAAGAGCGTTTTGTTACTTACATATAAAATAAGTGTTCCCTGAACAAAGTTTTGTATGGAACACTAAAAACAGCTGACCCTTATTTAATGCAAGGCACCACATCCCATTTGAAACGCCTTCAATAGGCTAACCGTATGGTAGCCTACCATACCATACCATTGGTACGTGCGTAAAGATTAAGATTACTCATATTTTTATCTTTTTTGTGAATACTTGTTACAAATTTTGAAGGTGCGTTTTAGACTTACGTTCGTGATTTTTTTTCTATAGAGGAAAGTCAAGAAATCAGGTTTCGAATCGATGAAGTCACTAGAGAAAGGTATCAAAATTGCTAAGTAATTAAATTTTTGACAATAGTATTGTCATTTAAAAAAGCTCTACGATAATTTTGAGTATAATCATTAAATGGGCCATTTTATTTAAAGTTGTCTCTTACACTTTTTTTTAATTTGTGAATTTATACTTAGGTACTCAGAATCACGAGCTCTTTCTATCTCAATACGAGAAAAAAAGTGTCCCAAGGTATTTTTCCCATTCCGTTACCATTTTTTCATAGACTTTGTATGGCGGTTTCGGAATGGAAAGATCGAAAAATGTACGGAAATCTTGGGACAGTTTTTTTCTCCTATTAGGATCAAAAGAGCTCATGATTCTGAGTAGAAATAACATAAAAAATCCCAATTTTGAAAAAAAAGTGCAGGGGACAACTTTAAATAAAATGGCCCTAATTTGGTAAAAGTACTTACCCACAACACAAAAAAATAAAATAAACGTTATAAAGTAATCAGTGAGCATTGTGATGCTTTTGCCTGCTCAGTAACGACTAAATATTTAAGATTTGTCATTCGACCTGTATTCTTCTGCTCTTGATAACCCTACGACCGGGATGTTTACGAATGTTATCACTTACTGTGACGTTTAGGGGTTTTACCACATTTAAGTATTCCAATTTACCTACTCCATACAATTTGTATATTATATATGTATATGTTGCATTATAAAAAAAAAAGTATGTCCGTATTTTGTTGGGCGAGGTGTGTGGGCCAGGTTGATTCGATAATTCACAACAGAACTGTAACACGTTCAGGCATTAGGTACCCTACGTACGTAATTATATTATATTCATTAAGGTCACTGCGGGCAAGACCGTCTACAAGGCAAGTCCGTCTACACGTTATAACTTTTGAATTAAGAGGCGTATGCGGCGCTGTGACAACCAATTTCAGAGCAATCCGCCTAAATAAGTCATTTCGTGTTTTGAACTCGAAGTCATAGTTCGACAGCCGTTCGAAAAAAAATTGTTAAAAATAGTTTTTGAAAAGATTGTGCATCAGAAAGTACCTACATAAGTAGCATAAGAACCAGTTATCTTTATTCTGTGTTTAAAATATCAGAAATTGGCTTAGTTTTGTAATTATACGTTCCACCATTTATCACATTAAAATTTTACTAAGTTTGAAAGTCCGTCTATTCTGTACAAGGCAAGTCCGTCATATTTCCGGACTTTCGTTAAATCAGAGATTACCAACTGTTTTTGCGACTTTAATATTATAACGATTTGATAAGGTATCGACAAATCCGCCTGACATTGCGCATGATGTTAGTTTCCTAAATTTTCATCTCAGTAAATTAAAAGAAACTAATAAAGTACATTTTAAAATTTATATTGGTCTTTTATTTCGGAAATCCAAAAAATAATTACGTGTAATTATTAGCCGTAAAAGGTTTACCACCCCATTTTCGTAGTTTATGCCGGACTTGCCTTTATATTAGAAAAATGGCGTTTATTTCGAATCTGAACAACATATTAACAAGTTGAAAGTACACTTTTCATTGTCTTGATTCATTCTTTTTAGGAATTCGACTACGAACATATACGCACCCATAGATTGGCTGATATCATTACTAGACGGACTTCCCTTAAACTACAAGGGAAGTCCGTCTACTCGCCGTCTTTTTAAAAATACTAATGTTTTTGCTTAATTTATGATTAAAATGATCTGTCACTATGGCTAAACTATTAATTATTAAATTCTTCATCGTATGCGATTACAAACGGTAACCTAGGTGAATAATTAACGCAACTAGATCACTCCAAAGTTAAAAAAAAAATAAAGTATGCCGGTCTTACCCGCAGTGACCTTACTTAAAAAAAACAACGACTTGCAGTCAGGGAGTGCCGGCAGAAGTGAAAACTCAATCACTATTGCAAAATGTCTGCAGCACTATGTATAATTGAGGTTAACGCCATCTAGCGTTATTTCGTCGTATTACTTGAAACCCCTAAGCACATCACTGTTAGTACTCGAGTTATATTAATACCAGTTAGATTGAAACTCACTAGATGGCATTTAAATCAATAAAGAAAAACTCAAAGACATTGAAGTAACAGTTTTTCGATCAGGTCACGTGTCCGTCTTACGTCTTACGGTCACGTGACACCTGTTACGAGTTTAACATTTTTCCCCATCACAAAAAGTGCACAGCGCCGCTAAAGAAGTTTTCACTTCAAAAATGTTTGAGGCGACATTCGAATGGCGACTGCAGCGTTGCTGGGGCTCGCATAAAGTACCGATACCGCCTTCATTTTCATTTCATTTTATAAACTCGACAACAATGCGACAGTGACAACAACCTAATTTATCAAGGAAATAATTTCCTTCGAAATAATTTATGGAACTCTTCCATTTCCCACTTCTGAGACGCTGCATCTGTCAACATTAGAATGCCACATTAAAACATATTATCTAAAATTGTACCTCAGTTTTGATCAATTGCAACCGTTATGTTGCATAAACGCCCCCAATCTCATAACTCTCTTTTTTATAACGGTTAGGGTTATAAAACGTAGAAAACCATCGATATCCCCTGAATAAATCAATGATATATTGAAAAATAATTTCCATAGATTGCAGGCTCTATACCATCTATACCCGCGGCTTATCTTCCTCCCATATTTCAGTACAGCTTTTACTTTATAGTCATAAAATAGTTTCGTGATAGTTGAGTCGACGCAAGCGGCCGGGCGGCGCAGGGGTCATCTTTTATACATTGTACCTCCCACATAAAATTATTTTATGACCTGCCCGCCAGATCGCCGTTTGTTCTACGAAAACGTCAGTTTTGCACCGGTTTAACGCAGGTTTAACGCTACTGAAGAGATTTTAGGCGTTATTCATAAACGCGCAACAAGCCTCAATTAGCTATTAATATAACACTTTAAACTCTCGCGATTTGTACACATATATAATTACACAAACGATATAAATTCATTGTTTTTACCTTATTATATCGCGGTAGACCCGTTTGTGTAATTAAATATGCAGCTATTAATAGTTTGTGTTACTCTGACTTTATGACTTACGCATTTGTAAGATAGGGATAAAATATACATTAGGTAATAAATTGAGGCTTGTAATTTTTTATGAACAATGGTATATGTTATATGTTCTTAAATAATTATCATCACTAAATAATCTTGATATAGTTACCTTGAAACAATTATATATTGTAGTTTTTGATCCGAACCCTACAAGATTTTAAATAAATTTTATTCACGTTGCACTTAAAAAAAACATTATTAAAAATTGGAACGCGAGTCCGACTCGCACTTGACCTGTTTTTCTATTGACTTGTCTCTGCCTCTTCAAAAATAACCCCGATCATGAAACCGAAGTTCGTTAATTTAAACCTCGGGCGTTATTAATAATGAGGCTGCTCCATCGTAAAAGGGTTTTATAAAATTATAGATAGGTATAGCACATCAATTGAATATTTACGTTATTATTCCTAACTAAACATGTCTCAATCTCATTTTATGTCTCATTCCTTCAATAAAACAGGCCCGAAAATTCATACCAAACTTGGGCAAATCAAGTATGGAAGTAGGTAACCATTGTAACTGTGACCTACATGTCCGTAATAAGTTAATGTTATCAGTAGGCATACGATTACGAGTACTTTATATAGGTTCATAAAAATTGTCTTTCGGTTTCTATAAGAGATTTGTTAACATACTCATCTGTTAACATGATGAAACCTTATCAAAATTAACAATATTATAATTAAACACATGCTAAAATGAATGTAATTGAAGACTAGGTGACGGTATTTTTTTTTTAATATGAGAATGAGTGCTTGTAAATTGATTGGCGGACGATGAAGAGAACTTATTTTATAATTACTAATACATACTACTACTAGGCTGTTGGTTCCAGTATTTATATAGCAACGCACGCGTAATCCATTAGTTAACGTGAGACAAAGTTAAGGACATTAGTGGAATTACAACTAATACCATTAAAAGCTCATCTATCGTAATGCTTCAGGATTGCGGGAACAATTCCCATATAGTGTTATAAATATCAATACATAAACAAAATCGTCCTTAGCCAAAACATTTTGAGATAATTATGATTCTTTCAATTTGTATGTCCGGTTTGATTGTCTATGCATCCATCGAAGTTTATTTTACTCTTAAGAACGAATCGAGCATACCACATACCGGCTTGAACATGCCTTAATAAAATCGCGACACCCATTTCTCCAGCCCATAATTCATTAAAATTACCTGCTACTTATTTTATCAGCTACCTACTATGTATCATGACTTGCATACAAATATGTACAGTTAGCATCAATATTGGCGTATGAAACAACGAGTCACAAGTAGCTAGCAGTCCAGCTGTTCTACATATAGAGAAATATCACATGTAGATACTTTTGACACATAGTCTGACCCCTCTTTAAAATGAGTACAAAATTCTTAAGTCAAGCCCAAAATAAATAATATATCGTAGCCACGTTTGACTGTCCCAAATTGGGCTCCAGAATATATTTCATAGCGCTCAGGGCAGCTTCTCACAATCAGGTCTGATTACATACAAAACAGTGTACTTGTAAGCTTCTTGATATTCCCACCACGTCTCAAGACAAGGCTATTGTTTTAGCTGGAGGTTGTAAAGTGCAGTTTGCAATTGCAACGTAATTTATATGTTGCACGCCCGGGATTTTGCCAATTAAAAGAACTTGGCGCAGTTTTCACGTGCTTTGTCTTTGGCTGTAAAGTTTGAGTATCGACTTGGGGTGCGAATTTGTTGTAAGTGGGTACTACGTTGAAATGGCTGATGTACCTACTGTAGAGAATACCTAACCTTATTCCACAGTGGAGCAAAATTCATTTAATACAACGCTGCATGTAGTCAGAAAGTATTAGTGATTTCTTGGTATCTCCCGCCCCGACCAGTGCCACTCCATATACCACCGTTATGTTGAGTTCTCATCCAAAACCCACTGGATAATGGTCTCTTATAAATAAATATCTCTACGACGATACGTTTTGCACTCCTCTCATCAATGCTCCCTGTTTTTTTGACGAGATGATCTTACCATGGTGTGAGAGCATTTGCGATAAATTTGGATACTGTGCCTACCAAACTGTTTTTTTTTTAATCAACTTATTTAAAAGAATCGTTTATCAAAAAGACAGGTCGGCTCCGTTGGGTCTCTATAATAAAGAATTTCAACGAGTGTTACTAAACAAAGACATCAAAAAAACTAAACGAATTTCGCAATTTTTGACAAACTGGTCATGTCACTTGATATGCCAGCTGGTTGCTCATGCTGTCTCATGATTAAGCAGATAATTTGGTTTTACTATAAAAGCTTATCTTACAACTAGTAGATACAAACTATTTACTTCTAGTTACTTCATCTTCGTATTGTATGCAAAAAGCAATTTCTTCCAGCCACTAAGTAAGCATCAGCTGAAGCCTCGTTTGCTCGAAAACAATAGCTGGAATAAACTTGCAAACTATCTATTAAAACACTAAAGCCCGCGTCACACAAAGCTCAGCTTTTAAAGATGTAGTCTAGTCAAAGAAGTATATTTTGGTGTGGATAAATATAAATTGAGGGCGATGAGCTTTGGTTATTCGGCATCGAATTACATACAGTTCGTTACACGACATTTATGCTGATCTTTTTTATATTTTTACATTTAGAGCTATGTTTTAGGACTCATAAATATTTACAATATTGTCATTGGAATAAAAATAGATGCCTAATTTTAGGTCTAATTTTTGCCTTTGCTGTCGTCGTTGAGCAGCAAAAAACTTCCCAGTTTCATACAAATGTGTCTATTCCTCATACAGAATAAAATAAATCATAATAGGTATGCTGCAGTGCAACTGTGCATGGTCCGCTGAAGTAGACGAAGAGCGTTATGATTGCTAAGTGAGTCATCGGTAACAACATAAACAGGGAACGAAACAATTACCAATTTACAGAGATGGAAATAATATAATTACGTATCCTGAACCACTCGTTGCTTGGAGTAACTGTTCTAAATAAATTCCCCCGCATTAATATTCATTGATTGTTATCTTAAATTTTCACCGTTTCCATTTTAGCCGTGGAAATTTTCGCTTATTATTTCATCGTTGTTCTCCAGTTTGGGTACAACGTAAACTACGAACAAACTCTGCTTTGATTAGCATAATTAGATAAACCGACCGGTGGGCAAATGTATTTACTGGGCCATTAAAGGTGCGGTTTCAGAAATTGCTGTTTTGATAGAAATAAACTGTCAAAAGTTGGCTATTTCTATTATTCTATAAATATGTTTTTGTAAATTGCTCAGGAAATAAGAGTGCGTCGTGGATAGTCTTCACTATAATAACATCTACTGCTGAATGGCCGTTCATCTAATGGTTCGTTGATTTCTGGAGCTGCGATTCAGGATCCACTTAATTTGAGTCCTAAATTAATTTTGTATCAAGCAGAAACATATGCGAAAGATGCTATTAAGCTAAATAATTTTAAAAATGGAAAAATTCACTGTCTTTGGTGGGACTTGAACCCACGACCACTGGATCACAAGTATAGTGCTCTGCCATCTGAGCTACCAAGACCGTGCCCAATTCAGCGAAAGAGTAAGTCCTAGTATATTTCCTACACTAATACTAGTTAACATTGGAGGACGGCAAACGGATACATACAAGCTATGTATATGTAAATTCGAAATTAACTATAATTTTTTGTGTTAACGGCCTCCTTCTCTAGTCGGGTGTGACCCCGCCTACGAAGCTTGAGGTCTCGGGTCCAAATCCTTGTAAGGGCATTTGTGTGGTTAACAAGGATTTGTTCCTTAGTTATGGATGCATTCTATGTGTATAAGTATTTACATCTGTTATATATCGTCGTCTAGTACCCATAACACAAGCCATATTGAGCGGGACTGCTCTGCGGACTCGTAGGTATCTGTCCTCCTTTCATTAGGTGTCACGTAGCCGCCCACACCATTTTATTATTGGGCAGCAGCTTGTTTCTGAATAGGTTTCTTATTAGCCCTGTACTACAACTTGTCAGAGATATGACTGATGGAGTGTTTGCGAGATAGAAACGGGATGGACCAGGAGATAAGGCGTCAGCTCCCAAATTGTGTTATTAATATTTAACATCTGCGTCTCGTGTAAAGAAGGATAAGTAGGAATGTCGTGCGCTTTGTAATTGCCTGGGGTGTTTTTACAAGCTTATAATTCACTCTGTGTCCAGACTTTAAATAATTGCAGGTATGTTATACACATAATGTATAACATACATGATATGTGAATCAAAATAGGTACCTATTTGTACTTGGACTTGGGCGTACGATTGAGCTGTAACAAATCAACATTTTTAGATTCCTTACGATGTTTTCCTTACCCACAAAGCGAGTGTTAAACATAAGGTGTTTCTAGAAACAATTTTCCACAGCATTGTATCTTCCATAATACAATATAGTATTTCATAAGTTTATAAGTAAATGTGAAGTAGTGCGGAGTTAACTAAACTGTGGCACGGCTGCGGTGTCGTTACGCGCCACGCTCGAGGTTCGTGCTCCTACTGAGAAATGAAGAGTGTGGCTTTGTACAAATTCCGAATGTGTATTCTCACGGGAACAACATTGTATTTCAACTTTGGAAATAAATGTGGTTCTAGAACATATCGTACAAGTACAAAGTCTACGATTGAATGACATTACAAAATGAGTTGCTGCTCTTATGCTAAGCGTGGCAGACTTAATACTAATATGTCCTCAACTCCTCACAATGCAGTGACTGGGGCGGCTTGGAAACATACCAAAGAGCACGGAACGAACTATTTGGAAGTAAATACCTCTGATGTTGTTAAAATTGACGTAAGTCCAGTCAAAGCATTTTTTTTAATATTTTGGGTTGTAAATAGTCAATAGAGTTATACTTAGGGTTAAACATAATATTATGTCGAGCACCATGCCTGGGAGACTTTAGCTGAAGACCGTGATGAATGGCGCAAGCGTATTGTGGAGGGGAGAAGGCTATGCGACCAAGCCTGGTTTAGGTGTCGCAGAAAGCAAACCGGGACTGGAACCTTAGGGCATGAGCTTTATCTGCCAAACATGTGGGAGGTCGTGCCGCTCACGCATTGGCCTCCCCAGTCACCAAACCCGTTGTATAAACAGCAATGCATAAATTGTCTGCAATAGACGCAAAGGCCTGTGATGAAACATATGTATACTAGTATCGCTTACAAATAAATTATCACTCACGGAGTCCTAACTTTAGTTAGCCGAGTAACAACAACACGTAATTGGATACATTTCGTTAGCGTGACTGCAAACTTCTGTAATCATAATGAGATATCGTGTTGATACAAGTTAGTAGAGTCCAACGAGCGGAGGAAATTGTAAGTTGGGATGGTAATTGCTGTAATGTTTGTCAGTTTAGTAACAACATTAAGACTCTCAGCATTTTCCCGTGTTGATTTATGACCTAATTCATAATATATAGGCTAGGCCTCAATTCAGTTTTTATTCTTTGCCAATTTAAGGGCCACTTGCGCCATCCAATGTTAGCTACTATATAAATTGTTCTGGTAAATTTTGAAACCCAATCGTCAGGTTATTTTACCACCATTGTCGAAGTGAAATTATCAATAAAAGTTAGTGATAAATAGAAATTTACCAAATAATTGTATACTTACATCAACTTTAAGTGAGGACTGATTCGTACTTACAAATCGATGGCCGAGCAATGTGTGGTTTGAGAAGAATTTCTTTCAGCTACAGAATTAACTCCCTAATAATACCTATAAGATTCCTTAACACGGGATTGTACAAACCATTAAGGGGTTAGCAGGCATGCATGCATAAGACTATTTTGAAATCGCAAAAATCTATATATAGTCTCACTACTACCTACTACTAACAATAAGCTACTTACTAACAGGCGGTCCGAGGGATTGCTTGCCACCGATGTGGTATAAAAAATGTAAAATCTGAGCGCGCTTTTATATGTTATATCATGAATCATGATAATATTATATTATTTGAGAGAACTCAATAAAGCGTGAAATTAAATAATGTAAATAAAAATAAAACTCAAACAACATATTATACACATTTCATTTACAAATCTAAAATATCCCGAGCATCCATTAAATATACATTTGGTGGTCAGAAAACCTTTTTAGTATTACAAAGGAGATCTCAATAGGCGTATCGCTTTTCAACTCGACTGGAGGCAAAGCCGATCGAAGCCTACAATCGCCTACACAATTCGTCGGCTTGTGGCAATAGTCTGTCTCTGCTGATATGTCGCCTGTCTGTCTGTCCGCATTACGACGTTTATGGTCTAAGGTATGAGCGAAAAAAGGGGTTAGGTACAACCAGTCTAAAAGTGTTGTTATTCGTGAGCAAATTTTTTACTCATTAAACTTTAGCCTCTCTAATCCCACAACTCGATATCTGGAGGTCGATTCTATTTTACCAATTTGGTGGTTTTAATTTTATTTTGATACGACTTTGAATCTAAATGCGAGCGAGTTGCCTAATTAGAAAACTGCTGGTTGCATTTAGTGACCAATCAGCCCTAGAGGCTAACGTTGATTGGTATTTAAAATTAAGATGAAAATCAGATCAAATATTAAATCAAAATCGGCCTTTTAGTAGACAAACAGTTTTGAAAATCTTCATCTAACCCGTTATCGAGTTGCTGGGGTTTCTGAGGTTAAAATAGAAATATTAGGATATGACTGAACTATTAAAAACAGCATCTCTTTTTTGTTCTCAAAAGGAGTCTGGTAGTCCGATTGGTATCTTTAGTTGATTTCCACTAGGTACTCTCAGGGTACGCATCTTTACATTATAAATGTAAATGAATGAGCTGAAAGTCAATCACCATCAAATCATTTAGATATTTCTAAAGTAGGTATGAATGAGAATGAGAATGAAAACCACCTGTTTTATACCCTTATTTATATGCAAATAAATATTTTGATTTTGATATGATTTGATTTTATTTGATGCGCATCTAAAAAAGGCATATATTATAGTTTATTTTGGCTGTTTTAATTACTGATTACTCTTTATAATTTCTCTTAAATCTCTAGACACAGACCGCAGCATTACGACGTATCGGGTGATGTGAGCCGCTGTCACAAAGCAATTTGATTAGTGTCCGCCTCGCACCGGGATGACGGGGCTGATGTCGGAATACGGGATTGCAACTGTTGTCCCCTAACGAGAACTGTTTGGGACGTTTTGTGAACAGTTAAAAGAACTCTGGGCTTGCTAAAAATAAATAGGGAAAAATGTTAAAAAATTCATGACAAATTGTCGGGCTTAAAATCTGTAACTTTAAAATGACCTCCGATTTTTGAAGACTGCATTGTCCCCGTAGTCTCGGAGACTGGCCAAAGTTGCCATCAACATCTTATAGGTGCGCGAGTATTTCGAACTATCCAAACTTGGTCTTGTTTATCAACTTGAACGTTTTGCACACCAGATGTCACACGGTCGACACACGACACTAACGATATTCGTTTGCGCTTACATTTACTAATGACTTGATTTCATGTCGATGAGATCCTAAAACCATCACCCCGATTGAGATTGCATTGTTTGTTATTCCAATCTTCTATTTCCTGCGGCTAGATTCAGTGAAACAGTTAAACAACAACACACGTCTTGTTATCCGATCTCAAAAACGCCTGTATCAGCGCAAACACGGCTAACTACAAACGCTTTTACCTAATTGCATTAACATTTGACTCAGAACAGGCTCTCGTTAATTGGCCAGCAAATTTTCCAACCAGCTTGAATTCTGTCCACGTTGCTCAATAAACTACTAGAAGCATTTAGTGGGACGCGAGCTGGCTCCAAACACGGTGTTTTCCTTCCATTCGAATTGTAAGATGCTGCTCTCAGATTTATTCCGACGTAATTGTGCGCGGAGTTTCTTTTGTTGGAGGTTTTTGCTACGCTTTCAGGATTAAGGATTAAAAACTATGAAATGTTTAGTTTTTCCCGTGTCAGGATTAAGGGATGACAAAATATTTTTTACTTTTTTTTTAGCTATTTTTACTTACATTTTTCATTTATTTATTTGCCATTAATTTAATATTAAATAATATAATCAAACTGATAGAGTCTAAAATCACGTCTTGCATTTCCTGTTTGAATCTCCAGACGGCCAGCACGAGCTGACGTTATTATGCTAATGAAAGCGGATATATATAGACTGAAAGGTCTTGTACATATATGTATCGAGTCAGAAGTCACAATAACCTGTCAAGATTTACATTAACCTGTACATCGATCACAGGTTAAAGTTAAGCAGGTTACAGTGAAAAATACATTATTTTATATTTTATCTCTTAAACGGATAATATCTGGGTGACCGAGCTTCGCTCGGAAAACATATAATAACTCGGAAATGCGCGTTTTCCCAGAGATAAGACCTAGCTAGATCAATTTTTCGCCCCCGAAAACCCCCATATAGCAAATTTCATCGAAATCGTTAGAGCCGTTTCCGAGATCCCCGAAACATATATATATATATATATATATAAATAAATAAATAAATAAACAAGAATTGCTCGTTTAAAGGTATTAGAATAATACGAATGTCTCACTTTTAGCATAGATGAATATAACTTCATACAAAATTAAAATAATATTATTACATGATGCCTCATACCAATTTCGTAAAATAATCGAGACAAGTTAAAGTTAACATTTTGTTACAAACTCCAGATTCCTGCCTTTAATCATTTGTCTCTCCGAAACTACGACACTTGGGTCATAATGGTTCCCTACGGTGGTTAGTTTGATACTTACCGAATATTTTGCCACAGTTATGTTCTAAATATAATTTTGTGTGCGTGAGTGAGATGCGATACCGTGGACGTACAGGTTACAGTGAAAATATCCTTGGACAAACTTCTTGCGTGCATTTTGTTGTAAAAAAATTATATATAAGACCCGTGCAACGTACATTTTAAAAGATATTGTCTATGTAATTATCTAATTATATAGCATGATAGCATCGCTCTTCCAGTTTTAATTCTTTAGATTTTATAAGCACCAATTAATGTTAATATAATTGGTGCTTATAAAATCTAAAGAATTAAAACTGGAAGAGCGATGCATTTGGACAAGACAGGTTACAGTGAAAAATGGTATTCTTAATTTTTTTTTTTTATATAAGTATTAAATAATAATAAAAATAATGACTTGGCCTCGATAAACATTGTTTTTAACACTGATTTAAACTTTCACGATTTTTACACATTATTAAATTATACAACGGGACTTAATCGCGTATCTAAGTTTTAAGATTTACCTCCGACGTTTCGAGGACGGCGTTGTCCCCGTGGTCTCGAAACGTCGGAGGTAAATCTTAAAACTTAGATACGCGATTAAGTCCCGTTGTATAATTTAATAACATTGTTTTTGTTTATCTATAAACATTTTTGTTTCATATGAAAAAGAGCAAATGAGCATACATTCATTCAAAAACTCGATGACAGGATAAGATGCCACTATTTTGAGAATCACTCTGAAATCATTCGGGCCATTTAAAAAAAAAATCATTAAATAATATGTGAAGTAGTATGTGTGTGTGACGTGTGTGTTTGTACTTAATAGCGCAATTTATTAGGTTCGACCGTTGACTCTTTGTCATTGAAAATGGAACACCCTCTAATAAATTTATATAAAATGCTTTATTACAACAGTTAGGAACAAGACCATAGTTCTCGTCAGCTGGACAAATGTCTCGCAAGGGGTTTTATTCCCGTCGGTTGCCTAGCGCGGGCGAGGTAATAACTCGTGCTAAACTATATAAGAGCGCTCTCAGATTGCTCATAGTTTTCCCGGATATCGAGGTCATCTTAGACTGTTTTAAGCCAAAAATTTAGTTATCCGCTGTCTCACAATCAATGAGAATACTTGGTGAGAACGGACCCGAATTTATCACCGGCCATCTGTTATCCTTACCAGACGGACCTTAGAATGTGCGGCATTCTTCCCGCGCCATGCTCACAAGTATGTTTGATTAAGTTGGATAGGCTTAAGTGGAATGCAACGCAATGCGGTACTTTAAGGGTTGACGACTGTCCGATCCCACATATTCGTATGGATGTCCGTTGGGAAGTTAAGGTGAATGATTAGCAGTACATAGAGTAGGTGCAAAAAAAGTACCTAGCAAATTAACATTTGAGTGAAATTTATTATAATTGATGTTTTTCCTTTCAAATACAAGAAATAAACAATTGGTTGTTTAAATTACTATCTCAAAATTTCGATATCATTACGTGACTTTGCGTGATCTCGACTGGTGCAATAAAATACTAATTGTACTTATAATAAGTGTGCTTAGTACTTGATTTCCATAAAAAAAGAGATATTTTGTTTATAAACCATAAATCTACTAAAAATAAGTAAAATCGGAGAAAAAAAAAATCAAATGAAAATAGCAACCAAAGGTCTAAAGCATGATTAACATACCAAATAATATTTAGGACTAAATTAAGGAACTATGTATATAATTTGATTCAACTTATTCACGTAATAAAGTTTAAAAGGTAATTAATTATAAATACTTAACTCATGTCAGCAGTCTTTATAATGTAGGATATATTAGAGGGATATCTTTAGGAACTACTTAGAACAAATCATGCTTGCTAGTCCTGAATTTTGATAGATTTTCCATGAAATCTTAAACAAAAATTGAAAAAAAAAAGGTCTATATCTTCATCATGACACTTCGAAAAACCTTTTATTTATGACGCTTGAAAAAAAGATGAATGGGACGAGTATACGAGCAAGTTTCGAAAATCTTAAAAGTTCAACGAAGCCTCGAACAAAGCGAGAGCGTTGAGAATCTCAAAGTATTACAGCATAAAAGGAAACTGCCCGGAACTTATTGAAGCAATCAGATTGTGCAGATTCCGTTTAACATTAGCAGAATTCTTCCCTGAATCCGATCGCATTAAGAGCCCATTTAAACTTCGCGCGACGAAAGGATTCAAATTTCTCTCCCCTTGAAAAATAAGGCTTAGCAATTCAGACCCGAAATCCGCTACAAAAAGAATTACTCGCGTTTTATGTAGAGGATTTAATTTAGTATTAAACTTAGGAGACAAAGGTTACACGACGATAAAAATTAATTAATTAAAAATTAAAAAACACGACTGCACTCGGGGACCTTGATATATTGAAATTTTCTCATTCACAGGTGCAACCCCGACTGCAATCGAAATAAAATATGCAGGTACAATCACGATCCTAAATGAGCCTAAACTTTTCCGATTGCTGTTTATTACCCTGACTGAACACTTATATTCTATTTTACATTCATTAAGTTGAGTACCTAACATAACTAAAAATTATTTCTAGCTTTTCAGTTCGCTTTTAAACTGCAGTCGTGTTTTTTAATTTTTAATTAATTAATTTTATTTTATTTTATAATTAATTTATTTTATTTTATACATTTTAGTGACCATACAAACCAACCACATTTTTTATGATTTAAGATAATTTAGTTGCTTCAAGGAGATTTCATCACGTTGATCTTTGATATGTTAGCATAAAACGTGCTTAAAAACCTAACTAGGTCTGACCCAAAAACCAGACGTATTGAAAAGTGCTATATGGCTTAATATCTCTGCAACTACATAATTATTTCCTATTAGTTGGCTTTCGGCCTTCGCAATTAAGATACTTGGGGAAGCTGCAGAAAGCGTGCATCTTTCTTACGCTCCGGGCCTTCGGCCCTACGCGAAGCTCGGCCTTCGGCCTTCGCAATTAGGATGTTTGGGGAAGCTGCAGAAAGCGTGCACCTTTCTGCGCAAAGTTCGGCCTTCGGCGTTCGCAATTAAGATACTTGGGGAAGCTGCAGAAAGCGTGCATCTTTCTTACACTCCGGGCCTTCGGCCCTACGCGAAGCTCGGCCTTCGGCCTTCGCAATTAAGATGCTTGGGGAAGCTGCAGAAAGCGTGCACCTTTCAGCGCAAAGTTCGGCCTTCGGCCTTCGCAATTAAGATACTTGGGGAAGCTGCAGAAAGCGTGCATCTTTCTTACGCTCCAGGCCTTCGGCCCTACGCGAAGCTCGGCCTTGGGCCTTCGCAATTAAGATACTTGGGGAAGCTGCAGAAAGCGTGCAGCTTTCTTACGCTCCGGGCCTTCGGCCCTACGCGAAGCTCGGCCTTCGGCCTTCGCAATTAAGATATTTGGGGAACCTGCAGAAAGCGTGCACCTTTCTTACGCCCCGGGCCTTCGGCCCTACGCGAAGCTCGGCCTTCGGCTTTCGTAATTAAGAAACTTGAGGAAGCTGCAGAGAGCGTGCAACTTTCTTACGGTCCGGGCCTTCGGCCCTACGCGAAGCTTGGCCTTCGCAATTAAGATACTTGGGGAACCTGCAGAAAGCGTGCACCTTTCTTACGCTACGGGCCTTCCGCCCTACGCGAAGCTCGGCCTTCGGACTTCGCAATTAAGATACTTGGGGAAACCTAAAGAAAGCATGCACTTTTCTTACGCTCCAGGCCTTCGGCCCTACGCAAAGCTCGGCCTTCGGCCTTCGCAATTAAGATACTTGGGGAAGCTGCAGAAAGCGTGCACCTTTCTTACGCTCCGGGCCTTCGGCCCTACGCGAAGCTCGGCCTTCTGCTTTCGTAATTAAGAAACTTGAGGAAGCTTCAGAGAGCGTGCACCTTTCTTACGGTCCGGGCCTCCGGCCCTACGCGAAGCTCGGCCTTCGGCCTTCGCAATTAAGATACTTGGGGAAGCTGCAGAAAGCGTGCACCTTTCTTACGCTCCGGGCCTTCGGCCCTACGCGAAGCTCGGCCTTCGGCCTTCGCAATTAGGATACTTGGGGAAGTTACAGGAAGCACGCACCTGCCTTACGCTTCGGACCGTCGGCCCTAAGCGGAGTTCGGCCTTCGCCCTTCGTAATTAAAATACTCGGGGAAGTTGCAGGAAGAGCCCATCTGTCTTAAGTTTTACTTACGTACGTACTACGTACGGACACAGCTATACTACAGAATGAGAGATGAATATCATTATCTCATTCTAACAAATAGCTTTGTCCCTACATACGTAAGTAAAACTTAGAAGTGTATCTCGATTCTCGAGCTTTATATAAAAAATACGTATAAAAATATACGGTTATAATGACACTTTCACACTTTGTTCCGTCAAAGTCGGTGCAGAGTTGTATCTGAAGACGGACTCTACAATCTCAGACTCTCTACAAAGAACTTATTTACACGTTTCTATTCCCTTAGCGCAATTTAGAACATATTGGCTTGGCTTCAAAACAAGTAAAATATGATTAATATAATACCTACGTATAATATTTGACGTATAGCGGTCAAACCACTTCCTTTTAATATCCCAACAATAGGATAATATTTGGTTTTATGAGATTAGCTTTTCTTAATATATTTTGTAAATTCTTACTTTCTTAAAATTGAACTTAAACCCTCATATTGTATATATATTATTGATCGTCTTTCAAAGCGCTTCATTTTGATGCCCTACTCGATGGGTTTGCAAGAATTTTTTTTCTTAAGGTTGCGTAATATGGCGTATTAAGTCCGCCATATTGATTTTGTAATGACGTCACATAGCCTATGTCACCCGGGATGACGTAAGGATTCTAATGATGTATCATACATCTAAATCGGTTAAGGCATTCTGAAGTTATCGTGGAATAAAGAAACTCACATACATATATAGGTACATACAAACATGAACGCTGAAAACAATACACTCTTTTTTTGGGCAGTCGTGTAAAAAGAAGACTTAAGAGCCAACAGGAGTGGTCATTTCTCCATACAAACGTACTCGACTGTTTCCTCCGTGGGTTTTGAAGCTAGAGCAATGATTTTTTCAACACAGATTAATATTGTCAATATCTGTGTCGGACCGTTTTGCTTTTTTTGATATTTTTGTTTTTTAAAGCGCTAGAGCCCTTCAAAAATTGCCAAAATGGCCTAATTGACTATGCCGCAATGAGAGGCGTGCTATTCAAAACTGACATCAATTAGTCAAAAAAGCAAAACGGTCCGACACAGATAATGTCATAATCATTTAGATTTCCAAATTTGGTTACGATTGGTTAAGTTTTGGAGGAGGAAACAGTCGAGTACGAAACCTCGATTTTTGATATTTTTACGCAGGATTTTTCGCCTTGTCCTTATCGCACTAGTTTTAGGAGCCGCTTCCGTTAGCGAGACGGGTATATTTACCTAAAATATTTAAATCTTAGCTCCTGTTGGCTCTTAATAAAGACTTCAAATACGGCCATAAATTTCATCTCAAATTGATAAAGATCAACCTAGAATCCGTCCTGTTTTTTAATGCTCAATAAAACATGCTTTTGACTTCAAAAGTTTTATCTCTAAATCTCTCTTGTTTACATTAAAACGTGGATTTAAATTTTTTACAGCGGTGTAAACATTATTCTTATTATTTTTTCCCTCAGCGAGCGAGGTGTTCATATCACATTCGCGTCACGTAGGCCCTTTCCATAAATTCTCTTCTTAAAACATTGCGGTGCGTCAACGCGGAAAAATGAATAGAAACGAGCGACACAGGTCATAATACTCGTATTAAAAGTATGGAACAGTTTCCCTAGTAACTAAGACTAATTTGGACCAAACTGTAACCATGTAACCGTTGAGTGGGCGTGCGTGTAGGAGTATCAGTTGTGGTTTCAGTTTGCTCATACCCTTAAATTAAATTATTGGAAAGGACTCATTACATATCGGGTACATAGGAAGTCTCAAAAATAGTTTCAGACAATGTGGAGTATATATATCCCTAAATACTTGTTATATCCTACAAGTACCTATCACTTTTGTTTCTGCGGAGCTCGAGTTTATCACAGTAGGTGTCAGTTTAATTGATTAACGATCGTACAAATGAAACCGTGAGATTTCAACACACGACGAAAATATCTGTACTCACGCGATTACTGGCCAGTTTCAACTAGGACACTCTAGGAGATTGGTGTAACTCGTATTTAATCTCGTTGGCATAATCACATTTGCTCGTAAAGCTAAAGTGCTATTAGTAGAGCACACAGTAATTGAAATAATATTTAAGTATATATTTTTGTTGAAACCTTTTTTTTTGTAAGTTTCACAATCGACTCTAATAAATGTATCTCGGGTGCCATGAAGCACGCTTGTCAATAAGCCGTACGATTGATGAAATTTAAATCAATGCTTCAATGTTTCTTCAGGTCTTCCAAATTGAAGGAACAGAAAAAAACAATAGAAAGTTATTTTATCATTTCATATAGGCATACGATTATTAGATGGCGCGCATCAAAATTTGCTTGAAATTCGATATCAAACTTTCGTGAGACATATTGACAACTACGGATGCGGAGTGCACTGCGCCCCCCCACCCCGCCCTGTCAGCGCGCGCGCAACGAGCGACGAGGTGGGCGGCGCGATTAGTGCACGAGTAGAAGTCGCCGCGAGCACTAGAGCCTGAGGAAAGACCCCCGAAGGGCCCGAAACATGTCGCCAATAGGGACTGAAAATTCAAGTGAGTGAAACCGTTTGCTTGACATTAATTTAAATTGAAGCCGTCTACTGACATCATGTCGCCTTTACGTGCTTAACAAGTGCACAACTTTGTATTTGTCTTGAGGCCCATTAATAATCGCATTATTTTTTGGATTTTTTTAGTTGTGTGGCATTTTTTTCCAATTTAGCACATAAATCAGTTTGGCTGGTAGCCCGGATTAAAATATCATGTTTGCCATCCAACCACCCCTTGTATTTGTCAGGGATTTAAAAATATGCCACCACGCAGCTTACATTAAACTCACACCGTTTACAAACGATGACCGGATGGCCGAATGCACAGATCTCTACATTCCACGAGATGGAGTATATTCTTGTCCAAGAGTGGATCAAATATCGAGGAATCAATGATCTTCCCTCAAATATCTTTCATAAAACTTATTTACTAACTTACTCTAAGCAATATAATAGGTAGTGAAGAAATTATTTTCACAGGTTCGCATAATATATTAAAAAATAAGGTGTGGGCCAAGGAATATATAGGCACCTCATTTTTTGAAGTGAAAACTTCTTTCGCGGCGCTGTGCACTTTTTGTGATGGGGAAAAAATGTTAGACTCGTACAGGTGTCACGTGACCGTAAGACGTAAGACGGACACGTGACCTGATCGAAAAACTGTTCCTTCAATGTCATTGAGTTTTTCTTTATTGATTTAAATGCCATCTAGTGAGTTTCCCTCTAACTGGTATTAATATAACTTGTGATTGAGTTTTCACTTCTGCCGGCACTCCCTGAGTACAACCAGTTATTTTTTTTTTAATTTTTATTGCAATTGTGGACATCATTTTACATCTTCACGATGACTGTAGTTTCCAATATTTTATTAAGTTTCAAATCTATTCCAACAAATACATATTATTTTAGAGCCGGTAAAATCTATTTTACAAGTCAACCTACACTAGTTGAGGGCAGAAAGGATTATATTTCATAACATGGCATCTAGTGGAGGGTAATCCGTGACCGGATGTAAACGAAACAGTTGTAACGCCCGACGGAATAAATTGAATACAGATTGGAATCCTAGGAACGTTAATGGAAAGCGAAAAATTGCGCTACAATTTGGGATTCCTAACGTTATTGAAATCGGGTGATATTTCGTGAAATTAATTCCTGTCCCCTATTCAAAAGATAGATTCTGTTAAATGCTTCGGGTGTCAGTCATACCCATCGGTATGAATTTAAAATTTTCTATGATTTCTGAAAACGTTTCAATAACGTTTATTTTTATTTTTATGGGAGTGGTGAGCTACAAGTTAGTCAAGTGCCAGTCATCTATGAAAAAATCTAAGAATACGAAGATATAGAGTAATCGAGAGGTAAAGGTTACCTACCGAACTTTTCAAATCCTTGTTTGATGTGTGTACTAAAGGTTTTTCTGAATTATTTTTTAGTATTATATTATTAACCCGTGAAGCGCCCTAGCAAGACACGTGTGATGCTAACTCAATTTGGGTCGTAGCGACTCAGTATCAGACGTGTGTTACCTACTACAAATCAATATGGGTCAAATTGCTTTGCATCAATTTGATGTATGGTGGGCGTTCGACGGGTTAAAAGAAAAAAATATATACAACATAATTAAGACAATAAAAAAAACAATTAAATTAACTTAAAACTGCCGTGCAAATTGACGTGTATTGTGTGTAGCCTTATTAATTAGTTAAAGCATAATTAGGTAAATGTATAATTATATGCAACGCACTGCCTTTGAAACATATATTTTGATATAAATTACGTTAATTAATAAGCTTCCAATAAATACTTACACATTATCACCATTATAAATTATAAATTGACTGTGGAAAGCCCCAGCATACATTGGTTTAATTCTACCACTGAATTCAAATAAACTTATTTACGTATTATTATACTTAACTTATTTCACTAATATTATTAAACGATAATGGGTTCACGTTTTTAGTCGAAAATCACAAACTACATCGCACATAAATATATCGCATCGTACATACTATAAGTATCGCACTATATTGGTCTCGATAAGGCAACCGTGCTGGCGAAGAAAAAAACCGGCCAAGTGCGAGTCGGACTCGCGCACGGAGGGTTCCGCACCATCAACAAAAAATAGAGCAAAACAAGCAAAAAAACGGTACCCGCCCGACGTTGCTTAACTTCGGTCAAAAATCACGTTTGTTGTATGGGAGCCCCACTTAAATCTTTATTCTGTTTTTATTATTTGTTGTTATAGCGGCAACAGAAATACATCATCTGTGAAAATTTCAACTGTCTAGCTATCACGGTTCGTGAGATACAGCCTGGTGACAGACGGACGGACGGACGGACGGACAGCGGAGTCTTAGTAATAGGGTCCCGTTTTTACCCTTTGGGTACGGAACCCTAAAAATCATGTCAATGCGAAAACTATGGGAGGATATTGAAGTTAGTTGTCATCTGAACGTGATTGTGGTCATTGTGGTCAATGTGAACAAGTATTAAACTAGTGACGTAGTGTGTTGTGTACTGCACAATAAAGGCCTGTGCACACCGGCTTGCGTGTGCGTGACGTGCACGTGCGCGTGCGCTAAAATGTTGGAGCCGCACACGCACACGTCACGCAAGCGGTGTGCCGTCTCTCATAAGGATCTGTATACCTACTACAACGCTGCACACGCACGTGCACGTCACGCATATGCAGCTGGTGTGCACAGGCCTTTATGCCAAAAACGAGGGTAGTTTCTCGTCGACCCTGCCGCCGCCTACGCCCGCGCCAAGTAATGGTCGCAGAGATTTGCTCGAAGTTTGCGGTCAGCGAACGCTTGAGATCCTGTTGGAGCCCCACTTAATGGAGCAATATATTTGGAGCAATTATCGACTTTAAAAACATGAGCTACCTGTTTTAATATATTCCGAGTCAGACAGCCATATTCGAACTTTAAGATACGTCAAATACTAGAGATTGAAACGATATGGAATGTATATGTCAGTGTCAAACAAGTGTCAAAAGTGACGCGTTTGTTTGAAGAACGTCACTTTTGACACTGACATATCCATTCCATATCGTTTCAATCTCTAGTATTTGACGTATCTTAAAGTTCGAATATGGCCGAGAGTCGCAAGCTTTATTATTTTACAAGTGTTTCCAGATTTCGAACTTCGTACAAGATATTCAATTACAAACTAAAATTATCATTTACTATCAAGTAAATAAGTCAATAAAGCAAGTAAGTAAGTTTGCTGGGCGTAAGAACTATCAAGTTCTTACACCCAGCAAAACTATTTATCATATGCAGAATCCAATATTGGAGTAGTACTGAACCTAAATAATTACCAACATCACAAAATCACAAGAAACAGATACCGTATTTTTACCAACCCCTTACACACCAATCCAAACTGTCTTCAACTTCACGCCGCATCCGAAGACACTCCAAATATCAGTTCGAATGAGCTCGTCACACTTACTTCCCAAGTGCCTCTAGCGTAGTCTTATTACGCAGAGCACACGACATGCATTTTTCACAGTTACGCCTGCGCCCCACTTCAGACACTTTTCAAGCGCCAAGCCTACACTTGAAAGGTCGTCTGTCACTGACAATGACGTTCTATTTTAGCACTGCATCTCTTGCAAAGAGTTGAACACGTCTTTGTAAGTACTATAGCTTTTATTATCATTATAACGTTTCGTTTTGAGGTCTGAGAAAACAATAATAATTGTATTTCGATTGTAAGACGCAAAATGTTTATTCTCTTCTTTCAAATATTTGATGCTTTTTTTTTACATATTATACAGAAAAAAAACCGGCCAAGTGCGAGTCGGACTCGCGCACGAAGGGTTCCTACCATTACGCAAAAACGGCAATATAATCACGTTTGTTGTATGGCAGCCCAACTAAGATATTTATTTTATTTTGTTTTTAGTATTTGTTGTTATAGCGGCAGCAGAAAAAAATCGTGTGTGAAAATTTCAACTGTCTAGCTATCATTATTCACGAGTTACACCCTGGTGACAGATAGACGGACAGACGGACGGACAGCGGAGTCTTAGTAACAGGGTCCCGTTTTTATCCTTTGGGTACGGAACACTTAAAAATAAACGTAGGTATATAGAAACCAACTTTTAGCATAATAATAATTTTCAGAATATCTCTCTTGCTAACGCAAGATTGTCACTAAACATTCATGTGATAAAAGAACGACCTTGTACTTAACGCTTGTAAGGAGAATACATTTTTAAGGTCGAATGGAATAAAATGAGGATTATAATAAAGCCTGTTTGTACGTATGGCATCAAGGCGGTGTATTAGAACGTGATGTAATATGGTCGAGTAAAAAAATATATCAAGTTGTGAATTTATTTAAATAGGACAAGAACACTTAACTAATAAACACCATAACTAATAAATAAATAAATAAATAAATATTATAGGACTTTCTTACACAAATTGACTAAGCCCCACAGTAAGCTCAAGAAGGCTTGTGTTGTGGGTACTCAGACAACGATATATATAATATACAAATACTTAAATACATAGAAAACAACCATGACTCAGGAACAGATATCTGTGCCCATCACACAAATAAATGCCCTTACTGGGATTCGAACCCAGGACCGCGGCTTCACAGGCAGGGTCACTACCCACTAGGCCAGACCGGTCGTCAAACTTTGTAAACAAACTAACCATAACAAAACTTTGAAAATTTAAATAAGCCAAGTCATGTTATTTTAACAATAACTATTGTAGCCAATAGGCCTGATATTGTGATAATAGATCGAGCGCAACGCCGGGCCGTGCTCGTTGACATCACCATCCCCCATGATGAGAATCTCGTGAAAGCCGAGAAGGACAAGTCCAGTAAGTACCTAGACTTGGCTCACGAGATAACCGCCATGTGGGATGTTGATTCGACGATCATTGTCCCGATAGTTGTTTCAGCGAACGGTCTAATAGCGAAGAGTCTCGACCAACATCTTGAGAGACTTTCAGCTTCATTGTCAGGTTTGTAGAGTACCTTAGATCCGTAGCTAAAATGGTGAAACGGAACCCTTATAGTTTCGTTAAATCCGCCTATCCGTCCGTCTGTCTGACCGCATGTCGCAGCCATTTTACTCAGAAATTATAAGCTATAATATTGCTAATTAGTTAAAAATTTAAAGAAGGGGTGGGGGGGGGGGGCAGACATTACATAACTAAAAGTGAAAAAGCTAAAATCGCACTATTTTATAAAGCCTAGCCTATATTAAGACCTTCCCCATTTAAAATTACAACCTTACGCTTCAGTGTAACAGACTCCCTTACACCTCCCGGCTGGCGTCACAACGCTCCATCATCATGTTAATGGCAGAAGAAGAGCAATTTGCGTCGAGCGCAATCTCATTGTTTTTGATTAAAATTATTATTGTTCTCCTTTATTCGTGGGCTTTCTTTTTACGCAATTCGTAAGCCGAGCTGTGCACAGCTGGTTCAGAGGAAGATAGTGGTTGGGAAAAAGGTAACCCGTACTTGCAACTTTATTTATTACCCACATATAGTGTGTCAAAGGTATGTTTGATTTCAAACATAGACAGAGAGAATCATACTATCTTTGTCTAACACTAGTACTAGCACCCAAAAGAAAAGGATGAGTATAGTTTTTTTTTGTTCCTATTTACTGACAAGATTTGGTTGACCCAGTATATTTTAAATTATTTCTCTTTACTTCTTTTCATGTCGGTGATTTGATCAATGGGATACCAGGAGACCTAATTCAGATAGTAAATTGTTTTTATGAAACGGTTATGGATATGATCTGTCAGCTGTCGCAAAGATTGTTTCTACCAGAATAACATTGTTGACAGCTGACAGATCATATATACAACCGTTTCATAACAAGATTATAAGATTCGAATCGCGCTCCACTCTCCAGACGGACTAAACACGGATTATACACCTCTTGTGGTTCAATTGTACAATTTTTTTTAGTATCGTCACATTCATAGGGGCTATATAAGGCTCCAAAGCCTATGTATCACTGCGACCATCGCTGATCTATTGTGATCCTCGTCACATTCATAACAAAAATTACCAAATTTACTGTTAAACTAAGCTGTGACTCGGAACGTGTCAATCTAAAAAACAGGAATTGATATAGCGCGAATATATTTCAGATTTGTATAAATCACAAAGATCGTCCGTTTTTATTTCTTACAAATGAAATAAAAGCGATTTCAGCTTTGATATACAAAATAAACGACGGGTTTTAATATATTGGTGTATAGCGCGATTTTAAATTTGTATAAATCACAAAGATCGTCCGTTTTTATATCTTACAAATGAAATAAAAGCGATTTCAGCTTTGATATACAAAATAAACGCCGGGTTTTAGTATATTGGTGTAAATTACTTTATCTGTTGCATTTTGACTCTTGTTTACTAAACGTTGATTGTCAGGAGTATGCCAGCAGTCACTTTTGTAAAAAATATAAATAGGTACCTAACCTATATGTAAGCTTATTTAAGATCCAACTTTAATTTTGAGTTTAATATCTACCAAAAATATGAGTTATGATTTTTATATTACTTATTATATTTATTCCAGCATAGCGTGAACAGCTGCATATAAATGGTACCCCCTTCATATAAATTTGTACGCAAAAGTGCTAATAAGCTAATAGCATTGCTGACTGTACTTATACTGTAGCCTATAATCTTAAGAGTGTATATGGCTATCTTAAGAGTGGTCACTCGTCCGTCTTTTAATTGTAGGTACACACATGAGTGAGAGAGTACATAATATAATAATAGTTAAACATTACCTCTAAATACTCACATTAAAACGTGTTAAACTGTGCATAAACCACGTTTTCCCAGGACATTCCTCTTCCGTTGATTTACATAGCGTTGCGATGTAAGTGCACCATAATTTGTAAGGACAAAAGTGCCAACCTTTCCACCTACAATGCCGCCTCGTTATCTACAGGGGGTTTAAATCTGTCACTGTGATAGTGCCTCGGTTTGCTCCGGATTTATGAACTTGCTTTGCTTCGGTCTAGTTTTTACTTCGTATTTTCTTTATGTGTCGTATGTGGGAAATAAGCAGTACAGATATTTATTCTGTTATTTGTTGAATGACAAGCCTTTCACTCACTGAATTGACTGTTTTTGTTAACTTGTAAAATCTTAAAGAATGAAGTCTATTTTGTCAATTTCAGGGGTAGATTAAGAAACTAGTATAAGTAACGAAACTGCGTCCTGTAATGCAGGGTTTTCTAGCTCCGGACACAGGGTCGTGATTTACCTACTGTATGTTTAAATTTTTAATTATTTTTTTCATTTTCATTTCACCTACTAAATGAACTACAGGCTTAATTTCATGAAAAATATTTTCTTGCGAAGACTATAATAAATAATAATTTTTCGCTTCTATTCAAACGAAAAAATAAAATTGCAACTTTGAGTTATTACATAACATTGGTACCTGGCTTTCAAAGTAGATTTCAATGTGTCTCAGAAACCATTGTCCAAGACATTGCCTCAGATTTATACAGGAATTAAATATGTGGCTGATGTAGGTTATTGAAATTCACGCGGCTTCCAGCGTGCGTCCTCTCAGGATTGGTAGCACGTAGACAATGCGCTGAGTCCATTCCAGCAGATATTGAAGTGCATTACTCTTGGGACGACGATAGCTATGGATATATTGCAGTTAATTTAAAGTCTGCCATTCAAAGTTCTTATACGCAGTTAGGACGTTGCTTCGTGTATTACTTGGGGTTTTCCATACACAAAAATCTAACTTGACCATTTTTCCTCTTTGAAAACCTTATGTAAGTATTACTTTATTCACCTATAATAGTTAGTAATCATTACAAACTTAGTTTGAAGCTCGGTCAATCTGTGTATGACTGTCCCCTAATATTTATTTGTTTATTTTATTTGACCTATACCTACGCGTATTGTAACTCTCGCGTATGATGTCACGTAAAATGTTTTAAATATACAAGATTTGAAGGAACTGTCATAACGGCCATCATTCGACGCGAGAGCATAATTGCTATAAGGTCAATGTGGCTAATTCCGTCTACTAGCGTATTTCTCGAACAATGAACAAAATTGATAATTTCATCGAAAACACAGCGGTTGCTTTTAGTTTCAGTAATCAAAAGCAATTTTTTCTACGATTGAAAATCAAAGAAATAATTATACGCTCGTGGACGGAATGGGGCTATTTCGTCCACGACCGGATGGAATTAGCCACATTGACCTTAGCAGTGTTTTGCTAAACAATGCTGCTTCTGGTATACATGGCGCTTGGTTAGTTATATTCATAATGGTCCCATTTTTGTAATTTTCGGGTAAATTAATACATTAATATAATACCGAGACATGATTCTACTTGCTTAGATGACAACGGTTTCACTCACTTGAATTTTTAGTGGCTATTGGTCGACCCTGAGTAAGGACCCCCGAAGGGCCCGAAACATGTCGCCAATAGCGACAAAAAATTCAAGTGAGTGAAACCGTTGTCGTCTAAACAGTTTAAAATATGTCTCACGGAAGTTTAATATCGATGATCCTACTTTTACAATTCTCAGGTAAATCAATGAGTACATTAATATAATACCGAGACAATGTTCTCAATATGTACATACCAAATACATAAATTCAAAAAGATAAGTCTACCAAACAAGAAAATTAATATTAGGAGCCCAGCATACATCTGGAATCTATTTCTTGGAACCCCCGTTACTTCTTCGGGCAGTCGATAAAAAGTCACGCCCTTATTTTAATATAACTCCATGTTACTTTTGCACTGATTCAGCACTTTATTTTCTAGACCGATTGTCGAACTTTCCACCCATTGCGAAAATTGATCGCTATACATAATGTTTTTGGAGTTCCGTGAATTTAAGTTGTTTTTTTTTTATTTGTTGAACTATAAATAAAAACCAGCCAAGAGTACCTCGGGGCATACTCAGTGTAGGGTAACGTAGTAGCCTTAAACGGAAGCTATTAGTAGGTATGTATCATGTAGATTACAAACAAAAGGTAGGTTTTGTACGTAAGTTATGTGGAATAGATACTTCTCAATATACATATTTTTTTAAGAAAACTATTGAACTTTGGAATAGGTAAAACTAGTCTTATGTTTATACTCAGATGAACATCGCTTCCGCCCCGGATCACCGAGGGAAAAATAAACGTTCCGTATCAAACCTTTAATAAAATAAAAATAAGCCTTTTCGTTCGCTTTAACCCACACTTGACAGGTTTTCAAGTTCGTTAATATTTTCGTTGCCCATGAGACTGTATTTTTCGTAATTACAAAAGTGCGAGCAATTAAAACTTTTATAATTGTCGAGACGGAGAATGCTAAAATTTACTTCACGTTGAACAATGGCCACCCGGCATAGACAATAAAAAAGCGGCCAAGTGCGAGTCGGACTCGCCCATGAAGGGTTCCGTATTTAGGCGATTTATGACGTATAAAAAAAACTACTTACTAGATCTCGTTCAAACCAATTTTCTGTGGAAGTTTACATGGTAATGTACATCATATATTTTTTTTAGTTTTATCATTCTCTTATTTTAGAAGTTACAGGGGGGGGGGGACACATTTTACCACTTTGGAAGTGTCTCTCGCGCAAACTATTCAGTTTAGAAAAAAATGATATTAGAAACCTCAATATCATTTTTGAAGACCTATCCATAGATACCCCACACGTATGGGTTTGATGAAAAAAAATTTTTTGAGTTTCAGTTCGAAGTATGGGGAACCCCAAAAATTTATTGTTTTTTTTTCTATTTTTGTGTGAAAATCTTATGCGGTTCACAGAATACATCTACTTACCAAGTTTCAACAGTATAGTTCTTATAGTTTCGGAGAAAAGTGGCTGTGACATACGGACGGACAGACAGACGGACAGACAGACAGACATGACGAATCTATAAGGGTTCCGTTTTTTGCCATTTGGCTACGGAACCCTAAAAAGGGAACTTAAAACTTTCTCAATTAGAAGAGAAATTACGTTTTACCTTTACAAGTTCGATGCACTGGCTGAAAGGTGTGTGTATAAAATTAAATATGACTGTGTAAAATTTGTCTTACGATTTAACTCGTTTCTTTTGAATTATTGTTATCTTTAAGATAAAATAGAAATGCACTTCTGCTCATCACTCAAACAAGTGCCTTTACCGGGATTCGAATCCAGAACCATCGGCTTCATAGGCAGTCACTACCGACGAGGCCAGACCAGTCGTCATAGGTATGGTCACTAGGTACCGCTGTTTACCAATGGTTGCGACATAAAAAGGAAATATCAATTTTCAAGCAACTCATAATTTCTCACTTTGACCCAGAAACTTAATTTGAACTCACAGTGCACTGATCCGACGGACAAAATGAAATTTTAAAATCCCTTAATGCGACGTTGTATGAAAAAATGGTTTTCATGAATCAACTCGCAGTCTTGATCTTCCAAATGACTGGCTTAATGGTGATTTTTCGTTTCTCCTCTCATTTGCGTCACTGATTTATGCACGATATCATTCATTTTATATTATTATGAAGAAGTTGCCTCGAAAAATAAATCGGACGCTTAACGAGACGATTGGGAAGCGTAAACAACGCAAAAACAATGAGGAATTATTGAACGTGAAAATGGAATTGCGAAAATTATTTAAGATCTTATTCGAAAATATGTATTAAGTGCTTATATTGTGTATTATTTACTTTCATTACGTGTGTTAATAGTCGTGTAGCTATATGTATCTTGTGGCATTAACAAATAAAGTCCAATAGTTATTTGGTGAAATAAATAGAGACTTGGACTTTAGTCAATATATAAAAATGAACATAAATAAAATATCGTTAGGGGCCTATCGCAAGTAGTATTTTTTTTTCAGGGTATGTATATACAGTAAAGGCGTTTTTTTATATTTAGTTACGATGGCCATGTAATTACATAAACTTATTTTTCAGGTCAATGAAAACAAAAAAAGCCTGGCGAACAAAGCAATTTACAAACATCGCAATCCCGATCAAGTACAGTCGCCATCAGATATATCGGAGCGGTCAAGGCGCTCACAAATATCTGAACACGCCTCTATTGTCAAGGCGTTAGAGTGCGTGTTCAGATATTGTGAACACCTTGGCCGCTCTGATATATCTGATGGCGACTGTACCTAAAGTACAAAACAACGGGCACCGCGGCAACATTGTAAACAATAGTTACCATTCTTTTGGTTAATTCGCGAGGGCTGTTGTTTTTCCTTTTAATAATTACACGGGCCAGAAACAAAGCTATTGTCGTACCCGTGTAAGAAGTGGGTCTGCAGACGAAAGAACACCCTTTGTTTTCGGGTCGTCCGTCAGCTTTTTTCTAGTTCGCAGTTGAAGAGGCCCGAATTATGTTAGGAATCTTGCTGGAAACGGAGACAAAATAACCTTTTATATTGTTAAGATTTTGTTGTGTAAACGTTTTAATTCATCATCTTTATTTTCAAGCTAAACGCGACTCTCAAGGAATATTTTATCCAAATTTATTACTTCATAGGATACAACATAATTCCCACATGTTTAGTTTATAAAAAAATTAAAATACTATATACTACTATTACTATTACTACTATTATATTATACATATATATTATTTATATTATATTATACATATATATTATTATCTACTTTATTTATTTCTGATCTTAGGTTAGGTTATTTTATAATAT
The DNA here is from genome assembly GCF_948474715.1 of Cydia amplana. Lineage (NCBI taxonomy): Eukaryota > Metazoa > Arthropoda > Insecta > Lepidoptera > Tortricidae > Cydia > Cydia amplana. The sequence continues at coordinate 12,733,680 of NC_086079.1, read as the reverse complement.
GGATATAAAAATAAAATACAAAAACACTTACAAAAACAATACAAAATACATATAAACACATTATAAAAAACCTAACCTAGGGTGCCGCCAGCAGCGGGGCAAGGCCCAAGCTACCGGTGGTCAGGGCTGCAGAGACAGGAACCGGCGGACTATCCGCGCCGTGTCCAAGATCACCGCCTTCTGCATCTGGCCCTTGATCCAACCACCTAGCGAGAGTCTCTCAAGATGTTGAGATGATGTCTCTCTTATTATTATTATTATATTATATTATTACTATTATATTAGTTTATACTCTACCTATAGAGGTTATTTGGTTACTATTTGTATATTTTATTTTATCGATTTTTCTAATCATTTTAGGTGTAGCAAGCTTAAGGGCGATTCTTATTTGAACATTTCTTAAAGTTTTGATTTTGTTATTTTACCTTGAAATTATTTAACTCACAGGGGAAAACAATGTCTGTAATAACCTTACTTACCATTTTTATTCAAAGATATTTTTTACCAAAAAAATACTAGTCTTTAATGTCATTCCAAAACTTAGAGAATACAATTAAATTAATTGTTCTTTAAGATTTTAATTCACAACTTTTCAAATTGAGTGAAATTACTTTCATCTACCATTACGACTTCCCAAGAAATAAATATTTATTATGAATAAATGATACAAACGCCTACAACATTTTTAACAAATTGAATCGTAAACGAGATCAGTCGACCAATGAAAGAACACTGGTGGTAAACAATTCGAAACTCAAAATACTCGGAGAAACGGGCCACTGTAATACGATTCTTTAATCTTTTACCCTTTCATTCAAATGAATTGGTAGTGCGGCTGCTGTGAACAAAGATGTGGTATAGGCGCGATTGAACACAGAAAATGTGTAAAACATTTTGACTCGTATTGTATATTACTATCTGCTCGATTCTACCAATGCTTACAAGTAGTCACAAAGGTACGATACCGATCTGTCAGTGTCAAAAGTGTCATTCCTTCAACCAAAAAAGTCAGTTTTGATACTGATAGATCGGTATATAAAAATAGTGTTTCATTATCTCATCTTGACGTGTACGTATAATTTTTACATCTCTAGGAATTACAAAAAAAAATACAAACAGCTAAGTGAATCATTTAGTAATTTTACTTTTAAGCTTACAATGTTTTACCTTTTGGATATTTAATTTTTATTTCAAATTCTCGGTTCTAGTTTTCAACAGCCACTGGAATGGTCCAACGCGTACAATCCTGGGTTAAATATTTTATCAAACCACAATCTAAATGGACATTTCGGATCCGTAGATTATACTGACGTTTTTGCGAAATAACGTGATGAGTGCTTATAATCCTTCCATTAAACACTTATTGTTGATGTGAAAATTAAAAACTGAAAATTTCTTTTCATTTTTTTACTAATTGCTCGTTTAAAAGCAGTGGAATCTCAAATAACATGAGCCGATACTATGTGAAATAGTCTCGGATACGGCGCGGCTGGACGCAGGTACTTAAAGACGTACGACGACGTACCTAATCGCAAATAAGTTTTCGGCAAAAATTTCATTTTTGGTACAAGCTTTCATCGCTGACTACTTTTCTTACGATAGACAACTAATACACATCCAGACAATTCTAAAAACCCCTAACACAATTAGGTTGTGTTGTTTCATCACAGAGTTCCTATGGCCACCTCCTGTCTCCATCATCAGATCAGCTCGATGGTACCATAATACTCGTATTTCATTGTCACCCGACTTACATGTGTATGCAAAATTTCAGCTCAACCGAGAAGTGGATCAAATTTAACTTGCAAGATTCCATTACATAGTTACAGGTCGACCTAATAAAAGCTTGTTAAAAATCATGCGTGCCAGTCTTACTGCTACCAACTCTTCCAGCTTTTGTACTTTTATTTCTGCAGATTTTCAGTGCGTACCGTAAAACGAGCTTACACGCGCAAAAAAGTCTGAATGCACTCTAAATGTGTGTCCGCTGGCAGTCGATTTGCTGGTGCAGTCACGTGCAATCCGAAGCGTCTGTGCAAGCTTATTGTTTCTGAATTGCAGAGAAAAATTGCGCGATTTTTACTTTTCGAATTCCGTACTCAAAGATTTCAAAGATGCGCGGTTGGTCGAGTGTATTTCTTTTATACATATCGGTAATTCACAGTCCGTTAATGATATGCAAAAAAAAAACATACTTAGTTAAAAGCTGTAATTAGACTTAATTTATTCGATTTCATTATTTCAAACAGCAGATTTAATTTATGTTAGGTACATGTATGTACTTGTAAGAGTGTTGGCGTAAGTCGGAAAATTTGTACTTGTACAAAAAAACTTGTACCTACAAGTATGAAATAAATACCGACAATACGGTAAAAATGTTATGGTTATTTTTATTTTATAAAATGTTAACGGATAAAGGCCTCTATATTTTAGTTTGCAATTCCCATAAATAACGATTAACTGTTATTTATCGGTAATTCTAATAAGCTATTTAGGGTGCAATAAGCTTATTATTAGGTCATTAATAATCAAAATTTTTGATGCAATATTATAGGATTTGTATGAAACATATATATAATACCATCCAAACTAGTTTAATTACTGGGTAAATATTCTGGTTGAAAGAATAAATTCAAGTAATAGTCAGAATATTTTACACTAATACCTGTAACCGAAGACTTTTAACTAACATGCCTAAAAAAAGTATTTAGGTACAGACTCGAATAACGTAGAATTTTAATTTCCATAAATTATAAAAAACTCCTTATATTGTAATTTATCTTATCTCCCGTGGGCAAACTTTGAAAGTTTTTTAAATAATCGCTCTATTCATTGTCATAAAAAAGTTGCACAGCTGTAATAATTCCTGTACTAAAAAAGCGGCCAAGTGCGAGTCGGACTCGCCCATGAAGGGTTCCGTATTTAGGCGATTTATGACGTATTAAAAAAAAACTACTTGCTAGATCTCGTTCAAACCAATTTTCCGTGGAAGTTTACATGGTAATGTACATCATATATTTTTTTTAGTTTTATCATTCTCTTATTTTAGAAGTTAGGGGGGGGGACACACATTTTACCACTTTGGAAGTGTCTCTCGCGCAAACTATTCAGTTTAGAAAAAAATGATATTAGGAACCTCAATATCATTTTTGAAGACCTATCCATAGATACCCCACACGTATGGGTTCGATGAAAAAAAAAATTTGAGTTTCAGTTCGAAGTATGGGGAACCCCAAAAATTAATTGTTTTTTTTCTATTTTTGTGTGAAAATCTTAATGCGGTTCACAGAATACATCTACTTACCAAGTTTCAACAGTATAGTTCTTATAGTTTCGGAGAAAAGTGGCTGTGACATACGGACGGACAGACAGACGGACAGACAGACGGACAGACAGACGGACAGACAGACAGACAGACAGACATGACGAATCTATAAGGGTTCCGTTTTTTGCCATTTGGCTACGGAACCCTAAAAACGAACCCTTTTTCTGTAACTGTAAGAAATTTAAATAAATAGGTCTATTTATGAGAATAAAGAAAATGTTTTTGCAACATTTTTCCCGATAATTCATACTGTGAAAGTGACAACACTGAAGATAGCATCGTTCTTAAGGTGTTGCTCTGTTAAGTCATGAGAAATCAGCGTATTGGAATGTGTTATCATTTGAGACCTTGGAGGGGCCATGGACCATGGACGTATCTTCAATATTACACAAGGTTTCAAGGAGTCTGACATGAACAGCAATGTCTGTTATGATTTGTAGTCCAAAATAATTATAATTCACTCCCTCTCAATATAAGACAAGCCCCGAGCAAGTTAGCTTTCAAGCGGTTGCTATATAAAAGTATCTGCCGAAACAAGAGTTCGAGTAGCGTTCATCATTATATTATATATTATGAGTATGTATGAAATATGTAGTAGTATATTAATTATATATATTCTAGTATTTTTATTTCTGTATTGTAGTTAATCAGAATTATTGATTGTTTAGTTGTTTACTAAGTTCTAATAAGTAAATTCCTTTTTCTCCTGTTTCTATATCTGTCTGGCCCGATGGTTGACTGGTAGAGAATGCCATTAGGCATTAAGTCCGCCATTTGTACGTTATTTGTGTGTATTGTGCAATAAAGTTTAAATAAATAAATAAATAAATAATAATAGATATGTTTAGTAAAATGGACGGAACGACAAGCTATTGTTTTCATACATTAATTGGTGAACTTTCAATCATGATTGTCATGAATCTTAACAACGGAGATTAGTACCAAATCCTTTGTAAGGTATGTACTTGTAGGTGGTATGTAGCATGTAATGTACTCATTCATCTCTATAATAGTAGTTAAAACCTTATAATTTTTTAATTTGAGAATGGTAACTATATGTTGGACAGTAAGTACGCACAATAGTAAAAAGATGGGCGGCTGCTTTGCACTATACTCGTAACTCTGTCAAAATATATCTACAATGAACTTACTTATGAGAGTAAATATATAGATTAAGTAACATTTAAATTTTGTGAAAATCAAACCATAGATGAACGTATAAATTCCTTAAATATTTATAATTGTTTTAATAGTGATTCAAACTTTCACGATTTTTATTAAGTTTTGATTTTACGGGATTAACCGCGGTCATTCGGAAAACAAGATCCGTTCTAGAGAAGAGAACGATACGATATGTACTAGATACCAACTAGTTTAGATTTCAACTAGATATCTTTTGCAGCTTAATTCGGACAACCAATGTCACTTTTACCTTAAATTATCGTTTTAAGATCGTTTCATAATCGTTTTGAAATATAAAAATACATAATGAGACGTTTTAGACATTGTGAAAATCGTTCAAGAGTATCTCCAGAATCGCGGAAATGTCAAATTTGACAGGTTATATCTTAAAAATATCGTTATCGTATCTTGGTGATGTCTAAAAGATACCTAGGACATAGATGTCTATTTCAAAATCAGAATCGGGCCCTAATTCCCATCGTTTTGAATAATAATAGTTTTACTTCCCGCTAGTCCCTTCTCGCTTGCTTACTAATTCTGGAGCAGGAAAACAAGCATCTCTCCCGTTTCCTCCCGAAAGGCGATGACACCTTGAGTAATAGTCCAAGTATTCGCGTCACGTCAGACGTTACATAATTTTTCTTCTTAAAATATTGTGCCGCGCCGGTGCGAGAAATGAATACTTTCCTGTTCGCTTTTGAATTGTCTGAAAAAGGTTACCTGTATACACTAAAATATTACTTTTGTTCCTTACTTTTGTTTCTTCTAAATATATATTATACGATACTGCCTAGTCCGAGACATACCATATATTATTTCATCAGAATCCTTTAGACATTACATGCCAATTCGTTGCGATTCTACCAGAATCGTTCATATTTTTTCACAGATAGAAGTTCACTTACAGGTAAGTTCGTTTAGTCTTGTAATTATTATTGTAAGGGTAAAAACACCAGAGCACCATTTTAAACAATATTTATTAGGGAATCACAATAATAATCAGAGTTTTGGACTTAGGTAATACGCGCAGCCGATCACGCGCAAAAAACCGATCTCTAGATGACAGACGTCAAAGTGTTGCCCCACTCCCGGCTCTCGCAGTGATGTCAAGACCGCTGTTTGACGATGCCGCCTTTTAGCTCGGCCATCGCCTGACCCGACCAGCGCCCCGCAGGTCACTGTCATCAGTGCAGCCACTGAAGTCTGCCACAGCCAACGCAGTCGCAGCAAGCTGGGTCTTCACCAGGTGGATGTAGCCTCCACCAGTTCAATATTCTGCGAATTGAACAAGCACCTTTTACGCTCAGCCGATATACAAGCCTTGGTCCTTTTGAGTAATTCGACTCGAGTTCCGTTGAAACGGTCTATTTCGTTATTGTCAACTTACACCAAGATATTTAGTTCTATTTCAGTCGAATTGGAGTAAGGGCTTAAGCCGACTGAACCAAATGTAAGAAAGCATGACCAGGCTAGGTACCAAATAATCCGTGGTATGAGAGGTGTTAGGATATGCAAGTCTGCTCAGCACTTGCTTGAAATACACAAAAGGCTTAATTCACGTGCATATGACACCAAGAGGATATAACTACCAATTAATTAATTATGCAAAATAATAAAATATTGCGATGAGCGTGACATCTAGCGGCAGGTAGATAAACCACCCCCTTTTTTTTTTAACACCATCTAACATAAATTATTTTCTTGTGAATAACGTCATATAACTTTGAAGGATTTATTAGATTTTGATAAATTTCTAGCATGTATACCCATGCAGCTAACCCAAACCTTCCATTGAGCGGTGCGTTCATACTGACCGCTTAACGTAACAATGACTATTTGTGTCGTTTTAAAAGCAAAGACTTGGAACAAACTCACAATTGGCTTCTCCGTTGTAGGATGTAAGACTCCCTCGCATGCACGCACAAAAATGCGTACATCTCGTGAGAGGCTAACATGGGACACGTCTCATGCATGTGCGGAGCTGCCTAGGCTAGGACACCACTGCCCTTGTAGGCGCAACGACCGTAGAAGTTAGCCCTTCACGATAAGGTTGTCACGGAGCCCGGTGCACGCACTCGCTCCAACTGGGTATTTTGAACAGGCACTCCCTCCAACTCTACTGGATCCGGTACTTCGCCAGCGATCCCTAGAAGGTATAAGTGCAAGCAACCCTTTCAAGGTAACCTTGAGATCATCAGTCTTAAGGTCATTAAAATATCCTTTTGTAAACAAGGTCTCAAGCCAACCTCTCAAGGTCAACAACAAATAGTACGATACGATATAGATAAAACATTTATCGGTAGTAGAAATAATGGTCCTCTTAAGGATAATATCATATCACATGCAATGGTCTGCCTCTTAAAGCCTGCACTGCAGATACCAGGAACAAACTAGCCTGTTAAAGATAGTCTTGTATCACATGCAATGGTCCGCCTCTTAAGGCCTGCACTGCAGATATACCAGTAACAAAATTAGCCTATTAAGGATAATCTAAGCTCACATGCAACGGTCCGCCTTTTAAGGCCTGCATTGCAGCAAATACCAGTAACAACCATCCTCTTAAGGATAGTCTTATATCACATGCAATGGTCCACCTCTTAAGGCCTACACTGCAAACACCAGTAACAACCATCCTCTTAAAGATAGTCTTATATGACATGCAATGGTCCGCCTCTTAAAGCCTACACTGCAAACACCAGTAACAACCATCCTCTTTAAGATAGTCTTATATGACATGCAATGGTCCGCCTCTTAAAGCCTACACTGCAAATACCAGTAAACAACCATCCTCTTAAGGATAGTCTTATATCACATGCAATGGTCCGCCTCTTAAAGCCTACACTGCAAATACCAGTAAACAACCATCCTCTTAAGGATACTCTTATATCACATGCAATGGTCCGCCTCTTAAAGCCTACACTGCAAATACCAGTAACAACCATCCTCCCAAGGATAGTCTATATCTCATGCAATGGTCCGCCTCTTAAAGCCTACACTGCAAATACCAGTAACAACGATCCTCTTAAGGAAAGTCTTATATCACATGCAATGGTCCGCCTCTTAAGGCCTACACTGCAAATACCAGTAACAACCATCCTCTGAAGGATAGTCTTATATCACATGCAATGGTCCGCCTCTTAAGGCCTACACTGCAAATACCTGTAACAACCATCCTCTGAAGGATAGTCTTATATCACATGCAATGGTCCGCTTCTTAAAGCCTACACTGCAAATATCAGCAACAACCACCCTCTCAAGGATAGTGACAAGCAACAGGCCGCTCCTTAAAGCCTCTGTTGCGATTACCGGCGCCAGGAAGTAGCCTATTAAGGATAGCATCCCTTGCCAAGACTAAAGTAACAGCCCTTCTTAAAGAGCACATAATAATTAAAGCTCTATAGCAGACATTGAAGAGAGTAAGTAATATAAATAAAATAATCACTCAGTTCTCAATCCGAGTGTCTAATAAAATTAATCAAGCACAATGTGTTTATTTTAGTCGGCAAACCCGTTAGCAAAACACATAAGTATGACAACAGTAACCCAGTTCTAAATCTGGGATAAAACAAAATCACAACTCGATTCCAAACTCGAGAGTAAGTAATATAAATAAAATAATCACTCAGTTCTCAATCCGAGTGTCTAATAAAATTAATCAAGCACAATGTGTTTATTTTAGTCGCCAAACCTGTTAACAAAACACATAAGTATGACAACAGTAACCCAGTTCTAAATCTGGGATAAAACAAAATCACAACTCGATTCCAAACTCGAGAGTAAGTAATATAAATAAAATAATCACTCAGTTCTCAATCCGAGTGTCTCATAAAATTATATCTCAGTTCCTAATCTGAGAATATACTCGTAGTCAGTTCTTAATCTGAAAACGGTACCTGAAATAACAGCATTTGCCCTTAACATGGGAAATATAAAATAATAAGCAGTTGCTACTATGCAACCAATTGTAAATGATCATGTGCAACTTGGCTTGCCTCTTCCGTGCCCCTAAATAAAGGCAACACTCTTACTATACTAACATTGAACTACAGTAGAGCCTGAACAGAAGTTCATGTTATCGAGGTTCCTCTCTTACCCAGGTTCGACTTATCGAGGTTTCACAAATTGTATTTTTCAACCACCATGAAGTGTATATTGATAATGATCAATCAGTCAAATCATGGCACATATGCTTAAACCATAAAGCTTCCAATCCCAAGACACACATGGTTGATTTTCTCCAGCTGTGCATGTGCATTTTATGTGTAGATAACTCAACACATCATCATCCAGGTTAACTTATACCTGCACAAAACTAAATAATTTTGTTAAATGCCATGCAAGCACACATTGTAAGATAAATGAGTTCATAACATAATAAACCACAATTTATGCATTTTTCAAAACAATGAAATACATACTTAGTGAACCCACAAAATTTGTGAAACATATTATTATTTATAACTTCTGATTTATGAAACCCAGAAGTAATAAAAGTGTACTGTTTATTAATGCAAACGGTACCATAACACACTACAAGTTCAGACGAAAACCGTCAATAACTTCAAACAGTAGCTCATGACATGATATTCTTCGGTCAATGTTCATTAGCAGTGAATGGGTTAAAATAGTTATTTGGAAAGCTTTAACCAAGCTATTTACCTTCGTTTAATATTCACCCATAAAACACTTATCGGACTGGAACGTTTAGAGTCCAGTCGCACTTGTATGTAAAAGACATGTATCATGTAGACCGTCAATATCCATATTGACTCCTGAAAGTATTTACCTCGCTTACCATTAGCAACAACCTGCTTTACCAGTGTCATACTCAGCTCAGTAAATATCTTGTTCAATATGTCCATCTCTTTGACAAGATTTTAACCTTGGAAATTCATCAAACTTCATCAGTAATAAAGTTTTGTTATAATGAAATGCATCTGAAACATACTGTTAGAACACAAATGATTATCATTGTCAATAACTCAAACACTTGACAATGTCATGCCAATAAAACTTTCATTAGTTTGGTAAGTCTGTTTAAATATATGTCTTTGGTTCATTTTATAACATGACATTTTGTGAAAAATATTTGCAATGCAAACTTTAACCAACATCCCAATGAACAAAACAACAACCACAACATACTATAAGCTGTATGCAATTAATTTGTATAAACATTCATAAGATTTTTCATACATAGAACCAATCAATAATATGTACAGACAGAAATTTTCTCAACATCTCAAATGATTTACTGCCTTATTTATCAGTATGTCTGCAGCTTAATGTTAATTGCAAAGATGCAGGAGGTTATATGTGAAATGAACTGTCTTTTAAAATATTCAGTCCGAGGAGGCTCCAGAAACATGGAGTGACTACATTTGTCACAGACACTACTAACCAGCTTGAAATAAATGTCACCTTTCGCTTATTCACAAAGCACATTTTACCAACCACACACAGTCAATGTAACACATACTGACCGTTAGTATACATGTACAACATGAACAAACATTTTATTTCTAAATAAATACCTCATTTTCCATGACATCGGAGATTAGCCACTTATCAACATATTTTCTCCATATATGAATTATGAGCACTAGGACATAATATACCTGGCATCCATAACCAACTAATTTTGAAATATTAGCCATGTCCATCCGGGTTCATTATAGAGGCCTGACCCGATAGCCACTCTAGTGTCTTCAACGACGGTATGGTCGTTCAATTCAAGAATCATTGCTGTCAAATTTCTGGAAATTACACAAACCAAAAACACACCAACAAAGCATTATGTCAGTTGCAATAAGCATGTGTAATATCATACACACACACATATGAAACAACAAGTAATTTCTCCTTATTGTTGTTGTAACCAATATTCCAGTGTTTTTGAAACCATGAAATCTATTTTAATTTGACTGAAAGGATAAAGTATTAAATAGCACTCATTGTTAATCATGAAAACATAATACCACCATACATATAGCATCAAACAAGGCTAAATTTACATTACCAAACTTGTTTTATATGCTTTTACTTGAATGTAAATTTCACCACAACACAAACTTTAGAAAATGTTCATAGCATTTTGTTAATATGTCATGTAGACATACTTAATCACATTATGTTATGTATCTGAAAGCACATGAATTACCAAAATAACACAACATATAAGTGAGGCAGTGAATATTTACCACTATGGCCCCGGAGCACTGTTAGGTGTTGGATCGACAGACTTCTTACCTGAGTTAACTTTTACCTGAGTTACTCTATAATCCCAAGGATTTATTTCATTCATACCAATATCAAAATTCAATTGTACCTAATGGTATCTGTCAGCTTATGTCTTGTGATCTTCTGCTGTGAATATTGTAATACATACATGCCAGCAGCTTTATTACACTGTCAATATGTTTTATTTTTGACAGTCATGATCATTGATGTACATAAACTGAAATAGGTCTCTGAAATCAAACACAAAACACACAAAACACACGGCAAAGGTACGATACGCCAGCCAATAGCCGGCACAGGTTAGTTTTGTAGGCTATTCTTGTAGGTATGATTTTGACACCAATCTTGGACTTTGTATATTTAAATCCCTAACTGATGAGTGGTGTTGGTGCATTTACTCATTACAATCAGATTAACGATCAGAACAATGAAATAAGGAAGGACTACGCGCGGTAAATTTCGTAATGTCAATTTCGACAAATTATATCGTAGTAGGCGGGAATCCACTATCGCACTTCTGAAGCTGTAAGGGTAAAAACACCAGAGCACCATTTTAAACAATATTTATTAGGGAATCACAATAATAATCAGAGTTTTGGACTTAGGTAATACGCGCAGCCGATCACGCGCAAAAAACCGATCTCTAGATGACAGACGTCAAAGTGTTGCCCCACTCCCGGCTCTCGCAGTGATGTCAAGACCGCTGTTTGACGATGCCGCCTTTTATTATGTAATATACATATTCATGGCATTTACGTCAAATGTCGAGGTCGACAATCACGCGACAGATGATAGACCAGAGAAATGATTTTGAAATGTAGGATATTGTATGTTTCTATTTATATACATTTAGGTACTCGCGTCGTATTTGGCATGACCTTATTGCTTTACGGTACTTATTTAAAGTTGAGGGATATTGTTGGGTTGACTCACGCAAGGGAATGATATAGGCAAGCTATGACAATTCCGCTAATCAAAAATTACCTTTAAATAGGTACCTAACAATTTTTTAATATCTTAATATACATTTATAGTATTGTTTTGAGTGCGCGGTTTAACTTCGAGGTTATCATCAATCTTTAAACAAATTTAAAAATAACTAAAACTGATTATAAAAGGGAACAAAATGTAAAAAGTAAAAAAAATACCTAAAATTAAAATGAACAACAGCAAACTAAAATATCGTGTTTTTTCTTTAAGGAGCGTCATGTCATGTCCTTATTTTTTTATATATTTTGTTCTTATTTTGCATGTATAAATTACTAAAACCTTTTTTTAATTTCATAACAGATCTTTTTTAAATATGGTGAGGTCTGTTAAAATCATAGAATTGTCCAATACACTTGACTTTTGGAAAGTACAGGATGTTGATTAGTAAACTTTCATAAAGTTAAAAGCTTTCTACAAATCGTCTTCAGCAAAGATGATCCCTGACCGCCGGCGAAATAGCAAAAGCATTTCAAACTTCAATTTCAAATTACAAATTCAAAAAGCCAACTCGGTTTACATTTTCATACGCCAGTTGTTCGTCTAAGAAAACTTGGAACTAATTTCTCGGTTCACTGGTGCTATTCGCGCGCCGCTAACTTCATTGCAAAGTGATTTTATGTTTTCCACCGCAACTGGTTGAACCAGTTTTGTGTACGTGACATTCGCGTGTGGCGTGATCTACAGAACTGTCTTTTTATGTTTTTGTGTTGTATTGTCCTGGTTCCTATGAAAATTCAATATTTTTCACGGAAAATTTAATGACAGTATTGCAATTTTGTTGTAGACAAATTGAGATAGATGATGCGTTTCGTACGAATGCCTACCAATAAACGAATAAAAATGCTGTGTTGATTAAAATTTATGTAGTGGACATGAAAAACTATGCGTGAAACATTCGTATTGTACTTGGTGCAAAAAAAAAAATATAAGCGCAATTTTTATTATAGAATTTAATGTTCGTACAATGGCGTAGTATCTTGCACAAAATTTAAATGGAAAATGACTATCTTGCAAGCCTCAAAGAACCTACATGTCACCACAAGAACTCCCCATTCAAAGGAAAATAAATGGCGATGGTAGTTTTGCATTACCATTGCGTGCAGGCTGTGTAATTTAAAACCAGTGCCTACAAGGATAAGAGTTGACCTAGTTAGAACTAAAAAGTAAGCAGTATTGATACCAGTATAATGGCGAAAACCTAGGTCAATACTATTGAAATGCCTCTTGACTCAACGCGACGCGATTCGTGTTGAGACGTATGATTTCTACGTAGGCCATACTGAAAGTTTCTGGATTCTGATGTATGAGAAAACTTATTTTTTCTAAGTGGCCAGTCCAGAAATTATCAGTATGCCCCAAGCAGCAGATTCACATTATTAACATTCGATATGACTAAATGCCTTCACTCATCACCTGATTTGTACCTAATATGCTACATAAATCGGCTTGACACGTCTTATGCGGCCAAAGTAAGTTTACAATCGTACCTGCGGCTATATATTACATTATTACGGTTTTTTTTTAATTATTTATTTTTAATTTATTTTGAAAAGTATGGTACATTTAACACTTATATTAGGTTCGCCAAACTTACGTTTAACGGCGAATTGAAGCACTCATTTTAAACGTTAGTACCTTAAACTAAATTACATTATTTATTACTAAGGTTAGTACATAAGCAATTATATCATATTGACACAGTATATAAGTTGTATTTATGTAATATTTAACTAGGAATTCTATTTATTCAGTCAATTCTATTTATAGTATTCCGCATTATGCATGCCATAGCTGATTTCCTATAGGGAATTAACTCACAACTACAAAAAGTAAAAAAGCGTTAAATGTAATCCAAAATCAAATTCGCATAACAATGCGACTGACAGCTAATGGGACTTATTTAAATTATGCGGGGACGGCGTAAGCATAACGAGGATAATAATTAAATAGCCACCACTTTGTATTCTCGCGGCATTTCGTTTTTTGTCCGCAAATTGCAAAGATCCGTGGGTTTGTACTGAATATGCCACAGAACATATTAAAGCGGTTAGAACGGCTATCGCGCGCAGTTAGTATCGGAACCGGTGTCGCCGCTCGTTCCTCTCCACATTTACTAACACTCGCGTCACGGTAGTAAAAACTTGTGTGCGTGGTGAACGGATACGCCTCCTTTAGACAGATTTGATGTCTGGCTTCTTAATCTGAAGGTTATTGTGGCGCAAAAGGCATGTTTACGTTTTTCGGTCAGCGCGGGCGAGTATGAGCATGCGAGCGTTTGCTCATAACTGGCGGCGACACGTACCCTGCTCGCATCGCCATTCTAACTTGTTCTGTGGAATATGCTTTGCACTAGAGGCTTTATTATGAAAATTCCATTGCCTTACAGATTTTAATCTTGTCATAAACCAAGTATATTGTTTTAGTTGTACCTTATAATTTTATATCAAAATAAAATCTTGTTTAAAAACGATCGACTGTTTGTATTTATTGTTTTATTTTATCACGTCAGTCGTGATTTTCTAACCCTATCGTTACACCAGATTAATAAAACTTAATTTAAAAATATAACGAGTTAGACAACGGATAAGAAAAAAATAAAATAAAAACCTGTATTAAAAAAAAATATTCAGGGGCGTCATCCTTGTGTGATTTCTGATTTAAACTTCATTACAATCTTTTCAACAATTATGTTTGTCAACATAATGGAAGGAGACCGTTATACAGCCGCATATAGGCATAGCAATCAAATAAACTTACGCAACTCGCCAGGGTACTCATTCTGCGGACCCCAATGTAATTTATAATTTCCACGATTAGGAAAAGTTATTTTTAATTCGCTCCAGACATGATGCCGTTGTAATTTGTTTTTAATTAGATTATCAAGTTCGTCTGTTTTGTTTGTGCCCGGCAATAAACTCTTAAATTCGTTTATGACCATTACGAAGTAGGCAATAAGAGTTTGTAATATTAAATTATATGTATTTATGTTTACATAGGACATTTTATAGGATCTTCACGTTTCATATCCAGTTTTTGAAGTGAAAACTTTTTTAGCGGCGCTCTGTGCACTTTTCGAGGTAAGGAAAAAATGTTAAAATCACGTGACCGTAAGATTTAGATGGCCACTCATTTAGATGGCATTTAAATCAATAAAGAAAAACTCAATGAAAAACTGGTTTCAAGTAATTAACGCTAACGCTAGATGGCGTTAACCTCAATTATACATAGTGCATTTTGCACTAGTCATTGAGTTTTCACTTCTGCCGGCACTCCCTGAGTGCAACCTGATGTTTTTTTCATAGCTTTATTTTAGTTTATATCTGGTTACTTACTTGACTTTGAGTGGGGAAAGCATTACAAACACGCATCGTGGTAAAACCCCTGACAACGACACTCAGATAAGCGAAAGTAAATAATATGCAGGTACCTACCTAAACACAAATCTTACGGTTTTATTCATACAGTCAGCAGTAACAGTAACTAAGCAGAATATCACGTTCAGAATGATCTACACAGAACCTTATTTTCTTGACATTAGAGTCCGTGTGTAGATCATTTTGAGTACTAAGCCCGTGTAGCTACTTTTGTTGCTCTTCAACTACATTCCTCATATACAATGCTCATCTTAAGTCAACCTAAAGACGCACATTCAAAGTCATGCCTTAATTTCCTTAAGACGAAATTAACTCAAACTCTGAGGCAAACAAGCACTTGGCGCGCACTTCTCGGTAATCGTGTGTACATTTCAGAAGGAAATTGACCCGCTGTCCCTAGTCGCTCGTGTTACGTGTCAGACATACTGATCGTACGTGAATGCTCTGCTTGAGTTTACCCGAGCGCAGGACTGAGAATGGAATTTGACATAATTTAGCAAAATAATGTCTAAGTGCTGCAATTCTAAATTATATTTCAAAATAAAGTAATATAGGTACGTGTTTTTAATTCAGCGTGTAATAATAATTATTGAAAATATTACTGATTATAGATGTTTTATTAGAAGCGCTGTGGTGGCCTAGCGGTAAGAGCGTGCTACTTTCAATCCGGAGGTCGCGGGTTCGAACCCCGGCTCGTACCAATGAGTTTTTCGGAACTTATGTACGAAATATCATTTGATATATTATTTACCAGTCGCTTTTCGGTGAAGGAAAACATCGTGAGGAAACCGGACTAATCCCAATACGGGCCTAGTTTACCCTCTGGGTTGGAAGGTCAGATGGCAGTCGCTTTCGTAGAAACTAGTGCCCACGCCAATTACTGGGATTAGTTGCCAAGCGGACCCCAGGCTCCTCCCATGAGCCGTGGCAAAATGCCGGGACAACGCGAGGAAGAAGAAGAAGTTTTATTAGAAGAACGGTTGTTAAAATATCGAAAATGTGTCATACTAGAGTTTCGTTAGCTGTACGCCAATAAAATTGACAGACAATGTGTAGGTACCAGTTCAACAAAACAACTCAGAGGGGAAACTTGACATTATTAGTATTACATGGGCTTCAGACGATTTTTTCCTGTCAAATCCAAGCCCACGAGCTTTGGTTTCGAAGTTTCACACTAAGCTGCCACGCTGCCAATGCTTCAAACCAGCAGTCAGGGCTATAACCGCAAAAATCGAAGTTCGTCAATTGCGGGCATTTTTCTCTGTCACTCTAATTACGTCTTAATGAGAGTAAAAGAGAAAGATCCCCGCAATTTGCGAATTTCGGTTTTCGCGGCAGCCCCCAGCATCTTTCCGTAATACCCCTTCACACGAAAAGTTTAAAACAAAGCTACTGTTAGTGACAGTGTAATTAGGCACATAGTCGTACATAGAAAAAACCGAGAAAATTAAATCCTTTGTCTAAATTGTAGGTCAGTTCATATTTCCCTGTAGTAAAATGGAATTATTTTCAGCGGTAAATTAATTTTCTCAGCGTTTGTGGAAAACGGGATAGTTGAAGTTAAGGGTAAGGATTTTAAAGTGGTGTGAATGAAAAAAGGCAATTAATATAATAGATGTTTTGTTATAAAGCTGTTTGGCTAGAAAAATGTCATACTTACCGATAGGCAAAAATTCAACGTACAGCCAATATCAATAGTAGTGGATGAAACAACGCGACAAAAGTATCTGCCAACCTGACCTGCTAGCATGAGTTGCGTTCTCGCGCGCGACTTCATACATCTAGCGCGACTTCAAGTATGGACTCGCGCGCGAGAACGCAACTTATGCTAGACCGCCTGGAATACTTTTCCAACTAGATATAAATCTCTGCAATTTGCATTCAATAATATCTGTTACAGTGTCAATGTGCTACATAAAGAGACATATCTACATATCTCAATGTTTTGAAAACCTTCTAATTTGTACCTTTGATTTTTTCCTCTATATGCACTATATACTTAGGGTGTGCAACTGTGCATCAAAAACTAGGTACTTAACACAAGAAACACTTTCACAAGAATGTACGTAAACTCGTAATAATATTGCCGGTTAACCTGAAACCGTTACTGACATTCCGCTTTCCATATAATTTCATATTTCTAACAGTCTCAAAATTAACCTAATAAGCTCAAATTCTATATCACAAAAATAAATGTAGTAGTTTCACCCTTCTATCACTGACACGATAAAACTTCACTACAACTTTCTTTAAATAGAGGCACGATATAACTGTTTCAGTCTTTCAACCCTTCTTCAAACAAAGTCTGAAAAGGACAGATGGAGCGACTTTCAGTGATAGTAGCTTGGAAAAGACCCTCGGAATCTAAATTTACAAATGGCCGAAGTCTTTTATTCGTCGTTTTGCTGTGCAACCAAAGTCCGTAGTTTTGGCAAAGATAATGGGCCGAGCGGCAATAAATCTTATGTAATGGCGTAAAAATAAACAGTTTCGGACGAACACTGGTTTCCATTTCGATTGTTGTTTTAATGCGGCGTATTGTGAGTTGGATAATACGGTTCATGTAGTGAATATTGAGCTAAATAATAAATCAGCTTTGGTCTTTCCATAGAAATTATCCATACCGATAGTTAGAGCAACACCACTTAGATGAAACAATTCTGCCGTACAAAAATGTATGAAAATAAATTAACCCATCAATAATTCTGCTTTGGAGAAGTTTATAATGGCTCTTTCAACGTCTTATCTCGAAACTCGACATTTTTAGGGTTCCGTAGCCAAATGGCAAAAAACGGAACCCTTATAGATTCGTCATGTCTGTCTGTCTGTCTGTCTGTCTGTCTGTCTGTCTGTCCGTCTGTCCGTCTGTCCGTCTGTCTGTCCGTCCGTATGTCACAGCCACTTTTCTCCGAAACTATAAGAACTATACTGTTGAAACTTGGTAAGTAGACTGATGTATTCTGTGAACCGCATTAAGATTTTCACACAAAAATAGAAAAAAAACAATAAATTTTTGGGGTTCCCCATACTTCGAACTGAAACTCAAAAAAATTTTTTTCATTAAACCCATACGTGTGGGGTATCTATAGATAGGTCTTCAAAAATGATATTGAGGTTTCTAATATCATTTTTTTCTAAACTGAATAGTTTGCGCGAGAGACACTTCCAAAGTGGTAAAATGTGTGTCCCCCCCCCTGTAACTTCTAAAATAAGAGAATGATAAAACTAAAAAAAATATATGATGTACATTACCATGTAAACTTCCACCGAAAATTGGTTTGAACGAGATCTAGTAAGTAGTTTTTTTTTATACGTCTTAAATCGCCTAAATACGGAACCCTTTATGGGCGAGTCCGACTCGCACTTGGCCGCTTTTACTTTTGGTTTAGTTTGTATTTTAATGTTTGTATGAGATTATTGAAAATCACATAATCATTAGCAAATGAGTACCAATTTGGCACATAAGTAGGTTACTATTTCAGAACAAAATAAAGAAAGCCATGTGGAGTTAAGAGTATTATTAATACTTTTTTTTCTCGATACTCGTACAAAGTATCGTCACCCTAATGAAGATTCACTATGTTTACATGTTCAATTCATTTTGTGTACAGGCTTTAGCATGATTGCTTGATCACATGACAAGCCTTATTACACGAGAGAGCTTTAGATATTTTAGAGCTTCGTTATCAGCGCGATAATAATATTAATGCATCTAAAAGACAGCACTATAAACAAAATATTTATCTACATAAAAAAAAACAATAAAAAAACTAAAAGGAACGTGCCATTTCTCACACCAACTTTGCACAAAGTTTGCAATATTCATGACTGTAAATTATACGATTCCCAATAGGAATCTGATACTCCACAAAAACTTACCCATCAAATAAAATGCTTATTTTGTGATGAGCAACTTTTGCTTTTAGACCGCAGGCTGGGGTGTTGTTGCGACCGACTTGCCGAGCTTAGTCGCCGAGGCAACCAGTAAATTAAACCTGCGGGTTACGCATATTTATTTTAGTGTTGAGGTCACTTTACAGTTGTTGGTCTAAGACTCGAATTGCTCAAGCTTGTTCAACAAATGAGAATATAGGGGCTGCATAAGAAGCGTAAGAACTTGTGAGCGCAGCTGCAGGCTACTTCTCAAGTAATTATAGCTATTTCAACCTAAGTATTTCCCGCTTAACGACATGGTGGAAACTTGGGCTGCATGCTCAGCCGAAATTTTGCTTTGTCAGCGTGTTTTAAAATTAAGATGGTAGTAGGTAGGTTAGTAATAAGTGTAAAACATAGATTCGCAAAATATAAAGTAAAGTAAGTTAAGTATTTTATGTAGATTAGTTTTTATTACAATTATTTCTAGTGTAGTAAATAACTAAATGCCCGTACATTTAGTTATTTACTACACTAGAAATAACTAAATGTACGGGTGCCTAACCATCATATTTTGCATGTTTACAAATTATTATTTTAATGGTTCTCTCCGTGTAGAATTTTTGCACATACATATAAATAGTGTCAGATTTTTAAAACTTAATTATTCGTTCATTGAAAACATGCAATACAAACTATCGACGTAATTTTTAACCTTTTTCATTGTAGTCGTAGTCAAATGTCATAGTAACTAAGTACCTATATTTTTATTTACTTGCATCTGTCCAGCAGGTATTCTTCTGTCAGGTTATCAAATCTTGTAGGTCAATTTGACCTATGTACTATGTGTAAAAACAGGATGGGGTTGAAAAAAAACATCGTACGAATAACTAACATCGGTAAAATTCTGAAGGTAGGCAAGCATATTAAGTTAACTCACACGGCGAAATAACTGAGTACCTACTTGGGCTGGCATGTTCAATACGTAGTCACGATTCCCTTAATAGATAGATACCTTTTATTTCTGAGGGCCTACCGCGAACCATGGTCGACGTGTTGCCTCCCTGTCACACTTACGTACGAATTTACAAGTGCAACAGAGAGGCACCACGTCGAACGTGGTTCGCGGCAGGCCCTCTGTACCGTCGCCAGACTGTGATAGAAAACGGTCGAGGGCCGGTGTTTGAATTTATTGCTCCATTATCGTAGAAATTCTTGCATTCGCAGCGTTAATGCGACAGAGTACGCTTGTGTCAGAGGGTGCCTCTGGAATGTTTAAAATAAATGGCAAGTCTTTTATAACGTTGAAAAAACTTTGCTTTTTACTGAGATGTCTAAGCTAGTTGTACTCTTTTCTCAAGACATCGATTCTAAAGAAATAAAGATCAATTTAAACTTAAATAAGTCTTTTTGTTATCATTCGCCCGTGCGCCTAGCTTGCGCTAGTACATGTATGTACAATTGTACATGTTAGAATAAGTAAGAGTTCATATTTTATTTATTATAGTTTTTGGCTGCTTAAAAAATATCCGAATTTTTCAATTTCTTTTAATATAGGTACTCGTAGTATATTGGTACCTTTATAAAAAATAAGAAACTACCATATATTTTGGTCAGTATTACCATAAAATCACGACAAAATATGTCAGAGTTCTTTAAAACCTAAAAAAATGATACACACAAAATTATGACAGTGATCGATCCTAGGTACCTGTGAAAACTTAAGTACCTAAGTACTTATTTCCGTACGCAGTGTTAGCGACAAAAATAATCAAGAAATATGGCAAGTTAACATTGCAGCATTGCTCCAGTAAAGTTGATGTCCCCAATGTGTATGGAGAATGTGACAATCGTCACAATCGTCGTCATTAATTAGGTATATCGTACTGAAATCGAAGTCTTCCTAGACTTCAGTAAAATCTGAAGACACTTCCGTTTTAAACTCTCAATCTCAAATCACTTTGACATCAAGCCTACCTACTCTATTCTACTATTCGGTGTCTTCAGAGAGTTAGGGCGACAATTGCCGATGTGTAACGAAGATATCCGAAACAAAACGGGCTATAATCACGTGTCCCTGTATCCTTGCAGATAATAGTTGGCGATTGCAAGGAATTATTACGGGAACGGACGGAAAATAGATGAGATTAGATATATAAATTACCTCGTGATTACATTTGTAATTGCGTGCGCAGGACATTCGTATCTTAATACGAAAAATATACGCGTCATCACCATTAAAAGTATTTGCTAGAATATCATCAGGCTCATCTTCTTTATACTAACAAATTGTTCCACTATTACCTGCTATTTGGAATTTTTTTTTGAAATATAGTTGTGTGAATTAGTACTGTGTGTATTTCTATGAAATTTCTTTTATATGCACATCGAGCCATACCGGAAGACTAAGTTACCGTTTACCTAGGGTTTCCACGGAAGACCATCGTCAAGGTTTTCATAAAATACGTAAACCAAGCTGAGTGGAAACCTTTTATTTGACGCTTTAAACCTTTTTTATGACATGTTTTTGTAAAATTTCGTTGTATAAGCGTCCTGAATAAATCTGATTCTTATATTTACTTGTCTGGGCCATACCTAATATGTATAACAAAATCAAAATAACATTAGTTTTATCACTTTATCAGGTTACCTTAACTTTGATTTCGCATAGACAACCCGCCATCCTATAAACCTACAATATGCTCGCTAAATTTGCAGTAAGCTGATAGAAGTTAGGCATTGTTAGGAGCAGCGCCAAGCCTGCACGCCCTGCTGCTTCCTAGGAATTCTCTAGCTTCCCTTGCCTATATGACGTTCACGAGCTAACGCTACTATTCTATGTACATATTTATTTTAATAAAATTTAATCGTGGACAATCGATGTCAAATCATAAACCGGAATTGGGAGCATGTGATCATGTGTTGAGCATGAGACAAGAAAATGAAATACGTTTTTGACAAAAATTTCAGTTTTGGTACAAGCTTTTATCGCTGACTGTACTTTTCTTACGACAGACAACTAATACTCATCGAGACAAATCTAAAAACCCCTAACACAATTAGGTTGCGTTGTTTCATCACAGAATTCCTATGGCCACCTCCAGTCTCCATCATTAGATCAGCTTGATGGTACCATAATATTGCATTGTCACCCCACTTACATGTGTATGCCAAATTTCAGCTCAATTGGAAACCGGGAAGTGGATCAAATTTAACTTGCAAGATTCCATTACATAGTTACATACAGGTCGACTTAATAAAAGCTTGTTAAAAAATATCTTATTATTAAATGTTAATTTTGCTGCAAGGCGTACTGCCATTTCAATAACAATTCTACATCAGAATAAGCATTCACAGCTATGCCGCATTCATGGCCATTGTAATGAAATAGTTTTATACTCGTAGTAATGTGATTCCTACTTGAAAGTCTCTTTATCACGTAAGTACTACTTATTAGGTACTAAATTAAAATTAAACGTATGTATTTTAATATTGCATTTAATTTACCTTTTAACAACATAGCAAAGGACTTTTCATCAGCCTACTTGTCTATCGTCTCACACACCATAGATAAACAAGAACAAGTTAGTACCTATATTTATTTCGTGGATATCTATTGCAAGTAAATGCTTAGAGCTTAGTTGGCACAATTGGTTTCTATAATAATAATAATAAATCATTTAATTCAGACCAAGTTCGATCCATAGTATGTTAGTTACAGAGGTATATTAATATGGTTGCTGGTTGCTATGATGGTGGTGGCTCGGTTCTATGCACTTGAACTGGAAGTTTAACTATTACTACGTGTAAGTACCGATACAGTATGTTTAGTTAGACATAGTTATAAACTAGTGCTATACATAAGTTACTTCATTCTCGTATAAACCAAGCACAAAATACAAAATGCAGTTGAGCAAAGGCAACCCGCATAAGTATGTAAAATACAAGTCGAACAGTAAGCCTGTGAGCTCCATACAAGCTGGATACAAGGCTAATGAGCAAACTCGGATCTGGGGCAACCCGGACAAGATTCAGCAAAAAATTCAGTCTTGTTTTAAGAAATATAATTTTCACTACGCCATCTGGTAAAGGCTCTTATGATTGTTCAAAAACTCATAGCAAATTTGGATTTGATTTGGTTTGGTTTTGTTTGATATCTTGCAGTTAATATTTTATTCGGGTTGGTGTGGTGAATTTTTTTTTTGTTTCATTTGGGGGAAATTTTGTTTAACCCTGCTTTGAAACCCTCGCAACGCTCGCTACGCTCGTGGTTGAATTTTGGACTCTTTCGCTTGCTCGGGCATCAATACTAACAACAACTTTGCACCTTGTAAAACAAATAACTATAGTTACCTATTTCAGTTACCATACTAACAGTATCATAATTATAAACACATGAGCGATGTCCTGATTTTACAATTTATGGTACTGTAGGCTTAGCAAAGGAGTTCCGCGATATTAGGTATATCGCGCGCGAGATAAACTACCCGTCTCTCTATTTAATACAGTTATAAAAAGACGGGTAGTCTATTTCGCGGGCGAAATACTGTCGCGGCACTCCTGTGCTAAACCAGCTATTATGATACCACATAGATAGGTACGATTTGCACCACAGAACATATTAAAGAGGTTAGAATGGCTATCGCGCGCAGTTAGTATCGGAACCGGTGTCGCCGCTCGTTGCTCTCCACATTTACTAACACTCGCGCAACGGTAGTAAAAACTTGTGTGCGCGGTGAATGGATACGCCTCCTTTAGACAGATTTGATGTCTGGCTTCTTAATCTGAAGGTTATTGTGGCGCAAAAGGCATGTTTACTTCGTTTTTCGGTCAGCGCGGGCGAGTAGCATGCGAGCGTTTGCTCAAACCGGCGGCGACACGTACCCTGCTCGCATCGCCATTCTAACTTGTTCTGTGATTTGCACCAATAAGCGTGAGTGCCTAATGACATGACTCTCAATACATTTCTCGTGCACTAATCAGCACATATTATATAGTTTGTCAAAGGACTGTCTCATTTAAAACATAAACAGAGATAATCATACTATCTTTGTCTTACACTAGTATTAGCACCCAAAAGAAAAGCATGAGTATAGTTTTTTGTTTTTATTTACTGACAAATTGGTTTGACCAACTATTATATCAATAGCATTTTTTTAATAACTAGAGATTGTGTGTTAGAATCTAAATCCAATGATTTGTATTTCAGTATACTGTTTACTCGCGTTATTAATATAGCTATTAATCACTAGCCTGTAACTTCCGTAAAATTAATTTAATAAGTATGCTTCAGTTTCGAAATAAATTAAAAGTGGAAAAATTCGGGAGGCTCATAGCGACATCTACTGCAAGAGCCTCCCTAGGGCTCATATATAGTGGAAATATTCGCTGAATTGATACGGTCTTGGTAGCTCAGATGGAAGAGCACTGTACTAGTGATCCAGTGGTCGTGGGTTCAAGTCCCACCCAAGACAGTGAATTTTTCCACTTTTAATTTATTTCGAAGCTTAATAGCATCGTTCGCAGACGTTTCTGCTTAATACAAAATTAATTTATGCTTCAGTTTATTAATAATCAGTTAATTAATATATATAATACAGCCGCCTCACGTAGGAACTTGATTATAACATGATTATTTACAAAACCAAAGGCCCGGTATTCCTCGGTAATTTATTTGGGGCATCCCTTCATCTTCTCCGGACGTTAATTTTAATATATTATGCCTTGTACGGCATCATTTCCGTCATTAAATTGTTATTACGCAATAAATTTCGCAAGCTGGTATTGCAGCGCATAAATATGTTAACAAAGAGCCCATGCGATCTTATTATGTTTGGGTACTGTTTACTATAGGGAACTTGATATATTCCTATTGTTTATACTTTGTAGCTCATAATTTTATTATCCGTAGTTTGTATTCAACTTGTGATAGGTACTTGAATTTATAACATAACTAGCGACCCGCCCGGCTTTGCACGGGTTAACAAATTATACATAAACCTTCCTCTTGAATCACTCGTAGTTTTAAAGATCTAAGCATACATAGACAGACAGACAGCGGGAAGCGACTTTGTTTTATACCTACTATGTAGTGATTATGCATTCGGATCCCTTTTAGAATGACCGAGACTGCGAAAAGTTCGCTCAATGATATAAATAATTAAAATAATTGCATTTATTATATTTGTTATCAACAAATTTTACTCATTTGTTACTATGCAGGTTTCTAAATAATTTGTGTCTGCGTAAACTCGATTGCATTCCCTCTATTGCACATTACATAGTTGCGAGCGAGATGGTCTAGTTCACGCAGACGGTAGAGTAACGTCAATGTCAATTGCCAACTCGTAGTAACCGTGCTAGAGTCTGTGCGGAAAGAGAAGAGTCGTGGAATGTAGGGGGCCCGATAAATTCCACGACTCTTCTCTTTCCGAACAGACTCTAGTTGAAACTATAGTATATCATTTGGAGCACTGTTTTGTTAATAAATTTCGTTGTACCGAGAATAAACACCTGCGTATTCTGGCGCTGTCCCTGTTTATTATTTAATGCTGCTTCTGTTGGTTCTAAAATAAGGCATTCAAGGATTCCCTGTCTAGATTTATTTAACCCTAGCTGTTGCCCGTGCCTTTGTTCGCGTGAAATTTTATTTTGGTTGTCGTAATTTAAAACTAGTGGCTCTGTGAGCTTTAGACCTCGCGATAAGCTTTATAAGTTTCAAGAATGAAAAAAAAATTTAGAAAATACTTCTTTGAGTAATTATCACAGCGAACTCACAATGGTCTTATGTAAGTGTCTTATGTAGACCCTACTGGCACTTAAGTCTCATATGCCAATGTTCGCCATTTCGAAACATATAATACAAGTTTTCAACCTCTTATTGATTGAATTTTCGACCCCTTAGTGGAAGAATTTCCAGAAACCCTGAAAACAATTATCTTGCTTTCTAATATTGTGTCTAATTTGTGTTTAAAAACTGGTACCACATATAAATTTTAGTCCCTTTAGGCATAAAAAAAGGTACTATAAAGTATAAACATGCAAATACTGATATAAAAGGATGATAAATAAACATAAATTAAAATGAAACATATCGAAAAGCTAAATCTGTAGACGTTTGCAAGTACATATAATATCCCTTAAATAACCCTTACATGTAATATAAGGGAATAAACCGTTACATGTAACATAAGTGACACTTTCACTTTGTTCCCTCTCAAATAGCACATCAATCATAGGCTTTGTATCAGTTCGTTGACAAGTCTTTTAAGACCCGCCGCGCACCGACGGACACACGCGAATGAATGGAAAGTCTTCGCAGAATGTGACGTGAATAATTTCGTTGGACATTAAGTTCGAGTTGCATTTTGTTTTGCCTTCTGTGGATTTAAGGAACTAAATCAGGACTATTATCCGGAGTAATATCGTGAATACTGGGATTTTTTAACGATAGAAATATTTTATTATTTATCGATACCTTTTACAACATAATATTAGTACATAGCAGGTGCTTCAAATCAGTCAGGTAGGTACACTGATTTAATATTTATAAAAAAAATTAAGCAGTTAATTATAAAGTTACTCTTGATCAGTTACAAGTATTATTTGCACATTATTATTTATTATGTTATGGTTATATGCAATAATTTTTTGCAACCAAAATTTATTTATTCTTAATCTCGTGCAGAAAATCAAACGGTTATTTAAAGACGAATCGTGCCTCTGCATTCGTCTTTGGAATGTCTTGGGGAAATTTATACCAATCCGTCAGAGATTTTCTTGTCAATTATACCTAAAAAGCTCCACGCAAGTTACTTTGACGACGTGATTGATATAAAAAGATAATCCCTATCTTATTCCTAACTAATACTTAACTCAAATGATATTTAACTAAGTAGGTAATAATTTCAGAACAATGACTGGAAGGATGTTTAACAAAGTTGAGTGTTTTTACTTGTTTATTGAATTTTTGATTGAACATTTTTAAAATTCTGGAAAGTGTAGGTGCATATGCACGGGTGGTTTCAATGAACTAATCTAGGTATTAATGAATCTGTTTCATTGTTCTAGAGTGTATATTTTTAAACATATTTGTATTATATCATTGACCACTTCAACTGAAAGCGAATTTAAGAAATAAGTGCATGAAGTTTGCTAAAAAGTAAATGACCTGCTCAATTAGAAAAAAATAACCACTCTTTTCGCCAGTCATGCAATAATACAGCATTTGTTTTTCTCACGTGCTGCTAGTTTAAAATTTCATTGAACCGTGTATTATGAATGTGTAAAACGGTGTCACGGTTGAAAAATATGTTATCGTGAAAATATCGTGTCACACGACATGAATACTGACAAATTGATTAATGGATGCTTTATTTTTTACAATATAAAGCAAGCATCGGCTTGTAAATATTGTTCGCGGAAATATGGGAAGAATACCCGAAAGTACCATAAATCATTACATGTTGCAGATATACTTTGTATATTTAAGTATATTTCGTTCTAACAAGTAGATATTGATTGTCTTTTGCAGAAATAATTCATTGAAGTAAATTAAATTTATAATTATCCTATGAATTTTGCAATTTTAATGACATGCTGGCATATAACGCTACAAAAAGGCAGTGGCTAAAACCCCAGAAGTTTTAATTTGCAAATGAAGCTTTTTTTTATCTAAAGCCCACTTTTTCCTTATTGAACGGCGAATTAATTAAAATTTAATTATTCCGCAAAAGATTAGAACTTCATTTCGGCCATTTGCATAATTTACTGCAATGAAAAATCCTCCTTCCGTTAAATTCAATAAGTACCTACTCTGCTTAAAAAACAGAGTTTACCGACAGAGTAGAATTAGTGATTACTTTATTGGATCTAAATTACAAATTTATCTGTAATTTTATTAACAAAGCTTCTGTAAGACGTAAATAATATGTAAATAATGTCTTATTACCAATTATTTTTCAATTTGTACATTAATGTGTACATTAATGATAATTATCTAGCAGAAGTGTTATAACTGTGTTTAATCAGAAACGATAGCAAACCATAAAACGCTTGTACAAATTCGAGTTTATTGGCACAAGATTCAGTTGTGACCTGTAATTTATCATTACCAATAAAGGATGTCTATGTCTAAATATGTCTGGAAGCTTTCTTATTTTCCGATGCTCTTTAGTAAACGGGCGTATAAACTAGTTTGTTTTCAATAATTATTCGTATTTTGCTCGCTGGCATAGTATTGAATAACTGCATCCAGTTATGGAGATACCTACCTGTTTCAACAACGCTAAATATTAGTTTCAAAATGTCCATGCAAACTAAAACTATTTCGGCGTTTAAACTGTGGAAAATTCAACTTATTTTGAAATTACTGGCACTAATTTTAGCAAGGTACGGACACCACCGCACATTACCCCTCGCCGCAGCGGTCGCCGTACCGAACTCATTTCCCGCATCCGCGCTACACTTGTAGGGATGCTGGTGTTACAGATTTTTTCTACTCCGGTACTTTTATTTGTCATTTAAAGGGTCGTGCACACACCTTTAAAACCCTACCTTATAGCTGTCAAGACAGGTCTTTAGTCTATTCCCAAAAAAGAATTTGTGCTTACACGCAGTATCTTTTTGGCGATTTTACGATACTTCGTGTAATGACCACTTAAAAAATATTGAATGAAATACAGTGTTGCAAACCTTATTTTAAATGTCATTTCTGACAAATAAGTGAACCATAGACATGTTTTTTTATTTCATTCATTCTTTCATTCTTTTACCGCCCGTACCCTCCATTTTTGCTACTTCTTGAAGTAAAAATATTTGTTAAATTTACAATTTTATTTCAAAGTAAGTACTTGGTCGTAGAAAAAGTATTGTATGCAACGTTGTTTAACCGAGTCAAAAAATACTCGTGGCAGTATTGTATGCAACGTTGTTTAACCGAGTCAAAAAATACTCGTGGCGTCTTTATTTAATTAACAATTTTCGGCTTCGCCTCAAATTGTTACTCACGCCACTCGCCTTTTTTGACCCCTCTTAAACAACGGTTGCTTAAAATATTATTCCGCCCACTACAGGAATAACTGTAATAATCCTAAACTCATGGGGACATATATCGTCGGGTGACAAGTAAAACTCGCTAAGTACTATCGAAAAATTAAATTAACAATGCACTTTATTACACTTGTAACATGGTTTATTGTCCAATAATTTCAAGGATATTAGTTAGTGACTTTTACTTGTCACCCCACGATACGAACAGTGTATACTTAATGCATCGCGGTATTGCGGTATCCTGGTATTAGAAACCCTAATTGTTACCTGTAAATTTTTCCTGTATTAAAAAAAAAATAGGTACATATTACAGGACAATTTTACATTTTGATCTGTAGGTCAACTTAGTCCCACTACACAGTAAGCTTATTGAGGCTTGTGTTGTGGGTATTAGACGACGATATATACAGGGTGACATTTGAGTCGTGGTCAGTAATATGTTTTTATACTTAGTATATACCTAGTTATATAAGTACAATAGAAAAGCATCCATAACTCAGGAACAATATTTGTGATACAAACACACAAATAAATGTCCTTACCAGGATTCGAACCCGGGACCTCCTATTCTTAGGCAGACTCACTACTGACTAAGGCTAAGAGACCGTAAAACGTAACGGGGGAGTATCATTATATAGCCTAGTATACCAATACTAATTTAATGTTCATAGCATAGGTAAATAAAAGGCATGCTTAGTATTTCGCCTTGGCATAAAGTACTACTCAATGATAAAATAATGAATCGTATACAGTATTCCCAAGAACAGGAATAACTCCTAAGGCACGTCACTATAAACTAGCTGCCCAATCCTGTTCAACGCAAAACTAGCCCCTATAACAATAACCATAGGGTTCACAAAGATCACTCCGTTGTCCCTGACTCGTAGCTTTTAAGCCGAGTTTGCAAGCCCTCTGAAAAATGCAGTTTTCAATTCGAAAGCCAAAGAAAACTTTATATGAGCAAAGTTGTCTTTGGGATTTTTGTTAATTCATTTCCGCTGGGTGTAGTGTGAGAGTGCTATTTTTATTATAATGAAATATTTTTTGTATAGCATTATGTAAGATTATATACCTGGTTATCAAAATATGTTGGACTCATCGTAACTGTTCTTACTAAAGCTACTACTAGCATACTAATACCGAAAAAGCCGGTTTTTATCCATTAAATTTCAATTTATATAAAACTTGTCAGTATAAGTAAGTACCTACTTCCACACTTTGTCACATCAAAGTCAGTGCATAGTTAGCTTGGTCCCAGTCTAACTTGGGAGTCTATTATTTTTTTAACAAACGGTTATGGGTACGAGTATGTATGATCTGTCACTTATTGTCAACAGCGGCATTTCTGCAACTAGAAAAGAAAGCAGCGAATAATCTATCACCTGTCAACATTGAAAATGTCTCGTTTCTGGCTGACAGATCAACCTATATCCATTTGATAACAAGAAATTACTATCAGAATAGATCTCTGATTTAAGACTCCCTTGTTTGCTTTTTGCAATCTTTTTGTCTGGTTTGCCATTTTATAATCTATTATTTCAATAATAAAAATATTAAAAATACCCTCCATTACGGGTTAGGAAACCTTGTGTTTTCTTCTTCTTCAGTCGGTCCCTCAATACTGAGGATCGTGACATCATGTCCTTCTATTGAAGACCAGGTTCCTCTATAGGGTTCTGTTCCCCGCCAAGCGCATGGCCTCGTGCAGTTTTAATTGCATAGGTGCCGTAATTTGAGAACACCATCTCGTAGGGCGAGGGGCCTGAGGTCTCGAGCCTCCAACTTTGCCCATCATTATTACTCTTTCCAGGCTATCAGGAGAGCGACGTGAGAGGTGTCCGAAGTATGCAAGCATTTGGTCCTGGCATATCGTTGACAACTGGCATTTTATGCGTAGCTCCTCCTTGTGTTTTACCGAAATCCAATTAAAAAAAACATTAATATTAATGACTTTTTAGATTTTTTCTGTGTAACCCAAGTTACAGTTTTCCTTGTTCTAATTGAAACGAATTAAAAGCATGTAATTTAGCAAAGTTTCTAACTCAAATGACAAGCTACATGTACAGGAAAAAAAATGGAGTGAAACTTTTTCCGTCTTAAAGAAAACGTCTGAACCCGCACGTTTTATACTCGTACGTCGTGCACTTTGAGAACTTTTTTAATTTTCTACGAAACTTTAGCCAATACTTTTTTTCTAA
Source organism: Cydia amplana (assembly GCF_948474715.1). NCBI lineage: Eukaryota > Metazoa > Arthropoda > Insecta > Lepidoptera > Tortricidae > Cydia > Cydia amplana. The sequence continues at coordinate 12,702,448 of NC_086079.1, read as the reverse complement.
AAGATCACACAGAGACATCTTGCTTTTTATTTGAACTAATTGCTCTAAAGAGAGAGTTACAATAGTTTTTTGTGAACCAAGCGAGCAAACTAAGATTTTGCTCAGGAGCTGATTTTGAGCCGAGCAAGTAAGTTGATTCTCGCGAGTAAATAGAGCATAGCGACAGCAATATCAGAAGTGTATGTATAATATATGTAGGCTTGTTTTTCGAAGTGGTATGCAGAGATCACGGATTTTTACTTGCAACGATCCAGGCATACCTCTTTCTTCCACAGTATTTCTGATACATGCCCGTCGGCTTAGACTACGTTTTAAACTTTAGGAGTTCCCCAATGTAAAAAAAAACCTCAAGTTCATCAAGATCTTCCCTTTTAACTCCTGCTTAAATGTTTCCTCTTCTACTACATTAAAATGTATCACCTTGTAGGCACAAACCACAATATTTTTACACGACTGCCCAAAAAAAGAGTGTATTGTTTTTCTAAGCACAGCCAGCCGTACTCGTACTTTTTGCACCACTTCCTGGCTATAAAGTCGTAAGTTCCCACGATTGTGAACGTATTCAAACCATAATATTTAAAGCCTCATCTTATTTCCGATTACAGGCTTATGTATTTCACACGATTGTATTGTCTGGACGCCCTCAGCGCGGCCGTCAGCTCGACACACGATACGTACGGCGTCCACGATAAAGCATTATTTATCGTCGCCACTGACACGCGCCTCCATGAATGTTTTATTGGACCACAATTGTATTGGTGACTCGATTTGATCCGTAAATTGAGTGGTAAACCTTGATCCTATAATCTTTTCTAAAAAATATACAAAAATATAAATATTTAGGTAAATAAAAAAATCAAAATTATAAAAACTTTACCCAATTTTTAGGGTTCCGTAGCCAAATGGCAAAAAACGGAACCCTTATAGATTCGTCATGTCTGTCTGTCTGTCCGTCTGTCCGTCTGTCTGTCCGTCCGTATGTCACAGCCACTTTTCTCCGAAACTATAAGAACTATACTGTTGAAACTTGGTAAGTAGATGTATTCTGTGAACCGCATTAAGATTTTCACACAAAAATAGAAAAAAAAACAATAAATTTTTGGGGCTCCCCTTCGAACTGAAACTCAAAATTTTTTTTTTCATCAAACCCATACGTGTGGGTTATCTATGGATAGGTCTTCAAAAATGATATTGAGGTTTCTAATATCATTTTTTTCTAAACTGAATAGTTTGCGCGAGAGACACTTCCAAAGTGGTAAAATATGTGTCCCCCCCCCCTGTAACTTCTAAAATAAGAGAATGATAAAACTAAAAAAAATATATGATGTACATTACTATGTAAACTTCCACCGAAAATTGGTTTGAACGAGATCTAGTAAGTAGTTTTTTTTTATACGTCATAAATCGCCTAAATACGGAACCCTTCATGGGCGAGTCCGACTCGCACTTGGCCGCTTTTTAAATGGATTTTTAACACGACCACTGTGCTCGTACGCTCTATTGCTCTTAGTCTGGATTCCAAACAGATTTACCGTCTGCCCCGAGTTTCGCAATGCGTCATACGTATCCAAAAAATTGAATTAATTCAATCATATCTTCTTTCAATTGTCCCCGATCTACTCTATACTATCACTAGACGACGTATGTACTAACTAGCAAACAATTCAAACCTTAGTGCTTACTGCAGTACCTATTTATATTGGTATCATTTTCTTTAATCTTTATAATCAATTATTTTCAATGTACGAAAAACTCCGCTACTCAAAAAGTAGTCCATTAATACTAGTCAGGACGCAGCAAACAAACCCCGAGAATCCATTTCGTTATAACTTTTAACAGGCAACTTTTAAATCGGTTAAAACTGGCCCAAAGTTTGGTGCAATCGCGTTGCATTTAGCATTGTTTCGGTCCAGAAACGGAGTGTCGCGGCAGACTTCGTGAAGAGCAAGATTGCAATAGAAGTCCTGGTCGCCTAATTACTGACAAGTTTTGTATTCAGTTATTTGTATGCAAGATTTTAGTACCCTTTCTACCTTAAAAAGCTTGTAGAATTTTCTTTCCAGGTAACGCAGCGTGATAATGCCCCCATTAAGGTGGAGATGGATCTGGATAAGATCTTAGACCCGTTGGATGACGGCAGCATACGACCAGCGGTGAAGATCCTTGGGGACTTCAACTAGGAGCCCGATTCATATTTAAGTATACTTGTTAGCTTGTTACCTTTTTGATCTTATTTTGATTCGACCTTGATGTACGCTCACGCTGATTGATGCATGCGAAATGAAGTGAAAGTCGTGCATGAGATGCGCGCAAATCACCAAACGGCATGGTCGTATTAGGGCCAGTATTCAACTCTATGGCTGCTGCTCGAGCGTTTGTGCAGCTGCGCAGCGACGCCATGTTCCACAGTGCTGACAAGACACCGACGCTCAAAAGATGCCAGTATGTGGTTTTTATTAAAACCACAACAAATTGTTAAATTAGAATCGACCTCCAACTGGGGACACGTACGGAGCCCACGGTATGCACGCTTACAATTCCAAGTGTATCTAATATGTGCGTATGACCCTTTGTTAACCATTACTCACTAAAGAGTGAGTAATGGTTAAGTGGGTGAGTGAGTATGGTTTTTTAAGGCCGGTATGATGTTACGCAAGTAAAGACTTGCGTAACATCATACTGGCCTTAAAAAATCTTTTAAAACCACACATTGACCGACTGACTACTTAGGCTTCTAAGTATGTAGATACAGTACGCGTTGTACGTAGGCACACGGTAATAAAAAGTAGCCCTGCGTCATTTCGAGCCATTTTAAGCACAACCCTATTTTCATACAGTGTATTAATAACACATTTACAATGAGGAGTGTGTTTTCAAACGGGCTTATTTTTCGAATTTAAACTGTTGTGAGACATACTACCATTGAATAAATGGGCTTACTTTTGTATGGTTTTCATAGATATTTGATTACAATAACAAAACATGAGTTTAATATTTTTAAAACTTTCGCGTTTTGAACACTCACTCACTCACTTTCATATTAACTCACATTTATAGACAGATCTATCGCGAAATTTATTTTATTACCTTTATTTACCGACGTTAAAACAATAATAAATAAAATAAATAAATTTCGCAATCCCGTCTTCTATAAAATGTGAGTTATTATGAAAACAAGAGTTCATACAAACATTTTTATCTTTAGACTTTTATTTTGTGACCCACAAATGAATTCCATTCTTCAACAAACTCAATTTAAATCCTTGTTGCCATAGGTGCCAATTCTATTTGAAACGGCATAATTATTTTTCTTTGGCAAAATATAATCATTGGAAATTTTAGGTTACCTATTTAGTTAACACGGTACTTATTAAACTAATTACCTTTGAGGTTTGTCAGCATTGGGGTTTGGGTACATTGATTTAAGTTTTCGATTCGAGGGTGCTTTCGTTCAAAGAGAAGAGAGCGAGAATAAAAGGATCAGAAAACCGCATATTTTAGGTATTATTATAAATAATCATGTCGAAGATGTTTCACTTTTATATTAAAGAGCTCTATTGATTGATTGATTGATTAATATTACAAAAACAATAAGTAATTTTAAGAACTACTTACTTAATGGCAGAAAGTTTGAAACATTCTCAGTACAACATGTTAAAAACCTGTGTGTAGAATTTCAATCCACATATTTATTCTGGTTCATCTGGTATCTGAAGTGAATAATCATTTGCAACAGTATTCTTTTATATATCGTAAACATTTTTATTTAATGTAACGAATTCATGAAACAAAAAATAAACTTCGTAACAAATGAAATCATCTCCGTAGTTATGAGTATTTGTTTATAACTATAGTTATATTCTAGTTGCTGCTATCTAAAGTTCAATTGGCCTTTGCGTCTATTGCAGACGATTTATGGTGCAAATCGGAGAGACAATGACCTCTCCAGACTTAACACCGCCTGGGACGGAATTAAGGAAACGCAGGGATGCCCAGCACCTGCATTACCCTCTCGGCTTCACTATGTCTTATCCCACAGGAAAGGCGAGCCAATACGTGTGGAGGCAGGTCGGCTGCAGGAATCTGCCGCTTATTTCAGGTTGGACCCTACTCGCGCCTTACGGTAACTCCATACCGGGATTTAATTTTGGGAGTATCCTTCTCCTAGATGGATTGCAAGCCAATGCTAAGAGGTCCATCTCCCCTGTGACGAAACAGCTTTTTGCTTCGTTTGTGGACTTAGTCGCCTCGTACGACACCCTTATCCCATGTGAGGGTTGGCGCTATTCTAAAAGCCGGCCATCACACGGCATATCTAAAGTTAACACTTATGTAAATAATCATGGCATTGCCTGACTCTATCATTGCAAAAGACATGCAGAGTTACCTTGGCCCGACTCATTTTCCCAAGCTAAGAAGTACTTCAAATACCTAAGTAAAATTGATAAATACATTCAAATTCCTCATATTATTTCAGAGTTCCGATGTAATTTTAACAAAATACTTGATATTTTATTCAGTTATTCCATTTGCTCGAGCAATCTTTCTTGTTTTGCGTAATTCCAGGCTGACCTTTGTAATGGGATCCACAGTTCAGACATCCAGTATTACATTCCAGTTATAATGATCTGGATTTTTGTAAAAGGAAAGCTCTTATTTAAGCTCGTGACTCAGAAAAAAACCCGGCCAAGTGCGAGTCGGACTCGCGCACGGAGGGTTCCGCACCATCAACAAAAAAATAGAGCAAAACAAGCAAAAAGCAAACAAGCAAAAAAACGGTCACCCATCCAAGTACTGACCCTGCCCGACGTTGCTTAACTTTGGCCAAAAATCACGTTTGTTGTATGGGAGCCCCACTTAAATCTTTATTTTATTCTGTTCTTAGTATTTGTTGTTATAGCGGCAACAGAAATACATCATTTACATACAAAATTTCAACTGTCTAGCTATCACGGTTCGTGAGATACAGCCTGGTGACAGACGGACGGACGGACGGACAGCGGAGTCTTAGTAATAGGGTCCCGTTTTTACTCTTTGGGTACGGAACCCTAAAAATGAGAATTATGTCACGAAGATGCTTATAAGAAAAAAATAAGAAAAATCAAAAGGCATTTACAATTACTGTGATACCTAAATTAAAATGGCGTTAGAGAGCAATTAAAAAAAAAATAACTCAACAGTTGTAATTTAAAATATTTAAATAAGTACGACTACTAGTAGTAGTAGTAGTACATAGTAAACTCTGTATTGTACAAAAAGGCATATTAAAAATAACATAAAATTAGTACGAATTACAAAGGCGAATGATTATTAATACTGAAGAAGGTTTTCATTGTTTCCAAAAGAAATCTTTCTTATTTTCTTAAATGGTAGGTATCATGAAAATATGTTCTTCTAATCTTTTTAGGTCTCGTAAAAATGCTGAAATAAAAACATTGGCATAGCAGGAATGGAAAGTAAATAAAATGAAGCAAAGATAAATATATACTTACTATGAATACAAAATCTACAATCTCGACAGTGTCGGATTTTAGGAAAGTAGTTAGTCTGTTGCCCAGCCGTGGGACACTTAACTGGGGTCATCATCTTACTAGCGTCGCAAGCAAGCAAATTAATGCCAAGAATATATATTTATTTCTGTAGCCCTAGTGAAGAAGTGTACAAGTCTCGCGCAGTGAAGGTGAAAAATGGTGTAAGTTCCACGTAACATATGCCCTTTTACACCTAAGCTGTAAGAGTAAGTATATATTCTATTTGCACAGGTGTTAATTTTGCTAATGGTTGATTAGGTAATCGTTGGGTACCTATCTTAATAACACTTGATCAGAATAAACAAACCAAAAAGTAGTTATGACAGGTTTCTATTTAATAAAGCCAGACAACAACATTTCAAGATTCATCCTCTCGCATGATGGCACCGAAAGAAGAAAATAATTAAATCCGAGCTTTGTTCATATTCAAATTAAGTAAATTATTATTCTATAATCAGATTTATATTCATGGTTTTCTATAAATTGTGTGATATAATCGATTGTCGAAATCTGTGCTACGGAGTAATCTAAACTGTAGCGCGGATTGTAGTACCCCGCGTAGCCAGTGCCGCCGTAGCGACGTTGCGAGTCGGACGCACAGCTACGAGCTACGAGACTGTCTCGCGCGGCTCGAGCCAGCTGAGATCTCGAGCCTTCAAATAAAATATTAAAAAAAAACAACCGTGCACAGTGTACTCTTGTGTGTGTTGTGAAGCGTGACTTTGGGCATACTTTTATTTATTATGCCGTGATTGTTTTTCTAAGCACAGGTAGCGTTTTAGGGTGGTCGTAAAATGTTACCCGCAAACGTTCTTACTTAAGGTCTATTTTGTTTTATTCGGTGAGCGTTAACCATTTGGAACAAATAGCCTGTTAAGATAGCAGCACACGAATTCAACCCAAAGTTAAATTAAGGCTGTAAGTTTGAAGGATTTTTAAGTCGTTTCCTGATTTGGGTTGGTGCTATGAAATATATATAAAAAATCACTTATGTTAATAAGTTGATTCTTAACTTAATGGACATCATTTTAGCTAAATTTCATATTAATATTTAATCAATTCGGGAATATTTATCCATATAGCCTAATTTATACCAATTGAAGTAATAAATAACTTAGGTATTCGTCTTAAGTCTCATAACATAACATGTTGATATTTCTCTAAATTAATGAATGGTGTTGATTTTAGATAAATAGGTAAGATAATTCATTTTAAGAAAGTTTGGTATTTCTTAACATAGGTTCTTATTTAGTTGTTGTGTGACTGCGTGACTATAAGTCGCATGCCTTACTTACTGGAGGTCGTAAGTTCGAGTCTTAGTACGTACCAATTATCATTTCTAGTGCTTGCGAAGTAATCAATGAAACCTAGTTTCCTGTCTGGGCTTTTAAGGACATGGCGTTCGGTTTTGCAATAGTGATCACGTTAAATATTGGGTTTAGGTTGGATAGCGGTCCCAAGGCTTTTTTGGATGTAACTGGAAAAACACTATCATCAAATGTTAACTGAAAGCGATCCCTTAAATGGATACGTTAGCCTTTATGCTGAGTATTTAGTTCTATATATGAACTGGAGTGTTCTATACAATACAGTATTAAAACATACATGCATACATATTACAATACATAAGGTACATACACCGCTAGGTTAGGTACTCATTCATATTTGGCATAAAATCTTACTGCCAATTATTGTACTTTGCACTGTGAAAACCTATGTCGAAGGTACTTAGTTCGCCTATCAATTTTCATCAAAATCTACACCTACACTTTGTGTCAAAATCACATAACGGTACAGTAGTCTTTAATTGTAACTTAATGTTAACAAGTAGAGTAAGTTTTAGCTTATGCAGATATTAGCGTATTGTCGTACTTTTACTAAAAAAAATATTACAATTATTTGTACCTACAGTTGAAAAATTATCAGAATATTTTAAATCAAGCCACAAACGTAGTACCTACGTATAGTTATGTACAAAAGGGTCCCATTAAATATATTGGTGCGACTATGACGTGAATGGTTTGCGGCTTTTAAACAAAAAGCACCCTTTTGAAATATTTACGACCTGATATATTTGACACATATTTAGATGCATTGCTTTTAACAACATGTTTACTAATGGATGATGGTATTGGCGGTTTATCCATACCAATTTAATATCTGTATGTTAATTGGAACTATTGGAAGTTTTACATTATTATTTACTCAAACAGGAAGCCAATTTGAACGTACAGGCCAATTAGAGTTTTATTTATTCGATCTGTTTCCGATCTGTCAGTGTCAAAAGTGACTTTTCTGCAACCAACCCGTCACTTTTGATTTTGACACTGACAGATAAGTATCATATCGGAAACAGATCGGATAACTGAAAGTCGAATTGTTCTGTTACACTGACATCAAAATAATGTCATTTTAATTATCATTAGCGCGTGCATTTCGCTCATACTTGTACGTACATGTACTGAATTGTACTGGTGTAAGCATGACACACGGGCGAATGATAACAAAATTACATAATTATGTTAGATATAATTATGATGTTAAATATAAGTTTTAATTGGCCTCCATGACTTAATCCCGGTATAATTTAAGTTTTGAAATTACGTACGGCGTTTCAATTGTCTTCACAGCCCACGGTATTAAAGAAATACCTACTTAAACTTGATTATACGCGATTAAGTGCCATTTAAGTAAATAATAACGTGTACAAATTGAGACATTTAGATCATTGTTTTATTGAAAGATAATGAAATAACTAAACTGCAGAACACATTGTTCGACGACCAGTCTGGCCTAAGTGGGTAGCGAGGCCTGTGAAGCCGATGGTCCTGGATTCGAATCCCGGTAAGGGCATATTTGTATTATTTGTGTGATGAACACAAACATTTGTTCCTGAGTCATGGGTGTTTTCTATGTATATAACTATGTATTTATCCATATAAGTATGTATATCGTCGCCTAGTACCCATAGTACAAGCTTTGCTTAGTTTAGGGCTAGGTTGATCTGTGTAAAATGTCCCCTAATATTTATTTATATTTATCATTTTTAAAGTAACGTATTATTGTTAACGTAAAGTAGTAATTTAAAAACAAACAAGGATAAAAATCATTGAAAATAAACTAACACATTTGGCAAAAATCCGAAAACTGCAATAACGCACCTGCACTGTGCGCTAGCACTGTTCGGGTCAATGGATATATTTGCACTGCGAGAGAATTTTGAAAAACTATTTTCGGAAGCAAGTGAAATGAAATTGTACGTAATAGAAATACTTGCGTAGCATTTTCAGTACTCTTTGTCCTGATTTTAGATAATCTGGTAAAGAGAACTTGACATCAATAGGCTTGAGAATCTTAGTCAAATTTAACATAATTTATAAGCAATACAGACCCAAATACCCTAAAAAAACTTAAATCCGGTAGCAGTATTTCGGGCAAAAAAATCATATTTCAAGAAGTAAGTATCAGATAATCTTGCTACCTCTTTATATCCTCTTACCGCTTATTTCGGTTCTACCCTCAGGTTCTGCGTCACAGCCCAGAGTTGTCTTTCCGTTTTTTCTTATCCAATTCAGCATCTTGGTAGAAGATAAAATAGACACTATTATTGCTCATTTGCATCAAATTAAAATGAACAAATTCCATAACTAATATATACATATATATATACATATTTTCGGTTTGAATTTGTTTATAAAACGATGCTATTTCAACTGCATTAGCCCTATACTTATAATAACGTTCAAAAAATTCATTGAGAGGAACGAGGATAACAGATTTCCTATAAAAAATAATACAACATATGCTCGAGCGAGCGAAAAATTCGACACAAAGACAACATGGTTCACCCCGTTTACGATTCGTATTATTACACACATATTTCTGTTTTATTACTTCGTGATTGTTATTTGTTTAATGTGGTTTTTATTGTTTTTCAATGTATATGGTAAACAAGCACTGCGTTATTGTTCCCTCGTGGAATGGTGATTTAATGACTCTGATAAATATGTGATTTTCATGGTTCCTAATCATGCGATTGAGGTTTTGCTTATCCGTTAAAAATATCGAGAGCTAAATTCCTGATGTACCTATTTAAAACATTCATACAAATATATATATTTTTTGCAAGTAGGCTTCAAGGGCTCTGTCAGATAAATCGTTAACCGCTATAATAAAAAAATAAAAATAAAATATTTGTATTGACAAAAAACAAGTTACAAAGTGGGTTTTGAAGTCCCTGACTTCTGAGCTAGGTAAAGACCTGTGTTACAGAAGTCAGTTATAAATACGTTACATGCTAGATATGAAGTCAGCAAAATGATTTGCTTTAATGACGATAAAAATAAAAGTAGGTATGTGTATTTAAAGCCAGCGTCATTTTATTTAATGAACATATGTTTTTCTTTAGGTTTACGACTTTGTATTTGGCAAAAATAGCAAGAATCGTAGTTATAAATACACATAATACATAAGACGTAGGTTTGAAATCATTGTACTGAGGCATTCAACTGGACTAACAAATAATACAAAAGAATATACGGACAAGGTTAAATAAAGAATAACTAACAAACGTCGCGCGGTGATATTCCCTAGTTGGTTTTCAAACACGCAAGTTCTTCAAATAATACTCGTACATCTACTTGACACGCGCCAGCTATAGGGCGATTGTATAGCTTTTGTTCTTATAGTTATCGAATGCCTGGAAATAATTGAAATCGTAAATAGACATTGCAAAATGTCTAACCTTTGTCTCATTAAAGATTAAAATTGACAGCGAGACGAAGACTCAATTACTGGTTAGCTTACAAAATATTTGCTTGTTATAGAAAGATTATTTGGTCAATGGTGGTAATGTATTTACATTATTTATAACCTGGAAGTAGAAATTGCTATTCTGGATCGCCTATATATTTGTTTATCCGCTGTTTATTGAAAAATTTGGGCGTTAAAAGTAAAAAAAAAAAAACACTAATTTTTAACTCGGATATTTTCCTTGACGAGACGAGATCGTGCAAGCTCTGAGGCAGCTTAAAAATGGAAAAGCCCCCGGTGAGGACGGAATAACATCAGAGCTTTTGAAAGCTGCAGGAGCCCCTGTTATACAGGAAATACAGAATCTCTTCAACGCCGCCAGTGGGAGAACTCAAAAGACGTGGAGCGGGAGTTTGGTGGTGCTGTTTTTTAAGAAGGGAGACAAAACTCTCCTTAAAAATTACAGACCCATCTCGCTCCTGAGCCACGTCTATAAGCTGTTCTCACGAGTGGTCACGAATCGTCTCGCCAGGAGACTCGACGAGTTTCAGCCGCCAGAGCAGGCAGGGTTTCGCGGAGGATATGGCACCATGGCGGAGGATAGACCACATTCACACAGTGAGGCAGATTATACAGAAGTCCGAAGAATATAATCAGCCCCTGTGTCTAGCTTTTGTGGACTATGAGAAGGCCTTTGACTCTGTCGACACCTGGGCTGTTCTGGAATCCCTACAGCGATGCCAAATAGACTATCGTTATATCGAGGTGTTCATGGCCACATTGATCCAATACCGATAGTCGTACATGGTCACCTTCTCGAAATCGTTTCCGAATACACTTACCTTGGGCAGAGTCTACAGTTAGGTAGAAACAATTTCGAGAAGGAGGCCAAGAGGAGGATCCAGCTGGGCTGGGCAGCGTTCGGGAAACTTCGCCGAGTCTTCTCGTCATCCATACCGCAATGCTTGAAAACAAAAGTTTTCAATCAGTGCGTCCTACCCGTCATGACCTACGGAGCCGAGACATGGACTCTCACAGTAGGGTTGGTCCACCAGTTCAAAGTCGCTCAGCGAGCTATGGAGAGAGCTATGCTCGGGGTTTCTCTGAAGGATAGGATTCGTAACGAATACATCCGACACAGAACCAAAGTTACCGACATAGCTCAAAGAATTAGCAAGCTGAAGTGGCAGTGGGCTGGCCATATCTCACGAAGAACCGACAACCGCTGGGGTAAACGTGTTCTTGAGTGGAGACCGCGACTCGGCAAACGTAGTGTAGGGCGCCCTCCGACCAGGTGGGATGACGATCTGCGAAAGACTGCAGGCAGATGCTGGATGCGGCAAGCTGAAGACAGGGCGCTTTGGCGCTCTTTAGGGGAGGGCTATGTCCAGCAGTGGACTAATATAGCCTGATGATGATGATGATGATGCTGATTTTCCTTGAATACCATCAAAATAATAAATAATAGGTTCCTTTCTTTAAGTTTAAATTAGCACTACGGAGCACTAAAAATACATTTTATGTAAATTTTTATCCATTCGCAATTGTTCTTGTGTGTTCAATTATTTCTTCCAACAGAAATCGATAGGAACATAATGACACGCGTAAAGTCAAACAACAATCATTTTCAACGAGCTATTAAATGAAATTTGTTAGTAGTAATAGCTATAATTACTACATTAGCTATTATACCTACGTAAAACGTATTGATTAGTGTTTATTTATTTCAGTGTTTAGTACGAGTTCATACCTTTGCTACTAAACTCAAGGTACTATCTCGGACGATCGATGTTCGAAATGACATTGATGTGTCACAGTTTTCAATTGTTTGGTTGAGTTCAATGTAATGCCCGTGTTGCAACAACGCTATATGCAACATTAAATTACTTTTTGTAAAATAGAGAAATATTTTTTGATTTACTACAATGTCATTTAGTTTTCTATTCATACCCTGATGTTAACCAAATTCAATAAAAATACGGTGCATAAAGCTCTCAAAATATATTTACCTAAATTTATGAATATTTGACAAAACCACGGATTTTTAATATTTAATTCAAATACAAAATGTCAACCAAATAGCCCGTAATTTATGATTCGTCAGTGAAGTATTTTTATACCACATCGGGTGCAAACAAGCATACGGCCCGTCTATCAGCAACAAGACACTTCTGTGAATTCTGGTCGTTTTGAGTTTGAACTCCTTCTTACCGCGAAGTTGCACGTAACATACTTGCCGTTTGGCATCTTAAGTAGCTCAATAAAATACCGTTCAGTGAACGTCTGTATGTTTGCAGTTTATGTTTTGACATATCCGTTTGTGAGAGCTTTGCAGGGAGAAATACGGGTTAAAATAGAATTTTGAGACTTAATGTTTGGTTTGTATACTTGACTGTGTCTCAAAGTAGCAGTAATACATTTCCATTATAACGTTCGATCAATTAAATGTCATTACTTAAAACTTTATTCTCAAAATACAACTGGACTTATCATATTACACAATACTAGTATATTTATTCCTAATGTGTATATAAACACAACCACATTATTATACATTTGTATTTTTTCAAGTGGACCTAACTCCACCCTACAGAATACCAAATACACATTTCAAGCCGGTTTTTGTTCCCCTCATCCAGTAATATCTGTCACGTAAAACAGATTACACCGCGAATAAACCCGAATGCCTGTCATAATATCCGCGGTTTATAAAAACACACCTCATAACAGTTTTAGGACAGAAATCCGCCAGATTTTCCTGTGAACGACCCTTAAAAGTAAGAACACTTTGAGTGCTTAATTATTTAACTTTGAGTGCTTTTGACATTTTAATGTAACCGTTTTCTTCGAGATGGTTATTTTATAAGCTTAATAACTGCTGTCGCAGTTACCTATTTTATTGTTACCTATTTGTTTTTTTTGCATTAATTTTTTATTTCATTTAGCATTATTTAAAACGTTTTAAGTGCGAGCTCTTTTGTTTGCTGTAATAATATTAATAAATATTAATGTGACACGTGGTTTTACCAACCATTAGCTATATTTGACGAGTCGAATATAGGTCATACTGAGCAACATTTTTCTATGGGATCAACCTAGGAACCGCTAAATAAAATTGTCTAATCAGATTGTGAAGTTTTCCATGGGAAAACCATTTTTTTTTTCAAAGTTGCAGGATGTTGACTGTTTTATTTAAAAAAAACACACACCAAGAACGAAATAAAGTATCAGAAAATTATTGCGAATCAAGCGTAGACCGCTATTTTTTGATAAAAAATGTATTTAATAAATCGGAAAAAAACTATAAAGAGCCTGTAATTTGACCGTGAAGTCATTGGGTGATTTATAGGTACCTACTCGTATAGATTAAATAGTGGCTAATCGTTTTGACTGTTTTAAAAAATAAACTGATTTGACTAGTCAGTCAAATGCCTTCTTCACCTCGCAAAATTAAGCTAAGAGTTAAGAAATACTCCGTATTATGCTACTAAATTAATACAAGCTAATTTGAAATCATGTTTTTCTAAATATAATCATGTTATTAAACCTTATCCCGTTTGGTACCTATTTATAAAGACACCAAGTTTTATTCCGCGGTGAGTCTTTATCATTCTCGGCTAAGTGCAGGATATCCTATCGCGAACTTCGTAAACTTTGAGAGGAAACGTTAGCCGCAGAGTAACTTTGTCTTTCAAATAGAATGGGAGCCCGTAATAGGTGTAATAAAATATTTGACGCATCACGGATTTTGTTTATTCTAATATTCTAATATACCTAATGTAGACTTTGTATTTTGTTTTCAAAAACGCAATAAAACACTTAGTAGGTTTGAGTTGCTTAAAGATGTTAAGCTATATTATTTATTAATTCAATCAATTTTTTTTTTAACGAGTAGTAGATATTCGACCTAATGAAAAATACCTACATTTATGTAATACAATCATTAAGTTTACGGTAGTCCACTACTAATCGCCATTTCTTGTTTCCACTGCTATCCGATTTTTTAGGCACTAGTAATATTGGGCTTGACCACTCGCTTCTACACGGCTCTATAATACCTTGATCCAACATACTATCTAACTGTCTTTGTACTTCACCTTGTTGGGAATGTGGCAGCCTATACGGTTTAGAGTACACTGGTTGTACATCCTGTTTTAAAGTAATTTTATGCTTATAAATGTTCGTTGTCGTTAATTTGTCCCCTGGCAAATAAAAAATATCGCAGTATTTAGCACACAATTTCTCAATAGAAATTTGTTCCTCTCTATTTAAGTGACTAATTTTTAAATAAGAAAACATCTTTTTAACCCGTTCCGCATTTTTATGCGTTTCGCCAAACATACATACATCGTAATCACTTGCTTTGTGAATAGTCGGGTTTAATTTGTTAATAGTCAAATCATTTTCAGTCGTATTAAGCAAACGAATAGGTATCTTTCCATTGTTAGGTTTCACTAATGCACTAGCCATAAACAATCCGGGTTGAATCTCATTCGCGCACACCACACATTCCTCTTCCATATTCGTCTTTATGTAACGTATAGATTCCGACCTAGCCGGTACCGTCAAACGGTTGCTATCCTCTATAAATAGCGGTAATATTATTTTACAATCTAAGCCATTCCTTAAAGTCAAAGTGCTATCATAGTAGTCTATAGTTGACGTGTACTTTCTGAAAAAGTCATGTCCTAAGATGCCGCCAGCCGTACATGGCAAAGAATTGAAAACATAAAACTTTTGATTAAGGCTATGATCTCCATAATTAAGGTCTAAGTAAACATATCCGATAGGTTGGACTTTGCCGCCTAATCCGCTGACTACTACATTATCGTTATGGATTGGAATATTCTGATTATGTATGTACTTATATTTTATAGCACATATGGTAGAACCCGTATCAATTAAATATTGAGTCGAAATACCGTTACCAAAAGATAATTCTACATAACTATGTTTCTTATTGCTGTTAATTAAAATATATTCTTCAGTCACGAAAAAACTGATTCTCGTTACTATTCGACACGTTACTATCCGTCATTACATGTACTTGCTGTTGACTGCGTATCCCATTGTTCCTAGCTCTGTTGGAATAGAATTGGGACCTACCTCTATTCTGCTGGTAAGGCCTCGTTGCTCCTCGGGCAGCCGCAGGTTGGAAGCCACGTCCCGTGCCTCGCTGTCGGCTACTGAACCCGTACCTTGCCGGTTGATGGCCGCGTGTTGAGTACGACCTTCCACGGTGTCCCCTAGAGTATGAGGATGATGGGCCTCTGAAATATCTCGAATTATAATTATGATTACGTGCCATTGTCAAAATCCCTTCAGACGTACTTGGAGTGGACCGGTCGTAATCTATGGCAGCTTGAACTGCATCTTTTAGGGTGGTAAAATTCCGCGCAGCGATTATAGTGCTGAGTCTGCGATTTCGCAGCCCATCAGCGAAGCTCTGAATAGCCTGGCGTTCATTTAAGGGTCGCAATACCTTATAATTATCGGCATTATCACCCGCCTGCGACAAAGTAAGATCGACAAACATTTCTGCTAATTGTTTACCATAGTCATCGATAGACATTTCGTTTTGTTTTAAACTTAAAAGTTGTTTTTGTAAACATGGCACTGACTTTTTTGGTAAAAGCTCATTTTTCATATCCGTGATTAAAGCGTCAACGGTAGTATATTCTGGTAGCAGCTTTAGTTTAGCTGACTGAGAAAGCCTACTTTTTAAGACGAAGGTTACCAGTTTCATTTTTGAATCGTTATCGAGAAGTGATTGATAATACTCAATACCGTCAATTAAATTCTGAATTTCATTAATATCATCTTTCATTACTGGTAATAAACTCAAAGCCGTTTTTAAGTTAAACTTCTCCATCTCGGACATATTAGTATCACTACACAATTCTAAAATTTCTGCATACAATGCATCAAACTGGCTACAAAATTTCTTTATAGTTATAAGATCGTCGTTTTTTATGCTCTCCTCAATTTCTTCTAAACTATCCAAAAAAGTAGAATAATCAGCATGCACAGCTTGTGCTTCAATCAACTTATTTTTAACAATTTGTCCTACTCTTCTCTTAGGACCGATTTTAATTAAATATTGTCTTATAACAGTTAGCTGCTTAATTAAATCTAATAATTCATCTGCCATACTAATTCATAATTAAAATTAAAACATATATTCGCCTTAAGCTATTGCTACGTGATATGCTAATTATAAACCAATTAAGTTCTAATCTTACTCATTGTCCGGTGAGTAGGTACAGACGGCTACACATGGCACAGACGGTTACAACGCGCACTACACTTTACACTGCACTTTTTATTTCGACGCTTTTGTTCATTGAGCTGTATATAGTCCGTATTCCGCTACAAAAGTTCAAACACGCACGTAGTTAAACCTCGTTTTCCGATTTCGGCGTCCGGCGAAAAATCGAGCTCCTCAATGCGTGCCCGCGAATCTCCTCACGTATCCACCTTTTGTGGCATCTTCTATAAAAGTAGTATGCAGCACCCAAGCATATGATACCAAAGATGCATACCACCACGACGAGCAGAATATTTGTGGTATTTATACTCTTAACCACCTCGGCGCTGTTGCTGGAGCCCCCGGCAGCATTCTGGGCTATAACGACCTCTTCTTTTGTTTGCGAAGACCCCATCTTCGTTCCACACTTATAATTTCATATTTGCAATGAGTCCCATGTCGAGCACCGTCTTTAATTTTGTTTTTCACAGCCAAAGATTTAGTCCTTGATAAATAAATGTAACACTCTCGCGCGCGGTAGTCACGGTCGCGGACGTCGCGATAGGCAGCGCGCAAAGCGCTGCGATGGCAGGGTCGCCATATGAGGATGGATGTCGGGAGGTGTATTGACACAACCAGATTCTAAATAAGACTACTCTTTATTCATAAGATCATTGATTATATAGCATTGAAATACACGTATATAAGCATGTATAGTTCTATACACTACAAATGTTTCAAGAACCGAAACTTTAATTATTCGAATGTAATCGTTTATTTATGCGCTATGTGTTTATGCGCTGGTGGCCTAGCGGTAAGAGCGAGCGACTTTTAATCCGGAGGTCGCGGGTTCAAACCCCGGCTCGTACCAATGAGTTTTTCGGAACTTTTGTACGAAATATCATTTGATATTTACCAGTTCCTTTTCGGTGAAGGAAAACATCATGAGGAAACCGGACTAATCCCAATAAGGTGTAGTTTCCCCTCTGGGTTGGAAGGTCAGATGGCAGTCGCTTTCGTAAAAACTAGAGCCTACGTCAATTCTTGCGATTAGTTGTCAAGCGGACCCCAGGCTCCCATGAGCCGTGGCAAATGCCGGGATAACGCGAGGAAGAAGGAAAAAGGTAATCGTTTATTTAAAAGTTAAATAACAGTCATCTAGTAGGCAGAAAGGAGTTGCCACAAATAAAATTGACTGCTACAATTAAGCAGGGTAAATTGGAGTGGTGGTGGCGTAGGGAAAAAAGTAATTGCTCGACTTGGCGGGGCACTGCCGTGCCCCCAGATTACGTAACAGATAATGTTAGTTCTCTCAACAACAACTAGAAATTAATTACAAGGTAAATACCGTTTTTAGAAGTATTGAAAATAAATAAAAAACGCATTAATCATTGCCAACTAGAATATAAACTGGGTAAAAAAGGACGAAATTCAAGATCTAAATTCACAGTAGCATCCGCAGCTCTGCTCCCAACAATCCGTCCGAAATTTGCATCGTCCAATTCTTCGCGAATGCCCCTTTTTCCAAGAAAAGCACTCGTAATCCCAAGTACAGATAGCATCCAAGACGCTGGAAGGATCGGGCTACAGATAAGAAAGTAAATTATAGCCACACTGTTGACCGTAACGATCCCTGCCACCAATCGATTGTCCGAATGGTGTCGACTTTTACGAGTTCCCTGTTTGTGTAGATGACAGTTTTAGGGTCCATGTTGGAGGGTCAGCAATGCTGACACATCGTTTTAGTCTTGTTCAGAGATGTAATTTTCTTTTGTAACAATTTTCTCAACTAAAAAGTTTAGATCGGCTCAATGTTAGATTATAATTCAGAAAAACTCGAAATAAATCCCTTGGTTTGAACGCATTGAGACTTTGAGACCAATTCCAAAATTGTCTATCGACTTCTTTACATACATTTTGTAATTACTACGGAATCATATTTGTCCTGTTGGTTCTCCGGTACAATCGAAATAGATTCAAAACTTCGTGGAAATCTGATATCCAAAGCCGTGAAAACGGAATAAACAAATGACTAAACTCAAACATAACAGAGGTATTGGCGCACCCAACTAATACCAATTAGTTTGCTCTGCAGCCTACAACCGTGTGCATTTACATCGAAGCACACTTAAAATGAATTGTGACATCCGTTTCTATTGTGAACGAATGCGTGCTTTTGAGCCAATATTTTGATAAAAAGTCAATTGTTTTCAAGTTTTGTGGTACGAGAGGAAATTGGTAGTATTTATTGTACGACAGGACTTATTTTATTATAAATCTAATAAAATTAAAAATTTTGATTTGTGCTTTTTTGAAAAAGAAACATAAATTTATATTATATTATGAATTAAATCTATGAATGCCGAATACGCCGGTGAAAATTCGGGTTTGGGCGTTCCATGCCTTGTACATTTTTTATTACGACATAAGGAGGCCAAATCCAAACTTATTGGGGTAGGATTAAATGTTTTTCGGCAATAAGCAGTGTTGCGATGAAACCGACATGAAACAAAAAATAAAATTTTGTGTTGGAATATTATAGATTAGGGGCAAATAATATTTACACTTTCCTATGTTACCGATAACAGTCCAGCACTGCTGTACCTATGAGTAAAAAAATCCCAGAAAAATACTATTACTACAAAAAAAGACCGGAAAAAGCTAGGTAGATTGATGGCAGGAAACGTCCGTTATAATTTCTAAAACTGTGTATATTGTATATGCATGCTGTACGTTATTGATAATAAGTTGATTAATTTTACGTTCTTGACAATTGATAGATTTATGAAAATTAAAAACTCAATATTAGGCCATTTTGTACATTTACAAGAGCGTACTGAGAACTTTTGCTTAGGATAAAAGAGAAATACAAATGTTTAACTTAGCAAAACTTTTTACAGTTGACATAAGGTAGTTATTTATATAATAAAAAATGACACATATGTTCATCTTATCCCTTGAAATATTGGTTT
Organism: Cydia amplana; assembly: GCF_948474715.1. Lineage (NCBI taxonomy): Eukaryota > Metazoa > Arthropoda > Insecta > Lepidoptera > Tortricidae > Cydia > Cydia amplana. Next base: position 12,682,946 of record NC_086079.1, on the reverse strand, counting down.
ACACGGAAACGAGTTATAATTTTGTGTACCAGAAGGTGTTCAACGCGACTCTTTTATTAATTGATTTATTTACAATAAAATTAGAGTAGACTATTTTATACTTGAGACTCGAAAACTCTGTTTAAAATTGTTAATCGGCCATTTCATTGGAAGCCTAAAAAGAAGCAAAAGACAGATCTTTCAATATAAAAGAGCGTTTGTACAAGTACTATTGAAAAGAGACGCTCTATTAACTTTTCGATGGTCTGATGTAATCACTTCACACAGGGGGCCGATTTTTGAAATTCGACCGCTCGATTTCGTGTATTTCGTTCAGTAATATCTAGTACTAGTAGGCATGTAAATTCCACTAATAGAATTGGAAATGAGCGGCCAATACCACTAGATTCCAAATTTCTATCGCTCGTATTTCAAAAATCACCATTTCGCCGTTTTCTACCGATTTTCGAGTAACGAAATTCAAAAATCGGCCCCCTGGTCGATATCACCTCGATTTCCTTTGTATCCTTTTCTATTTTAATTTGATTTAAGAACGAGGATGTTTCAATTACAATGTTGAGATTCAATTTTAATTCAAAAATAGAAGATCTAATATTGACACGTTTGATCACGTGCTATAAATTAATTGGTTTTATAAATGATTTTGGCTGTTTGTATATCTAGCACACAGATTAAGTAATTAATTAAGTGTTTTGGCAGTCTTTACATTAGTACATAACATGAGTTTACATTATCTAGTCCATAACAAGGTGATACACAAAGCTAGGTACATGTTTAGTCACAATACTTACCAATTTCATGGGAATGAACCTTTTAAATTGATCGTCTTCCTGAATTTGTAGTTCAGGTGCAATTCTGACGATCGAATCCAATCCACTTTCGAATCCAGAATTTTATTTGGTCTCGTTGTACAAACAAACAAATAACGGCCAAGTCTAAATAAACAACTGTATCCGTTCAAGAAAACGTAGGGTCAATAATACATCGTTCTAGATTTACCCCATTCAAGTAAAAAATATATCCTTGTAATAAAGGCATAAGTTTATAAGAAACATTAGTATTTGAAACCCATCCAATACATGAAAGTTTATGCATCAGGCTAGATATATTTAACTATTAAAACAGCAGAGATATAGAGCAGAGACTTTTCTTGTAAATTTCTACGATTATTATTACTACTGACATACATAATAATCACTGTCATCAAAAATTATAAATAATACACCTCACGCATAACATGTAGGTAGGTAAAAAATGGATAGATGAGTTAATTTATGCTGTGTGCAACTTTAAGAAAATAAATACGCGTCATAATAATATAATTATAATAATGAAACGTATTTTTCATACATAATACAATAATATCTGGGACACCGAGCAAAGCTCGGGAAACATATAAAAACTCAAAAATGAGCGTTTACCCAGAGATAAGACCTAGCTAGATCGATTTTTCACCCCCGAAAACCCCCATATACCAAATTTCATCGAAATCGTTAGAGCCGTTTCCGAGATCATTGATATATATATATATAAATAAATATATAAATATGCAAGAATTGCTCGTTTAAAGGTTTTAGACATATATATATGCAAATATCCACATCTTGTATTCAAAACAAGAACAAAGCCGTTAAACAAATACAAAGAACGATTAAGCACTGGTTACAATAAGCCACAAATAAAAAGACGAGACAAAAGGACAGTAACACCAGCCTAAGTAATACAGAAAGCTATAATAACCACTGCTTATGAAGAAATATTCTCAAAGCCCCGCTTTATTCTTAATCCCGTGCAAAAACTGTCCTTTATATTGTACTTTATTGTGTTAACGTATAGAACAAGTCGCATAAAATAGATTATGGCGGTTTTTTCATGTTTTTGGATGGCGCGTTTGTCGCTGTAATGTTAGGTACGAGTCTTTGGAGCTGGCAGCATAGTAGTAGTTATTGTCGTTTTTTTATCTATTCCAATAGAAAATAACTTATTGAAAATTTTTCTGCAGAATTTCAAAGATATGTATTTTATTGATAGGTGCATATTTTGAGGCTTGATCAAAACTTTATTGACTAAAGATAAATAATTAAAAAGTGTAGAAAAGCAATACCGCTTATACGAGCAACATTTTTAGGGTTCCGTAGCCAAATGGCAAAAAACGGAACCCTTATAGATTCGTCATGTCTGTCTGTCTGTCTGTCTGTCTGTCTGTCTGTCCGTCTGTCCGTCTGTCTGTCCGTCCGTATGTCACAGCCACTTTTCTCCGAAACTATAAGAACTATACTGTTGAAACTTGGTAAGTAGATGTATTCTGTGAACCGCATTAAGATTTTCACACAAAAATAGAAAAAAAACAATAAATTTTTGGGGTTCCCCATACTTCGAACTGAAACTCAAAAATTTTTTTTTCATCAAACCCATACGTGTGCGGTATCTATGGATAGGTCTTCAAAAATGATATTGAGGTTTCTAATATCATTTTTTTCTAAACTAAATAGTTTGCGTGAGAGACACTTCCAAAGTGGCACATTACTTTAGAAATTGCCATCAGTTGTCTGTTTGTACGTAGTTAAATCTGTGAGATCGATAAAATATTGATGTTGCTCATGAAATCGACCTGTCTTCTTCATTTAGTTTTTAGTTTAGTCTGCATAGTTGCCGCATGGCGCTAGCTGTCAGGCGTAATGCACGGCCAAGACGGGTTCGACCCAACATTGTACATAGTAATTTATTGTAATGTATTTTTATCTTTTTGCTGTCTTTGTCTTTTGTATGTTATATATTAATTTTGTTTTGTATTCATGTTACCTGTCGTGATTGTTTCACCGGATGGTCTCATCGGAAGATCAGCGCTGGAAGTCGCCAGCAACATGCTGAGATGAGACCATTTCGTGGCACTTTATCCTTTTATTCTCTGTTATATCTCTTGTCATCTCTTGTTATATCTCTGTTATATCTGTTATATCTGTTTCTATTTTGTGTTTGTGCTCACGAATAAAATTATTTCTATTCTATTCTATTCTATTCTATTCTAAAATGTGTGTCCCCCCCCCTGTAACTTCTAAAATAAGAGAATGATAAAACTAAAAAAAATATATGATGTACATTACCATGTAAACTTCCACCGAAAATTGGTTTGAACGAGATCTAGTAAGTAGTTTTTTTTTATACGTCATAAATCGCCTAAATACGGAACCCTTCATGGGCGAGTCCGACTCGCACTTGGCCGCTTTTTATTCATGTTTTCATTTTACAAATTCAACACTAGAACTCAACCTGGTACCTATTTTAAGAACATTTTTTTCTTTACTGTTAATAAAAAATATTTTCTTTACCATCATCATGGCAAACAAACAATAACAAAATACAATGAAAGTAAAATGGGAGCGAAAACACGACAGCAGAATGCCTTAATAAAAGTAAACTTAACTGTAAGTAGGTTTCATAAAAGGGAAACAAATGTTTTCTCTCCCTGCAGATTTTTCTAGGGCAATCGGAAGCCCTCTGTGAGCGTTTCAAGCTATTGCCTTTGCTAAATTATATAAAAATCATGCAGGGATCAACTAACTTGGAACACAAACTCAAGTAATCCGCTCCAATGACTTAGCATTTGAAGTTTGGATTTCCTTGTTTGAAAAGGTTCGTAACATTAAGAAGCTACTCGAATTAGAGCCTCGTACGTAAGCAGCTGAGTGTCTTGTCATAACAAAGACCTAGTTTTTAAGCTAATTGTATTTTATTAAAGATATATATGTAAACTAGTTCACGATTTCAAGTAATGATAAGTTTGTATAAATATAAATATAAATAGGTCCACAACGCTTGTATATGACACCGTAAGATTGTGAACCCGTTAGTTTATAATCTAACGTAGGTTAGGTTAGGTTAAATTATAATCTCCCTACCGTCAGTTTATAATGTAACTAGCGAGATTATAATATGACGAGTGTTTACAATTGTACGGTGACATATACACAGGCACTTTTTATGTCTCCCGGGCTCCCCCTACTTACAATATCTAACTACCTACCTAAATGGTGCGTAAGTATTTATAAAAGATGTATTCGGTACAGCTAATATTACATTGTACCTATTATAAAACTTGCTAAGGCTCACGAGCGTCCTCGCAATTCAGTCTCAAAGGATAACATAATCTACGTATATTTTTTTGTTTGTTATTTTGTTACTCCTGCCTTTACCATTTTCCAGGTATCAGTGTCGTCACGCGTCACATAATTCCCGCCCTAATTAGCTTTATTAAGCCCAGGATAACGTTTTGTAAAACCCCTCCTACCGCGATAACATAAACGTACGAGCCCATTTGAGAATAAAATCATATAGGTACATAACAGCGAATGGTTGAAGTTATGTTTTCTTAGGAAATAAGTACCTTACTTATTATAATGTAAAAGTTCGAACATTGAAATTAAAATAAGTCAAATTAAAAGTAAATGTTAAACGATTGGATGTCGAAACTGAGAAAATTAAGGAAACTTAATCTAATTTTTTCTTAATTTTCTCAGTTTAGTTACGAATGTTAGCTATACAAATTTGCATTTTTGTATGGTTAATTTTCGTTACGAAACTGAGAATGTTAAGAAAAAATTAGACAAATATACAATAAATTTGCAAATGACCCGTAAACGACAATTATGAGGAATTAATTGAAGGTTTATAGTTGTAACGTAGTCTTAATAACTTTTACACGGAAGATGTTTTTAGTTTAACATAAAACGCAGATAACGCTGACGAAATTTGATTAGTACAACAAAATGAAGTATAGGTATATCAAGTTTTTTCTTTCAAAAGTAAATTTCCATTTTGATGTACTTTATTTACGAGTTCCTCAGTTTATCCCTTCGCAAATATAATTTTATCTGGAAAATTTAAATTCAAACACACCTTTTAATGGTAAAATTCCATACTAATCCAACAAAATCCATTGCGAACCTTCTGTCTTAAATACCTAAAAAGTTCTGATACCATTTTACGCCTCCACTCTGAGTTGGGGTTTCGTAAAGTTTTTATGTGAAGATTAATTACAAAGGTAGATAGGGTATTCCTATAAAAAACATAATCCCTTTGCGTCTGTTTCATAAAAAAGTTTGTTGCATATTTCAACCTCAGACTCTCATGGCATTAATCTACACGTTACCACAGAATAAATCATAGTACTTGGTACAGAGATTCACTCTCTAACAAAACGCGTCTGTTACGATTACGACAGATATAACCGCTAGGTGGCGCAAGTGCCACCCGCGGGCTATGGCTAGCCACCAAAATTGGTGTGGGACGGATGTACTAGTAGGTACTTGTTGCGACGCGACGAAATCGTGGAGTGAGCCACGCCTGCACCCCTAGCACATGATTACCGCGACAGTATCTCGCGGCGAGATAGACTATCCGTCTTTTTCTAACTGTGTTAATAAAAGAGGGACAGGTAGTCTATCTCGCCGCGAGATACTGTCGCGCCAATCATGTGATAGCCCGGCTGACGTTACGTAAAGCAAAAGGAGAATACTGATAAAAAGAAAGTTTCATAATAAGGGCTCATTTAGACGATGCGAGAACTGCGAGTTTCATTACATTGCGGGTTTTGATCGGTCGGTTGAATTGGACGTAACCAACAGTCCGCAATGTAACTAAAATCGCATGCGAATTCGTGCGCCGTCTAAATCAGCCTAAACAATTCATTTAATATAAGTGAAAGGTGTCTCTGTTGAGTGCTACAACTCAAAATTAAATTTATTAATGAAAGTTAACAAATGACGTAAATTACACCATCACTAAAGTGAAACAAATCAAAGCAGATGAGGGTATTCAATTAATCATTTCCCATGAAACCAAACCGCTTACAGACAATAACACCCCCTGTCGACTGAGCTTATGAAATACAATCAGAAACAATGGTTTCTCTTATCAGGGGTTATTATGTATCATACAATTACGTTACGTCGCATAGAGTCTTCTTTGTCACGTTTAAACGCCTATTTACCCTATATAACGGGTATCTGGGTTATCGTATTCCTTGCTTGCATTCAATAGCTCGACGTCAGCTCTGTCCTTCCGGCCTCTTTGTATTGGTACGCAAACAGTGCGGTCGTTCATGAATTGGCATAAAACAGTTTAACAGAAATAGAAAGGGTCATACAAAGTACATAAACAGAAAATATCCTTCCTGTTCATCGATGTTATGATCCTTTGATATATTTAGCTTTTGAAGTTATTCGCTACTGTCAAAAACAGGTAAAACCGAATAAGAGTAAGGTCGTTTATGCCTTTATTTAGAATAAAATAGATAAATACCTACGGGAAACGTTTCAGATGTCTTTAACGGCCTTCGGCCGTTTCAGATGTAACCCTTAGAAAAACAACCAATGCGTGTTTCTTCAAAACAAGTGTCCAAAAAATGTCAAAACCAAACAAAACAGTGCGAACTTTAGAGTCTCAAGATTGAACTAGAATCAAATAATGGCGTTGAGGTGATAAGTGCTCTTCAAAATGGCTATGGTGATATCTCAAGCGACGAAAGCAGCCATTGGGGGTTTTTTGGCGCTGATGGTGTTGGGCGCTGTGCTGGTGGTGGGGGCAGCGTTTGGCTGGTTCGACCCTAGGAGGGAAGATGAGGATTCTCCGGCGAAGATCAGTGCGAGGCTGCAGGGCAGAACGTCTTACGTCACGCATCGTGCTGTAAGTATTCTTTGTTGAACTAATTTTAAAATTAATGACTTAAATGATTAGATTCCTTCAAAGAAAAAAATATTATTCAATGTTGAACGCTAACATGGAAGTACAGTGTATACGAAATATGTTTATTGTGTTCTACAACAACATCATAACGAAGAAAAAAAATCTTTAATATAATTTGTCGCAAATTGTATGACATACAATTTTTATATACATGGTAACACTCATTGGAGTCATAGAAACTTTAAAATTTGAGAAAATAACGTTCCGAATCAGACACAAAATTTTATCTGTCTTTTATGAAAACTTTTAGAACGCCATTATAAAGGTACTTACGAAATTTCAACTTATTTTCTCTCATTACAAGGTGGAATCCTTTATTTGATTGTGTTACAGCACAGTAATCTCACTAGTACTTTTTAATTGTTACGAACGGTACTAAAAATAAATAAAATGGCGTCGAGGTGTGACCTAGGTGTCGAGCCAGTTTAGTCGGCGGCTAAGAGCGATATATCATTTCTGACAAATATAAATGAATAGGTACTTATTTATTTACGAGTACATTAATATCACTATAATGCTTTATGTAGGTAACTTTATGTATACAGATTAGATGATAAAAACACAATCTTAAAGATTATGATATTTTAAACACAACTGTGCTTGCTTCTTTATAAGAATCATCTCCCAATATTCATTTAATATCATGTGTTCGACGTCATTCAAGCTCGCGTAAGATATAATAATATAATGCGAAACAACACAAACTGAAGCTTTGTTGTCACTTCGTCTCTGACAAACAGAAATGCACCATTTAAACCAGCATACGGCTTTGTGTGTGTCAAATTACACACTTCTTTTTCCGTCACAAACTCTAAACTACGAGCGAGTCTCACTTTGAAAGTAGTGAACCCTTTGAAATGCAGATCTTGCAAAAATAAAGTTGCAAACTATAAAGAGTAATAAAAAATCTAACACGGTTCTTGAAGCAGAAGCCACGCTAAGACGAGTGCCTAAGGAACGAAACAAATTCATGTTAGTTTATACCTCTAGTATCTCGTGTCTCTTTTTTGCCCACACTTCATTTCCTTTTTGTCGCACCGCGGGAATTTATAGCTTATACTGTAGCTGGAAAAAAAGGCAGTCTAGAAGATTCTCTGAAATAATTTCAGCTTTCTGGTCAAAGAGAAAAATATGCGTTAGTTTAAGAAGATTAATATTGTGCAATATAGTCACGTTCAAATATTATAACTACTTTTTATTTGTAGAGTCGTAAGTAACATTAAAAAAATTATAAGTAATTTGAGCCAATTATTATGAGTAACTAAGAAAATATCTTTGTGTTTTTGACAGGATATTTGTTTTGGTGTACGACTAACGGTGGTTTGTTTAAAAAAGAACTACACCGCCGCAAAAAGTCTTGATCAAGGAGCACTTTGCACCCCATGATATTTCGTTGTAAAGTTCTTTTTGGGTTCGTTATTTTCTCGCTAACCTCTCTTTATTACTCGCTAGGATATTCTCCTGACTGACAACATAAACAACCAAAAGCAACGAGCCTGGTGGTCTAAAGCGATAAGTTTGCTGCCAAATAATAAACGTTGGCACATTGGCAAGGCATGCAACCCGCTGGGATTATGTATTCTGAACATTGATGCTTAAAAATTCGGATGGAATTTTAGCCTGCCGCTGTCTAAAAATTTAACCAGCAGTATGATGGCACAAGAGAAAAAGTATAATGGAAAATGATGGCCGCGGTATTACGGGTATGAATTCAAAGTGGCGCTTTATTAGTTAAGTATATAATATTCCCTTGGCTATTTTTGTGCTTATAAATAGCTTAACTGTTCTACTAAATTTTACACTTTTAGATTTGATAAACGAAATCACATGCCCACGAATACGTTTCAGATCTTTATTTAATACGTCTAAAATTATAAATCACTACACATAGTATGAAACAAAGTCAGTTCCCTGTCTGTCTGTCTGTATGTATGCTTAGATCTTTAAAACTACGCAACGGATTTTGATGCAATTTTTTTTTAATAGATAGAGTGATTCAAGAGGAAGGTTTATGTATAATTTGTTAACCCGTGTTAACACATTTAATTTAAACATTATCTTGAACGCCACGTTTTTATTTTGCATAGGTACTAAAATCGCTCACATGTGCCCGGCGCGGCAGCGAAAGCCTTAAATTTTTGGCAGCCTAAGACTGAAACAAGATAAGCTATACATAGGTACCTATTTAAATTAACTACGATGGAGTGTTCAATGACATCAAAAGGCAAAGATAATACTATCATTTACGAGTATTTTACGACACGTTCCCTTTGACAAATTTGAAATATTTAATCGACTTCGAAAAATATTTCACATAGTAATGTGTCGTGTTTAACTTTACGTTTACTTCAACGAAATTAATATTCATTTGTTACAAAATATAACTTAAGAGTAAAATTATACACGTTAGGGCTTTTAGATTGTAAAATTTAGAGCTTAACTCAATGAAAAAGGTTTTATTCTCTGGTGTAATAAATCACCGTTGAAAACTGATAATACCTGCTTAGTTCAGGTTAATTTTAGTCGAGTCAGTGGCACGTCAGCCATTAAGAATTTATTCGAAGTTAAAAGTTTTAACTTTCGTGAAAATGTTTCAAAGATGACTTATCTACGCCAACCTAAGATTAGGTAGGGGCAAGAAGAATTTAGAATCTTGATTTTCAACGTTTAGTTAAAATGAACAGTGGTGAACTACTGCTACTACACTTGTGAATAGTTTTATAAGGAAAAAAATGTTGCACTAGTGCTAGTAATAACTTTCATGGACCACTTATTCTTAAATTATAAAATGTAAGTAAAAATGAATTAATAAATGTTACAATATAAATTCACAACCAAGAATCTGGAGTCTAAAATGATTAGGGGCTTCTTTTATTGAAGTTACCAACTTGTTTCAGTTAACTGTTTAAACAGCAGAAAAATGGAGATGCAATTTTATACCGAAATCAAATTGAGCCTTGGTTTTGAATACAAATTATAAACTTCGTGAGTCCTGTTAATTAAAATGCGCTATTACACGAACGAGTTTTACCCAGATTGCGGTCAGCATACAAATTTTACTTTCTAGGGTTCAACACGAAAGGAAACGCTTATTCCGCTTTACCTTATCTTTTTTTATAATCTGTGCAATGCCTTGAGAGAAAATTCATGAAAGTTACTGTGTTTTAATTTCACATTCCAATTTGTTTAACATCAGGTTGCAAAAAAGACTCACATAATAGTTACGTGTGTTACAAGTTGAACAAGTGAGTGATTTCAAACGAGTGGTACTTACTTAGGTGAAATGAGTGAAATAATTTTGTACAACGACACGAATTTTATTGAGAATAGTATTTCCGAATCTCACTACGTTTTATTTTTAATTATATTAAATGGAGAAATCAAAAGGTACCCTGACAGTAGATAAAACCTATATAAGTATTATAAGAGTAGTATATGAAAATTATAAGATTTATAAAAAATAATTAATTTACCTACTTATTTCTTTTGACCTCGGTATTTTTATCGCAAATATTTTTATTTCTCGATATTTGCTTGGAAATATTAACATTTAGAAGTCACTATCTCAACAGTCGCACCAAAAGGACAAGTTGACACGAGCACAATCCATTTATATCGGATTTCGGTTAAGATATACCACAGGACGCATCTTCGAGGAGGCCATTAAAAGCAGACCTTTCCCGAACTGGCTAGCAGATCGATTGTACACTTTATACGTACACATTGTATCCAATCGAAGGTTTTTTTTATGATTTCAGTAATTGCTTCTCGTAGAGTCTGTGCGGAAAGAGAAGAGTCGTGGAATGTATGGAGCACAATACATTCCACGACTCTTCTCTTTCCGAGCAGTCTCTATACGTCTTGAGCCCGTTTTAATACGATATTGATGACCATCTTCAAACTTCAAACTTCAACATTTATTCAGCAAACATTCAACATTGAATTTACATACAAGCAAAAAAAAATACATCAACAATAAAATTGTAAAATACAACTAACAGCAACTAATTAACGTATTACAATTACTTAGAGATATATTGTATGTTTAATGTCGAATTACATAAAAAACTATAATAATATAATAATATTATTATAGTTTAAAAAAAAAACAGATACATGGATAAAAATAAAATGTAAACTTATTTAGAGGTATAAATGTATCTTGGTGATTGGCGTGCATCTCACGCACGACATTTACTTCATTTCGCATGCGTCAATCAGCGTGAGCGATCTTCAATATCGTATCAAATTAAGATTAAAAACGTAACAAGTTGTTAAATCTGAATCGGGCTCCTTTACTACTCCATTTGAATAATGTTACCATTTGTTTATTCAATACGGCGTCCTTGTTTGGATACCTACAATATTATATGCAAGATGGAAATAGTAGCTTAAGAGCTATTTCTTATTTTACCATCTACATAATATTTTCAATACTTACCTAAATCATTATTGTGAATTCCTTGATTGGGATTATAATAAATAAAATAAAAAACTGTGAATTACACCTTTAATTCTGTCATTTCAAAATGGTCCTCCACAACTACCAAGTGATGTTGCTTGGCTTCTTTTTATTTATAAATAAATAAATTTATGAATGTAATTTGTATTACTTGACACTATTCATTCATACCAGTTATTATCAAACATCAATTGTAATACCAAAATTTATAACACAAATAACACCATCCTCATAATTTAAAAACGCGTGTAAAATACGATCAGTAACGGTAGAACACTAATAATTTATTAAAATCAGTGTGGCTTTACTGATTTTAGTGTAACGGCTTTCGTGACTGGCATCGTTAAGTTTCCTTTTTGTGTATCACTCAGAACTGAACGTTTTTCTACGGTCCAAGATATAAGGGACGCGGCAAATATTTTAATCTACTTGAAACATTGAGTTAGCATTACTATAGAGAAGGTATCCCGGTAAGGGCATTTATTTGTGTGATGAGCACAGATATTTATGTATTTGTATATTATATATATCGTTGTCCAATGAAATTGTCGCAATCGCAACCTGTACGACGCTACCAAAACGTCGTAAGCGGCGCGAAATTCATGGCGCTTACGCGTTTAGGTCGCGAGATTGACGCTCCGCTTCCAGTTCCAGTTTGTTGCCGGCCGTCAACAACTCACGGCGCAAAATACTCGTTCTCTGTGCCGGTTCTACGTAGTAATAATAGTTCAACGGCCTAAAGATTATTTAACATAATGAAATACTTAATTAGGTTGAGACACGAATTTGCCAATGATCGGCCAACTTTACCTGTATAAAGATCTATATCATTTATCTGTACCACACGGAGATGTTGCTTCTCTAATACGCTTAATTTATTTTACTGTCTACGCGCAAGAGATTTTTTTTTCAGTTGTTGATGTTCATGTAAAATATAATTATACAACAACCAACAAAAAAAATATTTTATAGAAAGTCGCGGGTAACAGCCAGTAGTGTTAAATAATGATAATGACTGAATTGATTAATATTATTTAGCGACAACATTTTCCAGTCATTACGTATTCACGTTTTCTACATGATTGAAAACATAATTATGTTTCATCGGTACTTACATTTGGTATTAGTATTTGTTTTATTTATGAGCCTAATATTTATATGTGCTTTACGCCTCTTTCCGTCCACCATTTTATTGCTTGTGTGTGTGTGTGTGTGTGTGTTAACGTAGATCTTTTGCAGAATAATATTTACTCCACTACTATAATTGAAATGTTGTTATTGTTGTTCATATTCATATATAAATTGTACATGTACAGGTGTACTGTATAGAATGTGTGAAAACAAGCAACAACGGTTGCACTCCGGGAGTGCCGATAGAAGTGAAAACTCACCTCGCTATGTTACCGACGCCCGGTAACACGATACATACGTTTAGCGGAGGTATTCTATTTATTTATTATATATTATTATCATTCTCAAATAAGATCACATTTTTCATTGACATGTTTATTTACATACTACCATGACAACGTCAAATTATTTGAACATAGGTAAAGAGTCTTGAAAAGTATAAATGTCAAATAACATTGAGTTTTTCTTTATTGATTTAAATGCCAGCTAAATTATGAGTGGCCACCTTATGCCCCTTACGGTCACGTGATCGCCTTACGCTGTCTCGAGTTTATCATTTTTTCCCCACCTCAAAAAGTTCCCAGCGCCGCTAAAGAAGTTTTCACTTCAAAAATATTTTGTGTTGAAGACTGACTTCATATATTAAGATAAGATATAAACATAATATTTTTCTTATGATGTACTTATGATTTCTCTGAGATAACGGTTGTTTACAGGAAACTATGATATTCGAAAACCTCGTTAATGAAAGATTGGCTCATTACACTTACCGCATAATAAATCAACCGGAAACGATCCGACAAACGGCCGGAAGCTAATCAGCATGGTATTTGCAATGCATGTTTATAGGCCATGTGTACATAATGTTTGTTACATTTATGTATTTCTGAGAGTATTTGAAATCGGTATTGGGTTTTCAACATTATCAAGAAAATATTAGGATTCAGAACATCTGCATAGCTAGCAAATCTCTGACTTGTTACCGTTCTAACTCATAGGGGTTATTTTAAGAACATCTATCGTGCGCAGCTTTTTTTAGTAAAAAATATCCGTACCTGTGTTTTAGATTCCAGGTGTTTATTAATAAAAGGCTTCACGTTTTCATAATCAGTAATCTTGGATCGTTCTTCAATGATAAGATGAAGCATAAATGTCTTTCTAACGTCGCTCGATAAATAAGTACGTAAATAGACGGATAGGGACGCTTACTCTCTCTTGTTACAAATTTGTTATGGCTATTTTAAGTATGTACATTATATCTATCAATAAAAATCGTAGGTACTATGTACCTACATTGTATAGAATCCATTAGCCATAGATATCCCACTTAAAATACAGAGCCTCCACAGGAAAACTCCCCTCACTTCAAACCGAAATTGACATGAGAATCTTTCGGCGAAACTTGGTTATCCCTTCAGTCCGAGTATTTTCACGAAAAATAAACAACTATGCTGTATAATGTAATACGGCGTGAAGTCGTTCATGGGAAGCAATGTGTGGGGCTGGGATATTCTAGATATTAAAGGGGAGTGCTTAATGATAGCCTTTCAGTAGAATGAAAAAATAAGATCGATCACCTCGGTTGGAGATGAATCGTGTGTTCGTGAGGTTAGGTAAGCATTTGAGTAATTGGATAAGAAAAAAATGCTATGTCTTATGTTGTATTAATGACAACGTTAATTTGCTACTTTCCTACTAGACAAATCAGCTTCTTTTTAGAACGATTTGCTAATATGGAATTTGTATGAAAACGTGTGTAGTGACGTCACAGTCAACTTACCTACTTTTTACACTTTCATCCGATTAATTAAATATAAATTGTGTTTTAAAATAACTGCTATCTATCTAATAATTATTGGGTGCTTTATTTCGTGCACGGTGTGAAATAATTTGTTTTAAGTAGAAGAAAGTACCCAATTGTGCTAGTAATTAATAAAACTTAAAAATCTTAAAATTTAAACATATAAATATGACTATACTAATTTAATACTTATTTTATTTTAACTGTATGCTTGAGTAATATGCTGTTTAAATACCGCTTTTGATAATTAATTGCTTGCTTTTATTTTTCGGTTATATTCCTACTCTGAAATATTTCCAATGAGACGTGGAAATCAAATTCAATTCTAGCGATACCCCTTACGAGAATAAGATCGCTTTCCCGCATATCAGGGATTCACTCGCTTCTCCTTAATCCGAAAACACCCGAAAAGGCATACTCGAGCGGATTGTTCCAATATCGACACGGCACGTATGAATTATTTATATGTTTCGCGACTATCTAGACTTGAACAGAGTGCTCGGAAGCGTGCCTCGCCTACAAGCCTAGATAAGAATATCAAGAAACTATTCAAATGAGTCTTGCATTAAATATGAAAGCAGGTTCGTTTACCTGCCGTGGAATGATAGCCGACCTTTCGATGTTATTTGTGGATTTATATGCTATATAAATTTATTTTAATGTATTTTTAATGTAAATTTTTAAAGTGTTGATTTATATAAATTTATTGTGAGAAACTCTTACTGAAACTGTTTGGAAATATAGATGAAGTGTTGCTGAAATGTACCTATGTTAAACTTATACAGATTCTTGATTAATATACAACATAAAAAAATGCGAGCGAGAGGTAAAATTGAATTGTAAAATTGATATTTCCAAGGCTTCACTAATGTAAAAACTCTGGAATGAAATCCTTTAAAAGCGTTAGCGGGACTTAAGCCTAAGTTTAGATAAATACCTACTGTTAAATGTTTTAACTAAGTACCTTACTTACAACTTTTACTCGGATTGGCGAATAAACATTAGTTACTTAGGCATTGTTTTACGATTAACTGTAGCGCGAAAAGTGCGAAACAACTAACAATATCAAAGACAGCTGTAACTTTCAAATTCTCAATATAATCACAATTAATTGAAATTATGGCTTTTTGGTTTCTGCATTCTTGCTTTATTTAACGCACAGACTACACCGTTTACAAACAGCACCGGTCATCACACATAATGTGCAATTTTAATTTTTACCACTAAGAATGGGGCCAGTACAGCGGTGTCACGCACACGAATTCGAGCCAATCGTTCAGTCTGAACTAGCACGATTCTTAGTGCCCGTAACGTACGTAACGGGCCGTCTTTATAAATATAAGTCAATGTTTACTTGGTATTGCAGTAACAAGCTGGCGTACGAGTATCATCGTTGCATTTACTCATTGCACGTATAACAACACTTTCTTACAACGCTCATGAGTAAAAGACCAGTGCTGTATAATGTCGTGTCAAGCGCGATTAGTGACGTCCATAATACGCGTGTAGTACATTCTGGATACATTCTGATACTTACAAAAGCCTTACATTTGAGCGAAAAAAAATGTCATAGAAATTTAAGAGACAAGCATATGATTGTTAGTTACCGAATGTAAATATCATTGTTGTTGTTTACTTTATGGTGCAAATGCAGACGATTCAGAGTTCAGAAGGCCTACCGCGAACCACGTTCGAGTGTTGCCTCCCTGTCACACTTACGTACGAATTTACAAGTGCGACAGAGAGGCAACACATCGAACGTGGTTCGCGGTAGGCCCTCAGAAAGTCCCTTGAAGGATCATGGAATAAGTTTTACGTTTTTTTACATGCTAGAAAAAGGACATAGGTATGTCTTAAAGAACAGGTAAACAAAACAAATTTAGCTCACCGGTCCAACTGAAAATAAACGAGGATATGGAGGATGTTCCTTGTCCAGGAATAAATACTGTGCACAAAATACATGCTTTCTTTTTGTATCCACGCCAGAAACCTTTTAAGCTGCTCCTGCAGCCGGCATAACAAATTGATTTTTGCCTCTGAGAGCGTACTTATTGCCGTGGTGGTTTCAACGGGTTAAAACGAGAACTTTACAGGCTATTGCTATTTATGTTACACTAAATCAATACCTTCAGGTACGATAGTATAATAATAGCTACCGAGCTTTATTGATGATTATTTAGTTCGGCGCTTAAGTAAATATATTGGTTGAGTATTGTTATATGGCTTTTCCTTTGACTGAATGCTTGTGAATACTATTAAAGTTAGCGCGACATAGCGGAGTAGGTAATTATAAATATGTAGGTAGGTATATACTCGTATTTTCATTATATCGCACACTATGAACAACATGATATATAAAAATCTAAAATAATATTATTATACATTACTATATTATTGATAATTATTATGCGTCTACTAGAATAAAATGGTAGATTATTATTCTCAGTCAGCCGAAAGATTGCTAGATATAAGTCTCCCCTATAGGTACCTAATATCTTTTTAACAACCTGTCGTGCGCTGCTCACATAAAAAGTCTGTAATTTGACTCGGTACTCCGCTTTATGAAAGGCTTTCGTATGGTCCGTTTTCTGGTACGAGGTCCTTCAAAACCATTTTGTCCCAGCGGCAATCGGTTCTACGACCAATAATGATGTCCATACTAAGTAAGCATACTGCAGCTATGCAGTAGTAACTAAGTTCAATATAACACCTCTCTAAGTGTAAGGCCTGAGTGGACGCTCGAAGAGGAGCGTTCGGCGGGGCGTGCAGCGTGGCGTCGGGCTCACAAGTAATTTGAGCAGCGTGTACTAAGGCCGCTCCTATACGTTTGCATTTGTTTAACATGCACGCCGCACGCCCTGCCCCGCTGCACGCCCAACTCGAGCGTCCATTCAGGCCTTACACTAACTATTGATATAATTCATCATATTCAATACACGTCTGCCAGCAATTAACGCTCCGATGATCCGCACATAACACGAATAATCCCGAATATCGATTGTTCTCGCGCCCGTGTCAAATGCTGCAAGTCGACTGCGGAATTGGTTGCACTGCATCGCTTTACAGCCACTTGACTGGAGTGTTATGTGATGTAACGGTGAATGCTACATTGTTTTAAGTGTAACTGCTGCCGTGAACATACTCACGGTATAATATGCGTTGTTATTGTTACCTTTGCCACTGTAATGTAATGATGTAGTTTTTTATACAGGGTGGAAAGATAAGTCGGGCCCTGGAGGGAAACTACCTTAAATCCTTAAGCTGGCTCATTTTACTTAAAGGAGACATTCCTTTATTTTTAAAAAGAAACAAAACTGCATTTAAAGTATTTTTCTTTTTTTCTTCAGTTTGGCTTGCCTAAAAAAATATTGAGTACTAAAATATTAGATTTTATGGCTATTTTGTACGACAGACGAGTGTAAGATCTAATGTTTCTTGGAGAAATGTTATCTTTAACATTAACTGTATCGACTAGTAGAATAAAATTGCGAGTTTTTATTTTTTGGAATTTTTAGTCGGTTCGATTCCCGGGCGAGACAAGCGAGTTTTAGAAAATCTTTGAATGCAATTTTGTTTCTTTTTAAAAGTAAAGGAATGTCGCCTTTAAGTAAAATGAGCCAGCTTAAGGATTTAAGGTAGTTTCCCTCCAGGGCCCGACTTATCTTTCCACCCTGTATATCTCTCTGAGTAGAACGGCTGTTTTTGACTGGAATCCTTCCTCGCGTTGTCCCGGCATTTTGGCCACGCTCATGGGAGCCTGGGGTCCGCTTGGCAACTAATCCCAGGAATTGGCGTAGGTACTAGTTTTTACGAAAGCGACTGCCATCTGACGTTCCAACCCAGAGGGTAAACTAGGCCTTATTGGGATTAGTCCTGTTTCCTCACGATGTTTTCCTTCACCGAAAAGCGACTGGTAAATATCAAATGATATTTCGTACATAAGTTCCGAGAAACTCATTGGTAGGAGCCGGGGTTTGAACCCGCGACCTCCGGATTGCAAGTCGCACGCTCTTACCGCTAGGCCACCAGCGCTTCCTGTTTTTGACTGGAATGTTATAAGAAATATGTACCCTCATCTGTTATTTATTTGTGATAAGAAATAAATGATAAATAATACGAGTAATATTCACATTGACATATTGCAAATTGTTTGTTCCATGATTGGTGCCGTCACCTTATACGCATTGAATTATTATACAGATCAAATTTAATGGTACTAAGAATTTCAACAAAAATAGAACTAACATTTTGTGTAAGTAGATTATGTAGATTTCTTTTATTTCGTAATAATTACTTACCTTGTATACCATTTTTTACACTTTACGTTGAAGGTGTACGGGAGTTCAATATTCATTAAAATAATTTCCATTTTATATTTATAAGTGAACATCAATAAAGGTATCTCATTTCATTCATTACGACTGGGATCAAAGAAAATTGAGGGCTGGAAGCAGCTTCATCATTAATCGTTTAGATTTATTGGAGAGGAATCATGCCTATTTACGAATACCTACCTTTCAAGTAAAAAGTTATAGAAGAAAATGTTTTAACATTAAGTATAACAGGCAATTAAAACAAGAAATTTTGTTTTGAAGATGGTTAGAAAATGGGACAAATATTATGCTTTTGTCTGAGGTAGGTATTATTTAGAAATTACCTCTATACCTCTTGATTTTGCAAGTAGCTGGGGTTCTGAAGGTATAGCATAAAGTGGGAATTAAGGATTTTGGGCCGTTTCTTACCTTATTTTTTGAATTGAAATTTAATTGAAGTTTTATATACCTACTATGAAATCATTAATTGTAATTCACTTGAATCTCATTGTAAATATTAACCCATGTTGACAGTGTATGATCAGTACCAATAAATAAATCTATCTATCTATCTATCTATGCAAAGGTCTA
Organism: Cydia amplana; assembly: GCF_948474715.1. Taxonomy (NCBI): domain Eukaryota; kingdom Metazoa; phylum Arthropoda; class Insecta; order Lepidoptera; family Tortricidae; genus Cydia; species Cydia amplana. The sequence continues at coordinate 12,663,904 of NC_086079.1, read as the reverse complement.
TCGTCAACCAATTTGGTAATGCAACAGTTTGATAGGTAATAATATGTTTGCTTCCGTTACAACTCGTGGGAGTTATTTGACTAACTTATTTATAGAAAATAAGCAAAGAAATCAAAGTCGTTTCTAGCCCACAGATCAGGCTCTCAGGCTTAAGCGACAGTGGGCGGGACAAGTTTTTCGTAGAACAGATGGTTGCCGAGTCTGAAATGAGGAAATCCGCAAAAAAAATCAAGATCATTCATATAGCTCACAGATAGTTTCAGGCTTAAGTGACATTGGACGGGACACGTAGTTTGCAGACAACTTATTAGTCTTATTACATTGGAACCGGTATACCGGAAAATGGTGCCATATTCTGATTGCCATAACTGGTTATGAATAATCTGTCAATAGTCAAGTGACATTTCTTCAACCAGAAATCATCAGAAATTACTGTTGACAGCTGAAAGATCATGTCAATAACAAATCCAGATCAAATTCATAACCAGTGATTTTAATCAAAATAAGACTCTTATTCAAAATCAAGTAAACCGCCAGATTGAAGGTTGTAAAGATTCTCAGAGGAAGTCTTTATCTAGAACTTCTAGAAGTAGATGTATGTATTTCTTGTACGATTTGTAATAATGTGCAAGACTGCAAGAATGTGCAATTCGAACTTCAAAATATTCACAAGAGACGACACGTACTAGATCCACTCTAGATACGTTATAGTTTAGATTTCAACTAGTTCTCTTTTGCAGTGCAATTCGAGCAACCAATGTCACTTTTACGTTAGATAGAGTTAGATATCTATTAGATGTGAATTGGATCTCTAAGTCATATCTTGTGGAAATCGTTCAAGAGTATCTCCAGAATCGCGGAGATGTCAAATTTGACAGGTTATATAGATCTTAAACATATCGTTATCGTATCTTGGCGATGTCTAAAAGATATCTAACAGATGTCTATTTCAAAATCTGAATCGGGCCCAGAGTATTGATTAGGTTTAGTAATCACTAAAATACTGAGTTAGTTTAAGTGCCTACGTCTATCGTCCATACACACATAGCTCTACACGTCTGTGTAGATAGGTAGCAGACAGATATCCTACCTTCTGAGAATCCTTAGCATAATAGTGAGCTTAAGCAAGACAATAGTTCATAGAAACTGTACATTATATTGTACGGCCCATTATGTAGACAATAGGGCTGCATAATATATAATTGGAAAGGTTCATATATTGTTCATCAGGTGACTTGAATTTATATGTAAGTAAGTAGGTATGGATATAGGTATGGCAATAATCCTTCTTTTTTTCTCATTATTTTAGTAAAATAATCTTTAAAAAAAGCTGATTTAAATCGATATTATGCCAAAATATTTCTTGAAATTGATACTAACCTACTTCAAAAACAGTGTTTAATTGCTGAAAAAAACTTACTCATAGAGTACCTAACGACACCTAAACTACTCTGATATCAATAATCTACTATACATGTCTATAAATAATAACTTAATAAGGATTTGTTATTTTACAGGTAAACCCAGATGAAAACCGATTACCCGTCATATCCCATTCGTCTCCACGTAAGTAGATCGTTTCATTTTTCTCTCCACTAAGGATTACCCCACTCAATCTGACCTGGCACAGCGCGAATACAATTTGTACATAAAGGCTCAAGTATGCGTGGCGAGGAATTCGGTACGCATTCGTAGCTCTGCTCTCGATATCGCAGTGTACAAGTCAACAACGTCCGTGGTCTAATAAAACATGGTCTTCTCTTCCCAGAGTGTCACTTGCCTACGTCACAATAACATTGCCACTTTATTTCAACATAACATGTTACATGGGTACATTATATCTATGGTTAATAAGTTAAAATATTTCTTTATAATTTTATAATTTTCATTTATTTGTATTTTATCTTAAATTTTACAATAACACGTCATTTTTAATTATTCGTTAGCAATATCTTCCGATTCACGAAAGAAATTTCAGACGTTCGGGTAATTCTGTTTACACTACTGGCAACACAGGATAGCGCTGTCACATTTGACAATCCGCCATTTTGTCCCTGACCGTCATCCTTGTCGAACGCGTGTTAATTGTTATTTCCTTCTCGCTCAGTGTCAGCAGTCGCAGTGTTTTCCAAACTTTTCACGTCGTAAGCTTGGTAATTAATGTTTTGTTACGAAAATGGTTGGCTGTTCTATTCGGAACTGTAAGAGTAGGGGTGAAAAGGGCAGTATACATTTGTTTTATTTTACTATGTTTCTACATGAATAACTTAAGATTAATGCCGTTAAAATAATTTTCACCGTTGGTTAAAATTCTCCCACATTTTAAAGTTTGAGAACCTGTAAACAGCATGATGACGTAGGCAAGTGACAGTTAGGTCATTCGCGAATCTCGGAAGAGAGTACCAGGCGGAGTATATTATTATACCATGACAACGTCGTATGTTCATAAAAATGTCATACTCAAAGTTATGCACGTGTCCGTGGGCTTTTGAACACGGCTCGATACATTCTTTGATGTGTACCTAATGTAATATATTTTATAAGTTGTCACCAATGCACGCCTCGCCAGTCATGTAAATACTTAAATCAAAACTCTGACGGAGAAAAAAATTAAGCCGGAAAAAATAAACAGAAAGAAACGTTCATATTTAACAACACATCAAATGGTTCAGTACTGGTGTTCATATTATGATATATAAAAGAAAATTTTATATAAGTACAGGAAGTTATAATTATACCGATCAAAGAAATTGGGTCGAGGGTACTGCTGGAAAGATACATATAAATATAATTTAATGAATATGTAAAAGGTTTCCGTCAATAATTTGTCGCATGTTTGAAAATTGTTATGCCGCTGTCAATAAATTACTGCTTGAGCTTTAATAAAATATGTATTTGTTGAGCACACTAATTGAAATCAAATCAGATACAAATCTAACGTAAAAGGTGATTTATAATATTTATAGATGCTACCAGTCAATAGTACTAGACTCTTTGGCATATCAGAGCTTCCGATAGTATGGTACTTATTAGCTACGTACGTACAATCAGTTCCATAACATAGGTATTTAGGAATCCACTTTTCTTTGGAGCTAGATAATATGGAAACGTATAGGTATTAACGTCAAGGCACTTACTGTAGGTGCAGTTAGATTATAAAGATATTTGAATTGTAGGAAGAACTTCAGAGTACTTATCATTTTAACTTGGTGAAAAATTCTTAATAAGTAGACGTGCGTCATTAATAAGTAGTATAAGAATGAGATTCCTCCATTATTCGTATAAATTATCATTTTGACTCAGAAAGAGTAATAAAAGTATTCCTCGACTAAAGGATTTATTAATTTTACAGACTTCGCGGAAACCGGAGAGAAAGGGGCGCTTGTAAGTAATAAATTATAGATACCTATATTACCTAGGTAGTATTACTTTCATACAATTTCCATGACAATTTAATAATATAAATAATATTCATTCGTATCTACATAGAGATCAAAGATGAAAGAAAGAAAAAGAAAGAAAGAAGATGAAAGGTGGTTATAATAAACGACATTATAATTTATTGAATGACCCCCGTTCTGAGTCATGGCCTGTCCAACAGGTCTCCATCGCCATACAGCGGGGTAACGCTGCAAGTGTTGGGGACCTTTGGACCCGGCATGGCTCAGAACGGGTTTTAGTTCTTAAGTTTTGTATGTACCTACGTATTTATATTATTGAAATAAACCCTTTTTGTTCTCATAATAAATATCTTAAAGGATAATAAAAAATAAAAATTTAAGTAATTATTTTTCATTTATGGTTTTTAATAAAAGGAAACCCGGTATTATAAAATTAGTAACAATTGCAGCATATCATTCCATTTATGTATTTTGCTTTCCGCTCATTAGTATACATTTTACAGTAATATATTCTGTCTGTCTATGCATATTAAACTAATCTCCTTTGCACGACCTTAACCCACATATTATATAACTGTTTCAATGGGTTTCTAGAAATTGTATTATAATGCTAATTACGCCGAACAATTTCGTGGAATCAAATAATATTTAACTTTACGAGTAGTTTCCTTCCAAAGCCTATTAAATTAATTATATTTTCAATCAACATTGTAATAGAAAAGGCAGTAATACAATAATATGTACAAAACTTAAGAAACTAAACCACTGTACTTATTACTTATTTCTTAATTACTTCTTACTCGTACTGTAAGTACTTATCCGTTACTGTCCAAACAACAGAAAAATTCGTTTGTTTTATACCAAAATATCACGCGATGCGATAATCATAAATCATAACCTCGGATAAAGTATTTTCTTTAAGAAGATGTCCAGTATCTGTGTCCAGTTCACTGTAGTATACCTATACCATCCTTATGTTTTCAATGTGAATATATATTTAAACCAGATCCCCTTGTCCGGCCAATGCAAGTGCACAGTGAATGACTTGTCTCGGCTACTGTCGACGGTGCCCGGCCTAAAGGGCGCCCCGGGCCCTCAAGGGCCAACAGGCGCGGATGGCACCACCGGCGCACCGGGTAAAACGGTAAGATTATTCACATTGATTTATTTGTAACTAGCGACCCACCCCGGCTTTGCACGGGTTAACAAATTATACATAAACCTTCCTCTTGAATCACTCTATCTATTTAAAAAAAACGCAATAAAATCCGTTGCATAGTTTTAAAGATCTTAAGCGGCCCACTGATTAACAGTCCGCCGGACAGTATCGGCCTGTCAGTTGTTCGGAACTGTCAACTTTTTGTTCTAACTGACAGGCCGTCCGGCGGACTGTTAATCAGTGGGCCCCTTAAGCATACATAGGGACAGACAACGGGAAGCGTCTTTGTTTTATACAATAACTATAAATTTATTTATAGGCGATTATAAACATTACAAATAATTATTAAAATTACCTTATTGACAAATGTATTTTATTCCTTGACAGGGACAAATGGGTGATCCAGGTCCTCCAGGCCCAATAGGGCCAAAAGGTGACAGAGGAGAGAGGGGAGATATTGGCCCTTCTGGCCCAGAAGGTCAGCCCGGGCCAAAAGGGGAGCCAGGAGTGGATGGATCCGCCGGTCCACAAGGACCCCCTGGACCTCCTGGACCCGCAGCAGCTATCATGGTAAATTAAATATAGTATTATCAAACATAAATATATTTTGTGTAAATGTATTTTTATTCTGTAAGGTAATAAATAGAATCTTTAAATATTAGATATTTAAAAAATTACACTTAACTGAAAAAATATTACAAAATAAGCATGTTTATTGTATCAATTTTCTAACAGAATTCAATTTAATTAACAAAATCTGAAAATCACACTTTTCTTGCGTAGATTGCATTTTTGACAATTCCGAAATAAGTATTCTAAATAATTTAAGTACCTACATATTTTTGCCTTGTCATAATCTGGAGGCACGGCCGTGCCCCCGCCAAGGCGAGACATACTATAGTCATAGTGAGGTTTAAAATAGTTACAACATAATCATTTCTATTCTGATTTGTCAGGAATCAACCGGATTAACCGTAACCGGTCTACAGACCGAGAGAGGACCTATGGGACCCCCAGGCCCCCAAGGCGACCGGGGTTATCCGGGTAACAAAGGGGAGAGGGGATTACACGGGTCCAAGGGCGACAAAGGAGAACGGGTAAGTGTACTTGTGTGATGATTAGATAGATAATATTAAATCTCCAACACACCTGTAGGCTTAACACGAGTACGCCGCCGCGACAATATATCATGTGCGAGATATACTACAGGTAGAAAAAGGAGGGTAGTCTATCTCTCGGTGAACTCTAGTTAAACGAAGCATACTGAATAATTCTAGAGCATAAAAAAAAACTATGGATGCGTGACATGCGTGAAAAAAGTTTTTATTCACCGCCATTTGACGTACAGTTTATCTTTTTTATCTTTTAATTAGTTTTAAGTATGTGTTTAGATAAAGTAGTGTATGTAACTGTACATAATTAGGCTTAAAACACTCGTGTGATCATATTAAGATACTCACTAACGTTCGTTTCTTAAACCCACACTCGTGTTTTAATGCCTTTCGTTATGTAGCAGTCACATAAACTACTATTATTTACTATGTGAAATTACGTAACGCTGGTAAATGCGTTAACATTTTTGTTTGGGCTTTGAAAACATTTTACGATAGTTTACACTCAAATAGAAACATCCTTTTTTAATTTTAAATATATAAATAACAATATCATTAAGCAAGCGTTTAAAGTGAAACTCGTAACTTCAATAATGTTCCTGTTACTTGTGGTACGGTCCACTTACAAGACTTCAGTTGTATGTCGATTTTGTAAAATAAGATTAACCGGTCCTTCATAAAACACTTTGTCACGAGAAGCGAAATTAAAATAAAATCTCTTACGACCCTCGCTAATTTAGTAGGTACGCGTAGAATAAATTCGGGGCTAACGCAATAAGCGCCGGCTTGACCCTCGTAACGGACGTTATGTTACTTCAACCCGTGAGCTTATAACTGTGTTACTAGGGTTATGTGGGGCTGAGGGGCCCTCATGGAGCGAAAGGCGAGCGCGGACAGCCCGGACGCGATGGCACGCCCGGTCTACCTGGCCCTCACGGCCGGCCAGCAGAAAAGGGAGAGAAAGGTAACAAACTAACTCAACCATCAAATTTTATGTTACACTATGACCCTTATTTATGCGCGGGGAACTCGTTTGCAAGATTTTAGGGCTATATTGCAACGATTTGGAAAATCTTTATTTTTTACGCCGGACCTTTTGAAGTGTCAAACGTACAGGTTGCTCGACTTTTATTGCCTTCGAACGTAACTTTTGTTCTTTATTCTGCAGAGACATTTTGTTTTTCTGCAAATGACGTTATTTTCTGAAAATGAGTTTTGTTATTCCGTAGTTACAAGTTCCATTGCTGTTTGACATAGTTCACAGGTCTTATTTTTATTCAATTTGTCGAACTATATTCTTTTATTCGTATTTGGCATTTGTTTTTGTTGTTTATTTCGAGATTTTTATACTTGGATTAACATCACATGTCCCTTTTATATCTATGTTTTTCTGTTATCGCAGTCTAGTAAATAAAAGAGACTGACATCCCCCATGGCAACGCCGCGAAAATCGTTATTGAAGTACTTAGTCGTCATTAACTATAATATTCTTACCTTTAAGTTATCTGCGTATGAAAGCTAAGTTTTCATATCTTTATTATTCAAAAACTGATAAGACAGTTGCATTTTTATCTTTAATATTATGAAATCATTTACTATAACAGGTGCCCAAGGAACTCCTGGCCCGCCCGGGCCCCCTGCACCTGCCATTATTGACAATTCAATAGCAACGGGTACTGCAAGCAGTAGTAAGTTAGATTTACTTAATTAAGCACTTTACTTAACAATTGAGCGTAGTTTCGAGAAAACACGAGTTGAAACTTTGACCCTCAAATATGGGAATTTAGAAACGCTTTTTTACTAATTTAGTTCTATACATGAAATTTTTGGGATGTTATTATTGCCTTAAATTGGTAAAATTGATATTTTAAATTCGGAAAATGTAAAATATTGGCCGACAATAAAATGGGATGTGTTAGTTATCATGTTTTACCTGTACACAAAATGGACTAACTTTTGTGGATTACGTAAAAATTATATAAAAAATGAATATCAATGATAGAAAATAATGAGAAAAATGAAAAAGATCTTTTTACACGGCATTATAAGTAAATTCTAAAAACTAACGTAGCAATAAAAAGTAATAAATGACATGCAACGTGTTATTATTTACAGGTAAACAATTATAAGTGAATTCTTCTTGCAATTTTTGAATTTTCCCTCCATTAGTGAAGAAAAATAGGCACAATACGCTCCTTATTAATTAAATAACTGCAAAAAACGTATATTGCTGATTTTCTTGCGATTAATGAGCATATTTTAATCAGTTTTAAGTGAACTTAATACTATCTAGTAGTAAACTATACAACGTCTTAAAAGAAATGTCTACAGGTAAATAGTAATGAATAATGTTATAGAGTTTTACCAGTTGCTGTAACTAGGTTCTTAATTATAGTTACATTCAGGCAAATAATGTAAAGGTTACGTGACCAGTTTTATGAAATATGTAGTTTTAAATGCCCTTATTATTTTTTACGTGCACATTATATTTTATTTCTTGTCTTTTAGTACGTTTTTACACTCTCTAACTTTCTAAATAATAAATATAAATTAAAAAATGCCACATATATATATATAAAACAATAAAATTTGAACAAAACTGTATATATAACTCATTTTTGACTATTTTGTCAGTTATCATGTTTTGGAAGTATACCGACGATATTATGAATGTAAGATTGTTTGTTCGAAAGTTTGTTACTTAATTACTTATCTAAAAATTGCTAAACAGATTTAAATTATTTGGCACACGAATGGTCAGTTTAAAACCTTAATTAAAAACTTGTAAGACAATAAAACCCTTCATTTACCTTCCAGTTCTCACAACAATGTTTACCTATACAAAATCATTTTGTCTTTGCTGTTCACAATGCAGTAATGTCCACAAAAAAGTACGATGAAACGTGCAAAAAATCTAGCCAACTTGCGCAAACATAAAAGCATAGCTACTAATAATCCAACCCATTTACGTCTATGTGCAAAAGAAATTGAAAATAGAAAAACATATTTTCCTTAGCATATTTTGTTTGACAAACTGGTAAGAAATGAGAAACTCCTCCCGTTTAGTGGTAGAACAAAACTTGCGCATTTCCTAGATTTTATAAGAGACTAGTTTATTAATAAAGTCTGTCTATCTTTAGACAAAGAAGTGGTCCTTATACTCGTAACTATTAGCGTAACTACGTAGCGCTTATCACAGCGTAGCGTAGTGCTTAGCTGAGGTTGTAGCAAAATTTTATAGCGTTTTGATATCTCGTTAGTATCTACGTCTATTTATGATACAAAGAAAGAAAAAAATAATGGCATTACGTTTTAGGCGCAGGTAGTTTTGCAAAATAATTGTGTAATAAATGAATAGAAATCATTATATATAACGAATAATTTTTAATTTTATTAAGTCCAACTACAGTAGTTGTGTGTAGTGTGTAGTAACTAGGTACAAGTACAACGATTGCTAGTTCTAAGCTATATGGTACGGTATGTGGTAGCTAGAGGTGACCGATCACAATGAAATTATAATAAAGTCGATAGAACACATACATAACATCTGCAAGGTCTATCTTTTTACCTTACCTGTCTCTGATTTTATCTTATCTCCTGTTATTGGATGCATACCGCGTCGTGTAGCCAGCTTTGCAACAGTTTATTTAGTGTCAAAGCTATTTCAGAATACATTCCTAGACATACGAGTACAGCAGAGCGCTAGTACGCAAGGCGTAGCGATGGATTTACGAGTATTTAAGAGTATGAGGATATTCGACAAAAATGAAGTACAAATATACTTAACCAATCTATTTATGCTATTTATTTAATATATTAACCACGATCTTGAGTGGAGCCAAGCATCAGGCTATAATCAATAGGCTTTTCCGTTAAAGAAACCTTTTCCAGTGAGTCCCGTTTTACTCAATACAAAATCTCATTTTAAAATTCTGAAATAATGATGTCGGTTACCGGTACATTAGGTTCTTAGGTAACACTTGTTTGTGTAACGAATAACTCTTGTTGTATTTTATACGTTTTCCATAACAGAACAAGACCATTTCCTTTGTAAGCCTCTTGTATTTCTCAGTTTTGTTTGTCGGCTAGGTTTTGTGCTCTGTTTCCACAAATTAAGGTTCCATTTTCATTGAAAACGTTGAGCACGATGCAAGTTTGAGTTTTCTTAGCGGGAATTCCAGATTTCATCTTGAAGATTCGCCTTCACCGCTCATTATACTGGGTTGTACTTGTAACTAGCAACGCATTTCAAATATTTCATCTTCTTTTTACATTCACCAGAAATTGTATCACACGATTTTATGCCTTTTTAACTAAGATCGTCTCAGTAAATCTTTGCGCATTTCGTCGTGTAAGATTGCATGCCTCCCGTCACCCAATTTGAACTTAAATTTTATGTAATTTTGCTATAATTCACCTGTGCGTCTCGCAGAAAATACCAATTTACAGTGAGCTGCAAAATTGCATGGAGAAATTATGAATGAATTCATTTATAAATTCGCCATGCACTTTTACGGCTGATGGTTCGCTCGAATCGGCCTCCCGTTGAGTGATGTATAACTGCTTAAGCTGCTGTACTGTGAGACTATGGGATAAGTTTTATATGTCAATCTGTGTAAGAATGTTCCATAATATTTATTTATTTACACTTTGTGAGTTAAACGTTAGTCCTATGTGCTCCATCTATTATAAAATAGTGATATTTGGGGGGGAAATATAAATTGTTATGTATACGTAATGTTCGCAGGCCCCCGAGAAGTAGCAGCGCTCGTGAAGGCGGTAAAGGGGGAGAGGGGTGAAAAGGTAATTACTTCCTTGTCGATGTAAATTTTAGCATTTTACTAAGTCGTACCCGTTTTATGGCCTTGTATAAAGCAAACTAAATCAAAGCAACTGATGGTAAGTTGGCTCATAGTGTGGATATAAAATCTCCAGATTCTAAGTGTCCTTATAATTTTATAATTTTATAATGTTTTTATGTCATAGTGCTGATAAGATAAGGTCATACTGAACAACGCTGTAAATAGATTAACATAAACTTTAATTTAAGAGGCACTTAATTTCTATTTACTTCACAAATCGAGCTTTAGTTTAATGAAATAGTTTAGTATAATTAATCTTACAGGTAAATAAACACCTAGTACCCACCATAACTAATGCGACTACACAATAACATCAGTAACCACGATATCAACTAACACATTTTGACGTACAGATTACGTAACCTGACGATAACACCTGACTTATCGGCCTCACCTTGGTTCACCTCACCCTATGAAAATATAAAACAATGTCTACGGCCTGAACCCCATAATATAAAGCGAAAAGTTACAAGTTTTAGGTGTTAATCGGCTACTTTAGCACGATCAACGTAAACTTAGCCAATGGTAAGAACCCCTTTGAACACTATTGGCGGGTTAGATTTGTTACATTGTACTTGGGCGTTTTTTTTTGTTGTCTCCTACACTTTTTTTTTCATATTTGGGATTTTTTATGTTATTTCTACTCAGAATCACGAGCTCTTTCTATCGTAATAGGCGAAAAAAAGTGTCCCAAAATTTCCATACATTTTTCGATCTTTCCATTTCGCGACCGCCATACAAAGTCTATGAAAAATGGTGACGGAATGGAAATAAAAACTTAGGACACTTTTTTTCTCCTATTAGGATAGAAAGAGCTCGTGATTCTGAGTAGAAATAACATAAAAAATCCCAAATTTGAAAAAAAAAAGTGTAGGGGACAACAAAAAAAACGCCCACTTAACAAATGTGTTTATAAAATGAGGTCTTGAACGAGAACAAGAACCAATAATGTATTTTTACAGGCAATACTTAATATACCTATATATTTTATCTCATAAAAATAAAATGAAATTCTTCAGTTGCATGTAGCAGGCATCTTTTTATCATCTCGATTAAGTGAAATGAAACATTATTCAATATGCTTCAGTTAAGGTACTGTAGGTATATTATTTCACTTTTATGATTCCATTTTTTTTGTAATGAGCTATTGCTTTTTATTTCAGTTCTTTCACTGATAGGCCTTCCATATTGAAAGCAATCCAAGCCCGTTCATAAATGAACCCACGCAACTTACCTTTTTTATGCCTCTCGTATAATAAAATAATACAATACCGATAACCTAATTAATGTAGCATTAAAATCCCATTGTTGACAAACAATTGAATTACGTATAACAAACATTTCAAGCGACAGAAATGTTGGATAGTTTTAACGTATATGACAAGTAAAGTGATAGGTATTGATTACATCTATTATTTTGTGAGGTCAGCTGTATAAAGCCCGCATTAAAAACACGTACGTAACACACAAAACAAAACAACTATTAGCTCAAATAGATTATTGTTTTTTAAATAAAGAGGGTAATTTTCGATGTCATCCGTAGCTTCCGGAAAATTATAGCTTAGAACATTGACCTGACAATTGTGAGGTAACACGAAATCAGCAGCGCATGACTTCACAAATTATATATTATGAATTATGAGCATTATAAGCTACGAAATGTCTAAGAATAAAGTATAAGACATTTCTAAAATTTATAATATTCCCATTAGAGATATGGCACAAGTTAAAGTTTTGAACTAGTGGTAATGTTAAACAGTAACGCTATAATTTATAGCTCACTTGATAGAAAATGGAATCAAATAACTTACAAATCCACCTGAACTTTAAGCTGAGAACAACATAATTATATCTCTATAAAATATGAATGGACTATTAAATATTCAAATGTTAGTTACATAAAATCAATAAACTGATGGATTTGATATTCAATGTTTGAAATTTTAAATAGGGTGAGAAAGGCACAAGGGGCATGGAAGGCCCACAAGGTTTCCCTGGAAACGACGGGAAGCCAGGAGAGCGCGGCGACATCGGACCATCAGGTCTGCCCGGGACGCAAGGACTTCCTGGCCTTACAGGGCCGAAAGGGGAAAGGGGCGAAGCTGGCCCACCCGGCCCGGTGGCTCTTTCGAAGGAGGAAGCCTCTGTTTGGACAAAGGTAAATAACATCTGGTTTATACCATAATTCATAGCATTTCATTTTCCAGAATTTTATATTCGTAATAATGATATTTTTTTATATACACATTTGATTTTCTGGGTTTTAAACTGATTTTGTTTTTGTTTAAATCAGGCTTTTCTAATAGGTATGATAATAAATTAACAGTGAATAATCAGCTTGATGAAAAGTTCATTACAGTAAACTTAATTTTACAAAATTTAACCAAAAAATCTACCTAAAGTTTACTTTTGGACTTAATTTGTGAATTGTTCGAATACTAGGATCTAATAAGATCCTTTATTATTAATAGTGGTGGTCATGACCCTCGCTCCGGGTCGTTCCTTGTGCAAAGGTTGACCATCGCGGTTAAACGTGGCAACGCGGCGAGCGTGATGGGCTCCTTTGCATCTGGAGGGGCGCGCACGAATTCTGTGAATAGGTTTTGAATTTGTTAGTTGTTAGTTTAGATTAAGAGTAGTAGTAGGCTTTGTTTAGTTTTACGAGTTATTTAAGTAAAGTTAATTTTAATATTATTTATTAATTTTATTAATATATTCTATCCGCCATAGCCATATTTTTGACACTTAATATTGCAAGCAGCAGCAATTTAACATCTAAAAAGTCTGGGCTTTTCGTAGCAAATAGAAGTTTAGTAGAAAATTTGTTCAAGAGCGTTCTCTTGGAAAATTTGATAAGATCAAATTCTGTGTTAAAAGAGCAGTAAAGGGAGAAATTCTAGGAAGAATCTACAACAAGCGTGCACAATTTGCTTATTAGAGTTAAAAAAATGATATTTATAAAGAACTTTCTACTTTTAACTATGAATTTTTATTTTTTAAATATTGAATGCTTTTTTCGGTAACAAAATTCAACACGAAGTAAACTTCAGCTTTGTAAAAAAAATGTTAATTTATTAATTCAGATTAATTCTAATAGTCAACATCAAATAGATAATAACAGCCAAAGTGGCAAATATGTCGGAAGATATCCTTATTTTATGGTAACAAAAAGTGTTACTTGGGCACTTTCACTATTTGGCCGCGACTGTACTGCACATTTAATACTACGTATTTCATCTCAGGGCGAGAAAGGCGAAACAGGGCCACGAGGCAAGCGAGGACACCCGGGGCCTCCAGGCCCTAGGGGGCCACCGGGAGCCCCTGGGCCTCCGGGTTCTCCCGGCACGGATGGCACCTCAGGCGATATCGGACTACCTGGCTGGACGGTAAGGATTATACTAATATTGCTTTAGAAATGTTGACATTTAGCAAGATAAAAGAACGATAATCTGCAGAACGACAAGCATTCACTGATTTAGATTAGCACAGGACCGAGGAGTGATGTAATAAAGAAGTGGCCTATATGTACTCAGCGGATACAGGTTGAATATATAAATATATAGAAAACAATGGTATAAAGTGAGATTTTTTTACCTCAATTCTAGTTGTTCCTGTTAGCCGTGCGTAATTTATTAATGTAATTACATTTAAGTCATGCGTCTCAATTGAAATTTAAGGTGACAGTCCATTTCCAACCGCGCTGCACTACTGTTCATTTTACTATGGAAATTAACAGTAACAGCGACGTGTTCAGTACCAGTCAGCTGCGGTCAGTTAGCTGCGGTCAGAAATGGAATGTTACCCTTACAAGTTCAGGTAGTTTGTTCGATAGACAACTTATTCGAATAGGTACCTACTTATACCACGAATCGCCCTGGGCATATTACGCTCTGAACGATTGGTGGTATATTCGATTACTTAAGGTATATTCGATTTGTGGCACAGAAATACGCTGCAGGGTACTTCAGTATCAATCAACTAAATATTACATTAATCTATATGTACACGGCTCAAAGTTCAATACGAGTAATTAAGGATGAAATCATGTTATTTTAAGCGGACTGTGTCGTGCTATATATAACAAATGAATATTGTAATCACCCGCTCATTTCATTATGTTAATTATTATTTTAATCCCTCAAAATAATTCAATCATCATTATTGTAATCTATCCGGTGGCGAATGCACTAGTCCCAAAACGCACTATTAGTCAATACACTCTAATTTCGAAAGCCCCTCTTCTCATAAGAAACTAGGCCCAAAATACCATATTTCCAAAAAGGCTCATTCTCGATTTACACGAGAACCATTGAGAACTAGTCCCAAAATACACCTTTCCCAAAATACCCCAAATTGTGTTCACCTGTGCGTGGCGTAATACTTTATTCTCATAATGCGTAGGTCTCAAAACACTCTAGTTCCAAAATACCCTATTTTTTTGGAATGTCTCTTTGTGACTGCTTTCAGCCGTAATCATTACCCGTTTGATGCCTAAAATTTTTTTTTCAAAAATAGGATTTATTTAATTATTATTTTGAGCTATACAGGGTGTAATCGTTAAGTGTTGCTCGGCGATAGTTCCGTAAATATAGCAGATATCAGAAAATTTCAAATTGATATCGAAAGTGCATATAGTGAAAGTGAAGGGCAATATACACACGAGTGTTTTAATGCCTGTGTTGATAAAGCAGTGTATGGAACTATCATAATTAGGTGGGCGAGAAACTACCCTCATTTATGGCATTAAATAATTAAATAATGCCATAAATGAGGGTAGTTTCTCGCCCACCTAATTATGATAGTTCCATACACTGCTTTATCAACACAGGCATTAAAACACTCGTGTGTATATTGCCCTTCACTTTCACTATATGCACTTTCGATATCAATTTGAAATTTTCTGATATCTGCTATATTTACGGAACTATCGCCGAGCAACACTTAACGATTACACCCTGTATAGCTCAAAATAATAATTAAATACGTAAATCCTATTTTTGAAAAAAATATTTTAGGCATCAAACGGGTAATGATTACGGCTGAAAGCAGTCACAAAGAGACATTCCAAAAAAATAGGGTATTTTGGAACTAGAGTGTTTTGAGACCTACGCATTATGAGAATAAAGTATTACGCCACGCACAGGTGAACACAATTTGGGGTATTTTGGGAAAGGTGTATTTTGGGACTAGTTCTCAATGGTTCTCGTGTAAATCGAGAATGAGCCTTTTTGGAAATATGGTATTTTGGGCCTAGTTTCTTATGAGAAGAGGGGCTTTCGAAATTAGAGTGTATTGACTAATAGTGCGTTTTGGGACTAGTGCATTCGCCACCGGATAGATTGTAATCACTTTAATATTCACACAGCATTTATGTACCTATTACCAATTCATTACTAATCTCGCAGCATTATGGTATTAGTCACTGAGGCGATACGGAACACTAGATTTAATTAGAAAAACCGCGTTTTCACTAACGACGAGTGTTTACGGTAACATAATTATAACAGAGTATATTAAATGTTCGTATTTGTAAAGCATTTGTGACCGCCGCGCCGTGTGTTCTGCGCCTTATGTTAGCTTAAATTAGATGTGTCAACCGAGATAATCTTTACAGGGACCACCTGGCGCCACGGGCCAGCCAGGACCTCAAGGGCAGAAAGGTGAAAAAGGCGACCCTGGCCTCAGCCCGCTCGACCTCGGCAAGGTAATCACTCACGACAAATGGCCTAGCGGAACAAAAAACAAAACAATGACGCGCCGCTAGGGACTAGGCCGATTTATTCCACCCTCGTATTTAATATTTATTTATAAGTCACTTTTGATGGACTTTGTCATCAGATATATAATTTGAAGATGTCATATAATTTAGATGATTTTGTGAAGTTAAATTTATATTTATTTAGGAATACCTACGAGTTGCCTTAAGAAAATAAAAAGTTTTCAAAGAACTCGAATCTCAGCTGTAAGAATATTCTGACATTTTTGATTAATTTAGGTAATATTACTTTCGGTTTCTCTGTCCCACATGACGGTTTAACATCATGCATTGTACAATTTTACATGCGGTAATATAGAATTACTTAAAATACACTGAGCATATTTTCTGTCTAATCTGTGTGTAGAAAATACCAATTTTGCAATTATGTAACCATTTACATCATTAAAGATCAGGCAGGTCCTTTTCCCTAAAAGTTAAACAAATAAATCTAAACTTTTCATGCCAAGCTACAACAGCCTATTTGTTTTCCTAAAGATAAAAGGTGAAAAAGGCGATCGGGGCTACGATGGCACGCCGGGCAAGGAGGGTCCGAGAGGCCCGCCGGGGCCTGCCGTTGCGCCGGTCCCTAACACCAAGTACATGCCGGTACCCGGCCCGCCTGGCCCGCCTGGTCCCCCGGGGCCGCCGGGATATTTGAACGAACTACCTGACATGTTGACCGATAGCCCAGGGATTAATCGCCGGGAACCCGGTACAGGTAAGTGCGATTGCTCTAGAGATGGAATTAGCAATAACGTTCCAATAATGGATAACGCTATAGGCCTGGTTTGAACGATATGTAATGAGATTTTAATCGAAAATTCTACGCTGCACATTAACCGTAGAAAAAAAACTTATATGACACTTACTCTTATTTTTATATGGCTAGAACCTCAACAAATTTTGAAGAATATGGTTCCATGTAACCTAACATAAAGCATGACTTTTAGCACAATTGTAGCTTTTACAAACATGACAAGTTGATGTATGCTCTCTTCATGACGGCATATGTTTGAAGCTAAGAGCTGGTACAACATACATCGCAAACCGATATATAATAATGTTTTGTGGTATTTACATGTTATAGTTTTAAATTTACCGTAGTAAAGTTATTATAATTAGTGGTTAATTAAATATGTCGACGTTTCCTTCAACTACATTTTTTACAGGAAAACAGCGTGATTCTCTCCACACACTTAGAATATTGAACCAAATGGGTTTGCAGTACCGACCAGAATCATACGGTATGTCTTTTAAATGCATGTTGATTTGTTTGTGTGTTTTGTAAATTTATTTGTGTTGTCTAGTTTTTGTAATATGGATACGCTGTCCGAAATAAACGCATTTTTTTTTTTTTTTTTTAAATAATTAAAAATATTAAAACGCATAATAAAATAGTATAAATAATTGATCAATTTCTAAATTAATAATACTTTATTTTTACTTTGAGAAACGAAACATTATAGACATATTGAGTAACGTAGGTACACAATAAAATAAAATTTAGATAAGTTAAATCTTTGTACATTTTATATTGCATTCCCAATAAAATCATATGCTGCACTTCGAAATAAACAAGAACCATGAAATATTCTGAGAAACATATAACAGAACTCGGACGATTTTCAATTTCGCTAAAAGTTTCCGTTGTCAAATAGTATAAACCAGAAAACTTAAGTGTAATATCGAAGTAATAACGAAAAATATTTATGAGTTTAGAGAGAACATTTTGTACCTCGCAGGCCTTCGTGATGGCTTGGACCCCCTTGGGGACAACGGCGAGTTCGAGGACGACGAAGATGGACGGACTATCGTAGGAACTATCATATTTAAGACAACGGAATCTCTTCTGAGAGTAAGTACCATCATGATTAACGATACGCAATTCATTTCAATAAAATACTTATCCATTGAGACATATTGGATACAAACGATCAATTTACTTTAAGGTTTGGTATCGCATGAAATTAATTTAGTTCCAATTTTAGAAAATTTTGTCATTTTATCGAATTAAACTTGCTCGTGCCGGCCAGATACTTTGTTATTGCTTTATTGGGTCAAATATCTCGAATATTTCATTTCATTCATTTTCTTTCCTTAATATTGTGAACAAAAGTATTTATAAGAATATAACAGCTAAGCGAGCCGTAGTACAATCCAGTGTAAAAATATGGGTGCACAAATCATCTCAAAAATATGTCCTATAGCTCTTGTCAGTAAATTAAGAATTATGGGACATATTTTTGAGTAAGTTGTCTATACTTACCCATATTTTTACACTTGACTGTACCTATATAATAGCTCTGCCTAAGTTTGCTCTAATTCAAGTGACGCATTATTGTGTGTAGTTTAGTCACCCTAAACCCTCACACGTATATTAATATCCGTGATTGCTTATGGTTTCCTGACAATTACGGAAATCAATCAAGGATTTGCTTGAGGTTTATATATAGAAATAATTTGTTATGGAATTACACTTAGTGACGGTAGCGTGTCTTTGAGTAGTTTCCAAAAACTTTTATTGTAATGTATCACTTTAGTAAATGTTTGTAATTTGTTTAATTTTTTTCCATTATTTGATAGAATCAAAGCGTTAAAATGATTGAGAGCCCCGTGCAATATTAATCTGGCAAATGATAGATTGAAATTATGTCCACTAAAAGTTCTTTGACCTTTTGCTACATTTTTTCTACATTTCTTGAGTATGACCTGGTACATAATAAAAGAATTCGACTTCAAATATCAATATGGTGCAAAATTGAGTTACTAGTTTTATAAAAAAAATAACTTTAACAAATTTCAATTCAAAGCGGATAAACGTGTAACTTTTGCAGGCGTATTTTTAGCGACTAAACCACTGGGCTATTAACTAAACTTAAACTGCAGCCAATGAAAAGTAATCCGTTTTATTTCTTCTCAGTTAGGTAGAAACAGCCAACTGGGCACACTGGCATACGTCATTCAGGAGCAGGCGCTGCTTGTCCGAGTCAACAATGGATGGCAATATGTAGCGGTAAGCGAGTTTTGACTTGTTAAGAGTCTCAAGAACCTACCCGCTGCCATTTAATCGAAGTTACGCTACTTACTTACTTACTTACTTGGCTGGCACGATGACCAGATGATGAAAATGAGTCTTGACCTCCACTCCAACACAAGAGCACGCCACTTTGCTCGGTCCAGAGCGGTATCACGCCAGCTTTCGCCGACGCTCACGGAGATCTGCCTCCACTCTGTCCGCCCAACGACATTTAGGATGACCAACAGGACGGCGTCCAGTTGGTTGACCCAAGTAGGCCCTTTTGTCTACCCGATCTTAAACCGTCCTTTCGAGGTAGCCAAGCCAACGGAGTCGAAAACAACGGAGAAGTTACGCTAATGATTTTATAATTAAGAATGACATAAATTTGGTATGAATATTCAAGTAGCATAATATATTATTATTTCAGCATGTCGTTTACAAATTAGGGCGTAACTTTGATTGTGTGGGAGCGGCCTTTTGGCAACGGGTTCTGGTGACTCTTAATCCATGGTAGCAGAGTGCATTTTATTACGACATGTTTATTAATTATAATTTAAAGTAGGTAGGTATTGGATGATTACAATTGATTCTTACTTGTTCATTTAAAAAAAGTAACACCTATGGGGTTATTTTTTACAACCGTTTTGTTTGCTTTGATATAGACTGAAAAAATAAGAATCAGTTGGAACATTTCTAAGTACGGTATCATAATAAAATTGGCACTTCGTGTTTACGTTTGATGTATTACTTTATAATAGTTACGATTTAAAGTAATAATCGTTTCACATCGCATGAATTTCCAGTTCATGCATAACAACTTAGTATAAATGTTTAAAACCCATTACTATGGTGCTAATACGGTGAAGTGGTAAAAGTGGTTTTAATAAATAGTTAATTAACGCTTGCGGTTATATAATTGGTGAGAGCGGTCGACATAACGCTGCGACATGTTACATCTACCCTGCCTCATTTCCATTTACAGTACAAGTACCTTACTCGAATATAATGAAATGTGACGTAGAAATAGTAGGTATCCACTTTACTCGTAACAATTTTTACCACATTTATAATTCAAAACTATTGGTTATATGACTTGTGGGCCAAGATAACCACGGAGTGGGTGCCCCACGAGTCAAACGCACGCGCAAACATATGATTCCTAAAATACTTAACCAATTAAGTCCAACAGTAGATAAGTCTAGCAGTAAGCAAATATTTAAGAAAAAGCTGCAAGCAAAACTTTTAGATTTAAGTGGTAAGTTAAGTGGGTAGACCACAAAATGATAGAGAGCCCTTTCTCCGCCAGCAAACTGTCCTCAGTTTGGCGGAACATAAATATGTAATAAATACCCTGTAAGTTTTTTTTTTCGATAAATAAATTAATTTAAAAAAAACCGCGGATCCGGCAGACCTCGTCGGCGATGGCGGGATAACTTGGACTCCTTTTTGAGTGACTGGCCAGATATAGCTCGGAACCGGGATGAATGGAGGAAGAGGGGGGAGGCCTTTGCCCAACAGTGGGATACAATAGGCTCACAATAATAAAAAAATGTTTTTTTGTCAACAGATGGGTTCACTGCTAGCGATACAAGCTCCAATGACGAATGGACCAACCAGAGTGCCGCTACAGAACGTTCTAGAAACATCTAGTTTAGTACACCATAAGAACCCGGCGGGCGAAGGACCAGTTGTGAGTATATTTTATTTATTGAAAATTTGTATCAAGAATTTACTTCATCTTGTTTTAACTCGTTCAAAAACGTTAATACCTATGTATGGAAAATAATGACGTGGGCTAATTATTTTTGGCACACCATATTATCCGTATACCTATTCTTTATTGTATTGCTTATACTCTCAAAATTTGTAGCCTCACCCGATTCTAATGATGCTTTTAATAAGTGGCTATTGGCTGTTTGATTAACTACCTATGTAAAATAAACAACGGCAAAGTAAGTTTAAGTATAAGGGAGGTCAGGAGTCCTTTTAACCCGAGGTGATTATTTGGACAAATTAATAATTACGTTTATAATTTGAAAAACGATTCTTAAAATGTTTTTAATTCTTGCTGCTCACTACTCTTGTATGTAATTAGAAACACGTGCAGATAATAATATACCCGCCGATCATTGAAAAAAAAAACGGTCTAATTTTAATAAGAATGGAATAATTATAGTGATAATATAGGTTGTTAGGCCGCAATTTAATTTCATGGGAAACAACCGAATGGTATTAATGAGACAACTACAGAGGATATAGAATTATTAATTTTGGATTAAAAATTATACCAAGTAGGTATATTATGTTAATAAATGCCATGCCATTTTGTGCCGTTTTTGTCTACGTGACAGCGTGATAAAACGTCACTTTCTATCCCGTGGAGTTAAAAAGTGACAGTTCTTTTATCACGTGGATAAAGCGATCCATAATACACCTGCAGGTTTGCCACAGACATTAAAATTGAGTGGCTGATAAGTGCCGCATATATTACTTTACCGCATACGCATAATAATTTTTATCGTAAGGATCAGGGTCGGGAAAACTGTGTAGCAGCGCTAGTAAGTATGTTTGTAGACAGTGAAAAAACTCCGATGCGTAAACTATGTATATTGCACAACTTGTTTTGTGACGAGGATAATACAAAAGAATCCTGTTATTGAAATTACGAAAACATATCAATAGTAATAATACTGTGAACTTCTTTAGTTGCGACTGGCGGCGCTGAACGAACCTCACACGGGTGACATGCACGGCGTTCGGGGGACCAACTACGAGTGCCTCCGACAAGGCCAGAGGGCCGGGCTTGGCGGCACATTCACAGCATTCATATCTTCCAGGTATACTTAAAAAATATGTGGTCATATTTTTCTAGCTTTTTACCTTCAAATATATCACTTTAAATGAAAAATAAATAAACAAATATAACAGGACATTTTTACACAAAACACGTTAAAACAACATCGAGGAAAACAGTAATAATAAAAATACTTTTGGAATACAAAATACAAGAATAAGAAGAAATAAGAAGAAAAACAAAAACTTTAGTAACAATTCAAGCAAATACAAACAATTAAAATATGATCTCTATAACACAAAACAATAAATACTATTGATAGATTCATGCCAAGTTATTCCAACCACAGTTAGGGCAGCAAACAAGTAGTTAAAACCCCACTGGAAACAATTACACAATTCAATAATTCTGTATCAATACGTATCACTCGCCGGACTCAAATGTGCAAAATTCTGTAAACGAAAATATTGAATATTCTCAGTTCCGCCCGACATTGTGGCTTCGCTATAGAGCCTGTAGTGCTAATGGCTTTTCCACTTTGGATCCATTTCCTGCTGGAAGATTTACATCAGGATAGTAGGCGTAATGTTTGGATTTGTTATTCTACAAATCATTTGATTAAGCGTAAACCACTGTTACATAAATAATGTTAATTGTTGGTGGTTTGGAATAAATAATAAAATTAAAAGGTTTAATTTTACGACATTTTGTTACCGATTGATATACCTATACATATATCAGGTTTTTTGTTATTTGAGGGCAACGATTTGCCTCAGTTCACATTGGACTTGGATATATCAACCGGGATATGAACCGTGATTACCTTTTGTGTTGTTTCGAGCTCCGGATATTTCGACGCAGTTACATACACCCCCGGTCCCGGTTATCCCGGTCGATATAAGTCTAGTGAAACTAACCGTGAATCATTCAAAACCGTTAAGTTCACATTTTTTTATCAAGGGTTCAAACCATGGATTCGATCGTGAGCTGGGTGGACCGTGGGATCCCGGTGGTCAACACCCGTGGCGACGTGCTCTTCAACTCTTGGGGAGAAATGTTCGACGGATCTGGTGCTTTGTTTGCGCACGCGCCTAAGATCTACAGCTTCAGTGGGAAAAACGTGCTTATGGACTCTGGCTGGTGAGGCACCTTACAATTTTATTATATTTTTTTTCAGATCAAGATATTTTTGTTATTCTAAGTGCTTATTTACTGTTCAACCATTCTTTCTTTCCACGTTCTGTAAGAATCAATAGCCATATTTAAATTAAGTATGATTTCAAACCTGCTTGAATGTATTGCTCGGCTCGCTCATTATTTTCAACTAATAATCAACATAAGGCTATTTCGTTACTTAATCTGGGTCCAATATTCAAAATTCAAACAGAGTAGAAATTATAACGTTCCACTTGCTAAGATGATCAGACATTCTTTGGCTTCATTCACTTTCAAATTTATGATAAAAAAATGTAAAATAAATTATAAATGTTTTATTTTATATATTTTTTTATATTTGTAAATGTATAAATATAACAATATATTATTGTTGATGATATATTGATTCGTGATTCGTACTTCATCTCCACGTTTATTTAGACCATGCCATAAGCCATTAAGTCCGCTATTTGTACAATTTTGATCGTGCAGTAAAGTTAAGTGAATATCCATAGCACCTTGCTGGACACTCTAGTTAATCCCATCGCCTAGGCGTAATCCCATTGTTCTTTTTATTGTTTCTGGAGCAGTGTCCAGCCCGATTTTAGACAATAATTAAATATAAGAGAAAATACATATTCCATTGCTTTCAGGCCAACCAAAGCTGTGTGGCACGGCGCCAGTCCTAATGGCGAGCCCGCAATGGACGCGTACTGCGACGCCTGGCACAGCGGCAGTCCGGATAAGTTCGGGCTGGCCTCGTCACTGCGCTCAAACAAACTGCTGGACCAAGAAACGTGAGTGTTTTTCTAACTTGAAAGGTTAAAGGCCCCTTTCAGACATGGCGGAATCCGCGTGGAGTGGACGCAAACTGCGCGGAGCTTTATTATAAATTTATAACGTCAGGTGACAAGCAAAAGTCACTAAGTACCACCACAAGTTCATAGCCATAGTGAACCATATTAGTACGAAAAGAAGGTTGATTTTTGTTTAAATATTTTATAGTAATTAGTGACTTTTTGCTTGTCACCTGACGATAATGGCATCATACTAATATGTTAATACTACACTACGCTACATTTCCGTCGTAGTATGAACAATCTAGTGTTGTTGTTTGTTTGGTTTTCATTTTAAAACAACTGCGAACCAGTGATATATACATAGATATGGTATGATATATATAGGGTGAACAGGCACCTTCTGGGCAGGCTCGCTCTATCGTAGGCCACGTCTTCGCCTCGGCTAGTCTGTGGCCATGAGTAAGCCCATTTATAATTTTAAAAAAATATATATATATGCGGGAAATGAAAAGGAAATTGGGGTATATATACGTTACGCAATTAAAGATTTTAATTGAATAAATTCTTAATGAGTCAATACCAAGTTACCAATTTCCCTCCATAAACCTTCGAGGACAAGGCATATCGATTGTCTTTAATAAACAGTCTGAAATTTGACATTAACGTCTGTAACTTAAGTAACTTTCGTTGTTGGGAGAATACTTAGCACAGAATCAACTGAAAAATTAAGATTAATATATAATTAATCGTTATCTTTTTGCTAGTATAGAAACATTTATACCCTTTAATTTATTCATACCTACGTACTACTGAAATCAATATTTTAAATTTTCGTATAAGTACTTGCTCTATATTTTTTCCATTAGTATAGGTAGATAAAAAAGTGATATTTAAGTGAGATTCCGATTTTAAAAACTTGTTACTCATTTTCAATTGAGTATTAATTTACTATGATGTACTCATGCTGAGTACCTACGAGAAAACTAGCTAGTGATGTCGAAACGAGACTAAAATGTCAATTTGTAAGTACAAATCAGCGTAAATCAATTTACGTCATAAATTATAGTAAACATATATTATATCACTATACATATACAGCTAATGTCAATTATGTTATCAAAATTCATAATGTAACTGTAAAAATACATTCGCCCTTCACAATATTTCAGCGCACCGCTGTTCCCTGTCCTACTTACACAATATTCTTACAACGCCGCAATATCATCGTTACTCTTTGTACTTCTGACAACAAGCCAGAGGCAAACACGAGCTAATTTAATTTTACATCTTCAAACACTCCTATTATATTTTCCCAACGTAACCTCGCGTCGAGAATTGTAATTTATAGAACGATACGATGAGACATATGTAGTAATTTTTTTGTGTCGTTTTTACTCTTAGGGCTCATTTAGACGGCGCGCGAACTCGCATGCGAGTTTCATCACATTGCGTTATTCGGTCAGTCGGCTGAATTGTTGTAACCTCAATGGCCCGCAATGTAACTAATAAAATCGCATGCGAGTTCGCGCGCCGTCTAAATGAGCCCTTATTTCCGGCACATGTTCTCTTAGTCTTTTCTTGAATTTTCTGAGATCCAGTCACATGCGCAAAAAGTTCTGTTAGCTGTTCAAAAAAACAAACAAGATAAATTATTTAAAAATAACCGTTTGAAAAAATGAAGATCGTCATTTTAAATGTCATACGATTTTTTTTTATTAAGATGGCTTATGGATAGATAGTCTATTCGGAAAGAGAAGAGTCGTGGAACGTATGGGGCCCAATAGATTCCACGACTCTTCTCTTTCCGAACAGACTACCAATTTTCTGGAGCATTGTGTTATGGAAGCTGCCATCTCACTTTACTACTTCCGTTGAGCCGAAATAATTTAGAAGCGTCTATTAGTTTTTTTTTTAAGAATAGGCTTTATAATCTCTTCCTTATAGTTATTATATTTTATAATTTTAGGAATTAGCTAGTATAAATATTTTTGTAACGATGAGATTTTACGAGACTTCCGTTGAGCCGAAATAATTCAGAAGCGACCTAATAACTAATGATTTTTTTTTATAATCAAGGCTTTATAATAATCTTTTCCTTACAGTTATTCTTGCAGTTCCAAATTAATCGTGCTATGTGTCGAGGCAACACCAGTGGACACGGTCAGAAGAAAAAAACGATCCAAGTAAGTATTTTAAATATTTTTTTCACATTATATATTATGTTATCACTTATAACCCTTTATTCCAAAACATCAGTATAAAATATGGATGAAATAAAAATAATTATTTGAGTTCCGTGCAGTTTAAATTATTTTCGGAACAAAGAAATTATTTACTCATTTTTACTTTACAAAGCTGAAAATAATGTTGAATTAAATAACTCGCTACAAACGTTTGATCCCGACATACCTACTAAATTTACTTTTAAAGTCAACAAACCAACTTTAATTGCTCTACAAAGTTACTCTAAAAAGGTAAAGTCGTTGTTCGTAGAAACTAGAAATTTAGTTAAAGTAAGTTCGTATTTATGTAGTTTCACGAGTTCAAAATTCTTGGATACACTTTGTACAAAGTTACGTAAGACGAGATTAACAGTTTTGTTGTTATATTTTTACTGGTGCTCAAGTAGTTTAATAAAATTACAAGAAACATAAAATATT
This sequence comes from Cydia amplana, assembly GCF_948474715.1. Lineage (NCBI taxonomy): Eukaryota > Metazoa > Arthropoda > Insecta > Lepidoptera > Tortricidae > Cydia > Cydia amplana. The sequence goes on along the minus strand of NC_086079.1, from coordinate 12,637,184 downwards.
TATGAATTTGAATATATCTGTGAATTGTTTAGGCACTGCAAGAAATTTTTAAATCAGTCTGACGCAATATTGTGTTGCAATACTGTCACAATATCATTTGTAGACATTTTAACGGCCCTAAAGCCACGTATTCACTATAAACATTTTTGTATAGAAACACTGTTTCAAAACAATGTTTCTCAGAACATGTAAGGTACTGATTACGAAACATTGTTTGTAAACCGTGTTTCTAAACAATAATGAGTATACGTGGCTTTAGTCCCGCTTAGGCTTTGCAATCCGGATCCGAAATCTATGAAATTATCCGGATCTGGATCCGGATCCGCGGATCTTCCCATACATTTCAGATCCGTCGTGCACACCCTAGTCCCGCTTAACCCCCAACATTCACGCGGCGGTCAACTCTTACACGAAAACACGCACAACGTGAAAATTCACGGAGCTTGAGTGCACACTGTAGTTCAATACAATCTATGCGATAAAAAATAAACCGACAAAGTTAAAGTTAGGATCAGGTGAGGTAAATACAAGGCTACAGGGTACGGCTTCTTTTTAAACTTAGTAAAGTAAAGTAAAAAGAAGCCTTGTGTGTAGACTGCTTTTTAAATTGAATTAGGAATGAAATATAAGAAGTTTAAAACTTATAACACTTTAAACTCTCGCGTTTTGTACACATATTTAATTACACAAACGGGTCTACCGCGATATGCGAACGTCGGAATTAAAGGTAAAAACAATGAAATTATATCGCGGTAGACCCGTTTGTGTAATTAAATATGGTTAAAAACTTAGTCTTATTTTTGCCCGTGTTTTATATTTACCCCACCTAACCCTAGTTATGCATTACTAAATTTATTAATAAACAACATTTTTTTTGTATTAGAACAAATTAAATTCTTATCAGAAAATATTTTAAGTAGACACACTACTATATATACTTTTTTTCTTAGTATATGACATTTATTAAAGAAAATTGGTTTTAGATATTGTTAATTTTAACAATAATATATTTATTGTCCCAGGTACCGAACAGCGGATAAGCTACGATTCCTAAAAGACATTAACGATCAACGAAATGATACAAGAGCGACATAATAGATACAGACTCATAGATTCATATAGAACGTAAGAACAATTGTGAAGACTGTACATATTTTTAATGTAACTAGTAAATGCCAGAGAGGCGTTTTTTTTTTAAGTTGTCCCCTACACTTTTTTTTCAAATTTGGGATTTTTTATGTTATTTCTACTCAGAATCACGAGCTCTTTCCATCCTAATAGGAGAAAAAAAGTGTCATAAGGTTTTTATTTCCATTTCGTCGACATTTTTCATAGACTTTGTATGGCGGTCGCGGAATGGAAAGATCGAAAAATGTATGGAAATGTTGGGACACTTTTTTTCTCCTATTAGGATAGAAAGAGCTCGTGATTCTGAGTAGAAATAACATAAAAAATCCCAAATTTGAAAAAAAAAAATGTGTAGGGGACAACTTAAAAAACAACGCCCAGAGACGTTTCTTGAAGCAATCCATGTGGAGCATATCGACAATATACGAATATCGAGTAATTACCTACCTTTACAATTAAAAACAAACAACACTTACATTTTGCTTATAATTTGCTGTTTTGCCATTGTCATTGCCTATTTTAATAGGCTTGTTTTAGTTGTTCTCACTTTAACAAGACATTGAAAATTGTGCAAAAGTCGAATAAATGCTATTCACCACAAATTTATTATTATTAAAATTTAGTTAGATGTCAAAACATTAGTCAAAGTTCCATTTTTGTAAAAATGAACACAACTAATTTTGTTGATAATAGTTTACTTTTTACGATACAAATATGGTACGTAAGTTGTATCTGCATAATAATGTGTACCTCTACAACATATAGCCAAATTCTCTTCTCACCATTTCTATTGTTTTTTCCTACTTGCTCATAAAGAGTTCTTGCTTGAAAAGGTACATGATGTAATAGCCGATGTTACTTCCTAGATATTATTAGATTTTTATTATTAATTAGGTAATGTAAACAAAACAGTTTCATTTTTGTCATTTCTTGTCAATCACTTATCTGGGGGCACGGCAGTGCCCCCGCCAAGTCGAGCAAACATCATATTTACCAGTTGTTATAAAATATTGTTGTTATATTCTGGCGAGGAATTTCATACCTAATTACCGTTATTGCATAGTTCTCCACGGTAGCGGCAATTAGGCTCCTCCCGTGGTGTCTATGTGGCGGGTTGTGGCTATTGGTTCTATGGCTTATCTAAGGCCTAATAGGTTTTTAAAGGAAATAATACTTAATTGCACTAGTTAGACCTTAAACATCTATATGCAACCTTCACTCATCCATTATGACGACCATAAGAAGTGAAAAATATATTTATGTGTCAGCAATCTTAAATTTAAGTAAGTAGAATTGTAAATATAGGTTTCTTTTCATAAAAATGTTTGGCAAACCAGGAATTCAACATGTATTTAAAGTTGTAAATATTGAGTGTAATATAATGTCACTTATTGAACGATAGGTAAGTCTCACATATTTAAATTGAATCTGACAAACGGTATTACATGTTTTCCAGATAAAGTTAAATGATATGAAAAATACTTGACATTAAATATTAAATTGAAAACAATTCAAAAGCATATTTCTAGGAGTTTTATTTAATTGTTTTGTTAAAAAATATTAAAATAGTTGAAGTGCTTCTAATTTAATTTATTTTTAATACAACAACTGTGATAATGTTTTATAAGAATTTTCGACGCATAAACGGTTTATCTTAGTTTAAAAGATTTATATAATTTATGTTGTCTCCACATAAATTATATAAAACTTTATAACTATATTATACAATCTGTTCATTTATTATATAATTATCTTAGGAGCTCATTTTAGAAATATTCGTGATCAATTTCATTATTGTTTTTTTACTCTACATACCTACAGAAAAATATTCCGTTCACAATTAGGAAACAACTTATGCAAATGGTTTGTAATTTGTTGATGTTTTAATATTTTTGAAATAATATAATTATATTTAACTGCTACTTTTGGTACTTGGCCGTATGCGTATGTTAACGGTTTCTAGCATATCCTTATTCTGGCTGTAGTAAATTAATAGTATAGTAAATAAAAAATGAATTATCTGTGAAACTCTATATGTCAAAATTGTTTAATGTTTTAGCTTCATCTGAAGTATTGTCAGACCTGCAATTGCCGAAATAATTGTAAAAAATACTAGTGTAAAATATCTACATTATTTCTTTGTTTAAAATAACCATTTTATCGGAAATAAGTTTCGACTAAGATATTTATACGTTACGCCCTATTGTAGAATCAATTATGTAAAAATACCTTGTAATTTTTTCATTGTTAAAAATGTGACGCTAGGTGAATTTTATTGTACTTCATGAGTACAGGTTGTTTTGAAAATAAAATGATTTTTTAACATATCGTTTTATTTATTACCATCAGACGTGTCCTCGAGGTACCTATACGACGGCGAGAGGGTTTCAAACACAGTAATTTTGGAGACGTGATATATAAATACCCTTTTTCATAGTTTATATTGCTTTACCTTAAAACTGTAGGTATTGTGGCAAAGTAACTCAAACAGGTCAAAGGAGAATGAATCAAAAACTGGTTCATAATATAGTGAAACATTTATCCATCGTGCCGAGTCACCGCACGCCCATTTGTTAAAATAACCCGCGACTATAGATTAAATAGTTTTCAGGCAGGTACGCCACTCATGAAAATGTAACATGGTAGATAATGTCCGCGACCCGTAACGTTGTTTGAACGTTTTCGCAGAAAGAGATTTGGTGATTACGTAGATTTTACTCAATATTTTAGTCACATAAAATCACATATACTCCGTGTAGGCAAGTGTACACGCTTGTAGAGGCCTTATAGGAAAAAATAATTTTTATTGATTATCTCCGAAATGGAGTTAATTAGAATATAGGTGTCTTTGAGAAAGTTACTTAATTTAAGCTCAGGAATGCACCCTTGAAATTAACGGAAATAAAAAAAAACACGGTGTAGGTATATACCTACATGTAAGCCGAATAACAACCCAATATTATGACGTCCGTTAGCATATTCGATGATGAAAAATGGTGCGGCCAATAATGGCCAAAATAAGTAATTCTCCATTTAGGTTGTTCATGCACGGTTCATGATTAACAAAATCAATTTTTAAATCTAGTTTCAATTGTTAACTACTTATACGAGACTGATGTACAAGTGTGTACAGTCGCCATCAGATATATCGGAGCGACCAAGGTGTTCACAATATCTGAACAAGCACTCTAACGCCTTGCTCGTTTTAGATCGGACATGGTGAATCTCACATAGTATTAGGTATTGTAATCTGGTCCGCTACGACAAACAAATAATAAGAAATGGCGTATTCGAGGTTATCAAAGAGTTTAATGGTTTTATGGGACGTTTTATTTCGTATAAAAATAGGGTTATACAATTCATTTTTTCTTTAGTGCATTAGGTACGAGTATATGAGGGTTTTATGAAAACAAATTAGTATCAGGTCAAATTTATTAGGTAGGTACTAATAACTTTGAAGTAAGTACGGAGTAATCTGCATAACAGGTCATACACCGTGATTTTTTTTAACTCGGTTAATTTTAAAGCTACATTCCCAAGTACATTTCGAATTAAGTTAATAAATTAAATAATTAAGTTTTATCTGATAAGACATTTTCATGTGAACACTTGCCTTAGATTACTCGTACCTATAGTCTAAAATAGGTACTGCTACAAAAATTCTGCTCTGTTCTATCAGTTTAGTGACTAAAGTTTAGTCAGTTAGTCAATAGATTTGACACATTATATTTTGCTGTTTGTTGCTAGGCAAATATTAGGCGCAAAATAATGGTAAATATTTTGAGACTATATGAATCTAAAATGCAAAAATATTGTTAGGTTTGTATAAGTAAGATACGACCTTTTTCCCATAATTTTAGTAAAAGCTAATTTTATTTATTGCAGCAATTTTAGTATTGCCTAAACTAAGTCTGCATAAGTGTGTTGTATTGGCGTGAAAATGTGACAATTCTGTTTTGGCTCTCTTGTCCTGAAGAGTTAACATGTTCTACACCGACCTCATGGAAATCGAGGCGAGAACTATCGTGGTAGGTAACCGAAGAGAACATTACAATGACTTTCGTTCAAGATTAGAATCTCCCGTAAACATTTTTCTTATTGTTTCTTAGTTCTGCAGAAACACAATTTTTATAAAACAAAATAGATAAACTACGCCAACTCATTTCCTCGCTATCTGACTTGTGCTGTTAATTTTAAAGAGACTTAACCTGAAACAAAATGGGTCTTATTGCAAAGTTTCCCCGTGTTGCCAGTAAAAAATACACTATATTTTGAAGATAATAAGAGTGATATTAAAAATGGGAATTTTTGAAGACTAATAATTGCAACGGAGAGGTTACTTTTAGACGCGTGTATTAATAAGTTAGTGTTAAGTATTTGGAAAGTATAGGAACAGCTAGTTTGAACGCATTTTTATTCAAATAATTCCCATGACAAATATTAAAGAGTTAACAGATAACATACATAAATGTTTTTCAACCTTTATGCACACTTATTGAATATAACTGTATTTATATTCAAAAGACCGAATACTTGTTCACTTCACGGTACTCAGTAAAGGGCATTTTCTACTTAACAATTTCACATTGCATAAATAAAATCTATTTTGCTTTTAAAAGGCTTTTGAGCAATTTTTGTTATGTATTGTGTAGATATATAAAAAGAGCAACCCACAACAATGTATACAGTATAGAGTATAAATACTAAAATATTAAGAAGCGAAAATAAACACATGTTAAAAACAAGACCGAAGTGATCTCCGCGGACAGTTTTGTGCGGAGCTCTAAAATGACTTACAGGTTATTTTTCCATTTCCCTTTTAATAAACTCTAGCTAGGTACTCAATGGGGAAATTTCATGGCATAGAAATAGACATAAAACATACTTAAATTATGTACAGTATGTACACCTAGCCGTATACATATATACGCGTTGCCACCCTGTGAAAGCCTGTACTTACCTAGAGAATTAAAAAAAAACTCTCGCCATTAAACGTAAATAAATAAAAAATTTACTACGCCCAAATTAGTTTCCTTAACCTAAAAGCAACATTTAAGTAAGAAAGTCTTATCCTGAAGGGCGTGGCACACGTAGCGTGCAAGCCTTGCCCAGATATGCAGGTTTATGACGAGAATTAAGTGAAAATTATGAATATAAAAACCTACCGTAAAATTCCAGCTATCTACTTACCTACTTTATGATTATTAGTAATAATATCTAGTCTAGACAGCCGTTTCTTGGTAATCTAATTAAGTTTATATTATGTAAATGTCTCTATAATACGGGACTAAAAGTAAATGGATATACTTAGAGATTGTGTAAGCAGTTTATCAGATAGAGGTTTTGTGTGAGATGAGAGGTATATTGTGATTGTGGTGAGATTATAGATAATTATTTTTGAAAATTAATCATGTCAATAGACATTTATTTAATAGTAACTATTATAGTAAATAGTATAATAGTTTATACAATTAATTATGTGAATTTTATATTTAATTCATAAAATGAATTTATTTCACAAAGTAAGTAAAGATCTTGAAGCACTAAAAATAAGATTAGCTAAGCACGTAAAATTAACACTTTGACTACCGAGAACCCGCCTGGTGGGCGCTCGTGAACTTTGCTCAGATGCCGGACAACCCGCTGGGCGGGTTGTTTTATACACAGCTATAGACGACCGGTTTCTGGGGTAGTGCGCCGTTTTTTGTCTGGTAGTGAAAGTGTTAAACAAACCTTACTAGCAAAAAAACCCCTAAAATAAACTTACCCTTTATAACCCTAATATACTTTACAAAGCGAAAAATACCGCATGATAATACCTAGGCCACACGGAGTCATTCCGCTCTGTCGCAGTCGAGCCGCTTTAGCCGCTCGAGTTTTTTTTAGGGTTCCGTAGCCAAATGGCAAAAAACGGAACCCTTATAGATTCGTCATGTCTGTCTGTCTGTCTGTCCGTCTGTCCGTCTGTCTGTCCGTCCGTATGTCACAGCCACTTTTCTCCGAAACTATAAGAACTATACTGTTGAAACTTGGTAAGTAGATGTATTCTGTGAACCGCATTAAGATTTTCACACAAAAATAGAAAAAAACAATAAATTTTTGGGGTTCCCCATACTTCGAACTGAAACTCAAAAAATTTTTTTTCATCAAACCCATACGTGTGGGGTATCTATGGATAGGTCTTCAAAAATGATATTGAGGTTTCTAATGTGATGATTTTTAATTACGAGTAGGTTATTTTAAGAAACATACAGCTAGCTGTCACTTATGTTGCATGGTGTAGACCAGTTTTAAGTATTTACTGTAAAACAAATCGTTGTCTATGGTTTATCATGTAGCATCGTGTAAAGTAGTTCTTATACTTTTAAATATCAGATTTGATGATGACAACACAGCGACTGCCGTGATTGGTCGGTTGCAAAACCGGCCAATCAGGTGCAAGCACGGCTGACCAACCGGTGAGAAAGTTTATCGGTTGTGCGGCCGGGCCCCAGCCGCTGGGGGGGCATTCTGGGTAGAGAATTGAAGGAGAGGAGTTGTTGAGTACGTGGTGTAGAAGAATAATTGTGAAAGCTTGTCCATCTACATTTGGAGTGTTAATGATTGGAATAAAAAGGATTGAGTACTGCTAAACCGAGTTTGGATTCATTATAACTCAGAAGTTGGACTATCTACGCGCCAATAAGGTACATTACTGAAAAGTTTCATTCAAAATATTTCGTTAAACTGTGAAATGTGATTTTATTGTTCTGTTATTCTTATGATTTACCGGATTGCTACAACCTTTCATATTTATTAATGGTTCTTTGATTTCACCTTAATTACAGGATCGTCAATTCGATCCGGTTCAAGTATGAGTAAATACAACGTTAAACCAATTGCCGCAGGCTGTGACAATCCATTAACATCAAAATTGATCAACGAAGGCATAATGTAAACTGAACCCTATATTCATTTAAGTCAAATTTAGTCAGTCTTAGCAATAAAGTAGCCGAACTGGCTTGTGTCAGGCGTGGCTCACTCCGCGATTTCGTCGCGTCGCAACAAGTAGCTACAAGTACATCTGTCCCACATCAGTTTTGGTGACTAGCTATGACCGCGCGTGGCGCCTGCGCCACCTAGCGGTCATATCTGTCCTAATCGTAACAGATGCGTGATAAAAGTAAAAGTAATAAAAATGAGATAAAATAAAACTAAACAAGATTGCATTGCATTTAATTGTATTAAATTATTAAAATAATTATATATTATATGATACCACAGAATAAATAATGGTACTACTGTGCGGAAAGGACACTTCCTACATGACCGAAGTTTGGCAGCGATTCATTCAGGGATGAATCGTGCTATCCCTTTCTAATGTATGTCACTATCCCTTTCGGCTATTTATGGTTGTCAAAATTCAAGTCATTATCTTATCTGTGGTCGTGCATGCAAAAGGGCGTCAAGTGGTGCCAACCGTAATAATTCCTCGGAGTAATGCTGAGCCGAACGACTTTGTCGAAGTGAGGAGTGTCTGTCTCCTCACCTCACTGATGATACTTAATTTCATTAATAACTTTGGTTGGAGAGTTCTGTCTTAACTTAATTAAACTTAACTAAATTTTACTAAAACTTTACGAAACTAAACTAAAATAACTAAATAACTAAAATCACTAAATTACTAAAATTACTATAATTACTAAAATTACTAAAATTACTAAAATTACTAAAATTACTAAAATTACTAAAATTACTAAAATTACTAAAATTACTAAAATTACTAAAATTACTAAAATTACTAAAATTACTAAAATTACTAAAATTACTAAAATTACTAAAATTACTAAAATTACTAAAATTACTAAAATTACTAAAATTACTAAAATTACTAAAATTACTAAAATTACTAAAATTACTAAAATTACTAAAATTACTAAAATTACTAAAATCACTAAAAATCACTAAATAACTAAAATCACTAAATAACTAAAATCACCAAATAACTAAAATCACTAGAATTACTAAAATTACTAAAATCACTAAAATCACTAAAATCACTAAAATTACTAAAATCACTAAATAACTATAATTACTAAAATAAAATAAAGTAACTAAAACTCAACTCGAACTGAACTTAAACTAAATAACTAAATGTTTTTTAGTTCTAAATTTATTCGAAACCTTAATTTAACATTCAAACGATACTTACCTATATAGGGGATTAGCTAAATCGATTCAAATTGTTGCGAAATATTCATTTATAATACAAATAACTTATTGATTGATTGATTCCATAGTTATTACAGGCCATGTGTGTCTGAAGGGAGCTATGTATGTTCCTTTATTATTACAGGCCATGTGTGTCTGAAGGGAGCTATGTATGTTCCTTAATTATTACAGGCCATGTGTGTCTGAAGGGAGCTATGTATGTTCCTTAATTATTACAGGCCATGTGTGTCTGAAGGGAGCTATGTATGTTCCTTAATTATTACAGGCCATGTGTGTCGGGAGCTATGTGTGTTCCATAATTATTACAGGCCATGTGCGTCTGAAGGGAGCTATGTATATTCCTTAGTTATTACAAGCCATGTATGTCTGCTGGAGCTATGTATGCTCCAAACCTTTAGGGAGGCCATGTGTGTCTCATCACATCCGTTATCAATTAATTCAATTATGCTATTCGCAATATTATTAACTTCATTTTTCCTTTTCCGAGATAATGGATAATGACGGCGATGACGCGAGGCAAAAGGGACGGAGTCGTAAGCGGAAGGGAGGTTACGGCCGGCCGCCGCTGTCCGCCGCTAAACGGGTTCGCAAAACCGCACATGATGTCGCTGCAACCGCGTGGGTAATTGAAGAGGTCGAACCAAGTAAGATCACAACAGGAGCGCAGGACTTGGCACCGTTTGAGCTGGAGACATCGCTGCCAGGACCGACGACGTCGCAGCCTGAACAGACGACGACACAACTTGTAGGCGAGCCACCGATTGCGGGCTTGACTGTTGACGAGGTACTTAAACTTGTGTCTACCCTTCGCGGAAGTGATAAAGTGAAATTGCATCATCTGAATAATAATCATATGAACAACGTAATACCAGAGTTCGACCCGTCTAGCAAAGCACAAAGTACGGAGAGTTGGCTAAGGAAGGTTAATGAGTGTTCTAGTATATATGAGTGGGATCAGAAGCAGACCATACATTTTGCTCTCCAAAAATTTGCTGGCCTTGCAAAAAAGTGGTTTGAGGCATTGCCTTCGGTTAATTATAGCTGGGATGAGTGGCAAGTGAAACTTCGAAAGGCATTCCCCAATGAGCAAAATTATGGTCGGCTTCTGGAGGAAATGCTTGCACGCACCACTCGATATAACGAGAATTTGCGTGAATATTTCTATGATAAACTTACTCTGTTAAATCGCTGCGAGATTAAAGGCCAAAAAGCAGTAGACTGTGTGATACATGGAATCGTAGACAAATCCGTTAGGAATGGCGCGCAAGCGTTGAACTGTAAAGAACCGGAGGACCTCCTGAACTTTCTTAATTCTCAGAGAGCCACTGAAATGCCATCATATGTCAGGAAACGCAATGATAATTTTCAGCCTAGTCGTGCTTCTAATCATACGTCCAAATCCAGTGAGGTAGGAGTAACCTGTTTTAACTGTCGAGCGAAGGGACATACCTATTATAAGTGCCCAAATCCTTTAGTTAAATGTCAAAAATGTTTTAGGGTGGGACACGATTCCGCAGCATGCAAACTCAATCCCTTAACCCCACCACAGTCGAACGACAATAAAACTATTAGCGGGGAACGAAAAACTTTGACGATATCCACCTCCAACAATCCTAATGACAAATTCTATAGGAAGGTTTTAGTCAACGATAGAACCTTCGTGTCCTACGTCGATTTTGGTAGTGAGAGCACTCTTATGCGCGAAACAGAGGCCCAAACGTTAAATTTGTCGAAATGTTTTAGTGAACTCCCTGCAATTATAGGCTTTGGTGAAGGCTCGGTGATTCCACTATACAAGAGTTTTATTACGTTAAAACTTGATGAAGTCGAAGCTAGGGTTGAAGTACTTGTAGTCCCAGATGGATTCTTACGCGCCCCTCTTCTCGTTGGCCAAGATTTTACTGAGTTGCCCGGCGTGGCTGTATTGAAAGACTGTCGCAAGCTTTTATTTTACAAAAGCCCGTCTACGGCGGACTTACCCCGACAAGATAATAGCATTAAGCTTGTGAGTGTAGGCTCCAATGAGATCGAGGTAGTAGGACTGGTTGAAGTATGTACTAACGACGGTGCTTACTCTGGTGATGTTTACATGGAAGGGTATACTTGTACAGAACCGGGCAGAGAGTATCACTTGCATCAGGGAGTTTACCACATCGAACAAGGGAAGGGTCACCTGGTCATAACGAATTGTCGACCCGACAAATTGGTAATTTCTAACGATACCTTATTAGCTCGAGCTGCGCCTTTTGTAGAAAAATCGTTTTGTAGGGTCAATCGAATAATCAAAGACGTGACTACTATGGAGCCGTTAGAACGCGCAGAAATTAAAGTCGGAAAAGGTGTTAGCGATGAAAATGTAGATAGACTTTATAACATGCTCCAATCGTACCGCGACTGCTTCGCTATGAACCTCAGTGAAATAGGGCTCGCAAAAGACGTTGAGATGACCATTGACCTGAACGATGATAGGCCTGTAGTGTATCGACCCTATCGACTGTCTTTTTCTGAAAGGGAGCAAGTGCGTGGTATAATAGATGAGCTGCTACAAAATGATATTATTCAGGAATCCGAATCTGAGTTTGCAAGCCCCATTTTGATGGTAAAGAAAAAGACCGGAGAACAGCGCTTGTGCATAGACTTCAGGGCATTAAATAATAAGACTAGAAAGGACTGTTTTCCCCTCCCTCTTATAGAGGACCAGTTGAACAATCTTAGCGGTAATCGTTTCTTTACCTCGTTAGATCTCGCCTCAGGTTATTATCAGGTTCCTATGGCACAGGAAAGTCGTCGCTACACAGGATTTGTGACTCCAGACGGTCATTTCGAGTTCAAACGGATGCCGTTTGGCCTCGCTAATGCGCCCGCGGTTTTTCAGAGGCTCATAAATAAGATGCTTGGCTCAAAACGTTTTGATGCAGCATTAGCGTATTTAGATGACATTCTTGTGCCATCGGAAGATTTTGAACAGGGATTCCAAAGACTAGAGGAGGTTCTGAAACTTTTGCGAGAATATGGATTGACTCTAAAACTGTCGAAATGTACATTTTTTGATGACGTCATAAAATATTTGGGGTATGAGATTTCCTCCAATGGAATACGTCCAGACGAGCATAAAATTATGGCCGTTAAGGAGTTCCCAGTTCCAAAATCTGTCCATGAAGTCCGTCAATTTTTAGGGCTAGCAGGATACTTCAGAAAATTTGTTAAGGGTTTCGGTGAGATAGCGCGACCTCTTACCAATCTATTAAAAAAGGATGTTCCTTTTCAGTGGTCTGAGATAGAATCGAGGGCATTTACATTGTTGCAAGATAAACTAGTTGAGCGTCCGATTTTAGCCCTCTACAACCCTAATTTAGACACCGAACTCCATACAGATGCCAGTTCCTTGGGCGTAGGTGGTATATTATTACAATGGCAGGAGAACCCTCGAGTACTGAAGCCAGTCGCGTACTTCAGTAGACAAACTACGCCCGAGGAACGACACCTGCATTCTTACGAGTTAGAGACCTTAGCCATAGTATGCTCCTTAAAAAAGTTTAGGGTTTATCTTTTAGGGACCAACTTCAAAGTAGTGACCGACTGTCATGCAATTAGGACTACACTAACCAAACGCGATCTCGTACCACGCATTGCCCGTTGGTGGCTTCAGATAAGCGAGTTTACATTTGATATTGAATACAGACCCGGTGCTCAAATGGCACACGTTGACGCATTAAGCCGCAATACTAACTTAACGGACCTTAACGACAACTCGACAATGACAGTTTATCAAATTAACACTGACCAGCATTGGCTTTTAACTCTACAAATGACAGACCCCGATATCGCAAGGATAGTTAAGATTTTAAAACCTGGCAATGACGAGGAGTCGAAGGACATAAAGAAAAACTTTGTCGTGAAGGAGCACAAAGTTTACAGACGGGTAGAAGACAAATTATGTCTTGTAGTTCCTCGTGCCGCCCGGTTTCAGATCTGTCGGGCAAATCATGATGACATCGGACACTTAGGTGAAACAAAAACGATTGAGAGAGTTCAGGCACAGTACTGGTTCCCCAAATTGCGCAAATTTGTAAAAAAGTATGTACGTTCATGTATACAGTGCGCATATAATAAGGATAGTGCTAAGAATCAGAAAGCTGGCCATTTATACCCCATTCAGAAGGTGGACGTCCCCTTCCATACAGTTCACATCGACCATCTGGGGCCGTTTACTAAAAGTAAAAGGGGGAACGCTTACATTCTGACTGTGGTTGATGGTTATACCAAATATGTATTTGTAAAACCCGTGAAGAATACAAAAACTAAAAGTACGATAAAGGTTCTCGAAAGCATATTTTATGATTTTAGATTGCCTTCCCGAATCATATCTGACCGAGGGACCTCATTCACTTCAAGGACATTTAAAGAGTTTTGTGATCTACATGGGATAAAACACGTATTGAACGCAGTCGCGTGCCCTAGGTCAAACGGTCAGGCGGAACGCTTCAACCAGACCATTTTAAATTCGTTAAAAAAACACAATTCTGGTAAGGATGAGCGTGACTGGGACACGTGGCTGGGTAAAATACAGTGGGGTATAAATAACACTGTTAGTGCGTCTACTCAAAAAACGGCATCGGAGGCTCTATTTGGCTGCAAGCTCCCAGATGGTTTGGCTAATAAACTCGGTATCGGTTCTGACGAGTCAGTAGAAAACATACAATCAATCAGAAATAGTGTCAGCGCTAATATAGAGGCCGCTCAACAAAAACAAAAGTTGCGTCATGACAGTGGTCGAGCACCCGCTGCCGTTTACAAAGAGGGAGATCTAGTTAAGATCACACGTACCAATTATTATAATAAAGGTAATAGTAGTAAGCTATTGTCTAAATTTATTGGACCTTACAAAGTGACAAAAGCTCTTGGTAATGATAGGTACAAGATAAGTAATGTTCCAGGATTCAACAAAAAAAGTAAGTCGTTTGAAACTGTTGTTGCCGCAGATCGAGTCAGACCGTGGATAAACACTATATCCTCCAGTACCACGGCAGAAAAATCAAGTGATTCTTCTGTGGAGTCGTCCGATTACGACAGTGACGATAATGTCCCTTTGGCTAAACTGCAACAACAGTGTCAATCGGCCACTGTAAATGAAAAGTAATTATTGGCCGAATGTGATGATTATTGTTAAGTGTAATTTTAATTCATAGTAAAGTGGTAAATTGCGATAAATATGTAACAAGTTTTCGGCTTTCTTTGCTAGTAATAAGCTCCATGCACCGGGAGTTGCACTCGAACGGATGGCCGAATGTGATGATTTTTAATTACGAGTAGGTTATTTTAAGAAACATACAGCTAGCTGTCACTTATGTTGCATGGTGTAGACCAGTTTTAAGTATTTACTGTAAAACAAATCGTTGTCTATGGTTTATCATGTAGCATCGTGTAAAGTAGTTCTTATACTTTTAAATATCAGATTTGATGATGACAACACAGCGACTGCCGTGATTGGTCGGTTGCAAAACCGGCCAATCAGGTGCAAGCACGGCTGACCAACCGGTGAGAAAGTTTATCGGTTGTGCGGCCGGGCCCCAGCCGCTGGGGGGGGCATTCTGGGTAGAGAATTGAAGGAGAGGAGTTGTTGAGTACGTGGTGTAGAAGAATAATTGTGAAAGCTTGTCCATCTACATTTGGAGTGTTAATGATTGGAATAAAAAGGATTGAGTACTGCTAAACCGAGTTTGGATTCATTATACTAATATCATTTTTTTCTATACTGAATAGTTTGCGCGAGAGACACTTCCAAAATGGTAAAATGTGTGTCCCCCCCCCTGTAACTTCTAAAATAAGAGAATGATAAAACTAAAAAAAATATATGATGTACATTACCATGTAAACTTCCACCGAAAATTGGTTTGAACGAGATCTAGTAAGTAGTTTTTTTTTTATAGGTACGTCATAAATCGCCTAAATACGGAACCCTTCATGGGCGAGTCCGACTCGCACTTGGCCGCTTTTTTTATCAGGCGTTAGGTGCTTTGTTAGGTGTTTTTTTTTTGTGGAAATCCCATACTATTAAGAGCAATAGTATTACATTATAAATTATTACTAACTTTCAATAAGTTATAGTGTGTCAAAGGTTCGTTTGATTTCAAACATAGACAGAGAGAATCATACTATCTTTGTCTTACACTAGTACTAGCACCCAAAAGAAAAGGATGAGTATAGTTTTTGTTGTTCCTATTTACTGACAAGATTTGGTTGACCCAGTATAGTTCACAAACACGCACCAAAAATACTAGTCATTTAACACGCCAGCTCTTGGCGGTATAGGGGGTGATGATGAGGTTCCGTAGTAACTGATAACACTGTTTATTTATATTGTCTTTATTTAATTAAACAGGCAGGCACATGAAGAAACATATGTAAAAAGTCACTATTATTGAACGGTAGAAATACCCCAAATAAAAATTAAGAAGGCGCTGCACAGGATAGATAAGTCTACGTAGGTTTAAGGTTATAAACACAACCACCGGATTAGTCAGTAAGCCTTAGGTCTATAGTTTAGTTTATATCACACACTTGTGAGTTTATTAGTTACTTGATATGCACAGTCGCAAGCACAAACATATTAGTAACGTTAGTATAATTAATAACAATTACAGATTTACGTAAATCAAAACACGGCCGCGCGAGCGCAGGCGAGCCGCGTAGTTACGTCGTGAAGGGCGAGTATCGACTGGTTTGGCTTTCGTTCATAGGCGCGCGCGGCGGCACGCTATGCATACCTACCTATAAGTATACTACGCGATGCTTATGTAACGGACGCGGCGTGAAACGCCGATACTTGTTTAAAATATTATTTATTGATAAGCTGTTAGGTTGTGTAGTGTTAGGAAAGGTAAAATTTGTATAGGCTAGGCCACAGCGGCAGCGGATTATGAAATTAAAAAGTTAAAATGTGTATAAGCATTTTATCTTTTTAATTTTATATGTAATAATAGTATCAAACATGCATTTAGGACACAGTACAGCGTTAGAAGCATTTAATTTAATAATTTATAACGGCGAAATTTAAGCTAAATGACTGAAACTGTGTAATCTTCGAATAATGACCTTGTCATGAAACTGATACCTATCTGTTCCATGAATAGAGATGCTAAGAAAAGCGAAGGTTTGATATTAAACTTAGGTTTGATCAAAACTATAGTGCCTAAGACATAGTGATATATTGTTATAAATAGCGCTTCATTTTACAATCTCTCTCTAATATTATATTTCGTAGTTGTGAGTGGGTGCTACGCATCAATGATTTATAACTCAAGATAGGTTATAGGTGTACCAAAATTAAAGCGCTTACCTTGTGACAAATTGTACAAGTTGCCTTTAGTCGCGGCTGGACAAGTGAGAAATGTGCACGTGCTAACGAGCTCCCGCACACCGAAAGAGAAAGATACGAGGTTATGTTTAACAACGAGTGTGACAAAGATGGATGGAATGAGAAAATTAATCAAAAATAACAGATTTCTTCGTAGGTACAGAAATAAATATGGAAGTACTTTTTGTGCTCCTCGAGTACGAATATAACCTATCTATGGTTATATAATATCATTGGCTAACCATACCGTTTTTGTAATGAGCTCTTTTTTAAACTTCAGCTGCATTAAAAACAAAACTCAATATTGTAGCGATTGGTTTCTGCTTTGATGGCGTAATTCGTGTTCGTATTTGTGATATAAAAAAAGAAATGCAACGCAAATATTTTGGATAATTCGACCACGTGTGTTGCGGCATAAAATACGCGTAGAACACTGCTTATCGCAATTAGACGTACATCAATACCTATTTAAAAACAAAACACAATTAAAGTAAGTAGACTACAAAATAAGCAATTTACAGGCGTATAACATATTTTCAGACTGTTTCTCTAGCACACTCATTATCCTGACTAGCTTTAGACTAAGCTATTTACGGCAAAGCTAGTCTATACTTATAGCAAATCGCGGTAGACGTGGCGTGCTTTTCAGCAATTTGCAGTTTATGAACTTGTCGTTTCGAGTCTTTATTGCACTTTAACATGTTTGTTTTTCTAAATGTCTGCACCGGCGAATTGAAAGACAATAGATGATAAGTGGAAACTTTATCATAAGTATAAAGTTTACTAAAATAAAAAATCTGTAACTACTTATATTTAATAAGAAATACGACTTTGCATTTCAAAATAAAACATTTGTAATTAAATAAAGTACTCGACGAATAAACGTCCTCCTAGTTTTTATAGTTAAAGTTCTCATCGGGTCACCATTAAATCTTTGCGTGCGGAATGCAATAAATAGAGAAGCATGGCGGGAATCAATGAAAAAGGCCGTACAACCAAGGCTCGGAACCGGTTTTTTCTTCATACAAAACATAGCGGTATTATAACTTTTTTTATTATTATTTAGAAAACCAAACAGTCATATAAACGTATCAAAAATACAATACAAAAGATGTACTGTAACAAAAGGTACAATAAAAAAGACCTGGAGGTTCATAAATTATAAATTATGTTAACTGTGTAAGTACAATCATAACTACTTTTTTTCGTTCTTTGGCTTATTATTATTTCATTTTTAATGGGACTATCTAATAATACGAAGTTGTGACCTAAATACATGATTCAGTCCTACGTAAAGAGCATAAATTATTAAAAATATTGGGCTATTTAGGGTTTTACAAAAAAAAAACGGTTCTGAGCCCCAACGATCTCAATGACCACGACTACTCTGGCAAGAGTATAGGACTGAGAAGAGAAGAGAGAGTTTTAAAAGTAGAAAAAAAACTCGTAGGTAAGTTACCGTAAAAGCATTATTAGCATAGATACCTATATATAGCATTTTATATGGATATATTTAACAACGCCATCGTCAACGACCTTTAGTTTTATAGGCCATAGGTTGTACCTAATGTAGATTTATAGAGTACTTTTACGGGAGAATTAACCTGTTTACGTGCTTAAGGCTTTTATTTTCAGAGAATGGCATTTGCAGGCATTGTAATCCTTTATGCTGAAAATGGGAGGATGTATTTATTTTTCTTCCATTGATAGCAATAAAATACATAATTCCTAAAGATACCATATTCAGTCGTGGGGGAAAGAAGGGTGAAATCCAGATAGCTGTTAAAAACAGATAGTTCTCTATTTCACATTCTGACTATCGCTGACTCGCTCTGGCAAGTTAGATAGCACAGATGAAGGACACTCATTGAACAAACGGCAGGCCGTGCGGTCCTTTTAACGGGTGTGTCGCAAGAAAAGTAGAGGTGTTTCACCTGATTTTCTCATTATTTTCATCATGTACCAAATGTAAACTTAGAGGACAACCGTGCCCAACAGTGGCACCTAGTAGTGCATCTTTCATGGTCTTAGCACCATTTCATCATTTCCATATTTACCACTAATGGCATACATCTTATTAAACATCTACGTTATCTAACAGCAAGGTACGCTCCGTTGCATAATCCACTTGTTTTCAACGCCACTTTAATAGGCTAGGAAATTGATTGTAAATAAGTTTAGCCAGGGCGAGCTAGATTATCTGAAATTGCTTGGGGTAGCTTTGATAAATGCGCTGAACACGATCGTAGCGACGTCAAGGATGTTTCATGCTCATGTGTAGACGCTAATAAATTATGGTGTCGCGTGAATGCTGTCTATTGTAAAGGAATATGGTAATAGAATTTATTCGAAGGATTTTAGTAAGTTATTTTAGAAATATCAAAAAACATTTGATTTTTTTTTAAACAAAGTCGCGGGAAGTAGCTAGTTAAAAATAATTGGGTATCAGTAACATTATTGAACTACCCACATCGACAAAATAAACTTGTGAATAAAGGTAAGCCAGCTTAACGTAATCAAAATACACGTTTGTGTTAAAGGCCATTTAATGTTAATAAAATTTCGGGTACAATGATAAAATACGCTCCAATTTTATTAGAGCATAAATGGTAAGTTATTCGTTTAAATTGGTGTAGCCTCGATAATCTCCTGTAGTGTAATGGACTTATTGTTGTGGAGCTATTTAAGTAATAAAAATTAAACAAAAACTTGGATTTAAAGCCTAATGCAGACGCTGTTCACTGTAATTGTTATTGTTTGGAGAAATTGTGTTTTTATATTTAGTAGGTATTCGGGCATTTTTTTTTTGTTGTCGCCTACACTTTTTTTAAATTTGGGATTTTTTATGTTATTTCTACTCAGAATCACGAGCTCTTTCTATCCTAATAGGAGAAAAAAAGTGTCTTAAGGTTTTTATTTCCATTACGTCACCATTTTTCATAGACTTTATATGGCGGTCGCGGAATGGAAAGATCGAAAAATGTATGGAAATTTTGGGACACTTTTTTTCTCCTATTAGGATAGGAAGAGCTCGTGATTCTGAGTAGAAATAACATATAAAATCCCAAATTTAAAAAAAAAGTGTAGGGGACAAAAAAAAACGCCCATTCTCTCTTTTTAATGATTCCTGCTTCTTTCGATTATTATGTTATACTGACAATGGTTTTACCAGCTAGCTACGTTTAGACTTACGTATTTATAATATGTATTATTAATAGTAGGGATGACATTGTTTACCTAACTACCTAATACCTATAGGTATATAATAATATCGAGATGCTATGTTATTCAGCATACCGATCAGATATCGAGCCGCTGAGTTTCTCATGAGGCATGCCAAGCATCTCGAGTGAACAAGAATTTGTACACATCGTATAGAATATTTTATTTTAAATCACTAATATAGAATCTCGGTAACAAAATAACTACTTTGTTCAGTACATTCAGTAGCATTTCTGATGAAAAAATATTGATAAATTAAAAGTATTTATATTACGTCGACATCGAAAAAAAAATCATAATCAGAATCATATTTAATATAATTATGTATATTATAAAAGAAGATGGCGGGACAACCTTGATTGATACATTCTGTGCGGAGTGGCGGGAGTGTGCATTGGACAGAGTCAAGTGGCGGGAAAGAGGGGAGGCCTTTGCTCAGCAGTGGGACACACTAATGGGCTAATTTAAAAAAATGTATATTGAAGTCAACATGTATTAGTGTAAGAGCGTTTACATATATATTATAAGAGCGTTTACACCTATTCATTTCGATGAATAAAATATGCATACCCAAGATTAATTAAAAGAATACATATGTACCTACCTATATTACTTAGGCACATAATATTCTGTGAGGATCTACACTGTAAATAGTAATCATAATTATGTGTATGTAAAACATAATCTTTAATTAATTTAACTAGATCTAAGTTATGGGCTTTTCTAGGTATAAAAAACATCGACTTTCAGGAACAGCGTTGTCTATTCTATGCGGTTTTTCCCATGACATCCACAATTTAAAACATTCGCATGTTGCCTTTATACAACAACAACCACCAATACTTTCAACATGTTAATTGTTCATTATGATGCAACGGATGCAATGTTACAACATTGTACGAGTAGATCATTTTAGACTTCCAAAGTACCAATATTAATAAGACTTTTAATTGTATTTAGCCTTCCTTAGAGCTCCCTTCCGAGGTTTTCCCGAGGGTCTACAGTATGGGGTTCTTCAAAAAAGGAGTGTACAGGTTTTTAAAAAGGTCGGCATCGGCAACGCGCATGTAACACCTCTGGAGTTGCAGGCGTCCATAGGCTACGGTGACTGCTTACCATCAGGCGGCCCGTATGCTTGTTTGCCACCGATGTGGTATTAAAAAAAAAAGAGAACGTCCATAATGGTACTTCACTTTTGTCATCTAGGTATTAATCGCCAAGAGGCCCGGTTGTTTTTTTTTTAATAAGATAATACGAGTTTTTCTACAGATTCCATTACTATAAATAAAGCTCTAATGGAATTTACATGAATTATTTTTAATTATAGTGAAAAATATAATTAATAGTGATTGGATTCAGATCAATTAGTTAGATCACGGTTTAGCAGCTCTGAGGGCCTACCGCGAACCACGTTCGACGTGTTGCCTCCCTGTCACACTTACGTACGAATTCACAAGTGCGACAGAGAGGCAACACGTCGAACGTGATTCGCGGTAGGCCCTCTACTCATCGCGCCAATCTCGCGTAAATGTCGATACAGATTTAACCCTTCGTCACCTTTTGTGATCAATGAATCGAGATGGTATTTAATGACGAAGGGTAAGATAGATTGTCTATTCTAAGGGCACAAAATACCCCTTTGTTTGCTAGGAAATTTTGTGGCAGTTGATAGTTTAATCTATTTAAATTCAACAATTTATAGTACGTATTATTATGTGTTTATAAGTTTAGTATTGAACATGGTAATATTAAAATAGTTATTTACAGTACATATGGGGCACGTGTTCGCACGTGTATCGAACAACGTTTTACAGTACATAATTATGGCACTTTAAAGTTTCGACATACGCACGAAAAGTGCTATTTTACGCACTAGTGCGGAAAAGTAGCCCCATATATGTACTGTAAAATGTTTTAACTATTTCCTTCTTTATTAATTCGTTCCTCAGTTTTCCACAAAATTCAAGTTCCGCGAAATGAAGATATTATGAAATGGTTGTTCGGAAAATAAATAAAAAAAGACAATAACGACGAATGACTGAATGAATGGTTAATGACTTACTTTCTACTACAGCTGGGAACAATTAAATATTCAAAAAAATATATTGTATTTTTATTTATTAAATATTATTGCATTGATATTTTAAGCGGTAATTTTAATCGAAGATCTTTAAATTATGATAAAATCCTTACAATGCATATTCATAAAAATATTTTCTCTTTATATTTTCAACAATTTCAATAAAGCCTTTGTGTGTTGCGCTTTATGAATAATACAATTGTCTGTGAAATAATGAACAATAATCGTCCCATTTCAGTTCATAATTTAAATTAGTCTATAATGTAAGTACTTTGCGGTACGAGTATTAACAGTATGTCAGTATCAAACATAATACCATAAATAAAATACGATAAATTGCGTCCAAATACAAAACTGGGGCCAATTTACGTACGGCTGAGTACCTGTACCTAATTATTTATTGAGAATATAACCGAAACTTGAAATATGAATATGCATTAAATATTATCAATACAGTCACAATACTTGCACATAAATCACTATAAAACACCAATGTGAAAGCGCACAATCCATGCAACCGGTGATATTTGCTACTAGTTACCTAGAAAGAATAAACGTGAAAGTTTGTTTGTATGAACCCTTGAATGTTTCTTTAGATGTTTTTATGTTTATTCCTGGAGGCCAATTCCAACTTACACATTGATATCAAAATGACTTCATTTTGTTATCATTCGCCCGAGCGTTTCGTACGAACTAAATAATACGAACAATAACAAAATGACAACATTTTAAAGTTTGAATTGACCTCCTAAATTCGAACGAGTTGCTGTCAGAGGCTGGTAAGTATAAGAAATCCCATCAAAAATATTACATGTAAAAAGGTGCAAGTCTCGCAACGCTTTTACTACAAGAAAGTTTTGAGATGTAATGTGAAACCAAGTCGGTTATTTTAATCAGTGGCAGGGGGTGTTAAAACCGTATCAATAAGATATCTTTAATTTGTAATACGTATAATGACTTGGCCATCGCACGGCTGCATAATGACAAAAGGATCATCGTCACCTATTAAAAATAATTATAATTGAACATAACGCTAGCGCTAATGGCAGTTTGAGCATTACACATATTTACGAGTACGGTACGAGTAAAGCATTATGTGCGATTGCCAAGTCATTATATGTATTACAAATTAAAGATATCTTATTAATACGGTTTTAACACCCCCTGGCACTGATTAAAATAACCGACTTGGTTTCACATTACATCTCAAAACTTTTTCGTAGTAAAAGCGTTGCGGGACTTGCACCTTTTTACATGTAATGTTTTTGATGGGATCTCATCTCTTTTTGTAGGCAGTCCTTCTTTTTGGGTACTCATACCCATACTATGTATACACATATCATAACTAAACATATCTTCATTCATACTCACATCGTACATCGTATTGTACCTTTACTTTACCTACTAGTTGTAGGAACTGCAACAGTAACTTTGTAATATCATATATTTATATGGGATTACAAACTTACTTATGCAGTTATCAGATCTTTAAAACGTGACTGATATTGCAATATTTTTAGGTTTACCCTTTATGTGGCCATTAAACCCTAACTCTGTACCAAATTTCAGCTCTCTGAGTTTATGGGAAGTACTAATTCTATTCTGATGATCATGAGTGAGTGAATGAATGAGTGTCATAAATGCGAAACTTTGCTTTCGCTTAACTTCGGAACTAAATGACCTACAGACTTGAAATTTTGGATTTTAAGTATGTGACTATAGCTTACTGGATGACGAAAATTTCTGCGTTCTGGTCTTATCCAGAGGTTCTCAAATAGGGGCCTGAAAATGCGGCGAAATGGTTCCAGTAAAGGATGGTACGGCAGTGTTTGCTTCGCGCTCGACTTGGCGGGGGCACTGCCGTGCCCCCAGATGCAAAATTTTTGAATGCAAAATCCTAATAAAAGCCGGAAAAATGACAAAAAAAGTGAGTATTTTTGCGCTAAGCTAAAGCGACACCGATGCCTTCGATGCCGCAATTCGCTAATTACAGCCCCGGCGTCCGCGAGCCGGTGTACGACTAATTGGATTTGGGGACAAATTCAGAAATACAAACAAAATACCAGCTCACTGACGCTATACATAATGTTGCATTGTCATCCTATTTAGTATTTACATACATAAAGTATACAATGATCAACAATAATTAAAATAATAATAGACATTTTAAATATACCGAATTAAATTGACAAACAACAGCGAAGAAGGGCCTGTTTTCATTTGTAGTCAGAAAACCGGGGCTGGGCACTAGGCCACAAGATAACAATCGTTGATAGAAAATGCCAATCGAAATTAGTCACGTGACATTGTCACCCCGATACATTTTTTTGAAGTGAACACTTCTTTAGCGGCGCTGGGCACTTTTTGAGCGTAAGGCGATCACGTGACCGTAAGGGGCGTAGGGTGGCCACTCATAATTTAGATGGCATTAAAATCAATAAAGAAAAACTCAATGTTATTTGACATTTATGTTGCGGACTCCTTTTCAAGACTCTTTACCTATGTTCAAATAATTTGACGTTGTCATGGCAGTATGTAAATAAACATGTCAATGAAAAAGTGTGATCTTATTTGAGATAATAATATATAATAAATAAATAAAATACCTCCGCTAAACGTATGTACCGTGTTACCGGGCGTCGGTAAAATAGTGAAGTGAGTTTTCACTTAACTATCGGCACTCCCGGAGTGCACTCCGGGAGTGCCGATAGTGTTGTTGCTTGTTTTATTTGGCGTTTGTCGATGTACGTTTGTCATCTCCACTAGACCCCTGGTAAGTAAAATTAAATAATTAAGTGCTTGTAATATGATACAAAATAAATTTCATTGTGTCCATTCCATGTCCAATTGTCCATTTGTGTCCGTGCTTTAGAGAAAGGCACCGCCGACAACGGCATCCAACATACATACCTACTGTCTTTACTCTTTTCTTACACTAGTACTTATTAACTATCACCCCAAACAAAGGGATCAGCCAGCCTATTATGGATAGCTTTATCCATCTTTATCCACGTGATAAAATAACTGTCACTGTTTAACACCGTGGGAAAGAAAGTGACGGACACCGTTTTATCACACTGTCACGTAGACAAGAACGACCATCATATCCGTACTGTATACTATTGACAAAATTGGGTTGCCAGACTATGTTTTCATTATCATTTTGTGACGCCAAATGTACGTTTGAGAATAAGGCCCGTGTTCCATTTTGCCCTTTCATTTGCGCCGTAAAACGAGTTTGGATAAAAATTTACGCGCATGATAATGACTCTTGTAAATAATGATTCGATTATGTTGCGTTGAGTGGAACAGCGGGAATGTGTGCCAACGTCGATACTCTCACGTGAACAAAATTTGGCCAAGTGCGCCTTGAAATTGCACACCGAGAGTACAATTTTGCAGTTTTATTTAATTTTTGTTTATTTACTCAAAGTTAGGGTTGTAATGTCCTTAACGGCAACAATTACCCGCAAAAACTGCCGCGAGAATCACATTTCTTCTCAGTCGTCATAATTTAATTTAATTTAATATAAGTACCTACGACTAGAAGCGAACAGTCTCAAATTTCATTAATCGACCTGTGATAGTGGACGCGGTACAGCCTGCTGTCAGACGGACAGAAAAGGAACGGGAACGGACACTTTTTATTAGGGTTCCGTTTTTACGAAGCGGCGAAATGTATGTTTAAGAAACTCTTCTATGAAATTCCGCCAGTCTTTAACGCCTCGCGGACGCTTTCACAGAGGCTGTTTTGATTGGTGTATTTTTAGCACATATTTGCTTCCTAATAAAAAAAGCTAAATATGTAGTTGTTTGTAGAAGAAAATCAATTAGGCAGCTTTATATTGGATCTAATGGAATATTGCATGGCTTATCAGTTCTTCTGATAACTGTCAACTATTATTTTAAGTACAAAACTTGGTTCAAAGACCACTTTTAGAAAAACTTTGGTGTAGCATTTTATGATAAAATGTTTGACATAATGTATGTTTGTCTCTAATAAGGTGTGGTTTCTGTCCAAAACTTCCTAAAGCAAAATTATGTTCTTGATAGAGAACAATAGGTTTAATCCAGATATTCCTTAAAAATGCTTTGGCAGGACGGAGCTCTTCAGACAATGTTACCGATAAGTTTCAATGGGTAAACTTAAGCACTAGGACAATATGGACGGTTACAAGACTCATTTAGTCTGACCTTTGTTTTTTTATTTATAGTCCATACCCACGCTATTATTATAGTGCAATTTACTTCGCAAACGTGATTAGTGCAGTTCAGGGGTAGGTATATGTTATTCCAATTGCTTATAGAATGCAGGTTAATCAAATTTTCAAGCAATTAGTCTGGCTAGTCTTTCCTTAATTCACACTTGTCCAATTATTATATTTTTATTGTTTGGGAGCCCCGCTTAATTGTTATAGCTGGTCAAGCAAATTTTGTCAGTAAAAAAAGGCGCGAAATTCCAATTTTCTATGGGACGATATCCCTTCGCTCCTACATTTTTCAAATTTGGCGCCTTTTTCTACTGACTACATCTGCTTGACGACAATAGAATTACACATTATATACATTTCAGCTGTTTGATTCATCACGGTTCTTGAGGCACAGCGCTGTGAAAAACAGACAGCCAGACGGACATTGTTAATCACCCTGTCGGTAACAGAATCTTTAAAAATTATTCTCACGCATTGTCGCAGGTTGCTTTCAAAACTGTATAGCTAGTCTCAGTATATTACCTACATATGTATAATATTATAAAGAACTTTTACGACCGCAACACGCACCTTAAACCTAATTACAATTTTTGCCCACAAATAAGGCACATAAACAATTCCGATACTTACATCGGTACCTTAATGAGCGCTATAGTTACAGCCTGCGACTCGCCCGTAAAAGCCAAGAACTTAATTAACGTCCCGGCTTTACTTCACATTCATTCGGGTGTGAATTTGGCCGGAGCAATAAAAATAAACAATGAAAGGCGTTCACGTGGATCCCTGGTAAGTTACCATTGCCTGGCGAGAGCAGGGGAAAAAACAAGGCCCCCCTTGGATGAAGCTCAGTTATTCTTCTTTTAAAAAAGACTGAAGTGCTTGCCCCGCATACCCCGGCTAGTACCAATGAGTTTTTTGAAACTTATGTGCGTAATATCATTTGATATTTAGTATTTACCAGTCGCTTTTCGGTGAAGGAAAACATCGTGAGGAAACCGGACTAATCCCAATACTGGCCTAGTTTACCCTCAGGGTTGAAAGGTCAGATGGCAATCGCTTTCGTAAAAACTATAGTGCCTGTACTAATTCCTGGGATTAGTCGCCAAGCGGACCCCACGCTTCCATGAGCCGTGGCAAAATACCGGGACAACGCGAGTAAGATGATGATGATGAAACAAGACCGAAGTGATCCCATAAGTGTTTCGTGAACAAAGTTTTATACGGAACACTAAAAATGGCTTCCATCAAATTTATCCCATCAAAAACATTACATGTAAAAATGTGCAAGTCTCGCAACGCTTCTACGATAAAAAAGTTTTGAGATGTAATGTGAAACCAAGTCGGTTATTTTAATCAGTGCCAGGGGGTGTTAAAACCGTATCAATAAGATATCTTTAATTTGTAATACGTATAATGACTTGGCCCATGAGTGAATAAGTGAGTGTGACAGTGTCGAAACTAAGGAACTTTGACGTACAATAATTCTTAAACTACAAGTTCCGATTTAATGTTTTTGAGAATATATCTAAAATATGCTAAAATATATCACTGAAAATTCAGGGTTCTAGCTTCAGCCAGCACAAAATTACAGGACGTTGAAAATGGCCTGAATCGCTTCGAGAAAAGGATGGTACGGCCGTATCTCTTTGTTTTTCTCGACTTGGCGGGGGCACTGCCGTGCCCCCAGATGATTATTTCACAAAATCATAACTGTGCTCGTAGAGTATGACGTTGTTCGATGTTGCTTTTTATGAGATCTGTGGTAAGTGATTGGGCTTTTATTCTCCTGTGCGTGGTAAGAAGTAGGAATACCAACCTTGCTAGTCACGCTCGGGTTGTACGGTACGCTAGAAAATAACACGTTATTTGTATTTTTGACAATACGCACAACCTCTTTCTCGTGCTCACTTTGTGCTCGACAATGACGCGATGGACCAATCTTTTGTCACTTAACAAATTCCCATTACACAGATTTAAAATTTCGATAGGTAAAGGAGGTTTTTTTCTAATTCTTTCCAATTTTTAATTAGTGTATTTTCCCCATTCTTTTTGTGTAATATTATGTTTGTTTTTCCTATAAATTTTGTATGTATTTATATCCTTTACCTTTTTGGTACCTTGTTGTACATTTTGCTGCATTCGTCACCCTCTTTTCACTTTCTCCTCTCATCTACTCACAGGTTAACTGGAAGAGATCCCTCATAGGGATAAGGTCGCCTTTGTACTTCTCACTACTTGTATGTTATTTTTAATATGTATATTTGTACAACAAAGAGTTTACTACTACTACTACTACGGAAATTGCTGGGTTTATCATGTTTCTAACCTACATATAAATGCACTCCTTGTTTTGGATAGTCGTGTTCAAAATCGGATAAGACACGAAGATGAGTCAGCAAAATAAAAGCCTGATCATGATGGCACCATGTCAAAATGACAAATAGTGTGAGATTCCTTACAAACTGATTTATGACGTCACTTTGTCATCATTCATTGACGGCCGAGTATTTTATTGGTTGGCTTTGGCATAGGTACCTATTCTTTTTTCTCTACAATAGTTTTAACATCTTATCACGTAAGCCCCGAGCAAAGTTTCAGAGCAGTATCATTTCTAAAGGTTAATAATATTTATTTGTTTAATAAAATACAGTGGTATTCTTAAATATAGTCATAGCCCCGCAAAACTCAACAATGAGTTTGACTGTAGGGTCATCAGGCTCTAGTTATGTAACTTAAATAACTTATAGTAGGTAATTAATTAGTGAGTATTGCTATTGTTAACTCACCTGTAAATTCCCTCATCCAACTTTCACATTAAGCCTAGGTATGCTTAAACAATAAACACTAAGGCCTTCAAAGATAATGCATTTTACACACGGCATCGCATGCAATTTTAATCTCAGTCGATGCAAGCTTGATTGTATGAAGCGCGCTGTGATGTTATTCAATTAATGCGCTTTAGAAAATAAATTTGAAGCGAAACTTAATTATGGAAATGGTTTTGACATGTTATAATAGTTTTGTCCATTACTGAATAATTAAAGGATAAGTCTTTACACATTTCATAAAACCTTTACTTTGTTTTCGGTCTGAAAACATTATGCTGACAATAGGGCCAGCCTTCTGAGCAGCCTGGCCGTTAATCTGGGAAAAATTAGTTAATTTTTGTAAGTTATACATATATACGAGTACAGCTATATTTATTATATTTTATTGTATTTTGCCAAATGTACTTATGAGAATAAAATGTATTATTGTGCTGAAAATGAATCAAAATATAATTATTATAAAGTCGCACCGAATTGAAATACATATTTAAGATATCAAGCCTATGTCTAGACTATGTTTTATATACCTAACTACCAGTAATTAGTACCTAAGCATTTTTCAAATATTGTTACATTAAAAGTGAATTCCAATCTGCACTTAGATTTAAAAAAAATGTTATGTTCAATGGTTAAAAAACATTTTGTTATTTTGTACTTAATTGCCATATTGCCATAGTGTTATTAGTTATAAATCACGAAAACAGTATTTTACTAGCTCAATTTAAAAAAAAAAGTTGTAATCGTATGACTTTCATCCATCATTTAATGAATATAACTAATACATTGAAAAAAAATGAACATCCGTGAGTCATCGTCCAGCGGATCAAACAATACGAGTGCGAGAAGAATATACTCGTATAATTATGCAACTGGTATGAAACGACTCAAACAGCAAATTTTCAATTAGCCCCGGTTCATTAGAACCACAAAAGACCTTTGCTACATCAGCAAACGAAAATATAACTCATCAAGACCGCGCAACAGCTGCATAATTCATTGCCCCGACAAAACTGAAATTTCCCCAAAGGCGGAACGGCTAATGTTTTCCCCATACTCGCATGTGGCGCGGCAGTTGCTTTTCAATTCGTGACCACTCTGACAGGTGTGTTTACGGTGCACGCTTCGTACAAACGTTTCACATTTTATTGCGAATTAGTTTTTGTTCACGTTCTTTTGAGGATGTTAGCCGAATTGCCCGATTCCGTTGATACTTTGAGCATTTTTAATTTAAAATAATTCCGTTTTTGATATTCAGCAATATGCAGTATGCAAGTTATCTGTAGGTACTTAAATAGTCATTTCATAAAAACGCAGCTGTATAACACAGATGTACGAGGGGTATTCAAAATATTCTCGGTATGAGAATGAAAACAAACAAGTACGAAAAGTTTGATATTTTTATTTTTCAATATACTCCCCCCCTATGTTCATACACTTAAAAGATCGATCAATTATTTTTTTTAATCCCTCGTAAAAATATTTTTTATCTTTCGTGTAAAAATGCTCCTCCACTGCCGCCTTCAATGCTTCATCGTCAGAAAATTTATTTCCACGCAGATCCTTTTTAAGATTGGGGAGCAAAAAGAAGTCGCTGGGGGCTAAGTCCGGACTATACGGTGGGTGAGTAACAGTTTTAAACCCACGTTCAACAATAGCTGCCTTGGCAATATGAGCAGTATGGACGGGGGCGTTGTCATGCAGAAGCAGAATACCTTTGGTTAACTTTCCTCGCCTCTTTTCTTTAATTACATCCTTTAATTGACGTAGAATGTTAGCGTAGTACTGTCCTGTGATATTTACACCTTTTTCTTTATAATCGATTAGTAATACTCCTTCACAATCCCAAAATATCGTGGCCATGACCTTGCCAGCTGAAGGGATGACCTTCAACTTCTTG
Organism: Cydia amplana; assembly: GCF_948474715.1. Classification (NCBI taxonomy): domain Eukaryota; kingdom Metazoa; phylum Arthropoda; class Insecta; order Lepidoptera; family Tortricidae; genus Cydia; species Cydia amplana. The sequence continues at coordinate 12,606,250 of NC_086079.1, read as the reverse complement.
GGATGAGCTGAACCCTTAATGTGCCACTGCATGGACTCTTGTTTACTCTCTGGGTCATAATGATGAACCCAGGTTTCATCTCCAGTAACTATTCTTTGCAGCACCTCATCAGGATTTTCACCGCACAGGTCAATAAAATCGGAACAACAAGCTACACGCATGTCTTTTTGAAGCCGAGTCAGCATTCGCGGAACCCATCTTGCACTTACTTTTGACATATTAAGATGGTCATGTATAATATCATGTACGGTACCAATAGAGAGATTGGTTACTTGTGCTATAGATTTTACCTTCACTCGACCATCTTCCAATATAAGTTTTTCCACTTTATCAATATTTTCTTGTGAAGTAGCTACTACAGGCCGGCCAGGTCTAGGGTCATCTTCAATACTCTCCCTTCCGCGTTTAAACTCGCTTGACCACTTTTGAATGGTAGATAAAGAAGGAGCAGACTCACGGTAAACACAATCCATTTCCTCTTTTATGGTTTTTTGATTTTTACCCTGTTTTGTCAAGAATTTTATCACGCATCGATGTTCTAATTTAGTTAACATTGTCAATTCGCACAGGATGTTCATGTTTGTTCAGCAATTGCAGAAAAACAAAAGACTATCTCGGTTCGAATTATACTTTTTTTTAATGTCAATGAATAAACCTTAGCGGCCAGTAACGAAAGAAATTTTAGAAGAGGTCGTAAGATATCAATACCGAGAATATTTTGAACGCCCCTCGTAGTCGAATCAAGCTAACAAAGCACATACTTTGACGTGATAAAGTAAGGCACTGCCACAATAAATTTCTTAGAACGTTTAAGGTGACACTAAGTATATACACAATCATTAAATATGTATCACAATGCCATACAATAAAATAAATAAAGTCAAAATAATTGTTTTTAAGGGTTCAAAGCAATCTGATCTGATAAAGCCATTTTAGGTCGGTTTAATTAAAAAGGTATATACCTAATTGTCATGACTTTGACGTATGTCGAATGAAGGTAGTCTAGGTCAACACAAAAATAACTTTCATTTAGGTATTGAACTTAGTTATGCGTAATCATCATAAGACGATCGCTGTGTCATTGGTACAAACAGATAACTAACAATTCACACAAAACCATGTTAGATAAAAAGAAAAACCAACTTAAAAAAAGTATTATTTAGACAACTAAGGTAGGTAAAGAGTAAAACATGAGATCCCAATATGATAGAGTTAGATCAAACTAAGTTGGCAGCGATTTTGACAGCACAGATTATGAAACAATTATTATTTTCGTTTCAAAACAATTGTTTAAACTTTAGCCGTAATGTTCAATCCATTATAACCCTTACCCTTTTTAGCGATATTTTAAATTAAGTTTGTATTTGAATTTGAATTTTAAATTTTTATGTTTGTTTATGTTGCTTGAAATACATAGGTATTTACATTTATTTACATTTACATTATCTTCCTTCTGCCCTTTGTAATTTTCCTACCATTGTAAATTTCACGAGCACTGCACATAACAAAGAGTCCCAACCCCAACTTCAACTATAGAAATCCTCAACACTATAAAGGTTTCCAGGGCCAATATAGTTCACAGTTTAAGCCCCGTGAAGCAGTAATTACAGCGATTCGAAGTCACGTGAATGTGACATGAGGCTTAAGTTCTTTGTTACAGTTCTAATTAAGCTCGGCCTCAAGCGGACTAGAAAAGGCATCTTACTTCACTATTTTTAACCGTATGGTGAATTCACTTTAAAATAGAACGGTTTAATCGAGGGTTGATTTAGATTTGAGTGGAAAATAAGGGAAGTGTTAATTTTGTGCTAGTTGTTGTCATTGTTTTAATTTTAGTTTGATATTAGACGTCCCCATTAGATATATCAGAGCGAACAATGTTTACGAATACCTGAAAATAATTTTATTTTCGAGTTAAGTGTCAAGTCAAGCGTTGTTTTAAGTGTCAAGTTCAAGCTGCTGTTTATATTGTATTATATTATATATTTGTTTGTTGTATATATTATATTTTTGTGCGACGTACACATATCTCGGAACAAATCAAATCATTTTATCAATTAAATTTGTGTTTTTGTTTACGTAGTTACACCTTCTGGCCTTCACCACCGGAGGGCTTCGTCACGTTATTTTAAATATATAACACCTCAGTTTATGATTTATGATCTAAATAGTACAGTCACATGTTTTAATTTATGACCCATTTTTGTACCTTGTCACAGTGACAATAGCATTAGGTCTCTAGCGACTTTCACTGTGACAAGGTACAAAAGTAGGTCATAAATTAAAACATGCGACTATACCTACAGAATAGGCGATTTTAGGCTGTTGAAGCCACATAAAAAATTAACAGATGTAGGTAAAAACTATTCGTTAGTCGGGGCAGCATGCAGAACCAAGAAGAAGTTGGCGGGACAAACTGAACCTTTTTTGTAGCGACTAGCAGGAAAAAGCATTAAGCCGTGATGAGTGACACGGCCCGATTTAAATTTTAAGATACGTCAAATATTACGTCTAGTATAATATTACTATTGACGTCATACGAAGATAGGTACGTCAACAGTAATACTAGACGTATGTTAAATTTCAAATCGGGCTATCGACAGTATATTGTAGGCTATGGAAAAAATATTCAAAAATAACCTGTAAGCTCCTAAAAAATTGTAGGATTATGTAGCTAGATGGGATTTCATACCCACCAGCGCTCTTGCGTGTCCGCGCGAAAGCATTTAATCCAAGTGGGATTGGCACTAGCGCTGGCGGTGCACGGTGTTGATTCAATGCCTATAAAATATACTTAAAATTCATAAATTATCTTCATTAATTATTATTACTATCAATAAGTGATTAATAAAAAAAATATTAAATATAAAACACGCTTCCTTTTTTTTCGACTGCAATTGGCATGTACCAAAAAAAGAGTAAGTAATTTTTAATCAGCATTTTGGTTGAGCCAACTTACAAAGTAGTTAACCAATAGTCTTACGTAACTATAGTGAATAAACTAAAATCGAATTTCAGCCATACTATTCATTATTTTGCCTGGTAAAAGTTTCGAATACTTACACAAATCCTCAGCGGGCGCATTAGCACAGATTAGTAGAATCTGTATTACGACCTAGTTTCAAACAGTACTTAGTTTTACAAAGCGTTGCAAATGAAGCTACGTCTAACTTAATTTTATTGCATTAAATACAGTTTTAGCTGCATTTGGTGCAAGATTTTAATCTTAACTTTGTGCGGTTTAGTTATTACTTAGCTATTACTAAAATTTAGTGCGGAATACACTATAGTTCTGTTTAAGTTTTGACATATATCTAAGATGCATGAAGATATAATTAAATTAATAAACTGATATATTCTGTCGAAAACTTACTTAGGTATTTAAAACTTTTAACATTTGTTGAGTCTTTTAGTCTAAATAATTAGAGCTCAAACATTGCATACTTACAGAGATGTTCGGTAGCGAAATTTTAATTCTAAAATAAATAAATCAAAGGCAATTCACGGGAGCTCAGTTCATAAGACAGACCGGAGTTCGAATCTTTCGCTTGATGATATTAGGTATTTTTAGTTTTCCTTTAGTTTAAATTTTAAGAAAACACATCCAGTGGTCGTTATAATATTTTATCACCAACATAATTACGTAAATTACGAAAAAATCTTGGTGGTAAAAAAGACATCATGTTCAACTATGAATATAAATATCCATATATACAAACGTTCATTTTAATAACGCTAAAAAGGTTGTAGGTAAACACAATTCACCACATTATCATTGAATTAATAACAATGTATCAGTGCTTACCTCCATTTTCATAATCAAATGAAAGGAAAATATGTAATAACAATACGAACACACAAAGGTTTTCAACAGAACAACCGGAATTTACTTATCAAATGGGGGTTTATTGAGCCAAGGGTTTTCTGGCGTACGAGGGTTTGCTTTTTTGCTGCATACTGATCTTATTTGTACCTACATATCTAAATTGACAACAAATTGTTTTTTATGATTTGATATCGAATGGCTCTTAGTTCTTAAGGCGACTTGTGTATACACTCTAAAAAATGAAGACCAACTAAGAGCAGTTTTCTCTTAGTTGACGTTAAGTTAATTATAACAATAACGATCTTATATAAATCAAAGAAACCTGATTACTTAAAACAATAAGTGTATCTGTGATTGAACTAATAAAGTAGGTATGTTATTAATCCTAACAATTGTATACTTTGCATCTATCATTAACTTGTTGGCATAATTATGTAACGTAGGTTGATTCAATCCTTAACAAATTAATTAAAACAGATAAATATGTTAATAGTTATGAACATTTTAATAGTTTATGTGATTATTTACTCTTTGTTGATTTACATAAGACTTGGTATTTTAATCAACTAAACATATAATATTTAGAACAACGAAGATAAAACATTCAATGCCATTATGATCAAGTTATTGTATTAATTACGAAACTAATATTCCATTCTATTAAGAATTATTTGTTAAATCGATTTTCTTCATAATTAAATTAAATAATCAGTTAATCCGTTCAATCAAGAGATAAGTAGGGGGGCGCCGGTGCACCCGCGGTCCTCCCCGCCCGCGCCCCTGCGGCGCCTGTGACCGTGCGAGTGGGGAGTCAGTCTCAGCCTCGACGTTCAACATTCAACTACTTAGTCATTCAAGTACGCGTCAACGAAATAAACTTTACTTGTGCCTTTATTTCACGGCAAGCCTGGAACAGTGAACGTGTTACCTTTGCTTTGTGTACCTAATGTATAATAGTGTATGTGCAACATGGAGCAAGTGATAATCGCGGCGACGGGAATAAAAGACGCGGGGACGGGCCGGGATGGTTATGTGGGAATTCCTGTTGTGGACTAATGAGACCCCAGGTCTACCCAGTAAAACCCCTGTTGGCCGCCTCAAGGCTTTAAGGCGAGGCACGGGAAACGAACGGGACCATGCTTCCGAAACCCCGCCAGCGGCTGTCCGAACTGCGGACTCGACTTCGGAGGAACTGTTTCCCTTTACTTCTCTAAGAGTGCGCTATTTTTTGCGCATTGGCCATCCCAGGGACCCTCGTGTAGGCGACAGACGTCCCCGAGCCTGCCGCCAACGGGTACCCATAAGGGGGAAATCGACGGTTGTACGCCAAACGGTCCTTATATTTGTAGCCCGTTTTAAATGTTAATTATAATATATATGTAAGGTATGTAAAAGAAAGTTCGATTTGTAAATGTAAAACGTTTAGTTTTCTAAATGTTTAGATGAATAAATAACATCTTATTATATATATTTTTTGTTTTATTCATTTACCCCCTTTTCATAAAACTTTACTTTGTTACATTTGAATCTCAATTGTTTAATCAGTTCAACTATGAAGCTTGTTGTTTGTTGTTGTGTTTTATTGTACTAGTACAATTGATGAAGAATGGTATATTGTACTAGACAAGCTTCATAGTTGAACTGATTAAACAATTGAGATTCAAATTTAACAATTTCTTAGTTCTGGCTAATAAGATGCATAAGTCGATGCAATCATGTTCTTAGTTGAACTTATTAGGGTCAAATAGTTGATACAGTAATTCTTCATGTTAACATTGATTTACATCTTAGTTGAAATGATTAAACAATTGAGATTCAAATTTAACAATATCTTAGTTCAGGCTAATAAGGTGCATTAGTCGAGGTAATCATGTACTTAGTTGAACTTATTTGGGTCAAATAGTTAATACAGTAATTCTTCATGTTAATATTGACCTACATCTTAGTTAAACTGACTTGTTTGTATTAGTTGGTACAGTAACTTATCATGATAATAATTGTCAAGCCCTTAGTTGATCTTGCTAGGATCAATTAGTTAGCATAATTATTTTTCGTGTAAATATTGAACAAGATCTTAATTGGTTCAGTTACATAGATATAGTAATAGCAATCAGAATTACCTTATTTGATGTGTCTAAGTTCTTGTTAGGCTCGTATGGAATCAAGATGCTTGATTACGACTATCAAGATATTGATAGGGCCAACCAAATTTTTTTTAGAGTGTAGGCGGCTGGAATGGGATCCCGTTGTTTCCCATAAAGTTTTAAGTCATAATGTATTATTTGTCATATTATCATTAGTCATAAAACTGAAACCCTTAACATTTCAGGATTTTCGTTAGGTTATCCTATAGATAGGTTAGGTTAGGTTAGGTTTGTTTTATCCTGAAAAGTGACGCGTTTCTGAACCAAATGAATTATGACTAACGAAAATGCGGGCAAACAATACATTTATGGCTTAAAACTATTTGCGAAACAATAGAGACCCGGCTGGAATATTGATATAGTATTTTATGCAACCGTTGTTTAAGAGAGGTCAAAAAAGGCGAGTGGCGTGAGTAACAATTTGAGGCGAAGCCTAGCCCCAAACTAAGGAAAGCTTAAGGATACATACTATTGGTACTAGGCGACGATATACATATTTACGTATATAGATAAATACATATACATAGAACACACCCATGAGTCAGGAACAAATATCCGTATTCATCACACAAATTAACGAGATTCGAACCCGGGACCATCATTAGGGAGGGTGTAGTGACTCACTAGGCAAGATCTTTGATCAGTCGTCAAATAAAATAAAATTAAAAAAATTAATTATTTACTATAATTCCTTAAATAATTCAACAATGTATTTTATAATCTTCTAAAAATACAAAGCAACAGACAAAGATTTATTTTAAGGATAAATCTAGAATGTCGCCACAACCCTTCGCAAAGTCTAAAATGCAATATGCGCATTTGCTGCATAAAATAATCATAACAGAAGGTGAATTGTTTTACAGCACTCGGCCCAGTATTTATAATTTACTGCCCCAAGAACGGTGTAGTAAATAAATTACATTCGCCGCACAATGAGCCGGTATGATCGTAAATTTAAAGTTCATTAGTTACGTACGTTGCGGGAACGGTTCTAGGAAAAAAAACGTGAGTAAGTGATATAATTATTGGTCTAAAGTAAGAACGTTAAGCACGAAAAATTTCGTACTTCGACCTGCCATTTCCTATCTCTATCGTACGCGCTTAAATTATATTGTGGTTTCGTTTGCACTGTGACATTGACCGCGGGCATTATGGGCTGACGAGCCATAATTACACGCGTGTGATATATATTGTATATAGATAGGAACAGGCAGGTTATATTACGAGTATTATAGTGTTCCAGTTCTAGACCTAAGCTAGATCGGAGAACGTTTTATTTTTTTTACAAACTATTCAGCGGATGACATCATCCATCCTGACGTTAGTCCCCGTAGAAGCTAAAGACGTACCGACCTACGTATAGGTATGCACGTAGTTCATGCACGAAAGTAATGTAATATTACCTAAATCCGATAATCGTATTTGTGCTGACAAATCCTTATATTAGGTAGATACAACGGAAGCAGATTTCTTATTATTAGGAAAGAAAATAGCAAACATTACTGTTTTTGTTTACTTACAGTCTGAAGAGTTTTCATGTTGCTTTATTCTAAAAAACCGGCCAAGTGCGAGTCGGACTCGCGCACGGAGGGTTCCGTACCATCAACAAAAAATAGAGCAAAAAAATCGTGTTTGTTGTATGGGAGCACCCCTTAAATATTTATTTTATTTTATTTTTAGTATTTGTTGTTATAGCAGCAACAGAGATACATCATTTGTGAAAATTTCAACTGTCTAGCTATCGCGGTTCATGAGATACAGCCTGGTGACAGACGGCCGGACGGACGGACAGCGAAGGGTAATAGGGTCCCGTTTTTTACCATTTGGGTACGGAACCCTAAAAAAATATTCAAAGCAATTGTTCGCTCAACTCTATTTGTGTGCCTGAGAGCACAGTTTCATATCATAATAAAATATCACCTTATTACGTAATAGAATAAAAACACACGTGCCAAATAAGTCTATTTATTGAACATTTGTCACCGTATAATAGCTTACGAGTATAATGTCCAAAACCACGCCTGTAATACTCGTGTTCGATTGGTAATTTATCTTCCAAGACAAGTGGGGTTGCCTCTAGTACAATCAAGAGCTGTACGTTTGCGCGACAACACAAACAACGATCAACTTAATGAGACGGATGTAGTGATGAGAAAAGGTAATAGTCCCAGCGTTCCCGGGATTTATGTTTTAACATACTGTAAAACTCGTTTCTACTGTTTTAGCGTTGAGGATAAAAAAAAACAAAATAAGTTTGCAGAGAAACATTTATATTATAAAATAAATCGTGAGTAAGTCTCGGTAGCTTAGTTGATATAGCAGCCGTATCCAGAATTAATTACTCAGTCGTACCGTAAGCAGGGACTTTGCCATATCTCTCTAATTGAAAAATATGTTATTTTGTTAACAGACGAAAACCGTCGCACAGTAAAAACAAATTTTACCGTGTATTTTTTTATACCAACATAATATTTATCAATGAAAAACAATACTGTGAATGTAAAATATATGTGATTAAAATATTTGTCGATCGAAATAATAAAAATATTACCTACTTTGTTATCATTGTGAACCACCAATCTACTCAAGATTGTAAAGAACCACTGTATATACCTATCTACCAGTGCTGCCTTATACTTTATTAGTGTGTTATGATGAATTCTGGATTTTTTGACACTATTGTTTGTACCATCTTCACGGTAGCTTGAAATTATAATATAGTTGGTCAAACCAATTTGTCAGTAAATAAAAACAAAAAAAAACTATACTCATCCTTTTCTTTTGGGTGCTATTACTAGTGTAAGACAAAGATAGTATGATTCTCTCTGTCTATGTTTGAAACGAGACAGTTCTTTGACAAACTATATATTATTAATATATAATTTCTAAAGGGAATATTCCCAAATGTATTTCCCACTTCACTGAGCAAGACGCTTGAAAATGACGGATGACCTCCCATGACCTCGCTGTTACCTCTCAGGGAAAAGGACGGTATTCCGCAAAATTAGTAAGGGCTCCTGTTAGGGTCTTGGGAAATTTACCACTTGAATTCCATGGGTAAATATCCCAAAGTAACTTAATCCTCGCACGTGTAATGATTACATAGTCTATGTTGTTACGTATGTAACGGGTTCGGATATGTATTTGTGTGTGACGAGTTAAAATCAAGTAGAATTACTAAACCCGGGGTGATTATTAACTAAAACGGGACATAGCCGCTTATGAATTGACTTGTAAATTCCCGTTTTAGGTTACAAACTTGTAAAAGGTATTAAATACTAGTAAAAACTTTAAATTATAAAGGTGAATGTATTTGCTGAACATACATTAATTTCCTATATTTTTGAAAGTCAATTAATATTAACAGTTTTACTTAGTTGAACTCAGAAAAGTGATAATATTACTTTTCTGAGTTCAACTAAGTAAAACTATTATGTAGATTAAAAGAAAGTTTAGGACACACGATTGACGTTTTGCGAAGGTATTTTTTATATTATCATTTTCTTAGTTGAAAAATAAAGTTAAAAGGAGGTTATGTAAATACCTATACAATTTTTATTAAATATCCTCAAACTTATTTATTAAAAGAAAGTTTAGGACCCAATTCGTTCAGGGAAAATTAAATTTACCTTATTTTGTGTAGCTTTGGGGGTAATTCTGTGCTCACCAAGGGCAAACTCTGTTTGGGATAAATATTTGTACAGAAAATAACGTTTTCCGACTTATGTGTAGGTACCTAATTGTAACTAGCTGGTTCAAGGATATATATTAAGTTTAATAAGTTTAAAGTTTGCTTATTAATTTCTTATATAGATGATTTTGTGGTAGGTACATTTGCAGCTAGGACAAAAATCAGCTAGGACACATTTGTTTTTTACATATTATATAATGTAAGTAAAGTTGCGAACAGAATAAACTGTTCGTTTTGTATTACAGACAATAATACAGACTGTTTTACATGAATATTTTAACCGAAAATTAAAGTACTTTACGTAGATTAATTCTAAACTCAGAGCACTCTCTGCCTACTGTAAATTCAATATATATAAATCAGTAGCTGTTTTCGACGACGCAGTTCTCGTAATCGGGAAGAGAATTTCATTAAATTTTAAATAAAAAGCTAATTGAAATATAATGAAGGCGTAGTAAAACAATCTCGAAGGGGCATTTGTTAGAAACGGACATCGAAGGACCGATGCCTTTTAATTGGAACAGTATTTTATTCCATTCCTTGGTTTTCCATTTAAATTTAACAAAGTTAAGTAGAAAATCTACACTATTTACACGATACGGCTCAAGAAAATAACAAATTTAGGGAATTTTATCTCTTGATTTTTTTTTTCGAAAAGTATTTGTTTTCGTTTGTAATTTCTAGATACTCAGCTATAAATGAAATGATAAAAAACAGGATTGTAAACGCTGATTACCTTAGTCAATATTTAGTTTAGTAGTTACATTGAAAGGTAAAGCACAAAAACTGTATATTATATTATTAACTTTCAAAAGAAATTTCTTCTTGCGATCAAGACAAAATATTAATTTCAATTAAAAAACTCCATTTGTAATAAGTAATAAAGGTAAATACCTATCAAAAATTTAAATTATCTAAACCTTTTGAGAAGGTCTACGTTCTTCCTCGTACTTGTTTAAGTTACGTGCGGAATAATCAATTTTGTAAAAATGCTTCGGTAATTAAAATTTTTATAAGTAAAAAGTTTTGCTTTTGAATTAAGGCATCTGTTTCAGACGTAAAATTCCCTGCGTACCAATTACCAGAGTTACGAAGAACTTTTTTAATAGAAATGAGCAAATTTCATCGAATGAGTCGGTGAAATTACTTCAATGAAAAAGTTAGAGTTTCGTTTGTTCAATTTTTATTATTTTAATTAGGGAAATGATTACGGATGCCTGAAACTGCCAACACGATGTCTTGGAACAAAAACAATATGTACAGTACAGGGGATTAATTAATGAAAAGGTTACTAAATTTATAAATACACAACATTAATTTTACAATTATTTAAGCCTATTAACCTAAATGTACTTGTATAAATATCCAGTTGCAAATTAAATGCGAATAGGTACATTTAAAAGAGTGCATTCAAACAGTGGAACAAATATTTACATGAGTTAACTAGGTATACATTTCGGTTACTGTCTTCTAATAAATCAGATCAAATCAGATCTTAATAGAATTGTAACCCTCCTTATATACTTATACTAGGTACACATGTTAGTCAAACAGGTACTTACTCCCCTTATGACTTATATTATTTTTGTACAATATTAAAGAAAGAGAAACGATGTTTACAGTACAAAAGCCTGAACCACGACGACAAAATAAACCGTATTAAGCCATTGTCGACGAATATTATAATACCAAGGAAATAATACAGCATTGTACGACGGTTTATCGTGCTAAATTACACCTAGAAGGTTCCTGTAGAGAACGTGAAATTATGCTTCGCAATCACCTTTATGCACAGGTAAATCGCCGCTCCTAACTACCTATTTGTGTCTTTCAGAAGAAAATGGCTCGGTTAACCTAATGGGGACATTGTTTCGAGGTTTGAGAACGCGGCGCAATTATTAAAGTAATTGTAAAACTTTTTCATGGCTGGAATAACAATGCTCTTTATTTAGTAAGACGTCTTAATTTGAGTTGCCTCTTTAAGAGGATTTTATAATTACTAATAGGAACGTCTTTTCCACTTAAACTTAAAGTGATATTTATGTTAAAAATATATCCCACCAAAAACATTTTCATGTAAAATGTTGCCAAGACGAAACCATAAGGCTCGCACTGACAAAAAGTTATCAGATCTCTTGTAGAGCCAAGCTTCTAACTCCACAAGCCCTAACTTCACAAACTCTACACCTTAGTCAAAATATGTGGCTTGACCGTTTCGCTACTGTCACATGGACGTAAGGTGAAAAATGTATTCACTATTCATTATTTTTTATAACACAATAGTTCTTGGAGTAACGAAACGGCCAAGCCACATATTTTGACTAAGGTGTAGAGTTTGTGAAGTTAGGGCTTGTAGAGTTAGAAGCTTGGCTCTACAAGAGATCTGATAACTTTTTGTCAGTGCGAGCCTTATGGTTTCGTCTTGGCAACATTTTACATGAAAATGTTTTTGGTGGGATTTCACTTCTTTTTGTAAGTTGCTTCCATGCCCTAATTTAAAGGGTTGCGCGTGTGATTTAAGGTACTATTAAAAATCCTGAAATACGTACCTCGGGGCATCTTTTATACAATCTGCTTTTTACTGATTCCCCATACAAACTTCAACCCTCCTTTTCCCCTAACGCCTTTTCCACCCCCTTTTCACCCTTACGGGGTGATTTTGGGGTTGAAAACTATTCAATGCCATTCCCCATTACAAAAACTATCTACATACCAAATTTCAACTAAATCGGTTCAGCGGTTATTGATTTCCCATACAAAATTCCACCCCCCTTTTCCCCCCCTTAGGGGCAAAAAATTTCAAGTTTTGGAATTATTTTGTTGTTTGTGTACTAATACTATCTTACATACCAAATTTCAGCTTCCTAGGACTTCAGGAAGTACCCTAAAGGTTTTGATGATCAACAGTGAGTGAGTGAGTCAGTGACGAAATTGGGGTATTTTAGATATGAATAAAATCTTAAGTATAAGAGCTATGCAATTGAAATTTTTTACGTTTAATAAGTCCACTATTGACATCATATCCCGAGAATTTTGTTTATCTGGTATAATCCAAACCCAAGTTATGAGGGTTCAAAAAAACGACGAAGCGCTTCGAGAAAAGGTAGGTAGTGCCCTTGCGCTTCGCTTTGCTCGTCTTGGCGGGGGCACTACCGTGCCCCCAGATTTTGGTACATTGAAAATTCAATAGAAGATCGTTTAAAAGATGTCTCATATATATTTTAAATGATTGCTATAAAATATTTGTCTCACTAATAATGACAAACTTAATGTTGAAACGTTTAAGGGCGAACTGCTATCTTGGCCCTTTAGTAACGTTTGCTGAAGAAACTTAGAATCTTATCTGTACTTTGCCTAATCATTTTGATGGAGCGATGAAGACAAACTATTACCCTACTATTACGAGTATAAAGTTCTGTTAGACATTTGTATTAGCTAGTGATATATATTTGTTTATTAGCAGAGCTTACCACAAAATCACAAATCAATCAACAAATAAATAAATGATACCGTAATCAACTGTAGATGTTCATCATCTGTGTAGTGTAAAAGAATATTCACACTAATCAATAGAATCCCACCTAAACCACTCGCTTACATCTATTGTAATAAATCACTAACTGTCCGGCAGTTAAGGAAATTCTTAAAAACATTCTTTCATACCAAAATTCGGAAACTCTTACCTGAAGGAAGGATAAAACTGTCCCAGACAATTCACAGATAAATTACGCTGGCCTTAAAAACGTTGCCGTGAGCGGAAGAGCAGATGTGTAAAAGAAAGAGAGAAAGGATCGCACCCGACATTTATCATTAAGGGCAACAATGCTTTTTGTGGGATTTCCTTCAAGAATCCAAGAGATTAATGAAGGTGGCAGTAACGCCCGACCATCCGATAAATAACAAAATAACGCACGAGGCCCTTAACGTACAAGAGATTAATAAGCAACATTAGGCGGTAAGGGTCAAATGCGAGGAATATTTACTGCATTCTGAATTGGTTAAAGATCGGATCATCTTAGATTTCCAATTTGATTGCCAATTTATTAGACTTATATCGACCGGGATATGAACCATGATTACCTTTTGTGTTGTTTTCGAGCTCCCGATATCTATTCTAGTGAAACTAACCGTGAATCATTCAAAACTGTTATTGCTAATTTGTTTTTTCTGGGAACATAGGTCTTAGCAAAATGGTAAAAGTTCACCATACGATTTTGCAAATTTTGATTATTCTTGTATTTTACAGAATATTTGCATGAAAGCAATTTTGAAATCAAAGAGCAAAGGAAACCTTTACATACATATGTACCTACATTACATACATACATTAACAACTTACAACCATATAAATACACAGATAAGAATATACAGATAAGGAAAGGCTGTATTTACTTCGAAATAAACACTTTCCCAAAGTGTTTTAGGTATTTCAATCATCAAGTAGGCATTAAAAATATGATACAGAAGTAGCAATTTTACTAAATCAGATTAATGAATCTTAGACTGATTCAATACAGTTTCAAGTTGTCAAGGAAACATTGAACTGAACATATATTGGCTCGTTTTTCAAACCATAACTCTTCAAACACTAATACCCGGATAACCTTCACGAAACCAACTGCCGTATTCGAACTTCAAGATATTCACAAGAGACGACACGTACTAGATCCATTCTAGATACGTTATAGTTTAGATTTCAACTAGTTCTCTTTTGCAGCGCAATTCGGGCAATCAGTGTCACTTTTACGTTAGATAGAGTTAGATATCTTTTAGATGTGAATTGGATCTCTAAGCCATATCTTGTGGAAATCGTTCAAGAGTATCTCCTGAATCGCGCAAATGTCAAATTTGACAGGTTAGATCTTAAACATATCGTTATCGTATCTTGGCGATGTCTAAAAGATATCTAACAGATGTCTATTTCAAAATCCGAATCGGGCCCCATGGCAAGTTTAATTGCCAATGATTTTCCTTAAGCACATTTTGAACCGTCGTTAATGATAAAATTGCCTGCAATCAGCCTAATGACAAAGTTACGGGTGAATCGACAACAAAGAGAAATTTGTCTCAAACAAGCTGTTACTCTGCTATTTATAATGGACCCCTATAAATTATTTTAAACATTGTTTTAATGCTCGGGTGAAATATTTGGGAACAGGTTGAGAACAGGACCAACCATTAAATAAATTAAAACGGCTCAATCATGCTTTATGTATGTGATAGGCCACCTCTTTGTTTCATATTTGTCTATTGCAAAACTGTGACCTATGTATTTGACATTTATTCATTAGTGTCAAATTGCCGCGTTCTTGTCAAACTATCGATCACTGGGCCGCGGATGAATCAGAAAGATAGATTTACTAAGCAACCATAAAAACTGTTTCTGTAACTGTTTTCCTTCGTATTGAAATAAATAATATCCACTGGGTTACTAATAATAATACAACAAGCATAGGTAAGGTAGAGTGATTCTACCTTATCTGACTGTTTCCTGAAACACAGTGAGCTCGCCATCTGTCACAACGGGTTTGAATAATGCTTGGCGAGTGAACTCTGATGCGAAGTAAGATACGTCTATTATTAACGTAAGGTATGCTTCTTTAAGCATCACAGTGAAACGTAAATTAAGCTTAATGTAAGTAACTTTCTTCTAGTCGTTTATAGTTCAAACTATACTACTAACTATATAGCCTACGAAAATTAATGTAAAAAAACATCTACATATCATTGTCCCTTGGTAGAATATCGGTAAATGTTGACCTGAGATCAGTTGTTCGTTATGGACTAATGCCAATAAATTCAGTAGGTACCTGTTTAATTGTCACTGACACATGTCCTGCCTAACCCTAGAACAAGTGTGATAGATAGTGAAACAGAGAATAATACCCGAGCGTTTTTTTTGTTGTCCCCTACACTTTTTTTCCAAATTTGGGATTTTTTATGTTATTTCTACTCAGAATCACGAGCTCTTTCTATCCTAATAGGAGAAAAAAAGTGTCCTCTTTTTATTTCCATTCCGTCACCATTTTTCATAGACTTTGTATGGCGGTCGCGGAATGGAAAGATTGAAAAATGTATGGAAATTTTGGGACACTTTTTTTCTTCTATTAGGATAGAAAGAGCTCGTGATTCTGAGTAGAAATAACATAAAAAATACCAAATTTGAAAAAAAAGTGTAGGGCACAACAAAAAAAAAGCGGCCAAGTGCGAGTCGGACTCGCCCATGAAGGGTTCCGTATTTAGGCGATTTATGACGTATTAAAAAAAACTACTTCTAGATCTCGTTCAAACCAATTTTCGGTGGAAGTTTACATGGTAATGTACATCATATATTTTTTTTAGTTTTATCATTCTCTTATTTTAGAAGTTACAGGGGGGGGGGGGACACATTTTACCACTTTGGAAGTGTCTCTCGCGCAAACTATTCAGTTTAGAAAAAAATGATATGAGAAACCTCAATATCATTTTTGAAGACCTATCCATAGATACCCCACACGTATGGGTTTGATGAAAAAAAAATTTTGAGTTTCAGTTCGGAGTATGGGGAACCCCAAAAATTTATTGTTTTTTTCTATTTTTGTGTGAAAATCTTAATGCGGTTCACAGAATACATCTACTTACCAAGTTTCAACAGTATAGTTCGTATAGTTTCGAAAAAAGGGGCTATGACATACGGACGGACAGACAGACGGACAGACGGACAGACGGACAGACGGACAGACAGACAGACAGACAGACATGACGAATCTATAAGGGTTCCGTTTTTTGCCATTTGGCTACGGAACCCTAAAAACGCCCACCCCAAAGGTAAAACTCCCTAAGAACCGTCCAAGAAACTTAATGATATCCTCACAATAGAAGGAAAAGATTTGTTACGTTGTTTCTATAGCAGCTGGCGCTCATAAATCATAACTTACATATTCATGATTGATTACTTTCACCGCGTGCAAGAAATTAACCCCTTTTTCTTTTACCGTGGTAATGCAATCGGTGTTACGTGAATGGTTCAAAGCCATGTTTTAACGAACTTTTGTTATGCTGTTAACATGGCTTGATAATAGCTTCCAGGAAACTATTAAGGGGGTTAAAGCAGACATCGTTTTTTACTTCCAATTTTTATACATTTAAAATAGCACCGGAGCACCATTAACCGTCCACACCATTTACATTTCACTAGTCCGAACTTTACAAATCGGTCTGAAAGGGTAAAATTAAGTTCCGTTACAGAATTAAGTACCTATTCTGAAGAATGACCTGACAAAGTGTCGACCGACGCATTAGATTATTCGCCAATTTAATTAATTAGTTTGTCAAAGTTGTTAACCATCCGTCATATACATACTTACAGAAGCGGATTTTTTTTACAGTTAGACATCCCTTTGGCAAACTAATAAATTAAGTTCGCGATTAATCTAATGCATCGACACTTTGTTAGGGCATTCTTCAGAATATGTAGTTAATTCTCTAAGGGAACTTAATTTTACCCTTTCAGACGTAATTAAGTACCTTCAAGTTCAGACCCACGTCGTGTGTAGGTCCTTTAACGAACCTACGTTAAATTGTCTAAGGTTATTTTCAAGTAGGTATTACCCGTGCTAAACTCTGTAATCTTGAGTGATAGATGGAGTTCCCACGCAAAGTTTAAAATAGAACGAAGTACTTAGCTGATATTTCATCCACTCACTATACATATAGAAATAATTAATATAGTAGGTATACACAAGTCAACTTTCAATATGTAAAAGTGAAATTAAGTATCTAATTGAGGCTGCTTTTTTCTGAACTTTTAAAGGTAGCGTTGAAAGAAGAATGGGCTTAATTTGTATTTTTATTGATATTTATTGCCTATGTTTGTGTTTGTAGTTTTTCGCGGATACTTAAAGTAGGTATAAACTTGTTCACAAAATAAATGCGAATGGGGGACTTAATAATAAAATAAAATAAAATAAAAATAAAAATCATTTATTTCGGACCACAAAAAATCCATAATATGTTAGTTGAACATGTACATGCAGGAGCTTGTAAATTAGACTATGTTAGTACTTAAAATTAACTTATTACCCTATCTACCTACTACATTTCATAGGGAGCTAAGGAATGGTGCAGGTTCGACCAGTGCTGCATATAGCTACTATCGAGCCTACCCGCTATCACACTCAGGATACTGTTGCTACTGTCCAGCACTCTGCGACGCGTCGCGGCGGCACGCTTTCTTATTGTAGCAGAGAAACTGTCTACCTGCGCGTCCGCGAACATGCCTGACGCGCTGCAGAAGCGTGGCAGACGCAACAGCACCCTGAAGGCGTTGTTATACTGAACCCGTAGGGCGCTGATCGATCTTTGCGAATAATTAGCCCACAGGCTGCAGCTATAAAGAGAGGTACAGTAGGCTCTAAAGAGTGTAATTTTGACCTGAGCCGTACAGCTTCTGAACCTATGTGCTATCATATTCGCTCTTATCGCCAGCGCCCTACGTTCCCTATCTATATCTGCGTCGTCACGCAAATTTTCATTGACTAAGTGGCCTAAATACTTGACACATGTCACTCGCTTAAGGGGTGTGCCATTTAGATATAGCGGTGGTACAAGAGATGGACTTTTCGTCCCAGACTTAAAAACCATAAGTTCACTTTTAAGAGCATTATATCTGAGGCCATGTTTACATGCATATTTCTCACATAGTTTTAACAATATTTCAAGTCCTCCCGGTGAGGGACTCAACAGCACCATGTCGTCCGCATAGCTAATATTATTCATACATACACCGCCAATATGACAGCCGACATGTATGCTGCTGAGTTCCTCGATGAGAGCATTTATGTACAGGTTGAAGAGCTTCGGAGACGTTCTCCCACCCTGTCTCACTCCGCACTCCAACCTGTATTCCTCTGACATGTCTTTTCCCCATCTGACAACATTAACTTGACACAAGTACCAACTCCTAAGTATATGCACAATATCCATAGGGACCCCCGCCTCTTCTAACTTGGCCCACAAGAGCTCATAGTTAACCAGATCGAACGCCTTGGAGAGATCCAGGAAACATGCATATATAGGAGTCTTCCTGTGTGTATAATATTCGACGGTGTGCTTGAGGCTCAGTATCGCGCTCTCAGTAGATAGTTTGGGTCGAAACCCAAACTGCGCATCACTGATTTGTATATATCTATCAAGCTGAGCATCAAGCACCGCGTCAAACACTTTAGCCACCACAGTTGCTAGAGAAATTGGTCTATAATTGGCCAGCTTCGCTATGTCACCTGTCTTATTTTTTACAATAGGAACAACCACAGTGCGAATCATATCGGGTGGTAGGTAAGCATGGCTGATACTAAGGGAGAAGAACATGGCAAGAACCCTGGGCAGATGTGGCCCGGCATGTTGCAGATGCTCAATGCTAAGCCCATCATGCCCAGGGGACTTGCCCCTCCTCATATTTTTAATTACTTTACTTACTTGATTTGCTGTAATTTTAGTAGTACACACAGACCCAGCTGCCCCTACCACCTCCCTTCTGGGTACTGCACTAAGGGGAGACTTGACAGAAAAATGATTCATAAACAAGTTGGCTATTTTTACAGGATTGGTCTCATTTTCAATACTCACAGAGAGCCCAGGCCTGTAATTTAATCTGTTAGTACTTTTCCAAAAATTGCGAAAATCATTTTTACCATGATAAGAAGCCAACCGGTCCAATTTAATTTGATCCTGGTGTTGCTGGCACCATTTTAATCTGGCTTTAAAAACTTTGCGACTTACACACATGGAATCATATAATTGACCAGAACGGGGCTTACCACTAGCCACCCAGATCTGAAATCTAAACCTGGCCTCTCTGTGAGCCTCACCCACATGTTTATTCCAACCCATTATATGTTTATTTTTCCTATTCTGCAAGTCATTTTTACATAATACTGAGGCCGAACTAAGGGCATAAATTATGTCACTATACAACTTATTAATAACTTCCCTATGCAAGTTGTCAGTACCAATATTACAACAGCTATCTGCACATTCACTGAGCTGAGTAGGAAGGTCAATAACTTTTAGCAAATCATTACATTTACATTCATATTTGATAATATCACTAGGTTGTCTGTCACCCCAGAAAACTTTTGACCTATCAATATTACAATTATATATTTTTGAATGAGTTACATCCAAGTTACATTCAATGACTAGTGGGAAATGGTCAGACCAATAAACATTATACATTACATATATTTTAGAAAT
Organism: Cydia amplana; assembly: GCF_948474715.1. Taxonomy (NCBI): domain Eukaryota; kingdom Metazoa; phylum Arthropoda; class Insecta; order Lepidoptera; family Tortricidae; genus Cydia; species Cydia amplana. The sequence continues at coordinate 12,586,356 of NC_086079.1, read as the reverse complement.
AGTAGACCAGGCCGCCTGTGTCACCACACAGTGGTCCAGCCAGCGCTCACATCCATGACTGTCACTCACATATGTATAGGTACCAGTGTCGGGCCCAAGCATTTCTTGGTCTGCACAGATCCACTGACTGTCCTCAGAAAAATTCATAAGTTCATTGTGAAAGGGTTCATTAGGGTGGGCATTGAAATCCCCTAATACATAAGCAGCGTCTACCTCGCTGTCCTCTATAATAGCATGTAAAGTACTCACACACTCCACAAAGATTGGCAAATTTTCAGCGGAATCGGTCGGTATATACACACTGAATATCCCAACACGTTTAGAGCCTACATTAATTTGAATACCACAAATCCTATTATTGTTACACTCCACTACACTCGCCGAGGGAAACATACTCTTTCTCCATAGCAACGCGACGCCGCCGTGGGGTCTTCCTCTGAGTATCCCAGCTGAAGTGTCAACGGCAGAAGTAGCTGTATAGGCGAAGTCCTCATGTATGGTGGAAAGAAACGGTATGTCATAATAATACCAAAACGTATTTTTACCATCAGTCAACCATTGGGTCAAACACAAACATATAAGTTGTTACCTGAGTTGTTTTATTTTAACCACGTAGCAACTAGTAACTTTTAAATTTTACTTCCGCCGAAGGAAATTGCCCGTTCATTTAATAGTTAGAGCCCCCAGCGCAGCGCATACAGCCGCAGTTTTACGTGATGTCTCGTTTGAAATAGCGAAGTCTATCTCATCTATTGTAGGTCAACTATCGGCCCGATTCGAGCTTTAGGACAGGTATTACGTCAAATATTGTAATTATTATTATACGATATGGATTAGATATGTCAGTGTCAATATAGTGACGTTTCTTCAAACAAAATGTCACTTTTGACACTTACATATCTAATCCATATCGTATCAAGACGTATTTAACTTATCTTAAAATTCGAATCGGGCCGTATACTTATTTGCTGCACTTACGATTGCTGTATACTAACAAGCACAGGAGAGATAGAGTCTATTTCTTGAGACAGAGTAAGCTCGCCACCTGTCACATATATCACAGCAACGACTATCTCATGTATTGTAACTATTGTATGCTATACTATAAGTACTTAGTACTTACTATACTTTTTGCAAGTTAAAATGGTATTTTACATCAAGAAGTAATTCAACATCCACCAACCATTTTAAATTGCAGCCAAAAAATACTGTGCTAGCGTATATCTGGAACAAATGTTATACTTACCTATTTAAAGTTTACGTATTTTTTTGTGAACTTACATAATAAATACCAGTTTTATATGCAGTAGCCTCAGCTATTATTGACTAATTACTTAATTAGTTAATGTAACTTCATTTTTAGAACGTGACCGATCAGTAACATTTGTTGTATTCAGAAATATCTACTAGGTTAAATAAAGAATGATTTAGTAAATAATGAGTTCAAAATTGTTAGTAGAGTAGTTTTTATCGGTTACCTAGTTGAGGTTAAGTTTTAGTTTTATTTATAGTTAATTTCCTAGTTCTTAGGAGTTTTAGTTATTGTATTTTTTTTTCTTTTACGTGAAAACTTGGTTAATTTATACGACTGTTGAAAACTTTTAGGTGCTTTAGGTTAGCAACTTGAAAGTTTTTTTTTGTACCGGCATGGTTTACTCAGCTGTCAACAATCTTTCGTTGATAAACCATTTTATTATTAAATAACCTAACCAAAATTTAATAATTTAAAAACCCCACGACTATAAGATTATAAGAGCTGATGATCTTCAAACGGCTTCAAACAGATTTTCATGAAACATGGCTAAGAACACTCGGGAGAAAATTATCTATGGCTCAAAAAAACTAAACAAAAATCGGTACATCCGTTTGGGAGCTACGATACCACAGACATATGTTACACAGACAGACACGTTAAACTTATAACATCCCTCTCTTTTCGCCGGGGGTTAAAAATACCAACGCAGTGTTAACATTTTCGTAAGCTATATTTTACGCTCTCTTACACTTTCTCACTGCCCTACTACGCGCAATTGCACGATAAATTTAATATTATCCTCTTGAATGCCCTAATCCAAGTCTGGCAAAGGTTGGAGGTGGATTTATTTCGAGCGCGGTTTAGGAAAATATAATTCCCTTGGTTTGAACCTCAAAATATATGAGGTTTATGGGGCATGGGTCTCGTTCGACCTCGCCGCACACCGACTAGCTCCAAGCACCGGCGCCGGCTCATGCATTTTTCACGCCCATGCTCACTGGAAACCAGGAAATATTCTAAATTTAAAGGATTACAACTTTACCTGTACACTTCTTCAGTCTAATTTGAACTCAAGCACCGAGCACTAAGACCAGGAATTGGAAAAGAGACGGAAAGTTATATTTGGTTTGAGGTACGTCCTGTGGTAACAGAATGTTCTTGAATGTAGTAATGGAGGCTGTAAAAGAGAAGTTTTTGGATTGTTACAGAAATTTTATTCCATAAATAAATTTCATGTTGTAATCTAATTGTTTGATTATGATTCAAAAAATGTTATATTGTAAATACTATATTATATTAGTTGGCCGTTTGGTTGTTTTGTATGCATTCATAATTAAGAACGTCGCAAGCCTATTATCTACTTATCGTAACATGAAATAGGTAAGTAAGTAATTTAGTTCAAACGAAAATAATAATCGATAAAATAGTTACATAAGTACTTATGTGTAGTTTCGACTGTAAAAACATGCTTTAAGTATTTGTGTATTTTCATGTTAAGTAAGAAATAAATCTTACCCGAAAAACATAATATTCTATGGCACAGTTTAACTAAAACGTTATGATTGATGTATATGATTCTAAAACGAATGAGAAAAGAAGATTCGTGGAACCAAAATCTTTACTTCTTATAACTTTACGAACACCTAATTAAAACCAGTCGGCTACCAATCACTGTCTATAAAACAAAGCTCGGTACCCCGATATTTTCTATTTAAATAGGGATGGAAAGTGCAGGGCGTGAGGATTGTCTGCGAACGCGGCTTTAAGCTCGGAACTCATTCTCATTAGATTATAAGCAACCAGTATAAAAGTGACCTCTGATCACGTACAATGGTTACAGACTATAAGCCTCAGGTATACTGGTCACAGGCTCAGACGTGTTCGCGGGAATACGATCCCAGACAAATCTAATTAACCAGAACCGCGGATAGTTGCATTTTTAATTCGCCTCTGAGGTTGCGCATAATTGTAAACTCTGGCCAATTGTTTTCTCGCTTATTGTCATGAAGAATAAAAGGTCGGACTGTCCGAGCGTGGCGCTGAAGTGGTATTTGTGTAAGGGGCCCACTGATTAACAGTCCACCGGACGATATCGGCCTGTCAGTTAGAACAAAAAGTTGACAGTTCCGAACAACTGACAGGCCGATATCGTCCGGCGGACTGTTAATCGGTGGGCCCCTGTACTACTACATTATTTAAAGGCTAAGGCTCACTTGCACCATCCTACTAACCCGAGGCTAAGCGGTTAAACCGTTAACCTAGTGTCAAATTGTACTGGTAACCATGGTAACTCCAGCATTAACCAGTTAACCCCGGGTTAGTGGAATGGTGCAAGTGGGCCTTAAGGTTTTAATTATTTACTTGTGTAATAATTGAACCATAATTTACTTTTCTGTACATAGTGTTCGTTTGTCTGTCATTTTCATTTGTACTACTCTCAATTGCTCAAGGATAAGTTCGCCTTTGTACACTGTATACTTACTTTCTTTTTAATTGTATCTTAACATGTCTTATGTAAAATAAAGTGTTTACATACATACATACATACATATATCATTCTTAATATGTTTATGTTTAAATAACAAATTGGCAATTTTATTATAATATTCTCAATTTGTAGCAGGTTTGTAGCATTGGTGGTGGTATAAATAGGGTGTCAATTATTAATATTAATTAGGGTATCAAACGTGATAATTTACGTTAAGTATATCAAACGGCAACTTGGAAGTATGCGCACCATGAAAGGCTGGCTTCCCAATAAGCTAATTGCGAAAATTAGCTAATATTATAGCTCAACCACACTCAATTATTTATTAATTGGGTACGTGTTAATAAATCATATAGGGATTCTATAGCTGTTCAATGTAATTGGGTACCTGGAAAGAATTTCGGTTCACGATTGCCTGAATAATAATTGTTAACAATTTCTTTGATAAAATTAGTGACGTCTGAATGTCATAATTGTGGCCGTAATATGGCGACGTAAGTCACCATTTTAAAAGTCAGCAGTAATGCCGCTACAGCAGTCATCACCTGCTGCAAAACAAAGGTGCTGGATCTAATGTCTAACACAGGGTCTTACCAAATGGCGGACCGCCGACCTATTTTTTTTTTTTATAAACTTACGTAAAAACGGACCGCGATGGTCATTTTATTTTAAAAACCGGACCCATGAAGAAACTAATTGGTGACCCCTGGTTTAACATCTAGCGACGGGTAAAGCGTCAATATTTTAGGCAGTCTTATTAAACTGGCCAGAGTGCGTAGCCAACATAACAATCGTTTACGATCCGTAGCGAACGAAACGCAACTGTCACTGTCGCATTAATATGGAAGAGTGATAGACACATAAAGCGTCACCTTGGCAATTAAATAGCACACATGTATGTAACAGGTATAATTATGCAGAGTTGTCTTAAATCAGTTTTGTGTTGTACTTACTTAATCCTCAAATAATTTTCTTTCTGGTAACAAAATTAACAGATCTACCCTTAAATCCCTTATCGATCGCAAATATTAACACAATTTCCAATAAGACCCAGATCTGTTATTAATTAGGGGATCATATCCCGCCCCATAGCCTTTAGGGACGGGTACACGGGTAAATACTTGCTACGTACACAGAATATTCTGGAATTCCGTAGCAAAGGTGGAAGCGTTAATGAATTCCTTTGTGGTAACGGTAACGACATTGGACGCGTTACTGTGTAACTTAGTTACGGAGCTCGTAACAGTAATTACGTGAATATCTGTAAACAACGCCTGTTTAACAGGTAATTCGTTTACTCTAGAACAGAATGATGTATCGATCAATTTATTATGGACGAGTTATTCAGGCGTGCGATTTTCAAAGCGGAAGGACAATTAGAGCTTAAACGTTGACATCAAAATGATGTGATGGTGTGCTCACATGTACGGACAGGACAAAAGCGAGGGAAATGGATGCGCGAATGAAAATCTGACCTCAACTCGTGGCGCGGGTTCAGATTTTGGCTCGTGCAAATGGGTTTTTAAAGTACTTACACATCAATTCGTCGTTTTGTTACATAAAAAAAAAAAAAAATATATATATATATATATAAATTTTGGCATAAATAAAAGTTATTTGTGCCAAAATTAAGAATAATTTTAATGCCAGCTGAGCTGTGATTGAGATGATTATGATTTTGAATTACTTTTCAGCAATACGTTAAATATATCTCATTGTTAGGCGGTTCGGAAACTTTTTCTGTTTTTGTTTTATGTCAGAAAGACGTTTACCGGATTGAAGTTACTGAAATGAAAATTTTCTACTAATGACAAGGCAGTATGGCTACAGATAACTAAGATAAATGACCCTACGATTTTACTTGTTTCACAGATACGACGTTTTTCTATTACGACGGGATATACCGATCTTGTGACTTTCACGGCCCACAATCGAGGTGGAAAGTTGCTTGGAAAAGTTACCCGCAAAGTGAGCTTTTACCCTCAAACTTCCAGGTATTCACGGATTGTGGACGCAATGTCACCTAAATCTTTTGAAAGTAGTTTATGGATATCAGCGGCATCACTTCAATTTAGCCGGAATGTATGAAACAGCCAAATTATTTGCTGTCATAAATTTCAATCTTTTCGTTTTCGAGATTAATGGTTGTGACATACGGACTGACGGACGGACAGATGGACATAACGAAACTGAAAGGGTTATTTCCATTTTGTCGTCGGAACCCTAAGGCGGTTATCAAATCACACTGGATGCGATACGCACTTTGCTCCGATGTTTGAGCGAGACAACGCTATGCGCATATTATAGCGACAACTCGCTTGCACATCGGAGCGACGTGCGAATCGCAACCAGTGTGTTAACCGCCTCATAATGGCATCATGATTTTATTCTGCATGCTATTCGATCAAACTATTTAACTCTATTTTACATAACATATTATAAAGCAATGCTTTCATTGTTTACCTACAAATTCAGGTTAGACAGTTAATTGTTGTTTCATGTTTTCGATAACATTGTAGTAATACATTTTAGTACTACTAACTCTTTATTAGTCTAGTAACGACCGATATAACCTTCAGTCGTCTATCTATAAGTACACAAATTTACGACCAAATTTGATATGTAACTTGATACGACCTCCCTTGTCTACAACGTTGTATTAGATCATAATCTGGCTATAATGTTGGCAAAGGGTAATCTGATTTAAATTTTAGTTTGGATATTTGTTTGAATCTAGATTCGTAGTTACTAAAAGTTTTTAATAGGCACTATGACAGATTAAAATACAGATATGCTAATTGGAAATTAATGTTAACTTTGTCCATACATGTCGAATTTAATCCGTCTTGTGGCCTTAAAAATAAATATCTCTGAGGCTGCAGTGCGATGGAAAACTCACACATATACATCCCGTTTTTTGTCGACAGCCGGTTTCTTAAAGTAATGATAAAATATTTGTCTCTACGTGGGATTGTAGGGATTACAGTGGGGACCAACACACCAACGCCCACGGGTGTCTTATGTGCTTCATGTAACAGGAGAAATAAATTAAACTAAAGGCTGTACTCCTCAAACTGACCAACATTTGTTCAGCAACTTTTAAAAATTATGAATCCTTTAGACTTCTTCTTTTTCATACAAAATAAATATTGCCTTCAATGTACGCTGACATCAGTGTGTTTGACGTTGCTTGTCACGCTTTATACATAACAAAATTTGCAATACATTGCGTTTTAGAATAAACTTTAAAGTGTACTAAAAATCAAAACATGAGTTATTTTCAAAAGTTGCTGAACAAATGTTGGTCAGTTTGAGGAGTACAGCCTACAGTTTAATTTATTGCTCCTGTTACAGGAAGCACCCTGTATATTGACACAACTCCATACGCTTCTTGAGGTACCTAATGATGAAATACCCTTCAGGGATTATTGATGATCGAGTTAGGGAATAAGTTGGCAAAACACGCCGGCCATAAAACTTGTATCTGTTTGAGGTCCAACACATGCGGCCCGGCATCAAGTCGTAATAATAAAAGTTGGAGACCCTCATAACTCATAGGTCGCTAGTCAGTAAAATTGGTAAGTATGAGGGAAATGAATATAGAAATCGGTTGCAATTTTCAGAAGGTCCGTCCGTAAAATGGCTTAAGTATGTCGTAAATGGGAGACAAGCTTGCGTTGTAGATGGTTTAACTGCGCAGAGTTTGCAATAGAATACGTATTAACCAAACCTGGATGCACAGATAGTTATAGTCAATAAATCTTGTCATAAAGTAAAATTTAAAAGTAATAAAACTTTCAAAGTCTACATATAGACGGTTAAGTAACTTCTTCATAATGCATGTGGTACAAAAATCTTAGTTAACAGCGTATCTATCTTAACGGTACTTAGGTCTCTTTGTTAAGTTACACTCTGTAAAGTTAGTAAACCCTTGAAACCATGAAAAATAATTGGAAATACACAATAATATGTTTAAATTCGAGACAATTTTATCGTAAAAGAAATAAAAAAATAAGTATGTGTAAGTCTATTTTGTTGAATAAAAAAGCAAACCCACCATGCCGATGGATAGTTCAAATAATGTTTAAACTTATTATTACTAATACATACTTTACTTTAACTTCTTTAAAAATGTTTGGCTTACATTTAATTTGAGGACAATACATATTTTATAAATCAAATAATATTTATAGCGTTACCAATTTCAAAATAACTTAAGTAAATAATTTTAAACTTTAGTAACGAAACTTTTGTAGGTAAATTGCTAAGTAGAATTCAAAGTTTATATTAAATTCGTTACTTGTATAAGGTTTACACAAAACGAATCCCTATAAAAGAAAGTGATTAAATTGAAATTGTTTTCGAATTTAATCTTCTGTAGTAAAAAGAATAACAACGCTATGAATGCATTTCCCATTCTTTATTGAATTACTTCACAATTAGCGAAGATATTCAATAAGTGAATTTTTTGACATAACTGTATAATTTCGCGTTCCTATTATTTTTGACATTGTTTTCGTTTAATTATTGTGATTATTTGACGATTCTTCTCAGGTGTTTTTTTTTTTTCATATTATGAATTTATTTGGATTAAGCTATTATTTAAATGTATTTCTGACGATCACAATATAGATTTTTATAAATTGACATTAATGTAATTTGTACTGTAATCATATATTGAAAATAAATAAATCTAATCTAATCTAATCTATTGAATAGTTAACAAGACCGTATGAACTAAATACCGTGCACAAAGAATTTTCACAATTAGCGAAGATGCTCACAAAATATCACGAGAATCCCGGCAATAGGCCATCCAAAAGCCTAAGCTGAGACGGAGACGCTTCGCTCGCGCTTCATGCTCGATCGTCTAATAATTTGTATATAACCAACTTACCCGAGTCTCTGTTACCGTAAAAGCACGGGAGGTAGGTATGAGAAATAGAATTTCACGTGGCGTCACTTTAGTAAATTCTCATGTCAGGTTGTGACTAGCGACGTCGCTTAGACGCAGATTCTTGGAGAATATTCAGAATTGTGACTAGTGATTGGCCTCCACCAAAAATATTTTGACGTACATTGTATTTTTTTATACTACAACGATGGCAATCAATAACAAGCGTGCGGCCCGCCTGATGTCAAGCGGCCACCACAACATAAGGGTGCTTGCAACTCTAGCGGAATTACACGCGCGTTGCCATACAAGCTTACAAGAAAATTCATCCTTGGGAGCGCTGGAAACCTTAGTCATCACCCGGTACACCGCACTACAAACCTACAGAGTACGTAGTAGTTAGTAGTGAATGGGCTTCGGTAAGGTACTTCCCCATTGCTCCAGATGAATGAGCACGATAACGTTGCGTTAATTACGTATGGTTTACCAAGCACTCAGAAAAATAAATAAAAATCAAAAGTCACCTCCACAATTTCTACTATCGCTTATGTTCGTAATATTTCTGGAAATGTTTGCACTTTAAACAAAAAATATATTACCTGATATCACCAAGGTTTACTTTCATTCCATGTCTTTATAATAGGTATTAAAAGTAGGGTTATTGTAAACGAGAAATTTGAGCACAAAACTGATACTTTGTTTTCGAAATTTATTCCTGGAGATCTGAACTCACACGGCACATCACTACTGGTGGCGGTATGTCGGAAGAATCTTTAAGTTGGGGATCACACGACTTACAGCTTTAAGAATTCAAGCTGTAAATCTATGAATAAAATAATGGGTTATGTGAGCACCGGGTGCTGGAATTTCTTAGTGCTGCAGGAATACGAGTATTTTGTGACGACCGGCCTACTTACGGCACACAATCAAATTAAGAGTTAAATATTTACTATAATAAAAACTAAACTGGCAAATATGAAGATTCAGTTTTAAGGAAGTATAAAAAAGGGTCTTATTCATACACGTTACCGAAGTACCTAGAATTTTTTATCAAGGCGTATGTATGTAGCATATTTTTGCAACCATAATACTAAAACTAGACAGCACCAATCAGCGTTAGCGATCATCAAAAATTGTATCATAATAAAGTCAATTGGGCTCCTGGTAGGTTACTCGCAAGTCGGTCCGACCAAATTAAATACCACTCCTTTTTTTAGCATTAGAAAAAAGGTAAACAATCTTGTCGTGTCTTTTTTATTGACAAACACTTTTTTTAAATAAGACTTGGCAGATATATAACAATTTCTGAATCATATACTATTATTTACGTTCTTTTGCTTTCATACATAAGTAATAATACTGATTTTTAAAAAGCGTTTTTCAATTAAAAGACACGACAAGATCGCGAAGTTTTTTCTAATGCTAAAAAAACTAAATATAGGTAAGCAATAATCATATATAGCTGCTGACGACAGAACAGCATGAGAGTCAATTATCAAGAATATAACAAAGTTGAATAACGACCGACGAAAAAAAATATGAACACTCGCACGAGAATAGTAAAAGAAAACAAAAGTTTTATTCTTTCATTCACTTAAATAATCTCGGGCCTAAAAACAAGTAGGTTTTTCTTCACGCGTAACTAAATAAATATTTCATTTGATGTATTTGCTTAATCTGCTTAGGCTTAGATGGGAAAAGCTTTGAAAGTCACGTATTGTCATTGTAACTTTTACTAAAACCAAATTTTCTGATTTTATTCAAGTAAGTTAAATAATGGCAAACAAAATCATTCGACTTATTTTTATAAAAACGAAAGGATACGTTGTTAGACGCTATTTTTACGTATATTATTATAACTAGTGTCTCTATTTTGAGTACCTGTAAACTAGTAGGTACCAAAGTAACACATTTGGTAGGTTTTATATCTAATTCTTCCAGTTTCTAAATTGACTCAAGTGTTATTTATAAACTTACCCTACCTATAACTAAGACCTCACGTGACTTGTACCTAAACATCGGATATACAGCGCCCGTAAGATAAGTTGGCATAAGTTCTGCATACCAAATACTGGGATCGAAAAGTTTGAGCACTGCGGTAGCATGACTAATGAGACTCAACCCGCTGTTTTGTTGATTTCCATAACATACACTGTTACTAGGATAACTGTTTTAATGCAGTAAGATAACAAGATAACCAAATAACACATTTTGATGAGTTCAAGTATCAGAAAATATTAAAAGTTAATCCGGATTCAGCTTTATACAATTTCTTACGATTTTGATCTTATTTTGAGACGACCTTGGATATCGCTTATGCTGACTGGAGCATGCGAAAAAAGTGAACATCGTGTATTAGATGCGCGCCAATCACAAGTTTATCGGCAAGGTCGTATCAAAACCAGTAAAAATCCATAACAAATTGTTAAATTAGAATCGACCTTCCGGTTTTATAACGATACTAAGACTATCGATGGCGTTCGTAAGAACAAAGTTACGTAAATCACATCAGCGGAATGACGACCACTGCTGGACAAAGCCTGTATTAACTAGGTATAGTTTTTTGACCGGTGAATCAACTTTTAGAACACTCCCCATTTTTCGACATGTTCTACTAAATATCAAGTACCTGATACTAATCGTTTACAGTGCTGCCTACTTGATAGGTTAAGTTACTTAGACAACCAAGCCGACGCTTTAATGTAGAAGCTACATAAAAATATTTTTATTTTATTCTTTATGAAAAGTAACGCAGCAGACCCTTGACCCTGACTTGCTGTCCCTGGTTTTGTATAAAAAAAATGATCTTTTTATCTTACGTTACCGGTTACATAATCGGTACCTATACTAAGTAACACCCTGTTTGATGGAACACGGATTTTTGTTACAAAACACTTTTTTTATGTGTGACATGTATGCAGCAAACCGAAGTTATATTGGATTTGTCCAATATTTTCAGAACTTTATTTGAAAACCTTCCAATGTATCATTATGTTATTTATGAAACTGGGATCACCGTAAAACTACAAAATATTAACCTTCTTTCACCGGGTAAAAATTGTATACGCCTACACACTGCCCTTTACTGGTCCTGAACACACAGAGATAAACCAATACGTTATAATTTATTTTTCTGTGCTGTGCTATAAATGGGGCATACATATATCTTATTGTATGCGTAACTTACATTCGTCTTTCCTGTATAGGTAGATAGGTACATCACACAAAGTTCAGAAAATTAAAAACAAATTTTTAAGCCCTTACAGGTGATAAACATATTTTCAGGACTTGATACTTACTCCTATAAAAATTCGTGATATTTATGTATACTTATAGGTCGTTAACTTTTATTGTATTGTCGCGCTCTTTCTGAAAATGTGTTTGAGCCTAATACAATATGGGCCGTTTTCCTTGTTATTTTGTACACATTTTACACAAGAATAAATTTATATTGCTAACGATTACAAAATAAAATTATATGTATATTCATTTTTTCTGATTTACCTATTATTTACCAAACTTGTTAATTAATTTTGATTGACGTGTTAACACTTACTAGGTTTTGTTGAAATCTGTCCTTTCAAAACATACAAACCCTCTGATTCTGTATATCTACCTATCTGTATACATAGACATTTATTGGCAATATCATTCAAAATCGCTATACGGAAGCTTAAGATGCTTACTCTTAAATATATTCTTAATTAAAAGTCACTTTGTGCTTCATTTTCAAGTGTCTGAAGTCTCCTTTGTCACAAGCATTGTTTCGAAAAACCTCCTAATCTGATAGCGACCCCTTAAGTCCACAAAAAGAACCTTTAATTTAAAATGCGTTCAAACCGTTTCAAAGAGAAGAGCGGTAATGTCCTTTAATTAATGTAAAATTAAATACATTGATTGTTAACTTTCATCTAAAACTCAACAGATAAAATCCACTCAAATTATATCTCTGTAGTAATAATAATTAAAATTCGTCTTATTATTAGAGCCTACTATGTATATATGTATGTATGTACTATGTACCTACATATACAATTATCTGATACAAAATATTATAAATAAGTATTTAAAACTGCAAAAGTAACTATTAGCTACTGTCTGTGTTTTTAGTTTACCTTTTCACTGATAAACTAAATATTACGAGTACCTACACCTACTAAACTGGTTTAAATACAAATAATATTTTGTTCACTAGACTTAATATTAAAACTGTTAATAATAATATTTTGTTCTTCTGGATGCTATTTTTTTATCTATCCCATGAAAGAAAGGAAAATCCTATGGGAGCATGACTACTAGTAGGTATAGAAATATGGTCAAAACGGAAACCTTTTTTTTTTCAACCCGTGCCCTCGGACGTGATAAAACCATTAGGCCGGGGTCGTTTTCACCCGCCACCCGCGGCCGACAGCGGCCCGCCGCCCGCGGCGTCTGAATGGTATGTTCGGGAATGCTCGGGAGTGGTCGTTTTCGCCCGCCGCGTGCGAAAACGACCACTCCCGAGCATTCCCGAACATACTCGTACCATTCAGACGCCGCGGGCGGCGGGCCGCTGTCGGCCGCGGGCGGCGGGTGAAAACGACCCCGGCCTAAAAAAAGTCTATCGATCTTTTTAAACGCTTGTTTCAGCTAGCATTGAACCAACACTACCATTGTTCTCAAAGCTATACGGTTTTACATTCATGACTCCAGCGTTGTTGATTTTCTAGTATTTGTGTGAGCATATCTTTTATTCAGTCCGTACAGTATTCTATTTACATAAGCAAATTGATCGCAAAGACTCAAAGGTTAGGAGTATTCTTTTTTGCACTGTTCGGTTACGTTTGATAAAGGGTTTGTGGTTATGCTACACACATGTTGATGACACATGCACGATTGCACGGTCTTTTATCGTAAATTTATTAGTTTGCCAGGGCTTTCACTACTATTGAACTTTCTATTTTCCTTTAATTTACTGTCTCAACATTTTGAAAAACACTTCCACTTCTCGCGTTGATCTTACTAATATTTATATGCCTCATTGCGAAATGTACCTATTTATTTGATATTGATATTGATAAAGAACAGTTAAATCATTTTAATAAAATTAGCAAATCAGAATTCGTTATTATACTTGTATTGTATTGTAGTACGGGCGATTTTCCGCAACTCGACGTCCTGCGCCTATTTTGCGTGATAGGGGCTAGTCCTGCCAGCCCAGCTCCTCGAGGAATCCTATCAAACCTTTGATGTTGAGTAGGACCTCGGGGAGATCTCTCGGGGATCCGAGATGTTTTGCCCTGTATGGGGCCACTCCGCTGCATTCCAACACCACGTGAGAGGCTGTTTCTTCCTTCTCCATGCATCCACGGCATAGGGGACTGTCTGTGACACCTGTTATAAAAAGATGTTTGTTAAAAAGTCCATGACCTGTTATGACACTGGTTACCATACTCAGACGAACTTTTCCTAGTTGAAGGAGTGCCCTTGTGAGCTTACCGTTGATGCTAGGCATGGCTTGTTTGGCCTGTCTGCATCCAGTCTGGTTTAGCCAGTGTTCTGTGTGTAGTTTCCCTGTGCGTGCCAGCAGCATTGAGCGTACCTTGCTAAACGGTATCGGGAGAGTCGGTTCCGGGCCAATCGCCCCCGCACCCGATCCTTGTCTGGCAAGCTCGTCCGCAGCATCGTTACCTCGGGATCCACTATGTCCCTTGATCCATTGTAAGGTGATCTTGTTGTTCTGACATACCTCCATTAGTCGTTCGTGGCATTCGTGTATGAGTTTGGATGTAACTATATGGCTTTTTAGGGCCATTAAGACTGCTCTACTGTCGGAGAGTATGCGGATGGAGGATCCTACTACCTTCCTTGCAGTGATGGCAGCCGCCGCGTTTATAGAATAGAATAGAATAGAATAGAATAGAAATAATTTTATTCGTGAGCACAAACACAAAATAGAAACAGATATAACAGAGATATAACAAGAGATGACAAGAGATATAACAGAGAATAAAAGGATAAAGTGCCACGAAATGGTCTCATCTCAGCATGTTGCTGGCGACTTCCAGCGCTGATCTTCCGATGAGACCATCCGGTGAAACAATCACGACAGGTAACATGAATACAAAACAAAATTAATATATAACATACAAAAGACAAAGATAGCAAAAAGATAAAAATACATTACAATAAATTACTATGTACAATGTTGGGTCGAACCCGTCTTGGCCGTACATTACGCCTGACAGCTAGCGCCATGCGGCAACTATGCAGACTAAACTAAAAACTAAATGAAGAAGACAGGTCGATTTCATGAGCAACATTAATATTTTATCGATCTCACAGATTTAACTACGTACAAACAGACAACTGATGGCAATTTCTAAAGTAATGTGCCATGGCAATGCAAAGGGAACGTAATCTAAGTGGTAAGTACAAGCAGAAACTACAGGCAGCTTGTATCGTGTAAGCAGGTTTCCTGGCTAAGTTGGTGGCTAAGCATGTACTGTTTAAGCTTCGTTTTAAAACTATAAATACTTTGCAGGTTCCTCATTGGCGGCGGCACGTTATTCCAACATTTTGAGGCCGTATAGCTATAGCTGCCCCGGAAAGCTGCCGAAGCGTGGCGTGGCGTCAACAATTGAATTCCACATCTACGGCGGTCGCGGAGCCTAATACAAGATAACTTGTTAAAAAGATATGCAGGGGTTTTATACTTCAGAACTCCGAAGAGCAAACAGGCCAAATGGAGTTTACGCCGGTGCTGCATTTTGAGGATCTTATGACTGTTAAGAAACGGAGTGACGTGAGCTCTCAACGGAATATTAAAACAGAAGCGAGCACAGGCATTCTGAACACGTTGTATGAGTCTTTTTGTTTTAGCAAGAAGCCTAGGCCCAGTTACAATATCCATATAGTTCAGTTTTGATAGTACAAGTGACTCGACCAGTTGAATGCGCAAGGTTTCGCTTAAATATGGCCGAATTTTATATAGCACCTTAAGCTTGTAGAAGCAACCTCTTACGGCCTCTGCAGTATGCTTCTCATATCGAAGTCCACAATCCATTAAAAGACCCAAATTTCGCGCTTCATACACCCTCTCAATTGGTTCATTCATCAGCATAATATCTACTGAAGTACTGATACCAGCCAGTTGGTGCTTGCTGCCAAAGACAAGGTACTTAGTTTTATTTGGGTTGAGTAGTAGGCAATTTTCTGTTGCCCAGTTTGCTATACTTGTGAGGTCTTGATTGAGTTTCTCTATAGCAGTGTTAACTTCCGTTGGCTTACATGATATGTAGACCTGTATGTCATCTGCATAAATGTGGTATTTGCAGTGCTGAATGTGAGACCTAATATCAGCAGAATAAAGTATAAAAAGGAGCGGGCCAAGAACCGATCCTTGGGGGACTCCTCTGGTAAGCTCGGCTTTTTCTGAAAAAAGGGAGGAACCGTCTTCAAGGCGCACTTTAACTATCTGGCACCGATTGCTGAGGTAACTTTGGAACCACTTTATAGTATTCTGGTCAAAACCATAATAGGTTAATTTAGATAAAAGTAGATTTATATTTAGACAATCGAAAGCCCTAGAGAAATCAAGGAGCACTAAAAGAGTGCACATGCCCTTATCCTGAGCATCCAAAATGTTGTCAGAAACATCAAGTAAAGCGGTTGTAGTGCTACGTCCTTTCCGAAAACCGGATTGGACATCCGGCAAAATGTTGTTGGATTCTAGGTAGGTGGTTAACTGAGCACAGACAACTTTCTCCATTATTTTAGACATACATGGCAGAATGCTAATTGGCCTAAGGTCTTTAATCGCAGATGGGTTAGCTATTTTAGGCAAGGGATTTACAACTGCTAACTTCCAGATATCCGGAAAGGTGGATGAAAGAATAGAGGTATTAATTAAACTAGTAATAATGTCAATTGTGTAGGGCAGCGTTAAAATAATCATATTTAAATTTATCCCATCAGCACCCTCTGCATTCGATTTTAAACTTCTAATTATTTTAGTAATTTCGTTAGAGTTAATTGTATTTAAGTGGAAAACTGTGTCACTGTATTTATGGAACTCAAAATAAGTTAGCTGTGACACCGTTACATCTGAAGTTCCTGGCAGATCAAGAAAATGTTTATTTATGTCACATGGATTATTGAACAGTGAAGGTAATTCATTATTCTTATTAGGCAATATTGTGGATTTAAGGTTTTTCCATAAAGTTTTTGGGTCGTTTATTTTATTGTTTATATTTTGTTTAAAATAAGCTACTTTTTCAAAATATAGAGCCTTATTTACAACAGATTTCAAATCCTTGTAGTATTTTTTTTTAACATCATTCTGGTTCTTGTGAAAGTCTGATGCAGCATTGTCACGTAAACGCATCATGAACTTGACAGTATCAGTAATCCAAGGGTGGGATTGTACTTTAACTAAGGATGTTTTTAGAGGGGCATGTACATCAAATATACTAAGTACTTGTTGGTTGAATGCTGTTACCATGTCATTGATACTGCCAAGATTTGATATTAAGTCCCACCTCACGTCACGCAGGTCCACATCTAAATCTTTGTCACAGATTTCCTTAAAAGGTCTGTAGGTAATGTGATAAGGCTTTAATTTCTCACGCTTGACGTTGAAATTGCAAACCACAAGGCAGTGACCATACAGGGAACCCACGTGATCAATGGTAGTGTTTTTTGCCTGCATGTCTGAACAAACAATATCGATCAGCGTCTGGCTGGTGTCAGTAAAATGTGTAGGCTGAGACACTAATTGAAATAATCCAAAACTGGTAACAAAATTCTGAAATTGAGTGAATTTTGCGTCAGAGCTGTTCAAAAGATTTACATTGAAATCACCCAGTATAACTAAGTTATCGTAACTGCGAATTGAACTTATCGAGTCACTTACAGCATCTAAAAATAGTTGTAGGTCCATCCAGGGTGGTCGGTATGCCGTTCCAATTGCCAGCTTCTTTCCGTTGAGAGTAAAAGTGATCCACATCTGCTCCACGAGCTTATGCAACGGGTCAACGGGATGAGGCCAGGTCCGAGCTTTGAGATTACGCTTAATATAAAAGCCTACGCCTCCACCGCGCGACCGGTCGCCCTGCGGTCTAGGAATATGCCGGAAACTGTATCCAGGAAGTGTCGGTGCCCGCCCTTCTTCGCCCGCCCTTAACCACGATTCGTTGATCGCCAACACATCAACATCCTGCCGAGTAGCAGCCGCTATGAAATTGTCATGATTTGTGCCAAGGGAACCTGCATTGTACAAACCTATTTTAAGTGTTTTATTTACTATTATAATTATAATTATATACCTCAGACCACCTGACTACTTTAACAAAACGGATAAAAGTTACAGAACCAGTTTGGCAGAGCCTGCAGATTATAAACAACTTTATAATTATATAGACGCTAAAATGTACTGAAATAAACAAACTGCTATTGCCGTGCCATAGTGTAATAACATAAAGAAATGCTATATACGCCCGCCCAGACCTCAGACGGAGCCAACTCCAAAAACCCGATGCAGGTCTGCGTCAGAGCGAATGGAGAAAGCTGGCTTTCCCTCTCCTTGTCGGGCATAGATTCTGCCTCGCCGTGTCCACGAGAACCTCCACTGCTGTTCCCTACACTGCTCTCGAACCTTGTGGAACAGCAGGCGGTTTGTGCGTGTGAGGCGCTCGTTGACGAAGACGCGACGCGGGGGGCCTGCCACATTGTCGTCAGAGAAGGTGAAGTTTCGCCGAACCCGTGCGGCCTGTAGCAATTCGTCCCGCAGCTGTCGCCGCGCCAGCCTAACGACGACGCGACGCGGCCGGCCTCCGGCCCCACTGTCGGCCCCTTCCCCGGCCCGGTCCACCGCCCCGACTCGCTCGGCGAACACCACGTCGCGCTGCTCCAAGGCGACACCCAGCCTGGCCGCAAGGACGGTGACCGTGTGGACAACGTTTTCTCCCTTCGCCTCCGGAACGTGGCCAATGTCCAGGTCGGAGAGCAACGCGTCCTGGTCGCGGTCATTCAGCTCCAGCTGAAGGCGCGCCACCGTCTGCTGCAGCTCCTCCACTGCCCCTGTCTGCAATCTACCGTCCAGCTCGGAGACGGCGGAGTCCACGGGCCGCTCCTCCAAGCGCCTGACCTTCTCCTCCAGGACATCTAGTCGGCCAGTGAGACCACCGAGGAGATCGTTGAAGCGCGCTACCTCTTGGCGCATGCCTACAACTTCGTCGCGCACAGATCCGAAATCCGCGCGTAGCAAGCGCAGCTGCTCAGCGACGACATCATGCTGTTGCTCCAACGGCGCATCGTCCTCGCCGGTCCCACTTGGCTTCACCGGCGTATTGTCGGAGTTGTCACGCCGAAAGGTCGTCGCTTTGCACGCCGGGCACGCCCAGGTACTCGCGACGCGCGCATTCTGTCCCATACCTACACAAGCCTTGTGGTAAGTCATTCCGCAGCCACACTTAGCGACACCTGTCGCTCCAAGGGGTTTACCACAAGCCGCAGCGCAGACAACCATTTCTCTTACTGTTGATTGCGATCGCAAGACGTTTAAAAAGTTCCCACGGGGGCCGCTAGATGGCGCTAATATTAAACTAAGTGTCTATAATTTATATCAAAAAAGATAATTAATTTGTCCCAACTAAGGTGGTGTTATTAAAGGTTTGCAAATGAATGCCACAGTACCAATTGTATATACTTAAGAAAAATAAAATATAAAGGTTTAGTTATCAGCCGAATATATATTGTCTTAATTGGCACCTACCCACCACACACAAAAATCACAAAGTAATCAATCGCTATCAATTTCCTTATCAAAGACGCGCGCTGGCCGCGCACACTCACACAGCTTAAGGGAGCACATCTGTAACCACCGATAACTGCGGATGCAGATAAATCTCACGAATACTATTTATAAGCTAAGGAAGTACCGCGAGTGTGACAGTGTGTGTTACCGTCCGTGACGTCACTGCCGCATGATGCCCATGCACTCAGCTTGGAATACCGAGCTATGGGATCCTAGCGGAGTGGTGATTGACATGTTCAGGTCTTCTGAAAAGGTTCCAGAGCCCGATCCGCTGTCTGTTTTGGACCCATCAGTGAAGATTCTCAGCTCCCGGGGATTGAGTCCTTCGTAGTTGTCGTCCTCATATAATTGTATTTTGTACCTTTTGTCGAAGATGGCTTGTTTGTGAATTCGATCCGTGCCTGCCGTGAGCACTGGAAATTCGTTGTATACCTTTTCCAGGCATGTTGTGTGAAGAGCTCCTGTGATGTTAGACCATATATTGAGGGTTCGCAACCTTACCGCTGAGAGACTGGCCTCTTGTTGTATGTGTAGGTGCAGCGGTGGAAGGTTTAGCATGACCTCCATGGCTGCAGTCGGAGTGGACCTCGTGCAGCCAGTGGTGGCCGCGCATGCGAGCCTCTGGAGTCTTTGTAGCTTGTCACGTACGTTGCCTAGGTTTGTTCTTGGCCACCAAACCAAAGCACCGTAGCAGAGTAGGGGGCGGATGTTATTATACTTATTAGGGTAGGTATATTTTATGTCGCAAATAGATAAAGAGGGCAAATTGATCGAGACAAATAAATATCAATATACCTACAACTGTATTCCTCAATTGGACTAATTAAAATAAAAAAGCTTCCAATCTTATATTGGTATATTCAAAAAGTGAAGTTTTTTTGGTGATTCAAATGATACAATATATTATTCTACTTATAGGCGACTGTTCTCATTACTGTCAGCATGGTTCAGGCGGAGTATGTCACTTTCTGAGATCGTCACATTCTGAGTTCGTCACTTTCTGACTTTGTCACTTTCTGAGATCGTCACATTCTGAGTTCGTCACTTTCTGACTTTGTCACTTTCTGAGATCGTCACATTCTGAGTTCGTCACTTTCTGACTTTGTCACTTTCTGAGATCGTCACTTTCTGAGTTCGTCACTTTTTTAGCATAGGTACGATTTAACAGTATAATATACCTGCACGAAAGATGTATACTGCCAGCAACCAGATTAGCTGTTCGACATACGGTCGCTTTTATATCCTACATACCAATACCAATCTCTGTTTGCCTTACGCCTGACTGGTAGAGAATTCCATTTGGCAAAACGTCCTATGTGTCGTGCAATAAAGTGAAAATAGAGAAATAAATAATAATAAAAAACAATGTAATTATGTTTCAATCAGAGTATTTAATTCAGAATAAGTACCTACTTAGAAACTACAAGCACCAAAACATTTAGCCACAGATTGGAGTTAGGCCGGCAACAGCTTCGATTCAATACACATAAATGTTTCGCACAGTAGGAACCATGATTATATCATTCGCCGCTGTGATTAGCTCGTGAAGGTATCACGGCAAGCTCGCTGACACCAGTAGAAGGTCATAATTCCAACATATTTACATTTAAACGGACTGCCGCTCCTTTCGTGACAACATATTCTTCAGCATACCGCGTCTTCTGTCATGTCTCCATAAACTCAAACGTCTATTTTCTGATGATAGTGTAAATTTTGGATACCTATCTGCGTATAAAATCAGCATTGCAGTTTTGTTTCAGACAATATTTCTTCTCGTGTCATCTGTGGAGAATAGGCGTCAATGGATTTTTTCTTCAAAGCGTTGCCGAATTTCAGAATATATGTTCAGCCATCAATCAATTCTGCGTATGGAGTGATCCATACTCTCATAGTTCTCATGTTCTTTATTTGTTTGTTTTCTTCCTATATAGGTTACACGATGAATTTTTAAATTATTATTACATTATACTTTTAGCCTGACAATAAAAATCTAGCATGTCGCCGATTTGACATCGCTGATTTTTTTCTATTTAAAATGCGAAACTACAAAAAGGTTATTTATATATAGTTTGTCAAAGGACTGTCTCATTTCAAACATAGACAGAGATAATCATACTATCTTTGTCTTACTCTAGTACTAGCACCCAAAAGAAAAGGATGAGTATAGTTTGTATTGTTCTTATTTAATGACAAATTGGTTTGACCAACTATAATAAAATTAGATAATATGGTGCGCTAGCTTCGACCCACGACTTCATCAGCGTGGAAATATGATGATGATAATAATTATGAAGCTAGCGCAACATATTATCTACAGTCCGTTAACTCTAACACGCGAAGGTGATATATTGCTGTTCTGCTTTCTTACTCACTCACAAAAAGTTTTAAGCTTACCGCAAAAAGTTAGGGGTACCTATTGTCTCAATGTAAAATAAGCCCTAATTTAATGACGTTATGCTTAATATTTGGTTGATGACTATATTGCTATTTGACTTTTTGTCATATTCTATATAAAATAGGATCAGAATTTGAAAGCAGAACGTCACACCGTCATTTACTACTTCTGGCTGAAATTATATAGAGTGGTAATAACAGTCACATTTTTTTGTAGATAAGTAAGTATATTTTATAGTTTGTGTTGTTTATTTTATCTCTAGTGTTAATTCAAATTTACTTTAAAATAAAAGAATAAATTAAAACAATAATTTTAAATTTAATTTGTAAATATACAGTAAGTACTTAAAAGTCACATATTTTAATATGAATTTAAATATTTACTTACCTACTAGTTATGGTGGTATTAACTACTCTATACAAGGTGGTACAAACCTCGATGTCCAAAATATTTTTTTAGATTCTTCACTACGTGGGCTATCAGATTACTATATTTGTTCAACCAGATCTTGACAGTAGAAAAAGGCGGCAAATTTGAAAAATGTAGGCGCGAAGGGATATCGTTTCATAGAAAATTTGAATTTCTCGCCTTTTTTTACTGACAAGATTTGGTCCTCGGTTCCTTTGACCGGCGACTCTGTCAAATTATGATGTTATTATGGTGTTAAGGTCCCGTTTTAGAATTTTTCGTAAATAACTCTTGAACGGTGGCCCGTAGCAAAAAATGTTCTACTACATAAGTAATCCATATAAAATTTGCTTTTTCCAATTTTTGGTGTTCGTTTGGTGTACTATAGTATAGGTACATAGGGTATATTCTAATAGCCCACGATATGAGGAATCTAAAAAAAAATTTGGATGTCGTGGTATAGACCACCCTGTATAGTTTTAGTGTTGGATTGCAACTAAATGTGCAGTACGACGCTGTCCTTTTCTATTACGCGACTACGTCCGATTTTACCCGAAAAACGAAGTTCATTCTGGGAGTTAACGGACTGTAAGTATAGTTGGTCAAACCAATTTGTCATTAAATAAGAACAATACAAACTATACTCATGCTTTTCTTTTGGGTGCTAGTACTAGAGTAAGACAAAGATAGTATATTTATCTCTGTCTATATTTGAAATCAGACAGTCCTTTGACAAACTATATATAAATATGTAACCTTTTTGTAGTTTCGCATTATAAATAGAAAAAAAATCAGCGATGTCAAATCGGCGACATGCTAGATTTTTATTGTCAGGCTAAAAGTATAATGTAATAATAATTTAAAAATTCATCGTGTAACCTATATAGGAAGAAAACAAACAAATAAAGAACATGAGAACTATTAGAGTATGGATCACTCCATACGCAGAATTGATTGATGGCTGAACATATATTCTGAAATTCGGCAACGCTTTGAAGAAAAAATCCATTGACGCCTATTCTCCACAGATGACACGAGAAGAAATATTGTCTGAAACAAAACTGCAATGCTGATTTTATACGCAGATAGGTATCCAAAATTTACACTATCATCAGAAAATAGACGTTTGAGTTTATGGAGACATGACAGAAGACGCGGTATGCTGAAGAATATGTTGTCACGAAAGGAGCGGCAGTCCGTTTAAATGTAAATATGTTGGAATTATGACCTTCTACTGGTGTCAGCGAGCTTGCCGTGATACCTTCACGAGCTAATCACAGCGGCGAATGATATAATCATGGTTCCTACTGTGCGAAACATTTATGTGTATTGAATCGAAGCTGTTGCCGGCCTAACTCCAATCTGTGGCTAAATGTTTTGGTGCTTGTAGTTTCTAAGTAGGTACTTATTCTGAATTAAATACTCTGATTGAAACATAATTACATTGTTTTTTATTATTATTTATTTCTCTATTTTCACTTTATTGCACGACACATAGGACGTTTTGCCAAATGGAATTCTCTACCAGTCAGGCGTAAGGCAAACAGAGATTGGTATTGGTATGTAGGATATAAAAGCGACCGTATGTCGAACAGCTAATCTGGTTGCTGGCAGTATACATCTTTCGTGCAGGTATATTATACTGTTAAATCGTACCTATGCTAATAAAGTGACGAACTCAGAAAGTGACAAACTCAGAAAGTGACGTCCTCAGAAAGTGTCGTACTCAGAATGTGACGATCTCAGAAAGTGACAAAGTCAGAAAGTGACGAACTCAGAATGTGACGATCTCAGAAAGTGACAAAATCAGAAAGTGACAAACTCAGAATGTGACGTCCTAAGAAAGTGACATACTCCGCCTGAACCAATTTTTTTTATGAGAGCAACCTTCCAGAAATCACAAATATATCTGGTGTTCCTTAATAAAGTTCCATATGACAATTATATGGAGATCAGGATTTTGTGTGAGATTTAAGAGTTAGTGCTATAGTAAACGTTGATCATATAAAGTGGTTTAATCGCGTACATAAGCGTAATCATTTAAAAAAAATCACCTAGTATGAACATTAGTTTTCCTTTCGAAATTGAGTCTACACAATAGTTTTATCCATTACGAAGCCTCCCATCATACAGCGGGGACAGACAAGTCTCAAGGTAGAAAAACGGCATAATAGAATGAGAGAGATTTCCATCCCCTATCAGCATACGAAACTAAAAAGTAAATGTATTCTATCCTTACGTAGTTCAGTTCGTGGCTAACACGAATCCTCTCCATTGTTGAACGCTGTTTGTTATTCAAGGTCCGTTTTGTTGCGACACAGCCTGTTTTGATATTTGGATATCAAGTCATCATACATTGATTCAGTTTGGTAGAATTATTGTTTGTGTCACAAGATATCATGAAATTATGTATCGGGTTAATTTTGAGTTCATTTATTTTGTGTAACGTTTTTAAGAGTGTGTTTTAATACTACATTCATACAAGTATTCTACAAAAACCTTAACACGTTCTTCACTAATCATCGAGGTTCCTTGCCGCATACTGATAGTATTTAAAGGATAACATTATCATTTACATTTTATTACGAAATAAAGCTTACATCAAAGTAGTAACAAAAAAATAAGATGGAAAAAATATTAAATTAACACCCTATTTTTATATATTTAGTTTAGGGACTTTAGGGTTAGGCCAGTCGCACAATGCATCGTTTTCGTTCGGAATTCACTCGTAAGAATACACTTATGAACAAGCATGGATGACCCGACATACAAAGGAGTAGTGGGACGCGCGGCGCAATTTTTGATAAGCTTTAGTCGTGCGTGGTACACGTGTGATGGCCGGGATTACAAGAAGGTTAATACCGGTTAATACAATTAAACCTCTTTAATAGCTTGAATATTAAAATAACAAAACTGCAGATCTTTTACCTATGTACTGGCCAAATTTATTCACTCGATTGGCAGAAAATAAAACTTACTTAACTTAGACCATAATCAGTCCTGTTATAGTTTGTCCAATATAATATATACTTAGTTTGATTTTTTTTCCATCATACCATACGAGTTAAAGATTATATAATAGATAAGAGTATCTACAGCTACAGCTTCTGCCCGTGAATTCGTCTGTGATATAATGATGATGATTGATAAACATTATCATAATTATGTCCTTTCTCGGGCTGCAAACTACATAATATATATCTCCATACCAAATACCAAAGTCCATCTCAATCGGTTCATCGGTATAAGCGTAAAGGGGTACTAACAGACCGACAGATAGTAACTGTCGCATTTATAGTATTAGTAGGGATTGTAGTGTATGATATTACACTAAACAAGCGCCAACATTCCCGAGTAAATATCCACTAAGGAAGCCCATTAAACTAAACCGCCAGTAAACAGCTCCCAATTGAAATGAAACTAAATGTAAAATGAATGTCCGTTGCCAACTTTACGAAAACGGACGTTTAAAATGGCGCCAAAACAGATTCACAACATCATTCGTTTTGAATATTGGCCTCACGTAGAGAAAGCCCTTAGGGGAAATTGCTATGCCAGCATCAGGGAGCTAGAGGAAAATAAAATCCTACCCATCGCCTCAGTAATATCCCCAGACGGGTCCAATAAGCATCGTTACTAAATTGTGCTTCTAAATAAAATGCGCTTTTCCAATTGGGAACTAAATGAGAAGTTCAACTGGATTCGTACTTTTTGTTGGTCATCTGTTATAGGTCTACCGTTTAACTGAGCGAGGTGGTAATAAATTAATATGGTCAACTAATAACTGTTTGAATGCTTGGCTGGATGAAACTGATTTGTTTTAAACATGTCAAGTATTAAATATGTATTATGTAAGTATGTCAACCAGTATTATTTCCAAAAATGTAACTTCCACTAGAAAATCACCTTGCTATAGAACTTTACCAACCGCTTAGTGAATCTGTAGAACATTTATATATAGATAGTAACAGTTATTATATTTAGTAATATAAAAATAATTTTGTATTTTAATTTATATGTAAATGGGTTCCGGAAAGCAGCTCAAACGATTTCAATGAAATATACATTATTAGATTTACAAATGCAATGAAGCAAAATGGTTTAATTCTTATTCTTAGAAGAAACTGTTTTCCTGTTTTTGCGCTCAAAACAAGAAACAACTAAAATTAAAGTAGTGTACAAGCAATTTTTATAAATAATACCAAAATATTTTTTATTGTGATGTTGTGCTGTCTGGCAAGCTCAGTGCTAAGATTCTCTTAGCCTATAAAAGCTTTTATAACTGAAGAAAATAATAATTCCGTTTAAAAATATAGAAAACATTCTTGTGGTACAATAATTTATTATTTTTATGAGCAAGAACTTTAAACAATGAATTTAAATATTACAATAAAAAATTGTTTATGAGGACCAAAAACCAAGGCCGAAGGATGTCAAATTCCGGCGGTTCCGCGGCCGGTTCCCTGACACAGCGAGATTGCGAAATGCATCGCAGCCATTGTGTGTGTGTTTTTAAGAGCAATTGCCGTGTACCCTAATAAATAATATTTCAAATTAGTGAAATATAATGTTCCCCCAACTGACTTAAGTGATTTGCGAAAATAGGTAGAAAACAAAACCGAATCGCCATCGAGACGACACGAGTCGACGCGACCGCATGGAAACGGAAAGTTTTGTAATTTCGAAGACTTTGTATTTGCGTAGTCGTCTTTCCGTTTTCTGTTGATTTTCAAAAGTGGGGTGAGTCAAACGTTCACGGTGGGCAATGAATTATTCAGGTCAGAACGGAAGCTGCGTATTTACATAAGCAAATTGGGTGCGACGACTGGCTCGGGCGGTGACGACAAGAAAACATTGGGCGTCGGGCATAATGGTGTCAAGTTTTAAACAGCTGTTGTCTCTGTCTAACATTTGTCATCGTGTTTTGTGCAGCTGAGACAGTTGCGAAGGCAAGGGTGATTTAATAAATTGCCTTCAATTGGGGTACTCGAGGTTTTTTGCGACTTGGAATTTAATATCGTCAAGGACAGGTCTCACAATCAGCTATTTTGCGAAGAAAATGAAAGTCTAAAGACTGGCTCTTAGAAAAATGGTGCTTTTATTTTATGTTGTTGATTTTGACGGAAAATTCGGGAAATGTTGCAAGTACTTACATTTATTGCACACCACTATTATGACATTTATGACGTACCTCTATGTGACCATAGAGAAAATATAGTAAGACAAGAGTGCTCACTCCATACATCAGTTAGACTATTAATTTCAGTGTCTACATCAAGCATCGAGTAGCGGAACTATCAGTACTGCTACTTGACAATAGATGTAGCACCGACCGGAAAGTCTTATCTCAACAGCATAAGACTTTCCGGTCGGTGCTACATCTATTGTCAAGTAGTAGTAGTGATAGTTCCGCTACTCGATGCTAGATGCTAATAGTCTTTTTGGTACTAAAACTGATGTATGGAGTGAGCAATCTATGTATTTTTTTCTCTATGATGTGACTAATATGGCCGAGACTTTAGTTGAAGGCCGGCGGCCGACCTTGATAATTTGCTATTTAAATACAAGGTATAAATATAACTTCATTGTATTTCAATCTTTGCTAATCAATCTTCTTCGCTAGTTTGCGTGTTACGGTAAGTGGCTAGCAACATTTACATTAATACGATCGGGGTTAATATAAATTGAACTTAATTGGGCAACTATTGTTTGTATTTTGTGTAAATTTGATAAGCGTGAAGTAAACTCGTACTGACGCGAATTTAGTAATACGTGGCGTTTCATTATGTTTAGTGTGAATCATAAAAAGAGTAATTAGTTGTAAAGCAGCATTGAGATTAAAATATAATTGGTTTGGTAGCCTATCAGTAAAAATACTGGCGTGCGTTGTCAAGATAAAATCAAATTAACTTAAATTTGTAAATTCGGATCGGCCTCCTTGAGCTACCTTTTATTTTAAAACAAAATTTCTGATGAGGCAATAACGACTATTATCGTGGCTAATCGACTTATATACCAATTCTTAAAACCGGCCAAGTGCGAGTCGGACTCGCCCTCGGAGGGTTCCGCGCCATCAACAAAAAATAGAGCAAAACAAGCAAAAAAACGGTCACCCATCCAAGTACTGACCCCGCCCGACGTTGCTTAACTTCAGTCAAAAATCACGTTTCTTGTATGGGAGCCCCACTTAAATCTTTATTTTATTCTGTTTTTAGTATTTGTTGTTATAGCGGCAACAGAAATACATCATCTGTGAAAATTTCAACTGTCTAGCTATCACGGTTCGTGAGATACAGCCTGGTGACAGACGGACGGACAGCGGAGTCATAGTAATAGGGTCCCGTTTTTACCCTTTGGGTACGGAACCCTAAAAATGGCAAACTATTTCAAAGAATATTAAAGAAATCAGTAGTGATCGTAAGAAATATTTACACTAAATCCGTAGCCGTTATCATTCGGGATCGAGATTCTAATTCAAGCGTCAAGAGGCGGATTGCAATTAAGAAAATTCTCATTTCTATTGAAATTAAGTCGTACTTGAGAATTCTAAGGACATCGATTTATTTACTTAGTTCGTTGTTGGGAATATTGCTATTTGAATGGCAATTGAACTGTAAATGGCAATAAAATGTTACTGGTAATATCAATTTAATTATCATGTAGTACCATTCCTCATTATAGTCATTATTTAGTTAATTCCGGTACATAGGTGAACTTATATTTTATTCAGCAGGCCTTGACATTTATTTATGAATTGACAGTGTGGAACAGTATTTTATTGGTGTTTTTATTCAGTCGCGTGTATTTAAAACATATTATACGTTGTACCTAATTGGTTAACTACTGGACAGGCCTCATCAAGAACAGGAACTAGATTCCTCGATAATGTGTATAAAATTTTGCAATGTTGAAATCTGGAAGAGACGGTGAGGCGTGGAGCGAAATCCAACACGTTCCAATAAACAATTTAATGAATTAGTATATATTTCAAAAAAATATCTGACTAAATTACACTGTCACATTCTTGCTGTTATCCTACTCGTATCATTAAAATTTTACTCGGGGCCTTACAACCCTGACGTTCGAGCTTGGACCCGGCACTTAATAGGGTCCTATTTAAGCGTGGGTCCAAATTGAGTCCACGCCCCTTGCCTTTGCATACTTAGTGCTGATATATCTTCTTAAATGAGATAAACGTGCTATTTAGTCGAACAGTTTTCCACCCATAAGCAGTAAAGCGAAGGCGTAAGCCTGTAATATGTACGTGTTGCTACCAAAAACGTTTCGCTCACGTCAACTCTATTTGCCGAACTTTAGAAAGTGACATATCCAGGTTGTGAATCTGAACTTAAAGTACTATTTATAAATTTTATTTTTTAGGTATTAGTTTTAGTTTTATAGGTAGTTTTAATTTTAGGTTAATTTTTATTTTAAGTTTGTTATTAATTATGTTTATGGTTTTAATAAAAAACAAGAAAATTGCATTTTTGTCGGTGAAAAAAAAAAAAATTATAAATATCTGACTAAAAAAGTTTTAAGTGTTAAACAACAAACTTCTTAATAATTAATAATATTTACACATTTGTTCTTTCCTCGAATGCAATAATTAGCCATAAGTACAAAGTTTGATGTGTATGTTAGCAAGAAACTCAATTTTAATCTTGATATTTATTTACATAATATGTAATCTGGTCGTTATAGTACCGACTCCCATTATAAAATTCAGAAAAACTGGCAATAGCACTAATTTCAATTAATTTTTGAACCATTATGTAAGTGTTTAAAATATAATCAAATCCGATGAAAATATAACCTACTTTATACACAAACTTTTAAACTTTATAGAAATTGTGTTATTGTATTTAAAAATTAGATCGGTTAATATCTAAGATAAACCAATGGCATAATATATTTGAACAAAAATATTTATATTATTTTTGTAGGACTTGTATTTAAATAAGAACATCAATAACTTATTTAACTTCTTTAAAGCTCGGAATATTAATAAATAAAAATAATAATAATAAAATTCTTTATTTCAGGCCAGTTTGCCCAGAGATTGTTAATTACATATTTACAGACATACATTACTAGTGTTAGTAGATCTTAACCTATATTAGTTAAATTAAAATTAAGATTGATATACAAAGCCCAAAGATGGAATTTCCAAAATTAACGTTAATCTTGGCAGGCATGTAATCTTGCGCGAAGGACGAGTACCTACGTAACACCTCATACAATGGCCTGTCCCTTCATATTAAGTCGGGTGCAGGCCGGGATTATACGCCCTTAGTTACGAAGGAGTCGTTCGTTAAGTAAAGCTCGTTTAGATGGGAATAGTTTACGTATTGATTTAATTATGCTAAATTATGCTTGTGTTAAGATTTATACCTGGTTGACCTAATTCTCAACTTCACATCCCACGCAAGGATTTTTACTTTACTTGAATTTAGATGGAAATAGTTTAGTTACCTATCGATAAAATGTTTGTGATGTGTCGTTTAGTTTTACCCTCAGGATCCATCGGGATTACCCGATTCGTCGGACAAAGTTACCCGTCGGTCCGATGACGAAGTTCTCAAACTTGTAGTCCGATTGGCCAACTACTAGAACATTATATACTTAGTTCCGAAAACTGATCGACATGATACGACAAATTATCTAAAATTGGAGTCTAATTGATTCGTACTAAATACCGTGTATTCTTCTAGTAAATTGATAGTGAAAATATCGTAATACACCTTTGTTACTGTAGAAATTAGGAGGTTTACCGATATTTGGCCACTTTGTCCGTCACTGTCTATTTGGCGCTGAATCTCGGCCTGATTCTAATTTTAATAAACGTCAAAAATTATATCTCGGTACGATATGAATCGGATTTGGTAGGTCAAAAGTGGTGTTTTTGTTGTTGTTATATAAAAATTTATTAAAATTAGAATGAGATCGTGTATGCATGTAGGTATTGAGACTTAAATAAAATTTAAGTGACTTGGTAGGTACTGAACAAAAGCTCTGATTACGATTGATCAAATATTCAAATGCTTATCGACTTTGTTGAAATTTAGGTACTTAAATCAGTATACAAAATCCTTCAAACGGATGATTTAGAGTAAGTATAATCGGCTTTGACATGAAATAAGAAATATCCCAGTCGAGAAGAGTAAATTAGGTTAAGGCAAGACTTTGACAAAGTTCGGCGCGACTGCGAGCAAATTTTAAACTGGCTGACTTCATGCTTTATGAAATCCCATTATTTTTCTCGGTAAGCATTTCGCCTACGGGGTTTTGTAGAATTACGTAATGAAAATAGCAGGAATTGCATATTACTTGTACAGTAGATATCTCTAAAAGAAAATGTAGGTAGGTATATTAGGTAACAGCCAGTAATTAAGCTCTATTAGCAAACTTGAGGTAGGTAATAAGCGAAAATGTTTTTATATTTTTACTGCATTTTGCACTGCAAATAAATCATAAAGCATTAAACAATTTTATATTAATCTAATACAATTTTATACCATTTTAATTTTCTTAGGGTATTGAACACACGCTTACTAAATCCGTGATATACGTGATCTCCACTCAAGAATACGATGATTAAACATGATTAATGTGACTTCCCGACGAATTGGTATTACGTTTAAAAAAAGCGGTATAAATAAAAGTAATATGTTGTTAAATTTTACTTTTACCCATATCATAAAAACCTACACTGAGACTTTACCCTTAAATGCATTATGATGTGGATCTACGTCGCATATTTTGATGGCCCGTGGCTCAATATGCAGGTATCCAAAATGACATTTATTACTATGATTCATAAATTAAAGTCCAACTTTAATTTATTTTTAATCACTATGATTATTTCTTTATTTTTCCACAATCTATACAACATTACCCATCTATTTCAATTTATTAGAAAGGGTTAAAATTAATAATGAAAAAGTAATATTATCTTAAGTCAACGGATAAGCGAGGTTCTTATCTCACATATTCATCATTCTTTTGACCTAAAATTGGCGCCGCACGTTCTATTCAAAGCACTTGAAGCCGCATTCTCCTTTCATAAATTACCCTTTCCCATTACCATGTCGCTAACATTTAAAAATCCATCACCGAGTAGCAAGTCACGGACAACTCATTTATACGACGTCAAAAGGAATGACACCACATTTACGAGAATTCATAATAAAATTACCTACTCAAACGTATTAAAAATATTTCGTAATCGTTGTAGGAGGTGTGACGGCTTTTTCAGGTTAAGTAATGGAGTTAATAAATGTGTGTTACGAGGAAAAATAACTCACTGCCCTATTCAAAATAAACTCGTAAGTATTCTAAAATAGTTTACATTGGTAAAGATGTAATATTTTTGTTAGGGTTCTTGGGACAAGACAGCAAAATAGAATTTTAAATAAGTTGAACCTTTTGTTTACATTAAGATGTTTTAGATTTCGTATTACTATAGTGGAATTATTCTTATTTGCATTATTTGACACTTTATGACAGACGTATATAAAGATGTAACTAACCCAAATCGATTACGATTGGATGACACCTAGACTGAAGTATCGAATTGTGACGTTTAATGAATTTTTATTTGAGATTTAAATAAAGCTTAAATTTTAAATAAAATTATATGGTTAATAAATAATATATATATTTTTTTTATTTACACATTACAAAAACATAATACAAAGAACTTAGAACTAAGATGCGCTACAGAAACTTATGTTTGTATGGTACTTATATACTAGACACAAAAGGAACAAATAAGGTAGTAAGTAAACAGTTATCACGTAACACCTGTCATCCCACATTCCCATCCGTTATGTAATATTTCTTGAACGCGTTTTTACATTAAATAATAAGAAGATATAATAAATTTAATAATGCTTTGTTATAAATATCTAATAACTATTGTAATATGAATTATTTATAACAAAATTTACCTAGATTTAATAATGTTTAATAATTTGATGTGTAAAATGTATATTTTATGAATAAAACATTGAATTGAATTGAATTGTTGCGACCTAAAATGGAAAATTTATATCGATTTACTTAGACGACTACCGATTTATAATGGTGGTGTCCGGCCAACCCTAAATTTAAAAAAGACGTAGAACGTAAACGTTCGCAGTGCAATTGTCTTCCTTTGTAATTTCGATATGCAAGATATTTTACATTCTATTGCTGTTGTCAGTGTCATGTGTCAAATAATGCAAATATACTAGTGCACAAAGTATAGTTGAAGTCAGCAAAAAATACTGATGCGCCCCTGGGTATCTTTTGTAAATATCACAATAAATAACGAATAAGAAATTAAATATTATTTTTATGAATAAATTTGTAATTCAATTAACTTTACAAAATAGACGACCAACTGCGTCTCATACATATTCAACAATACATAATTAGATTAAAACTTTCGCCCGATCACGTGCTTGAAACTGCCCTAATTCCTTAGAAATTAACGTGAACAAAGTCCTAAGCAAACTCCTTAATTACTTGTCAAGTGAAATAAATTATTCAAAACAATTACTAGATAAAACAACAAGAACAAAATTTGTTATTATTGTCGGGCTATGGATTAGGAATGTGTTTGAAGGGAATGAAAAAGAATTTAAGGTAATTACACTTCAAAGGCATTCAATTATTTTTCAATGACACTGCCCGTATCTGGAATATGGTGTGGTGTACCTACAGTCAGCAGCAGAAGTTGCTAAGCGTGCCAGGTGTTCAAAATGATCTTGACGCGACTTTATTGTTAAGAGAATAAGAGCGTGTCAAGGTAATTTTGAACACCCTCCCGCTTAGCAATTCTGCTGCTGACTGTAGTCGTAATTAATAACTTCGAAGGAGCTATCTCAATATTAGAAATATCATTGACCAAAATAGATTTACGGTTCCAAAACAGCATTTAATAAGAAACGAGGACAGAATTATGCAATTTACAATACTTAGGTAGGTAGCAATATGAAATTGTAATGTTATTAGTAGGGATTAAAAATTCAGAGCAAGGATACAATCTAACTAGCGAGGTTTAAAAAACTCAAATAGAAAGCCATTTCAAATGATCGCAATAGAACAAACAGAATATGATGATTCCAATAGAACCGCTGCAAACATAAAAAAATCGTGATCAACAAATTAAAGTCGTAATAGGTAGTGAAAAATGTGACTTGAAAACATTGAGTTAGGTTAGTTACCAATATTCAGTAAATTTTCACGATTTCTAGGAATCCCGTCCACACTTTCAAATCAAATCCCAATTAGCTACGCGGTACCGTCAAATTTAAATTAAGTATGTGTAATTACCGATTTAAATGTGTCAAATACTCGCTAGTCGATGCAGGCAACGCCAGCCACAAAACCAATTACAAAGATGGATTACCCCATCCGCCTATTGAATTCAACCCCAATTTGTGGACCGATATATTTTAATCCCGATTTACGCATGCCCAATGAATGAATGGTTCGAATTTTGCAATTCGATCTTGATTAATTCTAGTCGAATCGAACGTGACGGTAAGTCCGAGGGTCTTCGAATGGGTTTTTCTGATAACGTGTCGGATGGCTGTTTGAGAGATATTGCTGATGGTATTATCAAAATATGTTAGTAACAGGGCGCGTTGAGATTGTATCCAATTTCTGTGATTGTTATTCTATATATATATTCATGCTCTAATTTATATAAATACCAATTAAAAGATCTCAGTCTTTAGTATAGTTTGATAATCACGTACATATTATTTGTTTCGGAAATCCAGTTGCATAAATATGTAAATTATGGTTATACCCTTATCCTTTTTTCTGGAATTGGTTAAAAATAAGACCACGGAAAAGTGAAAACCGATTTAAAAGTCCTACACTTGCAATATTCTTTAGTACTTGGCCGGATATTACAACTTCAGCACTTCTGGTCTTGACTTGTTCTAAAAATAGTTATGGAAAAAGATCTTAATCTTTTCTTGTAATAGATTAAAATACTGGAAGCTCACGGAAGCAAATATAAATATTAAGACGAACCATCACAATAAGATCTTGTTGTCATAACTATGTCCTATTTTAACTAACTACTAGAACGAGAACTATCCTATTAGAACTTTTTATCATTATGTATGTTACATTAAAGTGTGCCCGAGGTCCGCTTGTCAAATTCATCGTAACAATCGTCGCACAGTTTTGTTTTTTCGAATGTCACTTTTTAATCTGACCTTCCAACCCAAAGATGTAACTAGACCTTATTGAGATGAGAGTGGTTTCTCCATTATTGTTTTTCTTTACCAAAAGGCTACAGGTATAAATAGGAAACAATGCTTACATAAGTTCCGAGAAACTCCTTAACGGAGTCGGCTCCATTTAGCAACATCGATCTATTGGAATGGAACACTGGTCGGGCTGGGTTAGAATTTCCCTTATAGCCTCGCGATCACAGACAATCCAACCTCTAGACATAGCATAGTCGCGCTACCCCCTCTGCCACACATACGGTAGCGTTACTCCATCTTCGAGTCAATCCCGTGCAGTGATTGGTCCGTGTCTTTGAACAGACCAATCACGGCACGGGATTCGCTCACCTCGTCCCTCCGCACCCCCGTATTTTTGGCAGCATCGGTTTCATGAAAGAATTGGCCTAAGCTCAGTCTAGAGGTTGGATTGTTAGTGCTCGCGATACACCATCTATTATTAACCGTACCACGAGACACTGACAGTGTCAACACTGACATACACTAAGTACGTCTACGTAATTTACTCTCTAGGTATACTCCAAGTATGCTCTCTCTAGGTGGATCTTATTACTAATGGCATAAGGTCCACCGATAAACAGTTCAGAGTGTTGCTGATTGTACGAGCGAGATGCATAGAAAGTAAGTTACCTTCACGCTAGCGTTTATCAGTACCAAACTGGTCGTAGCTGAACTGGTGCCCACACCGGTAAATTAAACTCGCGGTAGTCCTCATCAGGTAGATTTTTTGTTTGTATTTACACTTGTTTTTAAAATTTTAATGGTTTCTAAGTATTCATATTGCTTTTTCTATAAATACATTTTGTCAATTTAAACTTAGAACTGTACTTAAATGCCAACACAAGAACCATTAACACTGTTTTCATGTAAAATGAAATACGGTAACCGCAAGTTCGAATGCAGAACGAATCCGAATTAACTTCAAACACAAACATTGGTAAGGCAATTCCGAAACGGCACATTCAAAAATGCAATTTTCCTTTTGTCTGTAATATTCTCAATTTGCTGGAAATTCACAAAGTTTTGAATTGTAACAGTAATACTGCTTTTTGTTATTGTGTTGAAAGTTGTAATACCTATTAAACATTATGTGATACAGTTTCTAGTAGGTAACATAATTTTGACTACTTTTAACTACGATATCAGTTTGGCTATATTTAGTTTATTGCATAATAATATGTAGGTAAATTACTTTTGAATCCCAAAAAACCGGACAAGTGCGATTCTTACTCACCCACGGAGGGTTCCGTACTTATTTTTATTTTTAGTATTTGTGCTTATAGCGGCAACAGAAATACATGATTTGTGAAAATTTCAACTGTCTCACGCTTCATAAGATATAGCCTGATGACAGACAGACGGACAGTGGAGTCTTAGTAATAGGGTTACCTTTAGGTAGAGAATCCTAAAAATGATATATTAAGTAGGGAAAAACTTTTAAAGAGTGAGTGAGTGTTTTGTGAGTGATTGTGATGGTAACTCATAAGTTAAAATACACAAATAAAAACTTTTGCCACAATTCCTTCATCAAAAATTAACTAAGATAATTCAAAACTAATCAAATAACAGTCTCGCAAAACCTATCAATAACTTAATTTACACGAACGTAACAGTTTCCTTTGGCGAATACTATGCCCGTTACACCGCAAACGCTTTTTATGGCCTATAAAGAACATGTTAATATTCAATACGAAGATTTTATTACAAAAGTTTTCTCGTTAGTTCGCGCGAGGTTCGCACGAACTTCGCTATGTCGTCGATACACGGACTTAGCGCTGACGGCGTGTGAATCTAATTTTGTAAAAGGGGCTAGTTTCGAATTAAACCAATTTAAACTTTTTTAACTTGAGCAATTTGTCATCCTTCGGAGCAGATATCCTTTTTCAAGTTAGCCGGTAAATCAATAAAAGCGAACTTCTGAAAATAAAGTCCTCAACATCGATGTTGTCTTAGAAAGAAAGTTACCGAATCTCAGCTTTATTTATGACTTGGGGATAAATTGTTTGGAACTTTTTATACTCGTAAAAAAGGAGTTTAAAATTCAAACATCTGAATAGGAATTCAGGCGATTAATATCCGGGGGCTGATTTTAAATTTAATAACGGGTTATGAATTCGATCTGAATTTGTTATGAACATGATCTGTCAGTGTGAAAAGTGACATTTCTTCAGCCAGACACGTCGTCACCTTTTAACACTGACAGATCATATTTATAAAATATCCAGATCATTTTAATGACTTGTTATTACATTCAGAACAAGCAATAATATAGTTTTTATTTCAGTCTAAATACCATAACTAGCGCTGCTTCAACCACGGACTTACGACAGTCGACGTATTTTAGAGTAAATATGTCAAGCTATCGGATATAAACTAGTGATCACTACCATTTTAAATATTGACTACAACATTTCATTCAATTTACGCAACTAATATTCATTACGTAAAGTATGATGTCATTTGGCTCGCTGTGCCGTCATAACGCCGCGTTTGGCAAATATACTAACAAGTGCCCTAACTAATCATTGTCGGCGGAATAATAGTTAGGGAGGCGAGGTAGCTAAATGGCGTAATTCAACGGCGCCGTCGAGACCTATCAAAATCGAAAGATAAAATAATTTCGAAAAGAAAAGCTCGTATGGCAAAAACCATTTTAGCGGTGGGTTTGGCGTGTACGGTTTTTCAAAAATGTTAAAAAAAACAGTTACTTGGGCATTCTCGAGCGCGTCAGATATTCATACTACGTATGCCCCGAGTGCCTCTGATAACAACGGTATACTAATCTGCCGGTTTGCGTGGTGGGGGTAGGCATATAAAGTAGTCAAAAATGCAAAAAAAAAAAATTTACTCGAGCGCGTCAGATTTTCGGAAGGGGTGTTAAGTAGGCCCCAAGGAAGCTTCCTTTAAAAAAACTGACGATTTCGGCGTGACGATAAGTTACGATGAATTTTTGAAAATGCAAAAAAAAAAAGTTTTTTTGAAATACTCGAGCGCGTCAGATTTTCATAGGGGAGGTTTATCTCGGTATCCTGAAAGCATATTTTTTTAATCTGACAAAAATGTTGGTGGGTTCTCTTAATCTGACCGGGAGTTTGAGTTTTTATGATGCTTCAAGTCAAAAAGTTTTAACTTTGGACAAAAATGTAAAGAGACCTTTTTTGTGTAAAATAAAATTACCTTTTTTGTTTATTTAAACTTTTTTTTGTAAAATGTATCGTTCGCGACTTATATGCCGCAACGCGTTCTTAGGAAGACGAAATGGCTCCTCCATACTTCCGGTCATGCGGAAACCGGCAGATTTTGTATTTTTAGTAAGTTTTAGATTATATTGTTCAAAATAAAAAAATAAAAAATCGCGCTCGAGAATGCCGGATTAACGTTTTTTTTTTACAAGTTCGCGACCCTATAACTCGGCGGCGTCAAGGACTTATCGTCAGATTAGTTAAATTTAGTCTTTAAACACTAAAATCAACCCCCAATATCTTTATCTGACGCGCTCGAGTATTTCAGACTATCCATTTTTTTTTACTAATCTGATCGTCTATTCTAGGCGCGCGTCACTACATATAGAGCTAAATACTTTACAAGGTTGTTCTATTAGGTCTAAGGTGTCTCTCATATCTTAAACTGCCACGCTCGAGTATTGCCGAAAATTCCCCTATTCGCCTCCCTAACTATAATAGTCATGCAATTTATGGATTGAGCGGTGTTAATCAATACAACGAGCAGTAATAATTTTACGCCGGCATTGTTAGCCAAGTTATAAAGCTATATTCAGGAGTTACAGATCCACTTGCACTATTCCAATAACCAAGGGTTAACCGGTTAAACCTGGAGTTACCATGGTTACCAGTACAATTTGACACTAGCTTAACGGTTTAATCGTTTAGCCCCGGTTAGTGGGATGGTGCAAGTGGGCCTTAAGCATTAAATGTAAAAGTAATATTATTATCTCAATGGTTAAGGACCAACTTAAAAAAGTTTTGACTTTTTCCTACTGTAGCAATTAAAAGAGAGATAACAGGGATAAGATAATACATTTGGTGAACGCGCTTCCAACCCCCGTGGTGTTGCGGGTTTCCATGAGCGACGCTTATTGCTTACCATCAGGCGATTCATCTGCTCGGTTGCCTCCTATAACATAAAAAACCGGCCAAGTGCGAGTCGGACTCGCGTTCCAAGGGTTCCGTACATTAAGTCCGACTCACGCTTGACTGAACATTTCTAATAGGTTTTCCTGTAATCTATAGGTAAAGAACTATTTTGTGTATTTTTTTCATAATTTTAAATTCAGTAGTTTCGGAGATGAGGGGGGGGGGGGGCGGAATGGTCATTTTTTGCCTAATTTCTTGAATAACTGCTAAACTATTTATCCTAAAATTATTAAAAAAAAATATTTGAGATTCTTATAATGAGCTCTTTCATTTGATATGAAACACGATATAGTTTGAAAAACTTTATTTTTAAATTTTCTAATTTACCCCCCAAAAGTGGCCTCCATGTTTAAAATTAATTTAAATTTGCTTTACATGTCCGTCTTTGGATCACAAATTGACATATGTGTACCAAATTTCAACTTAATTGGTCCAGTAGTTTTGGAGAAAATAGGCTGTGATAGACGGACGGACAGACAGACGCACGAGTGATCCTATTAGGGTTCCGTTTTTTCCGTTTGAGGTACGGAACCCTAAAAATATGTATATCATTACAAAATGACGTGTAAGTAATTATCTTGAGATCTTATCTTATAAAATATCAGTTCCCAATATATTAAATATTTATCTCATTGATAACCGTGCAATCACTGAATTATTTAGTTTTAACGGAATCATATCGGACACCAGTGTTTTTCACAAATGCTTCTGTACGGCGGCCTATTGTTTGTGGTCGCTTGTTTCTCGTTCAGAGAAGTGACGGCGAATTGTGAAAGGGCCAGTATCTGTGTGACGGATGCGACCGCAGCGAGTCAGTGTGGGCCAGGTCAAACGTTCGAGCCAGATGGCTCGCATATATTTGGGTGCTGTCCGGTGTGTGAAGCAAGCAGTGGTAAGGAAATTAATTACCAAGGTTTTGCATGCCGATAAGCAAGCAACGAGAACGCCATACGCTTAAAAAAAACAATCATGACGCGTCACTTCATGTTGACGTCACTGGTGACCGAAGAGCTGGCGACTTCCTCGCACATCGTATCACCTTTGTGATAAATCGAGGAAATGCCGCCAGTATCCTTGGTATAATGCTTCAAGGGCCTATTTTGAGCAATTTTAGTTTAGTAGTACCACTGTTATCTTTTATGTAAATAAATGATAAAAAAGACACGTTGGATACTTATAATTAATTGACGCCTTTATATTGGTTATTGCAAATGAACTATCTTGAATTCTCTGACGTCCAAGGGTGGTCTGACAGTTTCTTCAAGTCTCTTTTGATTGTAATTTAGGTATCTTATTAAATTAAGCTCAATCAAAAGAGTTAGATGTTTAATTTGTAGGACTGCATGGAAACATCGTTCGACGCGAGAGGTATACGGGCCAATTCGACCGTGCACATGAAATCAAATCAATATTGGATTAATATTTGAATCATATCTGTCGTTCGCGCGGGCGTCTCGCTCGCACTTATACAAATAGGAATAAGTCTGAGCGAAATGAACTAACGAATGACAGCCAACTGATAAGATTTCAA
This sequence comes from Cydia amplana, assembly GCF_948474715.1. Lineage (NCBI taxonomy): Eukaryota > Metazoa > Arthropoda > Insecta > Lepidoptera > Tortricidae > Cydia > Cydia amplana. The sequence continues at coordinate 12,545,186 of NC_086079.1, read as the reverse complement.
TATTATATGACTCAAATATCGATTTGATGTCAAGTTCACGTTCGAGTTGGCCTGCAGTACAGTCATAGTCACCTGCAATAATATGTTACTCTTCGCCGGCCGCAAAAATATGTGACACGCTCTTATGGCTCTACAAATAAGATCGTGTCAGATATTTTTGCGGCCTTCGTAGTGTTACATATTATTGCGATACAATGTTACAGGTATACCCGTAGAGGAGGACGGCTGTAAAGAACCTTCATCGTGTTTAGACGATGGACGATACGGTCCAGTGCAGTGCAAGGGTGACATGTTCACGGGAAGGTAAACTCCTTATTCATAACATGTGTGTTTATAAAACTACTAAACTATTACGGCTCAGCGACCCAAAGATCTTGGCCACCGAAACGAGAGCACACCACTTGTTTACAAAAACGTGTTTATAAAAAGTTATCTCAAATTACAATTACCTATTAGAAGACAAAGGAAGGCAATCGGCCCGATTCGAACAATGCTAGTGGGGAGACACTCCTGACTTCGGGCAATCTCGGCTCCGTTCGGCTCAGCATTGCTCCGAGCAATTCTTATATAGGGTTAACACCACTTGAAGTCCCTTTGCGTGCACGACCACAGATAAGTTAATTACTTGAATTTTGACAACCCTAAATAGCCCAAAGAGATAGTGCCATAAGTTACAAAGGGATATCATGATTCGACCCTGAATCGCTGTCAAACTTCTGTTGTAGGAAGTGTCCTTTCTGTACGGTAGTACTATTAGTTATTACTTATTCTGTGACAATGCTTCAAAGAAGTCTTTTGACACTGACAGATCGGTATTGTATGGCTGTGGCCTTAAAAACATTGTTTGAATCAGGGCGAATGATTCACGTATTGCTAAAATATAATGAGACCCAGTTGTGGGATCTTCAAGCTGGCTCCAAAATTATTTGACCACAAACAGACGAAATTAAATTACCTTCCTATGAACACCTGAATATCATCGAGGTTATTGAATTTATTTTGTCTATCACGCTCCAAGTTTATTTTTTGTCCGCAAAAACTCTCCATTTAAAATGTGTAAATATCCTGTTTTATTTATGTACAAAAAAATTTAATAACAAAACTTCCGTGAGACAAAGACATATTAAATATATTAGAAACGGGTCACTCACGTATTTTAAGTCGAAAAACGCTCGACATACTAAAAACTTAAATTGTTTGAATTGATAGGGTACAACGAACACACTATAAATAAAACTGATACCTAAATAATTTATTTTAAAAATTAAATTCTAGGAAAACTCATTGATATGATTGCAATATTTAAACCTGACCATGGTTGAAAATATTGTAAAGAATATTTACATATATACAAAATTTTTGGTACTAAATTATTTTTGTCAAAGGACCTACCTCACGTACAGTCTTGCCTGTTTCAGTAGCTATGTGGGTATATACAATACATACGTATGAGGGTTTTGCGAATGAGGTGCTGCAAGTACCTAACTCATTCGCCATATACGTATTAGGGCGCACATTTATGACGCCTGTCTCTTCTTCTTCCTCCTGCCCTTATCCCACGTTATGTGGGGTCGGCAGAACATGTTTTTCTCTTCTATTCTCCTCTGTCTTGCGTCACCTCAGCACTCACTCCTTTCTTTCTCATATCCTCTTTCACTTTCACACAATTCAGCAATCGTTTTTTGGGTCTTCCATCCGCTTTCTGTCCATCAACGTTCATCCCTAACATTCTTTTGCCTATATGACATTCATCCCTCCTCATTACATGCACCTACTACATTTATGACGCCTGTATTAACCAGAATCATGACGATGTTTCTGAAATACGGAAATACTTGTGACCTTATTCTTATTTTTCTGAGAATTTTTCATTACATTACGAACTCTGTTCTACTGAAATTGTTCGAAGTACGGGTTGGGAATGATGTGTTTTTGCTTTATTATTTCATTCTCTAGGTATAATTCTTTGATAAACAAGTGAAATAAATTCAACGCTTGCTTTTATTAAAATTGCTTTGCAACCGAAATAAATAACAAGATAAAAACTGTTCATATAATAATTATGTTTTGTTAAAAATTATCAATAGTATTTATTTTCTGTCTTTTTTTATCAGAGATTCCATATAGCAGCGCCAATCAGTCAACCTGCAAATTAAAAGCTTGGTCGTTTTAGAAATGTTAATTGGTACCTAATTAAGTATCCTCAAGCTAATGCTTGTTTTTGCGGAATTGTTACTTGATTTTAAACCATGGGAATTTAGTAATATTTAGGCAATATTGGAATATCCCATTAACACAAACTATATCCACCTCCAATCATTGAAATGATGACTTCGACCACTCGGGCAAGCGTAAAACGAGAAAGAAGAAGAAGAGAACTAAGAATTTAATAAGTATGATAAACAACATTATATATGTATGTACAACGTTTGCGACATGAGCATCAATTCGCATCAAAAATATCTCGCATATTCGGTTTTATTAACAAATGGAATATCGGAGTAGCTGCAGGCTACAGGAAGGGCGTTGTACATAATTTCACATTCGTCCCACAAATCGTTCCAAACACGTCCCGTTCAATCACGAGATTCAAGGATGACGTTCCAATCTCTTCCTGAATTGAACGCACACCATGACCAGCATATGTGTGCGCTCTAGTTGGTAAGTATCTCGAGATCACGATACTCTGGTCCATCAGTGAGCTCGCCTTGAAGGAAATCGCGCAACCAATAGGGAATACGAATTCAGATTTCCGCGGAATCCACTTGGCTGGCAAATTGTGCTTCATTTAATTTGCATTTTTCTTGATGCGCAGATGTTTCTGTAGCGACGAAGATGGCAACAGGATATTTGGACAGATGTGGAGGAGCGAGGCCAGTGAAATGACTTGCGGTAAGTATGAAAGATGCATTGTTTTTCTAACTCAAGCAGGATCAGATTCGTTAACTGACAATAAGGCCATTTGAAGAGAAATATGTACAATGTATGTAGCTCAAATACGTAAGAGTAAGTATTTGTGAACAAATAAATTACCTATACAACATACATAAATTGATATTATTATGTATACAGTCGAACATTGATAAGCGATTCTAAATCGATGTAGATACTTACAGCTATGCATTTTTAGCCCGTCCATGCATGAAGCGTATCTAATGCTCTTTTTTAAATGTATATATGTATAAACTCTTTATTGTACAAAACACAGAACACAAATATGTGGCAAAGGACAGGCAGTACAAAGGCGAACTCATCCCTGTGTATTACCTACAGAACTCTATAGCTTTTTGTGTATCAATATGTCCACAGCATGTAGCAGAAGACGAGCGGAGCTAGAAGCTCAAGGCAGAGGTGACGTAACTCTTCACTGCACGTCGACTGGCAACTATGAGCCGTTGCAGTGTGATGATGGATTCTGTTGGTGTGCTGAAGCTAGCACTGGGCAGCCGACAGTACCGCCGGTGCCGCAGGAAAATATGAACATGCTACCGTGTTGTAAGTAAAAATAAAGGAATGTATATTCTGAGCATAAACAATTTAAAACTTTGTTGGCGACAATGGCGACTATGAGCCGTTGCATTATGGTGATGGATTCTGCTGGTGTACTTACTGAAAAATAATTATAAAACTGCTACCATGCTGTAAGTAAAAATAAAGGATTATTTATTCTGAGCATACAGAATTTAATTAAAAACTTTGTTGTACACCGACTGGGGACTGAGAGCCATATCATTGTGATGATGGATTCTGCTGGTATGTGAAGACTTGATGAATATGAACCATTTACATTTATACATCCATTATACATTTCTATTCTAGTACTATAACAATGACAGATCAATTCTCATTTTCGGTAACCATTTTTGTACTATATTCAGGTTTAAACCCCACGTATACTCGTAAGAACAATTGAATAAGGTAATATTTATTAACTTTTCACAATACAAACATATATTATTGTATTATTGTATATTTTTGTACACTCGACTTGACTAAACATTTTGGTCGTAGACAGCGCCGCCGTGATGGGGGAACAGTACCTCCGCCGCTGCGAAAGTATCGTGTACGCATTAGGGATGATCAACCAAGACCAATCTGAGCACGGGACCAACTTCCTAGGGAACCCCATTACGTTCTGCGATTACGACGGAAGCTACGGGTCTTATCAGATCCAGAACGGCATGTGAGTTTCTTTGCATTTCTTTTCTTTAAGAAGTTTTTGGGCACTGATAAGACACAGGATGTCTTTTTAAAGATGTGCGATAGTGTACACTGTAAGAACACAACTAAATTGTGTTTCGGCCTATATTAAAAGTCCCAACATTTATTTTAAAATGGTAATAATATACACATTTTTTCTTTAAATAGGAGTCAATGTTGTCTATGTTTTTCAAAAACTTAATAAAACACGCCAAAACAATTTTGAACTGTGTGTGTGAACAGTCTTTTGAAGGATTTATCCTACCTATCTTCTTAAAGATCGTTATGGAATCATTATTCTACCTACAGTGTACGGTTATCTTGAAATAAATATCTTTTCTAAAACGATAATTGCTTGAAAACCTACTACTGGGCTCCATCACTATAAAGTCCCAGTTAGCTCGGACCAAAATGTACAACAATTCTAGGAAATTCACTGTTATTTCTACTTTCCATTACAGTGCCTATTGCACGAATAAGGAGGGAGAAATTTTAGGCGCCTGGCAGGCCATGTCGAGCGAAATGGCTGGAATGAATTGCAGTGAGTATTTCTTTTATGTGGATGTTAGACTAGGGTATTTTATGCATGTAGGTATATATACGTATTGTTGACTAATATAATTTTATTTCTCAATAAATGTTTATCCTGAACATTTCATGGTTCCATATTGCTCTGTACTCTCATTAAACACTCTGGTTATTAAATTTCGTTGTATGCATAAATAAAGGATATTTTTCTTAAAAGCAAGTCGAATTCGGAGATATATTAATAAAACAAAAATTAAATCTCACGTGATTACGCTGCGAACCTGTATTTTTATTTTTACCATGAAGCGTAACTTTTGTCTTTCAAATATTTTAATTTAAAGCGAAAAAACAGGCTCCCGATTGCAATTCTGGATTACAAAGCCTTATGTAGATGAGTACCTGTATAAAATAATAAAAATATGTAGGCGATGTATTTTCTAAAATATATTACCATGATTACTTCTCTAGAGCGCGTTCGACTTTGATTACGCCGAAGAAACCTAACAAGGGAGCCGTTTTCTCATTTGTTATACGGAGAATTCTCCCCGCGCTCTCAATAGACCGTAATGCCGAACTGATATACGTGCAGATCCCACGCGGAACTAATGTACCGACGTGGAGACGTATTACCATATGCGGGGTGCTAGGGATTTGTATATAAATGTAGATACAAAACAACTTCACAAATAAAACATTGAATCTGTTAGAAAATATAAAATATAGAGATTTCTTACATAGAATAGGTCCTTCCAGCTTCGAACCAATTTCTGTAAACCACGCGTTTGTTAAGCGCCATGGCTCCGCCATTTTTAACATCTTTAAATATCTATGTAATTATGGAACTTGATTGGATAGGATTGAATGTTTTGTTATCAGACAATATAAGAGACAAGAACAAATCTGGCTTTAGCTGTAATAATACGCCATTAACGATGCAGTGAACGCTTTTGGTCAAACCATTTGTTTTGTGAAATCAACCCAAATGATTTGGAATGTTATCAATACGTTAATATCGAATTGTGACGCGAAATTAAATTAATTTAGAAATAGTGAAAAGTATGCTGAACATCACTACATAGTACAAAGTCGCTTCCCGCGGTCTATCTGTCTCTAAGTATGCTTAGATCTTTATAACTACGCAACGGATTTTGATGTGTTTTTTTAATAGATACAGTGGTTTATGTATAATTTGTTAACCCGTATAAAGCCGGGACGGGTCGCTAGTATTCAATGAAAATAAAATAAAATGTGCTTCTTTGTTCCACAGACTGCGCTCGTGACACAATGATGTATTTCCCTGAACGCGGCATGACCGTCACGGACGTCTGTCAAGGCAACGGCAACTACCGCCCTAATCAAAACGTTGGCGATGTCTACTATTGCGTCGACAGGGATGGCTATTACATCGAGCTGCTAGACGCGTGGCCTGCCGACCAATGTGCCAGTTACGCATAAATAGAGCTGTCTCATACTATTTGTTTCTTTTTAATTCTGTCACGCTCCGTGATTATTGTTACATCGAGCTGCTAGACGCGTGGCCTGCCGACTAGGGTTTGCAATCGGGATCCGAAATGTATGAAATTATCCGGGTCTGGATCCAGATCCGCCGATCTCCCCATACATTTCGGATCCGTCGTGCAAACCCTACTGCCGACCAATGTGCCAGTTACGTATAAATAGAGCTGTCTCATACTAAGGTGAGTTCGATTAAGATCGGACATCGGGTAAGATCGTATGATTCAAATTTCCGCCTATTTTGGGGATATTTATTAATGCTGGCAAGGTGATGCGATGCGCCATTTTGTTCCGCACCCCTCTTCAGTCCGCACTTGTTGCTGCGACAGACCAGACGCGTGCATTGTGCCGTTAAGTAAAAAAGTACAAAAAATGAGTTTTTATTTCGCATCCGGATATACCCTCCGCTAGTTTTTTTGGAATAACTGGTAAGTTTGAGCATTATTTGTTTCTTTTATAAATTGTATGTTATTTTTATTAAATTTGTGACAAATCTGTATATTTGGAATTTTGATACGATGCCTGTAGGCCGAGATCCGGTCTTACTCGAAGTGGTCAAAGATCGGATGCAATTCATCCGATCTTATTTTCTCAGGGATACTCAAACTTTAATACGTGTCACCACGATGCTTGATTAAATTTCTCTAACAGACGTATATATAATGGTGTTTTTTTTACATAACCGCAAATTTAAATGAGAAGTAGGTTTAAGTGCTATGAAACGAATTTTAAACATAGTTAATTAATTATACAACTGCCTAAAATATGAGTGTATTGATTTCAACGTTCAGGGTTGCATATATGTATGAGAGTTTCTTTATTTTAAATTTTCTTAATCTATCTTAATAATAGCAGACTGATTAAAATTTGGTTGATTAAGATTTGGTCGTATTAATTCCTCCATTTTCATATTATTTTATCCATATGTCCTCTTTCATCACCTTCTTTCAACCTACCGCGCTTATGGTGTCACATCTAAAAGTTTGACAACCATAATTTCTTGAATATTGAGCGCATGGTGTAAGATCGGACGGAAAAAATGCAAAAAAAATAAAAATCGGGTCGGATATGATAGCCCGAGTTACTGCTAGGCCAATTCTTCTATGTATTAGTCAGCGGATAAAACCGGTTATTTTGCAGTAGTAAACTCTATGGTACGGGCAATAGGGCCGAAGTTATATGCCCGTCCGTTCTTACACCACCAGGCAAAAAAATAATGCTGTCAATTTATTTTGTTTCCTATATTTAAACAGTCATTAAACGCTTACTTTGACGTCTATAAAGATAATAAAATTCAATCATATAGAGAATTTTATTATTATCAATTCTGTACTTGAATCATGTCCGTACCCTATCCACAAGCTGAGAAAAAAAAATCCAACATCATCTCAACCCACCTAAAAACGTCCGAAACTTACCCGAACTCACCTTATTTGTTTCTTTTTAATTCTGTCACGCTCCGTGATTGTTGAGCCATTTTAGGTTTTAGCTAAATTGGTTGTTGAATACTTACGCTATGGAATATCCAATTTAGCTAGAACCCTAAATGGCTCAAATCACGGAGCGTGACTGATGTACACGTCACGGATGTATGTCAAGGTAATGGCAACTGCCATCCTAACCAGAACGTTGACGACGTATACAACAGTAAGGACATTGAGGCCAATTCGAACTTACATTTATGATATCTTAATAATGTACCTAACTTAGTTATCATTTTACGCGTGCATTTCGCTCGTACTTCTTAGTACATAATTATATTGGCGCGATCAAAACGCAAGTGCGAATGATAACAAAATAACATCTTTCGAATTGGCCTCACTACATCAAACTGCTGCAGGTACGTGTGAATGACAAGGTCTCTTAGCATTACCCGGTTTCATTATACCTATCTCTCCAGTACGACACTGTTCTAACTGCTTTTATAATTATGAAATACCAAATCAACAATAAAATTACATTTCCATAGTAATAGGTACTTGAAAGATGCTAAATATACTGGGAACGGACCGCGGTGTAAGGGTTTACATCAAGTATATCAAGAAAAGCTTTAATAATAATAATCAATAATGTTTCTTCCTGTCAGAAGTGAGAATATCACGAGATATAATTTCGCGAGATAACACTTTTATGCTACCCTTGTCTATATAATTATTATTACACGCCTGAAGTGTCTACTCGAGTTTGAAAGGTCGTGCACCCCTGAGAGCAACATGTTTTCAACAAGCCGCCTAGGAAACTATGCTCGAATCTTTACGATACCTCTGGGCATTAGCGAGCAATTTGTTCGCTCTCTTATTCCGAAAAATACCTGTAAAGTTTATTGCCACAGTGCAAGTTACTAAAATCATCATATTTACAGCTATCTAAATATTTGGGACGAGGAAAATAAACCCTTTCAATAATACTTCACCGCTCCATTCACTTAATTAACCCTTAGAAGTTTTCCACTCATAACTTCAGGGCCCACTCGAAATCTTAACAGCATTGAACGTAATTTCACCTCAGAATTATTAAATGAACACCGCAACTTGCGATTCGCGTTCGCTGAAATATAATTTAGCTATAATGAGGGCTATAAATAAATATTTACGACAAAACCCATTCAATTAAAATTGAACGACCCACCTTGTTACTCAACTTTCGTAATGAATTAATTAATCCTGCTCTGGGAATGTGGACACCGACATAAATTAACCGAAACAACTTTATTAAAATTTGGAAACTTTAAGTTACCACCGATCGCCGTTCCGGGGCCACAAATTCGGCCGAATTACTAATTTACTTGGCATTTAGATGTAATATCGTCATTATTTGAGCGGTGTCCTTTCGACATCGAATAGGCTTACTTTGCCCCAGTTTTTTGTTCATAAATAATTGTTATAAAAGTTTGGAGTGACCCTTTTTACGGTTTCAGAAACAATGGGGAACTTCTCACAAATTGCGATCATTAAAACGCGTAACGGTCGTGTCCAGCAGTATGATTATGACATGACTAAGTGTTAAAGTAATATAAGGCAGAATGTTCATCGATCGATACTGACAGGGACATTTATTGGATAAAAATCTATATTATTATGATGTCTTGGTAACACCTACTTTTAATATACGCGTTTATGCGTTATGTAAGTTTTCTGTACATTTTACCGAAATTTCAATTATTTAGCTGAATCGGATCCTAAGAAATATTTAAAAATTTACTTCAATCACATATAAAATTAAATAAATTTACACAGTGATCTAAATAAAAGGTTATAAATCTGTTTGCTATTAACGACATTCATTTTCAAACTGTTTATACGCCAACGTTTTCACTCACTTGAATTTTTAGTCGCTATTGGCGACATGTTTCGGGCCCTTCAGGAGTGCACCGCGCCCCCCGCCCCTGCCCTGTCAGCGCGCGCGCAACGAGCGACGAGGCGGGCGGCGCGATCAGTGCACGAGTTGCAGTCGCCGCGAGCACTGAGGAAGGACCCCCGAAGGGCCCGAAACGTGTCGTCAATAGCGACTAAAAATTCAAGTGAGTGAAACCGTTGGCGTATAAACAGTTTGAAAATATGTCTCACGAAAGTTTAATATAGGACATTAATTTTTAACAAATATTTATTTATAATAAATTTGATGTTTACCTCAAATCCTCGGGACGTCAGGCACATGGGACAAATGTACCCAATATGTTTACTGCATTACTTTGGTGCATCGCCAGGGATATCTGCAACAAAAATACACATGTGTACATAGTAAACATATGTCTATTAAAACGTGTCACTCATGTTTTCAGGAGTCGTGAGTATGTAATATTACTTAATGTCACGTGAGTTTATTATTCAAAGTAAATTTTGTTTCGACTCATTATGCCGTTAACGACTAAACAAACTTCGTATCAAGAAGTGTTAACCCTCTCAAGTCTCTGCTCTGGGCAAAAGGGGCCCAGGGCTCAATAAATTTTAATCTATCTTTGGTTAAACGTCAAACTTGAACGATTAACAGTCAATTTCAAACACTGATAGCGCCTTGGGAGGACGCTTGATCGTGTTAAAATGATTAAAGCCAAGAAATCACGTGTCGACACTCATTTAACTTTAGTTTGTTTTCGATTTAGTAAATTAGGATAGACGCTTTATCAAGTATGGAAAGCAGCAAAATGAAATGGTAAACGAAACTTAATTTACCCAGTTAGTATTTAATTCTTACTAATTGATGTTGACTGAGCAGTTGAATAATAAAGAGGCTGTAAGCGTGATAGGCATTTAATTAAGTAATGAAATAAATACGTAACTATTTAATCGAACAACACAACTATTTAATGAAAAACAAATTTTTAAATTACCTGTACTTGAACGAACTAGTGAACTTAACATTTTTAAATCTGAATGCCGTGAAAGGAAAACAAACTTTTACTAATTCGGCAATTTCCAAAATAACTCCTTTAGGCGATGTAATTTTATGTCAGAACACAATTTCGTATTCAAAACACAATTATGTGTCTTAAATATAAATAAATAATAAAATAATAAATTGAGCCTATATACGTCCCACTGCTGGGCACAGGCCTCCTCTCATGCGCGAGAGGGCTCGGGCTATAGTCCCCACGCTAGCCCAATGCGGATTGGGGACTTCACATACACCTTTGAATTTCTTCGCAGATGTATACAGGTTTCCTCACGATGTTTTCCTTCACCGAAAAGCTAGTGGTAAATATCAAATGATATTTCGTACATAAGTTCCGAATAACTCATTGGTACGAGCCAGGATTTTAACCTGCGACCTCCGGATTGAAAGTCGGACGTCATATCCACTCGGCCACCACCGCTTCTTAAATATTATCTAATAAAGCCAATGTATTCAAAAATTTTACATAAATGCAACAAGCGCAGATGACACTTGAAATAAAAATGAGAACGAACTTGTTAGGTGCTCAAAGTATTTGCAAGTAGGTATTATAAGTACTGCATGTTTTTGCATTTTGTTCTCATGAGTTGTGTTATATTACGATCCGCTTGTTTTTCCAAAGTACTTAATATCAGACGGAGTGTTAAAATATGAATCAGTAGAATGTGTGTAACAACCAATTGCTTAGTATTACGATATAAATAAATACTTACTTATGGTTTTGCAATTCAGAAATATAAATAAAACGCATGGTAGGTAAGTGAAATGTATGGAGATAGGTATTAATATTAAGTATTTATATAGATATCTCACAATGGTACTATAAATATGTATATAATATTCAAATCTCATAAGTAGAGCCAGAGCGGCTACTTAGCTAATAACTTCCGGACAAACCCTCACATTACCATTTAATTACGCAACAAATCATAACTACGTATTACACCTATTTTACAATCAACTTCAAAAATAATTTCGAACCCTTTAATTTTCAGCGTCCTAACTTACGAAACCTAAACTATGCTTCAATAAAGTCATATTTGCATAGAAAAAGTATGCCACTTATGTCATTTTCTCCTCAACAAGGTAAAGGTTCCACATCGCGACCCTAGTCGATGACACGTGACTCGTAATTACCAATTTAGTGGTGTTTATGATTCCCCAGGGCAAGAGTTGGGCGGCCGAACCGACTTTAATGAGTTAAGGATGTCACGGTATGTAAATCACATATTACCAAGGATATCGAATCAGTAAGTTTGTACGGTGCCGATAATGTACAGTTAGTTGCAGAAATAACTGACCCCTACATAGAAACTTGCAGGAGGGTCATCTCTGCAGCTGACTATACATGAAGGTTGATAAACGATAATTAATAAAAGACGTCAAGATTTCAAATAATATAGCTCCTACTTTTGGGAATCGGTAAATAATACCCTTTATGAAAAACCCAATATGTGACATGGAAATCAAATTATATTTAATAAAAAACTACTTACAAAACTTTAGCTCCTATTAACATAAAGTCAAAGCCTGAAAGTTAGCAACACTTTCAAGAGTGCTTTCCAAACACACTTACATGAATTGGACATTTACAACCACTAACGCCATCTACGCAATAGGCGATGAACTACATCAAGACAAGGCCTCCTACAAGTAAGTTCTACTAGTGTATTCGTAGCGTCGCATGTTGTCATGGTTTGGTCTACAAATACTTAACTGATAGTTAAGTATTGTTTAAAAAAGACATACAGTGTAGTATTTAATTTCAAATAATCTGTTACAAAACGTAATATTAAGTGCAAGTGCATATGCTAGCTGCATAATAGCAAGTAGATACATATTATATATATTATATTAATTTCGTTAGCGGACTTTCGGGCCTACTGCGAAAAAACCAAACTCGAAATTTCTATTGAAATACATTATATGTAAAATAAAATGATAGGGGAAATATTATTTATTATTTAATTAAGGCGAAATAATAATCCCTTTAATGGATCTAGGTCACCGTCATAGAGAAATAAGTAGGTAACCATAGAGTGCTCAGTTCATACAGCAGTTTTGTTACTAAAACGTTTATTATTTTCGTAGTCGACATCTAGCGTCAAGTAGCGGCGTTATCAGTACTGCTACTAGACAATAGATGGTCCAACTAGGGAACAAATCACATTAATTAATTAATTAGCTCTTTTTAACTTTCTAAAATTATTTCATGTTGACCGGCTATCATGAATAATGTACTGCTTATTTGTCTTAGTTTTCGATAATCTGTCCAATCTCGGCTCTCTTTCGGATATTTTTATGATTTTTTCTTTTGATTTGTACCTACTGTACCTATGTAATTTAATTCTTTTTAGCGGCGCAAAAATAGAGCAGCCGCTCAATTTTCCCTATCACTCGATCGTAACCAATAGCCGGGATCACGTACAGAAATAAAGCATCCAGAAGAGCCGTAGGTAATAGCAGGACTTCCATAAACAAGCACCCTCTATTATTACAAGCGCCTTAATCAAAAGATAACATCTTAGCATCGTAGACGCGACTTAATCGGGTCTTCATGGCTACTTTCGGTTTACGATCTTTATTCACGCGAATTACAATTTACCTGGTGTTTGGTAATACCGGCGCGAAATTTCGAATGCGGTGGAGCGCCCGATTTGTGTTTATTTTATTCCCCTGTTTGCTTCCGTTGGCTCTTGTTTGGTTAAAAAACAGATTGAATTGCGATAATCGTCATTCCTTCATTCCTTTTGTCTCGTTTGATAAAACAGAATAAATGTTTTAGATTTAATAAACATAAACTACCCATTTATAATTGTACGAATATTAACGACTTATCACCGAATGATGATATTCCAAACAGTTGCTAAAAAAGTGTGTGTAGTAGTAAAATACTAACTCTTTGACAAAAACAATTTCTTAAGCAGAAAAAATTGATTGCACGAGATACCTAATTTATATAGTACCGACTATATATTCGTACTACTTATAGTAAGTTGAGATGTACCTAAATTTTGACAGTTAAATTTTGACCCTTATTTTTTCGAAGCTAAGACCTACCGTTTAATTTAACTGATAGGTAGCCTTAGTGTCATTTATAAAGGTCAATTCATAATTGTCAAAATTACTTCTTACTTTCCTCCGACTATACCTAGTATATTAGATTTGCCTGCTCTTAAGTAATTAATGATTAACTGTAAACAATTGCACTTGATTGTGCAACAAAAACAAATGTTAAGTTAAGGGTTATAATTTTTTGTCACGTGAGTAAGATTTAAATTTACGGCACACTTACCTACACAATAATGCGCCAGCTATCCTGCGCTGCAAGCAATCGTAAAAACGCAAGTTAGGTACCTAAGTCGAATACAAAAAAAAATTAAACCACAGACTACAGACTTTTATTATAGGTTACTGAAACTTAGAACAGTTTAAAATCTTTAGCTTTTTAACCTCATTCTGTCTCTAACTTGAAACGTTATTTCCCAACTTTTGTCGCCGTAGTTTTTCGAAGTGAAAACTTGTAGTACCTAAACCCAAAAATAGCGTCGATGAAAAGAAGACTAAAGCCTAAATAAGCATCGCCATAAAATAAACCCGCCAGTATTTTTCCTTCGAGCGAATGGTAGTTCGGATATTGTAAGATCGTAAAATCGCTTTCGTAATATCGATAATCAGTTTATTACTCGATGTTTATGGTTAAGACAGAGCCGTTCCTGCAATTATGTAGAACTGTAACTATTTTAAATCGCCAATATTCTTGACAAAGGGTTTGCAAATAAAACATGTATGAGTACTTTGTATAGTCCTTTTAGAGTACCCTAGCCAAAATGGCAATAATGACACCCTTAAAGTTTCGTCATGTAAGTCCGTCCTTCTGTCTGTCTGTCCGTATATAACAGCCATTTATTTCTATAAAAAAATTGATGTAGTGAATATTTTTTTAAATGATTGCTTTGAAAATCGAAAGTAGGTATATTTGAGATTAGCAATACCGTACTGTAAATGGTGTATACTAAAATAGCAAGTCACCGCTAAAGAAAACATATCGAACTAGAAAACTAATAAAAATCAATCATCCAATTCAGTTAACCAACTAATTGAAAACCGGCCCATTCCAAACAAATACAGGGCGAGCAAAAACTACATCAATCAACGTATACATGGTGATTATCCGTTTCCATCCACGGATCATTAAGAACCACCAATTGGTGTCGGGCTTAGCGGACCAATTTTGTTTAGTCTTTTTGTCTCTTTCACAATTTGAACATTCGACGTCGGAACTGCAGAATTCACAGAACATGTTATCTCAATAGCTCAAGCTGGTTGCTTGTGTAACTTGACCCCTAAATAAATACGCATATTTTAGTACTTACTTAGCAATTGCTAACTTGTTACCTTTTTTATTGCTCTATATACCCTTTTAGTCGGAGTGTAGGCCCTAAAACACGGCGTTGCGTGAACAAGAGATTTTTTTTTTAGCAGGATTAGTCCTTAGGACCCAAGGATGGATTTAGGAAGTGGAGCCACCGAGATGTTTGATGTATAATTTTAGGGGTGGCTCTCAAATTTATCTTGTTATCTATATTATTTAAGCTACTAGGCCAAGTTTGGTATCATTTTCGTATAAATCGGGGACCCTTAAAACCCCCCACCTGCATCAAAAATCTGGGTAGCTCCACTTCTTAAATACATCCTTGGGTCCTAAGGACCAATCCTGCTAAAGGAAATCTCTTGTTCACGCAACGCCGTAGTTGACCTGTTTAAGTGTTTATGCTCTGAGCACACTCAACTATTTGATTCTCTAAATTAAATGAAGCAGTGAGAATCAGAATCTATAAGAGATATAAATTACATTTTATGGGACAGTCTTACACAAAACACAGGTTGTATTCTTACTCGTAGAAACAACGACTAATTTGAAAAATCCAAATAAATAGTTCAAATGCATCCTGAGGTACGAGTATAGTTATCGTAAAAAAATTGTGGCAAAATGTATCAGTGTCTAAAGGTTGCAAATAAAATAAGTATAGTTGGTCAAACCAAATTGTCAGTAAATAAGAACAAAAAAAAACTATAGGTACTCATGCTTTTCTTTTGGTTGCTAGTACTAGTGTAAGACAAAGATAGTATGATTCTCTCTATCTATGTTTGAAATGAGACCATTGACAAACTATACATAAACGGTTCCATTGTAAAATCTATTCCTTATGGTTTATACTTCCGCAATAAAACAGTTTCCGGTATTTCTGACTGATTTAACCTGATTTTATTCCATCTCCAAATCCGTAAATGTTTGAATGTTCGAAAATGAAACACTATAACATTCAGTTCATGCAATCGTTATTTTTTGACCCCTTACTTACAGTCTTGGCTTTATGTTATCATTAATTGTCCTAATGCTGGCATATCGAGTCCCTATTAAGCGTACCAATTCATAATCAGATTCAGAGCGATGGTGTTGGCTAACCTGCCGTGCGTGTTAGAACCCCATGCAGGGTCTTAGTCGGACGGACGGGAAGAGGCCAGACGGTCTCACTCTTGTTCCTTGGGCTAAAGGTCGGAGTGTGGGATGCTACATGTGTGAGCACCTTTGCCGCATCGCATCTTGCACAGACAATACGTGCGGCTGCGGGGGCTGCGGAGAACGCCGCGAGACTGAAACATGCCAAGTACTCAAACTTGAAGCCGGTTTACGATTTTGTCCCTCTCGCTGTTGAGTCGGCTGGTCCTTGGTGTTCCGAGGCGAAGATTTTTGTGAGGGACCTGGGAAAACGCTTGCGGGATAGGGGTTGCGATCCTAGGTCTGGTTCGTACCTGGTCCAGCGTATATCGTTGGCTATTCAGCGCGGGAACGCCGCTGGTATTTTGGGGACATTTGTGCCGGGTACTTACCGGATTAGGATATAGGTTTATGGCTTATTATTTATTGTGTTTTTTGTAATGACCAATTTCCTTTATAATTTGACGATGCGTGTTGCGGATGACATATGTGAAAAAATGCATTTTATTTTAACGAAACCTGAGGTGGATGATCTTTCTGTATGATGACGAAGCCTGCGCTGTGGATCTGAAGGTACCTATGCTGTTATTATTATGTTGGTTTAATAAATGATTGTTTATCCTATTTATAATATAAGTAATTTTCACATGAAAGTGTGCTTAGGTATATTCGACATTCGACAGAGCAATCTCGCCCACTCTCGGCAAGAAATGTTAATGCTACCTGTGCTCCCGATACTTCCGTTTTCCTATCGATTCTCTAAAATTAAATTGTCCTTTAATTTGAATTCTGTTCGGCATTCGGCGTTTTTAAATGCAGGTGAAAATTAGGCAGCAGTTATTCGTAGCAATGGAATTTTAAATTTACGAATGCGTGAGGGCACATGAAAGCTCTTTTAAAATATAGCTCCGTAATGTTTTTATTCATGCCGAATGGGGAATGAGTTGGTGATTTGAATTTATATGGCAACCGTAAGTGAATAAACCTAGCGTTATGGACCAATTTCTTTATTTCACGTTACAAACAAAGAAATGATCCAATGGTATTATTAGTAATTTCCGACATAAACTTAACAAAATTGTTATTGACAATTTATTACTTAAGTACTTATACATATTTCTAAGTGGGACAAGTGACAAAATTGATGTCAATAACAGTTCCGATTCAAAGAGGCGATTCAATTTACTAATTTAAATATCTTAATAAGCCGTTGTAATATCCTAAATCCACTTATAAAAGTAAAATAAATGACAAAAAATAAACAAAAAATAAAAAAAATCTTGTCTGATTTTAGTAAGAGTAGGGGCATTAAATTGCTCGTTGTTTATGGAGTTAGAAAAACATATTACTGATCACGACTTAAATGTCACCCTGTATATAGATATTCGCAGCTCATGGTATTGACTCGAACCTAATGATAGCAAATGAGAGTTCAGTTCGGTTTCCCGTTCTTACGTGCCAGATCGATCGGAGTGTTGCATGTGGTGTCACCCGACACAACCCGTAGTGTGCTACTAGTTCGGGCTCGACGCCACGAGTTAATGATACCTAGTTCTTGGAAGGACTGTCGATATGTTCGACCTAGAAGATCGCAGATTTGATTCACGCTCTTGGACCCGTGTGGTGTAGTAACTAGAATAGAGTAGACGTGTGCATGGGAGGATCATTCTGCTAAACTGCGAGAATTATACTAGGTCATAGAGTCAGAGGTACGAGACGACGTATTAAAGCGTTTGAATGCGAAGACGGAGCAGGAATCCTGTTCTGAAAATTAAAGAGTGAAGATCCCTGAAGAAATACATATATATATATATATATATATATATATATATATATATATATATATCTATATTTTTTAATGTAACTTACTGTCTCCTCCATATATTGCTTACGTCGAAATAAATCATGATATCGTACTAGGTTCAATAATATAAAGTGCAACCCATCTTAACTCATTTTCGTTTGATTCTATGGTTGACTGGTATAGAATGCTTAAAGGTATTAAGTCTGCCTTTTTAATCATAATTTGTTAAAATAAACAAATAAATAAAGACAAGACAATCCGACGACACTCTTAATACAAGAAAAAAATATCTAATGATTTAGGTTTTTTATATTACGTCGGTAGCAACTAGCAAACAAGGATACCTACATAAGAACATTAAAATTATAATGTCGCTGAAGACTTTGAGTTGAATCTTTGAAATTAATACTCCTATAACATCTCTCAGAAAGTCGGAATCTCAAATGATGATATATTCTTCCCGGAAACAATAAAACTTGTCGCTCCCAATTTTTGTCATTAATACTGGTTACGGCGCGTGACGCATTTAATTAATTTATTAAGGACAGTTATTGCACACAGAATAGTTACTATAATCAGTAATTTCAGGGCGTTTCGAAAATTAAAACGCATTTCACCTCTTCTTGAGGTATTTTTCATGTGTTCCGTGGATCTTTGAAATACATACTTAGCAAAATCCTTTGTTCGTGCTGGTACTGTTTAAGTGGTTTTTAAGACCTATTGACAGACCGAGTACCTAGAGTATTAGGTAAGGTTTTAAAATTAAGAGCGAGGCGAATTAAATGAATAATTGCACAAAACAATCTAAAATCTTACATACTTAATTTTGAACTCTTTTTGTCCATACCTCATTGTCCCATTGATTCATCATGTTCATTATTTCCCTTCGCCGCTTATTAAAATACGAGGTCGGCTAGAAATCACCATCAATTGTTGTATTTACATATACCTAGTAACGTAAGTAATGAGACCTTATAAACCAACAAATTTAGAATCTAGGTAATACACGGTAATACATATAAACTGAGATTTTGCGCTTACAGCTAGACGTTACTAGAATGTTCTATGAAGTCTATAAGAATATTATATTAATTTAAGGCTTATTATTAACCGGGCAACTAAAATATTAAACAGGAACTTTCATTGGGCATATAATAATATAATTTGGCTGTGCATTAATATTTTGGCGCCAAAAAAAATATTTTAGCCTCAAATATAAGCATCATATTATTAAAGAAACTGGCAGTAAAATCAAGCCACCTAAAAAAACCGGCCAAGTGCGAGTCGGACTCGCGCACTGAGGGTTCCGTACCATCAACAAAAAATAGAGCAAAACAAGCAAAAAAACGGTCACCCATCCAAGTACTGACCCCGCCCGACGTTGCTTAACTTCGGTCAAAAAACACGTTTGTTGTATGGGAGCCCCACTTAAATCTTTATTTTATCCTTTTTTTAGTATTTGTTGTTATAGCGGCAACAGAAATACATCATCTGTGAAAATTTTAACTGTCTAGCTATCACGGTTCGTGAGATACAGCCTGGTGACAGACGGACGGACGGACGGACAGCGGAGTCTTAGTAATAGGGTCCCGTTTTTACCCTTTGGGTACGGAACCCTAAAAATTATAGGGAACTTAAAGTGATAGGTTGGCGTCTAAAATAATAAATTGGCAACTAATATTGTAAAGCGATCATAAAATTTAGTTGTCATCTAGTTGTTCACACCTAAGTAATCAACTAATCATAACTGAGCATATCGTATTCAGCTAGGTAGTATTTTAACACGAAAGCAGTTAAATTTAATGAATATTGGTCACTTTTTACACAAAACACCTCAAATTAATTTACCAATACGCAATGGTTAGTATACTTATAGTCGAAATTTCTAATCATGAAACGCCTAATGGCCATTATACCATTATATCTTTTTTTATTACTAATTTCAATAGTTACCACTGTGTTCTGCTAGAGTCAACAGATAGGTGCGACGACGAGCGAAGCGAGGAGGAGCGTGTTAGGTTGACAGTGTAATGACCAAACAAAATATTTTAAAAGAACTTCATTTTTGAATTAATAGATAGCCGTTTTCTTTTTAAAATGTGCTTCATAAATAGTCTGCAATATATTAATTCAGTTGCCAAATAAATACTTGGTACCTGCCTAAAAATATTCAAACGCTGTAACAGCTTTAAAATACAGCTCATATTGAAATATTTTAAGACTCCGTTTTTGTTGCCAAACTATTAATTTTAGTAGCCATTTCTATTTTTTTAAACTACCCAAAATCAATTAATTAGTTGACCGGTTAAATACGTGCCTTAATTTAATACATTACCAAATGTACTAGGTTGTAAATCATTATTCATTTCTAATTAATGTAGCTACTCTTTGAGTGACTGAATCAATGTAATTGCACCCTGCTTTTACTACTCAGCACAGAATTGTCGGATTCATTTGCAGAATCCAACGCTGTCGCTCTAGGCACACTCACAAAAAACTCATTCAATTTTGTACCTTGTTGCTCTGTAATAAAGCGCACTTTTGAAATAGTCTTATAAAGAACATGCGGAATGCTAAGCGCAGTAGAACGTCTGTTGGATGAATTAGATTTCTAATGTCAATACAGTCGCGTTTGTGTGTCCAGCTAATCCCGTACGACCTTTGCTTAGCGCAAGCCTCGTATTCCTATTGGCTCTCAGGTTCTATCTAGTATAAGAAGACCTATAGATCCATCAAAACTATGTGTAATAACGGAAGTTACTAATGTGGTGTGGAAAACGTCGACACGCTTATGTTTGGTAAGTGATTAGAACGATTTCTTAGGGTTACTACTATAGCTTGCCGAGCTTCACTGCTCGCCTAAAGTAAATCAGACCAGAATAAGTATGATCTCTGTACACGGATACTTTGTTATTATCTTCGAAGTCACACATATTGGTTATGCCCGAATTGGTGTAATAGTGAGCGTTGGTAAGAACATACAAGGATACTGATGGAATTAAATGAGGGAAGCGAGTTACAATTGGATTTTGAAGGTGGCAAGTGTAACAGTTTTCAGAAGGAATAAAAATAATTGTATTTTTTTTACAACAGTGTAAAAAAGCCTATAAAGTAAAACTGCACAAAAATAGCTTTATACAGTGGTCCAGATGAATATATATTTTTATTGAACGTTCTACAGTCTAATCGGGGTGGCCGAGTTTTAAAACATAACTTTTCTAAACTTCGTATTTATTCCAAGAACTATATTCAATGACATATTATTTATAGATAGTAAAATAGTACACTATTTAGTTTATTTTTGTTAAACATGCAATGCAACTCATTTGACTTCGTTAATGTCATTTACGGCTATGCAGCTATGTGGCTTGTTATTTTGTCCTAAGCGACACAACACAAAGGCGTCCAACAACAGTACTTAATACTTATATGTATATGTGTTTATTTAAAGGATTAGGATTTTCTAGGTTCACACACATCTATAAAATAAAAACCGGCCAAGTGCGAGTCGGACTAGCGCACGGAGGGTTCCGCACCATCAACAAAAAATAGAGCAAAAAATATCGTGTTTGTTGTATGGGAGGCCCCTTTAAATATTTATTTTATTTTGTTTTTAACCGACTTCCAAATCTAAAAGGAGGAGGTTATCAATTCGGTTGTATTTTTTTTAATTAGTATTTGTTGTTATAGCGGCAACAGAGATACATCATTTGTGAAAATTTCAACTGTCTAGCTATCGCGGTTCATGAGATACAGCCTGGTGATAGATGGACGGACGGACGGACAGCGAAGTCTTAGTAATAGGGTCCCGTTTTTTACCCTTTGAGTACGGAACCCTAAAAATGATCGATTGGATACACTTGATGCATTATAAGCTAACACACACACCTCTAACAGCTAAATACCTTTTGACTGCGCCCCGTGAAAGTTTGCAACGTGTGCGTTAATTACATTTTGAGAGTTTAGTTCTGAGTAAAACTTGTGTAACCTTAATCAAACCCTCGATATGACGTTGACATCGACCCAATAAGCCGGTAAATTGCAAAATTAAGGCGTCACAGCGCCAAAGGGGTCAAATAAGTACAGTAAAATTAGTAGAGATGCCCCGAATAGTGGTTTTGGCCAAATACCGAATACCGAATATTCGGCCCCTCTCTCGGCCGAATACCGAATATTCGGCGACCGAATATTCGGCATGACATGCGAACAATTTGAGTCACAAGTATTATGAAGACTGATCGCTGACAAAGCTCAACGTTAGATAAATCTAGCTAAGAATGTAGAAAGGTTTATTTAACGTAAAAAATACAAACTTAATTCTTAAGTACCTTATAAAATAAAATAACTAAAACTAAACCTAATAAAAAAAAAATCCCTAAAACCTACCTTCTAAACCTAGGACCTTAAAATTTAGCTAAGATATATTTTTGTTGAACAGCATTAATGAATAGAGTCAAACAAAACAGACTCATGATAAAAATAAAATGTTTTTTAATCAACAAATGCTCAAAAAAGGATCTTCGTATTTAACAATTTTCCAAGAACATATTTTAAATATACCTACATAGTTTTTGGTTATTTTTATTGTGCAATTTTTCTTTTTAAGTAGGTGCACCAGATATTCGGTATTCGGCCGAATAGTAGGCACATTCGGCCGAATACCGAATATTCGGCAAAGTGGCCGAATAGGCCGAATACCGAATAGTTGCCGAATATTCGTGGCATCTCTAAAAATTAGTGTTGGTAGGAACTTGAGTCTGGATTTAAAGAACTCAGCTCATTTTTACGAAACTCGGTGCTTAAAAAACTTCTGAGTCTTTTCAGTCCCAAGTCAAGTCCTTTGTTTTTTTTTTAAGAGCAATTCAAAAGGAATCGAGCCTCCGAATAAAGACTCCGTCAACATTTTTTTCCTAAATAACAGTAAAGAAATTAGTCGTAATTATATGATTCGTGTACCTAATCCACAAATCTGACACAACGACAATGCATTTCGAAATTGTTTGTAAAATATCAAGAGTTCTCTGAAAAGGACTCAAGTCTCTACCATGAGACTCGCGTCTCTATCAAGTTGAAAAGAACTCGAGTTCAGGCTTAATTATAAGTGTCTAAAAAACGTAGTCGAGTCTTGAAGCCGAGGACTCAAAGGACTCGATTCCTAAGTGTAAGGCCTAAGTGGACGCTCGAGTTGGGCGTGCAGCGGGGCGGGGCGTGCGGCGTGCATGTTAAACAAATGCAAGCGTATAGGAGTGGCCTTAGTGCACGCTGCTCAAATCACTTGTGAGCCCGACGCCACGCTGCACGCCCCGCCGGACGCTCCGCTTCGAGCGTCTACTCAGGCCTTACACTAACCAAAACTAAGTAAAATCCGATTAAGAAGATTTTGAAAGAAGCATTATCAAAAATGCATATTACGCGGGAAACCGTATTAACCGCGAAAAAAAAAAGAAAACAGGTTGCAGGGACCAGATTAAGATGGCATGCGAGAAATTGTATTAAACGTGATCGAATTAAGTGGGTTCTAATGTATTCTAAATAATCGAAACGATCTCAAAACGATTAAAATGCAACAAAGGAGCTAAGCAAAGGAGTCTGTAAATTAGTCCGCTTTACTGCCAACTGAACAGTCACCAACAATAATATGTCACAAAATATTACGCTCTTATGCCTTTTTATTCTGTCCAATGTTTATTTGGTCCATTACACAATAAACGGGGATTTACTGCGAAATCATTAACTGTAGCTGAACATACAATACATGGGGATCAAATCGATCCGAGCTCGAGCTCTTAAGGTCACCAATGGATCAAACAAAGGCCAAACGCGACACTATGTACTGGTAGAGACTGTGCGGAAAGAGAAGAATCGTAAAATGTATTGGATCCCATACATTTCACGACTCTCATCTTTCCTCACAGACTACTACACTATTATATCAGGTACGATGACTGCAGGTGATTGTACATAACCATACCCCGGTTTAACTGGCGCAATTTGATTTGACTACATCATATATGGCGTCACATGGATTTACTAACGGATACTAACTGGTCATTGATCATCAAATTGACAGCATCCTTAATTAAACTAATTGCGCTTAGTTAATAAATTGACCTACTCCTTTAACAAATGTTTCCGGGCATAGATCACATAGATGGATAGGTGGACCAGCGTGAGTATTTGTAATTTAAGTGTTGTTAACAAATGCTAGGTATACAAACACCGCTTCATGAAGCGTTCACTAAGAGTGTGAGGTCACTTAACTACCATCACCCGTAATCACACACATAGTTTCAATTTTAAAATACAACGCCACGAACCAGGTTTATGATGAGAGTCCAAATAAAAATCCTAATAACTCAGTGATCAGTGATCAAGTCACAATCAGATTTTTATAATTCATATTTTTTTAACAGTTCTCCAATTTTGAAAAAATAAAATTTGTTGAACGGAACACACCCATATGTCAATGTCATTCTCCTTGAACATATTTCAAAATGGTCTATGTATCTATCGTAAAATCTTAAAATGTGTGGCCGTGTGGCCGTTTTATCGACTAAATAACAAGTGTTTAGTTTATAAAATACATATGTATGTGTTTATGTATGTTAGTCTGTAAGGTATTTGTAATAAGGTATGGTAATATTGTAATATAATGTAATGTTGCCTGAATTAAATTTATAAATAAATAAATAAATTAATTAATTAAATTACAGCTACACAAAACAAGTCCAAAAATGATGGCCATTAAAATATACAATAAACTCAGAGACGACATTAAACTTCAGACATCAGATAAACAATTAAATAAATTGTTGAAGAACTTATTAGTTAACAAGTGCTACTATAAATTGGATGATTTCTTGGAAGATAAAAATGATCACGAATGTTATTAGCTTTAATTATTACTCATTTTTATTAATTTTATTTCATTTATCTTTTATATATGATTATTAAACATTGTGTAACATAATATTTCTAAATCTTGACATAACTATTAAATAAATTAATATTATATACCTACCTTACAATTTCAATGTTAATTTCAATTTTCAATTATCAATAATATCTACTAGACATTAATAAATTTGTGCTATTAAAATTTAAATTACAATCTCCTAACCATTTTTATAGGACCTAAATTATACAACTATATATTTCATTAACACTGTCTAGTACCTAGCATAATTATTTTAGATTTAAGACTATTGCTGTGCCCTACCAGGGCCCATGTGAAACTTACTTTTACTATGTAACACCAAATGTAACTACCATGGATGCAATAAATAAACTGATAAACTGATAAATAACACATTCAAAATATACAGGGTAAACCCTGATGGGTAAATTTTGTGTTATATGTACTAGGAACCATACAGTTCGGCTGCTATGTAGAGATGGGCGCCGGCGGGTAAATACCGGGAAAATACCCAAAACTACCCAATCTACCCGATATTTACCCGTATCTACCCAAATTGTTGGGTATTTAAAATTTTTTCGTATAATTGAAGAAATTCATTAAATAAATAAGGTATATCAACATTATTATCGTATAAATATGAAAATAAGTTAAAATAAAGTACACAAATCACAATCACACAACTTTTTTGTACACAATTAATGTAAATTTTTTTCGACGAGTGCATTTTGTTCACTGATTTGTGTAATTTGTGTTGTAGGAATGTTAATTTAATTAAGCTATTGTATACCGTATTATTTACATTTCTTTGTTAATTTGTGTACCTATTATTATTTTATGTATTTATATTTTTCCTTTTTTTTTCATTTATTTTTATTTTACCTACTATTTTTAAATTATTTTCATAATTTGGATTTGATATTTCTACATTTTATTTATTGTTTAATACAGTAATTTTATCGTTAGGTATTTGGCCAAATTTGATTTACTGAAACCGGTATGGATGAAATTTTGTCTGTATCTAGATTTTTTGAAAACACAATATGATCCAGTAGGTGGCACTGCTATAGGTATATAGCCAATTAGATATGAGCGCCGATAGGCAATTAGCCGGCGGCGGCGCGCCGGTCAAAATTGGTCGGCGGCGGCGGCGAAACGGCGGCGTGGCCTTGAAACACCTTCGATTAATGAAAAACCCGAATGATATTTAAAAAACGCAAACGGATCCTAAATCTGTAAAGCTGCCGTATTTACTCGAGCAAACCGTTGTCCAAAAGCAAATATGGCCGAAATTATCACGTCCACGTAACCCGTCAACGGCCACCGGCACAAAATAAATATTTATTAAATTGGTGAATAAATTATTGGTCGGGCAACCGATCACTAGCACCGCTTTTTAACCCTCGAGCGGTTTCTTTTGCCATGGACAGCAAAATTGAGCGTCTTGATTTATAGGCGGAATGTTGCATTCAGAACAATTAAGTTGATAAAAACAAGTCTAGCATATGTTTAAAGGCATGCGAGGTAAGGTTCTCCCTAGATACCGATTCGAGCTTATTTGTAGAAATTGATGTTGGGACCATTTCAATTTAGCAACATTCGCTAGTGCATTTCGCTCGTAAATACTTATGTATATATATTGCGATTTTTAAAATTTATAATGAGATTCCTGGAGGCGCTAAACCATAATGCCTGTTTTCTTTAGTTTAAAAGAGTGAGAATATCTATATTACAATGATAACGTGCAACTTAAAATACAATTATCAAACATCAATGATCAAAATATAAAACCAAGCCAAGAAACTCGGAGAATCCACGAGATCCCAAGAGAAGGATATTAGAATTCCTCAAGACCGAAAAAAGTTAAATTAAAAGGTCCAAGTTTGTTCAAAGTTACGGATTACCTGTAACAAATGAATAACCTACAGTCGCATAAGACGTAGAAAATAGTCTTATCTATTACAAAGGAATTCAAGTGAGAAAATTGCCCGTCTGGGTTCATAAATTCACCAAGATTGCTATATCTTAGCACTGAACGAGATATTGTAATTTAGCTAGCAAATACTTGTTGTTAACAGCTAGCTGTTGATTGCATTACGTTCTCGTATAATTCATGGTATTAACTATCTAGACAGGCTGAAGGAAGTATTGATCCCGTAGTTTGAGGGAAAGCCGGTTATGTTTGCAAACTTTCTTCTAATTACAGTAAGGAGCGCGGGCCAGGAGTCAAATTGATCTGCATAAGCGCTTATTCTTTGGAATTTTGTATATATATATTTTTTAAATAAACTGAGTAATACTTTACATTTGGTTTAATGCTATTAAAATTTCATATTGTGAAGTGGTTTTCTTCGAGAGGGGTGGGGCGTGCAGGGTGAAGGCGAAAGCAAAGTCGGTATACGTTGGTATAAGTCTATTCCAGTCGGCGCTAATTACAATTATACTAACAGAATACTACTAAACTAACTGCCTAAGGCCGAGCGGCGTCCTAAAGGACAGCAGTCGAGCGCCTAGGTGCAAATGTACTGAGATCTAACTAAATGTGTCAAGAAGGTCCAGAAAGGTCCCAGAGGGTACGCAGTCCGTTCGCCTAATGACGCCTAACTTATTCTCAACAATTACAAAATTAGGTGCATCGGGTCCTTATTCTAGGAAAAATCTTAACACCGCCATGTAGGATGGCTATGCGCACTGTACAGTGACATCTAGTGAGTGATTTGGTAACCAAAGTTGTACGAACATGCGCGTTGTTTTTATATGTTAAACTATTTGGATACATTCGCTATATTTTTAGGAACATGTTACATGATGTTCTGTATTTTACAGGTTTCAGAAACGAAATAACATAGGCCTACTATCACCATCTCTGTGCACATAGGTGAATTACATGTGTATGGGTTGACAAAATGACATTAATCTATATCTATACATTTGCTACGTTTTGGTAAAAATACAAGTGTTACGAAATGCGTGAAGTCATAATTTTAAGGCTCCAGGAAAACTAGGATTAAGATCAAACATTGGGTATTAGTAACGCCATCTTTTGAAGACACAGTGAACTATGGTTTACATAGGAACTGAAGGCTAACTAATTTACATTAATCTTACTTTGCACATTCGTTATGTGTACTCAAAAAATCTAGGCAACACTTAACACAGGTTACGCAAGGTTTTGGATTTTTAAAACTACGGGAAAGATAAAATATCGCTAATGTTTACGTCGAAATCGAGGACTACTAGCGCCATCTAGTAAGAGATCATACGAACTAAACATAGCGTATTAATGTATTTGGGAAAGTTCGCGTTACAGTCTCCCCCTCTGGAACTGCAGACGACCCGGCGCGGTGACAGGAAAGTCTTCGTTGCGTTGAGGCCGTTGGGCGGACGTCCACGTCCGCTCGTGATTGCTGGTTCAGGGGTAGTCTTTTGGGGAACCCTTCCCCTCTTCGGTAAGACTGCACGTACGTTTCCGAATTTGTGTGGCTGCTGCTACTCCGGTAGGGCTTAGTTCCTACGTAGCGTACATAAGCCGTTATCGTGTGAGGCACCACTTCAGTGAGTGTGGGCAGCGTGGGACCAGGTATCCCACAACCATAGTACGCGAAGGTGGGCTGCGACAGTGAAGGTGCTCTTGTTTCCGTTGCAGTAGGGGTAGTGGCTGTGGCTGGTGGCAGCGCTTCAGCTTTCACTGTTCCTCGGGTTGCTGCACGGTGCTGCTGCTTCCTTCTTGCGGCACACATCCTCCTTGTGGCGTAACGCTTGACAGTCGCTGCCGTCATCATAGCTCCTGACAACTGGATCTGACTATCTGTCGTATATACATCCATGTCTCTTGTGACGTCACGGCACGGCCTCGAGTTGGGCGCCAGATGTAAGAGTAGTTTTCTCCGAGAGCGGGGCGCGCGATGAGGAGCGAAGAGAAACACGGAGTCGAAGGCAGATAGCCGTATATTAACAACAGTCGGCGCTAATACTAGGTACAGGATATGTACAACTAACTAAAATTAACGAATCTCCTATGGCCGAGCAGCGTCCAAGAAGTACAGCTGTCGTGCGCAAGGGGAACCGGGAAAACTCCTAACAATCGATTAGATAGTCCGTCAAGGTCCCAGGGGGTACACAGAACGTACAAATCTATCGCCTAGCTAATTCTCAACAATTACAAAATTAGGTGCATCGGGTCCTTATTCTAGGAAAAATCTTAACACCGCCATGTAGGATGGCTATGCGCACTGTACAGTGACATCTAGTGAGTGATTTGGTAACCAAAGTTGTACGAACATGCGCGTTGTTTTTATATGTTAAACTATTTGGATACATTCGCTATATTTTTAGGAACATGTTACATGATGTTCTGTATTTTACAGGTTTCAGAAACGAAATAACATAGGCCTACTATCACCATCTCTGTGCACATAGGTGAATTACATGTGTATGGGTTGACAAAATGACATTAATCTATATCTATACATTTGCTACGTTTTGGTAAAAATACAAGTGTTACGAAATGCGTGAAGTCATAATTTTAAGGCTCCAGGAAAACTAGGATTAAGATCAAACATTGGGTATTAGTAACGCCATCTTTTGAAGACACAGTGAACTATGGTTTACATAGGAACTGAAGGCTAACTAATTTACATTAATCTTACTTTGCACATTCGTTATGTGTACTCAAAAAATCTAGGCAACACTTAACACAGGTTACGCAAGGTTTTGGATTTTTAAAACTACGGGAAAGATAAAATATCGCTAATGTTTACGTCGAAATCGAGGACTACTAGCGCCATCTAGTAAGAGATCATACGAACTAAACATAGCGTATTAATGTATTTGGGAAAGTTCGCGTTACAATATTAATATTTAATTCCGTCTGAAATTATTTATACCAATTGGGAATTGATGATATTTATAATTATCGTTTTAGTTAACGAATTGGTATTATGAAATACCTACCGTAGAAAACTTTTTGTTGCGATGCTATATTTGGGTATATCAGGTTACACTCTGTGGACAAATTTACTAATTCAAAGCAAACCTCAGCCGAACGACGTCATAATGGCATGCCAAGCGCCTGTCTCCCGCCAGAGTGCTGAAACAGTATCAATATACCTTCTCATCGACACTGGAGAATATAATTAGGAGCACATCCGCTTGAATAATAGAAGGCGCGGCATAGGAAGCTTCTACGTTCTTGATTGTTCACGCTGGGTATTCAAAACTGTGCGCTATTGTAAGGTGAATAAGGGTGCTGGTAATCGCATTTGGATGTAAATGTGCTCCTGTAATGGACTGAGTTGCGTCCTGTTTACGGTGCAATTGGAACATCGACAGTCGCGGCATTTAGGGACGTGGTACAGTGAGACAAGGTGACGCGCTTTTACCTACCAAGAATTATTGTAGTCTTCTAGCTGGCTTGCTATTGCACGGCTTTGCACTTTGTAACTATGCACTGACACAGGCACATTCATCTGGGTATTTTTGAGTGCATTGAGACCGACAGCCATCAAAAGCCACCTCACATTTAATGGGGGAGGGGGAGTCATTTCGTTGAGGCCTCAAACTAAATAGAGAGCGATTTAAAGCATAAAATCGAATAAGTAATAAATTAATATACAGATTTTTTAAATAAAACAGAACGATCTATTTTTTTCTAGAAAATGAAAACGCTAATTGTTTTTAACAAGTAGGTAACAAAAAAAAACTCAAATTCTGGCGCTAATGGGAATACAAACAAGAAAAACGCTGTTTAACTGCATGCAAATATATACTACTCGTATTAATATCCCATGCATTATTTGTATTAAGTATATAAGAACTTATTTAAGTAGGTATATAGCTCACGTGCTTTGCCTGATTTATCTTTCAGTTGGAATTACAAGATCCTATTGAGATCCTAATTTGAAGGTGTAAGCTTAAAAAAAGCTAGATTTTTATAAATCGATCGGCTAAGAATTAAAGCGATGTTAAACATAAATTCTGTCAAATCTAGTTGCATGTGATAAAATGTTTATCTTTTTTTAAACCAGCGTTTATGTTTTGCATTGGAACCCCCGCCTATAAGTCGTTTAATATGCAAACACCTCTTTGCGATGCATGCCTATAAGGACCTAGCAAATAACTAGTAAGTAATTAATATAGTAAAAGCACTCAATACTTCATCAATCTATGTCTCAATCATGTAGGTACTCTAAATCAAAATGGTATGCCTGGAGGTATAATTCATTGAAAATGTATTTACTTTTAATGCAAGGTTAAGTCTTGATTTATTTAGTAGACAAATGGCAAAGAAAATAAACCTATGGGCCCGATTCGGATTTTGAACTAGATATCTATTATATATCTATTAGACATCACCAAGATACGACAACGATATTTTTAAGATCTAGCCTGTCAAATTTGACATTTCCGCGATTCAGGAGATACTCTTGAACGATTTCCACAATGTCTAAAACGTGTCGTTATGTATTTTTAGATCTCAAAACGATTTTGAAACGATCTTACTACGATAATTTAACGTAAAAGTGGCATTGGTTGCCCGAATTGAGCTGCAAAAGATATATAGTTGAAATCTAAACTACCAGGTATCGTACATATCGTATCGTTCTCTTCTCTAGAACGGATCTTGTTTTCCGAATACCGCGGTATATTTAGGTACCTTTATTACTAAGTAATGACATAATCGATCGTGTTTGGACCACAGAAGGTTATTCTGTATTTGCGTTTTAGTTTACAGTCAGAATCTGTAGTAGCGAAGAATAGAATACTAGATACCTACCTAACACATATTACACTTTACGTTAAAAACGTTAAAATATTTGCTGTAGTCTTATTATTATACATAAATATATACGCGGTTATCACAACTATGCGAATTTGCACGTTGCTCTGGTGTATGAGGGTGAAAACGCTATATGCCCCGCTCGCACACCGGAGCGGCGTGCGAATCAGGGATGTTGCGAACATCCGCATCCGCATCCGCAACCGCGGAACTTCCGCGTTATTTTCAACATCCGCATCCGCATCCGCATCCGCATAAAATCGATGCGGATTTAATGCGGATGCGGATGTGGAACAGTTCGGTACAGGAACGTCTTAGCATCGGCGGAAGTGCTAGACTGCTAGGTAATTTAGTAATTAGCCAAAAAAACCTATTAGAAATTAGCAGTCAAGCATGAGTGGGACTTATTGTACGGAACCCTTGGAACGCGAGTCCGACTCGCACTTGGTCGGTTTTTTGAAATAAAAATTACTAAAATGTAATATTTGACGTTTTTTATGTACCTATCTTGACATCCGCATCCGCATCCGCATCCGCGGATGTGAGCCTTTAAAAATCCGCATCCGCATCCGCATCCGCGGATGTCAAAAAATCGGCATCCGCAACATCCCTGGTGCGAATTTGCATCGCCGTAGAGATATATCTCTTTTTGCTATAGCTTAGATAATATTGACTTTACTATCTCCTCTTGAATTGAGAATTAAGGAATTGAAAAATTTAGTATATTGTATACTCTACTTACAAATGAGCATGCAAATATTATAATTTTGTTAAAATGTCACTTGTATACTTCTAATATTTCCAACTCAGCTGAGACAGGAAATATTACATTACGTTTATAGCAACCTTAACTATCTCTCTCTACATATCAATTGACGCAAAATAATGTTCGAGTATAGTTAAACCCTCAGTAAGTTTTCTAACTTTACTTCATTATCAATTTTAACTTCAGCTTTAAGTCTTTCCAATCGAAATTCACACGAAAACAATCGTAAATAAAATCATACATCACGAACAATAAATCACAATACGCCGTAGGCAATAACCTATAACAGTACGCCATAATGAGGATATCAGTATGCCGCTCACAAAATAACAATTAAGTTCGACATGATGATGCATTTACATGCTACGTTACGAGCGATGCGTGTAAAATAGACGATTTAATCTTTGGTACCCTCCACTAATTCTATTGTCATTTGACGATGAAAGTAAACGAGTGTTGTAGATACATTATTTTTAGGTCATTTGATGATGAATAACTAGCTTGTCTTTAAATTGGATAGGATACCTACTAATTTATAAAAAAAATAAGCTCCTTTTAGTGTGAGTTCTTAGCTCAAAAAATGGGTCACTTTGGCAGTAAGCATGAAAGACTTGACGACTTGTATGCCAAGTTTAATGCTTTGTGCTGTAAAGGACAATTTTTTTGATTAATTATTAAAAAATAGAATTAATAAATTAAAACATGAACATAGTTACAATTATAAGCAATGATGAGCACAGATATTTGTTCCGGAGTCATGGTTGTTTTCTATGTATTTAAGTATTTGTATATTACATATATATATCGTTGTCTGAGTACCCACAACACAAGCTTTCTTGAGCTTACCGTGGGGCTTAGTCAATTAGTGTAATAATGTCCTATAATATTTATTTATTTATTTATTATTGTTGTGTAATATAAGTTTAGAATGTGACCGGCAATCACCTTCAAAACTTATATTACACAACAATAAATAAAGTCTCGGAATAAGTATTTTAATACAATTACTAATTTTTATGATAAAAAATATTAAAACCTTGGTGTATATCAGTGAGCTTCCAAATTGCATGGAACCATTATAATTAGAAATCATCACATTATTCATAAAGTGGTCATGCATTTTTGCAGCTAGACACAAATAATTACGTCCTCAAAAAACACTTATCGGTCGTTAAGGCCGTGCATCGAAAAATAACAGGATCTTAGAAAGGTGGCAGTGGCTAGCCCCGGAAACAAACAGTAGTGATTTTCGGATATATGTTTCTTGACTATATGATAAGAGATTTCGTAGTAGTCGAAACACGAATGCTTAAAATTTTCTCGATAGAAAATAAATCCAAACTTACGTGTTCATTTTTCGGTTTTAGCTTCGTGCAACTAGAAAACACATCCATATCCAGCACAACCCACCTTACAGCAAAGGTTTTCATCTCGTCTTAACTTTCAAAGAACTAAATATTAACTTATTATCCTTTACCGATGGATTTATTATCGATTTTTGATTTTATGAATTCAACAGCAAACGCCCATTTTACGCAGTTCCGTTTCTCTTTCTGTCATGCGTCAAAGTCATAAATGCATCCTTTATGCCAGTAATGTTAGATGGCCGTCGTGCCTCAAAGAGGTAAGACCTATGTCACTTCGCGCAGCGCTCCGAATTACGTAAAATGTTAATATCCAATAAACGTTGAGTCGTAACTCCATTGAGTAGTAACGGAATCGGAGGTAAACCTATGATGGTGCCTTCTTACAGGGCTATACGTTACGCATGTGTGCGTGTTTGCTTAGCTACGTCATGCTACGTCGAAATCTATACTCTTTGTCAGTTACAACGGGTTAGGAAATTTCGACAGATATTGAAATGTATCGGTAGCTGTTTGGTATTTAGCCATCAGAATCTAAGCGTAACTTTTTGCTTTATTTTTGTTTGAAAATAAAATATCTATAAGAATATATTTTTTGCTTTTTTTCTATTGTAATGATAAAAATAAATCTAGTATGTTTCATGCTCAAAAAATTTAAAATAATTGAATAAATATTAAAAACTAATTGATATTATTCGTTTTAATTATTATATTATTAAGTTTGTTTGAATAAAATATTTTATTTCAATAATACGAAAAGTTATTATATTTAAGTACCACTAAAAAAAGGTCCTACTTACAAAAACTCACTTGCACGGGCCGGGGTTCGAACCCGTGACCTCCGGTTTGAAAGTCTCACGCCACTACAATTTCACATAAGTAATTTACAATGACATGATACCGTAGAAAAAGTGAATATTACAATGTACTGTGTTACTATCATTTTATAGTTTATTTTGGCTTGACAAGGAGGAATGAGAAAAACGTGCAGAGCGAGAGGATTAAATCTCTCTGTCCCTTTCTTAAAGTAGCCAATCCTAATTATGACATCTGTTTTGATATTAATTCTTTGAACATCATTTGTCGATGTTCTTTTTTATATAATCGAGAAAGATTTTTATTTAAAAAATGTGTTGAATTTATATGTTTTATTTATGTTTTTTGGCATAAATTTCATTACTTTTGACAAATTTTGATTGTGATGACAAACGATTTGATGTGATGTGTGAAACGAACCATGTGATCAACGATTTATCTAATAAAACTTCATTTAGTCGAAAAAAATAGTTGTCTACTACCGGGTGGAAAAAAATTATGGGCCCTGGAGGGAAAGTGCCTTAAAACCTTAAGTTTGCTATTTTACTTAAATGAAACATTATTGTTTTTTAAAGAAACAACTGCATTCAAAGATTTTTGAAGTGAAAACTTCTTTAGCGGCGCTAGGCACTTTTTGAGGTGGGGAAAAAATGATAAACTCGAGACAGCGTAAGGCGATCATGTGACCGTAAGGTTTAGATGGCCAATCATTTAGATGGCATTTAAATCAATAAAGAAAACTCAATGACATTACATGAAAAAGGTTATAATCTTGTACGGGCTGAAATACGAGGATCTCACAGTATTATAACTTTATATCACTCAAATATAATTCAATAAAGCTACATCTTGATGAAATCGCTAATAAAAGTGAACTCTAGTACTGGTGAATAAAACTCAAAATATCATGACCAAATATATTTAGATGCGAGGTCTGCAAGGTAACTACAATTTCTATTCGAATTTTAAACAATTAACGCTATAAATTTGAATTTCTAATTTTAAACAAGCTCACTGACCAGCAATTTCGGAACCAAAAGTT
The DNA here is from genome assembly GCF_948474715.1 of Cydia amplana. Lineage (NCBI taxonomy): Eukaryota > Metazoa > Arthropoda > Insecta > Lepidoptera > Tortricidae > Cydia > Cydia amplana. Next base: position 12,509,562 of record NC_086079.1, on the reverse strand, counting down.
TTCAATAGAAAGGAGGATGGGTCAATTATACATAGTGCTGCAGACATTTTGGACTAGTCATTGAGTTTTCACTTCTGTCGGCACTCCCGGAATGCAACACGTTGTTTTTTTTTAAATTCGCTTAGTCGCGCCCGGGAATCGAACCTACTTTTTCCACACTGTATAAAAGAACACAAATGCTTTTCTTCTGGTAACTTAAATGTTCTATCTATCTTGGTGATATGTCAATGCAATCAAATAATCTGAAAAAATAATAATAACCCAATTTATGAATTCCGTTCCTTCAGAAAAATGCGAAATGTACGTACAATTTTTAGGGATATCGTACTTTTCCCAGAGACAAATTTAGTTGGCTAAGAGACATTTTCACTGATTTGGGGTCTGGGCTCTAAAAATCTAACATAATATGATAAGGACTTAATCGTTTTAACCTCAAGAGTGAGTTTTCCTAAAGCTTTTTCTAAAAATTATGTCTTTATTAACGTTAGGAGTGCACTGCAGCATGTCAAATGTATGCCAAATTGTCAAGGGAGAGAACAATAAATTAAGTTTCAATTCCACTTCCACTCATCAGCAAAGTGATATAAGTATATCAGCAGTTTAAAGTTATTTTAGATTACAAAATTAGCGCATCAAAAAAATCAAAGTGCATAGAAAAAAAGTCTCCTGAGTCATAATAAAATTGATGTCTCTTGGGTCACCAGAAAAGTCACCAGGGAGAACGATGACCCAAATCACATTTAAAAGAAAATGTAAATTTTGTGTACTACCTACGAACATTTTTCAAAAAACTATGTTTTTATAACATATTAGACCCAGGATAGATCTAATACCTCTTTTCGTACCCCGGATAAAATGGTCGGCGACTAAAAAAGTAACTGAAACGTTACGTTATTAGGTTCACGATGCCGCGTTGTACCCTTGCCTTCGTTGCGATATGTTTGGTAAGTCAGGAAACTTAAAAAATGAGCCATGATTTTGGGACATATTAACAAATATTTTTTTGAATATATATTAATTTTAGCTGACTTTAATAATTTACCAGTTAAATTAGACGTAAATACCTTTTTAGTTAATCGTTAATATGATATATTAGTAGCAGTAAAACACTTTATTGTACAAAAAGACACATAAAACATGAAAAAACACACGTCCTTCGTATATGGTACAATATATTTTTCACACTTATAAGTAAAAACCAAAACCGATACGCGATTGGGATACGCTCTTTTTGTATGGGATACAAAAAAAAATCTCCAGGGTCACCAAGAAAAATCGACATATTAAAATAATTCAGTTCGTTTTTAAGTTCTAGTCAGATTGACTTTTTGGTTATTTGAGATAAATTACAATAACGCTTAGATTTGAAAAACATGATTTTCTATTTTACTATTTCTATTAATACGGCGAATTTGAACTTTTGTTTGTTGTCGTTGTAAAATGTATTAAAAAATAATGTAGGCACCCTTGACAATTGAAATTCAAAATTATCCAGAAAAAGCGGCCAAGTGCGAGTCGGACTCGTCCATGAAGGGTTCCGTATTTAGGGGATTTATGACGTATTAAAAAAAAACTACTTGATACTAGATCTTGTTCAAACTAATTTTCGGTGGAAGTTTGCATGGTAATGTACATCATATATTTTTTTTAGTTTTATCATTCTCTTATTTTAGAAGTTACAGGGGGGGGGGGGGGACACACATTTTACCACTTTGGAAGTGTCTCTCGCGCAAACTATTCAGTTTAGAAAAAAATGATGTTAGAAACCTCAATATCATTTTTGAAGACCTATCTATAGATACCCCACACGTATGGGTTTGATGAAAAAAAATTTTTTGAGTTCTAAGTATGGGGAACCCCCAAAAAAATTTTTTTTTTCTATTTTTGTGTGAAAATCTTAATGCGGTTCACAGAATACATCTACTTACCAAGTTTCAACAGTATAGTTCTTATAGTTTCGGAAAAAAGTGGCTGTGACATACGGACGGACAGACGGACAGACGGACAGACAGACAGACAGACATGACGAATCTATAAGGGTTCCGTTTTTTTGCCATTTGGCTACGGAACCCTAAAAATGAGTGTTTCAAAAAGGCACCCTGTATTCCTTACATACCTAAATAATCTCTTATTCAATAAAACATATAATTACTAAACACTGTGATTTATTTCAAATAAATGCAAATCGATCGGATAAAAGATATTAATACCTACCTATACAACAATGAGTACGAGTACAGTCAGCTGCAATAATATGTTACACACCGAAGGCCGTTTTGCGGTAGATCATGTTAGATCTTATTTGTAGAGCCATAAGAGCGTGTCACATATTTTTGCGGCCGTCGAAGAGTAACATATTATTGCAGGTGACTGTACCTATGAAAAATTCGAGGGTTAAAAAGCATTTCAACCAAAGCATTTATAATAATAACGACTATGGACGCCTGCAACCCCAGGGGTATTGTAACCCCATAACAATAAGGTTGAAATTTGCATTTAGTGACCGCAAAGTCAGGTGAGCGTAATCAAGTAAATCTGTTTTCATCATATTTTATCAAAAATAATCTCTTTTCTGTTCTTGTGCTATTTTCTTATTATCAATACTCTTAACTTATATGCTATATACGCTGCTGCTTCTATGCTGTTAACATCTTCCAAAACAACAATAAATATTCAGGTTTATGAATTAATTATTTTATTGTTTGCTATTATGAACAAGTAACAACGCCATCTGTTTAAATTTTTTCCGAATTTAAGTTTCTGGCCGACTGCAGCGACCGCGTATAATGGTAGTTACCTTTTGTAACGTTAGATGGTGCTAAAAGGTCACACAAACTTCACGTGCGGCGCGAAGCGTTTCCATGTGTGCGTGTTAGCGGGGAGGGAAGAACTAGCGGGCGTGGTTTACGAAGCGCCAGACGCGGCTGCAGTAGGCCCTTAAATTACAATTCCAACTCATTTTCGTCTGATAAGTGATAAGTAAACAAACATCTCCCGCTCTGAAATGCAATTCGAAGAAAAGTATTTTGTCCCATATACTTCAATTGGATCTAGTTAATTCTAATCGACAATATCTGTCAAACAAAAGCAAAACGCTTCTAATCAAAGACACAATTAACTTCCTGGAAAGCGATATAAATAAACTATCCGGACTCCTCACAAGAAAATTAATCATGTCGTTCATCATGTCCTTGTTATACGCAAACGATATTTCAAGTTTAGAATTTCATTCACGAATCAGGTGCCCTCTTTTCCCGTAGTATTGACTCAGCTTTAAAATTAAACTAGTCGAAGACAAACGCTTGATAAATATTTCATTGGATGTATTATCCAGGGATGGCAAACCTTCATAGGTAAATATATTGTATTAAAAATAAAGTGGCAATTTGGGGTCGCGTTGTGCCGTATAATAATGTTGGCTTAATGATTAATGTATTTAGTAAAAAAAAATGTGTCTACATTATTTTACCATGTGCCATTGGTTCGCCCTCCCTGTATTATACCTACCTAGTTAATTAAACAACTGGAGGGAAAGCAGGTGCTACTGAAGGTAAGATTGCACTGCACTTTAGAATTGCGAACTGTGGAGCGTTAAATAATTATAAAGCGTCTTTGAAGGAGTTATTAAGACAGTATTAATTTTAAACTATTTAATTTAAAAATAAACGACTAGGTACTTCCATTATTTATTTCATACAAGCATTTTTCTGTGTTTTCTTGGTATTTAGGTTCATTACTTTTGACAAAATCGTATAACAACTAGTCATTGTATCGAGCATTCTATTTCTAATCTGATTTCATTCAATGTTTTTAGATTGAATTACGCAGTAGTTGGACATATATTTTTAACATTGTATACTGCATCATAGATAATAAGTAAAACCTACACTACAACACAATACATTAGTACTAAGTGTAAGTAGTGTACAGTATGGACCATAATATTATCATTCATGGGCCAGAATCTATATTATACAAGTTTCAAAGTGAAGACGTGTTTAACAATGTCTGTAAGTATTGCATTACAGGTTCAAAATTTATTTGACTATTTTACATGACCATTATTGGGTCCAAGATGACCATTTCTATTGTTATTTATATGTGTTTTGCAATCATTCATAATATTGGTGTTTGTTATGTTAAACAAAGTATGTACTTAGGTACATAAAAATGCAATATAAGTATAAGAAATTATAGTCAATACTATAAGTATTTATATTCACGAATTTTATGATATTTTCACAAACTACCTATTCAGAACGCTTGATTCATTCCTGTTTTGCATTTTTTTTCTATCCCTAGTTAGTACCTTTTTGGTTTTTATCAAAGTAATTGAAACCATTAAACAGTATTTTCACCCAAATACACCTGCCGCACTAATCAAATTTACTGTATGTGCATTAAAAAGTCATTCAAATATATATTTTACTGCAAGGGAACTAGGTATACAATCATATGCGTTTTAAAACACACATAATGTTTTTTAAGCGCGTAGCGTCTCTATTAAGGGTCACATCTCGAAGCGATCGATCAAATTCACAACGCTTTCACCATCACGCTCTGACCAGTGATAAATTAACTTAATAGACGCTATAAGGGCCTTAAGATCATTGGGGACATGTGCTGCGTGGGAGTAGATTGAATTAACTCCTCTTATGGTGATTCTGAGCTGTTATTAACAAAGCTACAGAGCACAGACAAGACATCATCTATACTAAGCATAGTAGCGCTATCTGCCACAAATATTACGGTAGTTTTACTCCATTCTCGAGTCAAAGTGTCTTTGTGTGACGTCCGTGTCTTTGAACGGACCAATCACGGCACGGGACTCGCTCACCTCGTCCCCGTATTTTTGGCAGCATCGGTCTCATGAAATAATTGCTCTAAACTCCGTCTAGAGGATTCCTAGTCTATGCTACAGAGTAACAAGTATAAGGGCGAGTTTCACGAACCGCAATGTCAAACAGCTGTGAACTATGAAATTTCCCATACAATTAAATTTAGCGAACCTTTTATAAGGTTGACAGGCGGTTTGCTGTAACCGACCCTCATAGTATCTACCGGGAATTCCCATTCCCATTCTCGCATTCCATTCCCATTCCCATTCCCGGTTCTCGCCATACAAACTCAGTACCGGGAGCAATCCCTATTGTGAATAGATGAGGTAATGTTTATAAGAACTGTTAAATCCGTTGATGTCACCATTAAGAGTAGTTTATAGACAGCTTGTTTAAGTTATTTGTGTTGAATGTATGTAGAGTCGGACCAAGAAAAGTCTGCAGCGGATTTGATAGCCCACGCAGTGCAAGTGTCATTTATGCGTCATAATTTCATAGAAGTTTGACGTTTAAAATAACACGTGCACTGCGTGGGCTATCAAATCCGCTGCAGACTTTACATGGACTGACTCTATTCTTACTTCTACCAAGTTTTACTTATTTTTTACCCTAAGTAAAACATTATGTGGAAGTCATCTTGTAATCTTATCTGTATGTTTATCCTTCACAAGAAGGAAACTATCTTATATTCAGAGTTTCTGTGGTTAAGTAAAATGGCGATTTCCTCAGATTTGATATCGGCAGACTAAACACCAGGCTTAGTATTTTTTTATGAAATAAGGTATATAGGGTAAACCCTCCAGTGAATGAACACCCCCAGTGAATGAACAAAATCACGTTTTTTGTCTAAAATAATAAATATAGCAATTTCTATCACTTGTCGTATTTTTTTTCTTATTAACAACTCTATTTACTATGCAATGGCAACCCGTAATAAATTTATTTTCGACCAGTTGGGATTTGACTGACGATTGAAGTTTACGTGTTTCTGGATTTGAAGTTTTGTATGGAAAAATTAGAACCCAGATAAGAACAGTGTACGTTTGGAGCAACATATGAAGTGCTTATTTAATCTTTATCTGTACAAAGTTTAGTTATTTGGTTAGATTCTATAAATGTACACTTTGTCACTGTATTATGCAATTAAGTCTTTATTTTTTACAGTTCCATTGCTGGCTTATCAAATGTTCTGAAACCAGTAAATGAACAGTGTGTTCATTTACTGGTGTCGTGTAGATTTCATTTTTTCTCCAAATGTATATGTAAAGGAATATTGGAACAAACCAAATTTCTATAGTCCATTTACTAGATTTGTTATGCCTATGTATGAACAATACAAAATTTGGCTTTTCGTTCGGTTCATTTATTGGATTTCTATTTATTCTACGTATGAACAGTGTAACCACGAACAATGCAATGACAAGTTTATTATTTTAAGAAATATTTGCTGAGTATGACCTTTTCTCATCAAAATATGCACGTTGTTACTTGTTTTAAAGATTGATTTTATTTTTTCCTATCAATATGTAACGGGTTTCTGTGTTATTGGTGAATAACCATCATTTTATTACATTCTAATCTATTTCAAATCAATATGGAGGGATAAAAACATATAAACGCTATCGCTGTACCGACTAAAATAGAGCTGGAAGCGGTGTTTTTGTTAATAATGATTTCTATATGCTAATTAAAAAGATCTAAATAATTTTCATTCACTGGGTTTTTCGGTGTTCATTCACTAGTTTTTATGTTTATTCATTAGGTTTTTGGGTAGTTTTTGATAAATTCCGCTATAACTCAAAAACTGTGAAAGTAATTATCGCAGAAATTACTTTCTTATTTATTAAATGAGGATTGATTAAATTGCAGTTAATTATTTCAATTATTAATGAATGCTGAGCAATGATTTTTCAAACTTGGATAATTGATTCATTGGTCATCATAATTCATTCACTGGTGGTCTTACCCTAGTAAGTAAATGGGCTTTCATAACGGCGCATATGATCAGCTTCGCTAATATAATTATGCTATGCTCTTACGTGAGTAATTTTAACAAACAGTTAGAGTAACACTAGCGAATAAGGGATGCAAACTATTTAGTCGCCAAAATGTAGGGGTATCAATGACTAATGTGCATTACTAAGTAAATACTGCATTAGTATTAGCACTAAGCAAATGGAAATATATTGCCTGGGCTTACATACATTTAAAATGAGGCTATACGTTTACAATTAACATAAATCGTCTACTTTATCTGTGTTTACGGACCTACTAGTGAATAGGTAGATATGAGCATATATAGAAAGTGAAAGAGTGGTAAAGTCGCCATCAGATATATCGGAGCGCCCAAGGTGCTCACAAATATCTGAACACGCCTCTATAATAGAGGCAGGATCAATGACAATAATTGTCAAGGCGTTAGAGTCTCTGTTCAGATATTTTTGAACACCTAGGCCGCTCCGATATATCTGATGGCGATTGTACCTACCGAATATTTTAAAAGTGTCATTCAATGCTTTGTTAAAGACAATGATAAAAAGCGGCCAAGTGCGAGTCGGACTCGCCCATGAAGGGTTCCGTATTTAGGGGATTTATGACGTATTAAAAAAAACTACTTACTAGATCTCGTTCAAACCAATTTTCGGTGGAAGTTTGCATGGTAATATACATCATATATTTTTTTAGTCTTATCATTCTCTTATTTTAGAAGTTGCAGGGGGGGGACACATTTTACCACTTTGGAAGTGTCTCTCGCGCAATCTATTCAGTTTAGAAAAAAATGATATTAGAAACCTCAATATCATTTTTGAAGATCTATCCATAGATACCCCACACGTATGGGTTTGATGAAAAAAGAATTATTGAGTTTGGGTTCTAAGTAAGGGGAACCCCCAAAATTTATTGTTTTTTTTTTTTCTTAAATAGTTTTCTTTTTAATATTCCTAATTTTCCGCTTCTATGTTTGTTGGTGGTACCCAAATTTTTATCCACGGGAATTCAGCTTTAAATTTAAATAATAATATTATAAAATGGCATGGCATGGTTATATATCGGAGCAGGTTAGCAAGTAACGTGGCAGTTTGCAATTTCTTTCATAGAATAATAAATAGGCTTATAACACCTTTACCCACGCCATGTATTTAGGTCAATACTCATAAGGCGTACATTAACTAAGTTCTTGTAGACCATAAAATCATACCAGACCGTGCTTACCAAGTAGCTTATCCATATAGAAGAAATGTCACATTGTTGCAAATGGTTCGTAAAACTGTACGGCAATAAAGTATCGCGTTGCCGGAAATTATAAAACAGACGATACGTGAAACCCCTAATAATTGGGCAATTCGTAAACGGACTGGAGTTTACGAGGCAATTCGGAAAGGCCTGCACTGTGACAGAGCAGATTTATATAGAGTAGTCTATCTTCAAATAAATGTCCTTTGTCAGGCGCAAAAAACTAGTGAAGGGACACACTTTGAGAACTATCGAACTAGCTGTCCTAAGTAAGAGTTATTTTGCTGTGGAATGATCGTTTTCAGCGTAAACGAACCGAGCAAATTATAAAACTATATGGTTCTTATTGTTGTTGTTGTTGCTAGTTATTAGTAGCTTTAAAAATAATCTGGCTGTTTTTTGTTTAAAACAATAAATACTATTAAATAAAATCAATATATTTAAATGAGATTGTATTCAGTTTGAAATTGTATTAGTACTAGATCTTAGATCCCGTTTCCTAAGGGGACCTTGCATTTTGGAGACAAAGCAAACCGCTTGGAACAGGTGTTCCTGGGGTGATTTGAGCTGATTTAGCCCGGTTGCCGAGAGGTCCCCCCCAGCAGGTGGGCAGGGGAGGGGGGGGAAGTGCCTCCGGCGCGCCTAACTCTAAATTGTATATCTGCATACATCCAGCAACTATATCAAGTTTGGTATCTTTTTCGTATAATTCGAGGATGGAGAATTCATTTCTGTGGCTAAACTTTTACTCACCCATACAAAAAATAAGAGAAATTCAAAAATCATAAAAAATCATTACTTTTTTTTTCGAAAATCCTCTACAGAATTAAAAGTATGAGGATTTGCTCTAGAAAAAAAATACCAGTGAATAGCCCAGTTATCCTAATACATATAATAGTAAACTTGTCAAAGATTTTTCTTTTATAAGCCTGTTAAAAAAATGTTTTGTGTCGTGCGGTGTACCTGCATTGTAAGAGCGGTAAGCAGCTTTTAGGATTTTTAAGTATGTTTAGATGATTTCTGATTAGTTGTTATGCTTCTGGTTGTACATTACATTAATAAAGTCATTAAAGCGGCTTTTTTTATGAATAAATATAGGTTGGAATTTTACCTTGCCCGCTTGAAGTTTTAAACACAGCTACTACAATTATTACACAAAAAGCACTAAAAAGTTATTTGACTTAGGCACTTATTAGGGAGAGACATTCGCAAAAGTCGTCTCTTAAACTGCACTTCCTAAATACTTGGAGATAGTTTACTGTCTTTCTTTAGTCCTTATACAGCGAGCACTAAATGTATGCAACGGCCTTTGGAAGCATCCAGACTCATTTACAGATTAACCACTCTATTTACAAATCGATCTAAATTACAGGTAACATGTTCCTGGGATGTAAGTAATCAGTGAGTACAAGACTTGATTACTATGTACATATTTTCACAGAAGAGTTAGGTAAGTAGGTAAAATCGAAAACTGCCTTCATTTATCAGGTTAGAGTAAACGTTGCTAGTTGTCATTTAAGTTATGAGATACAAGTGTGGCAATCCATGTTAAACTCGATTTAGTATTCATCTACAGGGTGAAAAATCGAAATCGGTGAACCAAAAACTATTTCTAATACAAATTCACAAGAAAACTGTGTTCGAAAATCTAGCATGGATATATGACAATTTTTAGAAACTACCTATACGCAAAACAGGAGTTAACCTAAGCTAATAAGTCTAATCACAGTTTAATAACATGTATACCTACTTACCTAGGTGTAGGAGTGGGAGTTGACCTTTAAGAAACTTCTATTTTAGCCCTAAACTTTGAATGCTTTACGCTTACTTCTTCCGTAGGTCGAAAATTCAAGTAAGTTTTGCGACGGTCTTTATTTTCGCCACGTGGATATTAATTCATCTTCAATTAAGAATCTTCGTTTTATTTCTGTGTGATTAAACAAAATAAAGGATACTTGACCTATTTCGAATGATTATAAAATTTAACAAAATACCCTCAAATAAACCCGCCCCGAAAAATCAAAACAACATTTCAGCCTCCAGTCTCGTATTACACGAAAGAAATAAATTTTTCATTTATCAAAGCGAATCCATTGAAGCTTTTTCATTAAGGGGTTAAAAGGATGGAATGTTATGATTTTTGAGAAGGGAGCAAATTGCCACTTCAACTACATTCAAGATTTATTATACAGACGCATCAGCGAGCGTGTCCCGCTGTAATGGAAGCGTGCACTGACGGCGTGTGCCTCAAGTTTTAAGCCGAGGTGTATAAGAGCAGTAATTAATTGATTTAGTATAAACGTATAATTACGTACAGATACTACTTAATTTTAGACATAGCACAGCTTTTTTTAAAACCTCGCGTGCACGACGAATCGGTATGACAAATGAAGGGCCGCCCTTGGTAGGAGGGAAAAATTCTCGTATACCTAATATGCATTACTACAGTAATTGGTAATGTGTAATGTATTAGGTAAATTCCGTTTCTCCATTGTTTCGTATCAAAAAGTCAAAGAACTGACGCAAGATAGGGAAAGCTGGAAGATACTCCACTGACAAGAGTAAATAACTCTTAAGTTAATGATGATGTTGATTATTAAATGTTAGCGTCTGTGACTTCAAATAGCAGTAGGGTAACAGTTTTAACATTTTACTAATTTGTTTACGCACACGGCTCTAATGCAAAAACATTAAATAAATAGAATTACAATTTCATGTTTTTGAATAATGAGGCACGCGGCGTTGTACGGAAGTCGTCTGTGTATTTACTAACCTGTGGTATTCATCTCTTTGAAAATGTGTGGGCTACTAAGTAAGACAAACGACCAAAAATCCTGATTGACCAATCGTTTTTGAAAACTTGACACCCATTAGAAAAATAAAAAGTCTAAATGTAGAATGAATAATAATTTTGAGATACCTAATGCAAATATAAATAGTATACACTTCTGCCTTGTGTCCTTAAATTTTTTTGGTATCCTTTTAACTGCCGTAGTCTGATATACATATAAGACATACAATATCCAGCTCATTTCGCCGCAGTCTGATAATTAAGACAAAACTTCGTTTAACTTCGTACCGGTAGCGACACGAGCACGCTCGATGAAAAAGGTTAAGAACGTTCCTTTAAGTACTATGGTTAAAAGGTTAATAAAGTTAACGAACAAAGAAAACAAAACGCCTATACTTAACATTTACACCACCCATCACTTGTATCAACATACGTGCGCTCGTGTGGGTGCTCGGTCTCTTTGCGAAACAACGCAATTTCGCGTCACTTCGCGCGTCACAAGGAACTGACAGATGTTCAGGCCATTACAGGGATTATTAGGGTGCTAATTGCGAGCCTACAAACTTGCTGCTATTAGGCTTATGGTTGTCGCGTGTTGCTAAAACTGTTTGAGGGCGTCCGTTAGGTGGCGCGGGTGCACGGAGCGGGTGAGCGGGTGCGTGCGGCGGATTTTACCTACAATAATGGTAGGTACCTAGGCGCGTACGCCCGCTCCGTGCACCTGTGCTAGCTAGCGGACGCTCGCCCTTTGGGTTAGTATCTGTCCGGGTAGTTACTTACATTTTGTTCGCAAGATCTTAAATTATTATACAGTTAGGATAATATTTTTCACCACACTAGCTCGCAAAGACTCTCTTTTTCAAAAACTGATGAAAAGTTACATTTTATCCATAAGAGTGGCAAAGTAATCTGATGCAAATTATGCGTTGTTTCCTCATGATTATTTTGAATCATTAATATTTAATAAAGTTCATTTGTATTTGATTTGTGATGTCACAGTTAAAATGTTCCTAGCGTTGGTGTGGTTTTAAAATGGTGTGTCTCTGAGTTACTAAAACTTATGGTATTTTAGTAATTGTTTTATATTATTTTTCCTAAAATTGGGATTTCGCATTAATTCCGCCCAGAATGATAAATTCTTCGAGCTTACCAAATTTTATCGAAATGTGATGAAAATTATAAATAATAAATAAATAAATAAAGAATTGCCCATTTCACTCTGTCCATAGTAAAACGACTATCTCCTAGTCCGTGTTTGTCAATATATTGATGGCGCCGTATTTCATTCGTGTAAATATTTAACTTAATCCTGTCAATAAACATTTCACGGCTGGCAAGCCAGCTTAAATACGAGTACAAACAACCTGTGATTTTACGCTGTCTGACTTGTAGGAAATATGTTGTGGGAAGAAATCGATCCATAATCATCATCATCTTCCTCTCGTTGTCCCGGCATTTTGCCACGGCTCATGGGAGCCTGGGGTCCGCTTGGCATCTAATCCCAGTAATTGGCGTGGGCACTAGTTTTTTACGAAAGCGACTGCCATCTGACCTTCCAACCCAGATGGTAAACTATTATATTAGGCCCGGATTAGTCCGGTTTCCTCACGATGTTTTCCTTCACCGAAAAGCGACTGGTAAATATCAAATGATATTCGTACATAAGTTCCGAAAAACTCATTGGTACGAGCCGGGGTTCGAACCCGCGACCTCCGGATTGCAAGTCGCACGCTCTTACAGCAAGGCCACCAGCGCTTGAATAATAGAATTCGATCCATAATAACGATGAAAAATATGACTTTGTTTCTTATAATCTTTTGTTCTCCCACTAATTTAGTCCGAAGCCTAATAACGTGGCATATATTTAATTATTCTGATTAAACTTATTATGGAATACAAACTTTAAATTTTGTTATGAATGCAGCGCATCTCGCTCGAAATTACAATTGTTTTAAAAGATGAGCCAATTGCCTGATGTCTAAATTAACCAAATTGGCATATTTTTCTAAGCTCAGATCAGCTTCTTGGTAACAATCAATAAAATTTACAGACACTTCATAGACTATGACTACCAAGATAGGACCAGCTTCATAAATCCCCTTTAAGCGAGAAATTTAACACCAAAGACGGACCACGACGGTGTTATCATAGTTTATTTTGCATGCTGTTACCAAACGCTACACGGTTTTAAAGCCAGGAAACTGTGATCTACCCCCTACCTCCCTAATTCCAATCTTCAAGTCGTTTCCAGGAAAGATAGTTTTGGAGGGGTGGGTTTCAATTAACTGGTTATGGTTTGGCCTGTTCAGTAAGGAAACAGCTTTATGGGTGCCACTACGACCGCGCTGTTCGTAAATACGGGCTCTGCCCGATTTTACGCTCAGACACTACTGGGTTATACAGGGCGCTCTCCAAGACGAGCAGTAGTAATTTCAGTTTATTGACAATAACATATATTTACAATATTTACACAGGTATTACATACATTTTAGACTAATCCTAATATAATGTCACCTGGGGCATAGTCCCCAGGACACTGGCCGCATTTCCCCGCTGTATTGTTAAACTCAGCCTTTGGGCAAAATATGACCCTGCTCGTAGGTCGCCAGACACCCCAACAAGTTTTCGGGAAATATCCTTTATTCATGTTTTGGTGTCTGACGACCAAGGCCCAAAAGACTCAACCGCAAGTGCTGCAAATAAAGGTAAATTAGAGACTAAAACAGATGCCTGAAGGTTAGGAGTATGAGTCACAAAACCCATTTTAGATATAAGAAAACTGCACTCATAGACTTTCAAAAAATGTTGATCGTTTTATTGTTATAAAAACCACTGACTTCTAATAGATTTTTAATGAGTCCTTCGATCAAGTCCAAATAATTTCTTTTGATTTATTTATTTCTACTTGTGTTGTCAACGAAATTATGGTAGTAACGTCAACACCACGAAGTGGTTTAAATAGGTACTGAGGCTAAATAAAAATTGTGATAAAGACTTGTGGCTATTAGGTTTTATAATATTTCAGGGATCTTGAAAACGGTTCTAACGATTTCGACGAAATTTTCTATATGGGAGTTTTCGGAGGCGAAAACTCGATCTAGCTAGGTCTTGTCTCTGGGAAAACGCGCATTTTTGAGATTTATATGTTTTGTCTCCCAGATATTTCTCTTTTATATTCGATGCACAAATGGAAACGATTGCTAAAATTATAAACAATATGCAGTAGTAAAAAAGTGTTTTGGGCCAACCTGTAGTACTTATTGACTCAATGAACTTAAGTTAAGTTAATGACCTTATATATCTTTACTACTTAAAAAACAATTGTGCACATAATTTTGTTCTGACTGCACCACTGATCTTTCATTAATCTTGTACCAAAGGATTATAATTAAATTCTCTTCGGTAAAATCCTCAGATGCGTATCTTTTTATTCAACTTCAATCGGGAATGGTTGTATCGATTCATTTCTTCATTCATCTCTTGACCCGTAATTTATTCTTCGTGATCATTATCTCTCTTAAGATTATCAATGAATGAAACCAGCTGCCATACAGATGACTGGATAAAAATCTCAATTCGATCGAATAGAATAAATTAAAATTTTTGATATTCGAGTAATTTCTTCGACAATGATGACTCACGCTAGGCCGGGCTGGGGCCGGGCCGGAGCTTCCGGCGCTTCATGTTCTATGGAAAGCACCACGTGATCACCGATCAACCGTAATAGAAAATGACATGTCGCCTCGGCCCGGGCACGGCCCGGTTTAGCGTGATATGAGTAATCCTTAATCGTCTGTTTAATCCTGACTCTAAATCACCTAAATTAATAACGTACAATTTATTTAGTCCAGAAAGACAATAATTTATAGCGAGTTTAAAAACAATCTAAATCATATTAAAATAAGCCTCTCTGAATGGGACCTAAAATGTCTAAAGGTATAATTTAAGGCAAAGCGGATAAATTACATGAAAATTGTCTTCAAAGGGCGTCCAAGTTAGGTACAGTCGTTCCAATCGCTTACCGGTCTGAGCAAAATAAAACGATCTGAAAAAAATATGCATAACTTTGCCGACAGTCCACCGTCTAATAAAATCGATCCAATTTTATACTTGATTATATCAAAAAGAGTATAGATTGCCGCTTCTTGCATCGGATATAGAGGCCGATTCTCGTTTAACGCTGATTGGTGCATGCGAAATGAAATGAAAGTCGTACGTAAGATGGGAAGTAATCACTAAGGCGATCTTCAAGGTCATATCAAAACAAAAGCAACACCAAAAACATATTTTGAAATTAGTATCGGCCTCTTAGGCTCTTTATACGTGTTGGTCGTCCAGCACACTCAATGCCAGCCGCGCGCTATGAGTCGTATTCAGGAGATAATGAGAAATGTGGAAAACAGCACTTGTACGGCTGACGCATATTTATTCCGAATACAGAAGTAACTGACAAACCTGTATTCCAATGAGCTAACGACGCGTCTCCGCTCCGTAGCAAATGGAACACAGCTAGATAAGGATAACCCACAGAAATGTCCACTGCCGTAAACCAACTAGGTACCTTGTTTTAAGACGCTATGAGGGCTTAAGTTTAAGGTCAGCACGGTTTAATCTCAAGGACTTTAAATTCTTGGCAAAAGTTCAATTTGCGATACTCACTGCGCGGAAAAAAAATCGTTTTAGGAATTATGGCGTAGTCTCATTACTTAATTTATATTTTCTGAGTTGTATTCAAAAATGTCTGGTAAATAAACGATTGACTTGATTTGATTTCTCTCCTTTTAATTTTCAAATAAATTATTATGATATTGTACGCAAAAATTATTATGATACGTACATTTTATTTTATTTTATTAGATTCTTTTCGTCTGTATGTAAAAGAACAAATTTATTCTCTCTAGACCAAATTTGGACTATGAATATTGAAATTTAACTTTAGCCTCTTTAAATTACTTTAATTTTTATTGTATTCGCACCTATTTACATCGCAAGCATAGGTTACAACCATCCTGTGGCTGTATTAAATACTAATTAAATAGACTAATTAAGAATCTGACGAGCCACCAAGTTTCCTAATTGTACTAAAATATCTTGTTTCACGAAATTCTGTGATGCGTCAGGTTCCCTTTTGACAGATTATTAAAATTTTATTTGTTGCTCAAACCAGTTCTCCGTATGTCCCAGACACTGGTAATACTTAATTTAATACCGTTCGTTACCCCCTGTTACCAACTACAATGCAACGTGAGCAATAAGTCTATTTATACAGCAGAAAGGTTATTACATAGTCCGGATTTATCCATTAATATCCACAATAAAAATACCGAAGTTTCAAAGACCTATTGTATAACGACGTGCTTTTATTCGCTTGCCGATTGTTAAGCTAATAATGACTGTATTCGGACAGGTTTATGACCGTTATACCGATGTTTTGATCTGATACTGATCTTTCCAAACTGGTAAATTTGCTATTCACAATATACCTACTTAGCTACAGATGAAATAAATAATATGGACAATGTTGTTCTTTAAACGTATATAAGCTAGCTGATAGAACCATATATTACGTTAATTATGTATTATGTTACAATAGTATGTAACACTATAAAGGAACCAGAATGTTGTGTGAATAACAGCAAATAACAGCAAAAGTAGGTACGTATTAACACGTTCGCTGACAGTAGGTGCGTCAACAAGTGGTCTAGCATGAGTTGCGTTCTCGCGCGCGACTCCATACTTGAAGTCGCGCTAGATGTATGGAGTCGCGCGCGAGAACGCAACTCATGCTAGACCACCAGGTGTGGTGTACACGTAGACTTAACAACGCTGAACTCTATTACTGTCAGAGAAAGTGATAAACAGTAATATTCTATATTCAAAACCAAGCTACAGTCACTTTAGTTTATATAAAATCCAGAGACATGGTTAACTACTTAAATATGATAGTTTATATGACTATGTGGAATTGCTATCTATTATCAGCATATAAATAAACAACGTACACCTATTTAGTACACTGTTCAGAATCAGTAATGTAAATGACAGCATAAAATTCTGGTCCTAAAGCAAGTACACTTAAATGCCACTAATAGTCGCTAAATTGAGCAGTGAATTAAACATGAAATTAAAAATTTCTAACAAGACAAAGAACTCGGTGGAATCCAATAAAAGTTTAAAGAGCTTTGCTGTCGTTGAAAATCTGCATTGCAATGAATACAAACGTTTATCTATTCCACTTAAAATGAAGTGGCGATGGGCCGGCCACGTCGCGAGATACACGGATCAAAGGTGGACAAAAGAAGTAACTCTATGGAAAGGTCCCGATGCAAAAAGAAAATCAGGACGACCACGAAAGCGATGGAGCGACGACATAGTAGCCACGGCCGGACAAAGATAGCTAAATAAGGCAAAAGACAGAGACGAATGGAACAAATTGGAGGAGGCCTATACCCAATAAAATGGGGTTCCTATCAACATTTAATTATTAAACGCACAAACATTAAATTAAGTATAATTAAAATAAGTTAAAATAAAAAGGTAAACATAGTACATACTTAGAATTAGTTATATTAATGAATTAAATTTTTCATTTATTCTATGTACCTAAATGATACGTTTGTAAGTAGTTGATAAGAAAATAAAGAGGCTCTTTATTATTATTTATTATTATTATCTATTCCAACAAGTCATATTTTTGCTTTGCAGTTCAAATTACAAATATAAGTTTTTAGATTATTATTATGAGCCCATATTGTCCCCCTACTGGGCAAAGGCCTCCACCTATTTTTCCACGTATTCCTATCATCTGAAGTCTTCCTCCAGTGTCTGTCAAAGGCGTCAAGCTCGTTCCGCCATCTCCGACGAGGTCTACCGTGACTAGGGTTACCAGATTACAGGAATTTTCCTGACATGTCAGGAATTTTGGCCTTTTGTCAGGAATGGGGACGGAACACGAAAATGTCAGGAATTTTTTGAAGTGATAGACTTTCGAATTTAATCGAATTGAAACTTGAATTGATAGACTTTATTATAAAGTACCTTTATATTTACTTAAATTAATCAATTAATCAAAAACATTGTAAATAAATAATAAATGAGATCCACTCAACTTATCAATAACTTCATAATTATTAATTAACAAATCTTTAATCAAGCATATTACATATACATCGCTAACGGCTAGAGCCCCCCCCCCCCCCCCCCCAGTCGTCGTGAAAAATATGAATGTCAGGAAAAATATTCGGAAATCAGGAATTTTGTCAGGAAATTCTAAATTTGTATCTGGTAACCCTAACCGTGACGCCTACCCAAGTAGAGCCACTACCTAACGATAACGCAATGAGCAATATCAACTGGCACTAACTCACTTCCCCACGCTGGCACTTTGAGTAATGTCAAATCACGTTGAAATTTTTAAATTACCTATTCGGGTCACCGTAAAATCAAAAAAACACTTTACGGATATAAGACTGAATGAACTGATCCTAAATAATATGTAACCACGAGAGCTTGTTTGGAGTAAACCTTGCGCCAAACTGAGGACAATGTAGCTCGATTGTAAATATTTGCTAAATAGTTCTCAGTCCTTGGTTTGTTAATAGCTGCTTCTTAAAAATAAGAATTATTACGCGAGTTCCAATTCGACGACTCTGGTTTTTTGCAACATATTTAATAAATAAAACAAACGACGGTTTCAATCAGCAGTATCAGTTTTCAATCACCTATGACACTTTAGCAGGATATTAGTCGTAAAACTGCCAAATTAATACACGTTTCAGATTGTTAATTATTAAATTTTTAACTTGCCTTTATTTTAAGAAAATAAATATTTGCATAATTTATTATGAATAACTGTCCAATTTATTAAAGGTAATTATTTATTCGTGTATTATGAAAATTAAATATTTTCAACCGCGTCGTTGTTATGTTTAAAATAAAATAGCTTTTAAGTTTTTAAATCATTTTTTATCATAAATACAATTTATTTGATAGACCGCCACGAAAAGAGTCCGAGTAGTTTTTCAAGGATGATGATTTAATTGTGGGCTCAGTCCACAAAACATTGGGGGTTTTAAAGTGTCGAAGAACACCTGTGGTCTAAGCGCAAACTCTTTGCTAGCTCTTATCTACCTGATGAAGAAATGTGAAAACAAAATAGACAAGAAGGAAGATAATATCTGATTCGTAATAATTTCAGTGCATTTGATAAAATCAATAAGATTAGAACTAGAAATTGAAAGACAATAAACACATTTATTTATTGTTTTTTAATGGTCCTGACCATGAAACATGAATTATAACTAAAGACAGTAGTATGTTTTTCGAATAACGTAGATCGTATACTAGTTTAGTAGTATATTTCTCCGTTTATGAAGAGGTACTTCGTGGACCTGTTGATATTGTAAGGAATCTATTATAAAACAAAATAACGCAGAAATAGCTTATTTACGTTATGTATTTGTCTCCTCACTTCCTAATAAAATAATGCTAATAGCATTAATAAATACAATATCAGCTAGGGAGGAAAACGCGGATTTTTCCTAAGGCGCTAAATAAGATCCCTTCTTCATACTTATATAAATAATTACAAATGTAATTAATCTAACCAAGAGGAAATATGTAATAAAATACTGCTGGTTATGGTTCCACGGCCTATGATTCTGTGAAACTGTTGTTGGTTATGCTTATTAGTGAATGGCGGAATATGAAATGTTGATCAAAATAGCGCCGCCTGATTTGCTGATGCAATTTAAAGCTTCATTAACTGTTTAATTACTGGTCGTTAGCCGCGAAACAATCTGTCAATAAAGTCAATGGTTCAGGTTGAAATATGGATCTAATTTCACAATTCGGAAATTCTGTCGCATTATGAATTCGTGTTTATTCTTGAAGCGCTCGATAAATAGTAGGGTATATATAAGCAACAAGATGTGCTTGACAGAAACTTTGATTTACATTGAAGGAATGTTTTTTGCTTTCATCAAAGTTTATTAATTTTAATTAAGTATTATTTATTCTTGTAAGAAGAAATTATAAAATTTCTAATTTAAGCGACCACGAGATAGTCTAGGCTACACTTTCATTTAAGTTTATTTTTACATCCGCAGTTGTTCGCTCCTCTCTATCAGTAGGTGAGTGTGAATTATTATGAAATTTTAGAGCCAACTGCAGTTTATTGGGTTTTGACGCAATATGTACCGCAATATAACACGAGAACCTTTTTTTGCCCGAATTATCCGATTTCATTTAAAAAACGCAGTCATATTGTTAAACCCATATTTTTCTATAGGTATCCAGTGATATTTTTTTAATTTTAAGATTATTGATTAATTAATTTCATAAACGATGATTAATACATTCTTTTTAACTATGCCGTCATCATTTTTAAGGAAAAAAGTCACAATTAGTGGTTTTGTAGTGTAATCAGTCACGAACATTAAGCGCAAAAACATTTCGTAATGACCCCAGTACATCTTATGTATTTGTCTGATCTCTAATTGTCTTACACATTTTTGTAAAGAATATAGTCATTTAATTTTTATTTTTGCATCTATTACATACTACATAATATCAACAATCAATCAATTGAATTGTCAATTTGAAAGGCAGTAAATTCGATATCCTTGAATAGTTGCTAAGTCAACATCAATTAGCTACTTACTCCCCTAAACACTCATTGGTTTTTATTGTTCCCAAATTCAGAGTCCAACTCGAAGCAAACTTCAACTTCATACTCATCAAACCTAATAACAATAAAGAACTTCGTCAGCAACTGCTACCGCTAAATTCTCCTCACCACAAAACTTCGCAAGAATCGCAATATGGCCTCGTCAGTTGCGTAATTTTGTCACATGAAAGGACGTTTAATTTGCTGTTTCACTAGCTGCTAATTACAACTTTGATTAGTGTGGCTACGCTGAACGTCACGGGCGACTGGGCGTTGTTTCATACAGGTGCGAAATTGTATCGACCGTTTGAGCGATATGGAAATGTGACGGTTGAGCGACGTGAATGGTGCCCGGCTGAAAAATTGGTTTGTGGAGGGTTCGGGACAAAAATAGAGGCGTATTCGGGGCAATGGAGGTTTCTTACGATGTTTTCCTTCGTCGAAGAGCTAGTGGTATATTTTTGAAGTGCATCAGTCGGATAAAATGTGGGTTTGAATATACGACCTATTTAAAAGTCGCACACGTTAATGCTCGGCTATTGATGAACTTTAATACAAGTGAATATTAAAAGAAATACGGTTATAATCTGATAACGAAGTTTGATTGAAAGAGATGCATCATTTTAAGATGAACTTTGACAGCACGTGCCTTAGAAAAGCCATTATAATGATACGCGTTCACGGGTTTAATGATAAGGCTGTCAGTTCATTAGCTTGAAAGGAAAGTGTTGAAAGAGCGGAAGCAATGGGCGATGGTCTGTCTTGGTTCAAAAGTGACATGTTGGCCTATATTAGCCTCGTCACAGATTACATAGTATTCTACTTTAATTAGGGTGTACTCTGTCAATATAGGTGTAAAGCCTAGTGTTAGGTGTTAGTTTAGTCTTAGGTATTCGAACAGTTTATTACAATAGCTTAGTAGTGTTTAGGTTTGCTAGCTATAAAATTGAATTGTTTTAGGATAATAATGAGCAACAGGGCCGGATTTGTCCGGCCGACTCTAAATACCATGTTATTAAAAAAACATACTATTCTCATATTCCTCAATTACGGGAAGGGTCATGAATCTTTGTAAGTAATCTATGTCTGTGTGTATGTTTGTGTCGTGTGTTTCATCGTCGCATCGGAACAACTGTTGCTATCGCCAATATTTATCATAGGTAAATTAAATGAATTATTTTATAGTCTCCAATACCCACTTTTCCTCTTAGTTATTATTTTGAAGTTTTATTAAAGAGCATAACAATATTATTGCATTGTCACATAACTAAACATAAAATCATAATAAAATATGAAAGGTACGTACGGTGCAACGTACTCGCATACCAGCAAGTGGTTATAAAATTTCATGCATGAAAAGGACAATCAAATGAATCCTGTACTTACTGTAAAAACTAAAGCTAACCAGGATGCCTATTATGGATAGCTTTATCCATCTTTATCCACGTGATAAAATAACTGTCACTGTTTAACACCGTGGGAAAGAAAGTGACGGACACCGTTTTATCACGCTGTCACGTAGACAAGAACGACCATCATATCCGTACAGATCGATATCAGTTGAACCATTATATGCACTGTGTTTTCAACGTATCTAAGAATAGACATCGATTTATTAGCCACTACGATGATAGACCGGCGATTGATATGATGGTTGTAGGTACTTTATCGTATCATATCAACTCTCTTGCATTTTTTTAAATTGAAAACTGTTATATATACAAATACACTTTTATTTTGTAAAAAAAATTAAAAGGTTATAATACACAAACTAAATTTTATATGTATAAAACATATAAAATGACAAATCGTCTCTTTTTGGATTTATTACAAATAAAATTCATAACCTATTATTAAAATCAGAATACGCCTCACAAAGTCACATACAACGGTTCTCTGACCCAAAGATCGCCTTTGTATTACATTTTCATTCATACCTTTACATTTCGACACAAATAAAGCTCATTTACAGCTTAAGTTATACAGAGAAATGAAAGCGCAAAGAATTCTCCAACGAACCCATGATAGGCGCCCTTTTAAACGAGCAAGTCATCTTCCAACAAAGGGAGATTAAACTCACTGCCCACTAAGTTTTAAATAATCCCTAAAATAACAAAACAAAAGGAAGCGATCGTTATACGGCGAGAAACTTTTTCAATATCCCTCTACAACAATGAGCGTTTCTTTTTTATTCGCGGGAATAAATCCCGTATCAAATTTCTCCCTCGATAGCACTAACAATATATCTTCCGGGCTTAAAGACCGGCCCATCAAATTATCACGGAAAGAAAGCGCGATAAAAAAACTGCACTTTTCATTTTCTACAGCTTAACGCAGGTTACGCACACTAAACGACAGTACGGAAATACTCTGTGTGTAACGTCCCATATTCTGGCTCATCTCGTTCATTCTGTCTCTTTTTTAGGCGAAATTCTATCTACAGACATCGGGTGAAAGTCGATTTTCATAGTTCACGCACGACGCTTTGGTAGGGCGGTCGTCGCGTAAGCTACGAGTACGCCACGTGCTCGACAACTTGCGCTTAGTTCTTCACGAACAGTGTGGGAGGTTAGTCCGCTACATGAACATAATTTCCCGAATGTCATGCGCTATAGCCGGCCCGCGCGAAAAAGCGCCTCCTGTGAACGATCCGTCAGTGTGTGCGTGAGGACCACGTGATTTTGACAGGCGAATAAAAAGCCGGTTAGTGAACCAAGTGTTTATGTTTACTGATAACAGCTTTATCCGTTAATGACCGACGCAATAATAATAATGCTTTAGTCGTGATTGGATTGAAGCTTTCCAGTGTGATTGATCGGTTCATTATCAGCTGTTGATATGGCGCTGTTTTGGTAAGTAAGTTATTATTATATCTGTATTTTGATAACAATGCCATGGTATTGTCTATCTAACCGTTATATCTAAAAAAATATTATTTAAAACATTTTTAACAGTACAAACATTCTCAATTATTACCTGATTCATAGTTTTAACTGCACAACTGCGCTTTTGTTAATTAACAATGCGGTTATTTTGGTAAAGCGTGTCATCCGCATATTCGTAAACCTATTATCATCACACAGAGATAATATCTCTTGTGCGCATGCTCGTTACTATGTCAACAAGCTATGTTTATGTGCGCTATGTGCGTTGTTCTACGTGCGCTTGAATTCTAATGTCGTGTGGTTAAGTTTACTGAAATTATATGTAACTACACAAGATACATAGGTACTTAGCTATATCCTACTAGGCTTGATATTGCAAAAAAAACTAGCTGGGGTTCTGCCTAGGGGAATTTGCTATCCTATTTATCTATATCCTATGTCTACATGTATGCTTTAAGAACAAAGATATGCTTTCCCGAGAAAAACTTTTTTAGGCTACACGTACATCGGTTCCGCCCGAGCCTCCTCGGTTTCCAGGATCTTTTATTGAAATTTCCGACACCTGTTTTATATTCTGCTCGAGAGCTTACGATCGATGCTTTGTCGAAGGCCGCCTGCAAACGTACGACTTTCTATATAAATTGGAGAAAGATCGAGCGGGGTGAAAAGGACCATCAATTACAAGTAGATTCATGAAAAGTGGTGCAACTAAATGGTATGAGGGCTTGTGTACTGTACATCAAATCAAATCAAATCAAATATCATTTATTATCAGGCAACTAAGGCCCATAAATAGATACATAGGCACCTTACAAACTAACATACATACAATAATAAAAATCTTACAAGCTAAAAAAATTTTTATTTAGGCGACACGGTGGTTTTCTGTTGTGTCGCCTGTTCCGGTGTAGGATTTGGCAGATTCCCACGGAACCGCCGAAACACCACACCCTTCGGCCAGAATTCCGCGCTCGCGATGGTTTCCAGCAGCGGCCGCGGCACGCGCACCACGAAGGAGGTGAAGTGCACGTAATGGCGCGATCGCAGCTGGAACACTGTCAGCCACACACACATCGGTCTTGGTCTCGTCCCGTGCAAGCGTGGTCACCAGGCCCCGTAGACAACATGCCAATCGCTTACGCTCCGTAGCGAACGAAACGCAACTGTAACTGTCGCTCTAATATGGAAGAGTGATAGAGAGAAACAAAGCGATTCGATAGCGAAGCGCAAGCGATCGTCACCTTGGCTAGGCCGCCTGGATATTTAGTTGACAGTTCCGACACCTGGGCTATAACCGCGAAAATTGAAGTCTCAGTCACTCTAATTACGTCTTAGTAATGAGAGTAAAAGAGAAAGATCCCCGCAATTTGCGAAATTTGTTTTCACGGTAGGCCCCCTGTTTTGTATTCTACTGGAGAGTTTGACGATCGATGTGCCGTCGAAGGCCGGCTGCAGACGTTCCACTTTCTTTATATATTGCAGAAAGTTCAAAGAGAAAAAGAGAGAAACCACCAATATTACCTACCTATAATTAATGTAAGAAGACATTAAGAGCCAACAGAAGCTAAGATTAAAATATTTTAGGTAAATATACCCGTCTCGCTAACGGAAGCGGCTCCTAAAACTAGTGCGATAAGGACAAGGCGAAAAATCCTGCGTAAAAATATCAAAAATCGAGGTTTCGTACTCGACTGTTTCCTCCTCCAAAACTTAACCAATCGTAACCAAATTTGGAAATCTAAATGATTATGACATTATCTGTGTCGGACCGTTTTGATTTTTTGACTAATTGATGTCAGTTTTGAATAGCACGCCTCTCATTGCGGCATAGTCAATTAGGCCATTTTGGCCATTTTTGAAGGGCTCTAGCGCCTTAAAAAACAAAAATATCAAAAAAAGCAAAACGGTCCGACACAGATATTGACAATATTAATCTGTGTTGAAAAAATCATTGCTCTAGCTTCAAAACCCACGGAGGAAACAGTCGAGTACGTTTGTATGGAGAAATGACCACTCCTGTTGGCTCTTAATAGTTTCAATCATTGAAAGAAGCTCTTACATTGTTGTGTTATGTACCTATAATTATTAATTGATTATAGGTATCACATAATATCAAAACATAATTATGTGAGTGTTAAATAAAATGATGATGATGATGAAACATAATAATAATATGTAGGTAAAACGGCTAATTATTACTCTTTATTGAATGCTTAAAACAAATTTACTTAATTTACGTATTGCTACTTAGAAAGAATATATTCATCTCATCTGAAAATTAAGTTCGAGTAATTACCATGATAGAGCAAAATATTTTTCAAAACCCTTTAGTAAATAACTATGTAAAATACTAAACACATTTTTAAAATTACCACATTACTTGTTTTTCGTACAAAGCGCAATGTTTCTACAAATCCACATCATTATTTTCTTTAAGTATGCACAAACACATCTTTTGTATAGATGAAACAACGTTGCAAACAACATAACACGTACACATTTCAAAAGGAGCTTTCTCTGTTATTCTTGTGCCAAAGCTCGCAGTGCCAAACCAGCACTAATAAGCTAGCTTGGAAAAACAAACGCAACGCAACGTTCGTTAATTTCGTCCGTTCCCACGGTCGGTTCCAATAGCCGCTCCCGCGGGTGTCGTGTCGTGTGCCACTGAAGGAATTGAGGTAGAATGGGTTTTGGGTCAGCAGTCTAAACTGCTGAGGGTGTTTAACTTTACGAGCTACTTACTTTTCAATCTAGTTTGCAAGGGAGATCAAATTAATTAAATTATTTTGCTTGCAGTAAGCGGAAAGTTGTACAAAAAATTTGGCGGTAGGTATCAGCTAAACCTTTTGGTATGTTTTAAAACTGATCAATGCATCCATAGATTCAATTTTTTAAACGCCAAAATTTTATAGTAGGTCGCATACGAAAGGTTAAAATATCTACTTAAAAACATTCCCGCAATTTCCGGTGTATGAGTAGTAGGTACTGTATGTTCCAACTGTCGCTCGTAAGTCCCCG
This sequence comes from Cydia amplana, assembly GCF_948474715.1. Lineage (NCBI taxonomy): Eukaryota > Metazoa > Arthropoda > Insecta > Lepidoptera > Tortricidae > Cydia > Cydia amplana. Next base: position 12,483,129 of record NC_086079.1, on the reverse strand, counting down.
CGTACTTGTACAAGTACAAATTAAGGATAGCACTGCAGACCTGACATTTTAACTACATAGATGGCGTACCTGCCTAATGTACTTACTCAAGTACAAATTTTTCATTCCCCATTTACTGGGTAGTTTTTTTACAACGGCAACACTGACACGGTCATTCTCATTCTATATTCTATGGTCAATTTCGCCATGTTAAACAGGTAAAGTCAACTGTCAGTGTCAGTATCACTTTTTCGAAAATGGCCACACATTCAGGTCGCTGGCCAGCACGAGGTAAGATAATCGGTTTATATTCAAGTAATCACTTGTTTTTCCTGTTGTCATACGAATGTATTAGTATGTTTAAATTATAAATATTGTAAAATAAACAATATTTCAAAGAAACCTGTATATTTAAGGAGGTTTGTGATTGGTCAAAATAATTTGTACTTACGGTAGTACGTTCGGTCTAACTTACAAGTATTTTTTTTTCTTATTCTAGCGTTTGATGAAAAGCAAATATCACAACTTTTCAATAACTATGACTTCAAGGACTCGGATAATGAAGATATGTTTATATCTGAACCCGACCAAGAATCAAATAGGGACTTTTCTTCGTTTTCGGAATATGAAGATGGAGAAATAGAAGTTGCAGTACGCGGACGTGTATCTAGTCATCGATTTCAAAGTGTTCGTGGTCAATGAGGTGGGCGTAACCGTGGTAGAAGCACAAGTGTACAAGGGCGCGACGTGGGCAAAGTATCAGGGATAGGTCTGGAGATCTAGTCCAGGTTTTGAACACCCAAATCCAACCTCCGTGGATGTAGTATGGTATTAAAATAATGAAATGAGGTTATTTTATTCACCTTTTTATAAGAAGAAGATTAGTTATGTTGTAATAAAGTAAAATTTTTACTTTAGTGATGTTTAAAGAAAATATTTGATTTAATTTTAAATTTAAATAAATCCTTTAATTTTTTTATTATACTGTGTAAAAACCCAATGTACTCACACAAGTACAAAATATTTTCAATAATTTCCTTCTTAACGAGGTGCTATACATAATAAACATACCATAAAAAATACTCAAAATAAAACCTCACTTCAAAAAATCTCTAATATAGACATCTTTTTGTTTCGGTCTGAAGCACTATTCTTGGTTTGTACTTGTTATAGTACAGCCGGCAGATATGACTACTGTTGTCGGAAAAACACAGGACTTACGAGGATAACGTCGCGTTGTCGGTTTTGTTTTTGTTGTTAGAAAAAGGGTTATATATAGTTTAACCTTTAAGAGAGAACAAAGTTAGAAATTCAACCACCAATATCCAATAATTGTCACGAGTTCAGGTCAAGTTAAAATACAAAATAGTTTATATGTGAGCTAGTCGTAGTCTTAACTAAACGCCAATTAGCTGCAGCAGCTTTTAAGGGCCACCCCACATTTGGCGTCTTTCGGGCGTCGGCGTCTGAGGGCCTACCGCGAACCACGTTCGAAATGCTGCCTCCCTGTCACACTTACGTACGAAAATACACGTGCGACAAAGAGGCTACACGTCGAACGTGGTTCGCGGTAGGCCCTCTGGTCAGCGCTATGGCCGCTGCTCGACGCAACGTCGACGCAACTGCGCAGCGACGTCATTTTCCATAGCGCTGACCAGACGCCGACGCCCGAAAGACGCCAAATGTGGGGTGGCCCTAAGAGTTGTCGATATTTCTCAGTAGATCCGACTAGTACATTTAAATGTACCTACCACTGTGATATAAGACATTACAAATTGTTTATGTTCTTATGTCGGTGACTTTTATTAGGTGATAATATGATTATACTTTCGTAGCAAAGGAAAGTCGTAAGTGGCACTTATATTAATGTATTATAATGCTTTTTGTACACTAGTATCTAGTCCATTAACACATTTCTCCGAACTAGGACATCACATTCCGACATTTCCGACCAATATCATTATATTCATATTACATTATCTACCTAAAGAATCCGACCGCGTAAGTTTTTTTTTATCTTCCTGGGGTCGTTTTCGAGAATTAAATAGGTACTATTAGTTTGTACACGCTATATTTTTTAAATACTTATCAGTAGTTCTAAACTCGTATCAATAGCTCGTTTTTAATAGCGCGTGTAGTTGGACATAAGTACAGGAAACTGAACATCGTAACTCGTACGAATTGACGCGCTTTTATGCTTGTATTAGCGTGAACCAGCAATTAACGTATGAAAATTCATACAAAAACAGCGGCCACTCAGTCCTTCCTGCGTTTACTTTTCAGTTGATTTTAATATTGAATACCTATGATCAGAGAAGTAAGTAATCAACGTAACCTTGTTATGTATCATGGGATGCTACAAAGATAGGTGTCATCGGTTTTCGAAATACATACATAATATACATTGTAGCGGACATTTAAGCGCGAATGTCAATAAGCTTTACGGTGTACGCACAAAATAACGATAGTCATGCTTTTTGTGTAAAAATCCCATTACTAGGCCATTGCCTAGTACCATTACCATTACCATTGCCATTACCATTGTAATCCAGAGATTCGAGAGCGCGCGATCAACCTTAGTCATTTCAACTTGCATTCCCGCATAAAAGGATGCAAATTACATTCAGTGCCTTTAATTTCACATGAGCACTATTAATAGCCCGCGGTTCTTATGTTCTCGTGGGCATACATTTCACAGCAATCGTAACTCTGGGGTTAATTGCTAACTGGTTTTTATCTACTGATAAATGTAAGTTTTGATAAGAGCGGACATCTCGTGGGTACAAAAGCATTTTAAATAAAGGTGAGTGCGGCTGGAACGTGGAATACAGGACTGTTGTTCTCAACCGTAAACTATCTCGGGTAGCGTAGTTAAACCAGTATAAGTGAGATTCCTGTTCATATATTGATGATACGGTGTTCAAGTTCGCGTTATTATAGTTAGTTTGAGGTTTAGTGCAGAGTAAAGTGATCGTGAAGGTGGTCTGAAGTAGCCTCGGTATTCTGGCAACGTTTTTGAATGAAGTTTTGTTTTAATCTTTTTATAACCGTGTATATCGGCGAGCTTAAAATCTAGCATACGGTTAAGTTCCAAGCACTGTTAATTCACAAAGCAAACAGTATAAATGCGAATTGAGAGAGAATTTTAAGTCAAACCATATTATTCATTTTGGTACTAATACCTTTGGGAGGCATGTTATTGGAGTGTTAGGTTAGTAACTGTGTACTTTTATAATTATTGGCAACTGAGCTGCATAATTCGGGTTACGACAAAACGAGATGAGGATTTTGGAGTAAATGCTATTTAGACGTGTGCGCCGCGCCGGCGCGCCGCCGCCGCCGGGTTTTTTTGCCGCGCCGCCGCCGCCGATAAATGATCGGCGTGAAATCGGCGTGACCTTGAGTGTTGTTAATAAGCTATTCTAACTTGGCATTTATATTAAAATTTGGATTTATTTGTATTATATATGTTACAGTTGTCAAATTTTTATCAATTATTTATTAAATGAAACGGATTTATGTCAGTGGCACAAACTTTTTGACATACTGGTTAAACGGAGTAATCTTCAGTCTTCAGTATGGTGCCGAAACGTGGAGCCTCAAAAAGTGTGACGTCCAAAGGGTGGCGCTTTTGAGATGTGGTGTTTGCGATGACTGCTGTTTATACCTAGGACAGCTCAGCTTCTCAGAGACCTCAATACCGCTACTCGGCTCTCCACAACATCTTTCTTCGGACATATTATGTGTTTTCCAACTCATAATGTGGAGAAACATATGCATTAAGGCCCAATGAATAGAATAGAATAGAATATTATTTATTTCAGCATAGGTACACAGTTATACAATACATACACAGGAAGAAAGAAAAAACTTATAACTAACTTGTACACTGTCACTACACTGAAAAAGGTGAACACTCAGCATGATGCCGGGTCCTACTGGAGTAGTACCTGACGCTGGTCTTCCGTGAACACCTGTAGGGAGCGTAGTTGCGCGCAGCTACCAACTAAATACAGTAGAGTTATAAGATAACTATATTAATTGTATTAATTACGATAATACACAACGAAGCGGCAATGAAGCAGTTGACATCAAATGATAGTATGACTAGCATGGTCTGGAAAATGTAACATATGGACTTAATATTATAAATACGAAAGTGTGTCTGGCTGACTATATATATAAATATAATACATAAAATAAATAAATAGTCTAAACAGTTACAGTACCTAAAATTCGAAATGACTCTATTTTTTGCTTATCTTTGCTTTTTGAAATGACTCTGACACTACTTTTTGCTTGGACAGAAGATAACTTTTTAGTTTAACTTTAAAAGACTGTAAAGAAGTTAGTTGCTTAAAAGGTGGTGGCAGGTAGTTCCAGCATTTTGTGGCGGTATACTTAAAACTGCCACGAAATGCTGCAGTTTTGTGTTTTGGACACATGAGTAGAGTGGATAATCTTTGGCGCTGCAAAAACCGGAGCTTCTCATGCAGGTATCGAGGTGCTTGAGACTTCACAATACCGAACAGTAGGCAAGCAAAGTGAAGTGAAGGATGGATGGCAAACGTGCTCGGAGTGGAGCATGTGTGAGATAGTCGATGGCTGGTGGCAGTCTGCAGTCTGCACCGTGCAGTCCACACGGTTTATGACCGCGACCGCACGAAATGGAGACAAACTACAAGTGGTCGCAATCCTCAGCAATGATAAAACGAGAAAGATGAAGATACGTCTCAGTGAGACTGGTGCTAGTACGACAAGAAAACCATTAAAGGGAAGCCATAGCAGTCCATTATGTCTAGCAAATTTCAAGGATATTTAAAGATAAGCCATGGAAAGCATGAGAAAACAGAGTCACAGAGCGATACAGATCGGATCGAAAGTAATTGGGACCAGTGGTGGCAGCATGGTTCCATTTTTATCGCCTGTCATTATGCCTGTCACTTTCGTACTTACATACTTGTTAGAATGTGATAGGCATGGTGACAGGTGATAAAAATGCGACCGTGCTACGAGCGCTGGTAACCCCTTAATGCAAGCCAGTTACTAGCAAAAGTAAGTTATTATATCCTATATTCATTTACAAACGCGACCCTAATTTACTCACAACCTATTCAAAACTATACGTAGATTACGTAGTTCACTTACCACCATTCAGGTTTATTAAAATTTTCAAGAAAAAACAACAAATTAATGATTTTTCTGTAGAAACTTGAAAGTCAAGGTCACGCCGATTTTACGCCGAAAACACGCCGCCGCCGGCGATTTTTTGGAAAACGCCGCCGCCGATCGTTTTTTAATCGGCGCACACGTCTAATGCTATTCAGGAAGATCAAATTTCGGCAAATGTCCGCAGCTGTCTTTGAGTGATTTCTACGTGATGCTGTTAAGGTTTTCGGTTTTTTTATAAGCTATTATAAGCACAGCCAACAAAACCTTCTTTGCAAAATTTCTGCAACCTCCTTTGCAGTAAAAAATAGCTTGAATAATTTAGATAGATATTAGTTGCTACTATCGACATTAGCAAGTTGCACTGTCGATAAACTACTTATTACCGGTAAAAAAGTCTCCCTAACCTCCCAAGACAAGATAATTTATTGTAATACATCAACATTTAAATTGTGCACTTTATCAATACCATAAGGTTCAGTATTGCATAAAGTTCAAGCTACGGTACAGTATTGTCACCTGCTTGTTCCCACCGGCGGTTCACCAGAGTTAGTATAATAAAGCCTGAAGACATTTGTATGTTCTGCAGCGTGCAATTATTAATATTTGAATCTTTATTAACCTTTTGGACGCCAATGACCGATATATCTGCACCGTAGGTTCAACGCCAAAGACCGATTAATCGGTCACAGACCCCAGAGCAACATCGACTTACGTGCATATACATAAAGTTCAACTTCAGTTTTGACACTTCAATTATGTGGCGTCTGAGTGACCGCTTTTGTGTTTGACTTGGCGTGGAAAAGGTTAAGTTGCTAAGATATTTTGATTACCAATTTCTTGGTTGCATCCTAACAAAGCCCGTTGTCTGTTGGTCCGTTGGCACGTGGTTAGGCCCTAATTTAAAGCTATCGCCTATCAGTTTAAACTAGATAGTGGTATATTATCTCCATCTCCGCTCGTAATTCCTTTTATGTTTTTTTGTCACGTATATTGTCATCACAGACAATCCAACCTCTAGACATAGCATAGTCGCGCTACCCCCTCTGCCACACATACGGTAGCATTACTCCATCTTAGAGTCAATCCCGTGCCATGATTGGTCCGTGTCTTTGAACGGACCAATCACGGCACGGGATTCGCTCACCTCGTCCCCCCGCACCCCCGTATTTTTGGCAGCATCGGTTTCATGAAAGAATTGGCCTAAGCTCAGTCTAGAGGTTGGATTGTCAATGATTCTGATTTAAACTTTCACGATTTTTACACATTATTAAATTATACAACGGGACTTAATCGCGTATCTAAGTTTTAAGATTTACCCCCGACGTTTCGAGGACGGCGTTGTCCCCGTGGTCTCGGAGAAGACTGGCTTAAGTTGACATCAGCATCGTCTAACCGCGCGAGTTTTTCGAACTACGCGCACTTGGTCTTGTTTATCCGCTTGAACGTTTTGCGCACTAGGGATGTCACTCTGTCGACACACAACACTAACGATATTCGATTTATCGACTGTCGATATTCGTTTACGCTTACATTTACTAATGATTGTCATTGACTATACTAATGTATCTGTTAACAACTTGTGTTAGGCTGCTACTATTGTTCGTGACTAGACTCACAAATGTTATATCGGTCGGCGTTACAGCACCGCGTCGGTGCGAATAAAAAAATCGCCATGTATTTTTTAGCTACTTTACAGGAGACAAAAATACTGTTTATTTTCCTGTTCGTAATATATTTGTTGCACCTGTATTTTTTTTCTGGTAGATCAATGGTTTTTACATGATACTTATGCAGAAAATAAACAGTTTTTTTCGTAAATTTTTACAATATAAATTATTTTAACCAGAATTTTGCTACATAGCGACTTAAATTTGGTTCACTTAAAATAGTCATGTGTAAAGTTTACACATAGCGATTTGTTGCCAAAGTAACGTAGCACGAGAAATGATACATAGCGGATTTTAGGGTCAATAAATCGCCATGTGCAACATTATCGCCATCACCCCCGACAGAAAACAAGGCATTTAATTTCGTTATGTGCAAAAAAATCACATAGCTATTTTTTTGTACAAATTTTGTTAGTTATTTTCAGAACTAATATAGATATAAAAAAATATTGATATAGGTCGACGGGAAATTCAAAAAGGAATTAGAATATGCCAAAAACAAAAAATCGTAAAAAAACACATAGCGATTTTTTCATTCGCACCGACGACGCCGGTGAATCTCTTACTCTTATGCATTTTACTATCTCGCACTCGCTTCCAGAAAAGGCAATCATTTTATGTGACGATTTATTGATCCCTTGCTAAACGCTGAACTTGTTCGTAAATCATCCATTTGGACACCTTTCTGATTTCAAACCCGTAACGACGCAAGAGACGAAATTTTCCTTAAAATATCTGCCATTTCAAAGACCAGATCCGAATGCCATAATGTTAACTTAAAATGACGTATGTTGTTATGAAAATACATGCAGATAATACTTTGGGTTTGGAAGAGCTATAAAGTGTGGTCTTTGTAGACTTAACACTATGGTACCTAAATCTAAATTGACTGCATTGTGGACGGAAATTTATATTTTGATTGAATACATGATTTATAACAAGATTTATAGATTTATTAGTGTGGGTGGATTAAGTTATAAAAATAATTTAAATTTTTTCAATTATAATAATTCAATTATAATACTTATAAATCTTTATTGACCCAATTACATAACACAAAATGGTTACATTATAAATCACGGGCTTAATGTGGCTAGCGTACTTTTTATAAATAAACAAACATTCTAATAAGATAACACAAGGCTGTGATATTTCAAGGGAGTCATTATCGTTCATAACACATCAGAGAAACATTAGCGACAGCAACTTGTTAATATTATAAATGTGTGGGCCAAGCTGGAATCCGAAGAGTAATTAATGTTACTGCTACAGTCTATGATAAGGAATCTGTGGCGTTGTCAAGTTTTAAAAAAACGTGCTTTAAGTTTCACGGCTGGATAAGATGGCGATGTGGATTATATATTTGTGTTAAAAAATTTCACACATGTCATTATTAAAGTGTCAAGTCTTACGTTCAAGTCTCATGCTTTTAAATAGGTACACATTATTTCTAAAAAAACACCAAAAAAGCAACCAATCTTATATTAATATTTAGAGTGCTAAACATCCTAAATATAATATAAACGATTTTATGAATCTGTCATAAAGGCGTGTTCTCGTCGAAGTAGGTCAGCTTTAACTTTGTTGACAACGAATATTATTTACTTATATTATACCCAATGGCATTTACAGTAAAATCGCACTGTAATTAAATATCAAGCCTAACTGTATGCATAACATTAGACAGTCTAATCCTACGGCAAATTTCTACATAATGTCTGTGACCAATCTGCCGTGGTACCGTGAAATATGTCGCTTCCTCCAAAATGTTGTAACGGTTGTTAGATCACATTACATGCTTACACATTAAGTTACACGAATATCAAAAATGGGGACATTAAGGGACATTAAAAAGGTAACTATCGCTCTTGGCATTTAGTAATAAATAATACTTATTTAATATTATGTTTCAAGTAAAAAAAACTGTTTAAAAGTTTGGCCCTTAGGGTAACATTCCATTACTGACCGCAGCTGCACTACTACTGGTACTGAACGCGTCGCTGTTACTGTCAATTTCCATAGTAAAATGAACAGTAGTGCAGCTGCGGTTGGAAATGGACTGTCACCATTAGATAACAAAGTTATGATATAGGTCAACCAACTATAAACCGCCATATTATTTTTACCACCCTCGATCAAATAAATAAATTTAAACCAAAACTCTCATCACAACGCGTCTACCTACATCGTTACTGAATAAGTTTTGATTACACATAATCAAAACTTATTGGCTGTGTACCACAGTTACTGAAGTCATAACAAGCAAAGTTTACAATATGGTGCGATGCTCCGTCGAATGACGCGACGATGAATAAACACTCTCAAGAGAAATCTTTACATCGGGGCGTAAACATAAAAGTTTATGGCAATTTTAAAAGGATATTTTCTATGGACGACAGTAAAGTATTGCATGCTAGAGTGCTACAGAAAGTTATAGCCGAGCGAACGTCTATTTTGCGTGTAATATTAAGTAAACTTTGTGATAGTAGATCAAAGAGGGGGTCATTGAGGACATCGTGAGGTTAGTCATGTCTAGAGGTGGAAATCATTCAACCTAAGACACTCATGAGGATGAGGACTTTTGTTTTTCTTTTAAAGGGAAGCGAAATATACACCACCGGATGGAATGTGTAAAGAATTAGTTTAACCCTTTAACCGCCAGAGTCTGATATATAAGACATTACATATCCAGCTCATTTCGCCACAGTCTGATAAATAAGACAAAGATCTGATTTGGTTTTGACAGCACATTTATAACTCCCGTAACTATGCCAACCTTACTCTGCGTGGTACAATTACTGTCGGTGGCGACACGAGCACGCTCGATCAAAAATTGCTGGCGGTTAAATGGTTAAAACAAACATAAAGTTAAGCATGTTCCCTTTATGACGACGCTCCTTGATTTTATAATATTTCAAACTTTTAAATATTAAAACATGCTTTACTTTTAAATTAAAAGCTTTGCCAGAAAAAAGTGTGCCATCAGCTTTTTAGAAATCTTTTTAGAATCACGAAAACTTTGGATTTAAAAAGAGAAAAATAAGTGTCCTACAAAATAATGACAGTTTTGAGACGCATTTTTACATACGTTTTGCATGGAACGTCACAAAACGGACCCCTACCTATAATTTGTATGAAAACCTGGGAACTTTTTTTTAATCAAGTCCTCGTAATCCTCGTGAGTCGAAATAACCCAGAATTAGGTATATAGTTTTTTTTGACAAAAAATGAAATGGTACACTTTTTCTGAAAATACCCTTAATACAGCTTGGCCGCACAAGTATCACATCTTTAAAGTTATGTTTCACATAAAAAATGCGTAGGTACTTAGAATTTTCATGCGTTGTCGAGTTGTCAACTATGCGGCAAGACATAGTTTTATCGAGTTTCCAGTTTGTGAGGCATTCAAATCCCTATTTTGCCCGCGTTATTGTAGCTGTCAGTATGTAAACGGGGCATTCAGCGCTGAAAATATTATAGCCATAAGATCCTACGACCAAAAATAACGAACTATTTTCCATGGATGCGTCCGAAAGTTCCGAAAACAATTTAAAATGCGAATAAAAATTTAACGGTGAACTATTAAAATGCACGTCCATGGCCGCAAAACAGACATGACGTGAGTAGGTTGATGACTTTTTAATTACTCCGACGAGATCAATGACTCGTGAGCGCAATTTTGTATCAGTTTTCGCAATTTCCCGATACAGTGACGTGATGACCAGATAAAATGCTAATTTACGTGGTATTCATTGCTTTATTGCACGCGTCACTAAAATGCAGCTAAAATGTAGTGAGTACCTATTCCGCCTATTCCTAGACCAGTGCCATTTGTATTATCACTACATACCTGTGTTTAGTGATAATGCAATATTGTGGTATCAATGAGCTGGTTTAAATAATGAAGACAGACTCCTTTAATAAAATAATTCAACCTAGTCAAGTTCGGGTTAGTTACAATCCGACTGTATAGTAATAGAATGTGAAAAGCTACATCCAAAGTAGGTATAGAGTGCGGCCCAGTAAAACACCGAATTTATCCGAAAGTAAACCCAGAGGGCCTACCGCGAACCACGTTCGAAGTGTTACCTCCCTGTCACACTTACGTACGAATTTACAAGTGCGACAGAGAGGCAACACGTCGAACGTGGTTCGCGGTAGGCGCTCTGTTCATCCTCGTGACTTACACTCATATTGTGTGCCTTGAAGAGAGTCTACCGTACAAAGCAATTAAACTAAGCACAATGTAAAGTAAGCTCCCAGCCGCACCCTTGCCCTTTCACCCGGTCATGCCTCGGCAAATCTAATGGCGAACAATGACATTAGGATCGGCCCGTTCTAAGAATAAGTAATAAATTGAGAACAAATTAGTTGCAACCGTTACAATAAAATTGAATTTACTCAACACTAATGGAATGAGTTGAGAAATACCGTTGACAATATCGTCTTCAGATGTTTGATACAAAGTTGTGTAAAGGTTATGATATAATATTTTAGTCTAGTAAAGAGTGGCTAGGCGTTCATAAAATTCGATGGCCAACGACTACTTGTCATAGTAAAAGTAGGTAGGTACCTACTATGTTGAACACGGACCACGCAATAAAAAGCAACTAAATAGTTATGTCGCTTAAATAAAACATTAAAAAAATAAACTAGTTTAATAATTAAGATTCAATTACCTGCATTATGTTAAATTAAACTACATTAAATCTCATTGAAAAAAAATCTTCACTATGAAACAGTTGAACATCTTATTTATAGCTTTAGATTGCAGATCAGATAATTCTAAAATTTATATAAATATTGTTTATTAGGAAACGTTTAAAATTTATTTCGTATACAAAACAAGGAGTTTTCGTTTGACAACGAAAATAAAAATATATTTATACGTGTTGTAACTTTACTTACTTACTAATAAACAAGTTTCTACTTGAGTGATAATTTCGCTAAGTGAATATTATGTAACGAAACTTGCGGTCAAAGAAGCTTTTGTATAATGAAAATGTCAAAAGGGCAAGTGTGGGTCGAGTGCGGGTTTCTCGGTGACTGGAACTTAATATGTATCTCTACGTGGTTTTTGATTTGAATTTTACGAACTTTAAAGGGCTCTGCAGATTCAAAGGCGTATTTCGGTTGGGTGAATCGCCTATGCAGTCGTGCCTGACCTATGGGTGATAACGAGTGACATCTCTGGAGTAGCAAGCGCAGTGCTATGGTGTACGTTTACTATCAGATAGAAGGTGAAACTTTTTCCATACAATGAAGTAAGTACATGTGATATTATTTAAGTATTTTTAATAATGTATAATTTAGTTATTAAGGTTCAAAATTGTATCCGACGATCACATATAAGTAATAAGCAATTACTAAATGTGTTATTTTAAGTAGGTACATTATATAGGTGCCTATTAAAACTGCATTGCAGAGATAAATAAACTGAATTGACCTAGAATGTAAATTAAAATTGAAATTGACATAGCTTTATTTTCTAATACTACAAATATCGTCGGGTGACAAGTAAAAGTCACTAAGTACTATCAAAAAATTAAAGTAACAATGCACTTTATTACACTTGTAACACGGTTTATTGTCCAATAATTTCAATGATTTTTACTTGTCACCCGACGATATCAATAATTGATCTCAAAGTACCTACTTTACTTTATACAGACTTTAGTTAGTGTAAGGTAATCAAAACAATGTGAGAGTAATTTATTTTCATGATTCATGATATTTGTCTAAACGAAATTCATAAAAGAGTTCCACGGTATTCAAAATTGTATTATTTTTTTTCAATAATATATTAGGTAAATCAGCTACATGAATGTAATATAAAAAGCGGCCAAGTGCGAGTCGGACTCGCCCATGAAGGGTTCCGTATTTAGAGGATTTATGACGTATTAAAAAAAAACTACTTACTAGATCTCGTTCAAACCAATTTTTGGTGGAAGTTTGCATGGTAATGTACATAATATATTTTTAGGGTTCCGTAGCCAAATGGCAAAAAACGGAACCCTTATAGATTCGTCATGTTTGTCTGTCCGTCTGTCTGTCCGTCTGTCTGTCCGTCTGTCTGTCCGTCTGTCTGTCCGTCCGTATGTCACAGCCACTTTTCTCCGAAACTATAAGAACTATACTGTTGAAACTTGGTAAGTAGATGTATTCTGTGAACCGCATTAAGATTTTCACACAAAAATAGAAAAAAAACAATAAATTTTTGGGGTTCCCCATACTTCGAACTGAAACTCAAATTTTTTTTTTCATCAAACCCATACGTGTGGGTATCTATGGATAGGTCTTCAAAAATGATATTGAGGTTTCTAATATCATTTTTTTCTAAACTGAATAGTTTGCGCGAGAGACACTTCCAAAGTGGTAAAATGTGTGTCCCCCCCCCTAACTTCTAAAATAAGAGAATGATAAAACTAAAAAAAATATATGATGTACATTACCATGTAAACTTCCACCGAAAATTGGTTTGAACGAGATCTAGCAAGTAGTTTTTTTTTAATACGTCATAAATCGCCTAAATACGGAACCCTTCATGGGCGAGTCCGACTCGCACTTGGCCGCTTTTTTTTAGTTTTATCATTCTCTTATTTTAGAAGTTACAGGGGGGGGGGGGCACACATTTTACCACTTTGGAAGTGTCTCTCGCGCAAACTATTCAGTTTAGAAAAAAATGATATTAGAAACCTCAATATCATTTTTGAAGACCTATCCATAGATACCCCACACGTATGGGTTTGATGTAAAAAAAATTTTTGAGTTTCAGTTCTAAGTATGGGGAACCCCCAAAATTTATTGTTTTTTTTTTCTATTCTTGTCTGAAAATCTTAATGCGGTTCACAGAATACATCTACTTACCAAGTTTCAACAGTATAGTTCTTATAGTTTCAGAAAAAAGTGGCTGTGACATACGGACGGACAGACAGACGGACAGACGGACAGACAGACAGACAGACAGACAGACAGACAGACATGACGAATCCATAAGGGTTCCGTTTTTTGCCATTTGGCTACGGAACCCTAAAAACGAAGCGTTTTTTACTACATTAACTCATCCTCCGACATACATGGGCCCAAAGCCAACCCATTAACGTAATCCACGAATAATGCCTCGTAAGATAATGATAAATTGTCTGCCACCTTCTACGATTATTTTTTTTGATAATAATGAACTTAAGGATGTTTTTGAAAAAAAAAATCGTTAATGTAAATTTGATTGATATATGCTTAATCCTTTAAAGGGTATGTTTTAAGCCTATATTAAAATCCAATCTGCTCCAGTAATTTTGACGTCCCTGAGTTTGTAGTAGTTTGTATTTATGTATTTCTTTCATCTTTTTATATTTCTGTTATTCAAGATCTTTTTATCAATATGTTTTAAAGACACTTAAAAAACACACAATACGTATTATAATATATGTTTTATATGTATGAATTATATTGCGAGCATAAACTGTCTCAGAATAAAGATCATATAGTCACACTAACGTCTTTTGAGCGTCGGCGTCTAGTCAGCACTATGGAAAATAGCGTCGCTCCGCAGTTGCGCCAACGTTGCGTCGATCAGCACCCATAAAGTTGACTAGACGCCTACGCTCGGGAGACGCTAGAGTAGGGTGACCCTAAATCCCGAGAGTTCAATGGAAAATATGTCAAAGATAAAAAGAATTCGAAGTAGACCCCGAAGGAAAGTTATTATCGATGGTGAATAGAGGTATTGTTATTTTCTTAAATATTTTTAAAGCTCTCTAGAGCTTCTAGTACTCGTACAAATAAAAACCTTGATTAGATGGTCGGTGCCCCAACTTAAGTACCATACTAATTGTATAGAAAAGTAGCTAGCTTACAACCCTGTTTTAATATGCTATTACGATTTTAGGTAACTAGGTATTACCCCTAATAAAGATCAAAGGTTTAATTCATTTAATTGTAATTAATTATACAGTGTGTGCTCAAATCCGTCACCGAGCTCTGTTTAACAAGACCGCATCAAACGTGCCACCGAATGTCAACAAACTGAGTCTCAAGGTACAAAACTTGCTAGACCACTACAATTCAGAAGCGGATTAAGGACACGCCTTGCCAAGCAAATGTACGAGTAAGATGATTTTCTTGGGTGAAACTTTGTGTGAAGCAGAGCACTTAATTTGCCGCAAAAACAAGCTTAGCAGGGAAAAGCAGGATTCGAATTTATTTTGTTTTACCTAATATACACTTGGTTGTATTTGGGTAAGAGCTAAGTCTTAGATCGGCGGTTTAGGTAGCGTACAGAATCACGCCATGACATGACATTGCGTTGCGTTACTTGCGTTAGATACTCTACCCTGCTGCTGGAGACAAAGCTTAAAAAAATCTGACTCTGTGTTGTGGACAATACCAAATAAATATACCTTTACATCATTAAGCACAGCTGTTGACACTAACTTCAATAGTCAATAGTCAATAGTCAAAATATACTTTATTCATGTAGGCCTAGCAACAAGCACTTATGAATCGTAACATACTTATAAATTATCTTAAGCTAATTATCAGAGCAATTTATTGATGTTATTATTCCATAAGAATATTGGATTATTATACAAATCAAATTAAACACAAATTAAATTAAATTAAGAATTTCACAAAAGAATCGTCAAACATAAAAAAAATTGTATAAAAAACACTAGTCTAGAATGTTTCTAGAATAAAATCTAAATGTCAAATAAATAAATAAAAAACACAAAAGAAGTATATACATCGGAATATCAATTTCCTCATCATTAATCAAATATACCTAAAAAATAATCATTTCGAATAACAATTAATCCCACGTTGTCTTATCATTCATATAGTCTTGTGTGGTATAATACGCTTTAGAAATAAGTTTACGCTTTACATAAAAAATTCTTAAATTTATTAATAGATAATTCAGTAATATGGTTTGCAAGTTTGTTATAAAATCTCACACAATTACCCATGAACGATTTTTTAATTTTATGGAGCCGAGTGAAGGACTGCGAGCTTATGTTTATTTCTAGTATTAATATTATGAATTTCACAGTTTTTTCTAAAATTTACAATATTTTTATGTACATACAGAATATTCTCATAAATGTATTGACAGTGCACTGTCATTATGTCAATTTCCTTAAATTTATCTCTAAGTGAGTCTCTGTGGTTCATTTTGTATATTGCTCGAATAGCCCTCTTCTGCAGAACAAAAATGGTATTTATCTCTGAAGCACCACCCCACAGTAAAATACCATATGCCATAATGCTATGGAAGTAACTAAAATATACTAATCGAGCTGTTTTCACATCAGTTAACTGACGGATTTTGCTCACTGCAAAAGCTGCAGAACTCAGTCTATTCGAAAGAGTAGCAATATGGGGACCCCACTGGAGTTTAGAATCTAAAGTTATACCAAGAAAAACTGTACTATCAACTAATTCCAACTTATAATTTACTAACAGCAAAATTTTGACCATCGGTGAACCTTAATGTGTTTATAATAAGGTTTACGAATATCTGTCAGTGTGGGTGATGTACCTACTTACAAATTATCGAACCTGTCCTTAACCCGCGTCGTTCAAGACGTGTACTTACTTACAACACCAAGTCACCAACAAGGTCCGAACCGAACGTACATGCGTATTTAACTACGTAATTAACGTCAGAGAAAGTGTTCACAGTGGGAATTTGTAATATACACACATGAGAACCTGAGAGGTGAAAGGTTAGGTATCCATAAACTATTAACATTATAAAGGAATTATACCTACTTTATGAATTATGATATACAGCTACAAACTACGATGTCAATATTATGTATTTAAAAATGTAATAATGATGTTACTATGATTGGCTTAGCCGGTTGTATTTTAGTATTAATCATTTTTGCTTTGTAACCCGTGGAAACCTAATGATTTAAATTAACGTAGGGTGTGAAGTGAAATAAGATTTTACGAATTTTATATTTTGTACCTCGCAACCCTGTTTTAATATGCTATTACGATCTAGGAGCTAATAGCTTATTTTTATTTTTAATTATTGTATTCATATTTTAGGCGTACTTGTATAATTATCTGTTTGAAAAATTCCTTACATTTTCTTATACAAAAAGAAAATTGCTACGAAAAAAACATGAACAATAATTTGTGGTTCCGTTTGACATTTGAATCATAGAAAGTCAGTATTTTCCTACATACTTAATTAATTTAAGTATCCATACTTTTTTTTCTAGTATTTTGTTTATCTCTTTTTCACTTTTGTATAAGTAATCTTTTACCATTACTCTTAGTTTCTTGCGTTAGTTACACGTATGTCTAAACACTTTATCAAACCACGTCCCGAAAATAGGTGAAGTGCGGCGAAACGCGTCGTCGTTGTCACTCACAGATCACTATTCATTCTTAGATGGAGCATATTTAATAAATCGCGCACATCTTTAGAAAAAATGCCACTTTGAATAAACGTGATTTTATGTGTTTCTTGTGTTTTTTCTACTCAGAAACACGAGATTTTGTGATCGTAATAAAAAGAGTCCATTTTTTCCTGTTGTGTACCTAACCATAATTTATAAAATTTGTTGTGATGAAACGAGTTCGCGATTTTGGGTAGAAATAATATAAAATCAAAGAAAAGTTCACGTTTGGTAATTTAATGGTCAATGGCTTACCATTTATATGATACGCTGTTTAGATGCATCTCATATACCTACCTTATAACTTTAATTAAAACCTGATATTAACAATGTATTTATTTACATATATAATATATTTCGGGGATCTCGGAAACGGCTCTAACGATTTCGATGAAATTTGCTATATGGAGATTTTCGGGGGCAAAAACTCGATCTAGCTAGGTTTTATCTCTGGGAAAAAGCTCATTTTTGATTTTTTATAATTATGTTTTCCGAACAAAGCTCGGTCAATCAGATATTATGACGTTAATTGCGTACTTTTGAGTTACATTACATCTTTTCTACTTACCCACCAATCGAACCGAAGATTTGTGTGCATCAGTCGTAATATAAGCAAGATCTACTGGGATACAATCGACGGTGTCACCACACATTGCGACACACACTGGCAAAGCTTATATGCCTGGCAGACTGCGAGGCACGTACTCTCCAGTTTTTATAAGATTTTCAATGTAGTGGTGTGTAGGTTAATGGAACGGCTGTTTACCTTTATTTTTAGCTCGGGGTGTTAGAAAACACAAATATACATAGATTACTAAAATTCCTTTTCATGTTTTATAGTCGGATTACAAAGAAAACAAAGTTTCTTTAAAGTTAAGCTGCCTAGATGTACGCAGTTAAGTTGTAAAGATAATTTTAAAGGTACAATAATGCCTGCAATAATGTTACTCTTCGAAGGCCGCAAACATATCTAAGTGTAAGGCCTGAGTGGACGCTCGGAGCGGAGCGTTCGGCGGGGCGTGCAGCGTGGCGTCGGGCTCACAAGTGATTTGAGCAGCGTGCACTAAGGCCGCTCCTATACGTTTGCATTTGTATAACATGCACGCCGCACGCCCCGCCCCGCTGCACGCCCAACTCGAGCGTCCACTCAGGCCTTACACTAACACGCTCTTATGTCTCTACAAATAAGACCGTGTCAGAATTTTTTGCGGCCTTCGTTGTGTAACATTTCATTGCAGGTGACTCTAGAAGACGAATTGAAATGACACATTGCAATGGTGATAAAAAATGCATATCAATTATCTTTCCTCGACAAAACTTCAGTTAGGCGTCTGCCAAAACGAACAGGAAATCAATAACAATATTTTTATTCATAATTAAAGTTTAGCAGGAAGGTTACATTGAACCCGCACCCCCCCCCTAATAAAGTTCGATGTCGTCAACTGTTTGAGCGGGCGTCATTTGTTTTATTTTAAAGCCCCTTAAATATCGTCAGGAAAAGAAGCCATGCTGTTTTGAGTTTGATGTCGTCGTGTCGTCCGTATAAGGTTCATTTGAGACTGATTTCTGACTGAAACTTAAGTCGTTTTTAAATTAGAAATGAAGTGATGTCAATGCGCACGGAAAAACATTCGAATAAGAACATCTTGTTTATGGCCCTCAAGTCTTTTGCTTCTGCATTTCGTCAATTAAGATTGATTCGTGCATCTCAATCGGAATTTTACCGCTTCTGGAAATCAATGTTTATTGCTGTAAGGCAACAAACATTGATTATTTTCCTAAAACAGGTCACCGTTTAACCGGCAGTGGTTCATCTATGTTGGTAGTCAATGGATTTGTAAACAAACTTAATTACATATTTTCTCTTATGATAAATAGGATTTTGTTTCTCGTTTTCTAGACGCATATCCGAAATGTCTAAGTAGGTATACTAAAGTACTATACATTTTGTATATAATAGCATTAATATGAGGTTTACCTATTTCTCTCTGACAGTTACCTATTTAACATCACTCATATTAAGCAATACCCTGAGGTTACCTACAGACGGTTGCAAATGAATAAAGTTTTCTTAATTATCAACGTGGTTAATGATCCAATCATTTACTATGCCTCGGGCAAAACTTATTGAGAATTATTGCTAGCGTTAATTGTAGTCAAAAGTTTTAAGATTATGAATTTATCTTTTAAGTTTTCATACCGCATCAAATATGCTTACGGGATTCCAATCATTTCCAGTTTTAAATATCTTTAGCACCCAGAAAAACCGGCCAAGTGCGAGTCGGACTCGCGCACGGAGGGTTCCGCACCATCAACAAAAAATAGAGCAAAACAAGCAAAAAAAAAAACAAGCAAAAAACGGTCACCCATCCAAGTACTGACCCCGCCCTACGTTGCTTAACTTCGGTCAAAAATCACGTTTGTTGTATGGGAGCCCCACTTAAATCTTTATTTTACTCTGTTTTTAGTATTTGTTGTTATAGCGGCAATAGAAATACATCATCTGTGAAAATTTCAACTGTCTAGCTATCACGGTTCGTGAGATACAGCCTGGTGACAGACGGACGGACGGACGGACGGACGGACGGACTGACGGACAGCGAAGTCTTAGTAATAGGGTCCCGTTTTTTACCCTTTGGGTACGGAACCCTAAAAATCGACAATGTAAATCTGCCATCGCAATCTTTATTTAAAATTCAACGTTATCATTTTACTCATTGCTTATAATCTGGCTTCATTACAAATGCAAATTAGTTCCCTTGAGCTGATGACTGGTTGACTGACAAGACAAATTGTCCGCGAACTATCCACCTAATGATATTTGCCACTTTATGCAAGACGCGTTCCTTGCGTAATTGTTTAATTTCGAGGTGTTAGGGACGAGAAATTTTTGAAAGAAAATTCTGCGACCCCTTTTGCCGCTTAGACCGTTTAGTCTAATTATTTTAGTTTTCGTGACCTTTTTAAAATGATTATCACGCATAAAAGATTTTTAATAAGCAATTGATTAACCATTTAGGTATATTAAACTTAGGTCCAATCTTTACTTCTGACTTATTCTCAAAGTAAAGATTTTTCAGTTATGACCAATATGCTCATGTCATGAGGAAACTAGGTGCCTAAGAGATAGACTACTAAAATCGTAGTCATTCGCATTTCCTAATTATTTTATATAATTTAACGTTATGTATTACGTATAATTTCTTCTAGTATAACTTATCTGAATTATGTACATTACATATCATACGATAAAATTTACAAGTATGTAAGTAAAATAGTAAGTACTCAGTCCCGTTTCCTGTTACTCTAAAAACGTTATCCCTTACTTAATTCCCTTGCTTTTCAGATTTTAAACAGATTCTCCACAACACGTTTTATTCTCTCTATCCTTTCAATATAAGGTAATAGAATTTGCAAAATAATAGACGAAGACTCTAAAGGTATCACAAAGTTACGTAAATTGTATACAAAGCTTTGGAAAAATAAAGGATGGCTAGTCTAGCCCTAATTTACATGAATAGCGGCAGGCGAGCGCTCTTTGTCTTTTAAGTTGCTATTAATTATTCCGTTTTATGGTAATAAACCCGCAGAGGCGTCAGACTTCGCCTTTTTTGGTCCATGGCATATGGCGGGCAAGCAAAAAGATAACTTAGGAATAATCTGCCACCGACATACTTCTAGCGCGGTGTACCGGATTAAAGAGGATGCAGTTTCGTGTTTTTATAAAACAAAATGCTAACTCATTGTTATAACAACGCAACAATGTCATAAATTTAATATCTGATTTAAAAGCCAGAAGGAATAAAGGGTTTATTTTTTAAATGGGGTATGAGGGCAGCTAACCAAAATGGGCTTAGGAGATAATTCCCAATTTTTTAATTAACGATTATTGACATTTACAGATTTTGTACAAAAATACACTCAGCGACCAAATCGTCAATTTTGTCTTTTTTGTGCTAATCGATCCCATTTCTATCCAGGATCAAAGGCTTCTTCGAGACCATATTGACAATAGGTATTGACGATTTTTTCGATACTAAAATGTTTTTCTAAAATCTGCATATGTGAGTTATTGTTAATTAAAAAGTTGGGACGCTCTTCCATTTTAGCGCAACAGGACAAGATGTGGTAGCTCTCAAAGTTTAGCTTATTGTTCTAAAATAAACTTACATAAGAAATGAGCAAATTCAAATAGCGCACGTGTATTGACAATAAACTCTGCATCCATTCGTGAAGGCATTGACCCGCATTGGAACTTACAAGGCCATTGTTTATAGATTTCTGTATCAGAGGCGTAGTCCTAAACTCCCAAACTCCCATTTATCAATAAAGTGACATCCCAAGGGTTTCCCAAGTTCCAAATGACGGAAAACATGACGAAGACAGCACAGTTCGTCCACCTGCAGCGTATCTGAATAATAAATCAACCAGTATCGATCAGCTGTCCGAGTCATTAGCCTTCTACTTGTCAGCTGATACTGTCAATGATTCACGCATGCAAAAGTATGTCATTAACATACAATATCGCATTAAATTAAGAAGCATAGTAAGTAAAAGTGAAATAATTTTATTAAGTAAGTATTGCCAGCAATGAGATAAACTAACAAAACAAAACAGTCATGTGTGTCATTTACCTAATCATATCTTCATATCGTGCCTAAATAAAAATAGACGAATATTTGTTTTAGGTTTCATTTAAATTACGTTATAATTATGCTACCAACATTTGTCTGGAATACTCTTAAAATCCGTTTGTTTAAGATTTGATTTTTCGTTTTAATAAAAAATTATCTAAATATATACCATGTGTGGAACATTTAGTGCAAAATCATTTTGGGTTCAACATTATTGCAAATTTCATTGAATGACATAGGTTAATTTTAGTCACTTGTTTAAAACAGAACAAACAATTCACTCCCAAAATATACAGTCACAGAGTTCCCACAAAGAGTTTTAGACAGCCACTAAAAGCATGATATCTGAATTCCAATTATTTGACTGCAACAATGGCTGGCACTTCGTGTGGAATTTATATCCGGCTCTAACGATGCCAATCCTACTCGATTAACGTGAGCAAATAAACGCATATTGAAGAGACCACCCGAGTGACCACCGTCTTAAATTTACAAACAAAAGGCTTATGCCAGACACATTCTACTTTGTAAATCTGATAAAGGGCTAACATAAGAGATTTTAGGTATTTTTTTAAGTTGAAACCAGATAATGGTTATGTGGCTTTCTGCCCTACTTATCTTCTTAGGTACTTATACCTTCCGCATTGAAAGGTGGTATTGGTGGTCCCT
The DNA here is from genome assembly GCF_948474715.1 of Cydia amplana. Classification (NCBI taxonomy): domain Eukaryota; kingdom Metazoa; phylum Arthropoda; class Insecta; order Lepidoptera; family Tortricidae; genus Cydia; species Cydia amplana. The sequence goes on along the minus strand of NC_086079.1, from coordinate 12,460,596 downwards.
ATGACAGTTCATATTATATAGAGTAACTAGCTGTCACGTAGTGTAGATATTTTTTTGGGAGTTTAGCATACTTATTTATTTAAACATGTAATATTTAAGAAGAAGAACTATGGTAAAAATATATATGATTGATACCCATTTCCTATACAGTTGCGATTTAACAATGTGTAAAGAAAATATAATAATCAGTTATTAAATTCAACAAATTCAACTTTTTTAAATACCTAATTAATAAATAAAAAAAATAATAAACATCAGTACTTACTGATGTTTATTATTTATTTTTTTATATTAATTATTTTAAAAAGTACGTTGAAAGTAAGTTTTAAGTAAGTTGAAAGAAAATCTTTCAAAGTACTTACTTTTTTAATAGCCTGATTTGCTTTTACTCCCGCTAGACGTGCGTGAAATACCAACTTTTATCGGCAAGTGTGATGAAAAATTATTAAAGACCATCATTGCCCTATGTTTAACAAAATCAAAACATCGCTGTAAGAGAGTGAAGTGTGTCATTAGGATTCCACGATCTATTTCCGTATCTCGGCCGATAGTTTTATGTTCTATTTCTGGTGATCGGTTACAAGACGGATCACCATGGATCAACGTTTATTGGCGGAAGGAACATGGCTGAAGTATAATAAAACGAGATTTTACGTTCGATGCAGCGCCAGCTGAGACCGATGCGCTTGCATTTCAGCGACCGAGAGAATAATGTATAATCTGATGTATTTAGGATTCGGCTAAGATATACTTATACCGTAAAATGGGGCTATTCGGTACAATTTATGGAGTAAAACACCAATAACTCCATATTTTATTTCAAAAATTTTTTTTTGTATATTTTTAATGGATAAAACGCATATTTCCCCATCATTGTATGTACTACACATGTTTGAATTGTTAACACAGAACGAGTAATGATTTTTTAAAGAGGTGTTCCCAAATATTTCATGGTTGGGCCTATATTATGGAAGTCGATGGGTCTCTCACTGGTTTTTACTGAATTTCTAAGGTAGTTCAAAAGTATGAACTTGGCGACACGTTTTATTTTTCCTTTTCCTTTTTTCCATAATCTTATTTTTCATCACAATGTAATTATGCTAAATAGGTCATCCAGAGACTGTTTCTAGTAATTTATTCGATAAACAAAAATAAATGACAATTGTTTTCAACAGATATTATCCAATTTTTTTACCTGCAATAATACAGTGCCAACCACTTAAATAGCCTCACCTATATATTGTGAGTATTATAATTATACGTGATATTTTTTATCAATATATCTTAAATTTGAATTGTACGCCCTGACGTTTATCCAACGACACATTAACAAGTCCGAACTTCAAGAGCTAATACGGGCCGTCCACATGAATAGCCTCAGTCACCTCAGTGTAACATAATCGTCCAAACCGTGCATTTAAGTTTCGCTTTCAAATATATTTTATTATGATTAGATAATACAGATGGCATTATATTAAGTACCTGCAGTAACGTGATAAACACAGTGTTTTTGTGACTATGGGACGTGGTAAAAAACTTACAAGTTTAGAAATTGAAAAGGTTAATTTTTTTTTAACTCTAAAATTATCCCATCGTGAGATAGCTAAAAAAATAGGTCGCAGCCCTAAAGTTATTATTAAATATGTTAAAAATAAGGAAAATTACGGCCACCAGTTTATAGGACGCACAAAATTTGCAACTACGGATCGTGAACGTCGACTTATTTTACGCTCTGCTTCAAATTCCACCAAGACCGCCAGGCAAATAGCTAGTGAAATAAATACTAGAGCATCTCTCTCTACAGTTCGACGGATTATTAGAACATCATCCCACCTCAAAAGAAAAAAAATCATGAGTAAACCTCCTTTGCGCGAACAACATGTGGCGGGTCGACTGTCTTTTGCTAAAAAGTACATGTGCTGGAAAACTGAGTGACGAAATGTGATTTTAGTGATGAGAAAAAGTTTAATCTAGATGGTCCAGATGGATTTAAATATTATTTTCATGACCTAAGGAAAGAACCGAAAGTACTATCACGTCATCATTCAACTCTCGGATAGGTGATGGTTTGGGGAGCAATTTCTTACTATGGTACTGTTGATTTAATTGTGGTAGACGGAAGACTAAATGCTGAAAAGTATTTAAATTTATTAAAAGAAACAAAAAGTAAGATCAGAAAAGTAATAGGTAGAAAAAAATGTTTTTTCAGCATGATAATGCTCCCATACACACGTCAGCCATTAGTTACAAAGTGGTTTGAAGAAAACCAGATTGAAGTTCTAGATTGACCATCCTTGTCCCCTGACCTGAACATCATGGAAAATGCCTGGGATTGGCTGTCTCGGCAAGTTTATTACAACGGAAAACAGTTTAGTAATAAAGAAGAACTGATTCAAGCTATTTACACTGTTTGGGATTCTGTGGACGTTAATTACATACATTCTTTATATGAATCACTACCTAATCGTATTTTCGAATTAATAAGGTCTAATGGAAGGTATACAAAATATTAAACGAAAGAGTTTTAATAACTAAACAGTATCTTTTAGCATGTGAGGCTATTCAAGTGGAAGGGCCAATTATTTGTTTGACGTTATTTCTTAAAACTTTGATTAGATAACAATAAATATTTTATTTACTATTACAAGGCTTCTTGTTTTATTTCATATTTAATGATTAATGTATATCTCCTTTTTATATTACTATGAGAAATATTAATTTTGGTGAGTGAGGCTATTCAAGTGGCTGGCACTGTAATATGTTACTTTTCGAAGGTCAAAAATATGTGTCACGCTCTTATGGCTCTACAAAAAAGATCGTGTCAGATATTTATGCGGTATTCGTTGTGTATCATATTATTGCAGGTGACTGTACAACATTTCAAGTTTTGTGTAAAAATTTAACGTTCTTTAATTTTCTATGTAGGGGTACTTACACCTACACATACTAAACTCCATAATATGTGTTGACAAAATGTAAACAAACAGAAAACTTGTGAATTAATGCGTATTTTGGGCAGTGAAACTAAATTAAACCGTTCTGTTGTTAACGCATTGTTAGCTTTGAGGTATTAATGTTCTAGTTTTCTCATGTTTTCATTTCACCTCTATATCTTTTTTCCCGGCGACCTGATAAATAGAGGACTTTGCGTCCACATCACGTTTTAACATTTTATTTTTAATTTGTTTAATGAGACAAGATTCAATCGTCGATCAGTTATTATTTAATAAAGGTAAGAATTGTTCCCAATTCTACAGATTCCCATTTGAATAATTTTACGGTTTAGACTCACTTGTTTATTCACTCGCGCGAAAAATTAAAATTATTCAATGTTAGTATGTCTCACAACAGTTTAAATTCGAAGATTCCCATTTCTTTATATTCTCAATACTATACAGATTCCCAATAAAGAATAACTACAGACTTTGGTTTTTATAAACATTTATTTCCTTTACCGACCTAAAAACATTCATCAGGGACCCCTAAATCCAACTGTCACAAAAAGTGAGTTGTCAATAAAACCAACATGAGAGATAAATTGCTGGTAATTGATTCTGAATTGTACTTGATACTCTTAAAAACCTGTTTGAGGCGAGAACCAATAAATCCAATAAAACCTTGCATTGCCCATCGCCCAACAGGTTTCTTTCCTCGAATCCGATGCCATAGAGAAATATAGTAAGACAAGAGTGCTCACTCCATACATCAGTTAGACTATTAATTTCAGTGTCTACATCTAGCATCGAGTAGCGGAACTATCAGTACTGCTACATCTATTCTCAAGTAGCAGTACTGATAGTTCCGCTACTCGATGCTAGTTGCTAATAGTCTTTTTGGTACTAAAACTGATGTATGGAGTGAGCAATCTATGTATTTTTTTCTCTATGCCGATGCTAAGAACAATTTCAAGCTTCACGGACACGTTAAACGGTTCCTACTGCACTACTCAAATGCACCTACTTCTCCATATACGGATGGCGTGTGTCAGTCGTAAACTCGTCTATTAATGTCCACCGTCAATTACTGGAATGTTTTATTTATACGGCTTCATTTGCAAAATCTTAGTGGAGAGAGTAACACTAAAGGATGTTGGATTTTATTATTGAAAAGCTTCTGAAGTTTTCAACAACGCGCCTGGGCAAATAAAGGTCAGATGATATACCTAACTGAATTGGAAAAAAAAATAGTTCGATATCATTTCTAAATATAATTTTAAAAGCGTAAAACAACTTATAAGTATTGATTAAATTGACACCATAAAATATCGTCACGCATAGCATTAATGACATAGTTACCCTTAACATATATTGCCAGTACATTATTTACCTTTGAATCGTGAATATTTTAGTGTTAATGTTAATTTATATACTATTGACGATTCAATATCACGACTTTAAGATAAAATTTGACGGGCGAGCATGTTGTGTTTTGTCCAATTATGTCCATGCACGAAGACATAACAGAGGGCCTACCGCGAACCACGTTCGACGTGTTGCCTCCCTGTCACACTTACATACGAATTTACAAGTGCGACAGAGAGGTAGCACGTCGAACGTGGTTCGCGGTAGACCCTCTGATTAGCTAAGCGGGCCCTACCAAGGTCCGATCGTTATCTCCAGACATCTGTCATGTATTTATTGTCTATTGGATGTCTCAAGCATGCAGCAATAAGCTTCTATTTGTATTTCTCGATGAGTTAAATCGTGTTTAATCATTAATTGTGGCATTGACTCATCGTCGACATTTAATTAAATAAGTATTATGACCAATTGACCATAAATTTCAGGGCTGCCAGATCGTAGAATTGGATACGAAATTCGTATAATAGAATTTTTTTCGTATAGGTAGGGTTTTTTTCGTAGTTTGGTCGTATATGTGGGTCTATTACGTATAGGTGGTCAATCGGTATAATTGGATACGAAAAAAAAAACACCGATGTCAAACTACTGACAATACTTACTTACTCGAATGGAAATGGATGAAAATCGAAGATCGCAAATTGCGAGCGTCCCTCTCTGTCACTCTTATTACGCCTTCATAGGAGTAAAAGATAAAGACCCCCGCAATTTTCGAATTTCGGTCTTTGCGGTAAGACTCCAGTTTTTAAAATATCGTTTTTTTTTTAATTGTGTTTTCGTATTATGCAATCGAATTTCGTATAATTGCACGCACTGGCAGCCCTGATAAATTTTCCTTGTTGTTATTTACTAAAATGGTATATTATCGACAATATCCAATATCTACTCTACTAAAAATAACATTTAACCATTCTATTGCCTACCTATTTTTTTCGTAACCAGAATCATTACAAGTATATACAACTAATTAATATACGCGCCGAGGAAGTTTGAACTCACAAAGATTAATAAATCTTTTTGACATTAAATATTTAATTTTTACTAGAAATACTTATAAATACATGAAAAACGAATATCAGGCTAGGCTTCAAATGACACAAATTTTACAATGTATCATTTGCTCACTCAAAGAAGTAATAAACTCCAGGGTCTCTGTATAGAACATTTTGCCAGCCAAAATAAAAATTATTTTTGAACGGTCTAAAAGCATTGTATAAAAAATGTAATAAATGCATTGAATTAGAGGAAGAATATATTGAAAAATAAAAATAGTCAAATTTTTCTCAACCGTTTTTTTCTATCTTAGGCTTAGAAAATTTCAGTCGCCCCTCGTAGAAGCGGCTCTTGCATTAAAACCACTATAAACAATTTCCCAAACGATTTTCCTGAGAGGTTTTCTTTATTTCGTACTCACTAAAGGGTATTTCCCACAAAGGCTTTGTGCCGCCGTCTTCTCGCTATGTGCATCCCCATTTACATAAATAGTTCAGAAGTTCGCTTAATGTGCATTTAATTATGCGACGCTTAAATATCGCGGAAACCCGTAAGTTATTTATAAAACCACTTCAGGTGTTGAACGTTTAAAACTTTAGATATTTTTTTCTGTTTTCTTTACTGTCTATTATTAAATTATATGTATATCCCTGTCTCGCTTGTTATCAAAATTAGGGTTTTAGCTAGAAGCAATTAAAACTAAAAGAGTTCGAATAGAAAACTATAACTCGTTTTTATGATTGATTATATGTTTAATAGTAAGTATATAGGTACTTGTAATCATTATTTTTGTTAAGTATTAACAATAAATTAATAAGTGTTAAAAATATTACGTCCAGTATTCTGATACGAAGATAAATGGATAATTATATTTGTTGAGTTAAAAGACTCGTAAAGACAAACTGCGCAGTTACATTTGTGGAAACGTATTTCACTTAATATTCACACAAATATTAAATTTTAGAAAATATTCTCTAAAAGTGCAGTTGAAATAAAGATTTTTTTATGACTTATTAAAAATCTGCTCACCAAGCGGAATCTTTTAGAAGACGCTATTATTTGGCACTCAGGAGTGAGACGAGGAATGATTTTTATATCGAGCAAAATCCCGTTATAATGAATCCACTCTTTCCTAATTTACATAAAAAGTGTCGCCTCCGAGCGAGTCTATAACGCGGTTTTAATACATTTCTCATCAGGGTTGAAACTGCATCATTTTTATCGTGATGATGATGATGATTGCATGAATGTAAATAAATCATTTAACTATATGCACAAGTATAGTTATCATATCTCGGTACTGTATCGTCGGTATGTAATATCTCTCAAAACTATTTTTTTATTAATCACAGTAATCTTGTTGAGTTTATTCATATTGCAGATTAAATTTTTCGGCAATGATGATTTTTTTAGAGAAAAAATCTCACGGCGCTCAGTTTAAAGTCGTAGTCGTCGTATATTCTTGCTAAAATTGAGTCACAAAAGTTTTATTCAAATTTTTCAGTACAGCCGCCCGTATGTTGCAGCAGGATAAGTAGTATGGTATTTGTTTAATAGTATAATATAGTTATCTTTTTCTGAAACTGATAAAAGAAAGAAAATATATAGATAAATAAAATAATTTACTATTCTTTGAAGCAAGTAAGTATATTTATTTAAATTATATTGGCATCATAATATGCAATTATGCATTCTCACCCAGTAAGCGTTTTCACAACCCTACTTCAAGAAAGGTGTCGAAGTAACTTCTCAACTAGCGCTTGAGTGCTTTAAAAAGACCTAATTAAATAGGGAAATTTGCAAACTAGTTTGTGGAATAATTTTGTCTTCGTTGGTAATAAAATTCAGTGACGTTTCATCCCGAGATTTTTATTGAATAAAGTAAATTGAAAGAATACAGGTCCAATTTTAACTACCTATAGTACTTAACTGAAACTTTTTATTAGGCATGTATTAAATTTATTGGTACCACCTAAAGGGTTGCAATTATTGCAAAAAGCAAAGTTTTGGAAAACAAGTTGCTGTATTACAATAAAATACTTATTTAATAAAATTATGTTTAAACTAAATTAGAATCATTTCATAGGAACCTTCGTTATGTTATAGGAACCTTCCTTAATTGCTTGATTGCTTGGTGGATTGAAATAGTATGCAATTTCTAAGGCACGTTGTCTAGACGAGTCACCAGCGCTCGCGCATCCTATGGAAATAATCGGTAAGCATTTATTTATTGGCCAGACGGAAATACAAAGAACCCTCTATTCCTTGTTTACGTTTAAGTCCCATTTTACGACGCCTTTACGAATTTCATTTCTGTTTTCTTGTTTGCTTAGTTAATCTTTTGTTGTGTTAATATTTGATGTCAATGGGCATTCATATTTAAATATTTGGACATTTAAGATTTAAAGTAAAAGTAAACATTAAGTACGTGTATAAAAAGAGATGATACATTGACAGAGATGTGAAAAATACTTTATAAAAAGTATTTAAATACAAAATACAAATACTTCCTTGGTATACTATTTCAAATGCAAAATACAAAATAGTTTTTGAATTTGTATTTAAAATACAAAATACGAAATAGGTATTTTCAAAATACTTTTTAAAAATACAAATACTTTGCGATAAAAGGTACTCTGAATAGTGAATACCTAGTCTGAATTAAAAAGTATTACTCAGAATATCCGAATTGAAAAGACTCTTTATTCTTTTTTTTTTTTTTTTTTTTTCCAAGAATATGGTACATACAAAGTTGGTTAGTAAAAGGTGTTAGGTCAGCATATTCTGCCGGCATGCATCGGCGTAGAAATATTTACATAACTATGTACATGTGGAGTCAAATTAAATATTAAAATTATAATTCAGTCAGTTTAACATTAACAAAAAATTAATTAAGAATTCATAATAAATATCAATTAAAAAATTCATCTATAGAGTAAAAACATTTGTCAAGTAACCACTGAAACATTTTTTTTTCAAATTTACATGTCGGTAGAGTTTTGAGGTCATCTGGCACTCTATTAAATATCTTTACAGCCATATTATAGACATTTGACTGGGACACTTTCAGCTTCTGCGCAGATTGATATAGCTGTAGTGGCTTCCTGCGGGGCCTTTGCTTATTTACCACTTCATCGTGAAGTGGAAAAAGCTGGGGCTGTTTTTTGACAAATTTAGTAATTTCTAAAATGTACTGACAAGGCAATGGTAGAATTTTAAGTTCTTGAAATATTGGTGTACAGTGGGCGAGATATTCGCTTCCGCTTACAGCTCTGATGCAAGCTTTTTGGGTCACGAATGCTCTTTGGATATCAGTACTATTACCCCAAATAATAAGTCCGTAACGCAAAATTGAGGCGACATAACCATGATAGGCTGACATTGCAGCTTCTCTTGATACTATAGATCTAAGCCGCCGCAATGCAAAAACAAATCTATCCAACCTGGAACATACATTTTCAACGTGTGCTCTCCAATTTAAATGTTCATCTAGAGTAATACCAAGAAACGTGGTTGAATCAACAAGTTCTACATTAGAATTGTTACAATTAACATTTAGGTTAGTATTAGTAGAGTTACGAGTTTTAAACTTAATAATTTTAGTCTTAGCCAAGTTTAATTTAAGACAATTATTTTCCAACCATCTAGTCGTATTATGCAGCTCGTTAATTGCTTCATTTTCTAGGTCACTATTATTGCTAGACTTTATGATTAGGGTAGCATCATCAGCAAACAAAATGCATGTATGTTTTAGTATGTTCGGCAGGTCATTAATATTATGCTAAAAATAACAGAGGACCGAGTATGCTTCCCTGTGGGACGCCACAATTACTTGTTTTTGATAGAGACTTGTAGGTGATTTTCTTTTTCTGGACTATTTTAGTAATTTCTGTGTATTGTTTTCGCTCAGACAGATAGCTCTTTAGCCAGTCATTAGCCTTTCCCCTAATGCCATATTTTTCTAGTTTTGTTAATAAAATTTTGTGGCAGACGCTATCAAAGGCTTTGCTCATATCTAGGAAAACTGCTAAGATAGGTTGGTTGTCATTAAGTGATTGGGTAATATGTCTAACTAAAGCAAAGCAAGCATGAGATGTAGAAGTACCCTTTCTAAAACCAAACTGATTTGGATGGATAACATTAGCACTGTCGAAGAAATTATTAATTTTATTGTACAAAGCTTTTTCGAAGACTTTAGATAGGACCGGTATTAGTGCGATTGGGCGATAGTTATTTATCAAACTCGGGTCACCCTTTTTGAAGAGGGGTTTGATAATGGTTAACTTTAAGCGATCAGGAAAGCAGCCTTGCTCAAAAGATAAGTTAATCAAGTAGCTGAGAGGTGATGCTATTTGGACTGCACATTGTTTTAATAACTTAGTTGGAATTTCATCATAACCGGTTGAGTTAGTGTCATTTAAAGATTTTATTATTTTTATTACGTCATACTGATCTAAGGGAGAAAGAAAAATGCTATTATTAACAGTTTTTATGCCTGGAATTTCATTATAAGTATTTGCATTTACATAGGAGTTATTTCTTTGAAAACAGTGTGTCAATCATCCTCTATCTAAAGTGCAAATTTCTAGTTGTTTGCTCATATTAACCGGAAGGATGGATGGATGATGGTTTATAACGGACAATTTTTAAAAGCATTAATTTAGATTTGTAATGTTTTACAGCTAGTATAATGCCTCTCGTTAGTGTGATGAAAACGTCTCGTTGGTGTTTCATCAGGGCAGAAAAGTTTGTTCTCCTCTTGTACCTTGAAACCCTCGCAACACTTTCCACTTTTTTAACCACTCGCTACGCTTGTGGTCATGTGCGACGTTACTAAACAGATTCAACAGTTCCATGTTAAAAGAATGAGAGAGTTGCCAGGATTGTAACATCAGAAGAGATTGTAACTCTTACCTACATTTTATTTTATTTTATTTTCTTTATTGGGGAAAAAAACAGATACAGGCCAATAATATTTACAGGTAGAATTACAAAAATGGTAGATATAGCCTACATCCTAAGACAATTCCCACTAGGAGGTGTGACAATAGTTTTAGGATAGCATTGTGATCGGAACTAAATAAACAGACTTATACTATACAAACTTACACTAAGATTTAACAATGCGACTTTTGACACTTCCAAAGCGACATTGAGCACATGCATAGGTTTATCGTAAATATAAATTACAGCTAGTAGACACTATAAGAGATACAATAGAAACAAGGGTACACAACATATATTATTAGAAACTTAAAATTAGAGTTATAGTAGCGAGCTGACTTTGCGTTTAAATTGAACTCGAGTATTATTGAATATGTCGGCCGAGACTAGGCGTTTGTTGTAGTTATTACATATCCTACGCATCGGGGCTCGCACCCCAGCGTTAGTGGCAGCTATCGGGACCGCGAATAGGGACAAATTTCTTGTCCTATAGGTTGAAGCTCGGAAACTAATAGCCTCAAGTAGCTCTGGGCAGTTATACTGACCTGTACATATATTGAATAAGACGGTGGCATCTTGGGCGTGGCGTCTGCTCGACAGCGTTTTCAATTTGTACCTATCAAGTAGCTTGTCATATGACATTGTTGTATGTTCGAGTCTGTAGTGGAGGGCTCTAAGAAAACGCTTCTGTACCGCCTCTACAGCATTAATGTAGACGGCGTAATGTGGGTTCCACACCTCTGATGCATACTCGAGGTAAGGGCGGACAAGAGCATTATAAAGTAACATATACTCTTTTGACCAGTCGATCTTATTTATTTCATTTGAAATGTCAGTATAGTTAGCTTTATAAAAATTATATTTTGGTGTGTCAATTGATGGCAATGGGGCCAAAGGCTGTATATTAATATTGAATTGGAATGGGGGGTGGTGTCTGTCAACATTACTCAAGATTATATCGGGAAGGGAAAGCTTACAGTCTATATTTGAGAGTAGTAAATCTAATGTTTTCATGTTTTCATTAGTAAGTGAGTTATATTGGTGCAAGTCTAATAGGTTGATAGTATTAAGCAAGTATTGGCAGGCCTCACTAGGAGTAGAGGTGGTTTGAGCGATCAGTTGACCTTGATCCACCGCCCATGTGAGTTCAGGTAGGTTGTAGTCTCCCGCCACACATATTTTGCAATTCGGAATTAAGTCCTGTATTTTTTCGATTGATTTAAGGTGATTGATGTAGGTATCTTTGCTTGAGGCTGGCGGGATATAAACGACGGAAATAACGAAGTTATGGTTAGGGGTATGTAAAACCAAAAAGAGGTCCTCAACACCTGTAGATTCCCATTCTGTATAACGGGTAGCTTGCAACGGTTTTCTAACTCCAACGAGTACCCCACCACCATCCTTTTTAAAACTAGTTGAAAGGTCACGGTCCCGACGGTATATTATGTAATCATTACCAAGTATCTCGGCATCTAGTAACCCGGGTTGTAGCCACGTCTCGGTTAACATTATTATGTCATACGCAGAGTTGAGTATATTAAGGCGAAGATCGACCAGCTTAGACCGTAATCCACCGCAATTTTGGTAATAAAATAATAAGTCACTTTTAGTAGACAATATACGACAAACAAAGTATATACAAAGTAAAAAACAATCTAACAGCAAGCGTGCAGTGGTACGAGCGCGGCCGGCCGACCCAAAAGCGAGTTACAGATGATACAATAAAATAGTCAAGTATTATTCCATAAATGAGTTGTTTACGTGTAATATTATTATGAATATGCATATACAGTTTGTAACTTTTATCTAGCCCGATAATTAGTAGTATACCAGGTGTCAGCCGATTATTTACACGAGCAACAAGAATTTTAAATACTGGCAGTAAAAAATATATGTATATACTCAAGTTATAGCCGTATATAGCCAATATGTGGTAATGCAGCATGATAAGTAGCAGGTCGAGCAGTTGTAGCCAGTTTCTTTCACAGAGGAGTTGTTTTCTAATTATTTTTATTGTGAAAAATAGTAGTGCTAAATTGGTCATGGAATAGTTATACAAATACAAATACCGGTACCAGTTTGGATGAGCCAAGTCAATAACTACAGGTGAATGTAAACAAACACGTCACAAGCGGTCTAGGTCGAATTCACTCTTAATTGCGAGGATACGTGAGTCATCAGTTTTGCGCATCAGTATAGTACCATTCCTTACCCAAATCCACTTATAATTTTTATTCTTCCTTATGTCCCTGGCTTTAGCATATAAGATTTTGTTTTTTAAAGTTAAATGTTCATTGACGTATATCGGAGATGCCGACACCACTGTGCCGGCTGCTGACGAAGCATCAGAGCAGCCGGCCGCGTCGAACAGATGTCCGACCGTTAGTCCTCGACGCACCCTGGCAGCGGCCACTATGTCATCACGTAGGCGACGCGTGGTTAATTGTATGATTATGTTTTTAGGCCGGTCAGTCGTGTTATTGTGTGGGACGCGATGCACCTCCTTTATTTGGTTTTGCGAAATAGTTGTACCTAAAATTGTGCCTAATGCTTCGGCGATGTGGAGTAGGTTTTCGGATTTTTTTTCGGGTACGTTTTGTAGTTCCACGTTACATAACCGCGACTTCTGATCAGAATCATCACAGTGTTTTTGAAGAGTGTGTACGTCCTTTCGTAGTTGCTCGTTTTCGGCCCGTAGTGCAGTAATATCGTTGGAGGACGAGTCCATGTGGGCCTCAAGGGCGCATATGCGTCCATCCCATGAGTTAACAGTGGAGGTAAGTTCAGATAATTTATTATCGACGTGAGCCCGCAGTGACGTCAGGTTAGCATTCAAGGTCGCAAATTTAGCGTCAAAGTATTTCTGAAGTGCATTCGCATCAATATTGACGATTGAATTCGATGGCAGGTTTATCTCGGGGTCCATATCTGTCACTTCTTTGTGGGTAACGACAGGGCTTCCTGATTTTTTTGAGAGTTGTTTGCATGCACTGCATTTCCACTTCGGCTTATTCATGGGCAGTATTTTTTTGAACTCATGCTCGCTTAGGCCAATGCAGTGGTAGTGGAAGCAGTATTGGCATGACGAACATTTTAATAGTTCTTCGATTTTTACCTGTAAGCGACACTTTGGGCATTCCATTGTGATGTTGATGACAGCTAGCTAACTCGTAGGCACTATTTTAGTTACACTTGATTGATTTATTATCTAGATAATAATAACGACAGTTCCTTGCGTAGTAAATATCACTTAGATGATCTTTATACTTGTGATAAACACTTATTTTTATTAAAAAATCGTATTTTAGTACGACACCGTTATATTTCGAACCGATCGGATACAGCGCCACCTGGCGAAAAAACATTACCTACTATAAAGTATTTTGTATTTTGAAAATAGAAAATAGGTCCCAAAAACTATTTCAAATAAAATACAAAATAGTTTTCTTCAAAAGGTATTTAAATACAAAATACAAAATAGGTATTTTGCATTTTGTATTTGCATTTTAAATACAAGTATTTCAAATAAGTCACATCTCTGTACATTGACCTATTGATAAGTTGTTTAAACAGCATGGCCGATTATAATAATTCTTGGTTTAACATTGGACAAAAATCTACAATGGAGTCCTCATATCGGAACACTAGCTAACAAATTAAGTTCGGCCGCTTACGCCGTGAGGAGAATTAGACAATTGACTAATGTTGAAACAGCTCGCCTTGTTTATTATAGTTATTTTCATAGTGTAATGTCATATGGTATTCTGGTTTGGGGCAAAGCAGCTGACATACAGACTATATTTGTCTTACAAAAGAGAGCCATTCGTTCTATATATAACTTAAGAGCGCGTGAATCATTAAGAGAACTTTTCAAAGAAATTAATATTTTAACTGTAGCTTCCCAATACATATATGATAGTATTATTTATGTTATTAAGAATCTAGACTCCTTCACTAAGAATTCTGATGTCCATAACTTTAACACTAGAAATAAAAATAAGCTTGCTATCAGAAAGTTTCGTGTCCGTAAGGTACAAAAGTCATTCGTTGGGCAATGCATTCATTTTTATAACAAGTTACCTGAGGATGCTTTAAGATTACCCTTTCCAGCTCTTAAGAATTACTTAAAAAAGCCATAGATGTTAAAAGCTTATTACAGAGTCGAGGACTACTTGACAGACAAACATGCATGGTCCAAACCAGAAACTAATAAAAAGTAGTAGCAATTAAAAACATTGTATTATGTATAGAGTTATAGGTGACACAGCTCAAGCTAAGCAGTAAGCAGGTAAGCAGGAAAGCACATCAAATATTATATGTTGGCAATTCATAATAATCAATCAGATTTATATAATATGTTTTCCCATTTCTTTTAATAACTTTATTTTCTTTTCCTTTTGTAAGAATTTGATATGTTTTCTGAAAGAGCTACGAATTTGTATGATTCCATGTACATATGTATATTTTCTAAATCAAATTTCTATTACACCTTATGTGTATAATTGCATGAATTCTATAGTAATTTAAATTGTATTTTTTTTTCCTTATTTTCTCGTAATGCATGTTAATTATAAGATGTAACTATTTTTGAAAAGATGTGTCCCGCCGAGTTTGTTGCCGGTCCCATAATGGGATACCCTCCTCCAATTGAGGGGGGATTTAAATCTTCTCGGGGCAGAGGTGTAGGGTTGGAGCCGGTCTACCTAGCTTTATTTGACGTTCATAAGCGCATTGTAATTATGCCTACTTGAATAAACTATCTTTTATCTTTTTTTATCTTTATATTTTATCAAAAGGCATAAGGGTTTTAGGGTTTCGTAGCTCAAAAGAAAAAAACCGACTCGCATTTCACCGGTTTTATTATATTTTATTGAAATTCTTTGTTAAAACTCCAACCTATTACATTTAACACCGAGTTCTGCGATGTAAGAGACCATTCTGTTATAGCTTGCTATTACGTTATCAAGTTTGCGGTGTATTCTAAGTAGAAAATTTTAATTAATTGAAAAATTTATAATAGTAACGGCTGTCATCTCACAGCCTGTACCATAATTTACTGTTGTATCTCCGACACAGTCCGCTGTTGTTTTTATCCATAGTGATAAATTACATACCTAAACAAGAAAACCATATTCTCGCAGGCACCTACACGAACAATTCTCGTACCAAGCAATCAGTAATACAATTAAATATCAAAGGGAACGTCATTCACAAAATCCTTCAATCACTGAAGATAATTACACGCTCCAAGTTCAACTCTAATTAGTCATACTTCACCAGCCAATTCTAAATTTCGAATCCTGTATGCGAGTGCTTTGTGACTAGGTAATTTGAATTTCTTACTCCGCTGACGTCTTATTTCATTCACCAATTCGCTTCAAAAAGCGACCTTGTTATCTAGATGATACAGTTTGATTTGTAAAGTCATTTTGAAATGAGATGAGAGGTAGGGAGTGGTAGTGCAGAAGCACTAATGACGCGGCACGTCTAGCCTGGCTCGGTTCGGCCTAAAATTACATTCGGCTCCGCACTGAATCATCACCGCCAATTAGTATTTCGGTCATTTCCGTTTAGATCACCTATTTCGATCCTGGGCGGAGATTCACAGCGAAGTATTATGCTTATTTTGATATTCCCATTGTTTTTTTTTGGAAAGGTTAGTGACAATAGTGACATATCCTTTCAAAAACATAATTATATAGGTAGGTAGATAGTAAGTACTTACATACTGAACAATAAAAACATATGGGGAGATTTAGAAAAAATACATTTGCTCATATTGTTTTATTGATACTACGTCCATTTTTGAAAAAGAGGTTTAATCAGAGTGAGCCACCTTGGCAAAAATCCTAGCCTCATCTGCAAAAAGTTTTTAAGTACTGGGTTGGTATTTACTAGATTTTATGTTTTCTTCTGAAGGACGGAATTTCCCGGAACATATTACAAAACAAGGAATTAATTTTTTTATCACGCTGCAAATTACATCCTCTTTTGTCACAATAACCCGAGAGTGCGAAACTCTTGTTAGACTGCTATTCTCGGATTTTAAAAGCAAACTCCTTCGTCCGGATTAATTTCGTTAAAAGATCATAGTTGTTTGTGTAAACCGCAAACGGCAACAGTGTAGCGGAAAAATGAGAGAACAAAAGCTGTGTTTCGAAATTTTATGGCTCGTGATTGGTACTTTTAAAATGTGTAGAACTAGATACAACACCAAATGGTAGCTTTTAAGTGGAAAAAAAAACAACGGGTTGCACTCCGGGGGTGCCGACAGAAGTGAAAACTCAATGACTGTTCCAAAATGTCTGCAGCACTATGTATAATTGACCCATCCTCCTTTCTATTGAAAAACTTTAGTTCCGAAATTGCTGGCCAGTGAGCTTAAATTTGTAGCGTTAATTGTTTAAAATTAGAATAGAAATTGTAAAGAAGTTACCTTGCATACCTCGCATCTAAATATATCTGATCATGATATTTTGAATTTTATTCACCAGTACTAGAGTTCACTTTAATTAGCGATTTCATCAAGATGTAACATTATTGAATTATATTGAAGTGATATAAAGTTAGAATGAAACTGTGAGATCCTCGTATTTCAGCCCGTACAAGATTAGAACATTGAGCTTTATTGCTTAATATAAAAGTCCAGTTTTAAATAATTGATCTGATTATGATAGGTTATGACTAAAGTTTTTTGGTGAATATAAAAACGAAACAGCAGGCTCAGGCATACAGTTTCGTCGCGCGGTAGAAAGAGGGGGTTACGCCTTACGCCTTACGCTGTCTCGAGTTTAACATTTTTTCCCCACCTCAAAAAGTGCACAGCGCCGCTAAAGAAGTTTTCACTTCAAACATGTAACATTTAGTTTAAAGTCTACCGTTTAAATTTTGCTTATGAATTAAAATCCAAACTATATAGTTCTGAAGCTTTATCGACACTTGGTCTTCATAATAACTCTTATCTCCCACGGTAAGTGAAACTAAATTCATAAGCTATTTAAGCTCGTTCGACTCATGAATAAACCTATTCATTTACGTGTCTACTATCGAACTAGCTTGTGAAAGCTTTAAAATATGTATTACCATACATGGGTAAACAGGAGAGACAATTTTGTACTACTATAAAAATATTTTAACACGTAAGGGAAAGTCTGCTTCTCCATACCAAATGTTGTCCATATTTTCCTCTCTGGATATTCATATATTATAGTATCACGAGAAGTATTTTTTATACAATTTGATGTACCTATATTATCCATGGCTTTGCTCCTTCCTTTGAATTTTTATAGATTTTATAATTATACTGTTATAATAATTATAAAATCTATAAAAATTCAAAGGAGTTTGCAATTGCTAATATATTTTTGGAAGCGCTTAACTCTGAAGTGGTCATTAATTTTCCTCTTAATTTCATTTCTATTCTCTTAGTTTCAGAATGAATAATAAACTGACATAAGGTCAATGTGGCTAATTCCGTCATAAAGGCTATTCCATCCAATAGCGTTTTTCTCGAACAACGAACAAAATTGATAAATTCATCGACAAAGCAGCGATTGCTTTTAGTTTCAGCAATCAAAAGCAAATGGGTTTTTTTCCTACGATTAAAAATCAAAGAAATATACGCTCGTAGACGGAATTAGCCACATTGACCACCTACTATCAAAATCCGGGAAGACCTTGCACGCAGCGCGCGCGGTAACAAAAATTGGACTTACTGATAATTTTCAGACACAATAAAAGTATCACAGATTTCCGAGATAACTTATTTTGAACTCGGTAGCACGTCCACAGTAAGAACGGCACGATATTCCGAATTCCTTACATTTCAACTTATCATGTGTACGAGGCGTCTGGCAACGATTCGTATGGTATTTGTGACAGAACATACTATGTCACGTCACTACAAATCTTGTAGAATGTAGATATAAATAAGAAACATCCAGTTGAAGAATGAGGAACTTACCTATAAGTACCTATGTTATTGGGTCTACTCCAAATTATTATTTTCAAAAGCGCGTACCTGATGCAAAGAGTATAGTAACGTTATCTTTCGGATAGTCTATTTATTTAGAGTTAGAGACTAAGCGATCCGTCTCATGATAAAAAAGTTTATTTTTTTAATCTTACTGAAATGTAACTCATCATAAATCTATACTATTTAAAACTAGATTAGTATAATCTTACAAGAGCGCGCGATTCTGAAGTCACTGAGTTTTTACGACATCTCTTGAATAAGTAAACAAATTACCTTGCGCATCATGTTAGTCCTATTCCGTTTATACGTATCGTAATTAATCGGATTAAATATATTTATAACTTACAACATATAATCCTAATGCGTTTTAACTCACGATACAAAACCCGAACACTCTCGGACCCAGCTAGTTACGTGTAGTGCAATCGACATCAACACAAATATTTGCACCGTTTACTGTTTGTTTGTGCAGAGTTCTTGAGGCGAAACCGTGCGAGTCGAAATTGTGTTAGCCACTTTACACTCACACTTTCCTTTTAAGGTTTACTTAAAACTGTTCAGTTCAGTGGACAGTACGGAAAATTTCAGAACCGACAAAATTATTTATTGTTAACACGAAAGGCAAATAATAAAAGAAAAGAAAAAAGGAAAGTAATTACATGATATTTAAAGTATGAATAAAACATGATATAAATTAGGTTGATGACGGGTAAAATATTGATATACCTACAGGTGACGTGATTAATCGAGAACTAAAATAAATAAACACAGACTAAAAAGTAGTTATAAATCTAATGCTGCAATATAAGTAAGGTAAGAAAAATACTTTAAAACTTATGCTAATGCAGTCTTTCATCATAAATATTAACTTCAGACTGCTAGAGCTCAAGAATATAAATAAACACCTACTAAAGAAAGTTATCTCCATGATTCCAGTCTTGGTAAACAAACATGTCGTTCCATATCAAAAGGAACCTTACGGCATAGAGGTTAGATTTTTACATCGTGAGACGACACATTTGAAATAATGTACAGCGAGCTACGAACTTGCAAAGACACATTATGAATGGAATTCATTCATAAAGTGGCCGTGCACTTCTGTAGCTCGCTTTGCCTTGCAACTATAGATAGACCTTTAACTTAAGGAGTGGTCTAGAAAAAAAGTAGCAGCACGCTATGTGGATTTTTCATTTTATTTTGTAATAATTTGTAAGCAGTTCATTTCTATAGTGATATGTAGATACTATTCTTTACAATTAAATACACTCGTATTTAATATAAAAGGATGAATAAGAGTTTTCGCGTCTTATATTACGTCCCTCATGACACTTTTTAAACAGTGTCTTTTGAAGGAAATTATAAGGTATTTCTCATACACATCGTTTTTTCTATAAGTTTGATAAGCGAATTAATACATTATTAAATTATTTTTCGTTCTATATAAAACTTTTTTTATTTGACTTCACTTTGAGGTAGTTTCATGGAATTTCTACTTTTGTATATTTGCCATTTTTACAGAGATTTGTCTTCCATAGAAAAACCTCTTTAGGTTAGATTGGAGAGACTTTCTAACTACCCAAGATAAATTCCAGTTTATTGGAATAGCTTATTCGTTAGATGATGTTCTTAAAAGCATAAAAAAAGTCATGAAACTGGAACTTCATTTGTGGCATTGTAGAAAACGACCAACAAATATTATCAAATTGTACCTACTGTTAAAAAAGTTACAAAGTACATTGCAATAAAAATGAGAAATCTCAAACAATCTCATATTTATCGACATATTTTATTTTATATTTTTATTTTATAGTATAATTAACTAAATTACAAATCACTATTTCATGCATTTTATACATAAAATCTGTTTCAACATCACTAGAAAGAAAGAAAGAAAACACATTTATTCGATAATACAACTATGTACCAAACTTTACACCGGTAAGATCTCTAAAAGTTAACCTCCTTTCGAGCAGCGTAACCGTTTCACAGCAAACCTTACAAATTGATCGTGTTTGCCGGCAAATCTATAAAATTCAACATACACGTGACATCTTTCTGCCACGGAAAGGCTCGGGTTTGAAAATATTTCTGTACCAATAAGATAAACTAAGCAATCTCCTGTAAGCTCCAAGCGCGTAATACACTTTGGGCCGGATTCGGATTTTGAAATAGACTTCTACTAGATATCTTTTAGACTTCACCAAGACACGATAACGATATGTTTAAGATCTAACCTGTCAAATTTGACATTTGCGCGATTCTGGAGATACTCTTGAACGATTTCCACAAGATATGACTTAGAGATCCAATTCGCATCTAATAGATATCTATCTCTGTCTAACGTAAAAATGACATTGGTTGCCCGAATTGCGCTGCAAAAGAGAACTAGTTGAAATCTAAAGTATAACGTATCTAGAATGGGTCTAGTACGTGTCGTCTCTTGTGAATATCTTGAAGTTCGAGTACGGCAGTTTAGCGCGAGACTCACCCTAAATAATATTTAGATATTATTGCAGGGAAATGTGTTGTTGATAATAATCCTCTTTGTGCAACATGAAATGATACGATGTTATTTTTAAGTTAAATATGAGTAGGTTTATTTATTTGAATAGAATAATTTATTGTCATTTTACTATATACGACCGTTTTATTTTGTGCGTTACGCTATTTGAACGCTCTACTGACATCCTGACAAGACCATCCGTAGGTAAATATTGACGTAATGTATAAAACAATAGTCACAAGTAACGGGATTGCATCAGCCGAATTCAAAAAATGCTATTAAGTACATAAATATATAGATATTTAATAAATAATAACTTTTTAATCTGATACAACGCAAGTTTAACAATGATATTTCACTTATAAACAGAGATCGGACAGATTGGCGTCATTACTCGCAAGAATGTGGACATAACTCCAAATTTGATTAAATAATTAATCATTTAATTAATTTATTTCCTCCGATTTAATTTTGATTCCTAATCAATGAATAACACAAAGATTTCTTATAATGTAAATTTATTAATAAAACATCAGTATGTTTTCCAAATTTTCTGTAGGTACTCATTTTTTATATCAAAAATGTATTTAAGTGCTATTTATTGACTAGGGAACAAAATTAAATCTCAGGTAAAAAAAAATTAAAATAATTAAATGATTAATTATTTAATCAAATTTGGAGTCATGTCCACATCATTGCGAGCAATGACGCCAATCTGTCCGATCTCTGCTTATAAATAATAGCTCTTATAAATTAAATTCAGCACTATTGCCTATTTACGAGACTACTAAAAAAATATAAAGTTTGAAAATGTATTTACTATTTTATTAATTGCAGGTAAATTTAGTGTAATATTAATAACCCCAAAAACCACAAAAGATAGCCTATTAAATCAAGAGTCATTTTTAATGAAAAGAAATCCAATTCGGTCCCAATGCTTTTAAGAATTCAATAATTGTAATTTTTCCAATATCGAGGTGCACTATAAATTCTCTCGACGGAAAGTTACATTTCTAAATGGACTAGCAAATTTCTTTGTAGGGTTAACCGTAAACCGCTTTAAAAAGTTAAAAGTCAAGTTAATGATAATATTTTGCGATGAAAAACGTAGCGACTTAGTAGCTTATGATATGAGAGAAAACGCTGGATGTTAATTACTCTTGATGTCAATTCTTTTTAGTATAAAATCTAAATTATGTCTATGGAAAGTTTATCTCTATAGTTTAAAATGCGGGTGAGGGAATTTGTACCCTTATCATGAGTTAACAATAACCGTCACCATTAGAGACAATACAAAAATCCTAATTGAGAAGCGCTCCTAGTAGTTCCGTACAAATTGTTACAAACAACCCGATTCCAAGAATGCATAATTATAAGAAGTCACAGTGGTATAATACCGAACCGTCAGTGTCAAAAGTAACGTTTTTTTGTTGAAGAAATGTCATTTTTGACACTGGCACATCGGTATCGTGCCGCAGTGACTTCTTATAAGCATTGTTCGAATCAGGCCGAAGTTGACGAATGTCATCTAAATATACCGTAGCTAACGCTCAATTAAAACAAATATCTACATACTAATAGCTTGTCTATTCGCTACAATCACTAGTAATATACTTAAGAAATATTTCGCAGGTTTGAATAGCAACTCATTGTATAACGATGCAGCACTTTACATTGTGGTTCGGCTTTAGGAATTTTATTTTTACCTTTCAATGGGTTTAAAAGCAGCTTTTAGATCACAATGTTCCCTCGAACTTGGATCAAGATTCCAGGAGCTTTTAAAGACCAAGAATTTTCCAAAGACATGTTTATACCAAAGAGCACGTCATAAATTTCGCAAGCGATTTCCGTTAGCAAAAATATATAATATCAGAAAATGTTTCCTTTTGAGAGTCTTCGTAATAGGAACGTTGTAAACGATAGCTTATGCTGTTAAGGATATTTTATTTGTGTTGAAGCTTTTACTTCCCCCTTTTCGTTATATAATAAGATTATTTCCTTTTTCAGATCCTCTTCAAACTAAACTATAAGTAAATGAGCCATTTATGTTATTATTTAGTAGGTAAGACTTATAAGCGAGGAAAATAAATCGGAAAGATAGTAAACACAAAATTTTAACACTGCTTTTTATCTAAATAGCTTGTCAGTCAAAATTCACTGGACATTTTAGGGCTTCGCGTTTCTATGTAGGTAGGTAGTAAATATCAAATCAACGTGATGATTTAGGGCCTGATATACCTAGTGATGAAACAATTAGTACATTTATCACTCATGCTGCATTATCTCAATAAACAACGAGAAGCTATGAGATACTGGAAAAATAATATGTTTTAAATTTACATGGGGCATTATCTATGAAAAGGGACCTTATTATCGATGGTGCTTACGCCGCACAACGTCGCGCCGCATTGTATTTATATCGGAGCATCGATCGTTAATAATGGCGTAAGCGCCATCGACTATAAGGTCCCTTTTCATAAATAACGTCACAAATATGTATGTAGGTCTCTAAATAGCTTAGGCACCTTTGTGATTAAGGTCGGTATCATATTTAAAGGGTTTTAAGCTTAAAATATCAACACATTTACATTCGAAAATAGCATATACGTAAATGATGAAATATGGAAACCATGATCTAAATCACAACTAGCTTAATAAGATTAGTATCATAGTAGCAGCAAATAAATAACTTTAGCTTACCGATGACATTTAAGCTTCATGCAATGTTTTGTTCTGCTTCATGAAAAGTATTTCAAATCGTCGATGATAAAAAGCGATACAGATGGGCTTAAATAAATAATGACTCGAAAAAATTGTAAACTCGACTCGAAAGGTGTTAGCTTAATCAATACCAACATTACGACACCATTTAAAATGGAAACGAACATTGAATGTATTAAAACAAGTAAATGTATTAATTTTTAGGGTTCCGTACCCAAAGGATATACACGGGACCCTATTACGAAGACTTCGCTGTCCGTCTGATGTACCTATTTCTGTTGCCACTATAATAAAAATACTAAAAACAGAATAAAATAAATATTTACGTAGGGCTCCCATACAACAAACGTGATTTTTTTGCTGTTTTTTGCGTAATGGTACGGAACCTTTCGTGCGCGAGTCCGCTTGCACTTGGCCGTTTTGTAAATAAAATTTTATATGGGAATATAAAATTAGGTAAATTTAAAACATGTTGGGCAACTTACACATGGTGCTTCTATTCTAACCTTAAACTATCACAAAATCATAATTGTATAATTATGTATTTACAATGAATTTCCAAGTTACTTAATTAATAAGCTAAATTATCATTAAATTATATTGCCGGCGTATGTCGCAGCCACGACCCAGCTGTTGCTTTTCTCTAAATAATTATGTACCAACCTTTACATGTAAACGTGTACAGTGTACACATCTGCTCATTGCTCAATCAAATCGCCACGGGCTTAATTAACATACCGCCATGTGCTGCTTTGTATATTTTTGTTTTGATTTGATGAAATATATTTTCTCATTTTGTAATGCTTTTAATTTTTTATAATAAAAACCTTGGAATTCTAAAAAGGTATTCCATTTTTCCATGTTAGTCTATTATCTAACGATAATCTCTTACCAGTTTCCCTTAATAGAGTTCTTTATTCTGATGATTTTTAAAATAGTAGGTGCTAATACTGCTAGGTGCTAATAATTAAGATTTTTTGGTCAGTGCCAGTTTATTGCCATATTAATTATAAAGTTGATTTATTTGCAAAATATATTTAAACGCCTTGTGTCCCAAAAATGTCCCAATAGAATCGAATATTTCAGTTCCATTTTTCACATTATTTTAATGTAATTGATTGTAGCGAAAATAAGTTTGTGGGTATTGTGTGTGGCATGAATGCGTTACTATAATATTACCTACTACATAATCAAGGCATAATAATCTAGTCTAGAAAGCAATGAATGCTAAATTGGATTAGGCATGGGTTTCATAGAAATAAAAGGGCTTTATTATCAAAGTTCATTCCCACCATTCGACTAAAGCTAACAAACAATGATGTTAAATAACAATTGCATCATGCAAATCGTTTTGACTCACTCTGCGGTCATTCGTCTTGAAATTTGCGTGAGCAGAGTTCTAATTGGCTGCATAGGTACTGTTAAATAAGTTTGCTCAAATGTTTCTCACAAAACTGTCGACATAAATACTCTTTCTTCGAATATGGAAATCTTTATAAATTTGATGCCGCTAAGAGTCAGAAAGTCAATGGTTATTATTATCTACTTATAGACATGACGGAATGCGGGAGTGCCATAAAAAAGGCCTGTGCATACCGGCTGCGTGTGCGTGACGTGCACGTGCGCGTGCGGCGTTGTAGTATAAAGATGCTTATGAGAGACGGCACACCGCTTGCGTGACGTGTGCGTGTGCGGCTCCAACATCTAACAGTGCACGTCACGCACACGCAGCCGGTGTGCACAGGCCTTAAACATCATATTTTTATATCCATTTGACTTATATGTTGAAACTGTCATACTTTGTCATTGTAAAGTTAGTGCAGAGTTAGCTTAGTCCGACTCTATTCACTATGACATTTTAATAAAGCTAGAGCTTTTACGATGTTCTAAAAGCAATATGACAGTGATACAACATATAACATTGTAGTGTAATAAAATTGAGCTAGCTAGATGATAAACTCGAAAGTACTTAGCCAAAAAACAGCGCCTCCAGTGTACAAATAAAATACTGAGCCACTTAAATGTCGTTATTACACTAAAAATAGTGTACAAACTGACATTTTAAATCATATCGTTTTTTTTTGTGAAGTGTGAAGTGTATCACTTACACGACATTGTATAAAGGAAGAAAATAACCGTGCCACAATAACGGTTATCCGACTAAAATGTATTAATTTAGTAGATACTTTGCTAAGCACCCTTTAGAAAGGAAGTCGCAAGGCAAGACGATCAAGTATTTGCGATTAAGGAAGATATTCGGTTTCACAAACCGAGCGGCTACCTTATTACGTCATTTTATTGGCTTCATATCCGTTCCATATCGAAACTGATGGTAAATCTAGTAATTTGTGGCAAATCGTAATTGGATATTTTACGCAAACTACCTATATATATTTAGTAATAGTATACAATTTAGATGCATTGATTTATACAAAGTTAACCGCTAACTGCAAGTAATAACATCGGAATGCAACTATATGATTATAACATTAATAACCAATCCGCAATATGTATTAAAAGATTCGTAAATCTGAAGCTAATAAAAATATCTGAACGGGTTTTACTGCGACTAACTTCTGCCCGCGACTTTGTCTACGTAGAATGATGATATCTGGGATAAACTGTCATACATATGTCCTTCTTTGGACTCAAATTATTTCAACCATACAAAGTTTAATCTGAATTTAATGATTTTTGTGATACGTAATTTATAACCATATATTATGTTTGCCTTTGTGAGATACGTAGTATAAAAACAAAGATCACACTTACATTATCACGAAATAGTCCACTTTTGCTAAACTAATAGGTATATCGAAATAATAAGTTAGAACTGCTGTTTAATTACACAACTACCCTCCATGTATATTTCTTGACCATAACTGTCAGAACATTAGTAACGTAAATAAAGTATCTTATAATAATAAGCCATGATATTAAATTCGTATTAATTTGCGATTAATTATTCTATAATAAATTAAATTAAAATGTAGCAAATACATTTGTTAAATTGAATTATTATGATAACCGGATGTACAGGAAACATCTTACTTGTTATTCCTACCAAGAAGTGGTGGAAGGGGTGAAGTCTGATCGAATATAAGCGGGTGTCTGACAGTTGTGGCTCACTTCTCAGTTGGAGAGCTAACAATGACAAACGAAGCTAAGTATCTATTTTATTGTGTTTTTATGACTTTTATGTTTTCTTTGTGTTATAGTCTGATGGTATGTACGTTACAACCTTTGATGACCTTTTGACAATTGCTATGTAACGTATATTCCAACTGATTACGGTGTAATACATCATGTAGCTTATTGCTAGATCTTTATTACTGTTTTAAATTATGTCAAGTGTGTACGGTAAGGTAGCCAGTACTAACTATAAGCCACCGATATCTATTACGCAGCGTACCTACTTGACTAATTAATTTAGCAATACAATTATTAAGATTTTTGTGAATTATGTGGTAATAAAGCCGATTAATTGTTCAGTAAATTTACAATATACTTTTACTTACAATTTGCTTATATAAATATATTACTTAAATAATGTTTGCCATTTTTATATTCTAAACCTTGTAGTTGTCCCTATAATAAATACATTACTTGAGCAATAACTAACTGATCTTAATTAAATACTGCATTACATCCTGATTTCCTATGTTATTAATGATTT
Source organism: Cydia amplana (assembly GCF_948474715.1). Lineage (NCBI taxonomy): Eukaryota > Metazoa > Arthropoda > Insecta > Lepidoptera > Tortricidae > Cydia > Cydia amplana. The sequence goes on along the minus strand of NC_086079.1, from coordinate 12,433,426 downwards.
TACTGGTGGTAAATCTGACACCTTCGTATTCTAAATGGACAACACGGTCTGTAAATCCAAAATGATCGAACATTTTCTTGATAATTAATTAATTACATGAAAGCATTTAATATTTCCGATTTCCAAATTCCTATGCAAAATTGATCTTTTGGGTATACATACATTCTCATCTACAGACGAATTCGTTTGCCACACTATGGAAATAAAATTTGCAATAAGGTTCTAAGATTAAAATTATGTTACAATTATACAAACGCTCTCGTCATCGGCCTAGTACCGGTCATTTACTGTGTGTAATTGCAAAATTATAACTTTTAGTTTTCTTAATTCGAGCTTAAATAAGCTGACTTTATAGTCTTGAATAAGTACCTACCTAAAACCCGACTTAGTACGACACGCGCCATACGGTACAGCGCGGTATCTCCTTCCATCTTTGTCAACATTTTGTGTATGTCATACCACCGAAGTTATGTAAAATATGCAACGATAAAGGCCGGCAACATACTAGAGACAGGTTAATTATTTAGACTGATAATATTGTAATTTTTGTTCGCAATTTTAACGTACCGGCCCAGTTTGGTAGTGACCTCGCCTATATAGCTGGTGCTCGGGATATAGTCAAGTTAAGGGCGTTTATTTACTTGATGATGCATAAATGTTAATTGTGACAGGGCCCTTGGTTGTTTTCTCTATATTTTGTTTTGTACCTATAATATGGCTTAGTTTAGCTATGAGGTTGTCTCGCATACTCTTAAGCATCAAACGATAAATAAGTTATGTACCTACATACTTCTATAAATATAATAAAATATACTCTCTGAGGGCACTATAGAGAAAACGCCTTTATTTTTTATCTTGAAATGGTCATAATATATTTATCATCCATATGTATCTTTTTTTTTATTAGAGTCCATCTAAGTTCATTTTGCACAAATTTGCAGTGACATAATGTATGCTATACCTATGGCATGGTATTATGGATGACATCAACACTTTGTCTCTTGAAATTCTGTTGCAGTTAGGTCTGACTAGTAACAATATCGGCAGTCTTTTCATTAACTTGTCCCTTACACAGACTATTGTGCTATTTTCACGTAGCTCGCCCGTCCATCAAGACTTGACGTGTACCTGGGCTTAGTGAAAATGAAATTCTCCATTATGCCTAACGTGAGTGATGGTATATATTGTGGCCCTCTGTGCCAAGGATTATAATATTACAGAAAACATAATGGCCACAGAGACTGGCAGGCTTTTAGAAGGCTTTAGGAGTTGACAGCTTGTTGAATTGCGAATACACGGGATACTCATACAAGGGTTAGCATGGAAAATGGTTACTGACATTTTATTGTATATTTAGAGTACAAATTAAATAGAGGTTTCTACTCGTACCTAATTAATAGTAGGTACACTGTAAAGTGAACCTGCATTTTGTTATATTGTATTATTGTTACTTTCAGATGCGTGTTATATTTTTTATTTTGTCCTTTATGTGAATTCCTATAACTTTTAAGTAGGTATCTACCTACATTTTAATTTATCTACCTACATTTAAATACCTAAAATCTTAATAAACTTTTTTCAGAATATAACGCCGTCTTGCAGCTAACTTGACAATAAGGACTTCACACACAAACGGAAGAAGCAGGTTTTCTATAACCTAGTACCTATGTGGATAACTATACAGTAAAAAAATTATAACTAGTTGATTTCGTATACGAGTGACGGAAAACCAAGGAGCCCTTGGCCCAGCCGTGGAACTCATTTTCGGCTTTATAAATCTACAGTTCATTTTATATCTGCTACTACAAATGTCATGTTTGGATTGATAGTGCACGCGCGAGCATACATTACACCGTCCAATGTAGGCCACATTATTATTTAATCAAGCCATGGTATCCAAACCGTAATTTGACAGCACTTCCTATAGTTTCCTTATTAATTCAGATTTCAACCACGGCTTATGGCACGATTTGAATAGAACCCTCTGGGTCGCAGTTGTGGAATATGGATCCCTAATGATTCGTACTTTGGAAACATAATTAGTTATTAATAGCTTCAATATTTGTTTATGTGTGAATAGGTTGATAGGGTTTTGGGTATCGTATCGAGAACGAGATACCTAGCGTTAATTTAAGCCCTACTTTTACTACCAATCTACTTTAATAGCTTACACAATTTTATTGGCAAGTTAAACTCTTTTGAGATCTTTATCTGTTAAGAATTTTTAATTCATTACTAGCAAGAGACATGGAGTAAAAAGGTTTCACCTTATTTCAAATAAGTTTAGTAACACTTGAGCGCGCGCGCACCGATTGAGCTTCGTCCGTTAATTATCTTGTACCACAAAACACTTATTTAAAAGTCGATACCCAAAAACAAGTAGGTAAGACAAAAAAAAATTTCGCTATACAAATACTACTAAAATTAGGAACCATTCGTATTCAATTTACAGTTTCAATTACGGTTTCTATTTACTATTTTATAATCCGGGGAATTAACGTTTTCTTATGAATCTCTTAAAATATTGGTTTAATGGTAAGCTCACTTTTACAGTTATTATATTTCTGTATAATATTAGTGAAAGCTCTTGTCGATAGATCACAATCTTAACCGCTCACGACTTATTTTAATGGCCTGTTGAGTATTTCTAATGAAGGGCTTTAGGGAAATACTTATAGGTACATAATATTTATATTACAAATAGAAACACTGTTAACTGTCCATTGGAGGACCTTAAGCCTTTTGTAATAAGGTTTACGAACTGTCGGTTAACAGTGTGGTGTGGGCGATGGTACGCCGCTTTGTGCCTTCTTTTAAAAGTTAATTGATGCTTAGGTATTAAGAAATAAAGTATAATACTTATGCCTTTCTTGCAGCAATAAAACCAACGCAATGACAGTTTTATGTTATCTTATCGACATTGTGACTATGACGTGTACCCACTTGAAGCAATTGATTTGTTAACCATTTGTAATAAAATTATTGCTTGACATCTAAACCTACAAATCGAACAATTTTGATAAACACTCTTGTCGTCAATTTCACCTTCACGAACTTCACAGCTATAGGATTTGCTGTTTTATTATCACAGCTTTAAGATTCAAACTACTTTGAAGACGAGTATTTAATTGTACACAAATGCTTAAGTAGAATGTAATAACTATAATAAATAGTCTTCCCACTCTTCGCCTACGTATTTGTGGCCGATGGGTATCGGTAATAAAATAATTTTGAACATACTATCGATCAATATCAAAAATCATGGCATAATGATATACAAATTACTTATATAATGGGCTTTTAAAAGAGTTTTATTAACGAGAGAGTGTTTTCTTTGCTGTGATAATGACGAATCGGGATTGGGTTAAGAATGAATGAAAGAATGCATCCGTAGGTAAATATGCAGTCAACGCGACGTCTAAATTAAAAATCATGTTTCCTCTTATTAAAAAGCGGCCAAGTGCGAGTCGACTCGCCCATGAAGGGTATAAAAAAAAACTACTTACTAGATCTCGTTCAAACCAATTTTCGGTGGAAGTTTACATGGTAATCTACATCATATATTTTTTTTAGTTTTATCATTCTCTTATTTTAGAAGTTACAGGGGGGGGGGACACACATTTTACCACTTTGGAAGTGTCTCTTGCGCAAACTATTCAGTTTAGAAAAAAATGATATTAGAAACCTCAATATCATTTTTGAAGACCTATCCATAGATACCCCACACGTATGGGTTTGATGAAAAAAAATTTTTTGAGTTTCAGTTCGAAGTATGGGGAACCCCAAAAATTTATTGTTTTTTTTTCTATTTTTGTGTGAAAATCTTAATGCGGTTCACAGAATACATCTACTTACCAAGTTTCAACAGTATAGTTCTTATAGTTTCGGAGAAAAGTGGCTGTGACATACGGACGGACAGACAGACGGACAGACAGACGGACAGACAGACAGACATGACGAATCTATAAGGGTTCCGTTTTTTGCGATTTGGCTACGGAACCCTAAAAAAGGAGTAACGTTGCGAGTGTAAATAAAAACTTAGATACGCGATTAAGTCCCGTTGTACAATTTAATAATGTGACTACATCAGTGTTCAAATTCTCATACTCTGTATAGGTCGACGGCAATATTATATTATAATATCTAAGTTTTAAGATTTTAAGTTTTAAGGGTTTTTGTACAATTTAATAATGTGTAAAAATCGTGAAAGTTTAAATCAGTGTGATGTAGTCACATTATGTCATTCTCATACAATAAAAAAAATATCAATATTAAGCAGCAATGCGGTGCGATAATAACTAAATTAAATTACATTCAAACTCGAATTGAATTTATGGTCGCTACAGATAGCTTTCATGTTTATATGAAATCACAAAAAAAAATAGATATATACGAAAATAAATAAAGTACACTAGTGCAAAAAATTACTGTAACAGAACAGGTAAGTCGATTTTTATAGATACTATAATACTTGTTATTGAGTGCAAGTATCGTTTGTACCAAACATCTTTATAGATTTTACCAAAAATGTTATATAAGTAAAATAAGTGAAATAGAAGAACAAAAGTAATCTGTAAAACGTAAGTAAATAAATAGATATCGTACTTACGTAATATATTCTTTAGTATAAAGATCTTTTACCGAACCTAATCTCACTAATAGGTACCTCCAATCCTCTGAATATCTAAGTACCTACTTTGATACCACTAAGTACTGTAAGTGCTCGTAAGACACTGTTACTTTCTTCTAGTACTTTAATTTTATACGAGATAAGTAGGAAAGGAACTTCGGTTATCTTATCTTCGTAAGTAGACCAACGTTCTTGGAATTTCGTAGCAAGAAAGCTCAAAGAATGAAGTAATTTAGAGAAAAGTTTTTGATTTGCAATGATTTATGTAAGTTGTTGTGTTATTTATTTTGTGTAAGAAAATCCCTTTAATATTTATTTATTTCTTACCATTTATTTATTTATTAATGATTTGTTGGTTCTTCCATGAGTGTTTATGACCCTGGCGCGGTATTCAGATTAATTACATTTTGTTGAAGTTAAAAATATTGATTTGATACAATACTTAATGACTCAAGTCGTAGTGCATTTTGAGCCCACAAATAAGAGCGAGCGATCATCAAGAAATAATCAAAACCATAACTCATTTTAAAATCAGAATGCCGCCCCTTATGATCGAAGTGATTCTCAGAAGTAATTATTGGATTTCTCACCCTTATAACTGATTCACTGTAATTACTTGATTACAAGCTGTTTCCGATTAGTTTCAACTCAATTACAGTTTATAATGGTGCGACTACACGTTAGGGGAAAGGTTAGCGCTCACATATGAACTTCCACAGCTTTACTGAGTCATATTTTTATATTGCAAGCGAACAGCATTACAGAAGCGAACTTTTTTCAATGTGATATGCCACCGTGTGTGTTTATGTGTGTGTGTAGGCAACTGTTGGAACTTATGAAATTAAAAAATAACCACCTTTGTATATACAAAATATATATGTCACCGTAAAATTGTAAACACTCGTCATATTATAATCTCGCTAGTTACATTATAAACTGACGGTAGGGAGATTATAATCTAACCTAACCTAACCTACGTTAGATTATAAACTGACGGGTTCACAATCTTACGGTGTCATATACACAGGTATACAATAATACATAAACTATTATTATTCTATTCTATACAAAAAGGTGTAAGATGTTATGCAGTCCGATTGTATTACGCTAAGACAGTGAATCATCTGTACGTATCGTATTATTATTACCTAACCTATTCTGTGATTTGAGGCTTCACTAATGCGTTGACTAATTCGGGTCTCATAATATTTTAAACTGAAATTTATACGTTTGCTACAAAGTTGATTTTAGTGCGGCATACTGCTAGAACAGTAGTAGAGACTTAATAGCTTAAAGCTATCTATCAAACGTTATTCACGGGTATAACGTGGGTCGTTTAAAACGATCGCTGTTGCACTTTGAACGTCTATATTTAATTTTATCTGTTTTTGTTTCAGGTAAGATGCTCTTAATTTGAAGAGCCAATATAAAACACTTATTCAGTTTCCTCGAGTAAGTAAGTTTTTGTTGACTATGCATGTAAGATTAACTACTACTCTAATTATAATTATACTCCATACATATAGTAACATATTGTATATTAAGTCGAAAAAAAAATTAGAGGCTACGGCTACCAGCAAAATAATAATGTCAATTAATTCGAAAAATTATTTCAATTTAAAAATATAACAAGTAATTTTATAGACTAATTTGAATTATGATTTGTGAGCGACGCAAAAAATTGATACGACTTCATTTATATTAAGCAAGTGTGCTACTAAGGACTTTATCTTTACACTGTGTGTATAGTGTTGTTGTACTTTATACCTACAAAGGATTTAAATTTTTTCTTCTTCTATGACTTTCTGTCATGACTTACACCTACAGCCAAAGAAACACAAGTAAACAGTACTTACAAAGCACAGTAACTTCTAATTATACATATTATGTAAACTGACATTAAAAAATTCCCAGCGTACTTGCTGCAAATCACTCAACTACTAGCTTTTTAATCTGTTAGCGTCGACCCGTCCTGCGCACGACCTTAATGGCTTCTCTCTTGCACGAATTAATCTTAAACTGCATTCAGTTAAAGGATGATCTCGCTACACCGTGCGAAGAACAGTTACCTGAAAAATCCTTTTGCATTATGTTTTGCATTTTTCCCAGATAGCTGATTTTGATTTAAAAATTTGGTAAGGTTTTGATTTTTGTTGATACGATCTTGGCAATCGCTAGCGTTGATTGGTCCCCGCGTCGTTGAGTCGTGTTATTAGGCATTTCGTGTGAGATGCACTGCGAGCCGTGACAAAGTTTTATCGTAACAACGTAAAAACAATAACACATTGTTAAAATTTTTAATTAAAAAACAAATAAATTAAATAAAAGATAGTTTGATTTGTTCCCTAGTTGAACACATTGTTAAATTAAAATCAGCCGCCTGGACAATATTTGTAAACAATGTAATAAGGAATTTTCCACATTTTCTATAAATAGGTACATACTCCCGCCAATTGGCTAATTACCTGCAAACGAAAAGTGAATAAATTAATTAAGTTGTTCAACAGTATTTTCCCACTAACTGAATGTAGAAAAAACACTAAAGCAAAAAGTATTTAGGAACTAAATTAAAACGTATTATTACATATGATATGACTTACAAAAGTTCAATCGTATTACAAGTTGGGCGTAGATTGAGCCATCTTTAAATAGTTGACCTTTACGAAATATCTTCATATATTATGAGCGCCCGAAATAAAGTTGTCACTTAATACAAGAGACTGCGGCCATTTGTCCTTTGATGACGAAACCAATGTCACCAGTCAACCTGTGTTAAGCGTAACCCCACAAATTTATTTTTGTTTCCAAAATCAGAGTTAAGCCAATTTAAACTTTTTACTCTTTGAATAAAGCTCACGCTAGATTATTACGATTGCTTTGTTTTATTTTGCAAATCTTGAGAATGTCTCATGCTGTAAGTCAAGCGTTGTGTCTTAATACATCAATGTAAGGTTCTTTAAAATATTCATATGTGCGTAATTTTAGAACTAAGTCACCAATAGCCACAACATTATTTGATTAATTGCTAAATTGTATCAGTGTCGTGAATTCTATAAAATAGTCACCGTTCCGCCGAAGCTTTTTTAAGTATAGTAAAAAACTGCTGATTTTGCTTGATATCTTTGCTTGCTTGGTTAATTGACTCGGTAAGTACCTATACAATATCGACCTAAATATTTGCTAGTGCGTGTCTCGTTTCTGTCGTTAATGTAAAATATAGGCTTATAAGCGAGGAATTTTAGTTGGGCTCCGAATGTACTACTTATCGGGAAACGTGCACTGTCACACCTGAATAGGCCGTGCATTCCCATTAGTGCACGAATGCACGCAAGTTCCTCGGGTAACCAGTGAAATGTGACATCCAATTCTGAGACTACTATTATTAGTAATTAATTATCCCACCAAAAACATAAATGTAAAAAAGGAGAGCCAAGTTCAATACAAAAATTATGCTTGGCTGTGGGCTTCGCCGCAAAAAGAATGGAGATCTAAATGAGTGCCAAGTTCTATGCAAAATCCAAATATGTATTTATAGGAAAAAAATAACATTATGAACAAGTATTAAACTCTATTTCTTTGCTTTATTGGATACCTATAACAATTGCTGTTATTTAAAAAAAAATGTGATATCTTAAAGTAGGTTAGATTTGACTTATTTACGTATTTTTATATTTCTGTTATATAGAAAATATAATAATACATATACTGGGATAGTTTCAAATATATGCTTGTAACGGTTCCAACGCTACAATCAAATAAAATAAATTGTATGGGGACCCCCCTATTTTTTAACTTTTTTTTATTTTTAGATTTTTTCCTACGCTTACACACAATTACCGAGCTGGATTCCAAATTTCATCCTTCTAGGTCATCTGGAAGTAGGTTAGGTTTAGGTACTATATGTCAGTCATAAAGTCAGTGCTAAAATTCACGACTTTTTGACCTTCATATCTTTATAACCGTTTCATTAAATTTGGGCTTCTAGATGTCCTTATGGATATAATTAAACACACGTAGTTTTATGTGTTTACGTTAAAGAGGTTTTGAGTTATAGAAGGATTAGAAGGGTCAAAAGTGGCACCAAGTGGTTCGTGTAATATTACACTCGGCGCTGGCTAGCCAGTTCCTTTGCTTGAACTTGGCTTGACACGCTGCCGCGTGTCTAGATATACTGCGGACTCAAACTTTTTCCGACAATTTATGTGAGTTTGTTTTTTTTTAGGAAAAAAAAAACCTTTTTTCTACTCGTCGACTGCAATTATTGAATTAAGACTTCGTATACCAAAGTGAAATCGCATACTTTTTTCACTATGGGACCCCAACTCAACTATAATATTCATTTCGATACTGTTTAGGCAACTATAATATTCATTTCGATACAGTTTAGTCAACTATAATGAAATTGACCAATCGAAAGCGCGGAGCAAGTACCAGGGCCTCATGAGTTACGAGAAGGTGTCGTTGACCAACCGGCCGGGGGCGTGGGGCGCGGGGGCCGAGTCGCGTACGAGTATGAAGGTATCGCGGCTGCTCGCGCATCAGCTGTATACTTTTGGTTTTTTTACCTACATCTATGATTCTTCTACTAGTTTTAAGTATTTTTTTTGTTGACTCGTAGAAAAAGTATTGTATACAATAGTGATATACTCAAGCTTTTCAATCTCGTACCTTCCTTAGGCAACTCAGCAAGCTTCGTTGCCTAAACACGGTACACGGTACATGTTACTAAGTGAGATATAAGTAAATTTAATCATATTATATTAGAAACTTCTTATTCAGGCAATAATGTCTATTATATAAATAGAATACTATTGATAAACTTTAATGTTGATGTTGAAGGCACACTTTGGTAGGTACTTACCTATTTTTTTTTTATTCTTAATCATACAAAGGTTTGAATAAGGATTATTATATTCATTATTGACATATCTTTGCTTTATCTATGAACAATATTAGGTATATTTCATGTATGCAAGGCAGCTGTTAAAAAGCAGGGTCACACCTTTTGTTATCATGTAAAAACATTTATTTTCTTTTTAGACACTAAAAAGATAATGCTTTTATATAATTGTAAAGTAAGTAGGTACTTAAATAACTTGTAGTACCTATATTTATATGAAACTTAAATGGTAAATCTTTAACTAAATGTATAAAATGTATAAAACCCAATAGGTATAGCAAAATGGTTCCAGATCTTTATTAGCTGTTTAAAACGGAACAGATAGAAACAAAAGACGGTAAAATGTTCCGGAAGCCAGATGTTTTCACTCGCCGGGTATGGCGGGTACTGCTCCGAGTAAATACGCGACCGTAACGCCTCCCAACTTTGCCGTACTTACGTAATGCTGTACCTTGGGAGCATACATATTTAAGCAGTAGTGAAGAGAATATAATTATTTTTACAGTACATATCCGCACTAATGCGTAAAGTAGCACTTTTCGTGCGTATGTCGAAACTTTAAAGTGCCATATGTACTCTAAAACGTTGTTCGATACACGTGCCAATAGGTAATTCGCAACTCGTGTCGACTCCCTTCGGTCGTGTTTTAATTTATTGCCACTCGTTTCGAATTTCCTCTTTTTCGCACTTGTATCGAAAATAACTATTTAAATCATAGCAGGCGTGGCTCACTCCGCGATTTCGTCGCTTTGCTACAGGTAGCTAAAAGTACATCTATTCCACACCAATTTTGGTGGCTGCCATAGCCATAAGCTGCACGTGGCGCTGTCGCCACCTAGCGGCCATATCTGTCCTGATCGTAACAGACGCGTTTTGTTAGAGAGTGAGTCTTCTGTACCTAGTACCTACTATTATTTATTCTGTGATCATAGGCATAATTATTTTTAATCATAAGGAGTTATTTCTGACACCTGCCTTGCCCACATAATTTTATTAGAAATGATTCTTAAGTTCGAATTTAAAATCCTCAAACCAAAATTATAGCATCCTCTATGAATTTTAAAATTCTACACTGAGGATAAACTCTTTCCTGTCAGGGACCATGATTAATTTACAGACTGTAAAAACAAATTAATGTACGTAATTCTCTCGTCACTCTCTGAAGTAAGTAAGTGACCTTTATTTTGATACATCTTTAATGTTTATTTTTAAATCAAATCTACACCTACTGATATTTTTTTGCTGTTTCTATTCTCGATCATGATCTCTGCCCTCAAGGCCCTGAAATGTGTCCTCAAGGCGTAATAATTCCTTAAGGCATAGTCTTTATTCTTACTGCTGTTTTTTTCTAGTTTACTGTGTACCGTACCTATCCGGGCAACCGTTCTGAAGTGCCATTTCAAACGCTGCATTGTTTGTAAAAACTTAGTAAGTTTCACTGGGAAATAGTCAATGCACTTACGCCAGTTGTGTTAATGTGAGTGTTTTTTCAATTGTTCTATTATGATAAAACTTGGTCAACGTTTGGTAGCCTTGCATTAAAAAAAAACAGTCCATTTATGTCCCACTGCTGGGAACAAACCGTCTCTCATGTACGAGAGGAATTGAGCTATAGTCCCTAACAATCAATACAAAATTATTACTTTGCTAATCCGCGAAAAGATAACGTGCTAGTCAATCAGTACTTCCTATGTGAGGGTTGGCGCTATTCCACAAGTAACCCCAGAAAAAAGTCCACAAACGAACCAAGAAGTTATTTCGTTACAGGGGAGATGGTCGTCCTCTTAGCATTGGTTTGCAATCCATCTAGGAGAAGGATACTCCAAAATAAAACCCGGAATGGAGTTTCCGTAAGGCGCGAGTAGGGTCCAACCTGAAATAAGCGGCAAATTCCTGCAGCTGACCTGTCTCCACACGTATTGGCTCGCCTTTCCTGTGGGATAAGACAGTGAACCCGAGAGGGTAATGCAGGTGCTGGGCATCCCTGCGTTTCCTTAATTTCGTCCCAGGCGGTGTAATAGGATATTTCTCCGGTTTTACACCATAAATCGTCTGCATTAGACGCTAAGGCAATCAGTGCTAACCTTTTGTTCTTACACGCAATTAATGTTCCCACCCTCCCACCGCAAAAATAAATACGCAAATAAGTATAACAAACCAACATCAAAAGAACAATACTCGACACGACCGTGTTGCGCCTCTCTACGAGGCATCCTCAGGAGATGCTGCAGATGTTGACACTCTTTTTTAGGGTTCCGTAGCCAAATGGCAAAAAACGGAACCCTTATAGATTCGTCATGTCTGTCTGTCTGTCTGTCTGTCTGTCTGTCTGTCTGTCTGTCCGTCTGTCCGTCCGTATGTCACTTTTCTCCGAAACTATAAGAACTATACTGTTGAAACTTGGTAAGTAGATGTATTCTGTGAACCGCATTAACATTTTCACACAAAAATAGAAAAAAAAACAATAAATTTTTGGGGTTCCCCATACTTAGAACTGAAACTCAAAATTTTTTTTTCATCAAACCCATACGTCTCATTTTTTTTCTAAACTGAATAGTTGGCGCGAGAGACACTTCCAAAGTTGTAAAATGTGTGTCCCCCCCCCGTAACTTCTAAAATAACAGAATGATAAAACTAAAAAAAATATATGATGTACATTACCATGTAAACTTCCACCGAAAATTGGTTTGAACGAGATCTAGTAAGTAGTTTTTTTTTTAATACGTCATAAATCGCCTAAATACGGAACCCTTCATGGGCGAGTCCGACTCGCACTTGGCCGCTTTTTTTTTTATTTAAGTCTTACTCAATGAAAATACACTGAAATATTCATTACCTACATATAATTTTTTCGCCAAACTGCATGACAGTTTGTTGGCGTATCTGACATCTGACGCCCGGCAGCGGAATATCATGGAATATGACATTCAAAGTAACGCCTGCCCCAAACCTTCTGGGAAACTTCACACACACCTATTAAATATGTATGCTGATTGCTGGTTTCCTCACGGTGTTTTCCTTCACCGAAAAGCGAATGGTAAATCTTGAAAAGTTTAAGCAGTAAGCTGTATATTAAGTTAATATATAATTATATAACTAGTGTCAGGAAATTTAATAGTAGGTCTGATCTACACGGAATGGGTTTAAACTTCAATAAAATAGAGATAATAAACCATACTTGTTTAAAATATTGCATTTAAATCACGTTGAATATCTGATTATTTAATATACATTGATACATTTACATAAATCCTAAAATCGAATCATAAATTACAATTATGAGCATTACAAAAAAAGGAGTTGGTGACTAGGACCCATAAGTATTAACAAAGAGAAATTCCACAAAAGTCTGTCACCATTGAATTTAATGGAAGTCGAAACGGTTCGACATCTTCTCGGATGGTCTAATCTCGTTAACACTTCAGCCAATTTCGCTCCGAAGATGGAAAATTTCCCCGTTTTCCGGTTAATTCATCGATAAGATGGTTGGTTAAGACTTGAGAGTAGGTACAATCTTTTCTGGCTATCCTTTCTCCGAGGATTTATATAAGTATAAGGGTAGGGTAGTTGTTTTTGAAACTGCAATAATAGATGGTCATTTGTAAAAAATATGTTTTAAACGGGTTACTTGCGTAGTAAAGTCGAATAAACGAGCGACAATTTTGATCTGTTTTCGAGGAACTTCGACTGAAGCACTGCACCATCACTGATCGACGATGATTGATGATGAGTATGTATGACACTCCCCGAACAAAAACAATAGCAAACGTATCAACGGTGACAGACAGTAGTTCGGTGCAACCGACCCTTAGATACATAAAACAAAAATAGTTCATTCGCTTCCAATATTCCAAGACTGTATCTGAACTCTATTTTCAGACATTATCTGGTAAGTCCATTCATAAAGTTTGTAAACTTTCAGAATGTACCAAACTAATAGACTAAGGCTTCTTCGGCGCCCATAATACAAACAAAAGGGCTATTGTTTTGGCCTCAGACCGTGTTTTATCATTGCTTACCGCGTGTGCGAGTCGAGCGCTTGAGCTAGCCTATATAACTATGAACTTGAAATCCTTAAAGCAAAATAAATACCTTCTGAATCGCCTTGTTATGAGTTATTTACTTATCAGGCTTATTTTTTAAAATAATTAAGCCATGAACAAAAACAACGCTCGGGTTGGGCACGGGTTTGTTTGTTTCTAACCAATCCGTTCTTAAATAATAAAAAATACCTACTAAGTATTTTGGATCTGACATGACACCTATGTAAAATATCTAAGTCATATTAAGATTATTTGCAAAATAATCAATATGTTTTAGATAGGTATTGCTATTTTACCGTAATATTCATACTTTCTGCTTCTATTAAAAACAAATTCAATCGGGGAACGGTGGGTAATGAGAGCCATCGGGTAATGAGAGCGATGGTATTTTACCGAAAACTACCCCTATTGGCGCACGAGTGACCACTCGGGCGTGTTCTTCGACCTTCGGGAATGTTCGTGTAACGCGGTCGACTCGTTGGTGTGCAGCATTGAGTCGCAGGATACGGTTGTTTGTTTTTCGTTCCGTGCTTATAAAAAAGTTCAAATTGTCAGCGACGAGATAAGCATGGAAATATAATATTGTTGAACAAGTTTGTATTAATTGCATACACAAATTAATCATCTATCAAGTGCCATTTAATCGATTCTGATAGAAAGCTGATTAAAATATTTATGTAATTATTTATCAAAATGGAGGTAAGCGGGTAATGGGAGCCTAGGATTTATCTAAAGATCTATCTAAAGATCTGAAGGATCTAAAGGATCTAAAGATTTATTATCTGCAGAGCTTTATTAGCAGAGTAAGGTTTTGCTGATTTAGTTATGGTAAAAATCATACCCAGCAAGATTCTAAATTATGGCTCTCATTACCCTTATGAAAATTTATTAGGCTCTCATTTCCCGAAGTGTGGGGTAATGAGAGCGAATGACTTTTTTATACTTTGATTTGTTTTTCCAAAAAGCATATCTTTAGCAGGTTCAAAACGTGATTATCTGATACTCAAATAAACAAGGTTTATGTTCATAATTGAAATATATTATAATTTAAACATATGTCGTTTTTATTAACAATTTTCCTTAGTAGGCTCCAATTCCCCCCCCCCCGCTCCCCTATTTTAAGTAAAATAAATGTAATTCAAAGAGCGCACTTAATTTTTTCGTTAAAACGTCCGACTCACTTTTTTTCAATAAGCGATTATAATTACACAGGCTACAAGCTAATGACTATTAACATTACGAATGTCCTAATTGGCCTCTATCAGTTCGCTCTTTTGTATTGCTTTTAATGTATTAATTGTTTGAATGTATTTTATTAATGCTTTATTGTTATTGATATTAGAAATAGAAGGTGCCTTTGTTACACTAGTTACTAGTAGAATATTCAGAAATACAGCATTGAAAATAGCTCATTCACGTCTATTTCTATTCAAACCACTATTAGTGTTGAAACAATAAAATCCTTTCCACAGTGGAATTACGAGTATAATTATCTTTGATGTTCTCAGTTCAGCTTTAACATTGTTTTTTACCTTAAACATTTTCTAAATAAAGGAAATTTTGATACTAATATTATTGACAACTTTTTTTTAAGTCCTTTAATTGCATAAAAATCTCTAGATAATTATTTCGCATTCGCCATATACTTCGCTTATTTAAATTCGTATGTTACTGAGTATTCTTATGGTAATTTATTGAGTGTTCTGATTGCTATTTATTATCTTATACCTTTAAACGAGCAATACTTGTATATTAATTTATTTATTTATATATAATATATTTTGGGGATCTCGGGAACGGCTCTAACGATTTCGATGAAATTTGCTATATGATGAAGTTTTCGGGGGTGAAAAATCAATCTATTTAGCTAAGTTTTATCTCTGGGAAAACGCGCATTTTTGAGTTTTTATATGTTTTCCGAGCAAAGCTCGGTCTCCCAGATATTGATGTATATTAACAATTTACACATTTACAATTTCGGCGTTTTTCATCTTCATTATTAATGGCAACGTAATTATCTTTATGCTACTACATGCAAGCATAGGGCGAGATTATAATAAATTAATACTGACCGTTAAAATGTATCTTAAAATAGAATTTTATTAATATTCCTCAATTGAGGCGTGCTATTAGCGATGCAATCTAATCGGAAGTTTTATTCCACTCGTATTTATGTTAGTACCCGACCTTGATTATCCAGTGTAGTGAGTTCTGAACAGTGTTGTAAGTAATATGTACGAGACTATATTAACAGTGAGTGACAATAGGAAACCAATATAATATAACACTTTAAACTCTCGCGTTTTGTGTATTTAGTGATATAAACGAGCACTGCAGACGAAGATTGGGTACCGTAAAATGGGATGAGTAGGGTTCGCGGGGAGAGTTGGGTTATGAATGGGGAGAGAAGGGATAAAAGGGGAGTGAGATGGGATTTTAAGGCTACTGCTCCAAAAATTATGTATTCCAATTTAAAATGAAGCTATAGTAATACTCATAATAAAAAAAATCGATCCAACAATCTTCCAAAATCACCTTTGTATGAAATCCCATCCCACCCTAATTACGAGGGACTACGGGGTGAGGTGGGATTTCTTGTTTATCGTCTAAGTTATGAAATGGAACTACCCAAAATAAAATAAAAACTAAAATACAAACGTCCGGAACACTTATTATATACACCCTTCAGTTTGTATATGTAAAAATGTTATCGATGTTAGTGTCAGTGTCGATGTGAATGTCAGTTTTGACCCTACTCACCCCATTTTACGGTACTGCAGTCACCGCTTCTAGGCATAATATAATGCAGTCGCGGTGGCCGAAATCGGTCAGGTGAAAGAGAGAAATATATAAACGAGTCTGTTACTTGTGTATTCCTCTGTCTATATTTTTAAAGAAAAAGTGACCACGAGGCCTAAAGCTTTAGTGGCCGAAGCCAAATAAAATATGAAATGAAAAAAAGTAATTCATTCCATAGTTGTTTGTGGTCAAATGGACGTCAAGTACCTTTTTTTTTAATTTATAGCATCATATTTAAAATGGAAACCAGAGTTTTCGATTGGTCTGCTCCCAGCAAGCTGATGGAATAGGACTGGCAAGGCGCCACTCCCGCGCATGATTTATAGCGTTTAAAATGCACCAACTTAAATAAGGATAAAGCGAATGAAGTGCAATGAAAGTAGTAATATAGATAAGTCCGTTATTTGTATTTTTTATTGCATAAATACCTACTGATATGATGGCCTAAGAATATTATTTCACAAACCACAAAAAAATTAAGAGATACAACGAAATCGTACAAGTACTTAATCAGAAAACTATAATTTTCTCTCGAAACTACTTACCTACCTAAATAAACTGAGTTAAAAAAAAACAGTTATTACCTGCGTAATTTTAGTTCTAAAAACAAGCAATCAATATTGTGACCTTTTCAACCATATTGAAATACAACTTCATATGCAAGACGACGGGTAATCTAAAATGAGATGTTGCTGTTTAAAACTGGATAATCCCGAGAATACATATAAAATAATATTAATATTTCCATCCTTATCTCAAATAACCAGTGTAATTGTGACTTTGACGTCCGTAATAACTCTATGGAATAACACGGGAATCATGTGAGGGCAAGACAGCTGTGCGTAGGAATCAGCGACAAATCAAATAAAATAAATGACAGATGTCCTGTTGCGTGAAGGAAAACATATACATATTGTAACTACTTGTATAATGTATACCTACACAGGAAGCTATCAAAATAGGCCGGTGCGTTAAAGATTAAAATAAATTCATTCATAAATTGTGTGTTTCAATTCAGTTTTTACAAATAATTTTTTTTAGAACTGTGTTTTAGTACAGTTTTTACGAATTAAATAAGTGTTCCGTGAACAAAGTTTTGTACGGAACACTAAAAAAACGAAGCTTTTAGATTATGAGTTCAGTGAAAAACATACCTACTTACAAATAAAGACAACTTTTTTTTGGCAGATTAAGTTGACTTGATGTTTCAAATGTACTATCAATTTTTATTTATCGTAAAAAATAAACACATTCTTTCATCATCATCCTTTTCGCCAGTACAAGCTATCATCAGCGACTGCAATATTGTACGATTAAAACGTTCGACCTTTTCCATTCGCTCGTGGGCATGCTACCGCATTTCAAAAACCTTCTCATATTTGGCAGCTCGCCCCGGCACGTTTTCTTTTTGTGGCGCGACGCGCGACCCTAGTATAATAATTGAAGGGATGTTTACAAAAACAACATAACTGACTACACTGGTTGACACCTGAAACGATTAACAATGTTCTTAAAAAAGTGTCAACCGCTCTAAGCAGTTATGTTGTTTTTGTAAACATCCCTTCAATTGTTTTTAATAAGTTATTTGAACTGGTTCGTTCTTAGACTTAAAGTGATCTTCATTCTTTGAACCGGCCTTGATCAGTTTCTAACTTGTATAAAGAGGTAAATTTAATTATTCCTAGCCACAAGCAACCCAGATCTTTTGATAATTGAAGCGATCTATTTTATACTTTATCAACTTTGTAATTGGTTTGTCAACCTTGTTTTGTGATTTCGCAGAAAATTCAAACGAAATTACAAAATTGTTGAGGTCACTGAAGTAGTACCTAAACTTGAAGTACAAGATGGATGGCGTATTTTGTAAAGTACTTTTGAGTTTGTCATAGTTCGATTCTTACTTTTTGTTACATGTGTTTCACTTGAACACCTTTTTTATCATTTTGTGTTTTTAGTAGTGTTATACTATACATAAATATAAGTAAGTAGGTATTTGCAATAATGAGATGTAGTTTTACCGCCGAGTTGTTAGTGCGCGCTGCGGTGCTCATGTTTCAGCATTCGAATCCTGAAAAAGAATACCCAATAATTATACTCTTTGAATTAGCTTTAGTGTATGCAAGTGTGAGATACATAGTAAGGTACTATAATTTACAATTTAGTTTGATTTAATTGAAAAAAGTCGCCATATTCAGTATTAATAAAATAACACATCACCTGAACTAACCGTCCATGGATAATAATTACATAAATCATTGAATATTAAACATATTTTTGATATATTTAACTACCCAAGTACCCACCTTCACAATCCTTATGCCTAGATACTTTTTTTTTTTTTTTTTCATTTATTAAAGTTCTAAACAATTAAATGGATCGCAGAGTTTCATGTATCTTAACTGCTAAGCCAAAAATGGCTTGTTTACAGCTAGAGTTCGGACTAAATGCACTACATAGGTCCTTATGTTATAAAGTTGTACATATGTTACATTAAAGTTACGTTTTATAAAATATAATCATAATTACTAGATGATAACAGGTATTTTTTTACATCTTTATTTGATTCAGGATTGGTTAGGTATAAATCTTGTAAATATTTCGGAAGGGTGTTTAATATTTTTGGAAGCAAATAATAGTTGGTTCTCATACCGTAGACATTTTTTGTTGGTGGTAATATAAATCGATGTGAGTGAGGTAAACCTCTTAACCTACTGTTACGATTGTATTCTTTTAAATCAGATATATTATCCTTGCAATTTTCTTTAAGCATTGCTAACTTGACTAGGTTTTGTACGGGAAGCGCACGTTACAAAATTGGAAAAGGTGGGAATAGCCATCAATGCCACAATGGTTTTCAACAGTGTTTTCTGTAGGTTATATATTTTAGCAAGATTGGTTTTATATGATCTTCCGTAGCTGTTTAGCCCATATCGTATTACCGATTCAGCCAGAGAGAGGTATAACATTCGTAAGGTGTTGTATGGTATCTTATGTCTTAAAATTGTTAGCCTTCCTAGGACAGATCTAAGTTTATTGCATACGTATTCAGTATGTGGTTGCCAATTGAACCGATAATCAATTAATAAACCAATGTACATATGTTCTTTCACAAAATCTATAGTAGGGCAGTCGCAGTTTATGTGTTGTATGTGTAGGCAACTGTGTGAGTGTGCCTTAATTACTGGAATGTAGGAAAGTTTGTTATGTGAAGAACGTATGTGCATAGCCTTCGTTTTATCCGCATTCAGGATTAGGCCAACGTCATGTGACCACTTACAGAGGGTGTCGAATATATCTTGAATTTTTTGTGAGGCAGTCTTTAGATCCCTATCCGCAACCACTATGCAAGTGTCATCGGCAAACTGGTACACATACTGTTCTCCGATCGTATTACACATGTCGTTGACATATAAAATATATTCGGTCGGCCCAATTATTGATCCTTGTGCCGTGCCTTTTGATGTTTTTATCATGTCACTATAAGAGTTTCCTAGCCTAACTGCGGTAACTCTGTTGCTGTGGTAGCTTGTAAACCATTTTAAAAGGGGACCCTGAATTCCATTCTGTTCAAGTTTTTTATATAAGGTATTGTACAACAAGGTTTCGAAAGCTTTGCTAAAATCAATAAAAATTACTAATATATGTCTTTGTTTGTTCAAGTGCCCGTTTATTTCATCACAAAATTGACCTAAAAGTTGAACAGTACTTTTGTTTCTTTGAAAGCCAAATTGCCTTTTGTTAATAATATTATTTTGTTGTAAAAATAAATTAATTTTATCACCTACATAACGTTCGACTATTTTGTCAATGCACGAAAGTATTGTGATGGGTCTATAATTATTGTAGTCGGTTTTTGAACCCTTTTTATGTACCGGCCGGATAGTTCCTATTTTTAATATATCTGGATAAGTACATGAATTTAGGGATGTATTAATTAAGTGTGTAATTAAAGGCGTGATATCATTTGCAATGTATTTAATATCTACGGCTCGAACTCCATCGTAGCCCGGGCTTTTATTTTTGTTAAGTTTCCTTATAATTTTATTTGTCACGTCATTTGTTATTTTTCCTAATCTCATGACTACATCCGGTTTGTTACAGTATTTGGATTCGTTTAGAATTGGTGTGTTGCACATTTGTGTAATTGAGTCTAGATTACGCTGAAATTCTTTAGCAAAGTTACAAGCCAGAGTCTTTTCTTGGCACTGAAATGCACGTATAACAATGTCCTCTATTGATTTACTAACGTTCCCACATAACGCGTTGACTATTCCCCATATTACTCTAGTGTTTTTAAAATTATCCTTTATTTTATTTAGATAATATCGGTTTTTAACCTTATTTATATATTTATTAGTCATATTTCGGTATTTATTATATATTATTCTGTTATTTAAATTGTGCGGGTCAGATTTCCAGATTTTAAACAGTTCGTTTCGTCTCTTACTCATAAATTTAATCTTACTATTTGCCCATTCACATGATTTTCTCATATAACCGCGCTTTGATTTGACTACTATTTCGCAGTCTTTATAAATGCGTTGAAATTGGCTAATAATAAAATCTACCACCTGTTCGGGGCACTCATAAGCGAGGCCCGCACTCCAGTCGACAGATTTGATAAGCGATAACACGCGCCTATTGTCTATAATTGTGTGCGTGCGCCGCTCCTGCCGCGGTGAATTGCCAGGCGGCGCACACACACACGCGCATCCTATTATGTAGTGATCAGCTGGTGCAGTATGTATCACGCAGGTTTGTGCCTGGTTCCCACTTACGCTACGCACAAACAGGTGATCTATGCATGAGCTACTTATGTAATTACCTTTCTTTTCAACCCGTGTATATTGCGTTATACCACATGCCAAACCTAGTTCACTCATTGTGTTTAAGTAGTAGTTACATATATTATTATTTAATTTTAAGTTAATATTAATGTCACCTGTATATAGCAAATCTGTTTTTTTATCGAGGCCGTCCAACAAAGTATGTAATTCCCGCACAAAACCAGTCTTGTCGGTGTACGGCGGTCTATATACTGAGCATATGTTTATTTTATGGTGGGGGTTCGTATGTAGGCAACCAACTATAGCTTCAAAGAAATGTGTCTGTGTTTGTTGTTGTTCGAAATAATATTTGTTATGCACATACAAGATTATACCCCCGCCCCTTCTTTTACATCTTAATTTGGAATACATAGTGTAATTTGTAATGTTATATAGGGAAATACAATCTTCACGAATATTTACCTCTGTTAATACTATAACATCAATACTGCGTTTACTGTTACTCGTTATATATTCAAGTTGTGCGAAGTTTAAAATTAAAGACCGTATGTTAACGTGGAGAAAAATAACTAAGTTTTGATGAGGTGTAAGTGAGTCAACGTACTCGTTCCAGGTATTGTAGTTACTTTCGTTAATAGGTAGGTCATCAGACATCAATCAGGTGTTGTATTGTTATTTCAGATAACTAGATTGAATAAAAACTTTAGAGTTGATAAATACTACCGTTAAGGAAAAATACTTAAAAAAGACATACCATAAGCGCTTCATCTTTTCACCTTAAGCAGTTTCTCGATATCTTGTTCAGATTTTACGGTCTGAATCCTGGCTTCGTCATTCTTTCTTACCAGTACGTTGCCTCCCTTACACCACACATATTTAAAAAGTTCGTCCTTTTTAAGCTCGCTTTTAGCTTTCCATAATAAAAATGCCGTAGCTGGAGTGAGGGCCTCGCGCAAAAAAATTCTCGTGTCCTCTGGATACCCTATGTCCTGGCCCGTGATGGTTTTGCCCTTCGCGGCTGTGATCCAGTTGTCACGCTGGCCCGGCTTCAAGGTTACGACGATGGACGAAGCGACTCGTTGCTGTGCAGCCGGAGCTCGACGTTCCTTTCTGTATGCACTTATGACGTCATCACAGTTTATTTCGATTGCTTGTGCGACTTTTTTCGCAATTTCTGTTGTGTTTTCATTTTCTTTCTTCTCTACTCCGCAAATTTCAATTTTACTGTCTAGCTGGTTTTGCTCAATATGATTTAGTTTCTGTTCCATGGAATTGTATTTAAGTTGAATATTTGTGTATTTGTTTTGCAGGTCCTTGTTCTGGTTTTCGACACTTTTCATCTTTGTTTCATAGTCATCGAGTTTTTTTTGATAATCATCAATTTTATCGGAGTAATAACTGAGGGTACGCTCAATTTCGTCTTTGATCGCGTTGCGAATGTCGCTTCGCAGCTGCCTCAGAAATTCCTCGCTACAGTTATCTTTGACCATGATGACTTGCTCGGTGTCCGTGTTGTCGTCATCCTCTGGATCGGGAAGGATTGCAGAAATCCGTTTGTTTCTATGCTGCGGATTGCAAGCTTTGCATTTCCATTCTACCGCCTCCGTGCCGCATAATGCGTTGAGCTGTTCGGTGGTTATTGGAATACACGAGGCGTGCAACCACTTTCCACACTTCCCACACTGCAATCCAGGTGCTTTCTTCGTGACGTTTTTGCCACATTTAGAGTTCGAACATTTAACCATTGTAGAAAACAAAAACCGTGTAGATATTTCACTCCGATTATTTATTGCTCGCGCGCAGGGAATGCTCGATGCGTACGCCGCGGATGCGCCGACCGAACTTGTGTAATAAGTTAGTAAATAACATTTATTTTACAACTCTACCTCATTATAATATACATAAATTACTTGTCTACTAAAAACACCTTTTAGTACTCTTAAGGACACTTAAGGTTATAACATAGAATCACTTAATATTAATTACGCCATAAACATAGCCCGTTACATTAAAAATATACCCCAGTTATTTAGCAGTTTCGCAAAACATTAAATAATAATAACCTGCTATTTTACTTACTTTAAATGGAATATTCCTTAGTGCAAGGCCTGAGTGGACGCTCGAAGCGGAGCGTTCAGCGGGGCATGTAGCGTGGCGTCGGGCTCACAAGTAATTTGCGCAGCGTGTACTAAGGCCGCTCTTATACGTTTGCATTTGCTTAACATGCACGCCGCACGCCCCGCCCCGCTGCACGCCCAACTCGAGCGTCCACTCAGGCCGCACACTTAAAGTCTATTTTTTTATTCGGTAGACTAAAATGACATTTCATAGTAAGAACATCATGTGTCATTTCATACTATGAAATGTCATTTTAGTCTACCGAATAAAAAAATAGACTTTAGGCCACCTTAGGCCTTTTTCCTTGGGACTATTTACTGGATACCCACTGCTGAAATATCGTTGAGTAATATTTACGAAGACGATAAAATATTTCACGCTTAAATATTTAGTTTTACTACCAAATTAGTAAAATAGAACAACCCGATTTTATCAAATTTTGCATAATGTTATATTTTTTGTTACCTATGTAGGCTACAAATAACAAAAGTTCCGTGAGACACAGATATATTAAATATATTAAAAACGACTTCGACTTAAAATACGCGAGTGACCCGTTTTTAATATATTTACTTAATATGCTACAAATAATATATATATATAAATAATGTATTAAGCTAAATCCTACATATTAATTTTAAAAATAACAGTTGCTAACCAGACATTACCCTTGTTGTCTTTAGGTTGTGCTCGACTAACAAGCTTGAAGCTATTTGTGGAGAACGAACTGTCATTTAAAGTTTACGTGAAGTATTTTGAGACCGAGTTTAATTAGTATGAATACTGAATTAAACTGATTAGTGTTCGGTAGTTCAGACAATTTCTTATTATTCGTTTTTCGATAAAAATATCGCAAATACATTTTATAGGTCTATCACATATCGTAGCAGGCGGTTGCGAAAGAAGTCGGTGATGTGATATTCTAAATAAAGATAGCAGAGTTATTGGGGTTAAAACAAGTTTATATTTAATAAAATACTTATTTAACACAATAGGTACGAATAAGTTACATGCAACCAGTCCATAGCGAATCATAATAACTTCTTACCAGCCAGCTGAGTTAAACTGTAGCCCTATATAGTAGTGTAAGTACAGTCAGCAGCAATGGTTGCTCAGCGTGCGAGGTGTTCAAAATTATCTTCACGCGCTCTTATTATTTTAACAATAAAGATCCTTTTGAACACCTCGCTCGCTTAGCAACTATTGCTGCTGACTGTATTTGTTGAAACAGCTACGAGGCTGAACCTATTAAAAGTTTTACAACAACGCATACTGTAAGCACTAAAAAGCCACCATGTCGAGTGTGAAAGCGTTTACGAGCTTTCACAATAAGCAAATCGCGTCATATGGTGATATTATTTGCATTTGCTTTGATGCTTTGGTGATATTATTCCACACATTATATATTACGTTTTTGTATATAATAAACTTCCCAACGTTGTCTCTACCTATGCATTTTTATTATTCTGTAATTTAAATTGTTTTCGAATACCAGATCTATACCAGTGGTGTTATCATTTTTTGGCTACGTTTATAAACTATCCTTCAGTTCACGTTTCTCTATAAACGTGCCACATTAAACTCTAAAATTTCAATGAAATCGTGCCAAGAAATAGGACACCGCGCGTCCACACCGACTGATTTATATCCAAGCTGGTGACACAAGACGTGTTTCATTCACACCGCTCTGCACAATTGACTTTTTGAACAGCAAACAAAGCAAAAAGCTCCGGAATCTTTTGAAAATCAACATTTATGAGATCGTAAGCGAAGGGGTTGGCCACAAATCTCTCTTGGAGTTTGCAATGTTGCCATTTCGCGCCGTCAAGAGGTGAGCCTTGCAAGCATCTTAGGGTAATCCGTTAAATTTATTTACGGACTTGAGATTTAAACAGTTTTAAGACGGTTTTATTTGAGAACTAAGTTTAACCAGCTTTGACTTGTATTCAAAATAGTATAAATTCTTGTTGTTGATATAAGTTTAATGCTAAACGGCACTGATTTAGTGATTTATTTCATTTATTTCAAAAACACTACAAATATCTTCCAAACACTGGCAATGGTTTGAAATCTTTCGTGTTAACATGTCAGACATAAAAGTCAAGTTTTATAAAACCCGCATGTTAATTGCATACTAGATTAGATGTAGTTGTTGTAAAGTACCTATGTTTTTCTTACTTGTTTTATACAAGGTCCACATTGTCATTACATAGTATTACAGAACTGTAATGGTAACCTTTTTCCAAACTATCTGCCCCGGTAGTTCTGTACGGCACCCCAACACATTTACTTGAATCAAAAATTTAAATTGGAATTCAAATAATGCCTGCCTCTTATTCTCAACTGACTGATTCTTCTGACTCAAAGATTCTGAGACAGTCGAATAGAGAATTCAGTTTTGAAGAAAACCTATTTACATCGCAACGAGCTTGGCTTGTTATGCTCTTTGAAGTATAAATTTATGATTTCATGCTTGCTTCTTTAAGAGAACGTGAGCGCAACACAGAATAGTGCATGTCATATTTTCTATTTATAAGCCAATGTGTGCAATCACGTTATTAAAGCTGTTTCAGTTTATAAAGATATTTTAGTACAGTGTGATTTTTATGTAAAATGCAGGTTTTGAGAGAATAATTTTACTTGAAGTACTTGTACGTAATTTGAAATGAAAAGTTTTAAAGTGACTTTAGTCCTAAGTCTAAAAGTTAAGTTTTGTGAATCAAAGTGTTTATAAGCAAAAAGGTCAGAAGATCAGATAAATAGTATGCATTATTTTGATAACACTCCACAACACAACGCAAGTGATTACTGATAAGTTCGTTCTAACAATAGTACTAGTGTGCTATCTTTCTCATCGTGTTGGGAAAGTCTTAATGAAGGCCAATTAGAGCAAGTTAAATTAAAGCTCATTGGCTCCTGTTAATTTAGCAGCCTAATTAAGAGGTGTCGGTTGAAACGTACAGTTCCATCAAGCTACGGAAGTTACAGTGGGAACTGTGGCGGGAAAGTTTTTAGGCGTTTGATTTGCGAAATCTGTACCACAAGCTTTAGTGTTATGGCATATGGGTTATTTCTGAGAAAGTACTAAAACATAAATTAACTACCCAATTGAGGTTTGTAAAATTTTATGAATAAGGGATTTAGACGTGTGTTCTTCCGTCTAAAAATGGCTGGCATGTAAAAACATGTCTTAATAACATCCATACGACTTTACGATATAAGTATTTAGTGATTACGATATATACTTGGTACTCTCACAAAGAAAATGCCCCAAAAGCAATTAACTGTCTGGCTTTCGATTACAATTATTCCATTGTGTCACGTGATATGCCATTGGTTTGGCTCGCAAAGGCATGAAAGAGGGTATTTTGTGTGTTCAATACCTAACGGACAACAAAGCGAGTGTGGCCTCGACACTTCATTATAATCCACTATCTAATCATAACAGTTATCTATCTATACTATTATATGAACTATTTTCAATAAAAAAAATCATAATAGTGTTTTGTTTTTAACTTGAATGAGTTTCCGGTTTCCTTAGTGGAAATTGTATTTACTTACGTAATTATATGCACTCTAGTCTATCCTTACAATTTTAAGTAGGTATGTGAAATACATAATTGAACTACTTATCTACCTATCTAAAACGAATCAATATTTATAAATAATTTTAAGGCAATACATTCATGAATCTGTAATTAAAAACTGATGACGTGAACAATCAATCTTCCTCGCGTTGTCCCGGCATTTTGCCACGGCTCATGGGAGCCTGGGGTCCGCTTGGCAACTAATCCCAGGAATTGGCGTGGGCACTAGTTTTTACGAAAGCGACTGCCATCTGACCTTCCAACCCAGAGGGTAAACTAGGCCCGTATTGGGATTAGTCCGGTTTCCTCACGATGTTTTCCTTCACCGAAAAGCGACTGGTAAATATCGAATGATATTTCGTACATAAGTTCCGAAAAACTCATTGGTACGAGCCGGGGTTTGAACCCACGACCTCCGGATTGCAAGTCGCACGCTCTTACCGCTAGGCCACCAGCGCTTTTTGACGTGAACAATCAATATGTAATCATTTAAAAGAAAAACAACCTGTTTGCTAAGAAAACAACAGAGTAATAATAATGTGCCGTATGAAATGAAATGTATGTTTACCGCACGTGAACCAACAAAACACTCGACGCAAAACAACTTCAGCAATATAGGATTGACATGATATTGTGCAGCGGTGCCTTTATTCGTCTCAATTATACAGAAATGTGTACAAAAAGTCTTGAATAAATTGTTTTAAGAAATCTACGTTAATAATATCACTTTACACTTTGATATTATTTTACTTACTGTACAGTCGCCATCAGTCGCCGAGGCGCTCACATATATCTGAACACGCCTGTATTGTCAAGGCGTTAGAGTGCGTGTTCAGATATTTTTGAGCACCTTGGCCGCTCCGATATATCTGATAGCGACTGTGCAGTCAAGAAATTTGATTCATGTAACGTTTCGTATTTTATCTCACTGACAATTAATAAGAAAGTTGCTCATACTATTGCTACTGTGACAGGGTACGAAACATTACAGAAATCAAATTCCCTGACCATACCTACTCTATAGTGTTTATGTTAATGTTATTGTCTACGTGGGAGGTGTTTAGTCCTGATAGATATTTAAATGTGAAAAACCAACTGATAAATAGACAAGAGGAGCCAACTGTATCAATAATAAATAATAATATATATTTTGGATATTCAAGTCAAGTTATTCTTCTAAACATTTTTTTAATGCATATGCGATACCTATTGTCAATTTCGGTGACTACCACAACGCCTCCGTGGCGCAATGGTTAGCGCGTTCGGCTGTTAACCGAAAGGTTGGTGGTTCGAGCCCACCCGGGGGCGAATATTTTGACTTCGTATTATTAAGGCCTCAACTTAATTAAGGACTTAACTTAGGTACTCATATTTGAATTAATTACATAAATGATAGATGACGTATTCGAAGAAATAATACATTGAACTATCGCAAGTGTAGTTAGGTTAATTAAGATGTGTTTTTTATTTTTTATTTATTCACGTAACGTAACTTAGCTGGTTTTAGCAACTCATACAGAGCCTCCGTGGCGCAATGGTTAGCGCGTTCGGTTGTTAACCGAAAGGTTGGTGGTTCGAGCCCAGCCGGGGGCAATAATTTTGTCTTCGTTTATTTGAATTAATTAAAGTTTGACAGATTATTCGCAGAAATAATGAAGTTTAACTATGATAGGTATAATAATATCTTGGTTCATCATGATTATGATGATTTTTAATTTATATTTACGTACCAGGTTGCGTTACACAGCTGGTTTCAATAACTCATACAACGCCTCCGTGGCGCAATGGTTAGCGCGTTCGGCTGTTAACGGAAAGGTTGGTGGTTCGAGGTTATACCACCTTGTATACTGGATAGTGGATACTCGATGTATTATAATTTGTGTTTTGTTTTTACACACAGACTCAAAGATTAAACTATACCTATAAAACCTAATTTGCTAACCATTGCGCCACGGAGGCGTTGAACAATTTACTGGAACCAGCTGTTCTCTGTAAGCAACGTACATATTAAAAAAAAAACATCTCAATCAACCTACACACCTGTCCATATACATGGCCTTTATTACTGCGATGTAATTTTTTTTTACTTTTACATTATTCATTCATATTAGGTAATTCCAGAAAAATAACATAAAATAATCGCCCCCGGGTGGGCTCGAACCACCAACCTTTCGGTTAACAGCCGAACGCGCTAACCATTGCGCCACGGAGGCGGCAGGTTGCCGAACGAATTTCACTAGTGCTTCAAATCGCTCAAAAATATTGCAGAGATAAAATCGGTACAAACGTTCTAATTTTAGCACTCACTATCAATAAGTTTAATTATATCGGATCTGGCTGACCTTTGGCAAGGGGGTCGGTATTATTTTTATATTTTACAAAGCTTTTGTTCCGAGTTCCAATTTAATACCTACCAATCGATTAAATCGTTAATAAGCTGCGGGTTTTCAAAAAGTGTACGAGTACCATTTACTTTTATGTATTTACAACTTTTGGGTTATATCGACTTAGAATCATGAGGACTATCGAATATAAAAAAAGTATCCCAAGTTTACCATACAAAAACTTAGACTCCATTTTGTGACAATCCATACAAAATGTATATGAAAACATTGTCAGTTTTTTTAATTAATAGTCCTCGGGGTTATTATTGTTAAAAGCTCTAAGTTGTATCCAATTACTTCGTTTACTTTATGTAAACTTAACCTTCTTTAACCGTGTTAAATCAAATATTTGTTTACACAGTTATATTAGTATTGATTATCAGATAAAATTATAATCTTATCGGAAATTTGTGTAACTGGTTGTGGCCGATAACGATATAAATATAAAACCCAGAAATATACAAAAGTTATTGTTTAAGATATTAGATATAAAAGTAAATTTCTTTCTAAGGAATTACTAACTAATCTATAAACCTCGCTTAGCTAATTTTCAAAAGCAACAAAAAATTCTAGCAAATACAATCTTGGAAAACTACTCTTCCTCACTTCATATTTCCTTATGCAATACAATCCATAAAGAAAACATTACGAAACACTACATAACAGTATCAAGCAAACCTCTCCTCATTTCATATTCCGAGAAACACAAAACACATTTTACTACAAAATAGTTCTCTCTGGAGAATTCAAGAACACTGTGCATTTTCTTTCAGTGAAACCTAACGCACGCCGAAACCCAGGGGAGCTAGGGGAGTTTTGTGAGCTCTAGCGACAGGTACTGAATACTACGCATGCATTAGTACGGCTACCATCAGTTTGTCACTGACATAAACGTCGTCGAGAACGTAATTTACTTTCTATACATCTCGCTCGTGCTCGCATATTAGTGCAAACGAGATATATAGAAAGTAAATTACGTTCTCGATAGCGTAAATGTCAGTTTCGACACTGTCACTGACTCATGGTACGAATGTAGGGCTCGTTTAGACGGCGCCCGAACTCGTATGCGTTTTTAGTTACACTGCGCACCATTGAGGTGACATCAATTCAGCCGACCGATCAAATGACGCAATGTATTGAAACACTAAGTTCTCGCACCGTCTAAATGAGCCCTTATACTCGCAAGCATCATTAGTTTTCTTATCCCAAATATTTATTTTATATGCGCTGTAGGTATTCAGTGCATTTTTGTCTTGATAATTAAATATCTCATCAAATTAACTTCTACAAATCAAACTTAACATAAAATTGGAATTTACATTATTATTCATCTAAAAATTTACCATTAATAGAAAATTGGGGTAGTTAAATATCTTATCAAATTAATTTCTAGTTAACTAAAGTTAACATTTATTTTCTTAAATTTCGTACTTAATAGCCATCGTGCCATCTCTTGCACGAACTAGTGTCATAATCATTAAACATGACACAGCGTTCACTATTCAGTATCACTGCCTCAGCCGTTGCTACATCAAGCTGATTAGACGTGCCCTGTTGGCCTTTGTTGTCATAATTACCTTTATTAGTTTAAAGCACCGCAGCGAATATCTAAATACATACATATGATTAATAATTTTAAAGATAACATAATCGATATTTAGTGGTGCAATTATTTGGCACGCCTAAAAATCCTTGACAAAGTAATCATCATATCCTTTTCTCCTTCGAATCAACACTAATAATTTACTTATGTATGTATTTTGTATCATTTTTTTCCTTGGCTTTAATGATAGGAAGTCACGATAAGGTTAGAGTCAAAAGTGAAGCTTTTATATTTAGCAACAGCTTTAATTAGGCCTCTGGATTATCTTTATCAGGATATAAAGAAGGCAGAAGAGAATTCCACCCCTAAACAGATATATTAAAAAAACACGCAACATTTTTTTGGTACGAGTGAATTTCGATGCATTTTGGCAAAGTTTTCGAATACTCTGATATCTAGGTTGATTGAAATAGTAACAACAATAGAATACTCCTTACCATATTTGCTACAAAGGAAATTTGATTTAGAGCGTTTCTATAACAAGCCCGAGTGCTTCTCTTTGTATCGTTCAACATCAAATTTTCTGTGACAACTTCACATCTCGCATGCGTGTGTATTAGAAATTTGAACTTTATGTAGTCGGGATAAGATAATAATAAATCTACGCTTCAATCAGATACGGGTTTGCGGAACTAAACGTTATTGTATAGTGGAAATAGGCTCTGAAAAAAAAACGTTCACTAAAAGGCGTCTCAATTTGTATTGCTTTTTATCAAACGCATGGGTTGTTTGAAGTTGTTACAATTTCATGATCAACTAGTACAGTAATTTAGGAGCAAATTAAATTTTCAATACGTCCCCTCTATGTAAATTAATATGAAAATTATATCTTAATCCTGAGTTTTTAGTTACCATTACCACATTACGAATATTTTCTATTTCTCGATTTTAGTACTTACTATATTAACCGATTATTCTGGTTATTTAGCTTCTATGATAGATATTTTCTACAAGCGACTTTTATACAGTGTGGAAAGATAAGTCGGGCCCTGGAGGGAAACTACCTTAAATCCTTAAGCTGGCTCATTTTACTTAAAGGAGACATTCCTTTATTTTTAAAAAGAAACAAAACTGCATTCAAAGATTTTCAAAATCTCGCTTGCCTCGCCCGGGACTCGAACCAACTAAAGTTTAAAAAAACAAACACTCCCTATTTTATTATACTAATTGATAGTATTATTATTCAGGATAAAATTTCTCTAACAAACATTTGGTCTTAAAAATAAAAATGATCGTTAAATCTAACATTAACCTTATTTTACTATTAATTTGTGTTGTGAATTAAATAATATATACCTACAAGATGATTCAGGAGACGTGAATAGGATCATCCTTATGGATTTAGTAAATTATAAGCTAGAATTAGTGTTAAAAAGAGATTTCTATATTCAAATTCAAACAAAAGCAATCTGGCAGTAAATCTTGATTACATCGCGCTTATTCATAAACCTAAATGCGTTCACCAATTAGCTCACAGCTGCTGTTAATTTGTCTGAAATTCGCATGCACTGCGGAGTGCAGCTTAAGGGGAATGTATTACAAAATTTGCATATAAGACTCATTCGACGTAACAAATACTGCACTTGTACGGGGTAAAATTTAACAAGTGATCAGAAATAACAAAATCAGATGGCTTACAAATTTAAGGAATATTTTTTTAATAATAAATAAGATAGAAGGACAAGTCCAGCAAGTACCTAGACTTAGCTCACCAGATAACCGCCATGTGGGATGTTGATCATTGTTCCTATAGTCATGTCAGCGAACGGTCTCATAGCGAAGAGTCTCGAACAACATCTAGAGACTCTCGCTGGGTGGTTGGATCAAGGGTCAGATGCAGAAGGCGGTAATTTTGAACACGGTGCGTATAGTACGTCGGTTCCTCACTCTGCGGCCCTGACCACCGGCAGCTCCCTGCCCCGCTGCCGGCGGCATTCTAGGATAGGTTTTTTGTAATGTGTGTGTTTTTATATGGTTTTGTATACTTTTGCAATGTTTTGTAAGTGTTTTGGTATTGTACTTTTATACTCACATTGTAAAACCCTAACCTAAGACCCAAATGAAATAAGATGTAAAATTTGGTTAGGTATACCTATTATAAGTGTTATGTCACGGAAAGTGTAAATAAAGTATTACGGCGTTATTCATAATCGCGCTACAATCCACAATTAGCTATTATTAGTTTGTCTTAATCTGTCATTTTGACATGTATTTGTAAGATAGGGATAAAACATAAATTAACTAGTCGAGGCTTGTAATATTTCAGTAATAAGGGGGTTAGATTGGGCAATAGCCATTATTCATATTAATCGTAAAATATTTAAAATAGTTTTTATTGCAAATATATTAAAATCATTCCGTTTGCCTTGTTATAACAATTGGTAAAAGAGTCTACAAAATAATTTGTGATCTCACCCTGGTTTCGAAATTGGGTTCCAAAATATTTGGAACAAAAAAACACAAGTAAATTTAAAAAATTTGATGATTTCAACATACAATATTGATATGAGCAGTACTAGTACGACTACGAGCAAATTAAATACTAAGTTAATTACGTGTGAAATATGATATGGCCCTTAAAACGCTGTGAAGCGCCTATTAATTAACTTTTAAATGAACAGAGAAAATTACAAATTTATCTTATTAATAACCAGCTATGGCACGATGAACTCGCCTGACATTTTGCATACGCAATTCACTTTTAACTTATCTCATGTTTCATGCGAAAATATCATTTGAAATCGTATTAGCAAAAAAAAGTTTTCTTGAATTACCGACTTATTCTATAAATTATTGTTCTACTTTAATGATTTAAAAAATACATTTATGTGGACAAATTAAGTCTTTATTAACCCATGATTATGAACAAACATTTGGAAATCATTCAAACATGTTGATCATGAAAATCATTTAATTCAAATGATGATAATATGTAGAGTTCTCTCTAGACTGTTGTGAATTTATCCTCTTTAGTTGTTTACGACAAAGTAATTTTAGAGAATTCATTAAAGATAACGACTTCTAGAGCCAAAAATCAGAGCAGCATACATACATATATGATTTTATATGCTTGGGAGTGACTCTTAAGCGACTTAGATTAGAAAGTTTAATTTTCTTTAATACCAATAATAATAGGGTCTCAAACTAACACCATTTTCAGTACTTTATATTCTGGTGAACCCACGCCTTAAAACTAAGCGAACACACCCCTTTAACCGCCACAGCTATAAGCATCTGCTCGTTTTGCCAATCAACAACTGAACATTGTTCTTGACTGGATATTTTTCACTGCGCCAATTTGTTTAGTCGCTACAATGACGTCTTTCATTGCTTTTATCCATCTCAAAGACCTTTATCCCGATTGCTGTTTGAAAAAATAAAGCAAAGCTGTGTCAGTGAAGAATATGCTTAGACGTCTTTATTATTGCTGCTTTGTGACGATATTTTTTCGGAATAACGAGCATAACAATTTAATAAATTGACGCTAAATGAAACCTTATCGTTTGATATATTGTGCATAGATATTTAGGTTTAGTTGTATTTTCGATTGTGATCAATTGATGATGCACGAAAATGTTAAACGTTTAAAATTAAAATATGTTTGAGGCGATCATACCAAATTGCTAGTGAAATATACCTAAATATATACGTTTAATTAAAAAGGTAAATGCATGTCGCGGTAACTTGACGACAACGCACGGCATGGCGAAAACAACTTTCCCTGGGGGGAAATGTACAATACAATTAAGTAGGTACCTATCTATACATTCGACAAATTTATAACTACTGTAGGCCGAATGGTGGCGTTAATATTATCATAATAATATTTGGCTCTGAAGTTCAAAGTCAAACCCATAAATGTACATATTTATTTACATTTCCGCCTCTATACCTCCCCAAAGGGCCATCCTCCAACTATCGCTTTGTTAATTTAATTCAAAAATTGGGGTTCATTATGTGACAATAAAATGAAATTCTCTGTTTGTATTTCAAAGGTACTGTCACGTATGTGGCTTAATAAGCGAGCCTCGTTAGAATTTATGGTTCCTACGAACGGCCCGAAAATTAGGCACAATTTCGTTCACCTGACCCAATGTTTACAAAGACAACAGCCCTGAATTAAACCAATGTTGATGGATCCCCGAGCCCCTGCTCACATATTTGTGACAAGTGTATTTCAATGAACATCTAGGGGTCGTCTTTAATTGGTTCATGTTATAATAGGACGTCACGGGCATAATAATACGTCTGGTGTTCTGTACATGACAAAGGTACAATTAGTTAGCGTTTGGCGTGTTTACCGTTAGACAAAGTATATAGGTAACACGCTGTTTAGGTGATTGTGGGTCCAATCAGCAGCAAAAGGTTCACTAAGGGCGTAGGAACAAACATCAAAAGGTACCACTTTCATTTATATGTGAATTTGAAAATGGCCATGGGAGTGTTAGATCAAAATATATCCAGTTGCATTTATTTAACGAATATGTTATAACTTATAACGCTCGTATCAGATTACAAATTTTATCAGAAAACTTCGTGCTTTAAGATAAATAGCAAAATTGATGACGTGGGTGTCAAGTTTCACGATTTCACTCAATTCTAGAAACACGAGCTAAGAAGATACTTACGGCCATATTCGAACTTTAAGATACGTCAAATACTAGAGATTGAAACGATATGGAATGGATATGTCAGTATCAAACAAGTGTCAAAAGTGACCAGTTTGTTTGAAGAAACGTCACTTTTGACACTTGTTTGAAACTGACATATCCAATCCATATCGTTTCAATCTCTAGTATTTGACGTATCTTAAAGTTCGAATATAGCCGTTAGATGTTTTGGCTTTAGAATTTGATTTACAGGTATTTATTATTAAGTAAAACTTAAGTAACTTTTTTGTACTTTAATTTAACGGAAGTTTTCAATTTAATGGATGGAGTTATTATTATAACTTGTCATTTGATACTATGAGTCTCAATTATTATTCCCTCTTGTCTTCTTTTTACGTAAATAATTTCAAATTTCAACGCTAAAATAATACACACAAGGCTAAAATAAATAAGGCGCATTAAAATAAAACCGGCCAAGTGCGAGTCGGACTCGCGCACGGAGGGTTCCGCACCATCAACAAAAAATAGAGCAAAACAAGCAAAAAAACGGTCACCCATCCAAGTACTGACCCCGCCCGACGTTGCTTAACTTCGGTCAAAAATCACGTTTGTTGTATGGGAGCCCCACTTAAATCTTTATTTTATTCTGTTTTTAGTATTTGTTGTTATAGCGGCAACAGAAATACATCATCTGTGAAACTTTCAACTGTCTAGCTATCACGGTTCGTGAGATACAGCCTGGTGACAGACGGACGGACGGACGGACGGACGAACAGCGGAGTCTTAGTAATAGGGTCCCGTTTTTACCCTTTGGGTACGGAACCCTAAAAATATGAATAAAGATGAATCTAATGAAGCTATAAAAGAACTAAAGTATGGAACGGTATTTAATTATGCACGGGGGTCCTTAAATCTCAAGGACGTAATAAAAATATTAAGTACCTACTCCAAAGTTGCGGGCTTTATAAATACCTACGGGTATCTCATGATATAATTTAAGTAGACACTTTCCTGAATTTAGCTCGATCCCCGGGGAAAGCGGAAGAAATGTGGAGATTTTTGGAATGGAATCCGCCTTTGTACTCAAGGGGTTTACGTCGCTGTAGGACCTCTTAATAACTTTGTATATTAATTTGCACGTGGTTTACCCTGTTTATTAACTTGAAGCAGCCAAAGTTAAACAGCAACGATTGTGCAAAACTCGACGACATTATATAAAATTCTTCAGGATCTTTATTATGTCAATGATTTTTAGACTAGCGTTTAAGAAACTGATTTAATAAATAAAGTTATTTTAATTTTAATAAGCCGCCGACGAAATGAGCTTTGATGTTCTTTAATTTTATTTATTTAATTTTTTATTACACTTCATCATCATCCTCGCGTTGTCCCGGCATTTTGCCACGGCTCATGGGAGCCTGGGGCCTGCTTGGCAACTAATCCCAGGAATTGGCGGGGCACTAGTTTTTACGAAAGCGACTGCCATCTGACCTTCCAACATAGAGGGTAAACTAGGCCCTTATTGGGATTAATCCGGTTTCCTGACGATGTTTTCCGTACCGAAAAGCAACTGGTAAATATCAAATGATATTTCGTATATAAGTTCCGAAAAACTCATTGGTACGAGCCGGGGTTTGAACCCGCGACATCCGGATTGCAAGTCGCACGCAGTCCCCATGCATCATGCTATTCTTCAAGCCTGGATTTTGATCGATTTTAATGTGGGCACATATATAGCTCTGTAGGTATACCACGTCTAGCAAAGTGCTTATATGAAAGTTTTGTTCCAGGAACGATCAATTTATTTGTTCCTACTCGCTCGTTTACTGATCGCTAGAAACAATAACCGTTGCAATCGATGATTGGTTCCTAGTAATCCTAGTAATAATTATTTATATGTCATTGCACAAGAAATGGTCCTTTGTTAGACGGAATAAAATGTATTCCTATTATTTGACTTGAGACTGATTCACTGTGTATGTCACGACTTCCGGAGTTCAATTCTCGTATTTTAAGCCCTCTGTTTGCCCTTTTCAATCTGCTAACAATACTAAAGGGTTTGCAAATGCGTCCCAATCAGTTCCCACTAACACGAACTCGGTCTGAACAGAAATAAAGCAGCTCATTTGCGACCTGCTTCGTTGGTAATCACTTACCGCTAACGAGCTGCTAACAACTAGGTACAGATTATGCTTGCATTTTAGCAGCTGACGTGCGTTGATCAGAAATAGTCTTTATTCTTAAGGCGGTACGAGCGATAGATATTTTGTCGGAAATTAACACGGCAGTTATAGAGTCGCTTGCGAAGACTCCACATTTTAAGCATTATGATTTTGTGGACTTAACAGCTTGGCTGAAATGTAGATCAGACGTCAAATCAAAATAAAATCAAATCTCAAATGTAGATTTGAATTATATTACTAATAGTGACATTCATAGTCCGGTAATGACATTGCAAAACCTCCCCACACACTTGTCAATATTCCACATCATTAGTAGAAAGTTTCTACTAGAAACGGGGTGTTGAAGCATACTAAAGTGATCTGTGTGGCTTTTGAAGTTGCGTATAATCAGAAAGGACACGCGTGTAAAGGGCTACTTTGAATAAGTCGTGTTCTTCAATTGTTTTATCTTAAAATGTATGAAGACCTACCGCGGCGGCGGGTACAATTGTGAATTGTTTGAAACAAGCAATTGTTTGAAACTTTTTAAGCTACCATTATTATGGTACGAATTTACCCAACCGACATTGACATAGCTTTGATTGTTCATTAAATGAACAATAATAATAAAATAATATTTTTTATTATTTTCTTCAACATATTTTATTAAACTTGTGGTTGCTTAATAAATATTTAAATTATTATATAAATTTGATACCTGATTCCAAATAACCGGTTTCCATATCACAACCTGGAAATACTGCTAAAGGCTATTAAATGATTAATTGGTCATACATTTAGTGTTAAATAACAATTAACCAGAGTTTTAATAATGGCCGTTAAAATTATTCTATAATAATTTATCCTCTTTGAATTGGAAAAGGCCGCTGTACTGTTATATTCATCGCTCAATAACCACAAGCGAGTATTAGCCACAATTACCAGTATAAACGTGATCATCAATCATGAAGAGTTGATACGGACCACAAGCTCATATTTATACTGGTGTATCAGGCAAATATTCGCATGTAATTGGTTAGCGATGAGACTAACTAGGGCTGTTTTCAAACAAACCGGTAATGTTTGTAAATATGGGCCCTCAAAACGCGTCTATACCGCAAAATGTTATGCTAATTCAATTCACTGTTATTGTTTGGACTGTGTCAATGGAAATAATGAGCCGCTATTTAAATAAGGTTTTGTGGCTATTTTATACGACAATAATTGTAAATAGTAGCAACAATAATACAACAAGCAACAATTGTACAATAAATGTACAACAATAATTGTAGTAGTGAGTTTACCTGTAATACATTTTATTGTAAATTTATTTAAGCAAATTATATGATACAAATAGTGACAATTTAAGGTGCAGTAGGTTCAGCCAGCAGAGATGTTGAATAACCGCAGTGCTTTTTTTAGATCACAATACAGATGCCAAAAAAAATTAGCGATCTTGAGACTTATTTCTAGTAACTTAATCGATTTAAAAACTGATTTCTTGGCTTTCGCTCGAGGAAAATAAACCACGAACATAGGTCTTAAATGTTCCTTAAAAATTTGTATAAATTTCAGCTAAAAGGTAAATTTGAAAATTGCATCTAAAAATGCCCAAATTTATTTTTGATAGAATACATCGATTACTTTTTTGTGTATACTTACAATTAAATACAAACATATGTATTTCCAAAATATGAGAAGCGCTTCAATGGTTAATCGTTGTGATACGTTAGGTAAGGTGAATAATATTTAATATGGCACAACCTGACAGAATAATCAAGTTAAGTATGTTCATATTATGTACATTATTATAATATGACACAGTATGCAAATAATCAATTCGTCACAGGAAAAAATAAAAAAGAAGACGTACAGGCAGCTTTGTATAATTTTCAAGATATCAATCATCGAGAATGTCGAATCATGTACTTTGTATTCATAATACTTTGACAGCCGCTTTCATAACGAAAACAATGCAAGTCTAAATCAATACACCCATTGAACAATGCCACCTGGGAGTTTTTCTCGTTTTTGACCACAGACATATATCTTAACAGAGTCCCATTGACCGCAGATTACTATACAGTAATCTAATACATACGTATATAGAGAGAAAACATTGTTTTACGACCCCTTATATACATAATTATATTGTTTGTCGTCTCGCAGATCTTGATAGAGATGGAGATATACGACAGAGTGCCAGGGATTGCCCAGCATCTTCTGTATTTGTGGCAGACGCCTTAACCACTAGACCACACGAGACATGTCACACGGCGGCATAGGTCCGATTGGATCAACATACAAAAGTACGGAAAGTGATCTGCAGGATATGATAATCGACACAAAAGTTTGTTGCGTTATTGTTCTACGAAGGTAAATATCTGTGGTTTAATATCGTCTTTTAACCATTCGTATGCATGTATGAAAGTGTGTCATGCATAAAAATAAGCACGGACTTTATACAGTGAAACATTTATTTTGAATTTTTCCTTAAAAGAATTTGTAATTATATATTTAGGAAGAAATGCTTAAAAGGCAGTTCGTAAACAATGCTGTCACGTGAAATTATTTTATACCTACACTAACTTGTTACAGCCACAAAAAAGAAATCAACGCAGGGTTTTGTTAAGTAATGAAACTTCAAAAAAATCAATTCAATTTTAAAACCTTATTTATCAAAGTGTACTACTGATACAATTAACATATTTTTCACCTCAGCAACTCGAACAAGGGTACTTTGCTACTTAAAAACAGTGAGCAAAATCGCATTTTGCTCACTGAGAGACAAATTGAGCAAAAT
Organism: Cydia amplana; assembly: GCF_948474715.1. Classification (NCBI taxonomy): domain Eukaryota; kingdom Metazoa; phylum Arthropoda; class Insecta; order Lepidoptera; family Tortricidae; genus Cydia; species Cydia amplana. The sequence continues at coordinate 12,393,000 of NC_086079.1, read as the reverse complement.
GCGATTTTGTTCACTCAGTGAGCAAAATGCGATTTTTCTCATTGTTTTTAAGTAGCAAAGTACCCTTGTTCGAGCTGCTGAGGTGGAAACTTAATTGTTGGTATATCTTAAGAAAACATGAGTGAATAGAGGTAAGTGATGAAGAAGGAATACATTTTTCGGGTTCTCTAGGTAATATGTTCTCAATGCTGAGGTGAAAAGTTTTGTGAACTACACGAGATCAAAGTTATTTACATCTCGTGCGCTTTTGAGTCCCTTACTACGCTCAAGATTCTAAATTAGATTCACGAGCGTAGCGAGTGAATCTAGTATAGAATCTTTCGCTTGCACGAGACTCAAAATAAGCACTCGAAGAAATATCAAACTTTGATCTCTTGTTGTACATTTTACACTATTTATTATTCTCAGTTTTATCCATCAATAAGATATTGAAATGTATTCCATATTCCATTATGCCATTTGTCATGTATTCGTCATTCGATGAATAATGAATTGATTAAAATACGACGCTGTTCCTCAATTATATCGTGATTAATGAGTCGAAGTAATTGAATTATCACGCGATAATTTCGAATGATAAATATCGTAGGTATTTCAATGATATGCAGTTAAGATAATACCTATAGGTACTAAGATGAAAATAAAGTCAACTGCACGAATATAAACATATGTATATGTAATTATGTATGATGTCACAACAGTGCCTTAGAGAAAATACAGTTCCTGTTAGCAGCAAAGTTAGACGTCCCGTTACCTCCTGGATAATTGTTTCTTACATGCATACATTACATTGTTATTTTCTAACACTGTGCCCTGGTTTTGCCCTTAGTTCATTTTATTTTAAAATGTATGACAGTTTGTACACTCTAGTTACTCATATAATGAAATAAGAATTGAGACGCCGTTTGCAACACAATTAAATTATATTATACTTAAACAAGTATACATGTTAATAGGATAAAAAATATTGCAAAAAATTTAAGTTTTATTATGTTGTTTTTTTTTTTAAATTACAAACATCATTTGGCTTTGTAATAGTATGCTAGCTATGCTTAGTAAATAAATCTACAATAACCTATCTTCGCTACCAATCCACAAAACGCCTTATAATTCCAAAATCAAAATGTTGAATCCGTCCATGAATCCCACGATATTATTTATAGCGGAATTATAATTATCATCACTACACCTTATAAAACAACGCGCCTCGCCGCGTCTGTCTGTTCGTGTGTTTGTATGTTCGCGATAAACTCAAAAACTACTGAACGGATTTTAATGAGGTTTTCACCTATCGATGAAGTGATTCTTGAGGAAGGTTTAAGTTATACTAGTAAAGCCGAAGTTATGTACAATGAACTGCAACGTTGATAAGGGGTTTGATAACTATTAACTGTTTATAAGTGCATCTGTTTTAACGACAGACCTTAAGTTATACGTAATCAAAAACTCCTTTGCTGAATAATTAAACTCGTAGTTTCGAACAGACAGAACGTTTCACGTCAAACAAGAGCTTTTAATCAATACCGGCATAAAATTCGAAATACACCGGGAAACCGTTTACGCAGTAAATAAAGACGACACAGTATTATCAACTCTAATAACGTTTTGTATGTTTTTTTAATGTCATTAACAGTGTGATTTTTGATGCTATTCCTCGGTAAACTGGCAAACGAAAGTGACTCTCATTTTTTACCTGTGTATCTATTTTATTTTTACATAAGATTTTCCAATTCTCGGTTCGACGATGGCATTCCCTCAATTGGGCAGAGTGTCCGAAATGCGCTTCCGTTGCCGCATTGATTGACCTTAAAGGCTTCATGCTCAAGTTCACTCCAGGTCTTCCCTATAGCCTCCACTTCTATTTATCTCTTCATACTTTTGATATTACAAGTAAGAAAAATACTGGCGCTGAAAACACCCAGTATAATAAGTATAAAGGTTGCTCAGATAGTATTTTTTACAAAAGGTTGACTATTAAGCATACTGTAAAAAAGTATCCACCGTTCTGCTCTCAAGCTGCATACATACGTAAATGAAGCGAATTATAAAACCCATTGAGAGCCAGTCATGCGTGCGGGGATTGCACTTGGTACTTTAGTGGAGCAAAGCCGAACTGAAGTTTCAACAACCTGGTCCAGTATCTATTCAACTTCGTTTAGTGACAAATTGGCAATAGTACCGTAACGATAGAATTTTATAAACCATAATGTTCCCGAACATTTCAGGAACAATTATTTTCAGTCAAACAAAATTGATGCACATGAAGTGTTTGCGAAAGTTTTTATCCTCAATGTGATTTTTAAGATAAGATTTTGTGGATAAAAGTAGCATACTTTGCTAATAGGTACTTAAACTACGTGTTGTTTGGCGGTTCTTTAAACCTTTTTTACATTACTTTAATTAGATTTTACATTGAACTAAAAATGTGGCAAAAATGTGAAATTTCACACGTTTTCGGGGGTTATTCTCTCTTCACTCTTCGACCTTCCTCTATTCTCTCAAGACGGTCATAGTAAAAGAAAGTGAGAGCTAAATCTGTTAAAATAGTTATTAGGTTCAACTAACGACGTTTTCTTTTTCATCATTCTCAAGGACTTTCAGCTTCCATCCGGTCGTTTTACACAAACAACCTTTCTGAGAATTTTCCCGCCCACGATCCTTTTAAAACCTGCTTATAAATATTTCTAAATGTATTCCATTGCTTTTCCTGAATCTTTTAACTCGTCCCACAGTCACCGGTCCCCTGAGCCTATTGAATTACGCGCGTTTTATGGATACGGGGTAGTTTACGCAAATGTCTCAGAAGGCTACTCCCTGCCGTTGGTATATTACCCTCTAGGGGAAAAGAGGTGACATTTCCTTTTTTTCTCGTAGAACAAGCGTTCGTTTTTATAATTCATGCTAGAATGCTGTTACGAGACTCGAATATGTATTTGCTTGGCTATTTCTATACCTTCACATTCCATAATAGGTTATTTTAGATTGCAAATGCCAAAATAAAGTGGTTAAATATTACTACCTATTTCAAATTAGTAGCTATATATTTCAAATTAGTAGCTATATATTTGACAAGGGCAAGTTACACCAATTGATGCCATTGTAGTCCAATTTCGTATATCAATTCTACATTATTTGCTTGTTAAAACCACGATGATACCGAAAAGTAACTAATTCGCGGTAAAATGTACTTAACAAGTATTGTATTTGTTTGATCGTTATGCTTAAAATTAAAGTATCTACAATTGACGCAACTACCTAAACTAATGTAACTTAAAGTAAACTAAGTTAATGTTTCAAGTCCGGAACTCTGAAGACGGTAAAAAATGCTAGACCTTAATCTAGGGTTTTAACTTTACCATATGTTTATGTATATGTGATCTTATCTAATCTAATACCTTTAAACGAGCAATTCTTGTATATTTGTTTATTTATATATTTATTCATTTATATCTATATATATTTCCGGGTTCTCGGGAACGGCTCTAACGATTTCGATTAAATTTGCTATATGGGGGTTTTTGGGGACGAAAAATCGATCTAGCTAGGTTTTATCTCTGGGAAAACGCGCATTTTCGAGTTTTTATATGTTTTCCGAGCAAAGCTCGGTCTCCCAGATATTATGAATAATGACTAAGTAGGTATCATTATTTCCTATGTATCAACAAAAATCGTTGCGGACCAAACTCATATAATATATATGATATTATTTTCCCATGTTTAAATCTACATAATTTTATTACAGCCAATTTTTGCATATATTTCGGATCAAGCGGTACCGAATGGCGTGAGGCTCCTATTTTTTTGGTTATTAAGGGCAAACCGAATTATTAACACGCCACCGAATTAGACCACAAATGAAATGTAATGCGTACCCATCTGACTTCGTATCCGACGCAATGCGTAGTACGACTGGTCTTATTCTGACTTTGGAACAATTTCTTACTTAATCTGAATATCATTAATTCAGACGTTAATATGAAATTTGCCGTAAACTGACGTATTTATCAAACCCCGTCGTTACAATAATATACTATAAAAGAGAATAAGCGAACGCTGCATTGGAAATAAATCCGCGTAAAAGGGCATAAGTGTTACGTGGAACTTACACCTTTTTGCACCTGCGCCGCCCGAGACTTGTACCCTTATTCACTAGGGCTACAGAAATTAGAGTGAATCAAAGAACGCAGCACTATGGTTACACTCTACATAGTCTACATACAAATCGCACGCGTGCCTATACTGATATAAAATGCCTTTTAAAAGTCATGCATTTACAACGTGACGTAATCCAATTTCTTAATAAAAATATTTGTTAATCAGCATTAAATTTCGTTACCACGCGTGAATTAAAGACATTGATTTAAATTGAATCGTCCATTATAATAAATTCCCGGACGTCCGCGGACACGGCGCCCATTCAATTACCTCGGACGTTGAGTGACAATAATTACCGAAAATGTACTGTTCGCATTTTATCATACGATAAATTACTATAAATTGGACGTTGTATCGATAGGTACGACATTCAATGAGGAAACTTTACTCGGCTTTAAAATTGGCCTAGTAAAATTCGAATTACGTACATCATTATTACCTGTCTACTCAAATGTACCTATTTTTAATTTTTGGGTCATCGGAGCTTATGCCATATTCGAGACCTGACCGACCAAAGACTTGTTCTCTTTTACATCTAACGCGCGTAATTAGCTAAACCCCATAAATATAATATTGTGACATACCTGATGGAGGTATCTATTAAGCTGGTTTTAGTGTCACGCGGACCGTCCGTGCGGATCGCTCCGCAGCGGACCAATATGTATTAAGCGGACCACTCTATAACGCTCACTGAACTTAATACATATTGGTGCGGTGCGGAGCGATCCGCACGGACGGTCCGCGTGACACTAAAACCAGCCTTATAGGTATGTCCATTCGTTTTTATGATTTTTATGATACATAATGAATCGAACCAACAATCCTACCTCATTTTCAAATTCAAACAACAATATAAATGAATATAAAACAATAGTTTACAATATTTCAGAATCCGGCGGCGTGTATAGAGGCGCGCACGGAATTCAAATCGCGACCGCGACCGCACGCATTAAATTCGCGGTGACGTGACAACATGACACGGACGCGCGATAACAGCGACGCTTTGTCGGAATCACTTCCTATCGAGATTTTTGAAGTGAAAACTTCTTTAGCGGCGCTGTGCACTTTTTGAGGTGGGGAAAAAATGTTAAACTCGCGACAGGTCACGTGACCGTAAGACGGACACGTGCCCTGCCCTAGTAACACGGTCGCATTTATATCGTTTATCACCATGCCTGTCACGTTCTAACAAGTATGTAAGTGCGAAAGTGACGGGCATAGTGATAGTCGATAAAAATATGGAACCGTGCTGAGCCCGCTGATCGAAAAACTGTTATAATGTCATTGAGTTTTCACTTCTGCCGGCACTCCCGGAGTGCAACTCGTTGTTTTGTGCCAAATGGCAAAAAACGGAACCCTTATAGATTCGTCATGTCTGTCTGTCTGTCCGTCTGTCCGTCTGTCCGTCTGTCCGTCTGTCCGTCTGTCCGTCTGTCCGTCCGTATGTCACAGCCACTTTTCTCCGAAACTATAAGAACTATACTGTTGAAACTTGGTAAGTAGATGTATTCTGTGAACCGCATTAAGATTTTCACACAAAAATAGAAAAAAAAACAATAAATTTTTGGGGTTCCCCATACTTCGAACTGAAACTCAAAAATTTTTTTTTCATCAAACCTATACGTGTGGGGTATCTATGGATAGGTCTTCAAAAATGATATTGAGGTTTCTAATATCATTTTTTTCTAAACTGAATAGTTTGCGCGAGAGACACTTCCAAAGTGGTAAAATGTGTGTCCCCCCCCCCCTGTAACTTCTAAAATAAGAGAATGATAATACAAAAAAAAAAATATGATGTACATTACCATGTAAACTTCCACCGAAAATTGGTTTGAACGAGATCTAGTAAGTAGTTTTTTTTATACGTCATAAATCGCCTAAATACGGAACCCTTCATGGGCGAGTCCGACTCGCACTTGGCCGCTTTTTTATTTAAAAACTGTGACATTATAAGTGAATTTAAGAAGTTTGGCGTATAAAATGTAAGAAAAGGCTTTTTATATGAGAGAAAATACCTTTCTTTCGTTTCGGTACGAGTAGCGGATATGAAAGAATTTATATTATTCAAACGATAATAAAATAATAAACTGAACATATGAAAGGGAACCCTGATTTTCACGGTTGCCAACAAACAATAATCGTACCGGAAAGCGCCATCTATTTCGGCTGTCAAACTAGCACGTTTTTTTCTTAGACTTTACCTCTCTATAAAAATCGATACCTGTCTTTGGTATACCAAACTAACTAACTAGTTATAACTAAAACTCCGTATTAAATACTTTGTGCATGATTAATTAGAATACATTAGTATGTAAATAGTATGTGCAAAAGTTTTACCGCAGGACTCATTTCAAGTTTGAAGGGTGAATTCTAAACATTCCAAATTATGTGTAACAACATACCTAATCCAACATAATTCGGTGCTGTCAAATCTAAAATGATAAGCATAAGATTTAAATCTTGGACAAGTTAATAATAGAGCGTGTAAATTCTTATACACATTATAATATTATTTTGGTTCTATTTAACTCCAAAAGCTAGCTACTCGGCTACTAGCTTTTCGGTGAAGGAAAACATCGTGAGGAAACCTGCATACATCTGCGAAGATATTCAAAGGTGTATGTGAAGTCCCCAATCCGCATTGGGCTAGCGTGGGGACTATAGCCCAAGCCCTCTCGCACATGAGAGGAGGCCTGTGCCCAGTAGTGGGACGTATAAAGGCTGAATTATTATTATTATTATTTTAACTCCAAAAGACGATAACATGAACCTTTTTTTTAACTTTATTATTGTTTAACTAAAAAAACGTGCCCTGGAGCTAAGCGGGTATTACTTCTTCTGCTTTGATGAAATTGTATGTATAGGTATACATTTTTTTTTTCGTTTTTAGACCTGATAGTCTCTATTATTGACTTGTCTCTGGTTGAATATTACCCCAAGCCTTTTACAACTTCAGTGCCCTTTAGATACATTTGCTACGAACTACACCAAATTACACTAGACGCTTTCAGAACAAAATCTTGTAATCGAAGTTTCGTAAGAATTATTACTTGAAACTTTACAGAATGTAATTACTCCGATGATAAGTAAGAGGTATTATAATATTTATCATTCCATTGCCACCCAATTGCCGTGCATTGTGGGGCACAGTTTCGACTGCCTCCACAGTGCGCGGCCGGCCGGGAGCGTGTGCGTCTGTGTCGAGCTCCAGGTGGTGGAACAATACAAGTACTTGGGCTTGCTTATAGATTATAAGTTCTCATGGCAGCCACATGTAAATGGCTTATGCAATAAATTAAGAGCAGTACTTGCAAAATTCCACCACCTGAAGTTCGTGTTAAATAGGGCTACTATGTATGCAGTGTACTATGCTCTAGTGGATTCGCTGTTGTCGTATGGGCTGTCAAGTTACGGTCGTACATTTAAAACGTATCTAGATAAGATAAAGGCACTGCAGATTAGATTCATGAAATTAATGGTTGACAAGAAAACTAAAATAAAATGTAAAAGTACTACCTATGAAAAGCTCTTCTTAGAATGTAATATTTTAACAGTCCATGAAAAAGTCAAGTTAGTATTAGCTCTAGAACAAATGTGTAATGATGAGTTTAAAATACCTATTGTCAATCAAAGGTTAATAAGAAACAGAGATAGTAATAAATTGCTGGTACCTAGTTTTACGAATTATTATGGCCAGAGAAGTAGAAAATATTTAGTCCCTAAGATCTATAATGAGTTACCGTCGGATTTAAAGACCACAAGGATGACAAAACAAACATTTAAAAAGAAACTAAGCAATTTTTTATTAAACAAAATACAAAGTCAATAATACGTTACATTTTAATTTTATTTTGATTTTCTTTTACTGTACGCTAAGAATATAGAGTTAACCCCTTACTTCATGTCATAAATAAAAAGTATTTGTTTAAAAATGAACTTTAATAGTTGCTATATAGGGCTGCGCATGAGGTAAAGGGTTAAGTAGATACCTAAGTTTAAGTTACCTATCAACTACCTAGCTTGCAAATACATAAAGGAGCCTCGTCTGCCAACAAACCACTCTGTGGTTTGGCAGAAGAATATATGTAATTAGTTATAAGAAAGATCTCTGAATAAACGTTTTATTTTATTTTTTTATTATTTTATTTCAACTGCTTAAATGGCGTACTTTTGCGAAATTTAATAATCGGTATAAATAATTAAATTTGCACTACGAATGTATCAATCAACTGGGAAAACATGAAACGCTAGTTAGGTTAATAATAATAATAGACGATAAAATAGGTATTTGTGAAAAATGTAATGAGGATTTTTTGTACATTGTACCCAAAATACTACGAGTATTAAATAAAATTAGGGTGTAACTGGGTTATTTAATTAGGATACAAGTTTTATTTTGATACGGTACGTACGAGTCCATTTTTTTACTCCCCTTTGACAAAATAATAAAGTGTTATTACCGTATTAAAAATATTAATAACATGTTCATGTTATCACTTAGGCAAAAGCCACTAATCTCCTAATTTTATTGCCACGCAATGTTTTAGCAATTTAACGCCACTCGCAAATAGTTGTAATTTCATTCAATTCTGGATCATATAACGCAATGCGTTTCATAGTAACACAAATAAATCGAGATAAAATATCACTTTCTCGGCCTATTTACCTCATGAATCAATAAATTAATTACTTTGTCCCAAGCATTTCAACGATATAGTACAAATGAATGATAACGACATAATATGAGCGTGAATAGATTACTTGACATCATCAATACATATTATAAAACAAAGTCCCCTGCCGCGTCTGTCTGTCTGTATGTTCGCGATAAACTCAAAAACTATTGTACGGATTTCATGCGGTTTTACACCTATTAATAGAGTGGTTCTTGAGGAAGGTTTTGGTGTATAATTCGTAAAGGTTTTGTGTAAATTCGTTGAACTACCCGTGCGAAGCCGGGACGGGTCGCTAGCTTTATTAAAGATATGTTACTGACGTTCTATCCACGGTCACATGAGGGTCCTTTAAGTGGGCGATAGACTTTATGACCTATTCTTGATGTACGAGTACTTATGAGTAGTAGTAGAAAGGTTTCTTTGAGTACAACTTCTACTAATTTATTGGAGATGGCATTCTTCACATTGATGATATTACTTAATGCCCGTTAGTATAATTGGCAATCTTTAATTGAACAATAGTCTTTTCAACCCACACACCTGACAGATGAATCACATAATTATTTTGCTATACTTACCTATTTAGTTATTTTGTGAAGTTTAACTTGTAATGACTACATATTTTTATTTTATTAAGGACTTACAATAATATTCAATACAAATATTTTACACTGTCGTTTCCAAAGTTGGAAAACAAGTTAGTACAAAATAACAAAACTTTTGATAAAAGTACATACGTCTACTTAGATATTTTTTATACAAAACGGTTTTTATATATTTTTTTCCATATCAAACCACTTTAAATGTCCAAGAATCCAAACTGTATTATTGTTTGAAGACCTTGCTCTCTGCAACTTAGGTTCACCGTAATGAAACGCGTAGGCCTTAATACCTACTACGGCTCAAATCTTCAAGGGCCGGAATAAGTACAATTTAAACTTTCATGGGTAACAAGGTAACCGCTATATTTTCTTTCACCGGCGAGTGAACCATGAATTTGTTAACACCTACATACATAAATATTGCGAGAGCCGACCTGTTAAAAAGGCCCGGGTACTTTTGGCTGGTTGATTGCTTTTTATTCCACGTTATGTAAGAGGCTAAGTCAGTAAAATTATATTTAAAAGTGCTGTACTCGACAGATTATGAAGGAAATGAATTTTATTTCTAGTTACTTATGTTCTGACATACCGTATATTTTTATAACGTAAAAAAACGTCACTTTTGACACTGACACATCCAATCCATGTTGTCAATCTTTAACAAATTTTTGACGTATCTTAAAGTTCGAATCATGCCGATTGTCTTTCACGAACTCAATAGGGCCAGGTGCGGTAAATATAAAACACGGGTTAAAATAAGACTAAGTTTTTAACACTCAAAGACTTATCCTATTTCCTATTCCGTTTAAAAAGAAGCCTTGTGAGTAGACTTCCATTTTAATAGAATAGGAATGAACTGATAAGTCTTCGAGTGTTAAAAACTTAGGCTTATTTTACCAGTGTTTTATATTTACCCCACCTGACTCTACCGAGAGCGATAACAGAATAAATTAAAAAGAATAAAAAGAAGTACCTATTCGTTATTGCCTAGACAAATTGAGCCTTATGTAATTGCATTATTTATTTATATTTTTTCTAGGTATCAAGAGCAAAAAATCGAGTGTACCTATACTAAAACACCCTTTGACTCACGGATCTGTATTTTTCAGCTGCATTTTTTATTTTTTCCTGTGTTGTTTCAAAATATTTATCACAGTTGCTTATAAACTGAGGTATTTCATGTAGGTTTAGCTGGAATAATAACAAAAAATAAGTTGCAATAAATGCCTACATGCTGTGTTTCACAAATTGTGACAATTATGTAGGTAGGTATATCAACTTGCTGTAACTTATACTCAAGTAATTCACAATGGACTTGAACATAATTCAATAAGCAACGCACACAATAAACTTTCTGTTCGATTGGAGTATCGATATATAACTAAAAGGAAGCCCGATGTCCAACCTCCTTCAGGCGTTTGATGGATTGACCCATAGGACTTTTGTTCCAACTCCGATAATTAATTTGGCCCGTCTATAGGGTTGTCGGGTTCCATTGGGGTCGCGTTAATCTAGCACACTATGACCGACAAGAGAATAGTCCCGTATCTCGATTTCTGACATGTGAATGAACAATACGCTATTGGTTAATTAGATACTGAATACAACGATTGTTCAGGTGGCGCTTGGATTCGGTGAACGCATCGAATTTATTCCAGGATGTGGCATGTCCTCTAAACTGTCCTCATAATTATACGAAATTATTTTTCGATATTATAAAGGTACTTTATGTCAAATTCTAAAAAAGAGAAGATATTTCGCACCTGATTTAAAACTTACAAATACTTTTGTTCGTATAAATACTTATGCAAATAGCTTCTTGAGGTTAGTATAAAATAAACTTTTGTCTTCGACAAATCTTCATAAAATTGACGTTTAGCACGTTTGAAATGTGTATAATTTGTGTCCACTTTCTAAACTAATAATGTTGATTATTACAAATCATAGGTGTATGGCAATTATAAAACGCAAACATTTTGATAGGGACAGCATTTACATAGAGGATTAACTTCAAACCAGTACCTAATTGCTCAACTCACATAGAGGTAAAATGTTATTAAATCTTGATATTTAAGTGCCTGTTCATTACATTATGCAAATGCAAATCACCTTTGAAATACAATCCCAAAGCCTACGCACTTGTGTGCTTACTCAAAATGGCAATCTAAACACGATTTGCTACATCACGCGTCGCGTCGAGTCGTAGCACAATTTAGTTAAGACACACTTCCTCTCCATTGGAATTAATTACATATTATATAAATCACATACTAGAAAAAAATACTGATAGTGACACTAATATATATTAGGTTGGTGTAAACGTATTGTACAATACACAACATAAAATGTGTACAGAAAAATAATAATATGTACCTATATATAATATGTATATGTGTGTAAAATATGTATATACTCGAAGGTTAGCTGTAAGAGATCCCTATAGGGATAAGTTCGCCTTTTTACCTTTATTTCTGTAAATTTTATGTAAATCTGTGTTGTGTACAATAAAGTGATTACTACTACTACTATGTATAGTACGTATACAATTATTATGCACTTTACGTCCATTAGCTGAGCACAAAACGCCTAAGGGTTTTAGCACTAAATCATGTGCCAACTATGGCACGCTGGGCTAAACGTGTTAACTAGGTATTGGCACGCCCACAATACCTTGCACAAGCCAAAATTATGAAAGCTGGGGCGATCTAAATCAATGGTGGATTTAGGTACCTAGTACCAACCTATGGCGTACCTATATGTAAATATATTAAATTATCAGTCCGAGAACTAACGTTATAATATCGTTAACCCACTTTCAGTTCTAAGACGATCATAAAATTTTCTCAAGTCAAATAATCTGGCAAGAAAAGATGATTATCTGTTCACACTTCAATTGGCTTAGGCGTCTCAAATCCTATCAAATAATTAATGTCTAAGAAACATTCTCAGACTATTACAACAGACGCTTAAATTAACTTCAATTAAATGTATTTACTGAATCATATGTGCCAGATTGTTAAGAAATAAGAACTTGCTATGATAGTTCTAGAGTAAGATATAAAATATAATAATTATAGGTACCTACCTATGGCAGACAATTTAAGATAATGGAGACAGGTGATATCCTAGAGCACAACTCAAAGGTTTCTTGAACTACACTCAAAAACCATGAAAAAAGTTCATATTGTAAGCTTTTTTATTTAAAGTGACCTATTTCAATCGACTTTTAGTGTAACTCAATTTTAAATAAAAATAGTATGCTCTATTTTCTTTGCACTTTTATTTTCTTCGATGCCCGTTCGCATAAGTAAACATAATATTTTGTCATGAAAACGTTATCTACCTTACAAGTACGTGCAAAGTGACCCTAAGGTTTTTTTATAATAAACTAGCGACCCGCCCGGCTTCTTAACAAATTATACATAAACCTTCCTCTTGAATCACTCTATCTATTAAAAAAAACCGCATCAAAATCCGTTGCGTAGTTTTAAAGATCTAAGCATACATACAGACAGACAGACAGACAGCGGGAAACGACTTTGTTTTATACTATGTACGTATAGTGATGAAGAAAGGGTTTAATACCATATCTCGCTAATGACTTACCGGTAGGTACTATAAAAATCCATCCAACTTAAACCCTATGCATATATTAGCTAAACATATACGTATAGGAAAGAAATAAATTATTGCCTCAGTTAATTTGTTGTAAGTACCAAATTGAATAAACGCTTATTTTCCTTCTTAAAAATCTTTTTTCCTAAATGTAAAATTTAGGTTGGTTTTTAGGGTTCCGTAGCCAAATAGCAAAAAACGGAACCCTTATAGATTCGTCATGTCTGTCTGTCTGTCTGTCCGTCTGTCTGTCCGTCCGTATGTCACAGCCACTTTTGCCCCGAAACTATAAGAACTATACTGTTGAAACTTGGTAAGTAGATGTATTCTGTGAACCGCATTAAGATTTTCACACAAAAATAGAAAAAAAACAATACATTTTTGGGGTTCCCCATACTTCGAACTGAAACTCAAAATTTTTTTTTTTCATCAAACCCATACGTGTGGGGTATCCATGGATAGGTCTTCAAAAATGATATTGAGGTTTCTAATATCATTTTTTTCTAAACTGAATAGTTTGCGCGAGAGACACTTCCAAAGTGATAAAATGTGTGTCCCCCCCCCCCCCTAACTTCTAAAATAAGAGAATGATAAAACTAAAAAAAATATATGATGTACATTACCATGTAAACTTCCACCTAAAATTGGTTTGAACGAGATCTAGCAAGTAGTTTTTTTTTAATACGTCATAAATCGCCTAAATACGGAACCCTTCATGGGCGAGTCCGACTCGCACTTGGCCGCTTTTGTATTTGTGTTACGTATAGTTTTAGTTTTGACGTAAATTTAGTAAGCGATGACAGGGTAGATTGATACGATAGGCTGAAATGGGCGACTATTTTTCAGAGTTTCAAGTCGTTTCCTGCACGCAGTACAGTATGTAACTGAACGAAAATCAATTACTCAAACCCGTTAATGTTTAGGTCATACTAAGCAACTTTTACTATGGGACCAACCCCGAAATCGCGAAAAAAAAAATTGACTCTTCCATAGGAAATTTCAACATCAGACCAGCAAAATGTATGAAACATCCAATTCTTTTTCCGCGTTTTCGGGGTTGGTCCCATAGTAAAAGTTGCTCAGTATGAGGGCGTCTTTTTTTGTCCCCTACACTTTTTTTTTTTAATTTGGGATTTTTTTATGTTATTTCTACTCAGAATCACGGGCTCTTTCTATCCTAATAGGAGAAAAAAAGTGTCCTAAGGTTTTTATTTCCATTACGTCACCATTTTTCATAGACTTTGTATGGCGGTCGCGGAATGGAAAGTTCGAAAAATGTATGGAAATTTTGGGACACTTTTTTTCTTCTATTAGGATAGAAAGAGCTCGTGATTCTGAGTAGAAATAACGTAAAAAATTCCAAATTTGAAAAAAAAAAGTGTAGGGGATAACAAAAAAAACGCCCATGACCTAAAGATTAACGGGTTTGAGTAATTGCTTTTCGTTCAGTTACATACTGTATAATTATTACCTCGTGGCCACGGTTCGTTTATAAATCAAATATGTACTTAACTTTCGTTATACTGGATAATATTGCAATGGTATGTTTTACACGGAAAATTGTTAAAATATAAGTTGTTTAGGTAGTCAATAGATTGAAATTTTAAGTACCTAAATAAATGAAATAAATATACATTAAATTAAAGTAAACTTAAAATCAATAAAGCTAGGTTTTTTTTTGCTAAAATGTGTTCATTCATTCATTCATTTATTTTATTCATTAACAATATTATACATTGTATATACATTGTGTTTGAATGTCATTCTATATAACTATCTTAATTAACCTTAAATATAAAAATAATATTTACAATATAAAAATATTACACTTTCATAGCACATAACTAATAATCTCTGTAGTATTCTCTAATTTCTGTAGTATTTTGAAGGAGCTGGCCGCATTACCCTATAGTTAGTTAGCGTTAAGAATGCAGTAGACTCATCATTGTCCGCCGGCCTCGCAACGCTCGTAACCAACAAAATCGTTCCTGATTATAAAATCAAGTTCACGGTGACCAGTTGAAGACATACTTTTTAATTAGGAACGATTTGATTGGTTACGAGCATCGCTAGACCGGCGGACAATGAGTTTACTGCATTCTTAACGCGAACGAGCTGTAGCTGGATTCCTCGCAATATGGTTAGACAAAGCTCGGTAAATCTGTAGTCCTGCTGGTTTCCTCGGACAGTCAGTCTTTGAAGTCAAAGGCAAAAATTACTTTGTTTAACATTTACGCGTAGGTATACGCGCAGGGGACTTTGTTTTTTTGTCTTTGCTAATTAGTACAGTCAGCTGCAGAGAAAAGGTGCCACCCCTGCATAGAAGTTTGTATGCAGGGGTGGTACCTTTTCTCTGCAGCTGACTGTACCTAACTGTTAATTTAGATTATACTACGCACGACACGTTGCAAATATTTAAAGCAGCGAATTGTAATTTAATTGCTTTTCTTTTGTGAAAAATTACTTATGAAAAAAATATACTGCACAATTTAAATGCAGCCATGCTAAAGCGATGATTCAAGCTCCAACACAATGGAGCATAGTTTACGACTACTTAATAACGGGCTGTTCTCAAACTTCGCTTGTTCCTCTTTTTGAAATGTTTCATGTATTTCCTGAATGATAGCAAAACTTTAATAAACAGCTTTAAACGGAATGTGAAAATAGCGTGAGAGAACTCGGACGATAATTTCAACTGAATACAAACAAAAAGTTATTGATGAGTTTCGTTTATAGTTATACCAAGGTTTTCCTAGAGTTGATACAAATACATTTCAGGCTAGAAGCTTATTTAAACTTTCAAAATCTATCCTTGATTTGAGATGTTTGACGATGACGTTAATCGCAGTGAATAAGTACGCATATATCCAGATAATTGATCTCTTCCAGACAACCTTAAAACTAAGTATGCGTATACTTAGTTAGATTTTTGAGAATGTTCTTCATTAAGATTAGGTATTTCTTTAAAAGATCGATCTGTGAGTATTATACTATACATATGTTTATTACCTTTCCGTCGTTATTTTATCACTTGATTTTATCTAAACCACATACTACTAAATCTTAGTATTCATTCAATATGGTAATCAATGTACCAACGAAACCAACAAAAGACTTTCCTGTACCTATTAATGCTCGGACATACCACACGGGTCCGTTTAATTATAACCCATTTGTAATCAATGCACGTTCACAAAATGAACGGCCTTCATTCAAAACTGATTTCGCTAAAATATCCAATATTCGTGTCAATTAATGCTCTTTTCACGGTCCCCAACACGATTCCATCTGAATTGCAAATCGATATTTTTTTCCTTCCCCGCTGCAGTCCAAACTCGACATGAATCTCTAGTGATGTTCTTTTCCCGGTAATATTTCCCTAGCGGGAATACGACTGCTGCTGGAATCATTCCCTTCAGACTCTAGTGAGCAATTGAGCATTATTGAATATTTGTTTTGTCGAATCTATAGGAAAAACTACTAGTGTGTCACAGTCATCTCCAACTACTTCGTTTAAAGCAAGATCTTCTGCATTTTAACTAGTTAACCTGCTAAGAACTGTAAGAACTATTGAATTCGAAATTCTAAGTAAACAGCTCTCCGAGAACTAGGCTCAATTATAAAAATAACTGAAGCCTATTGAACTTTCTTGTTGGCTGAGCTCACATTTAAAATTATATAAAATTATGAGACAAAAAAGGTTACTAGGATCATAATTGGAATAACGCTCGACATACAATTTTCAAATTTCCAGCAATCCTGAAATAAAGATGGCAAACGAATTTAAAAGAGTTACCTATATTCTTGTAAATTATGAAATAGTTTTTTTTTCAATGTGGGACCAAGATTTCTATGTGGGACTATAAGGATCTTCAATGTTTCATTTATAAAAATACATAAAAATTCAGTATTTGGGACATCACTACCTGGATCTAATTGAAAATGCGACGCCTCTCCGTGGCTGGTTCAAGTTTGTTTTGCTTGCTGAATTGGTTCGTTTGCACACTTTGATCATTTATCAATGTGAAACGAGCTACAATATTGCGAGTAAAATGTCAAGATACACTAGGTATTTTTAGATGGAAGTTTTAACCAAGGGGCAATTTGAGGTTATACTATATCCAGTTTAAAGAGTTTTCTTTTTTAATGATAATCCATGAAATCTAAGTGAGTGTAGTTTGATTGAACACAAAAACACAATACGCTTTACATTTTTTTGAAGATTTAATGTATTATTTTCATTATCAACGAAGAATAAAAAATAAAAATTTGTACTCACCATTATTTTTGTACCAAGATATGTTTTAAGAACGTGTTATCCTTACTTTCAGGTGTCGAACGCTACCGATCGCTCTTCTCTCGGCGCTCACGGCGGCTAATGATGGATTGTTCGGTTCCTCTAAATATCCAAACGGTAAGGCTTTAGTCGATTTAATAAACCTTTCTATGGGAACATTTATGCGCACAGTTTTAGTTCGTTCTGGGGTTTGGGCCCCAGTTTACAGTGTTGAAAAGTTGTAAGTAGGTACTGCTTGAGATGAAGAGGAATTTTACAAGCGGCTTTGCGGATGTATAATTATTCATGTTTCACTAATGATACGATTGAGCTCTTGAATGTCTGCTGTTAAAATTAGTTAAATTATTGACAAAAACTTATTTAAATAACTAGGCAATTTTAAAAGTATACACAATTATGAGTAAATAATGGTAGTTCCTAATCATGCACTTCACAGATCTTTTAAATTCATTCTACTTATAATTTACTTATGACTTGTTACATCTGATAAACATTTACAAAGTTTTTCTTTGGCTACAGTGAAATAGTATCTAGTATAGTATCAACTATCTATTATCTTTGGTATCAGCAATCAGTTTAGTTTTTTTACCATTTATAATTTGGTCTATTGCTTTACAAAACATACAACGATGTTCCTGAACGTCAAATATTAGGTCAACCTGCATGCAACGTCAGCCATATGTATCTCCAAACTAGAATAGACAGAAGGCTTATCCGCAGGAAACTCGCTGGGCCCAATTTAGAGCGGTGAATAACTGAAAAGACGGCTTGCCTACCATATTGGGTAAATCGAATCCGTATAGAATAAATAACGACGGAGATTTACACTGAAGAGGTTTTGTATGTCGAATTGTTTATTTTTAACTGCTTTGGAACGTTTTTGCGTTTAAAATTCAATTATCTAGAAAAAAAATCAAGCTGGGAATGATATAATTAATTTACTATTAATTTATAAGGTACGTGTATTCAATTTTAGTTTCTTATACTAGTTAATTCAAGTTCTTAAGCTAAACCATAGAGAAATAACTCATCACTTTCTGCAGGCAGATTTTTACCTTTGGTATTTGATATTTTAATGTAAATAATATTTGTTATATTAATATTGAGAAATGATGTACCTTATTCCGCCTTATACGTTTTCTGCATAAACGAGGAACATCGCAAGTAATATTGCAGGCAACCAGCCTGCACTTCGAATATTGGCCATGTTAATATTGTAGCCAACGGTTACTTACTCTGGCTCCCAAACTTTCAATCTTGGATGGTTAGTTAGTCTTTACTTTAGCCCTAGTTAGTATTCAACTAACACTGTAACTATCGAACTTGTAAGTTTTGTAACTTATACCTACACTTAAAACTACGTACCAAGTTACTAACTAATATATTAATCATTTATTTACAAACAAGATATATACAGTGGTATTACTAAAAGAAATTAAAAACTAGCTTAAATCTAAAATAGGCCCTTGAGGCATTGTATCAAGGATGCTGGCGACATTTCCTCGCTGTATCGCAATGTTGATACGTTGTGCGAGGTAGCCGACAGCTCTTCGGTCACCAGTTACGTCAACCAGACGCTTCGCGATTTCTGCGAACAACTTATGCGCGCTGGGACCCCATGGACCTAGAGTTTCAACTCTAAATGGTACAAAATGGTACTCTCTACCGAGGCTCTTATATTTGTTACGTTTTATAATTTCGGCGCTTTCCGCCGCCCCGCCCGCTTTTACATTAGTCCGTTGGAGGTGGGACGATGCCAGATGCCGTCGCAGGTAGCATCCCACACTAACATCCGTCCCAAGCTTCAAGGAACTGAGTTACTAACTTAATATGAAATTGTCGATATTTTATTTAATGATGCCTAGCCTACACAGTCACCTAGGATTTTGACGAAGACATTGATCTGCCTTAATGGCGACCTTTCCACACAACATATGACGCTGGGTCATTGCTATTCAATAATATTTCTACCCAGCGGCTTCCCTATCTGCAAATAATGAATCATGCCTAAAAACTCAGTCATAATAAAATTATTGACTTGCAATATCAACACTAGGTAATCTCTAAATGAAAATCTATGCAATGGGGTCCCAGCGCGCATAAGTTGTTCGCAGAAATCGCGAAGCGTCTGGTTGACGTAACTGGTGACTGAAGAGCTGGCGGCTACCTCGCACAACGTATCAGCATTGCGATACAGCGAGGAAATGTCGCCAGCATCCTTGGGACAATGCCTCGGGCTTATTTTAGATTGAAGCTAGTTTTTAATTTATTTTAGTAATACAACCACTGTATATATCTTGTTTGTAAATAAATGATTTTTGCAATCAGAACCAACTTTGTTTACAAAGCTGCCAGAGTCTGAGACAGTATATATAAACAAATACAATACTAATCCAAATTACACTAACTGCGACGGGCAGGAAGACTGTTTTAAAATGCAAATTGCAACAGCCCTGACGGTCGTTGCTCCATCGATCAATACTAGTTTTATTTACTACTTGTGCCCACTGACTTGACCAGCTTTTCTTATACTGTCATCCCTGGTATTAGGAGTGCTGGAAGAAACGAGACAGACCAAAGAAATCCCACTGTTACAATGACTATAGTCATTGAGAATCAATGTCGATTCCTAATTACAGGAATGGATTGCCTGATGGCTTCCTTAATTATTATTATTATTGTTTTAAAGTTCTGCTGCGACAAACAGATAGTCGTAAGAACAGTGGGCCAGTATTTTAACGATGACCTGTAAGAGATAGGTGAACACTTTCTGGGGCGAGATAGGCTTTAATTTAGAGGTTAAAAACTGTATTCATAATATTAAGCTTTAAAAATCGTTATGTTGTCATAAACTTCTGAAATTCTGTATCCCAATAATAATATGTATATTATTATGTTCTTATCGTAGGTATTTTTATCGCATACATCACATAACAAACAATATCTATATAAGTACCATATTTTGTACTTATTAATTATTTTTAATCTTTTTAGACATATTATAGAGTTTATAGATATATATTAAAAAACTAATGAAAATAATTATGTCTCATTTCAGAAGTACCGGAATATGACTTACTCCACGCGATCGGCGTTCCGTTCAGCAACCCTAAGACCCAGTACTTCGACGAGGGCCTGGACGGATTCCCTGCGTACGGCCTTAAACCTGGCTCCGACATCAAATCACCCTACCGCCTCTTCATGCCCGAAAAACTATACCCAGAATTCTCTATAACAGCCACAGTCCGACCCGCCACCGAGAACGGCGGTTTTCTATTCTCTGTCGTAAATCCCTTAGAGACGGTAGTCCAATTGGGAGTACAGTTGATCCCGTCGGGGAGAGATCTCACGAATATATCCCTTTTATACACCGATGCAAATGTCTATGCCCTCTCGCAGACAATTGTGTCGTTCGCTATACCATCGTTTTCTAAGAAATGGAGTCGGTTCGGATTGAAGGTTACTACGGAGAATGTGACGTTGTATCTGAATTGTCACGAGTTTGATACCGTGCCTGTGAAGAGGAATCCGTTAGAGTTGGTATTCGATTCGGCATCTACGTTGTACGTGGGGCAGGCGGGACCACTTATACGAGGTGCTTTTCACGTAAGTTAAACTTTAGTATCCATTCTAGCTGTAAACATCATCTAAAAAAAAATATGGGAGGGTAAATGTACCGGAAATTGACCAGAATTTGACTTCCTCGACACCTGTAAAATTTTCAAAGGCATTCGACTTTTTTGCCGCCCGAGATTATTAAAGCTGAAGAGTATTTGCAAATTATTCTGTTATAATTAATAATTCTAAAACTTTATTTGAATGATAAATTCATCTAACTTTGAAATAATTAGGTCCGAGGCCCTGGATATTAAAAATGTTCTTCGAAACCTCATTATCTTTAATGAATTCAATAAAAGCCAGAATTTTTGTGAGCTCCGAAGGTTTTGTATAATTCAGAGTATATTAAAACTTGTTACAAATATACTACTAACTGTAAAAAGTGGCATAAATTCTAGCTTTCATTGTTTAGTATTTAGTACTTACATTAGTAAGTATTAATTGATAATACCTAATAATAGTCTGACAACTTATCAACCACATTAATAAGCGATAGCTAACATCCACACAAAGCTAAACATTATGTTTTTTTATTATATGATATCGAGTAGTTGCGCGGTGATTTTCTATGAGTGACGAACACATGTAGGTCTCTAATACTAAGATGTTTTCTGGATAAGTTTTAAAATATAATTTCCATTTGTAGGTTAATTTTTTTTTAAGTTACATTTGAATGGGGCTGCAGCAGCAAAACTGTTACACCGTTGCTGCTGCGGCATTGTCGCGGGCGGAATTACTACACAATTTCTATGATTCTGCGTTGCTAACGTTGCCGCACTACTGTTTCAATCAAAACGTTCAATCCGTCACTAACTTTATCAAGGTGATTGACAATGAAATCGCCCGCCGTAACATTATAAGTCATAAGTCATAAGTTATTTATTTGCGAAAGATAGGGTATACATAGGATGTTACATTTCATAGTTAAGTGAGCCAAGCTACCTTGTCACACAGTGACATGCAAATTGTATGCCTAATACTAAACATGCACTTAGATAATCTAAAATTAATTCATATGTATTTACATAACAATAATATTAATATACAAAATAACAAAATTTAAGACTAATTATTTGGTATTATACGAATTAATTGAGATGTCACAGATTTATAGGTAAATATCATGTAAATCAGTTTAGCTGTCCAGATATTCTTTTATTGAGTAGAAGGTCTGTTCATTAACCCATTGGAATAAGCGTCTCTTAAATAAATGAAGTGTAAGGCTTTTAATAGTATCTGGCAGTTTGTTAAACAAGCGTATACTCATAGGATAACAACTTTTCTTATAAAGACTCGTGTACGTTCTTGGACATATCAGTTTGTTAGGGTATCGCGTATTAAAATTACATATTTCGTCATTTTTTGTATATAGATTTTGGTTGCATTTTGCAAATACACACATTTCAAATATATATAAACAAGGTACAGTGAGCAAATTTAGTTTTTTAAATAAAGGTCTGCATGAAGTTAGTATCGAAACACCACAAATCGCGCGTATACACTGCTTTTGAGTTATAAACAATCCATTTATATTTGAACCGTTACCCCATACAGTTATACCATATCGTATCCTAGATGCCACGTAGCCATGATACGCTTGGATGGCTGTTTTTTGGCTTGTAATTTTCGTTAAACGCCATAGGGCATAGGCAAAACTGTTCAGCTTCTTACAAACGCTTTCAATATGATGTGCCCAGTGACACCTATCATCGACCAAAATCCCAAGAAATTTGACTTGTTCTGACTCTATAATTTGTTGGTTATTGTATGAGACAGTCATTTTTTCTTTTTCCCCATATCCATTCCAGAATTGCAAATATGTGGTCTTGCTAATGTTAACTTGCAGACTATTTATATTAAGCCAATCTATTATATTGGCAAGTGCTACATTTATATCATTTTCGTGGTTGGTTTTGTTTTCGCTGGATACGCTGGATACATTGCAACAGTAATGCTGCTACAAATGTAATCTTCACTGTAAAGGTTACATCCAAATGTCACCTTAAACTGTGCGGATTGCTAGTTTAAATAAAATTTATCTGCCCTAAACAATAAATACGAAGATAGCACTATCTTTCACCAAGAGGCATCGCAAATATTCGTGTGTACCCTATCCCTTTATGTTACGTTGTTTGTCTCGTTTATCGTGCGTCTGTTGACAAAGCCGCTTTTACTGGGGGCAGATAAACAAAATACTGTCACACAAATTTTGAGCCCAAGAAAATTGAATACAATTCGGCCGTGCTTGACATATTCATCCAAGTTTTATCTTCGCATTTGAGAACTAGTTCAAAATGTTCAAACATTTAGATTTTTGCATGAAAATAAGTAAACAATGGAAGGAGTATTTGAATGAATCTACCATGGATATGGTAAATGCATTTCTATCGAACGACATGGCGATACGATACGAGTTTTAGCAGGGAATCTCGATGAGGCAAAATAAATGTATTGATTGCAAAATAAGCTATTGATTGCATTTTATTATGAAAAACAACATTAAGTAATTTACAATAAAACAGTTTTTTTAACACTATCTAAATATTCCTTTATAATTTTTAAATTTCGATTGTGTGGTTTCGCTCTTGATCGTACAGAGACTTGCTTTATACCAGAAACCAATTGGATTGTTAAAAATTAGGTGTAAGTAGTTTAACTTAAAACTTAAAACATTATAGTAAAAAACCTAAAATACCATTTTCTTTTACTTATTATCTTGTGGAATTAAACCGCCTTAATACGATAACCCCAAAATTAAATCAGCAACATGTGAACTTCTTAATCTTGTATTTACTTGCACCGTAGTTAACTATCTATCTATTAGGCTAGTTAGACCAACCACAAGTTCTAACTAGACGCAACTTCCCAACTATCACTGTGTTACAGAGCTTGAGCCACTAAACTCCGTTGTTTTTCTTGCCGGTGTTGCTGCACTTAGATATCTACTAAGTTTTCAGGTGAAACTCGTCCAAGTTTATACGCAAACTTGCAAGCGCAAGGCCCAGTTTTGCATATCAAACTGTAAGCAGTTATGCTGGAGCTCTAAATTGTATCGAATAAGTTTCTTGGGAGTGTAGATCTTATTGCGGTCGTAGTGTATGCAAATTGAGCGTGCGCCGAACTGTTTTTGTTTAAGCCAAGATTATACGGTGGGCTTCGTCTGGAGAATTCCTTGTAGGCCACGATTGCATAACTAGGTATTCCACTTTTTAGGATATGGGTAGGTACGTTAAGTTATGTGATTCATATTCATATTCATATTCATCATTTATTTGCATAAAAAACACAGAAATGCATGCAAATACAATTTTTAAAAACACAGAGATCGCAACAATACATAAAACAGAAATAATAAAACACACAGCTATACATAAGTCAAACAGAAAAAATAAAACAATAATACTAAGTCAAATGTCAGGTACAATGGTCAAATACAACTTCTACGACATAACTTAAACTAAGGCAGATAGGTTTAACAGTAATAAAAAAAAAAAAAAAAAAAAAAAAAAAAAAAAAAATATATATATATATATATAAAAAATAAAAAATAAAAATGAATACTATGTCCAAAATAATAATAATAAGTCAATAGAGAGAGTGAAGATATCAGATTACAAATATATAATAAAACATTAATTTAATAGAATAGCATTACAGAGATGTCAGGTACATTGGTCAAAAAACTTATCATAGTATTCATTTATGGAATAGAAAGGACGCCTCAAAAAATATTCTTTAACTGTTTTGTCAAAAGTTTTAAAATCTTTTATATCTTTAATTTCGTCGGTCAATAAATTGTAAACTCTTATAGCCGTATTATTTAAGCTTTTGTCAAAATTTACATAATGTGATTCATTTAAGAGTAACCTATTTCTATTTCGCAGTTTGTAATTATTGATGGTCGCACCCTGTTCCGCGTACAAGTGTTTGTTGTTGAACACATAAACACATATTCTGTATAGGTACATAGAAATCACAGTCAATATTTTGTTATTTATAAATATACTACGGTGCGACTCAGGTATAGTACGGCATCCTTCGACTATTCTTAGGGCTTTCTTTTGCTTAAGCAGAAGTGAATTTGTATTAGTCCCGTTTCCCCAGACCTCAATGCAATATCTAATTATGCTTTCGAAGTATGAAAAGTACATAGTTAGTAAGACTTCCTTGCTTGCAATGTTCATTAGGGTTTTCATAGCATAACATGATAATGTTAGTTAATTTTATCATAATTAACAAGAGAGATTCAGGTGCAACTTTAAATTCAAACAAACGAGGCTAGTATTCTATTATTTCTAATGTTCAAATATTTTACAATTGACGAACATTATTCTTAATTAAAATTAATGTCACTGTAAATTTTATTATACATGGTAGGTACTTTTGAGGATTCGAGAGAATGAATAATATCACATTTAGACATACGCGTAAAAACTTAATCCGGTCTACGCTGCGCGGGAGAACTAGTATAGCTGCTATAATATTACGAAATTTGCCATAAGTTTGTCTTATTTATATAAAGTATAATATTTATTTATTTAGAAAAGCAAACTTCTGTTAATCCATCAAATTGAGTTTTCACTGTACAGTAGAATCCGCTTATAATGACATCGAAGGGAAGTGACAAAAACGTCATACCTACTAAGCGGATGTCATATAAAGCATAGTTGATTAACTTCTTATTTTTGTTGATTTTTCCAAATTAATCTCAAATTACTTTGTCAGATATGAGTTTTGTTAACCTTGTACCAATTATCAACTTTCACCGAGAATAAAAACTTAAACAACCACTCACGCACCAAACTTCCTCGCAGGGAAAGACGTGGGGACGTCCACAAAAACCAGCGAATTTGTCAGTATAACCGGACATAATTCCATAAAAGTAGGATTTATAGGTCATAGTAAGCGGTTTGTCACTATAAGCGAAGTCATCTTATCCGCTTTGTCACAAAACTCACAAAGAATTTCATATGGAAACCAAACTTCGCACAGTAATTGCGTCATAGTAAGCGGTTGGTCAGTATAAGCGGAGTCATAATAAACGGATTCCACTGTATTATGTGCATATTGTTTAAGGGGATGCAATTATAGTTCGTTTTTTTAGCATTAGAAAGAACTTGAAAGAAGGTAAGCGATCTTGACATGTCTTTTAATTGAAAGACGCTTTTTAAAAATCAGTAACTATTACTTATGAAAGCAGAAGAATATAAATGATCGTATTGGATTCATAATTGTTACATATTTGCCGTAACTTATTTTTAAAATGTGTTTTTCAATTAAAAGACACATTAAGATTGTTTACCTTATTTCTAATGCAAAAAAAAAACGAACTATAGTGATGTTGCAATTTAGAATACTAAAGGGAAGTACGAGTAGGTATTAAAGGGGTTGGAGAGCAGGTAAACGGCTTATATACGCAGGACGTAATCGCTAGCCAAAGATTGTCTAAGTAGGTATAATAACAACATAAATACTGCTATAGCTGGTCAACCAAATTTTAATCTTGAAAGTAAAAAAAGGCGCGAAATTCAAATTTTCTATGGGACGATATCCCTTCGCGCCTACATTTTTCAAATTTGCCGCCTTTTTCTACTGTCAAGATCTGGTTGACCGTGCTAAGTATACGTGCTAAATACTTATTTCTTAGAATATTCCACTTTCATTGCTACTAGGTACTGGAAGTAATAAATCGTCATATTATTGTTTGCGGATAGTAGTTTTATTACTGTCGGCAAAGTTAATAAGTGAATAATGTATCAGACCACCCTAGAGCAAAAAGTTGAATAGGGGAGGGGTGGGTATTAGTGGGGTAGCGGGGTATAATGGAGTTGTAAAAGTTTTTCAAGACAAGGTCGTAATGGCACTCTTTGCACATGATTGATTTGTATTGATTGATTTATACATGATTATGATTAGTGTTCATTTCGTGAACTACTTGCCTTTAGTAGCAAATGTACGTTTTCGCACTAAATATTAAACAATTAAAAAAAAGCCAATACAAATAGCGCGAAGCGATTAGTGTTTAGTTGGCACGATGCTTCCTCGATGTCCACTGTTACAATATAAAAAGAGTAAGTACCTACACGTGACTAGTATATAAAATTAATATAAATATAACCATGCAACTTTTACGCACTAGATTTTCTGTTTTTACAGCCAAAAGTACTTAGTACTCCAAATCCACTCCGACATTAATTCTATGTACACAGCAGCTATTCAACAGTACGGACGATGACTTTTGAAGAAACGCCTCGGGGGTCGCTTTTATTTGATGTGAATGCCTCGTTGCAAAATGTGGAGCATTTCAAACCAGCCTATGACACGGGCCTAAAAGTGCTTCATTAACCATTCGCGAATACTCATATTGCTTTAGCACCGAATTTCAGAAAGATTATATATAACTGTTCAAGCAGATCTTGTCAATAAAAAAAAGCGCGAAATTCAAATTTTCTATGGGACGATATCCCTTCACGCCTACATTTTTCAAATTTGCCGCCTTTTTCTACTGACAAGATCTGCTTGACTATCTATACAGGGTGCTTCCTGTAACAGGAGCAATAAATTCAACTGTAGGCTGTACTTCTCAAACTGACCAACATTTGTTCAGCAACTTTTGAAAATAACTCATGTTTTGATTTTTATTACACTTTAAAGTTTATTCTAAGACGCAGTGTATTGCAAATTTTGTTATGTTTAAAGCGTGAAAAGCAACGTCAAACACATTGATGTCAGCATACATTGAAGGCAATATTTATTTTGTATGAAAAAAGAGGAAGTCTAAAGGATTCATAATTTTCAAAAGTTGCTGAACAAATGTTGGTCAGTTTGAGGAGTACAGCCTTTAGTTTAATTTATTGCTCCTGTTACAGGAAGCACCCTGTATATACCGAATTTCAGATAGAACCATATCCTAATCCGAATGCTTTTTTTAACTGTCAAGAGTGTCAAGTGCAGAAAATCTGACCGTTTCTGCATTTGCTGAACCGATTTCAAGAATCAAAATTATGAATTTTATTATTTTTGTTCGAAGTAAGGTCAGCTAATCCGATCGATTTAATGTCGAGGATATGCAAACAAAGCGGTTTTGCATGGATTTTTCTAATAAGTGTTTGACCTCGGATAGTTTTATGTTACATGTGCATGTCTTCTATTAGACATTTTACTTCTCATGCTCTGAAAGTGGCTCTTTGTTTATCTATGAAGGATAAACTCACACGTTTTAAATTCCAATTCTAAAAATGTTCATCTCTTTAAAATGTTCCATCTTGAGTATATCGATGATACTTATCCTTTAAAGCTCGTCAACATCAGCCCTTTGTCGCCTCGGAGAGTGATTTCCGAACGCACTCATTATACTGCCAACGCTTGAATGATATCAAACAAAGTTCGACACGTTCTGAAACCCCCATGAGGTTTCACGATATCGCTTCGAAACGTATCCACGAACACTCAGACGCTCTCCACCCGAGGCTATGCACAGTAAGCGCAAACATAATCTGTACCACCAAAATTTGAGCTATTGGCTCATTTTGATCTTTATCTCATGTGCATAAGAAAAACGAACTTTTCTCAGGAATGATGGCAATGCTTTGCTAACTGATGAATGGGAAACCGGTTGGAAAAAAAAAACACTCACACGTTTTACTGAATGACTTGAAGGGTGGGTGTGATTTCTAACAAGTTTTTTAAGTTTTACTTTTTTATTTTAAACTCACTTCGTGGAAAAGTGAATACTAAAGAATTTTCTTTGCTCTTATTTCTTGTTGATAAACAAGTGAACAGCCGTACCTTTTGAGAAAAAACATCTTGATACTTTTTCTAAGAAATGGAGTACCTACTTTCATTACTTTTCAATCTTACCTTGCTTCTGAACGCTTCAGTGTGCCTTTGGTACTATGAAGTACCGTCAATATAATAATTATAGTAAGTAAGAACTCTTTCAAGCTTCATTGCATTATAATTCGGTTAATTTGCTTGTTGCATTAATTGACTTTCAGATAAAATGAAACAATCCACCTGATTACTAACAACTTCCTACCAGGCACACCTTTCTAAAAAATTTAGATTCCAACCAATTATTTTTCATCTCGACACAGCCGCACGCGCTAGCCACCAAATAATTCATGTGATTTACGTTTCTATTCACAATCCAACGATGGTTTCATACAGCACTCATATTCAGTGAAGGCCCAGTGGGAATCAAGCTATAAACCCAGTCTAATTTCCGTCACCTGCGGCGCTCACACGCGACAAAACCCTACGCGTGACGCTGACGTTTTAGGTAAGTGTCGCGTGTCATCGTGACGCGAC
Organism: Cydia amplana; assembly: GCF_948474715.1. Taxonomy (NCBI): domain Eukaryota; kingdom Metazoa; phylum Arthropoda; class Insecta; order Lepidoptera; family Tortricidae; genus Cydia; species Cydia amplana. Next base: position 12,363,727 of record NC_086079.1, on the reverse strand, counting down.
GCGACGCATCGTGACGTGTGATGCCGCTAACTCGATACGTTGACGAGCGCGTGGAACATGTGGTTACGCGGATGACGTTTAGTCGATATAATGTTTTGTAAACGGTACAGGCGTTGGCTTGTGGATTGACAATTGCGATGAAAGTTTTGCATGATGTGGGATTCTGATTTAACTTTAAGCAAGTTCCGAGATGATTTCTAGGAAAAATCGAGTTTACGGCCCTTTCCTTATTATATTATACAATTGAAAATAGTCAAGAAAGCTATAGAATCAAATGTATATAAATATAGCATCTCAATCCTTTTCTTCATAGATACTCATCAAAATTTGAATGATTCTAATTAAGAAAAAATGCAAACAGAGGGTCAATGGTCCAATATTTTGGACGCTGTCAAAGGGGTAGAAGAAAATATTTATTTCCCACACTCGGCAATTGCGTGAAATAACACATCCATACTTAATTAACGGAAAACTCGGGTCAGACGTCAAAAATCGATGACAATCCCAATAAGCCTTACGTAAGCCATACTTGATCCGGACGGCAACAGGAAAAGCAATACTCGTGTGGCGTTTGCCGGATAACGAGGTCAACTATATTAAACACTGGCCAATATCCCTACTGCGAGCTTGTCTAGTGTTACTTGACATTGTGATAAGTAGAAACTATTCCTAATCTGAGATCAGACTTATACTGGTTTCTTTGAAATGATTTGCGGAGAGATGTGAACTAACTTAGGTCACCAGACTAAGTGGCGCCCGACTGTCTGTACAGCCGATGTCATACAACTCTTAATCTTTATGGGATTCCTGTGTTAGACGGCATGTCTATGGCATATCCATGTAAGGACATTTTCCTTTAAAGTTATATAGTATTTAACAGGATCTATTTAACATTAAAAGGAAAAGTTATATTATTTATTTATTAATTATGATTATTTATTTATTTCATTACTTTTTTACAGCTGTTCTTAGTAGTAGTAGTAGTAGTAAAATACTTTATTGTACAAAAAGAAACATAAAACATGAAAGAACACACATCATTAGTACAAAGGCGAACTTATCCCTTTCAGGGATCTCTTCCAGTTAACCCTTGAGCAACTGAGTTAGTTATAATATTAAATAGGTACCTACGTAGGTAATATTATGTAATAAGTAAATTTTTCGTCACAACCTGCCCTTGCGTTGCGTTTTTTTCTCATTCATTTATACCTGATTTTAATATCAATATCAGTGCATTTCTCTCGTTTAGTCGCACCTATGGACCTGCGCTCTGCAGTGAGTATAACATTAAATATGCGAGCGACCCCTATTGTTTGTACGTCCTCAGATAAAATTAAAATACAGTCCAGCTAAATTTAACGGTTAATCTAAATATTACCTACAGTCATTTTCGTTATATGTATATAGCTAATCCGATTAAGTAGTTACTGGTTATTAGAGTTATTTCTATTACATATTGTGTATGAAGTCCCGATGACATAATACTCCATGAAAACTATATAAAACTCAATTCCATGGAAAAATATGTATGATCCCATTTAATTACCAACTTCAAATAATCTTATAACTACGCTACCCAAACCATCTAAGAAATACTTACCGTAACCGGCTAAATATAGCTAGGACTTCAAGTTAATAGACATTTCCATCAGGACTTAAAAAACAGCTGAAGAAAACTACCTACACGCTTTATCTCCAAAAACGTTTCCCCAGCAGCCAGACTGGCTCCGCAAAGAGGTCAGTTCCCAGACAGGTCGGCGCCGGAGTTATCGACGTTGGCAACAGCTGATGCTGCCGAGATCTAGTTGGGACACAAACGCCGAGGCTCGCACCCATGCCTCTGACCGTGTGATAAAGGACTGGTGAAAGTGACTGTAGGATAATAAGTACGGTGATATCTGCATTTGGAAAGCGCATTTAAATTAAGCAAATAAAATACCTAGGTGATGGAACATTAGATGGCGAGTAAAAAACTATAGCCCATATAATTTTGTACGTAGAGAATTTTCGGGAAGTGTATGCCTTGTAATTTTTGCTAATATCATAACCTGTGACTGTGATGTTACGATTTATGTAATTTTTTATTCCAATGAAGGAATAGTTTTTTTAGCTCTTAATTTTAGTGTGTTTATACATTTGTAACAACGCTGGAGCTTATATTTTTAATCGTTTATTATAAATAAAGACATCAGGATTTTATAACCTGTCTTCTAGCGTTGGTCTGTTTGTAAATTAAATCTTGTACTCGTAAGTCAAATTTGAACCCACTTTCTGGTTACCGCTTGAGTTAATTTTATCACATGACACTAATAATATAATACTAATATAACTAGGTCACATCTAATACAATGCATCTTATCATCATGAATCAAGCTAAACTAGTGATGCATTTATATTTTACGCCATCAGCTACACAAAGTAAGCCTTCAGATGGATAATTTACCATTGGACTTAAGTATACGTAGTGATCTTATTTTGTTCTATGAAATGTCACTAGAAGGCTGTACGATCCTCCAAGCTAATCGTTTTTGCCATTGTTAGCGAGTTCCATAACTGCAAACTTGTAAGCTCATAGCATGGGTCTTATAGTTCGGAATACTACGAGCACTAGAGTTGCCGTGTCGGTCAGCTATAGAAAGTATCTGTCTAATCACAGAACAAGTTAGAATGGCGATGCGAGCAGGGTACGTGTCGCCGCCGGTTTTGAGCAAACGCTCGCATGCTACTCGCCCGCGCTGACCGAAAAACGAAGTATACATGCCTTTTGCGCCACAATAACCTTCAGATTAAGAAGCCAGACATCAAATCTGTCTAAAGGAGGCCTATCCTTTCACCACGCACACAAAGTTTTTACTACCGTTGCGCGAGTGTTAGTTAATGTGGAGAGGAACGCGATATGAACGCGCGCGCGATAGCCATTCTAACCTCTTTAATATGTTCTGTGTGTCTAATTGTGTACCGCCATTTGTGAGCCCGGCCAACTTAGTACACCGAGTCTAGCTCGTTTCACATCCTGAATGGCGATTCAACAGGAATGTCCAGTTTGAATGTGAAACTCGGGAACTAATTTAAATGCTGGCTGTTTGAGCATAATATGAATGAAATTTGAATGATCCATACAAATTTTAGTGCTTACGGTAGTGACCTACATTACATACGATACGATACATATACCTAACAAAGGCTAAAATGCTATATTTTACATAAAATTTACTCTCGTATTAACTTATATCTTATGAAATTTTTAAAATTAAAGATAACTAGGTAAAATTGTATTATTATAATAAAGTAATATTTATCTTTAATTCAATTAACTATCTAAATGAACCAGCTGTGTGTTTGATTCTTAATTCTCATAAATGTCCAATATTTCTTGGAAAATTCCATCGTGTCGTAACGTCAAGCATTTTGCGGTTTTCTTTTATTATTCTGGAAAAATTAGACATTCTCCCATCAAGTCATGAATATTTCGAACTAAAATTGTGGTTAGGTATGCGAAAGTGAAACAACTAAAGCGCCTACTAAAATATGTAATGCAAATTTGTCCGTCAGACTTGTTTAAGGCCAGAGCTACATCAGGCGTAAGCGTGTATGTTAGTATTAGTCCCGAAAATTGCAGCGTAAAATTAATCTAAACGAGTTGTTACTTATTTAGTAGAGCATTTACTGTAAATACGGGACTATTATTTCAAGAAAACCATTCTGTTTCTCAAATTAGTGAAGATAATGTCGAAACACGAGTCTCAAAGATCCCAGATTAAGGTGGAATCTAAATTTCACCTCACAAATAAATTCAGATCCGGCCAAAAACATATTACCTTCAGGTTTTTACGGCAAACCCTAAAAAAGGTTCCGTATTCAACTAGGAATCATGGAGGTGATATATTTTTGGCCGGTACTGTACAAGCCAAATGTACTGCGAAAAAAACAAGCCAATCGAAGTCACATTTTTAAAGTTTACTTTAAATGACCAGTACATAGTTTGAATAAGATACACAATAGATTTACCGCCTACTAGTTGCAACATTAGTCTGCAAAATAAGTACCAGAATCGCGCAACGAGAGTTTTGCACTGGTCAGTTCGGTCGTTAGGGGCTTCTACAGGTAGCTTGCTTAATTAGTAGTGTCCGACCGAAACATGTTTTTTTGCCGAAACCGAAACCGAAACCGAATGTTCGGCTTTGGCTCTAGTTTCGGCCGAAACCGAAACCGAAACCGAAACTTTTGTAGACTTGTTAAAATCGTTGAAAAAATGTCATAAGCTTTTACACACATATTATGGGGCTGTCAACACCCAATGTCCTTGAAATTGATGTTACTTAAGCAGTTTTTTATGAAAATTACTAGAGTTAGACCAAGATAATTCTGCAACGATTTTGATAAGTTGATAACACACGCAGTGCAAGTGTTATTTTAAACGTCAAAACTTCTATGAAATTATGACGTATAAATAACATTTGCACTAGTTGCACTGCGTATGCTATCAAAATCATTGCAGAATTTTCTTGGTCTAACTCTAGTCATTCACCAGTCAAGCTAACATGTAGACACAGGGTCAACCAAAAACGCGAGCGCAGCGAGCGCGAAATTTTTTGTTAACAATATCGCAAGGCCGGGTACCGATCTTCACCTGGGCCGAAAAGTCCGAAGTGCCCCATTGAGGCGAACTTTCATGCGAAGTCAAAGCCGTGCTTAAGGCTTCAGGATAAGTAGTTGAGCACAGACTCCAACCAATGTCCATTGTATTCAAAAGCGAGACCGCAGGCCGAGCATGGCGCAGCGAGGCCAAAGGCTAAGCTGAAGTAGAGGACATGTGGAACACAAACCAATGGTAAATTGAGGTAAAAAGTAATGCTAGTTTTCTTATTATTATCTTGCCCAGGGCCCAGTAACATGCGACAGTGCTATCTCATTCACTTATAGGTATTGACAGCCTCTTAAGACTGCGTCAACCGTCCAGTGGCGCCCTCATTAGTGGAATTTTGTTTTATAATAAACCTAATATACATGAATCAGTATATGTAGGTATTAATATTGTTGTCCTACTTATTCCCCAACTTTTGGTCTTTGTCCGAAGTACCATTTCGTAAGTTTCGGCCCGGCCGAAAGGTTCGGCCGTTTTTTGGCCGAAACCGAAACTACAGCCGAAACATGATTTTTTGGCCGAAACTGGCCGAAACCGAAACCGAAACCGAACCTTCGGTCGGACACTATTAATTAGCTTAACTATACTGCTACTAGTAGATATACTTAATAGAATCGTCATTACACATATTAGGTTAAACTAATGTCATCAGAAGGCTACTGAACAGGCTATACGTTCGCAAACCAAACCGCTGATTGCTTCGAGATTGGGGGTGGTCCAAAACAATTATGTGACCGCAAATGATCGACCAGGCTCGGCCAAACACGGATAGGCTATTTATCCGTTGGCTGTGTATTCAAAGCAAACCCAGTCAAAGGCAAAGCTACCGTGGAACCACGAGTTAAAAGGAAAGAAAGGTATCAGATGACCGATTTCAGAAAACAATTATATCTGTTTCGATAATAATAAAAAGAAAAAAAAAACATGATAACCGCGGAGACCGATTTTTTAGGTAGGTATGGCCGAGACCATCCGTGGTATAAGTAGGTACAGATCATATCATATTTTTTGTGTCGTTAGTATCAAATTTACGCGATCTCGCATACGACAATCAAAGACAATTCGGAATCACTAACGAGCCTAGGACTACAGTATGACAGATACCTAATCTAGATAAGACAAGAGAACTTTATAATAGTTATTTGTACAACAAGTGATCAAAGTTTGATATTTCTTCGAGTGCTTATTTTGAGTCCCGTGCAAGCGAAAGATTCTATAATACTCGCTACGCTCGTGAATCTAATTTAGAATCTTGAGCGTAGTAAGGGACTCAAAAGCGCACGAGATGTAAATAACTTTGATCTCGTGTAGTACACAACATTTTTCACCTCAGCGCAGTGAGAACATACTACCTATTAGACAACTTGAAAAATGTAATCCTTCTTCATCACTTAATACCTGCACTCATGTTTTCTTAAGATATACAAACAATTAAGTTTAATTACCGCAATGGAACACAAAAACAAAACGTAATAATAAATTCCATTAAAATAATATAGAAATAACAAACATTAACTGACACTTCAATCGACAACTTTTTTTTGTAAAAAAAATCTTTGTAAGATAGGGTCCGAATTGCGGATACGTACTATTTGTCAACTATGGTAGAAATTCTTAAAAGTAAAATAATTAATTTTGCGTGATGATCTGTGTATTTTTGAGTTCGTTATTTTAATTGAACAATAAAATACCTAAAATATAGTATTTTATCAGTTTTTATCAAATCTTAAACTTTATTTTTATTTATTAATTATTAAGAATTCATATACTCGAACGTGGTTTGGAACGATGCGGTCTGAAGTTTTTCGGGGGTCTATTATAAACCATGAATATACTGTTGAATGTCGTTTTAACTTTTTTTTGTCTGTTTCTTTTGGTAACAGTGTGAAAGGGACAGAGATAATAGAACCCAAGTATTTCGAACTTTTATTAGACCCCGCATGTTGAAATGACATTTGACTATAAAGGTCACTTGAATGTTATTTTGTCTCACTCAGTGAGCAAAATCGCATTTTGCTCACTGTTTTTAAGAATCAAAGTACCCTTGTTCGAGCTGCTGAGGTGAAAAATAAATTTATGGAAGATGCTTTTTATCTTCTTTTGCTTCCCTATTGTTTTAGTTCCATAATAAGCCGTATATCATTTTATCAGATTCGATAATAACAAGAATCTCGTATATAATGTTATCTTATTCGTAATTAGCGTGATTTGGATACAATAATATTTTTTCTATGATCAACTTTGCTTACAATAACCGAAAATACATACAATATTATGTATACTATCTAGAGTATCTAGTTCCTATAAAGTTTTTATAAACGATACATTGAGCAGAATACTTGTTATTTAATACCTATCCAAACAGGCCAAGTTTATCATAAATAAATAAGCAAAGATATTCAAATTGAGCGGCAAAATTACAAGGCGTAACCTACCGAGCTAGACAATTTAATAAAACTTAGTGTAATTAGCAGAAGATAACAATTATTCTAGAATCACAAGATTTTAATAGCGTCTTATTATATCTTGATGCTTTAAAAGCGTTATCAAGTTTAAGTAGTAATATTAAATTAAATCTGTGAACTTGAGACTGAACGATGGGCACAAACACACCGAGCAAGACGTGTGTGTGTTGCCTAGTGTTGCTTGTGATTGTGGGGATCAGTTTGGCGGTGATATCTTCCCTGCCATACAGCCAGCCGGTGCAGCGGATTGGAACGGCTGAGAAGCTAAGCTTATGGAGCCCGTCACATAATCAACATAAAGCTGTTGAAGCGGTGAGTGCTACAATATTAACCCCATACATATTCGCTGAAACTGTGGTTTTCTACCATGGCTAACATATTAGATTGTGTCACAAGGGAAGAAAATGACAAATTTACGGCGAGGGCGTACCTACAGTCGCCAACAGATATATCGGAGCGGCCAAGGCGCTTAAAAATATCTGAACTCGCCCTAATAGTCATGGCTAGATACGTGTTCAGATATTTTTGATCACCTCGGCCGCTCCGACTGTACATGAAACCGAATCCCGGGTGTAGCAAAATAAAATAGAATCCCGAAGGTGGAAATAATTTTGCTAGTGACACGTACTGCTTTCACATCACCTAAGTATGAGGAAGTTATTATGTTCCAAAATATTATTGAACCTAAAAAAGTTGTATGCAAAAAAGAAATAAAATCGTGTTATAGAAAAGAAAATTTACACATTGATCCCACCTAGTAAGGAAGAAAAAGTTATGTGAAAAGATATGTAGATACATAGGTTAGGTACATATACATGAGGTATGTGTGTGCATATTGCTGCTGGTAGTTGCGGTCATAATTTATAAAGCCTAGGTAAGTCCGAACACGCGCAGTGCAGCCATTTAAACGTAGGTACTCTAGCCGTTCTACGATGATCGCTCTTAGGTACACTCTACGAGTTAAGTTTTGAAAGTTTAACATGTCTTGGCTCCATAGTTATGGAAACTTCCAGACGTTGCAGCAATTTGGTAATGTTTTGTTACTCGTGTATTGACGACCAAAGTTTTTTTTTTATTGTGTATTTAGCTAATCATTTTTTCCTACGCATAGTAAAATTGTATTGTTGATGCACAAAGTCGTGACGAGTGGCGGAAGACAGGGGAGGCCTTTGCCCAGCAGTACGACATATTATAGGCTATACTCGTATATAAAAAAATAAATGTGGGTTATCGTTCTCCTCGTTCTATCTTTCAGTTCAGTTTTCAAGGTCACCAAACAATTTACCTAAAGAATCGTATTGACTAGCTGCGTCAAAATCTATTAGCTCATTTAGTTGTGGTCGCGAGACACCGCATCATGTCACGTGTTTGCGTCAGTTATTTTTAAATTACTTTACGCGGTAGTACAACTAAAACGGATACAATATACCTATATAAAATTAAATGTTAAAAGTACGGCCGACTGTACAAAGTCCCGTTACAAAAGTTGTAAAAATTGGGCGCTCTGTGACCTCTATCACATTTTATTCTCTCTTTAACTCGCCCACCTTAACATTATACGATTCAAATAAACGACCAGGACCAGAAATTTATTGGTACAATCAAAACTGAATGGGTCGGCGTAACGGTAGTCTTACAAAACGTCCACCCCTTACTGTTACAATGTTATAGCTCCTTTGCCAATTTTCCCTGATCTTATAAGAAATGGGAAGAGAAAAGACGCTTATGAGTTGAACGCTCAGCTCGGTTACTTCTTTGAACGTCCTGTGAAAACACAATAGTCTTTTAAATTCTGACCACTATAAGGAACTTTACTCCTAGCACCTACATTTTAGCATATAACATAAATAGTTATTGACATGAATAACCGTATTTGAGATTATAGTAACTACTTATAATACCTATATAAAATAGCTTTATTTGAAGTGCTCTAACAACAGACACCTTAATTATATCAATAACTGATATTTACTTGAATCCATGACTTATGCGTTACTGAATATCAGTGCATATTTCGCGAAACTACTAAATCAGGGAACTCTTGAGTCTTGAGTACCTAGTACATTCTCACGTGACATTATTTCTAACAGTTATCCCTTTGAGGGCGAGGGACGGGACGTAATGCGGCAAGCTTACTGGCAAAGGCTGGCTCATCCTCCTTAAAGGTTTTATTTGTAACATCATAATCTTGACCTTCAACCTTATACTTTACCCTAAATACACATGTACCTACCTAGGGGTAGGTACATTTGGATAGCTTCGAAAAATTTGTAAGTAACAAATATAGTTTGTCTCATTTCAAACATAGATTATCTTTTGTCTTACACTAGTATTAGCACCCAAAAGAAAGGTAGGTGATTATTATTTTGTGTAGGTAATTATTAATTATTCTCAGTTAGTTTTAAGGTTATGTTATTGTGCTAATAAATGCTTTTTCTTTCTTTCTTTCAATCTTATCTTGAATAAGTATTGTTCTTCATGATTGATAAAACTGTCTTATTTAGTCTATTATAATATATAAACAATGAATTGCAAAGGTTTTAATATTTAATCAAAAATATTTTATTATCTTAAATATCTAAACACTTCCTTTCTTAACAACAATAGAGAGAAAAATCCCTGATGATAGAACCTTTATTTTCTCTTGAATTCTGTTTTGTTTGTAAATTGACATTTCCGCTTGACCCCATTTTAAAATATCCATAAATGGCGGCTATCCGAAATCGCTATTTTATATTGGCTAGCGGTCGGGACTCGAAAATTGTTATCGTGTTCGGTTTTGTTTTAAATCCTAGTGGTTAAGCTTTTAATATTTTTTGGAACAGTGTCGAAAAACTGGCGCATACAGTGATGCTTTCTAACACCTAGATAACAAGGCTGACCACGTACTACGTATGTACGTACATATAAACGTTAAACCAAACAATTTCAATCATAGGTACAGTTTAAGGGACGGTGGCAACGATTGGTTTGTATCGTAAAAATTGTTCCTGTTTTTTGTTTTATATTCATGGACCATAGCAATGTCATCAATTTGGAATCCTAAGTAGCACGATTATACAAATTGGGGGCTATGAATAAATTACGTCATTTCAAATTAGGTGGGGGGGGGGGGTCTGGACATCAGATGATGGTAACAAGACGTAGTAGGAAACGGGGACATTCGATGCATGATTTTTGGATGATTATAGGGGGGGGGGGTCAAAAATCGTCAAAAATAGATGACGTAATTTATGGACAACCCCTTGGTCGTACTGTCGACAGCCAAGGTTAACCCCTTTTAGATATTATATTGTGCGTCCAAAAACTTTGATGTGTATTCAGATAGTATGTAGGTATTTTTTATTTTTTATTATAATAAATTAATAACCCTATTAAGTATACCGTATACGTAACATTTTTGGTTTTGATCTATTATATTAAATGTAATGTTTCTCGAGCGACATTGCGGACGAATTTCAGGAAAAATATGATGTTGAATTTCATGTGTGTAAGAAGGACGAATATATTTTTAGCCACGTGGGTTGAAAGTATATAACCCGAATTAGATCACGTACCTACCTAATAATTTACCTTTAGATGGTGTACCAATTTTTAGGGTTCCGTACCCAAAGGGTAAAAAACGGGACCCTATTACTAAGACTTCGCTGTCCGTCCATCCGTCCGTCCGTCCGTCCGTCTGTCACCAGGCTGTATCTCATGAACCGCGATAGCTAGACAGTTGAAATTTTCACAAATGATGTATCTCTGTTGCCGCTATAACAACAAAAACTAAAAATAAAATAAAATAAATATTTAAGGGGAACTCCCATACAACAAACACGATTTTTTTGCTCTATTTTTGGTTGATGGTGCGGAACCCTCCGTGCGCGAGTCTGACTCGCACTTGGCCGGTTTTTTTTTGTGTACTTAGTAGGCTTCTCACTTCTGAATCTTCTGAATATAGATTTTTGAGTAAGTCAGGATCGTCGGTATGATTATGTTATAACATAAAAGTAGATATTCCACTTACACACAGTCCATTTCTTATCGTTATCGCATACGTCCACACTTGAAGCGCTATACATATAACAATTTGCAGTTAAATAAAATTTTACTATCATGTGCAAACGCGCCTTGTAATGGTATCTTATACTACTACTATACTGCAAACCTTTTCCCGATAAAAAATATTACCGGGAAGTCAGGGATTGTCTGTTTGGTGTAAGATAACATTCTTGCTGTCACTCGGTGTGTAATTGGTAGATCAGTTTAAGACGCCGTCGGTTCAGGTCCTTCTTCGAAACAGCTCATTAAAGGCTGTTCATAAATTACGTCATGTATTTTAGACGATTTTTGGCGCCCCCCCCCCCCCCCCCTAAAATTATCCAAAAATCATGCTCCGAATGATCCCGTTTCCTCCTACGTCAAGCTACCATCATCCGATATCCAGACCCCCCCCCCCCCAATTTGAAATGACGTAATTTATGAATAGCCCCCTGTCATTGTTATTGAATTGTTACTTTTAGTTATATTTAACTTTTTTACAAGCAATTTTCATGGCTTTTCTGCTAAAATAGTTACAAATTTTTAATGATGCATTTCAGATGTTACTTTTTAGGGTTCCGTAGCCAAATGGCAAAAAACGGAACCCTTATAGATTCGTCATGTCTGTCTGTCTGTCCGTCTGTCTGTCTGTCCGTCTGTCCGTCTGTCCGTCTGTCCGTCCGTATGTCACAGCCACTTTTCTCCGAAACTATAAGAACTATACTGTTGAAACTTGGTAAGTAGATGTATTCTGTGAACCGCATTAAGATTTTCACACAAAAATAGAAAAAAACAATAAATTTTTGGGGTTCCCCATACTTCGAACTGAAACTCAAAATTTTTTTTTTTCATCAAACCCATACGTGTGGGGTATCTATGGATAGGTCTTCAAAAATGATATTGAGGTTTCTAATATCATTTTTTTCTAAACTGAATAGTTTGCGCGAGAGACACTTCCAAAGTGGTAAAATGTGTGTCCCCCCCCCTGTAACTTCTAAAATAAGAGAATGATAAAACTAAAAAAAATATATGATGTACATTACCATGTAAACTTTCACCGAAAATTGGTTTGAACGAGATCTAGCAAGTAGTTTTTTTTTAATACGTCATAAATCGCCTAAATACGGAACCCTTCATGGGCGAGTCCGACTCGCACTTGGCCGCTTTTTTTATCGACCGAAAGTTGTTGAATCAAGTTTCGAATCGATGAAGTTACTAGAGACAGGCGTCAAGATTGCTAATTATAATTTTTGGCAACCGTATTATGATGTAAAAAACATAAGATTTTTCATAAACTCTGCTGGCTGAACCCACACTGGACCTTAACAATATGAGTGTTTTCTATAGAGTTGAGAACCCGTACCCCATACCATGAGTCACTGACAGTGTCAAAACTGACATATACGCTATCGAGAACGTAACTTACTTTCTATAAGGTCAGGTGGGGTAACTGGGTCTACGGGATTTCTGACGTATAGGACGTCAGAAATCAAAAACTAAACATTGTAGCGTGATGTTACCCAGTCGGTAAGATAGTACTTATAGGCTGGATACATTTTTTCTGAAAAATATGAGGGTAGATCACATATGTGAGAAAGGAGGGTATGCCAAAAAAATCAGTCAGCTGCCCGTCTAACATCGAGTTGTCGAACAAATATTCCTGCTGCTGTAAATATAATAAATAAAAGTGCTTAGGAGCTGATTTTAAAGGTAAGTGAAAGGTTATAGTTAAGTGTTCCGTTTCCTTGGCGTTATTTTATTGAAATACCGTTGATTTGTAGTTTTATTGATAGTGGAAAAAATATAACCTATGATATATCAAGTAGGGGAAGTGGGTCTAGTAATACCGGGTCAAGAGAAACATATGTCCCACTTTCCCTGTATCAGATGTAACAAACATTTTCATTGCCTGTAAAAAATTATAATAAATTTTAAATCTGTTATAATCAAATCGTAATAATTTAGAAATTATAATGGTAGCAACATTAATTTAAAGAGATTCAATATTTTTGAGCTTATGGATATTTTTAGATGTGCCATGAAGTCCCAGGATATTTTTAGCAGATGTTTTAGAAAAACGTCTCTTTGCATAATATTAATTATCGTTTTATTTTTATAATTAGGTTTAAAATATACAGTGTGTCACCAGCACCCGGGTTTCTTTAAATGAGGTTAAAATAACGTCGATCTGTAACATAACCATGACATTAGCTGAATTACAAAACAGCAACCAGTAACTTAAAAAAAAAGCAGTTTAATTAGTAGCGTATCCATATTCCCATTTATCTCTGGTAGGTAGTGGAAAACGCTAATCATTGATAATAATACAACAATAATTTGATGACATCATCATGAATACTAAGATTGCTCAAGGGGACTGGCTTCTAGTTAAATTCTGTTCGAAGAAAACTGTCAAACACTACATCGGCGTGATGCTTGAAGTAAATACTAATGGCTGCCCTGTAGTGAAATATGTCAGAAAAACAATGACAAAAAATATATACGACAATGTGTTTACTTTTCCTAATGTAGATGACATATCTGAAGTTCGCCATGCAGAAGACATAATTATCAAACTGTCCCAAGACATAATTAAAAACCAGTTATTGGTCGTCGGGGACAAATAATTTTCAAAATGTCTTTTGATACATATAACATACAATAATGTACCGTTATTTTGATATTAGTATTTGTTATCGACATAAAACCTATAAAGTATTTAAAATAAAACTTATTTCCCATTAAGTATGCAAGTATGAATTCAGAATGTTTAAAAAAAATTACATGTTGCATACCAATTACTCTCCGTAAGATGACGATTAAAGTAACTACGTAAGTACTTACTATAATAACCTAATGATAAAAACGTAATACAGGTGTATTTTCACAAAAATAATTGCGTTAATTATTTATCTTTACCCTGATTTGCAAAATCAATCGTTATTTCTCGTAATATATTTCTAAATAAGGACTTCAACTATTTATTTATAAAAAACACTACCAACGGTTGTAAACGACTGATTGTGACCTATATGTTTCACTTGCCCCATTTTGGTAATGTCACCTCTGGTAGGGAAACTAGATCCTATATCAATGCAGTAAGTAATATTTTGGACTAAGATAATTATCCTTAAAATGTTGTTCCACGAGATATTCTGCTATCGCTAAGGATTGGTAAGTAATAAAAACAGTTTCTCTTACCCCAAAACAAGGGAAAGAGAAACTAATTGGGTCTATGTGGTTTACTTGGTAATTTCAGCTTTATACAGTGCATGTGGAAATTTAGATGAAAGGGTACGTTAAGCTTAATATTATACCATTATGAAACACTTAATTAAAAAACGAAAATATGCTTTAGAACTGAGTAAAATCGTTTTATAAGTAACAACAAGTAAAGTATGTTTCTCTTACCCCACCTGACCTTACATCATTTCATTTCATTTCAATTTCGTTCGCACTAATATGCGAGTACGAGCGAGATGTATAGAAAGTAAATTACGTTCTCGATAGCGTTTATGTCAGTGCCAAACTGATGGTAGCCGTAGAGGTACCTACGTATCGATAACAGTTGATATTTAGTTATGTCGTTATGTCAATTTGTCGTTTTTACTCGAAAAAGTTCTAGGTATATATAATAATTATACCTAGCGGAAAATTAATAATATCAGATCGCAAATAATCGTCGCGCGACCTCAAGTAGACCATGGTAAGAAACATGCCATTTTTGGCTTATTTTATTACCGGTCATAATGTGCAAATAACTTGACGCAATTCCATTCATTTTCTATCGTGGAAGACAGTTATTGCTCACTTAATCAAAATCACACATACTCTTCAAAAATGTTTTACTCAAGTGTATAATCCTTTAGAGCAATAACAACAACTCTAACTGAGCGTTGTACAACAGTAATAAATTAAAATTTTCACATTAAGAGCACAGTTTGTTTAAATATTACGCTATTGGGTTGATATATACCTACTGCTGGAGGCTGGAACAATACATTCATTACTGCTGTGTAATACGTTATGCAAAGGGAGCCAACAATGAGTGAATTTTTAAATTTAATTTCGTGACGCAGAAGTGTAAAAGCAAGTTTGTTATTGCAATTTCCTGGATAAAAACGACTGTTTATTATGAGATGATGACTGCAATATGTAGGTCCACAAAGGATATAGTGTACGTACATACAATTTATTTCAAATGCGAGCAAATATGCTACCTAAAGTAGCTTATCCAAGATGTATGTTGCTTTGCCTTGTTGTTTGCCTTTTGTATTTAAGTTGGTATCTTTTAACATTTATACATTTATCAGAAAAGGACAGAGAAGTATCTACTTATCACTTTTTTTATTTAGCTAAGATATTATATAATTCATATGACTAAATTAATATATGTATGAATATTTTACTTTCACTCCACTGTAGATACGGGGATACATTTTATAATTTAAAGATACGACAAATATTATTTGTTCAAATGGTTTTCCTCTAAGACTCAAAGGTACATAATTAAATAGGTAGCGAAAAACATAACACGTGTAATACTCTAATTTTTTCACAAACAACGTTATGTAAATATTGACGGGAGCTGTTATAATGAGGCGTTTGCAAATATTCCCTTTGACGTCCCAAGGTGCAAAATAATTGGGATCTCACTGCCGGCAAACTGAAAATGTTGGTCCCGTTTGACGTGGTTTTATAAATTGTCTTCGTTGTTTTGGTCCGAGAAGTCAGCTTCAAGAAATGCTGACATTGCTTGCTGTTTATTTCATCGCTAAAACTAATTAATGACATGACTCTGTGCGAGTGCCTTGTGCTTGGTCCACCTTTGTCCGAGTACATGTTGTGACTTAAACTAACATTAGTTGTAAGATTAAATGTGTCACTAACGAAATTGATCCTTTGTTGGTCTTAAATAAATTTAATTTAATTTTAATTTAATTTTTAAAATGAATCAAGATAAAATGTCGATAAAGGTCGTGATAGCTAGAAAAAAAAGGCATACAGCCCCATTAAACCTTATTTTCCTAATACCATTAAAAAACATTTTTATTTTCAATTAACCTATAAATCAAACTGATTATATTTTAATGGATAGAATAGCCAATAACCTGACCGACCCCGAAAACATCAAGAGTGATATTTCAAAACGCCGACAACGACACCCTCTATCAGTTTCATTTACACGTCACTCGTATTGTGGGACCTTATCCGATGATCCCGAAAACCGGTTGAGCCTTAATAAATCACTGGCTGGAGAAAAAATTAGCGTTATTTTTTGAGGATCGGGGTCCACTCGTCATTTAGCCGGGGCATTCTATTATCGGAGCGGGTACCGTCCATTTTTTACCCGATAAAGGGGTCAACCCTATAAACTTTTGTAAGGGTTGCATAGTTGCAGAATTTTTTTCTCGTAGCTAATGCACATTTTAACTTTTTATTTCCGAATCCAGTTTTACGTAAATCGCGATTTTGCTTTTATTTTTAACAAAATATACGTATCTACTGATTGTATTCGCCATGTTGAAAACAAAAAGAAGAATCGTTTCTAACAGATTTGTAAAATTTTTGTTATCGAGGTGCTCAATTGAAAGAGGGATTTAAAAGCCATTTTCATTTCAACATTTTTAAAGTGAGTGGTTTACCATTGTTGTCAAAACTGTACGAATAACTAAAAATCCCTAATAGCCGACTAAAATTGTAAAATTATGGGCTACTAATATATTTTCTGAGTCATGTAAAATTGGCAAATCTACTACTACAAACTGCCATGTTTAAGTGATTGAGTCAAGATCAGATAGATTTACCCCCTTATTAATGAGACTTTACAATCTTCAATTCATTAAATTCATGTTTTACTTTTCTTACAAAATTTACATACATAAGTGAAAATTATAGATTAAGATAAATTATTAATAGCTAATTGAGGCTTGTTAGTTGTCGTTTATGAATCTGAAATTAATAAATAGATTATAATCAGGAGATGTATGGTAGTGGATCTCGTCCACGTTCTGTGGTCCGAACGGAATGTTGTCGACATCATGTTGCGGTTTCTGTACATTTTGTATCAGGACGCGATGTCACTGGACCAATAGGCCGCTACAACGTATTACAGATACGGTCACGGACTATGTGAAAAAAAAACCTATAAGTGAATATAGTATACCAGAGAAATCACGTAGGATAAATAAACTCTTATAGACTTAATAACCCAGCAGTATAAAATATGTGGGTACTACCGACTTGACAACGAACATGTCCCCCAATAATGTATTTCTTGAGAAAATATGTGTATTTGTTATATATAGGTAAGACTTACAATACTCACATACAATATTTATTTATTTAGAATAGAATAGAATAGAATAGAATAGAAGAAATTTATTCAGAAAACGCTTAAATTTAGGAATTACATGAGACAACAGAACTAATTTATTATTAAGCGTCACTGAAAAGGTCTCCACTCAGCGTAATGTCAAGATACCATCTAAGGATCTCGACGCTGGTCTTCCGTGGAAACCCTTCCGAGAGAGCAAGTTACAAGATTTACAAGTTGCTACTCCCGTATCAGTCCATTATACTCAGGGTTACCCTGAGTAATCATGTAACTAAACTAATCCTCTTATTGTCAATTTTATGATGGTCTCTGGCTCCATTTTATGGAATAAGCTGCTTACCGTCTTTCATGTTTTAACTGTTGTACGAAAAATAATAAAGCATTTCTATACTACAAGTAATGTGATCTTATATTGACCCTGCTAAAATGTCGGGATGACTAAAGAAATAGACGATACATTATATTTTTGTGACTTGAACTTGGTAGCAGCGGTGTGTTGAGTTTTAGGTTTCATTACAATTTAATTGCACGTGCCCAAGTTTTAGTAAATACTTAAATTATTTAACATAAAATAAATGAGGCACTAAAATGACACAAAAATCAAAGACCTCTTTGAGCAAGAGTATTTTTAATTAAAAGCTGTCAAGGAAATCTAAATTTTGCTGGCGCAGCGTTTCACGACTTGGCTGGGCGACCGTGGAGGTATTAGTACTCGTTGCATAATATGTGAAACTATTTATTAGTAACATTGCAGAAAATACTCCAGTAAATTTAATGCAAACAATAGCTTGTACTAGTTATGAAATAATAATTGAAATAAAATATAAATAAATAAAATATAATAGATAAATGGTTTGTAATTGGTGTAAAATGATTTATCATGGGGTGCACAACCGGTAATGTAGATGTAAGTTACATTTTCAAGATCAATAAAACCAATAAGTAGGTTAAGTATGTAGAGCGTTTTCATCCATTTGTATAACTAAATACTGTAGTAAATTGTAGGTTTTAGTGTATTACATTTTTACCACAAGTTATAAAAATATAATTAGCAAAAACCCTTCAAGCATCTAAGCACTTAAGAATCTAAGTACTTGCCCAATGTATTTCATACGCACTTATTTATTTTTAGATTAGCGCAAACTTTTTCCCCTAGACACAATCACATTTATATTTAAATTTGCATCGTTAAAAAACGCTTTAGTTTATCACGGAATAAACCAACAAAATTTCATTATCTCCGATTTCCTCTTTATTTATTTATTTATTTAAACTTTATTGCACATATACAACAGTGATGTACAAATGGCGAACTTAAAATAACTCTTTGAAAGTTTAACAAATTATAATAATAAAATTAGGAACGTGTTTATATGTATTTTTTTTATTATTTTGTAAGTGTTTTTATATTTTACTTTTATATTCATATTATAAATAACCTAACTTGAGACAAAAAATAAATAAAGATAAGTTATTAGGTATTAACAAAAAAACTTAGGAAGTTGGTTGTTTTCCTTTTTTCCTTTAAAGTTTAATTGCAGAGAAGAAAAACCTGAATTATGGGCCCGATTCGGATTTTGTAATAGACATCTATAAGATATCTTTTAGACATCGCCAAGATACGATAACGGTATGTTTAAGATCTAACCTGTCAAATTTGACATTTCCGCGATTTTGGAGATACTCTTGAACGATTTCCACAAGATATTACTTAGAGATCTAATTCACATCTAATAGATATCTAACACGATCTATCGTAAAAGTGACATTGGTTGCCCGAATTGCGCTGCAAAAGAGAACTATTAGTTGAAATCTCAACTTGTATAACGTATCTAGAATGGATCTAGTACGTGTCGTCTCTTGTGAATATCTTGAAGTTCGAATACTGCAGTTTGGCAATTTTTATAGTTTTCAGTTCTTAATTTCAATAATTATTAAAATAAAAATCCCTTTCTCAACTGAGCCTCGTTTTGCCCAGTTCTCCCCTACTTCCTTATAAATTGGTGATTGATTACCCAAAGTTCCGGCATAACGACTAGCCTTAGACTTCCTCCTTAAGCATTTATAAAGTCCCTAGAGCTCCGGATGCAAAGGCAGCTGCAATCTCGTGTTCATTAAAGCCGAATTCGACTTCGAGTCAAGGCGAGCTTTGAGTCGAAATCACGAGATCCAATTACTGCGACGAATTAAATCGCTACTGTGTCGCTCGAAGGATATTTAGTCATTTAGATTGACGTTTTCTATACAATGCAGCGGCAGCAAGACAGTCGGAACTGAACGAGTGTTGGTTTTATGGGATACTAGCGACCCGCCCCGGCTACGCACGGGTTAACAAATTATACATAAACTTTCCTCTTGACTCTTGAACTCCTGAACTTTTCCTCTTCCTCTTCCTCTATCTATTAAAAAATACCACATTGAAATCCGTTGCGTAGTTTTAAAGATCTAAGTATACATACAGACAGACATACAGCGGGAAGCGACTCAGTTTTATAATACATGTAGTGATAGTGATGATGTCCGATACCTATTTCCAATGCCATCAGATATACTTCAGTCCGCATTTCAAAAGTTTCCATATTATGTATTCAAAAAAAAAAGGTAATGCGACAGTTTCATTTTAATTTAACATTAGAAAATATTTACTACCCGTATTTGTGCATCATAGTCAACAACTGCAAAATGTTTGTCTTCTTGTATAACAAAAGTATTTCAACAATAAAAATAATCTGGAAGGCACACACTCCTTGCAAACTCCACTTTTAAAATGAAAATAAATTCTTGTGTAATCCTATCAGGCTTATTTATTTTATCTGGCGGATTACGAAGTTCTGGAGCTAAAAGATTGAAAAAATAGATTGTTTAGTGAATACAGATTAGATTGTTTTCTTAGAAATGTACAAGCAAAACGAGGGTTATGATTTTGACTGGTACGTATGTTGTATTGTATTTTCATCTTTTCCCTCTAAAGGAAAAATGTATGGTCGCTGGAAGGAGTTCTTTGATGAAAGATCGCAAGAGAAAGGAATCTGGTACAAGACTATTCCTGTATACAGTAACGGATATTGGGGTTTTCCAATCTATATTGGCGGAACCACTGTCAAAAAGTGCTATATTTGTGTACAGTTTTTTTGATGTTTTTGTTTAGTAACACTTGTTGAAATTCTTTGTTATAGAGGCCCAACGGAGCCGACATGTCTTTCTGATAAAGGCTTCTTTTAAATAAATAGATTTAAAAAAAAAATCTTTTCCCTCATTATACTTGAATGATACTTTAGTTAGGTACCATAACAGCATAATTATTATAACCAAGCGTCTTCGTAACCCCCATTATAGAAATGCCTGACCAGATTTCGGTGGACGGATAGATTCACAGTCCATCGAAATCTGATCAGGCGTTTTTGCGTGATAGAGGTATAAACTTTCCAACTTTCACATTTCTAAATAATACGCAGCCACACTGGCAAGAATGGCTAAGAGCAGGAGAGAGAGAGAGATGGCAAAGGTGGTCGCCGACGTCCGTTAGGGCATGACAAATAAAGAAGAAGAAATAATACGAGTAGGTATGTATAGATTTTATTAGGAATTACATAAACCACGCTCATCCCTGGTTGACTTGAAATATTTGAAACGAAACGCTTTGTGTCTCTCTATCACTCTTTTTATATTAGTGCGACAGTAACAGTGGCGTTTCTTTCGCTATGGAGCGCCATAGAGAAATATAGTAAAACAAAAGTGCTCACTCCATACATCACTTTTAGTACATCTATTATCAAGTAGCAGTTCTGATAGTTCCGCTACTCGATGCTAGATGTAGACTATGAAAATAATATTCTTTTTGGTACCAAAACTGATGCATGGAGTAAGCAATAATCTATGTATTTTTTTCTCTATGGGAGCGCAAACGATTGGCATGTTGACTAAGCACCCTGATGACTTATAGTGGAATTATTTTTATTTGCGTCTTTTGACACATTATGACTGACGTATATAGAGATATAACTAACCCAAATCGATTGTCACAGCAAGCGATTACGATTGGATGGCACCTAGACTGAGGTATCGAATTGAGACGTTTAATGAATTTTTATTTGAGATTTAAATAAAGCTAGAATTATATGGTTAATAAATAATAATAAGAAGACATAATACATTTAATAATATTTTGTTATAAATATCTAATAACTATTGTAATATGAATTATTTATAACAATATTTACCTAAATTTAATAATGTTTAAAAATTTGACGTGTAAAATGTATATTTTATGAATAAAACATTGAATTGAATTGAATTGTTGCGACCTAAAATGAAAAATTTATATCGATTGACTACCGATTTATAACGGTAGTGTCCGGCTAACCCTAAAATTTAAAAAAAAAGACGTCGAACGTAAACGTTCGCAATTCAATTGTCTTCCTTTGTAATTTCTATGTGCAAGATATTTTACGTTCTATTGCTGTTGTCAGTGTCATGTGTCAAATGACGCAAATACGAGTGCACAAAGTATAGATGGATCAGTTACATTACCTACCTAAAAACTTAATCAAAGTCTTCTAAAGAATACATTTAAACAAATATAAAAATTTGAGCACGAATAGTACGATTTTATTTTATCAGTAAAAAAGCGTGGCCTTCCATCCCCATGTATGCGTAGTACGTTATTTATTTTCAGGTGTAGGTACCTTTTTTTATCGAGCCCGCTTTTTCCGCGCCACCGAATGGAAAAAACCGAATAGCTAAAGGAATATAACAAAAAGTTCCGGTCTTCCTGTTGCAATAAAAATTTGCGCTGTTGTACATACGAAAGGCATTTTTATTTTAAAACGTGTTTAAAGCGAGGTCTTTTGTATTGCGTTCTTTCCGCACTGATACGGAATAACAGATAAATGAGGTAAAAAGATTACGAGTATCTGCAGAAACTTGGTAACTGCAGTAGCGATTTTTTTTTTCAACTTTTTATTTTATCATTTTGTCAGCATGATTGAAGTAAATGCCGAATTACTGCTTTCTAGCACTAACAGTCAGTGAGCTATGCCGCTGACGGACCGACAGACATACATACGGACATGGCGAAACTGTAAGTGTTCGTACTTGACTACGGAATGAAAAAAAAGAGAATTGTTTGTATTTATACCATAGAGAAATATAGTAAGACAAGAGTGCTCACTCCATACATCAGTTCAGACTATTAATTTCAGTGTCTACATCTAGCATCGAGTAGCGGAACTATCAGTACTGCTACTTGACAATAGATGTAGCACCGACCGGAAAGTCTTATCTCAACAGCATAAGACTTTCCGGTCGGTGCTACATCTATTGTCAAGTAGCAATACTGATAGTTCCGCTACTCGATGCTAGATGCTAATAGCCACTCAGTTGCTTTTGGATTTCAAAAATTGTAGCGTAAATTGCTTCGCGTTTTTAAGCCAATGTCCGCGCGATGCAGTGTTTTATTGAAAAATTAATTAATTGGCGTCTAATGAACCATTTGCTATGATTTTTTTACACAGAATAGTTAATAAAACAAGGAATCTGATTTCGTTGCTTAATGTATGGGTAATTAAAATAAAAATAATTATAAAAAATGCGTAAACTTGACACACTAAAAAAGTCGAAACCTTCAAGCAGAGATGTATTAAAAAAAAAAACTAAAGCGATAACACCTATTTTTTAGTATCGTAAAAAAAGTAGATTAGTTCTTCTTTTATTTAGTACCAAATACCATATAAGTGTATATTAAAAATCCTTAAATAAACATCATTTCATTTTATGACACGTCACGCAAGAAATACGCAGGACGGATCGAAATGTTTCGTTGATTCATGATGTATTTTTGAATGGTTAAAGAGACTCAAGTACGGAAATATAGTTCTAATAAGAACAAGTAACTAATAATCTTTAATTAGAATAGTCACAGTTTGCAATTATCGCTTTCATTACGATTTTACAAGTAAATAACAAGAAAGTATTACGTACCACCGCAGTTTCGGGTTCTTTTGCCGATCAAAAACAACACAATATCACATTTTCACTATAAATTTTTCACATCATTAATCACAGAATGTTAGAACAAAACCATATTACACAAAAGAAAACTGCTAAATACGGAATTACACTAATTTAAACGTAAATAAACAAAGCCGATATAAAAACACCCGCAACACCTGATCCGACGCCGGTAGGACTGGCCGCCATGTTGAAAAAATGGCCGCCGCTGGTGATTAGGGTCGGGGCACACAGAGTGCGTTAGGCACAGGTAGGTCCAGCATTCGAAAAAGTATGCAGACATTATTTTCAGTCACCGTCATATTCTTATATACGTTATTTAAGGTACTTTTCCTTCATGTGACATAGTCTGGGGACACCCTGTATATGACCATGCACTAATAAAAGATATACCAATAACCATGTGCAAATAATGTCAGGTTTCCCCAAAACACAATCTTAGTAGTTGAAACATTAGTAGGAACACATAACAAGAATGTACCACACGGGCACGCAAAGCGTCTAGTGTGCCTCATGCCTTACGACGTCTGAGCGAGACGTTCGCTAAATTGCTTTTGGTAGCTAGAGTTACCAGCCGCCCGGCACATACTTACAATTGTTTCTTTCGCTAATCCTGTATAACATATCACAGGTTTAAATGATTTTATGATTATAAATGAAACTTTATATTTAGACTATTTAAATAACAATATTTTATTTGAAAAATATGACTTATTCTTCAAAGTCTTATCTTATTTCAATCGCAAGTAACCGAAAAAAATCACCGTTTAACTACTTTGAAGTGAGATAGTAATTCATAATTCTACATTAAAACTGAAATATACATTCTATCTGTTAGTTAGATAAATACATAATCGTTTGGTATAAAATTTAGATAGTAAAAGAGTAATTAAAAATACTTACGGCATTTTTAAAACACCGACCACTTTTCCGCAACTTCACTTTCGCACAACTTTGAAACCGACAGCTGTTTAAAATATTTTTATTTTATCATGTTGGCTAATTTTTTTTTTCTGTATTGCCATGTTATTTGTCTATGCTCGGAACATAGTTTAAACCGCTTCTAAACCGCCACTCACAGATAAAAAATCAAAAATCGTACAATGGTCGTCTGGTAGCTCTGGCTACCAGAAGCAATTTGTAGGCGTTCAAAGTTGGTAGCTCTAGTTACCAGAAGCAACTGAGTGGATAGTCTTTTTGGTACTAAAACTGATGTATGGAGTGAGCACTCTATGTATTTTTTTCTCTATGATTTATACGGACCAAGATGGTGCAACCCACCAATGCCCTTGCAAATAGGATAATGTACGCAACATAAAATTTTATATTAATAGGTATACATATGTATTTAATATTTGATATGAAAACAGCCTGTCTACATAGCGGAATGCCTAAGGATGCATAAACCGACTTCCGTTGAAGGAACAAGCGATCTTGTGTGTCCTGGCCTACCGCGAACCACGTTCGACATGTTGCCTCGGGATGTCACACTTACGTACGAAATTACAAGTGCGACAGAGATGCAACACGTAGTACGTGGTTTGCGGTAGCCCCTCAGGTGTATGTGTTATGGGTGCATTGTAGTGCTGTGTAGCTAACTACCGATCGGCCAATGTTAGGAAAAATAATTAAGATTTTATATTGTGGTGTCAATTTCATTTTTAAATGTTTCGTTTATTTTATTTTATTTCATTTAATGAGCATGATTTGGTTATCAAACTCATCTATATACATCTTAATTGGGAAGTTATGAATCTATTTAAAAACATAATATAAGCATGATTACTAAAGATCAAGAGTTTTACTAAAGGTGCACTTATCTCAGAAACTAGAGTCGAAAATAAGGTCCCTTTTCATAGATACTGCCACATTTTTGTATTTACTGTGCAACGAGCTATCTGGATTACACTGGCTTCGGGTTTAGTTGAATACAGTGCAAGCGCGGTGTGTGCGCGTAACTTGCGCGTGCGTCGGGAAACTTTCGTAAATACGTTAAAGTGTGCTCAATCAAATGTCACAAATTTTCTTGAAAAAAAATTATTGCGATTAATTTAGGTACATATTTGATAGAATAGTATGAAATAAATTAATATTGTCTTCGATTACCGCGATAGTTACTCATGAAATAAAACTATTAAAACGTTTATATCGCGTATATTTAATTTGACCACAAACGCTGTAAAGGGTTCGAAAAGTCGGTATGTAGTATAAATTCAATATACGCGATATATACGCGGTTTTAATAGTTTTATTTCATGAAATTAATTAGTTAAGTACCTGTAGATGTGCATTTATTAGGTAGTTAAGTAGTTATTTGTAACCCAATCGTCGGTCTTACAAGGAGTCTATTACACGATTAACTTATGTTATGTTGCCTGGTAACCTATACAATCGACGTGTATTTTCACTCGATATCATGTATCTAGTAGGTGCTTACGTAAAATGTGTCTATGAATTTGTCATTCGATTTAATATCTATCTTAAAATCAAAACGTCAATGCAAACGGTGTTCTGTAGGTGACTGTTGATAGGCACACCAAACCAATTTTAGCACTCTGGATTGACTGGAATTTAATTCACACAAGTGTAACTTATCTATAAAAAGATAATTTTACTTCAATTCACTATTAATAAATGAGCATTTTTTCCAGTTAAAAACGAAAATCCCTATATTCACTAAAAGGAATAAGCGAAAGTAAACGTCCATTAGCCTCGTATTTTGTTTCCACGGAGACTCGTCTATATTTGGATCAACGTTTCATCTCCTTAAAAGCCAGTTTCCCATAGGACTGAGTACTAATAATTTCTTAGGCATACAAATAATACAGATTTATTTTTAAATCTGACAGATATTCCCTTGCTCAATTTTAGATGTACCTACCTACTTTTCTCCCCACTGGGTAATTGTGGTGCAACAGTGTTTATACCTATGAAATCCTCATTTAAGTTTTATAACACTTACGACATGATAGTAATGGTTCTACTTTAAATCGCGTATACTCGTATATATAATTATATCAGTGTGGGGAGGGGCGGCAAAGACGCACCTCATTACTTTAGAAAGAGCTCAACGGTCTCTTCTCAAAGTTATTTACCGGAAACCATCACGATACAGTACTAAAGAACTATACAATGCCAATGTTCTCTCGGTTCGCCAATTGTATCTTAGAAAAATCATGTACAATTATGGAAAACTGCATGACAAGATTTTTGAAGCAGACACAAGACGCCGTTAGCGCTGGAAAACCACAAAAACGCGTACAAAATTTGCCCAAAGATTTCACCCCTTCATTTCAACTCTAGTAATGAAATCATTCTGCAAACTACATCCCAACTAATTGGCTTACTCAACTAGATTACCACGACACGGAACTCCTCCTAAACGTGTTAAAATAATTAATTAAATATTTACAATATTTACATAGATATACATTTTATAATAATAACATTGAAATAATACTTCCTTATCATAAATATTTTAGTATGCATTTTTACACACTAACACACACACACACGCACACACACACACACACATATATAAACAAACACTCGTACACATGCAGTTCACAAATAAAAATAATATATATGTTAAAAGAGGCATAGCTATCTGTAAGTTTCAGTGTACTCTCCGTACAATTTGTACCTACCAATATATAGATTAAGAAACTAGTATAAGTAACGAAATTGGGTCCTGTAACACAGGGTTTCCTAGATCAGGACACAGGGACGTGATTTACTGTATGTCTAAATTTATACAATAAACTTTTTTCATTTTTCATATCAACATATATATCTATATACCTACCACAATAATTTTAAAATCTATGCAAATTTTGGAGCAAAGTAGGCACATTTTATGGTAGTTATTGGTTTTACAAGGGGGCAAAGTTGTTGATAACCTCTCGTGCTAATAGCACCCGAGCAGGCATGTTCTGTGGCCATTGCGGTTACAGAGATGCGATTTATTTGAAATGCTTCTATTTAAAATGCAAATACAAAATGCAAAATACCTATTTTGTATTTTGCATTTAAATGCCTTTTAGTAAAAACCATTTTGTATTTTATTTGAAATACTTTTCGAGATGTATTTTGCATTTTTAATATTCATTTCAAAATGCAAAATACTTTGTGATTAAGTTTAGCCAACATTACCAGTCAAACAAAATGAAATGAACGAATGACGCTTGTATTGCCGAATTTGACCGATAGAGGCGCCTGCTAGCCATGCGCGCCCTTTTTCAGGGTTCCGTAGCCAAATGGCAAAAAACGGAACCCTTATAGATTCGTCATGTCTGTCTGTCTGTCCGTCTGTCTGTCCGTCCGTATGTCACAGCCACTTTTCTCCGAAACTATAAGAGCTATACTGTTGAAACTTGGTAAGTAGATGTATTCTGTGAACCGCATTAAGATTTTCACACAAAAATAGAAAAAAAAAACAATAAATTTTTGGGGTTCCCCATACTTCGAACTGAAACTCAAAAATTTTTTTTTCATCAAACCCATACGTGTGGGGTATCTATGGATAGGTCTTCAAAAATTATATTGAGGTTTCTAATATCATTTTTTTCTAAACTGAATAGTTTGCGCGATAGACACTTCCAAAGTGGTAAAATGTGTGTCCCCCCCCTGTAACTTCTAAAATAAGAGAATGATAAAACTAAAAAAAATATATGATGTACATTACCATGTAAACTTTCACCGAAAATTGGTTTGAACGAGATCTAGTAAGTAGTTTTTTTTTATACGTCATAAATCGCCTAAATACGGAACCCTTCATGGGCGAGTCCGACTCGCACTTGGCCGCTTTTTTTCTTCTTTGGTCAGAGTGCGCGTCTTATAGCCGTTTAGAGTTTAGACTCGCGGCTCGGCTCGCGGCGCGTCTCGTGGCTCGCCTCGACACACTCGCATTCGGCTTGTCATTCGGTTATAAACCTTTTGCCGTGCCGTTAGTGTTTAAATTATATTAGCTCGACGAGCTTGCGAACCACGAGAGTCTAAACCGGCTATTTATGTCTGACTAGTGTCAATGTCAAACGAAAACGACGAACATTATCTATTCTATGGCTATTCTCATGATAAATACCTAAAATAAATAAAAATATCTGAGATTTGGTCAAAAGGTATTTTATTTTGAAAAAGTATTTTGAAAATACCTATTTTACAATACAAAACGCAAAACTATTTGGTATTTTGCATTTGAAATAGTAAATCTGAAAAGTATTTTGCATTTTGTATTTAAATGCTTTTTTAAAACCATTTTGTACATCTCTGTTAACATCTGGGTCATTTTATTTAAAGTTGTCCCTAACACTTTTTTTTTATTTGTGAATTTATATGTTATTTCTACTCAGAATCACGAGCTCTTTCTATCCTAATAGGAGAAAAAAGGTGTCCCAAGGTTTTTTCCCATTCCGTTACCAATTTTTCATAGACTTTTGGCGGTTTCGGAATGGAAAGATCGAAAAATGTATGGAAATCTTGGGACACTTTTTCTCCTAATATTTGGGTGACCGAGCTTCGCTCGGAAAACATATAAAAACTCGAAAATGCGCGTTTTCCCAGAGATAAGACCTAGCTAGATCGATTTCTCGCCCCCGAAAACCCCCATATAGTAAATTTCATCGAAATCGTTAGAGCCGTTTCCGAGATCCCCGAAATATATATATATATATATATATATATATAAATAAATAAATAAATAAACAAGAATTGCTCGTTTAAAGGTATTAGATTAGGATCAAAGGGCTCATGATTCTGAGTAGAAATAACATAAAAAATCCCAATTTAGAATAAAAAGTGTAAGGGCCAACTTTAAATAAAATGGCCCATCTACTGTGTTCTACGTTCTACAAACAGCTTATTTAATAATTATAACATAAATATATTTACGAGTAGGTACTAAAGCTATGTTTGACGCGCGTGCCACTAACGCTGAGAAATACTAACCGAAACCGAAAATCTATTGGTGCAATAAATCGTTCAATTGACACTCTCCTGGGTCCTTAACTCCTTATTGATAGTACTAAAGCCAAGACAAGCAAGAAAGTGACAGAAGTTAAAGAAGCTCTATCATATGCAAGATGCAACACGAACGTGACAGAACTACATTTTTGCAAGTCGTCAAACTGTTGAAAATTTTGTAAGTCTGGACTGGTCTGGTGGAAGTAAGTATATTACTTAACCCTATTTGATTAGAGACAGATGACATGACCAGAATATTATATACTAGCTGTTGCCCGCGACTTCGTACGCGTGGATTTGTATATTGGTGGTTATAAATTCTACTTTAGCTTAGAACATTATGCAGCAAAAGATAACAGTAGGGACGGTTAATCATTTGATAATTATTATACAACGCATGAGATTTGTCTTTCACAACCTGGCTACGAAGTTTCAAGCCCCTAACTGAATAAAATTGTTCTCAATATAATCTCTCTCCACCCCCAGAAGATTTTCAAGTCCACTATTTAATAAAACCCACTACCTAACTACCTATTTACGAAGTTTGAAGTTCATAGCTTTAAATAAAATTTGAACCCTCTACCAACTCTCAACGGTCAGACTGTACCAAAGGGGGGCCGTTTCTGGGACTTAGAATTTTTTTTTGAGAAAATGAAAAAAACATAGGGGGTTTCAAAACACTTAGAATAATTTACAAGATTTTGATGAAATAATCACTTTTTTCTTAATAAACTTTTCTCTAAAATTAAAAATGGCCGAGCTAGACGTGACCAAAGATTGATGTTTTTAAAGGGAGCTGGGACTTGTAAAATTTTATTATTATAAAATAGTCGGTTCTGGCGCTTCGCCGGCCGCTGCCGCGGCACGCTCGCTTCGCTCGCTCGGCTCGCGCGCTGTAAGGTCGCAGTTCTACGTTCTACCTAACACTCCTCCTCGCTTCGCTCGTCGTCGTACCTACACCGACCTGCCTTAAAAGCTGTAATGTAAAACGCTCTATCTCCTCCATTTTCAATTTTAGAAAAAAGTTTTGCAAGTAAAAGTTGCTTATTTTGACGTGTTCTATACGTTACAATAATTTAAAATATATGTCATAATGACACCACTCTCGATGAAAATTTTCCAAATCCCAGCTCCCTTTAAAGACATCAATCTTTGGAGGCGTCTAACTCGGCCATTTTTTATTTTAGAGAAAAGTTTTTCCAATGAAAGATGCATATTTTGACGTGGTCTACACATTACAATCATTTAAAAATAGTGTCATAATGACACCACTTTGTCAAAAAAAAATTTAAGTCCCAGCCCCCCCTTTGCTACAGTCCAACCCTCTCAACCCCTGTTTAAACTTTTAGGGGATGAATTTTTAAAAAAGCTGAAATTACTTTTCTTGTATCGTAATAATATGCCTTTATACAACGATTCAAGTCCCGCACTCTAATAAATATTTGGGTTCCATACAAATTTTCGACCCCCTTTTCACCACCTTGGGGGATGAGTTATCAAAGACTCTGAAATTAGTTTTCTTTTCTCTTAATAAATTACCTTTATACGAAGCTTCAAGTTCCTAGCTTAAGTCCCGCACTCTCAAAAATATTTGATCTCCATACAAACTTTAAACCCCTTTTTCACCTCCTCGAGGGATGAATTTTTAAAAACGCTGAATAGGTTTTCTTGTTTTTTAATAAAATACCTTTTTTTCGAAGTTTCAAGTTCCTAGCTAAAATTTGAACCCTATACAAACTTTCAACCCCTTTTGAACCCGTATAGGGGATGAATTTTTAAAAACGCTGCAATTACTTTTCTCGTATTCTAATAATATGTCATTATACAAAGATTCAAGTCCTGCACTTACAAAAAATTTTGACCTCTATACAAGTTTTCAACCCCTTTTTCACCACTTTAAATGTTGAATTTTGAAAAACGCTGTCATTAGTTTTCTTCTCTTTTAATGAAATAACTTTTTACAAAGTTACAAATTCGTAGCTTAAAATAAAATTTAAACCCTATACAATCTTTCAACCCCTTTTTAACCCTTTTAAGGGATGAATTTTAAAAACGCTGAAATTACTTTTTTGAGTTCTAATAATATGGCTTTATACAAAGATTCAAGTCCCGCACTCTAAAAAATATTTGATCTCCGTACAAACTTTCAACCCCTTTTTCACCACCTTGGAGATGAATTTTAAAAAACGCTGAAATTAGTTTTATTGTTTTTTAATTTAATACCTTTTTGCAAAGTTTCAAGGTCCTAGCTTAAAATAAAATGTGCACCCCAAGACAAAGTTCATCCCCTTTTTAGGGTTCCGTAGCCAAATGGCAAAAAACGGAACCCTTATAGATTCGTCATGTCTGTCTGTCTGTCCGTCTGTCCGTCTGTCCGTCTGTCCGTCCGTATGTCACAGCCACTTTTCTCCGAAACTATAAGAACTATACTGTTGAAACTTGGTAAGTAGATGTATTCTGTGAACCACATTAAGATTTTCATACAAAAATAGAAAAAAAACAATAAATTTTTGGGGTTCCCCATACTTCGAACTGAAACTCAAAATTTTTTTTTTCATCAAACCCATACGTGTGGGGTATCTATGGATAGGTCTTCAAAAATGATATTGAGGTTTCTAATATCATTTTTTTCTAAACTGAATAGTTTGCGCGAGAGACACTTCCAAAGTGGTAAAATGTGTGTCCCCCCCCCTGTAACTTCTAAAATAAGAGAATGATAAAACTAAAAAAAATATATGATGTACATTACCATGTAAACTTCCACCGAAAATTGGTTTGAACGAGATCTAGCAAGTAGTTTTTTTTTAATACGTCATAAATCGCCTAAATACGGAACCCTTCATGGGCGAGTCCGACTCGCACTTGGCCGCTTTTTTACTCCCTTATGGGTTGAATTTCCTAAAACGTCGCAATTCCTTTTTTTTGCAATCGGCTATTATGCCTTTCTAAAAAGTTTCAAAGCATTTGTAATGGATTCAATCTTTCATTTCAAGCCCTTTTTAACCCTGTTAGGGGATCAATTTTTAAAAACGCTGAAATTACTTTTCCTGTCTTATAATAATATACCCATATATAAAGTTTAAAGTCCCACACTCACAAAAATATTTGATCTCCATACAAACTTACAACCCCTTTTTCACCACCTTGGGGGATGAATTTTCGAAAACGCTGAAATTAGTTTTCTTATTTTTTAATATAATACATTTTTACAAAGTTTCAAATTCCTAGCTTAAAATAAATCTTGAACCCCATACAACCTTTCATCCCCTTTTTAACCCTTTTAAGGGATGAATTTTTAAAAACGCTGAAATTACTTTTCTTGAATTCTAATAATATGGCTTTATACAAAGACTCAAGTCCCGAACTCTCAAAAATATTTTATCTCCGTACAAACTTTCAACCCCTTTTTCACCACCTCGGGGGATGAATTTTTAAAAACTCTGAAATTAGTTTTCTAGTTTTTTAATTTAATACCTTTTTGCAAAGTTTCAAGGTCCTAGCTTAAAATAAAATTTGCACCCCAAGACAAAGTTTCATCTCCTTTTTTACCCCCTTAGGGGTTGAATTTCCTAAAACGTCGCAATGACTTTTTTTTATAATCGGCTATTATGCCTTTCTAAGAAGTTTCAAAGCATTTGTAATTGATTCAAACTTTCAACCCCTTTTTAACTCTATTAGGGGATGAATTTTCAAAAACGCTGAAATTACTTTTCCTGTCTTATAATAATATACCAATATACAAAGTTTCAAGTCCCACACGCACAAAAATATTTGATCTCCATACAAACTTTCAACCCCTTTTTCACCACCTTGGGGGATGAATTTTCGAAAACGCTGAAATAAGTTTTCTTTTTTTTTAATATAATACATTTTTACAAAGTTTCAAATTCCTAGCTTAAAATAAAACTTGAACCCCATACAACATTTCATCCCCTTTTTAACCCCCTTAGGGGTTGAATTTTTCAAAATCGCTTCTTATCTCTTGTACACTTTATAAATGCAACCTAGTGTGCAAATTTCAACTTTCTAGCTTTTGTAGTTTCGGCTCTGCGTTGATGAATCAGTCAGTCAGTCAGTCAGTCAGTCAGTCAGTCAGGACACTTGCATTTATATATATAGATAGATAATAATATTATAGCTACACAAGTGCGGAACAAACATTCAATAAGTGCGATTTTCGATTAACTTACTAACTAGTGTTATGAGTCACTTACTTTCCTTATCCAAAATAAAGACATACGTACACAAACGTTATAGTAAGTAAGATTTTAATTAAATTATAGTGAGCGGTTGATAAGTTGTCCGACTACGACAGGTACTAAGCAGTGATGTGGAAAAGTGTCGTAACGTTGGTTGTTATACAGGGTGCGTTTCAAGAACTGAAGTTGTACGGATCCCCGTCACAGGCTGAAGTGCAATGTGTCAACACATTCGAGGTAAGTGTTTTTAATATTTTTCGTAGTCAAATTACAATGGAATTTTAAACAATACTCATATTTGGTAAATGTATTGTATATTTTAGCTTAAAATATTGAAACCTAATTCAACTACGCGGTTAAAGTATTGTCATGTGTCATGTGATGTGTTACTTATAGTAAGTTGCTATACTCGTATATAAATTAAAGGCGGTTTTACCAGTGTTTCGGAAAGATGAATTATGAATGATGAATTATGAGATGAATTAATCAAAGAAATTCCTCAGTAGGTATCTACAATAGGTATGTATGTTGATTTATTTTTAACTAACGTTTATTTACGTTTAATGCTTATCCATTTATTAATTATGAATGTAAATATAAAATAAATCAACAGTATTGCCGCGTAATTGAATATGATTAATTTTGCGCATTAAATAAGATTATTTTACTCAAATATCAAATTAATACGCGTGATTTTGAATAGGAATTGTAAGTTCTTGAATTGTTTAGCATTTATATTGGCTTCATTTTTCCCATAACTATTATAATCAAAGTGGTCAAGGAGGAACCTACTAACATTAAACACCAATAAGACAAAATATGTTTGTTTTAGCATCTCACAACCGACTACTCTAATAGATTTAAAAATTCATTCGTGTCAGCAAACTGATTTTTCTACTTGTAACTGTCCAACTATTGAAAAAGTATCTGAAACGAAATATTTAGGTATACAACTGGACGAGCATTTAAATTGGTATTCCCACCTTGACCAAGTAATCGGTAGAGTCAGAAAACTGCTCTGGATCTTTAAGTCGCTAAGGCACATTACACCAGGTAAAACAAATCTTACAAAGCCTCGCAACATCTTAAACGAAATTTATGTCTCCCTGGTGCAATCTGTCTTATTGTACTGCATATCGGTCTGGGGTGGTGCAGCGAAAAGTCGCTTTATCTATCTTGAAAGAGCACAACGTGCACTCATAAAAGTCATGTACTTCAAAAAAATTAGATATCCTACTGAAATGCTTTATCAAACTACTGATCTTCTATCGGTAAGGAAATTATATGTTCTGCAATCAATATTGAAAAAACACAAACTAATACCCTACAACCCTAATTATAAAAACAAAAGAAATATGGTCAATGTAGCTAAATTTTTACGTACGAGAACTTACTTTGCAAGATCGCAGTTTAATTCAAAGTCGGCCTACCTTTATAATAAAATTAACAGAGAATTAGATATTCATTCAAAAACATACCACGAATGTAAATTACATCTCACTAAATGGCTTAAAACTAAAACCTTCGACGAAACAGAGAAGCTGCTAAGAACAGAGTACTAGAATACACTCAATCACTCACACGCGCACACACACACACACACACACACACACACACACACACACACACACACACACACACACACACACACACACGCACGCACACGCACACGCACACGCACACGCATACGCACACGCACACGCACACAAACACAAACACCTGTCTCAGTCGATATTCACACCTTAAATCACACGAAACGAGTAAGAATTAACAGAAACAGTGTACTTGTAGCTGTGTTGTAATGCATGTTTTAGAATTAAGTTAAAACATATTAACTAGTAATTCTGTATAATTAATTACCTACATATCTTAGTTACCTAATGTTAATAAAATAAAATAAATATTGTACTACTTATAAACCTAGGGAAGAGCGGTGCCTCCCAACACAAGCATAAGCTTACCGGGCGGCTCCATCCCCTGTATCACAAAAATGTATACTATTATGAAATAAAGAATTTATTTATTTATTTATTTATTATTTATAATACATTGTGCATCAAAAAAAAATTACAATGTACTTTTACAATATTATTAATGCGAAAATCCCCAGAAATATAAATCATTTTATTTTTAACGTTTTGACAGGAAATGGGTAAAGGCAGCGGCGGAGACGAGATTGACATTGACAATTTTTTGGTGATTACCTACGATATGATTTTCCTATTTATGTTGGATTTGACTCACTAACACTGAGGAGGTCTGGTGGCACATTCATAATTAATGTGTCGAATTAACACGTTTTGCACTTCGTGATGTCCAAACTAACAGCTTTTTGCACAATTCTCACTAACAATGCAATTGTGAACGTTTGTAATATGTACGTATAACACTTACCTAACAAAAAA
Source organism: Cydia amplana (assembly GCF_948474715.1). Classification (NCBI taxonomy): domain Eukaryota; kingdom Metazoa; phylum Arthropoda; class Insecta; order Lepidoptera; family Tortricidae; genus Cydia; species Cydia amplana. The sequence continues at coordinate 12,327,680 of NC_086079.1, read as the reverse complement.
AGTTTTTGGCAAACTTCACTGTTAGCAATACTAACATTTTGATCGGAGAAAATTCTAAATTATTATAAAGTATGTATAAAACTTTACGACACAGATAATACTTTATATAAGTACCTACTTGCTTTGAACAAATATAAAAAACAAACTTTTTAAAATTTAATTCGTGTGGTTTCTAAATTCAATTTATTTGTTTAAAAGACAACAATGGCCCATAGTGATTAGTAACAATTAAGATTTAAAAAAAGATTTATCACGACTTTAATCAATTCTTGAATTCCTGAATCACTTATTTCGTAGTAGGTATGTATCATTTATAAGTTACCGTATAATATTATTAACTGTTAATTCAATAAATACATACACATCTTTGTTATAACAGTAATTGTTGACAGCATTACCGAGCATTCCTTTATCTGATACGATATTGCGGCCATCGCCCTGCTTACAATAGGTGATTAAATTAACAAAAGTGCATTGAGCGTTATCTGTATTCAATCAAATTATAGGTCGGCGAAGCGCCTTAGGCTATCATAATACCATAATAGGCTATAGTAACTTTATTTTTTGCAATACGAGTATACGTACTTATCTAAGTAATATAAACTAAACGCCTTTTGAATGACAATGTATTTCGTCTTCTAATATTCAACCGAAGAAATATATAATCGTTAACAGGTTGAATTTTATTTCTTTGTAGGGTAAAACATATTATGTACTATAATATAAAATCGGTATACATGAAAGAGAATTTTGCAACATAAACATGCTTGATTATTTTAATGAAAGTATAAAAATATCGAGGTTTATTTTGTTTGGCACAAAATATTTTTGTTAAAAATAAAATATAAAAATAAAGGTTACTACATGAAAGAAGTTACTTGTAAGATTATACATTTTAAAATACTACATTTTAGTACAAAAAAGTATGCGTGTTTTATATTAACTATATTCGCGTTTGATTTCCATTGGATGAAAATGTATTGGAAAAAATATTACGCAGAAATACAACTCGTTATGTATTACTGCAGTAAATGAAAAAAAAAAGACAATTATTATAGGTATTAAAAAAAACTTAAAAAAAAATGCAATGCAAATTAGAGTAAGAAATACTCAATTCGTCGTTGTCGTCGTGTTCAAAGTTATACCCGGAATATTTATAAAATTTTGAGATCCAATCGTTTCACAGGCATCATTACGCTGCTACTTCTTGTCGAGGATATACCTACTCCTCAACATTTGCACAAAGGTAGATACGTCTTTACGTACGTAAAATGCAACTGCAGTGATTCTTTCCTCAGAATTCGAGGAAAATCCAACTTTATGAAAAGTTATATAAGGTGTAAAATTCAATACCTTATTTCCTTTGTGTGCGGTCTCGTTAGTTTCTATGAACCACAAGTGTATAGCTGATTGAAGTCGGTGGCTTTCGGGGAAGTTGGCAACATAAAAGACTTATAGCGACTATTGTTGCAACATACGTCGTGTAACATTAACTACCTTCCCGCACTTTTATATTTGTGCGAGCGAGTAACTGATTTAGATAAAATGTTTAATGCTCTAATATGCTCTTAGTTTGTCGAATCTGCAAATTGCAACCCATACCGATTATAATTCATTTGAATAATAATAAACATACACTGCCTTATCTTCGTTAATACGTAAGTATTTGATGTATGCACCACACGTTGTATAAGTATTGTAAGATTTTGAACTAAAAAACAAAGATGTATGAATTACAGTTACCATTATAGAATGGTACTGTACATAGGTACAGTCACATGTTTTAATTTATGACCCATTTTCGTACCTTGTCACAGTGATAATCAATATGAAAGTCGCTAGAGACCTCATGCTATTGTCACTGTGACAAGGTACAAAAATGGGTCATAAATTAAAACATGTGACTGTACTTTACAGTTAGGCTGGTTTGTTATTAAAGGTTTATTTTAAAATTGTAACATTTTGTTGTAATTTTTGGCGGAATTATAAAAAAATCTATCTTATAATTATAACTTATCAGTAACACTACATGCTTGCTTTTTCAACCTGTATAGCTAGATAGCTACCTCAATCTCCAACTAACCCAATTATTGCTAGAAAATAAACACTACCAATCACAAATATCACAATCCGCACTTTAGGACGATTAACCTGTCGTTTCCCACGATATGACGTCACCCATAAGCATTCTGGCTCAAATATGAGCCACTGGGAGCTGACAGATTAACGGTAACGAAGTGTCAAAGTGATACCGATACAAACAAGTGTGCTTGTCAAGCCATAGAGTTATTATTGGGTCATTTGCAAATGTATTGTACCTTTGTCTAATTTTTTCTTAACATTCTCAGTATAGTTACGAATGTTAGCTATACAAATTTGCATTTTTGTATGGTTAATTTTCGTTACGAAACTGAGAATGTTAAGAAAAAATTGGACAAAGGTACAAAACAATTGCAAATGACCCTATTACCTACTATAGAGAAGCAATACTAAACAATGAAATTGTCGCAATCGTAACCTGTACCACGCGATCATCAAATAGAGCCAGCGAGAAGTGTAGGGGGCAGCACCTGCTTAGAAGCGTGAATTGTTTACGCTTTCGATTCAGGTCACGAGATGGCAGACCCTCCAACACGCGTGGTCTCTATAGCCAATCGGTCGACACAATCAAAGTTCCTGTCAACACATCAATCAGGTTACCGCGCTTGGCAATCGCTTCAATTGGGGTTGTAAATGCTCAATCGCGATTGTTAATCTTACGTGCTTGACAAGTTGACAAGCACGCTTCATTGTCTCGGGACTATTTTATTATAGGACTTATTTTAGGGCCGACACATATGGATGGCAACCGACAATTTGAATGGGAAAGGCATGCCGGCTGCAAGCAAACTTCACAGTTTTCCTACAAAGCAACTGAGATGCAATTGCTATCCATTTGTGTCGATTTTATTTTAGAGACTTTAGGACTACTCGTACCTAATTATAATTACGTACATAATATACTATATTATATTTGTCTAAAACTAACCTGTGTAGGTGGATATCCTCACGCATTTTTCTAGATCACTTTACAAGTATACTAAAACACACTTTCGGTAGAAATAACAACCCTTTTACTAATTACTTTACTTACACAGGTGGACCAAGAAGAAGGAGACGTGGAAGGCTCAGGCCGCTTCGGGACGATGCCTCCTTTCCCACCCCCGCCCCCCGGACTAGACGGTATTTACTGGATTCGTACTTAGTACTCGTTAAATAGGGTTATATAAGCAACATGACTTGTTCTCTCTCATTTCGGTGCCCTGATGACAGAGTCTCCCTCTTTCCTCTTGTCTCTCGTCTGACTATCTGTACACAGACTGAGGAAGTATCATGCTTAAATAAATTTAAAAGTGGAATAAATACTGCCTTGGGTGAGACTTGAACTCACGGCCTCTGGATCGTATCGATCCATTCTGGATGGAATTTATTCTAAGCTTAATAGCATCGTTCGCAGACATTTCTGCTTGTTAAAAATTAATGTGGAAGTATCACCACAAACGACAAATTCCTATGAAAAGTTAACGTTGATAGCGGCATTTCCACATTTTGTCACTTCAAGAGTCTATGTAGTGTTATATTAGATGGACTCTAGACTATTGGTAAGATGTGCGGTTTGCAAATTGGATGTTCTGGGTTCCAATCTCGACTAGTAACAATGAGCTTTTCGAAAAATATACGTAATATTCTTTTATATTTACTAGTCGCTAAGAATATTACATTATCCTGAGTACACCAAACTAATCCCAGTAAAGCATAGTTATCGATCTTGGTTGGAAGGTCAGAAATCAGTTTTTGTTGTTTCTGATTATATGTTTCTATTTTTATTTACTCAAACCTTTCAACCCTCGAAATTTTGATTTAATCATTTTACGATGTTATAAATAATATCGACCAAACTGATTTTAATACAGTAGAAAATGATAAAAATAATTCAGTCCAACTTGTTATTGCTTATGTGCGATAAAGTTTTTTACTAGCTTTAAGCTTTGTGGTACAAACATTGGATTGGACCTAATAAGCAGAATCAAAATTAGAAAGGAAAATGTAAGACAAAACTCCTCGCCTGGTAAAGAAATCTACACTGTTTACTTTGTAAGGTTTTATGACAAATAACAAGATAAAGTTAACCTTAAATTATTTTTCAGGTTATCCAATGGCACTTAGAGGAGAAAAAGGCGAACGAGGACCAAGGGCAAGAATTTGATTTTTATATCACTCTTACACTGCATTTTTATTGTAATGTACTTAAGTAGTGACTACTTTATAATGCATGAATTTGATTTCTTAACGAGTAACAAGCACAACCAACAATAAATGGATTAAAATAACAAATCTAGATTCATATTTTTAAAGAAATCTTTCAGTCTTATTTTGTTTCTAATATTATTTTCTACTATATATATGTACATAAATAAAATAAAATTATTTTTGTAGTACTGAACGGATTGCACTTAGGTACATGCACAGATAAGAGTAAAGTATCATGATCATGACTTTGTTTAAGATTAAAACACACTTCATTTATCCACTTTCTTAAAATATTTACCAAATTAACATTTGTATTAACTTACAAGTATACTTAGCCCCCTAGACAACAGTCTATACCGGCATAGTACGTCATTTCAACGCTACTGAGACAAGAGCAGTGACAAGAGGAATTATCGGTCGTTCATGCACTGGCCCCTATTTCACCATGGCGACAGGTGCGATAAATAACGATAATTCGACAATTGTCACTGTTGCTGACGTCACAGGCATCCATGAGCTACGGTTACCGCTTACCATTGGGCGGGCCGTATTCCTGTTTGCCACCATCATTGTATTATTTAAAAAAAACTTTATTACATCGGCATAAAACAGGTAAGTATTTCTCTTTCGAAGTTTATGATGATGATGATGATGACAATTGTCACACGATTCGGTAATTCTTGACAGAAAATGAGTTCTGTGTCGGAATTTCGTGACAATTGTCGTGTTTCTTGTGACAATTGTCATTAGCTTCGTAAAATAAGTACTTATTTATTGGCGATATAATGGAGTTTTTTTAGTGAATATGTTGGTGGCAACCAAGCACACCGCCCGTCCGATGGTAAGCGGTTACCGTAGTCTATGGAGGCCTATGACGTCAGTAACAGTGATGTCGACAATTGTCGCACCTGTCACCGTGGTGAAATAGGGGCCAGGTATCATCAAACTATCAACGGTGGTATCACGCCGCGAATTGGACACTGATGAATGTACCCGACACTTGATGACTACGATACAAAAGACGTAATGTGTTAGTTCAAACTTGAGACCTATGACGTTTTAGCCGAGGAAGCCGCGAGCTTTGGGGAAAATTTAATAGCAGCGATTACTCAAACAATTAAGCTTAATTTAAAAAACATTCAGTCGGGAGAAATGTTCGCTTGTTATAGTTGCTTGGAAAAACTGGAAAAAGTGTGACTTTGAAAACACAAGCAAAATGTTAACAGTGCTCACACAGAGAATATACATATAAGAAATTTAGAAGTCATCTTACACGGCTTCGAACAAACAAAGTAAGCTAAGCTAACTCTGCAACGATTTGACAGAAAAAATGTAGGAATGTTATTATGTATTATACACGTCATATTTTCAAATAAATTGAATGTTTACGATGGTATTTTGACATCTTGTCTTAGCAAAGATTATGTAGAGTTTGGTGTAACCATAAGGCGTCTATTTTGATTTTATGTTAAACAAGCTTTAATCCTTGCGTTGGATTTTTCGACCTTGCGTGGGCGCGCCGCATCCGGCCGCGCCGGGTGAGGGACAGTCCCAACACTGGACTACACTCCCCTACCAGAGTTATATCAAATATGGAAAATATATGGTAGTCACTATGGCCTGATATGTGTTACATTTAAAGACCATAATACTGTATGAAGACATTGCTGTAGGACTGATGGGCGAGATAGAAAATTATGAATAAAATTTCACGTTTTCTCCATAGTAAATGTATGGAAAAAGTTTTTATTAATTTGTGGCTTTTTAGTACATTACCGTAAGTTGATCCCAAAGAATCTATTGATACTGGATAGGAATGGAATCGATTGGCATAGAAAAATAGCACGTGAAAAATAAAAGTTTTCATTTTCATACAAATTGTATGGGAAAAGTTTTCCTCGATTTGTGGCTTTTCTAGCCGGATTTTTTTTTTTGATTGCATACAAACTTTTGATCCTCAATAGGAATGGGTTCGATTGGCATAAAAAAAAGCTGTATGTTTTTTCCAAAATCTCCATCAATCCGGCAATCTCCATTAATTTGAAATCAAGGGAAGGTCTTCTAAGACCAATTTCGCGTAGCTGTACGGGATCTGACAGCTGCCCTCATTGACCCAAAAAGAAAATCCACCCATATTGTATTTAATTCGTAGAATGATGTGTATATTGTCGGGTTTATAAATTTTTAACTTTATATTATATAAATAAAATTGTGCTAAAATGCTCTCAAAACATGCTCACACCCTTAAATCACTTTATTCTAACGCCCAATTCGGTATAAACAAAAGTGCGTAAACGCAAAACTCACATAAAGGCCGTTCAGGTATTGTTTCATCCAATTTATCGGCACGGCAGACATATTTGCTCTACCTAAAACAAAAACAACATCGTCAACAGACAAAGCCAGTCTATTTTTTACCTTAACGCAGGGAAAATAAGGATTAGAATGTAATTAATGAGTAGTGTCGTAAGTACCCTTTTGTTTTCTTTGGTGATATTTCGCACGCGCTCTAATGACACTGGAATGCGTGGGGATATGCGTCCGTTCGGGCCTTTTCGAGTTTTCGGGAATTTGTATTGGTTTCAACCCTTTCATGACCCTTTATATTTCAAATACTTACTTACAAATAGTTTTGTTGTTGTTTAAATAATTATTTAAGGCCTTCAGAAATTTTTGTTACGAGAATGTCCCGAATTAATGAAGCATTTTATGAAAACATTTTACCAATTATGTTATAAAGAATGTCATTGGTACACCATATATAGGCAAATTTTCTTTTTTAAAAAAATCTTAAAAAAAAAACTTGCATGCTTTTGAATAACTACAATAAAAACCAGTCTATACAACCCATTATCCAAAGGAAATTTCATAATTATAGATAAGGTAAACGTACTAGTGCTCGACGCGGTCCCAGTACATGTCATCTTAAAACTTAAGTCATTGTCACTAGAGGCGACAGCAGGACATCTATTGGGAATTAGCATATCGAGCACTAGTACGTTTACCTTACCTACCTTTTATTTAAAAAGTCGTGGCATACTCCTAAAAAATCCTAATAAGCACTTTTCCAAGTACCGGGAAGTGACCAGCAAAAAAAACAACGGGTTGCACTCCGGGAGTGCCGACAGAAGTGAAAACTCAATGACTACTCCAAATGTCTGCAGCACTATGTATAATTGACCCATCCTCCTTTCTATTGAAAAAGTTTAGTTCCGCGATTTCATCAAGATGTAGCTTTATTGAATTATATTTGAGTGATACAAAGTTAGAATGTAACTGTGAGATCCTCGTATTTCAGCCCGTACAAGATTAGAACCTTTTTCATGTAATGTCATTGAGTTTTTCTTTATTGATTTAAATGCCATCTAAACCTTACGGTCACGTGATTGCCTTACGGTCACGTGATCGCCTTACGCTGTCTCGAGTTTATCATTTTTTCCCCACCTCAAAAAGTGCCCAGCGCCGCTAAAAAAGTTTTCACTTCAAAAATTACAAACTACTTCACGAGAAATATGGCATAAAGTTCAGAAGCTTCGTCGGCAGAAATAATTAGAGCACCCCGCTTCGTGCCTATTCATCAAAGCTCCGATTTGCTCAGTTGTCGGAGCCATTAGTTGCAATGTGAACACAGTAGGTAGCCGGTGCGTCATAATTTACAAGACGTCACGCTACAACGCCATACGTAACGCCGCCATCCGTCTTAGTACTGGTCTTAGTAAGAAAGAGTAAAGGTTACGCTTGGATGTTTGAGCAGAGCGGGTCAACTAGTTGCAAAGTTTGTATTTTGAATACATTTTGTTTTATGTAAAGGCTCCGATAGGACTGAAGTTTTTCATAAGGCCGGACAGGAAATGTGGAATTAAATCGTGCAAATTGTGTTCGATGGTTAGATTTCTTAGATATCAAGTGGTGTGATGTATACATTACCTCTGACATTCAGAAAGATCTGACTTAAAACCTAAACCTGTCTAAGGTAACGATACCAAACAATTAAGCGTTGTCCGGCCAACTGCCATATTGGACCTGGAGCATTTAGGTCAGGCTGGATACATTTTATTTTCAAATAGCGCCAGAATTTGGAAATGTTGTACCTATAAAGCTTTGCTAACTTTAAATATTAGGTACTATTAATGTATCTGTTGGTGTGTATATTACACAATCCATACAATTGTTGAATTGTACAATCCGCTATATCTGGCACAAACACCTAAGCCTTACAGTATAACGGTTCCGGTTTCAGTTGAAATTTGTAGTGTACTCGTATACTGTAGGTAAGTATTTACCACGGGTAAATTAACACATTATTTCTTACAAGCCTACTTTTGCTTGAGTTGACGTTAACTAGTTGGCTTCCTTAACGTTCAGAATATTGCCATTATTTTTTTAATTGTTGTATGTATACAAATTGTACAAGTACCAATAGTGTAATCAATCAGGGTGGTAAAACTAAATAACTACGCTAATACTCTAGTAGTATTATGTTCCAAATACAGAGAAAATTCCATTTTGATAGAATAGAAATTCTATTAAAGTTTGTATTTTAACCCTGGCTCAAATTCAATTCCATTGCGCGCTGCGAAAAGTTAAAGTAGCATTGTGTTTGGTCCGATAAAGTACAGTCAACTTTATATAATATATTTGTTGTTATCGCATTAGAGTTATTGTGCACCCAGTTTATTGTGTTTAATATGTGAAGTAGTATGGGTATTTAGGTTTAAAATCCTAAATTGTTTTGTGTTTTCTCTGTTTTGTCCTGGGTTCGAATCCCGGTAAGGGCATTTATTTGTGTGATGAGCACAGATGTTTATTCCTGAGTCACGGGTGTTTTCTATGTACATATATAAGTATGTATTTATCTATATAAGTTATGTATATCGTCGCCTAGCACCCATACGTATAGTACAAGCTTTGCTTAGTTTGGGGCTAGGTTGATTTGTGTAAGATGTCCCCTGATATTTATTTATTATTTTAATTAAAACAAATACCATTATATTTAAATAGGATTAGCCACACTGAATGTTACTAAAATGAGCCACTTATCAGGGCATATCAAAATCATACAACAATCTAGTGTTGAGTCGCTCACTCGTGAGGCACCTCATTTGTACCACTCATTTTGTTAATTTGTCGCAGTACTTCGTACCGCAAAAATGTCTTACTTCACTCCTCTATTCATTTTACTCATTTACTCGCGCGCATCACAAACACCTCTTGCCACACAAATCATTCACACACTTCAAATTTCAAAAAACTCTTATCCGTTCAAATTCACTCGCGAGTCTCGCGACCCTCAAAACTCATACACTCCTCACAACTTGCAACAGAGTCCCTGGATCGCGCGAGGCGCTAGGTGCTCGCCTGCTCGCCGACACTCAAAACTCAAATGTCTCAAATGAAGAAACGAGTAATGATCCACACTGTCAACTGCCGAACTACAAACCTTATTGCAACGACAAAAGGTCCACTCACCGCCTCTCTGTGTCATGAACCCCTCAAAAATACTTTCAAAATGAAACAATGAATTAGAAATACCCAAAGAGGGAGTGAGACCGACACGCGACGTACTTCAATATCGCTTCGCGTCACCACCGAAAATACGTTAACAATTAAACACGAAAGACAACAAGCGTAAGCGCTGCAAGCTTTCATACATCTTAAAAAAATTGTCGCTGTTGGAATTAATGGAATAGTTGACGCTGAAAATATGCTAGTACCTCACCTCATTTGAAGTAAGACATTGTAACACCTCATTTTAGAAAATGAGGTACTCATACAAACTCATTTTAAATTGATGTCCTACCCATCACTACAACAATCAACAGTTTGAATATTCGATATTTGGAATTTTACCGACAGCTGTGACAGCTGTCGGTAAATTTCCGAATACATATATTCAAATTGTTAGTCAGCTACCAGGTGCCTAGATCAAGTAATATCTACTTAGCTAGTAAAGCGTATGTAACTAAAGCGATCATAAGCATAACAATAAGTAAATAAAGGCACAATATGGACAAAAACGAGGATTTTTAAGTCACAAAAACTTAGTCTCCGCCATACAATTAAAGTCGCGCTCCCATTTTAAAACGAGAGTCATGCTGACATAACATAAAACTTGGCATGAATATTACAGATTTTGGTTTACTACTAAGTGTATTACATGTTACGCCTTATTTCAGGTTTACTTCCTTTACCTTACCTTTCTATAAACTACTCTGTTAATAGGTATCGTTCAGTGTCATGGCCAGTGCAAATGATGTATGAACGTGTTAAACGTGGCCGAGTATACTTGCACAGTGCTGGCACGCGGCGCTAACAAACAGTGTTATGTTTGCCTAATGGCTGTATATCATGGCATGAGAGGGTTAAACTTCATTTGTGACTCGATTTATCAAATTAAACATTTGCTTTGGACATGGGGCAGATCTTATGCTCGTACTTTTTGCTATTTGATGTTATTTTATTTTTAAAGTCTTCAAATATAACCACAAAAATTGTAAGAAAACCAAACAGTATTTCTGAAAAAAGTAAGTAGGCACCTAATGATTTTCATTGTCAATTACATTCTTAACAAAAACGATTGAAACTATGAGAATCATAATCTTGAAGTTCAATCTTTCTTCACCATAGTAATATTTAATTTAATGTTTCAACAGTAAAATTTCCAGAGTGGATACAACATGGGACTTCTCCGTGTTCTTTTTATTTGACATACTTTTTGAGAGATTGAAAAAAAAACATGAAAAATGAAAAAGCGTTTATTGGTTACAATATTGTGTACAAAAAATTATGGTTGGAATCTCCAAGTAAGTAGAATTATACTTGTGGCAGGAGATCCCGCTCTTCCTACCAAAGTTACATACAAAGTAACCGAAATTATACTTGAATGTAAATCTTACAAACTAAATTAAATTAGGCTAAGCTAAGTGTGCGTCTGTGTGTGTGTGTGTGTGTATTTATATATTATTGTTTTTGTAAAAGTGCTTCTGTTTCCTCGTAGTCTAACTTTCTAATCCATTCAATTATAGCTTTCTTACAACTGTATAATTGCAAAGGGTATATAGAAATAATTTTATTTAAATAATTTTATTTCAATATACAAGTTCATCTCTCACTCACTCATAATTAATATTTCAGAGAATTTAAATTTTAAATGATGGCATTGCCAAATTGTGTAGTCCAATCACTTAGGGCTGTTAAGTAAGTAACTGATTAACGATTAGTTCACGGAATATTTATTACAGAAGGGAGGCCTAAAAGCCTCGTTTAAGCTGTCATAATGTAAATTAGAGGCGTTGAAACAAATAGGTATTTTACTCAAAATTGAAACTTGTTCTTTGACTGTATAATTAAGGTGTTATTTTACTGTTTTTGGACGACAATCTGCTATTTGCAAGTTAATAACGTAGACTTAAAGTCTACTTACTTACTCTTGATAATTTGTACAATAATATACAAGTAGTTATAATTAGTTATTTGGAATACGGGCGGAATTTACACTTATATTTGTAAACCAATGTGTTATTCTGTAGATATTATAACTTAATATTTTTTCCGATATTAAAACTAGCGAAAAAAAAAACATTAATTTTAAGGTAAAACTTGATAGGCAACGACATTGTTTTAAAATTTTTCAATAACAAATATACTTAAAACCGGATATAGCATTTACAAAACAAATACCTATAACAAAAGCCTAAACTAATCATACACCATAAGCGGTGTCTTATGCAAAGTTTAGGTAACTATGTATTTCGCTGCTTACAAATAATATTGTCTTGAAAGCGGGTCGCTATTTTCCAAAGTTAATTTCCGGCCAACTATACCACAAGTACCACAACCGATCGTGTGGCCCGATTGCTTTACATTAAATTGTAACTTTTGACGACACGCTCAACAAGGCTTTAAGAACTGGGTATCCTTTGTTTATTTTTAATGCGAGGCACGCAATGTCGATCTTTCTACAAAAATACAGCTGAAAACTGGCCCCCTTATTTATAAAAACCGGCCAAGTGCGAGTCGGACTCGCGCACGGAGGGTTCCGCAACATTAACAAAAAATAGAGCAAAACAAGCAAAAAAACGGTCACCCATCCAAGTAGTGACCCCGCCCGACGTTGCTTAACTTCGGTCAAAAATCACGTTTGTTGTATGGGAGCCCCACTTAAATCTTTATTTTATTCTGTTTTTAGTATTTGAATTGTTATAGCGGCAACAGAAATACATCATCTGTGAAAATTTCAACTGTCTAGCTATCACGGTTCGTGAGATACAGCCTGGTGACAGACGGACGGACGGACGGACAGCGGAGTCTTAGTAATAGGGTCCCGTTTTTACCCTTTGGGTACGGAACCCTAAAAATTACAAAAGTTGATAAGCCTCTATTAATACGAATACAGGCTGTTTTTTCCACCTTTAGCCATATTCGATGAGCTGAATGTACAGTTCATTCTAAGAAAGTGTTATTATGGGACTAGAACCGAAAAAAGAAATCTGTTAAGTACATACATTTTGGCTTATTACATATCGATGTTGTCTACGGGTGGTTATCGCAATTGCGGGGTTAAGTATATAAAGTACAAAAGTTAGTCAGTATAACCTATATTTATATTCACTTCGCAAAATGTAAAAGATATAATGTCAAAGTACATGTACAGTCACGCTCCGTGATTGTTACGCCATTTAGGAACCCTAGCTAAATTGGACATTCCATATCGTAACTATGGAACAACCAATTTAGCTAGGACCCTAAATGGCGTAACCGTCCCGTGTGGTGACTGTACATAAGCCTAAACGACTTGTAATTAATATTTAAAGCTTTAAAGGAAATTACGATTCCATGGCGTCAATATCAAAGCCTACAAACCTATACATATAATTTCAATGAGAGCGGCTGCTGAAAAATTCAACAGCTTCTACCTTTCTTCCTTTATTGTTACTTAACAAATCAGAGCGATCATCGTAGTAGACGTAGGTAACCGAACAATATTATTTTTAGGGTTCCGTAGCCAAATGGCAAAAAACGGAACCCTTATAGATTCGTCATGTCTGTCTGTCTGTCCATCTGTCCGTCTGTCTGTCCGTCCGTATGTCACAGCCACTTTTCTCCGAAACTATAAGAACTATACTGTTGAAACTTGGTAAGTAGATGTATTCTGTGAACCGCATTAAGATTTTCACACAAAAATAGAAAAAAAACAATAAATTTTTGGGGTTCCCCATACTTCGAACTGAAACACAAAAAATTTTTTTTCATCAAACCCATACGTGTGGGGTATCATGGATAGGTCTTCAAAAATGATATTGAGGTTTCTAATATCATTTTTTTCTAAACTGAATAGTTTGCGCGAGAGACACTTCCAAAGTGGTAAAATTTTTGTCCCCCCCCCCCCCCTGTAACTTCTAAAATAAGAGAATGATAAAACTAAAAAAAATATATGATGTAAATTACCATGTAAACTTCCACCGAAAATTGGTTTGAACGAGATCTAGTAAGTAGTTTTTTTTTATACATCATAAAACGCCTAAATACGGAACCCTTCATGGGCGAGTCCGACTCGCACTTGGCCGCTTTTTTTAATTTAGCAATATATCTTATTTCATTTCATTTCATTTATTTGCAATAAACATGGTACAGTGGTTCTTATGCTATTGTTATTAGGTAACACATGATTAACTACATAGTAGCATGCAAATTTACACCTTAAACTCTAGGACATACAACACATTAATCAAAATAGACAGTTATATACAACATAGTTCAAATATTAATGCTAAAGCTAAGAAATTTAATTAATTAAAGGAACCGTCAATTTAAAATTTCATTAATATTATACAAAGTTTTTTCATGTAGCCATTTATAGAGCCTTGGTTTTAGTGCTTTGGCATTCAACTCTTTAAGGTGATCAGGCAATTTGTTATAAAGCTTAACACACATTTTGAGACAGCTTTTACTGTAGAGTGCTAGTTTTGGAGTGACATCTAATACGAGCCTGTTAGGGTCTCTACGAGGACGCTGGTTCAGGTCAGCTGCCTTTTTAAAAAGATGCTTATTTTTGCTGACAAACATACATATTTCGTATATATATAGTGCGGGTAGCGGTAGTAAGCCAAGTTCATCAAAAATAGGTTTACAACTTTCCCAAGGTGGGAGGCCGCAAATTGCTCGAACACATTTTTTTTGGGCGATAAATAGTCTATCCTTATCAGTGCTATTGCCCCAGACTAGAACACCATATCGTAGCGTGGATTCTACGTATGCTCGATATGCTGAAATTGCGGTAGCGACGGTTGTAACTTTCCGTACCTGTTTAAGTGCGTAAACAAACTTATTGATTTTGCTACATACGATTTGTACATGTGCCTTCCAGTTCAAGCTTTCATCTATTGTTACACCTAAAAATTTTGTTTGTGTTACTTTCTCTATTCGTGTAACATTCAGATGAGGTATATTTTTGGTGAACATGATATATTTTGATTTACTCAAATTGATGTCTAAGTTGTTAATATGGAGCCATTTAATAATTACTTCTATCGTTCTGTTAATGTCAGATTCATGTTCTTCTATTGTATTACTATTAACTATACTATTTTCGGATGTCACAATTACAGATATGTCGTCAGCAAATAAGATAAATTGATGATGAGTTATTTCAGTTATGTCATTTACGTATAACAGGAAGAGAATAGGGCCCAATATACTCCCCTGTGGTACGCCGTACTTATTTAATTTGTATTCAGAGTTGTAGTTCCTTTTTTCATTATTTTCGTCAACTTTAGATATTTCAACACATTGCAATCTGTTACTCAGATATGAGGATATCCACTGGAGTGGCAGCCCTCTTATTCCGTATTTTTCTAATTTATTTAAAAGCAGGCTATGAGAAACGAGATCGAAGGCTTTCGATAAATCAAAGAAAAGCCCTGTGGTTATTCTGTTATTATTTATACTATTTAATATCGACTTGATCAGGGAATAGATTGCCAGTGTAGTTGACTTATCTTTCTGAATGCCAAATTGATATTTATTAATAATTTGGAACTTTGTACAAAAGTCTAAGAGTCGTTTATACATACATTTTTCTAATATTTTAGACATTATAGGTATTAGAGTGATAGGACGGTAGTTATTTATATTATCTTTCTCAGTCTTTTTAAACAACGGCTTTACAATTGATAATTTTAATACATCTGGAAAGGTTCCAGAGGCGAATGAAAAATTGATTAAATAGGTTAATATTGGAACTATTTCATTGATGCATGACTTTATAATTTTTGTGTTGATACCGTCGTATCCCTCGGAATTAGTGTTATTTAGGGACATGATTTCCAATCTGACTTCATTTTCTGACATTGGTTTTAAGAACATAGAGTTGGCGTTTGAAGTCTTTAAGGTACAAGTTGACGTAGTTGCGTGTGTTTTTCCGGCCAAGTTAATATAATAATCATTAAATGCAGAAGCCATGGCCGTTGGATCTGATATTATGTTGTCATCAACTTTAATCTGTTCAATATAATCACTGGGTACCGAACCTGAAATCTGATTCTTTACAACCATCCATGACGCTCTACATTTATTTTTGCTTCTGTTTATAAACCGTATATTAGCCTTCTTTTTTGAATCAAAAATACATCGTTTAAGTATGCTAGAGTACGTGATATATTTAACTTTGTTCTGTGTATTCTTTTCTCTATAATATTGAAATCTCAGTTTGCGTTTAGTTATACAACTCCTTCTAAGTCCTTTACTTATCCAATTACGTTTCCATTTGTTTCCAATATTTATCTTTGAGCGTATTTTAGGAAAACAGAGATTATACAATAGACAAAAAAGGTCATGAAATGCCATGAAGGCTAGATTAAAAATAGGTTCTTCATATACATCCATCCATAACAAATTCTGTAAGCATTTTTTAAATTTATTAATATTAGCTAGGCTAAAATCACGCTTATAAACAAAATACGGCGTGATACGATTACAGCCATTGTTTTCCATAGGAAAACTCAGAAGTTGTGATGTGTCGTGGTCTGAGAGGTACAGCGGCAGTAATGTTGAGGTTGCGTTTTGGATATTGCTTAGAATGTGGTCAATACATGTGGACTTTCGCGTGGGCTCATTAATATGAATTTTTAAATTATAATTTCGACAAAGATCTTTAAAGTCTCTCGTAAGCTTACTTTCAATTAGAGTGTTAATGTTTAAATCACCCGCTAGGACAATTCTTGAGTTATTGCATTTGTTATGTATATCATGCAGCATATAGTCTAACTTTTTTAAAAATAAGGTGGGATTCGAAGAGGGCGTTCTATAAACACAGATGATTATAAGTTTGTTTGACAGGATTTCGATTCCGCAGACTTCGAAAACCATTTCGGTAGCGTATTGCTTTAGATGTGTTAGCTCCTTACAATTTAATCCAATTTTAGCTAGGATACAACTACCACCTCTTTGCTTCTCTCTGCAGAAGCTGGCCACCATTGTATAACCTTCTATGGATAGGTAGTTTTCATGCCCTGCTTTTAGAAACGTTTCTGATAAGCATAAAACATCTAAGTCACAGTTTGCTTCTTTTAATTCCTGAATAGTTAGTTCTAATATTTCTTGTTTTGATAAAACACTAGCTATGTTTTGGTGGAGTATTTTGAAACTGTTGTCCTTAGCGATGGTCTCTACTAAAGGATTAGTGGCCACGAAAAAATTTCTTTACAATAGGAAAATAATATAATATGGAACCTTTACTGATTTCCGGAGTAGGGGCCTTAGGTATCTGAGGTGATGTATGTGCGCTGTCGGCCGATATGTGAGCATTGCTTTTTCGAATAAAATAATATGGAATAGTGCCCTTTGCTGGTTCCGTTTTGCTGACTGGAGGTCTTATACTAGACTTATTACTACCTATTCGTTTCCTAATGCTACTTAAATTTAAAAATGTTTTATCATAATCAACACAATCTATAACATAATTAATTGACTTACAAATATTGTACAAATTACTGCTCTTACAATTTAAATAGTGGCAGTTATTAAATTCATAGCAGAGATTTTTTATACTATTGTTTAGTTCATAATTGTTTAAATATTGACACGTTTTTAAGCTCAGAACAATAACAGTGCATTTTCCAGTATTTTTTAAGACTTTCCTTAAATGTAGAGTTACAGCTTTCACACTGCGGTCATTTTCACCTAAGCACAGTATTAATTTATCGTTTTCTTGAAGATTACTCGGTCTGCAGTTTTTTACTATCTCCGTACTGAGAGCGTGTGGTTTTATTTCGGCGGTGACTCCGTATTTTTGATATTTCGTTATTGTTCGAGATCGCAATATTGATTCGGCCAGGCCGGTGCATTGTTGAGAGCCATAAATCCATATTTTCTGCTTATATTCTGTAAGACCACTTTTTCTGGGAGAGTATTTCAGTTCAGAGTTTTGTTTGCATTCTATATGATTCCTTTCTCTAGTCAGCGTAAGAGTTTCTGCTAGCGAGGATTTCGTGTCTTGCGAAAAAAGCGAAAAAAGAATCTTAGCCTGATAAATTTTATAAGGAGTTCAACACCCTCTCCTCTTAGAATAATAGTGATACATATTATTTTTATTGATTTATGTCGAGAGTCAAGAAGCCTTCAATATCAATAAATTTCCGAACATAATTTATACCACTAATTAACAAATGTACATTCCAGGGTTTACCCGGGGAGTCCATCCGGGGCCCCCCAGGCCCCCCGGGGCCGCCGGGGCCTCCGGGCCTGCCGGGGACCACCGCTATCGCCGAGATATCAGGCTCAGGTGACGATGTAAGCGACTGAGTAATTTAAAGCTTAATCCACGAAAAAGTAATGCGTGTTTTTAACCCTTTACAAGGCTGACAGTTCAAAAATGACAATCAAATGTCAGTCTTACGCATTTAAAATAGAACACATGTTTGAAGAGCTGTGCATGGGAAATATGTGTCCCTTAGGGTAACATTCCATTTCTGACCGCAGCTGCACTACTGGTACTGAACGCGTCGCTATTACTGTCAATTTCCATAGTAAAATGAACAGTAGTGCAGCTGCGGTTGGAAATGGACTGTCACCTTTAGCCTAATAAAGGGTTAATAATGATGCAAATTTAAGTGTCGACATCTAGAGATAAAAAGTTACACTTAGAGATAAATTACGAATTCATATCGTGAATGAAAGGAACATGCAATTAAATGGTCGCTCGCATTACTATTGCTGTAGAATATATGACCCACTTCCAATTACAATACATTGTAGGTAGGTTTCATTGTAGATTCTCAATAAGGCGCTATTAGCAAAAAATTGGTACAGTCGTCATCAAATAGCGAAGCGGCCAAGGTGCTCTTAAATATTTGAGCAAAACCACCACTGACTAAAGACTACCGCAGAACTAATAGTCGGACTTAGAAACTTACTGAATATCACGAAACATTGAAAAAAAAAACGGAAGGAGAATAATATATATGCTACACTTCCATGGAACTTTTACATAAATTATCCAATATGCATTTATATATGCATATTCGATATAAAAATGGAGATTTTAATTTAATTTTGCACTGAAAACCAGAACCACTTCGTTATTAATTACTCTATGTGTTTCATATTTATATGTGTTGTTTCGGCTTGTTTTTATAAATGAAAATATTACGCTCGATTCGGGCGCGCTTAAACTGAGGGCCTACCGCGAACCACGTTCGAAGTGTTTCCTCTCTATCGCACTTGTAAATTCGTACGTAAGTGTGACAGGGAGGCAACGGGTGTGTAATGCTTAATATAATTATAAAAAAACTATCATACATTTGTTATAACGCCATTTGATATATTGTTATACGTTATAATGTAATTTTTATTATACGTTTCCTTTGTTATATTGTGATTTCGTCTAAACTGTCATTGATATAATGCCTACTGTAATATAATTTTTAATTAGTATAATTACATGTTTTATAATGACATTTGTTATAATATATTTTTGTATAACGTAATACTTCATACAATTTTATCAAATATAAATACATATATTGTATAACATTTTTTGTCATATTTCATTTAATGATTGATAACGTAAAGTTTTACAAACTTTTTAAGTTTCTATTCTAGGGAGGTCGCAGTTCTAACCTAACCTAACCAATTTTTTCACGGTTTGCAATTCTGCGAGGGCCGCAGTTCAAACTTAACCTAAACCATTTTTTGGGTTCCGTAGCCAAATGGCAAAAAACGGAACCCTTATGGATTCATCATGTCTGTCTGTCTGTCTGTCCGTCTGTCCGTCCGTATGTCACAGCCACTTTTTTCCACTTCAAACAAACAAACAAACTTCCACCGAAAATTGGTTTGAACGAGATCTAGTAAGTAGTTTTTTTTAATACGTCATAAATCCCCTAAATACGGAACCCTTCATGGGCGAGTCCGACTCGCACTTGGCCGCTTTTTTGCTAAGTATTTTATTCTACGGAGGGTCAAAGTTCTAACCTAACCTAACCCTCCTTTTGCTAGTTAGTTATTCGTATGTGCGGAGTCGCAGTTCTAACCTAACCTAACCCATTTATGTCATGCAACTATTATGCCACACAAATAATTATGTGATATCACTTGTTATAACAAATAATATGCTTTAGAGTATGTAATAATTATGGCAATGTATATTAGACGAAGTGTAAATATACCTTATGACCATTATACCAATAATAACATGATGTATATCGCACATAGGGGTATTTCACTAAAAAAGCTGGCCATTAGTAGAATGTATCAAAACGTAGAATCCCGGGAAAAGGGTAGTCGAACTCCTTAGTCATATAATTCATAGATACTAGAACAATATTTATTTTTCGCTGCGTGTGGTGGGTATTTATCAAATCGGTGTCATTTAACCGCTCTTACTAAAACACATCTACGAAAGCGGAAATTCGATAATAAATATTACAATTGTTATGCGTTGTTTAGACAACAAATAAGGTGATATTTTAAAATGTCTGTTCGGGAAATGGATTCACCAGGTATGCTTAATTTAATTTGTTTATTATTATTTTCTTACTAAGGGTTATATACATTTAATATCAAATTTCAGTAAGTACTCTCTTGCACTATGAATTTACGAATTTGACTTGAACTCAAAAGGCCGAAAGTTGTTCTATTGGGCTATATTGGGCTAAATTTGTAGTTCTATTCGACAGGACATTTAATTCTCTAGCAATTTTATTTAAAATTAGGGTGCCCAGAAGTGCCCATTAACGAATTACGAGAATTTTTACACTGAGGGATATTACCAAACAAAGTTTCTTTTTGCGGTCGGAAAAAATAATTTTCTGATTTATCATGGCAGGTCCTTCTGGCGTGAGAGTAGTGACCAGAGAATACATTTTTCGTATGATGAAAAACTGTAACGAACCCCAATTTCTACAAAAACTTGATGCAGTCATGAATAAAATTACTAGTTCTGCCACATTCCCACAAGACCAGAAAGATAAGTTTCTCCTCAAGTTTGCGAATGTGAAGTGGGAGTTTAAGACTAGGTGGCAAAGGTCTAAAAGAGAAGAAAATAGATTCTTAATGAAGAATAAAGAATGGTTAAGTGGAACATTGGAAATACCGGTCGCTCGTAACACTGTTGCTGGTCGTCCAGAAAAAAAAATTGAAAATTTGTCGGAACGTAGTAAGCGTCGCAAAACGGAGCACCTGCGATAAACTCATGACGCCGTTAACAAAAGCAGAAAAAGATATTATGAATACCAGGAAACTAAAAATACAGAAAGAATTTAGAGAACAATTGGGACTCGTAGTTGATATTCCTAAACAGGGCTTTGGAACCAGCAACGATGGGAACACCAGCAGACGATTTTTTTCAAATGCAGAGATTTCTTCCAACATCACGGAGATCGATTTAAACTTGATACGGAAGTTTGCTACAATTCTCGAAGTAATATCGAGTGGCCAAAAAATAGATTTAAATAAATTTGAGACATATTGCGACGATACGGCCAAGCTCTATGTCCAATTGTATCCTTGGAAGCCAATGACCCCAACCGTGCACAAAATTTTACTGCATGGTCCTGTTGTAATGAAACATGCCCTTCTCCCTATAGGAAATTTGTCCGAAGAGGCAGCCGAGGCCAGAAATAAGCACTTCCGAGAATTTAGGAAGAGCTTTTCAAGGAAGTTCTCGAGAGAGCAGTGCAATTTGGACGTCTTAAATCGGCTGCTACTTACGTCAGATCCGTTTTTGAGCAGCATTAGGCCTAAGCCTCTAAAATCAGCGAAACCATTTAGTCTTGCTGCTAGGGACATGATGCTTGGCCCAAACATAGACGCAAACGCGATGTCAGATGACTTATAATCAGATTCAACAGGAGAAAGTGATGAAGGGTCGTCTGATTGATCAGATAGTAGCTGTTTATCAAATAATTAAAACTTGAAGAATGTTTTATTCTGCTATTGACCGGTATATAAACGATACAACACTACACCAACCGGAAAATGTATAAAAGTTGTATAAAATAAATTAAAATAGCATATTTGGATTCACACAATAGAACTCCTGATACAAATGTACATAAATAATTTTGGCCAGCTTTTCTAGTGAAATACCCCTATGTGTATCGTTAATTAGGTATTGCGGTAGTATGCCATTTATTACGTTATTCAAAATAACGGTATATCAAACTGTATTATATGAAAAGTAATTATAAAAAATGTAATGCAACCGGAGGCAACACGTCCAACGTGGTTCGCGGTAGGCCCTCTGCTCCCCACTCCACACTTTTTTATTAAATTAACAGCCTGAGTAGATTTTACCTCCATTCCTCGCCTATCGTATTCAGCACGGAATCTCCAATTTACATAGTTATTGTTCCTTTACAAACAATACCCTTCGATCCGATATTTACAAAGCACCAAAAAAACGCCATTACACCTTTGCAAAATACTAGCGCAAATATGAAAGCACAAAACAAATTCCCATATCGGAACTAACCTATTAAACCTCGTATCTGATTCTACATTACCCTGTAATTTGAGCTTTTTTTGTAGACAACAAGGTTGATTTTCCGATTAGACAGTTGAGTATTATATGAGGTTTAGTAGGTCTTCCTACCTAGTCGAAATTCTCATGTAGTGATAGCACCGCAGTCGCGTTGGCCTGCGGGCGTCATCTGCTCCTACTGTAAACAAAGATTATGTGGTACAAAGCATAAGCGACGGATTTATTTCATTTTCCTTTTAAAGTCCAGTTGGTTCTTAATGTTCTTATAAGTATGCACTGCACTAATATCTGCCTAGTTGGTGAACTACCATTGGTTCGTTTGGCTGGATGGTTAATTTTGATAGCAGTAATCCCTGTTAAACAATGCGTATTTGAATAGCCACCACATAACATAAATAGGTAGTTAAGCACCCACCAATCATAAACGCCATAGTCACGCAATGGTCAATTAATCACATTATGTAGAAATAAGTATTTTCCAAAATGTCAATATCAAGAGAGGAAAATGTGAAGTACGTTTGTATAGATAAGCGGCCGTCCACTATTCTCTAAAACGACCCAAAGATCCTACAGAATTGAACCCTCTTTGATGGGCTTCTAATATGTGGGTAGATTAAACAGTGTACGCAACTGTACATAATTACGCATTATGTAGCAGTCACATAAACTAGGTCCTACTAATAATGCACTGTCTGACTGAAAGCGGAATTCACCTTCCAAATCCGCGAGTCTCTTATGTTCTGTCCCACACGCGGCGCTATCTCCGCTTGCCTCGGCGCGTCCTATCTAACCTGAACTTGAATGGCCCATTGAAATGCAAGTTTTTTACGTGCGCCGTCCGGCCACTCAACTGGCGATGCTTGTAATAAGCCTTTTACGCTTTTCAGATTCTATTAAACATTGGGGTTTATAACAGCCTTAGCAAACAGATTAATAAAGTGTTCTTAAGGCTACTTTTAAAGTCAATGAGATCTCAGCGTAACAACTCGTAGCGCTAACCGCCGCTAATCGTTTTAAGGTTCACTATTTAATATTTTTAAGCATGAATGGTTTGATAGATAACATATGACAGGATAGGGCAAGTTATTTAAATCAATTTTAAGTTTTCGTTTTGGGGCGAATCTTATGAGATGAGACCTTAAACTTGCGTAAAAAGTTTAATTTTATGTAGATTTCCAATAACCAACCTGTTTTCTACGAATACATCAAATTTTATGAGACGTGCTCGCACTGTTATTTGCTTATGGAATTCGTCATGTTAATTTTCGGAGTTTCATAATATTTCCCGGATATAAAACTCTCCCATAGGAAAAGTACAGGGGTCCGAAAAAAAATGCAAATTTATTCTATAACGGGCCAATGCAAAGTTAAAGATCCTTTCACATTACCTGTCTACTACTGTCATCAATCTTTTTAGGGTTCCGTACCCAAAGGGTAAAAACGGGACCCTATTACTAAGACTCCGCTGTCCGTCCGTCCGTCCGTCCGTCCGTCACCAGGCTGTATCTCACGAACCGTGATCTAGCTATCACGGTTGAAATTTTCATAGATGATACTGTATTTCTGTTGCCGCTGTAACAACAAATACTAAAAACAGAATAAAATAAAGATTTAAGTGGGGCTCCCATACAACAAACGTGATTTTTGACCAAAGTTAAGCAACGTCGGGCGGGGTCAGTATTGGATGGGTGACCGTTTTTTTGCTTGTTTTGCTCTATTTTTTGTTGAAGGTGCGGAACCCTGCATGCGCGAGTCCGACTCGCACTTGGCCGGTTTTTTTGAACTATTGACGTTTCTGGTAGACTTAACGCAGTCGACACTGCCGGTAAATTGGGACGGACCGGTCGTAATAAAGTTTATTAAGCTCTTGGCGCCCAGCCAACATTTCAGTAGGGGATATCGATTCATTTGATTTTCTCTAAGGGAGCTTTTCAATAGAATAGCGGCAACGATGTTGAGTAATCGTATTTGCCGAACCCGCCACCTCCTTGACATATTTTTCCTTCCTATACGTCGGTCCGTAATTGAAACGGGTTTCCCTTTAAACTTTTTCACGTTATTGGATTTTTTGCGTTACCGTTTACAACTTTGAATGATTGACAATTATACTTTGCGGCTGTGTAAAACTTTGCCAGAGAAAATGCTTTTGGTTTCTCATTTTAATAACTGTTATTTTTCATGCCCGCTTTTATGCAGAGGAATACGGTAAAGGTAATAAATAATCTTAGCAGGTTTTGATATATTAATAGCTTACATTATTTATTAATCGACTTTCAACAGTTTCAACGTTATAAGTAAAGCTCTATACATACAAAATCGTAAATTGCATTTTTAATATTATAAACTGCGAACAAAAGGAAGCGCTGGTGGCCTAGCGGTAAGAGCGTGCGACTTGCAATCTGGAGGTCGCGGGTTCGAACCCCGGCTCGTACCAATGAGTTTTTCGGAACTTATGTACGAAATGTCATTTGATATTTACCAGTCGCTTTTCGGTGAAGGAAAACATCGTGAGGAAACCGGACTAATCCCAATACGGGCCTAGTTTACCCTCTGGGTTGGAAGGTCAGATAGCAGTCGCTTTCGTAAAAACTAGCGCCCACGCCAATTACTGGGATTAGTTGCCAAGCGGACCCTAGGCTCCCATGAGCCGTGGCGAAATGCCGGGACAACGCGAGGAAGATGATGATGATGAACAAAAGTAAAAACTGTGATCAAATTTGCGTAGGACAAAATTAAACCATATGATATTTCCAGCAAATCTTCGGTGAGAACTACGTATCACTCGGCCAGTGTGGCTGTAACTCCTCGACGATTCTGTCGTTGTTGGAAACTGCGCCTGAGCTGCAGGGCCCGCCGGGTCCACCTGGTTTGGTCGGTGCTGATGGACGCTCCGGCCCGCCAGGTATAGGGGTAAGTACTAACTCCGACTAACTGTTAGTAGTTATCGAAAACTGTGCAGTAAACAGTAAGACTGCGACTCGTCGGCATAGAGTCAGGGCCTCCATAATTTGTTGGCTGTAATACCTACGCCCAATGGTACAGTCGCCAGATGTGTCGGCCAAGGTGCTCACAAATATCTGAACACGCCTCTATTTTTGTCAATTATATTTTTAAGGTAATTATAACGCCATCCTGTATTCTTTTCAGGGTCAACCAGGAATGCCTGGTGAGCGGGGACCAGTTGGACCAAGAGGAGAAAAGGGCGACAGGGGAGATTCAGGCTCGCGCGGGCCAGAGGGCCAGCCGGGGCCTAAAGGGGAACCTGGGGTGGATGGGAGAACAGGCAGCATCGGTCCCCCCGGTCCTCCTGGGCCCCCAGGTTCCTCCGATTACAGTAATTTTGATGTGAGTGATGCCTTAAATCATGCTTCTAGGTTATTATATAAAAAGCAAAAAAAATTGGCGTTAGTTGCTCATCTAGTTCATAAATTAAAAATAAATGTACAACACATTCTCAATATATTATATATCTATATACATTTATATTGCAAAACTAGTTTGAAATTGACATCCTTAATTGATAAATTGTATCTAAGTATAGGTAGTATTATTTTATATATTATCGTTTTTCAAGTTTTGAAACCATAAATATCTGCATTATCTGATTGTATTTAGATTATTCATTGCTATAAGTTTTTTGTAACTCATTTTCATGCTTACTCATTTCTGTTTATCCAGTCAAATTGGAAACCTCGACCAATATACAAGGTAAGACATTGGGGAATCTCCAAGTAGATGTTATGCATCCATTACGCTTTAGGAGCTAGTTTAAATAGGATTACTAACACGTGCTGACTTAGGTTGTTAAGCCCTCGGAACTCAGACTAAAAAGTTTTACCCATTTATACTTTGGGTAAAAACTTTTTAGTCCGAGTTCTGCTAATGTTCTGCGTCATTCCTAATAAACGGAGTCGAAGCTCTTCTCGGACTCAAATCTTCTATTTTTTAAATGTTGTACTTTGTATAATGAAAGCCATAGTGAAATGTACCCAAATCGTTAACTTATTGTCTACAGGACGGATGAACATTAGTTTGACCCAAATGCTTAAAAATTTCAAGTCACTAGTCACACACACATTCAAACTAATGTTTTTATGCACTAAGGCAAATGAAGAAAACTATCCATTTATTCCGCTGGATAAACCTGCCAATCTAATGAGGAGAAAATATACGTCAACAAGTGTTGAACTCTTTACAGTTACTTTATATTTTGTATTACAAAATATCAAAGAAAAAATATCTATATTATATTTATATCTGGAGCGCTGGTAGGATCCCCCGCCACGCCAGCCTCAACGACGTCATCTGAAGGGCCCTTGTCAGTGCCAAGATACCGTCGGTCCTCGAGCCCAACGGTCTGGCCAGGGTCGATGGCAAGAGGCCTGACGGAATGACGCTGGTGCCTTGGAGTATGGGTCGGCCACTTGTGTAGATACCCTGGCGCCGTCCCATATTCCAAGCACCAAAGTTGGTGCTGGTGCGGCCGCATCCTCAGCCGAAAGCCTCAAACGTCGCAAATATGCGACACTAGGTAGTAGCTACATATTTGCGGCGTTTGGGGTGGAAACCCTGGGGCCGTGGGGACCTAGCGCACGTAGCCTCTATAAGGAGCTATCAAAGCGCCTTATAGAGGCTTCTGGCGACCAGAGGGCTGGCCAATATTTTGCCCAGCGGATCAGCATTGCCATCCAGCGGGGCAATGCGGCCAGCCTTCTGGGTACCCTACCGAGCGACCACGACCTAGGCCAAATTTTTTATTTATAAGTTTTTATTTTATTAATAGTTATTATGTTTTTCATTAATAAAAATATCAAAGTAATTCAAATTATCCAGGCTCAATTTTTTTATACGTACATTATAAAATACCGCAGAGATGGAAACAGACTCTAAACTTTTAACTGAACCCTCTAAATTACTCATACGTGAAGACAAACGTCCTACTCAAAACTTTACAAGAAACTCCGTACATTTGGCACCGAATTTTCTTACCTGCGAGGTTTATTTTCCCCAAAGTATATCCCTTACAGGTAAATTACTTCAAGCTTGTGATTGACACATGGTTTATAAAAGTTTGATTTTCTACCTTATTACAAGCAGAATAAAGTTGATGTCTATACAGATAATTTCAAGCGCTGTTCAATAGTAAATATGGTTGTTGTAATAAAGATTTTATGATTACTTTTATAAGTTAGCAAATCGAATATGTATAAACCAGAGAAATTTCCGAGGTGTAATAATAATAAGCAAACATCTCAACTGATGGTGGTGACAGTTCCGAACAAAATTGATCGTACTTCTCGATTTCCTTCACATTGTTGTACGAGATAGGTTTTCAACCGAAACGAATGGCTTTTTCGAAGACAGTTCTGTTTCATTCACAAAGAAAATGCCCGAGGACTCTGTTAAACTCTGAAAGTCCTTTTAGCCCTTGATTTATATCTACTTAGATAAAGGAAATTTGGAACGTGGAAGTTTTCCATGTGTATTGTGTGAAAATAATTTAAATTTTGTCGCTTTTGCTATCTTCAAAGTTTTGAGGGACAGTTAACTCGACAGGAGTGAAGTTTCTTATTAACTTCCGGACTCTAAGAAGAATATAATTTGAATGTTTTAATTTTCTTAGCCCTGACCTTCATGCTCTGGAATTATTGTTTTAAACTGTATAATTGGTTTCTATACATTTATGGTTTCTTGATACAAGCTTGGATGATAAGGCTAGTTTGGAAATAGCTATTTTTACATTGCCTGTGCAAGGGTCTCTCTCGTATTTTAAGCGCTCTCCCACCAGTTTTGAGGAAATTTACGTCGTGCTTACGTTAATTAATCAACCAGTACAATGTTAAAATTGCTGCCTAATAAGGTGCATCAAGTTTTGTGTAGGCTGTCCTTCAATACTTAATGTATGTACCATTTAATGTGGCAAACGCCATTTTCATTATTACTCAACGTAAGAATAATGATTATGTTTTTTTGAGATTCATGTTAATTTAACATGGTTCTTGTTACTTATAGTTAACTCTATGATAATTTTATAGGAATCTCTCCTCGGATCCTACGGTGGAGCCATTGGTCGACCAGGTGCGCCGGGCCCTAAAGGCGACGCTGGCCAGATGGGGCCAACGGGGCCACAAGGCGAGCGGGGCTTCGCAGGGCCAAAGGGAGAACGGGGACAGCCGGGGTTGAATGGACCAAAGGGAGATCGGGTAATCTGTTCATTCTAATATTAGTAATAGAATTTGATCAAAAAACCAGGCAAAAGATAATAATTTTATTGCGAGTTCATACATTTACCTCTAAACGTAAGAAGCAAGTAGCAAACACTATTCAATGTGTAAACAGTAAACATGCCGCAAGTAAAGCCACACTTACTCTTATTCCACACTTACCCATATTGACCTTTTCTAAATATTGCAGTAATAATAAACCTGGTGCTTACCTTTTTAGGGTCATCCAGGGCCACAAGGCGATCGCGGACTCAAGGGTGACCGAGGCAACCCTGGACTCGACGGCAGGCCGGGGATACCAGGAGTCAATGGAAGGCCAGCGGAGAAAGGCGAAAAAGGTTTTTTTTTTGCAAAATAAAGTATGGCCAATAGGGCCATACTTTATTTAGCATAGAACGGATGTGATGATTGCACTTTTTATCACATATCGTGTCATGTGTCACTCTCATACATAAAGCAGGCAATTTGTTTTTGATGTAGATTTTTTTTTAGTGTTAGACCATTACCATCCGCAGCGTCATAGCTATCGTAACAGGCACAAGGTGGAAACCTAAAAGTCTGAAAGAGACTATTATTTTTAATTAAATGTTTTTACTGTTTTGATCAGGTGAACGCGGATCTCCCGGACCCCCAGGCCCCGCTGTGGCAGGCGGGTATATTCCTGATAGCGCGGAATCTTTAATTTCTGGTAATTATAGACCAATTATTTCGAGAGTTCATAAGCACCATATATTTGGTTTACGAATATACCTAGTTAATGCCTCAATTTTTTTTAACTGAGTAAGTACGAACGCATTCAAATGAATTTGAAATGAAATTAAAATGGTTTATTGCCACAAAAAAATGTAATTTAATGATAAAGCCCAGTTTTTCGCTGACCAATAACATGTCCTGCCATGATTCGGCATTTACGTCAGCAGAAATCGCGCAACTTTTTAGCTCTGTACCGTCTCTGCATAAAATAGTTCAATAGCAAAATATCGCGCGATGGACATATTTTGACATGGTGACAAAATGGTTAACTGTGCTTTCACTTCTAGGACCAAAAGCTGTTACGAAAGGTGACAAAGGAGATAAGGTAAAGTTCACTACCTAATTCTTTTAAATAGGTATAAATATACCAAGTATAAAGATGATAATCTATAATATCTAATTAAGCGTGCGAAAAAAATTTAATAGTACCAAAAGACCTTGGGAAAGCATGCCTATGTTTGTGAACTCATAGTTTTAGAATTTATATTGTGATTGTCATTATAATTTTGTTTTATTGTTAGTCAACAATTTAAACTGACCATGAAATTGCGGTACATAAAGAGATTATAGATATTTACGCTCTAAATGAAGATGTAAACTCTTTATTTACGTAGTATTATAGAAAACCAATTTCTTATTTCAGTTGTGTTGACTTGACTTTCTAATAAAATAATATTTTATTTTATTTAGGGCGAAAAGGGCAGTCAGGGCAACGATGGAGCCCCAGGCTTCCCAGGAAAGGATGGTAAACCTGGAGAACGCGGGGACATCGGCCCATCGGGTTTGCCAGGCGTAATGGGTCCTCCGGGTGCGTCGGGACTTAAGGGGGAGAGGGGGGAGCGCGGGCCACCTGGACCTATCAGCATCACATCTTCTGGGTCGGACATAATTACGGTCAAGGTTAGCTCTTCATTTTTATATTTAAAAATAACTACGATATACACACCTTAATTTTTTCCACAAAAAATGCCTGTTTAGTTTATTCGTGACAGGTTTCGTGTCCTGTTATGCAAACTCGAAGCAAAAATCCGATTGCGGTACCTAGGTTTCTTCTATATTTAGTTGAATTCATTCTATACAACCAGTTTGTGTAGACAGCTATTCTAGTATTAGAATCGACGAGTTTGTTAACATTCGTCTACTTTTAGTTATAATGGAATCACAAAAAAAAAATTACCTACAGCTACACTACCAAATTGTAGTACCAATACCAAAGATACAACTTAAAGAAACTCGTATCAAATAAAAAGTAACTTACAATGATTAGTCCAACGTTCCGATAGAAGTAAAAATGTTTATGTGTGAGATATTCCTTTTAAATAATACATAATAATATATGCACTTACACTTCTAATCATATAGTGATTGTCACATTAAATAGCTAGTATTGAGCATATTTTGGTCTCAGGGCGAGAAAGGCGACGCAGGTCCTCGTGGGAGGAGAGGCAGACCCGGTGCAAATGGACCCCGCGGCTTACAAGGAATACAGGGATTGCCCGGCCCTCCGGGAAGACCGGGCGATAAGGGCGACACTGGCTTCCCTGGTTGGGTGGTTAGTAAATTATAATTTCTCTATTTTGCTGTATCACGAATTACTGGATTCATGTGACCTTAAGGACGGAGCCGCGGTTGCCGGAATGGCTATACATTTATTATTCGTTGTCTGCTATCCACCATTGTATAGGTTCCAGACATCATGAAGACGTTTCAATATTTTTACACCATGTTTAGTGTCTGTCACTTATTTTTCGATCGGAGATGACTTTTTATCAACAATTTAAATACATTACATTACACTTATGTGAGCCCTCCACCGTGCTACTTTCGTATTTCTTTTTTATTTATCTCGAAAATTAAAGGATATTTTTTCTGTTCCGCTACTAGGATGGCCAGGTAAATAGAAAAATTATTTGAAAGCTAAGCAAATACTGGCAATCTATTGATATTGTAGTAAAATATTATTTATTATTGTTCCTTTTAGGGTAGACCTGGGTATTCTGGAAAACCTGGACTACCGGGTGCTGTAGGACCTAAAGGAGACAAAGGCGAACCGGGTGAAAGCCTACTGGATTTTTCTACGGTAAGTTTTACATATATGGGGCATTATCTATAAAAAGGGACCTTATTGTCGATGGCGCTTACGCCGCGCGCCGCACAGCGTCGCGCGGCATTGTGTTAATTTATATCGGAGCATCGTTAATAATGGCTTAAGCGCCATCGACAATAAGGTCCCTTTTCATAGATAACGTCACATATGTGCGTAACATAAAGGACCTATAACACATTGTAATAAAATGACGCAGCGTGTAGGCTGTGCCGTGACTCGTGCATTGCGTTTTTGTCTTAAGTACATTATGATGTGTAAAGAGTGCTTCAACCTCAACATTTAAGTAAGTACTAAGTAAAGTTTCTTTATTGTGCATCATATAAAGTAAAAAAAAAATACACAGAAAGCGAAATACATGCTTAGGGCTAGGTAACAACAGGCGGCATTTATTGAGCAATAGTGTAGCTGAAACCTTATACGGTCAAATAAAATGGGGCATTATCTATGAAAAGGGACCTTATTGTCGATGGCGCTTACGCCGCTCAGCGTCGCGCGGCATTGTATTTATTCGGAGCATCGTAAACAAAGGCGTAAGCGCCATCGGCAATAAGGTCCCTTTTCATAGATAACGTCACAAATAGTCTTACTACTGTTATATAGAAAAAAAAATACTTATGAATTATTTTAGCATATTTAGTTATAGGTATATTTCAATATGCTTATCTCACACAAAACCGCATTATCCACATTGATTACATTTTACACTTCATACATAATTGATGTATTTTGATAAGATAGTCTAAAATCACCGATAATACTTGTCTTGGTGAATACATTATTTAATCCGCTTCTTCGATGATACTTGTCTTGAAGAATACATTATTTAATTCGCTTCTTTAATTTGACGGGAAGACCTCCAACAAAGCTCTCAGCAACGATCGCAGTGGGTTCGGGCGGCGGGTTCCTCACGGAGCAGGCCGCGGGCTCGACTGAGAACTTGTGTAGAACGGCTGCTACACCAGCCATAGCTTGCATTTGACCCAGGCGAGCTCCTGAAAGGGATAAAAAAAGGCTTTAAAAATTTCCGCCAAATTAAACAAAACATTTAAAGTTCTGAGTCCGAAAATTTTTCATTATTGATATGTGATGTGATAAACGCAAACTCAACACTCTCTGATGTTGATAAGTAGAAAAAAGCTCTAAATTGTTAATATTACTCATTAATTATACCGCACCAGAATCTTTGCTAATCCGAAATTCGAAAACAATTACTTAAGGTGCCTTGAGGCATTCACATTTTTACATAAACAAAAAATATGTCAACCAAAAAACTTATTTTATTTGTAAATGTAACCTAACCTTAGGTTAATTGTTTTATTTTACTGTTTGACTGCAAGTACCTATTATTCTAATCATAATATGCTACAGGTATCACAAGTAATTTTGTTTTGGTTTATTTAATATTTTGATACATACCAACACACGCCCGTGGTCCTTCTCCAAATGGCATATAAATATATTTCCTGTTCTTTTTATTTTTTTGGTTGAATCTTTCAGGGTCAAACTTTTCTGGGTCTTCAAAATACTTTTCATCGTTATGAATTGCTTGCGTTGGTATCATTATTTTTACACCTTCATCAATTGTAAGGTCAATCTCTGGTATCGTATATTTAGGAGATCTGCACTCCCTATAAATGAATGCTACAGGCGGATACATTCTCATGCCCTCATTAAAAGCCATTTCTAAATAGTTCATTTCTCTCACAGCGTCATATGTTAATATATTATCGTATTTAAGCAGCACTTTATCAATTTCTTCTTGTACTTTCACTTGACAATCGGGATTAAATGCCAATTGATGTAATAGATAACTTGATGCGCTGGACGATGTCTCAAATCCTGCGCCAAAGAAAACAAATACTTGTGCCATCATAAGGTCTGTATCTAGAGTTTGATTAATTACTATGGGAGTGCCGTCTTCATTTTTTTTCTCCATGGACTCTCCAACCATATCACCTTGTTCCTTAAGTTCAAGCAATAAATCTATGAAATCGTTTCTGCCTGATGGTTTATAATTTTTCTCTTTTAATACGGACAACACTAAATGACGCATGGATTCTTTGATTTCAGGAGCTAACAAGTGTACTTTATCGAATAATTCTGGAAACAGGTACTTACTTGCTCCTCTAAGAGCGTCTACTCGAGTTCTCTGGAATATTCTCTTACCAAGTTTTCGAAACTCAGAATTTTCAGAACTCAGCGAATCCATGTTAATTCCAAATCCGCACGCTCCTATGAAATCGGTGGTGTATCTTGCCATGAGTTCTCGCATATCGTAGGAATCCAAATGAGCTACCTCTTCAGCTAATTGTTGTAATTTTTCTGCCCTTTCAGTAATAAGTGGAAACATCGCCTTTAACTTGCCAGTGCTAAACGCTGGCGTAAACCTTTGTCGAAGCAAACGCCACAAATCTCCGTCCAAAAAGAACAAGTTTTTCAGAAGCGGTTCTGTCAACGTTCTGCCGGGATGTAATCCTCTTGCATAAAAGTGCTCGAAGTCGGTGCTAACTATCCTTTTAGCAATTTCTGGATCCCTTATAATTAGTTCCGGGGTTGAGCTTCTGTAATAACCAACGACTTTCTCGTTGGGATACTTCTTGTACAATTTTGTTGCCGTCATAGCTAAACTAGATTGATGCATAAATTGGCGAAAATTATTCCCGACAAATGCATAAGGTTTGTCATGTTTCACGCCCCGAATCTTCCAATAATTGAACGTCCGAGTACCGTATAAGTATATAGCAATAGAAACCACTATTGTAAGAACTATTATCGTAAACATTTTTATAAGTAAGAGGTACTTATGCCGATGAACTTCAAGAACACGACTGCCCAATCCGGAACATTACCTAACACTGACCAACGCGCGCGTGGTTTAAGAGGCCGGTATCGGCATTAGTCGCAAAAATGTAAAATTGATAGATTTAGTCGATGAAATTGTACACCTTTTGTTACGTAATACAAATAACAAGTACTGGTATCTATTAGCACATCATCTTATCTTGCACTTTGACAGATCATTTTTTTGAAAACAGATTCACTAAATTAGGAATGATTTTTTTTTTTCTGATGGCGCGTAAAGCACTGATTTTGTCGATCTTATTTGTAAATTTCGTAAAGTTGGGACTGCTAAAAATGGTAATTTTGTATTACACATATCCTGTACTCCACCTTTAATAGACTACATTTTTGTTATGTGATATTGAACAAGAGTAAATGAAAGTTAGACGAAATCAATTTTCACCAGAAATTACTTCAAAACAAGTGACAATTTTTCGTGAAAAACGTGTTACTTTCAACGTAATTTTGATTCATTAACAATCTACAACATTTCCTGAAACTGTTCTTATACATCATTTTGTATAATTTACCACTATAATTTTTTGATGAATTTTTAAAAACTGCCCCTTCTCGTCATATATTGCCGGTGACGCACGCTCGGAACCTCATTATTAAAAGGCAAGATGATAAGACGTGCTAATAGAAACCAATACTTGTTATTTAGTTAGATATTACGTAACAAAAAGTGTATAATTTCAACGACTAGGTAAATCTATCAATTTTACATTTTAGCTCTAAAATCGTTAACGAGCCCCTTAAGTTTAAAGATAAGTTTAGAGTAAGTAGGTCATTGATATACATATAAACAATACTGTGCTATTGCTAAAATAGTCTCACGTTATTAGTAAAATATTATGTATATTGTAATTAAATATATTTAAACCATAGTAATTGTTTGTGCTATAAACCCAGAGGCGTATTCCGATTGTAATAATTGATTAATTAATTTGATATACAATCGCCCGAAATGAATATTTAGATTGCATGAGACTTTTTTATATTACGTCGGTGACAAACAAGCATACGACCGGCGTGATGGTAAGCGGTTACCATCAGGCATTGTTTTTATGGCTCGTTGTTTTCAATTTAACAATTTTAGGTTTTCTTATTGCATACATCATTTTTGATTAGGTATAAAACCGGTTTTCAAGCTGTCAAATATTATTAAATGCCATAAAAATATATTTTTTACGGACAGTCGGTCACTCAACTCTAAAGGTCATTTAATATTGATCCCCAAATTAGTGTGCAAACTCGTACTACCTACCCTGGTACTAGTCTTAAGATTATTGAAACATTTCTGTTTATTTAGCTCAAAGGTGAAAAAGGCGACCGAGGTTATGACGGCGGACCGGGCGTTCCAGGTGCCATGGGCCCTCCCGGTCCCCCAGGCCCCAAGTCCGACCCCGTCCAATACCTTCCCGGGCCCCCGGGCCCTCCGGGACCCCCGGGGCCGCCTGGTGTCTCCCTTATCGGCCCCAAAGGAGAACCGGGAATGAGCGTCTATGAAGAACACCCCATACATGGCAACACCAAGTTTTTTGGACGTCCACGTAAGTACCTAATTCAACTTTAGGCAATCTTCAACAGTTTCAAAATACCTATGATTCCACATCTTTATATGTACCTAGCTGGTTATAACTTTAAAAAATAGTACTTATTTTAAAATGAAGTTATTTATTCTTGAGCCGAATTTGTAACTTTGACAATAAATGAACCATTTAAAGCAGCGGTCGGCAACCCGCGGCCCGTGAAACTGTCACTTGCGGCCCGCGAGCCTCCCTGGCTATTTTGTATGTAATATTGACAAACGACAATGCCTGCTAAAGTCATAAATATTAACAAAGTGCGGCCCGCGTCAACTTCGTTAACTACTATGTGGCCCTTGGCTGCTAAAAGGTTGCCGACCGCTGATTTAAAGTATTATTGTACATAACTAAGAATAAATAATAAGGAGGTGACTATGGACCCCGTTAGTAATTATATTAGATAACAATAATTTATAACTAATTCTATATAAGTACTAATTAAGTTATAAATTTAATAGCAACCAGATATCGTAAGTAGGTCAGTTCATTTGATCGCAGATGTTTAGGGTAGTTATGAAGTTCATCTATTTAATACTACCCGGTACCCGGCTTCGCTCAGAGAGTTGACATGTCAAATGGCCCCCAACATTCCAGCATATTCTACAACATTCGAGTTGTGACAATGATCTGGGATCCTGGATTCTAGACTATATCCGAATATTCGACCACATTCTAGAATATTCTGGGTCGTTCTCGAACATTCGAACCAGCACGACGGATCTTGCTTTATATACGCCTACCAATGGTAGCTCCGCTCCGAATCTACAAAAAAAGGCTTCGAATGGTCCAGAATATTCCAGAACATTCGAAAGTGTTCTGGAATGTTCCACAATGATCTATGTAGGATGTTCTCGAACATTTACAAACATTCCAGAATGTTCTGATATGCTGTGGAATGCTCTCGAATCCTTCCGAATGTTCTGGACTGTTCTAGAAATGTCTAGCCTCCGAGACCCGAGACACCACACCAGGTACACATTTTTTTAGGTATATATTTCACGATATATTCTGAACTTTCGTCTAATAAGTTAAGGTTCAATATTCAATAACAATACGACTGCTTCTGATGGGTCTAGGTCTAGGCGAAACTTTCAGCCCTTATATCTTCAAAAGCACACGCTTCAGGTAAAAACGGGAGACTTATTCATGGACGGGAGATAGAGGGCTACCACACCATATCCTCCTTGGTCGTATCGAAGCTCGTCTGAGTTTTAGCGGCACGCACATTGTACACTTGCTTTTATTATATGTATTGATTACCTTATCAACTTAGTTGGAATGAGCGACAGTTAGTTAGTGCTTCTGGGTATTTTCCGCAAATCGACAACAATTGTGCCTATTTTGCGTGAAACGAGGTAGCGCTACTCTGGAATGAGCGATACAAATAGGTACCTATCTAACTACAGTGTACTAAGTCCAACACTTAAAGTATACCTAATAGTTATCTTATACCTTTAATCTTATACCTACAATAGTAATGTTTATGTCACTAATAATTTATTGACAACATTCATGCTGCTCTCAGCGGTTAAAGCTAGCGCTCTTGACGAACTTAAGGCTTTAAGGGAGTTGAAAGACCTCAAGGATAAAGATCGACACAGAGATGGTAAGTAATTAATGAACTAATTGTAAGTAATTAGTTAAATAAGTACATAGTATTAAGTGAAATTAATTTCAAATGGTCGCTCGGGGTATTGAATTTTCAGATAGGATAACTTTCATTTCGTAATTATAATTAAAAATTTCGCTATCTAGAAGTACACATTGTTCGGGGTTACTGTACAGGGTATATTTGTGATTATATACTTCGACTTCATAAAGTTAAATTTTCTTCGTGTACCAAACGATATTTTCGCCTTATCAATATCATTGTTCAAGTTAGTGAGATTCAAATGCAGTAGGATCAATAGTGGTAAGACACTTACAGTACCCGGCGATAAGTATTGCACACGTACGTGCCTGTTATGTAAAAAATAAGATTTACTTATACCAAAGCTCTTTAGAATTTAAATAAATGTGTATTAAATTTATTTATTGCTTTTTAATTATAGCACAACCGGTGTATGGCGCAAGCAGTCAAAGGACAGAAGAGGCCAGTACAGTTCAAACTGTACCCGGTGCAGCGGTTTTCCAAACTACAGAAGAAATGATGAGGGTATATATTCCTTTACTTAATACATAAATACCTATAATCACGCTAATTTCCCGGAGGGGTAGGCAGTGACCACGTATTTCCGCTTGCTACGATGCTGACATACCTTTTTCGCTTCCGTTACTTTCATAACATTCCTCATACGCGCTCGCTGGTTTAGGGTGCTCTTGACCTGGCCTTTCTTCAGGGTTTACCCGATCTGCTCGGAGAAAGTCCGCTGAGGTCTACCCCTTCCAACTCCCTCTACTACTTCTTCCTTATACACTCTCTTTGTCAGCCTTCTTTCACTCATTCTTTCCACAACATACCTTTCCCAAATTTTTGTCACTACATCTTCGTTCAGTGTGGACTGATACATTAAACAATAAAATTGAAATTATTTAAAACTTACAGCCGTCTGCTAACGAAATTACATTTTATTAAATCAAGAAAAAAATCATCTCCTAAGCAACTGAGCTGCCGAAACTTGCTCGATCTCGGTGCAAGGACGCAGCAATACGTAGAAGTGAGATGGAGATTTAACCGCACAATACGACATAATTATTTCTTATGGTGATAATATATTATCTAAATAATTATGTATTTCTCACTGATGGGCCGCCAT
Source organism: Cydia amplana (assembly GCF_948474715.1). Classification (NCBI taxonomy): domain Eukaryota; kingdom Metazoa; phylum Arthropoda; class Insecta; order Lepidoptera; family Tortricidae; genus Cydia; species Cydia amplana. The sequence continues at coordinate 12,289,140 of NC_086079.1, read as the reverse complement.
TTGCGAACGAAAGGTCTCACTGGCTCAACTTTAACACCCCGCCTAATATGGCTCCACTTGTGTGGGGTAATTATTCAGAGCTAATTCATTAACTATATTTATTAACAATCGCTGTTAATGTTATTGAACTAGGGACTGAACTAATAAGTTGTAAGAAATTTGATAAAATGCCGATAAGTAGCGATTGACAATTTGAAAATCAAACGATTGTCGATTATTTTTTATCGAAATCGATAACAACGTACTACATACCTAATACCAATGAATGCAATCCTAATTTATCCGATGTAATTATGCTATAATTCAAGATCATATTTTCTGCGATTGAAGTTTGAGGACTAAAACCTGAATTTAAGTCTCAAAAAAACTGAAATATTAAAAATCATACAATTCTTTGTTTTGTGATTTATTTGAGTATTAGTTACCTAATTAATGAAGATAATATCTTTGGAATAAAAGCGGATCCCTAATTAATCATCCGTGCCTTATTCTGATCCCAAAATCGAATATCTGTTGATACTTGATCGATAGGTGCCATCTTTAAAAGTAAAATTACCTACTAAATGGTTTTGCTGTCCCAACTTAGGTATTTACTTAATCCAGCGAGGCTTGAGTTCGTAATTGTGGTAGGTGTTTTTTTATTTGTTGTCTGCGCGTGGGGATCAAGCAAAAGATTATTATGACTTTCAATACTCTGATAGAATAATAGGGTATTTGTCAATTTTTTTTATTAATGGTATCAGTCGATCAGCCGGGCTAGCACATGATTGGCGCGACAGTATCTCGCGGCGAGATAGACTACCCGTCCCTCTTTTATTAACATGGTTAGAAAAAGACGGGTAGTCCATCTCGCCGCGAGGTACTGTCGCGCCAATCATGTGCTAGGGGTGCAGGTTTGTTTTGAGGATCAAATGTCTGTATGGGACCCATATATTTTTTTATATTTTTGAAGTTTATTATCCCATAAAATAAAAATATAATAACTAACAAATGCAGTAAGGTCCAACTTCCTTGTACGGTGTTTGAATTTCGAACTCTTTCGACTTTGTTAGTTACGCGGTATTGCACTATCCCCGATGATATCCCATATATTTTTTAAGTTTCCAATTGTATTGTGATAAATTGCTCATTTTCTATCTATTTAGCTAGATTAACTTAGATTTATAAAATTCATCATATGTCAACAACCCTATTATACTTGGTCAACCAGATCTTGACAGTAGAAAAAGGCGGCAAATTTGAAAAATGTAGGCGCGAAGGGATGTCGTCCCATAGAAAATTTTAATTTCGCGCCTTTTTTTACTGACGAGATTTGGTTGATGGTATGTACTGTTGTTCTTGGATACAGCTGGCATCATCAAGTCCTGTGGGCGCTCTGGCATACGTCACGGAAGAGCAAGCTCTGTTCGTCAAGGTGAACTCCGGCTGGCAGTACGTTCTTGTAAGTACTTTTTACAATACCATACAAAACTCTTAAGACTCGGACCACGCTAACTCTGTACGGCATTTGCATTGTCACAGTTGGCAATGTGATCATTAGATAATGTCAAAAATATGACTCCCTCGCTTTCTTATGTCCAAGTCAGTGCAAAGTTAGCTGAGACGGACTCTATTGCACACCTCACACTGTTGAAAAAAAGGTTAAGAACAAGGAAAATCAATACATTGTTATTACTTTTGTAATTAATTACACCTTATTAAATTGTAAGTGTAAGTGTATGACCACGGGGACAACGCCGTCCTCGAAACGTCGGAGGTAAATCTTAAAACTTAGATACGCGATTATTTCGGGACTTAAGTCCCGGTGTACAATTTAATAATGTGTAAAAATCGTGAATGTTTAAATCAGTGTTATTAATTACACTGTTCTCATGCAATGGGCACAGGTTCTTTAACTATTAACATATTACCTACTGAACATACTTAATTTTATTAGAAGCAAAATCTGATCATGTGATGTATCATCAGGTATCATGAAAGCCATTCCGGCATTCAAATGTATAATTAATGTGTAATTTATTGTTCTTGGTCAACTATTTAAACATGGTTAATGCACTTAAGTGCATTAATTTCGTTTGAAGGAAACTATTTTAAACTCGTTCACATAATAATGAATATCTGCAGTACTTATACGTGTATCATTCATTTAAAAAAACTCTTTCGATTGTCTTCTAGCTCGGCTCTCTCGTAACGCAGTCACCGCAGGCCCCAGCGACGCCTGCGCCCGCGCCTCTGCCAATGCCCGCCGCTAGCTTGGTTCATGAAGCGCCAATGTCAAACTCGATACATAGTCCGTCTGATGTACCTGATGGACCTACAGTAAGTACCTATTGCGATCATTGTGTAACTCTTGTTATCAAAGCGCAACGACGCGAGCGCCCGCGCCTTTGCCAGTGCCGGCAACTAATCTGGTCCATGATGCGCCACTGTCAAACTCGATTTCGACACGACACAGTTCATCTGATGTAGGTATCTGATAGCGATTTATACAGTTTCGTATTATAATATAATCAATTTGCCCTTAGCTCCGGATGGCAGCGTTAAGTGATTCCATGTCCGGCAATATGCACGGCGTGCGTCGGGCAGACTACGCGTGCTACAGGCAGGCGCGGCGCGCCGGGCTCAGGGGCACCTTCAGAGCATTCCTCACTAGCAGGTATGATACGAAAGTTCGTGCGTCGAGCAAACCTCATCATGCGCAACTACGTAGTTTACCAAAGTCTCACAACTTATTGTAAATATCAACAGATCAACAAACTTAGACGCTACAGTCCGCTTCGCCGACCACCATCTGCCAGTGGTGAACACCCGTGGTGACGTCATCTTCAAATCTTTTGCCAGCATCTTTGACGGAAACGGAGGCATCGTGGCTGGCGCTTCCAGGATATACAGCTTCGATGGAAAAAATCTGATGACAGATCCACATTGGTGAATAAATTTTCTTTGTGATACTTTAGTTTAAGACGGTCTAGACTAGTCACCTCTATTCCCTTCCACAAACAGCAAAGGTGATGTTCCCTTTGTTTATTCTAAATTCACGTCTTCTCCCCGATCACTTAATTGTGATTCTAAAATATCTAAACCCAAGTTAAACTATAATGACTGCGAATGCGGCGCCATAGCTAATGCATACAATGGTCCAACCGGCATGTTCCTTTTGGTTGTTAGAATGCTCATCTACAACATTTTCAGGCCTCACAAGATAATCTGGCACGGCTCACACGCGAGCGGCGAAAGAGCGTTGGACGCGTTCTGCGACGAGTGGACCTCCCATGACCCGCATAGGTCCGGGTTGGCTGCCTCTCTGTATTCCCATAAGCTGTTGTCTCAAGAGAGGTAAGTGAACAACTCAACACAGAATAAGTTTTTGGCAAAAATTTCATTTTTGGTACAAGCTTTTATCTCTGACTGTACTTTTCTTACGACAGACAACTAATACTCATCGAGACCATTCTAAAAACCCCTAACACGATTAGGTTGCGTTGTTCCATCTCAGGATTCCTATGGCCACCTTCTGTCTCCATCATCAGATCAGCTCGATGGTACCATAATATTGCATTGTCACCCGACTTGCATGTATATGCAAAATTTCAGCTCCATCGGAAACCGGGAAGTGGATCAAATTTAACTTGCAAGATTTGATTACAGACTGACAGACAACGGGACAGGTGAAAGTAAATAAAAACTTGTAATAAAAGCTTGTAATAAAAGCTTGTAAAAATGGTTGCCTTTGAGAAATTCATCATTCTGTAAAGTGAAAAAGAACGGGAAATTTCATACTTACCTATTATAACAAATTAAAACATTCTTGCTTAAAAAAAATACCCTGCCATGACAATTGCCATGCTAATTTTCTTTTCTACCCGTGTATCATTTATATTCGTTTTGTTTCAGGTACTCGTGTAATAACCACTTCATAGTCCTTTGCGTAGAAGTGTCATCCAAAACCATGCGTAATAAAAGAGAAACGCCAAGGTAAAATATCTGTTAAGTATAACTTAAAATATGATTTCAAACAGAATCCATCGCATTTCTCGCTCCAGCCAGCCTATTATGGATAGCTTTATCCATCTTTATCCACGTGATAAAATAACTGTCACTGTTTAACACCGTGGGAAAGAAAGTGACGGACACCGTTTTATCACGCTGTCACGTAGACAAGAACGACCATCATATCCGTACAGATTTGATATATCTATCGTACTTTAAATTTAAAAAAATACTGGCATGGGAATTTATATTAGGTAAATGGTTTTTATTTCACCTTGTTAATAATGGGACTATAAACCTAAATTTACTGAAATTACCCAAGGTGTTTTTTTGTGGAACATGCAAGATTTGTGATTGTGAGGCGTCTTTATTGGAACACTTAGGTATCTCATTTAAAAATAGTGTCAATATCGATATTTTATATTTTACTCTTCAAATTTTAAATCAGCTACATAATATATTTCTATAAACTTATTTATACCTACCTAACATTTATTATATTTTCAGGTTCAATATGACCAACCAACTAGACGACGAAGATTACCTCTACAACGCCGAAGAATACCAGCAGCTGCTTAACGAAATATTTGCTCAACCTTTCAGAGAAAACTAGGCGGCATTTATCCTTTCACACCCAGACGTTGCCTGAACTTTCAGGCGAAAGTGTACCCTCCGGCCCGGACGTAAAGTAGAATTTACAACGAAGAGATGGCTAATAGGGTTTTGAAATATAATTTTAAATGAGATTATTCGAATCAAGTGGTCAAACTTGGTGATCGTACGAGATTCCTATTAAATTATAAGCTTATCATGCGAATTGCTATCATATTTATACGTAAGCGTAATTCTATCGAGAAATTGTTAGTGTTGTTGCTGTCTGTACATCCGTTTTTTTATACTTATATAGTGTAGATATATAGTATATAATGCGTATCATGCTTTTGATCTTTTCAGGCTTTGTTTTGTAACAAATCTTTGACAAAAGTCAACCGAATTGCAATAGGTACATTTCTTTATTCAGTATATAAATTAAATAATTTATATACTGAATCGGCCACATGACACATCAATGACGCGCCGTTTTCGCAGCATAATGTAGAAATGGATAAAACGCAATGCTTATTAATACACCGTTTATAATAATATTACATCAACATTCGGTGTATTCGTTCCTTAACATTGTATAGAAAAATAAGTGAAATTGAAAATCTAAGAAAACAATACAATGAAAGAAGCAATATGACATCAAACTATAATTGTTGCGTTTGAGAATAAGACTGTAAATACTTTGTATTATTTTAATACTAAGTGATTTCTAAAATAAAATACGTCCATGGTATTATATTATGTGTAATAATAATTTATCATCAAATATGACTTCATAATTACATACATTATTAATTAAAATCCAAAGATTGTGTTTTGTATACTTTAAAATTAAAATATTTTGTTAAATTTCAACGTATCGTCATAATAATTTAGCGAATAATTGAATGATTGTGAAGTTGTCTCAATTTTACAACGGAACCCCGCAACTAGTTTTAAGCCTAGGTAAGTCCACATGATTGTATGTAACTTCATGTTCATCTTGTTTATTATCAAAAGGATTGACGGCTGTATTCGAACTTTAAGATACGTCAAATACTAGAGATTGAAACGATATGGATTGGATATGTCAGTGTAAAACAAGTGTCAAAAGTGACGCGTTTGTCTGAAGAAACGTCACTTTTGAAAACTGACATATCCATTCCATATCGTTTCAATCTCTAGTATTTGACGTATCTAAAAGTTCGAATACAGCCGTTAGCGTCAATTGCCGTCTATTCTATGGTAAGACGAAAGCAAAGTTAGCGCGTATTATTATTACATTATTAGGAAGGATATTCTTTTTGAACATGAAACTACATTTGTGGGGACGTAGAAAACATAGATAAAGTTCTAATCATGTCATTTTGTCTATGCAGTCGTAATATTTTAGTGCCATGCCATTAATAAAAGCTTGTAGCTTTTAAAATAAAAAGACGTACAACGTTAAGTCACGCCTGTAATTTAATATCGTACCAATTAAATTTAATGTAATAATATTTTAGTTAAATATATAAATTATTAGTTGAAGAAAGATTAAAAAAGTACCAGTTTATTGTTCAAGATAATGATTATACCTACCTATTATTAATTCTAATTATAAATATAATTTACTAGTCGAAATATTCAATACGTTTTATGATTGTATATAACTGTGAATTAATTATAATTACTTAAAATAATTTATGCTAATGTTGGATTAGTAAATACGACAATATTTATTCAATTTGGTATTTCGTAGTTGATTGTTAGGCAACAATGAGGATTTTTTATTGAATGTTTTTTGCTATTTTTGGCGGTATTGGACTTCAGACCTAATAAACAGTAAGTGTAAAGCCTGAGTGGACGCTCGAAGCGGAGCGTTCGGCGGGGCGTGCAGCGTGGCGTCGAGCTCCCAGGTGATTTGAGCAACGTGCACTAAGGCCGCTCCTATACGCTTGCATTTGTTTAACATGCATGGTCTAATAAAACATGGTCTTCTCTTCCCAGAGTGTCACTTGCCTACGTCACAATAACATTGCCACTTTATTTCAACATAACATGTTACATGGGTACATTATATCTATGGTTAATAAGTTAAAATATTTCTTTATAATTTTATAATTTTCATTTATTTGTATTTTATCTTAAATTTTACAATAACATGTCATTTTTGATTATTCGTTAGCAATATTTTCGACTCACGAAAGAAATTTCAGACGTTCGGGTAATTTTGTTTACACTACTGGCAACACAGGATAGCGCTGTCACATTTGATAATCCGCCATTTTGTCTCTGACCGTCATCCTTGTCGAACGCGTGTTAATTGTTATTTCCTTCTCGCTCAGTGTCAGCAGTCGCAGTGTTTTCCAAACTTTTCACGTCGTAAGCTTGGTAATTAATGTTTTGTTACGAAAATGGTTGGCTGCTCTATTCGGAACTGTAAGAGTAGGGGTGAAAAGGGCAGTATAGATTTGTTTTATTTTACTATGTTTCTACATGAATAACTTAGAATTAATGCCGTTAAAATAATTTTCACCGTTGGTTAAAATTCTCCCACATTTTAAAGTTTGAGAACCTGTAAACAGCATGATGACGTAGGCAAGTGACAGTTAGGTCATTCGCGAATCTCGGAAGAGAGTACCAGTCGGAGTATATTATTATACCATGTTTAACATGCACGCCGCACGCCCCGCCCCGCTGCACGCCCAACTAGAGCGTCCACTCAGGCCTTACACTAAGACGTTTAAATATCGAAATTAAAAATGAATTCCATCTCCGTCTTGCTTATATCGAGTTTTAGAAGTTGTCATTGTTTTAGGTTATGATAATTTTGTATGTTTTATGTAGGTATGTGTTAATTTTAGTTTGTGTTTCTATCAGACACATCTGCCTTTACAGCGCAACTCATGCAATTTTAGGGCATAGCGCTTGAAGCAAGAATTCAAACACAAAATAAGACCAGTGTGGACAGATCTAAACCTTTTAAATGTGGATAAAATAAAATGAAACAAAAGAGCTATGAAAGAACCAATAAATACGATACGGACATAAAACGCCTATAAGATTTTACCGAGCAAAATTGCATTTCGTTGTACCTAATTTTGTTTACTTTTACATACCAAAAGCATTTATTTTAAATAATTCTGTCAGTGTGCGCTTTATATATTGAGCAGAAGTTTTATGTAATATACAAACGACTGCATGTATACAAATAGCTATAAGTCAAATAAATGTTTTCACTACCGTAAAAGGACTTTGATTAAGCAAATAATTTTATTGATCTAGATCTAAGTACGTACATGTCGGAAAAGCTTACCAGTTATTAACAGCCATTAAAATTCATGGAAATTAGCAGCTCGCTGTACATTTTGACAGGAAAATGGGAGTATCTTCGCTCTTGTGCGTGTTTCTACTATGAAGGTAAAACTTCATTAACTCTATTATAACTCCATATTTTCTGAAAGATATTGTAAGCTAAGCTAATCAATTCTTTCACATTTTTTCTTAAGGGCTCATTTAGACGATGCGAGTTTCATTACATTGCAGGTTTTGATCGGTCGGTTGAATTGGACGTAACCAACAGTGCGCAATGTAACTAAAATCGCATGCGAGTTCGCGCGCCGTCTAAATCAGCCCTAAGGGTAAAATGCTACATGTGGTACGAGTAAGTACTTTCTTAAACTATGTACAGTTAGCCTCCAGAGCAGAGGTCGTCGACGGTTCCTGCATACAAACCTCTACCCATGTAGTTCTCTATATTATTATTCACGGGCAAAGAAAAAAATTACAGTCTGATAGTGGTCTTAGGTTTTCTGCTCGCTCCAGTATCAAAGCCTTTGTGAGGTTGATTTGCACCTCACTTACCTCACCGCCTCGTACCTGCGGCTGGCAGGTTAATTGATTCCTAGCTCGGACTCCTTATTCTGACAGACACAAGTCTAAAAGGGCTTCACTTCATTGAATTCTGTTTGCACATAAGCACTTGATGGAAGCGACAGTATTCTAGAACTGACAGGTAATTACTTAAGTTCTGTTCCTCTTCTCATTCAAATTTTAATAGTTACCAGGAATCTAAGGCATTGCCTCTCATATACTCTGCCTATTAAATCCATGCTTTTAAATATTTTGAGTAATTAGGTAGTATATGTGACGTCCCACGGTAAAGGTACCTTATAGCCGTTGGCGCTTACGCTATTATTAACGCCGCTCCGCCGCCGCGCGCTATTATTATTGCGGCGCTATGCGACGTAAGCGCCAAGTGCCATAAGGTACCTTTTGCCGTGGAACGTCACATATAACGATTAAAAATATTAAGTGCCTACTTCTAACAAAATTTTATCAATTTTGATATCAAATTTCTTAGGTACCTACGTTAACTTGTTGCGCAATCAATTGACACCCGCGATTTACCTATATATAAATAGGTAAATTGCGGGTAAATAGGTATACCTAATGAGCCATAATTTGGAACCCACGACCTCTTTCAACCCACCTGTTTTTTATTTTTTTAAACATTTCTTTGCAGCACGTACCAGGTATCAAACTACGAACTCTTATTAGGCTATAAAAAGGCCCCGATTTTATTAGTCTTTATCTAGATCTCGATAAATCCGACAAAGCATTTCACCGCGCTCTGGGGAGCTGTAATCCTGGGCTAAACTTACGACCGGGAGCAACAAAGCCAGCTATAACAAAGTAAACTTGTTTTAAAGTCATGAGTGATTGGTGCACTAAATAAGTTCTAGAATTCGATTTACAATGAAGAAAATAACACTAAGTTCAAAATAATCAGTGCTCAGTGGACCAATAAACAAAGTAGTTTTTAAAGGACGTCACGTTTAGGAGGGCTCCAAAATCTGCTGGGCGCAGGTATTTTTATTATAAGCACTAGTTTATGGACGTATAATATAGTAGGTATAATTCTGCCTGAACTAACTTCAGTAGTTTTATAAGCGGGCATCTCGCTCGTTTCTTCCCAGAACGTGCAGAATGTGGAATTAAGTAGTTAGCTCCTGGCAGTCTAGCATGAGTTACGTTCTCGCGCGTTACCTATTTAGGGTTCTCAATGGTCATCAACGCTTAAGTGGCTCCTCCGATGTTGCTTATGAGCGACGGTGACCGCTTTCCATCAGGCGGTGTCTGCTCGTTTGTTGACTAATATCACATAATAAAATTGTCTGTCTGTGCCCAAATCTCTTCTCAGCATTTGAGGAGGTAAATAAATTGTTAATATCGTAGTGTTTATTTTGTTCTGATACGCATACCTACTTTGATTTTAAAATGTCATATAAGGTAATGTAATGGTGTTAGAATGGTGTGTGTGGTGTGATCTGTAGGTATATGACAGTAGGTACATATTAAAGCATACCTATGTAGGTAAGTGACACTGTGGTGAAATCTGGTTGCCTTTTTCCCCTTATACCAATTATGTAAGTTTATAAATAAGTACTTACCTTGTTATAAAATTCAATTGTAGAATTAATGAAACATCAAGAAAAAATCTATTTTAGCGTTGTTCATCCTTATTTGAATCTTCAAAGCCACTTTTACTACGTTTGATTAATTTCTGATTGTTACAACAAATTACAAGTGAAATAAACTTTAATACACTCAAGTTATGGTCGGTGTCGGAACAATGAAACCCACTTTGTTTACCATTGTAAACATAAAGTGGATTCCTTTGTTCTCTTTGCGATGTTAAGAAAATGTAAACAAATATAAATGAACGTTTACAAGTTGTAACGCTTTTTAAGTTTAATCATGATTTATTATCTCATTGTTTTATAACAGCCACTTGGGAAATGCAGCCTATGCCGAACAAACGACGTCAAATATTATAATGAATTACATTCTATTATATAAAAAAATCAATAGCTATGAGTACACATCGGTAACTCGTGGCATTTAGGTAGCACTTAAAAGATTAGTGATGAGCTGATGAGCACACATCGGTAACTCGTGGCACTTATTAGGTAACACTTGACAGTTTCTAACAGACTAGTAATGTGACAATGTTCTTCCTATATGAGTCGAGAAAAAGAAACCACTAAAAAAAGGAATTAATTAAACTAATCTTTTAAGTGCTACCTAAATGCCACGAGTTACCGGTGTGTAGTTATGAGTGTGATTTTGGTTCTACATTTGCACTCAGTTCAAACTAAAATTCAAGACGTAGCTACGTATATATTCATATGTTTTACTTCAGCTTTTAAGTAGGGAAGTCAGACTTATTAATTGATAAAAAGTATTCAGAAAAAAACGATTTATAGAAGCACGCTGCGCTTATCTTACTTTAGTTAGATTTTTTAAGCCTTACTTCACAGCAGTTTCAATTACATACAGTCCTTTTTTACTAGGTAAAAAGCTAGAGCTGAGCTCAGGTGTTTATCGCCCAGCAGTCCAACCTTTACCAATCGAACAGAAAAGTTTTCATATTAAAGTAAGAGACGACTTTGCCGGCGAAAAAGGAATTTTATTCCTCATTGCAACGTTGCTGAGTCCATTAAAAAGTAAAATTTGATTGCGTCTGTGAAACCAGAGACTTAATAAAAAGTTATCAGAGGAGAGAAATGGGTAAGGTGCGTTACTGCGTTGGGGTAATATTGACAGGGTTTTTTATTAGGTGTATGATGAAAAGTCACCCGTAATGCTTCGGCATAGGGACAATCCCTGATCTAGGATGTACTCGTAAATAAGATTTCGGACTAACACTAAGTTTATATTTTTTTCGAAGTGAAAACTTCTTTAGCGGCGCTGTGCACTTTTTGTGATGGAGAAAAAATGTTAAACTCGCGAGAGGGTAAGACGTAAGATGTCATTGAGTTTTCACTTCTGTCGGCACTCCCGGAGTGCAACCCGTTGTTTTTTTTTCTTTCTTAACATATTACAAAATTAAATAAGCTTTATGCAACCAAGCTTTTAACATTCAACCAACCCTTAGCTGCCCATAAAAACTTCTTACAAACTTCCTCAGTCACAATCTACTAGGGCTAAAACTAAAACAATCATCACCATTGAATCGCAACTAATCCTGTAATTACGGGCGCGGGTAGGTATCGGAAAACACTGACCCAGGGGAACAAGCAGGATCACCAGTTTTATTGCATTACATTAAACTCGGATTGGCTTGATTAGCAACCCTTGCGTTAGACGTAAATAGAAAGTAAAGTTCCTGATTTTTCAATGCAAGTAGGCATGTTTTACTCTTCGGAGTTCCTGTAACCTGTAACAGTTTCATATTGTTTTATCTATCTAATCTAATATAATGTAATGTAATACCTTTAAACGAGCAATTCTTGTGTTTGGGGTTTTCGGGGGTGAAAAATCGATCTAGCCAGGTCTCATCTCTGGTAAAACGCGCGTTTTCGAGTTTTTATACGTTTTCCGATCAAAGCTCGGTCTTCAGATATTTTATATTTAATATTGTCAATATCTGTGTCGGACCGTTTTGCTTTTTTTGATATTTTTGTTTTTTAAGGTCTAGCGCCTTAAAAAACAAAAATATCAAAAAAAGCAAAAGCCCTTCAAAAATGGCCAAAATAGCCTAATTGACTATGCCGCAATGAGAGGCGTGGTATTCAAAACTGATATCAACTTGCCAAAAAACCAAAACGGTCCGACACAGATAATTTCATAATCATTTAGATTTCCAAATTTGGTTACGATTGGTTAAGTTTTGGAGGAGGGAACAGTCGAGTACGAAACCTCGATTTTTGAGATTTTTTCGCAGGTATTTTCGCCTTGTCCTTATCGCACTTGTTTTAGGAGCCGCTTCCGTTAGCGAGACGGGTAAGTATATTTACCTAAAATATTTAAATCTCAGCCCCTGTTTCGTCTTAAGTCCCGTTGTACAATTTAATGATACCTACCTTTAGCAAATCAGCTGCGTTAATGCATTGTATATATTACAGTCTATATTTCTTTTCTTTATACCGAAAGCAATCATATATTATCAGAACTGAAAACATTTCACTATAGCTACTATGTTGTAAACTACATAGCATCAAATAACATGCAGTGTAATTCATACTGTTGCGGCAACTATGCTATTATCTGCCTTTGTAGCCTCCGAGTTAAATTAGTTTGAGGTGCTATGAGTAAACAAGTTAAGTATGTTACCTACGGATATGAGAGTCTGTCTTCGTGTTACAGGGGATAATAAGTTGTGCGCCTTGTACGTTCTAGAGCAAACTGTTAACTACGTTAGCGACAAAATAACTGATTATATTTTGTAAAATGTTGTGCTAGTTTAATTTAATAAATTGTACCTAAAATATGACTTATAAGTTACTAAGTACTTGTTCTCAAGTTGCAATGACTATCACTATAAAGATTTTAATTTTACGGTCATAAGAAAATTGCACAAAGAAAATTAAATCACGATACCAAACAAAACTATTAGGTAGGTACTTAAATCTAGTTAGCCTAAAAGCTTTATATTATAGGTATGCGATCTACACATTTCGCGCATTTATTTTATAAAGATTATCGTTAAGGTCAGACCAGCTATCATGGTCGCATTTTTATCACCTGTCATGCTATGCGTCACTTTCGCACTAACATATTTGTTAGAACGTGACAGCCATGGTGACAAATGATAAAGAGCCGGCCATCTTAGCCCTACAGGAGTACCTTGGCTCGGCGAATAATCACATACCTAATTAAATTAGGAATATTTTAAAATATTGGTCTCTCACGGTATTTTTGTAGTTAAAATATTTGAGTAAAACATTATTAACGAAAGAAAATGCAGTTGCTAATTTTCGCCGGGTAGTTATTAATTTTAACTTCTGCCGACGAAAGCGTACCTACGTCGTAGCGTCCTTCTCAAAGCATGTCAGTAAACATTTTAGTGCTGAAAATAGTTCGTTATTTTGTGTAGCTATAAACTATCACCGTTATTGCAATATTCAGAATTATAATATTACTAGCTGTTGCCCGCGACTTCGTACCCGTGCTTTAGTATATATTTCCCCATACAAACTTTGGACCCCCATTTCACCGCTTTAGGGGATGAATTTTGAAAAATCCTTTCTTGGTAGACCCATAGACCTTATAAGGAACCTACTTGCCAAATTTGGACTTTCTAGTCCCAGTGGTTTGGGCTGTGCGTTGATTTAAGTCAGTCAGTCAGGCCTTTCACGTTTATATATATAGATGTTACTTGACTTAAAAAAACAACTAACTAACGATAACGGTAAAACGATAATTATAGACTGTCAATATTATGTTATGGATAATTAAGTGTATTGACAATCTATTGAGATTGTATTTTTAAACAGTAGGTATGTCTCGGATGACATAGGCAAAAGGTAGCCGCCTTTCGTAATTATTTACGTATAACTGAAAACGAAAAAGGTCGGTATTCTGTAAGAAAAAAACCCGTATTTAGTACATGGTCTCTGTTAAACTTTTGAATTGTTTAGATAAATCTGGTTTGTGTTCAAATAAAAACCTAGGTTTTTTTAAATACAAGCCCAAGTTTCTATGACATCATATCTAAAGAACTACACTTGGTTTTGTTATTAAATCCTCTTACAAAAGTTTCAATGGTCGCCAACCAAAACGGGAAAACTAAACCGCTTTGCGACTTCCCCTTCTACTCTGAAAAGCGACTCTGTATTTCCGCAACGTCCTATCTTACCAAATTTATTATTCCAAGAACAACCTTACTAAGTTAAGAATAAGTTACATATTTCGGTATAGGGCTGAACACTGTTGTGGTGTTTGAACTATAAGTAGTGGAAATCTCTTCGAATCTGTTATAAAGTCTATTTTCAACAAGGGCCTACGTAGTTATACGGGTGGACCACTTCAAATCAGAGGTATAGTAGGGAACTATTAATGTATTAATGTATTGTGTGTCAATTCGACTTTTCATATTTTTTCTTTGCGCCACCTACCGTATATTCTGATTCTTTTGTCTCCGATACCCAAAGGTTGTCTGGAAGAGATCGCTCTTAAGCGATAAGACCGCCTGTTGTTACCTCTATTGTCTTTGTTTATGTTATTGTACATTTATTGTAAACTACGTGTATGTGAGGTGTGCAATAAAGAGTTTTGTATTGTATTGTATTGTGACCATATAATTAGATGACAATTTACATAGTTTAAAGACATCACATGCCCAATATTTGCATGAGAATTAAGGTTTTAATTCATTCTATAATAGTAATGTAACCTTTAGCTTACGAATTACGAATCCGGCTACCACGTGACAGGCATAGCCTAGCACAGGACTAGGCTATGCTCTAACAATTGTCAATGGATCTGGAGTCTGTGCGGAAAGAGAAGAGTTGTGAAATATATGGGATCCAATACATTCTACGACTCTTCTCTTTCAGCACAGACTCTAATAAGGTTTTTTCTTTTAAATAAATATTATTCTTATTCTAATGTTGGTCAATCAAGCATACAGCCTCACCTGGTCGAAAGCGGTCAGCTATGGCGATCTACAACCCAACTTTACTATTATTACTGACATGTCGTTTTTTCATAATGTGAATAAGTATATCCAAAGGAGAAAATGAGGACTACGAGTGTATGGGAAAGCGGTCGTCCCATTTCCTCTTAAAGAAAGGTATTTCTCTAAATCACGATTACATCTTCAAAACCTATTTGGATTAGCAATCCCGTTTAGCTAACTCCCAGTCTCAAAGCAATCGCAACAATCGAGTGCATTAATTGAATCGAAGCCAGTTCCTATCTGCGGGGATTACAACAATTGCATTTGGCGACCTAAGGCTACTTCTTAGTCGTGATTGGGGTTTAAAAATAATCCGGATCGATCGAATCCGCCAATAAAGTGAAGATTTAGCCGTTCTTCGCTTTTTACGCACTGTATCTGTCACTTTGCTTGACAAAATGAGTGACGTTCGCCACCGCATTACTGCCGAGATTATACGTTTATTTTAAACTGTCTCATTTTAAATATCACTGAAATGGACAGTGAAAGCGCCCACGTCAAGGCCGGACCGCAGCACTAATATCGAAACAGTAATGCAGCTATAGTTGCCATTCGAACGTCACATTTACTTATACATAGGTACATACGTATTATATTTTTCATGGTGTGTTGTGTTCATATTATGTTGTGTATCATATTGTATTGTTGTTGTTGTTATTGTTGTGTGTGTTGTGTATTGTTGTTGTTGTTTAATTTGTCATTTTTTTATTTAATAGCTATTCAATTTGATACAAGTGGATGACTTTTTTTTTTTTACCTATAAAAAATTTACCCACTGTTTTTATTTTTCTATCTAAGTTTTTTCTTCTTCTCAAATATGAAGAACCAAATACCACACGTAGGAGAAAACCTAAAGCTGCCCCCATTCCCAAGCTAAAATCTGTGTTCGCGAAGCGGCAATATGTTTCACAAGCAGCCCACTTGTATAATTCGGTTGATGCCACACTATCCATCTATCCACTCCAGCGGGCTCAGCACGGTTCCATTTTTATCCACTATCACTAAGCCCGTCACTTTCGCACTTACATACTTGTTAGAACGTGACAGGCATGGTGATAAATGATAAAACTGCGACCGCACTAGGGCAGACATATAAATGTAAAAAAGGAGTCCGGAATTGGTTAAATAATTTAAACTATGAGCAAACAGAGTTATTATTACATTCTAATACTCGGTAATAGATATAAATTAAATTCATTTTATAATTTTATTGATAATTGATCTACATACTTATACCTATCATTAACATACGGTCTCTCACACACGCACATATACACACACACACACACACACACACACACACACACACACACACACACACACATTATTAATATAGGTAATTTAACATAACTCGTAACAAAGCATAGCCTATTATTTTCCTAATGTTAAAACAAAACTTTCGTACTATATACTAAAATAATTATTACCCCTATATAAAGTACTCTCAGATTATTACATTACATTGAATTGTTAACTGTTGTTACTTTAGTTTAATTATATGTTTTAATGTATTACTTTCTGTACCTACATAATTAACGAGTATTCTATTGGTTTGTATACCCTTAACTTGCTGCTGGAAGAGCGGGGTCTCCTGTCACAAGTATTGATATACTTACTAGGAGGTCCCAACGCTTTCTAAATTTGTTACACAATAATCACTGTGACCAATAAACGATTTTTCATTTTTCATTTTTCATTTTTAAATATTGTGCTTTTATTTTATTTTATGTTAAAATTATTAAATTGTCAATTATTTGCATGCCGTGTCTTCGACTGAATACTGATACTTACATGTAAAACCTTTTCTGTTGTCATCTTGTACCATACGTATTCTGGCAAATAAAGAAATTCTATTCTATTCTATTCTATTCTTATTTATTAAAAGTGTCCTTAACCATTACTCATTTTTTTTAGCAATTCACTTGTTTTCACTGTAATTTGAATACGTGCACGCGAATCAGGTTCAGAAGTTGGACGTCAATTAATGAGCTGCTTGTGTGGGATTAGGTATTACGTGTGCCTGTGGTTGATTTCCCTCGGGCCCACACAATACACTGGCCCGACAACGCTTACTTTAATTGCAAAAGTATTTCTCTGGGACGATTTTCATTAGGCTAATGCGTGCCCACATTACAACAAGACTAACTTTTGATACCGACGAATCGCTGCGGAGTGGCGTGATTAATAAGGGTTTTTGGGGATCTGTTAAAACGAGCTTAACACCCATTTTGTTATGCTGGGGATTAAGGCTGTTATTGGAATGTAAGGATTAATAGGTTGTTTTAAGCGTGTAGCGAAGAAAAGTGTTAACCGTGGGTGTTTAAACTGAAAAAAAAGTAATAAAGAAATACATTTTTATCAATATTTATCCTAAAACCGATTATTTTGGTTACAAACGTACCTTTTGGCCGGTGTAACATACACTTCGCAAGTCTCCATTTTTGTGTAAGTAGTAACAAAATATATGTTAATTTATCTAGTACTAAACTTGATATTTTGGATTTAAACGACTGGAACCACTGGGAATATTAAAGCATAAATCGCAAAATATTATTCGAAACTGCAGAGTCAACTGTCAATACATTTTATTATTAAGCAAACAATGATTTATAACTCAAGATAGGTTATAGGCGTTCCAAAATTGAAGCGCTTACCTTGTGACAAATTGGACAAGTTGCCTTTAGTCGCGGCTGGACAAGCGAGAAATGTGGACGTGCTAACGATCACCCGCACACCGAAAGAGAAAGAGACAACCTTATGTTTCACAACGAGTGTGACAAAGATGGATGGAATGAGAAAATTAATCAAAAATAACAGATTTTTTCCTAGGCTCTGATATAAATATGGAAGTATTTTTTGTGCTCCTCAAGTATGAGTATAACCTATCTATGGTTATTTAATATCATTGTAAGCAAATAAATCTATTTATTTTATACGCACTACTGAACTACGAAGTTTGATGACAAGTTTAGTTTAGTTGGTAGCGAATTTGATCCCCATGTCAGTGTAAATTTGTCCCTAGCGACCCATTTCACGAAGCTACAAGTTGCAGTTTCACAATTTTGGCCAAAATACGTCTCGTTATAGGTTTGAGCGCTTGTCAAACTTGTTGTTCAACATTAATGATTTCCATTTATTTATTTTTACAACGAACGTTAATTATATAAGAAAATATGAAAGAACGTAAACCCATGAATAGAAAAACTAATTAGTAGCCAGCATTACGCACCTTCCGCAGTGATCGGATCTGGGGGACTATTTGTGTTAGTTGTAATTTAGTTTTTATTTAATTGTAATTTATTTTATAAGGTTAATTTTAGATCGATCAATGTGGTAAAACGTATTTGTTTTTGTATTTTGTGGCTTATATTGTAATAAAAGAAAATATTTGCGGGTATTTGAAAGAAGCTAATTTTCAAATATTCAAATATAAGACATATAAAATTCACGCTTAGAATTTGAGAGCTGTAGATAGCGCTATAACGGCTCCTTATATTATGATAAGAGGTAATTCTGGTTCTCAACAGTTGATGTTTTATAATTGAAGTATCAAAAAAATATGGTGCTAAAAAAAAGCTGAAGTACATACAGACACAGTATGCTGTGTCTGTATGTACTTCAGCTTTTTTTAAAGTCTTTATTCTTATGTGTTGATTAGAGAAAGGCGTTAATTTTAGGATTTATTAACTTCTGTATAGTCGGGAGCTGCGGTGGTGTAAATTTTCTCCTTACTTCGTTTAATTATGTTATACAGAGTTGGCAGCTTGCTTCCATTTAGTATTCTTGATTTAAATTGCAGTGAAATGAGCTCATTTTTCTAAGATACGTACTCGCTCTCTGAAGGTTACGTATGATATCAATGATATATCATTAAATTTTATTTAGTTTTTAATAACTTACCAACTCATTTTTCTTGTGGTTTATTATCTAAAGTTGAGTGATGATAATGACGAAGAACAGTTTACCCACTAATATCTCATTGAGTTAAATTGCGTACGTATTAATGATAATTTATATAAAAATTGTAACGTTAAAATACCTACTTGTACTCGTATTCAGTGACATTAAAAAATTCATCATGTATACCTAACTTTTTACATAAGATTTATCTAGTCTGATCATGAAAACTGAAGCGCTTGTGAACATCTTCATCTGAAGATGTTTCATGTATACTAATTAAGCTGCCATGTACAGTTTGCAATATAAGCTGGAAAAAAATAGAAGCATGTATATCAAACTTGGCAATAACAAGAAAATTAGCCAGATTCTGATTTAACTTTTTGTTGCAGGTTTGATAGGACTTTGAAAATCGCTGACACTGATTGGTGCATGCGAATTGCAATGAAAGTCGTGCGTGAGATGTGCACCAAGACAATCGTTTAGGTCGTTTAACAAGATCCACACCATAACAAAAGATCAGAATCAACCTCACGGAACCCACGGAGGCCACTTAGCAGCGAAACTTACTTAACTTTAACTTTATACCCTTCGATGTGTGGAGTGTTTTACGAGGAGATGTCGGCTCCCAGCGGGGAGGTTCATTGTCGCGTACGTTTAGATGATTACTGTGTTGACTCATGAGTTCCGTGACGCGGATTCTCATTCATCTGTCTCGATCGCTTACATATATTAAAATAAAAGGCAGTCCTTTTATTACGAGTACCTATACCGTTTTCTGTATGAATTAACAGCCATATAAATGTCACAAAATGTGGCACCGAATGACATTAATTGAATATAGTATTTCAATTTGATGCTAAATAGGGCCCAATTATAATTATAATCTTATTTATAGAGGATATATCGTCACTACACCTTATAAAAAACAAAGTCCCCCGTCGCGTCTGTCTGTCTGTATCAAAGAATATAATACTCACTGGTCTGTATGTTCGCGATTCAATTAAAATGCTTTGTATTTCACTAGTCCTTCAAGTTTCACGATGTCACGTCACATGCTTTGACAACATAATTCAACGCGTGGTCTGAGCTCTGTAATAAAACGAAATTGCTGGTTATAAAATAAAACGTCACAAGGGATTGTTCCCACGTCGTTTTTAGCTTCATTCATTTACGCAACATTTCATCCCTACTGTAAGTCCCTAAGGTAATGTCATGACCTTAAGAGGAAAGTGGACTACCGCTTCTACGATACGTAGTACCCCTTTTTCCTCTCTCGATATTGACTACATTGACATTATGAAAAATATTTTTACACAATAATACCATGCCCCTTCAATAGTTATGACTCTTCGTTTGACTTTTTTCAGTAGTAGCAGATACTTTTGGTGCAATGATTTCATCCGCTACTATTTATTAATTCTGACTGTACATGAAGTTGTGTAAAAATACTTCGTATAATAATAATAGTAACTACCCAGAAAGAAAATAGGAACTACGTAATCAGGGCGAAGCTGTTTTAACCTTTCCTCTTAAGCATTTCAGTTTGATGTTACACTTTTATTTTATTTGAATTTTTACATACAGAAAACCTAATCTAACAACTTCACTTACAAATTGGTGGGTGCAATAAGGCGTCGACAAGGGCCGCCCGAGAGCCCTAAACCTTTATAAATGGACCCTCGAGTTCTGCGAACACTTGGGCACCAGAAGAGCGATCTCCTTGTATTATGTATAAGTTATTTGGAAAAGAAATTCGTTTTATTTTTACACATTTCTGTGGAATCGTTTCGGGTACAGTAGGATAATTTCTTATTTTACTGGCTATAATATGTATGACCCGGTTATCAAAATCTCTTTTATTTCACTTGTCATTATAAGATAGTTCTAGTTAAGTCGTTGAATCCTTTCCTTATCTATATTTATTTTATTTCATTTCTTAGTTTGCGATTTTAGCTGAATTGGGACACAACAATTTAAACCCGTATTTGACGGTTTTTATTTACCTTGTAAAAAACACTAGACACAGTATCCGATGTGTTTCGAAGTGTATGGTAAACATTGCAAATTATTTTGCACGAATTGGAATACCTGCATAGTCGCTTCGTGTAGGTACGTAACGTTTCACAAAGTGATAAAAGCATTTTCAAATTCGACTATATTAAACGAACGCGGAATTTGAATACGAAACAATAAAAGTATGCTTCAACAGGAGTTTGCGCTAATAAAGTAGTAAAAGTATGAAATGAACATATTATAAGTGCATTTATTTTTTAAGCGCCACTTGCACCATCCCACTAACCCGGGATTAAACGGTTAAACCGTTAAATCAGAGTCAAATTGCACTGGTAACCATGGTAACTACAGGTTTAACCGGTTAACCCCGAGTTAGTGAATGGTGCAAGTGGCGCTGAGTGTCTCTTTTATCCAGGGTCGTTTCTCAAAAAGTTGGCACCGCCAGGTTAAAATTTATGTTTTTCAAAAATTATGCATTTTCGCATTTTTTTTTTATTGAGATCGTTAAAAGGCAACTTCAACTATTAGAAAATATGGAAGGGAAGCAATTACTTCAATTAGTTTAGAAGATATAGGCGTTTGAAAATTCAGGTGAATGACATCAAGGACAGGTGAAAGATATTTTGTCCCCAGGTTATCGATAGTAGAAGCAGGTTATCGAGAAATAAGTACAAATTCCACTGAAAATATTGACAGGTTATCGAGAGGCTTCATTAACCTGTGTCCGTTGCCGTTAACCTGGTTTCTTGTCATCATTCACCTGAACTGAGTGTCATTCACCTGTCCATCACATCATTTTCAATGCCTTCTAAAAATAATCGAAAAATGTGTCATTTTCTATAAAAAGGGACCTTATTGTCCACTACGATGATTACAATAGTATGTTAAAATTTTGGATTTTGACCCACCTCACCTTCGATACGATTCCCAATTTAACAATAAGTTTCTGTGAATAAGTAAACATTCAAACTTGCTGTCACCCTGGCAGTACCTAGTGGAACTCAGGTTTGGTGCAACGTAGGCACATGCTGTTTTGGTCATCCAACTCGTCTTGATGAGCACTTGGGAGAGCAGTACCCAAGATAGCGCTGATGCTGGACCATCGCAGTACCTAGTGGAACTCAGGTTTGGTGCAACTTAGGCACACGCTATTTTGGTCATTCAACACGTCTTGATGAGCACTTGGAAGAGCAGTACCCAAGATAGAGCTGATGCTGAACCCTCGCAGTACCTAGTGGAACTCAAGTTTGGTGCAACATAGACACGCGCTGTTTTGGTCATTCGACACGTCTTGATGAGCACTTGGAAGAGCAGTACCCAAGATAGAGCTGATGCTGAACCCTCACAGTACCTACTGGAACTTAGGTTTGATGCAACATAGACACACGCTGTTTTAGTCATTCGACACGTCTTGATGAGGACTTGGGAGGGCAGTACCAAGATAGAGCTGATGCTGAACCCTCGCAGTACCTAGTGGAACTCAGGTTTGGTGCAACATAGACACACGCTGTTTTGGTCATCCAACACGTCTTGATAAGCACTTGGAAAAGCGGTACCCAAGATAAAGCTGATGCTGAACCCTCGCAGTACCTAGTGGAACTCAGGTTTGGTGCAACATAGACACACGCTGTTTTGGTCATCCAACACGTCTTGATAAGCACTTGGAAAAGCGGTACCCAAGATAAAGCTGATGCTGAACCCTCGCAGTATCTAGTGGAACTCAGGTTTGGTGCAACATAGACACACGCTGTTTTGGTCATCCAACACGTCTTGATGAGCACTTGGAAGAGCAGTACCCAAGATAGAGCTGATGATGAACCCTCGCAGTACCTAGTGGAACTCAGGTTTGGTGCAACATAGACACACGCTGTTTTGGTCATTCGACACGTCTTGATGAGCACTTGGGAGAGCAGTACCCAAGATAGAGCTGATGCTGAACCCTCACAGTACCTCCTGGAACTTAGGTTTGATGCAACATCGACACACGCTGTTTTGGTCATTCGACACGTCTTGATGAGGACTTGGGAGGGCAGTACCCAAGATAGAGCTGATGCTGAACCCTCGCAATACCTAGTGGAACTCAGGTTTGGTGCAACATAGACACACGCTGTTTTGGTCATTCGACACGACTTGATGAGCACTTGGAAGAGCAGTATCCAAGATAGAGCTGATGCTGAACCTTCGCAGGACCTCCTGGAACTCAGGTTTGATGCAACATAGACACACGCTGTTTTGGTCATTCAACACGTCTTGATGAGCACTTGGGAGAGCAGTACCCAAGATAGAGCTGATGCTGAACCCTCGCAGTACCTAGTGGGACTCAGGTTTGGTGCAAAATAGACACACACTGTTTTGGTCATCCAACACGTCTTGATGAGCACTTGGAAAAGCGGTACCCAAGATAGAGCTGATGCTGAACCCTCGCAGTACCTAGTGGAACTCAGGTTTGGTGCAACATAGACACACGCTGTTTTGGTCATACGACACGTCTTGATGAGCACTTGGGAGAGCAGTACCCAAGATAGAGCTGATGCTGAACCTTCGCAGTACCTAGTGGAACTCAGGTTTGGTGCAACATAGGCACACGCTGTTTTGGGCATCCAACACGTCTTGATGAGCACTTGGGAGAGCAGAACCCAAGATAGAGCTGATGCTGAACCCTCGTAGTGCAAGTGGAATAGACTTGGTGCATCATAGGCATACGCTGTTTTGGTCATCCACCACGTCCTTGGAGAGCAGTAGGTACCCTAGATAGAGAAATCATATTCTTGGGGATCGTGTAGTTTCTGATTTAATACAAAATTGAAGAAACTTGATTTTAAAATTCTTCCCGCCGTGTACCGATATGTGTATTTGGGTCCGGCTCCCAGCCCCAGTCCCAGTCTAAGTCGAAATCGAAATCGCCAAACGTGTACTATGCGTCGTTGAAGAGTTCTGTTCTGATCATCATCAGCAGTTCCACTTCATCAAATGCGACAGTTTTTAATGAAAATGCTTGATTTTCTGATGAAAACCCAAAAGTCTCTATACGCATGCCTTTAAGATTTGAGGAGTTCCCTCGATTCCTCATGGATCCCGTCATCAGAACTCGAGCTTGACAAAAATGTGGCTTAAAAACTTAACTTGCTTAACAAACAACGAAGAGGACAAATCGCCAAACGTGAACTATGCGTCGTTGATGAGTTAAGTTCTGATCTTCATCAGCAGTTCCACTTCATCAAATGTCACTTTTCTGAATGTATATGCTTGATTTGTAAATCATCATTCTCTTGCCCTTGTCCCATTTACTTGGGGTCGGCGCAGCATGTCTTCCTCTTCCATACCTCTCTGTCACCCGTCATCTCATCATTCACTTGCGTTCGTTTCATATCATCTCTCACACAGTCCATCCACCTTTTCCTCGGTTTTCCTCTCCTTGTACTTCCCTCCACATTCATTCGTAATACCTTTCTCGTCACATGACTTTCATCCCTCCGCATCACATGGCCGTACCAGGCTAGGCGGTTTGCCCTTACTTTTTCTGTTATGGGTGCAACTTTCAGGCTTCCTCTTATATACTCATTCCTTATCCTATCCATTCTTGTCACGCCACACATCCACCTTAACATTCTCATCTCCGCTACATGCAATCTCTTTTCATCCGTCACCTTTAGGGGCCAACACTCTAATCCATACATGACGACAGGTCTTATGACTGATTTATAAATTTTACCCTTCCACCGAAGAGGCATTCGGGCATCGCAAATGGTTCCCGTGACCTGTCGCCATTTCATCCATCCAGTGCTAATCCGGTTTTTTACGTCACGATCGATATTGCCATCGCACTGTACTAGCGAACCGAGGTACTTGAAGTCGGAGCTTGATTTGTAAGTAAATAAAAACACAAAAATCATATGTATGCCTTTAAGATTTGAGGAGTTCCCTCGATTCTTCATGGATCCCATTATCAGAACTGACCTCTCTCTCTATCATCTCATCACACAATAAAAGAATTGAGCATGTTTTCACCTTTGTACAAAATATTTTAATATGTCTAAAACTAAAAACCCTCATAAGGTACCTTTTCCCATGGGACGTCACAAATCTACTTAATCACTGTTTGAGTATATGTAACGTGGATTTAAAATAGTTATCGTTCACCTGTCATATGGCAAGTGAATGACGCTTCATTCACCTGCTATTGCATCATTCACCTGACTATTGGACAGGTTAACGAGACGTAAGACAAAAGTACACAAATTTGAATAATATGCAGCTTTAACAGATAGGATAGTTTTTATTCCTAAATTAACACACAAAAGCGATATAACCGCTATACAATTATATAGTTACGAGTATTAGTTGTGGTATCAGTGTCATTAACCTGCCGCAAAATCTCATCCACCTGGCAGTTTTAGCCAGGTGAACGATATGCAGGTGATGGGGAAAATGGCAGTTATATCGCGAATACACAAAATGTATTAGCTTGATGAACTCCATACTTAGGCATATAAAACTAAACTATTGATTACGTTTCATATCTTAATAGTAATGCGATAGGTTACCCAATTAGCAAGATATCCACGCCAGGATAAAGAGTACTTACCCATTACAAACTCCAATTTCCGATACTTTGTCGTTTGTGTTTTATTTGCGGAGCACAATAACCACGTCTTCGTCCTACCAGGAGATAGCTGATGACTGACGCCTTCAGCACGTGCGGAGTGAGACGGGAAAGGTGCGGTGGGGGTTATACAATCGTCGTGAACGTGACGCGACAGGTGAATGTCAAAAATTGCCTTGGACAAACTTTGAAGCCGAATAACTTAAAATATAAGCATAATATTGTTATGCGATAGTAATACTTTAAAAGTTAAGGATATATGTTAATAACATCCGGCAATGACGTTAAATTAAGTCAATAATTTACGTGGTTTTCATAGCTCGGAACATCAGTACCTCGCGTTGGGACACGACAGGTTAGCGGATAAACGTAGTTACAAAATTTTTTTTTGTAATCAATACCTATTTATTAAATCTTTTTCAAAGTAAAGTTTTTGCCTCTGTGTAAAAAGTCTCTCTAAATATGTGTTAAAATTTTATATATAAAAAACATAATGAAAAAAAAGTTCTAACATAAACCTATTGACAGGTGGCGGTGCCAATTTTTTGAGAAACGACCCCAGGCAGATTTGACTTCCACTTTGAAAAGGTAAATTGTGTTTAATAATTAGGCAAAATACAATACACTTTAGCTACCACAAAGTGGCCAAGTTAAACACGTTCACCCAAAGGGATTTTATCCCAGTCGTTACGAAAGACAAAAGCGTTACGGTCAATACGGCCAAGGCAATCCTTCTCAATCAATGTGTCGAAGGGTTTTGGAGTTTGTAGGCAAAAAGGACGTATGGGCTGGAAGGGCATTTTCACAAAAATAATAAGGACACGGCTTGTTGACTAAAGGTAGGTGTTATAGAATGCATTTTTTTTAGTGTTATTCGAATAAATTTAAAATAAGGTATTAGTTTTATATCATATTTGAGTTGCACATCAATTTTAATTTATTATTATAAAATTTGCGGTAAAGTATCTTGTTAGAAATTCATTGACGTCCCCTTTTCTGTAGTGAGTTACTTTTACCACCTGAACACAAAACAAAAAGGAACAGGAAAATTCGATGTAAAATTTAAGACGTTTATTATGAACAAAAACACCTGTACTGAAAATGTTAGTCAAAAATTTTAATATTGGATATTTAACAAATCAAAAAATCTTTTGAATAATACATTTTCCTGAAACCGTCCTGATTCACAATGGCACATGCGTCATTTCAATATGAGAGGGCAGTACGGCGCAGTGTAATCAAAAAGCAATCAGGCCATCGGCGGGTGACGGGACATTTTACCTGGGCGTTAAGAAAAATTTCCTCTCATCGCCAGTGGAAAATATAGTTTTTATACCGGAAAACTAATTATTGCTGCACGTGGTCTTATTTTTTTTTTACACTTTTGATAGAGACGTAGTTAATTATACCTTCTGATGTGACTACCTTTTGCAAGTAGCGAGGGTAAACCACTCGTCGCGCGACCCTTTCTCGTATAACAAAAATATTACCTACTCACGTCACCTATTTCTGTTTAAAGCCAAGTGCAAGAAGGACAGATGCTGTTACTATCTATCACAAGGTAGTAGTAGAGGGAAAGTAGCATCATGTAGCCAGAGGGGCTCCGCGAAAACCGAAATTCACTCTAATTACGCCTTTATTGGAGTAAAAGAGAAAGATCCCCGCAATTTGCGAATTTCGGTTTTCGCGGTAGCCACTCAGGTTGAAAGAGCCGCTTGCATTATTTCGGTAGTTTCATAGCGAATTTTGTAAGAGTTAAATGTTTGTAGGTGACGGAAAATTAGTGTTTTCACTTAATAAATAACAACACGCACAAAATCCGTTCCTAAACTACCAAAATAATGCAAGTTGCTTTTACAAAACCTGAGTCCTTCATGCCAGTTTTCCCTCGGTACAATTAGTAATATTAAACAGGTACGACTACGAAGTACGAAGTATCCGCACAGGTTCGTTCCTGCATTGAATAATGCTGCCATCTATTGGACAGTTCCGACATGTGACCTTTAGGAATCTCTTTGGTAACAAACAAACAGCTGATAGGCCCAAATTAGAGTCAGAGTACACCGACGGCGAGGTATGTACTTGCCTTTTGTGTTTAACTAGCTCGCAGGATGGACTAATTGCACCTTTCGTCGCTCCATTGGGTAGTGAATGCATCCTGTAGGTATGCCTAGCCAACCCTAGCACATGATTGGCGCGACAGTATTTGGCGGCGAGATAGACTACCCGTCTTTTTCTATGTTAATAAAATACTGATTTGCTTTACCGAATAGCTAACGGCGAACTTTAAACAGTAATACGTAGATATGTAGGTATGTTCTAAAGTGATAAGTCAGGGTTTTCACCGACAACTAGTTTTAAAAGCCGTATCGCTCAACCACAGATGCTCATTCTAATATCCTAAATGTGCTCCTGGTGTCATTCAACTTATTTAACTTTTAGAAAGCTTACCCTAATTGAAAGCATGAGGTTCATACTAACTCCGACATGGAATCTTGTTAATCAAAGTTTGTAAAAAGTGAGAATATTCTAATTACACGAAATACTACCTCGATATAACAATATGTTATACAAAACAGGAGCCAAACATACTACACATACAAAGTATACTAATAGAAATTTATAAAAATCATTCCGAACTCTCGTAAAATATATCGATAAAATACTATTGAGGAAAACAAAATAAACCGGCTTCGTATTCTGTTCAAAAATGTTGCCCCTCACATGTCTTAATCTATGGATATAGATCAGGGATGTTGCGGATGCAGATTTTTTGACATCCGCGGATGCGGATGCGGATGCGGATATTTAAAGGCTCACATCCGCGGATGCGGATGCGGATGCGGATGTCAAGATTAGGTACTTAAAAAACGTCAAATATTACATTTTTAGTAATTTTTTATTAAAAAAACCGAAACGTTTAGTATTTGAGCAAGAATATAGGTGCGTTATATTTAATAAACAGTAACTTCGCCGACTTTTCTGGATCTAGACGATTTCGTTATAGGTAATGACGAGGTAATGACGAAATTACCTAGCACTTACGCCGCCGCTAAGACGTTCCTGTACCGACTTGTTCGACATCCGCATCCGCATAAGCTCCGCATCGATTTTATGCGGATGCGGATGCGGATGCGGATGTTGAAAATAATGCGGATGTTCCGCGGTTGCGGATGCGGATGCGGATGTTCGCAACATCCCTGATATAGATATCTACAAAGACCTCATAAGTTCAGTGGCTTTGTTGCAAAAACAACTCTTTTCTACAAAACGTAAGTTTAAAATTAGATTATACCTAAACGTAGATACCGCATATTTGCTTGAATGTTTACTCACACAGCCTACCTCGAAGATTATAATAGTTTGTTTTGTGCTTGTCACAATTTTCGTAGCTGCTTCATGTTTTTTGACACACGATAACGTAATAGCCCCCGTATTCATGAAACTTAGCAAACCATAAACTAAAAAAATATAAATATTAGCACGTATACTACTAAAACGGGATCCTGCTGAAAACCGTACCCGCAAAAAATGGGATTTTGCTGTGGGAAAGAGCCCTAAGTAGAAGAATTTGCAAAACAGATTTTTAAATGTTTTTTTAATAACTGTTACGTTTATTATATTATACACGGTAGGCAGTACTGTAGTCTTCGATTGCGTGCAATAAATAAAAAAACAACGGGTTGCACTCCGGGAGTGCCGACAGAAGTGAAAACTCAATGACTAGTCCAAAATGTCTGCAGCACTATGTATAATAATTGACCCATCCTCCTTTCTATTGAAAAACTTTAGTTCCGTAATTGCTGGCCAGTGAGCTTAAATTTGTAGCGTTAATTGTTTAAAATTCGAATAGAAATTGTGAAGTTACCTTGCAGACCTCGCATCTAAATATATTTGGTCATGATATTTTGAGTTTTATTCACCAGTACTAGAGTTCACTTTTATTAGCGATTTCATCAAGATGTAGCTTTATTGAATTATATTTGAGTGATATAAAGTTAAAATGTAACTGTGAGATCCTCGTATTTCAGCCCGTACAAAATTAGATTTTCATGTAATGTCATTGAGTTTTTCTTTATTGATTTAAATGCCATCTAAATGAGTGGCCATCTAAACCTTACGGTCACGTGATCGCCTTACGCTGTCTCGAGTTTATCATTTTTTCCCCACCTTAAAAAGTGCCCAGCGCCATATTCGTGCATATACGTAATTACGTATGTTACATTTATACATACTCGTATTAGCAGAACATGTAGTTTATTGATAATTTTTGGATAATGTGTTTTTATCCAAAAATATGCTCAACCTGACCTAAACACCAGATGCTAAATTTATCACATCGTACTATTGAAACCCTGTCAGCGACATCTTCAAATTATGTTTATTTACCTGCATGTTTAGCCAGTTATGTAACACTGTTGGATTTTTTCACTGTGGCACTGTAAATAGTTCATCTGAAGCAACCCCGAGTTATCCGCCGATATGCCCAGTTATCTGCACTCGTTCATCCAATTCGTAATAAAAGTGGATGGTCGTCATAAATTTCGGCGACGTCCCTACTACCGTCGTAAGCAGGACTGCACGGTCATCTTCTGCAGCAATCAAATCGAGATCAGAGCCGCGTGAGAAGAATTTTTATGTAAACCCTACAAAGCCTTTGGGATATAAAATGCGAATCGCCCTAAAATTGGTATTGGGTTATCTTGATTGATAACATAGATCTAGACATTGGTTAATATAGGGGTGCTTTTGGTAGGGTCAAAGTTATATACGACACCTTTTTTTTTAACGGTCACAATATGGACAACATGGAGCAAAAATTCATATTCATACCAAGACAAAAGTGAACAAACTTTAAACAGTGGCAAAGAACGATGAACAAACGAACGAGTAATGAAGTCTTATAGAATTCCCTTCCTGTGTCATCGACAATTTTAATTTTGCGGGTTTGCGCAGTGTAAAATGAAATAGGTAGTTATAATGTTGTTCTTAAATACCTACAATATTAAACATTTTACACACCAAAGCGTTTTATATTTTATTTTAATACTTACCTACAAACAGAAAAGGAAATTACACCACCCATCTAATAACTAAAAGCAAAATGGAGCCGAATAGACCCTCAGATGTAGTACGCTAATTGTTTTCCATCGTGTTTTCTCCGAAACGTTCGTTATTTTGTTATGCTACCTACTTCAGTAAACCTCAGTAGTTTTTGTACTGACTGAAATAGCAAGACACGTTCGTACATTTCCGTGAAAATACGATGGAAAACAATACACTACATCTGTAACCAAATCGTAAAATGTTGTTTCGTTTGTACAAATCATTTTCAAATTACAAAATACATATTACCTACTCACCCAGAATGTTAACATAATATGTATAACTAACACAATATAGTTTTATAGCAAAATAGTATGATTTACGTGCAACAAATAAACTTATTCCACATAAATTAAGTAGCAGCAAAGGACAAATTAATCTGTACACTAACAGTTGCGGAACTTGTGACCAAAAACATAAATTAACTGTTGAAGTTTCAAAACTACTGAACTTTTTTTAAAGTCCATGAAAGTTCAGGGTTTGTGGCAATAGCTGGGTTTTGAATGGTAAAGCGCGAACTTTTTACTTCCGACCGGGAAAGTTCTCCCGGCAGTTCGAGGGAGCGGATCGGATTTTAGCTCCTTGCAGGTGTTTAGCCTTTTTACTTTAACATATTTACTTCAACGTTTGGGTCATACACAGATTATAAAACAAAAGTTGTCACTACTGTGGACAATATCAGTTAAAACAGCTTTGTGTGTATATGTAATGTAAGTAGGTAGTGATTTGACCACACAGGTTAATACAAAATGTGTACTCCCCTTTTCTATTTTTGCGGATAAAGAAAAGTACGCTTAATTTTATTCCGGTTTTTTCTTCCACATAAAAAAAACAATACCTTTATGTTTTACCTTTCAACGACATCTCATTAGACCAATATATTGCCAAAACATTAACAGCGGAATAAGATATTTTTCATTTCAAGACGTAATTCTAATGTGATACTAAAATGCGGAGATATTTTCCCAAATTTAGCAAAAAGTTGCTGCGTTCACAAGGTTTTTCCCGTCTCAGAACATCATTTTAAAATTGCATATTAAAACCGTACATTACTCAAAACTGCAGCCGCAAACTCATAAGTTAGCGAGACGTGAAAAACAAGCCCGGCTCCTTTAGAAACGACGTCACAATATATCAGCCAATCTCAACGGCTGCGGGATGCATTTGAATATTTCAGACTTTCTGATCAGTTTGGCTTGAGGCAAACATTTTTCAGGGGAATATGTTCGACAAATGGGCGCTATTGGATAATGCTTTGAGGTTATATCGTTTGAATGTAAGAATATACCGCTTGAATTCGTTTGAAATTGTTTACGTATTCGGTAATGTCGAAATCATAATGTACGACTAGGTGCGAGGTATATTGATTTTACTTTTTGCAGCTATTGTTATATTTTACACTTTATTGACTGTTTATTCTTCATTTTATGTCATTTTCTATAGATTTATTCATCTCAAGGAAATCTACATAAATTTGTAATATCGCCTTGATGACAACGGAAATATATTACAGTCGAAACTTTTTAGCAGCCTGATAATAACACCCCCAGCTACTACAAATCTACAGCCCACAGGGAAAAACAAAAACGAGCACGACTGAACATCAACACGGCCTAATTACTTTTTGTTTTGTAATTATCCTTTTATCTTCAATGGGCATATCTTTAATCAAAAGAAAAAAGAATTTACAAAACAATCAGGTTTACTAACCAGTCTCATTTTACCGGTCAAAAAGGCCGAATATTAAATAAGCCTTCGAGTACTGTTTTCTTCTTACCAAGCACCCATGGTAACAGAATAACTGACCCATTAAATATTTTGTAGATCACCGGCGAGTTCTTCAAGTAGGTGTGAAATAAGGCGATGGATGTTCGATGAAATTTCAGACCAACAACTTTCACATTAATTTTTCTGTTAATCTTTTAACTAAGCCCTACAGAACCATTGAGCTACTATTTTGAAGATAACAAGCCATCGCTTAGCAACTTCAAATTAAACGCATTCAAGATTTCTCTGCTTGCTCGCAGTGATATAATTGGAATCCGTCTTGAGTACAGTTTCGTCGTTTGAATGAGATAGAATTAAATATTAATGTTTATTAACGTTGAGCTAAGGAACGTTATTAACTTGGTATGTTTAATGCAGCTTTTCATATAAAATTACTCGACCGTAATTTAACCAGAAATTGTTGTCCAGAATATCTAAACTTATGATTGGGTGAATGATTAAAATGTAAACTTGAACTGGACTAGATATGACTGTAATAGGTACAGTTATAATAAGTATAATAACGAAACAAAATGTTCAGAAGTGTTCATAATACATACTCGTATTTAGAGTAAGTACTTTTGATCAGACTTTAGTCCAATGATATATATTTTTTAATAACTAAGTAACGCGTGTAAGTAAGGACTAGTTACCTAAGATAAGATTATTATATTGATCCGGCTTTTCGTTTTCGCCAACGCAGTGTTCAAATTTACACCCGGAAAGTAAATATCTAATAATCAATACGTCAAAGATTAGATTGCGGTATTGAACATCGCTTATCAGTATCACAATGTCAGTCTACTGTTAGTTTAGCTCATATCATGTTAATTATTAGTGCAAACAATATAATATAAAAAGTCCTGCGATGGAATCCAATAAGAAAAATGAACCCACAAATACCTTAACAAAGAGACATTTCGCTTCAATAAATTCAAGAATACAAAATAAATATGAGCAAATGCAGAAAAGGCTGGAAAAATCAAAATCTGTTGATTCACTGACTGGTATACATGATAGTTTTATTTTTGTACAAGCACATAAAGTTGATGATAATTCAAAACAAAGAATAGATGAAATCCTTTATGAAGATAAAAAACCGCGTGATACTTTTAAAGTTATTGTCGAAGAAATTCCCGTAAATGCTACTTTGCTTCAAGAAGTGAATGAAACATATGACGTGTCGTATTCTGAAACATTTAACGAAACAGAAAGAAACATCGATAAATTATTCGACGGGCAATATGAGTATAGCCTGACCACGAGTACCAGTCTGGAGTCGTAAGTAAATATAATAAATTAAATTTACAATCACTCATATTTTAGGTAATTAAGAGTTTCAACTTATGGATATTGAATATTTATAGTTTAAACACGTTAAATAATGAGAGTACCGAGTACGAAGAGTCGCTACCGCCACCATCGCCACCAGTGCACAAAACTACGATACGTGATAGAATCGGATCTCGAATAGCAGCTGTTAAGGAAAGGCGAAAAGATAAGAAGAAAGAGTCTCGAGAAAAAATGGAAAAGGTGCTTATATTTTATTCTCGTTGCATTAGTTGATTAGTGTTATGTCTCATTGCTTAATGTACCTAGCTATTCCATTGGCCAATTTAAAATTGTTTACACCAATTTTTTACCAGAATTGTCGTTCAAGACTTTTTTTTTACTAAGTTGTTGAAATAGTGTTTTAAAAATAAACTAACGGCCTGATTCGAACTTTAAGATCAAATTTTTCAAAAATTTGCTAAAGATAAGTACGACATGGGTCGGATATGTCAGTGCCAAAAGTGACGTTACTTCAATCAAAAACGTCACATCTTCAGAACAGAACAGTCAGCAGCAGAAGTTTCTAAACGGGCGAGGTGTTCAAAATTACCTTGACACGCTCTTATTCTCTTAACAATAAAGTCGCGTCAAGATCATTTTGAGCACCTGGCCCGCTTAGCAACTTCTGGTGCTGGCTGTACGTAATATAAAATGTACTTCTCAGTTGATTCTGAGTAACACAGCCAGACAAGATATTACGAAAATCGTCAAGAAGACGAAAGTGGGCACGGTTACCATTGCGCTCATCGAGGCCACTGGGTTAGAAAGAGATATCACGGAGGAAAAGCCACGTATGTTATTTTGCCGTTTTCGGTAAGTGGTGCGTGAATGTAAATGGAAACCGAGAGGGTTGAAATAATTGATGATTTTCCAAGATTCATAATAATACTTAATTGACACATTTGTTTGAGTTTATTTACTTTCGCAGCTTTATAGAAACTGTGATGAAATGTATGTATTTCATTTCATTTATTTCAAACTATTTTAAATTTCATACAAAAGTATATTATTGACATTTAAACAAATAAATCTCAGATGTCATAAATTAACGATACATATTTGATTTCTTCTAGGTTAGGATCAGAAAAATATAAATCTAAACCAATAAAAAGCCAAGCGCCGTCTATCAAATGGCAAGAATTATTCAACATTAATTTATTCGATGAGAATATGCTGGAAATCTCATTATGGGACAAAGACATATTTCTTGGAAGGTAACTTGGTTCGCAAACAAATAATATTTTAGAAGAGGAAATATTTATGATGCTACTCGTATACGTCAAAAATGATTGTGACGAATAACAGGAAGTGTGGAATTGTAATTTTTCAGGAGCGACATAGATCTGTCAGAAACGGAGAGGGAAAAGACCCACAAAATGCGTTTGGATTTGAAGGGGTCTTCCTCGAACGTCCAATTATTCATCCTGCTCACTATCAGCGGGGTGACTCTAGAGAATATCGCTTTAGACATGGACGAATACGATAGGCAGAGGAAACTAAAACAGCGTAAACGTGTAAATACTTTACAGATTTTTAGTATTACCTACCTATTTGAAAATGACAATGTTCTAAATTTGAGAGTCATTTGTTGTGTTGTCATTTTTACACGACTGCCCAAACAAAAAGAGTGTATTGTTTTCAGCGTTCATGTTTGTATGTATATATTTATGTATTTATGTGAGTTTCTTTATTCCACGATAACTTCAGAATGCCTCAACCGATTTAGATGTATGATATATCGTTAGAATCCTTACGTCATCCCGGGTGACATAGGCTATGTGACGTCATTACAAAATCGATATGGCGGACTTAATACGCCAAATTACGCAACCTTAAGAAAAAAATATATTGCAAACCTATCGAGTAGGGTATCAAAATGTAGAGCTTTGAAAGACGAGTAATAATATATATGCAACATGTTGGTTTAAATCTAATTTTAGGAAAGTAAGAATTTTCAAAATATGTTAAGAAAAGCAAATCCCATGAAACCAAATATTATTATTGAATTGGATATTAAAAGGAAGGTTTTGACCGCCGATCATAAAAAAACATAATATAGTACATATTACATTATACTACTTAAAGTTTTTAACACAACATGTTTTAAAAGCCGCCAATACCTATGTTCCAAATTGCGCTAATGGAATCGAAATGTGTACAAATAACTTATATTTATTAATCGATACGATTGTAGAGTCCGTCTAAGCTAACTGCACCGACTTTGACAGAAAAAAGTGTGAAAGTGTCATTAATAACCAATTTTTTTTGTAAAATCTACATTTTTTCCAAGGCCAAAGGCCGAGCTTCATGGGTACACGAAGGCCCGGAGCGTAAGACAGACCCGGTGCGCGCTTTATACAAAATCCCCAAGTATTCTAATTGCAAAGGCCGAAAGCCGAGCTCCTCGCAGGGCCGAAGGACTGGAGCGTAAGGCAGGTGCGTCGAGCTCCGCGTAGGGCCGTAAGGCCCGGAGCGTAAGCCAGGTGCGTGCTTTTTGTAAGTTCCCCAAGTTTCTTAATTGCGAAGGCCGAAGGCCGTGCCCCGCGTAGGGCCAAAGGCCCGGAGCGTAAGCCAGGTGCGTGCTTTTTGGAACTTCCCCAAGTTTCTTAATTGCAAAGGCCGAAGGCCAAAGCTCCAATTAGGGGCCGATGGCTCGAAGCGTCCAAGAGAGGATCGTTTCCACGTAAGCTCGCGTCCATGCTTACTAGTTCTTCAAACACAGAAAAAATATTATAAGTATCTAAATGATAAAGGCCGAAGACCAAGCTCCACAAAGGGTCGAAGGAACTTTTACAGCTCGCTATAAGCCCACATATTTTATGTTTTTACTATTAACCTAAATCGCAGTAATATCTATCAGATGCCACAACTTTCGCTCAAATCGGTTGATTAACTGATGAGGAGGTAATCACGTAAATAAACCTCCATGAGTGTTACTTTAGATCCGAATAAATCAGCGCCATCTGTACCAGCATTAGGTACATGCAATTCTGAGTATAGCATAATTTCTAAAATCACATTTCCTAAGTACGAAATTCCTAAAACAGAACATCGAAAATCAAAATGTCTAATATACGAAATTCCTAAAGACGCATGTCCTAATACAGTTTTAATCGAACGATCTCATTTTCGAAAATCAATATTCCTTTGTACACAATACCTAAGGATAATACTTTGAAAGTCAATATGTCTAGTGCTCAAAATAGCTACGTTCAAAAAGCCTAATGACGATATATTGAAAATCAATATTTCCGAGAACATTTCCTTCTTACCCTAAGTTGACGGAGCCCCGCTACGCGGGGCTCCTATTTCCGGGCGGTTTGCCCTTCGGGCATCTGAAGCTACCTAACGAACCTAACCTATCTACCTATTGATTTAGTTTAGTGTGACGTCCGTGAAAACAGTACACTTTGGGGGAAAAGCGTAGGGACGTAGGTAGGTTAGGTTCGTTAGGTAGCTTCAGATGCCCGAAGGGCAAACCACCCAGAAATAGGAGCCCTGCGAAGCGGGGCTCCGTCTAGTTAAGTTGTAAAGGAAGTTTTTTGAAAATAAAGTTGCGTACGTTTGACTCTTTAAGCTAAGGTCAGCTAAACGTAGGACAAATGTCTTAGAAATTTCGCAGTTTATACATTTTAAACTTAGGTCAACTGAACGTAGGAAAAAGATCGTTAGTATTTTCGTGCACTAGCAGTATTGTATTTTAGACATTTAAATAGTAGGTTGATTAACTGTAGGACCTGTATCTTTAGGAATTTCGTATATTAGACATTTTGATTTTTTTTCGATGTTCTGTCTTTAGGAATTTCGTACTTAGGAAATTTGATTTTAGAAATTATGCTACATAACCGTTAGTTTGTATGATCACTAAAATGTATAAAATAAAAATAATTAATTAAAAATTAAAAAAACACGACTGCAGTTTAATTAAGCGAACAGAAAAGCTAAAAATAATTTTAGTTATATTAGTTACTCAACTTAATTAATGTAAATTAGAATATAAGTGTTCAGACAGGGTCATAAACAGCAAATGCAAAAGTTTAGGCTCGTTTAGGATCGTGACTGTACCTGTATATTTTATTTTGATTGCAGTCGGGGACCTTTTAAATGGGAAAATTTTAATACATCAAGGTCCCCGACTGCAATTGAAATAAAATATACAGGTACAGTCACGATCTTAAATGAGCCTAAGCTTTTGCATTTGCTGTTTATGACCCTGTCTGAACACTTATATTCTAATTTACATTAATTAAGTTGAGTAACTAATATAACTAAAATTATTTTTAGCTTTTCTGTTCGCTTAATTAAACTGCAGTCGTGTTTTTTTAATTTTTAATTAATTATTATAATTTCGAATTTCAATAGATATCTACGTACCTACATATATTTATATCCAACTCTTTAAGGATGACTCACGCTAGACCGGACCGAGCCCGGGTCGAGGCGTCCGACTTGTCATTTTCTAGGACGGCTGATCGGTGATCACGTGGTGCTTTCCGTAGAAAACGAAGCGCCGAAGCTCCGGCCCAGCCCCGGCCGGGTCTAGCGTGAGTCATCCTTTATTGTAGAACTTTTGTAGTGTACTTATTCCAAATACCATTTAAAAACTTAAAAAAACTGTGCGTTATTTAGGTTTAAGTACTAGTTTTAGTATTAAGTAAAGTTTGGAATTGTTATTTTTGTGGTGGGAGGTTGAAACAATAATTGCATGAAAAAAATTAAAGGTATATATACTATACAAGTACTTATTTACAAGCAAGATATATACAGTGGTATTACTAAAAGAAATTACAAACTAGCTTAAATCTAAAATTTATAAAGGTACATTTGTTACTAAAACACTTGGCGATTTCCGTGTAGTTACGGTACCAATTGGGAAATAAGTAGGTACAAATGTTGACAGGTAGATCTAATATTAATAATTATCAAAACAGTACTTTAAAACTGTAAAATTTTCAGGCCTGGTTTCGACTAAGAGATGACTATGCCGACGTGGGTTGCTTATCAGTTTTCGTGTACGGAGGAAAGGGATTATCCGCAAACGATTGCTACTGTGTTTTACAACTGAACAATGACAGATTGCAGACACCCACTGAATTCAAGACCAACGATCCTAATTGGATGAAAATATTTACATTGTCTGTATTGTTCATGGCTTCCTAATATTCAAGTAACTTTCCATAATTTTCAAAATTGTTACTTATTCGCAAGTATACTTAGTAGCATACTGTCCCAGTTAGGGTTTGCTCCCGGGAAATACCGGTACCGAAAGTACCGGGAATTCCCGGGATTTAGAGCCAAGCAAAGAACCGGGATTTCAAAATTAAAATCCCGGTACTCCCGGGATTTTCGGGACTAACATTTCCGGTACAATATTTGACTGCTTTATGTTACATAGCATGAAATATCATGTTTTATAAAGAAAATAAATATGTATATTTTATCAATCTAAGGCTGATGGTAATACTTTTACGGCTGACCACTACATTAAAATAAATAAAAAAAAAGTCAATGGGTTTGACAATGTCGACAATATAAAATTGCGTAATTTGATACTTTAAGGGCAGAAATGTTTGTACAATAAATAATTTTATATACGAACAATTAGTTATTTCATATTTGTATACTAACTAGAAGCAAAAATAGAGACAATTTTGTAATTAATTAAATACTACTTTTAATTCAAATTCAAACACGGTATAAGAAACTCACATATGATAATGATATTTTAAATGAATTAATAATTCTGGCTGAATAATTTCTTGATTTGTCGTATTGATAGTTCTGTTATTATATGTTCGAAGGTCCACAGTCCATTTTGAACGCATGCGAAAATTATCATTTTTTTTATCCTTTTTCACAAAACGTCTTACATATTTAAAAAAAAAGGATGATATTACTGAGCCACAATTCAGTTTTTGCCTATCAACAAAGATAGTAAAAATATCATGTAGTTTAGGAAAAAAAAAAACAAATTATATTAATGATTGTGTGACTTAAAAACACATATTATTACAAAAGAAATGTGTACCTTCCCTGTGCTACTTTTTTATTGTTTTAAGAAAGATTCGTGGTCGTTTTACGCTTTTTTTTTACTGAAAATTGATGTGAAAACTGATTTTTGAAGGCAGTCCCGAAAGTACCGAAAATACCGGTAAATCCCGGTTCCATTTTAGCCCGGTACCGAAAATCCCGGTTCTTTTAAACAGTACCGGTTCTGCAATCCCTAGTCCCAGTGCATAATTTATAGCAAACGAAAAAATTTACCGTGTTATGGAAAGAGTTTTAACAAGAATATTTCGGAAAATACCGCCAATAGAGCTCGGCCTATGGATTTCATTTCCCAATTTCTAAACCCAAATTTGTATTTTATAAATAATCTTAATAAATTTAAATGACAGTTGATTAAGAAATTGACTATTTCAGCATAGTAACGGACATTACATCAATCCTAGAAGTCACTATTTACGAAGAAAAGAAGTCTGAAATAGTTGGAAAGATCTCAATACCTCTCTTAAGAATAAAGAATGGAGAAAAAAAATGGTATGCCCTTAAGGACAGCACACAAAGGGAAAGAGCTAAAGGATCTAATCCAAGAATACTTTTGGAAATGAAAGTGACGTGGAACCTTGTGAGTATTATCTATTATATATTATTGTATTAGCTAAAGGTATGTCGCAAATGATCACTTTCAAAATCGTTTTTCCCAAACTTTTATTCGGGCAAATTATCAACTGGCATTCCAACGTTCGGCATATTGCATCTTTCTCAGATGATTATTTTTCATTACCAATGCTAATTGATAATTCGCGCCAAATGATAACTCGTTCAACTATTCGTTTTTTAGGGTTCCGTACCCAAAGGGTAAAAACGGGACCCTATTACTAAGACTCCGCTGTCCGTCCGTCCGTCTGTCACCAGGCTGTATCCCACGAACCGTGATAGCTAGACACTTGAAATTTTAACAGATGATGTATTTCTGTTGCCGCTATAACAACAAATACTAAAAACAGAATAAAATAAAGATTTAAGTGGGGCTACCATACAACAAACGTGATTTTTGACCGAAGTTAAGCAATGTCGGGCGGGGTCAGTACTTGGATGGGTGACCGTTTTTTTGCTTGTTTTGCTCTATTTTTTGTTGATGGTGCGGAACCCTCCGTGCGCGAGTCCGACTCGCACTTGTTTTAAATTGATTCGCCAATGAAACGTTCTGCGACTATGATGAAAAAATTATTGGACGAAATGGCACGACATATTTAAATGTAGGTATTATTAATATCGATCATACATTTTCGTGATTTCATTGAGCATCGATATAAATGATTCATATCTATTTTTTTAGCCAAGAGCATCTCTTCGAGTTATCAATCCAAAAGAAGAAAAGTATCTGGATCCAGTAGATAAACTAGACAGGCACATTTTCGCAAGAAATCTATCGCGAGCTAAAGCAGTAGGCGCGTGGATAGTGGATGCATTCAAAGTTGTAAAGTAAGATAATGTTTATTATATCATTCTCTAGAAGAGTCTGTCTTAAAATTTTGTACAAAGTAAACGTTTAGGGAATCATTTCTTAAACTGCCATCAACTCCAAACTACAAACCAACTCCAAGCACCTATGCTTAGGTACATCTAAAGTTAGTAAAGTAATCTTATCGACTTAGGCACACAAACGCATTAATAGTCGATACATTTACCGTGTTTATGTGCTTGCGTGTATATAGGTACTATTCTATCCTCCTAAGTCCTAAATGCTTTAGTTTTGTTTTTGCTTTTGGAATCTTGTCTTATTCAATAAAAGTTAAAATTAAATTTTGGAACAAGGCCTCTGAGACTCGAGAGGCTATATTTTATTACTAACGTTTTATTACAATTGCAGAACCTGTTTCGAATGGGAATCTAGGAAGTGGAACATGATCGCGCTGCTGGTGTGGATGGTGATGTGTTCCATCTTCAGGGTCTGGATGCTGCCGCTGTTGCTCCTCTTGCCGTTCATTTGGTATCGCCCTGCTGATAACTACTTCTTGTTCTCTTGTAAGTTTTCTTTTTGATTCATCTTCGATTGAGGTCTAGGAAGTGGAAAAAGTTCGTGCGCCTTAAAAAAAGCAGCAGCAGTGAGTTGTGCCATGACGTCCATGACATACAACCGTAATTTTATGTGGATATTTTCTGGATGTTATTTGCCTATAGACTTCAGATGTCAACCTCTTGTTGTCATTTTCAAAATTTCTAATCAATGTTAGCACATGGTCCTTTCTACATTCTCATTTTTAAAACGTATTATTATGCTGATCGTGCTTTAAGTGAACTTCGAATAAAAAACTATTATTATTGTTGTGCTACTATTTATTATTGTGCTGTTCATATTTCATATTACCTTACTACCTATATTCGCATTGCAATTCGCATATTTGAGAAAATTATGGCATTCATTATTGGCGCTTCATTATAGGTGTTTCATAATTCATAAAGTACGACCAAAATCAAACTAATTTTAGGCGTAACATCACAGTGCCATATCGTCGCTATACCTACTTACTCAACCTCATATCTGCAACAATCATTTGATGGAAATGTGTTGCAGATACGAGGTTGAGTAAGTATAGCGGCGATATTTTGGCAAAATAGTTTATTATTCTAATTTCCACACTAAACAGAAACACTTCAAATAAATCTCTCTTGTTTATTACCTCACTAAATAAACCAATAAAGCCCCCGCATTACGAAGCGTTGCAAATTTTCAATGATCAGTTGAAATATTCATTCAGCGATTCCCATCTATAGGTAAACCAGAACTTTGGGAGTATTGTCAAGAGGGCGCTCGTTTTGAATTTTATATAGCAACAATTTGTATAGTGGGGACAATGGAAATTGGCAGATGATTTTTGTTTTATTCCGACAACTTTAATAAGTGCGAAGTTTGATGTTTGGATATTTCTTCGGTTTTTACGCTTAAATAGCTGACTCGATTTAGATAAAATGAATAGCGTAAAGTCAATAAGTAACGCAAGAGTTAGGTATAAGTAAGAATTTATATAGATAATTTTACAAATAAAATTATTTAACGTACCAAATATGTTCTAATCAGCATAGTTGAAATCGGGATCTAAATATTCTTCAGTCATCAAGGAATTTGACTCGTTCTCAACATTATACTCAAAATCGGGATCTAAATATTCCTCAGTCATTAAGACATCAACCAAATCGTGACGACCTGACTATAGTGACATTTGTCTATAAGTTTGAAACTTACCCGTCAATTCAGATGCTAATTTCGTTATGTTTTCTAATGGAAGAAATTTCTCTCCCGCACGTTTTTTTTCCAATAAATAACTATACAGGGCGTCCCACGGCGATGCCACATGGAGGGAAAGTACCTTAAATATCATAGATAGCATATTTTGCTGAAAGAAGACTTCATTTTATTTTTAAAACTTAATAAAGTTGCATTCATACTTTTTTAATTTTTTTTGAAAAAAAATGTATGGAAAAAAAATTATCGCGTCATTGGAGGAAAAGTACCTTAATTATTGTAAATGAACATCTTACTGAAAGAAGACATTATTTCGATTTAAAAAAACAAGTTGAATTGCATTTTAAATAATTTCATGGTTAAACCGGGAATCGAACCCGCTACACGAGAAAAAAAAATACCCTGTAGCTTTGT
This sequence comes from Cydia amplana, assembly GCF_948474715.1. Lineage (NCBI taxonomy): Eukaryota > Metazoa > Arthropoda > Insecta > Lepidoptera > Tortricidae > Cydia > Cydia amplana. Next base: position 12,245,733 of record NC_086079.1, on the reverse strand, counting down.
CATAACGATCGAAAGGCTTCAATGTGAGAATTACTTTTACATTATTTCGTGTCTTCTTTCAGTAAGATGTTCATTTACAATAATTAAGGTACTTTTCCTCCAATGACGCGATAATTTTTTTTCCATACATTTTTTTTCAAAAAAAATTAAAAAAGTATGAATGCAACTTTATTAAGTTTTAAAAATAAAATGAAGTCTTCTTTCAGCAAAATATGCTATCTATGATATTTAAGGTACTTTCCCTCCATGTGGCATCGCCGTGGGACGCCCTGTATACACTATTTACAACTTTTTTTCTCTGTAAAATCTAAAACTTTCGGCATGATTATTGCAGTCTAATGATAATTCACACGAAACTAGACAAAGCAATGTTTACATTGTCAATATTGACAACTATCATAGAGGGTAGATGTTGTCTATTATTAAAATTGTTGCTATTGCTAGAAATTAGTACCAACAAATTTCCGTAACATGGCGCACCCTCAATAGATCCTGGTTCACCTATACTTTCTATCTAAAACTCCTTACAGCCCTATTTCCTTAATGCGAAATCGACCTTGTCTAGCGTATAACAAAGATCAAATTGAAATAAAAGAGTTAGATATGTCTGAGGTACAGTAAATTATCGATTTACTTTCCGCAAATGGCCCATTATACGTCCATTTTGATAAATTCACCAGCCACGGAAAAGACATCTGCTGTCTAACATCTAAACTATAGGTACAATTTATCTTTTCAATTTGTAAATCAATTTGTATTTATTTATGGTGATTGAATTTTTAACATATAATAATTTATAAATGAATTGATATGATAAGCTTTTAAAAATAGCCCATACAACTCCACCGGTACCAACGGCGTTGTATTCCAAGATTAAGGGTTAAGTTGTACCTGTTCTAGCAATTGAAAATATTATTTTCTGTTATTTCAGGGAGGAAGTATTTTAAGGAAGACAGTATAGTAACAACCACAGATGACCAAACTAAAAACGAAAAGGTTAGTTTTAAGGTTAATAGTTATGGCCGTTATGGGATACTGAAGACAAACGCATTGTTTTTTTAAGGTATGTACATCAATTAAGATGTGCTGTTTTGTCCCGTAGCAGAGGTATAGTAAGGGGTATAAAATCACAAATTTATATTGGACTGATAACTATAACAAGTATTTACTTATGTATGTAGTCTATCTCATTAATCCAAGAGCATACATTTGACAAAAAGTATATTGGGAGTAAACGCACGCATAGTCATAATATCATATCATATCCTATCATATGTCGTAGTACCATATCATATCCTTTGCTCCAAACAACTTTTTGGCCCGGTCCCCTCTCGGTACATTTTTTTAAAATAGTACACATACTTTAATTATATTAATGTGTTACAGGAAGAAAAGACATCTTTAAGGCAAAAAATTAACTCTTTGCAAGAAATGGTACAATCAGTTCAGAATACCATCGGCAAACTAGCTAGTTACGGCGAAAGCGTTAAAAAGTAAGAACCAAATGTAAAATATTCACAACCCCAATATAAAATATTAAAATAAGCAACATGATTAATTACATTTGTCCTATTTGAAAATCCTTAATGTCTACACTTAAAAATAAAATAGTTTTTGTTAAATTGACTTTTGTTAAGTAGGTATATCAAGTAACTTTATGGCATATACATTTTCTATGTTTTGTTTCAGCTTATACAACTTTACTGTGCCTTTCCTGAGTTTTCTAACCATCACCATCATTCTGGTAATAGCTTTGGTGATGTTCCTCATTCCTGTCAAATATATCTTCATGCTGTGGGGTAAGTCCAAACTATTTTATTAGTTTTGCATAGGGTTTGCAATCCGGATCCGGAATGTATGAAATTATCCGTATCTGGATCCGGATCCGCGGATCTTCCCATACGTTTCGGATCCGTCGTGCAAACCCTAGTTTATTATGCAAATAATGCCTCTAATCGCCCGCACTGAGATATTTACTACATACGTTGACGGTACCTACAAAAAGCTTCTTATTGCCTAAAGACACAAAACTTGCTTTCTAATACCTAACATAAACTAATACTTAAAGTGACAATTTCAAAGTTTTTACTAAATATAATCAACGGTTTAACATAAAGTTTCACGCGCTAACCATTGAGGATAAACGCGCAAATAAGCCCAGATGGCGCTATGGCCAATATGGCTATGATGGCGGATGGTGCTGATATTGTAAAAGAAATAGATATATTTTTTGGTACTAAAAACTCGTAAGTAGTTCACGAAAAAGCTTAATTCTTTGGATTTTTTTAACAACAATTCAAATGTGTATCCATCATGTTTTGCGTATTTATCTAATAGGTAAATAACAAGCGGAGTGAAACATACTTTTTATCATAGCCTACTGTAGAATATTTTTGGATCCCAGTTTGAAACAATTTTAATGTTCACTTTTCAGGCATCCACAAGTTTACGAGAAAAATCCTCCGCCCGAACAGAATACCTAATAATGAAATACTAGACTTACTATCTAGGGTACCCGACGATGAGACTTTGGTAAGGAGTATTAAATAATATCACTATAATAATCTGTGCTCACAATGTTGTCTTCATAGAAGTAATTAAGTTAAAAACAAAATAGTTTCAATATCCATGTCTGTAGCTAATTTATTTTTGTTTTACAGCTAAACTGTCAAGAATTACCGTTAGAAGAAACATCAGAAGATGACGTCCATTGATTAATGATAACTTAAGATCTGTTTTTTTTATGCCATGTACTTTGAATCAAAGCATTTAACTGAATCTTAAATGCATCAGTTTTCAATGTGAGTACTTCAATAATTGTATAAATGAGCTCTAAAAAATCTGTGACAATAAACATAAAGTTTTATTTGCTAATTTTCATTGCACCTTTTTGAAGCCCTGTTAGACACGATGGAATAATAATAATATATAATGGATAACTCATACAGACCTCTATAAATACGAGTATAGTACGGTAATTTGCCATACAGTTATTAGACATATAGTTAGTATATACGATTTTACAGAGAAACTTGTAATAAAAGCGGAAACCTTTTTTTTTTCATTCAGAAATTTGTAAGGGACTTTCAGCCTCACGTTACAAGCTTTATTAAAACAGTTATAATTAAAAGTAGGTATTAGATTGCTAAGCATTTTTAAATTTCCAAAAGAGGTAAATTATTATTTCATTCTGTCATTTTTTATGACTTTTATGAGCTATTTAGAGACTCACCACTTTGCTTTTCAAAACCCTTAACACCTAAATATCCAAGGAAGGAGTTTCGATTTCACAAACCGATTATATGCAATTGCTATATAGATACAAATCGACCGATATATATATATATATAGTGATATTACATAAGTCTCAAATCAATAATAAATGTTTCAAATTTCAATGCCGTTCCTCTAAATCGAACCAAATATATTCTCAGAAGTGACTTGAACACGTTTGCCCGCTAGGTAAATGATTCAGTAATACAATATGCAAAGCTAGCGTGTGCATATTGTTTGAGTGTACGTCGAATTGACATATGGATGGCTCCCTTGTTAACATGCAGCTTGCAAATTACCCGCAACCGTACATTGATCGACGACTATCCGTGTCAAATTGTTTACATGACAAAATTACTGTAGGGTGCATTGAGTAAATTAGAATCTTTTTGGGAGACGTTATCAAGAATTTAGAATAATTACATGAAACATAACGAGTCTAATTTGTATTCGAAAAAAATGTTTTAAATGATTTGCCGTATTTTTGTTAATGTTGTTTGTTGTTTCTGATCACGTCTCCTGAATCACACAAAGGGATATAATTTGCACCGATTCCTCATACAAATACAACGAATCAGCCTAGTTAGGTGTGTGGTGATTTTTTTCACGTCGGTTGACCAAATATATCCATTTTACCCATGCACTAATTATACGAGAAGTATTTTATAAAAGCTTTGGCCCCAGTTTCCAATTGAGTTTTAGTAACCAGGAAATGCAGATTTTATTTGATAACATTAAATTTTGTAGTGATTATGAGTCCCTATTTGCTTACAATAAAACTATTTTACGACTTTTCATAAACTACGTTTTATTTAAAGACACTATTCTACTTATAAATTTCTATAACATAGGCACGTCTAAACAATATTTTGATATAGACGAATATAAATTAATTTTAAATTTAATCACAGGCCATGACGCAATATTTGTACAACATTACACTTCATAGATAACGGAACTAATTCGAAATAGATAATTGAATTCGAATTTAAACTACGATATCTTTACCGAGCCGCTCGAACTCGTTGGCAAAGTATACCATATCCTTGTGGTCTAGAGCAGAGTTTTGGAAAACAATACGGAAGAAATTAGCGAGATCACCTTGCGGCTGGTACGTGACCATCATACTTCCTTCCTTTATCATTCGCTCCTTTATTTTCGGTGCAACCTTGTGCAACCTTTCTTTGTAATCTGGGTCGTTTTCGCGACCTCGCAGGCATTGCGGTACGTACCAGAACGTGACGTTAGTGCACTCAGGTTGTTCGATAACGAGCCGGAAGCCCTCGCGTTGCCGGATATGGTCAAGGAAGAATTTGGCGTTGTCGAAAATCTTGTCGATATGTTTCTCGAGACCGTCGGTGCCTTTCGCCTTCCACATGAACCAGAACTTGAGTACGTCGGCCCTCCGTCCGCACTGTATGTGTTTGTCGCCCGTGTCGTAGGAAGTGTCGTAGAATTTGTCCTTCTGGAAGAGGTACTTGGCATTGCAAGAGTGTCCCTCTTTGAGTACGTTCTTGTGTCGAATTAGAAATGTCGAGCATTGTTGCGGGGCCGCCAAGAGCTTATGAGGATTCCACGTCACCGAGTCCGCTCTGGAATCGAAAAACAATTACACTTTATAACAATGCCTTCTATCTCACAAGTATTTGCACACATGTACGCTATTCGTATAAATCATTTGGGTTTTAAATTTTCAAGGCTATTTAGAACCAAGGATATTTACAAACAGTTAATCGTTATACATATTATACATATTATAAAGCTATTTAACATTATTAATGTGGAGTTGATAGCACAAGACCATCGTGTTATGAAGGTCAGCTTTGTTCCTAAATATTAAATGTTATTTATATGTGACAAAATTCAAGGTATTGCAATTAGATAGGTCAACTACGTAAATATTGGTCGCTAAGCAACAAAGGTGTCTCTCTATGAAACTAAGGTAGCTAAGGTCACTTATGATTCTATGAGATGTCATAGAAATCCTATTTAATGTACATATTTGTAAGTTTTGCTGTAATTTCCTAAATATTTGGATAAAAGTCATTTTATTTTATTTATTTATTTGTCAAGCCCGTCACTCGCCTAGGACGGTTATAGCACAGGGCGGACACGCCATACATCAAAAATTATTTGCGATTATATGTGTGCGCGGCAGGTCTGTACACGCGTCATTGAGTTTCTGACGGAATCCTGACATGCTCTCAGTAGAGCGACTTACGCACACATTCATGTCGCGGCCTGTCGCGGGCGAGGTAATCCGAATCGGGGCGGGGCGGTGCGTGTCCGTTCTGTATGATAATACTATTACTTATTCTGTGGTTATAGTACGGTAGATATATATTTTGAAACGAACGCATCTCAATTTAATTTAGGAGCTTCTACTCGACTCCAAAAAATGTGCAAAAGCAGAATGTCAAAAAACTTCAAAAGCGCATCGTAATCGTTTCCACGGGAATTGATTGCGCATGAAGTGGCAGCCCGCGTTCGGGCAATGCCGTCAATTTTCATTTGCGCTGCCACTCGTTTGTCTGTGTCCCGACTTCGGAGGACCGTTGTTTCCATTGGTTTACTAACGGCCGCCTGGAGGTACCAGTGAAGTGAGATCTTCAGATCTTAAGATGACATTCGGATGGCGGCTGCGTTACTGCAGCAGCGCTGCTGACGCAGCGTTGGAGTGGCTGGTAATGGGAGATCTGACTATGAATTTCGTTGATAAATTGCGTTGCTTGTCACTCAATATCTTAAGAAAATTTACAGTTACAACGCAGCTCCAGCAACGCTGATGCATTGACATCCGAATGTCACCTTTAACTGAGCGAAAATACCAACAGCAGCGAGCATATTAGAGTCAGCTACCACTGACATTTGTATTTTATTTTCATGGAGTAGTTGGGAAGCATCACGTCGAATCGTTTCGCCAATTTAACATTACCCTTCGATAATGACTAGATAGTCGATCTGCCTCATTGAGACCTACCTAAGTGTGAACGGTACGCAGTCACTTAAAAAACTTTTCAGCCCCACCGTTTTCCTTTGTCGCAAATCTGAATCAAAGACTGTTGAGTACCGTAAAATGGGGTGAGTAGGTGCAAAACTGACATTCAAATCTCGATAACATTTTTTTTTACATATGAAAACTGAATGGTGTATATGTCGTAGTCAGATCGTATAATCCGCCGTATTACATTACGGCTAGCCGTTTTACAAAACAGGGGCGTTTTGAAATGCGGCGGTTCGACGATTAGCCGGATTGTCATTGCGATACGTTCTTCAATAAGGCGGCCTACGTTTAGCCGCATCGTATCTACTATTTAGATTGTAGAGTGACCAGTTCTTTCGGTCGCCTACGTAACCGGAGTTTGTCAATGTTTGCAATTTAATTTATATTTACCATTGTCCCACCACACTACATGTGTTTCTTTTCCAAAACATTTCCTTCACAACTTAAACAGACGGAGCCCCGCAAGCGGGGCTCCTATTTCTGGGCGGTTTGCCCTTCGGGCTTCTGAAGCTACCTAACGAACCTAACCTACTTACCTACCTACGCTTTTTTCCCCAAAGTGTAATGTTTTCACGGACGTCTCACTAAATCAATAGGTAGGTAGGTTAGGTTTGTTAGGTAGCTTCAGATGCCCGAAGGGCAAACCGCTCAGAAATAGGAGCCCCGCGAAGCGGGGCTCCGTCTAGTTAAGTTGCGAAGGAAATGTTTTTTGAAAAGAAACAGTCCGACGAACTCCAGATTTGATGGACACCCCAGCATTTTTCATAGTTTGTTGTTGTTATGTCAGGCAGCGCCACGAGTGTTAAAAATGGGAACTAAAAACTGTCAAAGCGGCGGCTAATGACTCGCTGTATTACATTACAGCTAGCCGTGTTGAAGAACGTATGGCGCCGAATACATTCCGGCGGATTTTCATTCAGCCGCATTCAATCCGGCTAATCGTCAAACCGCCGCATTTCAAAACGCCCCTGTTTTGTAAAACGGCTAGCCGTAATGTAATACGGCGGATTATACAATCCGACTGCGACATATATAATAAGTGTTCCGGACGTTTGTATTTTAGTTTTTATTTTATTTTGGGTAGTTCCATTTCATAACTTTGACGATAAACAGGAAAACCCACCTCACCCCGTAGTCCCTCGTATTTGGGGTGAGTTGGGTTTTCATACAAAGGTGATTTTGGAAGATTGTTGGATCGATTTATTTTATTATGAGTATTACTATAGCTCCATTTTAAATTGGAATACATTATTTTTGTAGCAGTAGCCTTAAAAACCCATCTCACCCCCCTTTCATCCCTTCTCTCCCCATTCATAACCCAACTCTCCCCGCGACCCCTACTCACCCCATTTTACGGTAGTTGTTTTAATGTGAATTTATATAAACGTCTGAATCTATATGCTCGATAAGCAATTGAAATAGCAATCCTGTACTTTTGCTGCATTGTGAGCTCTGAATATTATTCCTATCAATTCTCTCTCTGTCGCTTTTCCATTTTCAGAGCTAGGCTGAACCGGGGTTTTAAAAAAGCCGTGTGTCTTTGTTAGTATTAAGTACTACAAACTCAAAAAGCTAACATTTTATCAATGATACATGAATGTTAGAATAGTTAATGTGTGTTTTTTTTTTACTATTAAGAATGCTCATCAAAAGAACGTAGAGGTAGGTAAGTACCTAGTAGGTAACTGAAGATCGATTGATACTGGGATTTAAAACGATCGCGATCGATTAATTGTGTTGATTTCCTTATAAGACCTTACGGATTTTTATAAAATGTAGCCAAAAAGCCGTATGGTCATTAAATGACATATATCATTGTAAAAAACCCAGAAATGATCATCTTACAATAAATGTTTAGATACATGTAGGTAGTAGAATTCAGGGTCACCCCAATTTACAGCGAAGTAACAATAACAGGTAGACTTACAGCTCGATTCCGTTCAGTAGATACCGGTGCTTCTTAGACATCAAGGCTCCACCGCCCCACGCAGCGTCCACATGCAACCAAATGTTGTGCTTCTTGCACAAAGCGGATATCGGCAGCAACGGATCGAAGGCACCATACACCGTAGTACCAGCTGTAGCGGTCACCAAGAATGGAGTAGCTCCGTCTTCAATAACTTCTTCTATCTTCTTCTCCAGGTCGTGAACATCGATTTTGCCAAGATTGTCGGTTTTGACGAGGATGCAGTTGTCGGAGCCGATGCCCATGAAAGCAGCCAGCTTCTTGGTGGAATAGTGCGCCAGCTCCGAGGTGAATAGAACCAGGCGCGGTACGGCGTACACGCCTTTGCTCTGTGAATAAACGTTTTGAGAATAAATATCGCGAGCCTACATATTCACAATAGCCTAAATACATATATGGCAAATGATCCAAGTCTTAGATGTTAGAAACAAAAAGTTAAAGTTACTTCAGTGTCCTGGGAACAATGCCTCAGGCAAATTTAGGGTTAGATTTGTGATTTATTTTGTTATTTAAACCTCAGAAATAACTAAACACCTACAGAAATAAAAATACCTACGGGACCAGAAACCCATTTTACTTATTAAACTACTATTACCTATTAGGTACTGGAATACAAAATTCTGTAAGTCTCAAGGTTAATCAAATACCACTATATTATTACCATACCACAAATATTTTTGCATGATTTTTTATTAAGTGGTTATTCCATTCACATCATAATTCGCAAAACATATAAACACTAGTAGTTTGTGTTACAAGGGATCAAAATGATATATTTCCGTCAAGGGCGTACATTGAATCCTGAATGAAGCGATGGATTCTAAAGTAGAATCCCGAGTGTAATGAGGGATTCAAGTCTTAACGCCCAAGACGAAATAATTTTGATACCGTGTGACATATACTGCTTTTCACAACAACTATGAGGAAAATAAAAAAATCTTAGTGTTGACTAATCTGATGCTTAAACAGATTAGGTATTGAAGCTAAAAAAAATAATCTATATATATAAATGCACGTGTCCTGACTGATTGACTGACTGACTGACTGACTGACTGACTCATCAACGTAGAGCCGAAACTACAAATGCTAGAAAGTTGAAATTTGGACACTAGGTTGCATTTATAAAATGTATAAGAGCTAAGGAGCGATTTTGAGAAATTCAACCCCTAAGGGGGTTAAAAAGGGGATGAAAGTTTGTATGGGGTTCAAATTTTATTTTGAGCTAGGAAATTGAAACTTTGTAAAAATGTACTATATTAAAAAACAAGAAAACTAATTTCTGCGTTTTCAAAAATTCATCCCCCAAGGTGGTGAAAAAGGGGTTGAAAGTTTATATGGAGATCAAATATTTTTATGAGTGTTGGACTTGAAACTTTGTATATGGGGATATTATTATAAGACGGGAAAAGTAAATTCAGCGTTTTTGAAAATTCATCCCCTAACAGGGTTAAAAAGGGGTTGAAAGTTTGAATCCATTACAAATGCTTTGAAACTTCTTAGAAAGGCATAATAGCCGATGACAAAAAAAAGTAATTGCGACGTTTTAGGTAATTCAACCTCTAAGGGGGTAAAAAAGGGGATGAAAGTTTGTATGGGGTTCAAGTTTTATTTTGAGCTAGGAAATTGAAACTTTGTAAAAATGTACTATATTAAAAAACAAGAAAACTAATTTCTGCGTTTTCGAAAATTCATCCCCCAAGGTGGTGAAAAAGGGGTTGAAAGTTTATAAGGAGATCAAATATTTTTGTGAGTGTTGGACTTGAAACTTTGTATATGGGGATATTATTATAAGACGGGAGAAGTAATTTCAGCGTTTTTGAAAATTCATCCCCTAACAGGGTTAAACAGGGGTTGAAAGTTTGAATCCATTACAAATGCTTTGAAACTTCTTAGAAAGGCATAATAGCCGATAACAAAAAAAAGTAATTGCAACGTTTTTGGAAATTCAACCCCTAAGGGGGTTAAAAAGGGGATTAAAGTTCGTCTTAGGGTGCAAATTTTATTTTAAGCTAGGAACTTGAAACTTTGCAAAAAGGTATTGAATTAAGATACAAGAAAACAAATTTCAGCGTTTTTAAAAATTCATCCCCCAAGGTGGTAAAACATGGGGTTGAAAATTTGTACGGATATCAAATATTTTTGAGAGTGCGGGACTTGAATCTTTGTATTTGGGGATATTATTAGAAGACAGGAAAAGTTATTCAGCGTTTTGTAAATCCCCTAACAGGGTTAAAAAGGGGTTGAAATTTGGTATGGAGTTCAAATTTTATTTTAAGCTAGGAACTTGAAACTTCGTAAATATATATGTTATTAAAATACAAGAAAACTAATTTCAGCGTTATTGAATATTCATCCCCTAAAGTGGTGAAAAAGGGGTTGAAAGTTTGTATGGATATCAAACATTTTTTCGAACGCGGGTCTTGAATCTTTGTATTTCGGGATATTATTAAAATACAGGGAAAGTAATTTCAGCGTTTTGTATAATTCATCCCCTAACAGGTTTAAACAGGGGTTGAATGTTTGAATCCATTACAAATGCTTTGAAACTTCTTAGAAAGGCATAATAGCCGATTACAAAAAAACGAATTGCAACGTTTTTGGAAATTCAACCCCTAAGGGGGTTAAAAAGGGGATGAAAGTTCGTCTTAGGGTGCAAATTTTATTTAAAGCTAGGAACTTGAAACTTCGTAAATAGGTAGTTAGGTAAAGTTAGGGGCTTGAAACTTCGTAGGTTGTGAAAGACAAGTCTCATGCGTCGTATAATATTAATAATTAAGAAATGATTAACCGTCCTACCGCAATCTCTTGCTGCATAATGTTCTAAGCTAATGTAGAATATATAACCACCAATATACAAATCCACGCGTACGAAGTCGCGGGCAACAGCTAGTGTGCAAATAAATGTAAAATTAGTGTGCTAGAACAGAAAAGTGCTACTTTGATTCCTCCTAGCAGGGAGGAAAAATGCCACTTTGATCCCTCCTAGCAGGGAAGAAAAAGCTCTTTTCAGAATAGGAGGTGTGAAAAATCAATGTGTACATATTTATGCCCTTTCGAGTTACGATTGTTGCATAAACCGGCGGCGTAAGGTCAACGAACTCTCATTAATACCTACACAATTACGTCTTAAGTGTCGGGATCTGTTTATCTGCACGAGGTCAGAGATTGCGATACTAAGGTAAGGCCGTCTATCCTGGCTTTTGGTTTGGCAAAATTGCTAAATTAGAATAGGTTCATTTTACGTATAGATAGATATGTCGGCGGCCGATCGTAAGATCAGGCATATCGTGAAACGTGAAAATCTTTGACCCGTTCCCTGAGTCGACGGAGCCCCGCTACGCGGGGGCTCCTATTTCTGGGCAGTTTGCCCTTCGGGCATCTAAAGCAACCTAACGAACCTATCCTACCTATATATTGGTTTAATGTCACTATCGTCAAAACATTACACAGGAACATTACGATCTGCCTGATCTTACGATCGGCCGCCGACAGATAGATCCTTTATAGTAGGTATTCATAATTTATTCTATTATACATAATTTCATAATTCCTTGCAAAAAAAATTAATAAACATTGTACATAACAATATTTACATGCACATTGGGGCAAGGAAAATATTAACAGTCAAGTGTTTGTATACATGTCTGATAATGGCAATTTATTTTGCCTTGTTTGTCTAAATTTTCGTGATAAACCATATTCTTAATATGCAATACATCAATTGGTATGTACTAAAAAAGTAACATAGCAGTAGGTATTTGTTCTAATAAGCCAAACTGAATTTCCAAGTATCATATCAAAGGTATTTCAACATTAAGCGCCCTTGACACCACACATCCAACACTAAATGCAGTTACGGAAGTCAGGAACTTGTATTTAGTTAAGTTGGTATTAACCGACATAAGTTATAGTAAGTATTTATTTATTTTTAAGTTGTACTTAAGAGCTTTGTAAGTAAGTACGCATGCACTCGCTATACTTACTGATTATTTATATTTAGTTCTACTGTAAGTAGTTAAGTTTCTCTGTAGTGAAATGTATAATTTCATTGAGAAAAAATAAAGTTCTATAAACCTAACTTGTCCGGCTCGCTTTATTAAAACAAATACTAAGAAAATAATCCGGTAAATCCAAGGTTCTCAAAGTTTAGCACGCGATTGGTTATCGGGGTTAAGGTAATCTCCAAATAGGTTTCCTGCAAAAACGGCAATCAACTTATCTTACCTAGGCTCATAATGATTACAGATAAGACTGACTGGTTGACTAATAATTGGATAACGGCTTAATTATAGCCAATTAAGTGACTGTAATAATAGTGCAAAACGACTGTAATTAGCATCAGTATAATAATGTAGCACATTTGTAATTCCTTCTACTTTTTAGGGTTCCGTAGCCAAATGGCAAAAAACGGAACCCTTATAGATTCGTCATGTCTGTCTGTCTGTCCGTCTGTCTGTCCGTCTGTCTGTCCGTCTGTCTGTCCGTCTGTCTGTCCGTCTGTCTGTCCGTCCGTATGTCACAGCCACTTTTCTCCGAAACTATAAGAACTATACTGTTGAAACTTGGTAAGTAGATGTATTCTGTGAACCGCATTAAGATTTTCACACAAAAATAGAAAAAAAACAATTAATTTTTGGGGTTCCCCATACTTCGAACTGAAACTCAAAAATTTTTTTTTCATCAAACCCATACGTGTGGGGTATCTATGGATAGGTCTTCAAAAATGATATTGAGGTTCCTAATATCATTTTTTTCTAAACTGAATAGTTTGCGCGAGAGACACTTCCAAAGTGGTAAAATGTGTGTCCCCCCCCCCTAACTTCTAAAATAAGAGAATGATAAAACTAAAAAAAATATATGATGTACATTACCATGTAAACTTCCACCGAAAATTGGTTTGAACGAGATCTAGCAAGTAGTTTTTTTTTAATACGTCATAAATCGCCTAAATACGGAACCCTTCATGGGCGAGTCCGACTCGCACTTGGCCGCTTTTTATTAAGAAAAATTAGGTGCAATCCTTCATCTAATTTATTTTATTTTATTCCTTCCTTCCTTTCAGTCATTCGTATCCAAATACGAATCAATTAAATATTTATAAAATATGCAGACTAAAGTAATATTAAAACGTGGTATATTACAAGTTTGAATAATTTTACGGTTTAGACTCACTTGTTTTAAGTCACAAGTGAGTCTAAACTGTAAAATTATTCAATGTTAGCATGTCTCACAACAGTTTAAATTCGAATATTACAAAGTATGTAATAAAATAAAATTCGGAAACATACACTCAAATATAAACTTTACACTAAAATTTGTAATAGAATTTTGTTTGTATGGTATTTTTTCTACGATTTTGCTGTCCAGTTGACGAAGCGCGTCAGCAATTCATGCTAGTGATTTCCACACCATGGATAGAAAAAATGCGGCACCACGAAAATGCAATGACAGATGTGTCGCTCAAAGTTTTTGTTTTGTATATCGAGGCTGTTCGGCAACTGAAAACTGCATACCTTTTTGAACTACACTCGAAGTTGAATTTATATGTTTCATTTGGTTCGTTACTACCAAAATTGTGAGATTGCAAGAAATATGAGAAAATCATAACATACCTAATTATGGTATTTTATTAACTACGAACATAAGGTAAACGTCCTAGTGTGTAAGGGCAGTTTGTGTGTTTCAGTACACAAATAAATGTGTCTATGTATCTTGACACTCTTGACACTTCACACGATTTTCAAAGTTGCGATTTCAGTCAGAGACTAGAGAATCGAATAATTTTAAAATGCCGAACACTTTGGTCGTACCGTACTTTGGTCGTAATATCCATGCACAATGCACTCCATTTAACGAATTTAAAAATTACTTGCATTACAGCGTTTTGCACTTTTTATTTTCCCGCTTAGAAGCGTCACATTTATTACTTTTATTACGATATTTTTACGTACCTTAGTTTCCGGGAAAAAGAAGTATCGAGCGCAGCTAATGGCGTATCCGTTAGCGATGGATCCTCCGGGACAAAATATCCCGTCTCCTTCCCCATTGGCCCAGCCCACGAACCTCCTCATCTCGCGGAGGACGTCTTCCTCCATCAAAGTAAAGACGGGGGCAACTTCGTAAGTGTAGACGCTGGGGTTGAGGGCATCCGTCAACCACTGGCCGATCAAACCGTAAGGGTCCACGGACGAGAACAGCTGGTTGACGAAGTAAGGGTGTGCTGTGTTCACCGAATAGCGGGCAACCTGTTTACAAATGTGCGAAATGTATTTTTTTTTTAATTAAGAACAGTAAATACATTGAATGCCTACTAATAAAATTATATTTGAAACTACCCTAAAGAATGCTACTAAATATAAGTCGGCATTTTTATATCTATAAGGAAATATCGTCAAATACAGCCTTAAAGTTGTGGTACCAGTTGTGAACGACAAGCGTGAAATAGAACTTTTTCTAAGTTTCCAATATTTGATCTCAGATTATTTTAATCTTGTAATTATTATAAGCCCAAAATATTTGGTTTACAAATAACAATTGTAAATTCCTACGAGTCTGATTGTATTTTACAATAAATATTAAGTTTATTGACAACCTTTTTAAATTTATACGTTTCACATCCTACTATACAAACACTACAAACAGGTACACTCACGTCAGCTATGATCCCCAACAGCTGGTCATGGCTCAACGGTCCCTCTCGCGGCTTCAGATCGATCGCCTGCTTGATCTGATCCGGGGCAGCCCACTCTACCACCTTCGAGGTCCTCAAAGACCTTCCGAAAACCACACGATCCACCAACAGATCCACTGCGCGTCGAATGAAATCCTCATGCTTCGACCTAACCGCAATACTCTGGAACAGCGTATCGTCTTGTCTCTCCTCCTCACCAGCGATGATGGTTGAATCGGCAGGCATTGTGGTTCTATCTTCTTTCACTTCACTTTCAACCGTTTCATTTACGGAAGGATAAAGTTAAAATAAAACCATTTATTTAATTTTGAATGGACGAGCGACCGCGAGCGGCTGAGCGGTTTTAGCCCGTGGCCGATTGCGTAGCCTTCTTAAATACTGACCGACGTCAATTCACTTTGTAAGGTTAAAATGTTTTAGCCGCTCTATTAAAAAGTAGACAAACAGATGTAGCCACTACATAGCTCGTTGCATGTATGCATAAAACACATAGACGTAGTCGTATGTTCGGGGTAACGGTGGTGGTGGTAGGTATATGAAAACGACTGAATTCACGCACATCTACACCTGGAATTGTTTTTTGTGAACGTTAATACCTAGTTTAATAATTCCAAATCATGAGGAATATCTACGCTAATAAGAAGTAAAATAAACACCACTGTTCATACAATTAAAAAAAAGCAAAAATTTCATAATATCAGGAAATTTTAAGAGAGTTCCGTCAAATTCGAACGGTAGAATTTATTTGTAGGAACAAAATTACTTATGTATATTATTTCAGAATAAGAAATTATAATTACAGTGACGTTTTAGCTAGTAAACTATTTAAGGTTTTTTCACCTTGACAAAGTTTTGTTCTTATACACTTTAATTAGTCTTACGAAGGTCGCACCTGGCCTTTATTACTTGGCTAATCAACTGCAAATGCACTATAAAAACTTTAATAGGTAAGTTTATGACATGTTTCCTAAAAGTACTACCAAAGTACTACCTATCACTAAGTATAAAACACAGTCGCTTTTCGCTGTCTGTTTTTCCCTGTGTATGCTTAGATCTTTAAAAATAAGCAACGGATCTTGATACGGTTTTATTTTTAATAGATAAAGTGATTCAAGAGGAACGTTAATTTGTTAACCCGTGCGACGCCGGGGCGGGTCACTAGTAAATAATAATTATAACAGTTCTATAATGAAGTTCTATGCGAAAATTGCAAAATAATGCTCTACTAAAGTAAAGACTGAACTAACATAGTTCGAGTGTCTGTCGCAAAGTTCTATATTCCGAAGTTTGCAATTATAGTCCAGGCTTTGTTGGATCTAGATAAAGACGGGAATATAAATTAAATGTATATCTCATAAACTTTCGAAGTTGTGTGTGATCAGCCAAATTATAGAGAAAATGGTTGGAAAGGTGGCGGAACATGATCACTTTTATTGAGTGTCTGACTTAAAGTACGTATAAAAAGTATTTATACCCCTCGCCCTGTTTTTGATTTTGCAGGTCCGCAGATTTGCAGATCCGCACACCGCTTCGGTGTGTGAGCGAGATAGCGCTATGGCTGTGCACATAATTATAATAACCTTTCCGTCACCGGAACGGTTTGTGACTAACGTCCAATGTGGAGACCGCCATACCAGTGAACTCCGCCTGTGCTTTGTAGGTACATAAATATTTCATTAAAACGATAGTGCTACTCGGCCAAGCGAAAAAGAGTAAGAATGTTTGATCAGAAGATTGTAATATTTCATATTTCATATTTCATATTTCATATTTCATATTTCATATTTCATATTTCATATTTCATATTTCATATTTCATATTTCATATTTCATATTTCATATTTCATATTTCATATTTCATATTTCATATTTCATATTTCATATTTCATATTTCATATTTCATAATACATTTACAGATGGATTAAGGTAAGTACAATTTTAAAATCAATTCAATAAACTATAAATTATACGTACCTACCTCGCGACATGTAACACGCAGCTCAAACTCACTTTGCAGGCCTAATAAAAGGCCGGAAATACATTGCACGTGCACGATAAAAAAATTGTTTCTTAACCTTTTCCACGCCGTGTCAAACACAAATGTGTCACTCAGACGCCACATCATTGAAGTGTCAAAACTGAAGTTGAACTTTATGTATAATATATGTAGGTCGACGTTGCTCTTTGGTCTGTGACCGATTAATTTGGCGTTGAACCTACGGTGCGGATATATCGGTCATTGGCGTCCAAAAGGTTAAAAATGGTATTTACACCTGTATTAGGACACAGTGCACGAACGCAATACCTGCAGGCTTACAAGCTTTTCCTAACAGGAAAATCTTTATAATAAGTGGGTAAGTCAGTTTTGCACAGTAATTAATTACGCATTACGAAATATTAAATTAAGCATTTTATAATTGCTCATTTACTTTTCGGGCCATTCGACTATGGAACTCTCTCCCTGTTGAGTTAAGACGTTCTCAATCTATTACCTCCTTCAAATCAAAGCTTAAGGAATACTATCTTTCCCTACCTTAGTTTTATTTTTATAATAATTGACACTGTTGTTTCTTTATTGAATATATAGTTTTTTTGTATGTATGTATGTCTAGATGTATGTTTATGGTTATACGTATTTAAGTATGTTTATCTTTATTAATGTTTTGTGTTGTTTGGTTATAGTCAATTCGACTTTTCATATTTTTTCTTTGCGCCACCTACCGTATATTCTGATTCTTTTGTCTCCGATACTCAAAGGTTGTCTGAAAGAGATCGCTCTTAAGCGATAAGACCGCCTGTTGTTACCTCTATTGTCTTTGTTTATGTTATTGTACATTTATTGTAAACTACGTGTATGTGAGGTGTGCAATAAAGAGTTTTGTATTGTATTGTATTGTATTGTATGATTCGATTCTTAGTATGTCTGTGTCAACGGGAAATTGAATTAACTAAATGTGGTATGCAAACAAACAAGAGACGCAGTTGTTTCAATTGACATTGAATTGTTTGATTCCTCAATCAAGTCACCCTAGTTAATTCGTTGTATTTATTTTATTAGTCACTACACAAGGTCAACATCTTGCACTTATATTCTGCAGTATCACTATCACTATACATAGTATAAAACAAAGTCGCTTACCTGTCTGTCTGTCAGTATGTATGCTTAGATCTTTAAAACTACGCAACGGATTTTGATGCGGTTTTTTTTAATAAATAGAGTGATTCAACAGGAAGGTTTATGTATAGTTTAAACTCATTTTAATTTAACTAGTTTAAATTTTTATTTGTTAACCCGTGCGAAGCCTGGGCGGATCGCTAGTAATGAAAATTTAGACCGAACCAATGATTTATAACTCAAGATAGGTTATAGGCGTTCCAAAATAGAAGCGCTTACCTTGTGACAAATTGGACAAGTTGTCTTTAGTCGCGGCTGGACAAGCGAGAAATGCGCACGTGCTAACGATCACCCGCACACCGAAAGAGAAAGAGACGACCTTATGTTTAACAACGAGTGTGACAAAGATGGATGGAATGAGAAAATTAATCAAAAATAACAGATTGTTTCGTAGGCACTGAAATAAATATGGAAGTATTTTTTGTGCTCCTCAAGTATGAGTATAACCTATCTAAGTATCTATGGTTATATAATATGATTGGACCGAACATTTGCCTAAGCCCCATACTAAATATTCCATCAATTTTATGCCTACAATTTCACTCTGTATACGTATACACGAGTAATTGTGCATTATTCATTGTTCAACCAGCCGTAAAATAATGCATTATGCCTGAACTACGCTGAAACTTCTCCAGCGTATGATTCCTAAACCCAACAGGGCCTCAGGCTAGTGAATGAATTACACAAAACGTTTACACCGGTGGAAAACATATTTACAGGGAACGTGATCTTTAAAGTGATCGGATGAACTACCAGTAGAGACGATTTTTAGGGTTCCGTAGCCAAATGGCAAAAAACGGAACCCTTATAGATTCGTCATGTCTGTCTGTCTGTCTGTCTGTCCGTCTGTCCGTCTGTCCGTCTGTCTGTCCGTCCGTATGTCACAGCCACTTTTCTCCGAAACTATAAGAACTATACTGTTGAAACTTGGTAAGTAGATGTATTCTGTGAACCGCATTAAGATTTTCACACAAAAATAGAAAAAAAAAACAATAAATTTTTGGGGTTCCCCATACTTCGAACTGAACTCAAAAATTTTTTTTTCATCAAACCCATACGTGTGGGGTATCTATGGATAGGTCTTCAAAAATGATATTGAGGTTTCTAATATCATTTTTTTCTAAACTGAATAGTTTGCGCGAGAGACACTTCCAAAGTGGTAAAATGTGTGTCCCGCCCCCCCCCCTGTAACTTCTAAAATAAGAGAATGATAAAACTAAAAAAAATATATGATGTACGTTACCATGTAAACTTCCACCGAAAATTGGTTTGAACGAGATCTAGTAAGTAGTTTTTTTTTTATACGTCTTAAATCGCCTAAATACGGAACCCTTCATGGGCGAGTCCGACTCGCACTTGGCCGCTTTTGTTTTTGCGTTATACTTATACTAGGATACAATATGGCTAGTTTGAATAGCTTCTCATTTTGAGTGGAATAAACACGAAAACAAATAAACAATAATTTATTTGCAAAAAAAGGGTAACGTTTACAGGTCTTTGTGTAAGTAAACAGTAGGTTTTTACCTTTTCGGCTGTATACAACAGCATGCAAATCCATAAAGGCATTGAATCCCAAATAGGGACAAAAAAAAATATGTAATTTTTATTTAATAGACCTTATATCTACTTTGTTTCCTTACACTACATCTACCAATATTTCTGCTAACAAATATTCAGTCATGATCAAACAATGAAAATGTTTTTCGAAACCTGCTATTACCTACA
This sequence comes from Cydia amplana, assembly GCF_948474715.1. NCBI lineage: Eukaryota > Metazoa > Arthropoda > Insecta > Lepidoptera > Tortricidae > Cydia > Cydia amplana. The sequence goes on along the minus strand of NC_086079.1, from coordinate 12,225,897 downwards.
TTTTCATCCACACGTGTGCCTACAGTTCCTTTGAATTTGAACACAGGACGTAAAATAAAACTACCTACGCAGACAAAAAATATTCCGCTACGCTAGATCCAATTTCGTTCTCACTATTTATATCTAAAAAGGTCGTTATTTGAAGACGTCTCGTTCGTTATTGTTTCATGTTCCATCATTAGGATTTATTTATACATTAACTTGAACTGTCAATGGAGAGAAAAAAACAATAAACTCAAAACCAATCAGGCTGCACATCTATCTATCTATCTATCTATCTAATCTAATACCTTTAAACGAGCAATTCTTGTATATTTATTTATTTATTTACATGTATATATATTTCGGGGATCTCGGAAACGGCTCTAACGATTTCGATGAAATTTACTATTCCTATAGGTGTTATTGGGTGCGAAAAATCGATCTAGCTAGGTCTTATCTCTGGGAAAACGCGCATTTTTGAGGTTTTATATGTTCTCCGAGCAAAGCTCGGTCTCCCAGATATTAATGACAAACTTGACATGGCATAAGATTACCTATCGTGGCAAATGTTAACTCTTTCGTCTTATCTTCTTACGTCGAAGAAAGATCATTGAGGAAAACTCATTGTAATTTTGTATTTCGCCATTTTACGCCGCGTTCTTAAGCTACAATTTTTATTCGAATTTCACACCGTCTAGGTAGTATTATATTATAGTATATTACCTAATATTAAATAGTACCTACCGACAAACTTGAAAAATAATCTTTAAATAAAAGAAACCTCTATAGCTATGTAGATCCTCCACTTTAAGTACGACCTCCATTCAAGATCAGATTACCTTAATGCCCCATTTACACGATTACGAAAACTTTTTTTTTATTTGAATTATACTTGTCCCATTGGCTTAAAAAAGGCGATGCAGATAAAATCACTATGAATGAAAATCACATGGACCATGACTAAATGAATTTTTTACTTTTTAATTGGTTATAAATAAAAGCGGGTACAATTAGAAGAGCTCGTTAAAGTTGCAGAAATAATTTTGCCTATACTGTATTAGGTACAGTGAGCTGCATAATTGCATGGACACATTATGGATGGAATTCATTCCATGCACTTTTGCAGCTGGATGATTTAATTACATGCAGTAAAACAATTAAATTTGTTAATTTATTAGAACACCTCTATTCTGTAACTACCTATAAATAGAGCGCTGGTAGATAGAATAAAACAGTGAGCTAGCGGCTAAACTTGCCTGGGATAAGTTTTCAAACTTTACAAATACACAGCGAACATAAAACCCACCGTAATCTCAAACTTATAGCGTACATTTTAGCCTGCGCTAATCTTACACGAAGTAATCCCAAGTATAATTAGTGGCTGCACTGAAAAATTGCATTGCTCTCGCTGGATCTAGCCACCTAGGTACTTAGCAAAGAAATACGTGTACCGTAATTTTATTTGTGAGTCTGTTTGTCAATTAGATAGTGTTTTATTGCTTATCATTAGCGGTTCTTAGGCTCGCTACTATGAACTTAGATCTTGGAGAACATGACGTTGAAATCAATACGTCTTGACTGCATCGACCGTCCAGTGGCGCCCTCATTGGGGGATATATTATGTGTTTTCTAATAAACCAAATTAATTTATGTATAGGTAAATCAGTAACTACCTACAATTATCTTACTATTGTTTGTCAGACTGATTCCCCAAGCCTGTCATAGTGATATCATATGCAACATTTTACCTTTCTTTTCAGAGTGTATCAAATTAGTCAAAAAACGATGTCGCCAATTATGGAAAGAGTACTTTGACGAAAGGGCAAAAGAAAAAGGCATTTGGTATAGAACGATCCAACCTGAACTGATGAATACACCATGGATAGATTGCTCGCTTAGTCGGCAAGAAATTGTAACAGCTCTAAGAGTACGTTCGGGGCACATTCCCCTCAATAAGTTTGGATTCATGATGCGTAAAGTCACCTCGCCATTATGTTCAGAGTGCGATATAATTGAAGACGTTTACCACATATTGGTGGAATGTGTGCGGAACGAATCCTTTAGGAGTCAACTGAAAATATCCTGTAATACTTTTCACAATGTTGGTGGCTGCAATAGTGCCCTGGCTTCTCCATTATCGGACGAGGCCAGAGCACTCTTCAAGCTAGTCAATATAGGCCTTAGTAATCGTAAATGAGGGTGATTGTATGTTGATTATATGGAGCGACATAATCGCTAAGCGATAAAGCTCTTCAATAAAGATTAAAAAAAAAAACTTTTGGTTTATGGCACATTAATTAGTTTTATAATGCTTTATAATGGAATAATGTGGCCACCTTTTGCATTTTGATTTCTTTTTAATGAATTATAATTTTCAACAGCCAACCCTAACTCTTCTGTGAACGCTTAATTTAATGATTTTTCTTTTCTTTACTTATTTTGAAAGGAGCTTACAGTTATTATACCATAATAAATAAATAATATTAATTTTCTTTATTTGCATAAAATTTGGTAGGTACAACAATGGCCCGGGATTTTGGAGAGATATTTTGCTAGTTAAACATGCAAATGTTTACAGGATTATATTCCTCGTTGGAGACCCTTAATATTCGTTTTGAAAGACCTATCCAACGGTATCCCTCACACCATTAGGTTAAAGCTAAATAAAAAATAAAACATTTTGTAGTTTTTATTTTACCATTCTGTTGCCATGTATGATTTATGTATCCATGCCAAATCTTCCATGTCAAATCACGGAGCAATGCTGGGGACGGACAGACGAAGATATTGAGAAAATCGCACCATCGGCATCGTACCGTCGTGGCCGCACGCGAATGACTCGCTTTGCACTTCGCTACGCCATGCGACGCGCGACATCTGCCTTTCTATCGCTCGTACAGTCACCATCAAATATATCGGAGCGGCCAAGGCGTTCACAAATATCTGAACACGCCTTTATTTTCAAGGCGTTATAGTGCGTGTTTACACGGCAAAAATAAGCTTTAGCAAAGTACCTACCAATTTGGCTTCGTTAAAATTAATTTAGTTGAATACAACCAAGACTTATTTAAAAATGCGTGTTATTTACTTTTAATAAATTTAATTGCATAATTTTACCAACTTACGTTAACCTAGTTGACTTCTTTGATTTTAACAACGAACTTTGCAGGCTCCCTCCGAGCCAAGTCACTCGGTTGTAGTCTACAACTTGTAGACAGCAAATACTTATTTATCTCTAGCCATTTCATTTTCTCATTGTAGATATTTTAACCGCCTCAGCCGCTCCGATATATCTGATGGCGATTGTACAAAATGTACAAGAACCAGATAGAAAGGTAGATAAGGAAATTAAGATATTTTAAGAGCCAACAGGAGTGGTCATTTCTCCATACAAACGTACTCGACTGTTTCCTCCGTGGGTTTTAAAGCTAGAGCAATGATTTTTTCAACACAGATTAATATTGTCAATATCTGTGTCGGACCGTTTTGCTTTTTTTTAATATATTTGTTTTTTAATGCGCTAGAGCCCTTCAAAAATGGCCAAAATGCCCTAATTGACTATGCCGCAATGAGAGGCGTGGAATTCAAAACTGATATCAATTAGCCAAAAAAGCAAAACGGTCCGACACAGGTAATTTCATAATCATTTAGATTTCCAAATTTGGTAACGATTGGTTAAGTTTTGGAGGAGGAAGCAGTCGAGTACGAAACCTCTATTTTTGAGATTTTTACGCAGGATTTTTCGCCTTGTCCTTATCGCACTAGTTTTAGGAGCCACTTCCGTTAGCGAGACGGGTATATTTACCTAAAATATTTAACTCTCAGCTACTGTTTCGTCTTAAGTTCGTGGTAGACCCTTTGTCATTACCTGTCAAAGGAACACTTTTCCCCAAAGCGTTTTGTAATAAGTTGTATTGTATTGAATTAAACACTTCTTAGCCTTTAAATTTTATCCATAACTCATGAACTCATTATAGATCGTGTAGATTAATTAGGTACTTCTATTGAAAACAAACAATTTACAAAATTACAAGTAAAGAACGGTTTATACGGAACGGTAATTAAAAACACTTATCTAGTTAAGTCATTATAATAAGGTATCATTACATCAACTCTGCTGTGTTATTCCAAAACTAATTGTAGCGAATTAACCGTCGGCCTCACACCGTTCACCGTTTTACGGCATAATTTTTTTTTTACCACCGACGTAAAAAGAAAGGTGAGAGTGCTGTCTGTCTGTGGCATCGTAGCTCTCCCTCTTGAAAAATTATACCAGTCGCTCTAGAAGTACCTAGGTATAACCCTAAATTGCACCATAGAAAAGCAATAAAATAACAAGTATCGATTCCTCCAATGTATTAAAAAGATACTGAATGATTGATAATGTATTTTGATTCGTCGTTTGTGTAATGTTTTTACATTATCGTCATGATCATCATATTAGATGAAAGACATCCATTGCTGGACGAAGACCTCCCTCAATCATCTCCATAGCGGCCGGCCACGTTTCATTCAATCTGAATGAAACGTGAATGAATTCCCTGTGATTTTGAGAAACTCCGAGCATAGCTCGCTCATTGCCCTTTGAATGGTTTTGAGCCTTCTTACCAATCATATTCTTTGCTTCTTACTTATTAATCCCATTGTGAGTGACCAAGTCTCAATGCCGCATGTCAACACTGGTTAAACACCTTCGTTTTAAGACACTGCAGTGTTTCTGCCGCGAAGATGTTACGTAGCTTCCCGAACGCTGCCCATCCTAGTTGGATTCGACGAGAGACCTCCTCCTCTACCTGCCTGTACATTATATTTAAAGCGTATTTTTAAACTCCACTTCACCCATCTGACAACTACACCTTACGGTGTGATTGCTGCCTAGAGAAGTAGGGTGAATATATACTACATTAAATGAAACCGAAAGTAATTTTTAATGTCACTTTTCATCAGACCTTGGTGACAGTACAGGCTACATACCTATTTATTCCTTTAATAAAACATGGAAAAGGGGTTGTCAAAAGTTGAAAATTGTACCTACACACTACGTTGTGACTGCAGTAGAAGACTAGAGAAGCGGGGTGAATATATAAATAACACTGGAAGAATTTTTCTGTTATTTTTCTTCAGACCTTGCTCAAAACGAGTTCAAAATGATTAAGGAATTTCTTCAAAGTTTAGAAGATCCAAACAGACCTCTTTTTGGTCCAAACTATTGGCTTTTAAGTAAAATTGGGATGCTCCTTCCCAAAAACAGGATTAATATAATTTTAAAACTAATGATACACGCGATTGGAACCTTGTTCGTATTCACCCAGTACACGGAACTATATGTTATAAGATCAGACTTGGATCTCGTCTTAACAAATCTAAAGATTTCTATGCTAAGCATCATTTGTGTAATTAAAGCAAATACATTTGTATTTTGGCAAGGAAATTGGCGTCAAGTCATCGACTATATAACTGAAGCTGATAAGTTCGAAAGGGATAATCAGGATGAGGCTAAGGGACATATTATCAACACTTACACCAAGTACTGTCGACGTGTAACTTATTTCTATTGGGTGTTGCTGTTTACCACCTCCATTACTACTATTATTACACCATTAATGAAATATTGTTCATCGGAGAAATTTCAGGAAGGTTTTCACAACGGAACTGAACAATTTCCCCACATATTCAGCTCATGGATGCCTTTTGATAAAGAGAATTCCCCAGGTTGCTGGATCACTGTTATGTGGCACATCGGGATATGTGCTTATGGGGCGACTGTAGTGGCTGCTTATGACACTGGTGTCATGGTGATACTAGTGTGTTTTGGAGGAAAATTAGATCTGCTTCGTATAAGATGCAGAGAGATGCTGGACACAGAAGGGAAAGGAGTAAGCGATGAAAATGCAGATAAAGTGATCCGAGAACTCCATCGGATTCATGTCCTACTTCTGAAGTAAGTCAACCAATTCTTAGCTAGCTAAGGCTACACAACTTTGGGAACAAATCAAATTATTTTATTTTCTATTTCAGTTTATAGCTGAGGCTAATTATTGCTATAATTTAATCTTTAAAAACTTATTCATTTTAGCGCTATAAAAAATTATGTACCTACATATTCGTACATACAATTTGCTATTTTATTTTCTCCACTGCAAAGATTATCTGGAAGCTGTTTAACTATAGATCGCTTTACGTTGTCGTTATAGGTGTGAATTAAAGAACTATTTAAATGTATTGTAAATATTGTAATGCACTTGGAGAAACCAATAAATAGTAAAAATTACTTCCCTCTAAATACTTTATAAGATTTTACTTATATTTTAAAAGTGAAAAGATACAAGTTTTTCAATTTAGATGTTGGTAAAAATAAATTCATTATAAATTACTAGATAGTACGTCAAAATATACAAATAATAAAACCTAGCAAAAAACACAATATTATTATGAAGAAATGTTTACTCGCTAACAAGTAACCTTTAGGAATTCTAACATTAGACGGGAAAGGACTTTAAAAGTTAGGAAAGAATATTAAGTAATTAAATAACATACTTATTTAAACTTTTAAGTTATCTCATGAAAAATATAGGTATATATATTTCTCCCGTCAACATTAGCCGAAAGCAGGCCTCGCTTATTTGAGCGCACTTGTCTCATCTTCAAACCCATAATTAAGTTTATACGCCCTAAATTTCGTAAACCATAAAACAATACAATTTTTTCAGGCACTCCAGATTGTTCAACTCGGTTTTGTCACCTGTGATGTTTTGCTATATCGTCATGTGCTCACTGATGATATGTGCAAGTGCTTTTCAATTAACCGTTGGTATACTTCTTATTTAGATATATAAGCGATAAATATTTTTTAATAATATTTTCACCGCAGCAGCTCGAACAAGGGTACTTTGCTACTTAAAAACAGTGATCAAAATCGCATTTTGCTCACTGAGTGAGACAAAATGAACAAAATGTGATTTTGCTCACTCAGTGAGCAAAATGCGATTTTGCTCACTGTTTTTAAGTAGCAAAGTACCCTTGTTCGAGCTGCTGAGGTGGAAACTTAATTGTTGGTATATCTTAAGAAAACATGAGTGAATAGGTAAGTGATGAAGAAGGAATACATTTTTCGGGTTCTCTAATATGTTCTCACTGCTGAGGTGAAAAGTTTTGGGAACTACACGAGATCAAAGTTATTTACATCTCGTGCGCTTTTGAGTAGGGTAGTAAGGGTACTACGCTCAAGATTCTAAATTAGATTCACTCGCTACGCTCGTGAATCTAGTATAGAATCTTTCGCTTGCACGGGACTCAAAATAAGCACTCGAAGAAATATCAAACTTTGATCTCTTGTTGTACAAATAACTATTGACTAAACTTAATTTTTGCAGTCTGCAACAAGTACAACGGAAAAACTTTTGATGGCAGAATATTTGATATTTAGCATTGCTCAGCTGTTTTTGTTCTGTTGGCATAGCAATGATGTTATTGGCAAGGTAAGATTGTGGTGTGATGGTGGAATTAATTATTTGGTAGGCTCAAGGCCGCAAAATGCAATTACCTATTGCAAACCGGGGCATAAGATTAGCACGCGTAGAGAGAATCTTTAAAATATTAATTGTATTGTAACTATTTCCGATTGCGGTCAGACCGAGACCTTTGAATATCACATTATCAGTTATCACGAGTAGCATTAAGATTTTTACTCATCAAAAATTACAAGTTCACACGTTTCCATCGTTTACGAAGTTTGTTATTATTACTATTTAAAGTTTGTAATGTTTTTCAGAGTGAGGGTGTAATGATGGGGCCGTACGAGAGTGACTGGTCGGCATCCAATCTTAAACAGCGGAAAAATGTTCTGATTCTACAGGGGCAGATGCGAATCGTACACATCTACACGGCGGGACCTTTCACTAACCTCACACTGTCTACATTTGTTAATGTATGATCAATTAATATAACGAAATCGGCAAATGCAGTCTGGCAAGCAAGTTTTGAACAGCAGATGTTTAAAAAACCTGTACTGACCTATGTACTTGCATAAATTAAGTAAAAACAGTATGATTAGCTCTACCTGTGTTTAACTGATAAATGACAAATGACTTTTGGTAAACTATATTTCAAAATTACCTGCTACTTTTTTTACGTACATCTTTGTTGTATTTTATATTACTCGTGGCCTTATAGATACAAAATTTATCTGTTTGCTAAACTAAATTTATGAAATTACAGGAAACATTTTTTTCATTGTCTAAGTATTAGACTCTAATACCTACATAGTAATACACGAGATTAACTGAGTAGGATTTTAATTCAATGTCTGTGTATCGAATTTCAGTGTAATGAATAGGTATGCGTATGCAAAAGCTACATGTTACGTATTACGCCATACCCGCCATATATTTAAAATTTCTGCTTTTCATTTCCATAATACATACATTAGGGTTTAGGAATTTAAAATAACGTAAATAACGTAATACCTAACATTCTGTGAATTTTGAGCTAACGTTAATTTACCTTAACTAATTGTTTTGAAATTATAATTTTCAACAGCCAACTCTAACTCTTCTTATTTATTATAAATATCTGGGAGACCGAGCTTTGCTCGGAAAACATATAAAAACTCAAAAATGCACGTTTTTCTAGATCTAGCTAGCTAGATCGAATTTTCGCCGATTTAATCGAAATCTTTATACATATACCTAAATAAAAAATAAATAAATAACCAAGAATTGCTCGTTTAAAGGTATTAGATCCAATAATAATTGATTTTATAATGATGTTTTTTTTTCTTTACAGATTTTGAAAGGAGCTTACAGTTATTATACCATACTTAGGAAATAAGATACCTATTGTAGGCAAAAAGGAAAAGTGAGACTATGACAAGGACAAATAATAAGTAATAGCGCTTTCTCTGCTACTCCTACTGAATCCTACAACTACATACACATTAATAAATAATATTAAACAATATAACGTTTGTTTACACGTGAAACCTTAACCCTTAACCATACTTGGTCAAACCAAATTGTCAGTAAATAAGACCAAAAAAAACTATACTCATCCTTTTCTTTTGGGTGCTAGTACTAGTGTAAGACAGAGATAGTATGATTCTCTCTGTCTATGTTTGAAATAAGACAGTCCTTTGACAAACTATATCACACGGATCAGCATTCGACTCGAGAGGTATAGTTTGTCAAAGGATTGTCTCTGTCTCATTTCAAACATAGAGAGAATCATACTATACTTGGTCAACTAGATCTTGACAGTAGAAAAAGGCGGCAAATTTAAAAAATGTAGGCGCGTCGGGATATCGTCCCATAGAAAATTTGAATTTCGCGCCTTTTTTTACTGACAAGATTTGGTTGACCAGCTATATAAATAAATAAATAAATATTTAGGGGACATCGACATCTTAGACAGATCGTCCTAGCCTAGCCCCAATAAACTAAGCAAAGCTTGTATGGATGCTAGGCGACGATATATAGATGGTCAACCAAATCTTGTCAGTAAATAGGAACCAAAAAAAATATACTCATCCTTTTCTTTTGGGTGCTAGTACTAGTGTAAGACAAAGATTCATATCTCTCTGTCTATGTCTGAAATGGAACAGTCCTTTGACACACTATACATACTAAAATATAGATAAATACATACTTATATGTATACATAGAAAACACCCATGAAACAGGAACAAATAGGTGAGGGTGGGGAGGGTCGATCCCTAGGGGACACTTGGTAAACTTCATTTTTAATCAAACCAAACGAGATACATTTTTTTGCACTGGTAACACTCATTCATTCGTTCCTAATTTCACGTTCTGTCATGGCACTGTATCGGAAAAGTCAGTGGTTCAAAAATGGCGGACGGTGAAAGATTTTCTGCGTACTATATTCAATTTTCGGCAAGCTTTAACTGGATTTATTTTATAATATGAGATGGAAATGATGTTAGTGAGTGTGCTTATTTTATTTGTTGTTTATTGAAGTGATGATTAACTTGGATTACATTGATATACGCGAACACACGTTTCGAGTACGGCACGTTTTATAATCTTACTATGTATGGGGAGACTTTGTCTTTTTCTTCAGGGGAGACATGATTCCGGGATCATGTCACCCCCAAAGCGATCAAGTAATACATTGTAATAAATTTACTTACAAAATGATTCATAGAGCTATCATAAATATTTTCTTTTCTTTAGTAAATCATGCCGCAAAAGTACGACCAGAGAAACACTGATTTAAACTTTCAAGGTTTTTGACTCATTATTGTTTATTAAAACGGGATTTAATGGCGTATAATTCAGTTTTTAATTATACAACCGACTCCGAACTCCGAAAACAGAATTATCCCCGTGGCCTTTGAAAAGACTAACTAAAGTTGACGTCAACATTTTACGAACTACCCGCACTTGGTCTTGTTTATCAAGTTAAACGTTTTACACACAGGGGTTGTTACTCGGTCGACAAACAACACTTATAACGATATTTGGTTTTCAACCGGCGATATTTGTTTTTATGGATGAAATGCTATTTCAATGGCTTTCCGACCTTATGTACTATAGAACCGACGGTCCATAGAAAGGATTTTAGGATTATGCAGCTCAAACACCGTCCTCGAATCGTGAGCAGTAAATTTCTAAACTTATTTATTATAGTAAACCATAACGACCAGAGATGGGTAAAAAAATTTAAAATTGCTGTAGGTATCTGACGCTAAAAATACGTACCTTCATAATAACTTTAAAAAATTTAGCTTGTTACAAGACATTTTATGTTAATAACTTAGATTTTTGTTTTTTTTTTAACTTTTTTTTTGGTTCAAAAATTGATTCCCTATTTTATGTTGTTTTATGGATAATACGATTACATTGTTTTTTAAAAGTATAAGATTATGGATTAATATGTGTTTGATATCTTCATATATTAATTTTCTGTAGATAAAGTGGATAAATTAATGTAGATACTACCCTCGAAATATGACATTGCCGCTTAAAATCTTTTTACCAAGTGTCCCCAAATCTGGAAGACTTGATCCCTTCGGCTTAGACATCTGATTACCGGAAATACAACTTCAAAGCATGGAAGATGCAATATATATATGTTTGCTGTGTATTTTACAAATTATAGATGCATTGCTAATAGCGATCCGAGTTATATAATCAATGAGAATCTGGTATGGGGAGACATGGTAAAAATCTGTTTACCACGTGTCCCAAGAACCAGGGTCACTTGATCCCCCTAGGATCAAGGCTCCCGACCAGGGGTAAACAAGTCTCCCTTACATAGGGGACACATGGTAAAAGTCAACAGTATGGGTTTTCATTAAATAATGGTCTAATTTATTGCACAAATCTGTTCTAATTCAAACTATTAATGAAGAGATAAATTCTGAATCGTATGGTCTATAAAGTTTTTCAATACTACAAATAGTTAAGAAAATGTATGCTAAAAACAAAAGGGGTGATCAACCCTCCCCAGTTTCCCCTATCTTTCATCACACAAATAAATGCCCTTACCGGGATTCGAAGCCAGGACCATCGGCTTCACAGGCAGGGTCACTATAGTCACTACCTTGGAGGATACAACTAAACGGAGTAGCCATTAACAGGCTTTCCCCTCTGTCGAAAATAGGCGGCCAACGGTCATACACAATGTATGGACTGACGTTTATCTGACATGGCTATTTTTACGTTACGCATACATTTGACGTTCCCCTCCCCCGCAAAAATCGGCAGACTGTTTTGTACAGAAAATTACAGACATGGCGTCTCCGTTTGATTATATCCTCCAAGGTCACTACCCACTAGGCCAGACCGGTCGTCGTCTCCACTGTCTTTGTCAAAGAAAAGGATGAGTATATAGCGGGTCAACCAAATCTTGTCAGTAAAAAACGGCGCGAAATTCAAATTTTCTATGGAACTATATCCCTTCGCGCATACATTTTTCAAATTTGCCGCCTTTTTCTACTGTCAAGATCTGGTTGACCAAGTATAGTTTTATTTGTTCTTATACTCGGTCAACCAGATCTTGACAGTAGAAAAAGGCGGCAAATTTGAAAAATGTAGGCGCGAAGAGATATCGTCCCATAGAAAATTTGAATTTCGCGCCTTTTTTTACTGACAAGTTTTGGTTGACCAGCTATATTTACTGACAAATTGGTTTGAAAATTAATGCTGAAGATTTTGTTACTACAGAAAGTATTTCCAATTCGGACTCAACGTGGAACGACATGGGAACGACAAATTGCAAATTGACGTTTTAAACGTCAATGTGAAGAGGCGAGAATCGAGAATTCGAGATGACATCGAGTATACGTATAGAGCTCGACACGTGTGTTTAATAAATATTAAATTAAATTTAAGTGCTATCTTTAATTAAGTCCTTGTATTTTGACCTCAGAAACACTTTAAATTTGATTATAATGTCAGACGGCAGTGACGGCCAATTTAGCGATTACGAAAATGATATTTCCACTAAGGTTAAGTCAGTACGGGTGAGTTCGTTCCTAGTTCACAAATCTTATAGAAATATTGTAGTATTTATATTGATACTGTAATTTTTGATGAAGTAATAACTGAAGATTCATTGCGTGACCAGCATAGAACGTTTGTATATATCTTACCTAGGTAGTGTAGTGACATAAATTTCGAACTATTTCTCGAACTGCTTATAAATCTTAGACTGTCTATAAGTGATTAACAGTCGCTAGTTACAGTGGAATACTATGCATTGACAGCTCTAATGAACCTAACATTTTTCATTTCCAGTTTGCCGAAACACTGGATGTCAAAACACTCAGCAGCAACGCAGAGAGTGACTATGATTCTAATGAATACTTTCAGGACTCAGATGATCCAACAAACAACTCGGGAAAACTTAAAAGTAATACTCAGACACCTTCAAACAAAGTCAGCACATTCCAGCCCAGTGAAAAGTTGTTTAAAAAGTATGTCAACAAAATTAATGTTGATAGTTACGATCCAATGGACCGTACAAATAAGTTCATTGATAGCAATGATAGAAAGGTTGACAGCGGCAGGATTAGAACAAAGGATAAGCATGACAGAGCCACCGCAGAGCAAGTCATGGATCCACGCACTAGAATGATTCTCTTCAAGTTGTTAAATAGAAGTATAATAAATGAAATAAATGGTTGCATATCTACTGGTAAAGAGGCCAATGTCTACCATGCTACATCTAAAGATGGGAAAGATTATGCTATTAAAATCTTCAAAACATCAATCTTAGTGTTTAAAGACAGAGATAAGTATGTATCAGGGGAGTACAGATTCAGAAATGGGTACTGCAGATCTAACCCTCGTAAAATGGTGAGAACCTGGGCTGAGAAGGAAATGAGAAATCTTGTCCGAATGTTCAATGCAAAGTTAAATGTTCCGGAGCCGATAATCTTACGAAGCCATGTACTAGTCATGACTTTCATGGGAGATGATGGTTGGCCTTCTCCGAAACTCAAGGATGTCGAAATTTCTCAATCACAAGCCAGATCTTTGTACCGGGATTGCATAATAATGATGTGGAAAATGTTCAACACTTGCAAACTCGTACATGCAGATTTATCAGAATATAATCTTCTGTACCATAAAGGAAATGTAGTAGTCATTGATGTGTCACAGTCTGTGGAACATGACCACCCTCATGCATTTGAGTTTTTAAGGAAAGATTGCACTAATATATCGGATTTCTTTAGGAAGAACGGTGTTGCAACACTAACTGTGAAAGAACTTTTTGATTTCATTACCGACTCTGCTATAAACGAGGGAAATTTGGAAGAATGCCTGGAGAAACTGTCAGAAAAGGCATCTACAAGGAATTTTGAGGAAATGACAGCACAAGAACAAGTTGAAGAAGAGGCTTTTAAAAATATCTATATCCCTAAGAGACTTACGGAGGTGAGACTTTTTATGTTTGTATTCTGTAGTGAAAGTAATTAAAGTATTTTCATTCCCCCTTTTTAAAATCACAGACCTATCATAACAATGACTTAAATTTATTTTAAATATTTTGGTTGGATTTTGCAACTTTTTAATATTAAGTAACACCTGACATTTGGATAGTAAACTATCATTTAATTTCATTGCGAGCTTACTAACATACTCGTATATAAGGTGTTCATATGTACAAACATGATTTCTATTTGTTATGGTGACTAATAACCTTAACATTAAAAATAATGTTTTTATTATGGACTATTACAGGTTATAAACTATGAACGGGATATCAACAAAGCCAAAAAAGGTGAAACAGAAGACCTAACATACAAGAAAATTGCCGGTTTTAATGAAGACCTTAGTACTGTGGATAAACCGGAGATTTTGGAAGATTGTGATATTTCTGGCAGTGGGTCTGGTAGCGGCTCAGAATCTTCAGAGGATGAAGATGGAGATTCTAGTAAGTCATTTTCAAACAAAATAGTGTCCACTGAGTTTACGTTACATTTTATTTTTTTATTTGTAACAGACTCAACTTATTCATATTTATTTCTTGCGCTTTTGTGGACCTCATACTTTTCACAATAACATATTAAGTTAATAAGGCAAAAAATCTATTGTCAAAACAGTTAAGGATTAAAAAAAACAACTTGTGTAGATAGAATTACATGGACTTATTCTCTAGGTCTTTCGTAACTACGGACGAAAGACCTATAGAATAAGAACATAGACCCAACGACGACCCGGGACAGATATAACTGGAGAAAATCGATTAGGAGAGCCGACCCCAAATAAAAGTGGGATAAGGCCGGAAGAAGAAGAACTTGTGTAGTATAGAATTCCGTGTCCCGTCATCGACAATTTGACCATTCTGAACTTTTTTCCATGAGATAAGATTTATTTATCGATGGAAATAAGAATGGTATCTCTTTTATATTTGCTTAGACACGGCAAAGTGAAAAGGATATATAATGCCATCTTGTCATATGGTCATTGGCAGTTGCAATATCAATCATCATCTTGCAAATATGGCAATTGGTAATATGGCAATCGGCAGTTGGTAACCTATTGGGATTACATATACCTCTGGCACTAATTGTGTTAATTAACTACTTTACCTTATTGTTAGGTATACAATTTAGTAATAAGTAATAAAAACTTGTTGTACAGATGCCAAATTCAAATCGTCTGCCCGTCCGAGAGACGAATCCCCCAACACTAAGAAGGCAAGGAAAAAAGCAGTCAAAGAAGAAAAAGCAGAGAAGAGGAAGACGAAAGTCAAGAAGCACGTCAAAAAGAGAAGGGACAAAGGGTCTGGGAAAAAGTAAAATGGCAGCTAACCTATGTGAGCACATTTAAATATGTCAATCAGAGAAACTTGTGCTTGTGATGAAGTGAGAAAAAATACCTTTATTGAAAGGTCCCTTTTTCTATACCTCGAGTAAGTAACATACTTTATAATTTATACATTAGGTCCTTTTAGAATTATATCTACATGAATAAAACAACATTGTTCCTTTATCTTTGTTGTCATTGTTGTTTATGTTCTTATTATATTTATACTTTTTACATAAAAAAAATTAAAAACGGTATTGGCTTTCAGTTGAAAGTTCGCGTAAAAACTATAATATGTTGTAATATCTGGGAGACCGAGCTTTGCTCGGAAAACATATAAAAACTCAAAAATGTGAGTTTTCCCAGAGATAAGACCTAGCTAGATCGATTTTTCGCCCCCGAAAACCCCCATATAGTAAATTTCATCGAAATCGTTAGAGCCGTTTCCGCCCCGAAATATATATACATATAAATAAATAAATATACAAGAATTGCTCGTTTAAAGGTATAAGATTTTAAAAATTGCGCCATCTATCACAACCTGCAAGAACTACATGGCATGATACTTGTTATTGTTATTGCTTGAACACTACACTCTATTCTCTTTACTTGTGTTAGTACTAGCTCTTTGGTACTAGCATGGTTGAACAGATATCATCGGTAATAGCGAGTACGAGCGAGATGCATAGAAAGTAAGTTACGTTCTCGATAGCATTTATGTCATTGATAAACTGGTGGTAGCCACAAAGAAGTTACTCAAAACTAGGGGCCTAGCAGCCTGGCCAAGGTGACAATGGTGACAATAGTTAACACTAATAAACAAATTGACTAAAATAAATGACGGTGGGGAATATAAACAAGTGCGAGTCGGACTCTCCCATGAAGGGTTCCGTATTTAGGCGATTTATGACGTATAAAAAAAAACTACTTACTAGATCTCGTTCAAACCAATTTTCGGTGGAAGTTTACATGGTAATGTACATCATATATTTATTTTGGTTTTATCATTCTCTTATTTTAGAAGTTACAGGGGTGGGGGGGGAACACACTTTTCACCACTTTGGAAGTGTCTCTCGCGCAAACTATTCAGTTTAGAAAAAAATGATATTAGAAACCTCAATATCATTTTTGAAGACCTATCTATAGATACCCCACACGTATGGGTTTGATGAAAAAAATTTTTTTGAGTTTCAGTTCGAAGTATGGGGAACCCCAAAAATTTTTTGTTTTTTTTCTATTTTTGTGTGAAAATCTTAATGCGGTTCACAGAATACATCTACTTACCAAGTTTCAACAGTATAATTCTTATAGTTTCGGAGAAAAGTGGCTGTGACATACGGACGGACAGACAGACGGACAGACAGACAGACATGACGAATCTATAAGGGTTCCGTTTTTTGCCATTTGGCTACGGAACCCTAAAAACGGAACCCTTATAGATTCGTCATGTCTGTCTGTCTGTCTGTCCGTCCGTCCGTATGTCACAGCCATTTTTTTCCGAAACTATAAGACCTAACCTAAGTAGTAAGACCTAAATAGATGTTTTCTGTGAACCGCATTAAGATTTTTACACAAAAAAAAATTTTTTTTGGGGGTTCCCCATACTTAGAGAACTGAAACTCAAAAAAATTTTTTCATCAAACCCATACGTGTGGGGTATCTATGGATAGGTCTTCAAAAATAATATTGAGGTTCCTAATATCATTTTTTTCTAAACTGAATAGCTTGCGCGAAAAAGTGGTAAAATGTGTGTCCCCCCCCCCCCTGTAACTTCTAAAATAAGAGAATGATAAAACTAAAAAAAAATATATGATGTACATTATCATGCAAACTTCCACCGAAAATTGGTTTGAACGAGATCTAGTAAGTAGTTTTTTTCTAATACGTCATAAATCCCCTAAATACGGTACCCTTCATGGGCGAGTCCGACTCGCACTTGGCCGCTTTTGAAAAAGGTGAATAAAATACAGAAGGTAAGCATTTAAAAATCGTATCGCACAGTGTTAGTTTGTATACTCATTAATAAACAATATTTTCAAGGTAGCTTGACATTATTTGTTTTATTTGTATACTATTCCACGAGTCAAAATATCATCGCGGCATCTAACCCATACAGTTGGCATCCATCCCCGTCCGAAGGACCTTTTTATTTTGTTTATAACTAAACAAATAAAACAAATAATATCAAGCTACCTTGAAAATATTGTTTATTAATGAGTATACAAACTAACACTGTGCGATACGATTTTTAAATGCTTACCTTCTGTATTTTATTCACCTTTTTCAAAAGCGGCCAAGTGCGAGTCGGACTTTGAAGACCTATCCATAGATACCCCACACGTATGGGTTTGATGAAAAAAATTTTTTTGAGATTCAGTTCGAAGTATGGGGAACCCCAAAAATGTATTGTTTTTTTTCTATTTTTGTGTGAAAATCTTAATGCGGTTTACAGAATACATCTACTTACCAAGTTTCAACAGTATAGTTCTTATAGTTTCGGAGAAAAGTGGCTGTGACATACGGACGGACAGACAGACGGACAGACGGACAGACAGACAGACAGACATGACGAATCTATAAGGGTTCCGTTTTTTGCCATTTGGCTACGGAACCCTAAAAAGCGGCCAAGTGCGAGTCGGACTCGCCCATGAAGGGTTCCGTATTTAGGGGATTTATGACGTATTAAAAAAAACTACTTACTAGATCTCGTTTAAACCAATATTCAGTGGACGTTTGTATGGTAATGTACATCATATATTTTTTTTAGTTTTATCATTCCCTTGTTTTAGAAGTTACAGGGGGGGGACACATTTTACCACTTTGGAAGTGTCTCTCGCGCAAACTATTCAGTTTAGAAAAAAATGATATTAGAAACCTCAATATCATTTTTGAAGACCTATCCATAGATACCTCACACGTATGGGTTTGATGAAAAAAAAATTTTCGAGTTTCAGTTCTAAGTATGGGGAACCCCCAAAATTTATTGTTTTTTTTTTCTATTTTTGTGTGAAAATCTTAATGCGGTTCATAGAATACATCTACTTACCAAGTTTCAACAGTATAGTTCTTATAGTTTCGAAAAAAGTGGCTGTGACATACTCGAACCGACGGACGGACAGACAGACAGACATGATGAATCCATAAGGGTTCCGTTTTTTGCCATTTGGCTACGGAACCCTAAAAATGTGAGACTGACAAGGACAAACAATTCTCTCTACTCCTACTGAAAGTTTCATAAGTGCATCTCGTTCGGTCATATCTGCCCCTCCATTTCATCTCTATTCGTTGGCTACTGTGATGCTCGCTCTGAGTTTCTTTTTTTTTTTACGCTTGGGCCTTTTGGTGGACAATATTAACTCGAGATTACAAAATATTTTTTGTGTCAATAATACATACGTACTTACTCATATTAATTGTGGGACCCTCCGTCTCTTAATAAATACCAAATGTAGCCAGTAAAACAAACCTGTATAGTGCTTCTATTTATTTATTGATCTTTATAATATTATTTATATTATACATATCCATGAATACATTAAATTTGTGTTACCATGATTTTTTCAATGTATCATTTTAACACCTGGCTTTGGTGGATCCTTTATACAAAAGTTTAGTCTGAAACAATATTAAAAAAGAACATTATACATGCAAACATGCGTAGATAAATTATTATCAAGTTCGTTTTGGGATCTAGGATGGTAGGATTGTACTGTACGGTTTCTACCCTACCCTGTAGTTTGGTGTGCTTAGGTCATTACCATCGACGGAGACTTCTTCTTGAGTGTCAAATTGTTCCAAAATTGGCAAGCTGAGTTTCATAAATGCATCGTCCCTGGTAGTGAAGTACTTAGCCAAATTTTTTGAAATGAAAAGGTATCAGTATAGCTCACACTGAGCAACTTTTACTACGTGACCAATCCCAAAATCACCCAATCAAAAAAAATTTGCTGTCCCATAGAAAACATCTGACTAGCCGAAATGTATGGAACAGCCAATTTTTGCGATTTCCGAGTTGGTCCTAGATGGGAAAAGTTATTCAGTATAAGCAATCTTAACATCTTACCACAAGCGTCATAATCAACACATTGGCCGCAGCTATTCTCGTAAGAACCGTGTTTGCAATAACAGTGGCATACGTTTGCTGGTGTGGGGACGAACGGGGGGGACTTATTTTTGTCTGCGCAAAGCCCCGTGTCCCATTCCTGCCGGCATTCATATACTTTATTGGGGTCCCGGCATCTTGCTGCAAAATAAAACAAATAGGTATAACAAAGGTACAACTCTAGTCACGAGGTGTTAAACATTTGTACTGTTCCGATGCTGCCCCCTACAGCAGCTAACTCATGTTAACGTTTTCCCACTTGCATCCTAGATGTAGATGAGCTCGGGGTCAGCTTACAGCAACGTAATCTAAACAAATGGTCTAAGAGTTTTTTAAAAACGATTATCATCCGACTGATCCGACAATAGAGGGGAAACTAGGCCTTACTGCATGCATGGGACTCCAGTTTTCTCACGATGTTTTCCAAAACCGAAAAGCGATTGGTAGGTTCGAAACTTTCGTGTATTAAGCATTAAGTTACCTATGGACTAAGCAATTAACAATATAGTATCGTATTTCGGAGCCTTACGCCGTTACTAGTTTACCACTTAATTTAAATCAATCGCAAAATATGGAAAATCCTAAATTACATTAAAAATATAAAAAAAACTTACGCGGCGGTGACTCGGAGTATGCAAACCCGAACAAAATGCAGACAAAGAGAATAAAATAAAAAATACGTGCCATTTCGACAAGCACACGACTAACGAACCGGAGGTCTATAAAGATAATAATGTTAAATGCTTATATATTACAGTTATAACAATGGAGAACACGAGTGTAGCTACTGTAAATAAGGTGCAGTACACACGATGACGCATCTTGAAAGTTATTTTTCTTGAAGTGAAAACTTCTTTAGCGGCGCTGTGAAGCACTTGAGGTGGGGAAAAAATGTTAAACTCGAGACAGCGTAAGACGGTCACGTGACCGTAAGACGGACATGTGACCAGATCGAAAAACTGTTATACATGTAATGTCATTGAGTTTTTCTTTATTGATTTAGGGTAATTCCCGAGACGAGGCGAGAGGGCGACGACCGGTCTGGCCTAGTGGGTAGTGACCCTGCCTGCTAAGCCGATGGTCCTGGGTTCGAATCCCGGTAAGGGCATTTATTTGTGTGATGAACACTAATATTTGTTCCGGAGTCATGGATGTTTTCTATGTATATAAGTATGTATTTATCTATATAAGTATGTATATCGTCGCCTAGTACCCATAGTACAAGCTTTGCTTAGTTTGGGGCTAGGTTGATCTGTGTAAGATGTCCCCCAATATTTATTTATTTATTTATTTAATTCCGGGGTAGATGTGCCTCTTTAGTTAGTTTTTTTAGCATTAGAAATAAGGTAAACAATCTTGACGTGTCTTTTTATTGAAAAACACGTTATAAAAATAAATAATGGCAAATATGTAACAATTATGAATCGAATACGATCATTTATATTCTTCTGCTTTCATAAGTAATAGTTACTGATTTTTAAAAAGCGTTTTTCAATTAAAAGACATGTCAAGATCGCTTACCTTCTTTCTAATGCTAAAAAAACGAACTATACTTGGTCAACCAGATCTTGACAGTAGATAAAGGCGGCAAATTTGAAAAATGTAGGCGCGAAGGGATATCGTCCCATAGAAAATTTGAATTTCGCGCCTTTTTTTACTGACAAGATTTGGTTGACCAGCTATACCTACCTACTGACAAAGTTTGATAGACATGGGTCGGTTGCAAACCACCTGTCACCGTTAAAGAGTTCGCTAAAAAAATTCTGTGGGAATTTTCATAGTTCTCTACTGAGTGATGTCGATCAGTATGTCAGAAATGTGATTGGTGCAACTGGCCCTAATACCTTCTGATACTTACTGGAAAACATCACAGCGCAACTTCTCGATCAACTACCTGAGTTAAATAATATACCTAAAGTAAAAGTAGTACTACCTGTGTGTTCTTCGCTTTATCTACGTAAAAAAATACCTGTTTTTTCATTGTTATTTTTTATTTGAACGTTATAGAAACAGTTGTTTTAAAACAAACAGCATGCTAGAAAAATAAGAGCGAACTGATTCATGTTGAAGTTGTTTTGTTCATGTTTTTCAAACTCTTGAACAAACATAGACGTTTGCTTTTTTCCTACCTACCTAAGTTTAATCACACAGGTGCCTTAAATTTGCTTAACATTGCCAGTCATGCGCAACTTTACTATCTACGCCTATGCTGTCTATGCCTTGTTCTTTTAAGTTATTTTTTTTTTCAATGTAAAATTGGGCATGGGAGGTAGTTAAGCAATTACAAGGTGGAGTCAGGAGTCTGACAAATAATAAAACAAATAAATTACTCATATCTGTATTTTCTCAACATTACTTAGAAATAACTAAATAGAGAAGACTGACGTTCCGTATATACAGCCACGTCGCGGCGGCTAGGTTCGTTACTTTTAACCCTCTCCGATAGTTCACTATATAGCACTGTACTTTCCAAGTCTACAACGCCTTTATCTCTATATAAGAGCCCATCAACGTGCACACTAGCGCCACTGCTAATCGTGATTATTTAAATTTAACGAAATATATTTAAAAAACCGGCCAAGTGCGAGTCGGACTCGCGCACGGAGGGTTCCGCACCATCAACAAAAAATAGAGCAAAACAAGCAAAAAAACGGTCACCCATCCAAGTACTGACACTGACCCCGCCCGACGTTGCTTAACTTCGGTCAAAAATCACGTTTGTTGTATGGGAGCCCCACTTAAATCTTTATTTTATTCTGTTTTTAGTATTTGTTGTTATAGCGGCAACAGAAATACATCATCTGTGAAAATTTCAACTGTCTAGCTATCACGGTTCGTGAGATACAGCCTGGTGACAGACGGACGGACGAACGGACAGCGGAGTCTTAGTAATAGGGTCCCGTTTTTACCCTTTGGGTACGGAACCCTAAAAAGGGGGCCGCTACGTACTGTACGAGTATATCTAATTTAAATAATCACGATTATTTAGCAGTGGCGCTAGTGTGCACGTTGATGGGCTCTTAAAAACAATGAATAGCAAAATTTAAAACGAAATGTTTAAATACTGTCAATCTTCTCTGTTTACTTACCTCTGCTATACTCTTTAAAAATGTAAAAAAATTATCATGCCTAGGTACCTTATTTCATAATATCTTCTAAACAGTCTGTTTTATAGGCTGTATGAGTTTTGGTGATATTCTTAACTATTGTTGTGGCACTTGCGCTTGCGTAAATATTAATTAAAACACAGACAAATAAATGACTTCGTTACACTACGTGTTTAAATAAGCATCCTTTGTGTTAATAGTTATTTGTTTTACAAGGGGGCAAAGTTGTCGTTTACCTAACCGCTCGTGCTAATATATCAATAGCAAGCGAAAGATACCAAAATTGAACCAGGAGCGTAGCGAGTGGTTCGAAAAATGGAATCCTGAGCGTTGCGAGGGTTTCAAAGCACGAGGGTTAAACAAAATTTGCCCCTGAGTGAAACACAACATTTTTCACCACACCAACCCGAAGCAAATATTAAATGCAAAATAAAATTCAAATGAATGTTATTAAATATTTATCATCCAAAATCATCATTTAAAAGTTAATTCTACCAGCAAACATAAGAAAACAACTCAAAATTTGCATTTGATTACTTTGCCTCACATGTGAATTACTGATAAAATGTAACTTTGCTATCCGTTTTTGAAGTGCAAAGTAAGCCTTTCCGAGCTGGTGTGGTGGAAAATATTTTCTAGGGACACTGGCGGTCTATTACATTACAACACATACAAATTACAACATAGATACTTGTAGATAAAATATTAATATCTGTCAAAGTAATGCGGCTTGTCTTAATCACATTTTGTTGACGAAATAGGAGGATAAGACTATGTATGTACTTTGACAATTAAAGGATTAAGTTGATAGTATTACCAAACTCTCTTCGCTTAATTCCGTATGCGTATACGATGCGGATCCGCCCGCCGCTCCGATGAGAGGGGTACATCGTCACCTTTCTCGCTCACACACCAGGAGCGGCGCGGCGTGAAGATCTACATCAGTTTCTGCATAACCGACCGCGTAAAAGCTGGAGCGCGCATACTTGGTCGAATATAGCTTAAGTTAAGTGGCATAATTTATTTTAATGTTATTACCTTAACTGGGTAATATATTAACACTATCTTCAAACAAAAATCATTTTGCACAAATTAGCTAAAAGTACCGTGAAACTTAATCACCAATCTTAAATAGAGTCCGAATATTTAACGAATTATTTTAGATTTGTTGATCTGGCTCGTTCGGAAAGGCTCTTTCCATGCTAAATAATTTCAAACATAATAATTATGTTGATTTGTATTAGACGAGAGCAATACCCACAACACAACGCCCAATGTGTCACTTTTTAGTCAAGAGCAAACAAGTCAAATATTCAATATTTTACGAACCGTCAACAACATTACACTCTTACAGAACAAATAACATGAACTAAAAGCTGATAAATCTAGTTCATAAAAACTTTAAGGGCCTTTGCAATGCGGCGGCGTGTGTGCAGACGTGCACGTGCGCGTTGTGATGTGATAAATAGATCCTTATGAGAGACGGCACACCGCTTGCGTGACGTGTGCGTGCACGGCTGCAACATTTTTCCGCACGTTTACGCACACGCAGCTAGTGTGGCCTTTAGGGTCTTCAAACATACGGCGATCTGCTGCTAGGTTAATCGATTCAAGTCTGTTTAATTGAGATTGTGTCGTTATAGAAATTCCCAGTAAGGTCAATACGGATAAGTGTGGCTGGCCTTTACATTGGGGCCTGTTTACACATTGATTAGTGTTTAGTCCATTAGGTATATAAAAGTAATAAATGTACGAACTCGCAATACAACACTTATCAATGCGTAAACATCCCCAAAGTGAAGGTTAGCCTTACCCTTATTGACCTTATCTTAATAATAAATAATTATCATTCACGATAAGCTTCATTTCATTTATCCCTTTATGATTTTAGAGACATTTTTTTTTATTTTATGTAATTCAAGAAGTCTACCGAGATACTCTGGAAAAGTATCTTTGGCTTAATACAATCCTCCATTAAATATTAATTTCTTTGAAGTAAATACGGTATAGACATTAATGTCAACAATCCAACTTATAAAGCACTTGATAATGATCTTTAAAGCTTATAGATAACTAAACTAACAAATCAAACATAAATTAACTAAATGTATACCCTTAGGATCACATGCTATTAAAATCTTTGTACTGGTAAAACCCAAAGACTTCAGAACAATATCACAGAACTTAATCTAACTGAGGAATCAGGTGGCAAACCGCCATCTTAGGCCAATATAGCAGAGTGATCTGAAGACTAGCATAATGCCAACCATCGTCATGATTTCTATCCAAACTGAGCTTCTTTCGATGTCTAAGTATTTCAATAGGACATCAGGTTTGGAGAAGTGGCAATAGACGTCTTTGCAGTCCAGAGGCGTTCGTCCGAAGCCGAAGATGGTGAGGACCATGGCGACGACGCCGCAACGGATGAAGGAGGTCTTCATTAGGAGGTTCATGAGGAGGGGAATGCGGTGTGCGAAGTCGAAGCCGTAGATCGCGAGGCCGAGGAACGGGGCGATAGCTGTTGGGCCGATGGCGCAGCCGTTCTGCAGATAAAGTAAGGTATAAGGTAAGAAGGTAAGTCAAAAATAAAGTAAGACATATTAGGTAGTAGGTATAGGGAATGCGCAGCAGGAAAAGAACCACAACAAGATGGTCCGACGATCTGGTTAGGATCGTAGGAAGCCGGATGGATGAGGGCAGCCCACGATCGGTCGTTGTGGAGATCCCTGGGGGAGACCTATGTAGAAGTATATAGGTAAGTCAGACCAGTAGACCACTTGCTGCTTAACATCAACGGCGTTTTATTCTGACACAAATTTCCGAATAAATAGTTGTTTAAAACCATTCACAGAGTATTTCACATAAAAAATTTGGTCAACGTATTTTTGGTCCACCCTACAGGATAACTTCTCTTTAAAACGGAGTTTATACTTACTCTAACATTAAACACTGATCCAATAGCCATGCCCATGCCCTCAGCCACCAGCGACACCACGTTTCCAATCAAACAGAACGCAATGAATCGCGTCACTTGGAAAGGTACGCCCACCATGAAGTACACAATTGTGGAGAACACACAGTTAAGCGTGATTTGTACTGGTAACTTGGACACTGTCAAAGCGGCGTAGTAAGGTGTGAGGCTGTACCAGCGGTTGAAATGCTCTTTTTTTACGAGCTTCACTTCTTGAGGATCTGAAATGAAAATTAAACAATTAAGTATACTTAATTCAAAATATTAGGGTTTGCTCCCGGGAAATACCGGTACTTGCTCCCGGGAAATACCGGTACCGAAAGTACCGGGAATTCCCGGGATTTAGAGCCAAGCAAAGAACCGGGATTTCAAAATTAAAATCCCGGTACTCTCGGGATTTTCGGGACTAAAATTTCCGGTACAATATTTGACTGCTTTCTGTTACTTAGCATGAAGTATCATGTTTTATAAGGAAAATAAATATATTTTATCAATCTAAGGCTGATGGTAATACTTTTACGGCTGACCACTACATTAAAATAAATTAAAAAATAGTCAATGGGTTTGACAAAGCCGACAATATAAAATTGCGTAATTTCATACTTTAAGGGCATAAATGTTTGTACGATAAATAATTTTATACGAACAATTAGTTATTTCATATTTGTATACTAACTAGAAGCAAAAATAGAGACAATTTTGTAATTAATAAAATACTACTTTTAATTCAAATTCAAACACGGTATAAGAAACTCACATATGATAATGATATTGTAAATTAATTAATAATTCTGGCTGAATAACTTCTTGATTTGTCGTATTGATAGTTCTGTTATTATATGTTCGAAGGTCCACAGCCCATTTTGAACGCATGCGAAAATTATCATTTTTTTTTATCCTTTTTCACAAAACGTCTTACATATTTAAAAATATCATGTAGTTTAGGAAAAAAAAACAAATTATATTAATGATTGTGTGACTTAAAGACACATATTATGGTACAAAAGAAGTGTGTACCTTCACTGTGCTACTTTTTAGGGTTCCGTACCCAAAGGGTAAAAACGGGACCCTATTACTAAGACTCCGGTGTCCGTCCGTCTGTCACCAGGCTGTATCTCACGAACCGTGATAGCTAGACAGTTGAAATTTTCACAGATAATTTATGTTGCCGCTATAGCAACAAATACTAAAAACAGAATAAAATAAAGATTTAAGTGGGGCTCCCATACAACAAACGTGATTTTTGACCGAAGTTAAGCAACGTCGGGCGGGGTCAGTACTTGGATGGGTGACCGTTTTTTTGCTTGTTTTTTTTTTGCTTGTTTTGCTCTATTTTTTGTTAATGGTGCGGAACCCTCCGTGCGCGAGTCCGACTCGCACTTGGCCGGTTTTTTTTATTGTTTTAAGAAAGATTCGTGGTCTTTTTACGCTTTTTTTTACTGAAAATTGATGTGAAAACTGATTTTTGAAGGCAGTCCCGAAAGTACCGAAAATACCGGGAAATCCCGGTTCCATTTTTGCCCGGTACCGAAAATCCCGGTTCTTTTAAACAGTACCGGTTCTGCAATCCCTACAAAATATATTTCGAAATCAGCGCCATCTGTTACTATTCGCAAGAACTATAATTTATCAATAGGTAGCAGTGTTTAGTCGCTCGGCTGCAAAATAAAGTGTTTAGCTTATTTTTGCAAATGTATTAACGGAACTATTTTTTTCATACTACATACACACATACATACATACGTACATACATACTTTTTTATACTGAACTGTCACCCTATCTATACAACAGAATAATCAGCGCCCTTTTGACAATGATCATAAATATATTACGGGTAAGATACAAACGAGTATTTTTCCTTATAAATTGTGCACCAAAATTAGGTGATGGAATGTGGCCAGTAAACACGTTAATCATATACCTAATTTACAAATGATAACAATTACACAGGCATTAATTAATGTCTAAATACACTTGTAGATAAATGCAAGGTGCAGGATGATAAATGATAAGTATCATGTCATGACAACTAGATAATCAGTAGGACAGGTCACGGTTTGTATAATGTCTTATTTAATAGAACTTACACTAGAGCTATACTGCCGTATTCGAACTTCAAGATATTCACAAGCGACGACACGTACTAGATCCATTCTAGATACATTATAGTTTAGATTTCAACTAGTTCTCTTTTGCAGTGCAATTCGGGCAACCAATGTCACTTTTACGTTAGATACAGTTAGATATATATGTGAATTGGATCTCTAAGCCATATCTTGTGGAAATCATTCAAGAGTAACTCCAGAATCGCGCAAATGTCAAATTTGACAGGTTAGATCTTAAACATATCGTTATCGTATCTTGGCGATGTCTAAAAGATATCTAACAGATGTCTATTTCAAAATCCGAATCAGGCCCATAGTGCTCGTGTTGCCGTGTTGCAAAACAAAATAAACTATATGAGAGTACCCCGTTGCGCCTAATATCTCCTTTTGTAAACTGATAAAAATAAATAATGGGCAAAGTGGTCATATGCTATAGTGTGACAATGCGTTTTCCAAGGAAACCCGGAAAATTAAATAGACTCTTCACACCTATTCAGAAAAGAGCTTTTTCTTCCCTGCTAGGAGGGAGCAAAGTAACACTTTTCTGTTCTAGCACACTATTTTTACATGTTTTTGCACATAATTTTATTAGCTTAAATAATCTGTTTAAGCATCAGATTGTGTCAACAATAAGATTTTTTTTTATTTTCGTCATAGTTGATGTGAAAAGCAGTATGTGTCACACGGTATCAAAATTATTTCGTCTTGGGCGTTAACACTGGAATCCCTCATTACGCTCAGGATTCAATGTACGCCCTTGACGGAAACATAATAATATTATTTTGATCCCTTGTAACACAAACTACTATTAAAGCCTTATTTTCTTTCTTTTTTCCTAATTCTTAAAAACTTCGTGTTTCAAAACTTTTAACTAACTTTCTAACTTTCGTGGCTAATCTAACGCCTATCATGCGCGGCGCGTCATAGTAAACCTTGTCGGAATGCACGAAGGTATTGGGCTGTATACGCGCGCGTCAGTTGACGTCTTTGGCGGTCAAAGTGTAAGCGCTGTTAACGGGCAATAGGTACAAAACAGCTAACACTTACACACTAACACTGGCACCATGATCTGCGTGTAGGCGAAGAATATGACGAGGCCCACACACATCTTGAGGTGGTTGAACATCTGCGTGCCGTCGTTTGCCATGTTCAGGAAGCACAGCCCGATCAGCACGCCGCACATTACGTGGTGGATCAACTGGATCCAGAGACCTGGAAATAAAGGTGTGAAGTGTGAATGAATGAGAACCTATGTTGAAACCAATTTCAAGGATAACAAGGAGTACTTATACCTATATTTAGTGGTAATAATCTGACTATCTGATTTTGGTTCTCTGTGTTTTGGCTAGGGAAAATGTAACTGCCATATTCGGCGAACATCTTTGTCAAGGGTGGGAATTTGGACAGATGTGTCTGTGGGTGTAGACAGATTTGTTTGACAGACGCATCTGCTAGCCAGATCTGATGGGCACATCTCTATAATAAATACCTAGGTATCCCTTGCTTTTCTCTCGTTTCGTTACATCGTCGTTCATAGTATTATAGCAGAGTACCTATTTTGATAGGAGCAGTTGCATCCGGCATGAACTAAGACATTGCTATCGGCATGAACATTGCTATCATTGTCACGACCTAGGCATCATGTCTATTTTCTTGTCAGATTGAGTCAGACGTTAGTTAATGCCCACGAAAATAGAACTTAATTCTTTAGTATTTAAGGTTGTTTTTCTAGGTTATGTGATTTAAAGTTAGATAACAATACAAGCGAACACAGTATTGCCAATGTTAATTATAAAATAGGACACCTTATCAAATGTAATGTGCAAATGAATGCAAATAACTTTAATTGTGGCTGCTCACTGTAAAGAGGTATTTACTGTACCTATTAATGCAGACAATTATCGACTTTATTTTAATGACGTTATGGTCAGTAACTAGACACCTTAAGATCTGAAAGTACTAACTAGCCAATTTGTATCAGTGCAACGGAGATGGCATTGTGTTTTACATTTGTTTATAATTATCATTAAGATATACGAGTAATAATTTACTATCCGTTATTGTGCAACTAATTAACTTAATTGGAAACAAATTAAGTGTCACATTTATTAATTATACCTAAGTGTTTTCTTCACGAGATAAAAAATTATCTTCACTTCAGAGATACTAAGAGAAAATATTATTTATGTTCAGAATAACTAAGAATCAACGATTGTCATTATCTAGTCTCACGGCCTAGGATTTAGAACTAACCTTGTCGATTCCTGGATATCTGCGTCAACATTCGACACAGGAGAGTGTAGAACTGCTGTAGAAACGAGGTCGGGTACCCGCATGAGTCCGACTGATCTTGCACTTTCATCCAATCCATTGACGAATTTATCTGTGAAACCTGTTTACACACGCACACGAGCTTCATTAAATATGGATAAAAACAAACGTTTTTACATATTTATATATGCAAATGGTATTATATATGCAGATATTCTACTTCCTTAGTAACTCGCAGATTTTTTATGCGCGAAATTGTTTTTGTTATGAACAAACTCGGACATGTGTTAAAAATAAATAAGTATTAATATAAAACAGGTACAACTTGACTACACACTTGCAAAAATATCCGGTAATAGGTATGATAACATGGGCTAGTCCAAGGTTCTTGATTTATTAAATTAATTTCAATAAAAACCTTGGATTAGAATTGCGTGCTAAATTAAATATATTTTTATCTACCTATTTGTTATAATAAGTACTACTACTAAAGGTAAAGTAGGGGACTGCAGCTACTGACAACTCTATTATTGCATGTTTAATTACATAAATGACCTGAATATGAACTCGCACATAGGTATCATTTATTAATATCTAAGTGCGAATGCTAATGCTAATAGCTTGTGTGCATATATGATTTTATCACACAGATTAATAGACAAGGAGTAAGTACCCCTTTATGAGGATAAGAATTCTGTCCGGAAAGGATGCCTTTAACTTGTCAACACAGTCAATTCTTGTATACCTACTTATAGATGCATAGAATCCGATTCCCACCAGGTCATTGACATATATCTCAGGACGGGCCTTACGGGCACTAAAAATGGTACTAGTTCAGCGGTGTCACTCACGAATTCGAGCCGATCGTGCAGTCGAACGCAACTTACGCAACTACTTGACGACATGACGACCAATCGCGCGCGTGATGCGAACTCATTAACCAATCGCGTTGTAGCGTTGTCACACCGCTGTACTGGCCCCATTCATGCCCCCTTCTTATTGCCCGTAACACCAGTCCTGAGATATATGTCAATGCACCAGGTGGTATAATTTTTTCGCTTACCTGACTAGTTAAAGAGCTGCTCGAAGTACTGCCATTATACTTCGGCACTTTATAAAGGCACTTCTCGTTGCTCAGCATGATCTCCGTCTCCTGGGCCTCTTCCGTCTGGTAGCATATCTTAAGCTCCATGTTGTTCACCGGTTCCGTCTGCTCGAGCTTTGATGATTTGTACAGTTGTCCGTTTAGGATTTCTTCGCATAGTAACGTTATGTTTTCGGGGTTTTCAGTCACTTCGATTACTGGAAATAAAAGGATATTCAATTAATTAGAGCGTCCATAGATTCCCATTTCATTAAAGGTTTTAATATACGTTGGAAAATATTTTATAGGAATATTTTTCTTACTTACTTACACGAGTTACATGTTTACAAAATGTCATTGAAAAAATTTAAACTACAATCATTTAACAAAAACAACGTAACACCTTTAAATATTCTCCATTCTATTGTATAAAATAAACGATAAAAATCTTGATATTTGACACATGGAGCAGTAGGTTATTTTAGTAGGTAATTTATTATAATGAGATGTAGTTGGATGTAGGTAATAAAGCACGTACCTACGTCATTAGACCAACGAAAAGTTAAATTCGAGAAATAAAAATACTGGAGACTCAGTTTTAGTTCTGACTTACATAATGTACCAGGGATGTTGCGAATATCCGCATCCGCAACCGCGGAACTTCCGCATTATTTTCAACATCTGCATCCGCATCCGCATAAAATCGGCATGCGGATTTAATGCGGATGCGGATGTGGAACAGGTCGGTACAGGAACGTCTTAGCATCGGCGTAAGTGCTAGACTGCTAGGTAATTTAGTCGTTAGCCAAAAAAACCTATTAGAAATTAGCAGTCAAGCGTGAGTGGGACTTAATGTACGGAACCCTTGGAACGCGAGCCCGACTCGCACTTGGCCGGTTTTTTGAAATATAAATTACTAAAATGTAATATTTGACGTTTTTTATGTACCTATCTTGACATCCGCATCCGCGGATGTTAGCCTTTAAAAATCCGCATCCGCGGATGACAAAAAATCGGAATCCGCAACATCCCTGTAATGTACCTACAATTGTACATCGCCGGACTGGCCCCGACGTCATTATTGAGACTATAAAAATTGTTAGCAATTAACCAACGTCCTAAGTTTTAGGTTTCGTTTGATAACCATTTTACCGTTATTTTCGTACAAATAAATATTTCATAAACATATTATATTATAACAGTTTTGTTTTGACGACCCCTATATCTACATATCATAGAAGTTCGTAGGTATGGGTTTTGCTATTATTCGAACTTCCGCGTTGTTACTGGCAAAAAACATAAACGTGGTTGCGAGACATGTCTATTGTCAATCTGTTTAGGACAACATAACAAGTATATTTTTAAACCTCTACTCATAATATAACTAAGTACTGGTTTTATAACAACCTTGGCCTTCTCGTAATCGCAGCTGTCTGGGCTTAAAACGCGAAAATCGAAGTTCGTAAATTTCGGGTTAAAGAAATTTCGAGCAACTATCTCTGTCACTCTAATTACGCCTTAGTTGGAACAAAAGAGTAAGATGTCCGAAATTTGCAAACTTGGGTGTTCGCGGTAGACCCTCTGTTTCGGTTAACGGCTTATCGTCTACGATGTTTACATTGTAACATTAGTTTAGGCAATACTGAAAACGACCGACCGTCATCTATTTCAGTGTTTTTCAATCTTTTTCATGATGCGACCCCCTTTCTATGAACAAAATATTTCGCTTATGTACTGCCTTACAGCTGGTAGAGGCTTCACAGTTTGAAAAACACTGATCTATTTTAATTGTTGTACTCGTATTGTATGTTACGCGAAGTTATCATTAAGTCCATCAACAGTTCAGTGGCTACGGCTACGGATTATTAAACATTGTAAAACATACCTATGTTTAACAATGTTTACTAATCTGTACTACTTTAGTAGTTGTATGGTAGTTTTCCCTTACACGGCAACCAACGCAACGGCAAAGCAAGGTGTGAATAGTGGCAGAAACTGACTAAAATCCGGTGGGTTGTGCGCTTACCAACGCTTCGAAGATGAAGCACCATAGCAGCAAAATAACCCTGTGGTCTTCCATGTTACCTATCTGGGGGCACGGCAGTGCCCCCGCCAAGTCGAGCAAAACAAAGGGGCACGGCCGTACCATCCTTTTCTCGAAGCGGTTCAGGCCATTTTAGACGTCCTGTAATTTTGCGCTGTATAATTTACTTCGAGGGTTACCAGTGAATAGTGGGTTACTTGTAGCAACTTACTAAAGTCAGCAGGGTTGTGGTGCCGTGGACATGGTAGACCGACGCTCTGCAGATGAGGCACCATAGCGGCCGTGTCACCCTGGTAGATGCACCGACCGTCAGCTAGCACGTACACCTGTAATAGAGGTTTAATTAATCTTTTATTTTCAAACAAGCATTACACACAAAACTCACATTTAAATAAAATAATTAAATCGGCGATTAAATGTAACCATCCCTACTATAATAATATTAATATTTAAAATGCGAAAGTAGCTCTGTCTGCCTAGAACTAATATCAGTTACCTCTTCACGCTTAAAGCATTACTGAACCGATTTAAATGGGAAAGGACATATGATAGTTATTATCCTGTTATTATCAGTCATCATCATCAACATAATTCCACGCAGACGAAGTTACTACGGGCCGAAGCAGTTGGTTATAAATCTTATTATGGTTACAGAATAAATAATAGTACTAAGTACAGAAGACTCACTCTCTAACAAAACGCGTCTGTTACGATCAGCACAGATATGGCCGCTAGGTGGCGACAGCGCCACGCGCGGTTTATTGGTTTCCCCAAAATTGGGGCGGAACGGATGTACTTTTAGCTACCTGCAGCAAAGCGACGTGAGCGGAGTGAGACACGCCTGTTATGGTGACAAAAAGTCGTCACTCCTAAGCCAGTGGACGGGTTACTACCTATTATCTTCTTCGTTATCCATTGTTCAAAATAAGGCAACGGTAGGCAATTTTAGATTTCTTTTGTCACGTTTAAATCGGTGATCAACCTAAAAACTACTTCTAAAAATACTAGTGTCCGACCGAAGATTCGGTTTCGGCCATTAAATCATGTTTCGGCCGTAGTTTCGGTTTCGGCCAAAAAACGGCCGAACCTTTCGCTCGGGCCGAAACATACGAAATAGTACTTCGTACTATGAAACTAAATTATGTGACAAAGACCAACAGTTGGGGAGCAAGTAGAACAACAATATTTATTATGTATACAGAAATTAATTGGTTTAAATTGGTTTAAAAACACAATTCCCCTAATGATGGCGCCACTGGACGGTCGACGCAGTCTTAAATTGTGTATAAAAGCGGTTTAATGAAATTTATCTGCAATAGTTTCGGTTTCGGCAAAAAAACATGTTTCGGTCGGACTCTAAAATATACGCATATTTTACTTAAATAGTTGAGATAATATTATAATTCTATAGTAGGGCAACCAACTTATTACGTATACGAGCAATAACACAATGTGGAAATTGGAAATGTCATCATAAATGTCAATTTCCTATCAAAACGTCGAAAACATGACTTTATAATGACACTATTATACTTTGTTCCATCAAAGTCGGGAGTTAGGGACGGACTCTGAACTCATTATGCAAATAACGCATACATAATTAATAG
Organism: Cydia amplana; assembly: GCF_948474715.1. NCBI lineage: Eukaryota > Metazoa > Arthropoda > Insecta > Lepidoptera > Tortricidae > Cydia > Cydia amplana. Next base: position 12,191,348 of record NC_086079.1, on the reverse strand, counting down.
CTTCGTGTTGAAGTACCATTAGCGACACTTTCGACGGAAACAATAGATGATAACAACCAGAACCAGAGGGCCTACCGCGAACCACGTTCGACGTGTTGCCTCCCTGTCACACTTACGTGCGAGTTTACAAGAGCGACAGAGAGGCAATACGTCGAACGTGGTTCGCGGTAGGCCCTCTGTACGTACCGTAGTGCACTGCGATGTTATTCGCATCGCTTATCTAAAAGAGTCATGAATTATTTGTTATTTTATGTTTTCTGTTCGATGCTACCGTGCGAACTTGGACTTTGGGATCCGTACAGTTCCATACTGCATAGGTGCCTGGTGCTTGTTGCAAAATACAACGGTAAAAATATAGAACCTAACTGAGTTTGCGGCCCGCCAGAGCAATAATGAACACACGGCCAGGCCATTGTTTCTTAGGATATTGTTTCTAATTCCAATTTCTTATTCAAAAAGGTGCTAACAATGATAATAAGCGTGTCACACGCTATCGGTGCCGCGTGTTTGAAGGCTGGTCGTTTTTGTTTCAGCTTAGGAAATTATTTGAAGAAGTTTGACCTATTTCACTTAAAACATGCAAATTTTCACATTGACAATAGAATAGATACGAGTACCTATTATGACTAGGATAAATAACCCTAGTATGCAGAGTACAAAATACGGGTATGTATTAAGTGAACATTGATTTATATTGCATAATTATTGTTCTTGTGAAACCTGTCTTGAATTTACTTGGCGCCGTTCCGTGGAGTAAAAGATGGTAGTATTAGGAAGGGGTGAGAGTAGGGTTCGCAATCCGGATCCGAAATGTATGCAATTATCCGGATCTGGATCCGGATCCGCGGATCTTCCCATACATTTCGGATCCGTCGTGCAAACCCTAGGTGAGAGTAACTAATCTAAACCGTCCAGAGAATCTAGGACCAAAGCAAGTGGAAGAAACCTATGACAAACATATGATAACAGGCGAGAAAAAAGATATACTTCAGTGTATTGATAACCTATCCAGCTCATACCTGATCAAACAGCTCCAGTAGCGAGGCAGCCGGCTGGTGGATGGTGCACACCACAGTGCGACCCTGCCGCGCCAACTGTCTCAGCAGCTTCACACACTGCACTGTGGTGACGGTGTCGAGGCCGCTAGTAGGTTCATCCAGGAAGAACACTGGTGGATTGTTTACTAGCTCGAGGGCGATCGATAGCCTGTGGAGGAAAAAACTTAATAAATAAGCTGTGAAAAACTCAGATGTTTTCCAGCTACACAAATATCAATCATTCCTTTGCAAATTATTGTTTACATTTCTGGTTTTATTCTTTGAAATATCTTGACAATCGTTACCTACTTGTTGTTCATTAACGTATTGTTCATGTAATTTGTTTTGTTGTACCTATAAGGTAAATGACTTAATCCCAGTTGTTGACATACCATACCCGTTAATAGTCATATATATTGCTCCGAATTAAGAATGACGGTAGCGATTATAATGTCCAGCACTGGAACATTTATGTAGGTACTTCACTAACTCACACTATGTAGGTAACTACTACACACCCGTACTATATATTTTGTATGTGGACTCCGTTCTGATAGCTTGTGGAAATAGGCTCCCACTCTTTTCAGAATCATAACGGTAGCTCTGCTACTAAATACAAGTACCTACATCCCAAGTAGCACAGATAGCCTGTATAGTTGCCGAATAATGAAGTACGAATACACTTGAAGCTGAATATAAAAGCTGCATAAGAGCTGTATAAGCGCTTATTCAGCTTTTATAGATCTTAATTGGGCACAAATTTAGGCAGCCTCAAGTTCACATAGCTGCTTAAGAGCGTTGAAGCAGCAATTTAACGGAATTATAAGGGGTAACAGGAGTTATAAGAGGTGTATACTGACTGGGTAAGAGACCACCAGTTACCCTTTATTCAGCGAATATGTCACATGTGTGCCCTAATACCGGGAAAGATAGACGTTGGGCTGAATAAAAGATAATTAATAACCTACTTTTGCACCTCTGCCTTAAAAAGCAACTATTATTTAGTATAACAGTGACGATGAACGCAGAGGTGATTTTTAGAAGCAAAAACGTAAGCGCAACCGACACAAGACGTCATCGTCATTTTGTTAAAGTGTTTAGTTAAATGTTAGTACATGATCTTTTATATATTAATGCGAGAAAGATGTTTGGGAATGCAAGTTTATTGACATTATACATATACATTATTTAAGAAAATTTTAGTGCGCCACGAAAATAATGAGTATTTATTTAAATTCATGATATAAATAAGCTATGTGTAAAAACAATTTCAGTGGTTTGGACATAATTATGAGATAAAAAGTTAATAATACGTTATAGGAAGTACTAAACTAATGATTTAGGTTAAGAACTCATGCACAAAACCTTATTGTTACGCTTAAAAGTTGGAAAAATAATCTCAATTTTGTAGGTTATATACAATGAAATGGCGATCAATGTTAAAAAGCAACGTGAACCGTTAAAATTCTAATATGCAGCATACGACTGTTATATATCTAATAAAGATACTTAAGTGAACCACTATAAAGTCCAAGTCGATATTTTGATACACTAGTGAACCTCTAAACAGTTATAAGGTATCTTGTGAACGTTTAAACAGCCGCTATGCAGACAGTCTCAATGGTAGTATAAAGATCGGTTTTCCTATGATAGCGGTGCCGTCATATAGCGGCCGTCTCCATACTAAATAATATGGCTAAATATGGATGTCGTAGTATTTGTATGGAGACGGCCGCTATATGACGGCACCGCTATCGGAGGAAACCAAAGCATAATAGGCTGCTTAAGATAGGTTTTCCTAGGATAGCGGTGCCGTCATATAGCGGCCGTCTCCATACTAAATAATACGGCTAAATATGGATGTCGTAGTATTTGTATGGAGACGGCCGCTATATGACGGCACCGCTATCGGAGGAAACCAAAGCGGCAACAGCGGTAGCGGCCGTCTCCATACAAATACTACCACATCTATTTTTAGCCGTATTATTTAGTATGGAGACGGCCGCTATATGACGACACCGCTATCCTAGGAAAACCGATCTTTAGCGGTAGACATGTTCAGCGCTAAGCTGTATTATTCGCCACATGTGTTCGATTATACGTCAATTGGTTTCATAATAGTTCACTCGTTCTACCTTATAATAAGTCAGCGAAATAAAAACTGCTTTAGCATGCAGTAAACATGTTCAGTGATAAGCTGTATTATGCACCCCATGTGTTCCATTATACGTATATTGGCTTCATAATAGTTCACTCGTGCTACCTTAAAAAGTCAGCGTAATAAAAGCTGCTTAAGATCGGTTTTCCTAGGATAGCGGTGCCGTCATATAGCGGCCGTCTCCATACTAAATAATACGGCTAAATATGGATGTCGTAGTATTTGTATGGAGACGGCCGCTATATGACGGCACCGCTATCGGAGGAAACCAAAGCTTTAGAGGTAAACATATTCGGCGATAAGCTGTATTATGCGCCACATGTGTTCCATTATACGTCTATTGGCTTCATAATAGTTCATTCGTGCTTCCTTAAAAAGTCAGCGTAATAAAAGCTGCTTAGCGGTAAACACGTTCAGCGATAAGCTGTATTATGCGCCACATGTGTTCCATTATACGTCTATTGGCTTCATATTAGTTCACTCGTGCTCCCTTAAAAGTCAGCGTAATAAAAGCTGCTTAAGATCGGTTTTCCTAGGATAGCGGTGCCGTCATATAGCGGCCGTCTCCATACTAAATAATACGGCTAAATATGGATGTCCTAGTATTTGTATGGAGACGGCCGCTATATGACGGCACCGCTATCGGAGGAAACCAAAGCATTAGCGGTAAACATGTTAAGCGATAAGCTGTATTATGTGCCACATGTGTTCCATTATACGTCTATTAGCTTCATAATAGTTCACTTGTGCTCCCTTAATAAGTCAACGTAATAAAAGTCCACAATTACCTCCTTATACAGCACATGGCGTAATTTTATCCACTAAACAGCCCTTACACTGGTTAAAGCATTTGATAACCCTTAAAGCTGTATAGGGTCGTAGCAAATATACCTTTATATCACTCTTTGCGTATTAATGGTAGTTTTCAGAGCCGTAATGCAGCTTCTAATCAGCCCTAAGCTATATATCACTGAGATCTATTATACAGCTGTAGAACCACGAGTGTGCTCTTATAAGTGTCTTAATACGCACAGAGCGTAAGATAGAACTAAAAGTGAGTAGTTATAGAGCTATCTGTGCTACTTGGGATACATATATACACGTATGCATGTCTCTTAGCAAGCCTTGTCTTTCGGTTTCAGTATCCTGAACAAAAAAAAGAACAGGAAAGTTTATTTTATTTTATTGAAGACTGTGTGTCAAGCTAATCTGGACAATCTGGTAAGTACCTATCTATTTATATTATTGCTTCTTTTTTTTTAAGCCGGTCAATTTAAACGGGGCTTAAATGTGAAACAAGCCCTTCAAATTTTCCGCATTTGATTAAGTACATTACATTTTTGAACACACCTAAAGTAGGCTCATATCAAAGTTGGAACTATTATGGACCTTGATAAGAGATGAGTCATCATTATGAATCAGATGAAACAATATGGAGCCATCTACATTACAACATTATAGGTAACTACACTGATTATAGATCATAAAATAATTACGAGTATAAACACCATCTCCAACACTTTATGAGCTATGATTAACTATTACAATGCATCATCAAAGGTTTGTTTTATATATGGGGTGATTGATAATTCACTCAGAGTATCGATTCTCCTGATGCCCGCATGTATTAGGTACCTACCTACAGTTAAGAAGAGATTGAGTTTAGAGCCACCACAAACACATCTAGATATAAATATGTGAATTCAGATGTTAATGTCTATGCGTTCACTGTCTATAGCTCTGAATTCAGGATGTCAGTTCTTCAAAATAAGTCAGTTGTACCTGAAAGATTTCCGTGATTACCTATAGATTTGAATTGCGATGCTGAGGTGGGCCATCAGCAAATTCTTGTAAGTTTATTATTGTAGGTATTGATCGTGTGTTTGCAAAAACAAGCAACAACGGTTGCACTCCGGGAGTGCCGATAGAAGTGAAAACTCACCTCACTATGTTATCGACTCCCGGTAACACGATACATACGTTTAGCGGAGGTATTCTATTTATTTATTATATATTATAATCATTCTCAAATAGTCTCAGTGTCGCTCTTTCGAAGACGTGGAAGGGACTCTGTCTGGGGCATTGGAGCAACTCGGAAGTTACTATAGGGCTAACTGCCTCCGACCAAACCCAAGCAAAACTCAGACATGTGCGTTTCACTTGCGCAACCATCACGCAAACAGACCCCTTCGCGTAGAGTGGGATGGTGCGACACTTGAACATTGCCCCCACCCGCGATACCTAGGAATAACTCTAGATAGAGCGCTAACCTACAGGGCGCACTGTTCTAACACACGCATGAAAGTTAGTGCGCGTAACAACCTACTGCGTAGGCTAACTTCAACAAGCTGGGGCGCAACCGCGCACACCTTGCGTACCACCGGACTAGCTTTGTGCTTTTCTGCTGGAGAGTTTGCCTGCCCAGTCTGGCATCGGTCCCCACACGCCAGCCTCGTAACCGCCGCGCTCAACGACACCTGCCGCACCATCTCAGGCTGCCTCAAGCCGACCCCGCTCAACAAGCTTTATCCTTTAGCTGGAGTGGCTCCCCCTGATATCCGCCGGGAGGTAGCCTGCGCTGTCGAAAAGCACAAACAGGAGAACGACCAGCGGCACCCCTTGCATGGTCATATCCCACCACCGGCTCGTCTTAAAAGTCGCAGGAGTTTCATGCGGAGCACCAGCCCCCTGCAGGGTGAGCCGCCCGATGTGCGCCGCTTGCTGTGGCAGACCCGGTGCCCTCCACCGGACGTGTACGTGGAGGCTTTGGAGCAACTACCGCCTGGCCATAAAGAACCTTGGCCAATTTGGAAGTCCTTAAACAGGCTCAGGTCCCAAGTTGGTCGCTGTAGGCAAAACATGGCCAAATGGGGACTGCTCCGTAGCCCCTCGACTCAGTGTACCTGTGACACAGCAACGCAAACCATGGCACATCTACTGGCGTGCCCCGCTTGCCCGCATCACTGCTCGGAGCTGGATCTGAGGGACGCGACAGCCAGGGCTGTCAACACCGCTGCCTACTGGGCATCCATTGTATAAAAAAAGGAACCTCGACACGAAAAGAAGAAGATTCTCAAATAAGATCATACTTTTCCATTGACATGTTTATTTACATACTGCCATGACAACGTCAAATTATTTGAACATAGGTAAAGTCTTGAAAAGGAGTCCGCAACATAAATGTCAAATAACACTGAGTTTTTCTTACGGGGCTTACGGTCACGTGATCGCCTTACGCCCCTTACGGTCGCGTGATCGCCTTACGCTGTCTCGAGTTAATCATTTTTTCCCCACCTCAAAAAGTGCCCAGCGCCGCTAAAGAAGTTTTCACTTCAAAAATCTTGACATTAAAGTAGAAAAAAAGCACTACGTATAATTATTTTTGTGTTTATACTATTTAAGCTGAAGACTGATTACGCTTCGGTTAGGTAACGACATCATTAAATAAGAACAAAATATTTATTGAGAAGTTTTCGGAGTTGGTTCAATACTTAGTAAAGGTCGTTTAGTGTGACTTAGATTATATTATTTTATAAGTACGTACCTACGCGTCGCGACACGAAAACACACTGTATTTATGGATTAATTCAAATCTCGTGGCAGTTTTTTATCGACAACATTGCAACATTGGCAACTCTGTAAGTATGAACTCGGAGCACTGTAATTACGAACCATGATTATTTCTGGTAAGTACACACACAGTAACTACACAAGTAATCACATAACTATATTTTTTATTTTAATTTTATTTATTTATTTAGAAACAAACAGTCTCGTATTGTTACATTGGATACAAATTGCGTTTACTAATATCGTAGACTTACAGTTTCCTTGGTTGAATTATGTAAACCTAAACATTAAAACATTAAAATATGAAAGTACAATACGAATTATCAATTTATCTGTATGAATCGGTGATAAACATACTTAAACGGTGTGTTAATAAACAGTGCCAGAAAACATGAAGTTATGAAATAACAATTATAATGCCTCTTGAATACATTTTAAGGATATATGGATATATGTACTAATCTAGGTTATCTAGGTAACCTATAGTATAATTTACTGTTAGGTAGGTATATACATATACCTACATTTTAAGCTATCAGCATCAGCACGTGAAGTAATTATTTATACTCATCATCATCTTCCTCGCGTTTTCCCGGCATTTTGCCACGGCTCATATTAGCCTGGAGTCCGCTTGGCAACTAATCCCAAGAATTGGCGTAGGCACTAGTTTTTACGAAAGCGACTGCCATCTTTCCTTCCAACCCAGAGGGTAAACTAGCCCTTATTAGGATTAGTACGGTTTCCTCACGAATCGTGAGTCACGATGTTTTTCTTCCCCGAAAAGCGACTGGTAAATATCAAATGATATTTCGTACTAAGTTCCGAAAAACTCATTTGGTACGAGCCGGGGTTTGAAACCGCGACCTCCGGATTGCAAGTCGCACGCTCTTACCGCTAGGCCACCAGCGCTTTTTTTTTGACCATAACATTTATCCCATATCCCATCCAAAGGGATTTTTACACAAGTTACCTTCTTGTCTTATGTTCGCTCTCTTCATTTATCTACTTACCTATCGAATATTTTGATGTTACTAGTTTAACAAAACGCATTTTGAATAGCGTTAAAGATTTATAGACCTAGGTTGATGCATTGCAGTAGTTAGTTCCACGCATTTGTCCAAACGTTGGCAATGCATCCAAATGTTTAGGGTCAACGCCCCTGAAACAGCGACGGCAGTTGGCACCAACCTTCGCCAACTTCGGCCAATGGGTCAACAGCCGTTAAGCTTTCTGATTTACACATACAGCCGACGTCAAATATATGTATACGTATCTCACCCTAACTGCAAAGACATAAGTTACACGAGTGTAAACTTATATTTGACGTCGATCCGGTAGGTAAATAGGTACATATAACGTAATAGTTCGCAAGCAGTTCTCAAATTTCTCCGGAAGACAATGTCAACAAAGGCGCGACATTTGCATTTTATTAGAACCAGATGATTAGTACAGTCAGCAGCAAAAGTTGCTAAGCGGGTGAGGTGTTCAAAATTACCTTGACGCGCTCTTATTCTCTTAACAATAAAGTAGCGTCATCGTCAAGATAATTTTGAACAAAACATACATTTCTGTCTTTGTGATTGTAATGCCAAGAAGACGTCACACCTTTTACGCGGTTCTATCTAATAATAACTATACCTAATGCAAACCTACACGGGTGTATGTCAGCAGACTACGTTTTGCATACTTACCTACATATATGTAATAGCTGTTGCCCGCGAGTCCGTTCGCGTGGATTTGTATGTTGGTGGTAATATATTCTAAATGAGCATAGAGCATTATATATGCAGCAAAAGATAGCAGTCTTCTTCTTCTTTTTATTTGCCATGCCCTAACGGATGTCGGCGAGAATTATGCGATCGATAACAACACCAACGCAATTCTTCCTATTTCGTGATTTGATTCCCATCATACAATATGGATTCCACACAACTGCAGTTTACTACATTCGTGATTCTACACAGTTGTTTTTTTTTACGTAATCGCGATTCTTCCTATTCGTGATTCTACACTTATATTTTTTCGACGCAACCGCAGTTTACTATATTCGTGATTCCATACAGCCGTTATTTTAACGCAATCGGGATTCTTCCTATTCGTGATTCTACACAAACATTTCTCGACGCAACCGCAGTTTACAACATTCGTAATTGCACTCAGTTGTTATTTTTACACAATAAAATAGCGTTTCATCTTAATCAATAAATTCATATTTTTAACTCGGCCGCAATCAAGAGGCGCTGGTAAACATTCAACCCGGAGTCGCGGGTTCAAACCCCGGCTCGTACCAATGAGTTTTTAGGAACTTATGTCCGATATATGATTTTTTGATATTTAATTTACCAGTCGCTTTTCGGTGAAGGAAAACATCGTGAGGAAATCGGACTAATCCCAATAATTTCTAGTTTACCCTCTGGGTTGGAAGGTCAGATGGCAGTCGCTTTCGTAAAAACTAGTGCCTATGCCAATTCCCGGGACTAGCTGCCAAGCGGACCCCAGGCGGGAGCCGTGGCAAAAGCCGGGACAAACGCGAGGAAGATGATGACTCGGCCGCAATCAAAATATGATTCTAAAATATCGTTAGCACAACAGTATTTATAATTAACTAGCTGTTGCCCGCGACTTCGTAGGCCTGCATAGATTTATAATATGTTGGTGGTTATATTATATTATACAAATTATAAGGATGACAGCTGTCATCTACTTAGTACTAGTTAACCCGGGTTAGTGGCGTGGTGCAAGTAGCCCTTATACTATACTACTTATACCACTTATACCTTATACTACTTACTCATATTTCAAACAGCAAAATGTTCTCTGGTTGCCGGCGACATTGCAACTTTTCACAAAACCAGTCGTAAAACAATTGAAGGCAATAATAATACGCCGAGAAAATGTGCATTACGCTGCGTTTGTTTTGTTTTTTGAGTCTAGGCAATAATGATGATGTCGTTGACACGAACGACTCGTCACGAACGAGTCTTATGTTTGGTTTATTTTTAGTTACTTGCCTCCGTACCAGAATTTCTTTGTTCAATTTGTTTTAATTGTTCTTGGCATATACTTATTATTATTTTTCTACTCACGTACTTTTATTTGTCATTTAAAGGGTCGTGCACACATCTTTAAAACCCTATCTTAAAGTTGTCAAGACAAGTCTTTAGTCTATTCCCTACAAAAGCATTTGTGCATACACGCAGTATCTTTTTGGCTCTTTTACAATACTTCGTGTAATGGCCACTTAAAAAATACATTGTTGCCAACCTTATAGTCATAATAAACTGTCGCAGCGCAACGCGACCTTGGTTCGTCGCACCCATAAGTGAGAGCGAGAAAGAAATATATCTTTCTCGCTCTCGCTTATGGGTGTGAATGTCATATCTGACAAATAAGTGAACCATAGACATTTTTTTTTAATTTCATTCATTCTTTTCCCGCTCGTACCCTCCATTCTTTGCTACTTCTTGAATATTGTGAATCTTGAATATGAATACTATTGTGCCTGTCGAATGAAAACTTAACTTTTGTGTTAAAAAACAGTGTGTCTTTCAAGTTAAAATGGATGACGACAAAAACTTAGTGTCTACGCCTGAAGAAATATCAGTAATAGCACAAGAATCACTAAAAACAGGTAGATATCGTAGGTAGAAGTCCACTAGATGACATGAAAAATATTTGTTAAATATTGTTCGGCTTCGCCTCAAATTGTTATTATCATGCCGCGATCAGAAAGGGATTAGAAATAACAGATTTCCATACACTTACGTCAAAATCAATATGGATTGACAGCTATCTCAATCCCTTTCTAATCGCGATTCAGTAATACTCACGCCACTCGCCTTTTTTGACCCCTCTTAAACAACGGTTGCATAAAATACTATTTTAGAACACGATAAAATGTTTTACAAATCTAGTTAACTGTGTAGATACATAACATAGTTTTTATTCAGTCAAGTTTACAATATTTAAAGATCTCTTAAACCAGATTAAAACACAGTTATTTTAGTTTAGGTACTTAATATAAAAAATATGGCTAGGTACCAGTTTTATTAAGTTCGTTCTGATTCTAACCTGATTTTATCACGTCTTAAGTCTTAGATTTCAATCATACATTATATATTTAGGTGTCCTAACCTTGCCTAAGAAGTGGCAGCAAATATTCAGGTAACTTATCTGATTGGCAAAGAAATGCTAATGTGAAATGTGCAACTGCATCGGCTCAAGGACTCATAGTGATAGCTCGTCGATTTCATGTTGTAATTAAAGTAAATTTACTACTAGGTTTATTCCTTTCAAATTCCTATTATAAGGTCCACACTAGTGCGCTTAATAAAACTCGTAGGTAAGTACGTACCTACCTGATGTCCTAAAAGAAGCGCCTCAAATTTTCATAAAAACCGGGATAATGTATGACAACGCTAGCGAGAGGAATGTATTTGTATTTAGTGCAGTAAACAATGGACCCCATTAAACATAATTGTATTGTACCTAATATGAGCAAGTTTCCGCAAATTATTAAACCCACGAATACATTGTACCTAGACTAAAAAACCTGAATATCGAAGCGCCATTAGTGTCTTCATTTTAAAATTCCTTGTGTAACGTTACGTCATTCCAATCAAAAACGGTTACGTTTAATATGAAAAATTTACGTTACCAAGAGCTTCTTAGATAATTATAAATTTAAAAGTGGAAAAATTACTGTCTTGGGTGAGACTTGAATTCACGGCCTCTGGATCGATATTCCAGCGCTCTGTCATTAGTATGGGTAGCACATCGTAACTGGTGAATTTCAAATATGACTTGGAACTCCGGTAGCCGTTTAAGACGCTCTTAAGGTAGATGTCGCTAAGGGTCCCCTAGACCCATAATATGGTGGAAAGATTTGCTGGCTATGAATGAGGTCTTGGTGGCTCAGATGGCAGAGCGCTGGAATATCGATCCACAGTAATTTTTCCACTTTTAAATTTATTCTAAGCTTAATAGCATCGGTCGCAGACGTTTCTGCTTGTAAAAAATTAAATTAGATAATTATACTTTGGAAAATAGCTCACCTCTTCTTCTGGCCTCCCGAAAGCAAATCTGTCTTCGTATGCTGATGCTCCAGTAGGCCAAGCTCTTGTAGTATCTCCGTAGCGTGCGCCTGCGCTCCTCTAGGCAGCTTCAGTTTCGCTGCTACGTCCATGGCCTCCCGTACTGTCAGTAGAGGCTGTAAAGAAGTAGAAGATTTTATCTTATACATGTTTTTTTTAGAAACTGACCAAATGTTGACCTGATAGACAGGGGTGTGGGCTTAATGATCCAGACTATTCAATATTGCCTTGAAGAATCATATATGTATTATTGTAGGTATTTGTCAATATAGATATTCCATACACAGTCGATTGGAGAGAATTTCTCTTCTAAGTAATACCTTGGTGTGTAGATATTAATGGAAGACTCGTATTGGCAAACGCAAAGATGCATTCACTATCCTGGACGCCTGAATGGATTTTCCGTTTTTATAAGAACGGGAATGATAGAAGCCATTTATGCAGTTATAGCACGTGCACCAATTTGTAAATCATTATGTCATTGATAAATGATTATTTCAGCTGTCCAGTAAGGTTTACTGATCGTACCTGTAGTAGATCTTCTTGTGTGATGTAGCACGAGGAACGTTGGAACTGGTGCTCGTTTCGAATCTGTCCATTGACTAGGAGCTCGCCTGTTACCCCGACGGATCTGCATAATTAATATTAATTACGTCTTATTTTGTGAAATCAAGTCTAATAGAAGCTCATAGGTACCGTATAGGTGCCAAACCAAATCCAAGTATTGACGTTAATATATTCATCAAACATCAAACATCAACATTTATACAGCAAATAGGCCACAAGGGCACTTTTACACGTCAACATGGAATTTAAGTACATACAGCAAAAATATGTATTGTAAGATATGTATACAAGCATAGGTGCGGTTAGCATGCGTTAGACATTTCTTAACTACATTCATAAGTAAAAGAAAATGTGAAAGTGGGTAAGCACTACAATTTTGCATAATATAGACGGTCAGACTAATATAGACATGATATTAACAAACAAATATGAAGTTAATAGTACATTATTGTCGAGGTTCGGAAGTAGCTACTTGCAGGCTGAGGATTCGTTTTAAACGGACGACCTTGGGAGTCCGTTTAATTGAATCCGAAGCCAGCAAGTAGCCTTCCAGCCGAGTCATATATAGTGCTTTTCTCAAAAATGGTGCAAGAAATAGAAATATTTTACAGAACTTACAAAAGCAACGTTCTAATTTTCCATTAATTTTCACAGAAAAAAATACAACCATTAAAAAAATTAGCTTGCCGCCTTTAAAAAAAAAAAGAAGTGTATTGTTCTGCTGAAAATACGCCAACCTATTTGAGACACCTAAATAGTCGCGGTACCAACATTAAGCCTGTAACAGACTATCGCACCGCACCGCGACCTTGGAGCGTCGCACCCATAAGTGAGAGCGAGAAAGAGATATCTGTTTCTCGCTCTCATTTATGGGTGCGACGCTCCAAGGTCGCGGTGCGGTGCGATAGTCTGTTATAGGCTTTATAATAATAAGTGCTGATCATCTGTTTGGCTGTTTAAGGGACCTATGCCTTCATTTGATATGGCCATTTGAAGTTTTAAAAAGTTTGGAACTCGTTAAATAATGGAATTTGTATGCGACATTGCAGTCCCGAAATCGAGACTGCAATGTTTTTAACTTTTTAATTTTTTGAATGACCATAAACTACGCACTTCGCGACCTATTTTTTAACCGGCAACGTCGACTTTGCCGTCCATTTTTGAGAAAAATCTTGTTACGGTCGATAGTCTGATTTCTATTCTCACGGAATAAATGTAAACAAAGGTGTGATCTTTGCAAATAACTTTTGCAGGATTCAAACAAAATTCAAAGAGAATCAATTGAGAAATGGGATCTGTAGAGAATAGTTGGACGGAAAACAATTTTGCCTACAGTTGAAACGAATCTGCGCTCGAACATCGTGCTCGGTCGGTCAACTGATCAACTAGCAAACTGCCTGCTAAATACTGCTACACGAGTTTCTTTTGATATGTTACTGCCTTACCGATACCCGGAGATGGCGTTGAGGAGAGAGCTCTTCCCGGCGCCGGAGGGCCCCATGATGGCCACCAGGTGTCCGGAACGGAACCTGCCGTGCACTCCTTTGACCACATCTCGCCGTTTTTCTGTAACAATTAGTTTTTAAATTAGTATCTCTATCTATTTATACTCCATCATAGCCAATCATCAATACAAATACACAATAATACACAGTGAGAGAGTCTAGCAACACCACAGAACATATTAAAGAGGTAAGAATGGCTATCGCGCGCAGTTGGTATCGGAACCGGTGTCGCCGCTCGTTCCTCTCCACATTTACTAACATTCGCGCAACGGTAGTAAAAACTAGCTAGCGCCTTGTGTGCGTGGTGAATGGATACGCCTCCTTTAGACAGATTTGATGTCTGGCTTCTTAATCTGAACGTTATTGTGACGCAAAAAGGCATGTTTACTTCATTTTCGGTCAGCGCGGGCGAGTAGCATGCGAGCGTTTGCTCAAAACCCCGCGGCGACACGTACCCTGCTCGCATCGCCATTCTAACTTGTTCTGTGAGCAACACATTGTTTGATCTTTCATCGACCAGCTAGTCGTAATAAGGTCTAATGATGTTCTGTACATAAGTTTATATTATTAGTCACCAAAAATTTGTGTATAATATAAAGAATCCATTTCAACAACTAGGACTAGGACAACGCAAATTATTTTTATTAAAAGTTGGCACACTACTATACTTAGGTACATGATTTTATAAACTGGAAATACTGCCCTGCTAAGCCAAGTAGCGCTATCTAAAAAGAAAATTCACTGCTAACTTATACTTTAGTTTCTATAGCATATAGTTCCATTTTCAAAATCATTTGTTTTTGAGATAGCGCTATTCGGCTTAGGAGGGCAGAATAGGCTTTTTGTGGCTTGGTCACTTTTTCTTTAGTATATGACATCTATTTCAGTTTGTAACCCATTTGAAGTTCAAAATCAATCAATTATTGTGCAAGTGCCTCATAGCCCCTTTCACAAGTCAATACAAAATTTACACAGTCAGTCAAGAGTCGCAGTGACGAATTTATCAATTTTATTTGCGAATAAATTCAACAGTCACTTAGTGCAATCCACCGATATTTATACTAAGTATTTATCCCAAACGGAAGATAATTTCTAACCTTACACTTTCAACCTACTTGCTTCTTAAAAAAACATTTAGTATTTTACAGTATTGTGGTTCTGGTTTAGGAAGGATATTAGGTAAATAACCAATCACAGTTGTTTACGCTTTTATCCTCTGAACCACAAGTCTAATAAGTACAAGACTGTTACAAAGGTCAGCATATTATATGTTGGAGACTATTTACATCTCGTAAATATTCTCCCACAATGCGCCTAGAAAAAGCGTACAGTCAACCAATTTGATTCCTAGGCTAGACCCACTATATGTAGAACGTTGTCGCTATGACTACTAGATACAGTCATGAAATACATCACTCAATAAGCACTGTCGTAAAAGATAAGCAAATTTATTCATTATGTTTTTTTTATATATAATTAACTGATCGGCGATTGGCTCTAGTGGTTGACATGGTTCTATAGTGGCCTAGGAAGCAAATTGGTTGACTGTACAATCAACAAGGGCAGGTTTTCTTAATATGACATGACAGTTTTGTGTTTTACTTGGGAGCTTGCTGTCAATTTGCAATCTTAAAATTGTCATGCAAGACGTAATAGTTCCGCTAAAAGCGTTAGCAAGGTTATAGTTACCTTTGCCAGTAAAACAACAGCGCATAAATTTACGTCAAACTAGACAGTTTGACGTATCCATAGACACTTGACACACATGTTTACTCACTAATTACCCGTTCATCAAAGTCATCATTAATGGCCATTCATACAAAAGAACGACTATACGATTACAATATCGAAATGGTTACGACGCTCTAGTTTTTGCGCCAATAAAGTAATAATTTAATTGAATTCGGATCTAGTTATGTCATGCTCGAGTGAATATTGTTTGTATGGAATACAATGCAACAAATGAAACTCGGTGTGACTACATTAGAGTGATTAATAGCGTAGCATAGGTACCGTGTTCCTGCAGTCAGATTTAGTAATCGGGTAGGATGCTCTACATTTTGCTATTTGCATAAGTATTGATTTTAGATTACAGAACTAAGCTGTGCAAATAATGCCTTTACATTCATGATTCAAACGAATGTAAACTAAACTATCTTTGGGTCCAATATTTAGTTATTTGATAAAGTTTTGGATACATCAATCTAAGGTACCTAAGTTTGAACGGGCCTATGCCTTTCTATAAATAGACCTTTAATCCTATTCTAAAATATTAGAACAACACATTTTTAGCGGTGAGGGCAAAGATAGATGGTCCAATGGGTCCAACTATGTAGACAAAACTGTTGAACTCAGTAGATAGGAAGCAGTAAGGGCCCTTGATTTTAATACCTAATGTTCTGATGCTGTTTGGATGATTAAATCTAGGTATGTGATACTTTAATACCTATTATTTGTAGGATTTACTAACTACATAACTACCAATTTAATAGTGACAGTGATAACTCTAATTTTACAAAAGATTTAATTGCGCATAAGTAGGTAGGTATCGGCTTGAATTGTATATAACCTGAACTTTTCTCAGGTCATTAAACACAGAAAGTGGTTGAGGTCCCACCTGTATTGACATTTTAAGGTACCCAGTGAACTATCATTTCCATCCCATTTTCAAACATATAAATTATACTTAGGCACCTACTATTATTTTTGACTAAATATTCATTTATGCACTGTTTCAAAACCAAGCAAGAAATGCATACCAAATGCAAATATGTATTGCACTTTGCGTGTGTAGGTAATTATTTTCAACTCAGCATCTGCCCCTGCAATTAAACTGCCAGAAAGAGCATCATGTACGAAATAGGTAGGTAGGTATAATTGGCACTGCATTTACACAAGGGAAATAATGGTGCAAGTTTCAAGGAGAGAAATTAACCTATAGTGGATAGTTCAGTCAACCCGGATGGAGGAAAGTGGCTTAAAGTTCGAAAATGTCGATAAAAAGTAGGCACTTCTTTATACCGCGTTAATACAATACAATGAGTCAGGCAGTGGAACTGTATTCCTACATTAACGTGCAGGCGAACGATCGACTCAGTGTGATCTCTCATAACATCGTAATATCTCTCTAAGTCGATAACCCAGGTATCAATATCAAACGAATATATTTTATAAGATCCTCCAGCCAATTTAATTCCAAGCCATTTCAGAATTCAGAGGACCAATTAATAGAACCAGAAACTGGATACATTTGTCCACTAAACCCGCCAAGACAATAATGCTAGTCTAGCTATCAGTCAACTAATGGGAACTTTTGGGGGTCTTGAGTATTATTTGTCCGATGTAATCGTTCCGTTAGATGATTTGGCGTTGAAGTTACGGTTTTTGTGCCTGAGTGTTTCGGAAAAGAAGCGTTGGTCATTAGCCTCCATAGAAAAATTGCGGTACACTTTTGAACAAGGCTGGCTAGCTATGTTTTAGGTTTAGCGTAGGATGATGTAGTCAATAAAAATGCCTATCCTCAGATTACATACAGGACCGGAGGATGATTATGTTACATCTGATCTCGGAGCCACACATATACTGGTTCAATGGAATCGAACCCTCGGCAGCGATATACCTACATATGTATAACCGATGAAAATAACTTGCAGATAAATGCACTTCCCTACCATCGGATAATGGTATAAGTTATGATTATAACTTAACTATCTCTTGCCAACGGCTTTTATGACGCTAATTATCGTTTTTATATACATGCTAGCTGTTGCCCGCGACTTCGTACGCGTGGATTTGTATATTGGTGGGTATATATTCTACATTAGCTTAGAACATTATGCAGCAAAAGATAGCAGTAGGGACTGTTAATCATTTGTTAATTATTATACACAACCTGGCTATGAAGTTTCAAGCCCCTAACTGAATAAAATTGTTCTCGATATAATCCCTCTCAACCCCCAGCATATTTTCAAGTCCACTATTTAGTAAAACCTACTACCTAACTATCTATTTACGAAATTTGAAGTTCCTAGCTTTAAATAAAATTTGAACTCTCTACCAACTTTCAACCCCTTAATTTCAGCTTTTTTACAAATTCATCCCCTAAAAGGTTTACTTTTAGGGGATGAATTTGTAAAAAAGCTGAAATTAATTTTCATGTATTCTAATAATATGCCTTCATACAACGATTCAAGTCCCGCACTCAAATAAATGTTTGTACTCCATACAAATTTTCAACCCCTTTTTTACCAACTTGAGGGATGAATTTTCAAAAATGCCGAAATTACTTTTCTTGTATTCTAATAATATGCCTTTATACAAAAATTCAAGTCCCGCACACAAAATAATGTTTGATCTCCATACCAATTTTCAACCCCTATTTAACCCTTTTAAGGGATGCATTTTTAAAAACGCTGAAATCACTTTTTTTGTATTCTTATAATATGCCCTTATACAAAGATGCAAGTTCCGCACTCAAAAAAATATTTGATGCGCATACAAATTTTCAACCCCTTTTTCACCAACCTTGGGGGATGAACTTTCAAAAACGCTGAAATTACTTTTCTTGTATTCTAATAATATGCCTTTATGCAAAGATTCAAGTCCCGCACTCAAAAAAATGTTTGATCTCCATACAAATTTTCAACCCCTATTTAACCCTTTTAAGGGATGCATTTTTAAAAACGCTGAAATCACTTTTTTTTTGTATTCTTATAATATGCCCTTATACAAAGATGCAAGTTCCGCACTCAAAAAAATATTTGATGTGCATACAAATTTTCAACCCCTTTTTCACCAACCTTGGGGGATGAACTTTCAAAAACGCCGAAATTACTTTTCTTGTATTCTTATAATATGCCCTTATACAAAGATTCAAGTCCCGCTCTCAAAAAAATATTTGATGTGCATACAAACTTTCAACCCCTTTTTCACCACCTTGGGGGAAGAGTTTTTGAAAACGCTGAAATTAATTTTCTTCTCTTTTATTATAATACCTTTTTACGAAGTTTCAAGTTCCTAGCTTACAATAAAATTTGAACCACAAGACAAACTTTCATCCCCTTTTTAACCCCCTTAGGGGTTGAATTTCCAAAAAACGTCTCAATATCTTTTTTTGTAATCGGCTATTATGCCTTTCTAAGAAGTTTCAAAGCATTTGTAATGTATTCAAACTTTCAACCCCTTTTTATCCCTTTTAGGGGATAAATTTTCAAAAACGCTGAAATTACTTTTCTTGTATTCTAATAATATGCCCTTATACAAAGATTCAAGTCTCACACTCATAAAAATATTTGGTCTCCATACAAAATTTCAACCCCTTTTTCACCACCTTGAGGGCTGAATTTCCAAAAACGCTGAAATTAGTTTCCTTGTTTTTTAATAATATACCTTTTTACAAAGTTTCAAATTCCTAGCTTAAAATAAAACTTGAACCCCATACAAACGTTCATCCCCTTTTTAACCCCCTTAGGGGTTGAATTTCTCAAAATCGCTTCTTAGCTCTTATACATTTTATAAATGCAACCTAGTGTCCAAATTTCAACTTTCTAACATTTGTAGTTTGGGCTCTGCGTTGATGAGTCAGTCAGGACACTTGCATTTATATATATAGATTTATACGAGTAATATCTTTGATACGCTCGACGCTCTGTAAGATATACAGTCTTGTATAAGTGCAAGTTTCCTCATGGAAAACTATAAAATCAAATATAAATTGCACGGGATGACCATGATCATGGTGCCTTCTTTAAAGAAACTAGGTGTTTTGGTTTCATATTTAATTACCTAATGAGCGTAATGTAACTCAATACAGTGATCATTTTATTTGTACGCCATAAAAATAAAACTTTACGTGATTCATTATTACAAATATCTTATAACGATATAAGTACAAAGACATGCCTATAAAATCTTCATTGTCTCGGTGAAAAAGAGTTTAAGTAACCGAGGTTAAATACGTACAAACATCAAAAAAAACATTAAAATAAACTAAAACCATATTTAAGCACATACCGTAGAAATTTATGATCGAGAGCATTTACAGACACACGTAGAGTCCGTGAAAGCTAACTCACAACAATACACGGTGCAGACAAAATTAAAGTAACTGGTTATCGATTTTACCGTTAAACGTCCCTAATCTATCAAAGAAACGGTCATATGAGCATTACAAATATAATATTATTAATCTATCAACTACCTCCTACTAAAAGTCCGGTGTAAAAAATATGGGTTTTAAAGCCAGCCGTTTTACGGTACTTGTACACAGTGTGCAGTTGGATATACACTTCTTGATACAGTCGGATATACCAGTACATAACGACTTGAGAAGCACGGATCCGTTATATGACCTGCTGCGCTGCACTTGACTTAGTTCACTTGAACATGAACATGGCCTTCTATATATACCTACATTACTATTTACTAAAAAAGTCGTAAATGTGTTGTTCGTTTAAGCATTAGTAACTACATACGAAGATACTTAAAAACCCATTAGTAGGCTTTACGACAGTGCAATAATAGGATTCACATAGGACTAATTATATTTTGCTTTCGGTGGTTGAGTCAATGTCAGTCAGAGATATTCACTGCGCCATAATATTCCGTTGAAATACTTAGGGCAAACATGTCTCCGTATCATTGTATTTTGACCGAACGATGTTACATTATCGATATTAATGTGTTGCAATTTGCATTTTATCAAAAATGTATTTTTTTTTTCAGGAGTAACAACTTTATGTATTATGGTATTGGTTTATGTATTGTTTAAGCCTGGTATGGTATCGACAACTGAACTAACCCTAATAAAGTTTAGTTTGGCCTCTGAATGGAAAGGTCAAATGAACTGACTGTTGCTTTCGTAAAAAAACTAGTACCTTCGCCACTTGTTTGGTCTAAGTTAAAAAGGTTCTTTAGTATGCAATATGCAACCATCAGGATATCAACAAGATGAGAACAGTGACTGTGCCGTGGCGACTGGCTATATTCAATTAGAAATAGAAATTAATTGTAATAAAAAGCACCACTGTCCCATCTGACGTAGTATGTTCGCATAAACAAGTATTATTAACCATATATAATACTTAGTAATTATTCAATTATCCACATACCGGCTATTTTCGCAACCACAACCATTAATTTCACACTTCTAATTCCTCTATAAGCGATGCGCGTGGGCAAATGACTAAGGAAACTAGGCAAATTATAGACGAGTTACGTAATTTCATTGCTCGATTTAAGTGTAGTTTAACTCTGCGGTTTATATTACAGCATAGTTAATCATGTTTTCCTTTCAAATTTTTGTAGTGTCTTGGGAAAAAAGGGAAAATGTAAACCTGCTTTTAAACGTTTGCGCAATAACTGAAATGTATGATATGTAAATAAGTTAGATATTTTATTTAAGATTACCTTCGATTACCTTGACCATGAATAAAATAATTTAAATGGGAATATTATCGAATATAGTAAAATTAATGAATTTAAGATCCACCTTTCCAGCATTCGTGGTTAAAACGGGTAGACGGCGGATTTTAATTTATTAACTAAGTAACGATTAAAATAACGATTTAAAAGATTTAAGAGATTATATTTAAACAAATAAATAGGTACATTTTTAAGATTGTATTTAATCCTAGCATTTCGGGACTATTGACGCGGTATATTTAAATTTAAATACATAATAGGAGGAAAATCCCTTTGGCTAAATATGAGGATGATATTATAGCCATTGCAATCAGTATGAAATCGGTCGGTAATAGAGCCACTTGTGAATTATTTATTTGCTTGTCGATTTCTGATTTGCATTTTCCCATATAATAGGAAAATACACAGACACGTTTTTCTTACATAGTTAAGAATCAAGTACCTATCGTACCCAAGTCCAGGTATTGGATCTGGTCGAAACGTAATACTTGTTATTCTAGAGAAAAGCATGAGCCAAACTTCATTTGTATGCTGGAACTGTTAAAACTGCATAACGCAACGAAGGTGACCGCAGGCCGACAAATGCAAATGCGTTTAAGCGTCATGCCTGTACGGTGTACAAATCGTTTGTAACTAGTGAATCATGCAGGCACTGACAATCCATCTCATTCATCTATCTCATAAAGTTCCCGTCTTGATACATTGGACTCCTCCATATTTCGCCATCTGCATTCTTTTCAAATCTAAAAGGCGTCAGCTTTTTAAGGCGCAGCGAAAACTGCTGTTTTCTACTCGCTTATGTTCACAATTTACTTCTAAGATGTCTCCAAAGTCACATGCTGCCAACAGTTACTGCAACCTGGCATGATGCTAGTTTTCATCCAACCGTAGCCCGGACAACTATATTTATTACCCCCAAAACTTTTCTTGTCCACCGACTCCGGTCATTTTCGTTGTCCTGTCTATACTTACTTAACTACTCCCACTGACAATATTAACAGCAAATTGATCGCCGCAGATTACAAAGATCAAAAGTACATTGACTTTAAACGAACGACCAATTAAGATCGTTATATCGGAGAGATGCCTTTGCCATGACTATAAGTGGGCACGTTTGGCGACGCTGTTGCGACAGTAATACCACTCTTTACGAATGATCTCTTCGTTCCGTTTTTAATTGTACGAGTATCACTAGAATAGTTTATCTGTATTAGTAAGTCGGTTGTAACTGTGAATGTAAGAAATCTAACAGTAGTTACAGTTTTAGAACGGGATCGTGATATAAGCACTCCTTCATAGGATTAAAATTAAGTAGCTATGAGATGATTTAAGAATGGATTTTTCTCATATTTAATACCACTCTTATATTCAATCAGCCATCGTCATAACCGTTACCATATAAAATGTAATTAATAATACTATTAATTACATTTTATATGGTAACGTTCGCGCTCTTGTGGTCGTCAATTGCTCATTATCTTAAGGTAGTCAACTGCACATTATGAATACAATTAATTACTTTTAGGGAACATGTTTCATAAAGCACTTCATTAAACCATATTTGTCCTACTTTATTACATTACCTGCTCAATATTGCCATTTAAATAACTAAGTATTATGTTCTCACTTTTGCTATTTTACAACTATAAAAGGTTAAAACACTTCGTTTCGTCTCACTACGTCTCAAATGTATTAATTAAACGAAACTGGACTTTAATATTACAATGAAAAGAGTTAGGATTATATAGCCTTCATAAACCAATAGGTAGGTACATATGCCATTCCTTAAATCGTGACCTACGGTAAGTAGAAGAAATCTTCCGGTACACTAAATAAATATGAAACAAAATGTTCAGTACAAAAGTTAAAAACAACAGGTACTTAGTACAATCATAAAAATATAGAACTGCTTTTTGGATCTTCAATGAATCCAATAATTGTTAAAAATATTGAATAAATACAGGCGTGTTTTTGTTTACATACCTGAAAATAGAATCACTTGCATATTAATCTAACGCATTAGTTTGTAACATAAGAATAATGATGTAGGTATCTATAAACTATTAAGTACCCATGTTTTAATAACAAAGTAGCAAGTTAGTTGAATACAAGTTTCTCCAAAGGATAATAAATAACAATAAATAAACCAGAAACGTTAAGAAATAAAGCTGAAGTACGAGTAAATTAATTTAAATTCATAACTCGGCAAATGCTTTAAGTACTGTAAATATTATAGTGTGGCAATAGTACAACTAGAGTGTCCATTGCATTAAATGTATAAACAGATAATAAATTTCGTCATTATTATAATTCAGGTTATCTATGTGTCAAATCCGTTAAGCCGTTTTGAGTGATTGAACCGGATTGAACAGAGTCCGTTTAATAGCTTACTATACACCAACTTGAATAGAACAAAGTGACGGAGTGTCTTTATAAATTGACATTCACATTGCCATACTTTATCATTGAACCAACAAACACCAGTAAGCACCAACAAATATCAGTAAGAAAGAACTGTCGTTTTTAATTTCCGCCTATAAAAAGCATCCTGAGGGGTTACCGCGAAAACCGAAATTTATTCGTAAATTGCGGGGATTTATTTATTTATTTAAACTTTATTGCACAAAACACAAAAATAATGTACAAATGGCGGACTTAATGCCTAATATCATTCTCTACCAATCAACCATCGGGCCAAACAGAAACATGTAAAATTGGTGCAAGGAGAAAAAGGAATTTACTTATTAGAACTATGGTAAACAATAATTGAACAATTAATAATTCTGATAAACTACATATAGAATACACAAATAAATATACTACTACATATTGTAATGAATGAACGCTACTCGAACTCTTGTTTCAGCAGATACTTATGTAGCAACCGCTTGAAAGCTAACTTGCTCGGGGCTTGTCTTATATTGAGAGGGAGTAAATTCCAGAGACGACTCGCCTGGACAGCAAAGGAGTTAGTCATAAACCCAGTGCGGTGAGCAGGAATTGATAGTTTGAGAACACGAAATGTACGCAACTCAACGCCAGGGCGAGGGGTATCAAACGGGAACATATTTCTTAGATATCCAGGAGCAGAAGGCTCAAACAAGATTGAAAATAGAGTACAAAGTAGGTATTCGAAGTGATCTACGGCGACGGATGGAGAGCCAATTGAGCTGGCGACGGTAATAGGAAACATGATCGTAATTTACGCAAACCAAAGATATTTAAATCTTATGCCGTTGTTGAGGAGACGTTCAAGTTTGTCGAGGGACTCTTGAGTGGTATTCTAAGTACGCCTTCATTGGAGTAAAAGAGAAAGATCCCCGCAATTTGCGGATTCCGTTTTCGCGGTAGCCCCTCTGTATCGGCTGACGTAACCATTAATGCATAATATGCAGATAACCGTTCAGCCTTAGGATTGGTATAGCAAGTTCAACAAGTGCCTTTGACTTACACGTCTAAGTGGGTCACTGTCAGTCACTCGTTGTAGATCCTCTATATCATGCTCTTTATTGCCTTCAAGCTTTTTCTAACAATATATATGTGCATAAATTGTGGATAAGGATCACGAAGTCAGTAGCAGATACCGTCATTGGTTTGTGTGGCACAAAGTCTGATTGCATTTGTTTCCATCTGATAAAACCTCGGTATTAATTATGTAGTTTTATTAGTCTCCTTTCGTTCTGCCGTGTTTGATGACACTGTTTTCGTTCCAATGGTTAAATAATAATATAATTTTATCTATTTAGCGAAAAGCTTTTACTGCGACTGGAGTCTAAACTATAATTATAAATACATATTATATTAACCAATTTATCGGTGCTAGGGTGTTATATGCGCGTTGCTGACCCTAACACCCCGCAATTTTTTTTCTAGTAAGTATGTATGATTTGGTTTTAAAAATACCTGCGTAATACCCAATATACGTCGTAGAATTAATAAATGCGAAATGAGATCATTAAACACATAGAACTATGATATGATTAAACAAACGAGAAAAATAAATAAGCTTCCGTGTTGGCATCTACATATGTACAGTCGCCGCCGGGGTCCCGTTGTTTCCCACAAAGTTTTAAGTCATAATGTATTGTTTGTCATATTATCATTAGTCATAAAACTGAAACGCGTCACTTTTCAGGATTGCCATAAAACAAACCTAACCTAACCTAACCTAGGTTAGGTTAGGTTTGTTTTATGGCAATCCTGAAAAGTGACGCGTTTCTGAACCAAATGAATTATGACTAACGAAATTTTCTGAAAAAAAAAAAATTCGGGCAAACAATACATTATGGCTTAAAACTATTTCGGAAACAATAGAGACCCACAGTCGCCACCTGATATATCGGAGCGGCCGAGGGCCTCAAATATATCTGAATCTGAACACACTCTATTAGCGCCTTGACAATAGAGGCGTGTTCAGTCAGATACCTGTGAGCGCCTAGGCCGCGGGCCGCTCCGGCATATCTGATGGCAACTCTACCTACCTATAGCCAAATACAACAAAAACTCATTGCAAATTAGCTACCTCGAGCGAGGCTAGGAAAACAAACACCTCGCAAAATTAACGCTTGACACAGGGATGGAAAGTTGGACACACCCAAAACCCGCACCGTGAGAGAGACCATAAGAAGATGGTGTTTCGAGTATGAACGCACTCAACCGCAAACTTTGAGGTTAAATACGTCTATGACTGCATCCGTAACCACACCGTGCGTAATGTCAGTACTATTTACTTTTACAATTTAGGGAATTCGTAAATGACCAACGCTTCGTGCCATTTTCCTTACCTTCGTCACGAGTAAGTAATTAGATAAATTAGAAAAGTAATTGTGAGAAGATACGGTAAAAGGGCAATCAGTCTAATGACCATTTACAGGGAGTAAGCCGGTTGCAACAAACAGTTTTGTGTAAAGTTGGTAACAACTAACAGTCAGTAACAAAAGTTGCTAAGCGTACGAAGTGTTCAAAATGATCTTGACGCGACTTTATTGTTGAGAGAATAAGAGCGTGGCAAGGTAATTTTGAACACCTCGCCGGCTTAGCAACTTCTGCTGCTGACTGTAGGTACATTTATTTAATGCTGATTTTTTTGTTAGTGTAATAACCGGTACAGTCCCAAAAATAACGGCGAGTTATTTTTCTTGGCATTAAATAATTACGGACCTTAAATTTAATTGTTGCTATGAATACGAGTAAATAAGCCTATTTTAACTAGTTACTGTATGTGTAGGTACCGAACTGTAAAATAATTACTTTTTCACCTCAGCAGCTCGAACAAGGGTACTTTGCTACTTAAAAACAGTGAGCAAAATCTCATTTTGCTCACTGAGTGAGACAAAATGAGCAAAATGCGATTTTGCTCACTCAGTGAGCAAAATTCGATTTTGCTCACTGTTTTTAAGTAGCAAAGTACCCTTGTTCGAGATGCTGAGGTGAAAATTTAATTGTTGGCATATCTTAAGAAAACATGAGTGAATAGAGGTAAGTGATGAAGAAGGAATCTCTCTAATATGTTCTCACTGCTGAGGTGAAAAGTTTTGTGAACTACACGAGATCAAAGTTATTTACATCTCGTGCGCTTTTGAGTCCCTTACTACGCTCAAGATTCTAAATTAGATTCACGAGCGTAGCGAGTGAATCTATTATAGAATCTTTCGCTTGCACGGGACTCAAAATAAGCACTCGAAGAAATATCAAACTTTGATCTCTTGTTGTACAAATAACTATTGTTGTCATTGTTTAAGATTCATACAATGTGTGAATGAACGTATGGTAGCATCACCCGACCAATAAAAAAAAGGAAATTTCACAAACAGCAACGCTCGAATCTACTTATTTGACTTTGGTCGCAATCCGCAATCAACTAGTGTCGAAAACTGCCTTTCCCATTTTCCTTCACCGGAACGTACGCTACACTTCTTGTGAGACCTGTTTATTAGCAAATTACGAAGGACAAGTTATTGATAACGTTAGTCAATCTCCACACAAAGTACGGGTCTTCTTTGGTGCCACCGCGATTAACATATACAATATACATACATAGTTTTATACAGAGATAGGCATTTTTCGGCTATATCTCGCTTCGAATAAACGATGGGTAATTCGTCGCTAATGCGATTAATTGTGAATACTTCAACAGCGAACCAATTTAATTAAACGTCCGTATTTTCGAATGCCGATTGATTTATTCCACCTATCTTTCGACTAAATTCTGAATAATCAAGAAGATTTCACCCGTATTAACTACCCCTTTGGGCTTAGATCACTTCGGTTGTCAGATAGTTGTAATTTTGCTACTAGCACTTGGTTGTTGACAATTAAATAGGGAAGATTAGAGGAATCGTAAGCGCCCCATTTGTCACTGTTTAAACAGTTCTGATATAGTACATTAGAATCACACACGCACACCCACTCACACCCACACACACACGCACGCACACACACACACACACACACACACACACACACACACACACACACACACACACTTAATAATAATAATGTATATTTTAGCTTAAGTTAGTGTAAGGTCGTTTTATAGATTAGACTATACTAAACTAAATTAAATTCAAATATATATCGAATTGTTAGAACGAAAATGTTGGCTGGGAAGAGCGGGGTCTAGGAGACTCCATTAACTGTATTGTTAAAACGAAACATTTACCTAAATAAATAATTTTTCATTTTCATTTTTCATTTTTCACATCACATACCTGAAAGGTGAATTCGTAAATGCTCCAGATCGCAGGTGTTTGCGATAAATATGTCTGGGCCTTTACGAATGACCGTCCGTGGTTTGTCTAAAGTTTTACGCCTTGCCTTGGCCAGGAAGTGAGATTTTCATTTCGCGTAGCGGGAAGAAAATCCCTCTTACGGGCTACTACTACTTACTAGGGTGACGTAAAATATTTACCCATCTATTTTTAATTGTAAATTATTTGTGACAGCTTATTTCGCGCGGAGGAATTATTTTAGATTAGGTAATCGCCAATTTTTTTCCGGATTTACATTTCTCATTCGCGGAACATTATTTGTAAAATTAGGTTATTAGGTTTTAAGCAGAAGTCAACTACTCATTCAAAACATATGGGTGGACCTTGCTCATAAGTGATCATCACTACATACTCGTAGTATAAAACAAAGCCGCTTCCTGCTGTCTGTCTGTATGCTTAGATCTTTAAAACTACACAACGGATTTTGATACGGTGTTTTTAATAAGTAGATAGAGTGATTCAAGAGGAAGTATGTATAATTTGTTAACCCGTGCGAAGCCGGGGCGGGTCGCTAGTATATCAATAATAATGTTAATAAACGCAACTTTGTATGGGGACGGCCTGGTCTGTCTTTACAATTGACTTATCTTTGCTACTCGTAAGGAAGTCAAGGTGTTTATAGGAAGGCGCAAATACCATGTATCCCTTTACCGATTCGCTTAGTAAACATATATGAAAGCGCAATAGAGCTGTGGTAGCGTCATCGATAGATAGGAGATAGGAGCGGTAACAATATAAATGGGTATTATTTGATGTTGTTGTTGTTGTGTATTTGCAATGTGTATGTGTATTACACATTACTTACACCTTTTTAACTTACTGAGACTTTAGTTAGGATAATAGATAAAACATTCTTATTTACCTAAAATGTAATTGCTTTGATATTTATAGTGGCAAACTTATTATTCGGTATTTCTCTAAGATTCCCACGATACAGGCTGTGCCTAGTGTGGGGATCACTGTACTGCTTTTATTGGTACTTCTGTATTTCCTGAAATAAATATACATTGTACAATTTGGACTTACATATTCGGTCAGACTTAATAATCCCTCCGTAGGTACCTATATGAAGATTTATTAAGGCTATCAGTTAAACGGTAATTTTATTCAGTTTCATATTGTATATAACTATCGTTAATTTTAACTATATCCTCTTCGTATAGAAATTCATACAACAGATTACTGACATCCACTATATAGGTACTACCGCATCGTACGCATGGAATATAAGTAATACCTAATATCTATTCTGGGAGACCGAGCTTTGCTCGGAAAACATATAAAAACTCAAACATGCGCGTTTTTCCAGAGATAAGACCTAGCTAGATCGATTTTTCGTCCCCGTACATAGTAAATTTCATCGAAATCGTTAGAGCCGTTTCCGAGATCCCCGAAATATAATTATATATAATAAAAGGCGGTATCGTAATTTAGCGGTCTTCACATCACTATAATAACCGGGAATGCGACAGCACTATGACGTCTGTCATCTAGAAGATCGGTTTTTGCGCGTGATCAGCGTCGCGTATTACCTAAGTCCAAAACTCTGATTATTATTGTGATTCCCTAATAAATATTGTTTAAAATGGTGCTCTGGTGTTTTTACCCTTACAGCTTCAGAAGTGCGATAGTGGATTCCCGCCTACTACGATATAATTTGTCGAAATTGACATTACAAAATTTACCGCGCGTAGTCCTTCCTTGTTTCATTGTTCTGATCGTTAATCTGATTGTAATGAGTAAATGCACCAACACCACTCATCAGTTAGGGACTTAAATATACAAAGTCCAAGGTTGGTGTCAAAATCATACCTACAAGAATAACCTAAAAACTAACCTGTGCCGGCTATTGGCTGCTAGCGTATCGAGCCTATGCCGTGTGTTTTGTGTGTTTTGTGTTTGCTTTCAGATACCTATTTCAGTTTATGTACATCAATGATCATGACTGTCAAAAATAATACATATTGACAGTGTAATAATGCTGCTGGCATGTATGTATTACAATATCCACAGCAGAAGATCACAAGACATAAGCTGACAGATACCATTAGGTACAATTGAATTTTGATATTGGTATGAATAAAATAAATCCTTGGGATTACAGAGTAACTCAGGTAAAAGTTAACTCAGATACGTAACATAATGTGATTAAGTATGTCTACATGACATATTAACAAAATACTATGAACATTTTCTAAAGTTTGTGTCGTGGTGAAATTTACATTCAAGTAAAAAGCATATTATAAAACAAGTTTGGTAATGTAAATTTAGCCTTGATTGATGATATATGTATGGTGGTATTATGCTTTCATGATTAACAATGAGTGCTATTTAATACTTTATCCTTTCAGTCAAATTAAAATAGATTACAAGTTTTCAAAAACACTGGAATATTGGTTACAACGACAATGAGGAGAAATTACTTGTTGTTTCATATGTGTGTGTGTGTGTGTGTGTGTGTGTGTGTGATATTACACATGCTTATTGCAACTGAAATAATGCTTTGTTGGTATGTTTTTGGTTTGTGTAATTTCCAGAAATTTGACAGCAATGATTCTTGAATTGAACGACCATACCGTCGTTGAACGCTAGAGTGACTATCGGGCCAGGCCTCTATAATGAACCCGAATGGACATGGGTAATATTTCAAAGTTAATTGGTTATGGATGCCAGGTATATTATGTCCTAGTGCTGATAATTCATATATGGAGAAAATATGTTGATAAGTGGCTAATCTCCGATGTCATGGAAAATGAGGTATTTATTTAGAAATAAAATGTTTGTTCATGTTGTACATGTATACTAACGGTCAGTATGTGTTACATTGACTGTGTGTGGTTAGTAAAATGCGCTTTGTGAATAAGCGAAAGGTGACATTTATTTCAAGCTGGTTAGTATTGTCTGCGACAAATGTAGTCGCTCCAAGTTTTCAGAGTCTCCTCGGGCTGAATATTTTAAAAGACAGTTCATATCACATATAACCTCCTGCATCTTTGCAATTAACATTAAGCTGCAGACATACTGATAAATAAGGCAGTAAATCATTTGAAATGTTGAGAAAATTTCTGTCTGTACATCTTATTGATTGGTTCTATAGGTATGAAAGATCTTATGAATGTTTATACAAATTAATTGCATACAGCTTACAGTATGTTGTGGTTGTTGTTTTGTTCATTGGGATGTTGGTTTAAGTTTGCATTGCATGTGATATAAGACTATCCTTCAGAGGATGGTTGTTACTGATATTTGCGGTGTAGGCCTTAAGAGGCGGACCATTGCATGTGATATAAGACATCCTTAAGAGGATGGATGTTACTGGTATTTGCGGTGTAGGCCTTAAGAGGCGGACCATTGCATGTGATATAAGACATCCTTAAGAGGATGGTTGTTACTGGTATTTGCAGTGTAGGCCTTAAGAGGCGGACCATTGCATGTGATATAAGACTTTCCTTAAGAGGATGGTTGTTACTGGTATTTGCAGTGTAGGCCTTAAGAGGTGAACCATTGCATGTGATATAAGACATCCTTAAGAGGATGGTTGTTACTGGTATTTGCGGTGTAGGCCTTAAGAGGCGGACCATTGCATGTGATATAAGACATCCTTAAGAGGATGGATGTTACTGGTATTTGCGGTGTAGGCCTTAAGAGGCGGACCATTGCATGTGATATAAGACATCCTTAAGAGGATGGTTGTTACTGGTATTTGCAGTGTAGGCCTTAAGAGGCGGACCATTGCATGTAATATAAGACTTTTCTTAAGAGGATGGTTGTTACTGGTATTTGCAGTGTAGGCCTTAAGAGGTGGACCATTGCATGTGATATAAGACTATCCTTAAGAGGATGGTTGTTACTGGTATTTGCTGCAATGCAGGCCTTAAAAGGCGGACCGTTGCATGTGAGCTTAGATTATCCTTAATAGGCTAATTTTGTTACTGGTATATCTGCAGTGCAGGCCTTAAGAGGCGGACCATTGCATGTGATACAAGACTATCCTTAACAGGCTAGTTTGTTCCTGGTATCTGCAGTGCAGGCTTTAAGAGGCGGACCATTGCATGTGATATGATATTATCCTTAAGAGGACCATTATTTCTACTACCGATAAATGTTTTATCTATATCGTATCGTACTATTTGTTGTTGACCTTGAGAGGTTGGCTTGAGACCTTGTTTACAAAAGGATATTTTAATGACCTTAAGACTGATGATCTCAAGGTTACCTTGAAAGGGTTGCTTGCACTTATACCTTCTAGGGATCGCTGGCGAAGTACCGGATCCAGTAGAGTTGGAGGGAGTGCCTGTTCAAAATACCCAGTTGGAGCGAGTGCGTGCACCGGGCTCCGTGACAACCTTATCGTGAAGGGCTGACTTCTACGGTCGTTGCCCTTGTAGGCAAGGGCAGTGGTGTCCTAGCCTAGGCAGCTCCGCACATGCATGAGACGTGTCCCATGTTACCCTCTCACGAGTTGTACGCATTTGTGTGCGTACATGCGAGGGAGTCTTACATCCTACAACGGAGAAGCCAATTAATAATGAACTGGTGGAGGCTACCTCCACCTGGTGAAGACCCAGCTTGCAGCGACTGCGTTGGCTGTGGCAGCCTTCAGTGGCTGCGCTGATGACAGTGACCTTCGGGGCGCCGGTCGGGTCAGGCGATGGCCGAGCTAAAAGGCGGTATCGTAATTAAGCGGTCTTCACATCACTATAATAACCGGGAATGCGACAGCACTATGACGTCTGTCATCTAGAAGATCGGTTTTTGCGCGTGATCAGCGTCGCGTATTACCTAAGTCCAAAACTCTGATTATTATTGTGATTCCCTAATAAATATTGTTTAAAATGGTGCTCTGGTGTTTTTACCCTTACAATAAATAAATAAATAAACAAGAATTTCTCGTTTAAAGGTATTACATAGATAGATTAAGATTTACATGGGTTTCGTCATCAAAACTTGTCTAAACGGAAATGAATATCTAAATAATAAAACGATTTTCCACTGGTGGTTTACCTAAAGTGATATTTTATTATAAGAGGCAAAATAATCACTTATTAATCGATACAAAATATTGTGGGCGCCGATAGGTTAGTGTTAAATTACGAAATTTACACCAATTTGTCCGTGCGTAATATTGTAAATTATATTTGACATTAAGTATCCATTAATAAGCAATTGCTGTTAACGATTTGTGTATTGTTTTATGAGACTAATCAGGAATGTTATCCAACAACATTAATAATTAGGATGACGCAAAAACTTTATAAAAGAACCAAAAAACGTTATGTATCTTCCTCGCTCTTAAATATAAAATAATAAATAGTACTTACTATAAAAATATTGTATTATAAATAGAAAAAAGTCCTAGTGCTGATACATAGAAACATGCTTAAGAGGCCGGTATCGATTTTAGTCGCAAAAATGTAAAATTGATAGATTTAGTCGATGAAATTGTACACCTTTTGTTACGTAATAGAAATAACAAGTAATGGTATCTATTAGCACGTCTTCTTATCTTGCATTTGTACAGATCATTTTTTTGAAAACTGACTCAGTAAATTAGTAATGATTTTTTTTCTGATGGACGTTTAGGTAAACGCGCGTAAAGCACTGATTTAGTCGATCTTATTTGTAAATTTCGTAAAGTTTGGACTGCTAAAAATAGTAATTATGTATTACACATATCCTATACTCCAACTTGCATAGACTACATTTTTATTATATGATATTGAACAAGAGTAAATGAAAGTTAGACGAAATCAATTTTCACCAGAAATTACTTCATAACAAGTGAATATTTTTCGTGAAAATCGACTTAATTTCAACGTAATTTTGATACTTAAACAATCTACAACATTTTCTGAAACTGTTCTTATACATAATTTTTATAATTTATAACTATAATTTTTTGATGAATTTTTAAAAACTGCCCCTTCTCGTCATATATTGCCGGTGACGCACGCTCGGGACCTTATTATTAAAAGGCAAGATGAGAAGACGTGTCAATAGAAACCAATACTTGTTATTTAGATATTAAGTAACGAAAGGAGTACAATTTCAACGACTAAATCTATCGATTTTACATTTTGGCTCTAAAATCGTTAACGGAGCCTTAAACCTGAATTCACATAATCTTTTGCTTATAAACTATTACTTATTACAGTTTTTAGCAGTTGCCGGAACAACGGAAATTATTCACGACCTTAGCTAACGCTAATTTTGTAGGTGAGTAAGTGTACCTATCAAGTTAGAGGTAATTTTGTGGCGATTTTCGAGGTTAGCGTCTTGTTTTAATTTGTAGTGTCGTCGTAGTAAAGTCGTGGGATATAAGTGTTTTACGTAATTATGAATAGCCCCTTATACAAATATCTGGGAGTCCAAGTTTCACTCGGAAAACATAAAAAAATCAAAAATGTGCGTTTTCCCAGAGATGATAGCTAGCTAGATCGGTTTTCGCCCCCAAAAAACCCCATATAGCAAATTTCATCGAAATCGTTAGAGCCGTTTCCGAGATCCCCGTAATATATCAAATTATACATAAATATTTACAAGAATTGCTCGTTTAAAGGTGATAAGTGCAGAAGCTAGGTGCAGTACAATACTAACATTTTAAACCAAAATACAGAGCAAACAAAAACAATTAAATAACGATTATCATTATCTTACCTTTTGATAAGCGACTGCATACTGTGTATTTCAAATTCCGAAATTCCAAGTCCATTGTAAACTGAAACAAAGATGGAGATATTTGAATACAAGTACCTACTTAGTACTTACTTAAATAAATGACAAAAACACGAAATGCTTTCTGTAGTATCATCACTACACCTTATAAAACAAAGTCTCCCGCCGCCGCGTCTGTCTGTTTGTGTGTATGTATGTTCGCGATAATCACAAAAACTACTGAACGGATTTTCATGCGGTTTTCAACTTTAAATAGAGTGATTCTTGAGGAAGGTTTAGTTGTATAATTTGTTAAGGTTTTGTGTAACCCATGCGAAGCCGGGGCGGATCGCGCTAGTTCATAGCATAGCTCCGAATCGAACAAAAACTTCGATTATGTACTCCGATAGTTAACTGTTCTACACAAAAGTTTGAACAAAGAAGAAATGTATGACAGGATCAGAACTTCAAGAGATTCATAAACGATTAGTGATAATGAGAAGAGAGTAAAGCCGCATTCACATGTGTTTGCCGTGTTGTATTGTGTTGCTCTGTGGCTTGATGGTTACTGTTCACATCTATATGACGTGTTATGAGATTTTTGAAGTGAAAACTACTTTAGCGGCGCTGTGCACTTTTTGTGATGGGGAAAAATTTTTAAACTCGCGAGAGCGTAAGACGTAAGGCGTAAGATGTCATTGAGTTTTGACTTCTGTCGGCACTCCTGGAGTGCAACCCGTTGTTTTTTTAAACAGTACCGTCTTAGCTCTCTGAGTATGCATTTGTTATGTTTTTTTTATGAATCACGACGTCACAAGTGTCACAACACAACACTGGCGCGTGCACACTAGTCACTAGCCTGGGGCCTTACCATGATGTCCTTATTGCGATTCTGTTTAGGACCTAACCTGAATCGCTAAAGGACGGAGCTATGCGACTCATATAGTTCCGTCCTTTAGCGAATCTGTTTTGGTCCTAAACAGGACATCATGGTGAGGCCCCTGATCCCTGATCCCTATTGTTTCGTGTCGCTGCACCGCTCTCCACCACACCCGGACTGATGCAGACCGGGATCGCTTGTGATGCGACACAACACTACCCGTCACATCACAACACACTGAATCAAAGAAATGTAAACGCATAATTATATGTGGAACGGATACCGTTCAGATGCGTCACAACACGTCAGGTCAGACCAATGTAGTAGTAGTAGTAATCACTTTATTGTACACAACACAGGTTTACATAATATTTATAAAAATAAAGGTACAATGTAAATGCGACTTAACGATGACCGAGTTTATTTTATTTGTCTGCGAGTATTTTCTCTTAGAAAATCAACTGATCAACTTTTAATACATATTTAGGATTACATTATATACATTTAGTCGTAACTTTCTTACGCGAGATAATAGTAGCTATACATTCGATTTGTCGCCGATTAATGAAAAATAATAATTAATAATTACCACATATTTATCAAAAATAAAAGATTTTGCGGAACCATTGTAACTGAAGTGCCAGACACTTGTGGAATGAGCATGAATGCACTTCTGCAGCTACATTATAAAGGGGATATATTACCCCAATTTTCATATTTGCTTCACTGAACCAACAGAATACAGTTTTTAAGTCGTTAAATTTACCTAATCATCCGTTTCAGTTACTTTAAGTTTCAATTTGCAATTACACTTGTTGTACAATGTACAATACGCTAAGAATGCAAGAACTACAATGTTGGAAATACACAATGTATCTGTCGGAGGCAGATCGTAAAATCGGCCATATCGAGATATTCCTAGGCATACCATGAAACGCCGCCATTTCATGATCTGACTAGCGACTACCAGCCATATCGTTCAAACATCAACGTTTGACGATTTGCCTAGCGACGTTTAGGCATATCAAATAAGTAGGGTGTGATATTCCTAGGCATAATTGTCACATAGAATGTAATTAGAGCTTATTTATACATATACTGTCTAGGTTAAGTATAGCTTAAGTGTGTAAAAAAATTGTAATTTAAAATCCCTGTTGTGACAATAAATGCTTTATCTATCTATCTATCATATCATGAATCGCCGGCATTTCATGATCTGCCTAGCGCGACCATCAGCCATATCGTGCAAACTCAAGGGGT
The DNA here is from genome assembly GCF_948474715.1 of Cydia amplana. NCBI lineage: Eukaryota > Metazoa > Arthropoda > Insecta > Lepidoptera > Tortricidae > Cydia > Cydia amplana. The sequence goes on along the minus strand of NC_086079.1, from coordinate 12,154,432 downwards.
GATATTCCTAGGCAGATCATGAAACGCCGGCATTTCATGATCTACCTAGCGACCACCAGCCATATCGTGCAAACCTCAATGGGTGATATTCCTAGGCAGATCATGAAACGCCGGCATTTCATGATCTGCCTAGCGACGACCAGCCATATCGTGCAAACCTCAAGGGGTGATATTCCTAGGCAGATCATGAAACGCCGGCATTTCATGATCTGCCTAGCGCGACCACCAGCCATATCGTGAAAACCTCAATGGGTGATATTCCTAGGCAGATCATGAAACGCCGGCATTTCATGATCTGCCTAGCGACCACCAGCCATATCGTGCAAACCTCAATGGGTGATATTCCTAGGCAGATCATGAATCGCCGGCATTTCATGATCTGCCTAGCGACGACCAGCCATATCGTGCAAATCTCAAGGGGTGATATTCCTAGGCAGATCATGAAACGCCGGCATTTCATGATCTGCCTAGCGACGACCAGCCATATCGTGCAAATCTCAAGGGGTGATATTCCTAGGCAGATCATGAAACGCCGGCATTTCATGATCTGCCTGGCGACGACCAGCCATTTCGTGCAAACCTCAAGGAGTGATATTCCTAGACAGATCATGAAACGCCGGCATTTCATGATCTGCCCAGCGACGACCAGCCATATCGTGCAAACCTCAAGGGGTGATATTCCTAGGCAGATCATGAAACGCCGGCATTTCATGATCTGCCTAGCGCGACCACCAGCCATATCGTGAAAACCTCAATGGGTGATATTCCTAGGCAGATCATGAAACGCCGGTATTTCATGATCTGCCTAGCGACCACCAGCCATATCGTGCAAACCTCAATGGGTGATATTCCTAGGCAGATCATGAAACGCCGGCATTTCATGATCTGCCTAGCGACGACCAGCCATATCGTGCAAATCTCAAGGGGTGATATTCCTAGGCAGATCATGAAACGCCGGCATTTCATGATCTGCCTGGCGACGACCAGCCATATCGTGCAAACCTCAAGGGGTGATATTCCTAGGCAGATCATGAAACGCCGGCATTTCATGATCTGCCTAGCGACCACCAGCCATATCGTGCAAACCTCAATGGGTGATATTCCTAGGCAGATCATGAAACGCCGGCATTTCATGATCTGCCTAGCGACGACCAGCCATATCGTGCAAACCTCAAGGGGTGATATTCCTAGGCAGATCATGAAACGCCGGCATTTCATGATCTGCCTAGCGCGACCACCAGCCATATCGAGCAAACCTCAAGGCTCAAAAGAAAAGTTTACGTTCCGAAATGGCGGCGTTTCATGATATGCCTAGGAATATCTCATCAATTATTTTACGATGCGCCCGGTATGTAGCTAGGAATATCAACGAATACATTGGTCTGACCGATCTGCCGCCTCTTTTATAAGGCAGATCGTGATACGCCTGGGTTAATCTTAGTCAGATCATGAAATGGCGGCGTTTCATGATATGCCTAGGAATATCTCGATATGCCCGATTTTACGATCTGCCGCCGACATATCCATTACCCAGGTGGCCTAGCCAAGGTGACAATCGCTTGCGCTTCGCCATTGAATCGCTTTGTGCCTCTTTATCACTCTTCCATATTAGTTTGATAGTGACAGTTGCGTTTCGTTCGCTACGGAACGTTAGAGATAGGTATGTTATCTACGGGGCCAGTTCAATGATTTATAACTCAAGATATGTTATAGGCGTTTCAATATTGAAGCGCTTACCTTGTGACAAATTGGACAAGTTGCCTTTAGTCGCGGCTGGACAAGCGAGAAATGTGCACGTGCTAACGAGCTCCCGCACACCGAAAGAGAAAGAGACGACCTTATGTTTAACAACGAGTGTGACAATGATGGATGGAATGAGAAAATTAACCAAAAATAACAGATTTATTCGTAGGTACAGAAATAAATATATAGAAGTATTTTTTGTGCTCCTCAAGTATGAGTATAACCTATGTTAGATAGGTACAATAAATAAATTATCAAAACATGCTGACTTGCTGACCATGGCTCCCACCTCTGGTTATAGGCATTTACTTTTATTAAACTTTTAGGCTTGAAAATCTAAGACCGCTTAGCATTCGCGATTGTGAAATACATAATTCAAACGATTTTATTAGATTACCTACCTTAAAACCTTCAGAGTCTAGATCCTGTCATCTGTCATCTTTCAAACGAATGAAAAAAAAACAACGGGTTGCACTCCGGGAGTGCCGACAGAAGTGAAAACTCAATGACTAGTCCAAAATGTCTGCAGCACTATGTATAATTGAGCCATCCTCCTTTCTATTGAAAAACTTTAGTTCCGTAATTGCTGGCCAGTGAGCTTAAATTTGTAGCGTTTAAAATTCGAATAGAAATTGTAAAGTTACCTTGTAGACCTCGCATCTAAATATATTTGGTCATGATATTTTGAGTTTTATTCACCAGTACTAGAGTTCACTTTTATTAGCGATTTCATCAAGATGTAGCTTTATTGAATTATATTTGAGTGATATAAAGTAAGAATGTAACTGTGAGATCCTCGTATTTCAGCCCGTACAAGATTAGAACATTGAGCTTTATTGCTTAATATAAAAGTCCAGTTTTAAATAATTGACCTGATTATGATACGTTAAGACTAAAGTTCTTTGGTGAATAAAAACGAAACAGCAGGCTCAGGCATACATTTTCGCCGCGCGGTAGAAAGAGAGGGCTACGCCTTACGCCTTACGTCTTACGCCTTACGGTCACGTGTCACCTGTTACGAGTTTAACATTTTTTCCCCAGCACAAAAAGTGCACAGCGCCGCTAAAGAAGTTTTCACTTCAAAAACTGAATTAACAATTGGATTTTGGTAGCAAAAAAGAATACATCATACCTACTTATTCGTAGGTATATTTATTGCGCTTAAGTCATACGTGTTATCAAATCACAAATACAATTATAATTATTATTCGTTAAATAAGGAAAATCCATCTGTATAGAATAGGATGCATGTACATTTTTCAGTTTGCGTCATAGGCGTGAATAGCTAACTTACAGGCCAATTCGAACGTACACTGACATCAGAATGATATAGCTAAATGATGTAATTTAGCTATCGTTCGTCTCGCTCGCACCAAATAGGTACATGTACGGATAACTGCGAGCGAAATGCATGATAACTATAGCTGGTCAACCAAATCTTGTCAGTAAAAAAGGCGCGAAATTCAAATTTTCTATGGGACGATATCCCTTCGCGCCTACATTTTTCAAATTTGCCGCCTTTTTCTACTGTCAAGATCTGGTTGACCAAGTATAAATGATATCATTTAGCTTCGAATTGGCTATTATGAAGTTGGTACAATAAACGAAACCTGTAACATCACAATAAATCCTCGTTCTTTATTGCAAAGACATGTTCCACTCCAACCTTTATTGACCGAAGCGTAGCGAAGGTCTACGTTTTGACTCGGGCATTTTGCTTTTGTATGTCCGGATGTTCTCCTCTGCAGGTCGCAATTCTTAACCGATTTTCGTGAAATTCTGTGACCGAATTCTATGACTAAATAAAATTTTTTTGTCGATCCGGTTTTTGGAAATTTTTCAAAATGGCGGAGTCGTGATAGCTCCCGCCTAAACAAATAGTCGTATCGGTATCATTAGAGTTTTTTCTTTTTGAGATATGTTTATAGATTAAATGGCCAAAAATTCAGAAAATGTGTATCGCTGGTTTTGGCGGTATTTAGATATTTAGTTTTTACTTGAGAATGAGTAGCTAAATTTCGTCAGCTTTAGTAAGAACTATAATGGCGTATTTTGCAAACGTTCGCTTTTTTTAACCGCCTTCAAAAAAAAAGGAGGTTCTCAGTTTGACCCGTATGTATGTATGTATGTATGTATGTATGTATATTTGTTCGCGATTATCTCGCGTTTGGCTGAACCGATTTTGATGCGGTTTTCAGAAAAGTGTTTGTTACATTCTGGAGAAGGTTTTAGTATACATAGATCTGAGCTGATGCTGAACCCTGGCTGTACCTAGTGGAACTCAGGTTTGGTGCAACATAGGCCCACGCTGTTTTGGTCATCCGACACGCCTTGATGAGCAATTGGGAGAGCAGTACCCAAGATAGAGCTGATGCTGAACCCTGGAAGTACCTAGTGGAACTCAGGTTTGGTGCATCATAGGCCCACGCTGTTTTGGTCATCCGACGCGTCTTGATGAGCACTTGGAAGAGCAGTACCCAAGATAGAGCTGATGCTGAACCCTGGATGTACCTAGTGGAACTCAGGTTTGGTGCAACATAGGCCCACGCTGTTTTGGTCATCCGACGCGTCTTGATGAGCACTTTGAAGAGCAGTACCCAAGATAGAGCTGATGCTGAACCCTGGTTGTACCTAGTGGAACTCAGGTTTGGTGCAATATAGGCCCACGCTGTTTTGGTCATCCGACACGCATTGATGAGCACTTGGGAGAGCAGTACCCAAGATAGAGCTGATGCTGAACCCTGGATGTACCTAGTGGAACTCAGGTTTGGTGCAACATAGGCCCACGCTGTTTTGGTCATCCGACGCGTCTTGATAAGCACTTGGAAGAGCAGTACCCAAGATAGAGCTGATGCTGAACCCTGGCTGTACCTAGTGGAACTCAGGTTTGGTGCAACATAGGCCCACGCTATTTTGGTCATCTGTCACATCTTGATGAGCACCTGGGAGAGTAGTACCCAAGATGGAGCTGATGCTGAACTCTGGATGTATCTAGTGGAACTCAGGATGTACCTAGTGGAACTCAGGTTTAGTGCAACATAGGCCCACGCTGTTTTGGTCATCCGACGCGTCTTGATGAGCACTTGGGAGAGCAGTACCCAAGATAGAGCTGATGCTAAACCCTGGATGTACCTAGTGGAACTCAGGTTTGGTGCAACATAGGCCCACGCTGTTTTGGTCATCCGACGCGTCTTGATAAGCACTTGGAAGAGCAGTACCCAAGATAGAGCTGATGCTGAACCCTGGCTGTACCTAGTGGAACTCAGGTTTGGTGCAATATAGTCCCACGCTGTTTTGGTCATCCGACACGCCTTGATGAGCACTTGGGAGAGCAGTACCCAAGATAGAGCTGATGCTGAACCCTGGATGTACCTAGTGGAACTCAGGTTTGGTGCAACATAGGCCCACGCTATTTTGGTCATCCGTCACATCTTGATGAGCACTTGGGAGAGCAGTACCCTAGATAGAACTGATGGTGAACCCTGGCTGTACCTAGTGGAACTCAGATTTGGTGCAACATAGGCACACTTTGTTTTGGTTAGCCGACTTATCGTCATGTGACCTATGTTGCAGAGTTCCACTAGGCGGGTCGATCAACTATTTTCTAACCGCCTTTAAAAAAAGGAAGTTCTCCGTTTGACCCGTATGTTTGTATGTATGTTTCTTCGTGATTATCTCGTGTTTGACTGAACCGATTTTGATGCCATTTTCGGAAAAGTGTTTGTTACATTCTGGAGAAAGTTTTAGTGTACAGTATATGGATGGTTAGAAAAACCAATTGGATCCGGTAGGTGGCGATGCTATCGGTATACCTACCATCAAATTTAAGTTGCTGAATCCGATTTAGATAAAATAGTGGCAGTGGGAGTCGGAGTTGGACTCGGACTGGGAATGGGAGTGGGACTGGGACTGGGACTGGAAGTGGGAGTGGCAGTGGGAGTGGGAGCAATATTAATACAAATCGTTTAGCACCGAAACGTCATCTTATGTTTTGTCGCGATTATCATCGAGTTAGGCCATCAGTTCAGCAACATTAGTAGGTAGGTAGTTACTTACTAGCCCAAAACTAAATGGAGATCCTAACAAACAAGTATTTTAGCCCAAAACCTAAAATAAATGAAGTACCTATCACTAAAAATAAAATTAAATAAATAAAAAAGAATAAACAAATTAAAAATAAACAAAAAGAAAACCAAAACAAAATAACTTAATACTAAATTACACTGAAACTAAGCCTAACAAACTAGTATTTTAGCTTGATTGACTATGATTGACCTATCACTAAAAAGTAAAAAATAAAATAAAATAAATAAAAAATAATAAAAAACTTAAAAATAAACAAAAAGAAAACCAAAACAAAATAACTTAATATAAATTCTTTTTTTAAAAAAGGGAACCGCCTTCAAAAAACCAACCCACTGAAAAGCATAAAATAATTGTTATATGGCACCCCTATACATGTCCAGTCCCTATATCCCGTCGTAAAGCAAATTTCTGCCAAAAAGTAATTAATACCTAATAATAAGAAAATTAATAATCATCCGGGTAATTACTTCGTTTTTGAAGGCGGTGCCAAACCAACAAAAACATTCTTTGCTACCAATCAGAAAAAAAAATACGAGTATGTAGTACCTACAAGAACTAAATTAATGAGTAAACTAAGTATGTATTTATAATGCAAGTACATGCAGCGTTCTTCGTTGTCTAAAATATCGGTTCTCTAAAAGTTTGGTTTAGCACCGACTTCAAAAACGAAGTAATTACCCGGATGATTATTAATTTTCTTATTATTAGGTATTAATTACTTTTTGGCAGAAATTTGCTTTACGACGGGATATAGGGACTGGACATGTATAGGGGTGCCATATAACAATTATTTTATGCTTTTTAGTGGGTTGATTTTTTGAAGGCGGTTCCCTTTTTTAAAAAAAGAATTTATATTAAGTTATTTTGTTTTGGTTTTCTTTTTGTTTATTTTTAAGTTTTTTATTGTTTGCATCGGCAGGTCCCTGGTTCCATCCCCAGTAATTGTATACTGCTACATGACTTTTTGTATTTTTTTTATACTTAAATTTCGTATAGTTGTTTTTTATTTAATTTTTTATTTTGAAAAAATGAAAAATTTCGTATTTTTTATTTATCAAGCGCGGGTTAAGCGTATTCGTTTAATTGTTGTTTGTAGCTTTATGTAGTTTTTAATTTTTTTTTATATTACATGTACTATACCTATATTTTAATAAATATTTTTGCCATACATTTATTCAGTTTTAAGCTCTGCTCGCGAGGTCTACAGCTCACAGAGCCACTAGTTTAAGTTTCTTGGTTATATTCTCATGATTTCTGTGAAACAATTAAATTTTCCAAGAGGAATCAAGCCTATTGAAATGACTTCACTTCCACTACCGATCGGATATTTCTAGAACATTGCGCACTTTCACGCAAACAAGCTCTGTAGCAACGAGACCATGTTGCGCTAAATACGGCCAAGCACACACACTAGAGTGAGGCCTTGGGAAAACTAACTGAAGTAGGCAGTCTGCTGCCTAACTTGTGACATCAGTTGACAAATAAAACTCATTAGGAAATCTGTTTGCTAGTTCTTTTACGAATTGAGCTTCCCAAGGCTTGGGATCTTTACCTTGCCTCACCTACCTGGCAGGAAGGAGGTAGGTCTTAAGATGACTCCTCTGAGAAGGCTTCGCAAAAATAAAAATAGTGATACCTGATAGTTGCAGATGAAACATGTAAACATGAAATTATTCTGCAATAATATCTTCCAATGAATATGATGACACATATGTGCGCAAATACATCAGATAAATACTAAATTATTTGCATAGCTTTAATGATATTGTTTACGAAATAGGTAAACAGCACCAGTCATGGGACATTTAAGAGGAAATTTGGAGTATTAGTGATATTTCCCTGATACATGTAAAAGTCCTAACTTTTAGCGTGTTAAAAGGTGAATGTCCTATCCGTCTTACATGTTTCAGGCGTGTTGTATCAGAGATACTGATGCAATTCGTTTTTACATAATTGATAAATTAAAAGTATTTTTTTTTCTCCAGTCATGGATACCAAAGCTCCAATAATGGAACCCCGGTAATGGACGTGGATCCAGTAATGGGCCCCCTATAATGGACATACCCTATCATCAGTATAAGATATTGGAATAGGGAATAAGTTTTTGGCAAAACACTGGTTATTAGTCATTTTTGGTAAAAGCTTTTATGTAAGAATGTATTTTTCTTTCCACGGCCAACTAATATTCATCTAGACAATTCTAACAAACCCAAACACATTAGGTTGCGTTTATCACAGAGTTCCCATGGCCACCTCCTGTCTTCATCATGAGATCAGATCCATGTTATCATAATATTGCATTGTCATCCGATTTTCATACGTATCCAAAATTTCAACTCAATTGGAAATCCGAAAGTGGCTCAAATTCAACTTCCAAGATTTGAACCACACTAACTAACATACAAACTAACGGACTAGCTATCGTGGTCGCATTTTTATCACCTGTCATGCTATGCGTCACTTTCGCACTTACATATGTTAGAACGTGACAGCCATGGTGACAATGACAAATGATAAAGAGCCGGCCATCTTGGCCCTACAGGGCAAGTTAAATAAAATTGTGTAAAAACGATATTAATTTATCCGAAGTCCTACGAGACCTCCTGACATAGTTCGTAACTACATTATAATTCTGTATTGTTTAAACATGAAATTACGTCATGGCAAGCGTCATTGTCATTATGTAAATTGTCCCATCATAGGAGGTATGCAGTTTTACAGCTCATATAATGAGATTGGACAAAATACCACTATTTTTACACATCTAGAGTCACAACACAACATAGTGTGTTGTCCTTACCTCATGGTAATGCAATTAACAAAACACATTCTATAGTTTACACCGAGTAATAATTAATTACAATTTAATATATAAACTCACCTCTCTTAGCGAAGTTGTTAAGAATTCTTACTGGTTATTTTTTACAGTGACACGACAACTTTTGGGTTGACGCCAATTTTTTTTAAAGTACCTAACCGAAATTAATAAAAAGTCAAACTTAAACAGCTCTATGGCTCTTATTTATGGTAAAATATTGCCAGTGTTTATAAACTACTTTTAGATACCTACTTATTTTAGAGGATTTGTGGTTTTATGTCCCATTACCAGTTCCACGTCCATTATAAATAGGGGTGTCTACTATACCTAACTAGATTCATGCATGCAGACGTGGATCACAAAAAAACATCAATAGTCTTCCGTGTGTCTCATGCCGACATCTGCGCCTCTGTTGTTTTTCTATACTTAAGAATTGCAACCGACTATTCCTCTCAAAATTATCAGTAGAACTAAGTAGTTAGAATATAAAATGATGTAATCACAATTATTTGGACACAAAAACCAAAGTAACCAGCAGCTATCAAATTAATTTATTGCGGTCAAATAAACGGAGAACGTTGTACTGTACGATGATAAACCCGAAACGAAAGTGGCAGAAATGCACGAAGAAAGTTGAATGACTGAGAGCTGTTTCTTATTTAGGTAACTTTTACTGTCACACGATGGCACAGAAAGACAAGATGCAAAATTTTAAGGCAACCCAAAGTCAAGACAGATTTTATTACCTACTTACCTAATATCTAGATAACGAAATTCTCCTTTATCATATTTTAAAAAACTTATTGAATATTCTCATAACATTATTATTGGCTATATTGCTGGTCACAACCAAGGACCTATATGGAAGGTTTTATAGTACTTGTGCTTTTGTCCTTTTATGTAGCTGTTTTAAGCTATTATCCCGGAACGAGTCACGAATTCAAAGGTTCGCTGCGCACAAGTATACAATCAATAGGTATGCAGCTACTTACATTACTTACAAAGCATTCTATCTCGTCTGATTTTTCTATTTACTGGTTAGCCCAGCATAAATTGAATTCGAGATTTGCGTGCTCACACACCTTACTATAATAAGCTAGAGGCGATGCGCTTGAAACCTTTGCAAATAACAGCCGAGACAATTACAAAGACATGTCCAAAAGTCACGTTCGCTAGGTAATTTAGTTTTGTGTTTGCGTAACGTAAAATAATAGCGAAACGGGAAACTATTTGACGGTGGTGTACTATCTTAAGGCCAAATCGCGTTATTTTAACTGATTTGGGCAACAAACAGTACACACACTGTTTTATCGGGGTACCTAATGATTCTCCGAGAAACTTTTAGCAGATTATCGATTCGCCGACAACGATTCGCCGAACATGGTTTCGCAGAGTCATTTATTTGTAAATGTAACTTTTGGTCGACTAACGTTACGCAAACTCTTGGTTCACATACAGTTCAGTTCGCTTCTGTGTAAATTAGCTGAACTATTATCGGACGATTTCCATTTGCCAAAGTAACTGTTTCGTTTAAGCAATGTTTAGTCGAATAACGTTTCACATTATACATATAATTTTATTTTCGCAACAAAAGGATGATATAAAATATTATCATTTTTAGGGTTCCGTAGCCAAATGGCAAAAAACGGAACCCTTATAGATTCGTCATGTCTGTCTGTCTGTCTGTCTGTCTGTCTGTCTGTCCGTCTGTCCGTCTGTCCGTCTGTCCGTCTGTCTGTCCGTCCGTATGTCACAGCCACTTTTCTCCGAAACTATAAGAACTATACTGTTGAAACTTGGTAAGTAGATGTATTCTGTGAACCGCATTAAGATTTTCACACAAAAATAGAAAAAAAACAATAAATTTTTGGGGTTCCCCATACTTCGAACTGAAACTCAAAATTTTTTTTTCATCAAACCCATACGTGTGGGGTATCTATGGATAGGTCTTCAAAAATGATATTGAGGTTTCTAATATCATTTTTTTCTAAACTGAATAGTTTGCGCGAGAGACACTTCCAAAGTGGTAAAATGTGTGTCCCCCCCCCTGTAACTTCTAAAATAAGAGAATGATAAAACTAAAAAAAATATATGATGTACATTACCATGTAAACTTCCACCGAAAATTGGTTTGAACGAGATCTAGTAAGTAGTTTTTTTTTATACGTCTTAAATCGCCTAAATACGGAACCCTTCATGGGCGAGTCCGACTCGCACTTGGCCGCTTTTTAATTAAATGCGTTAAGTAGGTATACATATTATGTATATAAAGTAAGTTACGAAGAAATTAGCGAATATGTAGTGAGGCTACAATTGCACTACATCAAATTGGTGGATTTCGGGAGGAAATGCTTGAGTTACTTTAGAAAATATCCAAATCATAATACACATGCCTTTAAAAATTTAGAAGTTCCGTCAATTCCTCAGAATAAAGATTAAAGAAGAAAATTATTATGGAAATACCTCGAAGGTAACTTACTCAAATCGGACCATGGGTGCCGGAGTAATCGCTGAACATATTACTTAAAGTAAATCATCATCATTATCATCAAAACAATCATCATCATCAGGTACACTTCATCAAAATATTTGAACTCTCACCTTAGTTTATAACTATTTTGATTAAAATTTAGTTCTTTCTTCGCAAGTGTGATGAAAAACATTGTGTGTAACTCCGGGGGTAAGAATATTCTAAGTTCTTCTAGTCAATAATATGCCAAATGAACATTCGACCTATTGTGTTCCGACCAATGGTTTCTCGGGTAATTATGACAGTTACTAAATGATTATTCTACGAATAGTAAATATGCGTATCAATGTTCTGCTTATTGACTACCCTCGCAAACGACTATTATGCGTAATGAGATTCGGCCAATCGTTACTCTGCCAAACAACCCGTCGGCGAATCGTTGTCGGCGAAACAAAAATCGGCGTAATTTTTCTCGGAATATCAATAGGGCACCGTTTTATCGCGATAGTCCACTGAAGCATAGGTATAGATTACCTTACCCTACGAAAAAAATATAAATAACACACGTCCAAAGTTTTACGGATAATGTTTTACTTCACATTATTCTCATAAAAATGTGTTGATTAGTAGCCATTAGGGTTAGCAACCCGGATCCAACTAGCATCTTACCCGGTACTGGATCTAGACAGATCTTCCGTACTATTTTGAGCCGTATTACAAATTCTACTGGAGACAATAGCATTTATGAAATCAAAACACTTGCAATATAGAGTTTATTCAAGTGGACGTTTGAAGTGGAGTTTTGCATTGCAACTGTCTCCGTTTTTCGATATTTTCTCAACTGTCCCTCTTGTCTTCTCAGCATTATTTTTATGTGACCATAGACTTACTGTACGAGGGGCGTTCAAAATATTCTCGGTATTGATATCTTACAACCTCTTCTAAAATTTCTTTCGTTACTGGCCGCTAAGGTTTATTCATTGACATTAAAAAAAAGTATAATTCGAAGCGAGATGTTCTTTTGTTTTTCTGCAATTGCTGAACAAACATGAACATCATGTGGGAATTGACAATGTTAACTAAATTAGAACATCGATGCGTGATAAAATTCTTGACAAAACAGGGTAAAAATCAAAAAACCATAAAAGAGGAAATGGATTGTGTTTACCGTGAGTCCGCTCCTTCTTTATCTACCATTCAAAAGTGGTCAAGCGAGTTTAAACGTGGAAGGGAGAGTGTTGAAGACGACCCTAGACCTGGCCGGCCTGTAGTAGCTACTTCACAAGAAAATATTGATAAAGTGGAAAAACTTATATTGGAAGATGGTCGAGTGAAGGTAAAATCTATAGCACAAGTAACCAATCTCTCTATTGGTACCGTACATGATATTATCCATGACCATCTTAATATGTCAAAAGTAAGTGCAAGATGGGTTCCGCGAATGCTGACTCGGCTTCTAAAAGACATGCGTGTAGCTTGTTGTTCCGATTTTATTGACCTGTGCGGTGAAAATCCTGATGAGGTGCTGCAAAGAATAGTTACTGGAGATGAAACCTGGGTTCATCATTATGACCCAGAGAGTAAACAAGAGTCCATGCAGTGGCACATTAAGGGTTCAGCTCATCCCAAGAAGTTCAAGGTCATCCCTTCAGCTGGCAAGGTCATGGCCACGATATTTTGGGATTGTGAAGGAGTATTACTAATCGATTATAAAGAAAAAGGTGTAAATATCACAGGACAGTACTACGCTAACATTCTACGTCAATTAAAGGATGCAATCAAAGAAAAGAGGCGAGGAAAGTTAACCAAAGGTGTTATGCTTCTGCATGACAACGCCCCCGTCCATACTGCTCATATTGCCAAGGCAGCTATTGTTGAATGTGGGTTTGAAACTGTTACTCACCCACCGTATAGTCCGGACTTAGCCCCCAGCGACTTCTTTTTGTTCCCCAATCTTAAAAAGGATCTGCGTGGAAATAAATTTTCCGATGATGAAGCATTGAAGGCGGCAGTGGAGGAGCATTTTTACACCAAAGATAAAAAATATTTTTATGCAGGATTAAAAAAAATAATTGATCGATCTTTTAAGTGTATGAACATAGGGGGGGGAGTATATTAAAAAATAAAAATATCAAACTTTTCGTACTTGTTTGTTTTCATTCTCATACCGAGAATATTTTGAACACCCCTCGTACCTATGTTATTCATTACGCCGTGTAATCAGCATTCCAGTCAGAATTTATGTTTACAGTACATATGGTGCTATGTAACTAAAGTATATACACTTCTTTAGTTTCATAGTGATATCAATTCAAGGTTCTACATTGTCTGAAATAGTACTCCAATGATATTTATCGCCGGATGTTCATAATTACCTTTATTATTATCCAAGCCAAAGAAGTTTTCTGACGTTTTCCATAATCACCAACTCCATTTTCTTAGTAGGTATATGGACAATATATTTATTTCCATCTAGGCAATAATGAAAAATAATTTATTACTGCCAACATTAGAATTAAATAGTCGTGAGCACCCATCAGTCTTCAACATACGTCAACTTTAACTTTCACTGACTTACTCAATATTAATAGCAAATGTTGACAGTTCGTCGGTGACATTGCCACAATTAACAATTAACAAAGCTATGGTACAATAATTCCAACGTAAGCTTCAGTATAGGTTATCCCTACCTCGTTCATAAAAGAAATTCAGCAGATACTTCGTTGAGATATGCAGTCAAACAAGTGCCGCAACCAACACGCTAAACATATGTTTACTTACTCAAGAAATTGTGTCCAAACTTCTATTAGCATTGCGATCAATGTTTTCTCCATATTCTCATAGCTACACAAGCGCGGGCGAGTCGAAATCCATGGTAAATCAGTTTATCTTGACTGCCAGTCCAGTACAATTATGAGCAATTTGAGGACGCTCTTATACCGGATCAAGTCGCGTTCTGCAACCAGTTGGAATGCTACTCCAGCAAACAGATTTGAAATAGGTAGGTTCAAATATTTCTCAACGTGCACTCACAATAGGTTTCAAGAACGTTCGGAGATTGCGACGCTGGTCAAAAAACTAACAAAGTGCAATTAGATCTTATCGACGTTGAGCAATATAGCGGGCATTAGTTTTACAATTATTTTCAATAGCAATTTCGACTAATCTCGCAAGATAGTGGATTTAATATATCTGTACCGGTTGTTGGAATTATTGATTATTGCAACGACATAAGGCGATCAAAGTACAGAGTGTTTGCATAGGTAGTATAGGTACCCCATACCTAGCTAGGCAAACAGTAAAAATGAAATTCAAGCCCACGTTAAAATTGAGGAATGAGGATAACTTAAAACACTTAACATTACTGGAGTTTAGGGGATATGTAAATCGAATTCCCATGACTTAGATGCTAACCTTTACACTTATCTTCAGGATTTTTATTATATTTCTAAAATTACATTTAGCCACATCTATGTATACAGGGTATTGCCTGTAACACGAGCAAATAATTAAACCATATATTATACTCCTCAAACTATACAACTATTGTTAAACAACTTTCAAAAATTATCAATCCTTTAGACTTCCTCTTTTTCATACAAAATAAATATTGCCTTCAATGTATGCTGACATCAGTGTGTTTGACGTTGCTTGTCACGATTTAAACATAACAAAATTTGCAATACATTGCGTCTTAGAATAAACTTTAAAGTGTGATAAAGATCAAAACATAAGTTATTTTTAAAAGTTGCTGAACAAATGTTGGTCAGTATGAGGAGTATAGCCTACTGTTCAATTTATTGCTCCTGTTACAGGAAACATATATAGCCTTAACGCCAACTGACATTGCAACAAACAATCTAGATGTCAAACCCATGAGACTTATTATTATTGCAGACTTTATTGTATGGGAGTTTTATTATAATGAGTGCATTTTAAATAAAAACTGGATGTTCCTTTGTTGTGGTAGGAAATATTGTCGGATTAGAAAATGAGTCGCAGTTGTGCGGTTAAACAAGTTTGAACTTTATTCTTGAAGCATAAGGTGAATTAGACATTTATATGAATATATATTATATACAAATCATAAACCAATCATCACGGTGTTAGGCACAATAAAAATAGCTCTTATTTATGACTTATGGTTATGACCTTGACCAGAGCCCGTACCATGAGTCAGTGTCAAAACTGACATTTACGCTATCGAGAACGTAATTTACTTTTTATAGGTACATCTCGTTTGCACAAATATGCGAGTACGAGCGAGATGTATAGAAAGTAAATTACGTTCTCGACGGCGTTTATGTCAGTGCCAAACTGATGGTAGCCGTACTTGACCAGAGCATACCTAAAGGTGCATCCAGATCTATCTATGCGCCGCTCGCGCGTTGCACGTTTGCGCTTCGCATTGTCACAGAATAAGTAATAGTATTATCATAGCATTGTCTTGCGTGCACATGAAAGCTGTTAATTAGTTAAAATACTTTTTTCTAAACACATTTGTCATAAAGTTATAATTGTATAAGTTGTGCAAAACTTTAAAAACAAGTGCAAAAATAATGAACAAAAACAATTTTTTTTATAATTTCTTTTTATTTATTCTTCCTCCTTAGACAAAAAACGTTAATTCACCCGTCTACGTTCGCATTGTAAACAGAGTGTATGATTCATAATAAATAGGGTCCAGAAGGTCAAATTAGAAATATAGATTCTCGTTACGTTAGTGATTAAACTCGTGCTCACAAACAAAGATCGGCATGACCCCGGAACATATTTAAATTATACCTATTCAACTTGCTATCGGATCTACATGTGCAGAATTTTAATTACCTATATAATTATATGCAAAAAGAATTTTATATTGCACATTACTTATTGCTAGTGACGTAACATTTTAGCCCACGAGGGCAATTCAAACTTTATAAATTGTATAATCTTGTTTTATTTCTGTTTGAAGAAATGTGTCCTTCGACAACTATCACCGACAGCCGTATCAAAAGTCGAAAGTTAATTCTTATAGCCATCTGAATATGCCTCCGGTTCTCATTGCCCGAAGCCGCACAATAGTTCCGATTTCGGTCTCCGTAAGTAACGATGTATTTATATCAATTAATAAAAAATAACAGAAAAAACGCATCTAACCGATTTTTAAGCCCGAAGTTAAGTTTCACTTGTTCCCATAAGTGTTGCGTGAACAAAGGTTTGTACGGAGCACTAAAATAAAAACTTGACTCTACAAAACAGTATGACAACATCATCTTATTGCCTACCTATACAGTCACTTCACCATTTTTTGTCGTTATATCGAGAAAAAAAATATCGTCGGTGCGAATAAAAAAATCGCTATGTGTTTTTTTACGATTTTTTGATTTTGGCATATTTTAATTCCTTTTTCAATTTCCCGACGACCTATATCAATATTTTTTTTATATCTATATTAGTTTTGAAAATAACTAACAAAAATTGTACAAAAAATAGCTATGTGATTTTTTTTGCACATAACGAAATTAAATGCCTTGATTTCCGTCGAGGGTGATGGCGATAATGTTGCACATGGCGATTTATTGACCCTAAAATCCGCTATGTATCATTTCTTGTGCTACGTTACTTTGGCAACAAATCGCTATGTGTAAACTTTACACATGACGATTTTAAGTGAACCAAATTTAAGTCACTATGTAGCAAAATTCTGGCTAAAATAATTTATATTGTAAAAATTTACGAAAAAAACTGTTTATCTTCTGCATAAGTATCATGTAAAAACTATTGATCTACCAGAAAAAAAATACAGGTGCAACAAATATATTACAAACAGGAAAATAAATAGTTTTTTTTGTCTCCTGTAAAGTAGCTATAAATTACATGGCGATTTTTTTATTCGCACCGACGATATACGAGTTCCTTCCTATTAAAAAATACACAAATCAATATGGTTCGCCTTTTACCTTTGAAGTTCTCTGAGTTCTTTCTATTTTCCCCCGCTGACGACAATTTATATTTACTATCTCCAGCAAGCGAACAGAAAATTAGTGACAGTAATTTAGTAATTGATGTTATTATCTTATTATCTGATCTATTAAGTTATGATATTCTCGCCATTTTAATCGACAGTTACTTAATCAAATAATCACTTTCGCCTTGCGCACTGTCATTTGTTTAATCTAAATGGCCACTTTGTAGTAGATTTTTTTTAATTGTACAATATCACTTGGGAATCATAAACAATGGCTATTGTCAGAGTTTACGGTATCTATCTATAAGTAGTTGTGTCATTCTTAAACTGTAGTCACACTTTTTTAATTGTCAGTAATATTTCGATAAAAATAATATCTTTTAGATTCTAAATTCTTTGGGCTGTATGCAAAAAAAAATATTTAAAAAAAGGAATGATTCACTTTAGGTACGCTTTTACTTTAGAAGTACAGTCGTAATCAGATATATCAGAGCGGCAGAGGTGCTCAAAAATATCTGAACACGCACTCTAGCGCTTTGACAATAGAGGCGTGTTCAGATATTTGAGAGCGCCTTGGCCGCTCCGATATATCTGATGGACACATTGGTGACTGAGCACATTTTGTGTATTACGTTTCGGAAGGATAGTACACATGTCGCAGTCGGATTGTATAATCCGCCGTATTACATTACGGCTAGCCGTTTTACAAAACAGGGGCGTTTTGAAAAGCGGCGGTTCGACGATTAGCCGGATTGAATGCGGCTAAATGAAAATCCGCCGGAATGTATTCGGCGCCATACGTTCTTCAACACGGCTAGCCGTAATGTAATACAGCGAGTCATTAGCCGCCGCTTTGACAGTTTTTAGTTCCCATTTTTAACACTCGTGGCGCTGCCTGACATAACAACAACAAACTATGAAAAACGCTGGGGTGTCCATCAAATCTGGAGTTCGTCGGACTGTTTCTTTTCAAAAAACATTTCCTTCGCAACTTAACTAGACGGAGCCCCGCTTTGCGGGGCTCCTATTTCTGAGCGGTTTGCCCTTCGGGCATCTGAAGCTACCTAACGAACCTAACCTACCTACCTATTGATTTATTGAGACGTCCGTGAAAACATTACACTTTGGGGAAAAAAGCGTAGGTAGGTAAGTAGGTTAGGTTCGTTAGGTAGCTTCAGATGCCCGAAGGGCAAACCGCCCAGAAATAGGAGCCCCGCGAAGCGGGGCTCCGTCTATTTAAGTTGTGAAGGAAATGTTTTGGAAAATAAACACATGTAGTGCGGTGGGACCATGGTAAAAATAAATTAAATTGCAAACATTGTCAAACTCCGGTTACGTAGGCGACCGAAAGAACTGGTCACTCTACAATCTAAATAGTAGATACGAGGCGGCTAAACGTAGGCCGCCTTATTGAAGAACGTATCGCAATGACAATCCGGCTAATCGTCGAACCGCCGCATTTCAAAACGCCCCTGTTTTGTAAAACGGCTAGCCGTAATGTAATACGGCGGATTATACAATCCGACTGCGACACACATATAATGGCTTAAGGAGTTCAAGTGAAGTTGACGAGCAGAAACATACTTAAGTAGAATAGAATACTTCCTTTTAAACGTCACTTTTGACACGTAACACTGACATATCCGATCCATATCGTTTCGATACCTAATATTTGACGTAAGTAAGTATCTTAAAGTTCGAGTCGCGCCGTGAGCCTGTAGCTTAGATTGTTTATTTTTAAAACCGGTTTTAATTACCTAAATATACCTACATAATTTCGCGTTTATTTTTAGGGTTCCGTAGCCAAATGGCAAAAAACGGAACCCTTATGGATTCGTTATGTCTGTCTGTCTGTCTGTCTGTCCGTCTGTCCGTCCGTATGTCACAGCCACTTTTTTCCGAAACTATAAGAACTATAACTGTTGAAACTTGGTAAGTAGATGTATTCTGTGAACCGCATTAAGATTTTCACACAAAAATAGAAAAAAAACAATAAATTTTGGGGGTTCCCCATACTTAGAACTGAACCTCAAAAAAATTTTTTTCATCAAACCCATACGTTTGGGGTATCTATGGATAGGTCTTCAAAAATGATATTGAGGTTTCTAATATCAGTTTTTTCTAAACTGAATAGTTTGCGCGAGAGACACTTCCAAAGTGGTAAAATGTGTGTCCCGTGTGTGTGTAAATTTTAGAAGTTACAGGGGGGGGGCTGTAACTTCTAAAATAAGAGAATAATAAAACTAAAAAAAATATATGATGTACATTACCATGCAAACTTCCACCGAAAATTGGTTTGAACGAGATCTAGTCAATAGTTTTTTTTTTAATACGTCATAAATCCCCTAAATACGGAACCCTTCATGGGCGAGTCCGACTCGCACTTGGCCGCTTTTTTAAGTTAATCGTTTTCGAAGTTTTTTTATAGGGTCAAGGCTGTTTGAATGTCTGAAGATCGATACCTATTAAAACTAACAATTACAATAAGCAATAATTACATTATGAAAAATAAGACGACTGTTGATTCAGAAAATAAATAAATGATGTTAACAAATCGCATATTTGTATTGTGATCGTGCTTTTGAATAAATATAAACTCGGATAATTTAATCTATTATATAGCCATTACGTTACGCCAAGACATGAATAAGGATTAAAAGTTATATAAGGCTAATAAAATTGATCGTTGTATAGGAACCAAGTACATAAGACATAAATATATTATGTAGTTCGTCAACGTATATTTCACGGTGCTGTAGGTTATATACGGCGTGAATAGGATACCAAAAGCCCGATTCAGAATTAATAATTTGAACTGGTTTTGATACGGCATTGATGATCGTCTTGGACGTCTTGGTGATTAGCTTGCATATCATAGTACGACTTTTAATCATATACGAGTATATAAGCGATCTTCACAGTCGTATCAACACAATGACAAAAAATTTAAATCGGGGGGGCTACCGCGAAAACTGAAATTCGCAAATTGCGGGGACTGTTGGAGGGACTTATTTACATCAATACATGAAATACGTTTGTGCTTTTATTCCCGTTTTATTTTAACTCTCAGATATCTTACAAATATCCATCAGGGACCTTTCTCTTTTACTCCAATGAAGGTGTAATTAGAGTGACAGAGAAAATTGCCCGCAATTTGCGAACTTCGATTTTCGCGGTGATAGCCCTGAATCTGATGGCTTCAAGCTCGAGCTCGAGGTCACGGTACACTGGTTTATTTGGCTCGCGCACTCATTGAGAATACACAGCGTGCATTGTTGGGCCGATGCTCTGATGTCTGTCACAGCACACGCTTTCCAACAGTGAGCGAACTGTGTAACATATCATTTTTCTTATCAGAAGGAAGACTTTCACTACCGAAAATGAACTACCTATGTGGTAACACTTGTAACAAAATGACAGAAAAAAGTGTTGCTAGGTACATAAAAAAAAACATTGAGATGTATTCGGGTCTGCTGAAATATTAAACAGCCGGGACAACGCTAGGACAAATAAAAGCAAAAGGCCAAGTAATACAGAAATTCGTCGGACTCATTGAAAAAGTATGACCTTATTTATTCACCTCACTGTTGAAAATCTACAGGGAGATAAAGTTTAATAGGATTTAGAGTATTTTTTATACGTATGTATATCTTAAATTAATTAGTTGATTAAATGGAAAGCAAATGCATAAAAGTTCCGTGGTTGCTAATCTCTTTTTCCCTTTATGTTTACCTTACGATCTATGAAAGTAAGGTAAGAAAAGTAGCATTTATCAAACACTTGCAAAATGCATTCCATTCGGTTAAATGAAATAAGTACCTACCTTAACCAATGTTAATGTTACGTGTACTGCGGACTTGGCATTGGCACACAGCGTAGAAAACTACAGCAGACGTAATGTTTCAAGAACGCCGCTGGGGGAAAATGTTAACGAAATAAACTCGTTGATAATTTATGCGAAACCTATTAAGGATGACTCACGCTAGACCGGGTCGGGGCCGGGCCGGAGCTTCCGGAGCTTCGTTTTCTATGGAAAGCATTACGTGATCACCTGTCATCTGTCATAGAAAAGTAACCACGGGAAGCTCCGGCCCGGACACGGCCCGGTCTAACGTGAGGCATCCTTTAGACTGCATATTTTACAAAACAATCGTTCGCATGCACTAGTGCGTGTCCTAATGAGTAATAGTAAATACTTTAAAAAAAATTGTGTCGCTAAACTAGTCCTAGCCTATTACCAACGCATCAAAAGAGACCATGAGGCCAATTCGAATTTATTGAAGTGAAAAATTGTTTAGCGGCGCTGGGCACTTTTTGAGGTGGGGAAAAAATGATACTTAAACTCGAGACAGCGTAAGGCGATCACGTGACCGTAAGGGACGTAAGGCGATCACGTGACCGTAAGTCCCGTAAGGTGGCCACTCATATTTAAATGGCTTTTAAATCAACAAAGAAAAACTCAATGTTATTTGACATTTATGTTGCGGACTCCTTTTCAAGACTCTTTACGATGTCATGGCAGTATGTAAATAAAGATGACGATGAAAAAGTGTGATCTTATTTGAGAATGATAATAATATATAATAAATAAATAGAATACCTCCGCTAAACGTATGTATCGTGTTACCGGGCGTCGGTAACATATTGAGGTGAGTTTTCACTTCTATCGGCACTCCCGGAGTGCAACCGTTGTTGCTTGTTATTAATTTAATTTTGTTCTTGCTTTGTTATGCTTCTTTTCACAATCATTAATAATTTAAGTTACAAAGGTAATCAAATTCTCAGTTCTATCGTACTTAAACTGAATGTAGATAAAATTTAACTTGAACGATTTCATAATAAAGGCTGAGATAGGTATAGAGATATACTATGCAACATTTTTGGAAGCAATTCTTATCACGCTAATACTGTAGCAATATACTACCTACTAAACTCTCGATAGTTCAATGTCTTTACTGCATTAAGCGATACACTTAAATAATGAGTTATATGTCATAATATACACAATATCGTATAAGTATAACTAAGCGAATATTTTCGAAACTGCAAATTGCAGCGAAACTGGTATCATTTCAATAATGACTCAATAGTCAGTCGTTGACACAATTGTCAATAGATACTAATTACCTAATTTGCTATGCTAGAATATTCCTAACAGAAATTCTGAATGCATAGTTTTCAGACTATTAACGCATAAGCTGAGAAGTTATGCACATTTATTTAAGATTGCATGAGTAATTACACGCCATACATTAAAAATGATTTGCGTTTATATGTGTGCGCGGAACGTCTGTACACGCGTCATTGTGTATGTGTGCGTAAGTCGCTCTACTGAGAGCATGCCAGAAGTCCGTCAGATTCATGTCGCGGGGCGAGGTAATCCGAGTCGGGGCGGGGCGGTGCGTAGCCGTTCTGTATGATACTATTACTTATTCTGTGTCATAGGTATCTAAAAGTTAACCTATGTCATTGTTTTTTATTTGCGTTTAATTCACACGACATGAAATGTGACACATTAAACACGTCTGCTATAAGTAGAGTCAGACCAAGAAAAGTCTGCAGCGGATTTGATAGCTCACGCAGTGCAAGTGTTATTTTAAACGTGAAACTTCTATGAAATTATGACTTATAAACAACACTTGCACTGCGTGGGCTATCAAATCCGCTGCAGACTTTTTTTGGTCCGACTCTATTTATTTAACATTTTATTGAACCTACTGTTTATGTATGTATCTTCACTAACAGTAGGTAATTCGCACAAACATTCTAAGTGACACAAATTCTGTGTCAATAATATGTTCGTCACTGTCTCAGCATCTTCATTTAGCTTTTATTTATCTGGATATAATACAGTTATGTACCCTTTCACCACACATATAAACAATGTTCATAAAGCGAGGTATTTCACGCGTATCTAGCGGGAGTTATAGCCTATTTTATTCCCTAGACAGTTATGGATTTTTGAAACGTATCACGATATGCGTATTAAGAATATATATATTTATTTAAATCAAGATTTCAGAGTTTTACCTACATTAAAAAAAAACAAATTTTTATTATTTCATTTCTGTTCCTCAGTTTATTATAAATTTGTTTATTAAAACCAAATGTAATGAACTTAATTCCATTAAATTCTCAAATACTATTCTAATATTTTTAAATAGTATCTTCATACACAGTATATCTATCTATAACAAGCATTTAAACCTCTATTTTTTTAAATTATTAGTCTCATATTATCTTGATACTTAAACTTTCTTGTAAGTCGCATAAAGTTTGACTCTTCATACGTAGATACCTACCAAATCAGAGATTTAGACAGGATGATAAGTTCAAAACAACTTTGGGCACAAAAAGTTTATGGAAAATTAACACGATACATGGTTTAAAAACATATTATTTGTTTGTGATAAATGATGATACTCGTAGTGACGTTTTTCGGATAAGATAACATGAATCTATCAATGAAAATATTTATCGTTACCTAATACAAGTACTTATACCCCCCCCTTACACGTAGTAATCACATGATATTACTTATTTACGCCGCGCAAATACCAATTTAATTAAATTATATCATCCATCGTTTGACCCCCGCAGCACACATGTTTCGATCGAACACAAATGACGCATAGGTTGCAATGGTTGCATTACTAATAAAACGCAATATCAACGCAACGATGCAACTAGGGTAACGATTCGATAAACAACGGATTTAATGAGTATAAACACTGCTAATATTTGAACCACTTTTATAAAAAGAGCTGAATTAAAAAACGCTTTCAAATAAAAACTGTAGCTAGTAACTCTACTACTACTCACAATCAGTAGAACTAAATAATTATATTTGGTAGGTAGGTAGGTTCGGTACCTAATATTATGTAGTTTGACTAAGCAAAACGGGCGCACAATACACTTTTTTTTTAATTCAGACTTGACAGTCAATATGAAAAGAAAGTCACACAGCAAAATACCTAAATTAATGGCAAGTTTTTTTAAGTAATTATAAGTACTTCTTTAAGTACTAATTAAAAAGTAAAGCATATCTATAATATACTATATATTTACTTAGGTATATTTTTCTGAAAAGGCATGAAAGAGAGAGTACGCGATATAGATTATTGTATGCAAATTTCACATAAATTTCACTGACCTTTCAATTCCGGTAAAAGCGCTCACAGTAATCGCATCAGCAAATGGTTACTTATAAAATAAACTGCACAATTATCACCAATTATAAATATAAAACGTTTATTACTTTAAAAACTTCAAATTGTTTTAACGTCAAATGCACATCGGTAACATTCGAAAATCGATCGCAGTAAGTAGGTACGCACGAACGAGACGTACAGGACTGAACAGTTGACTGGCCTCTGGCAGAAGGGCCGGATGGTGAACTTGTGCGGTGGGAGCCAGCAGAGTTCAGCTGTCAGACTGGCGCGTCACGGCGCTTGCGCGGCGTGCTCGGCGCAGGCGTGCTCCGAAATAACAGACGCGTGCGTTCAACGAGCCACGGGTATCAACAATGTCAACATTACTGCAGGATGCATTGGGAACAATGATGTTTTAATTCATTAAGCAGTACAATGAAACCAAGCGTATGAACAATGTGTTTGCTCTTTAGACTTTTTGTGATAGCCTATTTAATGTTTGAATAGGAAATAGAATGTCTGGCTTTCTAATTTTACTGCGTATTTTAGTCGCGAGTGTCGCGACACTTTTGAACAAGAATTCTCTGCCAGCGCTAGAGTCTGTGCGGAAAGAGAAGAGTCGTGAAGAATATGGGACCCAATACATTCTACGACTCTTCTCTTTCCGCACAGACTCTATATATATATAATTTGAATCAGGCCATATTAAGGCCCATAATATAAATACCTTATAGACTAACACCTTAACAATAACCCTTCTTGGCCGATTTGGTAAAAAATTATAAAATATGACTGTTTTTATATTCAGTGTCCTTTTTTATAGAAAGTTGACGATACACCACGCGCGCTTCTGTACTGAGGTAAACTTTCACTTGTCAACACGTCACACAAAATATAGAAATAAAATACACCGTTCGTTTTTAAATGAGGATTAAGTTCCTTTTGAATGACTTAATATAAAGAATCTACTGTTAAGTATATTAATCTTATTATTAATTTTATTAATCTTATTATTAAGTCAGGTAGTTGCAAGCAAAGAATTTGTAATACATAGTAGGTCACTTTAAAACTATAATGAAATGGCCTTACATATATATTTAGATCCATAATAAGATGAATAAGGTACTACATAACATAACTGTTTAAAGAAATCCCTACCTTTGTGGTCTATCTTAAAAATCTAGAATAACGTATTTTAGATCTAACATACTACATGCAAAGCTACCTATGGTTTATACGTTTCTATTGGGTAGAAATTCCTTCGGCACCTCATTAACAGCAATTAGGTATACAATTAGTAAACATTATATTCGAAAATACGGACATTTTTCAAATAACAAAGTTGTTGAGAATGTTGTTACACGTCATGTAGGTAGGTATGTCAATATGTCACTTAACTTCAAACAATGCAGACATTTGCTAAACAATTTAGCCAAACACAAGTCATAGGGATTGTATTATATATATGACACCGTAAGATTGTGAACCCGTTAGTTTATAATCTAACGTAGGTTAGGTTAGGTTAGTTTATAATCTCCCTACCGTCAGTTTATAATTTAACTAGCGAGATTATAATCTGACGAGTGTTTACAATTTTACGGTGACATATATAATTTATACAATAATAAGAATAATATTTAACAAAGGTCCTATTTGAGTTTGGGTACTTAAAAACTGTACTGTATACCTCTACAGGTCGTTCAACCAACCTAAATGACTTTAGGTACCTACACCCACCTAAACCAAAACAATGAATGAATGGAACAAATTTACTTAACACCGATTTAGATAATTTAGAATACCTAACTGGATGTATCCGTCATATGCAAAACTTATATTCGAAACTTTAATTAAGGTCAATCTTAATTACTAGGTATAAATAGATGTTTACATTTTTCGTCAGAAATGATCTTGAATGATGCTGATAGAGCAGTGGTTCCTAACCTGGGGGTATTTACCCCCGTGGGGGTAAAACTGGTATTTTACGGGGGTAATAAGCTAACCTAATATAACAATACAACAAACGTATACGTTTTATTTTTTATTACCATTGGAAGGAGGGGTAAAATCAGGTTCCCTAATTAGTCATAGGGGTGACCGGACTGAAAAGGTTAGGAACCACTGTGATAGAGAAACGTGTTATAAAACCTCGACATTGGCGAACCATCACGGCTTTGACACACCTCGGACACTGGCGATCAAATGTATGAAACAAACGCGTTCCTACGCAGCCAGTGTTGGCCGTAATGTGTAATTCTAATTAACAATTAATCATTTCCATTAACCATTAAATCCGCAATTAGTCAATTGCATTACGCATCAATTTAAATTAAGTTAATTAGAATTGAATTTTGAGACGTTTAATTACATTGATTGTCAATCTAAATTAACGTTTAATGCAATTAAATCAATTTTTTCATAAACTAATAATTAATGTTACTATTGCTTAGAAACTTGGAGCTAGGTATTAAAATTAAAAATAAGCATATGAATACAAGCTTCAGTGAATTATCAGGTCGTGATATTTTAAAATGAGACAACAAAATGACCCTGAAACCTGGCAGTAGGTACCTACTGGAACTCAGGTTTGGTGCAACATAGACACACGCCGTTTTGGCTATTCGACTCGTCACAATGAGCACTTGGGAGAGCAGTACCCAAGATGGAGCTGATGCTGAACCTTGGCTGTACCTAGTGGAACTCAGGTTTGGTGCAACATAGACACACGCCGTTTTGGTCATCCGACTCGTCTTGATGAGCACTTGGGAGAGCAGTACCCAAGATAGAGCTGATGCTGAACCCTGGCAGTACCTAATGGAACTCAGGTTTGGTGCAACATAGACAAACCCCGTTTTAGTCATCCGACTCGTCTTGATGAGCACTTGGGAGAGCAGTACCCAAGATAGAGCTGATGCTGAACCCTGGCAGTACCTAATGGAACTCAGGTTTGGTGCAACATAGACAAACGCCGTTTTGGTCATCCGACTCGTCTTGATGAGCACTTGGGAGAGCAGTACCCAAGATAGAGCTGATGCTGAACCCTGGCAGTACCTAATGGACCTCAAGTTTGGTGCAACATAGACAAACGCCGTTTTGGTCATCCGACTCGTCTTGATGAGCACTTGGGAGAGCAGTATCCAAGATAGAGCTGATGCTGAACCCTGGCAGTACCTAATGGAACTCAGGTTTGGTGCAACATAGACAAACGCCGGTTTGGTCATCCGACTCGTCTTGATGAGCACTTGGGAGAGCAGTACCCAAGATAGAGCTGATGCTGAACCCTGGCAGTACCTAATGGAACTCAGGTTTGGTGCAACATAGACAAACGCCGTTTTGGTCATCCGACTCGTCTTGATGAGCACTTGGGAGAGCAGTACCCAAGATTGAGCTGATGCTGAACCCTGGCAGTACCTAATGGAACTCAGGTTTGGTGCAACATAGACAAACGCCGTTTTGGTCATCCGACTCGTCTTGATGAGCACTTGGGAGAGCAGTGCCCAAGATAGAGCTGATGCTAAACCCTGGCAGTACCTAATGGAACTCAGGTCTGGTGCAACATAGACAAACGCCGTATTGGTCATCCTACTCGTCTTGATGAGCACTTGGGAGAGCAGTGCCCAAGATAGAGCTGATGCTAAACCCTGGCAGTACCTAATGGAACTCAGGTCTGGTGCAACATAGACAAACGCCGTTTTGGTCATCCGACTCGTCTTGATGAGCACTTGGGAGAGCAGTACCCAAGATAGAGCTGATGCTGAACCCTGGCAGTACCTAGTGGAACTCAGGTTTGATGCAACATAGACACACGCCGTATTGGTCATCCTACTCGTCTTGATGAGCACTTGGGAGAGCAGTACCCAAGATAGAGCTGATGCTGAACCCTGGCAGTACCTAATGGAACTCAGGTCTGGTGCAACATAGACAAACGCCGTTTTGGTCATCCGACTCGTCTTGATGAGCACTTGGGAGAGCAGTGCCCAAGATAGAGCTGATGCTAAACCCTGGCAGTACCTAATGGAACTCAGGTCTGGTGCAACATAGACAAACGCCGTTTTGGTCATCCGACTCGTCTTGATGAGCACTTGGGAGGGCAGTACCCAAGATAGAGCTGATGCTGGACCCTGGCAGTACCTAATGGAACTCAGGTCTGGTGCAACATAGACAAACGCCGTTTTGGTCATCCGACTCGTCTTGATGAGCACTTGGGAGAGCAGTGCCCAAGATAGAGCTGATGCTAAACCCTGGCAGTACCTAATGGAACTCAGGTCTGGTGCAACATAGACAAACGCCGTTTTGGTCATCCGACTCGTCTTGATGAGCACTTGGGAGAGCAGTACCCAAGATAGAGCTGATGCTGAACCCTGGCAGTACCTAATGGAACTCAGGTCTGGTGCAACATAGACAAACGCCGTTTTGGTCATCCGACTCGTCTTGATGAGCACTTGGGAGAGCAGTGCCCAAGATAGAGCTGATGCTAAACCCTGGCAGTACCTAATGGAACTCAGGTCTGGTGCAACATAGACAAACGCCGTTTTGGTCATCCGACTCGTCTTGATGAGCACTTGGGAGGGCAGTACCCAAGATAGAGCTGATGCTGGACCCTGGCAGTACCTAATGGAACTCAGGTCTGGTGCAACATAGACAAACGCCGTTTTGGTCATCCGACTCGTCTTGATGAGCACTTGGGAGAGCAGTGCCCAAGATAGAGCTGATGCTAAACCCTGGCAGTACCTAATGGAACTCAGGTCTGGTGCAACATACACAAACGCCGTTTTGGTCATCCGACTCGTCTTGATGAGCACTTGGGAGAGCAGTACCCAAGATAGAGCTGATGCTGAACCCTAGCAGTACCTAGTGGAACTCAGGTTTGATGCAACATAGACACACGCCGTATTGGTCATCCTACTCGTCTTGACGAGCACTTGGGAGAGCAGTACCCAAGATAGAGCTGATGCTGAACCCTGGCAGTACCTGCAGGTTCAAGATGTGACGGATGACCTAAATAGCGTGGGCCTATGTTGCACCAAACCTGAGTTCCACTAGGTATAGCCAGGGTTCAGCATCAGCTCTATCTTGGGTACTGCTCTCCCAAGTGCTCATCAAGACGAGTCGGATGACCAAAACGGCGTTTGTCTATGTTGCACCAAACCTGAGGTCCATTAGGTACTGCCAGGGTTCAGCATCAGCTCTATCTTGGGTACTGCTCTCCCAAGTGCTCATCAAGACAAGTCGGATGACCAAAACGACGTGTGTCTATGTTGCACCAAACCTGAGTTCCACTAGGTACAGCCAGGGTTCAGCATCAGCTCTATCTTGGGTACTGCTCTCCCAAGTGCTCATCAAGACGAGTCGGATGATCAAAACGGCGTGTTTCTATGTTGCACCAAACCTGAGTTCCATTAGGTACTGCCAGGGTTCAGCATCAGCTCAATCTTGGGTACTGCTCTCCCAAGTGCTCATCAAGACGAGTCGGATGACCAAAACGGCGTTTGTCTATGTTGCACCAAACCTGAGTTCCATTAGGTACTGCCAGGGTTCAGCATCAGCTCTATCTTGGGTACTGCTCTCCCAAGTGCTCACCAAGACGAGTCGGATGACCAAAACGGCGTTTGTCTATGTTGCACCAAACCTGAGTTCCACTAGGTACAGCCAAGGTTCAGCATCAGCTCCATCTTGGGTACTGCTCTCCCAAGTGCTCATTGTGACGAGTCGAATAGCCTAAACGGCGTGTGTCTATGTTGCACCAAACCTGAGTTCCACTAGGTACAGCCAGGGTTCAGCATCAGCTCTATCTTGGGTACTGCTCTCCCAAGTGCTCACCAAGACGAGTCGGATGACCAAAACGGCGTTTGTCTATGTTGCACCAAACCTGAGTTCCACTAGGTACAGCCAAGGTTCAGCATCAGCTCCATCTTGGGTACTGCTCTCCCAAGTGCTCATTGTGACGAGTCGAATAGCCTAAACGGCGTTTGTCTATGTTGCACCAAACCTGAGTTCCACTAGGTACAGCCAGGGTTCAGCATCAGCTCTATCTTGGGTACTGCTCTCCTTAGTGCTCACCAAGACGAGTCGGATGACCAAAACGGCGTTTGTCTATGTTGCACCAAACCTGAGTTCCATTAGGTACTGCCAGGGTTCAGCATCAGCTCTATCTTGGGTACTGCTCTCCCAAGTGCTCACCAAGACGAGTCGGATGACCAAAACGGCGTTTGTCTATGTTGCACCAAACCTGAGTTCCACTAGGTACAGCCAGGGTTCAGCATCAGCTCTATCTTGGGTACTGCTCTCCCAAGTGCTCATCAAGACGAGTCGGATGACCAAAACGGCGTGTGTCTATGTTGCACCAAACCTGAGTTCCACTAGGTACTGCCAGGGTTCAGCATCAGCTCTATCTTGGGTACTGCTCTCCCAAGTGCTCATCAAGACGAGTCGGATGACCAAAACGGCGTTTGTCTATGTTGCACCAAACCTGAGTTCCATTAGGTACTGCCAGGGTTCAGCATCAGCTCTATCTTGGGTACTGCTCTCCCAAGTGCTCACCAAGACGAGTCGGATGACCAAAACGGCGTTTGTCTATGTTGCACCAAACCTGAGTTCCACTAGGTACAGCCAAGGTTCAGCATCAGCTCCATCTTGGGTACTGCTCTCCCAAGTGCTCATTGTGACGAGTCGAATAGCCTAAACGGCGTGTGTCTATGTTGCACCAAACCTGAGTTCCACTAGGTACAGCCAGGGTTCAGCATCAGCTCTATCTTGGGTACTGCTCTCCCAAGTGCTCATCAAGACAAGTCGGATGACCAAAACGACGTGTGTCTATGTTGCACCAAACCTGAGTTCCACTAGGTACAGCCAGGGTTCAGCATCAGCTCTATCTTGGGTACTGCTCTCCCAAGTGCTCATCAAGACGAGTCGGATGACCAAAACGGCGTGTGTCTATGTTGCACCAAACCTGAGTTCCACTAGGTACTGCCAGGGTTCAGCATCAGTTCTATCTTGGGTACTGCTCTCCCAAGTGCTCATCAAGACGAGTCGGATGACCAAAACGGCGTTTGTCTATGTTGCACCAAACCTGAGTTCCATTAGGTACTGCCAGGGTTCAGCATCAGCTCTATCTTGGGTACTGCTCTCCCAAGTGCTCACCAAGACGAGTCGGATGACCAAAACGGCGTTTGTCTATGTTGCACCAAACCTGAGTTCCACTAGGTACAGCCAAGGTTCAGCATCAGCTCCATCTTGGGTACTGCTCTCCCAAGTGCTCATTGTGACGAGTCGAATAGCCTAAACGGCGTGTGTCTATGTTGCACCAAACCTGAGTTCCACTAGGTACAGCCAGGGTTCAGCATCAGCTCTATCTTGGGTACTGCTCTCCCAAGTGCTCACCAAGACGAGTCGGATGACCAAAACGGCGTTTGTCTATGTTGCACCAAACCTGAGTTCCACTAGGTACAGCCAAGGTTCAGCATCAGCTCCATCTTGGGTACTGCTCTCCCAAGTGCTCATTGTGACGAGTCGAATAGCCTAAACGGCGTGTGTCTATGTTGCACCAAACCTGAGTTCCACTAGGTACAGCCAGGGTTCAGCATCAGCTCTATCTTGGGTACTGCTCTCCTAAGTGCTCACCAAGACGAGTCGGATGACCAAAACGGCGTTTGTCTATGTTGCACCAAACCTGAGTTCCATTAGGTACTGCCAGGGTTCAGCATCAGCTCTATCTTGGGTACTGCTCTCCCAAGTGCTCACCAAGACGAGTCGGATGACCAAAACGGCGTTTGTCTATGTTGCACCAAACCTGAGTTCCACTAGGTACAGCCAAGGTTCAGCATCAGCTCCATCTTGGGTACTGCTCTCCCAAGTGCTCATTGTGACGAGTCGAATAGCCTAAACGGCGTGTGTCTATGTTGCACCAAACCTGAGTTCCACTAGGTACAGCCAGGGTTCAGCATCAGCTCTATCTTGGGTACTGCTCTCCTAAGTGCTCACCAAGACGAGTCGGATGACCAAAACGGCGTTTGTCTATGTTGCACCAAACCTGAGTTCCACTAGGTACAGCCAAGGTTCAGCATCAGCTCCATTTTGGGTACTGCTCTCCCAAGTGCTCATTGTGACGAGTCGAATAGCCTAAACGGCGTGTGTCTATGTTGCACCAAACCTGAGTTCCACTAGGTACAGCCAGGGTTCAGCATCAGCTCTATCTTGGGTACTGCTCTCCTAAGTGCTCACCAAGACGAGTCGGATGACCAAAACGGCGTTTGTCTATGTTGCACCAAACCTGAGTTCCATTAGGTACTGCCAGGGTTCAGCATGAGCTCTATCTTGGGTACTGCTTTCCCAAGTGCTCACCAAGACGAGTCGGATGACCAAAACGGCGTTTGTCTATGTTGCACCAAACCTGAGTTCCACTAGGTACAGCCAAGGTTCAGCATCAGCTCCATCTTGGGTACTGCTCTCCCAAGTGCTCATTGTGACGAGTCGAATAGCCTAAACGGCGTGTGTCTATGTTGCACCAAACCTGAGTTCCACTAGGTACAGCCAGGGTTCAGCATCAGCTCCATCTTGGGTACTGCTCTCCCAAGTGCTCATTGTGACGAGTCGAATAGCCTAAACGGCGTGTGTGTATGTTGCACCAAACCTGAATTCCACTAGGTACACCCAGGGTTCAGCATCAGCTCTATCTTGGGTACTGGTCTCCCAAGTGCTCATCAAGACGAGTCGGATGACCAAACGGCGTGTTTCTATGTTGCACCAAACCTGAGGTCCACTAGCTAGATAAAAATTACGGGCGCCTTTATAAAATTACGATATATTTTTGTTAATTGATAATTATCAATAATATTTTTAATTGTCATTAAAAATTGATTTAATTTTTAATGGTTTGTGAAGCATTAACCATTAATTCTTTTTAATTTTTAATGGTTCGAAATAAATTAATATTAATGCAAATTGATGTTAATGCGAATTGACAATTAATTTTCCTTCAATGGTTAATGGTTAATTCGAATTAACCTTTTCAATGGTTAATTTTTAATGGTAATTGGGATTAACGTTCGGCCAACACTGCTACGCACACAGCCTAAGCTCGTGTAGGTGAACGCGTACCATGCTTGTGTGAGTGAAATAAGACATTGTAGGGTAACTGTGAGGTAACCGAGAGCGGGTGGGCGGCACTTTCAACGGGAGGCAGGGAGTGTCTATACTGTACGCTAGTACTCTTTATTATACTGTGGCTTTGATGGAGTGGGCTTTGATAACTTTTTAATAAATTATTATTATTTTACTTAAGTTAAGGAACGCTTCCCACGTATCCCCGACCTCCAGCAACACACCGACGGCAAGACATTAAAGATTATCTTCAGCGTCGATAGAAGGAATGCAGACACACCTAATGGGATAAACAAACGCACCCTTTGATACAAGTACAGGCGTATGTAATGCATCACCTATTTTATGGCGGTTGTCAATTAATACCGCTCCCACGGGATCGACTCTTCATTATCTTAATGGCAGCGACAGCATAAACGCTCCAGAAACTTCTCATGGCCTACGTGACTCCAGACAACGCATCCCCACGGTTTCGGGATGAATATAAGCGGCCATCCCGACCAGCGGAAGACAGTTCTCATCGAGTCCTCATCTAGTTCGCATCCAGCGACCAGGCTACACGTGAGCTCCGAATCGCTCGGTGTACCGGTACACCCTCGCGCTTCTAAACTATATTGAATTAAACTCGTAATTGTAAAATCAAATAAAGTAAATACCTCCTCATCGGTGTTTTATAAGAAGACCTCCGTTCTCTCAAGACACATAACTGGTGACAGCGACGGGCGAGTCTCCCAGCGAGCAGCGGCTACACATCGTCGGCGCGAACTGGAAGGTTTCAACCTGAAGAGATTCGACCACTGCCTTATGAAGACCACAGTACTCATCGCACTGGCGGCTACCCTGTGAGTTTTCCTACATTTTCCTTTCATTTTCCTAATTATTTTGTACGCATTTCCACTATTTTTTTTTTCTCTTTAAAAAAAAAAAAAAGAAGAGTTCCATTCTGTATTTCATATTTGATAGGATTTAATTAATTTTATATCAAAATGGCTCTGAATCATACTACGATCGAAAAATATTTGCCCAAATATGAAGGTGATAGACAAACTTTAGATTTCTTTTTAAATCAAGTTACTATGTTAGCTAGAGCAGCAGACGCTGACGCAAGGGCCCTGTTTCCAATTATATTAAAAAGCAAGTTACGCGGGGAAGCAATTAAAGCAATTGCTCACATGCCAAACAACACGGTAGAAGAAATTGTAAATTCCTTAAGGTCTAAATTTGGTGACACTAGAAGTATAGAACAAATTCTTTCTGAAATCACTCGCATTAAACGGTTCCCTAACGAAAGTGCTCTAGGATTTGCTGATAAAATAAAAGAACTTTTGTACGCAGCGAAAAATAAAGCGGATTCACCGCAAGCAACAGCCATTTTGGAGAACGTTTGCATCGACCAATTATGTAAACACTTGGATATCGCGACTGATCGATTAATCCGTTCCGCGCAACACACCACTTTTGATGACGCGTATAATCAATTAAAACACGAGTTAGAAGTCCACCCCGAGTACTTCCAGAGAAAACAAGAAAAATCATTTAAATCTAATCCAAGATTTAACTATAATAATAAAAACTATAATCAACATACTATACTAAAACCGAATTTCAATCAAAACCGCGTAAATCAACACCAATCTAACCAATTCGCACAAATATCTTATCCTAATCTGCAGTTAAATAACAACAACAATCAAATGCATTGGGCCAACCAACCGCGACCAACTCCGGAACAATGGCGACAAACATACCCGCCAAAACACCAACCTCAAAGATTAACTGACCATTTAGATAGTGATATTTCAATGAGAACCGCGACTAGTAGGCGACCTATAAATCGTCCGCCAAGACCGCGACCGGTAGAAGTTTTTAATACACAAATAAATACCAATGAACATAATGGTAATTACGAACATAATTATGACCCCAACACGTATGATGGCGATGATTTTTTTCAAGAAACAGGACCACAAAACGAATTGACGTAAAATTAAATTATTTAGATAAAGATCATCTCCCATATATCACTATAGATGAATGGGGAGGAAAAATCTTAATAGATTCTGGTAGTAATAGGTGCCTTATTGGATCATCAATATTGAAGTCTAATAGGAATTTTAATAATAAAGTTATCGATAAAGAGTTTACAATTACGACTGCTCATAGTAAAACAAAACATCGAGGAGCTATTAATTTAAAATTATACCCGTTAGGCGAAGACATAGAACATGAATTTTTGATCTATGACTTTGACCCCAAATATGCGGGAATGATAGGATGGGACCTGATTTTAAAGCTTAACGCAATAATTCATCCAAAAAAGTCTGAACTTATCATGCCAAACAAAATAATTCCAATTAGCATAGACTATCCGGAGAAAATCTCAAAAATCGATCCGCTCTCGGATAATCTAATTACATGTGTATCTAACAAACCGGACGGCGAATACTTTATCCCTGAAATCGGGACAAACACCGTCCTCATTAATTGTGCATTAGTGTCAGTGATAGATGGCAAATATAGATTAGGTGTCACAAACCTAAGTCCTAGGCCCCAAAAATTCAAAAATAATTTTGATAATTTCTTACGATCAATACCGAATGGATTAAAATCTGTATCGGAAGTATTAGACAATGTTAAAATAAACAAAACGGAAGCTAGTAAATTAACGATTCGAACGGATCACATGAATATGGAAGAAAAAGCTAAAATTACCAAGTTAGTACACGAATTTAAAGACGTGTTTCATACGGGTCAAGAGCCACTTACCTTTACCCATACAGTTAAACATAAATTACGTTTGACAGATGATACACCCATTTATGTGCGCAATTACAGGAAACCACCAAAACAACAAGAGGAAATAGACAAACAAGTTAACGAGTTACTTAAAAATGGCATTATCCGTGAGTCTAATTCCCCTTGGAGTTGTCCTGTTCACATTGTACCTAAAAAACCTGACGCATCCGGTAAGGTTAAATGGCGCATGGTCATAGACTATAGGCAATTAAATGCAAAAACAATCGAAGATAAATATCCTCTGCCAAATATAGAGGAAATATTGGATAAATTAGGTAGAGCTCAGTACTTCACTACGCTAGACCTCGCGAGTGGGTACCATCAGATAGAAATGCACGAGGAAGATATCGAAAAAACTGCGTTTTCAACTAATCACGGACATTGGGAATTTTTACGCATGCCTTTTGGTTTAAAAAACGCTCCGGCTACATTTCAACGATTAATGGATTTAATATTACGCGACCTCTTATATAATACATGCCTCGTATATCTAGACGATATAATCATTTACTCAACTTCGTTGGACGAGCACATACAAAAATTACGAAAAGTATTTGAACGCTTGCGACAACATAATTTAAAAATACAACCAGATAAATCTGAGTTTCTTCAAAAACATGTAGAGTACTTAGGACACGAGTTAACACCTAACGGTCTAACACCTAACCAACGCAAAGTACAAGACATAGTTAATTTCCCAGTACCAAAAACCGAAAAAGAAATACGATCCTTTTTGGGATTGACAGGCTATTATAGGAGATTCATTAATAACTATGCTCAAATAACAAAACCATTGACTAAATGCTTAAAAAAACGCGCCAAGATTATAATAGATGATGAGTTTTTAAAGTCAGTACAGAAGCTAAAAGAATTAATTACCAACGAACCTATTTTAAAGTATCCAGATTTTGATCAACAATTTATTGTTACCACAGACGCTAGTGACATAGCGTTAGGAGCGGTTTTGTCTCAGAAAGAAGATAATGTCGAAAAACCAATCGCTTATGCAT
Source organism: Cydia amplana (assembly GCF_948474715.1). NCBI lineage: Eukaryota > Metazoa > Arthropoda > Insecta > Lepidoptera > Tortricidae > Cydia > Cydia amplana. Next base: position 12,117,306 of record NC_086079.1, on the reverse strand, counting down.
CTAGAACTTTATCTGATACAGAATCTAAATATTCTACAACTGAAAAAGAGCTACTTGCGATAGTTTGGGCTTGCAAACACTTTAGACCGTACTTATATGGTCGTAAGTTCATCATTTACACCGATCATAAACCTTTAACTTGGTTAATGTCTTTAAAAGACCCCAATTCTAGGTTAACTAGGTGGAGACTTCGACTAGCTGAATTCGACTTCGAAATAAAATACAAACAAGGCTCTATTAACTCGAACGCAGATGCTTTGTCACGGGTAAAAATTAATTTTAACGATAATGAATCAATATTAGCTCAGAACGGTAGCGACATGGATGAACAAATTAACTACAATGATAACCGCGAAGAAATCCAAACACAGCACTCACAAGATGACAACATACACCAGGGAATTCCTATTATGAATGATGTCATAAATAAAAAGCCACATCAAATTTATTTTAAACTACACAATAAATTAGATAATATAAACGTGCGAAAGGAAGACGGTAACGAAATCATAGAAGTTAGCCTGTATACATCTAAACGACCAGGAGAAGCACTCAGGAAACTTGCACGCGAGTATTTAAAACCAGGTATTCACTATTACGCTTTCTTTTACGTAGATGAATTATATCAAGAAATGGTAAAGATCCTCACTAAAGAACATAATCCTCAAATTCGTATAACTCGTTGTACTGAAATAGTGGAAACCGTAGTTGAAAAGGAAAAGCAAATCGATATCATAAAAAGTTATCACGAAGGAAAAACGAATCATCGCGGTATTACCGAAACTTTAATGCATATTAGTAGGAAATATTGGTGGAAAAATATTATGTCCGATATCCGCGAATATATTAATAACTGCTCTATTTGTAAGGCAGGCAAATACGAACGGCATCCAATGCGTCCACCAATGTTATTGCCACCAATAGCTTTGCGACCACTTAATCATATTTTTTGCGATGTTGTTGATATTGAAGGCAAGCTTTACTTATCTATAGTAGACGGATTCTCTCGTTTCGCAGTAGTTAAAAGATTAAAAGATAAAAATAGCTCAACAGTTATGTCAAAACTTCTTTCTTACTTTGCACACTATGGTGTCCCTGCAGAAATAACGACTGACGCAGGAAAAGAATTCGCACTACTTAAGGAATTAGTTAATTTATATCACATTAAGATTAATTTCACTACGCCTTATAATCCAGCATCACACGGGATCGTCGAAAGATTCCACTCAACGTTGAGAGAACATTGTCGATTGCTTAGTGAACAATATAAAAATAAACTACCGCACGATGACAAAATGAAACTCGCATTAATAGCATACAACAGCTCGATACAATCAGACACAAAATTAACTCCACATGAAATCTTATTTGGACATATCGAAACGGAACCTTTGTTTAACTTTCTCCATGATTCACAGTTGTTAAATACTCTATTGGAAAAACATAGAGAACATTTAAAAACGGTTTACGATTATATATACAAAATAAAACGGGATGCTCAAATAAAAAGAACAGACGAATATAATAAGAATACCGAATTACCAGCCCCAATAGTCGAAACTCACGAAAAACTCCCAACCACTAATAAACAAGCTAACGTATTTTGTACTCGCCGAAAAACCTACATTCGCGACACAAAAGCCCCAAAAATATATTTGGATAGTCGAGGTAAACGACGAGCAGCAAATAAATTGAGGCCTGTTGTTGCTGCTGTTACAGGTTCCTCCAAGTCCAGGGTAGTCAACCCTACCAAATCAAGAAGTTAGAAAATCCCAATGGCATATACCTCGAAAAAATAGGACCAATTGCAGAAATAGAAGGCTACAGATATCTAACCAAAAGATGTAATCTAACCGAAATCCTTAACATCCTTAACAAATTAATGTCTAATAGAGTTCAAACTGATAATTACCACATTAACAGTCTTTATACCCATTTATTAGGAAGATTAAAAGGATTAATGAACCAAAACGTTGGTCGATCCAAACGCGGCCTTATTGATGGTCTTGGAACAATTGTTAAATTTATAGCTGGAAACCCTGATGCGAATGATTTAAAAGAAATTAATAACAATATTCAAACCCTTACAAATAACCAAGAAACATTACTTAACAACTTAAACGAAACTATTAACAAAGTTGACTTAAGGCTTAAAAGCATTACAAAACGTTTAAACACTATGTACGAAGTAAGTTTTACTAATAAGGCAAATATTGATATTTTAACTACTTTTATATTAATGGAAGATATAATTAATATCTTAGAGTTAGGCATAACATTAGCTAAGCCAGGAATACCTTGTAAAGACATTTTTGAGGAGGCAAACAATGTAGAAGTCGATCGTATTATGGTTTACACTGTTAGTAATGTCATACACTTTGTTGCAAAAATAGCGGAAATTAAAGCTAAAAGTGGTAATGCATACAACCTCATCCCTTTCCCGACTCATGATGGTCTAATCCTCGAAATCCAAAAACCTTCAATCCTCATTAAAAACTCATGGTACGCCTACCCAAGTGCTGAACAATGCAAAGCTAAGAAAACCATGATGGTCTGCAAACACGTTTGGTGGAAGGACTCCAATAAAACACCTGACTGCATCCATCAAGCTCTGCTTCTCAAAAACAACCACACGTGCCTTACGACGAAACTAGAAGAAGAGGAAGCTATCACAACAATAAACGACGGCAATTTCCTGTTATACTCAAGAGGACCACAACGAGTAACCATCAATTGCAATGAAACGTTTTACGAAGTCATCCAAGGGCCATATAAACTACACCTTAATCCCGGCTGTGAACTACAGATGGCGAACCTATATACTAAAGTGATCTCGAAAACCAACAATCTATTCAAAGAAGAAGTCCAGCAGATACAGATGCACTTAGAACAAAAAACAGATAAGATCCAATATACGGATGAAGATTTACAAATACACCTGAAGCCATTAGAATCAACAATCAAATCAAACATACATCAACATATTTGGATACCCAGCGTGTGGAGCATAAGCATATTTATGTGCCTCATCGGGTGCGCCATATACCTCAAGTGCACCCAACGCCGCAGCAGCATCGAGAACACGGGCGTAACAAGCTACACCCTTAGTTCTCTCTTAAGGGGGGAGGAGTTAAGGAACGCTTCCCACGTATCCCCGACCTCCAGCAACACACCGACGGCAAGACATTAAAGATTATCTTCAGCGTCGATAGAAGGAATGCAGACACACCTAATGGGATAAACAAACGCACCCTTTGATACAAGTACAGGCGTATGTAATGCATCACCTATTTTATGGCGGTTGTCAATTAATACCGCTCCCACGGGATCGACTCTTCATTATCTTAATGGCAGCGACAGCATAAACGCTCCAGAAACTTCTCATGGCCTACGTGACTCCAGACAACGCATCCCCACGGTTTCGGGATGAATATAAGCGGCCATCCCGACCAGCGGAAGACAGTTCTCATCGAGTCCTCATCTAGTTCGCATCCAGCGACCAGGCTACACGTGAGCTCCGAATCGCTCGGTGTACCGGTACACCCTCGCGCTTCTAAACTATATTGAATTAAACTCGTAATTGTAAAATCAAATAAAGTAAATACCTCCTCATCGGTGTTTTATAAGAAGACCTCCGTTCTCTCAAGACACATAACTCTTATTTTATTTTAGTACATGGAAAACCAACAGCGCTACATATATCCAGAAATTATAATAGAATCACAGAGCCAATTATTTACATAGAATAAATTGTAAAAAGTTTTTGCCCAACTTAGTTACACATACAAGTTCACAAAGCATAAGAACAGATGATCTATCTAAGTATATGTATATGGTCTATGTTTACAAAAATAAATGAAGAGAAGAAAAAAGAAAAAACCTTTTGCGAGTAGTACACATTCAATAATGCACAGAGCCCTGACCTGTGCCAGAATTATTGTCACCCATAAAGTATCTAATTTATTTCTTTTTTATTACTGGTATGCTATTACTATATAAATATGTCAATATCACAAGTTAGTTACCTATAGTACTTAGCTATTAGTTTTATGTAAAGTGACTTGTTTTAAATGTAGTAGTTTTTAAGGCTTGTATTATTGTATTTTTTGACATGTTTAATTGTTTATTAGAAATAAAGTTTTTGAAGACCTACACGTATGGGTTTGATGAAAAATATCACAATTTATAAGAACTTTATTTAAACTCATGCCTCCCCTGCATATGAAACTGTTTTTAGGGTTCCGTAGCCAAATGGCAAAAAACGGAACCCTTATAGATTCGTCATGTCTGTCTGTCTGTCCGTCTGTCTGTCCGTCTGTCTGTCCGTCCGTATGTCACAGCCACTTTTCTCCGAAACTATAAGAACTATACTGTTGAAACTTGGTAAGTAGATGTATTCTGTGAACCGCATTAAGATTTTCACACAAAAATAGAAAAAAAACAATAAATTTTTGGGGTTCCCCATACTTCGAACTGAAACTCAAAATTTTTTTTTTCATCTAACCCATACCTGTGGGGTATTTATGGATAGGTCTTCAAAAATTATATAGAGGTTCCTAATATCATTTTTTTCTAAACTGAATAGTTTGCGCGAGAGACACTTCCAAAGTGGTAAAATGTGTGTCCCCCCCCCCCCCCCCAACTTCTAAAATAAGAGAATGATAAAACTAAAAAAAATATATGATGTACATTACCATGTAAACTTCCACCGAAAATTGGTTTGAACGAGATCTAGCAAGTAGTTTTTTTTTAATACGTCATAAATCGCCTAAATACGGAACCCTTCATGGGCGAGTCCGACTCGCACTTGGCCGCTTTTTTCTATATCTAGTAGCAGCTTGGTATATAAATTACTAATAATAATCAATACCTACTTATCACTTCGATAATAATCGAAATACCTACTTATCTTATTTTGAGTGGTAGGTATTTATTTCAATCATGATGATCAAACCCTGTTATCAATGTTGCAATTCATTGAAAATTAGGGCTGGCAATACTATAATAATAAATTCAATTGGGCAATTGGGTATTTTATGCTTAGTAGATACCTATATAAAGGGTACACGCAAAGAACATGTAAGTAACGTCTAGTGATTTTTTTCCTATAGCTGGTCAAGCAAATCTTGTCGGTAAAAAAAGGCGCGATATTCAAATTTTCTATGGGACGATATCCCTTCGCGCCTGCATTTTTCAAATTTGCCGCCTTTTTCTACTGACAAGATCTACTTGATCAGCTATAAAATGTTTTTTTTTTCTCAAAATGTAGAGCTCTTAATTATTAGAGCTATTAGGTAGTTATATTTTTTGTTACCACTGTATAATTGTATGTACGGAATTAACATACCTACATTTTGACATTGTTCCAAATTTTAAAATCGCGATTTCTCAAAATGTTACTAAAGTCTAAAGTGACTATAGACATGTTCTATCCATGTACCCTTCATATATGTAGTCGTACAAACAGATCTGTACTGATTGCGTTTTCCGTCCAGGGGGACTAGCCAAGATGATGTTCGTTGATAATAAAACCCCAATCGAATTTTAAATAATGTATGGAAATAGTCACGTGGTTTTTCGTAGCATCTGTCATCCTGATACATATTCCTGTGAGTGGTATTGGCAATTTTGTTTAACTGCTCCTCATAAAAAATAATACTCGTGACTTTATTAGGCATCGTAAAGTTAAAATTCTATAAGGCGTTTATATTTACCAGTCGGATGCCCTGTCTAGGCATGGGTGGACTCTACCATAGAGAAATATAGTAAGACAAGAGTGCTCACTCCATACATCAGTTCAGACTATTAATTTCAGTGTCTACATCTAGCATCGAGTAGCGGAACTATCAGTACTGCTACATCTATTGTCAAGTAGCAGTACTGATAGTTCCGCTACTCGATGCTAGATGCTAATAGTCTTTTTGGTACTAAAACTGATGTATGGAGTGAGCACTCTATGTATTTTTTTCTCTATGACTCTACACATGACATCCTAATTCCACGCATTGATTTGCATATTCACCGCTGAGCTACGGTCGTAGCCGATAACATGGATTTCCCGGTATGTACTTAGCGAAAAGCTTCGCGTAGAGGCAAAACGACAACGTGTCGTAATTAGCGCTGAATGGGTTAAGAGTCACACGAAATTAGCCGCCTCCATACAAACGAAGTTAAGCTCTCATCTAAAATGATTTGCTGAAATGACATGAAACGTGAACATTCAAGTAACATATACTTGGTCAACCAGATCTTGACAGTTAGAAAAAGGCGGCAATTTGAAAAATGTAGGCGCTAAGGGAATTCGTCCCATAGAAAATTTGAATTTCGCGCCTTTTTTTACTGACTAGATTTGGTTGACCAGCTATAATAATCTTATCAGTCATTCCAAGAGCAAATATGTTTTCGAGGTAACATAGGTTGACATAGGTCCTAGATATTAACCTAGTCTGGCAAATACTGGCATTGGCCTAAATAATATAGTTACTAATATCATAGAGAAAAAAATACATAGAGTGCTCACTCCATACATCAGTTCAGACTATTAATTTCAGTGTCTACATCTAGCATCGAGTAGCGGAACTATCAGTACTGCCACTTGACAATAGATGTAGCACCGACCGGAAAGTCTTATCTCAACAGCATAAGACTTTCCGGTCGGTGGCGACATCTATTGTCAAGTAGCAGTACTGATAGTTCCGCTACTCGATGCTAGATGCTAATAGTCTTTTTGGTACTAAAACTGATGTATGGAGTGAGCACTCTATGTATTTTTTCTCTATGCTAATATCTACTATCTGGTTGATATGATCTGGGTGACCGAGCAAACACAAAAAACTCTTTTATTAAAAAAAATTTTTTTTCATCTTCGTAAATGCTTCTTGTTAATTACATATACGTAACTTTAACGTTAAAAATGATTGATGAATGATTTTGGAGCGACTTAGGGAGTGTCTGAATATTTAAAAGTTAAAACCAGCTAAGTAAATTCTTGGACACATGCCTTTCCTTGCAATGTTCATACAAAACACGTGTCGCGTCGCTTAGGTATACACGTGGATACTGAAATAGAAATCTGCAACATTGTTACAAGACAGAGATAGCTCGGTGTCTGATCTGGTATTTAGACATATAGACTTGGCCCAATCTTCCGTAATCGATATCTTTTTGACAAGCTTATATCGCCGATTGTACTCCTCTTTCAATCAACCTTCTAACTAATCCAACTATTCATTTAGAGAATTGTAACAAATCCAAACTCCTGCGGTTACGTTTTTAGGGTTCCGTACCCAAAGGGTAAAAACGGGACCCTATTACTAAGACTCCGCTGTCCGTCCGTCCGTCCGTCCGTCCGTCTGTCACCAGGCTGTATCTCACGAACCGTGATAGCTAGACAGTGGAAATTTTCACAGATGATGTATTTCTGTTGCCGCTATAACAACAAATACTAAAAACAGAATAAAATAAAGATTTAAGTGGGGCTCCCATACAACAAATGTGATTTTTGACCGAAGTTAAGCAACGTCGGGCGGGGTCAGTACTTGGATGGGTGACCGTTTTTTTGCTTGTTTTGCTCTATTTTTTGTAGATGGTGCGGAACCCTCCGTGCGCGAGTCCGACTCGCACTTGTAAATATTATTTTAACGACCTCCTAGCCTAGTCGGTAGATAATATCGAAGCAGGAGGTTCCGGGTTCAAATCCTGGTAAGGGCAAGTATAAGAGGTTTGTTCCTGAGTTATGGATGTTATCTATGTATTAACTTGTAAATTTAATTTAATTATGTTTTTCCCAAATGTTTGAATATGAAAATTGTATATTTATCTATGTAGATTAGTCATGTAAGCCTGACCTGTAATTTATATTATCAATAAAATATGAGTATGAGCATTTATCTAGGTCCCTATCTATTATTTATATTTTATATAGTCGTCTAGTATCCACAGTCAATGTACTAAATTTGAGCACTATCGACTCGTCTCATAAGTGTATCTTTCATAATGTGTATCTATGTGTGTATCATATAGCCTCGTTAACGTCAGCTACCTAGCTCCGTTTTAGTGGATTGAAGAAAGCCATCCAAAACAAGCAGAAATGAAAATATTATTAGCCACCTTCTGATTAAAGTTATTAAATCACATAATTAAGAATGTTATAGTAAAAATAAAATAACATCTTGTAATACCATGGCTGCAATAATCTATTATGATTATGATTAATGCGTATGTCATCAGTCGGCTATAAAATGTAGGTATGTACAACTGATATGGATTCACGTATTTGTTTTTTTTTTATTCAGGTAATTAAAGTACAAATAAACTTAATTACAAAAGTATCGTTAAACCAGTAAGTTTTGTCTCGATACCTAGCTACCTACTCCATTTACGACCTATACTCCACTTAGTATAGCGCCTGATGTTTTTTGCGTGATAAAAATCTGTCTCGCGGCCGACTAAAGATAATCTATGAAAACAAAATAGAACATAATGATTGGTACATGTGATTTGTCCGCTATGTATGTGTCAAGGTTATCACTGATTTATCGGCTGAAACTTACAGTCTCACACGTGACAAAAACATCAAACAAAAGAGGAAACTCGTAAAATGTCGGTGAAAGGTATTTAGTAGACTATTTATTAAGCTGGCTCCTGAGAACTTGGTGACTACATTTGTGTTATTTTATCTATTAGTTCTAAATACAACCTACATTACCTATACCTACCCTCACTCCTAATTACAACATAACATGACTCGGCAATAAAGACCCCTAAAATAAATTTCCTCTTTTTCTATTTCTAATATCGACGTTAGTTAAATACTTATGCAGCTTATGCGTATGAGTGAGTAAATATACATAGTTAAATTTATTCTAAATACGTGTGTAAAGAAACAAATAGGTAAGCTTAAAAATACCAACTAAGTAGTTTTGACATTTATAATTTTAATAATTCCAATGTAATAAAGATTAAATAATGTTTTAATTTGAATCTAAACTGTATGAGCCCACAACCAATAATAACCGTTGGAACATGATCTATTGAGCGTACGCCCAGAACGGACAGAACTAAGGGAGACAGACGCCACCAGACGCTAACTAAACAATAATTACACCCTAGTAAAATCCGCATCATTAATACTTAGACACATTTACCCCCTTGTCGCTTAACTCTCATGACAGCGCCCACCTAGTATCATACGCACCCACGTTTACCATCTAATGCGACAGAGTACTAAACTGTGCAGATATTCATGACGCTTATAGGTCAATTGATAAAAAAAACTAGAGGCCGATAAACGCTGCTCCCGTTCATATTAATAACATGTTTACTCTGTATTTTTAGAGCGTGTTAACTTCATTAGGAACCGCACGGCTTCGACGAGAGGTCCCTGCAAAACAAAGTGAGAAGTGGAATATTCAAACGACATTATACGGAGCGAAATTGCTTTGCAACTTTCCAAATTAAAATCTGTGAGCAAACAAGAACGGTCCAGTAATTTTAATAGGCTGTGGATTTTTTTATTTATACCCTTTGGCTATAAAAGCTTCGGTGGTTTTTCGCGGACTTCATTAAAGCCTAAACCCTTTCGTCAGAACGTCAGAATATCAGGTGAGCTGGATTCATAATGATTAATAATCTAACGAAAAAACGTTAGAAAAAATTCATGGGGAATAAATTCGTAGGAACTGTTTTATTTGCGGCAAAAATAATTTATCATGTCTTTACGAACAGTGAAATAGCTACCTAAAAGTATCTACGCCACGCGTTATATTAAATTTATATACCTATGTTGACATTTTGTAATTTCTGCTTGGAGTTAGAAAAGTAAATTATAAATGTATATTAGCCAACCAACCAATTATACATGAAACATGAACCAATTCAAATCAACGGAAATAACCATTTAGCGAATTTCCCTATTACTTATATCAGTAAAATATGTACGTATCACCTTTAATCCCTTGTGGTAAGACTCTTATGTGTAGGACGTAAACAGAACGGCAGTAATTTTCCAAAGTAATAGGTACTTAAACAAAATATCCGTATAAGATTAGCTCCTAAATAACAACAGTTGTTTCTTAATTTTATTATATTGAATATACATACTACTTACCTATACTGAAAAAAAGTACTCACGAAAATCTTAGCAAACAGATCCTAATTCGTTGTTTGGCAATTATCACTTTTTAAAATATGAAGACTTTGTTTAAAATTAGGTAGGTAAACATTAAGGAACGCCTTTCGTCTTATTACCAAGTTGTTTAAAATTAAAGATTAATAAAAGATCATAATTTGAATACTTTATTGAATTTACAGCAAATTAAATAGCTATAATACCTATAGCAATTTGCGTATAAGCTCTACATAACTCAAGATGAGCTACGTAGCGTAAAAAAGTCTAATCAGAAACGGCCTTTACTGAGTCGTGTTAAGGTTTGTTATTGTTATGATAGACGCTAGTAAACAGTGTAAACACATGTGAACGCTGACCCTTGTTATCGCGACATTCTCGTCTATCTCTCGTCACGAGCACACGTGGATTTTTGTACGCTAAGTGCGGGTTGTTGCACCACGTACTCGTATGTGTTTTGTAATTGAAAAACCCAGACTTGTTTTTATAAGATGTAGGTATTATTTAACTTAAACAACGGGCAAATTGACTAACGTAATTTCGCACTGTGACAAATCCCATAGAATCAATTTTAGCGAACATTTTTCAAAGTCAGACTGATGTGGTGGGTGTTTGGTCCTAAGTGTGCTATCTGTATAAATTAGCTAAAGCCCCTCTTGTTTATGAGAGTAACGTATTTGGATGGACAGACGTTCCATAATTTTGTGCGATACGCAGTGGCGGATTTGCAGTCTTTGCCGCCCTAGGCCCCAGGCCCTGTAGCTGCCCCTTTCTCAGCACCCATCATATTTACTACATTTTGAGTTATTTCTTGCTATATCATCAGCGATTTTTTTGTCACAATTTGCCGCCCCTAATATCTTGCCGCCCTAGGCCCGGGCCTACTTGGCCTTAGGGCAAATACGCCACTGGCGATACGACGTAAGTTTTCCAAGCCTAAAATTGTCTCCATCCCCTTTTTGCTAGAAATATGTAGTTCCAGGTACCAGTTATACTTTACTTTAATTTGTATTCAACAGGAACTAAATAGCAGTCAAGATGGTGGGAAAACTCCTCCTAGCGGTACTGGTGGCCTGCAGCTCGAACTTCGCGTCCACACATATCGTGACGTCAGCACATTCGGACCTCGCGTTCGTCAGCTGCGTTAGCTCGTTGAGTCACACCGTACAGACCACTCTATGTCCTATGTACGGGAGGAGCGGGGAGTATCCTATTGGCAAGTGATTTATCCCTACTACTTATAATATTATATTCATCATCATCATCATATCAGCCCTTTATCGCCCACTGCTGAGCTTATGCATCTCTTCTAGTACGCCCTTGTCCCGGTCCTGAGCTATAATCTCATCCAGAAGTGACCCGCAATCTTCCGGATGTCGTCCACCCAACGAGCCAATGGACGCCAAGCGCTTCTGTCATCCGAAAACGGCCACCATTCTGTTAACATTTTAGTCCACCGGCCATCACTGCCTAGCAACATGTCCTGCCCAACTCCATTTTAGTTTGGTAATGACGCAACCCACGTCTTGCACCTTGGTGCGGTGACGGATCTCGATATTCCTTACGAGTCTATTATCTATTTCTCGGATACGATTGGTCCAAATGCTCTATGTTACGTTTTATTTTCAAGTATTAATAGTTAAGGTTTTTTTCTCCCTAGACGACGAAAGCTCTTGTGATTCACGTTGTTTAAAAAAAGAACTTAAATACCTTGACGCAATAATCTCGTAGGTCGTAGGTATAGTTGCATTTATCCCGGTCGACCTTATGTCTGTTACTTTTAGAGACCCCAGCGTCTAGCGTCTTAGCGTCTTTTGAGCGACGCGTCGTCTTTATAGTCAGCGCTATTGAAAGCCATAGAGTTGACTAGACGCCGACCCTCAGGAGTAGCTAGTGTGGGGTTACCGCTGAACAAGCTATTCTATTTCATGAATCCGAGAAAGTTAAAAGCACAGAGTTTGTGTTTCTATTTATATTTCATCATCACTTTACCCTAGTCTCACCTAAAAGTTTTTCCTTTGTATTCACACGGAACCCTCCAATCCCACCATTTGGTCCCGCACTTTGTAGTTTTTTTTTCTATTTCATAAGGTAGCTTAATCTTATTTTTGAAATATTTATCGCCTCTAAGTATATACATGAATGTTTTTAAGGAAAACGATAATCAAACTAGGTACATATCTCGCATTATTATTCAAATATTATCTTAAATAATATAGCAACATATTTCAACTGCATAATATTTGTGAAAAGCCTAGGTACGGATTAAAGTGATTATCAACGCGGAATATGCACATACCTACAATGCACAGGTCAATAGATTACAACATTGGAATATTTGTAGCGATAAGTTTGTACAAACACCTTTTACCCATCTTATACCGAATGTGAACCGTGTGAACGCCCGATACCACTCCGAATCTAAAGAACGCCATCTAGGTAAATTTAGAAGAATTATGCGATCGATAACACAAACGCAATTCTTCCTATTCGTGATTCCCATACAATATGGATTTCACACAGCTGCAGTTTACTACATTCGTGATTCCACACATTGTTTTTTTACGCAATCGAGATTCTTCCTATTCGTGATTCTACACAATATTTTTCGACGCAACCGCAGTTTACTACATTCTTGATTCCATACAGCCGTTATTTTAACGCAATCGGGATTCTTCCTATTCGTGATTTTACACATTTTTCGACGCAACCGCAGTTCTTAAAAAAATAATTGTAAAATAATTCGACACGAGAGGTACATTTGTATACAATGTGTGGCGGTCGGGATGTACCTACGATATGTCCCTTCGGCCGTGTACGTAACCGACCTTTCGTAACTGGTAACGAAGGAAGAAAAAATGATCTTTGTATGATACTGGTTTCGAATAAAGATCATTTTTTTCTCGTACGTAATCAGTCACCATCTTTCGAAGGTGGTTCGTAACCAGTTACATAGTAAGAATTAATTTTCTTAATACGATCCTTCGCCTAGACTAAGTAAGGACTAGATTACATAACGACTATGTGAGCAAAACCAACTTAATTTCATCAGGTCTTGGTTGTAAAATGTCTAATTTTGTAAACCGTCTTAATCGATACATTCCTGAGTTGAAGATTAGACTTAACTAGCTCTTTTGTATGTATAACATCATTTAATATGTCTGTGGGGCATTGCTTAGAAATTTTACGTTTTAATTAGGTACATATTATAGCACATGTAATTTTTTTCATTTCCTTACCTTTAGTTTAAAGTTATACTTGTAGACTACTATTTTGATGCTGATTGTTCCATTAATTATTCCATCGCCGATTTTCAATATAAATATATACCTAAAAGAAGAAACTGACTGACTGACTGACATATGAACGCACAGCCCAAACCGCTAGTTCTAGAGATTCCAAATTTGGCACGTAGGTTCCTTATAAGGTCTAGGGGTGCACTAAGAAAGGATGTTTCAAAATTCACCCCCTAAGGGGGTAAAATGGGGGTTGAAAGTTTGTTTGGGGAAAACCTCATTTTTTAGTAGTCTTAGTACGCCGGCGAAGCCGCGGGAAAAAGCTAGTTAATTACAAAGAAAGGCTTAATAGATCTATATTATCATTTAATTATAATTTGGTGCACCTAATACACTAGCAACTGTATAATGAATTAAAATAATTGCTTGGCGCATAATGTAATGATCCGTTTAAGGGCATAATTTAGTATCGTATTCCCGATTTAGGATCAACTCGTCACACCAATATTTTGTTCTAACCGGTCATACTGCCGAAAGCAATAATATTTGTTACAACCCGTCACAAGTAAATTTAGTTCTATTAAGTCACATAGTAATTTTGTAGCTATTGGTCACACTGAAAATCTGTTCCTATTCGTCATCCCGTCAATAAGTTCTAACTGGTCACAAGGAGGATACAGAATATAGAGTCTTCTTTTGAAACTCATTCATGGATATAACAGTTAGTCTAGTCTATAACAGTAAGGAGTTTGAAGAGGTTTCATATCAGTATGTTACCTACGCTCAATGATGATTAAAACATTTTGACTCAGTTACGTATGAGGAATAGATAGTCTTTTTTCGTAATTTCAAATAGAAAATTTCTTCTCTCGTAACTATGGTTACGTACGAAGAAAAAATAATCTTTATTCGAAACCAGTATCGTACAAAGATCATTTTTTCTTCCTTCGTTACCAGTTACGAAAGGTCGGTTACGTACACGGCCGAAGGGCGATATGTACGTCAAGCGTGCACGCTCGGAGCTTAGGTTTCTTCGTGGCCACTGGCTAGGGCGTTAGGCCAACTAGCAATTTGTAGACTTCATCTACTTAAGCTAACTGCACTAAGTACAGCAGCGCCGCTATATGTTAACATATATCTTATACGTTTAACATATTTCATAGGAATTTGACGTTTAGTGGTGGCGCTTCCAAACTCCATCGATTGCCGGTTAGCCAGCTTACGAGGGCTGTTTGATAAGTACCCGTTTTCCAAATGTATTAATATCACGGGCCGAAAATATGTATACAATCGTTTTAAGCCATTTTTCAGAGGTGGGAAAATTTAAAAAAAAACAGCATTCTTTTGTTTTTTTTCTCATTTGACAGCGATTCAGTGAAAGCGTGAACTTAAAATTGTGAAAATGGAGAAAGAGCAGTATCGGTCTGTAATTAGATTCTTGTTTTTGGAAGGAAAAACATGTGATGAAATAAAAGTAAGAATGCAAGCGGTTTACCATGAATGTGCTCCTTCTATGACAACCGTCATATACTGGTTTAACGAGTTTAAGCGGGGGAGAACAACCGTCTTTGATGAGGATCGCCCAGGCCGCCCAATTGAGGTGACTACAGACGATATGGTTAAGAAAATTGAAAATATCGTTTTAGCCGACCGCCGAATTGAACTTCGAGAAATCGTTGATGCTGTAAATGTTCCAATCGAGCGGGTACAAAACATATTAGAAGAAAAATTGGGTATGAAGACAGTATCGGCGAGGTGGGTGCCGCGTTTACTCACGGAGGAGCAAAAACGGAACCGACTGACTACTTCGGAGCAGTGTTTGGCCGTGTTCAAACGTAACCCGAAGGAGTTTCTGCGTCGTTTCGTGACCGTAGACGAAACGTGGGTCACCACTACCCCCCGGAAATGAAAGGGCAGTCGAAGCAGTGGATTTTACCGGGTGAACCTGCGCGAAAGATAGCAAAAATTGTTCCATCGGCTGGAAAGGTCATGGCGACCGTTTTTTGGGATTCGCAGGGTATTATACATATTGAGTTCTTAGAAAAGGGGAAAACGATAACAGGGCAGTACTATGCCAATTTATTGGATGAATTTGACGCTGGGTTGAAGGACAAACGACCCCATTTAAAAAATAAAAAAGTACTGTCTCATCACGACAACGCACCAGCTCATTCGTCTAGAGTTGTGATGGCTAAATTAACACAATTACGCTACGCCCTATTGCCTTACCCCCCGTATTCTCCAGATTTGACCCCATGCGATTTATTTTTGTTTCCCAACCTGAAAAAATGGCTCGGTGGTAAGCGATTTGGATCAAATGACGAAGTCATTGCCGCCACAGAGGCCTATTTTAATGACTTTCCGAAATCATACTTTTTGGATGGTTTATTGAAGCTTGAATATAGGTGGAACAAGTGTATAGAGTTAAAAGGAGACTATGAAGAAAAATAAATGCATATAAACAAAAACAACTGATTATTTTTTTCATAAACGGGTACTTATCAAACAGCCCTCGTATATAGGCCCAAGAAACACTTGTAAGTTTTACTTACGTAAGTACTAAGTAGGGACACAGCTATACTACAGAATGAGAGATGAATATCGTTATCTCATTCTAACAAATAGCTTTGTCCCTACTTACGTAAGTAAAACTTCATGTAACTCGTAAAAACGAAAAGCCAAACTTTATTTTAGTTCTTGTCAGTGGTAGGTAGAAACTTTCACTTCGGCAAAATAAACACATTTTCTAGTAGTTGTAAACCATAATCACCTTGGTAGTATTCTTTGTTTTATATTGTAAGATTGTAGTTTATTGTTTTTTTATTCATCATGTAATCACGTTTATTTGCTTTTGTGTTTTGCACTGATACTAGTGTTTTAGGAGATAATTCTTATACAAATAATGGACTTGTTATTTTATCAGCACGTGTTGTACGACATGGCCTTATGTCATCATGACATCTCACCGGCAGATAGATGGCGCTGATGCCCGTCCACTTCCCACCGCTAAGGCGCGTTCGGTTTTATGATGGGGCCGTGTCGTACAGCTGCGTTTTCGTTTCGTGACCCACAAATGGCCTCGCCGGAAGATCAGCGCTAACTTCTGGGTTAGCATTATGCTGAGGCGGGACCATTTCGTGGTAAACTATGTATTTATATTATGTTTAATTTTCTCTGTTTGTTGTGTACTTGTGTATGTTATAGTTTATCACGAATAAATGCGATGATTATGATTATGATTACAAGTGTATCTCAGGCCTTAGATGGACTCTTATAGCGGTAATGCGTGAAATACGACCGTAAGCCGCGTCTCGCCCCACTCAAATGAACGCCGCTACGTACTGTATTATCTTGTAGGTATTAAAGTACCTTTTTAATAGGTACATCAAACTAATATATTTTGTTTTTAATCACGATTATTTAACAGTGGCGCTAGTGTGCACGTTGATGTGGATATCAACTTGATATTAAATTTAACTTTTCTGTATGACCCCCTATTTAGCGAACCAAAGCATCGAAGTGTTGTTTAAGTGTAGTTAATAATCAAATGCGCCTTTAATTCCTAGATACCTACTTGGTTTAAATTTAATACGATGCATTTTTATATTTTTTGTTCTACGTACGCTTGTATCAGTTGTATCGTCAAATAGGTATGCTGCTTTCCAATCCACTAACATTTATGATCACTTCAGCCAGCTCAGGGATTATGTTTCTTCTTATAAAACATAGCCCCCCGTCGCGTCTGTCTGTTTGTGTGTATGTATGTTCGCGATAAACTCAAAAAGTACTGAACGGAGTTTCATGCGGTTTTCACCTATCAATAGTGATTCTTGAGGAAGCTTTAAGTATATATGCGAAGTCGGGGCGGGTCGCTAGTATAATCTAAGTACAAAAGGTCTTATTCCACTATTTATTTTTCAGAGTACATGCACCCCGCTCTGGACCCTCGCGAGGCGGAGACGAGAAGCTGGGAGTTCCGGAACAACATGAAGAGATGCTGCACGAGACCCTGCAGCATTACCGAGCTGGTCGCCGTTTGTTAAACGAATGAGGTGAGGTACCTACTGTAAAGGTTTGCAACCTTTACCACAGAATAAATAATAGTACTAGGTACAGAAGGTTCACTCTAACAAAACACGTCTGTTACGACAGATATGGCCGCTATGTGGCGCAAGCGCGAGCAAGCGTGGCATGGGTATGACTAGACACCAAGATTAGTGTGGGCCGCATAGTACTTGTAGCGTATTATAGTGATTTTATATTGCTAACCCTTTGACTGCCAGACATCAACTGACGCACGCGTCTACAGCCCAATATCAACCTTCGTGCATTCCGACAAGGTTTACAAATCACGCGCCGCGCAGGATAGGCGTAGCGTTCAAAGTACCTATGTAGGATTGTAGGTAGTGTAAATGTGGCTTTCCACACAGAAGGGTCCTTTATATTTCAAGTGCAATAAGGACCTATATTTTTAAATACAATCCTGTATTGTTCATGAATAATTACTATGATTATGACTATGAAATTCCAACAGAAATTATGATAGAAACGCCCTTATTACAGATGAAGCATAAAGACCCTTCTCTGATGGAAAGCCACATATAATAATTGTATAGCTGCGAGTAGCACTCAAAATTGGTTGAACCTTTAACAGAAAAAGAGCCAATGTAACAAAACCGTAAGCCATATTTTTGTAGGTCGTCAGCAGTTCCAATTCATCAAATATTTTTTACCGAGAGAAAATGCACGAGTTCCGTGTCCAAATTTCGTATTCCGTTCCCTCGATTCCTCCTTATTCGTAGTTTTGAATCCTATTAAGACGAAAATGTGGCTTTCCATGAGAGAAGGGTCAATATACTTCATGTGCAATAAGGACGTTTCAATTACAATTTTTGTTGGATTTTCTGATGGAATGGTCCTTATTGCACATGAAGCATAGGATCCCTTCAGTGCTGGAAAGCCACAAATAGAGAATTTTAGGAATGAGCAATAGCCTTTTTTCTTTTTTTTAATATCACGATGGAATAAGAATACGTCCCTTAATTACGTGTCGGATTAAATACATTTTATTATTTTTCAGATACCGTATTCGTGCAAGTATATCAAGATTTCGAAAGTGACCGGATCGCGGGCTAGGCGTATGCAACACAGTTACCATTGTACCTTCGATTTATTCAATGCAGCGCAATGTATTCAATAAATATAGTTTTTTGTAGTTGTGAGCACTCATTTATTTTTGTAAATGTATGTTATTCCTCCAAACTATGAGACTTTCCGAATGAAAAAAGAAAACAATTAAGGTAAACGTTCTAGTACTAGGGCTCGACATGCTAATGTCCAATAGATGACACCCTGCTGTCACCTCTATTGACAATGACTTCAAGATGCCATGTACTGGGACCGCGTCGAGCACCAGTACGTTTACCATATACCGATTTTTAGGTCTGTTATTATAGGTTCGTACCTTTTAATAATAAATTGAGCTCTAGAAAAAAACATAAAATACCTATTTGGAGTGTGAAGCCGTAGCGCAGTAGGTACTTTACAAATATAAAAGTTCTTTTGTATGGTTACCACATCTTGGTATATATTTCATAAGTAAGATATGCAGTCTAGTAACGGTAGAGGCAGTTTATGTTAAACAACTCAACACTTAACAATATTTGTATTTCACGATACTTAATTTAATACATACACTGTATTTATTTATAGATATTATCTCACGAATAGCGCCGATCGTTCATGCATGTACATCGAGACAAGAGGCAGTGTCTGACCGGTGGCAATGGTGTGTGGTCGTGTACTAAGGTACTAACACTGAAGTAGTCCTTACTTTTCTAACAGTAAGACACTTAACTGACCGAAGTTAGACTTTGTCTCGTCGCAATAAGGCTTACGAATGGTTCGACGATGGCATGTAACTCAAACAGGCTCGATTTCGTGACATAAAACAGTCCCATATCCTTATTGACCTAAAGCCTGACCAGTAATATATGATCACGCGCCATATTGCGGAATTTTATTGGAACTAAATTTTTCATACTAAACTGTCATGGCACCACATACATGAGAATAACAGCGCCCTCTTGACAATGATCATATATTTCTGGTCGGGCTTTAAGGCCCCGTCTCCATATAGCGCGGCAAACCATCGAACATTGGCTCGCGCGGCAGCCGCGCGCAATGGATACCGGCTCGCGAGCCAACTCGATGCGCCCGGTATCCATTGCGCGCGGCAGCCGCGCGAGCCAATGTTCGATGGTTTGCCGCGCGATATGGATACGGGGCTTTACATTTACAACAAGCCTTCCATTTCCTTCATGAACTGCATGTAAGCGTCGTCCTTGCTCGGGGCCTGCTTGGGCACGCTCTCGGGCCGCTGGACCGCCGGCTTGAGCTTCGTGTTGGCTTTCTTGTCCTCTCGTTTGACGCGGAGAGCGGAAGGCACGAAGCGAGTCACGTCCGCGGATAGATTGCGGATTTGGGGCTTGGCAGTGATTGTGGCTCCTGGAATAAAATAACAACTAGAGTCAGTCCAAAATTAGATTATAGCAATAGGTAATTTCACTGAATACATGCCGTATTTAGTGAAATTACCATATTATGATGTAAAACTTTATATGAATAAAATAAACTTGTATTTACGTAGTTCTTTCCTATTTATAGTTTAACAAAACTTTTTTGGAACTGGTAAGTAATAGTTATTTACGATACAAGTGCGGAAAAGGCACGTGTATTGTACAACGTTTTACAGTGCATATTATGGCACTTTAAACTTTCGATATATGCACGGAAAGCGCTCTTTCCTGCACTATACTTCGTTTTTTTTTAGCATTAGAAATTTGGTAAACAATCTTGATGTGTCTTTTAATTGAAAAACACATTTTAAAAATAAGTTACGGTAAATATGTAACAATTATGAATCTAATACGATCGTAAACAATGTGTGCGCATAGGCGATACCACCAGCCAGTTCTCTCCAATATGCTACGGTGTCCCGCAAGGGAGCATCCTGGGGCCAACCCTCTTCTTAATCTACATCAACAATTTATGCGATCTAAACATTCCAAATGCCCAAATTACCACCTTTGCTGATGACACTGCCATCTTATTTGTTGGGGACAGCTGGTTGGAGGTAAGGTCAGCTGCAGAATCTGGCTTGAAATTAGTCGCGAACTGGCTTAGTAAAAACCTGCTTACATTAAACATATCTAAAACAAAATATATTAACTTCTCTATCACTAGTTCTAATCAGCCGAAATTTCCTTTTACACTTAAAATTCATGGATGCTCCATTGGTGATTTGCAAGGTGGTCCAACTAACCCTGCTATTTGTAATTGCGAATTGCTAGAAAATGTTGATCAAACCAAATATTTAGGAGTAATAGTTGACCGCCATCTTTCTTGGTCAAAACATATTCGCTATCTATCAGACCGTATGCGTAAACTAATATTCATTTTCAAAAAAATAAGGCGTGTTTCTGACCCACACTTTCTTAAATCGGTCTACATAGCATTAACCCAATCGTTACTTACTTATTGCATACCGGTGTGGGGCGGTGCTGCCAAATCACACTTGCTTCCATTAGAACGTGTACAAAGAGCGATCCTAAAAGTTATGTACTTTAAGCCAATTAGATTCTGCACCAGATCTCTTTACTACATAGTTCGGGTCCTATCAGTCCGTCAACTTTATATTGAACGAGTATGTCTAAGACAGCACAAATACGTCTCTAATCAAAGCGCACGTCGCCTAGGTGGACGTAGAAAACATAAAGTGTTCGACTCAGTTGCACACAACACAGCTTTTTACCGTCGTCAATTTAACTTCCTTGCACCATTTCTTTATAACAAAGCCAACGAACGCTTAGACATCCATAATAATTATAAATACTACTTGATAAAAAACATCCGCAATTGGTTATTGACCCTAAACTA
The DNA here is from genome assembly GCF_948474715.1 of Cydia amplana. Taxonomy (NCBI): domain Eukaryota; kingdom Metazoa; phylum Arthropoda; class Insecta; order Lepidoptera; family Tortricidae; genus Cydia; species Cydia amplana. The sequence continues at coordinate 12,096,006 of NC_086079.1, read as the reverse complement.
TGCTGAAACTGAAAAACTCCTTGAAATTGTTAGGTGATTGACTATAGTAATTGCATAAGTTAAGCATGTAGATAAGTAACTCTTCCTTATTGAACTAAAAGTAAGATTAAAAGTTGATCTTATCGATGAAAAACTACATATCGCAAACATCCCTTAAATTCTGGAAACCGAATCCACTCATAGTGTGTAAATAAGGGCTTATCTTGTCCAAAAACCAGCAATATATGTGTAATAATAATATAATATCTGGGAGCCCGAGCTTTGCTCGGAAAACATATAAAAAAACTCATAATGCGCGTTTTCCCAGAGATAAAACCTAGCTAGATCGATTTTTCGCCCCCGAAAACCTCAATATAGCAAATTTCATCGAAATCGTTAGAGCCGTTCCCGAGATCCCCGAAATATATATAGATAATAATAAATAAATATACAAGAATTGCTCGTTTAAAGGTAATATATATCATGGTATAGTTCATCATACAAGCACACACACAACACACACATACACAACACACTTACGTAATTATCTTAGCAGTAGGTATAATAAATTATAGTAATAGTGAATATAAATGTATAAACAGATGAGTAGGTATATAGTTGATACTGGTTTAAGTGCAATGTCATATTTCTATCATCCTTATTAAACTATAAAAATTGTTGCCATAAATGTTGCATTGTATAGGTACGTATAGTACATATGTAAGCGATCTGAACCTTAGGTATAATATTTTTAACATGTGTATACTTCACAACCAACCTGCATTGCTAGAAGTAGCGGTGGTTTATTCCCTGATCCCTATAAGACAGGTTTACCTAGTTTAGGGCTCAGGACACTATTCCTAGGCTGTCTAACAATAGAATACTTACTCCTAAAAATGTAATACCCTTCCACTATGTAATAAGCTGCATTTTTGATGCCTAAATAAATCATTTTTCATTTTCATTTTTTTTTCATTTTAGTCTTCTGCTTTCATAAGTAATAGTTATTGATTTTTAAAAAGTGTTTTTCAATTAAAAGACATGTCAAAATCGCTTACCTTCTTTCAAGTTCTTTCTAATGCTAAAAAAAACGAACTATAGTTCGGGAAAGTAGCACCATATGTACTGTACCGTAAAATGGGGTGAGTAGGTTTCGCGGGGACAGTTGGGTTATGAATAGGGAGAGAAGGTTTGAAAGGGGGGTGAGATGGTTTTTTAAGGCTACTGCCACAAAAACAATGCATTCCAATTTAAATTGGAGCTATAGTAATACTCATAATAAAAAAAATCGATCCAACAATCTTCCAAAATCACCTTTGTATGAAAACCCAACTCACCCCAAATACGAGGGACTACGGGGTGAGGTGGGTTTTCCTGTTTATCGTCAAAGTTATGAAATGGAACTACCCAAAATAAAATAAAAACGAAAATACAAACTTCCGGAACACTTATTATATACACCATTCAGTTTGCATATGTAAAAATAAAATGTTATCGAGGTTTGAATGTCAGTTTTGCACCTACTCACCCCATTTTACGGTAAATATAGTTGATGATTTCTCAAAATGTGAGATGTGTAGCAGGGATGTTGCGGATGCCGATTTTTTGACATCCGCGGATGCGGATGCGGATTTTTAAAGGCTCCCATCCGCGGATGCGGATGCAGATGCGGATGTCAAAATAGTACCATAAAAAACGTCAAATATTACATTTTAGTAATTTTTTTTTCAAGAAACCGGCCAAGTGCGAGTCGGACTCGCGTTCCAAGGGTTCCGTACATTAAGTCCCACTCACGCTTGACTGCTCATTTCTAATAGGTTTTTTTGGTTAATGACTAAATTACCTAGCAGTCTAGCACTTACTCCGATGCTAAGACGTTCCTGTACCGACCTTTTCCACATCCGCATCCGCATTAAATCCGCATCGATTTTATGCGGATGCGGATGCGGATGCGGATGTTGAAAATAATGCGGAAGTTCCGCGGTTGCGGATGCGGATATTCGCAACAACCCTGATGTGTAGCGAATCGCCACGGTACAGTTACAGTACCTTGAGGGCCGTCCTTCTTGTGTATGATGGGCGCGGCCATGAGCACGGAGGGCGGCATCTGCTTGGGCGGCGGCGGCGGCACGAGCGGGCGCAGCAGGCGCGGCGGCGCGCCGGGCGGCGGGCCGGGCGGCCGCAGCAGGCGCGGCAGGCCGGCCGGCGGGCCCGGGGGCGGGCCGGTCGGCGGGCCCGGCGGCGGCCCGGGCGGCGCGCGCGCCGGCAGGCGGAGGGGAGGGGGGCCCAGCGGCACGCGGAGCGGCGGGGGGCGGAGACCTGGAAGAAAAAGGTTTCAAATAGGTATGCGGTGTAGCCGGTGTATTTAAATAGTAGATTGTTAACCAAGGGATCTCACTGCGTTCGAGCACCAAACTACCTCGGCAGAAATGAGTGCCTTTCACCCGAGTTAAACACTCTACTTTTCATTTCGAATACGAGAAAAATAAAATTCATTTTTTTTTTGTTTTTAGGGTTCCGTACACAAAGGGTAAAAACGGGACCCTATTACTAAGACTCCGCTGTCCGTCCGTCCGTCCGTCCGTCTGTCACCAGGCTGTATCTCACGAACCGTGATAGCTAAACAGTTGAAATTTTCACAGATGATGTATTTCTGTTGCCGCTATATTTTTTTACGTTAAGCAACTGAAATTTTGGTTTAAATGGATTTGTTATACAATTTCCATTCTGGTATTTAAGTCCCTATTTCATAAATAACGATAGTTTTGCCTAAATTGTTAATTGAAAGATGCTGTAGTGAGTAGTCCCGAGGCCTAGCCGCGTGAAAATATAGCAGTATTGAAGTTTTTGCGCTGTCATAGGTAGACTTCGGAGCCGATCCGAATAGGGTATTTGACAGTATTTCTAATAAATGATTTTACACGATGAATGAAATAAAATAAAGCACCAAAACATTAATATAGACAAGAAATTGTGTCTAAAAATAACTGATGTCTACGTAGACAGCAGTTATTTTTAGACACAATTTCTATTTTAAAACCCGTATAAAACTATAAAGATTAGGTATTTGATTGTCACATGCTAGTGTTTCATAATCAGTAGCAAAATCGTTTTGACAGTTTGAAAAAAGAAACTGATTTGACTGGTAGTCAAATACCCTATTAAACCCTAGCTAGGACGACGGTAGGAGAGCTGTTCTTGTACCTGGGGGAATCAACGGAGGCGGCATCTGTCTCATTTCGACGCCGGGGGGTTCCAGTATGAACTCCGGAGGCATAACTTGCATAGCCGGGGGAGGCATTGCCGTTTCGTTATCGCTATCGGAGTCGCTATCGCGATGGCCCCCGGAACGTTTCAGTGCTGTCAATCTATAAAAAGATAAAGTGCGAATAGTGTTGTTATTGTTACATATTAATTGTTGTTGTGTGAAAAAAATTACAAGAAATACAATATTTAGAAAAAAAATTACAAGACCGATGAAAAACAAATGAAGTCAATAGAATATCGATTTTCTGAAGGTATCAAAATATGCAGGCGCTAAAATTAGGTACTTCTAATCAAATGTAAGTAACTTATTCATGATGCAATGTTTTATTGTATAAATATTAAACAAGAATACGTAATCTTATAGTAAACCATGACGGGTATAATAGTAGTACATATAAAAACTATAACAAGGTACCTGGCATTCAAGTCCGCCGCTCTATCTCTTTCTCTCTTTCTGTGCACCTAAAAGTAAATAACACTTTAAAAATTCGGTCTTTGCGATCGAAAATGAAAACACAGCTACCCTGGATATGTATTCAAAAGAAGTTTTTTTGTAGGTAACAGCATTTTTTTTTGAGAATTATAAAGAGTAAACTACCAGTTATAAGTCATAAAATAAAAATATCTGGGTGACCGAGCTTCGCTCGGAAAACATATAAAAACTCGAAAATGCGCGTTTTCCCAGAGATAAGACCTAGCTAGATCGATTTTTCGCCCCCGAAAACCCCCATATAGCAAATTTCATCGAAATCGTTAGAGCCGTTTCCGAGATCCCCGAAATATATATATATATATAAATAAATAAATATATAAATAAACAAGAATTGCTCGTTTAAGGGTATTAGATTAGATAGATAGATACGAGGGGTATTCAAAATATTCTCGGTATGAGAATGAAAACAAACAAGTACGAAAAGTTTGATATTTTTATTTTTCAATATACTCCCCCCCTATGTTCATACACTTAAAAGATCGATCAATTATTTTTTTTAATCCCTCGTAAAAATATTTTTTATCTTTCGTGTAAAAATGCTCCTCCACTGCCGCCTTCAATGCTTCATCGTCAGAAAATTTATTTCCACGCAGATCCTTTTTAAGATTGGGGAGCAAAAAGAAGTCGCTGGGGGCTAAGTCCGGACTATACGGTGGGTGAGTAACAGTTTTAAACCCACGTTCAACAATAGCTGCCTTGGCAATATGAGCAGTATGGACGGGGGCGTTGTCATGCAGAAGCAGAATACCTTTGGTTAACTTTCCTCGCCTCTTTTCTTTAATTACATCCTTTAATTGACGTAGAATGTTAGCGTAGTACTGTCCTGTGATATTTACACCTTTTTCTTTATAATCGATTAGTAATACTCCTTCACAATCCCAAAATATCGTGGCCATGACCTTGCCAGCTGAAGGGATGACCTTCAACTTCTTGGGATGAGCTGAACCCTTAATGTGCCACTGCATGGACTCTTGTTTACTCTCTGGGTCATAATGATGAACCCAGGTTTCATCTCCAGTAACTATTCTTTGCAGCACCTCATCAGGATTTTCACCGCACAGGTCAATAAAATCGGAACAACAAGCTACACGCATGTCTTTTTGAAGCCGAGTCAGCATTCGCGGAACCCATCTTGCACTTACTTTTGACATATTAAGATGGTCATGTATAATATCATGTACGGTACCAATAGAGAGATTGGTTACTTGTGCTATAGATTTTACCTTCACTCGACCATCTTCCAATATAAGTTTTTCCACTTTATCAATATTTTCTTGTGAAGTAGCTACTACAGGCCGGCCAGGTCTAGGGTCATCTTCAATACTCTCCCTTCCGCGTTTAAACTCGCTTGACCACTTTTGAATGGTAGATAAAGAAGGAGCAAACTCACGGTAAACACAATCCATTTCCTCTTTTATGGTTTTTTGATTTTTACCCTGTTTTGTCAAGAATTTTATCACGCATCGATGTTCTAATTTAGTTAACATTGTCAATTCGCACAGGATGTTCATGTTTGTTCAGCAATTCCAGAAAAACAAAAGACTATTTCGGTTCGAATTATACTTTTTTTTAATGTCAATGAATAAACCTTAGCGGCCAGTAACGAAAGAAATTTTAGAAGAGGTCGTAAGATATCAATACCGAGAATATTTTGAACGCCCCTCGTACATGCTCCCACGTTTAATTATGCTTTCCCATCTGGATATATGGATACACTTGAGGTAAAAGTACAGAATGTAAATGTATATTATTTTTAACATCCTATCTCCTCCATTTGCTTCATGAAGTCATCTATATTCTGGCCGGAGAGCGCCAACATTCTCTGCTGCAGCGACGTCGGTTTGGGGGCGGCATTGTTCGCCAGCTCCGTGTCCTCGTCCATGTGTTCCATGTGTTCCATATTATATAACAACATACCTCCTCCATTTCCTTCATAAAGTCATCTATATTCTGTCCGGACAGCGCCAACATTCTCTGCTGCAGCGACGTCGGTTTGGGGGCGGCATTGTTCGCCAGCTCCGTGTCCTCGTCCATGTGTTCCATGTGTTCCATATTATATAACAACATACCTCCTCCATTTCCTTCATGAAGTCATCTATATTCTGTCCGGACAGCGCCAACATTCTCTGCTGCAGCGACGTCGGTTTGGGGGCGGCGTTGTTCGCCAGCTCCGTGTCCTCGTCCATGTGTTCCATGTGTTCCATATTATCTAACAACATACCTCCTCAATTTCCTTCATGAAGTCATCTATATTCTGTCCGGACAGCGCCAACATTCTCTGCTGCAGCGACGTCGGTTTGGGGGCGGCATTGTTCGCCAGCTCCGTGTCCTCGCCATGTGTTCCATGTGTTCCATATTATCTAATAACATACCTCCTCCATTTCCTTCATGAAGTCATCTATATTCTGTCCGGACAGCGCCAACATTCTCTGCTGCAGCGACGTCGGTTTGGGGGCGGCATTGTTCGCCAGCTCCGTGTCCTCGTCCATGTGTTCCATGTGTTCCATATTATATAACAACATACCTCCTCCATTTCCTTCATGAAGTCATCTATATTCTGTCCGGACAGCGCCAACATTCTCTGCTGCAGCGACGTCGGTTTGGGGGTGGCGTTGTTCGCCGGCTCCGTGTCGTCTTTCATATGTTCCATGTGTTCCATATTATCTAATAACATACCTCCTCCATTTCCTTCATAAAGTCATCTATATTCTGGCCGGACAGCGCCAACATTCTCTGCTGCAGCGACGTCGGTTTGGGGGTGGCGTTGTTCGCCGGCTCCGTGTCGTCTTTCATATGTTCCATGTGTTCCATATTATCTAATAACATACCTCCTCCATTTCCTTCATAAAGTCATCTATATTCTGGCCGGACAGCGCCAACATTCTCTGCTGCAGCGACGTCGGTTTGGGGGCGGCATTGTTCGCCAGCTCCGTGTCCTCGTCCATATGTTCCATGTTGTGGTCCATGTGTTCCGCTTCGCCGTCGAAGTCCTCTAACGCTTGGGGGAGGCTTGTCGGCATGGGGATGCATTTCTGTGGAACATCCATTGGAGACACGTATTGATCTTTGTAATATATATTTTAGTTAGATTACAAGATGAGTCTATCAAAGTATTACGCACTTTAAAAAGTATTAGTCAAGACTCTTTCCTGTGGAAAAGCAGATGGAGGTCATCTTCTTTCCCAGGGGACTTACTTACGACCATACTATCCATACCAGGGATGTTGCGAATATCCGCATCCGCATCCGCAACCGCGGAACTTCCGCATTATTTTCAACATCCGCATCTGCATCCGCATCCGCATAAAATCAATGCGGAGTTTAATGCGGATGCGGATGTGGAACAGGTCGGTACAAGAACGTCTTAGCATCGGCGTAAGTGCTAGACTGCTAGGATAGTCATTAGCCAAAAAAAAAACCTATTAGAAATGAGCAGTCAAGCGTGAATGGGACTTAATGTACGGAACCCTTGGAAAGCGAGTCCGACTCGCACATGGCCGGTATTTTGAAATAAAAATTACTAAAATGTAATATTTGACGTTTTTTATGTACCTATCTTGATATCTGCATCCGAATCCGCGGATGTGAGCCTTTAAAAATCCATGTCAAAAATTCGGCATCCGCAACATCCCTGATCCATACCAATCATACCAGACATATTTTAACTGATATGTGATATGTTCGTGCGTTTGGTTGTTGCCTTACCTCTCCAGGCGGGCCTTCATCGGGCAAGTCCGAGAACCGCAGACTTTTCTTCTCCTTGCCCGTTTCCTTCGCCTCTTGCACGGCCTCGAGCAGCAGCAGCGCCAACTCCGGCGGAGGTCCGGGCGGCACGCCGGGGGCTTCTGCGCCCGCTGGCCTTTCCTGCGATTTTAGACTTTATTAGAGTGGAATAGAGTTAAAATTAGAATTATTTTTTCTTATTATAGAGAAACTTAATTAAGAGAAACTTAACTACATAACAGATGTGCAAGTTTCAAAAAGTTCCCAAAGAGTTGACAAGGAGTTTTCTAGAATTCTAACAGAAAATAAAGGGAATTTCCATTTTGAAAAGTTAGACACAGGATTTTTTTCATAAATTTCCAAGATCTGTCACCACGCGGGAGTTTTACTCCATTTAGGTTCCTAGCTAAATTGGTTGTTCCTTACTTACGCTATGGAATGTCCAATTTCACTAGAACCCTAAATGGTGTAACAATCATGGAGCCTGACTGTACAAAGTATCGCGATTTTGGAATCTTTTCTTGGGCAAATCATTCAATTGGCTTTTAAACAATAAGTTAGACTGATGATTACTAGTGAAGTGATATGACTATACAAACTTTGAACTATATAACACTGGACACTGTGTGACATAGGCTCATCAGCTCAATAGCTGCTCGCCTATAATTATATAATAAAAATATCAGTAGGTATAGGCATGGAAACTACAGCAGACTAAGTTACACACACAGCACTGAAATTAGGTAATCACTTTATGTTTTTTTTGTACAATGACGTGTTTTACTACTACTACTACTACTACTGCTATTACTTTCTGTAGTGATTGTGAATGAGTGTGTATGTGTATGCAATGAACTTTCATACTCACTTTGTAGACAGAGTCCTTTTTGAGAATGGGTTTCATTGGCGCGCTAGGTGGTGCTATGTCCATTGGCATCGGTATTTGCGACGCCATGTTTCCATAGACATAGTTCTCAGGCATCTACAAATAAATACATCTTTAGTTTGTTATTTATTTACAAGTCACCATGATGATGAAATCTGATGATCATAGATTTGAGGTACTCAAGTGTTCATCACACAAATAAATGCCCTTAAAGGGATTCAAACTCAGGACCATCGGCTGGTATGCAGGGTCACTAGCTACGAACTACCCAAACAAAACTCTAAATTACAAAACCTTAAATTAAAAAAATACTCACTTGAAGCGCTGGTGGCCTAGCGGTAAGAGCGTGCGACTTGCAATCCGGAGGTCGCGGGTTCGAACCCCGGCTCGTACCAATGAGTTTTTCGGAACTTATGTACTAAATATCATTTGATATTCACCAGTCGCTTTTCGCTGAAAGAAAACATCCTGAGGAAACCAGACTAATCCCAATACGGGCCTAGTTTACCCTCTGGGTTGGAAGGTCAGATGGCAGTCGCTTTCGTAAAAACTGGTGCCTACACCAATTACTGGGATTAGTTGCCAAGCGGACCCCAGGCTCCCATGAGCCGTGGCAAAATGCCGGGACAACGCGAGGAAGATGATGACTTACTTGTAATGTAGGTAAGGGAATGTCATCCACTTGCACCGATTGAGCCAATTTCACAGACTCATAGTATGAAATGAGATGAGCTCTCCTTTTCTCATATTCCATTTCTTGCCGCTTTAGCTCAACCCATTTTTCTGGATCATCTTTGTCCTGCAAATTATGGTTTTGTTATAAATACAAAAATAAAATGTGATAAAAACATTGAAAACTGTGAAAACACATCACTTTTCTTGAATAGAGCTTTTTTTCATAAGGTATGGAATAATAACATCAATAAATTGCTCTGATAATTATAGTTCGTTTTTTTTAGCATTAGAAAGAACTTGCAAGAAGGTAAGCGATCTTGACATGTCTTTTAATTGAAAAACGCTTTTTAAAAATCAAAAACTATTACTTATGAAAGCAGAAGAATATAAATGATCGTATTAGATTCATATTTGCCGTAACTTATTTTTAAAATGTGTTTTTCAATTAAAAGACGCATCAAGATTATTTACCTTATTTCTAATGCTAAAAAAAACGAACTATAGCTTAAGATAATATTTAAGTTACGTTTCATAAGTGCTTGTTGCTAGGCCTACATGAATAAAGTATATTTTTGACTTGACTTGACTTGACTGTTTAGCTATTATGGAAATGTAACTTGTTTAATCATTTTAATTAATTGTCACAAAATAAAACAGCAATGGTAGAAAAAATTGCACGTAATCTTTCTAATGATAAATGGTCATAGTTGCTTAAAAAATAGAATTGAATGAATGACAATATTTAGTGCACACTTTGTATAACCTCGTGCCGCCCACCGTACAAAATTATAGCCAAGGAAGTTACAATCTTGTTGTATTTTCAATTAGGTGGAATTTCATTTGTTCGAAAATTTTACGAGTCAAATGAAATGACCTACTTTGTTTTTAATTAAGGTTGACATTCCATCGAAACTGAGTGAACATCCTAATGTACATTGGGCGGCACGAGGTTAAAGCACTGAGTATAGAACAAATATTTGTTTGTCGTCTTTAAATCTATACTTACATACATTTTCAGCACTCTATCAAATGTTTCTCTCAACTTTTTTCTCTTCTCCTTAAGTACTTTTTCATTTAAGGGTGATGGTTGTAAAACATTGTATTCTGCAAAACAAAAATGTATAAAAACATATTTAAAGATTGATAGTATGGAAAACCATATCTTATATATCTGTGCCATGTTTATCGAAAGCTTATTACTTGTAATACAAGTGGAAGTCCCTTTTTGACAGCTTTTGTTAGAAAGGGACTTCCACTTGTATCACAAGTTACAAGCTTTTGATAAACAGGGCACTGCTGTCTTCTTTTTCTAATAATCTCTGTCGTCATTGTGTCAGAGTAAGAAAGAAATGAAAAAAGTTCTTACTCCGGGAAGTTTTAAATAAATGACAGTACGAATCTTTCTAGCTAAACATCCTTCCTTGTCTTGAGGTTGGGACATTAACTACACAAATATTCCCTTATCTGCTCACCCATTTCATCAATTTTCTGTAGTTCTTCTAATATCTGAGTCGGATCCTTCATTTTCAACACAGCTGCTCTAACCATTTGTCTTTGCCGCTTGTTCTTCTTCAACTCCTTCTTTCTGGCCTCTTTCCCTAGAGTCAAATATGTAATATGTTTAATATCTAAACATAAAAAGGACTCAAAATGCGAAAAAGAACTAATAGTATCCACTTACTCGCTTGATCCGTTGGATTCATGTATTTACCACTTTTCGTGGTATTTATCGATCGGCGCCCCATTTTTACAAATTGTACCTCAGAACTAGATCAAAAATATCCTTCACACACAAGTCTTCTCACGACTGGTAATGTATTTCCTAAAATCTAAATAGACCAAATAAATCGAAGTGGTCGCAATCAAAAGCATTAGCGCATTTTGACAGCATCGCATTGACAACCCACAGATAAAGACCAAAACCTATCCGTATCCTATCTGTGGTTAGGCGCGTTTGAGACTTACAAATAAACGCTTAGGCTGTAACCCACAACGGCAGCAAATTATAATAAACGTTCCCTCCGGTCAAACAAGTTTGTCAGTAGAAAAAGGCGCGAAATTGAAATTTTCTATGGGACGATAACTCTTCGCGCCTACAGTTTTTAAGTTTGCCGCTCTTTTCTACTGACGGAAATTGCTTGACAGAGTATACCTCCCATTCACATACAATGGAGATGATCTTATATTTCTGTTCAAACTTTTTGTCAGTAAATAAGAAGACAAAAAACTAAAATCATTCCTTTTCTTGGGTCCTAGTACTAGCGTAAGACAAAGACAATATATGATTTTCTCTTTGTTTGAAATGAGACAGTCCCTGACCAAACTATACTCTGGCACACCCACTTAGTCAGTGTAAAAAGGCGGCAAAATTAAAAAAAATACGTTCTAAGTGTTGACATACCATAGAAAACTTGAATTTCGCGCATTTTCTTACTGAGAAGGTCTGTTATGACTGTTATGAGTAAATAAAATTTATTTTTCTCAAAAATGGACGGCAAAGTCGACGTTGCCGGTTAAAAAATTGGTCGCGAAGTGCGTAGTTTATGGTCATTCAAAAAATTCAAAAATTAAAAACATTGCAGTCTCGATTTCGGGACTGCAAGTGCAATGTTGCATACAAATTCCATTATTTAACGAGTTCCAAACTTTTTAAAACTTTAAATGGCCATATCAAATGAAGGCTTAAAGTCTATTTTTTTATTCGGTAGACTGAAATGGCAGTTAATAGTATGGACATGAAATGTCATTTCATACTATTAACTGTCATTTCAGTCTACCGAATAAAAAAATAGACTTTAGGTCCATTAAACAGCCAAACAGATGATCAGCACTTATTATTATAATGTTGGTACCGCGACTATTTAGGTGTCTCAAATACGTTGGCGTATTTTCAGCAGAAAAATACACTTCTTTATTTTTTTTAAAGGCGGCAAGCAAATCTTTTTAATGGTTTTACTTTTTTCAGTGAAAATTAAAACGTTGCTTCTGTAAAATATTTCTATTTCTTGCACCATTTTTGAGAAAAGCACTATATATGACTCGGCTGGAAGGCTACTTGCTGGCTTCGGATTCAATTAAACGGACTCCCGAGGTCGTCCGTTTAAAACGAATCCTCAGCCTGCAAGTAGCTACTTCCGAACCTCGACAATAATGTACTATTATACACGGGCAACATCCCTATTGTAATAAAAGAGAATACAGCCAGTAAGAAATTTTGTATGAATAACGTTTATTCGTTCTATTTTCTTTGTACCGCTGGTCAAACAAATCTTGTCAGTAACAAAAGGCGCGAAATTCAAATTTTCTATGAGATGATATCCCTTCGCTCTTACGTTTTTCAAATTTGCCGCCTTTTTCTACTGACAAGATCTGCTTGACCAAGTATAAGTATCATCGAAAACTAATATCATACATATATAGATATGTTATTTGAATGTTGTTGCTAATTTTATTGTCATGTTGTATTTCATTTTCTTTATTGATTTATATGCCATTTAAATTATGAGTGGCCACCTTACGGGGCTTACGGTCACGTGATCGCCTTACGCCCCTTACGGTCACGTGATCGCCTTACGCTGTCTCGAGTTTATCATTTTTTCCCCACCTCAAAAAGTGCCCAGCGTCGCTAAAGAAGTTTTCACTTCAAAAAAACTTATATAGGTGTGAGCTAATGAGTTACCGACCTGAGAATCCTGAGTTCAGAAGGTCATCACCCGTGGACTTTTTAGGGTTCCGTAGCCAAATGGCAAAAAACGGAACCCTTATAGATTCGTCATGTCTGTCTGTCTGTCTGTCCGTCTGTCCGTCTGTCTGTCCGTCCGTATGTCACAGCCACTTTTCTCCGAAACTATAAGAACTATACTGTTGAAACTTGGTAAGTAGATGTATTCTGTGAACCGCATTAAGATTTTCACACAAAAATAGAAAAAAAATTATAAATTTTTGGGGTTCCCCATACTTTGAACTGAAACTCAAAAATTTTTTTTCATCAAACCCATACGTGTGGGGTATCTATGGATAGGTCTTCAAAAATGATATTGAGGTTTCTAATATCATTTTTTTCTAAACTGAATAGTTTGCGCGAGAGACACTTCCAAAGTGGTAAAATGTGTGTCCCCCCCCCTGTAACTTCTAAAATAAGAGAATGATAAAACTAAAAAAAATATATGATGTACATTACCATGTAAACTTCCACCGAAAATTGGTTTGAACGAGATCTAGTAAGTAGTTTTTTTTTATACGTCTAAAATCGCCTAAATACGGAACCCTTCATGGGCGAGTCCGACTCGCACTTGGCCGCTTTTTTATAATTATAACAAGTAGAAATAGGTACCTACCACGAGTTTTCCACTTACAGTTTACCTATACCTCCGAATACTGGGGAGTTGACTTGTTCGCAAGTTGTCGTGCTTGTAGATGATTGGCACCGCTTGTATAGGTCAATATAAGACCGAATACTGTTTTTATGCTTAGCACGTCTCATATGACCCGTAATTATGTAGTTACATCAACAAACTAAACCTAGTACCTATACCTACTTTGGGTAATCTACCTATCTATTAGGTATTAGATTAGATAATCATTATTCATTGTCACCTGCAAAAATTTGAACATTGCGAACTCTACAGGACATGTGTGCTCAAAAATAAAATGTCATAAAATCGACTCTATCTCGATAACGGTAGAGTTGTTAATAAACTTTGCTTATTCAATTAATTTGCAAAACTTTTCCATGCGAATCCTCCCGCCCAACTAATTAGCTGTAGTTACCTAATTCCTTTTCTGTCGCATAAAAACCTTCGCTTGTTATCACGTGGGGCTACGGTGACGGCCAGCCCATCGACACCCCATACTATGATAACTTAGGAACGTACTTGTTACCAACGTTGAGGCATAGAAAATAATATTATCGAATTAAAATGACTGCTGTTGCATTTTGGTAGCACATACCATACTTGCTTTCAAACATAGACGTATTATACCTACTTTTCTTTAGGTTGGTATGATCGGTAAAACGTCTACCGTGTTTTTAAATTGTCGTGAAAGCGGTTATGTTACGTGTTTATTTTTGTGTTTAGACTAAATAAATTTAGCTTTTATTTAAATGGGGGGCAAATCTTTAAGAAAATGTGAAGTTTGTGGGGTCAGGCGTGTAAGGAAACTGACTTCTGATATATTTTTCACCAGATTTCCACTTGATCCGAACAGGTCGGTAAACTGATGTTTTTGTGCGATATTTTCATTTTGAGTCGTTACCAGATACTAATTTAACTAGTTTGGAGTAGTTTTTATCGTTTACAATCCTTCATTAAAAAGAAAACATTCTGTGAATAGATTCTTCTTGTAAAAAACTAAGTAACCTAAGACACGAATAGTGTGCGAACAACTTATCGATAATCCCTTTATTTCAGATGTCGATTATGGGTAAAGGTAACAATGAGGTAATGAGGATTTGGAATATTTACCTATACAAAGGCTGAATGAAACTCCAACCTCTGAATATCTACAAGTGAATGTAAATAAGCCTGACAGCTTTTTCCCTTTGTGGGAAGTTGGAGTTCACACTTCACAGCTTTCACAGGCAAGACTCAGTGTTTGCAGAAGTGCTCTAAAAGTAGATTGTAGCTTTATTTACGTTCATAAGCGTAATGTAATATGCCTACGTAAATATAAAACTATCTGTATCTTATCTTTATTATGTAAAATAAAATTATTTTTATATTTTGCATTTATTTTATTAATCCACCTGATTCTCAAAATTTACTTTAACAGTAGTATAGTACAACAGCACGTATCGCACATTTATCGATATCGATAAACAGTAGGTACCGGAAGTGTCGAGCCCTAGCGTTGTTTTTTTTGTGTTGGCAGTATTGACATGTATTTGGTGTGTTGGCACAATGTACATTCTTAATTTGGTTTAAGGCTTGTTCGAGAGTGCCGACTCTTAAAACGTAGTGATTTAATACTCTTTGGTGACGGCTATACATAGCGAGTTCAACGACCTCCATCTCCACGGAATCTATCGCCAATCGCTAATATTTAGGCAAAATTTATCAACTTCAACTAACACATTTAAATAGATAAACACACTTTAGAAAACAACTTGAACATTGATTAGATAAGGTAGGTAAGTACCTAACATATTTTAAATTGATAGTTTTGAAAAGTAGAGTTAGATTTATAATGACCCTAAAGCTTTTTTTCAAATTGTACTAAATAAAACTATGTGCTTATCATAGTTTATAAATAGGACGCGAAATAGCTTAATGAGAAATCAGATACGTCATTCGTCACATACTCATTGGAAAATCCGCCACCCCACCCTAGACATTGCAAAAGCTAGACAAACAAAACTCGACCACTCCGCCTAGGTGTAAGTAGTACCTACAGCGCGTAAACTACAACTACGTTCATACATACATACTATAGCTTCTCTGTATTTACGCGAGACGTCTCTTTTTGACTTGTATCACGTACTACGCCATACACACACACCAATACGATTTACGAGCTCTAACTACTCACTGGTTTCATTCATGTACCGAAACTAGACCTCCCTTTCTATCTCATTCAAGCGTACCTAGAACGACTAGTGTATGAGTGAAACGGCGAATCATTCGATGACACGAAATGGCGTTTGTTGAACCGAACGTCGCCGTGCGTCGTCAGCCGTCGGTCGAAGCGAAGTCTCGCTCCCTCGCGCATTGGCAGAGAACGCGTTAGACTTTCGAACGCAGTACGTACGCGAGCGTGTATGTCTCAATTATTGATGCAAAAGTTCCACGATGGTTGACCATAACGAGAGACTATTACAGGAGTTGCAAACGAAAAGTGGGAACAATGTTTGTGCCGATTGTGGAGTCGACGGTACGTGGAAATCAGTGATTATTTAATAGTGATAATGTTTTCGTTGTGAAGCGTGGTATTTCCATGGGGTGAATAGGCGGGGGGGCGTAAGTGCGTCCATGCTTTGGAGTTCAGTGACCTCGGGAGTAAAATGCTTTCAATGAAAATCAACATAGAATCACAACACGTTTTTGAGCAAGAGAATTAAAATAATCCTTTGCCAAATTTGGGTAACGTAAGAGCGGTAAGGAAGGATATTTACGTGAGTGTTGTCGGTTACGCTTATGATGCACGCTAATTGAAAATTGATTTTGTGTGACCATGCGAACCGGCTCTACTACGTATCTATTTGTCATTGTTTTGTACTTTTTCAATTGAAAACTGACCCGAATGCTTACGAATAGTCTAAGAAGAGGAGAAATTATCCTAAAGCTGCATCAAATTCGCCACCTAAAGTCTTTAATGGTTTCTAGACCCATTTTCTGATATCAAAGCTAATTTTAGTTGAAAGCAGACTCGCTTTTATTAGTGTTTAGTGCATTACACAACTGTTATGATTAAGATGACCAAAACATAGCGTGGTGTTTACGATGTAACAGAGGCCACAGTTGCATGTGTGTGTTGCTGCGTTATGACGTTCGCATCTACGGTTGCCTGTGTGCGTGAGCAACACGGATGTGTGTAGGGTAGGCCCAGCAATGCAGCTTCAGCAATAACGCCAATAACCTATCAGCTGGTCAGTCAATGCTAAACAGACTTGCATATGTAAGCAAGGTACTTACTCTCGGCTAAGCCGTTCACTGTAGCAAATAAGCTCTGCTGCCGATGACTCACCATTTGTTTGGGTGTGACTAGGCCTCTATACCTATAAAAAATTCAATTGCTTTCATGATTGTCGGATGTTGACGTATGTGGGCAGTTTAAAAACGGAAACGGGTAGGTTTTCTTCAAAACATGTATGTTTTGTTTGGCTTATGGTAGAGAATGGCCTATGGTAGTAAAGTGCGCTGTTGAGTACTTGTTGCGCAATACTATTGTTGTTTCAGTTAATTGGTAACAAAAAGCTGTAACTTATATTAATTACTCAAACAAAAAGCTATAATTTATATTAGATACCTGGGTCTGGGTTCGAATTGTGAAGGACTATTAGTCGGCAAACTAAGTCCACCTGCTGTCACTGGGCTCTATTCCACTTAAAAAACGCATGACATGGAACGTAAGGAAATAGAATAGTCTGTCAAGCCATTTCCGTCATTAGAAATAAGCGACAAATAAATAAAAATTGGCGCGAAAGGTTATCGTCCCATCTCCCATAGAAAATATGAATTTCGCGCCTTTTTCTGCTGACAAAGTTGTTTAAATAACTGTCTATACTTTATAAACAGAGCAGTTAAATGTTGCTTTTGTTTTGTTTAAAAATTGGACTACAGTTAAATACCTCACCAACGATAAAGTACTTATCTACAGGTACCATCAGCCGCAAAAGTGCATGGCGATTTTATCAATAAATTAATTCTCCATGCAATTTCGCAGATCACTGTACCTACTACCACCACATCGATGACATTATCAATTGAAATATGGAATAAGTATAAAGTTCTCCAAGTACGTAGGTAAGTTGGAGAACTTTGTATTAAAGATAGTTAAACTTAAGGCTTCGTCACACAGGCGCGTTTTCCGGGCAACATTTTCTTAAAACTAAAATATGTATATTAATAAATAAAAATATCCATAGGTATGTAACAAGCATAATGTGACTTATAATAAATGTGAAGAGTTGGTACAAAGTTGGAGCAATGTATTACTTAGGTTCGTTTTAAACAAAGCTAGAATCAAACTAAACTGTGTACGTATTCTAAAATATCACGAGGTATTGAAGGTATCCTTCAGAAATTCCGATAGCTATTAAGTACACTACACAGTACATAGTTTCGAATCCCTAAATCCCCTGTCAAATAAGACCTAAATCTACTTATAAACGAAAATGAGTAGTAATTATAGTTAGGTAACCTGCAAGTTGGGTTGGCTATAGTTCGTTTTTATTAGCATTAGAAAGAAGGTAAGCGATCTTGACATGTCTTTTAATTGAAAAACGCTTTTTAAAAATCAGTAACTTACACTTATGAAAGCAGAAGAATATAAATGATCGTATTAGATTCATAATTGTTACATATTTGCCGTGATTTATTTTTAAAACATGTTTTTCAATTAAAAGACACATCAAGATTGTTTACCTTTTTTCTAATGCTAAAAAAAACTATAAGTGACCATCCAATTTTGGTCTCGGCGGGAGGTCATTATTTTTAAACTGCCCTCGCGGTGTACATTTTAGGCTTTTGTATGCAAAATGCGCAAACAGTGCACCTGTCACACTCCATTATTTTGTTTGAAATGAAATTGGCCAGAAGAGTTCTACAGATTAGAACTATAGGCAGCTCAATAGTGAGATAGGTTACATAGAGCACTAATTACAAAAAGAAAAATATGGATTACATCATACAGACCTACGAAGTTATTTATTTCAATTGCTCTTAAGTGTAATACAATATTTTATCTTGCTAAAAATTATTATACAAACGAATGTCTATTTATTTACATACAAAACTTCTAGTCTAGACAATTTCATCAGTGTGCGTAAAGCACCATAACCAAAGGTATCACAGGTACTACATTCATAAAAGGCTGGCTATAATTTGTTTTTCAAAAAACACAATTTAACCGAATCACTATTAAAATTTCTAGCAACGAGTACTAGTACCAGAATAAATATAATATTATGTAGGTACAGGTACTTGAATATTCTTGTCCAATTTCATATTATTTCAGAATGTAATAAAATGTGAGCGATTCGATTCTATGGCGGCGGCTAGGTTCCTGTAGGTAACTAGGCCGTTTACATTTAATCAACTTTAATAAGTGAAGATATAATGTTTATCTTGATGTATACTCCTGTACCAACTCCGTGTCTTATGATTTGCGCTTATCACGCGCGTCACCCGATAACGAAATGCCACGCGTATAAACAAATGTTTTCGCTACGCTATACGCTACTACAATCCGAAGTACCTACCTTAACTACCTTTGTTTCATCGTTTATCGGATGAATATGTATATGGATAGCACGTAAGCATTCGTCTCGACCAAACCAGTATGTTAGTGATGGCATGGTGTTGGCTATGGCTTCAGATACCTTGCGACAAATCACATGTGACTTTTGATACATAGCGTTATTTGGTCGACACTCGACAACGTTGTATAAATCGCATGAGGTTTTTCGCAAGTTGTTTGGTTAGGTACATAAATACGCCTTACAGTATACCTATACCTACTGCACTAAAGCGCCTATAAACTATAATGCTAGGCTTTAAAACTTTATGGGCAACTAGAGTTTCTCTGAGAAACTAATTCTAGCAGATACCTAGTGCTCCAATAGAAAGATTACGAAGATAATAGAGTAGAAGATTAAGAAGACAAGTATAGGACAATCATTTTCCCTACGAAAAATCATTAAAAATTATCGTGGAATCTTATATAGGTGACTAAAAGGGAATAATTAAGATATTATTTGAAAATGAAAAGCTTTTATGAGTCCTTTGGTTGGTATGAATCAGGGATGTTGCGGATGCCGATTTTTTGACATCCGCGGATGCGGATGCGGATGCGGATTTTTAAAGGCTCACATCCGCGGATGCGGATGCGGATGCGGATGTCAAGATAGTACCATAAAAAACGTCAAATATTACATTTTAGTAATTTTTATTTCAAAAAACCGGCCAAGTGCGAGTCGGACTCGCATTCCAAGGGCTCCGTACAATAAGTCCCACTCACGCTTGACTGCTCATTTCTAATAGGTTTTTTGGTTAATGACTAAATTACCTAGCAGTCTAGCACTTTCGCCGATGCTAAGACGTTCCTGTACCGACCTGTTCCACATCCGCATCCGCATTACATCCGCATCGATTTTATGCGGATGCGGATGCGGATGCGGATGTTGAAAATAATGCGGAAGTTCCGCGGTTGCGGATGCGGA
This sequence comes from Cydia amplana, assembly GCF_948474715.1. Lineage (NCBI taxonomy): Eukaryota > Metazoa > Arthropoda > Insecta > Lepidoptera > Tortricidae > Cydia > Cydia amplana. Next base: position 12,076,104 of record NC_086079.1, on the reverse strand, counting down.
TGCGGATATTCGCAACATCCCTGGTATGAATCTCGAGGTCACGAGCACGACATACTGGGTGGTTCCAGTGGAACGCTCGCTAGCTCTTGGGAATACATGGCCTACTTAGTCAATAACAAGGTGGGTTATCTACAGATAACCATCTACGAGTATTACATAGAAAACAATAAAGTAAACAATTCTAACGTCAGCCGTTCATTATTTGAAATGTCGTATCGATTTGTAAGGATTCATTAAGTAGGTAAATAAGTTATTTACCTGTTGCTAGAGTTTACTTCAAATATAACATGCTAGAAAATTATGTTCCACATATTACGTAACTACTTCAGTATTAAAGCTATATTTTTCCTGATAAAAAAAATAGATTCGTTGAATCAACACTAAGTATAGTATTACTATCAGAACTATCTTTAATATGACACAAATGCTTATAATTCCTTCCTTTTTCAGACCCTGACTGGGCTTCATACAACCTGGGCATATTCATCTGCATGCGCTGCGCTTCGATCCACCGAGGCATGGGCGCTCACATCAGCAAAGTCAAACACCTCAAACTGGATCGTTGGGAGGACTCGCAAGTGCAGAGAATGAGGGACATTGGGAACATCGTCGCGAGGAACAAGTATGAGGAGCGCGTCCCCCCCTGCTACAGGAGGCCTACGAAGAACGACCCACAGTAAGTATTTGCTGGACGCTCTGTTCCATAACTAGCCAAGTGAAACACCTCAAACTGGATCTTTGGGAGGAGTCGCAAATGCAGAAGATGGGGGACATTTGGAACATCGTCGCGAGGAACAAGTATGAGGAACGCGTCCCGCCCTGCTACAGGAGGCCTACGAAGAACGACTAACAGTAAGTATTTGCTGGACGCTCTGTTCCATAACTAGCCAAGTGAAACACCTCAAACTGGATCTTTGGGAGGAGTCGCAAATGCAGAAGATGGGGGACATTTGGAACATCGTCGCGAGGAACAAGTATGAGGAACGCGTTCCGCCCTGCTACAGGAGGCCTATTACGAAGAACGACCCATATTAAGTATTTGCTGGACGCTCTGTTCCATAACTAGCCAAGTGAAACACCTCAAACTGGATCTTTGGGAGGACTCGCAAATGCAGAAGATGAGGTACATTTGGAACATCATCGCGAGGAACGAGTATGAGGAACGCGTCCCGCCCTGCTACAGGAGGCCTATTACGAAGAACGACCCATATTAAGTATTTGCTGGACGCTCTGTTCCATAACTAGCCAAGTGAAACACCTCAAACTGGATCTTTGGGAGGAGTCGCAAATGCAGAAGATGTACATTTGGAACACGCGAGGAACAAGTATGAGGAACGCGTCCCGCCCTGCTACAGGAGGCCTATTACGAAGAACGACCCATATTAAGTATTTGCTGGACACTCTGTTCCATAACTAGCCAAGTGAAACACCTCAAACTGGATCTTTGGGAGGACTCGCAAATGCAGAAGATGAGGTACATTTGGAACATCGTTGCGAGGAACGAGTATGAGGAACGCGTCCCGCCCTGCTACAGGAGGCCTACGAAGAACGACCCACAGTAAGTATTTGCTGGACGCTCTGTTCCATAACTAGCCAAGTGAAACACCTCAAACTGGATCTTTGGGAGGAGTCGCAAATGCAGAAGATGAGGGACATTTGGAACATCGTCGCGAGGAACAAGTATGAGGAACGCGTCCCGCCCTGCTACAGGAGGCCTACGAAGAACGACTAACAGTAAGTATTTGCTGGACGCTCTGTTCCATAACTAGCCAAGTGAAACACCTCAAACTGGATCTTTGGGAGGAGTCGCAAATGCAGAAGATGAGGTACATTTGGAACATCGTCGCGAGGAACGAGTATGAGGAACGCGTCCCGCCCTGCTACAGGAGGCCTACGAAGAACGACCCACAGTAAGTATTTGCTGGACGCTCTGTTCCATAACTAGCCAAGTGAAACACCTCAAACTGGATCTTTGGGAGGAGTCGCAAATGCAGAAGATGAGGGACATTTGGAACATCATCGCGAGGAACGAGTATGAGGAACGCGTCCCGCCCTGCTACAGGAGGCCTATTACGAAGAACGACCCATATTAAGTATTTGCTGGACGCTCTGTTCCATAACTAGCCAAGTGAAACACCTCAAACTGGATCTTTGGGAGGAGTCGCAAATGCAGTAGATGAGGGACATTTGGAACATCGTCGCGAGGAACAAGTATGAGGAACGCGTCCCGCCCTGCTACAGGAGGCCTACGAAGAAAGACCCATAATAAGTATTTTTAGGGCCTCTGTTCCGTAACCAGTAGGTAAATTGAAGCATCTATGGAATTGCATTCATTGAGAGATATTCGGAACATTGTTACGCTACAGAAGGTCTACAAAAATCTACTCATAATAGATGTTTGTTAGATCTCCGTTACCAACAAAGTGATTTAGAGTTAGACCAAGAAAAGTCTGCAGCGATTTTGATAGCCCACGCAGTGCAAGTGTTATTTACACGTCATAAATTCATAAAAGTTTGACGTTAAAAATGACACTTGCACTGCGTGGGCTATCAAAATCGCTGCACACTTTTCTCGATCTGACTCTAGGTACCTCATGTAGCTCTGGGCTGGAACTAGACTGCTGGGATGATTGATAAAAGAAATAAGTTACATGGGATGAGTGTCATTGCTGCTGTTGCTGCTGGCTGACGAAGAACTTTATTGAGACACGGTTAAATGACACAGAGAAAAAAAGAAGTGCCAAACCGACAGTCATGTGGAAGGACTGCAAGCCACTATGTCACTATTGTGCCACTATCGAGCGGCTAAAAAGTGGACTGAATGACAAATAGCAAGCTTCTCTTATTAACGATCTGGAAATCAAAGTGCTGCACTTTTGCATATGTTTGAAGAAAACTCAAGAAATACGAAAATGCACTTGGTTGGACTTCCCCAAAAAGTTGCAAATTCATTTGAATTGTAAACATTGCTAATTTTGCAGGGTATTTGTAATAGTTATAGTGTTATATTACTGAGTTTTCCTTATCTTTAAACCACACGATATCTATCGTACTGTAATAAGTACCTACTTACTTAATGGTTTTACACAAACAATATAAAACATGGAGGCCGAGAAACCCGCAGACTGCTGACACACGCGATCATTTAATCTAGGCACCCACCAGTGTTGCAGTCAAGTTCACCGAATAAAGGAGAAAAATTGGAAACCGGTTTTTTTCGTACAATCTGCTTATTGAAAGTAGGTCGAGAATGTTGCTTACGAGTATGTCATTTCGGGAATAAAAACAAATGCGTAATACCTCGTTTATCAAAATCAGTTGAATAGTTAGACGTTACGGTGGAATTAGTAGATAGTCGGGTAAAAAAGTAAAAGGTTTAGGTACTACTGGTGCAGTTTTGAGACACCATTGACCAATTGATACTCATATTTCACAAGTTGCGCTTCTAAAATTAAAAAATAAAATAAAAATAAAATTAGATTATTAGATTTAGTAAGACCGTAATAGTTAAAACAAGAGTATTTGTCATAGGAACTTCGAGCATTTCCTGGCGAGTAATCCAATGGCATTTCCTGTAAAGCGTTCTTGACCGACTGACGTGGCGAGTGTTTGTCTGATGCACTAATGGGACCTAATGATCTAAGTTGTTTGTCTTTAGTGTCCGTGGCCGTGAATTGTGCATTGATAGTTGTTTTGTTTATTTGCAAAACAATTAAAACCATAATTAACATATATTAAACATAGAAAACACAAAATTTGTCAGACATTTGGTTTTTACAGGAACAGACGAGGTTTGCATGTAGGTAATCAAAATTATGAAAAGATCAAAAATGATGCTTTCTGAGAGTCTACGCATATTTTAGGAGTTCGTTTTAGTAACAATAATAAAATTATCTACTTCCCAATGACAGTGAAATAATAGTTAAGTATGTAAGTCGTGTATGTAACTCTAACTAATCGCGACCCGCCCCGGCTTCACCTAAACCTTCCTCAAGAATCACTCTATTGATAGATGAAAACCGCATGATAATCTCAAAGTCGTTTTTGAGTTTATCGCGAACATAAATACATACTCACAAACAGACAGACGAGCTGGGGGACTTTGTTTTATGAATGTAGTCTCTCTTTCCTCTTAAAGCCACAGTGCCCAACAGAGAAACAGCGTATGGTAACTACATAAGTTTTTTTTTGTACAGTAGATAATAGGAAAATGATAATTAATTCTTTACTAATCAAAAGTTTTGCGTGTAGGCAGAAACGCCCACAGGGGTGGAATGGATGTGTGTGACTCACAGTCTATTCATGGAAAGCACAAATCACTTGGAGAAAGCGATTGGGAAAACCGAATGTGGTGGTGGGGACTGACGCATATGTAAAACAAAAATATTAAGAAAACTACTAAGTACACACATAGCTGTAAATAGATATATAATATTCGTCGGTCTTTTAATTGGTTCATAAAATTTTAACCCCACACTGATTAAGTACAGACCACAATAACATTTACATGTAAGTAGGTACTATTTCGGTACTAGCTCATAGGCTAACAGGTTAAGAGCAACATTTTTCATATTAGTCGGTAAATTATCCTCAAGGGGGTGAAGGTTCCAGCAACAATATTCGGAGCATCGCCTGAACCCATATTAAGTCTAATCATTTATGAATATCTGTGAATATCTAAATATTTTTTTAATCCTGTTTTTTTAAGTGGCAATCTTCTTAAATTCTCATCAATCTAGCAGCAAAAGTAAGTCAACCCGTTTTACTTCCAGAGTTTTAATCGAGCAATGGATCCGCGCCAAGTACGAACGCGAGGAGTTCTGCCACCCAGAACGCCAGAGCTACCTCTCCGGCACCATGGAGGGGTTCCTCATGAAGAGGGGAAAGGAGGACAACCGCTACCAGCTTAGGAAGTTTGTGCTCAATGAGAGCGAAGACACACTCAAGTGAGTTTAAAAAAAGTTACACTGCATACATAGCTGTGCACCCCATTGGTAGACGTAGATACTTAATGTGTGACGCGAAGATATAAGGTGCCCAGATATTTTGAGCCTTTTTTTATAGCTTTGGCTTTATTTCATACGATGGATGAAACTTCATGATAAGACTTCATTGCGGGGAAAGCATGAAATTTCCCGCGGTGTCTCTAATTGACCAATCGGCGAAATCATCATTTAGCAGAAAGAGATTAAACTGTTTGTTCTATAGTTGCATTATGATTGAATGGGATTTCATTCAAAATGAGATTTAAAAAATATCGAAATGTAAAAATCAAAATTGGTTTACTACAATGTACAGGGTGGCCAACTTAGAGGTATACAACTTTTTTTGCCGCCATTTTAAGTTGGCGGTAAATATGACAGTTATTGCATGAAAATTAGTTTGTGTAGACTGTAGATACGGCAAATTTATTATGAAGCGTTTTACGACGGAACGCGTTTTAATCATTAAAAACAATAGAAACATTAAAAATAACGTTTCCCGGTCGATTAATTTCGAGAAACGGTGACATTGACTGGCCCCCAAGATCGCTCGACAGCTCCTGACTTTTTTCTGTGGGGCTATCTAAAGGGACGTGTCTATGCTAATAGGTCAACGAACCTTCAGCAATTAAAACAAAATATTCGAAACACTGTCGCTGAGATAACGCCAGAAATGTGTGAAACAGTGATGAAAAACGCGATGAAAAGGGTTCGCATCTGCCATGCTGCTAGAGGTGGACATTTGTCTGACATTATTTTCCATGTGTAATTGCTGACCCTACATATTATATTTAACAAGGAATACTTAATATTTTTTTATGTTTTATAGAATAAAATTTTTGGCCACCCTGTACTAGGTAACTACATAATAGCCTTTTGTAGACGTGAAAATTATAACTTTCAATATTCCCAATTTGTCATTATTTTTTCTCTTTCGTCATTTAAGCTCTTGTTCAGTAGCTTAATGGATGGAGACTTGTTAGTTTGACAGTCCCTATTAAATAAGTTACAGTCTCCATGCCAGCTTAAAATGCCTATTTAGATATTTGTTTTCGCTTCCCTGTTAATTTATGTAAATTATCCATACAATTTGTAAAATAAATGTAACGTGCTTTATTATATTACTCTTATAACAACTTTATTATGTCTTACTATAAATGCAAATCTCTAAAGAAAAACTTCTAAACGGATTCAAATTATATGGATAATGTTTTGCATGATATTTCTAACTTCTAATATCATCACAACCATTTAAATTTTCAAACGTCACTTCACTCATTCCCGACATCCCGTCATGATTCATTAATAATCCATATAAGTATTCTATTTTTGTTCACCGTATGTACCAACGGGATGATTGTTACTCTCCAAAAATAAATCTGTTCATATAAAATCACCAACATTGACGATTGTTTGATTCAGATAGGAAAATTAAATAAGAAAACGCTTAATCATTTTTCACTTTAGGTATAATTTATTTAAACACTGCAATGCTAAAACCAATAAAGACTTGCGCGAACATACATGACTAATACAACAAGCCAAAAGCAAAATGTTACGAAACAATTATGATGTAAAACAGGTAACAGATGATGAAATTACAATTGAATATTTTTAACAAAGACTTAACAAAAATAACAAATAATCAGAACGCGGAAAGTGATAAATCTAAAGATGAACTGGCGATTGACTTACCTCGGTTGCCGTGGTCTCAGATTGATAAGAGATTAAAATAGTCAAGGCAAGATAAAACCGTATGTACCTAGGTCAACAGGTACCGCGTCGTGACGTAGTTGATGTAACGAATCCCATCGGAAAAACTCCACGCAGAGTAAAGTAAATCTACGTAAAAACTGTTTAAATATTGACTGTAACTACGTAATTTTGAACTCATCGCCAACTTGACAACCAAGATAACGGCGTCACATTTTGGCACACCCATCTTAAATACCTGGTAAACAACACTATGGGGGAATCTTGTGAAATTGTGACGTCGCGTCGAGTTAGACATCCGTTTAGAGTAATTTTTGTGATGTCACTTAATGGGGCTGCCTTAATTTATTTATATCCTCAAATAGTTGACAAGCGAAAATGTAAATGGCAACTGAGCCGTCAATCTCATCATAAATTTAATGGTAGGTAAGTACCTACTTATAAAATTATTACCTTAAACTCATTGCAGCAGCATTGCAGAATCATGTGAAATCATATTTGTTTTTTTTTAAGTAGGTAAGTCCGTATACTTGTAAGTAATTGAAACGAAAATAATTTGGTGACGTTAGAAAAACAGTTTCAAAGCAGCAAAACAGCTATTATTAAGCTGTCAACTCATTCGAGCCAATGCGGAATACCTAATTTGTAACCATTAGTTATTTATTTGAATTGTGATATAACTAGAAAAACCTGGATCGTACCGCAATACCAACGCTAACTAACTCGTACGCATAAACAGGAAAATTGTAATGTTTCGTTGTATTCTCCTCGTTTTATGGCGCTTGTGTACTCGTAGGTACGTTCGCATAATTTTGATCGTAATGTTATGACAAAAATATTTGCGAGCATTTGAGATTATGAGCATGAAATAGGTGTAAGCACTAAATAAATGTAGCTTGATTGATACAAATTGACAACATTGCGAAATGATAGTGGTAATAATAAATTAAATTAGACCTTAAGGGGCTCCGAGAGTTGGTACTTTGATGATAGTAAACTGTATTCTAAGATTTCTAAGATATATACATACCTACATAGTATAGATAAATACTTTTTCATCCGCTCCACCCTATCCAATAATTATATTAAAATTAACAAATATTACTTTTTAATTAAGGTCTCTAATAAAATAATTAGTTTGAAATCACATCGCATTTGAATTTTTTTTTTCAGAAAATAATAGTCTAAACTCTAAACTCAAAATCTCCATGATCACTTAATAAATTAAATTCAAATTTTCTTACAAAAACGGTGCCATAGACAATATTCGACTCTTTTGTGATGTGCCGAAATTCTCCAAACATATTGTTTTCATTTATAATTAACAAAACACTCGACTGTGAAAGCACTGTAAGCAGAGTTTAAGCAGCTGGACATATACTCGTACTTTTAAGACAAGCGACATTTTATACATGAATGAGCGTTAGAAAATTTGTAAAAACAATGACTTCTTTTAAATATATACCTAATATAACTAATAGAAGTCGTGCTTCTGTTTTGTACCTAAACATTTGTTTAATAACCCAAAAACCGGCCAAGTGCGAGTCGGACTCGCGCACGGAGGGTTCCGCACCATGAACAAAAAATAGAGCAAAACAAGCAAAAAAACGGTCACCCATCCAAGTACTGACCCCGCCCGACGTTGCTTAACTTCGGTCAAAAATCACGTTTGTTGTATGGGAGCCCCACTTAAATCTTTATTTTATTCTGTTTTTAGTATTTGTTGTTATAGCGGCAACAGAAATACATCATCTGTGAAAATTTCAACTGTCTAGCTATCACGGTTCGTGAGATACAGCCTGGTGACAGACGGACGGACGGACGGACGGACGGACAGCGGAGTCTTAGTAATAGGGTCCCGTTTTTACCCTTTGGGTACGGAACCCTAAAAATTGCCGTAGCCTAGTAAAGTATATTTTGAAATGATGTCAATAATGTAGGTCTCGCTACTTATGCCCTGCTTGTCTAGGTATCACCACCCATCAGACGGCTGTAGCCGATCCGCGAGTTGTCTTGATCAGTTTTTCTCTCGGCTTCGCGATCGGATCAAAAACTTTGGTCGCTCGAGGTAAGGACGTGCTATTTAAAATTTAAACTAAACCAAAAAAATAAAAATTTTAATCAACAACAAACAGTTTGAGGTAAACTCTTGGTAATAATAATAAAAGTTAGCATCATACTCATTTCATTTTCATAATTATATCATTTTCATCAATCATTATCATCTTATCACATAATCCTTTTTGTGTAAACTAGAGTAAGTTCTAGTTAATCTATGTGTCCTAATGTAATGTCAGGTAGAGTATAGTTGATCATTGTAGAGGCTTAATAAATTAATAATAAACCTCTACATTATTTCATTGAGTTTTATTTGATTTATTTCAACCCTTACACGTTGAAACAGTACGTACGTATGACACTTTCCTAGAAGACAAGCATACTCTACCTGATCTTACTAAAACACGCAGTCAGCAAAACACGTGACCTGTCGCGAGTTTAACATTTTTTCCCCACCTCAAAAAGTGCACAGCGCCGCTTTAGAAGTTTTCACTTCATAAATATCTACGATGCCTATTCCTCAACCGTTACTCTATCATAATGCCAGTAGAGTCAATATCGAGATATTTTCAGTGTGTTGTTGAATATTTTGGTATCTGAGTGTAAGTACTTTTTTTAAGGTCTGTCTTTTGACTAAAGTGTTCGATCTTTCCCTCACGCCCAGGTATCACGTGAAAGAAAACAAAGAGCCAAAGGGAATCCTAAAGCTGTCGGAATTAAACGTCGCTTTTGCCCCCTTGAAAATCGGCCAGATGAACTCCATGCAACTCACATTCATGAAGGACGGCACCACCAGACACATATACGTGTACCACGAGGACCCAGAAGTCATCAATTGTTGGTGAGTACCTATGATTTTAAAACCGAAGTTCGCAAATCCTGCGAGCCTATATAGGCTTGGGTGCGACTTGCAATCCGGAGGTCGCGGGTTCGAACCCCGACTCGTACTAATGAGTTTTTCGGAACTTACTCGTATGTACGAAATACCTATCATTTGATATTTACCAGTCGCTTTTCGGTGAAGGAAAACATCGTGAGGAAACCGGACTAATCCCAATACGGGCCTAGTTTACCCTCTGGGTTGGAAGGTCAGATGGCAATGGCAGTCGCTTTCGTAAAAACTAGTGCCCACGCCAGTTACTGGGATTAGTTGCCAAGCGGACCCCAGGCTCCCATGAGCCGTGGCAAAATGCCGGGACAACGCGAGGAAGATGATGACCGAAGTTCGCAAAATGCGGACATCTTTCTCTATCACTCTAATTACCTATGCCTTAGTTGGAGATAGATGCCCGCAATTTGCGAACTTCGGTGTTTGAGATAGGCTCTTGAGAAATAGCCGTTATGACCACGAGGTCCGAGCAACTTGTATACTTGTATAGGTATCTAAGGATAATGAGTTGTCACAAAATTTAGAGATGGTGAGTTGGTAATATTTGCATTATGATATGAATACCCTTATACAAAAGTGTGGAGCGAATTAATTCAATTCACTTGAAGCTTTTTTTTCATATGTCGTTCTACCGTTTCGTGCCGATTTCGTGTCCGAGCCCACATGAAGCGTTAAAATTATATTTTTTTACTTGTGGTTATTTTTAAAACGTATGTTTATGTGGTACGAAAAATGCGCCAGTTTTGGAATTTAGCTAAACCTAATGATCTATTAAATAAAAATTAAAAACATGCGAAAAATTAATTTCCCTCGCACCTAAAATGGCGTACCATTGGGTTCGAAAATTAAAAAACACTATTATTTGCAGATAAACCCTACTTTCCATTATAATTGTTTATAAATAAGCACATAATCAGTATTATAATGGTACATGGTACGTATTTATAAGTTAAATTATCATAGAGAGAACGCACTTTTTAATTTTGTCACGCGAAAGCCTTCATTTTCACTCTAAAAAATTGCCACTCATGCCAAATCTAAACGCGCTTTTATTCACGAATAACTGTGATTGCTTCGTGTTTTTACTACCTTAGTCTACCGCAATACGTCAACGAAGGAGGTTTCGCGCTCTTGATTTACAAGTAATTTAGGTTCTCCTCACCGGAAAGGCACTTTGTCACGGTTACTACTCATTTTTATCCATTAAGTAATTTGGTGCTATATATATTGCAAAAAAATCACCTTGTTAATAATCTGTTAGCATTTTGGTATATCTTCATTACTTTTACTTGATGACATTCTAGCCTTAAAGACTATAAAGAAATTTAAAAAAACCGTCGAAAGTTCATTCCACTCCAATTCATCCCTCTCCATTTCTTCCAATATTGTCGGGTGAAGGAAATGAACCAGTTTGGAAGGAAATTAACAATATAATTTTGTATGACAGATGTGATACCTTTTTATGTTTTTAGCCCACAGCCCAAGAGTTATATACACACATACGCTCTTAAATCATAACTCCCATGTTTTGAAACGTATATATGTCCAATTCTCTCGACTTCGTTAGACCGTTTGACAGAGTTTTAGGATATAGGTTCTTATCTATACCCGACACTATGTCATGGGAATCCTGTTGGTTGTGGATATTGCATATAAATAAGCAGATAGGCGCGTAAGTAGGTTTTTTTTTGTCATGGCAAATATTGTAAGTATATCGGATAGATACATCATATTTCCAACATTTTATAAATGCGGAACATTTTGGACAGATGACCCGATTGAAACTTATCTAACGCCTATTAATGAAAAAAATATGCTAATTAAAATACTGAAAACTTTTGATAGTTCTTGAATAAAGCTCAAGAGCGAGTCCTCCGACGCCAGATATTTATGAGGAGGGTCTCACAAAGATCTGCTCCCGGGAGCCTCTTTTTGTGCTAAGTTAAAAATACAGGTTGGCCGTATCAGGGAAATTTCTTGTAACTTTGTAACCAAGGCCAAGCTTTAGAAAAATCTAGAAAGTTCATGAAACAATGGTCCAACACCATCTAGAACTGGAGAGGAGCGTCCTATTCCCACCCCTTTCTGCGAGTTCCGCAAAGAAAGAGCAAGCAGCTCGGAGCGTCCGATTGTGGCGCGCTTTCCTGCGAGGCTGAAAGCCGAGCTTTCGCAGGAGAGTAGACCTTAAATTGTTTCAATGCCCAAATGCAACCGATGCCGAAAGCCGGGCTCCGCAAAAGGTGTTAATAATTTCTTTTAACTATTAGCAGCGGGCACAATCGTGCGAGGTCAAAGACTAAGCTTCAATGGAGCTGACCTCAAACAAGAACCAATAGCCGAATGTATTAAAAAGCAAGGCCGAAGGCCCGGGGGAGCTTCAGATAGGGGCACATTTCCGTGCAAGGCCAAATATCAATCTGCAAGAGAGCAGAACTTTGCTAAGTGAGGCCAAAGGCCGAGGTCCGCATAAACTCTGAAGGCCCAGTCCGTCTGATCACGTTGCGCTTCCATAGAAGACCTAACTTGAGAACTACGAGAGCTTGAAATTTAACCAATGTGATCTCGGACCCTCCTGCGGCTTGACCTTTGCATTTTTCCTCGAAAGTGCGACTTGTTGAGTCTACAACCCTATGGAGTTTGTTATTTATAATACGTATTTTGATTATTGGGGCGTACTCGGCCTTTGGCCTCTATTTACACAGGGTTTTGTGTTTCGTAGAGTACGCTCTTCGATCTCCAATGGCTTTAGAGCTCAACATCGTGTTTGCGGTCCGCTAGTTTGCTTTTTAATACACAACTATTTGTTCGTCTCCAGCTCTGCTGTCCTGCAGCTTTACCTCGGCCCGCCGTTCCCTTTGAAACGGCTTATCATGGTCGTGTCCGAAATATAATATTCTGGCCCACTTCATTATTTAAAAAAACAGCATCTGCCCTTTACAAAGACGGCTAAGTCACATTACCTACATCGATACTGGATACTTTAAAATTATACCTCAGTTCTTTCCCGAATAATATATTTTATCATAAATAACGATTGTTTTTTATAAAAAATTGTAGATAATTTAAGCTTTTTTAATTTCATTTATGTAAGCAGTTTTTTACATTACAAATCTCATTATTATATGTTTCTAGTTCTGACAAATAATGAGACCGAAAACGATTACCGAAACATCGTAAAAAGTATTGTTAAAAAGTAGGTTATTATACTAAACAGGTCAACAGGGTAGATATACTTTTAAAAAGCCAAGATATTTATGGTTCCATCGTTTAAAATATTATCACTTTGATTTTGAGCAATAAAGTTAATTTATATTTAATCTAATTTCATTTCCTTCTATTCGTGTTTCATTACCTTCCCTTGCTTTTTCATTTCCATCTGTGCCTTCATTACATTCCTTATTTGTTTTCCAAAAGTATAACTAGTATATAGGTGCCTTTCTTAAAATAATATACACAATACGTATACACATTCACAATATCAAACTCTACACTGTAACTTCAAAATAAAAAAAATCTCCAAAAAAGTGGCAAATCGGCACGAAACGGTAGAACGACCCATGAACTAAATAGTCTTCGTTCGCTCTCAATTAAAACTTTCAACGTTTCAACCCTATATTATATTCGCGCCGTCAAAAATTGAATTACAAAATACTTTAGACAGTGCCTTGTTTATCTTATTATAACTATTATAATAATTAAATTATAAATTTATTTGTTGGTCTGTGTAGTGACACTAGAGACCATTTCATTAGTGCCTAGATATACGTCTTAGATTGAATGTAAGTAACGTTAAATTTTAACAAGGTCAAATAAGGTATCACACTAATAGTCTGCGGTTGCTGAAATCCCTCGGGAAGGAAAACAACGTTATGTTATCGATTAGGCTGCGGTTTCCTGTTTCGTAAATATTTCATTAAAATTTAATTTTGTTTCTAGATTTTAATGACACTTAGGGCCACTTGCGCCATCCAGGGTTATCCACTAACTCGAGGTTAACCGGTTAAACCCGGAGTTACCAATACAAATGAACTCCGAGTTAGTGGCTAACACTGGATGGTGCGAGTACCTACCCCTTAATTTTGGTTTAAACCCTTTGTTCAGGGGTTATCAACCTTTTTGTGCGTCTAATTTTTATTCTCTTTATCTGAAAGGCATTTTGCGCCCCTTGCCATTTCGTTAGGCTTCCCTAGGGAGCAAGCCCTACTAGATGGGAAGTCCTGTCTTAAGATATATAAATATATAGAGAGAATATTGATGTATAAACAATGGCTGAATGCAGAATTTGCTAAGTTGAATATTTCCTGGGTAGTAAATTATCATCAGCATGTTTAATTAATTTTAAAATTTAAGATTAAGAGTTTTTTTAATTTTAAGATTTGTTGGTTGTAAGTACTAAAATTTATGGATCTTATGGATTCGAAATAAATTAATTGAATTGAATTTAATTTAATAAACGGCAAATTCTTTTCGGAATTAAATAAGGAATATTGTTGCCATTTAGCATAAAATTGTACCTATAATTTATGAACAGCAAATCTAAATAAATATTTTATTGAGAATAATTATTTATCTACAATTTTTGAAATATCATGTAAGTGACATGTATTTGTATACATTGGTAACACTAGGGTAGCTCTTAATAGACAGGAAACAGATGTTCCTTTTTGTAGGTTAGTGTAACTTGAGCCTTGTACGGAGGGCAGGGTAATAAGAGTGCGCATGGCACTTGTTTCAATCTATTGAAAACTCAGGTACAGTCATGGTCTATCGACACGGTCAAAGAACTAAAAATATGTATACGTGAATAGATATTTTAGACCCTTTATCCGTATCGAATTGTTAGACCTTGACTGCATCATCGGCGTACCTGGAACTTTATGGAATCAAGGATTACAGTGGATTGTAATTTGTGTCTAATTCATAGAAACAATTGACGGCTAGTTTTTTTTTTGTAAAGAGTAAATAGGATTTGTTTCATCACTGAAAACACAGGTATTATACCGCCTACCTGGACCTTCATGGGATCATAGAATTCATTATAATTCCTACTAACAAACACTGGGTAATAATATACCTACCTACATAATGTATTATTACCGCTCAGTATAAACTAAACCCAAAAGAGATTAAATAAACCCGTATTCTATGTGCTATGTGGCAGGGACAAATACCTACTTTATTGATATACGCACGTACTATCACATTATTAACAGTAACTTTAAATTCTACATTTAGGTACCATGTATTTACACTAAACTTTATGTAATTGCATTGTTTAACGATTAAAGTCACTTTAACCCCTTAATCAGTCAGATAAGCTGTCACAGCTGTTGTTGAACCAAAACAAACCGAACGACCGCAGACTTTCTATAAATAACTTATTGTTTATATATTCGTTTCAAGGGAATACCAAATCGCTCGTTTGTAAATAGGAAGTTTCACTGGCCAACATGTACCTACGGAAAAATACTGAGACATATTGACAAACAAAATTTATTTGGCATGCAACTAGGCCCCAATAGCCCAAATAGGCCCCGGCTTTGACGCGCCGCCACTGGTATGTGTATATCAAGAGCGATTGCGAGCGACACTGTTTCTCCCAAACGTGTGTTACGTTTGGGAGAAACAGTGTCGCTCGCAATCGCTCTTGCCATATTGAATTCTCAGAGATGCGAGATGGATATACACATACCAGTGGCGGCGCGTCAAAGCCGGGGCCTATTTGGGCTTACATATTTCCACAGACCAACCCCTATAGACCGACCTTATAGGACTACTCGCGGTCATCGCCCGTATGGTGTATAGGTCAAATATAAGATTGTTCGCGCACCGCTCCGATCAGTTGCGCCCAAGGTTACGACCTGTTAGCAGTATGCACGAGTCTAAGAAAATAAATCGTAAACTATTGAATTCATTGGGAAATCATGGGATATTGCAGCGTAAAATGGTCTGGCAAGTCATCTAAGACTTCTACTTACGAAACAGATGGAATAACATCCCACAGGAAAGTCAAATTCATTATTTCATTGAATAATGTTTCTTGTCCGCGGGGTTCATTTTATACTGGTCAGTAAGCAGAGGCGAAGTATGTCCGTCCCTTTTCGTCAACTTGAAAATGCAATGCGCTATCCCTTTCCCTTTCGACTAGTGATGTGACGACGATGGTTTCGTCAGTTGCGGAAACTTCGTGCTTCGTCATACCGTATTGTACCATTTTAGACATAATATATAGGTAATATGTTGTGTAAGTTTTTTTAGAATCTTCTAGGCCAGCGGAGCAGTTAGACCGCATGTCACGAGATGGACCTGATGATGAACTTCAAAGAAGTGCGAGGGAACGCGGTGTTGGTTTGTGATAGACAAATGTTGTATGGGTTTTTTAGAATCCTCTAGGTGAGCAGTTAGGTCTCATGTCACGAGATGGACCTGATGATGAACTTCAAAGAAGCGCGAGGGAACTCGGTGTTGGTTTGTGATAGACATATGTTGTATGAGTTTTTTAGAATCCTCTAGGTGAGCAGTTAGGGTCTCATGTCACGAGATGGACGTGATGATGAACTTCAAGAAGTGCGAGGGAACTCGGTGTTGGTTTGTGATAGACATACGTTGTATGGGTTTTTTAGAACCCTCTAGGTGAGCAGTTAGGTCTCATGTCACGAGATGGACCTGATGATGAACTTCAAAGAAGTGCGAGAGAACTCAAGAGTTGATTTGTAATAGGCATATGTTATTGGTCCATTTGAATATGTTTTCAATACAACCTTCTATGACCTTAATAAAACGGACAAAAGAAAATAATTGTACCTATGAGATTTTGGCGACACTTTTTTCTCGTATCGAAAGAGATTGCGATTCTGAGTGGAAATAATATAAAAATTCTAAACTTTAAAATTCAAGTTCTGAGTACTTTAAACAGAAATGCCCTAATATGTTAAGTAAAAATTTCAGGTACATTGTTAAATTACTCAATCAAATATTAAATTAATCAATATAATTATTAAGTAAGTTTACTCTAAGTATACTAAATTGGCATTAAATTGGTAACAATTTTACCACAATAAATTTCGGTATCACTGGTAGTAGTACCCACTACCTGTAGTGAACATGTCCCATCCCTACGCGTACACGTGTTAGCGCGCCATGTTTGGAACGACCAATCGCAACGCCGTGAGCACCCCTCCCGCACCTCACAGTTTGGTGATTTGCGTCGGGAACAAAATGGCCAATATTAGGTTTCTATAGGCGGTGTTCTGTGCATATTTCCTTTACAACTCTGCTCAAACGTCCAAAAACAGACAAGCCGGTGGGAATCGGCTTTTATGGACGCGCCGCCACTGACAAATTTCGATTTTTGAAGTTCGCGGAAGTACAATCGTAGAGAGCTCGGCAACGATGAGAACCACACTGACTTTCCGGTCTGTGGTTAACTGGTTACTGACGTCAATTATAAGGCTTTTAATTCGTTTTAAGACGTCAATTAATTTGTTTACTCAATCAAGTATTGTTTAGAAATAAAATGTGATTCATTTTAAACCACTACACGTTCGACGACTTTCGTCTGCTTTACGAATAAGGAAACAATTACCTAAACAACCTGTTGGCAAATTTCTACTTACAAAATACCTGGAAATGCTTGATGACTTGATGAGTCTATCGGAAATTAGGCTACTATGCGGTCTCGATAATAGGGCAACCGAAACTGTCATATACTTAATTACTTATTTACCTCTACTTAATAAAATATTTTAAACAATAATAATTATAATAATTTAGCCATTTATTTCCAATAGAAAACGATACATGATGCATGATTCATTATAAAAAAACATTAATTTATACTATTTACATTTTTCAGTAAATTAATCTAATTAAGATCTAATTTTATGTAACTATTTTTTTTTTTCGATTATATTATATGTACATTTGTTATCTTATTGAAATATTTGTTAATTTATATTGCGATTATAATAATTTAAATTGGATGTCCATTTATGGACATAGGCCTCATTTTAAACAAAGTGAAACTAAATCTAACATTAACAGATGTAATCTTGAATATATTTAGTCTAAAAGGCGGGTCCAGGACATTAAATATATAATGCTTGATTAAAATAATATTGTAACCTATGAAACCACACTTTTTTACACGCCGTGCGTTATCGTTGCTTATAGTACTTCGCAAATAGCCAATAAAATACTCAATATTTCTTCCAGGTACATGGCAATACGCTGCGCGAAGCTCCACCTCCTCCAAGTCGCGTTCCCCTCAGCACCACAGTCAGACCTAATCCTCCGTTTGCCCAAGGACTTCGCCAGAGAAGGTTGGCTCTGGAAGACCGGGCCAAGGTCTTCAGACGCCCATAGGCGACGCTGGTTTACATTAGATCAGAGGAAGCTTATGTACCATGATGAGCCTTTGGACGCTTACCCGAAAGGAGAAATCTTTATTGGTATGAAATTTATTTTCTCTCTTATTTTGTTTATTTGCTCAAAAATAAAACATACTACTTCTCCGCATAACCACAAATCACCAGAATCACAAATTTTATATCAGCAAAAACATCGTAGGGGAAAGCATAGAACCTTCTGGGACGCCAGCGTTTATCCCCGTGCTTTTGAGGCAGTTGTCTTCGAAAGGATCTCTTATTATGTCTGGCGGTCGGGACAAAGCCGGCCAGTCGGCAATCCACTTGGGCTACGGTTTAGATGGGAACTTCAGGGAAAACTTTGATGCCAAACCTAATCGAATGCCATTACTATGTTTATGCACTTTCACAATGTTTCACATTAACTCTAACAGAAAACAAAACGAAGGTTATGGGAAATTCTGCCAAGGGCTGAATGTAGACCTCTCTAGTTCAGTCTGGATTAAAATAATGCCGTTGAAATCAAGGTAAAAGATAGTACGTTCCTAGTAAACATACGTACTTGTAATTTGAACTTGAACTAATACTATTTTCAGGCCACGAATCCAACGGCTACTGCATCAAAGTGTCCAACACCGGCAACGGCTGCAAAGAAGCGCGCTTCTCGTTCCAACTCGTGACGCCGGAGCGGACGTACTGCCTCGCGGCCATCTCGCACGAGGAGCGCGCCGGCTGGCTCGTCGTGCTGCAGCAGGCCATCAAACGGCCGTTGTCGCCACAGGACTCCACTAGTGAGTGTTTCACCATTGTTTTTCTTGTTGGAATCAGATGTGTACAAGAAAAACCAATATAGACTCTTTTTGTCTTAGCAATGGAGTCCAAATCCTGCCATACCATCACCGGGTACCTATAAGTTGGTAGTTCCTCGTCGCTGTATAATATATCGATACTGAGCCTTATAATACTTGTTTCAGTTGAGGCGACACTCGTCCGCAAGCGCACCACGTCGAACTCCACAATGAGTATATTCTCAGGAAGGTAGTCGCACTGTCCACTCTTATGCCACAGTCGTAAGAGGGACCGATGCCGCACATTTCCAATCAATATGATTATTTCGTATTCCATTCGAACCTGGAATATTTTTCAATCTTTTCTAATTTTTAAATGAATATTTTAGTGTAAGTTTGATAACAAAAATATTTATTTGATTTTATAGAATTTAACAATACATTTTATAGTCGTTATTGATTTGTATTAGATTGAAATTGCCAAATTATACATTTGACGTGTACTTTTATTTAAGACATTTGTATAATAATAGACGAATTAATTATAACAGACTAAGAAGTAGAGTAATTTATAAAAGTGTCGATTAAAAACAAGATGGCGCTGTACGGTGTTGTGTATATTAAAATACGGCGTTATGCAGTGGCATCTAGTGATTAAGGCGATATTTTCGGTATAAGTACGTCTCCACTTCTTTAGTCTATTATAATATTTATAATTCATCTTACCCTATATGATATAATATAATCATATATTTCAGATAACTATCAATATTTTGTCTTCGTTATTATGTTTTAAAGTCATGTGTTTACATAAATCAAGAATGTATGCTGTTCGTATTTAATACAATGATGACTGAATGTTAAATTATTATCATTTTATTGTTTAACTCTCATATTAGTGTAGGTATATGAACGTGTTTGCGTACACTTAGAGAATACTGGCTATGCGCACAATCTATATGTTTTACTTAAGCTTTATCTTTATCAAAATAACAATACTTAATCAATAATCTTGCACTTTTAAACTATGTATAATGTTCGTTCGGGTCTATATTAAATCGTATTAAACTGTAAACTAAACATAATAGTTATATTAAATAACTGTGCTCTCTTCTTCATGGTTAAAAGACATACTACAGGGAATTTGTATATTGAATAACTTTAAATATACGTAGTTATGTAATAATGGGAGTAACACAAGTAATTATGAACTCAAGTAACTTCACTGACATCTTACATTTGAGTAACAACATCATAGTCTATAAAAATATGGACGTATCTTTGTTAGTGATATTCCTCATCATAACTAAGATTAAGAAACAATAATCATCATATTTATAAGGATTAGGCAAGTTTAACGTCGTGACCACCTATTTATATCAAAATCAGCGCTTTATTTTTAAACACTGAGCTTTAATTTCAATATTATTTGTGTTATTTACTATAAAATTAAAAGGATTATCACAGTTCTATTAAAGTTGTAAAATTATAATGGTAATAGAAACGGAGTGAAAAACAATGGCGCTCATCCGTAAAAAATAAAGGAAAATTAATAAAACCTACAAATTTCAAAACATCGTAAGTCTAGTAGCCTGAATAATACAAACACAAAATCATTACGATCAGTTTTCGAATTTTTAAATAATGGTTATTTAAAAATTCGAAAACTGATCGTAATGATTTTGTGCGAGTTTATACAATATTTGTACCAATTGTACCCTTAAAAGTGAAGGATAGTGTATAGTCAATATTTATATCATTTGAATCAAATGAAATTGATTACTTGATTTATGTAATTAGCTCAATTTTTGGCTCTTTTAAAACAAATGTATGAATTAGTAATAATTGTTTAAGTAACTTTTTTCGTCTCGTAAGATTTAGTACCTACTGTAAATCTGAGCAATAAAAATGTTTTAAATAAATTAACAAGCAATGCTTGCAAAATGTTTAGCTTTTATATGTGCTTGTCTATATGATTTGTTATAATAGTGCTAGGTAGTGTGCATTATAATGGTTAGCCAACAACGTTTTATTAGAAAAAATCTAATTAATTTCGCTAAATTATTGTTGGTACAGCTATTAAAAAGTTATTAGACAAAACTAGTTAGAAATCGATACATAATCGACTTTTTGTAGTTTAGCTTAGCAATACTCTTTTGTTGTGTTAAAAGTTCGTATAAAGTGTTCTGACTAAGTTATTTATATAATCATCACATTATAATAAGCCGATTAAAAATCAAAGCTAGGAGACTACCAAAAATAAGGTAGGTTTAATATTTTTATTATAAACGGTATACTATGTAACACTGACGCAGGAGGAATAGCTTAAATAAGTAGCATAGAGTGTATGAATATGATTCATCTAGGTAAAATTCGACTTCTGTAAAAAGAGCTCCGAAGCCATGCAGCATGTTGTACGCTCTTGGGAGCTTTTTTAATCTTTGTCGTCTTGTGGAGTTGTGGAGTGTTGCGTGATTGCATTGTAATTAGGAAATTCTAGACTAGCACTTATCACCGACAATTAGAAGGCTATCGGTTTGTGTACATGGTCATTTAGTAAAAATACTTAAACCTGACGCAACACGTGGCATGCTGTGACAGAGATCATCTTGTTTTTGGACGCACGTGTAGAATGTGACTAACTGTTGACATTTTTCTTCAAATAATAAGAAACTCGATGTCACGAAAATAAATCGATTTAGAGACAAATGTTTGACTTAAGTTTTTTGCTTGGATCTGCAAGTAATCTAACGAGTAAAATGTGTTCAAAGCCGGTTTTGGATATATGTATGTATACCTATTGTAAAACTAAACTATTGGTCACTATGTATCATTAGCTTAGTTCTGTAGCTAAGCTAAACTGTAGAATATTTTAACTGTTTTTTTCGCTTAGTATTTTTCCGAAACTCGTCACGAGTCATGTAGACAGAGGGCCTACCGTGAACAACGAAATACGCAAACTGCGGGCATCTTTCTCTTTCTCTTAATTAAGGCAATTAGAGTGTCAGAAAAAGATGCCCGTAATTTGCGAACTTCGGAGTTCGCGGCAGGCCCTGAGAAATCAGCATCGCAGTAACTGCGTACCTATACCAATTAGTTTAGAACTAAGCTAATGTCCAAACCATTAATTTTGTGAACTAGTAATTTAATTACATTGAATCGCAATAACTTTCTACATATTTACGTAGCTACAGTTAAGGCGTAGCTTTACAATTTATTATCAAACTAGCCATTAGGTTTAGTAACATAGTGAAATTAAATAGTTAAAAGCATTTAGACAATTAATTTAACCACAAGAGCAAGTAATGATTCCTATGTAATGTACAATTTTTTTTACTGTCAATAGTAAGATTTTCTAGTTTTTATCGAGGACATAAAACATCCGTCTTGGAATTGTAATCAATAAACGCTTTGTGCAGAGGCAAGTAAATAATAAAGAATAGGTAATCTCTGTACAATATATATAGATGGCGTGACATTAGCAAAATTTCAGTTTCAATATTTTTTTATATTGTGCTTTGACGTCTGTTAACTGGGTGAAGATAAATAAAAATATAGCCAGTTAACTCATAATATAATTTTACTAATATTTTTATATTAGGTATTCCTTTACCACTACGACGGTTGAGTGTGACTCCCTGTGAAATAACCCACATTCCCGTTTGTACGTCATAACGCCATCTACATTCTAATTCGCCAATCAATATTGAACTAATAAAATTAGAGATTATGGTTTTATTGCAAGTATTGCAACGCCATAGATGGCGTACCTATTCATGTATAGATACATGAATGGCAAATGCCACTTAGTACAGAGATGTCCAATCTCATAGTTTACTCGTCTTTGACGCCGTATAAACAGTATCCCTATAACTCATTTGCCACAAGTAATTCTAAGTTGAACGACCGTATGTGATGTGTGTAAACCCCCATCTAGACGGACCAAGAACTGGCATGCGATTTTCTTCATAGCGGTATTTGGTCGATCGACTTGTACTCTGTAGTTAGCAATGTATCGAATATTGCATGCAAGTTCTTGATCCGTTTATAAGGGGTTTATGTCTTCATTACCGCTGCATGCATTTCGCGATTTTTACAGTCATGTTGGGAACGAAAAAAATTGTGTGATGTGGCGGGAGGTCCGTCCATACAAATTTTCTTTTCCCCGCCCGGCCGTTAAAAATTACGTTACTCAAGCAGCTTCGTTTAGACTAAACCGTAACATTATGTCTTATATCGATTGCATTACTTAGTTATAAGTTTAGAATTATGTATTTAAAAGAAATTTTACCAAAACATTGCCTCGCTTAAGTTTTACCTACATTACAATTTATGATTTGTTGTAAATAATTTAAACAATATTGTCTTTTGTGCTCTAGCATAATAATACATTTACTACTACTAAAGTATTTATAAATAAACTTTTCACCGGCTACTATCATGTTTTATTTGAAGAACTCAATAATCTTAAATTCCGCGTCTTTATTATGTATTTTCAGCATTTAGTGTGATATAAGTGTAGATATAATTAAGATACTAAAATTGACTAAAACGTTTAGTTATGCATAAGTAAGTAGGTATAGCATCCGTGTGTCATTGCTGAATTATACCTAATCTCCTGACACCCAGAAGCATTTGTTTTGGTTTTGAATTTTAGTTACTTAATGAAAGTTCAAAATATTTTTGGAATACGTATGTACAAAAATTTGTACGTAGGGATTTAGGAGGTTAAAGAAATATGAGGCCAGAAATGTTTAATTTGATAATTACATAAATAAGAATGGGTTTAATTGATCATCTTAAGACAGTCTACGCGTGGTTTAATAAATCAAGTCTGTGTGTAATAAACCGAGTAAGCAGTAATCGTACATTTTGGTCCTTCGAAGTCTTCGAACCGGATAAATGAACTTAACGTTTCATAGAGAACGTAATGAGAAATAAAAATAAAAATAATTGTACTTACAAGAAAATCTTTAGAAATAGTCCTCAGTTTTTATAAATGGTTGAGCAATTACGAGATTCCCTGGGAGATCTATTTTTGCGGATGTCAAACACTTAATTCGTGTTTGTTTTGTCAGGTTCGCCGCGTTAACGTATTGGGTTACCATTTCACACTCCGCGTCGGCTTTCTAATATTGTATTTCCTTCCACTGTCACTGTCACCCTTAATGTTCCCAAAATTTGAATATAAATAATCGTTTTTTTTTCGACTGACCCCGAAGAGAGAGTTGATCCAAGTAGAGATAGGCAGGTAATTGAGGTAGTACTACAGCAGGTAGTTTAGCTTTCTTGAATATACTTAACCCGATTTGACACGTAGGTATATAAGATAGATTAAACTGGCCGCCGTTGAAAGTACATAAAAATACATAGTATTATCTACCTTCTTTTCAAGTTTTTAAATATATACATATTCTAATATCATTTCTATATACCTAAACTCGCCTACATATTTCTGTAATGGTTCGCCATGTAACATGTTGTACATACCTACTCACTTGACTAAAATATAAAATTGCTTACGTATATTATTGATGTAAATTAATACGCTTGTAACACAAAGTGGCGCTTTAAATTCTCTTTGAAGTTTGATATTGTTTGACAAGGCCCTACTTAATTTTAATAATTTTTGCCATGTTTTTGAACTAGAAATCAGATAGGTACTACAATGACGTCGCTTCTTAGTCGATTAATTGCTGTTGGTAAATCCGTCAACTGTCTCAAACGCCGAGGAAACCAATGGGGACCAGTGGGGTCTTACTGATAAATGAACTTAAGTCTTATGCTGCAAGAATTGTTGAGCGCCACTATTTATATCCTTAAACTGGGGTCTAATCTCAACTTTACTTCAATCAATAGAATCTAGCCCGTCTATCTGGGATGCATACCTAAACTTGTTTTTGCTGCGGTTTCCTTATGTATCGTCATTGCAATGGCACGATACGACTAAGGTACGATACGATACGCTCCATTGAAGTACCGTCACGCCTTCTTTGGAGCCCAACTGCCCTCGACAAATAGTCTTGAAACCCAAAAAAATCTCAAAATAAAAGTAGAAAATATCATAATTTATTAAATTTAGACATCTTAGGTACATACATAAATATTTTTATTTATCGCTTAATATTTTTACTTAACCAATATACCAATAAGTTTTTTTTAGTTACGAGTTGTTAACCAAGTTGTCAGAATAACTTCTCATTTCGTAGTAATTATTTTTATACCCATAATTATTACTGTAAGGGGCTGGGTTGCAGTTTGGTTCGTTCGGTGAGCCCTCGTACATTTTGTCGTCATAGTCCTCGTTGTATTCCTGCCGGTAGTCGCAGTTCATATTCTGCACGTTTTCTGGGGGTTGGTTGGTTCTGTTGTCAGGTTGTGTGACGCTCCATCGTTGCGATATGGAGCAGCTCAGGGATCCGCCGTGCTGAAAGGCGAAGGGCCATGCCTGGAATAAAAGTTTAAACGATGCATTAGATACGTAATTCCTACCTACTTAGTAGAGTTATAAATATTTTTTATAAAGCCTAACAAGTTTCTAAACACTGTTAAATAGGTAGAGAATAGGTCTTTTTTACGCCACTTTTCCGGCTCTACAATTTAGACCTAAAAATCCTAACCCCACACTGCTTAGGTAGGTATTTACGTTCCAGCATGCCCTTTACTCTGATTGTTTCAATGGCGACCTAAACCATCTTTTAGAGAGCCTTCTGCGAGTAGTTAAGCTATAGGTATTTAGCATTTTATCCGAGTCCCATCATCAATTCATCAACCTACTTCTCGCAAAATGTCTAGCCAACATGTAGCATAATTGCAAGTAGGTACTGTAGGTACCTACCTACAGTACCTACTTGCAATTACTACTACTGTCAGACATACCTATGTCTGACAGTAGTGGCAGGTAGAGTGGAGCAGATTATTACAACACATACCTATCTACACACGTAACTAGGTATACCTATCAGCTTAAAGGTTAACGATAAATATTTAAATGATCACCATTCAAACAAACGACACCCCAATGACCCTAAACCGAGGACCCCCCAAATCGTCTAAACCAAGCAAGTGTGAATCCGTTTATTGCACTTTGACCGCACTTTTTATGCACAAACACTCTCTCAACATCGACACATGTTCGCATACGTGCACAAAATATTATTTTTATTATACACCTTTATAATTTGTGAAACATTGTTTACAGTTTTTTGTCGTTTTGTTGTTGATTTATTCCACCCTTGAGAGAATTACGTCAATCTTTCAAATATTTTGCAATATGTATGTCCTAGGTAGACAGTAGACACAAGGTATGCAATAAATACGATTTTTTACGCATGTTATGAACCCTAATGTAATAGAGGATGGTTCCAATGTTGGATGGTAGCATGCAGTTATTTTTCTACCGTTTACTACGTTACTTAACGGAGGTAAATACATAAACAGTATAAACACCACAATTAAAGAAGACTAAGTGAGACAAAGGGGTAAGCGAAACAATAAAACTGGAGCATCAGCGTCCGGAGATAAATTTTATTTATACCAGAAACAGCTGCAAACTTTTGGTCAGCGCGCGTAAAACGTTTGTTGTTGTAATCTTTTTGTTTCTATCTTCGTCATTCCGGGTCCTGAAGTGTTTATGTCGGGCGGAAGGACTTCTTTAAGTTAAAAAATGTTGTCTGTTTTCTTTGGGCCTAGGTTATTTGGAACACACAAGACGATTGCGTATCTTTTGCCGAAGAACTATAGGCATGTGTGGCTTTAATTTGTCACACTTATCAGGTGACATTGGTCTATCGATATTGTTTTACTACTATTCAATACCTACGGCAAAGAATCAATATGAAATATATTCTGTACCTATAGGAGCAATTTTAAATACTTACCTACAATTTTTTAACAATAGATGTTTATTTACAGAAATACAAATTACAGAATAAGGGGTCTCCTAATATCGTACCTTCTGTCTCGGCATAAGCGAAGAAAATAAAAAGATACAGCTGAAAACTTGAAAGTTTTTTTTTGTAAAAAAAAATTCGCTAGATATTATTTCGGGTAGGTACTGAGGGTATATCAATATGCCGGATGAAAGGACTAAGTTAAAACATGTTTATTGCTCTGGTGAAGTGGTGACTGTAATACGGAATAAGTATCTAATTTGGCAAACAACGATTAATGCGATAGATGCGTGGAATTATCATACTACTCATACTACGCTCTGTCACAGAATAAGTAATAGTATTATCATGCTCTGTGCAGTCGGATAAAACGCGTTCGCACTGAATAGATAGGTTGCGCCGAAAATGTGGTCCTTACTCCTCAGCTAATGCTTCGGAGCCTAACCTCTGCTGAAAGTGCGATAGATACCTTTTGCCAACTAAGTTATTTTCGCCACAAGCATTGTTGATTAATCGAAACGTTTTTATTCCACATGAATAAAAACCGTGTCTATAAACGTCAGCCCGCGGTCCCGCCCACATGTCGGACGGGATAATTGTCGACGATTTATTCCCGTCACACTTGTCATCTGCTAATTCGTCGGCCACGCCACTGTAGCGCAATGAATCAATGCATACGCTGACATGCGAAATATATGGACACGGGTTTGGGTGAAAGGATTTATGACAGTAACGAAAAAGAAAGTAAACAATATATAGGTACTAGTGACCCGCCCCGGCTTTAAACCTTCCTCGTTGCGTAGTAGTTTTAAAGATCTAAGCATACATATAGGGACAGATATACAGCGGGAAGCGACTTTGTTTTATTGACCGAAGCGTAGCGAAGGTCTACGTTTTGACTCGGGCATTTTGCTATTGTATGTCCGGATGTTCTCCTCTACAGGTCGCAATTCTTAACCGATTTTCGTGAAATTTTGTGACCGAATTCTATGACTGAATGAGAATGAGTAGCTAAATTTCGTCAGTTTTAGTAAGTACTATAATGGCGTATTTTGCAAACGTTCGCTTTTTTTGTTTGCATCGGCAGGTCCCTGGTTCCATCGCCAGTAATTGTATACTGCTACATAACTTTTTGTATTTTTTTTATACTTAAATTTCGTGTAGTTGTTTTTTATTTTATTTTTTATTTTGAAACAATGAAAAATTTCGTATTTTTTATTTATCAAGCGCGGGTTAAGCGTATTCGTTTAATATTTGTTTGTAGCTTTATGTAGTTTTTAATTTTTTGTTTATATTAGGTACATGTACTATACCTATATTTTAATAAATATTTTTGCCATACATTTATTCAATTTTAAGCTCTGCTCGCGAGGTCTACAGCTCACAGAGCCACTAGTACTATGTAGGTACCGTAAAATGGTCCTACTTTGCTCCAAAATTGGCTCCACTTTAAGGAAATGTTGAATATTTTTTAAACTGTTCTTTATTTAAATATTCAGACAAATTGAATATGAAGAAGAACATCTCATGTGACATATTTCATGGGTAAAGCAACTTTATGAAATTTTGTTTTATATAAAACGAAGCTTTGAATACGGGGCACAACATAATACTCATTGTTGAGGGTATTTTGCTCCTACCTATAGTTCACTTAGAGGTGCAAAGTCACCCCATTGTGCGCCAAATTAATAGACCCCGCCAAGAATAGAGATTTTATGACTAAATTAGCAATTCATAAAATACCTATATACAATTTCGTTTATCTGAGTATATAAATAATAATATAGAAATATCATGGTTGGATATAATAAACGTTAAGTCATTTTTTTAATTGGAGCATAGTTACCTAATACCCACCAAGGAGCAAAATAGGACCATTTTACGGTAGTGATTTTACATTGAATATTGAGGACTAGCTGCAAAGGCTAGCTAAAATTGACTAGTTACACGTTAGTGTTAGTCTCGTAACATTCTTGTTTGTATGGAAATAATTGAAAGTCCATATGTTAAACGTCGTCGCTCGTGTCGCTCGCTAAACGCCAGGCTGTCGTCGGGGATTACGCGACACGTTCCACGAAGGTGTCGCGACGTGATCGATTGGCGGATTAACACTTCAAACGCCAGATTTACAACGTTTACTTAGTGGTTTTTGGAATGTTGGTTAGATTATCTAATTTGCAAGCGGTAGGCGCAAGTGTACCTAATAGTGTATTTAGTGAACTACCTCCTAGCCTAGTTAGTAGTTAGCTAGTTATTAGATACTTAACCCTTAAATGCATGACTTTTTCTTTTTACCCGAAATTAATATATGTATCACATAATTGTTTGCCGATTCTAGGAAAAATAGTTAAAAAAAAAATAACTTCGATTTTCACTGCGAAATCAGTATTAGAAGTTGAATTGGCTATTAAATCATATTTATGTAAATATGTAATTTTCAGTAATAGATATATGATTTTTTTTACTACCATTAGAAAGGTAGGTACACTATTTGTGATATACCTATGATAAAGTTTTTAAATATAAAATGATTACAAACCCCGAAAAATCTGCCCAAAATGACATACTAAAAATCATCACCTTCCAGGTTTCTCCAAGTTTTCCGATATTCCGTCTATAAACAAATGTAATTTTTATAAATTAAAATACTGCGTAAATTTATGTAAATGAATCGGAAAATTTATTAGTTTTACTATTGAAATAATATATAGGAACAAATAGAATTTGTTTAACCCTTAATCTGTGAGCTGTCGAATGCTTTGTAGACATTTGGCAACACTAAGTATGCATTTAAGGGTTAAGGTATCTTTTTCCAAGAATTTCTTATAAATAAATATAGACCTCCTTTGTCTCATTGTACAATTTAGGAAATGGGCCTGGTGATTAGGGTTAGTGCGACAGTGCCAGTTGCGTTACGTTCGCTACGGAGCGTAAACGATTGGCATATTGGCTACGCACCCTGAGATCAGTTAGGATAGGTATAGGAACCCACGAATGTGTAGGTAGGGTAAGTACCTAACGACTACATACTTTTTCCACTTTCAATAACCTGGTCTGGCTGCAGGTACTTAGCATGCAGGCTGATTAGATATGGTGTGTGCGCTGAGACTGCTGAAAGGAGCTTGTGCAATAAGGCACGAAGGTGCAGTAGGTATGGCGCAGCCAGCCTTAATGTGTGCAGTTTTGACCGTTTGTTGTTGGGGCTAATTGATGGTACGGTAAATTATGTACTTAGCACTCTTACAGGCTGATTGGGCGGGGTGTGTTCGCTAAGCTTGCCTCGGCAGTGGGGCGCGAAAGTGTGCTATGTAAGTGGATAGGGGAAACTGGGGAGGGTTGATCACCCCTTTTATTTTTAGCAAAAATTTTCTTAACTATTGGCTGTTTTGAAAAACTTTATAGACCATACGATTCAGAATTTATCTGTTCATCAATAGTTTGAATTAGAACAGATTTGTGCAATAAATTAGACCATTATTTAATGAAAACCCATACTGTAGACTTTTACCATGTGTCCCCTATATTAGGGAGACTTGTTTACCCCTAATTGGGAGCCTTGATCCTAGGGGGATCAAGTGTCCCTGGTTCTTGGGACACATGGTAAACAGATTTTTACCATGTCTCCCCATATCAGATTCTCATTTACTATATAACTCGGATCGCTATTAGTAATGCATCTAGAATTTGGAAAACACACAGCAAACATATATATATTGTATCTTCCATACTTTGAGGTTGTATTTCCGGTTATCAGATGTGTTAGTCCGATGGGATCAAGTCTTCCATATTTGGGGACACTTGGTAAAAAGATTTTAAGCGGAAATGCCATACTTCGAGGGTTGTATCTACATTAATTTATTAACTTTACCTACAGGAAATTAATATATTAAGGTATGAAACACATAATAATCCATAATCTTATGATTTTAAAATACAATGTAATTGTATTTTCCATACAACAACATAAAATTTGGAATCAATTTTTGTACCAACAAAAGTAAAAAAAATCAGAAATTAAAGTTATAAACAAAAAAAATTCTTGTAACAAGCAAGCTAAAGCTTTTAAAGTTCTTTTTAATGTATTTTTAGCTTCAGATACAGCATATTTTTATTTTCTACTGGTTTTTTACCCTTCTCTGGTCGTTATTATTTACTAAAAGTTTATAAATTTACCACGCACGTTTTGAGGACGGTGCTTGAGCTGCATAATCCTAAAATCCTTTCTACGGACCGTCGTCGGTTCTATAGTATAAAAGTTCGGAGGGCCATTGAAATTGCATCTCATCCGTTAAAACAAATATCGTTCGGTTGAAAAACCAAATATAGTTATGAGTGTTGTTTGTCGATCCCGGAACATCCCTAGTGTGTAAAACGTTTAAGTTGATAAATAAGACCAAGTGCGGATAGTTCGTAAAATGTCGATGTCAACTTTAGTCAGTCTTTTCCGAGACCACGGGGACAATTCCGTTTTCGAAACGTCGGAGGTATAATTGAAAACTAAATTATACAATTAATAAACAATAATGAGTCAACCTTGAAAATTTTAATCAGTGTTTCTCTGGTCGTACTTTCGCGGCATGATTTCCAAAAGAAAAGAAAATATTTATGATAGCTTATGAATCATTTTGTAAGTAGATTGATTACAAGGTGTACTTGATCCATGTGGGGGTGACATGATCCCGGAATCATATCTCCCCTGGAGAAAAAGACTAAGTCTCCCCAAACATAGCAAGATTATAAAACGTGCCGTACTCGAAACTTGTGTTCGCGTATTTCAATGTAATCCAAGTTAATCATCACTTCAATAAACAATAAATAAAATAAGCACACTCACTAACATCATTTCCATCCCATGCTATAAAATAAATCCACGTAAAGCTTACCGAAAATGTAATATAATACGCAGAAAATCTTTTACCGTCCGCCATTTTTAAACCACTGACTTCTTCGATACAGCGCCATGACAGAACGTGAAGTTAGGAACGAATGAATGAGTGTTACTAGCGTAAAAAAATGTATTTCGTTTGGTTTAATAAAAAATGAAGTTTACCAAGTGTCCCCTAGGGATCGACCCTCCCCACCCTCACCTATGTATGAAGCGGCTAGTCGTAATGTGTCCAGTTTTGACAGTTTTATTCGGTCGCTATAAAAATCACTTACCAGGTTGATGGGGCGGGGTGTGTGCGCTGAGCGCGGCTCATGCAGTAAGGCCCGGAGGTGTGCTATATATGACGCAGCCAGCCTCAGTGTGTCCAGTTTCGATAGCTTTGTGTCAGCCGGGACCCAAGGAAGGGTGGTTTTCAACCTGCGAATATTTGGAAATTAATTATGTCTTAACTTATGTTACTTTTTATTTCACGTTGCTGTTTATTAGCCAGTAATTCGTAGGTACTTCGACTGATATGTATTATGTAACAACTTATGTATGTACTTAATTACACTAATGTCAATCCTAACCTTTAGATTTTTTATATTTTCTATAATAGTGTAAATAACCAGGTATATAGTGGTTATTTTCCTTCGTATTTTTACGGAAACGTACGAACGTGACTTGCTATTTCAGTCAGTATCGGCACAAAAAGTACTAAGGTTGATTGTACAAATACGAACGTTTGCGAGAAATTACGAAGGAAATAGTTATTTGTACAACAAGTCATCAAAGTTTGATATTTCTTCGAGTGCTTATTTTGAGTCCCGTGCAAGCGAAAGATTCTATAATAGATTCACGAGCGTAGCGAGTGAATCTAATTTAGAATCTTGAGCGTAGTAAGGGACTCAAAAGCGCACGAGATGTAAATAACTTTGATCTCGTATAGTACACAACATTTTTCACCTCAACGCAGTGAGAACATACCTATTAGACAACTTGAAAAATGTAATCCTTGTTCATCACTTAATACCTGCACTCATGTTTTCTAAAGATATACAAACAATTAAGTTTAATTACCGCAATGGAACACAAAAACAAAACGTAATAATAAATTCCATTAAAATAATATAGAAATAACAAACATTAACTGACACTTCAATCGACAACTTTTTTGAAAAAAAAAATCTTTGTAAGATACGGTCCGAATTGCGGATACGTACTATTTGTCAACTATGGTAGAAATTCTTAAAAGTAAAATAATTAATTTTGCGTGATGATCTGTGTATTTTTTGAGTTCGATATTTTAATTATACAATAAAATACCTAAAATATAGTATTTTATCAGTTTTTATTAAATCTTAAACTTTATTTTTAATTATTAATTATTAAGAATTCATACTTGTACGTGGTTTGGAACGATGCGGTCTGAAGTTTTTCGGGGGTCTATTATAAACCGTGAATATACTGTTGAATGTCGTTTTAACTTTTTTTTGTCTGTTTCTTTTTGCTAACAGTGTGAAAAGGACAGAGATAATAGAACCCAAGTATTTCGAACTTTTATTAGACCCCGCATGTTGAAATGACATTTGACTATAAAGGTCACTTGAATGTCATTTTGTCTCACTCAGTGAGCAAAATCGCATTTTGCTCACTGTTTTTAAGAATCAAAGTACCCTTGTTCGAGCTGCTGAGGTGAAAACAATTATGCACTACATCTGAACCTAATGGTATACCTAAAAATTAATCAAAATGTCAGATACACCAAAATTACATTAATTATATAAAACATCACATAAACACAAGTCAAAAACAAAGCAGTCAGCAATTAGTCAAAAATCCCACCCCGCGTCATCCCAGGCGCAAAGGTGCCCAAAACGCTCGCCGCATTACCGCCACATTACGCCGCCGCCGCCGCATTATGGTATACCTACCTACCCTGAAAATATACTTAAGACATTTTTGCCAGTACCAGCCTAAAGTGCCTAAGAGGTGAATATTATTACTATTACAATTCATTAGTTCGATAGTTAA
This sequence comes from Cydia amplana, assembly GCF_948474715.1. Classification (NCBI taxonomy): domain Eukaryota; kingdom Metazoa; phylum Arthropoda; class Insecta; order Lepidoptera; family Tortricidae; genus Cydia; species Cydia amplana. The sequence continues at coordinate 12,042,515 of NC_086079.1, read as the reverse complement.
CTCCAGTAGTTAATTCCAGTAACCTTAATTTTGGAATTTTAGATATGGAAACTTGTAGCAAGGTTTGCAATGTACGTTTCAGTAAGTTGATTGTAAGAGGTTATAGTAAGCTTAACTTTCGGAATGTTGGATATGGAAACTTATAGCAAGGTTTGCAAAGTATGTTTCAGTAAGTATTGATTGTGAAAGTTAGTAATAACTTTTATTACAATATAAAAGTTATTACTAAGTTATTACATTACATCTGTGAGGTTTTGCAATTTCTAGTAATATTACATAAATAACAGCTTATGGTAATGTTTCAGACGTAAATTTATGTAACTTGAAAATGTAAGGATTGTTCAACGTTTATTAAGCAATATCACCAATGCAATGTTACTTGTAAGTTACTAAAACATTGCATTCGTAATGTTCCGAAATGTTGGATATGTGTGTTTCATTAATGTTTCTGAAAGTTTCACTTATAATGTTGCATATCCTATCCAGGTCAACATTGCTGCAAGTGTTTTGCAAGGTTCATGCTACTGGAGTTACCTGCAAAATGCCTTCGAGAGCACCCTCATCCTGGCTCGCTCGCGTGCGTTGGCGGCGTTCCTGTGCTGCGGCTCCTGCGACCCTCGACCTGCATACAATACCAGGCGGTTTAACCTCGTGCCGCCCACCATAAAACAATTATAGCCAAGGAAGTTTGAATCTTGTTCTATTTTCAATTGGATTGAATTTCATTTGTTCGAAAAATTTACGAGACAAACCTACTTTGTTTTTAATTAAGGTTGACATTCCATCGAAACTGAGTGTACATCCTAATGTACATTGGGCGGCAAGAGGCTAGATAAGTTGCGTTCTCAAGCGCGACTCCGTACTTGAAGTCGCGCAAGATGTATGGAGTTGCGCGCGAGAACCCAACTCATGCTAGACCGCCAGAGTGTAGACTTCAGACTTCACTGATAATTCTATATGCGATTTGCGTTAGGTATGGTATGACCACAGGGCGGACACGCCATACATCAAAAATGATTTGCGTTTATATGTGTGCGCGGCACGTCTGTACACGCGTCATTGAGTTTCTGACGGAATCCTGACATGCTCTTAGTAGAGCGACTTACGCACACATTCATGTCGCTGCCTGTCGCGGGCGAGGTAATTCGAATCGGGGCGGGGCGGTGCGTGTCCGTTCTGTATGATAATACTATTACTTATTCTGTGGTATGACATTGCGGCATATAAGATCGATCGATTGAATGGGGTTGGCCAGTCGGAAGTATTTAGCAAGTGCCAAACTACCATTGTCTACACTACACGGGCGGAAACTAGCAAATAAAGGTTCCGTCACACAGGTGCGTTTTCCGGGCGGGGCGTGAGCGTTTTATAAATAAAAGCGGCGCGCCCCGCTCACGGCCCGTCCGGAAAATGCGCCTGTGTGATGGAACCTTTAGTCCGTCCAAAAGAATCCGTCTAAGCCAACTTTGCACCGAGTTGAACAGAAAAAAGTGAGGCAGTTCATTACTCAACGTCATATTTTCATAGAAATTTGACATAATTGATGACATTCCTCACTTTGTCACTGTACATTGTACCTAATAGTGATAGCGCTAAGCTAAGTAAATACCTAACTTCGTTTAATTTTAAGTGAAGTACCATATCTTTCGAAGAGAGAATAAGTTTTTTAACCAACTTCAAAAAAGAGCAGGTACTAATAGGTATCTACATAGATTTGTCTATCAAACTCGCCCCTCGAATTCCGTACAAATGTATAATAACTTATTTTTTTTTTTTTAAATTTACATATAGTTTTCATATTTTTTCCTGTAGGTAGGTACTTGTAGTGTAAGGCGATATTACTTGCCCAATTTCATAGTTCTAGGTCAGTGGCTTAGCATCCTATAAATTTTGATTCCGGAAATTGTCGAAATAATAATTTTTTGCAGCATAAACGGCCGTATCTTTTTTTTACGTTAACTTAAAAATTAGATTTTTTCACAGCTTTAAGGGACCCTAAACCTTATATGGTTATGATTTCTCGATACCTCCACGCATTCCACGCGTTCCTAAGATAAAGGGTATAGACAGACAGACAGACGGACGGACAACAAAGTGATCCTAATAAGGGTTCCGTTTCTTTCCGTTTGAGGTACGAAACCATAAAAAGGCTACTAACTTGACCACTACTCACCTGAACCCGACTGACAATCGTCAAAGGAAAAATCATCATCGTCCTCCCACCCCTTTTCCACTGGCGATTTGCTCACTCTTTTCCTGGGCATTTCACACTATTGCACATCACCACAAACAAAGAAATTCGAAATTAGAACATTTTTTTTAAATTTCACGGTCCTGGCGGCTACGAAGACGGTTATCATGTGCGATGCGCACGGGCAAGGCGGGCGGATCTTGGGCGGTGCTTCGCTCGCCCCACCCGCGCGGTCGACTAATGAGAAACCTACCTACTGAAATCGTACAATACATGGAATTTAGAGTCTTTTTGTAGTACAAATAAACCGTTCGGCTTTTGTTTTGAGGTTGTACTTTGCATTGAACTGCATTTTGTATTGTTGAGTTAGTATGTATTGTACACGTTACAGATATAGGAAGTACTACAAGTTAGCACGACTAAAGTTGTGTTTCACGTCTACATAAGTAACTGTCGCTTTCTTGGCAAAATGTATGGAGTTTGACATTGACCGTCAGTTTTGTGACGCTTGCTAAGCAGTTGCTAAGTGAAACCGCCCAGTCCAGATATGCGTAGGTACATAATATCTTACTACTTATAGGAGTTATAGGTGTACCGACATACTTCCTTTGTACGTGGTTTTTTTGGGATCTATATAGGTACCTACATAATACCTACCTACTATATTTTACTCTACTTCATTTATATTCTAGTTAGATATCTACTTTGTAAACATTAGGAGCTATAGTGTTATTAGTGTTGCTCTACTCGTAATACTTAAACTAAATATATACTTAATTATTATTTATTATAATATTATACCTTTACATTACATTACAATTATTATACATTACAATTTTTCATTTTCTTAGATAACATCAAGTTATACAAGTATAAGTACTTTTTGTCGAAAGATCAATTAGCGGCGTCACAAGTGAGATAAAAGATTGACAGCTCGGCACTTCCGTGACACGCAATACTTTACCCGGTATACCTACCCTCTTCATCACACGTGCAGTGCACCCTTCGGCTTCGGGCGACCTGAAATGTGAACCGAATTGTTTCTGTTCTAGACATCATTTTTCTTTCATTAGATAATTTTCCGTCGGAAAATATTATTATTATTGTATAATTATAGGCGAGCAGCTATTGAGCTGATGATATTGATATATATTCCTCTGTATGTATGGGCATACTGTATTGTTACATTTTTTATTATGTACGTATTATGTAGGTATTAATATTTTTACTTTGCTTACTTTACTAATAGTTCACTAATGTATCATTTCATTTACCAAAATGAAATGATACAAGATAGCGAAAGCGAGGCTGCCTGGAACCCTCGCGATGCTCAATATTCCACTTTTCGAACCACTCGCTACACTCGTGGTCCAACTTTGCAATATTTCGTTTGCTCGGGTATCAATATTAGCACGAGGTCTCAAACAATAACTTTGCCCCCTTGTAAAACAAATACTTTGCCCCCTTGTAATATATAATTATTACTAGCGACCCGCGGCTTCGCACGGGTTAACAAATTATACATAAACCTTCCTCTTGAATCACTTTATCTATTAAAAAAACCGCATCAAAATCCGTTGCGTAGTTTTAAAGATCTAAACATACATACAGACAGACAGACAGGAAAGCGTCTTTGTTTTATACTATGTAGTGTCTCGTGTTAATTGTTGGATTGGGTCGTCAGCCGTCAACCCTAAATTGCGAAGGTGATCAGCAAGCCCTGCTCCAGCAGCGAGGTGTTAGGAGTTAGGATTGCCGTAAATAGGATAGGCTTAGGGTTGTCTCTATTTATTATTTTTAAGCTGGAGGTAAAAGTAATAATGTAAAAGCCGGCGGTCAAATCGAACGAAGGTGGAAGCGAAAGTTACGCTTGCCACCTGTCGGACCACTATATTCTATGTGCCGGACAGACCAGACACATCTTATAACAACCATAGGAAAGGGAATAAATAATAGGAATCGGGAACCTATTCCTATTGGCGTTGTCCTGATATGGCTTCTGCTATGGCTTACTGATGGAGCCTGAGGTCCACTTTTAGCAACCGAATCTCAAATTGGAACAAGCACTTGTTTTTAATATAGCATTTCAAAGAAGTAGGGCCAAATTAACAAAAATATTGCATGGGGGCTGACTCTCTGGGTCTAAATTATCTGTCCTTTTTACATGTCCTTAAGCTAACTTTAGCTCAACCTCAGGAGGATGATCTACAAAGACGCGGAATCTGCATATTCTGCATTTGTCCCCTGCCCTAAATGAATCTCAAAATGTAATCTCTACGTATTTCTCAAGTCACATGTCGTCTTCCTTGGATTTGCAGGCATCCTTGGGCTTCTGCTCTCGTTTACACCCATAGGATGTACTTAGCTTGTTTGTCACCATTGTAAATAATATAATTTTAAGACATTGGAACACAAAATATTCTGGCGTGTGCCAACCCTATGACACCAGGTGGCTGATATCAAACATTGAGTTTACCGCCCGCTTTAAAGCGCCATCGAGTACCTATTTCTGACTTGCTCTACTGTTTTCTCAACAAATGTTATTCTTTATCCCACTTACAAGAAAATCCAGCTTATTCAATTAATTTTCACGATAATATAGTGTTTTATACCTACTATAAAGCTATACTCTGGCACAGCGACCTTGTCGGTAGAAAAAGGTGGCAAATTTTAAAAATGTAGGCGTGAAGGGTTATCGTCCCATAGAAAATGTGAATTTCGCGCCTTTTCTACTGACAAACTTGTTTGACCAGATATAGTCGTTGAAAAAGCGCTCGTGCGTATGGAGCCTAATACATGACACGATAAATATAGTTTGTCAAAGGACTGTTTCATTTCAAACATAGACAGAGATAATCTTACTATCTTTGTCTTACACTAGTACTAAATAGCACCCAAAAGAAAAGGATGAGTAAAGTTTTTTTTGTTCTCATTTACTGACAAATTCGTTTGACCAACTATACTTCTTAGGTCCTATGTTTGGATTTACACACATTACTTATTCTGTGACACTGAATAGAATCTTTTTATAAATCTTTTCCAACACTGAAATGAATTGATTATTGAACAATGCATGTCTCGAATAATACCGGAACACTTGTAATGTCAAATTGACGTTGACAATTGGCTCTATTGTCAGTGCGTATTTACCAATTTTTTATCGATAAAGTTGTTTCCTTAATATACTGTCGAAAGATCATAAATCAGTAATACAATTTATTAGAAATATAATTGTTGTATCGAAAAGAAGTTAACATCTAGGCAGTTAACTTTCCCGACTCGGTGCGCAGCAGCCATGTGTGAATAGTTATTATAACCGTTAGGAATTTAGGATGCTGCCGGGCATCGGAGTTTTCGGGACTGGCTCAGTCGCCAAGGTGCTTGTGCCATTTCTGAGAGAAAAAGGTTTCGCCGTCGAGGCAATATGGGGAGTCACGCTGCAGGAGGCCGAGGCTGTCGCCAAAGAACTCAAAATACCGTTCTTTACTAACAAAATCGATGATGTCCTTTTAAAGAAGAATGTGAACCTTGTGTTTATTGTTTGTGCTCCAAATTTACACGCTCAGATTTCCGTAAAAGCCTTGGGCATCGGCAAGCATGTCGTTTGCGATAAACCAGCTGGGCTTTGTCAAGCTGAGGCTCTTAAAATGGTGCGCGCCGCCCAGTACTACCCCACTCTGATATCAATTATCAACCATTCACTGCGATTCTTGCCTGCGTTCAGTCACATGAGGAAATGTATCCAAGAGGGTTATCTTGGAAGTCCAGATGAACTAACTCTTATGGATGTAAGAGTACAAATGGGCTCTTTATTAGGGGACACATACAACTGGTTGTGTGATGACACTATGGGAGGTGGTACACTAACGTTAGTTGGCAGTCATGTCATAGACTTAGTTACATATTTAACTGGACAGAAAGTTGTTAAAGTACATGGAGTATTGAGAACATTTGTTGAGGAGACTACCAAAGTCAATGGGATTAGAAAAATAACAGCACCCGATTTCTGCACATTCCAACTGCAAATGGATAAGGGTTTGTTGGTTACGGCCACTCTTAACAACCACTTGCCAGGGCCCTGCTTCAACCAAGAGATATACATGTGTAGTAAGAAGGGTTATTTGGTTGTCCGAGGTGGGGATTTACACGGTAGACTGCACAAACCTAATTCAATGAAAATTGAGGACGAGAGCAAAAGGGGCCATGAAAAAGAGGAGGTTATTTATGTTGATGTGGAAGACCTGAGTTGTGCTTCTAGTGTCATTCCCAAGCCTTATATAAAAGGCTTATGTAAAATGATTAGTGCTTTAAAAGAAGCCTTCTTGCCTGTGAAAGAGCAAATGGATTGGATAAAAGAACCCGTGAGAGCTGCTGCTACATTTGAGGACGGGCAGAGGGTGCAGGCGGCAATGGAAGCCCTCCGCCAGTCATGTGAAGATGGCTCTTGGACATCAGTGCAGTTGTTGACGGAGCCCCCAGATCCCAACCCGGCTCTGTCAGCCGCAGTTCGTCGAACTGCTATATCTTTACAATAGATTTGCATTTAAATCAAGTTATGATATGCCATTATCAAGTACCTTTATTACATTGTAAGCATATTATTTTGATAATCTGGGTTAATGTGTATTGTTCCATGTATTAAGCCCTGTCTCCATATAGATGGGGCTTTATATTTTTGCCTGTCTGCCATGCTAATTTAAATGGGTAGGTAAAAGGCAAAGATTTCCTATGTAAGCTTACAGCATTCAGTATTCTGTTCAGTTTTTTCCAATGTCTTGCAAGGTATTATTTTGCAGTTATGTACAGTATTATAGTGGATGAGGATGATTAAATTTCATCTAATCATAGTCATTATGAAGAAGTAATTTACTAATTGCATGCTTAAGTATCAACATCATAGTTTCTAAGTTTTATTCAGTTAGGTACAACTAAAAAATAAAAGTCCTTAGATCTGGGACGATCCATAAAAATTACCTGTATTTTTGTAATTATGGACTAAGTATTCATTTGAATTCTCATTATTTAGCATGCTAAAAATTGCCTTGTTAAAATTTAACATAATTTGAGCTATTTTGATCAGATTTATTCACAGTGATAGATAAAATTAAATTTGCAACTAATTTTGTACGTCTTTTACTTACACCTATTCCTTTCAATCGTTTCAGCAACCATTCACTCGTATATCTATGATTTATGGGCAGAGCTTAAACTTTGACAGAGGATATTATTTGTGTACTTTATTTTATTAGGTAAATTTATTCATATCCTTGAATAATTAATGCACTGAATAAAATAAAATGTGCAGATAAATGGAATGATTTTGGGTAAATAACACAATTTGTACTTTGCCATTGATTTGGAATGTACAGTCAGCAGCAGAAGCATCTAAGCAAACAAGTTGTTCATTTAACATGTTCGCTGTGACAATTAGTGTTTGTAACTCTTAATTTACTTATGACTTTCAAACTCATACCACATTAAACATGTTAAGGGAACAAGAGTGTACAGATCAATTTACACTACCGCTCCTCTGGCTACTGTCAGTACTTCCCCATTTGTATTCTTAATTTTTTTTTATCCATTTTAACTGTAATGTTAATGGTTCCTAATGAATGCTTTTTATAGGATAAATTGTGAGTTCGTTTTAATTCACAATTATGTGGTAAATCATTATTATGAGTTAAAACTGCCATTCAAAATTGATGCCCCATTGAATGTAACAGGTTAAGTTCCAAAACTAGTTCAGGACAGGTAGAAAGTGAAATAATAGTCAACAAATTTTAGTAACAGTATTATAATAAGAAATGCAACGGAGATAACATCATGTCCATGTTTCATCAGCAACCAACATATTACACAATCACATCATGTTCATACACTACGATTTCTAGTATTTATGACTAACCAATTCGAATCCACGTAAAATTTAAAGCTATGCACTAATTTAGTTGTCGATTTTAGCCAGTATATCCGATTCTCTGAAGAGGTGGTACTCCTTTTCTTCGGAGTCTAAGGAGACCTTGGTGCCGCCGTATTCAGGGAGGAGCACTTTGTCGCCGACTTTCACCATCAGGGGGACGAAGTCTCCATTGTCCTTCCTTGCACCGGGCCCCACAGCGACGACTTCTCCATGGAGAACCTTGCTCTGTGCTTTTTCAGGAAGCACGATACCTCCCGCAGTCTTGGTTACAGCCTCAGCGCGTTTAATTAAAACACGATCCAAAAGGGGAATCAGTTTCCTCGCCGCAGATGCCATTTTTGGATTATTTGTGCCGTTTGACAGAGATTAAAACAAGTGAAGCGCAGAGCGATTTTAGGTTATCTGCTTTCAATCTAGAAAATTCGCGTCAGGAGCCGGCGAACGAACTTTGACGGGCGGAAGGAAGACTGCTAGCTCCATGTGTGAACAGGGTTGCCATTGAAATTGTCTTCAGTTAAGGTAGAAACGAAGAAACTACCTCAGACAATGCTTGATTTGAGTTTAATAAAATATATATTTATATTAATTTATATTTTTTAATAATTCATTTTAAAATAAAATAAAAATATTTATGTTTCTAGAATCCATCTGTTGACGAGTAGCTGAACTATATTCAGTTTATAAAGCTGTCAACAGATGGCAGCTAAATTAAAAAGTTTCTTTTTAATTATTCCACGTAGAGATGTCGCTGTACGTCATGTCCCTGTTAGTTTTACTTTAATTATATAGGTGGCGCTTGTGTGACTGTCTTAGAAGGCAATGTACATTGCCTTCTAAAACAGTCACCACCAGTACTTACGCTGTGTATGTAGGTATCAATTAATGGAAAATCAGTACTTTTCAGAGGCTAAAGGCACGTGGCACTGCGACTGAATGAGAGTACCTACTGCTAACGCATAATACGCATATTCGCATAATAACGAGTGTCTAAATGTCAAGAAGTGTTGTCTTATTTTGGAGTTTGAATCGATGTGCAAGGGACGTACCTATAGGCGGTATAGGTATCGGACGTTCTTTCTTGAAGACCCCATCCCGATGACAGTCCATATTATCGGGAAAATCTCGGTAGAGAGAGAGTGAGCTTATTCCACAGGCGGAGGAGAGTCGGCGGGAGGAAAATCCACTGAAACCGCACATTGTGCTTACCATTTAGGTTTCATTGTGTAAGGATGAACGGCCTGCCGACGGCGAGCTGTGGTTGTATAAAACGGCCGTAGGCACCATGTCAGACAATTTTTCAGAGCGCAGCCAGCCCATTAATAAAATTAAAATTTTAATGATTATTCAAGAAACATAATTACAAACAACTTAGGTACATTGGTATCTACTTCTGCTAAACGACAATGTGGTTTGTTGGCAACCTACAATACAACCTATTAATACAATACCTATTAATAAAAATGTTTATATTGGTATAAATACTGGCTGTAGCCATGTTGTAGCTATTTCAGTAATTCAGTATTATATTTTACTTTAAAGAAAACACCTCCTATGCCGAAGCATAGCACAAAAACCAAGCCACCTTCGAAACATCATCATCAACCTTGGAGGATATAATCAAACGGAGACGCCATGTCTGTAATTTTCTGTACAAAACAGTCTGCCGATTTTTGCGGGGGAGGGGAACGTCAAATGTATGCGTAACGTAAAAATAGCCATGTCAGATAAACGTCAGTCCATACATTGTGTATGACCGTTGGCCGCCTATTTTCGATAGAGGGGAAAGCCTGTTAATGGCTACTCCGTTTAGTTGTATCCTCCAAGTCATCAACCGTCCCTTATTTCAGCGTCGTCACTCAAACATCTTTTATCGACCATAACCATCGTTTTTGGTCATCCAACCCAAGTCATGTCCGCGTCAAGTACGCAAGTGCCGGCGCCGTGACCGCCGCTGGAATGCGCGCAGGCGCCGGCCAGTCTCAGGCACACCTGCGCACTGCCGACACACAATCACAGCTACCCATACATGCGTAATAATCTCGTATACATATAGGAATGCGTATGGGCATGTGCGTGCGCGCATCGCAATTTATGACCGCCTCCGCATATGCGGCCACATGAAAGCAAAGAGGGCCTATTGTTTACAGCAAAGGGTTTAAAGCCAGTTATTGTCTTACGCGTTTGACAGTTGAATGTTAATTGGTGGTTAATCGGTTCATACCTATAACTATAATTATGTATGCCTGAAATCAGGCGATGTACCGTACCTAATGTAGCTAGGTAATTCTTTCAGAGGTGGACCTCACGTTACGTCACTGTAGTGTGGGAGTAAATGGGCTAAATTATGAGATAGAAAATGAGCATAAGCCTACGGTAGTCGATATTATCAGATTATCACAGTAATTGGATAGGTTACATGTAATGAAAATGATAAAAAAATACCAAACAGCTAAACATTATTTCGCGAACTCAGCAGCGTAGGGCTAATGTCTACGGAAGTTAAAATCACGAGCTAGTTACAAGTGTTACAACGCCGTTTACAGTTAACCTCTCATTTCCCAGTGGCTCCAATATGAGTCGGAATTGTATGGATTTGAGAGGTCCTGGGAAATGAGGGGTACAATTATCTGATTTGAGTATACGGGCAGAATTAAGGCCCTGTACGGCTACCATCAGTTTGTCGCTGACATAAACGCCATCGAGAACGTAATTTACTTTCTATACATCTCGTTTGCACTAATATGCGAGTACGAGCGAGATGTATAGAAAGTAAATTACGTTCTCGACGGCGTTTATGTCAGTGCCAAACTGATGGTAGCCGTACTGTACACCTCAATATCCTATCCAGCAAGCTCGGTTCTCCATACAAAAGCACAGTTACGTTACGCTCTCATTTTAAAACGACTAGAATTGACTAGATTGCTCTGAAACTATTTGATAAGATAATCAATATGATAAGATAATCTACTCCTATAATTAGTTCATGTAGCTTCAGATACCAACCATAATAAAAAAATGCAGCGAATTTAACTTTTTAAGTACTTATACAAAACTTGTTTTTGCTCTATTTCGCGTATAAACTAATTACAGGACTAGGATATGTGTGAAGTTGCAATACAATCCAACACATATATTTAAAATGAGAACGAAACTGTGTTTTTATGGGAAGGTTAAATTATTCGGCCGAGCTTGCTGCGGACTCTTAAGAGAGAAGAGAGATTTGGAAATAAGAAAGCTACCACATACTCCATTGCTGAAATTAAATTAGTCTCAAATAGGATTTTTCAGTCAAAACTAGTTTTCGCAAAGTGCCTCGGTGAAAGCTAGTTTTCACTTATTATTCAGTCAAAAAATTCAGTTAAAGTTTTGACTAGGAGAATCGCGTTTTCACGGTTTTACCTAGCTAAAAAAAATTGGTGTGACAAAAAAAAGTCATAAAAAAAGTTTATGTAAGTACCTAATCATTAAATATAACAAAATAGAACCTACTTAATAACATCATAATACCTTAAATGTTTTTGCGTTATGATAACTTATTCAAGGTGAAATAATTGGCCGAAGCCCGCACGAAAGATTAGAGAATCGACAAAGCGAAGATGAATAGACTCGTAAAAAGAGTTTGTATAGAGTGGAAAAATGCAAAAAGACCAAATTGTGTACAGGTTCACACGGCCTGCCGACGCGAATTTTGCAAACAGCTCACGTGTTCGATGTAGGGCGACCATGAGTCGTTTTTGAAAAATTATTGAGACATTTTATTCGACAGAGAAGGTATAAGGTGTAAGCATTCGTCGGCTCGTTTGCCTCCCATAAAAAAAGCGTTTTTTTCTGGTAATATTCCTAAATACATACTACGAAGTAGGCTTTAACTGCTTGTTACATTTAATTTTTGGACAGTTAATTTTTCGCAATTTCTCGCCTACTTTCACTCAGTACCTACCTACTTAAATATGCTTCAAGACGTGCAGTGAGTAAGTATGTACCTAATTAAGTAGGTAGGTAGGTGTATTAATTAAGTATGACTCTTTATCTGGGTCTTGTTTTCTTGAAAAATACATTACGCTACACGTTTATCCAAATGAATACTGAATTTAAAATCGAAATTCTGTTCCCAAGAAGCGGTTTACAGTTTCTTACTAGAAACCATTTTAATATATAAGAAGCGAGCCACATCTTTTGTATATTATATTCACCATAAAGTTAAAATACTACAAAACTAAACCAACATTAAATTAAACCTAGGTACTTAAAAATTAAACAACAATAGAAAAAAATACCCACCTATGAAAATACCCATATATAGGTATAAGTACATACTTAAGTACCTATAAGCACCTATAACTAACTGGATGCCTTGGTTAGTTGGTGTTTTTTTTTTAAACCTCTTAGAACATGATCGAATGTAATCTCTGCATTTTCCTAATCGAGCCTGGTTACTTTACACTAAAAAGTTGCGATAATAGGCGTACGCGGATGTTCAAAGCGGACAAAATAACACAACAAACACAGCCTGGCTGTATAGCCTTATGTACACAGCGCAATCTTGCGTGGCTGTTGAGGAGATGCCGCAAGTTTCTTATGTTTCAGGACACAAGGGCGATTGTTGCGACGGACGTGGTTCGGGCGGCTGCGCGGGCGCTTGGTAGTAGGTCTGGAAGATATCGTGGTCGGTTCTCACGCAGGCGCACAGGTGCGCATCCGGCTATCTCGACGCAGGATTTGGATCAGTTTAGTGTGAAGCGTTCTAATTGTGGACGCGAAACAAAGCCTTAGGCAACCTAATGTTTGTACCTAATAAATAAATATTTGCACAATTGTGATTGTAACTCAACTTCTTAATTTTTGCACATGTTTAGGGATAACTGGTTTCATTCAGTCAATACTTGCAATATTGTAGTCAGTGTCATGAGCAGGCATCGGAGTTTTTGTCGCATGGTAAGACTAATAGTAAGCTATGGAGTCGACATTTGCCATAAATGTAAACTCTTATTCATACTCATACTCATTTATTTAATTTATCTTAAAATGCCTTTAGAGCGGTCGGTCGTGTATATTATCTTAGTCGAATTATATAAAAAAATATTTTTCTATTACATTATGAATTCATAACTTCAACTATTTTAACATACAACTATACAAACTACATCGCTGCGAAAGACCTAATGTCATGTAGGTACTGACCGCTGATAAAATTGATTAGTATTTGTCATGTGTCAATCACTGGTGATTGCAAACGTAGTAGTTATTTATATCTGTATGTGGTAAATACGTTGAGGAATATTCCATAATTAATTATTATGCCTAACCCAGAAATAGCTGCAATTTTGGCATGGATAGAGCCATACAACGATTTACAATATGACTGAAAAATCTGCTATAGTGTGCTTGAGTTGTGAAGTACAACTCACCCAATTGTAACATACATTTATTGCAACAAATGAGGTTTAATAAATTAAACTGATATACGTAGTAACTATTTAGTAATCTGTTCTCATATTAAATAAAATTAATCATGAGTATGAGTATGAATAAGAGTTTACATTTATGGCAAATGTCGACTCCATAGCTTGCTATTAGTCTTACCATGCGACAAAAACTCCGGTGCCTGGTCATGAGTCATTCTCGCACTTAAGTTCTTACTTCTTAGAAAGTGACAGACTGAACAGTGAACCGACACGACGTCAGACGATAAAAATAAAAGCGCGAAGATCTTTAGGCCCGCAGGTCCACTTTTTAGATACTACCTTGTCAATTCGTCTCGAATCTCAAATATACACTTTCTGAAATAATTCGGTTACAAGAACATTAAAGACGAGGGTAATAAGACAGCATTAATTTTTGATTGATCCTAAAAAGCAGGATGACGTGAAAAATCCAGAATTACGGTAAATATTAATGTAGATCTACCTACATTAAATATTAATGTAGGTAATCTTCATAATGTAATCTGCATAGGAATACAGATATACCTAATTTTTATTTTATTTTATTGGATACTAGCGACCCGCCCCGACTTCGCATGGGTTAACAAATTATATACTATACTACATTCAGACAGACAGACAGGGAAGCGACTTTGTTTTATACTATTATGTAGTGATAATTGTGTATGTCGTGGCCAGATCTTAGAATAGAAATGATCATTTCATGATTTGCCAACCATTTCATGAAATGATCGGTGGGCCTCATCATGAAAAAGTCAAAACTAACCTTTATCATGAATTAAGTGATCAATTCTAAAATGGCATTTTATGAAATGATCAAGTACTATGGCCACAACATTTTACACAAATACATACATCTATCGCAAGTCATAAGTACAGTCGACAAAAAGTTCGGACACTTTCTTTTGACGTTCAATCTTATGTAGGGTCAGTTGTCGAACATTGAAACAATAGTACACAGTGAAACTTTGCGATATCTCGGAAACTAGGTGTTACCAGCTAGTGCCGTCTGTCAAGCAAGGACAGGCTCAGGGTCCCCCAGCACCTCCCCAATACGCGAGCGCGCTTCGGAGAAGGAGCACGTTGCTAGGTTGCTACGAGCGTTATTGTGAATTCGTACGACAAAAGTAATTTTTTTCATTTATGTTTCGCAATTTTTTACCAAGATATAGAATCGAGTTTCGCGTTATTTAATTTTTTCTTATGTTCTATGTGTATTAAAGTTTATTTGGAGCTAAATATTTTTAAATTTCTTTCACTCTTTGGTGCAGTTTTTTTTTAATTGTTTTAAAAAACACCCCCTAGTCTCACAATGAAACATTTTTATGTAGTATACAATGAAACATGATGTTCACTGAACACCCGTACCAGCACACAATGAAACACACTCATTATTTTTTTTAAATAATTAAATACTATGTGCGAAATTTGAGAAAGTAAAATACCATGAAAATTGATAATAATTTGTCTATTATATGATAAAATATAAGATACTTAACTTTAGAAACGGCTGAGATAGGATGGTTTTTATGTTGAATGTTTCATTGATGGCAAGGTTAAGGTCAGATGTCTAACATTGAAACAGTCGCTTATAACCACTATGTTGCAAGAAAGTGTATGATATCAAGCATGGAGATACTCAAAACCCTCCCGCGTCCACCTAGTTGGCAATCATGCTCCTTGGACATAAAAGGCGTACCTTTCTCGCAGCATGCCGTACATGCTGACCAGATTCTCGATTCACAATGAAACTCAAGTTGTGTATAATGAAACAGGCCTTTCGCTTTTATATATTTCAGCAATCTTATAATCATTCCATATGTCGGAAACCTTTTAAATAACTAAGCCTTCAGCCTACCACTATTTCCTCCTTTCCTTTTTCATTAATTGATTGAAAGCATATATGTATTAATGTCACTTATTTATAACACCGTTTCAATGTTCATTAACGATGTTTCATGGTAGATTAAAATTATTACATTTGTTTCACTGTAAAAATTGAAGTGTTTCATTGAAAACATGCATAAGTACACAATGAAACAAAACTCATTTTTTTTAAAAAGGATTATAATACGGAAACTGTTAAAAATAAGTAGAAGCCGAGAATGCCATACGATAGCCAACTAAATGGTTTATCTTCATACGCAATATTACACTCATAACTTTAAAAACATCAGAGATAGGAAGGTTTGAACTTTTTGTGTTTCATTGATCAACAACCTACTATGGTATGTACTATGTACTTTAGCACAATGTAGATTCCTAAAGAGCTTTGTAGATGAGTTATTGTCTGATCTATTGTACCTACTACAAAAATAAAGCAAGGGATACTGAGATGGAAGTAATTGTAGACAAGTAAGTAATTCATACGTTTATATTTAATATCTGGGAGACCAAGCTTTGCTCGGAAAACATTAAAAACTCAAAAACCTGCGTTTTCCCGGAGATAAGACCTAGCTAGGCTAGATCGACTTTTAGCCCCCGCAAACCCCCATATAGCAAATTTTATCGAAATCGTTAGAGCCGTTTCCGAAATCCTCAAAATATATATATGTCACCGTAAAATTGTAAACACTCGTCATATTATAATCTCGCTAGTTACATTATAAACTGACGGTAGGGAGATTATAATCTAACCTACGTTAGATTATAAACTAACGGGTTCACAATCTTACGGTGCGGTGTCAGATACATATAAGTAAGTAAATAAATAAATATTTATACAAGAATTGCTCGTTTAAAGGTTATGTACATAGAAAACTATAACATTTTCTTCAGCAAATATACCTACTGAAATTCACGCCATCTAGTGATCCGGCTGCAAATGATCTTTCCCCTACATTAGCCAGAAGCCAGACAGTCGGGGACACAATCGCCCCACTCCGAGACTGGCCGGTAACTGAGTACTGTACTGAGTGATCGACCTTTCTCGTCGAGTAATTCGAGGTTATTCATTTGTTTTGTATCACTCTGATATAACCGTCATCATGGCAAGCCCTGTTGTTGATATTAATGAAGGCAAGATACGGGGTTACGAGAAGAAAATTAATAACAAAGTTTACTATGGATTTAAAGGAATTCCGTACGCCAAGCCACCTGTTGGAGAGTTGCGGTTCAGGGTGAGTTTTACAGAGAACTTTTTCTAGTAAAAATATTCGCAATTGGTTTTAAGTAATTATGACTATTATGAGACTTAATAACAGTTGTCATAAACAATTGCTTGTTTAATTCGTTCTACTTTACCGTTCACGTTAAACGCGTAACAGAGTGCATTCTAGAATCTAGTTATATAACTGCACTTTTATTTATACATAACGTTTCTGAAATAAACTTGTTTTGATAGTCGATCGAAAGGAAGCATTGGTAGAGTGTGGCTTCCAAACAGGCCGCGTAGCCAACGTGCCAATCGCTAACGCTACGTAGCGAACGAAACGCAACTGTCACTGTCACACAAATATAGAAGAGTAATAGAGAGACACAAAGCGATTCGATGGCGAAGCGATAGCGATTGTAACCTTGGCTAGGCCGCCAGAAGGTTTATTTATGGTTCAAGGCGTTCGAGCCCCGGCTGCGCCCCGGCATGTACCAATGAGGTTTTCGGATTGTACCAGTCACCACACGGGATTGTTATGCCATTTAGGGTTCTTGCTAAATTGGAAACTGTATAGCGTAAGTATTAAACAACCAACTTAGCTAGGACCCTAAATGGCGCAACAATCGCGGAGCGTGATGGTACGAAGTTGGTGGTCCCACGCTGGCTGTCATATGTATAAAATTATATATCATCGTGTGACGTTGGAGATTCCAAAAGAAGAAGCTTCTTTTAGACTTGATATTGACTAGGTATATTCTTATAAATATCGTAGTGACATTGAAGTTGGGAAAGCAATAGCCAGTTTACTGTATAAGTACTTTAATGTATTTCTCAGATTATTAGTGATTGTTTCACGGGCAACAAAAAAAGTACCTAGCTAGTAGAAAATAAAAGCGTGCACTTTTCTTGTTACGTATCATGAGAGAGATATGGCTTGACTTTTTACTACTTATTTTATTGTAGGTTCCGGAACCTCCGGAGCAGTGGGAGGGAGTACGGGATGGGACTACAGACTGTAACATCTGCATTCAATTTGACAAAATGTCCAAAACCGTCGTAGGCAGCGAGGACTGTTTGTTCCTAAATGTTTTCACCCCCTCACTGCCAGAGGCGGAAGGGCCCCGAGGGCTGCCAGTCATGGTGTTCATCCACGGCGGCGGGTTCATGTTCGGCTGCGGCACCGACCCCTCGCACCTCGGCCCGGATTGGCTGGTTGAGCAAGACGTAGTCATGGTCAGCCTTAACTACCGACTGGGCATTCTTGGATTTCTTAATCTGGATCGCCCTGACGCTCCGGGCAACATGGGCCTCAGGGACCAAGTCCAAGCCCTAAAATGGGTACAGAAAAATATCAGCAAATTCGGTGGTGATCATAATAATGTCACCATATTTGGAGTAAGCGCTGGTGGCTCGTCCGTTGAATATCTTCTACTCTCACCAATGGCTAAAGGCCTTTTTCATAAAGCTATTATGCAATCTGGCTCCACACTACTGAATTGGGCCATAAATAAAAACATGAGGGACATCATTAAAAAATTACCACAAATGAAAGATAATAATAATAGAAATGATGATATATTAATACAAATACTAAAGAGTTTGACTGGTGAAGATTTAATAATGGCATCTATGACAGCTCTGGAAGCCACTAAGAGGAAAGGTGGACTTTATTTTGGGTTCGTACCATCAGTAGAAAAACCTAGTGGATGGGAGCCATTTTTAGATAAATCTCCCCTAGACTTATTGTCTCGCGGTGAATTCACACATGTCCCTATCATGACAGGCTTCTGCGCTCGAGAGAACATTTTGCTGCGATTTTATGCTCCGCACTTGCTGGAAAAATTAAAGCAAGATAAAATATTTCTGGATCATTTACCCTTTGAAATTGATAATGGATTAAAGGCTGAAGTTGAAGACAAATTAAAGAAGATATATTTGGAAACCGAGAACCGCTACGGCGAAGACGACGAATATGCCATAGACTTTTTCTCGGATGTCGACTTTATTGCTGGTATTTACATTTCTGCTACGTTGATATCGAAAAGGAACCCTTCAGTATACTTATATGAGTTCGCCTACAGTGGGAAACTAAACTATTTGAAAGTGAAGCTTGGGATTACATCTCCTGGCGCTTGCCATGGTGACGACTCCGGATACATTCAGCCTTCTGCCGTGGTACCCACCAACAACATATCAGATACCGACAAAACGGTTAGGGACAGAATGGTGATGATGTTTACCAACTTTGCTAAATATGGGTAAGATTGCCAAAATATTTTTTTATGAGATTAAGGGTAACATTCCATTTCTGACCGCAGCTGCAATACTGGAACTGAACGCGTCGCTGTTACTGTCAATTTCCATAGTAAAATGAACAGTAGTGCAGCTGCGGTTGGAAATGGACTGTCACCTTAATACCTAAGCATTTTTTTTTAGTTCGACCTTTTAGTCTTTAAATATCATATATGTCTTCTGACTTTTCGCAGAGATCCGACTCCGGCTGTGGACAATCTCATTACGACCAAGTGGGAGCCCCTAGGGCCGTCAGGCCGCAGCTTGTTTATCGACGACCAGCTCACCATGCGGCCCTTCCCTTACACAGCGCGGACTGCGCTCTTTGAGCAATTATACAACGGTCAATACGGACCTAAATGTCACTGCTAATGTTCCAAGTAGTACCAAGGACCATAAATAAATTGGTAGTACAGTCTTCAACCATTAAGTATTTTAGTTTCATTATAATTAATCAGTTCCTTTTTTTTTTGGATACGCTACAGCTGTGAGGTGAGGATTTTGTGTTTGTTTGGATCTGCTTGTAAGTTCTACTGCGCGGAATACTCGTACATTGCTAAGTGTGGTGTTATGCATAACACCTTCCTGCAGGAAGTAAGGCAAATCTGAGGGCCTACCGCCAACATCGAAAATTCGATAACCATTATCTGCCTCTCTATCTCTTGCATATTTGAGCGATTCAGGAGCAGAGGTAGATAATGATTTTAAATTAAGGATTCGATGTGGGCGGTAGACCCTCTGATATAATTAAACACTTATGCAGTTGCGAAGTATCTGAAACATAGACAATGTTTTGCATCCCCTTTTGGTATGCAAGTTCGCCGTTGGTTAGCTGGCTGTATAAACATATCGCTGCGTGGACGCAGTTCTCAGGCCGGGATCTTGAATCTGGCCGGATCGGAATGCGCTAATACCATTACCGGGACACTCACTATGGCCGCGTGGGCGGTGGAGCTTAAAACATGGCTTAGAATAAATTTAACAGGTATCGTTTTTATATTAACAATAAGTAAACAGCCACTTAAAGGCTGTAAAAATCTTTTACTGACCTAAGTTTGAAATTATAACTTTGATTGTATTGATAACTTCCTGATGTACCCGCGAGTCCGTTACTCCGTGTAGGTACCTATTTACATACGCACTAGATACTTACTTGAAATTAAAATGTACTTATTGATAATGACCCGGGTTAAAAAACGTCGATTATGCTTAGGTAAACGATAACACACCCTGGATCATGGTACACCAGTAGGACCTGCCACATTTATTAAGTATTTATTTATTTGTGCGTATTTCATTATTTATTTACTTATTGAAAAATACGGATAAACTATTAACGTACATTTAATTACTAATCTGACAATACCTGTGCGGTTATCCATCAGGCCGGTTGTTACATAAAACGTCAATTAGTTTAAAATATCAGAAGCTGTTGGCGTTTCCTAGCTATATTTGGAACATTTGTTTTTTTTTAAACGAAACAATTGCATAGCATGTTTTCGTCTGGAATTAAGTAATAAATTATTAATTTTATAAGTAAATAGGCTATTGTTGGATGGCTTGGAATACCTATAGTAAGTTCGGAAGAGACATTTGAGCGCGGAGAAACCTCGGCCGCGGCCGGCGCGGCGGCGCCAGCGGGGCGCGGTGTGAAATACTCAGGTGCATCCGAACCTGCCCACGACTAACCACAGCGTGCTCCAATCCCGACGTTTACGCTCCTACACTTTTCTCGTCATATTGAATGATGAAATAGTAGTTTGTGTTACAAGGGATCAAAATGATATATTTCCGTCAAGGGCGTACCTACACTGAACCCTGAATGAAGCGATGGATTCTACAATAGAATCCCGAACGTAGTGAGGGATTCTAAAGTAGAATCCTGAGCGTAATTAGGGATTCAAGTGTTAACGCCCAAGACGAAATAATTTTGATACCGTGTGACACATACTGCTTTTCACATCAACTATGAGGAAAATAAAAAAATCTTAGTGTTGACACAATCTGATGCTTAAACAGATTATTTAAGCTAAAAAAATAATGTGCAAAAAAAATTTTAAAATAGTGTGCTTGAACAGAAAAGTGCCACTTTGATCCCTCCTAGCAGGGAGGAAAAGTGCCACTTTGATCCCTCCTAGCAGGGAGGAAAAGTGCCACTTTGATCCCTCCTAGCAGGGAAGAAAAAGCTCTTTTCTGAATAGGAGGTGTGAAAATTAATTATAATCGCAATGCAAAACCCCGCAACGCACTTATGTTATGGGCCATTTACGAATTTACGAAATCATTTCACGAACAATTACCTACTTATTGAGATTTACACACAACTCAACACCTGATTGTATGTCGTTTAACAATCAAACTACTACCTATATACATCGTTTAAGAACTTTATGAAATTAATAACTTTACATTAATAATTGATAAAATAACATAGGTAATTACATATTAATAAACTATATTTGCATACTAGCGACCCGCCCCGGCTTCGCACGGGTTACACAATACCTTAACAAATTATATACTCGTATATGAAACTAAACCTTCCTCAATAATCAATCTATGTATTGATAAGTGAAAACCGCATGTAAATCCGTTCAGTAGTTTTTGAGTTTATCGCGAACATACAAACACAGATGTAATTATTTTTGAAAAGATGTGTCCCGCCGAGTTTGTTGCCGGTCCCATAATGGGATACCCTCCTCCAATTGAGGGGGGATTTAAATCTTCTCGGGGCAGAGGTGTAGGGTTGGAGCCGGTCTACCTAGCTTTATTTGACGTTCATAAGCGCATTGTAATTATGCCTACTTGAATAAACTATCTTTTATCTTTATCTTTATCTTTATCACACAAATAGACTGACGCGGCGCCGGCGGGGGACTTTGTTTTATAAAGTGTAGTGAAACCTAATTGTTTTAAGTTTGACCTTTAAAATACTTAACCCTTGCACAGTCTGTGCTATTAAAATCGCTGCCAACTTGGCTTGGTCTAACTCTATGTATACTGGTGTAACTATGTACTTATAAGTAAGTACATAGTAAAAAAATTAAAAATTCGTGTAGCGGTGTTGTAAAACCGAAACACACTGTGTACAAAACAGTCTCGAGATCCTTTCACGGCTGCGCGTGAGTCGTGATTTGATTCCCACAGAACAAACCATACCTTCATCCCTTTTTAACTCCTGTCGCATAAGCATCATTGTCTCTTTCTACCTGGAAAGCCTTTCGGTTTTGTTGATGCCCAGACGACACAATAAATTATCTTTTAGTTCAATTAGCTTGAAAAATGCCTTTAATGTTTCTGAGTGTACACAATAATTCATTGTTGTGTTGTAAAAAAGGATGCCGGTACCTATACAATTCTATGAAGCAGTCGGCATGTTTATATATATTATTGCTATCCTATTGTTAATGTTTGTTGAATTACCACTGCTTGTTATAATAAAGTTATCAATAGGTACTTACATTAAATATAAAACCGGCCAAGTGCGAGTCGGACTCGCGTTCCAAGGGTTCCGTACATTACACAATTTTTAACAATATATTTTTTATTCCGTCTGTCCCAGCCTATTTGCTCCGGAACTACTGGACCAATTAACTTGAAATTTGGTACATAAGTACATGTAAGTTTGTGACCCAAAGACGGACATATAACGTAAGCAAATTAATTTTAAATATGGAGGCCATATTTGGGGGGTCTTCTTCTTCTTCCTTGCTCCTTCCCACTTTAAGTGGGGTCGGCTCTCCTAATTATTTTGCGCCACGAGATTCTGTCGAGGGTTGTCGGGTCGGGGAAATCGTTTTTCTTAAGTAATTGGGTCACAAACTAGCATATTAAAAAATAAAGTTTTTCAAACTATATCGTGTTACATATCAAATAAAAGAGCTTATAATGAGCTCTTTCATTTGATATGTAACACGATATGGTTTGAAAAACTTTATTTTTTAATTTGCTCATTTACCCCCCAAAAGTGGCCTCCAAATTTAAATTTCATTTGTTTACGCTACACGTCCGTCTTTGGGTCACAAACTTACATATGTGTGCCAAATTTCAACTTAATTGATCCAGTGCTTTTGGAGAAAATAGGCTGTGACAGACGGACAGACGGACGGACAGACAGACGCACGAGTGATCCTATAAGGGTTCCGTTTTTTTCCTTTTGAGGTACGGACCCCTAAAAATAAGCCATGGAAATAATAATGCGAAATCATCTCTGCCTGTCTGTTTGTCTGTCAATCTGTCTGTTACTGGTGTATTAAAGCGAGTAAACCGAATGAGGCCTAAGCCCCTCTAGGTTAGAAAGTCAGATGCTAAATTGGGATTAGGTTGCCAACAGAAACCAGACTTCCTAATTGAGCAGTGGCGAGAATGCCGGGACATCCCAAGGAAAAACGGTCGTGAACAAAATGCCTGGTCTGGCTTAGAATAATTTGATCCTGGAGTTAGCGGAGTTATCATATATAAATTCCTCAAAAGGGCTATAAACTCCTTTCCCATCCTCAAAATGTGTATAAACTCCTTTCAAACAGACTTATTCCCTAGTCTAGTCTAGTGGTATAGTTAGTTAACTATTGTCCGCAGGAGTGACAACTTTTGTCGTAAAATTTGTGTGACCGATATAAAACAATCCCGTTTATTCTTCGATAAGTGACATTTTTGACAAGTCCGTATACATACCTATCCATAATTAACACAAACAGTCCGCATTGCTGTGTTTTGTTGACAACACACTACAATACTTAACCAACAGTCGGAAATATAAAATAAATCTTTCAGTTTCTTACACATGGTACGCCTACCCTACATAGATGTCATAGATTGATTGTCAGATTTATACCGTAGACCGGTATTCTCTTCTTGTAAGTAGGTAGGTACTGACTGCTATTATTGCTCGGCAGCACGGCACCAAAATCTTTATCAGATGTTATCGCGGATGTTAGCAGTGTCGTCATCTTATTGCGCAAGTTACTGACACCTAGCAAAATACATAATTACTATAAATGTAGAATTGTAGATGATATTTAAATAGAGTGATGGAAACGTACGTGTCTTGATGTATTTACGCGATGATGCGAATTTCATACTATGAAAAATATACATTATTTACTACCATTTATCTACATTATGTAATGTTGTCCCCGAATACTTATTTAGTATTTTTATTTTATGTTCCACCTGTCGCTGTACGCGTCTAAAACTTTTTAGGGTTCCGTAGCCAAATGGCAAAAAACGGAACCCTTATAGATTCGTCATGTCTGTCTGTCTGTCTGTCTGTCTGTCCGTCTGTCCGTCTGTCCGTCTGTCTGTCCGTCCGTATGTCACAGCCACTTTTCTCCGAAACTATAAGAACTATAGTGTTGAAACTTGGTAAGTAGATGTATTCTGTGAACCGCATTAAGATTTTCAAACAAAAATAAAAAAATAATAATAAATTTTTGGGGTTTGGGGAACTTTGAACTTCGAGTACTTCGAACTGAAACTCAAAAATTTTTTTTTTCATCAAACCCATACGTGTGGGGTGTCTATGGATAGGTCTTCAAAAATGATATTGAGGTTTCTAATATCATTTTTTTCTAAACTGAATAGTTTGCGTGAGAGACACTTCCAAAGTGGTAAAATGTGTGTCCCCTGGGGGGGGTGTGTCCCCTGGGGGGGGCCCTGTAACTTCTAAAATAAGAGAATGATAAAACTAAAAAAAATATATGATGTACATTACCATGTAAACTTCCACCGAAAATTGGTTTGAACGAGATCTAGTAAGTAGTTTTTTTTTATACGTCATAAATCGCCTAAATACGGAACCCTTCATGGGCGAGTCCGACTCGCACTTGGCCGCTTTTTTTAAATAACGCTGAGGTGCTAGTGCTATTTGTCCACCGTAATAAGTCGTTTGATCGATGGAGACCCAATTATCAAATAGCTGACATTTGGCTCGGTCGCCTACTCGCCTTCACTAAATAATGTAATGCATTGTGCACAATTGTACCCATATTTGTTAACAATGGGCCGTTACGTATTGACATCTGGTGGGTCTTCAACTAGCAGCACCGAGTCAAAAGACCCACTGCGATTTACTGACAAGTTATGCTCCTATGTGCTTTAACTCTTTGATCGTAGGGTCGAGATTTAGATATGGGATATAAAATCACGTTTAACCCCCCTGTATTTAATACTGCACTTTAGTGGTCGGAGTTAACGTTTGAATTCCCCCGGTGTAACAAAGAGTAGAAATTGCAGGATGTTAAATATCTCCGAATTGCCACTTGTATCATAATCGCGCGGCTGTCGAGGGGTGGCGGTTATTTGCACTTTTTGTGTGTTTTGCCAGTTGGCGCAAACATAATGTAATTTGTTGACATGGACTTAAATCGGCACAATGGAGATTTAAAACACGTGATGTAATAATGAACGCTTATTAGGTGGGTGAACAAAACACATGGTAAGTATGCTATTATGAACATCTTAGGTACTATCATTGAACTAACCATTGTAAGTACCTAGATGACATAAGTAAGTATTACCTATCTGAAGACTATTTTTATTACCGTAAACCTCCCAACTATAGTCCTAAGCTCCCAAGTATGGTCCAAAATTAACTGTAACAATTTTTTTTCGTTTCTTTTACTGTATTTTTTGTAGTTCTCTAAGGCAAGATTGTTTATAAATGGAAGAAAAAACTCGGAGTACCTAAATCAAAAGGAACATTGGTATTCATATATAATTTCCTTTTGAACTTGTGGACCATAAGTTGCAGTATTTGACTATAGTTGGGACTGGGAGGTTTTACGGTACCTACTTAATTCAGGGGAAGTATTTTTGGTCCGCGTAGCCATATATTTCTAATATTCCTGTTTTTGTTTGATAGGTATGTGAAATTTTAATGTTATCGCAAACCTGTGTAAGGTTTGGCACGGCACTATGACGATCGGCGCTTGAGGCCTTCACCTTGCGCACGGCACTTCTGTACAAGTTTCGTTAGGTTTGCACTCGCCACTAGTGCCGGATCCACATAGCGCGGCATTTAAACAGCTAACTCTGGTACGCCTCAACAGTTCTTCTCAAGCTCTACATGTACGAGTAGGTACTGACAGTTCTTTCTGTAAGAAATTAAAAAATCACGATGGCACCTGGTCCCCGTGTTGAAACGAATCAAATTAAATCGTCAGCTTTGGAGCTAATAGGCAATACTCCGCTCGTTGCTCTTGATCGATTGCACCCTGGACCTGGACGAATTCTAGCAAAATGTGAATTTATGAACCCGGGAGGATCCATCAAGGACCGATCTTCTTTGTACATGATAAATGCGGCTCTGAAGAACGGTGAGCTGAAACCTGGCAACCCGATTTTAGAAGTGACATCTGGCAACCAAGGCTGTGGTCTTGCCGTAGTCGCCGCTGTAAAAGATCACCCTTTGACCATATATATGTCTGCGGGCAACAGCGAACAGAGAGCGATACAAATGCAAGCGTGCGGTGCGAAGTGTATCCGAGTACCACAAGTTGAGGGTGTCTACGGCGAAGTCACTTATGCTGACGTTCAAGCGGCGGAAGAAGAATGTTTAAAAACCGTTGAAAGGACCGGCCACTTTCTTGTAAATCAGTTTTATAATGAAGCGAACATACAAGCTCACTACGAAATGACAGGACCCGAAATTTGGAGACAAACTGGTGGTCACGTGGATGTATTTGTAGCCATGGCCGGAACGAGCGGTACTTTCTCGGGAACATCTAAATATTTAAAAGAGAAGAATCCTGCAATTAAAGCCTACATAATTGAGCCAGAAGGAGCGGAGGCCATAGCCGGCAAGCCCGTCTGGAAGGCGTGTCACAAGCTGCAGGGCTCCGGCTACGGCGTGGTGCCGGCGCTCTTCAAGTACGATGTGATGGATGGAATGCTTAGCGTATCGGACGAGGAGGCCGTGCACTACAAGCGGCTGCTGGGCGAGAAGGAGGGGCTGTACGTGGGCTACACGAGCGGCGCCAACGTGGCCGCCGCCGTCAAGCTGCTGCAGTCAGGAAACCTGCCCGAGGACGCCTGGGTGGTCACCATGCTCAACGACACAGGGTTGAAATACTCGCCCACACCTGACGAAATCAGAAGTGATGATAGTTAAGTTAATCTTCTTTATTATTTACATTAAAATAATGTCACACATATTTACATAAGTAATGAATGTAGTTAAGTAAAACATTGTCAACATTATTTTAACGAAAATAATAATCACTAGAATTAAAATATTTATTTTCTTGAATAAGTTGTAACATCAGATTATTACCTAGTGTTATTCTATTTCGTAAATCACTTGCAGCTGCATTTCGAGAAGGGATGCCGGACTTCGCAAATAAACAATTCTAAATAATTAGAGGGAACTGTTGATAATTAGCCAATTTGGAGTTTTTATCGCAGCCCTTGCCTAGAGCGGGCCGACCTAAAAAACTGTTGCAAATGCCCAAGCCGACGCCGTTTACTAAAACTGCCAAACGGCATTCGCTCGTAAACAGCGGAGAGCCGCCCACCTAACAAGCGGAGATTTTTTAATAATTGCCACCAGCTGCAGCGGCAGGATAGATCAGATGTTTTTGCGGATTCTGCATGGACATCTCCCTAATAGGCTGTTGTGAAATCAACGGCGCTAAATTACAGCGCGAATAGCCGGCTGCAAACTAATGGCCAAGATCTCCGCTTATTTAGGCGAAAATTATGATTCTTCGTTCCTTATATTAGGTAGGTAATTTAGGTATCCTCATGAATATGTAGAAAGATTCGCAAAGACGACCCGTCACAAGGTGAACTTCTTATCTAAAGACAAACTAAATGAAATCAAATAATTACTTATTAAACCAACAATTATCTGCTACAATTAAAAAAATACGATTTCACCCTTTATATGCGGGTGACACCGGATACCAACATTTATATGATTTAAACTATTTAAAGTATTTAAACACTCTACTTTTCATTTTGAATACGAGACTAAGCCAAATGGGTATTTTACAACTATGCCTACCTATTTTACATTTACAGACCATGAATGACTAAGTATAGTATAGAAAAGCTTGTAGTATTCCGATTATTGTATGCAAGTAAATATTTTTCGGAAATAAACAATTCTTATTTTATTTATTTTTAATTTTATATCATCCGGATCCCGTCTGCTTCTACTCAACGACTATGTTTTTACAAATCAATAGTTTCACGACTTTCATGCAATCATAATAATGTAAAACGGTGAAATTGAGGAATAAAAATGCAAATCATTACTTAAACGGCACTGTTTTGACGTAAATCAATAAATTAGCATTCAAATCCACCTAAACAGGTACTGAGTGGATACGTGATGAAAATAGTAAGAAAATTAGATCAAACACCTTTATTTTTATTTCTTCGACACACCCGTTAACAAATTTGCACGCTTCCTGAGACGGATGACTGTCTGTGTTATCTTACTTGTCAGGTGCGACTCAGAGATATAATGTGAAATAGATGGTTATCTGGTTTTACCCGCTATCTGGTTTCACCCCCCTTTCCCCTAACTATGTAAAGTACAGTGCTATTATACCTATAAATATATTGTGTGGATGCAAAGGAGTTTGTTTTCCGTCTATGCAAGTAAAGTGATAAAAACTCTCCGTTCAATAAACTACTTAAAGATATCAGGCAATAATATTTAAAAGCGCTGGTGGCCTAGCGGTAAGAGCGTGCGACTTTCAATTCGGAGGTCGCAGGTTCGAACCCCGGCTCGTACCAATGAGTTTTTCGGAACTTATGTACGAAATATCATTTGATATTCACCAATCGCTTTTCGGTGAAGGAAAACATTGTGAGGAAACCGGACTAATCCCAAGAAGGCCTAGTTTACCCTCTGGGTTGGAAGGTCAGATGGCAGTCGCTTTCGTAAAAACTAGTGCCTACGCCAATTCCTGGGATTAGTTGCCAAGCGGACCCCAGGCTCCCATGAGCCGTGGCAAAATGCCGGGACAACGCGAGGAAGATGATGATCAGGCAATAATATTTGCTCGGGCTAGATGGACCCTTATAAGTAGGCAAACATTTTGGATCATTAATGGGTAGGTAAGTATTATTACCCCTCGGGCTTATTTGCGCAGATCGGTCCACGACGTGTTTGTCGTCGTGCCTCGCTCGTCGTAGCGAAGGTTTAGCGAGTAGGTACCATAACAATATTCATTCTTATTTATAAAACAACTCTTTTAATATATTTATTTCAAGAAATATAAACAACATAAAGTAACCTAAATAAAATTAAAACTACCTACAAAACTAAAACTACTACTTAAAAAAGGAAAACTAAAAATCTATATCTAAAGAGGGCCCCTGGGGCATAGTACCAAAGATACTGGCAGCATTTCCTCGCTGAATTGCAACGCTTATTCGTTGAGCGAGGAAGCTGCCAGCTCTTATGTCCCCAGTGACCTCAACCAGCCGTTTGGCCAAATATGTAAATAGATTTTGAGCTCCCTTATTTTGTGAATTAATTAAGAGTATTTTTCGGCAGTTGATATACCTTCTCGTAAGTTTGTAACTATTGGCAACAAACAAACAAAAATTACTGTTGTTTTATATAACTATATAAGGTGTCCGAAACCTTATTTTGATATTCATCATCGTGGTCAATTCATCATCTGTTCTTTCACAAGTCAAGTAACTAGGAGTCCTGTACTCCTGTAGTAAATTGCTCAGCATTACTTACTATTGATGATATAAGTGGTTTAGCATCGAAAAGGGTGTTAGGCAGGGATGTGTAGCGTCACCGTGGCTGTTTAATCTGTTCATGGACAGTAGTTTGCAGGATTTGAGAAATGATGAATGTGGGCTGAAAATGAGTGGGTTACCTGTCAAATGTCTTCTTTACGCTGATGACCTGGTACTGCTAGCGTCATCGGGCGAGGAGTTGCAGGAGATGGTAACTAGAATGCATGGGTCTTTTGAAAGGAAAGGAATGAAAATTAATGTAAGCAAGACGTAAGTAATGGTATTTGAGAAGGAAGAAAATATGACTAACTGTGAGATTTTGATTGGTCAAGAAAGAGTGCAACAAGTGAAAGAGTTTGTGTATCTGGGGACCTTGTTCACTAGGGACGGTAAGCATGATAAGGACATTGAAAGGAGAGTGAATGCTGGAAATCGCGTGAATGGGGCACTTAACGCTTTTATGAGCAGCCAAAAGGTGTCGCAAAAAGCACGGTTGGCTGTGCATAGAGGAGTGTTGGTGCCTACACTCATGTATGGTAGCGAAAGTTGGGTATGGCAGAAGAGGCATCAGAGCCAAGTGAATGCAGTGGAAATGAGAGCGTTGAGAAGTGTGTGTGGTGTGAGATTACAAGATAGAATTAGGAACAGTGTGATAAGGGAAAAGTGTGGACTGAACGAAGATGTAGTGACAAAAATTGAGAAAGGTATGTTGAGATGGTTTGGACACATGGAAAGAATGAGTGAAAGAAGGCTGACAAAGAGAGTGTATAAGGGAGAAGTAGAAGAGGGAGTTGGAAGGGGCAGACCTCGGCGGACTTTCTAAGCTTCGATCAGATCGGGGAAATCCTGAAGAAAGGCCAGGTCAAGAGCACCCTAAACCGGCGAGCGTGTATGAGGAAGATTATGAGTAAGTAACGGAAGCGAAAGAGGTATGTCAGGATCGTAGCAAGTGGAAATCCCCACGGATTCTCTGCCTACCCCTCCGGGAAATAGGCATGATTATATGTATGTATATGTATGTATGTAAGTGTCAAAAGATAATAATATATGTCGTCGTATCAACAATCAACATGATAAAGTTATCTTAGGCAAGTTCACCGTTTTGCTTTCTTGTTGCTTGCTTGCCTATGTGTTTATTTACTTATAGCTATTCCTTGTCTGTTTATTTCCTCTCCTATATCTATTAAGACAATAATCTGCAGTATCAATAGAGTCGGTGGCTGCATTAGTGCTGGCCCGCTTACGTGAGATAGTGCGCATCCAGGGAATCGGTTTAATCTGAGTCAATATTGACGCGGTCGCGACGCTGTGGGAACGCCGCAGTGTGCACAGGTGGCGAGTCTTCAAACATCACATACAGGAAGTATATTTTCGTCATTCTTTAATGATGGATTTAACAGGTTCACTAGGAAATTTTGGATTAGGTAATTAAAACTGCTTGTGTGCGTTATATAACATATATATAGGTTAAATCTAGGTACCTACATACGTACCAACCATAAAGCATATTGAATAGTATGGTACCTACCAGTGGCGGCGCGTCAAACATATCCATAGGCAATCCGGGCCTAATTTGACACATATTTCCTTTACAACTCTCCTTAAACGTCCAAAAACAGGCAAGCCGGTGGGAATCGGCTTTTATGGACGCGCCGCCACTGGTACCTACATAATACCAGAAGGGCAATTTAGATACATGACCCGCTAAAATTACTGAAGTAGGTATCCAGAATACGGTGAATGACGTTTTTACCATTTTACTCTAATATGGGGATTGCACCACAGTTATTGCGTAAGACTCACTTAGATGATGCCTTAATGATCACCAATAAATAATACGTACTTACGATTCGGCATCGGGCACAGTAAAAAATGATTTAAGTATATAACCTATTTTATTATAAATAAATTATTCTTATTCTTATTCTTAAATATTATTTTATATTCTTCAGTCTACCTATATCATGTCCTTAACCTACCCAATGAAGAAATCTCACCTCCCTTACCTGTTCAGTTGCTCTCATATGGGTGTGGAAGCCTTGAGCCTATTTTTGTTTAAAATGTGTTCATACTCTAAACATATTACCATTTAATATTACCATTTAATATTACCATTTAATATTACCATTTAATATTACCATTTAATATTTCCTAGTCATTGTCATTTAAATTGTTAGCTGGATTTCGTCGACAACTTAACTGACAGGTTTCCAAAATATATTATATATATACATATACGTATACAAAGTAATAAATTGTCAGTTGTAATGTTGTGAGCCTGTCTGTTGGGTAGTACGATGGATCTCTCTCTACCACTCAGTATCAACTCCTATGTTTCTACAATAACGCTTGTAAATTTCGGCACTGTTTGTCTTCTCTGTAATCCATCCTTTGTATCTTTTGATGTAATGACTGTTTGTTGCCATAATAAAATAAAATAAAAAAATAAAATACTCATGTAAGTCAAATCATCCTATATAAAATCGCCGTGTTTAAAAAAATATTAAATTGTCTGAGTTTATTGCCACTGATAGGAAACTTCCACTTACACATTGTATTTTTAGGCACTAAGTTATTTCAATATCTTTTATCAGTTTCATGACTCCAAAAAGGAATTGCTGGTTTAGCACACTGCATTCCAAATACTCAATATAATTATGTGTACCTAATTTTTAAATAGGTACTTTGATATACTCACAACTTAATTGAGTTTGTTGTACGTAGTATAGGTAGTTGTGTAATTGTAATAAAATCTGATCTAATCAACTTTTGTTGATTTTCTTTTCCTTATATATAATTTGTTGAACATAATGCGATGTCTAAAACCCTAATGAAAACATGTCTAGATAAGTAGTCAGATACCAACTTACAATACATGTTTTATTTGCCGGATGCCGGTTTTGTTTTTTCAAATTATGCGTACCCGTTCAATACTTAAGTTCAATGGTAAGATATACCTAAGTAGGTATCATTTATTGAGTTACTGGCTCAACCAAATAAAGATTTACTGAAAACTGAAAATTCCAGTCTTTTTACTGCCACAATTGCTTATTGCATAGCTTGATGCTTACATCTGATTTATCTCCTAAGCTACAACTCGCGTATATATTACCAGTAACTACATATCAAAGGCGGTTCTATCGTTACTTGGCGTAGTTTACGAGCGGCATTTGTCTGGCGATTGTGAGGCCGCTAATAAATTTCTCCGGCCCAGGGCGAGTGGGCGTGGAGAAAATTGTCATTTTCCTGCGCAGGTGTTGTGCGGATTTTCTATACTAGCGTAATGAGCGCGCGCGCACCTGCCGCCGCCGCCGCGCTGATTGCGGCCGCAGCAGTTTTTGCAACGTAATGACATCCTGCGCTGCCCAGTGCCCAGGCTGTAATAGAACACGACCGATTTGTGATTAGAAATTGAAAAAACTAATTAAACTGGGTAAGTAAAGACTCAGGCAGAATATAAGCAAGAAGTGTGGAAATTACGATACAAACGTTACGATAGTTAGTTAATTGGCACAAACCACAAAAACAATGGATTTAAGTATACAGTTCTTTTGCGCTAAGACAACATTAATTACCGTGTACATTGCGATATCGCACTGAAACCCTGAAAATTTTAAAGTTCTATCGCGAAATATGTGTTCAAAACGCGAATGTTTGAAATCTCTTGAATGCTTGAATGCTCTTGAAATTAACCTAACCTAACTTAAACAAGTAATAGGTTAGATGTTGGGTAAGGTTAGGTACTGCAGGAACTTATTTTAACTATTTCAGCTTCATGTCTGCGTGTGAATAAATATCTCACTCTTTATTAATTAAACGTCTACTTACGTCTACTACTACGTCTAATCTCAGTGTAGGTACCTTCTTAATATGTAAATCCAATAGGATTCTAATTGGATATATGGTGTGACGAACTCACTTGAACTGCCGGCAGCTGGCGGGTGGGCGATCGCTGCGTAATGAATGAGGTAATGTTAGAAGCAATAGTCTTGATTCAAATGTGTATGTAAGTCGGTACAGTTGGTATTTAATCAAATCTAGCGCCGCGCGCATTGGCCGCCGCCAGCAGGTGCTCGCGCCATTCCTATTAGAATCGTGTTAGAGGGCCCGTAATTATTGGATGCTGCCACCTGCCTCATGCATGCTTATTTATTAAACTATCTAATGTTTACGGAAATCGCGTCTTCGTGATGCCTCATTTAAATACTCCCCTGGCTTGCTGTTGAGCTAGGTTCAGTAAACTTTACAGGAAGGAGCGACTAGCATACTCGTACTTTATCACCCATGTTTAATAGAATTACAATAAATGGTTTATGTTACACACTTATAGGTATACCTAATCGAATATACAGGTAGGCTTCCTAACTAGATAATAGCATACCTATGTAATCTCATAAAGTTGGATCTAACTACTCAAAATCTTATGTAGTCGACTAATGGTCGTACATATGCCGAATTTCGATCAACATTTTGGCAGATTGATACAAATCTAAGGTCAACTCCTTCTTAAATAATTTGCATCTACATACTATAACAACTCGTTCTTGGTAAAAAAAAACATAAATGGGCGCTATTTATTTACTTTTACATGTTGAGTGTAAGTATAAACTGTTTATCTGTAGTTTACAAAAGCACAATAAATTATTTGACATTGACGACTTACTGTGTAGGTGAGTACGAGTATAATCTTCATGAAAAAAAAATCGTAAGTGGACATGATTTTTGCAACTATGACTCTGTAACTTTATGTTATTACCTAAATATTTTAAATTGAAAATGTGCGTATTGCGAAAAAAAACATAACTAAGCCGTGTTAACGCTACGCTTGAGTAGCTACTTACGGTATCACATAGGATATTGTTCATTTATAGTATTTTATGCAATCGTTGTTTAAGAGAGGTCAAAAAAGGCGAGTGGCGTGAGTAACAATTTGAGACGAAGCCGAAAATTGTTAATAAAGACGCCACGAGTATTTTTTGACTCAGTTAAACAACGTTGCATACAATACTTTTTCTACGACCAAGCACTTACTTTGAAAGAAAATTGTAAATTTAACAAATATTTTTCATTCAAGAAGAAGAAGAAGTAGCAAAGAAGGCGGGAAAATAATGAATGAAATTAAAAAAAAACATGTCTATGGTTCACTTGTTTGTCAGAGATGACATTTAAAATAAGGTTGGCAAAAATTTATGTATTTCATACAATATTTTTTAAGCGGTCATTACACGAAGTATCGAAAAAGTGCTAAAAAGATATTGCGTGTATGCACAAATTCTTTTTTGGGGAATAGACTAAAGACTTGCCTTGGCAACTATAAGGTAGGGTTTTAAAGGTGTGAGCACGACCCTTTAAATGACAAATAAAAGTACGGGAGTAGATAAAAAATATTTAAGTACTAACGCATACCCATCATTAAGATTCATTAAAATAATGCCACAAGTTCTATTATCCTTTATTTACGACTCGGCATATCTTACAAATACAAGGAAGCGACAACATTAAAACAAGTTTAGAAAAGAACATAAATAAGAGGCATGTATCTGGGAGGCTCTAACGCTGCTCTAACGGCCGCCACCTGCCGCGGCACTTTTTAATCTTGTTACTTACCATGCCTTATACGTACGTCTAGAATTACACTATTACACTGCAAGAGGGCAACGAATATACAGAACTGTCCAAAACTTAAACACGTAATCTAGTTATGTACTTGCAAGATATTGTTACCGCATTATTAAATTCACGTAAATAAGTACGTACGTTTATGAAGATTTTTGATAAACTTTTTGAGGCAGTTTTTCGGCTAGAAACGTGCTTTAACTCGTTAAGGGACGAGTAGCTACTATAATATCGCTACACTTACCTACAATTATGATAAGTAGTGAGTGTACATAGTGACGTTACGGGGCTTAGTTTTTCAAAATGACACAACACGACAGGGCACGTATAGTTGCAAATTTTACAGTTCGGCCGTGACATTGAATACCAGCCAGTCACTTCACCCTATCAATTTCTCGAGTTAAATGGGGTCCAGTGCTACGTGCTACGAAAAACTACAGTGCTACGTAATAATGATGATGAGCAAGCACAGACCACCACGGTTTTTTTAAAGCATACATCTAAACATGATCGATTATGGCGTTATATGTTATGACCGTATGTCGACTTGCTATGTCTTCACAAGAAAATAAAATTATTTTAAGAGACGCTTTCCAACGAAAACATATTGAAATTGGCTATAACATATTCCTCTCTTCTTTTTATTTTCTAAGTACAATGATAAATGCTGTAGGCGAGTGTTACAATGTAATAATCTTTTGGAAGCCGGTCTATGATATGTTGTATGACTTGTACGGCTTCGAAGCTTTGCGGCCGTTGAACTCTCCTGTCTATCCTATTAAATAGGAATGTAAAATATGATTCCTGTGTCTATGGTCGGTCATAGTCCTGCGGTTAATAGAAGTGATTTGAGCGTCGAACGCCGCGA
This sequence comes from Cydia amplana, assembly GCF_948474715.1. Taxonomy (NCBI): domain Eukaryota; kingdom Metazoa; phylum Arthropoda; class Insecta; order Lepidoptera; family Tortricidae; genus Cydia; species Cydia amplana. Next base: position 12,006,383 of record NC_086079.1, on the reverse strand, counting down.
GCGCTGCTGCGTCGTCCTGTCACCTGCCCGCTACGTTCCCGCCGAGATTGCAGACACCTGTGCGAGTGTGCGCATGCGAGGATCTCGATGTTTGCTTGTCACGCTCGGTGTTGAGTGTGCTCGGTAAACCGATCATGACATTCCGTAAAACCTCCCAGCTATGGTCCAAGATGAACTCGAATATCTTTTTTCAGCTGTGACTATTATTTGAATGTCGTAGTTCTATGGCCAGATATATATTTATAAATGGATGGATAAACTTAAAACACAAACCATAAATAACCTTTTTATTTACACTTAATTACATTTTGAACTTGTGGACCATAGTTGCAGTACTGGACCATGGTCTAATAAAACATGGTCTTCTCTTCCCAGAGTGTCACTTGCCTACGTCACAATAACATTGCCACTTTATTTCAACATAACATGTTACATGGGTACATTATATATATGGTTAATAAGTTAAAATATTTCTTTATAAATTTATAATTTTCATTTATATGTATTTTATCTTAAATTTTACAATAACACGTCATTTTTAATTATTCGTTAGCAATATCTTCCGATTCACGAAATAAATTTCAGACGTTCGGGTAATTCTGTTTACACTACTGGCAACACAGGATAGCGCTGTCACATTTGACAATCCGCCATTTTGTCCCTGACCGTCATCCTTGTCGAACCCGTGTTAATTGTTATTTCCTTCTCGCTCAGTGTCAGCAGTCGCAGTGTTTTCCAAACTTTTCACGTCGTAAGATTGGTAATTAATGTTTTGTTACGAAAATGGTTGGCTGCTCTATTCGGAACTGTAAGAGTAGGAGTGAAAAGTGCAGTATAGATTTGTTTTATTTTACTATGTTTTTACATGAATAACTTAAAATTAATGCCGTTAAAATAATTTTCACCGTTGGTTAAAATTCTCCCACATTTTAAAGTTTGAGAACCTGTAAACAGCATGATGACGTAGGCAAGTGACAGTTAGGTCATTCGCGAATCTCGGAAGAGAGTACCAGGCGGAGTATATTATTATACCATGTACTGTACGGATATGATGGTCGTTCTTGTCTACGTGACAGCGTGATAAAACGGTGTCCGTCACTTTCTTTCCCACGGTGTTAAACAGTGACAGTTATTTTATCACGTGGATAAAGATGGATAAAGCTATCCATAATAGGCTGGCTGGACTATGGTCGGGTCGTTTTAAGGTTCTTTAGATTTTTTACGAGCGAATGTAGACTAAGGGCCAGTTACGCCATCTACCTACTATTGACGAACTGATCAACGTCTCTCGACAGTGAACTATGAAACTTCCCATAAGTATCATCAAATTTAAATAGCATTAGGATGTAGGTACCTTCGTAACAATAATAAGATCCCCAGCTACTTTCATATTTATTTTCACTGTGACAAAGTGACACATATATCAAATTTCTCGACTGTACGTTAAGTACGACCTACAATAGATAGGTATTTAAGCCAGTTTGTCGTCAGCGTCAATACGAAGAAAGTGTGAAAATACCTCCATACTTATGTCGGGTATGCAATGCACCTCGTGTCGCGCATTCCGCCACGGCCAATCCGGCGTTGTCGATGCACGATTACATAACTACGGACAACTTAATCTATGACCTGTAAATGTGGCAGATAACTCGAATAAATCATCACCACATAGGATTACGATACACGTGACGACGGCTTTCCGATAGCTCTAAATCATTACAATGTGGAGGAGTGCTTGTTTGTCATCCAATACGCGCCTTACATCATGATTGTTTTGATAACGGCTTTAAATAGTAGTTTATGCAACAGTGATATAATAAGGGTTCTTAAAATTCAAGGGTCGAAGTTACAAAACGAGACGTAGTCGAGTTTTGTAAAAAAAGACCCGAGAATTTTAAGAACCAATTATGAGCTGTTGCATACATTACTTTTTCTATGACAGCTGCAGCAAAAAAAAAAAAAAAAAAAAAAAAAAAAAAAAAAAAAAAAAAAAAAAAAGAGTTATTATTAAAAAAAAAGAGTTATTATTTAAAAAAAATTGAGTTATTATTTAAAAAAAAAAAAGAGTTATTATTGTAAATGAAAACATACCTCTTTCAATCAAGATGATCGGAACTTGTATCTTTAAAAAAAATAAAGCAGTTGTATTATACTCATAAGATGACTGCTAGCAGTCATCTTATGAGCCTATAGACAAAGCATTCAAATGACATTGCTTTAGATATCACTGTCAGTCATTTAATTGACACATTTAAGTGCTGGAGTAGAAAAAGATTATATTGCTATCATATGTCATTTTTGTTTTTTGTGAGATTTCCGTTGTGTAAACAAAACTGTTATCCAAGTTCACAAGTATATATATATATATATATATATATATATATATATATATATATATATGTAAAGAAAACAGTAATACCTATTTTCTTAATGTTAACCTTTATGCGGCTCGCCGCTTTAGCCATAGACTTTGCCAAGTGTCATGAATAACAGTTAAGACATTGACATTCATCATTGGAAAAAATATGAAAGGATTAATTAGTATAAAATAGATATTGATTGATTTTGTGGTAAAGAAATAACAAAACCCTAAAATAGAGGCTTTAAATGTTGTTTCTTTATTATTTACAGGTAAACTTCTTTATATTTAGAACTAATTTTGTAGTAGATTGGATGTAATAAGTTCGATTTCAAAATAAATCTTTATTATTTACAGAGAAACGCAATTTCGCCTTTATTTCATTCACCATAGTGTGATATTATTATAAAACAACATTTTCTGCAAATATTTCAAGAAATATGGAAAAGTTAAGATTTGATTTTGCTGTGAAACCTGCGGCAGATGGAAAATCAAATGTTTTGTGTATAACATCAATTGCTACACCTGGTGGGCAGATTTTTGGATTACCACCGGAACAGCAGCCTGTGCATATGCATCCAGCAATTACAAATACTTCCAACTATGCCAAAATACGGAAATCGTTAACTAAAAGACATCAAACAAGAAAAATTTGGATAACTTTGACAGAAGAGATATCAAAAGTATACTTGGATGAGGAGGAAAACATACAGTGTAATGATATTTATTTGGAAGAAATTTCAGAAGCAAATGTTGAATCTATGCCTAGCGGTTCAAATCAAACATTGGAAAAAATCTTAGAAAAATTGCTTGACGAAAAACAAAAGAAGTCTGAAACACAGAATTTAGGGAAAATTGCAAAGGATTTCATGATTAACAAATTTTCCGGGCGAAACTCAAATGCTTACCAGTGGATTCAAGATTTGAATAAAGAATGTGAACGTTTCCAAATTAATGAAGATAGAAAAAAAATTGAAATTCTGAAAAACTTCTTGGAGTACTCCAGTGTTGATTGGTACAGTTGTATGCTAATGAAATTTACTGTAGAATCAGAGTGGAATAAATGGGAGAAAAACTTCTGTGAGACGTTTGCAAACAAAGGATGGTCACCCATTAGATATGCTCTTACCTTTAAATATCAAGCAGGTTCGTTACTCGAGTATGCCTTAAAGAAAGAAAAACTGTTACTGGAAATAAGAAAATCAACAGATACTGGAACGCTTATCGACCTTATAGCACTTGGTCTGCCTAATTATGTAGCGGATAAAATTGATCGTGAAACATTGCAACAGACGGAGGACTTATATAATGAACTAGGAAAATTGGAACATATGGTTGGAAAGAATAAATATGAGAAAAAAAATCCTACATTTTCTGACATGAAATCCAAGAAAGTTGAAGAAAAAAAGCCATGCCAAGTTTGTATCACTGAAAACAAAGGGACACGCTACCATCCCGAAGAAAAATGCTGGTTTAAAGGGAAAAATCAAAAAGCAATTGTGAAAAGTGTGAATAACTCAGAATTGGAAGTTGAGCTGAATGAGCAGAATCCAAAAAACTCGTAGTACCACCATTAATAAAAGTAAAGCTGCTGTTAAATGATACATTAAGAGTGTCTGGGATTTATGACCCAGGTTCAAATGTGTCATTAATAAATTCTAAATTATTAAAGATAAAAGATAAAGAAAAGACAACTGATATAGAAACGGCAAACTTGAGTACTATTAATGGTGCGAAGAATACAAAAGGTATGATAACACTCAAAATAAAAATATATAAGATTGAGTCAAATATGGATATTTTCGTCATAGAAAATCTTCCTTATGATTTTTTAATAGGATTGGATTGTATAAAAAAATTCAAATTAATGCAAGATGAAGAATTAAACATTTTACAATATAATAGTCCAGAAGATAAAAAGAAGTTCCTGAATGGAGAGAATATAGAAAAAGAAGAGTTGATAAGTAATTATTCAAATATATCTAACGTCAATATTCCTGATGTACTGGGTGACGAAGATGGCGATATTACTTGCACGGAGATATTACTAAATAAAGAGATTAAAAGCAGATATGAAATAAATTTCAACGAACATATTAACTCAGATGAATTTGAAATGTCAGTAAACCATCTAGATTCATATCAACAGAGAGAGATTGACAAGTTAATTGAAAAATATAAATCAGTCTTTGCTAAAGATAAATATGACATTGGCACTGTACGTGATTATGAAGCTCATATAGACTTGATGGTGGACAAGTACTGTAGCAAACGTCCATATAGATGCAACACAGAAGATAGAAAAGAAATAGAAGGACAAATATCGAAACTATTAAAGAACAATTTAATTGAAGAATCGTATAGCCCGTTCGCTGCTCCGGTGACTTTGGCATATAAAAAAGAAGATGGAAAACGAACAAGGTTATGCGTAGATTTTAGAGAATTAAACAAAATCGTCGTTCCACAGTCACAACCGTTCCCACTGATTGAGGATTAAAGGTAAAAACTGTAAACTGTAAGTACTTTTCTACTTTCGACGTAAACTCCGCTTTTTGGTCAATACCTTTGAAAATTCAAGATAGATACAAAACTGCATTTGTTACCCAAGAAGGCTATTTTCAATGGACGTGCCTCCCGTTTGGTTTAAAGACTGCTTCAGCTATTTTCCAAAGAATATTGAGCAACATCATAAGAAAACATAAGCTTTCTGATTTTGCGGTAAATTTTATAGATGATATCTTGATTTTTTCGAAAACTTTCAATGAACACATACAACATATTTCTAGACTACTCGAGGCAATATTAAAAGAAGGGTTTAGACTCAAGTTTTCTAAATGTAGTTTTGCAAACAACCATGCTAAATATCTCGGTCATATAATCGAGAACAATTCAGTCAGACCACTTAAAGACTACTTAACCGCAGTGAGAGATTTTCCAGTTCCAAAAACAAGAAAAAATATACGCCAATTCCTAGGAAAAGTAAATTTTCACCATAAATTTATACCACATAGCGCAATTATTCTGGACCCGTTACACAATTTACTACGAAAAGATGTGAAATTTATATGGTCGCCAGAATGTCAAGAATCGTTTGATAAAATAAAAGGTTTGCTATGTTCAAAACCGATTCTGAAAATATATGATCCTGAACTTCCAATAAATATATACACAGATGCTAGTATCCACGGAGTCGGAGCGGTTTTGAAAGTAATAGATAAAAACGGAGACAGTAAGCCCGTGGCATACTTCTCAAAGAAACTAACTGAGACTCAAAAAAGGAAAAAGGCCATATATCTAGAATGTCTTGCAATTAAAGAAGCTGTTAAATATTGGCAGCACTGGCTTATGGGAAAAGAATTTGTGGTATACTCCGATCATAAACCATTGGAAAATATGAACATTAAGGCTAGAACTGATGAGGAACTTGGTGATTTGACTTATTATCTTTCCCAATATAATTTCAAAATAAAATACAACCCTGGACAATCGAATCAAGAGGCAGACTGCTTAAGCAGAAATCCAGTACTAGAGCCATATGAAAATAATGATGATTTTTTGAAAGTAGTAAATTTAATAACCCTAGAAGATATAAAAAATGACCAACATACAAATCAAGACCTACAGAATGGAAAAACAAACACAATATTGGAAAACACAATTTATTACAAAAAGAATAAAACTAGAAACAAAATCATACTATCCGAAGCACTGAGCAAAACTCTCATCAAAGATGTTCACAATACTTACTGCCACATTGGGATAAGCCAGATGATAAATAAAATAACACCATTTTATACAGCGAGAAATATATTTACGAATATTAAAAAAATGTGTGATGAATGTGAAATATGTATAAGGAACAAATCAAGGAAGAAGTCAAAATATGGCTTATTGTCACATTTTGGTCCAGCGACACGCCCATTTGAAATAGTATCCATTGACACCATTGGAGGATTTGGAGGATCACGGTCAACAAAAAAATATTTACATCTTTTAGTTGATCATTTCACGAGATATGCATATATTTTGACATCAAAAAATCAAAACTCTAGTGATTTTATTAAACTGATAACTAATGTGACACAGAGTTATAATATTGATATGGTATTAACAGACCAATACCCCGGCATAAATTCTAAAGAATTTAAAGATTACCTAAAGAGTAAAAATATAAAAATTGTTTTTACAGCTGTAGATGCACCATTTTCTAATGGTCTTAATGAAAGGCTAAATCAAACTTTAGTCAATAAAATAAGATGTACAATTAATGAAAATGATAAGAAAACAGCCTGGACAACTACTGCACAGAAATGTGTAGAAAAATATAATGAAACAGAACACACTGTCACGAAATTTACTCCGAAATACCTTTTGGAAGGTGAAAACGTAAATATTTTACCAATAGAATTAAAATCTAAATGTTCAAAAGAAGACCTGAAAAGAGATAGAAAGTTAGCCTACAAAAACACAATAAGATCTCACAAATATAATAAAGAAAAATTCGACCGGCATAGAAAAGAACACAATTTTGAAATGGGAGACATGGTCTATGTAGAAAATGGGAATCGACTGAATAGGAAGAAGATGGATGAGTTAAGAGTTGGACCATTTAAGATTCTGAGAAAAATATCAGGCTCCATTTATGAAGTTGATGCAGGACACAAGAAACTGGAATCAAACCTTTACCACATTACAAAATTGTCTCCAGTGGTACTTAGTACCTAAATCAACAATTGCGTGATTGATTTCTCCTTTGCAATTGTTTTCTTCTAGGAGGGAGATGTAAAGAAAACAGTAATACCTATTTTCTTAATGTTAACCTTTATGCGGCTCGCCGCTTTAGCCATAGACTTTGCCAAGTGTCATGAATAACAGTTAAGACATTGACATTCATCATTGGAAAAAATATGAAAGGATTAATTAGTATAAAATAGATATTGATTGATTTTGTGGTAAAGAAATAACAAAACCCTAAAATAGAGGCTTTAAATGTTGTTTCTTTATTATTTACAGGTAAACTTCTTTATATTTAGAACTAATTTTGTAGTAGATTGGATGTAATAAGTTCGATTTCAAAATAAATCTTTATTATTTACAGAGAAACGCAATTTCGCCTTTATTTCATTCACCATAGTGTGATATTATTATATATATATATATATATATATATATACTCTTATATATATATATATATATATATACCTATGTATGTATTATCAATCAATGGTCGTCAATACTTGTCGGTGTACAATTTATATTTTGACAGCTCAGTCCTTAATATCCGACTTGGCCTGATTTTTTTAAATGTAAAAACAACTTTATTTCACGCTTCCTTCTGAAAGCTTTTATCTTATTTTTTACTTTTTATTAGAGATTTGGCCATTTATAAGTATTTAGTTATGACAATTATTCGTATAACGGATGTGATTTTACTTTCGAATATAACCGAGAGGGGATACTTATTAGATATTTTTAGAGTTTTAGACCGTCCTAGCTTATTGTGAGCATAACATCGTTTTTAATGTTATTTTTTATGAATCAATATTATAAATACATTCATATCTGTTATTCTGTTCTATATTAGTAATTTAAATTGTATTTTTTTAATTCATAATATGTTAATTATATATATTTTTTTAAAAGATGTGTCCCGTCGAGTTTGTTGCCGGTCCCATATTGGGATACCCTCCTCCAATTGAGGGGGGATTTCTTCTCGGGGCTGAGGTGTAGGGTTGGAGCCGGTTAACTTTATTTGACGTTCATAAGCGCATTGTAATTATGCCTACTTAAATAAACTATCTTTTTTTTTTATTACAGTAGGAAGGTAAGGCAGGCTAGATATTTATCGGGCAGTCGGTGCGTGTTACCATTCAGTTCGCATTAGAATTAGTAGCGGCTACCGACGGGGCGCCGGATTAGTGAGCTATGGGACAAGTGCGCCGGCGCCGCCGTGGCCTGCATTATCGACCAACTATAAAGAGTTGTTCGACTAGGTATTTAATATTTATTAACTTCCAAATTAGCTTTATTCATGGTTCCCTTATTGGGCTGCATATTACACCTGACAGTTGCTGTTTCACAATTATTTTAATAATAGCTATTACGTACATATCATAACGAGTGACGCTAATTCTACGACGGATCTACATATAAGGTACATACTTATTGAATAAAAAGAAAAAACAATTTTTTGGCTTTAATTAAAATTATACTTTAATTTTTACATATTTTTAACAAGCTTTTATTAGGTCGACCTGTATGTAACTATGTAATGGAATCTAAGGTAACTAACGCAACCTAATTGTGTTAGGGGTTTTTAGAATTGTCTCGATGAGTATGATTTTGTCTGTCGTAAGAAAAGTACAGTCAGCGATAAAAGCTTGTACCAAAAAATAATTTTTTGCCAAAAACTTATTCATGTTATAGTTAAGGTCGTTTCGGTAAAGTTGGAAAGGTTTCCAGGGGACAGACTCAAAACGTTTGAGGGATAAATTTAGTACCTATTAGGCATACATATTTTTATACCATATTTATGTGACTAAATGATGTGGCTACAAGCTGACAAATTGTTGTTTAGCAAAACTATACACGGTGGCCCAAAATACGTTGATTAAGATTTTTAGGAACATTTTTCATATTTATACACGGCTTGTACAAAATGTCATTAAAAATTAAAACAACAATAAAGTAAATAAAACAGATCGTATTATCTTCAAAATAGTCTCCTGTATAAGCTTTGATTCGAAAATGCATAAGATTGTGGAAATTATCAACAATATGCCACAGTAAAAAATGTTGTACATACCTATATTTATTTTTGGGCCAACCTGTAAACAGCGGAATGCCTTTTGAACTGCGCTAATGTTAGGTACCACTACATTTCATATTTCATTTGTTAGTCAACTCCACGAACAAATATATTATATTATATATTTGTTGACGAACAAATATATTATATAAATAATAATATAATATATTTGTTCGTCAACTCCATGCCTTTCTCAGGCAACGTCGCTGGCTGCGTCTGTTGTCGCGTGATTGCGCCTCGATTTGAATATCGTTACGGTGTCAACAATTTTCATGCAGAAATGTTAGAGCCCACACCACCGGTGAGACTGGCCTAGCGAGCATTATCCACTTTTGACCTGGTATTTATTGCCATAATTTCGAAATTAAATTTAGTTAACATATAATACATATGTATAATCTTCTGAAAGATAATTAAATATTCTCTGAAACAATATGTATTTAACAACCAGATCCCTCATCAATATTCACCAGATTCGCCGTCAAATTAATTAGTATTAGGAATCGGCAGTAAAACTAAACCGTTCTTATAATATTTACGGGTACCTAAGTTTAAATAAAATAAAATCCTTAGAAAAGAAAATCCTGGATAAATAATAAATTAAAACATATTTTTAAATATGAATATCAAAAGAATATAGGTACATTTTCCAAAAACGAATTGCACCTACTAATTTGATTGCAGTTGGTCTCAAGTGGATTTGAGCTCCCAGGCCAGTGTGGAAATCACGTCACATCATTTATTACTACAGGATAAGTCCGTGTCCGCTTCTTCATTACTCGCCCTATTAATAACCAGCCGAGACTGTTATCAACATCAACCTACCAGCTTTTTCTTGCTTAGGTATGTTTCTAGGAAGAGAACACTTTTTATACCTACATATACCATTTTTTATCTTTTTGCCTCTTATTTTTTAATACGAACTGTTAGAGCCTTTTTAAATCTGTACTAATAAATGAACTGAATCAATTTTCCTTTTCCAAATATAAATATTCGTGTCGTGGTAACGTTTTGAGAACTACAATTTATATTGTATCTTAGAAATTTTAGGATGCTTTCTTTTTTCCTGTTAGGACAGAAAACGCTCATTATCGTGATTCCATTCCAAGTAGGAATAACTAAAATCGGAAGAAAACATAATAAACAATAACTATACAAATATAGGCGTATAAAATGCAACTCTAGACATGACTGTTTGGTTATAACTTATGCCTACTTCATAGGTACTTACAAAATTAATTATGAGTAAGTAGAAGAACTAGATAGGTAATAAGTACACTTATATTTATATCATAAATTGTCATCGTAACCAATGATAAGTAGTAATTAATATAACTTAAATAAGCATCATAAATGTCAAACGGCCAACAAAACAAAGGACTAATTTGCATTTAGTGATTTAACACAACACAATTAGTATTTCAGGCAACTACGAAGCTCATAACTCGTCTAGGCAGCTGCAAGATTCGGACAGCGGGTCTGCCTTGGGTTTTTACGCATCGACTGGTTTGCAGGGCTGCCAGATCGTAGAATTGGATACGAAATTCGTATAATGGAATTTTTTTCGTATACATCACGTATAGGTGGTCAATCGGTATAATTGTATACGAAAAAAACACCGATGTCAAACTACTGACAATACTTCAAAAAACAGTGTGTCGATTCTGTTATACATACTGGGCTATAATTGCAAAAATCGAAGATTACAAGACGCCTTCATTGGAGTAAAAGAGAAAGACCCCCACAATTTGCAAATTTCGGTCTTCGCGGTAAGACCCCAATTTTTAAAATATCGATTTAATATTAATCGTTTTTTTTTTTAAATTGTGTTCTCGTATATATAATGCAATCGAATTTCGTATAATTGCAGGGACTGGATCGTATAATCAAAAAGTATGTACTGGCAGCCCTGCTGGTTTGGGCAGAAACTGCGTTAGGAATTCGGCCTTAGAAGTTTAGAATAAGCTTATCGGATTTGCTTGCTGACTTTCCAATTTAGTCGCAGAAACATACTTACCGACATAAGTATGTACCTAAATAATACGAGTATTCAGTGAAATTTTCAACAAGTGCAGTTTAAGGTTTATTATTTTATAGAAATAGAAAATGATTTATTGCCATACACATACAAGAGTAAAAAAAACAAATAGGTGATTTAGACACAAAAGCAGCAACAATGAAAAGTACATTATTAAAGTAAACGTAATGTAAATGGTGAAATAGTGTGCCAAAAGGGATTTCTGAAAATTCCGGACGTTCGCAGTATGTAAAGTAAAATACTCTGAGTATGTTTACAATTGTTTAGTGTATTTTTATTACTTTGGTCACTGTAATGTAAACACGCGTCGCGTTGTTATGTTTAAGTTTTATCTGAATCGGAGTTGATAAACTCATGAGTAACACGTCGGATACTAATTCATCGTGACTACGTCAAGTGATAAAGGGCCGAGTGTAACATCGTTTTTAGCTGAGAAAAATACCTATTATTTATTAACCATGGTGTGATTAGGTAAGGTTTGCGACAAAAATTATAATATTTATAATGTGCCGCAAATGCATTACTCATTCATACATTTGTCTTAAGTAGCGTGACTCCTCCCTAGTCCCTACCTACATAATGAAACCCAATTGATATCATAACTTCATCCGTCCTCCATGGAGATCGATGGAATTTGCGAGCTCTGTGGCATGCCGTCTATACGGCCCAGCATTTCTCTGCGCATTACGCATAATCAAGCTTACCCTTCTAATCTAGCTGCCGACAAGACAACAGCCATTGCCGAGCTACACACAACTCGCCAGCTGACTGGCCGTCATCATTGGGCAAGGCCGGACCCGACAGATAAAGCCTGTTTAACAAATTTACTTAACTCTAATTGATATTACTAACATGATTTATTACTACCATTACTCTAAAATGAGCAAAGATTGCTTAATATAATGGAAATGCAATTTACAAATTTTACCTGAGGGGAAATCTGCCAGCCTATTATGGATAGCTTTATCCATCTTTATCCACGTGATAAAATAACTGTCACTGTTTAACACCGTGGGAAAGAAAGTGACGGACACCGTTTTATCACGCTGTCACGTAGACAAGAACGACCATCATATCCGTACTGGTATATGTTATAAAATTAACGCGCTAAGCCGCAGCTGCGTTACACGGAGTAACTGCAGTAGCACGAGTACTTATTAAGTACGAATACGAGTAGTAAAGATAGTATTTGTAAATATGTATGTATATCTGTATTATTCTGTATAGAACCCATCTAGTTTTTAATTCAGTATGTTTTAATTATGACCATCATGAGTATGTTATGATATGAGTGTTGAAACCCTGAAGAAAAGTAACTTAATTGTATAATTGTGTAAACAAATGGTTTATTATTGAATGCTATAGATACCAATACATATTACTAAAATTTATTATAATAATTATATACTTTACTGAAATGTATGATGTACAAATACGGAACTACAAATCGAGTACCTAGTAGATACCTAAACATCATTACTGGGATTCTCATATAACTTGACTATCTTATCCAAAATAAAACGATAAATATATGATAATGCGATCCACCTGAATATTCTGAATATTTAGTAGCAAAATAAGCAGTTATTAATAAACAAAGCGCCTGTTAAAAACATAGGAGCAGTGTGGCCCGCGGATACATTGCATTCGTTACTCATTACTCTCAGTTCTCAAGCGCAGGGCTTCATACTTTCACAAGGGCAATGATAATTAAATAAACTTGCTTTTAATTACTTACAAAACATTTATATCGTCGCTCCTGTTACCTTTCTCTATTTTTTTCCACATCCAAAAGAGCTTTACTTTCGCAGAAAAGTCGTAAGGTTATCAGCATTATTATCGTTTATATTAATATGTCCATGCCTTGGTCAGCGCAAGCAAATTAATAAATGAATACCATATATCCGAGAGCGGTAGCCGCGGCGACGACCAGGCGGCCGCACACCTGCGTCCGCGCATCTCGCAGCACACAAGCGAAAACAAACCTTAAGATTAATCATCGAGGGTCTAATCCGCGTTGCCACCGTGTGACACTCTCATTACGAATCACGGATGTAACAAACAAACTATTCAAAACTCCATACCTTTAACAGCAAAGCGAGATTTTTACGGTCAACGTACGTGTGTTGTGATTTCTGTCCAAGAATTATTTACTTACTTTTTTTATTACCGCGGGTTGGGAATGCTTGCCAAGCTGATGGAAACGTATGAAAGGTAAGCATGCTGCATGCAAGCTCATTTCTTCACTCAAATGAATCTTTAAAATGTACTTGACTAATATATACCGCGCCGCGGTATCCGGAAAACAAGATTCGTTCTAGAGAAGAGAACGATACGATATACTGATACTAGATACCAACTAGTTTAGATTTCAACTAGATATCTTTTGAAGCTCAATTCGGGCAACCAATGTCACTTTTACGTTAAATTATCGTTTTAAGATCGTTTCAAAATCGTTTTAAGATCTAAAAATACATAACGAGACGTTTTAGACATTGTGAAAATCGTTCACGAGTATCTCCAGAATCGCGGAAATGTCAAAGACAGGTTATATCTTAAAAATATCGTTATATATCGTATTTTGGTGATGTCTAAAAGATATCTATTTCAAAATCAGAATCGGGCCCATATTCATAACTCCATTATCATTGTTTGTTTATGCCAAAAATATGTTAACAACTGAGGAAAATTGCATTAGTACAATATCTCCTCGACAGATGGCGCTTTAACGTAAACGTTATTTCACGATGGTCTCATTCCCAGTCCTGGCTAATAACTAATAAAAATCTACAAATAAAGCATGAATATCAAATCTGTACTGGTTTACAATTAATAGGACACGATTTTAATACTACACTTTTGGACAATTTAAGAGCTATAGCTGGAAAACTCTCTAAATCGTAAATCGCACTATTAAAGTTTTGTAACGACCGAGTATATATACAAAACGTATTGATGTTAAGGGGGAGATCCAACCAGTTCAGCTTTCGGGATTACTTGCAGAGCCTTTATGGTTCCTTTACCCTGTGGAAAGTCCCCGGAGACAGGGTGGAAATCACCGCGCGGTGGCCGCGCAGGCCGGGCCGGCCTCGTAGGGGGGGGGAGACCCGTGCGGGGTCGGCCCGTAGCGTTGCTCAGAGCGAAGCCAATGCTGAAGAAAGTTTCTTCTAACTAAATGGGGCTTACTCGGTCTGGAACTCTTCTTTTTCAGTTTCTGAAATAGAGCTAAGATAGTAGTTTGTGATCACTTTATTACTCTTAGCGCCATTTGCACCATCCCAGTAACCCGGGGTTAACCCGTTAAATCATTAACCCAGTGTCAAATTGTATTCGTAACCATGGTAGCTCCAGGTTTAACTGATTAACCCCGGGTTAGTGGGATGCTGCAAGTGGCGCTTACTCACTTATTACTCGTTTACGGGGTCCTTAACATGATCAGTCGTGACATGATCAATTGATCACAGTATGTCAACTTTTATGTATGTAGTTTTGTAGTAACAAGTTGGCCAAGTCGCGATTAGTTACTCTGTGGAGTCGAATAGGCCCCGACTTATGTTTGGGATTAAAATGTAGAGTATTAGCGAAAGTGACCCGTGCAATCGTTGTTTTTTCAGAGCGAAGGTAAATAATGCTTACATGTTTTCATCTCCTTGATTGTAGCGATATTTTTGATGTTGACAGTAAGTACCGTCTGGTTTCTTCAGTGTTACTTGTAATATTCATTGTCTCATGTCAACGCGCGACTCTAATCGCGACAGCTGCTACTATTAAATTAAGTCAGCGCGAAAAGTCGCGAAAACACCGGTTATGTTGATTGCGAATTGTAATTGCACTTCCCGTTGTCGTAAAAATCACAACTTTCTAAGTAACTAAAGACAAACATTTACCTACATTTTAAATTCTTGCTGTTTTGTAAGTGAGGACATAAATATGCATATACTTATGCGTCAAAGTCTTGATATTATTTATTTAATCTCTATTGAATACCAGCGTCTGCCTGCGATTTCGTCTAGGAATAAGCTTACGCCCACTTCTCCAACGCGCCAACTTAATCCCCCATTTAAAACTCTTATAAGCGTTAAAAGGAATAACTTAGGTACCTTAATATTTATACCTAAGTATGTGTATATTTACTATGCAGACTAAATTCTATACGCAAAACAAAGCGTTTTCTATCAGTCAATAAATTACATTTAAACATTAACATGCTGTTTTTAAAGCCAAATCAAACATTACAGATGTAGCAGTTCGTACAACTTGTCCAAACTGGCCGATGTAGAGCAACCCCAAGTTTGGTACGGCGGCTTTGCATTTTGCATGCCGTTCCAGAGCGGACTTCGAACTTAAAACATCACAACTTGATTTGAAATTATGAAAAATGTATCTCGTACATACTTGTTAGTTGTTAGTATAGACCAGGGATGTTGCGGATGCGGATGTTCGCAACATCCCTGGTCTATACCAGCAGGTCTATACGCAGACGAAGTCTTCCGTGTAAAAACTATCGTATACCCTTCTCTGGGACACAAACGTAGGTAAATGTTAACTATAATAAAATACGTTTAGCTGTTCAAGGGTGTGGACTTGTGGAGGAACACATAGACATATAGACACTTTCGCATTCGGGATTGGTGCATACGAGATGCACACTGAAACAGGTATTGATGTCAACTTTAGATCAGATTTTAATTTTTTTATGGCGCTCCCAGTCGCGCCACCCGCGGCTGCTCGCCGGATTTGGAGTATTTGGACCGACTGATTGACGTGCACTTTTTAAATGACACGTGTACTTGTGTGCCCAGTAAATATAGAGTAGGTATAGATATATATAAATTTAAATATATTATGATGCAAATTAAAATAGATGTCGTAGAAAAAGTGACCAAGACTTCCGGACACTTTTTCTCTAGTGGACATATGAGATCTATATAGGTTTATAATTTATATGTAGTATTGGCGAAACTACAAAAAAACACAAGTAAAATATAACAATTTGATTTGCTCCCTAGTTGCAAAGAAAACATGTTCAAACAAGTTACTTGTAAACGAAATAATCGTGAGAATCACCATAAAAAATCAATCTTACCTATTTATCAAGCATGTTGCACGCTGCATGCACCTGTGGGTGCGCTGTGATCCGATGCATCCATTTGCCATTGAAATTGTCCCGTCGTCAGTGCAAGTTGCAACGAGTTATCTCCTGGACCTTTTTCACTGAATTGTAATTCAATAACAGGACGAATGACTTGAAGTTTAATTGCTATGTAAATTTTATGTCGCGGCCTACTACAATGTTTTATTCAATTTTTAAGTTAAAGAATGACAATATTGGTTGGCACAGATAGCGTTTTAGGAGGAATGGTGTCGGTCAAAGATATATGTAGGTATAGAATCGCAGGCGTGTTTTCGATGATAAAATAACTGTCACTTTTTAACACCGCGGGATATATAGACAGTGCCGTCACCGTTTTATCATGCTGTCACTTAGAAAAACAAGTACGACCATTTTGATTCGATAAAATGAATATCATCATTTTAGTAAGTGAAATAGGCCCCCATGCAGTGCCCATTGATTTTTAATATTTTATATAAAACTGGCTGTGGCCGCATGGTGCCTGATATGTCATTTGCTCATTTGATTTAAGTACATTTACTACCCAGAGCCTACCCAGACCTACTTATTAACCTACCCAGAGCCAAAAGAATATAAAAAATCTTAAATTCAAGACCATTAATTACATTTACAACCAAATAAACTTTCCATCCACATTGAATGTAAAGGTGGCGCTCGAAATAACTCTTATAATCGCAAATTTCCAAATAAAAAAAGATGATTCATTAAATCTGATAGAGGTAAATTACGGCCGAGAGACGATCGCTACCTCAGAAGTCTGCATTTGCAATTGGCTGCCACTGACTGGCAAAGGCAGCCGAAATTACCATTTTTATGAATTAATCGTTTTAATGATATGTTAGTGAATAAAATGAGAGGTAGCAATCTACAAGCGTAGCAATCTTTCACAAATTACAAGTGTTACCTAATTATAATCTTTAAAATTGTTATTCGCTGCTTTATAGAAGACATGTACCTAATACCTACATAATAAAATTAATGTAAATTATAAGCGTTAGTTATTACATTAATAAAAAGTACCTACTTTAGAAATATATATATGTATAGTTGGATCAAGTGTAAAAATATGGTTGTAGACAACTTACTCAAAAATATATATGTCCCATAGCTCTTATGTCAGCGAATTAATGAACTTATGGGACATATTTTTGAGTAAGTTGTCTACATCCATAAGTATATTGACACTTGACTGTACATAAGAGCTTTTCCTACAATTGAAACATTTTGGAAATACATATTCCAACTATCAGCGAGAGACTCGAACAAAATATCAAGGGCACAAAAACACTTTGATCTGTAGCGACATTTAATTTTAAATTTCCATTTATGGAATTGGTTAACGATATACAAGTAATTGTATGATAACTTAATATAATATCTTTTTTAAAAAAAGGGAACCGCCTTCAAAAAACCAACCCACTGAAAAGTACAAAATAATGTTTATATGGCACCCCTTTACGTGTCCAGTCCCTATCCCACGGCGTAAAGCAATTTTTTGCCAAAAAGTAATTAATACCTAATAATAAGAAAATTAATAATCATCCGGGTAATTACTTACTTTTTGAAGTCGGTGCCAAACCAAAATTTTTGAGAACCGATATTTTATACAACGAAGAACGCTGCACTTACTTGCATTATAAATACATACTTAGTTTACTCATTAATTTAGTTCTTGTAGGTTAAGTACTACGTACTCGTATTGTTTTTCTGATTGGTAGTAAAGACTGTTTTTGTTGGTTTGGCACCGCCTTCAAAAACTAAGTAATTACCCGGATGATTATTAATTTTCTTATTATTAGGTATTAATTACTTTTTGGCAAAAAATTGCTTTACGCCGTGGGATTGGGACTGGACACGTAAAGGGGTGCCATATAAAAATTATTTTGTACTTTTCAGTGGGTTGGTTTTTTGAAGGCGGTTCCCTTTTTTTAAAAAAGATATTATATTAAGTTATTTTATTTTGGTTTTATTTTTGTTTATTTTTAATTTTTTAATTATTTTTTATTTATTTTATTTTATTTATTACTTTTTAGTGATAGGTAGGTACTTCATTTATTTTAGGTTTTGGGCTAAAATACTAGTTTGTTAGGCTCTCTATTTAGTCTACTAATGTTGGTGATGGCCTAGCATGGCCACCTACCGGGTCCAATGGGTTTTCAAACCATCCATGTACTGTACACTAAAACCTTCTCCAGAATGTAACAAACACTTTTCTGAAAACCGCATCCAAATCGGTTCAGCCAAACGCGAGATAATCACGAACAAACATACACACATACATACGTACATACATACGGGTCAAACTGAGAACGTCCTTTTTTTAAAGGCAGTTAGAAAAAAGTTCATCGACCCACCTAGTGGACCTCTGCAACATAGGCAAACGACGACAAGTCGGTTAACCAAAACAAAGTGTGCCTATGTTGCACCAAACCTAAGTTCCACAAGGTACAGCAAGGGTTTAGCATCAGCTCTATCTTGGGTACTGCTCTCCCAAGTGCTCATCAAGATGTGACAGATTACCAAAATAGCGTGGGCCTATGTTGCACCAAACCTGAGTTCCACTAGGTACAGCAAGGGTTCAGCATCAGCTCCATCTTGGGTACTGCTCTCCCAAGTGCTCATCAAGATGTGATGGATGGCCAAAATAGCGTTGGCCTATGTTGCACCAAACCTGAGTTCCACTAAGTACAGCAAGGGTTCAGCATCAGTTCTATCTTGGGTACTGCTCCCCCAAGTGCTCATCAAGATGTGACGGATGACCAAAATAGCGTGGGCCTATGTTGCACCAAACTTGAGTTCCACTAGGTACAGCCAGGGTGAACCCTGCCAGCCAGGGTGGTTTTGTGCATCAGCTCTATCTTGGGTACTGCTCTCCCAAGTGCTCATCAAAATGTGACGGATAGCCAAAATAGTGTTGGCCTATGTTGCACCAAACCTGAGTTCCACTAGGTACAGCCAGGGTTCAGCATCAGCTCTATCTTGGATACTGCTCTCCCAAGTGCTCATCAAGATGAGACGGATGACCAAAACAGCGTGGGCCTATGTTGCACCAAACCTGAGTTCCACTAGGTACATCCCGAGTTCCACTAGGTACATCCAGGGTTCAGCATCAGCCCTATCTTGGGTACTGCTCTTCCAAGTGCTCATCAAGGCGTGTCGGATGACCAAAACAGCGTGAGCCTATGTTGCACCAAACCTGAGTTCCACTAGGTACAGCCAGGGTTCAGCATCAGCTCAGATCTATGTATACTAAAACCTTCTCCAGAATGTAAGAAACACTTTTCTGAAAACCGCATCAAAATCGGTTCAGCCAAACGCGAGATAATCGCGAACAAATATACATACATACATACATACATACATACATACATACATACATACATACATACATACATACATACGGGTCAAACTGAGAACCTCCTTTTTTTTTGAAGGCGGTTAAAAAGTCAGTAGGTACCTATATCGGTCGCACTACTTTCTCGGCTGCGCGTGATCGCAGTAGATCACCGAGTTGGGCGCGCGCAGTGGAGCCCGCGCGGGCTTTCGGAAATTGCCCATCATTACCGTCGCCGGTTATGGTCACTGGACCCCAGGGCCGGCGGGTTGTTTCTAAATGAACCCTAAAGTATTTTTATCTTCTGTACATTCTGCTCATGCTCATTCATCTTTGTACCATAATAAGTAAAAATATTTTGTAAAAACCGGCCAAGTGCGAGTCGGACTCGCGCACGGAGGGTTCCGCACCATCAACAAAAAATAGAGCAAAACAAACAAAAAAACGGTCACCCATCCAAGTACTGACCCCGCCCGACGTTGCTTAACTTCGGCCAAAAATCACGTTTGTTGTATGGGAGCCCCACTTAAATCTTTATTTTATTCTGTTTTTAGTATTTATTGTTATAGCGGCAACAGAAATACATCATCTGTGAAAATTTCAACTGTCTAGCTATCACGGTTCGTGAGATACAGCCTGGTGACAGACGGACGGACGGACGGACGGACAGCGGAGTCTTAGTAATAGGGTCCCGTTTTTACCCTTTGGGTACGGAACCCTAAAAACGATGTGAAAGTTTATTTTTAAGTAGACATGTTACAATGCGCCTTATGAAGTTTATAATATGAACGTCAAATAATTCTACGCCGGCTTTAAACCTACACCTCTGCCCGAGAAGATTTAAATCCCTCCTCAATTGGAGGAGCGTGAACATAAATATGGTATGAAAAAGTAGAGTTTTTATTATTTGCAAATTTCCACGAAGAAAAGTTGAGGTTGAGGAACAAAATTGATTTATTTTATTTTACTGCTTAAATATCATATCGTTGCATGAAAATAGATCCATGTTTCGCCCATTTAGTTAGGCACCTATTACATTACATCACATAAAAACAGTATCACAGAGAAACGTTGTAATAGAAGAATTTAAATGTGACGTCACGTTTATCCACATTATCCTCCAACTTTTAGTATGTTTTACATGTTACCTAAATATTTATTTCCAGACATTATGTATTTAACAAAGTAAATGCACTTTATCTGGCGGTACGATCCGGAAGGCACCTGTTGCCAGCGTGCAGTTACTCGCAAACCAATAATTTACTGTAACGCTCCGGTAATGTTCGCCTCGCTCTTGATTTTTTGCTCCTTTCCACTTTTTAAGGGCATGCGCTGTAATGTAATTGAACGGCCGATATGAGTTTCCAACTGTTACCCAATTACTCTTGCGATCAGGCTATATTCGAGTAACTGCATCCAAGTGCGCGGACCGTTTTTCCATCGTTAAGATTCTTTATCTTTATTTTAGACCTCCAGAGGTTATTTGGGCAGCGTACTTATTTCAGCAACATGGTCAAAATTACACCAGCGAGGTTTTCATATAGCACGATTCTTATGCGGGCCTGCGTGCCTCTCTAAATTATGATTGCCAAGCGAATTTCATATGAAAACAATACATACATGGGTTACTTACACGTTATAAAGGTACACTGCTTCTGCTAATAGACACAAACTAGTAGTAAATAATTATTTAGTAATGAATTTGTTATGTGTGGCGCAGGGCGATGACAGAGGCGCCGCACGCGTTACATTTATAACTAGTTACATACGTCGGCGCCATCGTTTACTGATTATTAAATTTCTATGCTGAATATTTTAATAGGTTAAACATAATGTATATTAACGTCTTGCCTCTTTGGTCTTTAATTATAGTCGTTTAATTAAGTTTGAAGTAGGTACTAACAGTTTCATATCAAGAAAGTAGTTTATGGCAGTTGATCGGCAACTGGATAGGTCTATAAAATAATTAACCGGCAGGCCGGTAATTTATGATGATTGTCAGGGCTAGTTCGACAAGAAGCAGGAAGCCTGTTAATAAGGAAACACTTTGTGACTTGTAATGTTTAGTTTAACCATTGTCAGTAGCGGTACAGCATACCAAATAACTTGTATTATGTGTTCTCGCATGTTTACAGATTACTGTCATGATACGTATATGACGTACTTACATATTGCATTGTGTGAATGTGAACCTTTTTATACGGAAGGTGTGCATCTTCATGGTGTAAGATGCAAAAGTGTGCATTTATTGGGTACAGACTACATATATTAACATATGTAAACAGTATGAAATACCTACTTATTTTTAGTAAAGTATGATGGTTATGAAAGAACTAATTTTAGTATTAACCTCCTGTTAATGTAAAACTAAACAACGCCTTTTACATAGCTATTTGGAGGAGCAACTACAATGACAACAACAAAAAAGATATACACTTAAGAACTTATACAGGGTGCTTCCTGTAACAGGAGCAATAAATTAAACTGTAGTCTGTACTCCTCAAACTGACCAACATTTGTTCAGCAACTTTTAAACATTATGAATCCTTTAGACTTCCTCTTTTTCATACAAAATAAATATTGCCTTCAATGTACGCTGACATCAGTGTGTTTGACGTTGCTTGTCACGCTTTAAACATAACAAAATTTGCAATACATTGCGTCTTAGAATAAACTTTAAAGTGTAATAAAAATCAAAACCTGAGTTATTTTCAAAAGTTGCTGAACAAATGTTGGTCAGTTTGAGGAGTACAGCCTACAGTTTAATTTATTGCTCCTGTTACAGGAAGCACTCTGTATAGGTAGGTAGGTACTTAGTTGATAGAGTGCAGTTTTTGACAACACTCTCGTGCGATCCAGAATAATCTCAGAAAACTCGTTATATGTAAATGTTCAGAGACTGTCGGCTTATGTGGTGCAGAGAACAGAACTGTCCGTCTGTCCAGCAGAGCGGCGCGCGCGCCGCGACGGGTGCGCCCGAGCACCGCGCCGGCTCCGGTTACCGCCAGACGCCGGCCTGTAGGTATCAACTTACCATCAGTGCACACTGCACCACTATCCTTCTCTATTATACAGGGCATTGTCTTAACAACAATATCTGTAAAATACGACATATTATGTAAGTACATACTAGTAGGTAGGTAGTACTGTGAGTTGAGTGTGAGTTTCTAAAATTGTCACTTTCGTTTTGGATCCTCGCTCTGGGTTCTTCCTGATGCAAAGGTTATCCATCGCGGTTCAACGTGGCAACGCAGCGAGCGTGATGGGAACTTTTGCATCGGGGGAGGGGGGGGGGGGTCGCGGAGCGATTTTATCGGCTAGTTAAATTTAGTCTAAGTGTAATTTGTGTTTAATTTTTTAAGTTTTCTTGTATCTTTAGTTAGTTTAGATCGTATGTTTTTTTTAAGTTACTTTGATGTGTAAATCTGTAAATCTGATATTATTTAATAAAAATAGATTAAGCTTTCGTTTTTCATAATGTGAAAAATAATCCGTTTCATAATATGAGAAATATGATAGAATGTAAATGTATTTCCCTTTCCTAATATTCGAAATGAAAAGTATAAAGTGTTGATTCCTGCGGCGAAAGCTCCCATAATATCATAGCACCGTAAAACTTTTGAAAATATCTCGGATGCATATTGAGCCTGATGCCGCTTTCTAACTTTTGCTATTGGTCTTCTTAGATTCCTGCAATTTGACTATGGTCTCCAATGAAGTAAATAACTTATTTCCCTTTCACTTCCGCGACACCCCTGCAGGGGTTCCGCAAGAATTTAGAATTATGCTTATTTAATAAAAAAAAATACACTTCTAAAAACTATTGTTTTATTGTAGGGTTCCATTAAGTATTTCGCTTTCCAAAAGGGTTCCGTCAAAAAAAAAGATTGAAAACCACTGCTCTAGATCGAAAAACTCGACTGTATAAAACTTGTAGCAAATTTAATCAGCTTTCATTTTGTAGGTATTTATAATGATCATGTCACAACGACGCATAGTTTCCAAGATATTATAAACGAAAAACCGAAAAATGGAACCTTCAAATCAAACCCCCCTACCCCCGCTCAAGGGCTACGGCCGGGGACTTTTGATATTTTCACCTCCTAACGAGTCCAAACAAAGTTACTAAGTTAAAAATGTGTCCCAAGCATTTCCCTCTATACCTTTTCGTTGCCTGACCTAAATGTAGTCAATATTATGGGTGCTGATGTTGAAGGGGCGGCTACAGGGTCTGAGCCTAGGGCGGCAAAGACTGCAAATCCGCCACTGTCCCTTTCTTCTGTCGCCTCTAAAATGTAAACTGACTGCTTGAAAGTAGCCATTCTTAAATGTAATAAACCTGAGTTAAAGTACCTATAAATGCTTATTGTAATATTGGGTTGCAGTGTAAACTATTTCGTTTCGCACTATGATGAGTATCAAAATTGCAGGAGTAATTAAGGTAGAAGACATTAAGAAGTTAACGAGCCTGAAACACCTTTGTCCCGGCTTTATTTGCCGCCTCACGCTTGCTTATAGGTAGATACAACTCACTTCCACACAGTACACACAAAAATTCATTGGAAAAATCCACCCAGCACATTGTTGAACGATGCCCAAAGAGGCATTTCCAAGGTGACCCGGAGGACCTGACACCTGACGCGATCAGTTGGCTGCGTGGCCTGGATGTCGACTTATAATAAATTATTTTAGTTTTAATTGCCTACAATGTTACACCATGCGCTTAAATAAATAAAATTGCAAAAATATCCTTAAAGCTTACAGCAAATTGATATGGTATATACGCTAACTAGGTATCAATCCTATCTGTAAACGTTGGTGGTGGTCTTGCTTACAAAATGAACCTGGCTAATTGCATATCGATTAACCCAAAATCATGAGAGGAATCCCAGATGAAATCAGTTTAATGCAGCGGCATGAAACGAACGAGCATCGTTAAACGTCGATGCATTCAGTGTAACGGTAAACAACACGATCCGTGCGCCGGCGCCGAGGCCGCGCAAACCGTCGCACCTATGTGCACCATTATTTTGGAATCGGAATAGATTACACGCATCACAGCCGTTTCCGGCAGACCATTCACACACACCCCCACCGAACAATCAGCGACATGGGACTGATTTTATGATAATTTCTAATGCAAATGGGGTGACTTTGTTTAATCACATGACAGTTTAATTTTGCTGCAATCACAGACACTTGACTCCGTATTAGTGTTTAGCGTGAGAAAGTTTCACATTGTTCATGGGAACACTCATACAATAGCAGGTTTCTTTCTTAAATATATGGAAATATGTTTTATATCGAAATGCAACAGGCTTCGTCATATTCTTGTGCGATGCTTACAGGTAGATAACGGTAGGTTGTGTAGACCTGAAATGCTAAAATAGAGTCGCTTCATTATAAGGTCGGGCACAACAGGTTATCTAAAGCACGCATGTAGTTGCAGTAGCTAACGGCACTCGGTTTGGCGAGGAACTGGTTGGCGGAGGCGTGAGAATAGCAGCTCTCGAGACATTCTCATGGCCATCCTGACGTCACCACGCACCTGCAAGCCGTCGACAAAAGGACAATGTCGTTAAGTGGTTTTCTAATTGCGGTTTCAAGTTCATACGAGTTGCGTTGGCCTTAGGGCCCCGATAATTGATTGCGCACTTGCGCAGTAAAGATACGAATTGACGTTTATCTGGAGGTGCAAAACGTGTGTTTATGATGCTTCAACTCAGGATATCGTAGCTGAACGTTTGTAGAATTCCTATATTTATTTACATTTAGTATTCGTGCAAAGAAAGTTATCATGACTTCTTGTTCGGTGATTGTGTACCGTACAAATAAATATCGTTGTCGATATCGTCCGGACTATTCATATACCTATATACATATACCTCCGACGTTTCGATTCGTTCTCGTTAAATCCGAATCGAATCCATTATTTACTGAATAACTCAGTGGTATGTATTATTTTAAAATGTCTCCTTAATGACCTTAATAGTCTCCTTATCCAGGGTGAATGAGGACCTAGGAGAAATAGCTAGGTACCATTCTAATCAATTTATGTCACACTGCCATTCACTTTAGGTATTTTTTCATATTTTATTCAATTGTTACAATGTTTACGATCGCATAGTTAAAAAAAGATGAATAATTTAAAAAAAATCCTAGAGTTATAGATCCGATAGACCGATCAAATCACTTAATATTTTTCTAATTGACATATAAAACTTTTATTGCCTTAGGGTTTTACATAAAGTTATATTGTTATATTGTTAAATATGGTAGTACCATATTTAACAATATAACTTTAATTACTTATTGATTTGTGTCTAAACATGCCACGATACGATTTGAGCCTTCAAAAGTACCTATTATTTTATTTTTATTTTCAATATTGTGTTTGTTTAGGTATCAAGTCTTTATACTGTTCTATACGATATTTTTCTCGACCAACCCGATCTTACATGGTGCGTTATTTTAAGGTAAATAAAACATCGACAACTTCGTCGAAGCGATTATGGAGTATAACTGTATGATATTTTTTGTGGTTGAGTAAATAACAAAGTACGTGGTAATATTGAGTCCAATATAATCAGATTATTCTCATGATGTGTAATTAAGTTTTAAGTGCGCTTCACGCATCGATAACGGCGCAAAAACTTGCCTCGAGTAGACGTGTCGTAAATAACGAGTGCGGACGACGCCGGGCCGCATTATGTCGCGCTTGGCGACATTGTCTCCACTTGTTGCCCATGCGCATGTCTAGCACACTCGACTGGGCTCGTAGCAAGAAATAATCCAAGCTAATTGTCAGAAAGTGCGTCTATTAACTATTGCTTCTATTTCTGTGTAAACTTTCATAATCTTAAATGTCTTAAGTAATGTAAAGTTAAGTTTTTTCGGCAATCAATATTTTAATAATAACGATTTGAGTAGCAGAATAACGAACATGCTAGCCGCAGCCTCCGAGGCCGCGGCGTGGGAACGGCGAACAGGTGGCAGGAGCTACTGGTCTCGTCAAACTGCGTCGCCAATCTGGGTATTAAAATTAATTCGCCCGAATTGGGACTGAGTATTCGGAATTGATATTTAGCTCGTTAGGAAGTAATTAATTAAAGCATTGTTTATTGACATAAGTGACATAACTGATTTAGATAAACAGATAAGTAGATATTGCATCATATTATTTATTATACGGTATGGTAATTTTAACATAATATTTTAAATAAAGGAGAATTTCACAGAGCATACAAATCATTAACAAGTCTTGAGGGGGATTGTAGACAACAGGTGCCTTAATTGCTATGCTTTGCGCCTCATGAAAGTCATCATAAATCTGCCGATTGTAGATTGTAGTCCAGCCTCGTCCGCTCAGAAAAACGTCCATGTCCACCCTGACGCCTCGCAATCTCCTCGTCATTCAGCGCTATTAGTTACATCCTGAGCGGTCTAATAATAAACGGAGTAAAAAGGCTAGATGCATAAAAAACGCATTTATTGTGTAACAGACGTGTGGGAACTGCGGACAGGTGCGAGGATGAAAATCAGCTTCTGTGCAAGTCTCAGCTCGGCGCGATCACTGCTCTCTGATTTATTATTGGAACTGACTACTGGTTTTGTATAATCAATATAATCATTATGCTAAATTATTGTATCCAAGTACTTGTCTGGTACTTATCTAGTTTATATGTATAAGAACATTCTATGTGTTTTCAATCTGTTATAAATAATAGTACTGTGAATGCGGAGTAATAATACTACAGCTAACTATATGAATAGGTATAACCTCATACCTCAGTTTCACTTTTCATACTAGGCATACGTAGGTTTGATTTCAGATTATCCAAGGCAACCGATGTCAACATCAAACGTCTTCTGACGCTTACTACTATGTACCTATCTTATCTAACTTAGCATATTTTGGAACTACATATACAGCATATACTCTTTGATTTTATTATGAAAATTTTAAATATGGTTCACTGTATTGCATCCCAACATGATTCATATTAATAAATTCCTCTAAGAATAAGTACCACACGACTGACCACAAAGGACACCGCGTGAAGTGACTCACTAATTGAACTTGCTGATGAGTGGCGCCACAGTTACGTTAATCTCACATTCTTTTTCATTCCTTTTCCCCCACGGGACAGGTCATACCTAGAGTGAGGGTCAGCATAAAATGTAACAGTTTTAATAATTTTGGCAATAAACTGTATTGGTATACATTTGTAATTAAGTATCTATCAAACGTAGGTAGGTACTAAGTGACTAGCGTAGCGGTATTATCATACATGACAAAACATAACACTAGAACGAGTGGTGGAGATGATGGGAGGGATGCCTTTACGCAGTTAGTAGGACACAAAACAAGCAAAAACTAAAACTAACTAACTACTTATAGAAAATTGTATCCCACCAAAAACATTTTCATGTAAAATGTTGCCAAGACGAAACCATAAGGCTCGCACTGACAAAAAGTTATCAGATCTCTTGTAGAGCCAAGCTTCTAACTCTACAAGCCCTAACTTCACATACTCTACACCTTAGTCAAAATATGTGGCTTGACCGTTTCGCTACTGTCACATGGACGTAAGGTGAAAAGTGTATTTTTTAATACAATAGTTCTTGGAGTAACGAAACGGCCAAGCCACATATTTTGACTAAGGTGTAGAGTATGTGAAGTTAGGGCTTGTAGAGTTAGAAGCTTGGCTCTACAAGAGATCTGATAACTTTTTGTCAGTGCGAGCCTTATGGTTTCGTCTTGGCAACATTTTACATGAAAATGTTTTTGGTGGGATTTCACTTCTTTTTGTAAGTTGCTTCCATCCCCTAATTTAAAGGGTTGCGCGTGTGATTTAAGGTACTATTTAAAATCCTGTAATACGTACCTCGGGGCATCTTTTATCTTTTATACAATCTGCTTTTTACTGATTACCCATACAAACTTCAACCCTCTTTTTCCCCTAACGCCCTTATTCACCCCCTTTTCACCCTTACGGGGTGATTTTGGGGTTGAAAACTATTTTGTGCCATTCTCCATTACAAAAACTATCTACATACCAAATTTCAACTAAATCGGTTCAGCGGTTATTGATTTCCCATACAAAATTCCACCTCCCTTTTCCCCCCCCTTAGGGGCAAAAAATTTCAAGTTTTTGAATTATTTTGTTGTTTGTGTACTAATACTATCTTACATACCAAATTTCAGCTTCCTAGGACTTCAGGAAGTACCCTAGAGGTTTTGATGATCAACAGTGAGTGAGTGAGTCAGTGACGAAATTGGGGTTTTTTAGATATGAATAAAATCTTAAGTATAAGAGCTATGCAATTGAATTTTTTTATGTTTAATAAGTCCCCTATTGACATCATATCCCGAGAATTTTGTTTATCTGGTATAATCCAAACCCAAGTTATGAGGGTTCAAAAAAACGACGAAGCGCTTCGAGAAAAGGTAGGTAGTGCCCTTGCGCTTCGCTTTGCTCGTCTTGGCGGGGGCACTACCGTGCCCCCAGATAAGTTTCTAAATTTTCCATTCGTATAAAGTTTGATTCGACCAGCCAACCAATCTAAGTAATTTTTTTTTTACAAGCAGAAACGTCTGCGACCGATGCTATTAAGCCTAGAATAAATTTAAAAGTGGAAAAATTACTATCTCGCGTGACACTTGAACTCACGGCCTCTGGATCGATATTCCTGCGCTCTGCCATCTGAGCAACCAAGACCTCATCCATAGCCAGCAAATCTTTCCACCATATTATGGGTCTAGGGGTCCCTTAGCGACATCCACCGTAAGAGCGTTACACTTAACAATAAATAACGGCGCGTAGCGCCTTAAACGGCTATACCGGAGTTCTCAGGTGGCAGAGCGTTGAAATATCGATCCAGAGGCCGTGAGTTCAAGTCTCACCCAAGACAGTAATTTTTCCACTTTTAAATTTATTCTAAACCAATCTAAGTGTCGACATTTTTACCAAACATTCGTTCTTTTGGTATTTATGTCAAAGAAGATTTGTTTATAAACATTATGTTGAGTCAATAGTTATATGTTGAGCGGCACATTTCGATTTATTGACGTCGTACTCAAAGTCATTTGCGATTTGAATCGCTTTTGTGACGTCAATCTATTATTGCCGCATTTGCTTTCCAAACATTTCGCTAGCTCTGGTAAACTAGCTGTCAATACTGCAATCAGACCAGACGGAGGTGGCAACTATTTTGGAACCAGGTTTGCGCACCTCAGGAGGTCTTGTGCGTTGGTTTATCCTACGAGGATTATATACAAAACCAATCAAAACATGAACGCTGAAAATAATACACTCCTTTTTGTGGGCAGTCGTGTCAAAAGCAATCGTTTGCGAATCTTGTCAGCGCGTGACAAACTGGTTCAATTTATACGAGTATATTAACGGCATTTTAACTTGTTTTGCAATATTGTTTTTAAAATAACACCTACAGTAACTTGAGAAAGTGTCAGAAGGTCAAATGGCTACTTTTGAGATGAGTATTAGCTTAGCTGTGACGTCGTCATAAGTCACAAAACGACCATTATGTAATTGGGCGTTTTTTTTTTGTTGTCCCCTACACTTTTTTTCAAATTTGGGATTTTTTATGTTATTTCTACTCAGAATCACGAGCTCTTTCTATCCTAATAGGAGAAAAAAAGTGTCCTAAGGTTTTTATTTCCATTACGTCACCATTTTTCATAGACTTTGTATGGCGGTCGCGGAATGGAAAGATCGAAAAATGTATGGAAATTTTGGGACACTTTTTTTCTCCTATTAGGATAGAAAGAGCTCGTGATTCTGAGTAGAAATAACATAAAAAATCCCAAAATTGAAAAAAAAAGTGTAGGGGACAACAAGAAAAACCGCCCAATTACTAATTAATAATAGATACCTATAACGAAAAAAACAAAATCAATATATGTATATTCGATCACCAACGTGTTGATAAAAGCTATTAAAGCCCTGCACCGTTCATTGGGTCAGATTTCACATATGCTTATGTATCTACCTCAACCTATTATGTTGTGGATCAAACTTGTACCTAAACAATTTTCTCGCCGTGGGCGATCGTAATTTCCACGCTTCAGAGTTAAACTGTTTGTACTGAAAACACATTTGCCTTGTCAGATGTTTGATCGGCCCGTTTAATGGTGGAAAAACATTAAATACGCAGGTTACGTTTAACATCTACGTCTGGCGCTTTTGTTTTGTTTGTAAGTGAATATACAGTGTACGCAGAGAAAAGTTTTTACAAGCTCGCGCCTAAACACAGTTTAATTATTTTCCTTATGTATACCTTAAGTTAAAGGATTAATGGCGGACATAATTTATTGACAGGTAATTTAAGTAACTCTGGACGTGCCAATAAATATATTACCTTTAGTGCTGGTTGTTGTGAACTGTTACAGATTCTTATTGACACATGTTTATGCTTAGATACTTCTTAATAACATAGCCTGATAACCATATGATATAATAGAATTAAACAAGAAACAAACGTAACGGTAACGTGAATTATCCAACATTTCTTCGGTCTCACTGACGGTGCAGCCATACCTAGCCCGTCTACCTCCACCCTGTACTAGGGCCATGTTTTTGTTGCTGCTTATTCTGTTTTTTTTATAATTTTACATTTTTGATAATTAAACGTGAGGGAATTATGGTCGGTACCGTAAGCAACACAACCTTGGAAAATAAGTTTCATAAATCGATACACTGATCGGCCATTTGTGTCCTAATTCTGAAGTTCGGATAAAGTGGCAAATTGAGTGGCAATGACACGGACCGGCGACGACGCCAATCGAGCGCGGCGCGGTGGTGGCGCGGATATCCTCCGGAGGATACTCGTGGGAATGGCTACTTGTCCGCTGCTGGTCCGAGTAGAACACAGGGAAGTTTATGAACCCAATCAATATTTTAACTGGTACCTAATTAAAACACAGTGAGAATTAAGAAATAATGGACGGATAAAAAATACAGTTCTAGGATATTAAACTGTTTAATGGATATGGCCATTTGCCTTCCGCGGCAGTTCAAGGTGCTAGTAGACTAACAAGAAGAATATATGTAGTCTAGTTTTAGTTTAAAAACGTCACAAAAATACGACAAAAATATAAAACATTGTGCAGTCGGTACAGATTTGTTTAGAGCTTGGCGGTCATAATGGTCATGCCGGGAAACAACGAGGTTAACAATAATAAGTGCACGGGTGCGCTTGTAACGCTAGGTACGCGCGCGCAGATGTCACGCTCTTTGACAGCTGCGGAGGTCAACTGCGACTATTGTGTCACGATTGACATGGAACGCGTACAGTTTACATAGGTATACCTACTAATATTTTTTCAAGAGCCTTTAAAAAAGTTACATACGCAGGCACATACCTAATGAAATTATGCCAGCAGAATTTTCTATACCCAAGATTACACTTGTAAGTTTTACTTACGTTAGTAATAGGGACACAGCTACACTACAGAATGAGATATGAATATAACTCATTCTAACAAATAGCTTTTTCCCTACGTGCGTAAGTAAAACTTACAAGTGTATCTACTACTTCTACCTATGTTAAAGTAAGTACCTATACCTAAGTCTAGTATGTACTAGACTTTTGTGCCTTAAAACTGCGACGTTTAAATAATATTCACACCTGAACGCAGATGTCCGATTTAGTTTTGGACCATAGTTGGGAGCATTTGCACTATAGTTAGACGTGATTTTAAGATAAGTAGGTACTTATCGATTTACGCCGATTAGGATTCAATTAGAAAATTTGACGTTATAGCCCTTAACTTTGTATTTATCCACAGTAGAGACGTTGACCTACATAATTGCCGTGCACTGCACGTATGACTCCTATTCCTACTTATAGTATTGAAGATCTTATTAAAAACATAAGTAGGTATGCAGTCCCGGGTTCAAATCCTAGATTCTGTATTTAATCTTTTTCCAAAAAGACATTTAATTTTGTTCCAAAAATAAATAGTATTTATTCTTAATATAGGGGAGCAGGGGGGGGGGGGGTTAATGTAACAGAGGTAAGTAAGTAGTAACGCTGAATGACTTTCTTATAACTCGAGGAATAACGTAAACACCGCCATTGCCCCGCCAGACATCGAAGCGAGTGGATGTGCATACGAGCTCTGTTTCGACCTATTGAAAAAAAATTACGGGGTGATTTGTAACAACTCCCAGTTTTTCAAAAAGTGTCTGGTGTAAAAGATGCAAACATTTAAAATTATTTTGTAATTGGAATTAGTGCTTAGATTACAAACCCTCATACTCAGAATCATAAAATTATACATATTTTAGACAATACAGGCCTTTTTCCTAAAACTGTTACAACAAGCCCCTATTACGGGGTAAGTTGTAACAACTCCCAGTTTTTGAAAAGTGTCTGGTGTAAAAGATGCGTAAACATTTAAAATTATTTTGTAATCGGAATTAGTGCTTAAGTAGATAAATACTTTTATTTTATTTATATATTATATGTTTATCTACAAATATCTGTATATGTACTTAATTTATATGATGGTTTTTAAGATTTTACTTAAAAACTTCCATTAAATACAGAAAATTCGTACTGAAAATTGCGTAACCCAAAAAATATTGTTTTTTTTTTTATTACGTGGTATTATTTACTAATAATATTCAATCACCACCATGTCAGCAGTTGCCAACGAATTTTAGCATCTGTCGGCCGCAGCCGCCGATGCCATGTGCGCAGAACAAGGCTTGGGTGAGGGGTGAGATTTCCTCACCAGGTGAGCCCGGCAGCCCGGCCATATGGGACGAGTTGGGGAACCCCTTACAGGTGCCGCGTGCCCTATGCCCTGCGACCGTGCTGAGCCAAAACGGCCTATCTCTATACTAGTCCCGTGACATACGGCATTTTGGATCGGGGCGGCAGTGCAGTCAATGGCGCTTTGTTGCCCACTCCATTGACTGACGTTTGGCGCGCTTTTTCGGGAACCAGTATCAAATTATTGTTTACTCTGTATTTCGCAAATTTGTCATTGTGCTATACTCGATGTTGGCAATTATGTATATCGAAAGTGATACTGAGCGTATTTATATGTAAATTCGCAGTTTTCAAGGCGAAATTGCAAACACTTTTATTTTTTGTGCAAGAGCCCAATACAAAGTAAATTTAGTGCTTGTTTAAACCTATTTGGCAAACAATGAATGCAATTATTAAAAACATTTCTTACTTTTGCCTTCAGATTATTACAGTTTGGCGAAGTCGAGCTATGGAGAGACAAAATAGGCATACCTTACTATGTGATGAGATGTGCATGAGATGCCACAGAACACCTTGATACATAGCCCTTGAACCTTGAACTAACTTTTCTAGCCTTGGTACTTACTTGATCACACAGGGTTATCTCAAACAGTATAAGTTTAAACGTTCACAAGACGCCTGCACCTGCACTGGTCCCCTCTAAACCATCCTTTCCCATGATTAAGATTCCCGAAGGACCCCAACAGGTGCCGCGATTAAGGTCAAGAAGTTCCCAGTGCGCCGGATCAGTGCTCACGTCACGTTCTTCCGACCGTGGATGACCGTTGCCCGAGGATGAATTATTCGGGTAATTAATTCAATAATAGGGAAGAACGTTCATTTAAATACAAAAAGTAATGTAAATTAATATTGTCCCCTGCTGGTATTTTTTCTGGAAGTGGTGAATCCCTAATGTGTAAGAAACTACAATGCATTTTTATTGCCGCAGTACACGTGGTTGTGGTCTTATGTTGATGTCATAAGCTTTATACGGAAATGTTGATGGCCTCATAAATAATTTCCATGAACGCAATCTACTGCACCAATAAGAAGGCCTAACAGACGGATCGGAGATCAGAGCTAGTTCTTCGCCTGCCTTGTAGAACCAAAACGCGCTGAAGCTGTTGCAGTTAAACGTAAGTAATATCGACAGCAACCACCCAACAACTTGTATATTATAAATAACTAAACCACTCAGTCAAGAGTTTAAGTTAGTAAAGAAGTTTTAGCTGTAACTATTATAAACGGTGGGCGACGATTAGCGTACGCGAGGCACTAATAGCTGGCACAGGATACAACGTAACTGCTTCCTCATTAGCGGCAGTAATCGCCGTTTCCGCCTCGAGGGCTACAGCTCCGTGTCACACAATTGCATCAAGATCCGTCGACAGGCAGTTGTTAAGAATGAAACCCACTGCCTGCGGCATCTGCAATGCACAAATGCCAAATAAAAGTGAAAAGATAAATATGTATAAATCGAATCCGCGATTGTTCAAATCGGAGGTTTTTCATTGTGAACCTAATTCTATTCCATTCCATTATGGTTTTAATTAAATCGTACTTTAAAAATGTACATACATATGTAGGTATATGGGCCGCAGTGGGGTTGCGTACGAATATTTTCATGACTGTAATTTGGTTTATACTGCATATTTGTTCAAAGTAGTCCAGAAGAAACTTGTATACCTATATACCTAAGATTAAGAGACCAACCTATACTAAAAAAAAATAATATAGGAGGTGCCTAATGGCTAACACAGTCTAAGGAATTTCGAACACGGCTTACGTTTGCATCGCGCAAGGATTTACGATCTGCTTGTGCGCGTGATCGCGCGGTCGTGCGCCAGGTGCGCGGACGCATAATTGGCGCGCACCGCGGTGCCCTCGCGTAATTGGACGTCATTTGCGGAAATTGAGCGCCGATTGGCTGATATAAATGTCACGTGTAACTCCGACTCGATTAGAGCTTTTACAAGAAAATTGCTTTAACGTCTATGTTTAGCGACCATGAATCCTGTCTCCTTTTTACTCTCACCGGTCATTCACCAAAAGGCATCAGCGTGGAACGAAGAAGTATGAATAAAAAGGTGCGGCAAGGAATCACGGTGCGTAAACACCCTACACGGAGGAAGCGGAGTCGACTCGTAATCACGGCACGAAGTTACTGACTCAGACAATTGAATAAAAGACGTTGGGGAGGAACTCTGCCGCCTGGCCACCCTCTCCGGAAGTCTAATTTAAGTTAGTGATTGATGCATAATAGGCTTATTAAATACATATATATTTTAGTCCTTGCGACAAATGACACTTTAATACCAGGTTTTTTCAACCTGGAAAAGCCTTTAAAACCTTGGACTCTATTGGGCTCGAGAAAGTGACAGCGGTTGACGCATACGCCATAATTATTAAATACATACTTAGTAGGTAATAACTACTATTATTTAAAGCGTGTGATAAAGGCTGAAAATGAAATGTATGTAAGTATACACATACTTTGTTTTGCAAGAGCAAGGAGACATATCGAACTTTAAATAGATCCCGTATATTTGTTTTATTTTATTTACCTATTGTTTGCCAGGACCTTTATATAAAATGGTCCCCCTTATAAATATAGTCGTAATTGGTTGCTTGCTAAGTATAGAACTTAAACTACAATTGTTTTCCTTCCTTTACACGAACTTTAATTAATTTATAGGGCACCTAAATAGAAAAATATGAAACGTGACTTCACATATTTTTACTTTCACACAAAAAAATACACTTAGTCACAGCACAGTATTACGGTTTCATAATAGTACTTACCTTTAGCGTCCCTTGCCTTATTTAACTTTAATCTGATGTACATAGGTAATACTTACACGATTCTTGCAGGAATCACGCCGGCTGAGCAGGGGGCTGTCGTCTCCGAAGCGAACATATCGCACCCGTGACGATGCACCCTGATTGTACCCGCGCCGCACCGGCGACGCTCCGCTGACCAGCAACGAAGCCTCGGAATGGAACCGCATTCGATTAAATTACACCCGTGCGGTATGAAATTGATTAATCATAGTATCGTGGTCTTGGCTACACCGGTAGCCGCAAAAACGATTGCATTTGGTAGGTATACCAATTCTGTAATCAATACTTGTGGTAGCTACTCTGCCCCCTAAGGCCCCTCATGACGTAAGTACCTACCTAATACTCGTAACCGTTCCTAAAAATTATCTTGATGGTGTGGGTTTGGTTTTCTTCACATAAAAAAAGAACAGGTTTCTAAAGGGTCAGCTACGCGCATGTGATACCCTTTGGACATATACTTAAGTGTCCATGGGCAACGGTAACCGCTTATCATCAGGCAGACCCGACGACGCGGTAAATATAAATCCAAATTAAACCAGAATATAATTTATATGTATGTATAATGCATTTTATTTAGGGGACCGTAGGCTATTAGAACTTGTACGTGAAGAACCACCATTCCCACTACTAAACCAAAGTGTAAAATTTAGGAATATACATTGTGTGAACTACCTATAAGAGATACATAATATAAGAATTGAGAACTGTCGAAAAAGAACAAACCTCTGAGGATATTATTCATTTCAAACGAAACCACTGTAAAACAAATATTTATTACACATTTATTGTTAAGAAATTGTATAAAATTAACACTTAATATTTCGGTTAGAGGTACATTTGTTATCCCTTATTCGAGTGTATTAAGTACATCCACAATAAACTCAAGAACCCGAAATCAAAGTTCAGTACACTACACTTTCCGTACGCCGGCGTCTTCGGTAGCTCCCGTTGCCGTCCCGACGCCCGCCCGCCGCAGAGCCGCCGTGTTGATCTCCCTTATCACCTCTCGCCGCACGTACTTGATGCACAGACTGCTCAGTAACTTCACCAGATAGTACACCGTGATCAGCACTATCGTCACTATCACCAGCAAAACGACGATATCGCAGAAGGACAGGCTGTCCGACACTTCCAAATGTGCGTGCCCATGTCCACAACAGGCTCTATTTGCATCAATTATATTGTCCATTCTATACGCATTTCCACATTCCGCCATTGTAACGAGCTACGACGCGCGACAAGTGAATTCAATTGCAATAAAACAGTTCATCTACATTTTGCAACATTATGCCTTTCAATAAAAATGCCAACGACTGCGTAAATAAGTAGGTGAACGCGTGTACTTATTCGAACATCAATATTATTTAATGTACCTACATATTTTTGTATTCAGAAACTGTTTTCGTAAACGAGCTACGTTGTTTTGATTAAAATTTAATGTCCTTTGCATAAATACGTGTAGAAATTGAATATTTTAGCTTTACTACATTCTGAAAGTGAGTTGCGGGCAGTGCGCCGGAGCGGCGATCGCATCGTGTTCGTGCAGCGCGGGCGGCTCCGCGGCGGCGGACGGAGCAGCGATTTCGATTCAAGTTACATTTTATGTTTGCGCCGACGCCACTAAACCTTTTGTTAATATAAAAGCGGTCGGTTTATAATGCAAGCGAGATATTTTTCAGATTGCTGAGGCACGCAAAACCAGTTCTTTAAGTCTATGCCGATTCTCGGGTCAGCGCGGGAATGCAACACGAGCAAAAAGGCTGTAAGCTAAATCGCGCTCCTTGCCCGAGTGGAAACAAAAGCCTTTGTTAGGTTCCGAGTATCCAGCTTGGAGGATTATGTTCTGGAATCGACTAAGCATTTTCATGATCGCTCTATCTACAAGTTACGGCTTTAATTAAGTACCTAATATTTTTTGTAAATCTGAAAATGGGAAATCAGCTCTTGATTTTCTTTTAAGAATCTTAG
Source organism: Cydia amplana (assembly GCF_948474715.1). NCBI lineage: Eukaryota > Metazoa > Arthropoda > Insecta > Lepidoptera > Tortricidae > Cydia > Cydia amplana. Next base: position 11,968,119 of record NC_086079.1, on the reverse strand, counting down.
AGTAGGTACAGCTATGTCTCCTAAATCTGAAAAGTCTGCAATGGTGGACAATTAGCATAATAAGCCTCCACCTACTCCAGAAAAAAAGTTACCTTTCAGACGCTAAAAAGTAGGTAACGTAGTGGCATTAATGACCGACATGAACCAATAGCCGACACTTTTAATTGTTATCCAAGAAATTAATAAATAACACTAATAAATGAATATTACTTACTTACATTTGAAGCCATTATTTATTTGACATAATTTATCTTACCGTAATATGCATGACTTAAAAGGCAAATGCATCCATAGGTAGGTACTTAAAAGCTATATTACTCTTTAGTATCTAAACATTTCTTAAAGGATGAAGCTTTTATTTAACTCCATATTTATTTTCTCACGCAATGAAGTCTCTGCTTCGACTGACTAATTATAAAAATTTAAATTACAATAGCCTTAATGAAACGGCAAATAAACACGAGTTTGATTAATGTGTTGTTGCATAAGCAATCAAGAGAGCGCGTGATAGAGCAAGCAATTAAAGTAATCGCGTCGCAACAAACAGCTGGAGCTGGCGGCCTAGCCAAGGTTACAATCGCTATCGCTTCGCCATCGAATCGCTTTGTGTCTCTCTATTACTCTTCTATATTTGTGTGACAGTGACAGTTGCGTTTCGTTCGCTACGTAGCGTTAGCGATTGGCACGTTGGCTACGCGGCCTGATAGTTGATAGCGAGATGAATGGGAGAGTGGCGCCTCGCGGGTTATCGCGGGTCGCAGCTGGGCTGCTGTTATGACCGCTTACTGAACAGTCACTTCAAGAATCCCAATGTAACGGTAACATCGATATTCTCTACTACTATGAGTATTCAAAGATCACACTTAATATAGTTCCTCGTAGCCAAATGCTCGGAAAACGTTGAGAATATTAACCATGCGCGAGCGCCGCAATTCCGACCGGACTGCAACGCTCATTTCACTCGACCTAGCATTTCACTTTGGCAATCACACAATTGCAAACTTAAACTCATTACATGTACCTATAGGTATTCATAACATATGACCTACTTATGATGATCAGCGTAAATAGACAAGTCGTTATTGAATAATTATTGCATTCCGTCAAACAGAATCAGGCTGCTGATCGATCAATGAGCGCAGCTGCCGGCCACAGGGAAATTGCTGGTCCATTGATAATGTTATGATTAATACCAAGTTTTCCGTCAGTCGCAACTGACTGTTATTCATCTACCTTATTATTGTCATTAACTGTCAGATATCTAAGTACATATACATATGTTAGATAGTAGTGTTCATTAATTTCTTTATTTAATTGCTATATTCTTCTCTTACCAAGACAACAACTCGACAGTTGTACCTATTGGTTCCTGTTACATTTTTGTTTTACGTACTTGCATATGCTTACAAGGTATAAATACGTACTTAGTTTAATTTGTAATTATTTCTGAGAAGATGTCGTAGGACTCGTAGGTACCTAACAGAAGAAACTTCGTATTTCCTCCGTAACCGGCCAACGCACGCTCCACGGGCTATACCTAAGTATGTAATTAAAGTTTGTCAAAAATGAAGCGTTATCAGAAGATGAACTGAGCTTTCATAGTGCACGCGGGCAATAAGCGAGGTGTCGTATCGCGGGTCAGGTCGCGGCGGCGCCAGCGCGCCCGCCGCGCAGCTGCGGAGCTGACGCACCATCCACAATACGCGACTATCACTGTTGTTTATTCTTACTCACAATTATAAACTAATAGATAGTATACTACATATGTAGTTATTCATGAAACCCAAAGACACACCGACCTTGTTCTTACACATATAATAAATATTTGAATATAAAGTAAATTTTGTAGAAGGAAACATTTGAGAGGACTCGAGAATTATACTTACTTATGTAGGTACCTATCAGAAGTTTTCAACTTATATAGACGTGAAAATTTAATCGAACTATACTTTAGTCCTACCGAATACCGACACATAAGTCATTGAATACCTACTTATCACGACAATTAAACAGTATTCGTTGAATGATGATATGACAGCCGGCCGCTGCGCCGCGCCGCGCCGCGCCGCCACAACAAACAAACCGTTTACCGGAATAGCTGCACGTGTTCTGTGACAAATCCTCTCACACTCTCATTATTATGGACACTCCTACAGTTATATTTATTACTAGTACTCTTAGCTTCTTCGTTGTCAAACCAAGCCAGTCAGTCACTATTGACAGTGGTCGTGATTTAGGTAATTCATAGGCTTCATAGCTGCGACCACACTTCTCTCTAAATCTAATTCTTGTCCTTGGCATTATGAGAACATTCGATTATGGAGTTAGGTTCCTAAACCCTTAGCGCCACTTGCAACATCCCATTAACCCGGGGTTAACCGGTTAAACCGTTAACGCAGTGTAAAATTGTACTGGTCTACGTCTACGTCTAGTCTACGTAACTATGGTAACTCCAGGTTTATCCGGTTAACCCCGGGTTAGTGAATGGTGCAAGTGGCCCTAAGTACATAAATAGTTTGTTGACTGCCATACAATCTGAACTAGTGATGATGTTCATCATTACCTTATTAGTACTCTTTGACCTCTGACATCAAATTTCCTGGGAATAAAAACAGCGCAGCTCTTTGCCAGGTTGCTATTTCATAATAGCCATACCATACATTTTAAATAAGGCCATAGGTCAGAGGCAGTTATTCTATAACCAGTTTTGCAGAAAATCTAAATCGGCATAACAACAGGTGATAATGTATCTAATTATTCCATTAAAACTTTCCCAATGTGGTCAAGTGAGAAAAATATGCAAAATGTAGCACATTTGCGCTGTTGATATCGGCGCCCAAAACAGCTGTGTTGGTATACTGTTATTGCTCAAGTTAAACGGAAAATTTCTAACTTCAATTCGTTACGCGAGTTTATTTTTACGATTATGTGCTAAGGTAGAAATAACCACGAAAAACAATTGAATATACCTAAGTACTTGAAGTTTTTCTTTTTTAGGTACCGCGTTTCCTATTTTAAGACATGTATCTAATGCTAGTGTTTATCGTACTTAATTTGGAAGATGGAGTAAGTCCTTGGTCGTGGCGTGCAGCGCCGGCGCCGGCGCCGCGCCGCGGGCTACACAATTCGCTTAGTATTAAGAGCCAACAGGAGCTGAGATTTAAATATTTTAGGTAAATATACCCGTCTCGCTAACGGAAGCGGCTCCTAAAACTAGTGCGATAAGGACAAGGCGAAAAATCCTCCGTAAAATTCTCAAATATCGAGGTTTCGTATTCGACTGTTTCCTCCTCCAAAACTTAACCAATCGTAACCAAATTTGGAAATCTAAATGATTATGAAATTATCTGTGTCGGACCGTTTTGCTTTTTTGGCTAATTGATATCAGTTTTGAATACCACGCCTCTCATTGCGGCATAGTCAGATTTTTGAAGGGCTCTAGCGCCTTAAAAAACAAAAATATCAAAAAAATCAAAACGGTCCGACACAGATATTGACAATATTAATCTGTGTTAAAAAATCATTGCTCTAGCTTCAAAACCCACGGAGGAAACAGTCGAGTACGTTTGTATGGAGAAATGACCACTCCTGTTGGCTCTTAATTCCCACCTCCAGCGACCTTGCCAACTACGTAGGTATAACTGTTTTTATGTAGGTACTTCACTAAACCGGCCGTATTATGTAGATTGATCTCTAGTATCAGAATAACTTTAATATGACAGCTGATTTGTTTTCATTCTATAGGTATCAGATATTAATAATACACACGTGTGCAGACTAATATATGCATTGGCGTCACAACACTAACACATGGATTATCCGAGGAAAAACCTTGATTGGTTTCTTGAAACTCGATAATTTCGGTTCGAATTTAGTATCTCGTGATGGAATGATGTCTGTTGAATTATGTAAATATATAGCCATTTGAGGTCACGCGTAGGGATTGCAGAACCGGTACTGTTTAAAAGAACCGGGATTTTCGGTACCGGGCAAAAATGGAACCGGGATTTCCCGGTATTTTCGGTACTTTCGGGACTGCCTTCAAAAATCAGTTTTCACATCAATTTTCATTAAAAAAAGCGTAAAACGACCACGAATCTTTCTTAAAACAATAAAAAAGTAGCGCAGTGAAGGTACACACTTCTTTTGTACCATAATATGTGTCTTTAAGTCACACAATCATTAATATAAACTACATTATATTTTTACTATCTTTGTTGATTGGCAAAAACTGAATTGTGGCTCAGTAATATCATCATTTTTTTTAAATACCTATGCAAGACGTTTTGTGAAAAAGGAAATAAAAATGATAATTTTCGCATGCGTTCAAAATGGGCTGTGGACCTTCAAACATATCGACAAATCAAGAAATTATTCAGCCAGAATTATTAATTCATTTAAAATATCATTAGGTATCATATGTGAGTTTCTTATACCATGTTTGAATTTGAATTAAAAGTAGTATTTTATTAATTACAAAATTGTCTCTATTTTTGCTTCTAGTTAGTATACAAATATGAAAAAACTAATTGTTCGTATAAAATTATTTATCGTACAAACATTTATGCCCTTAAAGTATCAAATTACGCAATTTTATATTGTCGGCATTGTCAAACCCATTGACTTTTTTTTAAATTTATTTTAATGTAGTGGTCAGCCGTAAAAGTATTACCATCAGCCTTAGATTGATAAAATATATTTATTTTCTTTATAAAACATGATATTTCATGCTAAGTAAGAGAAAGCAGTCCAATATTGTACTGGAAATTTTAGTCCCGAAAATCCCGGGAGTACCGGGATTTTAATTTTGAAATCCCGGTCCTTTGCTTGGCTCTAAATCCCGGGAATTCCCGGTACTCTCGGTACCGGTATTTCCCGGGAGCAAACCCTAGTCACGCGGGTCCTTCCTCCACGGCCTTGCACCTGGCAGCTGACTTAACTCGGTCAGATGCCTAATTCACTAAACATTATATCTCGGTTCTAAGCTAGTCCCTAGTATCACTTGAGCTCTAGTTCCAAGACATGTGCGCATAACCATCAGAGCTCACACATGTTGCGGTTTGCCTGAGGCCTTACGCCTAATTTTGCTTGTCAAATGATAACAGCCACAGAACAGCACAGCGCAGCGCTTCACGACGGTCACACCCGGAACTCGCAAATGGTCCTGCCTGATACGCCATAATACTTCTGACATAAAGACGTAATTTACATATATTCATAGTTACTTGGAATACATCTCCAAACTCGCCTAGAGGGAAATACCCAAGGCTTATATACAGGTGTTGCTGTTGGTAGTTTATTAATTAATTATTCTCTACGAAAGGTCGCGGAAATAGTTTTTGCACCACACCAGCTGGTAAAGGCTCTCTTGATTGGTTTTCTAAAACTGATCAGAAGCAAACTATTAAATCTTTGATGTTAGTAGAGAGACTAGGTACTCGTACCTAGGGGTCACAAAACCGTGCGTATTTTAGAAAACCGGTTTTTCGGTTTTTGTGAAACAGCAAAACCGGGTTTACGGTTTTTTCGGTGAATTCGATTTTACGTAGGTCTAATTTGTAAAATAAGCAACATTGTTATTTATTTTATCTTTACCAAGACCATCAAATTCCATCAATAAAGTTTTTAACAAAGATGGTCATGGTCACCTCATGGTTAGCAATTCTAAAACGGAATACTTAAGCAAAATATTACGTGAAAACGGTGTTGACATAGTCCTTTGATTTGGTAGCGGCCACTATATCAGCTGAGGATATAGGAAATCTGATGGGGAAGGCGATCATGGACTGGGCAGATTGGAACACTTTTTAGCCGCTTCTAACAAAGGCAAAGGAACGTTCAAATCAGCTAGATGGAGAAGTGACCAATGTGACCACCACCCGGATCTAGTCTTCACAACAAGAGTAGTGAAAGGTACTCCAGTGGCCACCGAACGGTACGGATTTCCCACACTCTCCTCAACACCGCCCAGTGTTAGTTGTCAAAGGTCTGTACTTAAATACCGATGGTTGAGTCGTATCCTGCCTAACACCACCACGCGGAACGCGGAAGTTTGCTTATGCTGAAGACTTGGCCCTTGTGACACAAGAATACAGCATGAAAAGGGACAAAATACCCTGAAAAAGGACCTGGGTCTATAAGACGACTTTTCTGCCGGTGTCGTTTGTGCCCCAGCACTTCCAAGACCGAGGTGTCCTACTTTCACCTGTGCACCAAACTGGCCAACAAGGAGCTGAGAGTATAATTAAGGGCAATCTTATCCGCCACAACTTCCTTCCGAAATACCTCGGAATCACCCTGGATAAAAGCCAACTTCAAGGAGCACCTAAGCAGCCTATCTGCAAAACTAAAGACCCGGAAAGAAGCGTACAGATGAACGGTATGACTAGGCATCGCAAAATCGAAAAACTCGAAAAAGCCGGGTTTATCAAAGTTGAAACCCGGTTTTGGCAATTGGCTGAAAACCCGGTTTTTCCGGTTTTTTTTTATTATAGATATTATAAATATATAAGGTTACGATTGACATCCAAAGCTTTAATTAGTTAATATTAATCGCTAATAAATAACGTAAGTACAATAATATCAGTTTGGTTATTGAACATTGTATGCATTAAGACTGCATCTTTTTGGAAAATTGTATTGAAGATTTTTTTACTTGTGACCCTGAAAAACTGACTAAAGTGTTGGCGGTTCAAATGTCACTAACTCCATATTTAAATAACTACCTTTTGTGCAAAAAAACTGTGACGGAGCTCAGTAAATGTTTGTATTGTTGTAAATCTTTTATTTAAGTGTCCTCGTCACGTTTTAAGTGTCAACAATTTGTTTGACATGTGTCTGGATTATGGCTCGTAAAAATGGGTTATTTACGACTAAATATATTGAATTTTAAGCGGCATGCAATGACGAGTCAGACCCCAGAAGCACAAAATTATGTATTTGAAATGACGTAAACGTTATCGAGATATGAATTATAAAGTTAATGGTGTGATGACTTTAATGGTGATTGGTTGTATATTCAAAATAATCTATTTTGTTTTATTATAGCGATTGCAAATATTTAAATACCTATAACAAATTCCACATTTGTAGCGTTTTCATATGTATGGTATGAGCCCCGACAACACATATTTGACGATAGTTTTTCAAGATTAAGCGTCAGAAATACATTCTTATTTTCTATGGGTATATTGTAAAAAAAGCTTTATTAGAATATCATAAAGATCACGTACTTAACTCCAAATAGGCTCCATTTCTACGTGAATATAATATTTAGAGTCATAAAGTCCGTTCAACAATAAGCTCTTACATGAAAGCATTCGTCTGCGTCACACTTGCGTCGGTCCTCACCGCCGCCGACAAAGGGTTGCCTATTCAACGAACGCCCATAAAACGTTCTACTGTTAACGTGCCTTCAAACAATCGAGTAGGTAGTCCGCCTGTCCTAGTATTGGAGAGGAAACCTCGTAATTAGAACTCGGCTATAAAACAACCATCAAACTTACTCAGGAGGAGTGTGTCGCTGTTAAAATTCGGGCAACCATAAATTTTTGTCTGAAAAATCTGTATGTTCTTATTCCCAAGTAGTTAGAACACAGAATCGTTAAAAAGGTTAGTGTTGATCCGCAAATGTCGGTTGGCTTGAATGTAAAATCCGACCGCTCCATAAATTACGTTTTGTATGACAGAGCACGTTGTTACAAGAGTTTTTACAGTCCGCAACAGCGCTGTCGATTAACTTGCATCCCGTTTTGAAGGCTGCGGTTATCATAAAAATATGTAAATTACGTGAACAGGTTATTGTTTTAGTTTGCATAAAGAAATACAATTTTCGTTAAGATAAAACAACGGAGTTGTGGGGTCTAATTTTTATAGGCTACTCGTAATACATATATGTATATTAAGATAGGTATGTTAGAATAACTACAGATGGGCACGCTTAGAGTTTTAAAGAATAAAAAAAGATATTATATTCGTTTTTAAATATATCGTCAGCTGTGTTCTTCATGACACCTACTACAGTGTTTTTTTTTTCATTAGTCTATCTTATTATTAGGCGGCCCCGTGATATCATAATAGTAGTTTATGCAACAGTGATATAATAAGGGTTCTTAAAATTCAAGGGTCGAAGTTACAAAACGAGACGTAGTCGAGTTTTGTAAAAAAAGACCCGAGAATTTTAAGAACCAATTATGAGCTGTTGCATACATTACTTTTTCTATGACAGCTGCAGCAAAAAAAAAGAGTTATTATTAAAAAAAAAGAGTTATTATTAAAAAAAAAGAGTTATTATTTAAAAAAAATCGAGTTATTATTTAAAAAAAAAAAAGAGTTATTATTGTAAATGAAAACATATCTCTTTCAATCAAGATGATCGGAACTTGTATCTTTAAAAAAAATAAAGCAGTTGTATTATACTCATAAGATGACTGCTAGCAGTCATCTTATGAGCCTATAGACAAATCATTCAAATGACATTGCTTTAGATATCACTGTCAGTCATTTAATTGACACATTTAAGTGCTGGAGTAGAAAAAATATATTTTAACTACACATGATGTGTCAAATAGCAAAGTTTTTAGAACAAATTTATATTTACTAGTCGTTTCAGTATTTTATCGTTAAATTATCCTTGAAAAAGAAAATATGTTGGTACAGATTTGTTTTCTAAAAAGATACCAGTCAGTATACATTGTTAAAGATTTACCTACTTTGAAAAAATCTCATATCTCATACCTACTACTTAAAGTTTAACTGGTTCAATTCAAACGCAGTAACACTGTCGGTGTGCATCCCATAGCCATAACCATAGTTACATACATTACATATAACCAGCACGTTTTTCCGCTTGGTTGACAGTACAAAATACGAGATTTTTCAAAGTAGTAACCAGTAGGTATACTTCACCTATGGCATTCAGAAAAACGTCGGTATATTATATGTAAGAAGTGGCCCTTAAGTAGGTACACATAGTTGTGTGATGTGTACCTATATTGAAGTAAGTATTAGGTAGGATGTATATTGAATCAGAGTAAAAAAAACATCACAGTCCAGCATTTTTGTGAATCACTTTATTTCCACACGAGAGATACTTATATAGGTATGTGTGTTTGCGCTACTTATTGGTATCTGTTTGTTTGGGCATGTTGAGTGGTAGCCGGTAGCGCAGCTGACAGCGACGTCGCCCAAGTGGCCCGCCACGTGTTGCCTGCCAATAACTATTTGTGAAACACCACGCCTGCCTATTAATAACGTGTACACTGTATTTATTGTCTGTCTATTGTGCAGACAATACAATGACGTTACGTACTTATGAGGTGATCTTTGATGAGCGACGAGCACTCGGTACAAACAGATACTTAGGTATAAGCGACCACCACCTTGAAATATTAAAAAAATAAATATCGATAATCATCTGACCACATCGGTGACGTCTGCATTGCAATTGATGTAGGTATTCGTTGTATCCATATATGTAAATGATTAATAGACATTCGATTTTCTTCTTCTCCTTGTCCTTTTCCCATTATTTGGGGTCGGCTCTCCTAATTATGTTTCGCCAGGCTTCACGGTCCTTCTATTAATAGACATTCGATGTCTTGTATATATGTTTGTACATATTTCAATACCTAATCCTTCTTAAAATATGAATGTTGGTTTGGTTAGGTTATTTAGGTGTTGTTATTTTTTTAGTTGTGAATGTCGCTAAATTAACATTGGTGCTGTAAATAATGAAGATATTTGTTAAACTGGAGTAGGTACCTATATAATGTCTTTCATAAGTGGTTGGTATATTTGAATATTAATAACATGATAAGTACTTACTCTTTTTTAAATACTTAAATTGATCACACATCGATACTTAAAATCTGGCACGGCTTTTTTTTACCAAACTGTCAATATTTTCATGCAAATTTTGTCGTGATTACCTAAATCCGTCAGCTGCCTAACATGTGCCATAGATATATAACTGATACTTTTTGAGTTAAGCAGTGAGCAGTGCCAGATACTCCTTACTAAGTATTAATGTGCACGTGTGGAACCAGACGCGGCATGGTACTGACAGAAACAGAAGCTGCGCCTGCGACTGCTCAACGGCTCCACATGACCGCCCCAACAGTAACCAGCCCTGCAGATGCATCAACATACTCGTACTGTAAATAATAACAAATATTCCATTTGGAATCTTCATAAATTGTTATCTATGATCCAATAAATACAGACACAAGATGGTGGAACATACGTATTTTCTTGGTACTTTCAAAATGTTTACAAACCAAGTATGTTATATGTGAGTACATATATCAATACCTAATCCTTAATAAAAATGTAACCAAATAAAATTTGGTACCTATGTAATAAACCTAGAAAAATAAAACATTATATAATTACCAAATTCTCGAAGTGATATATATTGTTAATATATTCCAATTTTTATATAGGTATTAACACTATGAACTATATACTACTATGAAAAAGGATTAATGATTACCACATACATTTCCATTATCCTTATTTTATCACAGTAGAGAAAAGCGCATAATTAAGATTACGTTGGATACCTAATCAATATCTACAATAATAATTTACCAATTCGACACGTTTAAAATTTCCCTCTCATGCATAAACCCAATTAGCAAATATGGACCTTGGACCTCGAACCGGAAGCACGTGCCCAGATTTGCATACAACTAAAGGATCGCTGTCAACTTTGTGTCACCACCATTAATATTTTATGCACTAATATCAAAAGCAATATTTATTGTAGAAACTTAAAATATAAATACAAACTAAATATATACAAAAAAACTACCTACTAAAACCATTTTTAATCTTATGAAGCAATTATGCTTTGATTTGTGTTAGATTATGACATTGTTAACATTTTGTGGCATGACTAGCATGAATATCGTGCGTCGCTATTCAATTTACACTTATGACAACAAAGTTCATTTCGTACGAGCATGACCACGTGATGGAACCTCGGTAACATCGCTATTTTTCACAAAATATATGCAATTATGGTCGCCACCGTCGCGACAAGTATGTTAAAATCAGCAGCAGCAAATGCAGCTTGAGTTGGTTTTATATTGTTAGTAGAATCCAGCGCTAGCGCTATTTCAAAATAATAACCATAATCCTTTTATTTTTAACCATTGATGATCGCCCGTCCAAGTCACCAGTCGGAATCGCCTTTTGAACTGACAGTTGGCATCAGCGGAGACTACAAAGAGATGTTAATCTCGAGGCTCCACTCACGACTATTGTCTTTATTCTCGACCACGCGAACGTGTTCTATCTACGATTCGGACCTCGTACGGAGATGGCCAAGATTGCAATTTTGTATGACGTAATTTTATGTGCCGCCGGTGAGAAGGGATTCGACACACGTTTTATGCTTATCCGCACGCCGGATCGCTTTGTTAATAAACGCTTACATAAGGGCTTCGGTCAGCCAAAACGTCACGACAGTTAATCGATATATGTGTATCAAAATATGTTGTCTAGCGTAGCCTCCAAATATTAGGTCTTTATCGATATATGGCGTATAATCAATAGGACAAGGCAGTTGTTTTCCCAAAATCAACTGCTATCTGACCTTCCAATCAAGAGAGAGAAAGCTCTATCTCTTGTAGGTATCGCTTTCTTCCCAATCGGTGTTTTCATTCACGAAAAAGCAGTAGTTAGATAAGTTACCTAGTTATAAGTATGTAAGTTTCTAGAAACTCATTGGGGTAGCATCGAGGATTGGAATTGGATCTGAAATTCACACTCCTAAACGGGTCGCCGATTAAAGTACTGTGACCTATTTGTAACTTTTATTTACCTAGTGTTGTTGATATGATACATAGGGATCAAAGCAGTCCCTATCGAGGCACATGTGCTGAATCTGCATAGCACGTGGCAGTGCCACAACGGCGCGGCTGTCGCGGCCGCGGCTCAATGCCTCCTTGTGCGCACATTTGATACGCACATGCGTTTCATGACACGCACAGTACACGGCGCGAATATTTTGCCGAAATATGTACCGCGTACGAAATAGGTAATAGGTAAAGATAAGATCAATTTCACAGATAAAATCTTAGACCCTAAGTTCTCCTCACATGGAAATATTTATTAATTCGCTGTCTTCTTTCTTCTTATTTTAACAATTTGATTGCTTTAAAAAGCTAGCGATCTTACTTGCTTGCCTTCCAGTGATACCAATGCGGGCCTATGGGCAGACAATTTTTGATACCTAAATATGATTTTGAAAACTGTTACATACCCGAACTTCAATTATGCTGGTTCCAAACAAAACAAACTGAATGGAAGGGTTACACGATTACAAGTATATGGTAAACCATACCTAGCTTTAAGGTTGACTGTGCCTTAAGGCCCTCAAAACCCGCAACCGCAACAATCAAACTTGCAAATCTTGTCTCATATGCAAACCGGACACGTATGTGCCGTCCGCCGGATGCCACATTACAATACGCGATTATTTTTAGCATTCGTCAAATGTATTATAATTATATTCTAAACGCTATACGAAATAGGATATGATTAGCATCATCATCAAAAAACCTGTGACCAATTGTATTGTTGAATTTGTAAATAACACCTACTTACCAAATGCGTACCAACTCCTCCCTCCAGTATTTGTTCGTTTTTACTGTTTTGTGAAAAACAACCACTACCTAATTAAAAGTACTTACACACTAACCTTAGTAATAGATATAAATTAATCATGTAATTTAGATTAAGGTACTAACGTTGAAAATGAGTGCCTCTTTTCGCCGTTAAACGTAAGTTTGGCGAACCCAATATAAGTTTAAAATGTAAGTACCATACTTTTTTGAAAAAAATAAAATAAAAAAAATTACTCTTCATTGTTTGTGACGGAATACAGACGACGGGGGTGTATTCCATTCCTTAGCATTTCGTATCTTAGGCAAATCGCTTTCATGCAGATAAGAAGGTCAGATTATAATAGTCGTTTTTATAAAACACCACCGTCAAGTGTCAAGCATCGGCCTGGTTTCCCCGTTTATAATAAAATTTGTCAGACATTTCCGTCTACGTGACAGCGTGTCACGCGACTCACGCGCCGGGCCGTAGACAGCGTGCCACGTCAGTCTGACATAGTGACACCACTGATTATTAATAGAGCTTGATGTGAAAGCTGCACTCTACAGTCTACACCTAACAAAATTAATATTTAATGGAAAAATTGAATAAAAGTGGATTTTGCTATTATTAGGTACTATAATTTAATACACTGTTGTACCATTAGCAGACCGCTCTGCTAGAACGAAGTACAATTTTGGTTTTACGCTGTCAAGGATGACTCACGCTAGACCGGGTCGGGGCCGGGCCGGAGCTTCCGGCGCTTCATTTTCTATGGAAAGCACCAAGTGATCACATTTTCTATGGAAAGCACCAAGTGATCATCGATCACCCGTCATAGAAAATGATATGTCGGATGTCTCGGCCCGGGCACGGCCCGTTCTAGCGTGAGTCGTGTTTTACCCTCCTGAGACGACTCTAACGACACCTCGCACATCATATTTCGTTGATTGATTTCATGTTTTGTTGATGTAATCTTACAAAGCAAGTAAGAAAAAGTAGACGAAAATACGACCCACTACAAAATAAAAGTAAACCTAAAGTTAGATTTATAATAGTGCATAGTGCATCCGATGCCCAAATGAAATGGAACTTGTGAAAATCTTCTACTTGCACTTAAGTTTGGTTAACAAATTATTAGCTACCATTAACAAAACCGTAATTAAAGATATCTTTTAACAGCGCACAATGAGTTGGTATCGATATTTCTGGAACTGAACTTTGAAGCAACCGCCACCATCTGCAAGACAGATCCTGATACAAGTGTATTCCCAAAATCCTGCAGTCCACATGTACGTGAGAACGGACCTCGAGCAGTTGTTCCCCAAAGAAAGCACATTTAATATTTTTATGATATGCTCCTCGTTAGCAACACGTGGATCTCTGCTGCGCAGATTTTGAGTTTCTACTGTGTTTCAAATGGATAGTTGTAAAGTTAAATGGGATCCGACATCTGTTTGTTTACGTTGTTTTTCAGGTCAAAAACCTGCTTACAAAAGGTGACATGTCACGTTTGAATAAATGTTACTCTAATTTTTCTCGTGTCCACGTCAAACGTCTCAAGATTACTCGGCATTCGCAAGCTGAAACTTTTTCATGTTTGATTCGAAAATTACAACATTCGCCCTGCAACAAAAGTAAACATTATGCCACAAAATATTAATCTATCTAATCTAATACATTTAAACGAGCAATTCTTGTATATTTATTTATTTATTTATTTATATAGGTACATATATATATATATTTCGGGGATCTCGGAAACGGCTAACGATTTCGATGAAATTTGCTATATGGGGGTTTTCGGGGGCGAAAAATCGATCTGGCTAGGTCTTATCTCTGGGAAAACGCGCATTTTGGAGTTTTTATATCTTTTCCGAAGACCCACTATGAGATGGCAAGATGATGTTACCAAAATTGCCGGGCCTAATTGGATACAAGTGGCCAAGGATCGAGATACATGGAGGGCTTTGGAGGAGGCCTTCACCTGTGAACACGGGGTTCTTGAATAACTATTTAAAACATAAATCAAATAGGTATGTAAACAATTTTTAAATATTCATGAAATAAAAGGCTTTTTATTATTTTATTTTATTTTATTTTATTTATTATATCTTTTCCGAGCAAATCTCGGTCACCCAGGTATTATTACGAATATGTAAAACATTATGTTCAATCGTTTTTATTATAGTTAAGTATATCTACACGTTAGATACGTCGAAGGTATGTTGACAAAAGGACCAAAGTGATAAAAAAAACATATGTTTTCTGGAATAAAAAAGACGATTGTGCCGCCAATTCCACCAAACTGTTGGTGAGTGCACGTTTTACTTTAAAGCAATCACAGTACATAAAACATAAAATATGTATTAGAAGTATGTATTTGTCGTGCAAATCTCTCGTCGGACAGTCGCCGGTCGCGGCGCAGGCGCACGCATCGCCTCGCTGCAGCTGCGCGCACACGTGCGTCGCGGTATCTCTCAATTTATGCGCTTTTGTTACCGACAACCACCTAGAATAACTCACGGCAGTGCTGTTACAGATCACTTGGGATAGCTAAGGAGATTATTTATTTTATTATTCTGATGTTTGCATATGTCGAATCGCAGAAACAATAACAATCGAGGAAAAAATTATGATTTCCGTTTTTAGTAATAATTTACGGGTTAAAAGTTATTTATTATTATTTTTATCGTTTTTGCGTGACAACAAAGCATCGTATTGGATATAATAATATACCGGTTACTTTTTATCACCTTAACGCCATGGTATTGTTTATACATAAATACTTATCTTCCAGAAATAAATGACCAGATGATACCACAGATTTTCCATGATTTTTCAGAAACGTGATTACTCAGCCTACTTAAAGTATATTTTTATTTTTACAACATAGTTACCTAAAAGACATTAAACTGTATTGCAGATTTGCTCTAACTTCTAGTAATCTGAATTTATTTTAATAATAAAACTGGCATTCTTGTGCCAGCATAAGTGCCGGATTAGCGAGATTGTACTGTACTTATTATTGGCCTTTACCATATGTATTTATAATACACAGGTCCTGGCGTGAAGGTTTTATTGAACTCGACATATGGTCCACTCGATTGCTATCTAGCTCAGGTGAGATTAACTAGCTCGCTGGAGCTAATAACCCAGCAGCCACCGAATCGCGGCTCATTATACGCCGATAGCATATCGCGCAACTGTCACGGCACAATCAGTGTGATGGAACTGGTGGAAGCGCCGTTGTCTATGCTTGCGCTAATTTATAGATCAGGGGTTCCCAAACTGTTTTTAGGCACGCCCCCCTGCTGCCTAAAATGAAGTTCCCACGCCCCCTTTCGCTTCGATGCAAGGAAACGGAGAACTGTTAGGTAATCGCGCTCAAATTTCCCGAGGCCCCGCGCCCCTCTTAAAATGTGCTCCCGCCCGCCACTTTGAAAACCCCTGTTATAGATAATTATGTCCACCGATGTAATAAAGGCAATCAAAAGCACGACAAAAATCGCAACTTTGACGTCATTGTCATTATCAGTGTCAACGGAATTATGTAAATCGGAAATTATTGTTGGTTACGCGAAATATTTCCTGATCTCTGCCCCAGTGAAAACGGGTTTTCATTATTTAAAATAAACTACGTTTCCGTAAGGCATAGAAGAAAACTAGTTTTTACAGAGATTATTGCTAATTGTTCAAAAAAATATTTTTGCGAAAACTAGTTAAAAAAAAAAACAAAGTTAACATTATAAAATATACTTAAAGATGGTTCACTTTCCGAAAACTATTTTTAATAGAGGCCTTAGGTATGGAAAACTAGTTTTCACTAAAACCGGGTTTTACGGTAATAAAGTCTATAATGGACCTACTTCATCTCTATCATGCATGACCTACTTCTCAAACCCTGCTTGCGTTACGACTGCCTATGGAAATATTTTTGAGTTTCATAATCACCATTTAACCAAAACATGTGTCAACAATCCAAGCAGGCCTTCTTATCCAGGCTATTATTAGTCATGTTTATTGTTTTAAATGCGACATTTTTTTAACAAGCTTTTATTAGGTCGACCTGTATTGTGTAACTATGTAATGGAATCTAAGGTAGGTAACTAATTTAACCATCTTCCAAGGATCGTAGCGTCATGAAAATTGGCAGCTGTACCTATGTAGTTCTGATGACAATACAATAATATGGTACTGTCGAACTGATCTGATGATGGAGACAGGAGGTGGCCATAGGAACTCTGTGATTAAACAACGCAACCTAATTGTGTTAGGGGTTTTTAGAATTGTCTCGATGAGTATTAGTTGTCTGCCGTAACGTAAGAAAAGTACAGTCAGCGATAAAAGCTTGTACCAAAAATGATTTTTTTGCCAAAAACTTATTATTTCATTCAAAGTCATTTGCTATTCTGTAGAAACATAAATCGGACGGGTATAATGCTATGGGTAGTATGGGTAGCTGGGTCGTTATCTAGAACACCATTAAATGAAAGCACACTGTTATCACGGTTAACATATGGCATGCCACTGTCGGTGATAAAATTAGATGCCTATACAAAATAGAGCAGTTTTTGTTACGCAGTGATTAAACTATATTACAATACCAATAAAAACGTATACATTATACAACCTGTGTTCTTACTTTCCATAATAATTTAGCATAATATAATATTAAACATTATCTACATACTATGTGGATGTCGGACTTCGTAATTGATCGTCAAAACTAATATCTTCTATAAGTATCAATCTAATTGTATTTTGACATTTTAACAGACAATATGTAACCTATGTTCAAAACTAGCATTACCTGAGAGTATGTAACGTTATGCCGACATCTACGATCTTCTGGATTTGAAAATAGTACTCGTATATACCTACCCAACTGTGATGTGATGGTCCAGATGGAATTTTTTGAAGAATACCAGTATTTACTTAGTTATTGTTTTTTTCTCAAAAAAACGCTATACAGGTGTGGCCGATGCTACATTGTTCTCTGGGGCAAGTACAACTACACAAATCCCACATCTGCACTGCAGCGTTATCTAAAGTGATAACAGTTGAGCGGCAATGTGCCGCACAGATTTGCTAGTGCGAACAAATGTGTGCATTTCCTTCCACGTGGCCCGCCTGGGAACCCTGGCACATGGTCGATCTATTAAACTTTACAACTAGCTCGGGAAAGGTGATCGCCAAATGTGCCAGCCTCGTTCCAAGGACGCGTAAATGAGCAGCAAGTGTTTAGCAGAGTAGCAACCTACACTACTACTACGTCAAGGTTAGCTACTTCTTTTAAATCTTGCCGTCAATCGTAGTTTGACAACTATCCTATTTATCTCTTTCCCTTGCTTAAAAGTTAGCTGGAAGAGATCCTAAGGCATAAGTTCGCCATTATACACACTTATTTCTATGTACTTGTTTTATGCAATAAATTGTTTATTATATAGGTACTTACTACTTCTACTTATTTAGGCGGTTAAGCTACGTTCGGTAAAAAAGCAAAACAGAATACGAACCCACGAAATTTCTTACGAAATGTAAATCATTTTGTTAAATGTATAAAATTTAGAGCATAAAATAAAATTCAGTAGCAGTTGAGTTAAGACGAAAGAATGACAGCCGAAGGGCATGATGACACGAGTGACGAGCGGCTTGTCTGTTGTTGGCCGCGGGTTGTCTTGCAGATCACGTCACTTTTCGGACTTCTTATTTATGTAGGTAGAACAAACCTGTCGCCTGCCTGTCACCGAGACAACGCTAAGATGAAGAGGTCCTCGTACTGAAGTCATACTGAAAGTTCCTATGTATAATCTCAGAAAATGTAGTAGATATGCAACATTTTGTTTTATAATCGCTTTTCTTAACTCTTTTTGACAATACTCTTTTTTACAGTGGGATCGAACTAAAAATACACTTACTACCTACTTCTTCTCAGGCACTTCTTGTATGAAAATTTGAGCCCTCAGTGCTATTGTATTTAGATTCTTGTTTTCTCACGTATACGTGTATACATATGTAGGTTTTTTAACTCGACTCATTTGGATGCCTAACGTTTGCTGCTGATATGCAAATTATTTGGATCTTTTTATCATTGAGCACACAACTGCAATTTTAGTTTAGAGCGTCGCTGTTGAAAAACGTCCTTCTCGATTATCCTCCGTAAGATTAATTCATCAGCAACTAAAATTATAAAACCTACTACAAACAGTCGTATGAGAAACGGGTTTCATTAATAAGATAAGCCTAGTATAACTTTGTTGTAGAATGAAAACACATGCACATTGAAAGTTGTATTAAACACCAAACATTTAACCGGTTCAAATTATATAAAAAAAACGCTCGATTTTCAAACTGCCAGCATTACTAAAATATACGTCATACTCAAATAAATCGTACCTGTAAAATTGACAAAGAGTAACATTTTAAAAATTAAACTTTTTTTTCATGTGTGTTCTCTAAGTGGCTCATTATAGAAACTTTCAGTACCTATTGCTACGTACCTATTAGCGTATTCTCGGTCCAAATGAGTCGCATTCCAAATGAGTGCGGGATCATTTTAAAGATGTTTTTACTGGAATTTTTACTTACCATTTGTACCATATTTATGCGAATAAAGGACTTTTACTTTACTTATAACTAATTTCAAGATTTCGCGTAAGCACTACCTACTCGTATATGCGTTTCGTAATCGAAAGTAAACTCAAAATCCGGACCTGAACGCACGACTGAAAATAAGGGCGGCGAGATGACAGCTGAGAGAAACATAGTTTAGCTCTGAAAGTTTTGGGACATTTCTCTAAAACATTAATTTACTTCCAGATATTTTGTTTCCTTGCTGGCTGTACAACCAGCAAGGAAACTGAAAGGATCTGTGGCAGAAACCACAGTTTTCCTACTTCATTAACTTCACGGCTTCCCACCGGTCTCATTAGCATCGCAAACGAATCATTAATCTACGCAGCAAGGTTATAACCCTTCAGAGCTACAAAGAAAGAGCGGTTCTTAAAAAATGAAACGTAATTCTATTCTTAGTTTCGTAAAACCAGACGCAGATAAATGAGTAAATGTCAAGCCGAATACTCCCTAATCAAATAAGTGGACAAAAGCTGGTCCATCGCACAAAGTTGGTACAAAGTGTTACTGATCCGGTTCTGCGACGTTGATGGGGCCGCGCTCAATTATGCAAGTCATAAAGTCCTATGCCTGTGAGTGCGACGTGTCCGTCTTAAACGCAATTTCTCAAAACATTGTCGCATCATTTTTCATGGCGTCAATCAGATCGCTTTGTGGACGGGATCAGTCAGGGATGCCACACAGACAGTTCAGCAAGTTTATAACTAAGTCAATTATTTCCTAGATATGTATTCACAAGCCTCATCTGAATAATTTCATCGATTTCGTAGCATAGTTAGTATTTTCAAAGAAAGATAATTTACTAGTTACAATAAATTGCATTGTCATACTTAGGAAGTTATTAGGTACATAAAGTAAGTACATGAAGCTCTCGCCTGATCCCACCTAATAGATAGGTATATCTAACAATTAATCAATTGATAAATTTCCTCAATTTCTACCATTTAGAACTGGCACTCGAATTATAAACATATGTATTTTTAATTGATTGTCCGCGCATGTTCAACCCTATTGCGGCCCAAAGAGTCATCTCATCAAGTGTTAAACAGAGTGTGAGTCAATGAATATTTTTTATTGACGCGTCCAACAAGTTTACTCCGGTTCCCTGGTACTGCTATTGCAATGCTTCGCGGGCACAGGAAATACCCATTGGAGACTGCTATGCAAATTACAACCATATCCTTATTACTATAAAGTTCTAATCACTTTAAAACTGAATAATATTTCTTCCATTTGAAATTTAGACCTGTGATGAAACGCGCAGAGTCCAAATTCTAAAAATTCTATTCCCCGAAAATCATACTGATGACAAAAGTCATGGAAGTAATGTTCGCGAGTGAGATCCGCGGGACGATAAGTTCTTTCTTGTCCGCTTCTTATGCAAATATTGACACAATGTTGCACTCATTAATCACGGCA
The DNA here is from genome assembly GCF_948474715.1 of Cydia amplana. Taxonomy (NCBI): domain Eukaryota; kingdom Metazoa; phylum Arthropoda; class Insecta; order Lepidoptera; family Tortricidae; genus Cydia; species Cydia amplana. Next base: position 11,947,455 of record NC_086079.1, on the reverse strand, counting down.
AACGTCAGGGGCCGCTGAAGCAACGGAACGTGTTTCGTACATTTGTTGCATCCAATAGTGTATAAATGTCAATTAATCAACTAAAGTTAAGTATCTTAGGCATTTCACACTTTCGCTATTCACCGTAGAAATCCTAACATACTGGCGTATTCGAACTTCAAGATATTCACAAGAGACGACACGTACTAGATCCATTCTAGATACGTTATAATTTAGATTTCAACTAGTTCTCTTTTGCAGCGCAATTCGGGCAACCAATGTCACTTTTACGATAGATCGTGTTTTAGATGTGAATTCGATATCTAAGTAATATCTTGTGGAAATCGTTCAAGAGTATCTCCAGAATCGCGGAAATGTCAAATTTGACAGGTTAAATCTTAAACATATCGTTATCGTATCTTGGCGATGTCTAAAAGATATCTAATAGATGTCTATTACAGAATCCGAATCCCTTAGACTTTGAAATACACTAGTAATTATGAAGAACGGAGATGTCCACGTGGATCAGTGATCTTTTGGATAATACTTTAGTGTCCATTTGAACACAGAAACTGCATTTTGCGGTTGCTGTAATGAAGAAGATAATTATGTTTAATTACACCTATGCAACCATTAACTGAAAAATAATTTGACGGTAACAATGCTTAAGTGTAGTTGACCTCCGATTATTAATTAAGCAACATGAATGTGCATGATAAAGTAACTCAACTCACATTTACAAGCTTAGTAAAGGTGTTCACCATCTGATGGCCAGCATTAACAACTCGCAACAAAGGCTAGCACAAACCGGAGGTAATAAAACCATTTATAGAAAAAGAAAAAGCACCTAATAACGAGTAAGTTTTATAGCAGTAGCGTTTGTATCGGTTTGGGCGGGCGCGAAGCGCGGGCTGGGCGCCAAATGTGCGCCCGATATAGCGGCGCGCGCACAAGGCGGCTTTGTCCCCGGATAGCCGGACCTCTGCACATGCCCAACAGCTGCAATAGCTTTTAGATGTGCACCCGCCGACAGGCCCGCAAATGACTCATTTAGTAAAGACGGAAAAAACACATTTAGAAGGACTGAATTACCTTTTCAACTTACAGGCCAATTCGGACGTACGTACACACTTCACTAATATCGATGAGACCTTACTGGTGTCATTCGGTTATCTTGCATTTTCCATGTCTACGTCTTAATTATTGAAGCAAATGATTAGTGACTATTTATACTGCAACAAAATAGGAATATATATCCTTACAAGAGTATTACGAGTGGTTAAACTTCAGTAGATATACAACGCAATTTGCACTTGCGTTATTTATGAGTAAATACTTAATCTAAATATTTATTTTGTCGAGCGTCTGCATTGTGAACTTATGTTTACGACAACTACTTTATGGCTTTTATGCTCCAAGATATGATTCTCACGATACATGTACACCTAGGCGGAGTTTAGCCTTATCCAGAACGATACCACGCCGAAGACTACGCCTATCGATCTAATGACAATGTGACGGTACAATTGTCGCAATAAAATAGTAACTTTATTAGGCGTTTGCATACAGACAGCTGTAGTTAGTCGCGCGCGCAGCTGCGATTGTGTGAAAAGCGCGGCGCCGCCATTCACATACGCGCAGTTGTGCTGTACTGATTTCATAGGGGAGCTAACACCTTGTTAAGCCCAAACAAATGTTGCGTTTTCGACACAAACGGGGGATTCCCTTAAAACACTCTCTGTTTTTGTTTCGCCGCCGTAATCACTGCAAATATTAAAGAAGACGCATTTAAACTAGAATTTTTAAAGTCACGGGCTTCCATGTGAACTGCATGTTTAGAAACTGTATTTGTCGAAAAAAATGTTTATTAAGTAAACAAAACAGGTGGGTACTTACAGTTAGTAATTCCATGCATTATTGATTGATTGTTTGAGTACTATGTACTAATGTACATATATATTTAATATTTTCCTATGGTAAACTTAACAAAATGTACGTTATGAAATTTCTGACTTTTTCTCGTGTCTCTGCCATGTTTTTATTAGTCAGAATATTTTTAAAGGCTAATTTAACTTTTCAGGTGCCTGTGACGGCAGGGGTTAGAGGTGAAATTCGTGTGTCAACTGCAGCTGCATTAACCTTTTGGACGTCAATGACCGATATATCCGCACCGTAGGACGTAGGTTCAACGCGAAAGACCGATTAATCGGTCATAGACCACAGAGCAACATCGGCCTACGTGCATATACATAAAGTTCAACTTCAGTTTTGACAATTTAATGATGTGGCGTCTGAGTGACAGCTTTTGTGTTTGACACGGCGTCGAAAAGGTTAACTATTGTTGCGGCATTACTGTTGCCTTGATGCTTGATTTGACGCATACCCAAGCAGTAATGTCGCACCAGTATTACAGCTGCAGTTGCCATCCGAAAGTCAACTTAAATTACAAAGGCATAACCGATCGATGCTTCAAACAATCTTATGTAATTGTACATTTTTCATCGCGATCGTAACTTGTATTTTGCTTTCAATGCGCCTGCATTGCACAACACGCCGCGGTATTACAATGCGCCGTCTAAGAAAGCAACAATAACAAACAACTTAAAACCCCATACAACCGAACAACAGCCAAGAAAAAACTCCACAAATAAACCAATAGCGGCGTCAATGCGGCGCTATCGCATCATCGCAATTAGGGTCACGAATAATTCACGCCAAAGGTCTAAGGGCGCTCTTTAAAAAAACGGCAGACTGTAATATGAATTAAAACCCTCATAAGTTTGAAGTGAATCAAGATATTGGTCCCCATACGCACCTGGCTTTCACCCCGCTTCCACGTCTATTACCGTGGTATTGCATAGTACTTCAAAAAGTACAATAAAGCGAGCACGGCTCATTGGTTTCGTTAATAGCTCGCAAGTAGGTACCGAACTATGAAAATACATATGGAATTTGCATGGCGAATTTTAGGTTTAAGTACGTAAATTGTTTGCGCCCTTTGATAATAATTGTGGATTGTTTGCGTGAGAGCATTTAGAACCCGCAGTTTCCTCGATAAGAAATTAGTGGGATATCCAACCCTTCCTTTGGAAAGTAATTTTAAAACTTAGCAATTTTTGTATTATGTGATAATTATTAAAATAATTCTCGGGATGTCACTGCGGCTTAATATGAACCTTAATCCCTGTGTCAAATCATGCCTTTCGTACCCATTCATCAACGGCAACGAATGAGCAAATCGAATCCATCTAATGGCACTATAGCTCTTTTATCACGGCCGAGTTAAGTGCCTGCACAATAGAGGCGGCTCCCACGCCGTGTCACAACACCCCATAACTGCGTCCACTAGGGCTACTTTAAACAGACCCCTGTTCTTGTATACCCTGTACTTAAACTTGAGGGGTCTGGCTACACTGGATTTGTAGGGTGACGTCGAACTGCGATCAGGGTGATTCAATCCTCTTTGATCCCTAGTTTTCATTATAATCATTATAATGCCGATTGTGGGAAAATTACACAGTTTCTCTTATGATTATGATTCAGTGGGTGTTTCGCTTCGACAGCGCTATCCATTCCGTTTGTCAGAATATTTATACATACCTAAGTACTTGTATACCTGAATAAAAATTGATGAATCTTAATAATATAATATGTATTCTTATCTAAATAGATAAGGAAATTCCTTATAGGAATAATTTCGCCTTTGTACATTGTATTTTGTATTATATAGGTACCTACTTACAATAAAGTGTTTACATAGGTAAATACATATGTACATATTTCTCTGTCTTTAAACTGGGATAGGTATACTAGTTTGACATTGTTATCAGCAGCAAGCGTCAGTAAAGTTAATGAATGAACAAAACAGCCATGATTACATTGAACAGCCAATACCAGCACCCAGCGCGTAATTACAAGTCACTGAGGTCATGCGGGTCGACGCTCGGCAATTGTAATTAATCGAACATACCTACTAGATAAAACTACACCGTAAAAAATATAGCGGTTAAAAAACTAGGTAATTGAGGATTTGGAAAATGAAATAGTATTTCTATGGGAATTGCCGTTTCGATGTTCGATATCAGTATACGTTATACTCGTAGGTAGAGCATAGGTAGGTAATAAATTGAGGTATATTCAGTTCTCATTCTTCTACCAGAAATGCCACTGTTGATAGCTGACAGATCATGTCCATAACCGTATGATCACAGGAAATTACTATCTGAATATCAAAGGGTTCAAAGTCACAACTTCTACAAATTTTAAAAAGACAAATACCGCTAATTATTATTAATTTAGAAATAGTGAAACATGAGTTAATACAAAACTCTTATACCTTCATAGCCTTATTTTATTTATTTATTGATTTTCAGGACAACATTAATATGAAATTAAATAAAAAAGAGCTCTGAAGGTATATAAGTTTATATTTACTCATGTTTCACTGATTCTAAATAAAGAATAATACATCTATACCTACCTACATATTAATGTCGTCATAGAATCGGTCTCCCGGTCGCCCGGTCTAATCTGCTTTCTTGAGCTGTATACTTAACAAGTACCAAGAAAAAGTAGTTTTTCATATAATACTCGTGTAGTAATCAAACCCACCCTCTCCCAGAAAATGTAAAACTGTCACGTGACGGCCACGTGGCGCCCCCCTCCCCCGCCTTCCCCTCCGCCCCGCACCATCATTAAACTGATAGAGTGTTTGTTCCTAGTGCACGTGGACGGACGTCTGCATTATTAAATGCCTTTTACGCTTATTGCGAATTAAAACCTCCTTTATCCATGTTATTAATAGCTAGACGGGGTGAATCGATCTACATCCATCACTGAAATGAGCAATCCTGAGTCCTCTGACGTTACGTTACCCGCAGTTATTGAATAATCCAGATTTAATTACGTAATAAATATATGTTATCTTTTTAATATTGATGCGATAAGTGGGCAAGCCGTCTGCTAAGGTGACGGTAGAGGTGGGTAAATTTTCAGATTCTGTCAATTTACCCCATTTCACACACAAGCGCACTTCACGCACACTACCTCACTTTACTGGGACAGGTCACTGACCCATCAAGTTTTTTTTAAGATAGCGTTTTGAGTTTAGTGGCCTCCTTTTAGGAAAAGCGTTCCATTGAAAGAAGAAAGAGAAACAATACATTTAATCTTGCTTTCCTTGTCTGTTCATGTCACACGTGACGTATTTAAATTCTAATAATTCATTTGGTTGTTGACAATTTTCTACATTATGGCTTTGTCGAGATACGCGTTTTCTAAAGTTAAACCGAATAAAACCAGATGTCATTAAGTCAGATGTAAAATTTTATTTACTACTCTATACGACTTTTCATAAGGCTCAAAATCAATTAAATGAGAATTTAAATAAATTAAGTTCCGGCAGGGTGCAAAATTTAATTAAACGGACAAAATAAAATTTGAAAACATATGGAAACAGTGTTGGCTAATGTACCCCTAATATCTTTACCGATTTACTTTTATGTGGTATATTCGCCTTTTGTTTCACAATTAAATTAATACAATTAAAATAAAAAAATATTATACCGGTATTCCACCGGTATTATTTCAGTGCTGAAGCGATTATCTTCGATCGTAGCCTTGATAATGTAGGTGTTGATAGTTACTTACGGCGGTAGGAGCGGCAATGAACCCCGTGCAGAGTAGAACGTGAGGTGCGTTGGGATAAGTGCATATATCTACTTATAATTCTTTGGCTGGTTGGTAACCCTCTATATTTTATTTTTTGTTTTACTGTTATTAGGTTAAGGGAGTTTTAGGGAGTGAAAAAAAAATGATTTTCGTTTTATGCGCTCGCGTGCTTGCCGATGGATTATAATTAGACAAAAGAACTTGTTTTCCACGCATCGAATGTAGATCCCTATGACACTTCCTCCAAGTCTTCTCCAATAATGTTTATACCGTATTTTAATTACCTACCTTAAATGTTACATTTCTAAATATTTTTTTTGTGCTATACATACTTCAAAAAAATCGCTGGAGGCCTAGCGGTAAGAGCGTGCGAATTGCAATTCCGGCTCGTACCAATGAGTTTTTCGGAACTTATGTACGAAATATCATTTGATATTTACCAGTCGCTTTTCGGTGAAGGAAAACATCCTGAGAAAACCGGACTAATCCCAATAAGAGCCTAGTTTACCCCCTATGGGTTGGAAGGTCAGATGGCAGTCGCTTTCATAAAAATTAGTGCCCACGCCAATTTATGGGATTAATTGCCAAGCGGACCCCAGGCTCCCATGAGCCGTGTCAAAATGCCGGGACAACGCGAGGAAGATGATGATGATGTGACACATACTTCCAAAAAAATCTACAAATATTTTACGTGACAACTGCTTATAAGTAAATATTATGTAGGTACACTTATAAAGTAAAAAATATCTTATAGGTACATAATATAAAAACCGATCATGTACGAGTAGGATTCACTATGGGTTCCACAGTTACACATTTTTATTGCATATTTTTTGTTTAAGACCAACTCACCTATTATAGGACATAGGTCTTCCATTAATCTTTTGGCGTTGAACTATTTTTTGTATATGTATTTATGTAATACAATTCTGAGTTAGGTTATGGTACATTTTTGCTCACCTACTTATAATTATGTATTATATCTGATATGTCACATGATACCAAAAATCGCCGCAAAGTTAAAAGTTCATTTATTTACGTTACTCATCTTCGGATCACCGACTTACTACTTCCTTACTTGACATATGTGTACTAAATTTCAATTGAACTAGTCCAGTAGTTACGGTGAAAATTGGCTTTAACAAAATGGCAGACACACGAGTGATCTTATAAGGGAGATTATTTTCCTTGAGTGAATGGTATGCATTTACCCCAATGCACCTCACGTTCCACGCGGCGCGGCGTAATCTGGCCCCTATTTCACCACGGTGACAGGTACGACAAAAACATCACTGTTATTGACGCCATAGGCATCCATGGACTACAGTTACCGCTAACACTGATTTAAACTTTCACGATTTTTACACATTATTAAATTGTACAACGGAACCGCAAAACGTTCAAGCGGATAAACAAGACCAAGTGCGGGTAGTTCGAAAAACTCGCGCGGTTAGAAGATGCTGATGTCAACTTAAGCCAGTCTTCTCCGAGACCACGGGGACAACGCCGTCCTCGAAACGTCGGAGGTAAATCTTAAAACTTAGATACGCGATTAAGTCCCGTTGTACAATTTAATAATACAGTTACCGCTTACCATCGGGCGGGCCGTATTCGTGTTTGCCACCGTCATTGTACCTATTATTAAAAAAAAAACTTTATTATATCGGATAAAACAGACATTTCTCTCGCGAAAAAATCTTGTGACAATTGTCACAAGATTTTTCAAAGAATTTTCGGTAAGTCTTGACAGGAAATGAGTTCTGTGTCGCAATTTCGATACAGTTGCCGTGTTTCTTGTGACAATTGTCATTAGCTTCGCAAAATAAGAATTTTTTAGTGGCAATATAATGGAGTTTATTTATTTATTAAAATGTTGGTGGCAAACAAGCACATCGCCCGTCCGATGGTAAGCGGTTACCGTAGCCTATGGAGGCCTGTGACGTCAGCAACAGTGATGTCGACAACTGTCGCACCTGTCACCGTGGTCGTGGTGAAATAGGGGCCAGTAAGTACCTAATAATCGCAGTGGTCTTAAGTGTCACAGACCCTACTGGCGCTTAAGTCCTTTATGACAATTTCTGCCTATTTTAAATTGTTCAAAAAAAAAAGAAACCGAATAATTATATCGGACTACCGAATTTTCACGAGAATCAGTTGAGAAATGTGATATGCAAAGGAGAAGAATTCGGACATACGAAAGCATTTTTGCCCAAGTTGAAACGGAGACCTTCGCCAACGCTCGGTCAATGATGGTTTAGGTACAGCTAGCTGCAGAGAAAAGGTACCACCCCTGCATACAATTATCTATCTGGTCGTACCTTTTCTCTGCAGCTGACTGTACACCTATAAAAATGGTTGTCCCTGCTGTAATTTTATACCGGTACCGTACTTTGTATTTCAACCGGTATAGTTTTACCTTCAAAACGAACCGGTATTGATAAATAATAACGGTACCATACCGCTTATACCGTAAAGAAAGCATGATGCAGTCTCTGCTTTGCACAATTATTGTGTGGACAAAATTCTTATAATCACCGAAACATACATACCTACGCACATAATGTCATTGAAATAAAACATTGTTATTTTATAGTAAATTTATATAATACTCGATATATACACATAACAATAACCAGACCGCAGCGGTATTAGCCTGTAAGCTTGATCTCTTGTCTCCAAATCCGCAAAAACTAGTTAGTACTAAATGCTGGTCTTGCTGTTATTTTATTCTTGAAGATTATGGCTTGTTTCTTGATTATTGAGAACAGCACGTAATCGCACACATATAGACGGAACGAACGGCAACAAAGTAGGTGTAGACACTAAGACTTTCAGGTATTAAACGAATTACGCTTCGTATTAATAGGTAAGTAATATTTAAATGAATATATAATATTCTCTAACGTAAATACAAGATTACAATTGACATCAAATGTCATTGACGTACAGAAGTCATATACTTTTTTTAATGACGCAAAATTGATACCAGCATAATGAAAATCAATCCCAATCAGTAAAACGAGTCTTTAAACTTTTTTCATTTTAAGCGGGTTTTGAAGGAACAAGTTACTTAAATTCAATTGTAATCGTATTGTTTTAGGATAGTTTACTGCTGTTTTCGATCGTTACGACCTGTAAATAACAACAAATCAAATTTTAAATAAATTTATTTACCCTATTTTTTGAAATACAATTTATCTACTGGTATACATTTTCGTATGCGTATATGATGAAATGTCTAAATAATGTCAAAAACGAGCTACAACGACGTACACGTCTGCTTCGATCCAAGGCCAGCGGCCATCTGACTCGAAGAAGAATTTTGAGTGATGTCGTCAATGTATGGAAATTGTACGAAAGTTTACATTTGGGATTGAATTTCTGTGTTGTATTTGTGAGTAAAAATATAAGTAGGTAATAATTTGCTAGTTTAGTTATCTAGCTTTCAAAATCACACAACAACTCAATTACTGTTAAAGGCAAAACTGTAATGCGTGTTGCTCAAACGGAACTCCATATTTTGATTTTTGGATACTTTTAGTGTCGATTTGTAGAGAATTACAGCAAATAAAAAATATTATGCCGTGAAGAGCCGGTACACGGCTTCTTCGTGAACAAATTTACGTATAATTTAATGCAGTTATTAAACATTTCTTGAACAAATTGATTGCACAAAGTGAGCTCTAAATCGAAAATGTCATATACCGTCCCCTGTATAAATTAAAGTTATGTCAGATATTTTGAACGCTAGAAGATATTTTTAGTATGTAGTAGCGAACATTCAGATCAAGTTATAGCAGGGAAATGATGGTAATGTCAGATGTCAATACGTTTTGATATTTTTTTTCTTTGTCTATTCTCTCAAATTCAGTGTTACAGGTCACATTACGTGAAACTACATTGTTTATTTCTAATCTATTCGACGAAGCAACTCGGATAATTATGATAGAACTTCACTTTTGGTAAGTTCGGTTAATCATTAATTATAGCGGGGTCAAAGTAAGGTACTTACAATGATTTGTGAATAGCTCAGTCTCTCGCCGAGAAGCCTCGCTACACTGCACACTGGCGCTCCCACGGACACATGCTCTTAAAATTATACCGTGGTGCTTCTGGTTTTCCCTTTAGGTACTTCATATTTAGAAAATTATAATATGGTATGGATATTTAAAGTTAATGCTAGCTTCTGTACGCTACTTCGCCTTTACTTAGAAAATAGCTAGGTCTATCAGTGGTTGCCCCTGGTAAAAGTTGCTTGTGAATAAGATAGCGTACGTAATATGTATGTAGCATATGACAAGCAATTCATAACAAAATCAGTACTTTTCTATGTATCCCTGAAGAACCCTGATCTCGATGATCGTCGTCGGCGCGGCTCGGGCGCAGGTCGGTGCGCGTGCGCTGCGCGTCCGTAATTATCCCGCGACCTGTGACCCGCGTTCCCACGCCGGCCAGTTCACACGAGAACCCCACGCTTCCCATCGGAACTTGTGATTTTCCGACCTCCACCGCTGAGAGCCTTCGAATTTTTGGTGGTCACGTACCGAGACCTTGTTGGCATTGGTAATTTAAAGCAATTTTGACCTGAGTGTGTATTTTTTTTAAACATGATAGTGGCTAGCAAATATACGGCCCGGTTTATGATTTGCAGGCGTATAGGTACGGTCGCGATTATGCGACATTGTGTAACATGTTATAGGCACCTATACTGCATGGTAAGCTCGACCATAGAACGCCTCACCTGATGTAGTAGTGACATGGGTACTTAGGTAAGTACATCCAACTCCAGAAATATGGAAATACATATATGCGCATTGCTTACGCAATTAACGCAATACGTCAAACAACACATCCCAAGTGGCAAACTTTGCAAACGTTGTAAGCTGGAAATGCTCAAGTGGGAGTTCTCTAAATGTGAACAAGATGAGAATCTGCTGGACCTAAGCTACACATTCACGAAACTAGCTTTATGCGAGTCCTATTCCAATAAAGATATCGTGTATATCCATGTATGTAAAGTGAGGCGGCAAAAGTGCCGAGCGTGTCATATAAGATGCGGAACTAATGCAGCAACAAAGGATTTGGATCTCAATCAGTCCCGATATACCCAATGGATTCGAAGAGGAACAAAGCTAGAGGCTAGGCGCGCACACGCCGGCACGTGGCGGGAAAGCGCGTAATGAGCCCGCACCTGCATGGCGGAATTAAGGGATTTCTCGCGCCCTCCCGTGGGAGCGCCGGCGGCGGAGGGCACGGACTGGCCCTATTCCCACTCCTTCACACAGCTCTTGCATTTTCAACTCAAGTTCAGGCAAACCAATATAACTAGGGCTCGATCCAGCGTAATTTGAGAACACGACGGACAACACTTATATTGGTTCTCATTCTTTAGCGCTGCCGGTGCGCTATGGGAATACTCCTGCTGTTTGCTCACCATCGTTCGTCAACATCGACACGCGCACTGCCAATAACGTGAGCCAATATAGCTGGGCCAGCGGCGTTTTATGATCCTGGATATTGAGTTACTGTCTGTCAATATTAATAAGGCAAAACTATGGGAACTAGTATTTGAAATGATCCAATCTTTATTGTTTATTCTGATATGCCTTTATTTAATTCTTCATGTCTATATCTATAGAGCTATGTAGATTTAATCATAGCAATAATCACACTATAATATAATTTCAACGCTATGAGATTTTTCACAACTCTATCGAAACCCAAGTACTATATTGCGATCTACTACTAAGAGTCTGTTGCCGAGCCTATTGTCTCTCATATTTGAAAAGCATTACACAAAGCATGTCGTAATATGGGCGAATAATGCAGATCAATCAGTCGGGGTGCGCGGACGATGGGAGCGGCGCGTGCTCGGCACTCCCACGGCACGCGCGGGGTGGACCTCCGGCCATAGGGGCAGAAATCATAACCTACCCGTTTAATGACAACACACTTATTACCTGATATCTATTAGCAAACACTTGAGGCACATGTATAATTGCAATAAGGCACATGTATAATTCTACAGCACTACAGCTATGAGCGTCAATGCGCTATACATGTATATCTACAATGAAGTATAAGTAGGTCCTACTTGTCCCGTCACCCTATGTTTAACATTAATAGATAATCTCCGCCAAGCACCACTTGTCCCTTGTACCTTTCCTGTTTACAGTGCAAATTAAGATGGTCATAAATTTTATGGTCCTCTGACATAATAACAGATATTGGGTCCTGTCTCGCCATTTTCTCACCTGATAGAACAAAGCGATTAGAGATGCTCAGCAAGCGATTTTTTTCGCGTCTACACCTTCATCATTTATTTACACAGACATAAAAACACCTTACTTTTCAAAGTTCTTAAGGTAGATTTATCTGGCCGCTAATTTTTTCCATAAACTTTTTAGGGTTCCGTACCCAAAGGGTAAAAACGGGACCCTATTACTAAGACTCCGTGTCCGTCCGTCCGTCCGTCTGTCACCAGGCTGTATCTCACGAACCGTGATAGCTAGACAGTTGAAATTTTCACAGATGATGTAATTCTGTTGCCGCTATAACAACAAATACTAAAAACAGAGTAAAATAAAGATTTAAGTGGGGCTCCCATACAACAAAGCAAACGTGATTTTGACCGAAGTTAAGCAACGTCGGACGGGGTCAGTATGGGTGACCGTTTTTTTTGCTTGTTTTTTTGCTTGTTTTGCTCTATTTTTTGTTGATGGTGCGGAACCCTCCGTGCGCGAGTCCGACTCGCACTTCGCCGGTTTTTTTGTACTTGTCGCCACCAAATCGACAAAAGGGAATACCTGCTGCCCTAAGACAATATTCTGAAACAAATTGCACTGCAAGGTGCTTTTGATACGGCATCGAGAGAGTGCACAAAAAATCCTACGTGTTTAGACAATATCTATTTGCAGGTATGTATGGTAACTAATTGACGCCTGTAAATCTAATATGTCAATAGCTGGTTTCAGCTCAGCAATAAAAGATTGAAATAACAAACTGTCGTTTTAATCTGTGAACAAGATTAAACTTACATATTATTGTTGGACAAAAACCGTTGTGCTACCTACCAACGTTGATCGGTTATTTTTTTTAATTTTGTTTTATTTTTAAATCGATCAGCAATTAATGTACGAGTAATAAGAAATAAAATAAGTAAGTAAAACGGAATATAACGCGTATTATAAATTAAAATATTAAGAACTTTTCTTTTCCCAGATAGACTTTGATTTGACTGTCCGTGATTCGTCACCACTAAATTGCGTTATTTGAATCGCATCACTTAAATTTAAATGGGGTTCCAAATAACACCAAATGAAGCAATTCACTACCTGAGTTCTTTACTCCCGCCTCCAAGGTGACTCGACTTTTTGCCGCGGTCGTTTTTTATGGTCATTGGACTGTAGTTGTTACGATTCGGACCTCTTTGTGTGGTCGCATATAGGAGCCAGTAACGACTTAGGTACGTGAGGTTTGGCTGCCGCCACGGATGGAACACGTCGAACAGAACAGAGGTAGCTAATAGAAACTAGGTATTTTATTGGGTGGGCAAGTATCCTAAAATTATGTTAGCCCCTTCCCTACTAATGTAATCTAATGATGCCGCGATAGCTAATACGACAAAGCGACGTATGTTATAGTGACATGATACAATTTTCTCAGTCTCTTCTAAATGGTTATTTACTATATTGTTGTCGTTAGTCGCGTTGTCGCTTATCTTAGTTCAGTCAGGTGTTATTTATATAAGGGATTTAGGTACATCATTACGTAGGCATGTTTATTATACCTGGGCCGGAACTAGTTTCATACCTGTTTAATGCTGATTATCAGGGTGATATAAAGCGATTATATAACTACTTATTACAGATATCCCAGGACATGCGTACTCGCGTGTTTGTTTTGCCTTAGTGTAATAAAATTACCTTTGCAGCAGAAGGATTATTCAAAAGGAACAGTAAATTAATATTTAACGGATTTCAGTTTAGATAAAAAAATCCAAACAAGGCTTGAAAACTTTTCGCCTCTACCTATTTCAAAATCGTTAAAATATAAACAAATAATAAAAGTTTCACGACTCTACCTTACTGACACTAAACGAATTACTTAGATAAGTTATTACATATTTATTTTGTTTGAAAAATTCAGGAACAAGGCCCATATTACATATTCGCTACGTGCACGACTGGTGCTGCCCTCATTTTGTCTGACTTTCTACGTTAAATCTTATGGAATAAAATTAAGTTTTATTATTAATAATAATTATAATTATATATAGTTCAAGCGACTGCCGCTAGTACTAATATCGGACATTCCATAAGATTACCTGTGTTTGTGACGATCAGCGCCACTTCCCCCTCCACCGACTTCGCACATTGCCAATACCTTAACATGTTACATGTAGGTACATAGTTAAACCATGAATATTGAACACTATTATATGTTTATTGCAATAATATAAAGGAGTAGATTATTGCAAAAATTATTGACTTATCGAGTCCACAAATAGCTTGATAATTTAATTCGCATTCGGGTACTTTTGTAGTTTTTACAGGTAGTGGCCGAGCCCGGTGCCTTTCAGAGGACCTGTCCCCGTGAGACCGCGACAAGTGGATGCCGTCACGTACGGCTATTGTTACCCCCCCCCCCTTCCCTCTCCCCTCGCTCGCTGCAGCCTGTTCAGGCGTAGCTAGGTAATATGCTATTGCCTTATATTAACCTTTACTAATGCAGAGGGTGACTTGAATTTTTAGGTCGGGTAGAGGTTGGCTCTCCTCTTGTAGGAGCTTATAGAATAACCTACAGCCATATTCGAACTTTAAGATACGTCAAATACTAGATATTGAAACGATTGGATATGTCAGTGTCAAACAAGTGTCAATAGTGACGTTTCTTCATACAAACACGTCACTTTTGACACTTGTTTAACACTGACATATCTTGGTGATGTCTAATAGATATCTAATAGATATCTGGTTCAAAATCGGAATCGGGCCCCTAGACTTGTTTCTATACGCAAATTAAATACTTATCTGGTATCAAGTACCTTACTGAAAACTGTAAACCTTACAACTTGCGAGTTGAAAGAACGAAAGATGTGAGAATGAAACATCGACTCTACATTTTTTTTTACTCTTTACTTATGTAACCTACATTATGTAAATAATAACATCGACTCTACATTTTTTTTTACTCTTTACTTATGTAACCTACATTATGTAAATAATAGGTTATCATTAGGTAAATAAATGTTTATACCTACATGCGTTAAAAAACATAATTACATGCGGCTATTATTCGATTTACCTAGGTATACGTATTGCAAAAGTTATAATCTATTTTTTATACTAAACTAGTAAAGCCACATTACGTTTACACAATATCTTATATGCATAATATCAATTCACAATTAAATAGGTACTTCTCATAATGTGCAGACTAATCTTCTATTGCAAATAAGTGATAGGTACCTATCGGGTAAAAATCAAAAAGTATGAAATTATTTTGTGTAAAGCTCATTTATTTTTATGAATGTGTTTCTTAGGTTCGCTTTCTTAAATATAAAAAAATAAAGGTAGATTATTTTCACCTCAGAAGCTCGAACAAGGGTACTTTGCTACTTAAAAAACAGTGAGCAAAATCGCATTTTGCTCACTGAGTGAGACAAAATGAGCAAAATGCGATTTTGCTCACTGTTTTTAAGTAGCAAAGTACCCTTGTTCGAGCTGCTGAGGTGAAAACTTAATTGTTGGTATATCTTAAGAAAACATGAGTGAAAAGGTAAGTGATGAAGAAGGAATACATTTTTCGGGTTCTCTAATATGTTCTCACTGCCGAGGTGAAAAGTTTTGTGAACTACACGAGATCAAAGTTATTTACATCTCGTGCGCTTTTGAGTCCCTTACTACGCTCAAGATTCTAAATTAGATTCACTCGCTACGCTCGTGAATCTAATATAGAATCTTTCGCTTGCACGGAACTCAAAATAAGCACTCGAAGAAATATCAAACTTGGATCTCTTGTTGTACAAATAACTATTTTTAACCTTACTTAGTGCTTATTGACTCAGCGGTAACGTCAAAATTTTATTAGTGTTTAATGGTAAAGCTGCGTGATAAACTTTTATACGAAAATGTTGAGTCCCATCATATGTAAACTAGCTATCAAAAGAGTAATATAAAAAAATAGCTGCCATTTCGTCTCCTTTAAACATATCTTAGTTTCTTAATGAAAAATAAGAAGTTCATAACAAGAAGATATAAAATAAAACTTTACAATAAATAGTCAGTTGACCGTATCCATGCATAAATTCGGAAAGCCTAATCGACAAAGTTACGGTAACTATAGTTTTCCAATTATTATTGTATAAATTAAATATTTGATCATAAAGTCAACAATGCAGGACAAAGTGCATGTCACAAGCGCAACGGCCTTAGTCAGGGCCGCCCAGCACCCAGCGTGCAGCGCCCAGCGCAGGCAGACGCGGCGCCCACCGCCGCCATGGGAAAATCAGGCTTCGCCTCGCGAGCCCATTGGCCCGCCCGGCCCCGCCCCGCGCCCCGCCCGCGACCATAAATACTACGCGCCCTCGCGCATCTCCTCATTCCTCGCTCGCAGTCCGCACTCGCCACACGCGTCCGCGATAACGTTACTCCCAGTGCTCGTGTTCAGTGCAACGTACAAATCACAATGAAAGCGATAACAGCAGTGTGCGCGACCGGCGCTTCCGTGCCGGCGATTGCCGGTGGGCGCGTGCAGCGGCACCGGGAGGGCGAAAACGCAGAGATCCAGATGTATCTCTCGAAGCTGCAGGACCTGGTGCCTTTCATGCCCAAAAATCGAAAGATCTCAAAGTTGGAGGTGATCCAGCACGTCATCGATTACATCTGCGACCTGCAGTCGGCGCTGGAGAACCACCCCGCCATGGATCAGTTCGACGCAGAGGGCGCGCTGGCCGGCGCGCCGTGCGCGGTCCGCCGCCCGCCGCAGCAGCGCCGCCCGCTCGGCCCGCGCCCGCAGCCCAACACCATCCTCCGCAGAACACCTGCAGCTCATGAACACCACAATCAAACGGTTAGTCTCTATTTTTTCCTATAAAACCTAAAACTTTGTTAACTTTTTCATGGAAAAATAGCGTCAAGCGGGGTGAAAACATTGACGCTTGGAAGTGTTTTCTTTTCTTTAGTTAAATAGCTTAACTAAATTAATAACTGAATAATATATTTTCTAAGTATTAAACTCAGTTACCATATTTACAATTTATCCATGTTTAACGTCTACGTCAACCTATAAACATGTATAGAAGCGCACGCATGCACTAGCCATGTTGAAAATTTATCGCTAGGTAAAACTTTTAAATTTAAATTGAATTTGTACAATTGGCGATGCAGAGACCGAGCGCCATTTAACAACAACTTGTTCGCCTAGCTAGACAGTATTGCATAAAAAGTAAATGAAATCGGGCGCGTCGTTGTTTTTGCGGCGCGCGCGCACCTGCGCGTTTCGCAAGCGCGGGAAGGTAAAAGCGGAGATGCCGAGTTTCACAAGCGACCGCGAGACGTCACTGTATCGCATGCATAGAGTCGCAAACTTAAGCATCAAAACATGCTAAAGGTATGTCAGTCTAGGAGATGTCAGTCGTATCGTAACGGAATGTCCCACTCAAACATTTTAGCCAAGCGAACCATTCAAACCTCCGCTATACGTTCATTCTAAGAAGTATTTGAGTAGTGCTTAGGTCGATAAACAACAGCCACAATCTAAACCGCTGTTCACGCATGCGTGACGACTGTTTTGATTTTCAGCCTTGAAGCGCGGCCACCTGCGCCGGCGCCGCGTAAACGGCCGTGTACTGACACACTATTTGAATATTCAACACATATTTAAGTATACTGCCTCGTTTAACATTCCGCCTAACACCTGCGCGTGCTGGCTGTTGCGTCTTATTTCAAATTGCCCCCGAGATACGCGGAGATTCCGATACTGAGCGGAGTCGTCTAAAATTGCACTAAGATTTTGCTGCACCGTCAGAGCGGCAGGTGCATCGCGCTGGATTTATTCGAGCGCCTTGCGATTACTGCCCCAGGCGCTGCTCGTTAATACTTGCCCGAGCCACGTAAATTTTAATATCTGCCGCTGTTGGAGCCGAGAGAAATGCCCACGACAGCTTGATTTAGGGGACACGACGTGCTACTCAGAATTTACAGCAGCGCAACTGACCAAACAGACGACAACTGCAACAATAATCCCTTTCACAAATCCATTGAACCTAGCGTCTGTTACAAATACAAAAGAAGAACTATTTATTGCCATACTAAATTATTTTAAAGATCTTTTATAAACCAGTTACCCTTTAACCCTTTACTTGCATTCCAGTGTCAACTAAGAAGTCTAAAAGATATCGGAATGCTAATTAAAATTCATTCTCTAGATATATTATACAAAGAAGAATTCAGAATACTATATCACAATACACCCATAAACATAGATCATATTACTCAGGTATCCAATAAACAAGCACCACTGATTTAATGAGCTCCGGGCGCCGGCGACATCGCACGATATACTAATGTACCGCCTACTACAATACAGTATCGGAATGCCGATTAATCGGACCGCATTCTTCGAAACGAAACTGACGTGGAATAACATGAAGTATAAAATTCATATAATCTAAATAAGCTCTTGTATAAAGCATACAAAAAGAAGGCTCGAGGCGATCGTGCCGGAATCCAAGGCATCGTGAGGCGGCATTTCACGGTGATATCTGGCGGGGCATCGCCGTGTGCCACAAACTACGGTCACGAGCATACGCCACGCCGCTATCTCAGCGACGGTAATTGTTGCTCGCAGCTGCCTGAACTCACGGGGCCGTGGGACCTTTCGCCGACATTACCACTCGATTCCTCCGCTCTCACTCACGTTTTTGTCCTTTGCAGCTTGAACCCAATATCATAGTCCGTAATTGTATTACATCGCCCAGAAACAACCGTGGCTAGGCACAGGAGACACTACCGTTACCAACCTACCTATAATAAAATAAAGTACCCCTTTAAGATCATCACATGTAAAGAATAGTTATTTTCAACAGAGGTTGCATTACTCTGCTATCAATCTTAACAAAAATATAAATGCCATATCAGTTAGTCATTCATTTAGCTAGTATACCCGCATGATTCTCCTCAAAATTAATTTAGGAACTTCCACAGTTAAACAGCTTCCCAATAAACTAATCTATCAGATGGCGGCCACCATATGTTGGTTGATCAGATTAATTTAGGCTGTGTTGATGCTGTATCAGACACAAAAGGATGGCAGCTTAGCGCCTACACGGCTTGCTCGAGTCGCGACCGCCGGGCGACAGGCGACACTAACGAGCGGCCAGGTGTCCACGCCCACGCTCTCTGCTCCTCTGAATATCTCAGTCTCCGCGCACCTCGCCACGCATAAATCGCACGTGAAAGTTTTACGAGCACCTTTACGCTTCTCCGAACTAATAAACTGCGGCGGCGGCGAGTAGACAATGCAGTCCACCGCGAAATGTCTCCGCAAGACTTTGCACGTGCAACGATTTCGCCGATCAATTCCATCGCCGACGGATCGATCGAGGGCATTGTGCGACTAACGGTTGCTCACAGCTGCGCACAGAGCACACGTGACGGCCGCCACCGGTAGCCGGATAGCTAAATAAATGCGACGCTCATACCTACCTTTTTATTATCCAGTCGACAATGCTCGTCACATAAAGGGATTTCACGTGTGCTCGCAAAGTCCCGATCTGTCGGAACATGTGTGCTCTCCCTTTGGTATGTGTCCGTAAATAGGGTGTGACCACGTGCGCCCGCTCAGCTGCGGCGCGGATGTGCGGACGGGAAGCAGTAATCTAACACTTAGCACCGAAAAAGTTATGCTGAAACTGCAAACGAACAACTACTCCTTCAACCAAAACATCCTGCCGAGTTCGCGTAACTGATTTCCTACGGTACTCATGTAGCCAGCGTTTTATTCTACAGATTATTGTCCCCCACTTCTAACTTTACACGCATCCCTCAACTAATTTAGGACAGGAAAATAATGGACCCATTGTCAAAACGCTAATGAATTAAAAAGTGTTGATATGGAGCACACATGCGATGACAGATGGCCGGACGCGGGCCGGGATGCGTGCGACACTCGATACGCTATTTGTCGCAATTACTGGCTACCGTGTAATTGTGATTAACTTTATCATGAAATATTAATCGATCCAACCATTTTCACTGCCTTCTTCAATTACATCACACGCGAAGACTTTTTAAACGAACATGTGCGCGCGCATCTGTGCAACGATTGGTAACTGCACCCTCGTCCGCCTTGCATTGGGTGGCAAGGGTTTGCCTTCTGTCATTCTGAACCCTTCATTTAATAGGTTAGTTATTTCTTATACCTATACTTACCTATTTTTTTCTTATTGTTACAGGCGGTAGAAAAGCAAAGCCAGCAGGACAGGCCACTCTGCTAGATTAAGAAGATAAATGTTATATGGTAAAATTAAATATACCTCGTGAAGGAGGCCGCGCACGGCGACGACGCCACCGCGCGGGCGAGCCTCTCGCGAAGACATCCTAAGTACGATCTCGTTACGATCAATATAAGTACTACGTTAATTTAATGTAATTTTGTGGCATTACGGGAGGAGACAGCATTGCAATGCAATCAATCGTTGGTGACGACCTCTGACCGATTGTTTTGTTAATTTCATGTAAAAAGCTTTACTAGTTGTTAGTCCTATGAATGTTGAATGGTTTGCGGAACACTTAAACCCAGTCAGGACTGCCAGTTAGAATTAATGCTACGATCTTGATGTTGTGATTCCTACACGGAATCTATCATATAAATATGTTTTTATTTGTAAATTAATGCTTGTATTTCTGTTTAATCTTCAGTCCTAGATTCTTAGTTCTTAAACGATGCTTCCATTAATATCAAAGATGTAAACCGATTGAAAGTTGGTTTATCTAAATAATTTTATTTAATTTAAATTTTCATGAGTGTGATTTTGCATGGCGATTTTGTTGCTATTAGGATACGGAATAGGTATTGTGTTCGAGTAAGTGCTCGGCGCAAACGTTATCATTTAATTTATAAATTGTGTCGAGCACGCCCTATATGTAAATAGTGTATGTAATAAATGTAAAAATATTAAATTTTAGCGGAAATTATCAAATTGAGACCTTTTATGATTTTATTTTGAATATAAGGTGAAAATGCTTTAATTATCTTATATAATTCTTATTATGATGTATTATAATTTTAAATAGACTGTTATAGATTTAGTTATTGAGGGATGAGTTAACGGCGGGGTGCCCGCCTTTTGGTACAAATAGTTTATTGATGGTTGCGGTGTGCAATTGGTTGAAGCGGCCTCCTGCCGCGGCCGGCAGCGTCGCCGGCGCGGGCCGCCGGGCCGCTGCCGGCACGGCTCGGGTCCCATGGACATAACCGTGCATTTATCGCCGCGCCTAACAATGTTCCATGCAGTCCGAAATCAATAAATAGGTCACAAACTACTACTACTGTACAGTTTCTAAACTATTTTCACAATTTTTTTTCATACTGTCATTTATAATGTAATTGATTAAATCTGCACTGATTATTTAACATAAAAAGAATCAATGAAAACTGGAATAAAAAAAGTTTTGAATGAAATACTATTTTTAATATTTTCTTTGTGCCCTTTCCTTACCAAAAAATAAATGTCATTACACAAAGGTATAGAGAAATAAGACAACTTAGAGTACTCATATCATACTCTATAAAAAATAATTTATAATAATTTTTAAGTGCATTTACCATACCTTCTTAACTTATTGTTTATTGAGGAAGGAAACTGATGTATGGAGTGAGAACTCTATGCTTATGGGTACGCTGACAGGTGTAATTTCAATAGAATATTACGAGATTTGGCGTTTTTAGGTTAAAATTAAGTAATTATATGAAGATGACACCAATCGAGCTTGAAAAATACTATAACAAAGCGCTGAAATATCACGAACTGTCTAAAAAGCAACGTCGAATATAACCTCTGTTATATTGTACGCTGGTTTGAAAAGAACGTGCTGTAAAAACACATTTTTTTCTTAATTTTATTAATAAATGTCGCATGAATCAGCGGTGAAACTACGAGTATAAGGAACGGTTTAATAAATGATACCTTGACAAGAACAAGTAGGTGGGTACGTAACTATTTTCAGAAATGACATAAGTAAATAAGTTGTAATTTTATTAACAGTGTAAGTAAAGTACCAGAGTTCTTTTTATCCAGGAAACTATAGGTACTCCAAGGACTGGTTAGATCATTTTCCCAAAATCATAATTTACCTGTAGCATAATTTCTATTCGCATTTTTTCCTATTCTTAATTTACACCAGACGCATTAATTACTAACATGATTTTTCCATTCGCATTTTTTCCTATTCTTAATTTACACCAGACACATTAATTCCTAGGTTAAATTTTTCTCATAATTAATACTTTCCAAGTCGTTTTATTCGCATTCTTTTTATTTCTTAGGCGATAACATTACCATGGTCCCACCGCACTGTTTCTTTTCAAAAAACCATTTAGTTTACATTGCCCTTCGGGCATCTGAAGCTACCTAACGAACCTACCTACACCTTTTTCCCCAAAGTGTAATGTTTTCATGGACGTCACACTAAATTAATAGGTTAGGTAGGTTAGGTTCGTTAGGTAGCTTCAGATGCCCGAAGGGCAAACCGCCCAGAAATAGGAGCCCCGCGAAGCGGGGTTCCGTCTAGCTAAGTTGTGAACAAAATGTTTTTTGAAAAGAAAGTGGGGTGGGGTAATCGATTTTTGATTATAGAATAAACGCCGTAAGAAATATTTGTGAGTGGCTAAATTGTCTAATGGGAAAATATGCGAATGGAAAAATCATGTTAGGAATTAATGCGTCTGGTGTAAATTAAGAATAGGAAAAAATGCGAATAGAAATTATGCTACAGGTAAATTATGATTTTGGGAAAATGATCTAACCAGTCACTCCAAGGGGGTAATATTTTGTACGGGAGTAATGCGGGCACGGCCTAGCCTCAAATAAATTAGTTATTTTATGAGAAATATCAATTTAATATAATAAAAATAATGGAAAATGGTGGGAAAATGCCATAGAGTGTTTATTCTCTCACAGGCAAATTAATTATGTACTACAAATGTTTACCTCTCACATGAACGTGGATCCGCGCAGTAAGTATTGAATCCTAATTAAGTATTTTAAGTAATTAATAATTAGAGTTCGTTCAATACCTATTAGAGGTATATACTAACATGGATCGTCGTTCCGGCATTCTTTCAACAAATACAAAGGACGTACTTATATCTTAAAATCTGTCAAACAGTTTGGGCAATAAGCGTACCGCATACTTCACTACAGCATATAGGTAGTATAAAACAAAGTCGCTTCCCGCTGTCTGTCTGTCTCTATGCTTAGATCTTTGAAACTACGCAACGGATTTTGATGCGGTTTTTTTAAATAGATAGAGTGATTCCAGAGGAAGGTTTATGTACCTATAATTTTTCAACCCGTGCGAGGCCGGGGCGGGTCGCTAGTATGAAATAAATTAATTTACAACCATCTGTTAAGGTATACTTTAAAACATTACCATCTCTCAAATATAAATTACATTAAATACGCATCAAAATTATCTGCTAGAGTCGGATCAAACTCTGCATGCCATTTGTAATGGCAAAGTGTGGCAATGCCAAATTGTCAAATTTCTTTAAAAATATTACATTTATAATGACACTCTCTCACTTTGATGTATTCAAGTCGTTGCAAAAAGTTAGCTTAGACGGACTCCATGTATAATTATTATCTAAAAAGTCGGTCCCCAAAGTCATTAGGTATTTGACGTATTATTTTTTTAAAAAGCCGGTAAGAAACTGACACGGGTTTTGCTCATGGAGCCGAGAGATCACGCGATTGCATCACGGCCAATTATCGCGACTACAATCTACAATATTTGGTCAGCTGCGTGTATATCATCATAATTTAACAAGTACCACGCCTCATACGCTAAACTCGTCTCTCCAACATCAGTAATAAAGACGTTTTTTGTCGACACACACATTGGAATTCGCACCACTATCATTTTGAACTCTATCATTGAAGCCATAAAGTATATTTTATTATGCTCTACCTTATAACTTTATTAAATAAAACGCTTGTTCGCCAAACATTAACGCGTAGCCATCGCACTCGTAATAGATGAGTAAACAAAACGACTAATTGTTGAAGACAGGTAAAAAAAAAGAAAATCCGTGGAAAATTCTACTTACAAAATTAAAAAGATTTTCCGCGACCCTGCCAGGATTCGAACCTGGAATCTTCTGATCCGTAGTCAGACGCGTTATCCGTTGCGCCACAGGGCCAGGTTAGTAAAGTTTTAAATTATGTAAGTTCGTTTCCGAACGGCTCACTTCTATTCTAATAAAAATATTACCGATGAACCCAATTGATACAGTCAGCAACAGAAGTTGCTAAGCGGGCGAGGTGTTCAAAGTTACCTTGACACGTTCTTTTCTTATTCTCTTAATAATGCAGTCGCGCCAAGATCATTTTGAACACCTCGCCTCGCCCGCTTAGCAACTTCTGCTGCTGACTGTACAAGAGAATGGGTGGACGATCATGTCTCATAAACCGTAACCTAATAACACCTACATCTACGTCACCTACTAAACTCCTACAAACTTTACACTCGCCATAAGATATATTTTAAATTACTCTTAAGGCTCCGTTAACGATTTTAGAGCAAAAATGTAAAATTGATAGATTTAGTCGTAGAAATTGTACTCCTTTTGTTACGTAATATCTAAATAACAAGTATTGGTTTCTATTAACACGTCTTCTCATCTTGCCTTTTAATTAATAATAAGGTCCCGAGCGTGCGTCACCGGCAATATATGACGAGAAGGGGCAGTTTTTAAAAATTCATCAAAAATTTATAGTTATAAATTATTAAAAATTATGTATAAGAACAGTTTCAAGAAATGTTGTAAATTGTTTAAGTATTAAAATTACGTTGAAATTAAGTCGATTTTCACGAAAAATGTTCACTTGTTTTGAAGTAATTTCTGGTGAAAATTGATTTCGTCTAACTTTTTTTTACTCTTGTTCAATATCATATAACAAAAATGTAGTCTATGCATGTTGGAGTACAGGATATGTGTAATACAAAATTACCATTTTTAGCAGTCCAAACTTTACAAAATTTACAAATAAGATCGACTAAATCAGTGCTTTACGCGCGTTTACCTAAACGTTCATCAGAAAAAAAATCATTATGTACTAATTCAGTAAGTCAGTTTTCAAAAAAATGATCTGTACAAGTGCAAGATAAGAAGACGTGCTAATAGATACCAGTACTTGTTATTTCTATTACGTAACAAAAGGTGCACAATTTCATTGACTAAACCTATCAATTTTACATTTTTGCGACTAAAATCGATACCGGCCTCTTAAGTAGTTATTTATTCGTATTTTTCGTATCTATACATGTTTAAAAATGAAAGGTAGAGTGGAGAAAGCTGACCCTTAATTGCATGACGGATAATAAACTTAGCTGCTCTAACAGAATATAGTTTCATTTATTTTTTCTGGAAATTCAAACTATAAAATATTACACAATAGGTAACCAATTCAATATAGTGATCTCTAAAAATAATAGATATGTAGGTACTTAATAGTACTTAAGTACCTAGAACTAATAGCAGCTAGCTAGCAGTTGAAATCATCGCCTTGGGCTGGTGAAGTAAAAATTATACACCGGATATAAGCACATCACATCATCGCTATCACTATCACTATATAGTATAAAACAAAGTCGCTTCCCGCTGTCTGTCTGTCTGTCTGTATGCTTAGATCTTTAAAACTACGCAACGGATTTTGATGCGGTTTTTTTTAATAAATAGAGTGATTCAAGAGGAACCCGTGCGAAGCCGGGGTGGGTCGCTAGTGCTCAATAATTTTAAATTGAAGGCATCAGTTTTATTGATAACTACTAGATACAGACTACAGTTAAGACAAGCTACAAGTTTTCACAAAAAGTGGTGACGCTGACGCCATCTCTTTTTTTGATCTGTCTTTATTAGAAATCTACCTAAACTTGAATGAAGTGGCTTCTCTTACTGCGTAGTAAGAATGTTGTTGTTTGATGAACGATAGCGTATCTCCTGATAGTGATAACACCATCAAACAGGTGTGCCTCTAGCCGTACCGGCCTAATGCCTTCTTTTCTAACTTTTCGGTACACTTGCACTATAGCTTCGTATATTTGGGTTAAAGATATTTTTTAAAGTTTATAGGTATAAAATATTAATCGATACCGCAGAAATAAACCATGTAAAGAAAAAACAACATGATCGAAAATCTATGGAATCTATGAAATAAGTAAGCGGATGATTTTACTAACTAAGCTCAGTAGAACCATTTGGCTCATAGCTCATAACACGTGCATGCTAATTAGGTACTATGTACCATAAAAGTGATTACTGATTGTTTGCTCGGTTCATTAGTTTACCGGATACCATTGTCCTGAACGCTGGCATCCCGGAGTATCCGGCTTACCGCGTGATAACGGCACAGGTGGCAGGTGTTCTTATCGCGTCGCACGGAAACCGCGGCGAATCGCGACTCGCGACACGGGAAATGCGTGACTAGTTGACTACGCTGAAGGGCTTGCTAGCATTCCAATGTAAAACTCCCTCTATTCATACTAGCACTACTATTCGTATGATTCGTTGCATCACTAGATAAAACTAGCTGTGCAGTCACCTTCAGTTCCCGTATTTCGACCCAAGGTTGTAATATTTGCGTTAAACACGAAAATAATAATACATAAGTATAAAAATTTGAAAATCCTTCATGCAATTCGAATCGATAAAACAGTTCTCTAAAACAACATTAAAAAATACTTACTTTAAAAATATACCGTTCTTGTACAATGTCATTTTACGCTGCTTTCCAGAGGACAGTAATCCTAATTGCGATTTCGTACACGTTCGTGTTACCTGACGCGACGTCATGTACCTAGTCATGTTTACTCGGCATCCACCCAAGCGCTGTGTTTATTTTACTTTGTTAGTTCAGTGCTGACCTTCTACGTGAAGCCAACTAGTAAAATGCTAACTATTAAAATCTAACAACTTCAAAATTCGCCAAGCTGCTTGGGCTGCAAGTTGTGCTACAAACAGAAACTGTAAAATGTATATTTCAGTAACTAAAAACATTACGACAGTTGCGACTTTCAGATAAACAGAGACATACAGTATGTCTATTAGGTACTACTTATTCGTTTTGTGAAAGTTTGGAATCATCGAAACACGGGGCCGACTGAAAATACAAAGTTATTAACCGTATGGTGGTTGGTTTTCGTAAAGTACTTAATCTATCTAATTTGTAAGTTTTGTGATATGACGGTAATGTGTCGGTTTATGGGTCAGCCAAGCGTAGCTATCGGTATCAGCTATCAGCGCTATCAGTTTAGTGCGCTCATACCGGCAAGTGCAAACACCTGCGGCACCTGACACGCCAGACCGCTATCTTAGAAGCACTACCTACGATATCATATCACTAACGGTTCTGGTTAATCCATAAATAAAAGATTAAATCGTTACTTCGTAATCGTTATTTCGGTATATGGTGGTGGTATCTTGCTGTATTAACATCTTGAAACGTCTTAATATCGCTTTCTGTTGCGTAAGAATACTGTCCAAACTGTTACACTTCGCATCGGATGAACGTGAATGAACCTTACTTTTTGGGTTTTAAAGATAGACCAACACGCGTATGGTCCGTCTGATTGTGAGCGGTTACAGTTCCATTTCGAAAGGGGTGTCACTTTCGACACTCAAGTTACAAATTGATAGATTGCAGTTGTTTCCCATAGGTTCAATGAAATTATGAAATCCACCAAACCACTGGCTAGCAGTAACTTTAGTTTGCTAAGGCCATGCACAGCTATAAACGAGAGGCATAACTAGGCGCCGCGGTTGTAAGCATAACAATACCCGCTGTAAGATGACCGCACGAAACAATAGCCACGCAATTCGTGGACTAAACAATATTCAACTTTTGTTATGCAATGCACGATCAAGATAGCATTTCTTTATTTATGCAACTCCGATCAATGTAATATGAACTTTATATATAAGTAAATGACTTTCAGGAATTTCAACACTATGTAGAGTCGGAAAGGAAAAAATAATGCTTGCAAAAAAGATATGCCTACTTGTTATAATGAACTAAAGGCAAGTAATCACAACACGAAATCTAAGTATTGCGCATGTACAATAGATGACGTACGAATGCGTCGGCGTACGTGTCCCTAATATAAAATTCCAAAGGATTAGATTGAAGAATGTTGCGTTTATTGTTTTCCGCGATATCATCTATAATCTTTACCTAACGGTGCCAAGTACGGGCAGGTGGCTCAGTAAAATCATACGTGTAATCGCAAAAAACACTTCAAGTGCGCGTAAAACGATACCGATTAGCCCACACAGTAAGCAATTTATATATGTACCTACATATAAAGTAGCACAATGGGATTATATTAAATTATAATACGGGTTTAATTTCCTAAAAATACTTCGCATTCCTAACAAATATATCGCTATATGGTTGGTTGCGACATCACCTTTCTTCACAAAAGTAACCATGTGATAGTTCTATCGCATTGCAGCCATGTTTAGGTTCCGTCACTTTCGCGAGACAAATAGGGCCCCAGTTCTCATCACTCAGTAAGTCAGTACACAAAAAATACCAAATATTTATTGTGGGTATAGCTATACGACTACGATACGAAGATATTACGATAGTTATGCTTTATACCATATACCATTAATAGCTTATTTCCAAACAGTTCTCCGTCACAAGAACGGCAATGAAGGTAATAGCGCAGGGGCACGTCACTCGCCTCTCGTTAACCTTTCACGCTACCAACTTATATATTATTCATACTACAATATGACTTTAGTGGACTAACTTTGCATTTAAGGTAGCTTATTTAGTTACAATTTCTGTATATCTACTTCACGAATATTTTTATCTTTCAATTACTTACATTTTAATTTTACTGCTTCTGAAATGAAACTGAAATAGAACAGGTTTTTTTTAAATAAAGATGTTTAATTATTTTCTCATTTCTCTTTTTTTCATATAGCGTATCAACTATCAATCAACACACAACAAAAATTGCGCGTGTAGCATGCCTAGGCTTAAAATTTTTGATTAGTTATTATTTTTGTATATGGGTATAGTTTTGCACATAAACAAACTTCGGGAAGTTTATGTATTTATTTAAATAGTTGGTAAAGTATTCGTTTACTACTAGTATTATATTACTTAAAACCCCAAAATAATGTAGATGATCATATTATATGGTTTAAAATTGTTACATAATTATTTGCAAAGCAAAAGTCACGTCAAGATTGTTTACACTTTTTCTAATGCTAAAAAAGTATATTCTCTATTTTTGATTAAAACTTCTTTTGTAGATGAAGTTTATTAACACACACAGTCACTGGTAGTAATTTGGAAAGTGTAATGAATATTTGAAAGTCAGTAAAGTACCCGTAGCGAGCAACCCGCCCGCTTTAATATTGAACGAGTGTAAAGGGCATCGCGCATATTTCCCTGGAGGCCTGTGTTTACTGTTTACCCATGTTTGCTACGAGCTATGCTAATGCTTTATTTTAGTGCTTTGAATTAACATTGTGCTGTTGTTATGATAACGTAACTCAATCGGGGCTTAAGTGCAGATCGATTCAATAATTAAATTAAGTACCTAATTACAATTTTAGGTAATTAAAGGTCAAGTAGGTTTCTTAAAGACTCCTTGTCTCTAATAAGTCTATAGAACTTACAGAATTTTAGAAAACAAATAATACATAAACATAAATAAATACTTTATTAGAGTTGTTAGTGTTATACCTCATTGCGTGTATTTATGAGCTCATGCACGTTCCGATACAGTTAGCCGCAGCGGAAGTGATGCCCCAGTCACCTCGGCATTGTGTGCAGAACCGCATTATCTTTTATAAATACACCATACCTACTACCAGACCGTTTATTACTGCCGCTTACCGAGCGCGGGCACTTGGGTACGGGAACCAACGTTATGTGATCTCGAAATCCGTATGACTTTTAAAAGAGCAATGATGTTCAGCGATAAAATATATCAAAGTATTCAAAGTTAAACATGAATTACTTACAAAATATAAATTTGTAGCGTATCAAAAATAAAATAAACCAATGCCTTATGCTAATTGCTTCAAAGACAGAAGATAACAATTCTCTGATATTTCGTAGCCTGAAAAATCTGGTACATGCGCCACATCCGACGCGACGCCTATAGGATCGTGAAAAAGCCCTGTACTAGTGTACAGGGCTTTTTCACGATCCTACTAGTGTCACGATCAAACTAGTGTTTGCAGTTGCATGTGTTGCGGATTACGATTGAAACATCCTCGCGACATACTATTACTATTATTTTTTATTATTCTTTAAATTTTGTTTGTATACACTTGACGATCTTTTTGTGAATTTCTGCTTTTTTTTAAGGAAGGTACATAACATGTAAATTTTCAATCAGAAATAAATATTATCTATCTATCTATCTATCTATCTATCATATCAATGTACATCCAAGGTATGGTTGGACCAGATCAATACAGTGTTGCGAGTCGATGCTTGTTTTAATGTTGTTTTATATGTATAAATTAGTCTTAATTTAATTTAATATAGTCGTTATGTTGTATCTTCCTTCTGTGTAACTTTTATTTTACTATTTGTTCACTTTACGTTATTTGATGTCTTTTTCTTCTTGTCTGTTACCCTCCGTGATTCTTCTCACTTGATGGTCTCATCGGAAGACCAGCGCTGGAAG
Organism: Cydia amplana; assembly: GCF_948474715.1. Lineage (NCBI taxonomy): Eukaryota > Metazoa > Arthropoda > Insecta > Lepidoptera > Tortricidae > Cydia > Cydia amplana. The sequence continues at coordinate 11,916,865 of NC_086079.1, read as the reverse complement.
CCACCAGCAACATGCTGAGATGAGGCCATTTCGTGGCACTTTAATCTTATTTTGTGTTTCTTTTATATTATGTATTGTCTGTGCTTACGAATAAATTATATTCTATTCTATTCTATTCTATTCTATCAGTGCTTCATTACTATTAGGTACCTATAATGTAGTTAATAGTTGGTAGGTAGTGTAGTAGTTGGTAGATAGGTATATATAAGACACACCGTGTGACGGAAAACCCATTGTTTATTACTAACAATACCGATAGTGCGGTAAACCTGTTATGAATCTCTTCGTTGTGGAGTAGGTACAGGGAAAAATTGTATAATGTAGTATACATATAATTTGTATGCATAAACAGTTAACTGGTTATGTATACAATACCTATATACTTAATAAAGTTTTGCCCAGTTTTCTCCTACCACTACGCATAACATCCGTAAGGACCGTAAGCGATGTTGAAAAACCATTTGATTTGAATTTGATTGCGCGAAAATATCAAAATACCGTATATTAGGTAATTGTATACAATTGAGAGCGTTTTCTAATGTTAGTCCATGTTTGTAAGGAAGATGTACAACACGTTTCGACATCCACAACATTTTACCTTTAGGATCTGATCTACCAGGGTCCCTTTATTTGTGAGACCTTTTAAACCTTCATTTACTTTTTATGCATGCCTTAATAAATGTATGGATATGCATTATAGAGCTAAATACCTGGAAGCATAAACGCAGTCCCTCATTTCAAATGGAGCTATAAAACGGATAAACGGATTAACTGGCAAGAAATTAATACTCGTAGTCGTATTCACCCGCCGACACTCATTATTTTAACTTAAAACACCTTATACGCGAATGTAAGGTAAATCCAGTTTAAGCTGACCGCTAGAATTCATAAAAACTAGATGCGTAAATTATTGAGTTTTATAGTGGACCGCCTACGCCTGTAAAGACGCGTGAGGCACATTTGTGAAGCCCACGACTTGCAGCAAATGAAATGTACCTCACAATGCTCCGAATATAGAGCGCTTAGTTCATGCGACGTGTGAGGGACACAGCACTAGGTATTCTTACATTTTCGTCAACATTAATTTGCATAATGCTGCACCTGTCTTGTACACATGTACACTTATGCGCAGATATATATTTGCTTTGGTTTTTAAATAATTACATGCATAATTTCTTTGTTGGAGCTCGATATTGCAGTTCTAATTATCAAATTAGCATAAACACGGCCCCTGCTGAACAAAAGGCTGCACAAATAATTTAAACCTCGTGGATTGAAACCCTCGCAACGTTCATGATTCCACTTTTCGAACCACTCGCTACGTTCATGGTTCATAATTTTGGGATTTTTCGCTTGCTCGAGTATCAATATTAGCATGAGGGGTTAAATAAAATAACAACAACTGGGCAAAGTAAAAATAATAACTATATCATTCGAATCGAATTGAATTACGAGGGTAATTTGAGAAGTAACTTGTTTCGCCTATGTATAGATGGCGTTGGCGTCAACTCTGTAGGTATTGATTTAGTTTAGTAATTAAACATATTTAATATGTGGCGTCATGTCATTTTTGGCAGGAATTTGTCATTTGACAGTAGTTCAAACGAAACTGGTCTGAGTTACGCGGGAAAATTGAGAAAATTGGAATTCGTGGAGTTCTTCAATTCTTTTTTTTGGAAGGCAAAACTGTGAAACAAATCCATTAAAGGACTTTACCTACGTTGGGTAGTTCGTGTCCTTCCTAGGGAACGGTTTGACTTTGGGTAAATGAGTTTAAGCGAGGCAGGACACGCATTAAAGATGCACCTCGCCCTGGAGCCCCGAAAACAGCACTTTTACCCGAAATCATCGATAAAATTCATGATTTAGTTTTAGCCGACCGAAGATTGAAAATACGTGAATTAGCTGAAGCCACAAATATCTCTTCTGAGCGGGTGCATTTTATTTTACACGACGATTTGCACAATAAAAAGCTTTGTGTAAGGTAAGTGCCGCGATTACTGACTCCACAACAAATGCGTATTCGTATGTGAACATCTGATGAAGATTTGCAGGTGTTTAAAAAAATCCAACAGATTTTATTCGCCGTTTTGTCACTATGGATGAAACCTGGATCCATCACTACATCCCGGAGACGAAACATCAGTCGAAACAATGGGTTGGACATGGTGAGCCAACTCCAAAGAAAGCCATATGCATTCCGTCTGCTGGAAAGGTGATGGCGTCTGTGTTTTGGGACGCAAAGGGATACTTTTCATTGACTACCTGGCCAAGGGAAAATCTATAACTGAAGCATACTACGCATCACTTTTGGATCAGTTACAGGCGGCAATAGCTGAAAAACGTCCAGGTTTGGCAAAAAATAATGTGATTTTTCACCATGACAACGCTCCGGTGCATTCAAGCCGTGTCGCTGCACAAAAATTGTCGTAATTACGATTGGAACTTCTTCCACACCCTGCTTATTCACCAGATTTGGCTTCGTCGGACTATCACCTCTTCCCGAAACTGAAAACATTTCTCTTAGGGCGAAATTTTAAGTCCGATGAGGAGGTTATACGGGAGGTCAATGCGTATTTCGAGGCCCTTGAAGAGACGCACTTCCGTGAAGGCATAGAGATGTTGCAGACTCGTTGGGACAAGTGCGTAGAACTTCGGGGGGATTACGTAGAGAAATAAAATAATTACATTTGCAATATTATTATTTTTTGATATGAAACCAAGTTACTTCTCAAACAACCCTCGTAGTACAATTTCGACGATAAACTGCAAGAATATTAAGGTAGTACAAAAATTACAAATTAAATACCTAAGTCCCTATCACTATTCACTAATCTAGGCCACGTCATTAGGTACTTCTGCACTAAACACAACCATCCTTCCAAATATGTACTACGTAGTACGTACAATTTAATTAATGAATCACTAAATATCATATTGATTTAATTAATGACTGGTAAATATGCCCAGCCAGTCTCAAATCTTATCATCATTATTCATCCGTTCTAATAATCCGCAGATTACCTTCTATAATTACTTATACAATTGGGAAGGTAGACTAGGTAGGTACCTATTTGTACCTAACCCACCTACTTAATTAATATGCGCAGTAAAAATATTATGTAATATATATCTACTTGCTAAGCGGTGGTGGCCGAGTGGATATGACGTCCGACTTTCAATCTGGAGGTCGCGGGTTCAAATCCTGGCTTGTACCAATGAGTTTTTCGGAACTTATGTACGAAATATCATTTGATATTTACCACTAGCTTTTCGGTGAAGGAAAACATCGTGAGGAAACCTGCATACATCTGCGAAGAAATTCAAAGGTGTATGTGAAGTCCCCAGTCCGTATTGGGCTAGCGTGGGGACTATAGCCCAAGCCCTCTCGCGCATGAGAGGAGGCCTGTACCCAGCAGTGGGACGCATATAGGCTCACATTATTATATATATTATATTCTATTAATATATATCTACTTACCTACGAAATATATAATATAAATAAGTACCTATAGATACCATTGCATTTGAAGGAAGGTAATTGATGTATCGTTTTAAACACATGTAAGTACATATGTAAAATATAAATTTTCTCTAAGAAAAAGAAAGCCGCGTATACTGTGCATATTTTTTTAATGGTTTGTTTTATGAGAGTTGGATGTCAATATTTCACACGGTCAAAAAGTAATAAATGTAATAATTTATATAAATTTACGGTAGACAGCAACATTTTTGGCTTATCATTTAACTACCTAAATTAAGTAAAGCGTAAGCGGTGCCGTCATATAGCGGCCGTCTCTATTAGAAAAAACACAAAAGATAAGCTTGATATATTCATGAATGACATTCCTGTGCCGCAGGTTAACGAGGTTAAGTACTTAGGATTTATTATAGACTCAGGACTATCATGGTCAGCCCATATAGAAAATACTTGTAATAGGCTCTCCTCGGCGTGTTATGCGTTATCCAGATTGACCCATAGCCTCTCTGAGGAGAACCTAAAAAAAGCGTACTTTGGATATTTCCACTCCATACTAATATATGGAGTGGACCTATGGGGTACTGCTGCAGATCGCGATAAAATATTTAAGTTACAAAAACGTGCACTCCGCATAATGGCACAAAAACCTCAAGACCATCCGGCGAAGGAACTGTTCATTAAATTCGAAATATTAACGTTGCCTAGTGTATATATTATACTTGAAGCATGTAAATACGCAAGACGGAACCTTGCCTCGCTGCCTACCAACGGGCAGATGACGGGCACTGTGACGCGCAGGCGTGACCACCTGCGGGTGCCCCCGCGCCGGCTCGCCAAGTCAAATAAAACCCTGGACGTACTCGGGATAAAAATATATAACACATTGAATGATGATATAAAACAAAAACAAACCGATAAAATGTTTGTTAGGAAACTAAAGGCTATATTAATACAATTAGCTTGTTATAAAATTAATGATTTTTTCTCCGATTACAAGTCATTGGCCCAATCATAAATTAGGAAATAAAAACTGATGTTATTTAATAACATGTTAAGTTAAACTAAGTTTAAAGTGTTTGCAACTTTGTATAATATCATAATGTACCTGCTATGACGTGTAAATAACTATTTATCAATAAATCATTATTCATTATTCATTATTATTCATACAAAATATTTGCTTAGCGGGCGAGATGTTCAAAATAATCTTGATGCGACTTTACTGTTACGAGAATAAGAGCGTGTCAAGGTAATTTTGAACACCTCGACCACTTAGCAACTTCTGCTGACTGTACCTAGGTACATAGTTGGTAATGTAATGTTGGTATATCTCGGTTAAACCATATCCGCGTTGTCACAAGTCACGACCGAAGATTAATTTAGCAGTTAAACATGTTTACCTCCGTATGTCATGTTCATAATCATAAAACCGCACTTCGCTCAAAACGAGGATTTCATGGACCATTAAAATTGTTTTATCTAACAAAATATTTAGTAGGTCAATAAAGTATGAAGTTGAAATTGTACGCATGACGTACTCATGTTGAATTTAAATAGATTTTACTATTCGTATACTCGTATTTACATACAAATGTTCGTCAGTTTCTTCGTCTTGAAATCTTTTGTCTTTATTTATTAAAAAGAATGAGCAGAATACACACGATTCACCGTGTTTAAGCTAAATAATATTTTCGTCCGCATTGTCATCAGCAGTCGTGGCCGAGCGGTTAAGGCGTCTGACTAGAAATCAGATTCCCTCTGGGAGCGTAGGTTCGAATCCTACCGACTGCGAACTTTTTGCTTTTATTTAAAAACTGTTTTTTTTTCGGTTGTATTTAAAACTGTAGATTTTTTTTGTAAAAGTTGTTTATAGTGCTAAATTATAATTTAAAACTATCAGAGAGTTGACGTTGGTATGGAGGCCTCAGCGTCCGACGAACTTCATCAACGTATTTTTTATTTTTTATTCATATTTATTCAAACAGCATCCTAATAAATTACGCAGGTCCCGATCTCATTTTCGTGGTGCAACATAAACAACGTATTGATCGCGGAGATGGCCGGCACAGACAGGGCAGGGTCTCATTAAGGAGTGCACGTGCGCCGCCTACGGCTGAGGTCGCCGACGACTAACGAGTATTCGCCAATCATGTTCTATAAATGGACAATTCATGTTCATAAATTGCGACATCAAAAGAAGTTTGCATTCGTCACGACTCTTATTAGGTATGTATTTTTTTGTGGGATAGTCTCACGAAAATGTGTAACGTACCTACATTAGGATTTTGTGTCTTACATGCTTCAAGGAGCATAACTTGCTGGTTGTAAATATAAGTATATAGTATAGGCGATGAAGATTGTCAAAGACTTTGAATTTTTGAGGAAAACGGGAAATTCTTAACGGGAGCTGGAGCCGATACTGCGGTGGTTCAAGCGAAATCTTAAGAGAATTGTATAGTTACTCGCAGGTGACTTACTTACCCCGTTATTATGCGGAATAATAAATTAGAATCGTTTCTTTGTGTATCTTGCGGTAATTAATTTTCAAGAGTGAAGTCAGTTGTCAGTCTGTAAATATGTCATCGTCACGTCTCGGTGGCCAGTAGTCTAGTAGGATAAATGACTGAATATTTACATGTAACATGTAGTAGGTATAGGTACTAGAAGGACTACTACAGGTTTTAGAATTTTATTGACAAAAAGGTACTTCCGTTGCGTATCCTATACGAATAAAATGTAACCTTCGGGGACATATAGAACAAAATTATCACAATAAGTCTGCTTAACCCCACTATCATAATGGGATTAAACGCAAAGACAACACACTATCAGTGTATAAAAACACAATGTCGGCTTGAAATGAAACACTAAACCGCATTAGCCTCGGCCAACTGGCACCCCTGTAACTTCTCGCCGGATTACGACTCTGTACCAGGGATTTAAGGTTTCATTGCTTTCGTGCCGCCCCCTGCTTTTCTTTGGACTCTCGGACCCCTACTATGAGATTTCGTTCGAAATAGTCTAACAGGATGACTCTTAAACGGGCCTGTCCATCAGGCACAAAATAATCTACGCCTTTTATTAGTGATTCAGATAATATGTATATATTTGTATAAAATAAAGCGCAGATCTAAATTTAATGCCTGAAGGGAATTTTTCCCGTTAAGTATGTATGTTTATACGAGTATGCCCACAATACCCAGCATATAATTTGTATGTAATAAAACGTATTCCTTAATACGTTCCTTCTATTTTAATACGTTCGACCCACCGTTTCCATTACAAAACATTTAATTTCAGTTATACGGAAATGTTCAATTAAGTTTAATATTGTGACTAATTTAATTTTATGTGGACGTAACGAGCATTCTCTGGTTAAAGATGTCGAAGAATGTGGCTACTTAATGTGGTGCACTAAAATTCTTACTTAATATGCGTTACTTACTGAGATATCTCGATGTAATCTTGATCTCATTCACTAGCTGTGGTAGAGGGCGGAGGAGCTTGGTTGTTACGAATATTCATGACTTTTACCGGCCACTTCGCCATAGATAGACCAGTATACATCTGAGCTTTGATTACACATAAGTGTTTAAAATCTGAAGGTCTAGTTGTGTTACAGATGTACAGATATGAGATGCCATTCGCGATCGTGAATAGTTTAGGCTTCGGAGTCAAGCGAGGGGACCAGACGGAGGGGGCGAAGCGAGCCGAGACCTCTAATGTACAAATATTGCGGACGAAATGAATATATTCGCCCCTCAGCTCGACAAGTGCACGTTTTGATTAAGTCACCCGATATGAATGGATGGACGGCGTAATGGGAAAAGATTGTTCAGTTCAGTGATGAAAAAATGTTTTATGGGATTTTCTTGCGAGATTACTTTTATGTTTTTATATATGTACTTTCTTTTTTATTGCCAATTAATGTATTTTTTTGTTGTTAAATTATTACTTACCTGTATATTTGCTTATTGCTTAAAGGTAACATTCCATTTCCGACTGCAGCTGCACTACTGCTCCGACACTACTGCAGCGGCCTGAAAGCGTCGGTGTTATTGTCAATTTCCATAGTAAAATGAATGACAATACCGAATATTGGTAGCTGTCTTCGACTGCCTCTGACTCTCGTAGAAAGGCAATCTGGTCTTGTTTTTCGTTAGCATGTAGCATTATCGTAACTTGCTTTTTCTTATAAAATATACGAAAGTAAATTAGTATTTTTATTTATACATCTGACACTGACATTGACAAGCAACTAACGAACGCTGCTGCGACTGCACGACGCAACAGCAGCAGTCGCCGACGCTATCGCCGCTGCAGTAATGTCGCACCAGTAACTTCGCAGCGGTAGTGCAGCTGCAGTTGGAAATGGACTGTCACCTTTATGATATCGAAAAATCGTACAGTATGCAGGTGTCCTTGAGCATAAATCATAAATTTAATATATATACAGTAGTTTCGGAGAAAATAGGTGGTGACAGACGGACAGACAGACGCACGAGTGATCCTATAAGGGTTCCGTTTTTTCTTTTGAGATACGGAACCCTAAAAAATAAATAAAGACAGACGCTAAGTTAAGACGCAGTCGAAGCCTGCTGCACAAACCTCGATGGACTTACTTACCTACAAATTATGTCAAGCTTGAGATAAAGATAAACACACTGGTCAGCGTTACTCAGTCAAATACAACATTTGTTCAGCTGCAATAAGCTCAAAGTAAAAACAGTTGTTCCTAAATGGCTAAAACAACGTTTGCACACAAATGTAGCCAGTTGTGCCGGTTGGAACCAATCCCGCATCATGTCCCTAGTGTCCCAATCTAATACTCCATATGGCGTTACACATTGTGCAAGCTACATAACCATTTACAGATGAACTCCGCGATGCTCCGAAGCCCCTCGCCAAGCTCTCTTCAAAGTTTAGAACAGGGGAGGGGAGGAATATCTCAATATAATGGATTAATATTCATAGTACTAAGGGCGGAAACACTGAAGCAACGACATATGCATGCATTAGGGATGATGAGTACGACATCACCAGCTTAATAAATACGGGCGCTAAATTAGAACGCTCCATTTATTGGCCACGGTATCATATCTAATGCTATGCTAATCAGTCTTAAATTATTACATATACAGCGGTCGAATAACAAACACGATCTTTCCATGTCAACAAATTTCTCGTATGACGAGTATCATGTTGTAAGAATTCCGCCATTCCGGCGCCAGTGAGTGGACAACTTGACACCGCCGCGGTAATGCGAGGCTTTACGTATGACCTGGTCGAGCAGGCCACCTACAATATGCTTCCTTATTGCGAGTCGATGCGAGCCCGGCCCTAGGTATTTACCACAAATACCACAATACCGTTACACCAATAAACGGAACTAGATTCGCAAGCAGTAACGTGTAGGTAAAATATGACGTAATGACTTAGGGAGGTACGTAAGCAATAATTATAATTATTATTTTTGATGAATCCTATTAACATACGAATCAGGTTTAATGTTAAGTTTTTAATTACCTATTCAATTAATTTTGGGTTAAAATAATAACTATGTTTCGGGGGAAGACAAGACAAATTTTAAAATGTAGAAACATAAAAAGAAAATAATGCTGTTAATTCTAACTAAAAGGCAAGGGGCAAATGAATCTAGCTTGGATTGATTTCGGTTAATGTGTTCACGAATAGTGATTCAATTAAGGCCTTAATATATACAAAGATATAGCTTAGAGAAGACATGATCCCTGATAATATTACTTAACACTGAACTTTTTCCCCTCGTTATTAGTCTGATTAAAAAACAAAGGTTGACCGCCATATTTATTTAAGTATTTTTTTATTCAACTCAAAACTCAAATTATTGTTTTCATTGTAGAAATATTTACACCGAGGTTGTAAGTACTGTAGAAGAGAACTAGTATTACCATAAAGGTTGTTTGGCTTAAGTCATGTTTGTGGTTCCCACAGGCGGCCCACGCATCTCGCACCTATTTGCCTCTTCTAAAAAACTGTAGCTTGAACTGCTTTTTTATGTTTACCTCTAATTTACGGGGTAATTACGGAACTGACATAGGACACGGGTCGGGTTTATTGCCGACAGTAGGTAAGGTAGGCGATGTAATCTATTCAAGCGCTATCAAATACGACCGCGGTACATAGAACTAATTTTAATTTGTCCAATATACTAAGGGTCCATTTCTCGGTCGGTATTGGCAAATATTATGAGTCCATTAAGCGTCAAATCGTATGGGTTTCTGTAACAACATAGAGAAATGAACTCCAGGTTCCAGCTGTTATAATATCTACCTACTGGAGCAAAAAAAATTGTCTTTGAAACGTTATAAGATCCATCCCTCGGATCCGTCCACATCGCACTGGCTTCATGTCAAACTCTTTCTGCGTGCAGGTAGCGCGCCTTTGGAACCGACTCCCCCTTATATATTAGGTATACCTATGTTTTATAGTATACTAGCGACCCGCCCCGGTTTCGCACGGGTAGTTCAACGAATTTTCACAAAATCTTTACAAATTATACACCAAAACCTTCCTCCAGAATCACTCTATTAATAGGTGAAAACCGCTTGAAACTCCGTACAGTAGTTTTTGAGTTTATCGCGAACATCCAGACAGACAGACGGTACGCGGCAGGAGACTAATGGCCATATTCGAACTTTAAGATACGTCAAATACTAGAGATTGAAACGATATGGATTGGAATGTCACTTTTGACACTTGTTGACACTGACATATCCATTCCATATCGTTTCAATCTCTAGTATTTGACGTATCTTAAAGTTCGAATATGGCCGTGATTCATTGTAAGTATATATTTTGATGTTCTTGCATGTACCTAGGTATATAAAATATTTTTTTTATTTAGCTTTGCGTTTTATATTTTGTTAGTAGTACCTAGTAGAATTAAGTAGCACCGCCCACAATGTCTCTGCTTTGCGTTAAGGTTGACTGGTAGACAATGCTTTTGGCATTAAGTCCGCCTTTCGTACGATACGTTTTTCTTTTGTGCAATAAAGATTAAGAGCCCGTTAACGATTTTAGAGCCAAAATGTAAAATTGATAGATTTAGTCGTTGAAATTGTACACCTTTTGTTTATTACGTAATATCTAAATAACAAGTATTGGTTTCTATTAGCACGTCTTCTCATCTTGCCTTTTAATAATGAGGTCCCGAGCGTGCGTCACCGGCAATATATGACAAGAAGGGGCAGTTTTTAAAAAATCCTCAAAAAATTATAGTGGTAAATTATACAAAATGATGTATAAGAACAATTTCAGGAAATGTTGTTAGATTGTTTAAGTATCAAAATGACGTTGAAATTAAGTCGATTTTCACGTTAAATTGTCACTTGTTTTGAAGTAATTTCTAGTGAAAATTGATTTCGTCTAACTTTCATTTACTCTTGTGCAATATCATATAACAAAAACGTAGTCTATTAAAGGTGGAGTACAGGATATGCGTAGTACAAAATTACCATTTTTAGCAGTCCCAACTTTACGAAATTTACAAATAAGATCGACAAAATCAGTGCTTTACGCGCGTTTACCTAAACGTCCATCAGAAAAAAAAAAATCATTACTAATTTAGTGAGTCTGTTTTCAAAAAACTGATCTATAAAAGTGCAAGATAAGAAGACGTGCTAATAGATACCAGCATTTGTTATTTCTATTACGTAACAAAAGGTGTACAATTTCATTGACTAAATATATCAATTTTACATTTTTGAGACTAAAATCGCGATACCGGCCTCTTAAATAGGTACCTAAATAAATGTACAAATGATAATTTAAAAAGTATACTGTCAATAAGCATAGTCAAGTCATTATTATATAGGTTTTTGAGCTCCTTCGATAGAAAACCCATCCGACTATATTCCTGTGAACACTCGAGCGCCCGTCGCCGTCGTCACGTCCTGGTCGGAGCTGTTCGCACTTCACACATCTCACCAGCCACTCGAGCACATTCCTAGAGAAAGCGTGTTATATCTGCAACCTTGTTGACAACTTGACAACTAACTTGAGAATATCTCATAATTATAAAAAATAGACAAAAAACGTAACACTTCTGAAGCAACACAGAGCGAAAATTCCTCCTGTCAGCATCTCATAAGTGGAGGATTATTCTTGATTAAGAATCATAAAACGATATTTTTACCCAAGGAAGTACGACCAGCCGACACCGACACTGCGCAGGCGACGACGCGTTGATGGCCTAGGACCTTGTCACACTCGTTTATACCGCTAATAACCTGCGTGAAAAGTTTTATAGTATGAAAAATAGCTCACCGCCGCTATTCCCGCTAATATGACAAGGGAAATCGTAAAGAATGAAATGTTGTAAGTGGAAGTGCTGAGAAAAGTTTATTTTGGTTGATTTTTGACTGGGACAAGAGTTAAGTAGGTTATGTTATGAAATTAGACTTGAATAGGTATTCATTCCATCAGAATATAAATAAGAAACGGGATTTCGAACCTGCTAAAAAAATACTGTAAATAAAAAAGCGGCTAAGTGCGAGTAGGACTCGCCCATGAAGGGTTCCGTAATTTATGACGTATTAAAAAAAAACTAGTTACTAGATCTCGTTCAAACCAATTTTCGGTGGAAGTTTACATGGTAATGTACATCATATTTTTTTTTTTTAGTTTTATCATTCTCTTATTTTAGAAGTTACAGGGGGGGACACATTTTACCACTTTGGAAGTCTCTCGCGCAAACTATTCAGTTTAGAAAAAAATGATATTAGAAACCTCAATATCATTTTTGAAGACCTATCCATAGATAGATAGATAGATACCCCACACGTATGGGTTCGATGAAAAAAAAAATTTGAGTTTCAGTTCAAGGTATGGGGTACCCCCAAAATTTATTGTTACTTATTTTTCTATTTTTATGTGAAAATCTTAATGCGGTTCACAGAATACATCTATTTACTTACCAAGTTTCAACAGTATAGTTCTTATACTTTCGGAAAAAAGTGGCTGTGACATACGGACGGACAGACAAACAGACAGACAGACATGACGAATCCATAAGGGTTCCGTTTTTAGCCATTTGGCTACGGAACCCTAATTATGTACAATCAAAAAGTACCTATTTATGTTATAGTTATTAATTTATTAATGAAAAACCGAGATGTGTCATACCGAGTAACAAAACAGATGAAACAGAAATGTACAACATGAAATGAAAGATTATAACATTTATTAACTATCCGGTGATTGTAGTTTAGTTTAGTTTAAAGCTAATCATAGTAATTTATTCATAAATTTCATAATACTTACATATTTTAAATATTACACGTCAAGATAAAATTAAATCATAAAATAACCATATTAGGTTAAAATTGTATTTATATTTACAGTCTTTACTATCATCTCGTCTCCGGTTCTAAGTGTTCAATTCCTGCTTATTGAGTTCCATTCTATTTCAAGGGGCGAATACCTATCGATATTCAAAGAACGTGTATCTCCATCTCTAATAATTATGATGAATAATAGTAGTTATAATAATGAACTAATATGAAAACCAACAACATTCTCAGATTCGCACTTTCCTTACAAAATGAATTTAATTCTTTGTAATGATCAAAAGTTTACAAATATGAAACGAAGTCCAGTGGCGCCATTCGGTTGGCGGGCGGCGCGCGCACTAACAAGGGCACGCGCCCGCACGCGACCTCTGTGTTCACTAATTAGTACCGCGCTCACGTGGCGCTAATCAACCCTTTTGTATCCACATGCACGCTTACATGGAACTATTGAAACTTACATCTTCATTAAGGAACCTATTCAAAATATTCAAATAGTAATACACTAATGGAACTGAATATTGACAAATAAAATAATAAAATATTATAACATAACTAAATAGTTTACTTGTTTCATGTTTGGTCTGTAATAATTACTAATAAACTAAAATAAGTAAGTAGGTGAGGGAACTAGGGCCCGTATTATACTGGAAGGCATTTCAATTAACAAAAAATATGTATCATATAAACTTTAGTACCATCTCATTACATACATGTACATATTTATTTTAATCTTCTAATTATCTACCTAACTGCCTACCTACATATTATGACTTATTTATTCTAAACAAAATTTTATTCGGAATTACTTATATACAGCACCCAAACCATAATTTCGATTCGTTTCTCAACTGGCCCTGTGGCGCAACGGATAACGCGTCTGACTACGGATCAGAAGATTCCAGGTTCGAATCCTGGCAGGGTCGCGATATACCTTTTTGTTTCTTTTTGTATTGTTACCATTTACCTCTACTCTACAGTATTAATTATGTGAAGAGTCCAAAGGGCAGCATATTAAAAACTCCTATCACATAATGGAACATGCAGGAATAACAACATTAAACCTCGTTTATTTTTAACAAAATTAGGTTATTTAGAATTAAATCAACATGTAATTATATTTTCACTATTTATTATTTAGGTGCCTATACATATCTTCATATAAAATATAAAAATGAACCTTTTTAAATCAGCTTTAAATTATAGGACTGTATTGCAATTAATTTCACCTGGCCTACTGTGTAATAAGTATGCTTTTCACTATGCTTATAAAGGCACTAATTTAATGTATACGCTTATTATTATGTATTTTATTTTCTGTAAACAACTTGTTTAAAATGCGCACTTAAATTACGTACCTACTCAAGTTTACATTATTTAATGCCTTGCAAAGCAATTGGGAACCGAAAGAAATAAAAGTTTTAAGTCGAAAATTTTCTGAACGATCGGATTAAAAAGTTTATTCACTTCAAATCGTAGGTAGCACTTAAGCCAACAAGTGATGTATGAAACGAATAAAATAAATAGGTACTCTCGTATATGAATAGTTAAATAGGCACACAGGTATGCACAAGAACAGGGGTGTCATCGCTGACCGAGCCCAGGCAACATTCAGGTTACCCAGTTATAGTACGATCTCTGGTTGAGCATAGTTGTTACACATTCAAGGTTACAATTATACTAGTCTATTTGACTCTTCCACCCGCCTGTGTTTTGTAAGCTGTGGAAATACAGAGGCCTGACTTATTGATCGCGGAGGCTCGAGCGACGACCCGACGCGACGCCCACACCCAACACTCCACATTTGCTCTCTTTAATCACTGCAGCTGGCTTTCTTACGATTTATTACAATTATTCACTTATCGACAACACAACTCGGTTAAACTGAGAGTTACATCACAAGATAAACAAAAACAATGCAATTAAGGATAAGTTCTAAGTTACTTATTTTTAGCCCGTTCAGCCAATCTAATCCAAACATGCTCATCCCTTTCGGAAATTTGGAGTGCTCAGCTAAAGTAGCATAAGAGAAGATATAAAATTCTATACGTTACATCGATACGACCCAGCTTTGGGTACTTATCAAATTCAAATGACTGGAAATAAATGAGTTTTTGTGTGGACTACTCAGAAACGAATGAGCTAATACTTGGAATGGTATCGGTTTCCTCCTTGCGAGTGTTATGTCTACGTCGACTAAGTCTATAGCATAACTCGCATATCGAAACCCATAAAAAAACAATGAACTGTTCAGTGTTCACTTTCAACCTACCTCTCGAATAATCTCACGCCCTTTTTAAATATTTGTAACCTATGACATTGAACACCGCAGAAACTGTTAAGAGGCTGCCAAAGCGACAAAAACTACGGTCACACAGTTTATCTGTTCAAGTGAAGTGTCAAAACATTTAGGGAATCCTTCTATCAGGATGATGGACTGGTGCTTGCAGATACGAGATGGCTTGTTTCTTTGTAAGATGTAAAAAATATGTCACATACATATGTTTCATGCTTGTTTATC
This sequence comes from Cydia amplana, assembly GCF_948474715.1. NCBI lineage: Eukaryota > Metazoa > Arthropoda > Insecta > Lepidoptera > Tortricidae > Cydia > Cydia amplana. The sequence goes on along the minus strand of NC_086079.1, from coordinate 11,901,534 downwards.
GTTCTGAGATAAATATCTTATACCTACCTACTTGAAAAACAGCAACCACCAAAATATTTATGTAATGAATGAGTATTTTAATATTCAACTTTAAGACCGTTTCAATCAGGTCAGATCAGGATCCAGAATATTCTGAATGCCTTTGATTCTTCTGAAACCTATGCATTAGGTAGGTACCTATGTGAAAACTTAGATACCATCAACAACCAAAACTACCTTAGGAACGCAATGTGCATAATCCGCAAAAATTCACGTAAATACTCAATCTACAGTGGGAGTCTAAAATTCAGTAAATGAGCTACATGATACCAAATTGCGGACTTGCCGGACTTGACACACGTTATCCTGGTCCTATATATAGCCGCTATCGCGGGTCAAGAGCGCGCCTTCCGCCGATATCGTTATCGCTCGGTTATCGCCCAAATCGCGGGCGCAGCATCCACATCCCGCGTTATTTACGGCACCGCGACAAAAACCGCCTTATCGCGACCATAAATGGGTTTTTGTGTTAATGTTTACTGACATGATAAACAAGTCCACACGCCTGCACGTCTCTGTCTGTGGAATGTTAGTGCGAACTTAGTAGGTTAGTAATGTTAGTACACTTAACAAAATGAAGATATATGCTAATTGTGTAAAGATAACGGGAGAATTAACGGGAAAAAACTAACTCATGCCGTGTTACAAACTTACAGTCTACACATACGTATAATGTATGTTGAAAATACAAATTATGTAGACGTCGTGTTCCTATATCCCAACGTTCCTAAAAACTCGTTTAGATTGGCCCAGGAGCTGTGACAGGAAGCAAAAAAGGTCAGTAAAGTATGCTTTTGGTAGACGTCACGTCACGTGGCTAGCCTTAAACAGAGGTCTTCATTTTTAAACTATCTTAGTTTAAAAATGTAGACCAATTTCATGGCGGAGGGTAAAGTAAGATTGTCGGAATTCCGTGATCTGCATATTCTAGCTATAACAAAGAAATTTCGATTTTTTGTGTACGCATGGTCATCACATTTTTTTTTTCCTCAATTTTTTGTAAAGGTTCCCTAATTTCATAAATCCGTCACGCGTTTTTACAGCAAGTTTACCTTCAGATGATGTGGATGTGAATATTTGTGTTATCCGCTTCGCAAACATCCCGTCTGGTCAAATATTGGCCATGTGCGATGTGCGCCTGCGCCGCCGGACATCGCGAACGAGCGCTAAACGCGGCTTACAATCACCTCATCTCACTGTACACCACCACCATTACAATCATGAAACAGCCGAATTATACTTTTAAAAGCGGTTTAGACTAGGGTTTGCTCCCGGGAAATACCGGTACCGAGAGTACCGGGAATTCCCGGGATTTAGAGCCAAGCAAAGGACCGGGATTTCAAAATTAAAATCCCGGTACTCCCGGGATTTTCGGGACTAAAATTTCCGGTACAATATTTGACTGCTTTCTCTTACTTAGTATGAAATATCATGTTTTATAAAGAAAATAAATATATTTTATCAATCTAAGGCTGATGGTAATACTTTTACGGCTGACCTGAAAAAAAGTCAATGGGTTTGACAATGCCGACAATATAAAATTGCGTAATTTGATACTTTAAGGGCATAAATGTTTGTACGATAAATAATTTTATACGAACAATTAGTTTTTTCATATTTGTATACTAACTAGAAGCAAAAATAGAGACAATTTTGTAATTAATAAAATACTACTTTTAATTCAAATTCAAACATGGTATAAGAAACTCACATATGATAATGATATTTTAAATGAATTAATAATTCTGGCTGAATAATTTCTTGATTTGTCGTATTGATAGTTCTGTTATTATATGTTTGAAGGTCCACAGCCCATTTTGAACGCATGCGAAAATTATCATTTTTTTTTTCCTTTTTCACAAAACGTCTTGCATAGGTATTTAAAAAAAATGATGATATTACTGAGCCACAATTCAGTTTTTGCCAATCAACAAAGATAGTAAAAATATAATGTAGTTTATATTAATGATTGTGTGACTTAAAGACACATATTATGGTACAAAAGAAGTGTGTACCTTCACTGCGCTACTTTTTTATTGTTTTAAGAAAGATTCGTGGTCGTTTTACGCTTTTTTTAATGAAAATTGATGTGAAAACTGATTTTTGAAGGCAGTCCCGAAAGTACCGAAAATACCGGGAAATCCCGGTTCCATTTTTGCCCGGTACCGAAAATCCCGGTTCTTTTAAACAGTACCGGTTCTGCAATCCCTAGTTTAGACAGCAATTTCTTAATTAAAAACCTGGCACCTAAACACTACCGTTACCAAAGAACATGTTTCTCTCTAAAAGTTATCAATCTTCAAGGGTAAAATGGGAGCCTATTTATGTCAAATTATACAAATTAAGTAACATAATTATAACTGATGTAATCTTATGCTATATCGTGTAGCAAAATTTAAGAGTTCGTCACATGATACCCACACCACAGTATTTCTTGTGACTTTCTCAGGTTAAATAGGCCCCTCACGTTTTTAGCGTATTTGTGTTGTGTGTCATTACACACAACACAAATACGGTCACTGCCATTGCAGTGACCACTTTTTTATATAATTATACTCGGTTTCGTCCTCTATATTAGCATAAGAGACACATGTAGTATCGCGTAGCGCATGCCATTTCACACTATTTTGAGAATCATAAATTACTTTTTTTTTTTTTTTTGTAAGGTAGTTTGCCTACCAGCTCCCGTCTACCCGTACTTCATTCGCTTTTTAGTGCCCCGCCGTTTCACATCGTGCTCCCGTGTTAAAGTGATAAAATATCAGTGATTAACGTGTTAAAAGACCTCAACCACTGGGTGGGGGGTAGCATGTGGAGACCAGAAGGCAAGCGGTCCATGGAATGCAGACGAACGCAAAAACCATATAAATCAGCTAGAAATTATGGCTGCATTTATTGGTCTCAAAATATTCTCACGAAACTTGTACAATAAACAAATTCTTCTTCGCATTGATAATACCACTGCTATCTCCTACATTAATCGAATGGGAGGTATTCAGTTCCCTCATTTGACAGAAATCACAAAGCAACTTTGGCAATATTGCGAAACTAAAAAACTATTTGTATTCGCCTCGTATATTCGCTCTGCGGATAATCTTATAGCGGATCAGGAGTCGAGGCGTTCGCATCCTGATATTGAGTGGGAACTTGCTAACTACGCATTTCAAAATATTGTAAATGAATTTGGCTGTCCGAATATCGATTTATTTGCTAGTCGAATTAATAATAAATGCCCGATTTATATGTCTTGGCACAGAGACCCCGACGCGTATGCGATAAATGCATTTACAGTATCCTGGTCTAACTTTTACTTCTATGCCTTTCCCCCATTCACTATGATCTTAAAATCATTAAGAAAAATCATTAACGATAAAGCTAGAGGTATAATGGTGGTTCCACAATGGCCCACGCAACCGTGGTATCCACTTTTCAAAAGTTTATTGGTGTCAAAACTTTTAGTACTGGAAGCAAATAATAATCTAATTTTGTCTGCTACTTCCAGCCGCCGGCAGGTGCGCTCACAGACTACCCTGGTGGCAGGAATATTATCCGCGAAGCGATGCTAAGAAGAGGTGTCCCACCATCTTCTACACATATCCTGTTGGATTCTTTATCTAATAATTCATACAAGCAGTATGAAGGGTGCTATAAAAAGTGGTTCGTTTATTGTATAGAGAATAAATTGAACATTTATGATGTATCAATTCCAGAAATCATACGATTTTTAACAATTTTGTTTACTAATGGTGCCCAATATGGAACATTAAATTCTTATAGATCTGCCCTCTCGTTGATTGCTAATGAAAAAATCTCAGATAACGATGATTTAAAGCGATTTTTTAAAGGAGTATTTCGCTCTAGACCTCCACTTCCTAAATATAACGAAACCTGGGATCCATCAGTCGTGTTAGATTTTTTGGAAAAATGGTATCCCAATGAAGACTTATCTCTCGAGCAGATATCTAAAAAGTTAATAACACTTTTGGCTCTCATAACAGCTCATAGAGTACAAACGCTGGCTAATATTAAAACATGCAATATTGAAAATTGCTCAGATAAAATTAAAATTAAAATTCCAGACCTCATTAAAACTTCGCGAATTGGTTCTACACAACCATTACTGGTCTTGCCCTTTTTTAATGAGAAACCAGAGATTTGTCCGGCACGAACAATTAACTCATATTTACAAAAGACTAAAAATATTAGAAATCAAGCAGAATGTCTTTTTATAAGTTTTAAAAAGCCCCATAAACAAGTCGGTACGCAAACATTAAGTAGATGGGTTAAAAATATTTTAGCCTTAAGCGGAATTGATACGTCATCGTTCACTGCGCATAGTACCCGGCATGCCGCCTCTTCCGCTGCTCTGAGATCAGGTGTCAGCTTAGATAAAATACGCAAAACTGCGGGCTGGAGTTCTACCTCGCAAACATTTGCCAAATTTTATAATCGCCCTGTTATTGATCCAAATGATGATGATTGCTTTGGCTTAACAATCATGAAAAGTTAATTATATTTAAATGTCAACTAAATCTTAAAGATTATATTAAGTAGGTAATGTAGATTATCTCTTAGTCAATATATACCTACCAAAAATCAATGTATACATGTATACATCTACTTATAAAGTAAATCAATAAAAGATGATTTATGAGTACCTTAAGGTATTTCATTCCATTATTACTCATACTTTTACGATCATTGTCTCTAAAAGTCTACATGTGTCTCTTATGCTAATATAGAGGACGAAACCGAGTATAATTAGAGATTAAACGAACTTACCTGTAAGTGAAGTTCTATCCTAATTATGCGAAGGTTTCGTCCGAAGATATTAGCAACCCCCCCTCCGCATTGTGTAATAGCATACACCCCATTGATCGTAAAAATATGATAAACCTGCTGGTAGCTATACTCTCAAAGAAATGAAGTACGGGTAGACGGGAGCTGGTAGGCAAACTACCTTACAAAAAAAAAAAAAAAAAGTAATTTATGATTCTCAAAATAGTGTGAAATGGCATGCGCTACGCGATACTACATGTGTCTCTTATGCTAATATCTTCGGACGAAACCTTCGCATAATTAGGATAGAACTTCACTTACAGGTAAGTTCGTTTAATCTCTAAGTATCTTCGCGTTGACTGAAAATCATTTTCTTTTTAAGTAATAATTTCGAGGTAACTCGAGAATATATCAACCAGATGTATAAATGTGTACATTAAGATTAAATGTAAGTAGGTACTTACTGATTACAAGTTCTCATGAGCAAAGTCCCTATCAATGCCATCCATTTACTTGCCATTAGTACTCGCGAGCAGAGAGAGTCAATGAAAGATCGCGATACTTAACCTTTAAAGTTAAGCTCCTCAAAAGAAACTCTTCAATTCAACGTGAGTCGAAGCACAAATACTTGTAAGTAGGTATTACGATACGTAAAAGAGATAATCACGTTAATCGTGCAATGCCAATGGGCTGTATTTCAATTTCTTACAAAGTGCAAGCCATTAATGTTTAACTCTAGTATCGGTATAATTATACTTGGGTATAAAGTCCCATACGTAATCGGAGTTGCCATAATACTGGTTAGCCTTAGGCTAGCGTTCGCTAAGCGCCACAAATGCCGTATTCACGGGCCTTATTATTGTGCTGCATCGCCGCGCGCGCAGCCGCGGGCTTCGCTTTCAAGTGCTGCGAAGCGTGCGCTATTCGATTACCATTCATTTACACTTCACCCCACGGTTGTTCTGCAAGTTGCTAAATAAAAAAGTCATGTTGTTACAAAAATGATAAGTGATCATTGTGATCAATGTGACAGGAGAATAAAAAAAATATTTGATTTTATGGAACATTATTATTAGACCAGATTTTAATTACTTACATTCAGCATCAAGTACATAGACAGTGACGGCCAAATTGCTGGCCCAATATATTCGAACACATCCTTATTTCTATGATAACAAAGGTGTGTTACGACAAAATTGGCCACTTGAGCCATCACTATATGTTTGATTCTGACTTTACCTAATGGTACGAAATACTTTCAGTGCATTTCTTCTTTAAATACTCGTATACCTAAATTTTTTCTGTTTTATTATAAGCCCCATACTTTTGTTATTCATTAAGATTGAGCCTCGCTCTCCCCGCCCAATCAAGCTCGCGCCCGAGGGATGAAACCCTATCACCGCCCTAAAAAGAGCTCCCTCTGTGCACATTATTATACACAACTTATGACCACAATACTAGAACACACGGGTCTCCATGTTATGGCCAGTAATGCCTAAAACCGTGAAAACTCGGTACATAAATTCGAATATCTTTACAGTGACTAGTTTTACGACCGTGTCTCATTCTGAGATTGAATTGGACGCCATTCGCTGTTATATTACAATCATGAGAAAATGCCAATACAGTAATGTAAAGTAGTTTACGTACGTAGGTTAGGCGCAAGACATCGTCGAACAATATGAGTCGTGAACTGCCGTAGGTTAAAATTGCATGGCATTCCGAGTTAAGGTAGGCAGGTCACGAACCTACTTGCGAGCTATAAATTTAGTTCATTTTAAACGAAATCATGCTTGTCTCAAATACAATATACAGCTAGTAGATACTTCTATTTACTATCCCAAATTAGATTCGTTCTACTTCAGAATTTGAGTTTTATTTGAATTTTAACAAAAATCGGTCTTTGTACAGTCAGCATCAATAGTAGCGGATAAAACAACGCGCCAAAAAGTATCTGCCACCCTGAAATACTTTTTCAAAATAGAGTTAGAAATAGGGTAATTCCGGGGTAGATGGCCATAAGGGGGAGATTGCCCATCCAAATATTTCATGGTTCTGATGGCTAGATAACGCTAGTTCTTGTTTGGTACGCTTCACGTCATGCTTGGGAGCAAAGATATGGCCAAAATTTTGGGGGAAAAACTTGTAAAAGTACATAAAATCCTTGTTGATTGTTTTGAGTAGTGCAAATATTTCATAGAGGGTTCATATTTTACATGGTGGTGATGCTAGTGTCTTATTCTAATGGTGTTATTTGCTTTTGGTGCAAAGTATACGGTTGTAGTATTGTTCTAACCTAAATAAAATTGAAGCTCGAGTATCAACTTTTTTTGATTTTAGGCGTGGTCTTCTCTCCCGGAGGAAAAGGAGAGATGGCCAGTTCAAGTTGGGGTATTATGGCCATATGGCCGCGTAGGCACACAGTGATGAATATGTTTCTATCACGAATTAGGTATTCCAAAGGTTATCAGATATCAGTGACAACGTCCCCCTATGCGTGATAACGATTAAAAAAGGAAAATGGAGTTCATTTAAATAGAAAGATAACTATTGCAGGTGTGGGAAAAAATATCACGTGCCTCTTCTCCTCCATAATTGCGTTGAATGCGCTGTTTGCTGGTATTAGGTGGCCTAAACGGGGTCTTGAGAAGAAAAGGGACTTGGGGAATGAAAATGAAAAATAAATTATACTCAATCAAATGAAGAGTTATGAGGGCCATCTCTCCTGTAATGGTATGATCATCACTCCCGGATACCTTGGGTGGGAGAGATGGCCAATTGTAATTTTTTTTTTTGAAACATTTTTTCAAGCTGTTCGCAATAGAAATATTTTTTTGTTTCTTTCATTTTCGAAAGTCAATTAATCAAAGTTTATGAATAAGTAAATATTTCTTTAATGTATACATGTAATCTTATTTTTTTATCGAGCCCTAAAAAAACTATGGCCAACTACCCCGGAATTACCCTATATATCTCTACAGTTCGCGTTATAAACTATCAGTAACCTGTAACGGACTAATTGTTCTACATACTACAAATATGTAGAGACGTACATATCTCTTCTAAGAGTCTGATCCTGAGTATCCTCACGATGGTCTTTTGACGCTAACTGTACTAATGTTGTATTGTAGACACATTTTGATAAATTTCGCATGTGTAAAAACAATACCCACTTAAAAATATTTATTTAAACTTTTGACAGTTCAAGCAATCACTTTTTAAGTCGTCATAATATGACAAAGGATCGATTAGAGTGTAGGTGCAGTGAGCTGCAGAGATAACTGACGCCCCCTGCATAGAAATTTCTTTGCAGAAAGGATCAATTATCTTCTGCTGACGCACTTACAAAATAATTTATAATGAACTTCATTACGGTAGACACGTTACAATTAATAGGTATTAAAAAAGCGGCCTCGCAATATCCTCTGCACGAAAAACACAGATAACAGGCCTGTTGAAATACAAACAAGCAACTCAGGTACCTGTGGTCGGCGCGAAGCAAACCGATAATGCATTTCATGTCATAAATATTATATAGATGTAGAATGTATGTCGTGGTCGTGTGTCGTGTCGTTAGAGTCGTGTAAACACCCCCGGGCCGAGCCATTAGTGGCGCGTGGCGCCGTATCGGACACGTGCCCGGCGTGTCTTTGGGAAAATACATTATACAAATGCACTGTGAAGCGATCACGCAGATAAAGATATGTACTAAAGATATAATAGAACCTTTGAAATGTAGTTGCCTAGCAAAAAAATAGTTATTACTAACAGCCTCTACGGTGTCATAACTGTGTACCTACCTACCTATTAATTATTATGACATATAGTCAGGTCAGTGATTAACTTACGCCGTTATTTTATTTAATCTTTATTTACACCGCATTGTTCTATAGCACGATGGTGGCTAACAAGCATAAATAGCTTGATGGAGTGCAATCAGTCGCTCGTATAGATACTTACTATTTCAACTTTAAGTTTTACAAGGAATTTAATCGCCGTAAACAAGACTTATCGCCAATTATGTCAGTTATATTAATGTAAATGCTTGATTTGGTGATGAAAATACAAAAACCTATAAAGTTTGAGTAGGTCCCTCTATTCCTCGTGGATCACATCATCAGAACTGGATTTTGACAAAAATGGGTCCAACAATAGTATGTATATAACCACATTGACTTTCAAACAAAACATTTTTAAAGGCGGTTGTGGTTGAGAAGTTATACAAAAAACATACAACCGAAATGCAAACCTCATCCTTTTCAAATCTTGAAATCGCTTAATAATAAATAAACGTGCGCTGTAGGTAACTAGTTCGGAACTTATATACAATTGTAAAGACAAATTTTAAACAGTAAGTAATTAAGTATATGTATAGTGTTGTTTCATATTTATTTGCATAATTTACATATTCATTGTTCTATATAAAATGCTGAATGTACAAATTCATTTACTTATACAACAATTCAGCGGAAATTCACACGCACTTCCGGCGCGGCGCGTGGTAACGCTTCCGGTCGCTTATAGCGGAAATGGAACGTTCCTTGTCGTTACTCCAGTCTGTGGGAAAAAAGCATTGATTTTTCCCTTCATACTTTGGGGGACTGAAAATGTGACTTTTTGAATGCGTATAAACTAAAATAACAAAAAGTGATAAACAAAATCTGCAGTTCGTTTTCTTAGGTATATACAGTTACTGGTATTACTTACTAAAATAAATTAAAAACTAGCTTAACTTTCCTGCTACCCAAAGGTTGTCTGGAAGAGATCGCTTTTTAGCGATAAGGCCGCCATAGAATAGATAGAAATATAGGAAAGTTTCCTTAAGCAATTTAAGCATATCGAACTAAGTATCTAAATTCTAAACATATAGTGGAGGGAAAAATAAATTACTCAACCATACGAGTATAGGTAAATAAATATCCATAATTATCAGTAATTAATAGTTAAGTACTTTTACAATGTATTTTTTCCATGTCCAAGATTATTTTAATTATTTAATTAAAATACCTAAGACCAAAGGCAGAGCATCTGTCGGCAGTTTATGGAGTAGGTGTATTCCTGGGCATATATGGGCATCAGCAAGGCGTCGTCATTAGGCGCCCCAAGTACGGCGCCCTGTATGTACCATATGAGAATTCTGATGGATGTCTAAATTCGTGCAGTTGTCTATCTGATGGCAGTCAATGGCGCTTGCGATGGCGAGGGCGGCCCCTGGGGAGGCCGTGGCAAAAGGGCTGCACACATTGCGTATGATAACGTGTATGGATATCTACTCTGATGCTTACGTTGCAATATGTGTATGTGCTTAGCTATATTTTTCTTAACTATAAGAAACCTTACTGCTTGGACGCTTTTTGCCAACGGCGTGCCGGCCTTTAAGATCATTTTGCACAATCTCTCATAATAGGTACACGACCGAATACAATATATACCTAATTATCTAAGCTATTAAGAAAACATTATTCGTTTTTAACATTACTATTTACTTCCTACTAGGTATGTACTTTAAATTCCTAAAGGCAATTTAAAGATAAATCTTGGATTATATACCTTCAATATATATATTACTTAGGTACCGCAATTTATTGATATTTACCCTAAAGCGAACAATTTTTGAACATTGCTATATAATATAATGTATCGAAAACCCTTTAGGCTACAAAATATAGTGTTGAGCGTCAGATAAGCAAAGATTGGTACATTTTGCTGGCATCGCTAAGTGCAGCCGCGAAGCTTACAGCGTTCTGCACTCCTCCGACAGCGGCTAAATTACTCGGAACGTGCTCGCCATGCACAAATATCCGCTCCCTTCCCCCAAAACCGACCAAATACATTTATAGCCTGTTTTAGCTGTAGCATAGATATATGTTGAACGTTTATTTAGAACTCGCCATTCAGTATTCACAAGGGCTGCGTTGGATTGAATTCGCTAAGCGACGGAATAAGGTTTCAGAGGATTTTCACGGTTTGAACGCCTTTTCAGACGAGAGTCTTTATGTAGAACTTTGATTGCTCTGCCCTACAGAACTAATAAACGAAGGCCCTTTGTTTAGCAATGCGAGCCATGTGGCTTTTCCGAGACGTTTGGAGTTTTCCAAGACTCGCCACCCGTCACACAAAACATGACTTTTATTTATCCGCATCACTTGCTCGCGTACCAAGCTATGCGCTATGATATTAAACCGTTAATGAAGTGAAGAACCAATGACATGTTTCATACATGGCAGAACGCTCGCCGAATCAATATTTATTAGTTAATGAATGTTATTGTATTCCACCGACGCGGCTAGCGAGCCCGTACAAGTCGGCAGCTGGCCGCCCCCGTGCAATTTAATAAAAAGGTTTCCCATAGAGATTAGAGCGCGCTAGGTTTCGTCGAACCCTGAGCGTCTTCCCCTCGCACGTGCACGTTTGCTGCAATCAGTGTAGCTTTAGCTCAAATTAGTACGATGCTACGACAAGATTACATTTAAAGTAATTAACACTCACCCAAAGTAACGTAACATTGAGTGATTCATATAAGTGTTTTAGCGAGTTTGAGGCACAAATAGAAGAAATTGACAAAACTGTTTTTGTCTTGGTTTGTGGTACTTAATAATTGAGATACAAATATATCAGCTCGAATTACGTCCCAAGTCCCAGCGTCGCTTTTCCGCGATGCTACACGTACTGAACCTTTTCTACATGTAGGCTTCTACCCTAAACATTATAAAATTCGGATTATTTTATCGTGTCAAAATATAAGGATATGCAAAAGCCAGTGCCAGCCAGCCTTGGTTGAGTTTTGACTTTTAGAAAATATAGCAGGCTTCTTCAACCCCAGTCTGGCCAAGGGCGCTATCCGGCGTTCCCTAGCTGCTACCCTGATTGAGTTACGGACATGCGCCCGCCAATTTGTATCAAAGACTCCTCCCCGCGGCGCACCCTGCGATCCATCACGACAATTGCATTAGAGCCTCGTAATTAAATAGTGTATGTTTTTATTAGAAAACATGGCGTGTTTGTTCGACATAAATTGAAAGCGCAAATGCTCGTTACTCTCGTTTATATTTCAAACTTACATAAACAAGAATATCTACTCGCGTTGATGAACTTCTAAGGAATAAGGTCAAGTGCTAAAAGCGCCGGCGATGATTGCCGCCGTAAATATTTGATACTTCCCGAGAGCTAAACTAAAGGCCATCAATCCGCCGCTTTACTCACTTCCCATCGTAAACAAAAACATCGGGAACTTTTTAACCCGTCATCGTAGAATACACATATAAACTCTTCACTAGTAGCAAACGAGGCGAATAATTCGACATGATGAAAATACACACTTTGGACGTTTGGTACAAGATTATTTATACAGTTTGTAATATTCATCTCTAACTTTTACCGATTTCTAGAGGCGATTTCAGTAACAATGGATTAATTTGATTTAGTCCCAAAAAAGTCAAAAAACTAAATAGCCTCCGATTTAGTTATGCAACATTATCCTAATTCAAATTCGTATTTCATAAGTATATACATAATATACATATATTGAGTTTGTAGTTGTAAAATAAATCGTAAAGTTTTGAACATACCGTCATTTTATTGTAACATTGATATCTCGTCAACGACTTATACATTTTACTTATAATTTTTAGTTACATCAATTATCATGTTCCAGTAGTTGTGACTTGGATCTTGTACCACGCGGTTATACAAACAGAGGAGGCGGCGCCGACGCCGCGCGAGATTATGATCGTGCATGATTAATGCGCGCTAGCGCACGCGCACATTACACGGAACACGCTACACACGCGTTGCATGGATCACTAGTAAGCCACATGTCGTCTGACTTGTCTATTTGAAGTTCAGGGATTCAGGAGCTTTCACCTACGAACACTTACAGTGCTCATTTCATGGAAAGTTTTTTCAGGATTAATATATCTTTTGTAGAAAATAACTCGTATGGTAATACCTACTGAAATGAAATGGAGAGACAGTTACAGCTGCGGTTAGCATTTAAATCTGACATCAAAAAACGGCGCGCATGTGCTACCGTATAACCGTACTGGTAAGCTGTTGTCGATAAATCACGGGCCGGCGTCGCGCGGCGTCGCCGCGATGCGCGCGCGCCGCTGACAGACGCACGGCCGCGGCTAATGACTCACTCACTCTCTCTCACCTCAGGTGTAATACGAATGCTTACCGAACACTTGATTCTACACAACAACCCAAGTGTCACTTCGAGACGAAGTTCATTCGTTCACTGCTGAAACTTTCTGAAAGTAGCCGTAGTATCATATTGCGCTATAATAATACTCCATTTTTCAAGCCAGACTTGACGAATGACCTTAGAAGAATATCAATATGTCTGCTAAGTCCATCAAGTCAGCCCGAGGGTTTACAATACCACCCTTGTATGAAGTCCGTCTTCAAGTTAAATTCTGAACTGGTTTACCCAAAAGGATGTCTAGGCAGGAGAAGATTGCCACTCCAGTTTATAGTTTACTAATTGGTAACCATCGACTTGATATCCATAAGCTTTATTCGTACCTATGTTTTTATTGATTGCTGGCTCGCTGGGGTGACTGCTTGGTAGTCTAAGGGAACAAAAACCCACAAGCGACAACATAAATCCACGGCACGGCAAATGTCCAGTGATGTCGGCTCTCGTATCCTGCGGCTCTTATCTCACATTATTTGACTAAATGGCCTTGGCGTTATGATACACTTGTCATAATAATCATTCTAGTACCTAAGGTCAAGTGAGGTAAATGCAACTATGGGGTTATTGCGTTTCTCCGTTCTTTCTCGAATACGATTGGTCGAAACGCCTTCTACTATGCAACGTTTCATGCCTGAGCTACTTGGAAATGAAACGTTGCATAGTAGAGGGCGTTTCTACCAATCGTATTCGAGAAAGAACGGAGAGACGCAATAACCCCATAGTTGCATTTACCTCACTTGACCTTACTACATTTCTCCTGTGTAATAGCCAACCCCGTAACTAAATGAATACTGTGCTGTCAAGCTAAATAAGCATGCTCCTGTTAGGTATCTACTACCTTCTTTCTATCTGATCATTAAAGACATAAAATGGATCACCCTTTTGCAAGGCATAACCTTAGCAAAATATATGGAAAATCAATTTATCAACAACGACTATTAATTTGACGTAACACACAAAGCTATGCAATTTTCCTGACTAATATCGAACAGCAGTTTCTTGACAGCGACTTTCAATTACAACTTGACAAAGATAGGCTCGGTGTCGAGGGGCGTTAGAAATTAAGTATGGTGCGGAGATAAGAGTGGTTTTCGCTGAAAGAGTGTGTTTACTGGTGGAAACGTGAGGTTGCCTGAGCAAGTGGAGCGCAGCTGTCGCGACGAGCAGACAACAGTTGTCGCCGGCGTTTGTCTTGCGTCATAGAGAAAAAATACATAGAGTGCTCACTCCATACATCAGTTTTAGTACCAAAAAGACTATTAGCATCTAGCATCGAGTAGCGGAACTATCAGTACTGCTACTTGACAATAGATGTCGCCACCGACCGGAAAGTCTTATGCTGTTGAGATAAGACTTTCCGGTCGGTGCTACATCTATTGTCAAGTGGCAGTACTGATAGTTCCGCTACTCGATGCTAGATGTAGACACTGAAATTAATAGTCTGAACTGATGTATGGAGTGAGCACTCTATGTATTTTTTTCTCTATGCTTGCGTACGCGCTGCTATCGAACCGCGCACAGATTAATTGAATAGTTTTTTTCTTGTTCGTAGAACGAACGTCGTGTAATTATTCACATTTAACGTGAAAGTATGCAGCCAGACTATGGGCAAATACGCACTTAAAGCTTTTTGTAACTGCAGAAGTGCAGAGACTGCAGAGAGGTCACCCATGGAACCCCGCCCATCTACTAAGTGGACAAATTCTCTGATTGACACGAGTGAATAATATACTCTGGTTTAGACATCATTTTGTCAGAAAGTAATTAGCCGATTAGTTCATTAGTCATAACCAGGCAATCAGGCGTAGTGTGATGGACGCGCGGGAGTGTCCGGCAGCTGCGGCGGATACTGTCACTGAGGCGTGGCAAGCAGTGCTGACAAGAGTGCTGGATATGTATAGTCACGTGGAAAGTGGAGCATTCAGCCATGACAGGTCCGCGATACTTCTATTCAGGACATTATTTTATAACATGCAATAATTACAAGAGTCTATCTTGTTATGACGGCACGCATTGCCAGTTGTCACGTATAATTGTTTATGCTGAATGTAATTATTTTGCTCGTGTTATTGTAGCATGACGGCCTCAGGATTTATCTCCACGCTAGGACTCCACAAATAGTTCGTCCTGTCCTGTGGCGGCGCCTGCGCGGCGGCCGCTCTGCACGGTCAAGCGTCCCCTGCGATCCTTGCTCGCTTTTGTTTTATTTAGAACGACCACCAACAGCAACTTCAAATAATATTTAGTAGCACACCAATAAAGTATTGCTGCAACCGCGTAAATATACCTATGTACTTACTCGTATGTCGGCATTCATTCAATATCAGCAACAACTAACTTTAAAATTAAAGATACCTAAGTACCTTGTTAAAGTCTCCTTTGATCGTAATCTCCTGTTGAGATATCACCGATTAAAAAGTCACGTCAGTCATAAAAATATTATGCTTAGTAATATTTTATACGGGGCTTATTCGCTCGTCTTCAAGAATAACAGACGCAATGTCGAGATTTATTGCGCATTGTATATCTAGACCGCGAAGTAACAAGGTAGGTACCTAAAATAAACTCTGATAAAACATTGTAGTAAAATTGCTGATAAAGAAATGTTATATTGTTATGATGAATAGCATTGGCGCGAAAAACATTAAAAAGTCGGCGGTAACAAACGGTGGTAATGCATCACTGGCTCTAGCTAAAATAGTCGGCTGATTAATTCCATCGCATATTTTTGTACAAAAATAATTATAATTATTTTTATAATAAAGTAGGTTGAAACAACACATATTTGTTATACATGGGTAACTTTTTATGCCGCAATGGCTTTCCACTTAAGTTAACAAATACAAACACTAAATAAAGTTAAATTAAGTATTTAAACTAATTTCTACCCTTAATGTCATAATTACTCTTGGCTACGCATGTAATAAAGAGCTACGAAGTGCAAATGATGCACTCGATCGAGCGGTACCGTCACATTATAATTAGGCAGAATACTCAGGTACTTACAGCACGAGAGACGCGCGTACCTATCGTCCGTTTTCCGCGCCCGCGCGCGCTTTCCAGCGGACGCGCCACAATGGCTACATATAGCTACCAAATGGCGTGATTTTTAAAGGAAAAACGTCCAGATGAGCGCCGTATCTTGTGACATGAACGAAAATAATTTGACGCAGCCGCTCGAGGAGCGACATACGGCGACACGTGGGCACGATATATTACACGCAGCCGCGCACTAAAAATATTGTGTTGGCAAATTAATGGGCATTCGAAATGGTAGGTTGTGGGATGAAAGGTGCCTTTTATATGTGAAACGTTGGTTTTGTATGAAAAGCTCGGCAGCCGGCCACACCTGTCCGCGCTCATTGGAGCGGACACCGGCGTAGCAGGGCTGCCTAGTTTCCTATACCCAGCACACTGCACGAGCAAAAATTTAAACCGTAGGCTGTACTCCTCAAACTAACCAACATTTGCTCAGCTACTTTTAAATAATAACTTATATTTTGATTTTTAGAACACTAAAGTTTATTCTAAAACGCAATGTATTGCGAATTTTGTTATGTTTAAAGCATGACAAGCAATGTCAATTACACTGATGAATGTACGCACATTGAAGGTAATATTTAATTTGTATGAAAAATAGGAAGTCTAAAGACTTCATAATTTTTAAAAGTCGCTGAACAAATTTTGGTTAGTTTGACGAGTTACAGTTTAGATTTTTGCTCGTGCTACAGGTCATACGCGTGTGTCCATCTACCCTTTTCGTTCATAAATTTAAAAATAAAAAATATTTCTTTAGTAATTTCATTAAAGCTAAAGGGCCTAAAAGCGTACAAGAGTAGTACAGAGATACGACTATAGGTATCTAAATTAGTTAATATGTATTAGTACATCAATCCCATTAGTTAGTCACCTAGTGACAACCCTTTCTGAGCGGATGTGACAAACAAGACACTCCGCGCTGCGTGTGCGACTGCGCGCCGGTTTCATAATAATTGACCAGATTAATAACCCTCTGGGGTATTCATATTTCGCGCCGTCCGCCTGTCGCCTCCTTCCTCCTGTCACACCCACACCCACTCGGCCACAAGAAAATTCGACTCCTGGGAAAAAGATAATTAAAATCCAAGAAACTCTCTGAAACCGTCTTAGTCAGTGTCGGCGGTTTGAATTAATATTTCTACCAAACCGATTCAAGTCATACAGTTTCGCCTAAAATGAATTCCAAGCTAAAAGAAACAGCAAAGCAAGGGAAAACGACTGGCTATACAATACACAAAGATTGCACTGGAAAGACCGCATCAGGGCGCGTTCTTCTAATTACAGAAGATAAATATGGTATCATTGATCTGATCTCAAATCCCTTCTCAAATAGTAAATCTGTGAGCCCTAGACCGGTGATTATTTGACCTCACAGTTTCTTGAAAAACAGCAAAATTGGTTTGATTATTAATGACATTATATTAATGACAGCTTAACGTTCTCTTTTTCCGGTGGATGATTGAGCAGATGTCTGCTTACTATTTTAGGTTTATAGAACTTCACAAAGAAATTATACATTTCACTACAGAGAAACTTAACTACAGCAGAACTACATATAAATAATCAGTAAGTATAGCGAGTGCATGCGTACTCACTTACAAAACTCTTAACTAAAACTTAAAAATAATAATATAATTTTTGCTATTTAATACCTACTTGTATGAAGTCGCTGCATTGCAATTTTGCATGCTGCGTATAGTGCGTAGCGCCTTATACTGCGTCGTAGCTGATGGTACTGTAGAACAGGCAAGGCGGTGACAATATACATCTATGGATAGCTCGTCGGTGAAGTGCAAGTACTTGACGCTACTACAAGTATAAGAGCGAGTCTTGTTATAGGTAGCGGGTTGTTGCGGCGTCGGCGTCGGCGTCGTATAAATACGCGGCACGTGCGCTCGCGCAGCTGGCCGCCACGTGGCCCTCTTTACGCGACCACGTAAAAATAGATCATTGTCTCGCGGCCACGCCCCCCGCCAGATAAAACACCACATCAGATGATCTGCCGATACTAAAATCCGTTCGTTTATTTCGTAACCGCTTCGTAGCACCTGCTACGAGGAACAGAGCCAACAATACTTGTTACACATAAAGTATGCACGATTTTATGAGCATCGTATTTTTTTTCTTTTGTCTTGTTAAATATATTAATCTGATTTTTATTGCACAGAAGAGATCTTCATTGATGATATTCACTTTTGTAACTGGCCGTTCGGCAAATTTGAGCGCAAGATAGAATGTTTAACTCATTTCATTAATGGCTATGTCAAAAACATGTGTTACCTTTACTCACTACAGGTTCAGATAAACCATCTTTAAAAAAAATGCTACTTTATGAATATTCTTATTTTTAATCATATACTACAGTGAGATACAACTAAATGCCCCTCGCTAAAAAAAGATACAAAAAGACAATCGAGGGGACTTCCGCCGCGAAAAACTTCCGGTTTAATATACATATATCCCCTCCTAACGCTTCCTCGTCGTTTGCTGCAAACGGATTCAGATAACAGTATTTTAATGTACATCCATACCCTGCAGTCTCGTATAAAATGCCAGTGACCAGCCAGCAGCAAGGCCAGCGTTACTTGCGTCGAAACAGAAAATAAATTCACGATAGACCATCTAAAATTAATTATGATTATATTATATGTCGATATGAGCTCTTTTTGTTGGCATCCTTGAGAAATCGGAATCTCTACAAGTACTTGGTTGTTTCTCGCGGAAAGCGATATTTGATGAAATGGAACTGCTGATGAAAACATAAAAGTAATGGCATGTAAGACTATTTTGATAAGTAGGTTTTTTATGTGTTAAAGGTTAGATACATATACAGTTAGCATCAATAGTAGCGTATGAAACAACGCGCCAAAAATATCTGCCACCCTGAAATTATTTTCCAATTGAGATATTTATATTTCAACAGTTCGCGTTTAAAAGTATCTGCAGTTTGATTGTTCTATACATAGACTGCAGGGGCGTATTTTGAAATTTGGCGCCCCGGGCCAATACGTTTCGCCGCCCCAGAAGTCAAGCAAGAAAAACAAAATGCAATCCGCTAGGGGCGGCATATGCCGCCCCATGCCGCCCCTGAGGGTTGGCGCCCCGGGCCATGGCCCGGTTGGCCCTAGGGTAAATACGCCCCTGATATAGAGTCATATTTTTTTTTGTTAAGGTATTAGAGAACGGTAGATACTTTTGACCTTCGATCAACACGGGCTTCCGGCACGGAAGGGATAGGCCCAAGCGATATCTTGACATTCAAATCATTCTGCCATTTTTCGCGGGGGGGAACGTGCACACAGTCGCACTTCTCACACACTTACATAC
Organism: Cydia amplana; assembly: GCF_948474715.1. Taxonomy (NCBI): domain Eukaryota; kingdom Metazoa; phylum Arthropoda; class Insecta; order Lepidoptera; family Tortricidae; genus Cydia; species Cydia amplana. Next base: position 11,882,150 of record NC_086079.1, on the reverse strand, counting down.
AAAATCTAATCTGTAATGACGACACAAATACATAGAAAATGACACCCTACACAGACAAATCTTGCACACCTCGATCTGTTTTTGTGTACGGACGAGTCACAAGTGTCACAACACGCACACTAACACATTTTCGTCAAAGAATTTTATCGTTTTCTGAGAGATGAGAAATCGGATTTGTCGCTCGACCGATCCGCAATTTGTACTGGGCGAGGAAAATCGATAAATCCAGCAATTACATGAGACTAAAATATAATAATTGTGTTTAAATGTAATTAAACGTATGACATGTAAAAAAAATATTACATGTGAAATGTAAAACCTTCTTTTTGTAAATTTGATGTTCCCGACCTCTTTTTACAACAAAAAACCGAGCAATTAGGCATTTTTTCTGCTGCTGTTCACTCGCGCGTCTGGACTCGGTCTAGTTAAAAATCCGAGCGCAACTAGTTTTATTACCAGCGCTAGATCAGTTGATCTTGTACCTAGGCAGAGGGGAAATAGTGTGAATGCCGCATCCCTTCCGTGTTGATCGAAGCTTTTGACACAGTCTGATACGTCACTTTTGATGCTGACTGTACTAACATGACATTCGTTCCTATCTCAAGCGCGCGCGCCGCTCGGCACGCGTATGGAGACGTCGGTATTTTTTATGCGCGTCACTCCGTCACTCTTCAGGCAGCGTACCGTCGCGACGCCGGCGCCGCTTTGCGCGCCTGAAATACTTGAGCACACCTGCGTACGTTACGAATTGGAAACAAAAAACCTACTACAATAAACTGTACCTAATGATTGGCAAATGGCACTGAAAAGTACTCGTCATCGGCACCTATTTTTGTAGGAAAGCTCAGACCAACTAGCGAAGGTGATTTTCTGTGTAGGAAAGTCACTAAGTACTGCTATATGCCTATACAAAAGGTTGAAGGCTCTCGACAATGGTGCTGGCGTGCCGACAATAGGGTACTTATTACTTAACCTCATCATAACGGTATAATTTCTGGAGATCATATTTTGCACCACCTGCAGCCCCATCCTAGGCAAACAGTTATATCAATAACTAATCTGCCAAAAATGTCAGTACCTACTAGTATGCTGTATTTATACAAATATACATAGGTACGCCAACCCAAGTCACACTTCGTACGTATTCAATAACGTATACTAAAATGTGTTCACAAAACCAAAGTTACGAAGTCACACTGAATGCACTGAAAATGGAGTAGCCTTATGGTTTTGAAAACATTCATCCTATTAAATTTCATTTTAATTCAAGGCCTTAGTTAGAGTAAGTAATGTTTAGTTGCACGCGATATACGTATGGTATACGCATAGATAATGTACATACCTACCTAATATGTACAGTCGCCTACATAGCCTACCAGACAGAGAACTACAAACTACAAGTTCATAAAGCCTCCCCGTCACTTTCCCCTTCAGACACGTTGCCATGGCGACAGCTTTCCATGGCTACGCGCATTGGCCGGGAAATCCAACATGGCGGCGCCTATCGATCGCCGACGCGACGGTTGCCTCGCGCGCTATATTTGCAAGGACCCTCCGCCCTCTTCATTCATGCAAAATGAAAATTTTCCTTTACAAAATAAGTTATTGTTTATAGTAATGTGTTCAAGTAATTTTATCTGTAGAAATCTTACTTGGTATAGAAATAATTATGCGTTCTGAACAATGATTTCTAGTTCATTTTAATCTGGTGATTGTTCCCAAATGTTCAATGATGATAATGTTGTGAGCAACGAAATATTTTGCATTGTTCATACAAAAGATTCGGATGTTGTGCCAACACCGTTACACTGTATGCGGAACAATACCACAATGCTCCGAACCAATTGACACATCTCCACAGAACACTTCTACAAATCCCTGCACTCTCAATAAACAACTTCCTCTTCTTTCATAACTATCATTCAAACTAGAGATGCCCCGAATAGTGGTTTTGGCCGAATACCGAATATTCGGCCCACTCTCGGCCGAATACCGAATATTCGGCGACCGAATATTCGGCATGACATGCGAACATTTTGAGTCACAATTATTATGAAAACTGATCGCTAACAAAGCTCAACGTTCGCTAAGATATATTTTTATTGAACACCATTAACGAATAGAGTCAAACAAAACAGAATCATGATAAAAATAAAATGTTTTTTAATCAACAAATGCTCATAAAAGGGTCTTCGTATTTAACAACTTTCCAAGAACACATTCTAAATATACCTACATAGTTTTTGGTTATTTTTATTGTGCAATTTTTCTTTTTAAGTAGGTGCAGGCGTGCGGTATTCGGCCGAATAGTAGGTAACATTCGACTGTGGACAAAGTGGCCGAATAGGCCGAATACCGAATAGTTGCCGAATATTCGTGGCATCTCTAATTCAAACCGCACAGCACTTTTGTAGGATCTTTATGGATGCTTGAGATTGTTCATAAGTTTATATTCGTGTTTGCAACTCCAGTGGAGCTCTCTACAGCACAGTAACAAAAGTGACACCTGCGACCTACCTGTCCGTACCGCGAAACGTCTGACAAGCGGACTTTCGACTTTACAGTTTCCTGCGTTTGTTCGCAGACAATGGGCCATAAGGCCGCGCCGGCGCAGCCGACGGCCGATTCACTATTCAGCCCACCCGACACAGGCGACGCCACCATTCTAACGTTGTGTCTATTCAAATTCTTGACTACGCATACCAACTACTTCTTCACCGTAAAATTGTAAACACTCGTCAGATTATAATCTCGCTAGTTAAATTATAAACTGACGGTAGGGAGATTATATAAACTAACCTAACCTACGTTAGATTATAAACTAACGGGTTCACAATCTTACGGTGTCACATACACAGCACATATCGTTCATAAAAGCAGACTTGCATTATTTTTGCCCAGCATGAATTTTATTTATCAGCCTTTTCTTACCTACGTAGTTTCCTAGTTTAGTTTTCTTCTCTTGCGAGAGATTAATGCGTATTCTGTACACGATTGTAACAATTAATTTTTAGATTTTAATTGCGAACAGGAAAACTCATAAGAGATTGCGCAAGAATTGCTCAATTCGAGCAATATTTTTACACCGTCGATGTAAAAATAATTCATATAGATTAGCGTCAGAATAATTTATACTGTAATTCATCATTATGAAATAAATAAACTAAACTTAGCTCTCGTGAATTAAACAGCAGTTACAGCACACCCAGTGTAGAATACATTTTACAAGAAAAGTTGATAAACATCAATTACCAAAAGCCTAGCGATCAATCAGACTGTTTGTCGCGATACAACTGCCCGTGCCCGCCGGCTCTCACGGCTCACGGCGACGGTACCGTAACCACGAGATACGTACATAGTGTACATACCTTATATGATCAATCTATTTCTCATTGTCACGATTAAATTGCTCTACTATTCATCACGCCAATGCTTTAGAAAAGCTTTTAGTTTAATTAGGTAAGTACGCTGAAGAGAGAATAATTTTGGTTGGTTATCAGTCTTCAATCTGTTTTTTTATTCTTAGTTAAAAAGTATCAAAATAAATTTAATTTTAATCACTAAATGCTGTTTCACCTACTACAGGCATAACATAGGATTGCAAAAACCCTAATAAGGACTTTCATTTATTTAACCCTTAAATGCATAGTGTAGGATGCAGCCTACACAAAAAACATCTAATTTTATACATAATTAGAAAAACCTATATATGTCTATTTATATATTATTTCAATAGTAAAACTAATCCGTTTTCCGATTTTTTTATATAAATTTACGCAATATTTTAATTTATAAAAATTACTTTCGTTTTAAGACGAAATATCAGAAAATTTGAAAAAAATCCAGAATTTGATAATTTTTAGTATGTGATTTTGGATGTTTGTTTTTGGGTTTGTAATTATTTTATATTTAAAAACTCTATCATAGGTGTATCACAAATAGTGTACCTTTCTGATGATGTAGGATTTATCATATATGTATCTCTTACTGAAAATTATATTGTACTTACATAAATATGATTTAGCCTATGCAACTTCTAACACTGATTTCGCAGTGAAAATCGATGTCATAATTTTTTTACCATTTTTTCCATAATCACCAATTTTTTACATATATTAAATTCGGGCAAAAAGAAAAAAACATGCATTTAATTAAGGATTAAAGCAAATAAATGGTCAATCAATCTTTATCTTTAATATAGATGAATACAAATAGTGGTTCTGGCCGAATACCGAATATTCGGCCACACTGTCGACAGAAGCGCCTAACATTCGGCGGCCGGATTTTCCGTAAAACATTACCTAATTAGATAAGGGTTAGGATAGGTAATTAGGTAATGTTTTACGGAAAATTCGGCTGTAATTTTTCTTCATAAGTAGTTGTAATAGGTACCTATTCGGATTAACACTCAGTATTAGAAACGCAGCATCAGGTCATAGATTCTGAAATTTCTGAATAGGCTACTTTTGGGTTTGATTGACCCATGGCCCATCATGGCAACAACATCCATTGACATAGTAAATGCCGTAATATGTAATAGGTATTAAACTGTTCTGCAGTTTGGCAGAAAAACAAATTGTAAAAATAGGGTTTATGTCGCCTGAATAAATGTTTTTTTTTATGTTTTTTTTATATTCTGCATGAATTAAAAATCATATTTGTAGAGTTATCTTATTAGGGTACTAAACAAATATAACCATTTTACCTGCGACTTAAGACTGTATCCATAAATCCGAGAGCGCAAACAATAATGCAATTCATTTTAAACAAAGGCTTGTGCTTGAGTTGTCGATGGTGTCACAAAGTTGGGACAGCGAGGGATCTACCTGTTCTATTAAACTATTCAAACTGAAACAAAACGTGCATAATTTGAAATTTCATTGTACATTCAAGTACCTGCACAACAACTTTTACCTATAATGTGCTTACCTATTATAGGTACAATAATTTTATTATAACTCAATAATATCAATAAAATAAGTGCTCCGTGAGGGTCTCTATTGTTTCCCAAATAGTTTTAAGCCATAATGTATTGTTTGCCCGCATTTTCGTTAGTCATAATTCATTTGGTTCAGAAACGCGTCAGTTTTTAGGATCGCCATAAAACAAACCTAACCTAACCTATTTATAGGATTACCTAACGAAAATCCTGAAATGTTAACGGTTTCAGTTTTATGACTAATGATTATATGACAAACAATATATTATGACTTAAAACTTTATGGGAAACAACGGGACCCCGCTCCGGGTACATAATTTTGTACGTAGCACTAAAGATTTACGTTTAAAAAAGCATGAAATATTTTGTCAAACATTTTTTATATATACCTACCAAAACATAAAAACTCGTATCCGTTCGTTGTAATGATCAGGAGCCCGAAGTAATACAATGCATCGTCGTGGAGTTAATCTCAGCCACACACGTGGCCGCTAGAGCGTCGACTCGCGCAGGTGCCGGCGCGGGCGCAGCGGCGGGTCACGACCTCACGACCAACGTTGGTAGATGGAATCTTGCGAGAATCAAGTCTTGTAATAAGTACATAAAACTACGTAGGTAATTTAAAAAAAATCTCGTCTAAAAACGTCACTGGGTACTTGACCCGCTGAAATTTTATTTTTCAGGATAACCGTACCTAATCAATGCCTAAACACCATTCCGAGTCGTGTCAAATTAGTATCATATCTGAACACATGAAGTTAAGAGTTGTAGCTCTTTATATTTTATCCTAACGAATAATTTACAATCGTCCTGCTTTTTATTATTTATCAATCGAACTGATTATTTTTGTATCTGAACCCTCACCATGAGTTTGACGCGGCCTAAAACGCTAGCGACTGCATCAACTCAAACGCAGTGCATCTCGCTTGCACCAATGTCAGTACAAGGGAGATTGAAATTTGAATTATGCAACGCAATAAGCTTAAGCAGTCGCGTAGCGTATTGATGCCGCGACTCGAACGAGAATTAGATTGCCGTGAGTTGAATATGACATCACACGTGTCGCAAAAAGATAGCCAGGTGCCAGAAGGAAGACGCACAAATGATGAAACCTAGCTTAGTAACTTTACCTACTCTATACTAACTCAAAAACTAATTTTAAAAAATTGCTAATATGACAATACCCTTGAGAAATCTATACGTATTCGTAATTTTGCATTTCCCCAGTGGTGCAGATGCAGAGCAGAGGCTTCAGCCTCGTGACGTCACCGCCAGCGGGCAATGCCTCCGCGCGCCTTGTACGGCGCGGCGCCGGCGCATGGCGGATATATCTCGCTTACTATATCCATAATCAATGTTCCACTTTATTATGCATCTAGACGCTGTAATAGGTGTTGCTAGTTTATTCTATAAGAAACAATAAAATTTTGCTCAAACACTTTCTTGCCAAACTACCAGTATGTAGTACCCTAGCCCTACTTATAGTTTGGAGGATCATACAATTATTTAATTTTACTAAGGTAGACATTCGAGTACTGGTCACTGCCCCAGTACATGTCATCTTTAAATTTATGGCATTATATTGGGCATTAGCACGTGGAACACTGGGACGTTTACCTTATTTTAACCATAATGAAAGAGTCTTAAGAATTACGGACGCAATGAGAACTCGGTTGTTTTCAAAGACTCTCTTGTCGACTAATATTGGCAACTCAAACATAACGAAGCCATTAGGAACAGCATGTAAATGCATAAGCAAATACTAAAGAACGTTCAACAAATTATATAACTTATGTATGTGTGTATGAACTTAATGCTTCATCCTTGTTTACGATGCGACCATAAGTTTTGCTGTAAATGAGCTCTGCGTTCAATCCTGTCCCAGCAAACATTTTAAGTATTTTTTCCTAGGCTCGAAGAAGATTTTACCAATTTAAGTAAAAATTACGTCCTAAGTCACAAATTATTTTACGTATTGTACACTTTTACTTCAAAGTCAAAATATAGGGACAATAAAACGTAAATTTCACTTCATAAATAGACCATGAAGTCAGGGACTTACGGGTTGAAAATAAGGCGAAATATTAGGTAAAATTTACGTTGAAACCTGACCAATAGGTCAAATCTACTAATAAGGCATTTTAGGTGTATTTGCGACGTAATTATTTCTTATACGGGGACCATGAAGTCACGGACTTAATGGTTGAAAATAAGTCGAATTATTAGGTAAAATTCACTTAGAACCCTGACCAATAGGTCAAATCTACTAATAAGGCATTATAGGTGTATTTGCGACGTCATTATTTCTTATACGGGGACCATGAAGTCAGGGACTTAATGGTTGAAAATAAGTCGAATTACTAGGTAAAATTAACTTCGAACCCTGACCAATAGGTCAAATCTACTAATAAGGCATTTTAGGTGTATTTGCGACGTAATTATTTCTTATACGGGGACCATGAAGTCAGGGACTTAATGGTTGAAAATAAGTCGAATTACTAGGTATAATTAACTTCGAACCCTGACCAATAGGTCAAATATACTAATAAGGCATTTTAGGCTGTATATGCGACGTAATTATTTCTTATACGGGGACCATGAAGTCAGGGACTTAATGGTTAAAAATAAGTCTAAATATTAGGTAAAATTAACTTCAAACTCTGACCAATAGGTCAAATGTACTAATAAGACATTTTAGGTGTATTTGCGACGTAATTATTTCTTATACGCAGACCTTTAGGTCGTCGATTTTATGTCGATTTAGATACTAATTTTAGGTAAATGTTACTTAAAATAGATACCAAATTGCGACCATATAGTTAAAAACACTTGTAAAGTACTATCAATACCATAAGGTTGTGCCGCCATTTTCTTTCATTATAACGGGATGCAAAATATGAAATTGCATAATTTAAGTTGTTATATCTTGAATGGTGCCATCGCACGGTACTTCATATTGCTAATATTCAAAATAAAACAATATTTTTGATCGAGTCAATACACTCACACACACAAATATTCAATTACAAGCAAATATATGCATTTTGATTTTATAAAATATTGAAAACTTAAATATTTCAAGAGCCCATCGATAGTTTTGTATGTAAACCTAACTTACTGCACGAAAAAAATTTCTGCGCACTAGATTTCATCGTTCTTCATCTGCGTAATCGGCCGAAGTAAATTATTTTACATGACTTAGTGGCCGCCATTATCATTGCAAAACTTCAAGTTGTTTTCTTGTCAGACATTTTGTTTCTGAGTGAAAAGAATATATAAGCGTAATGTTTGTGTCTCTTTTTCTCATCATCGCGTCTCATCTAAACATTGCCTCGCAGAGTAATTATATGGTAAAAAATATGTCACCACCACGTCTAAAGGTGGTAAAGATTACCAAATTAGTACATTTTAACTACGCGGCACGTCGTGGCGACGTCGAATCCACGTCGGAAACATGACCTAATGTTGACCTAATGGTTGTAATCACCAAATTGCCGTCAATAAATACGTCGCCGGCACGTGCTTTTTTTCCCCATTTATGTCGACTCGACGTCGACTCGACGTCGATTCGAGGTGCCTCATTTTGGTCACCTAAATTGTGCGACCTAAAATAGGTGCCTTTCTCGGAATATTGACCAAAAATGTTTGCTGGGGTGATACTACATATAAGCAAATAGTCAAGAGAGAGTGATCGTAGACGACATTTGAAGGCTAAGAAAAAATCGTGCCCTCGAATTTGGCAGCTGAAGCCTGAAGTATATGGCGGTGCGCTGTACAGTGTACGGTGCCATATTTATGTTTTGTACGTAACGTGGTATTGGCAAGGTGCGAAGTAGGTGGAGGGGGAAGTGGCGCTGATAGTCACAAACACAGGTAATCTTATGGAATGTCCGACATTAGTACTAGTGGCAGCCGCTTGAACTAATTTTACTCCATAAGATTTAACGTAGAAAGTCCGACAAAATTAGGGCAGCACCAGTCGTGCACCTAGCGAATAACTGAATAATCAAACGTCAACTTTTGACAGCAGATAGTACCTATAGCGAAACACAAAGCGAGTTTGTTTTACAAAAAATCATTTTTGCTATAATAAGATTTCATTTAATTTAGATTATTTTAGATACTACATATTAGGTATCCGGCTTATCAAATGGCATCCGGAAAACTTGTCCCTCCGTATGAACTGCGGTATGTGGTGCAAGCAAGAAATGGCTGGGCAGGTACATATTTTCCCAACATCACTAAACTTAATGCGATTCTGTTGATGTCCATTTAAGAAGTTCCTTCGCTGCAAGTCTCGTCGTTTATTTTTTTGCGTCTAACTCTGCAAGGAAAGTTGCATCGCCTTAAACAAGCGAAGTCAACACTTATCAGGCGATCTCGTTATTGAAAGAAATCACTGTCTTCCCACTAACATACCTTGAACGTATTCAATTAGTGCCATTTTTATCTCATACGGGTAGGTACCGCGTTATATCCATAAACCTAAACTTGTTTTGATCACAAACGTTCACTAAGTCCGCATCATCGACCTTAATGTAACAAAACATCATTAGGTACTACTTTTAATAAATAAATAAAATAAATAAAAATAAAAATCATTTATTTCGGACCACAAAAAATCCATAATATGTTAGTCGAACATGTACATGCAGGAGCTTGTAAATTAGACTATGTTAGTGCTTAAAATTAACTTATTACCCTATCTACCTACTACATTTCATAGGGAGCTAAGGAATGGTGCAGGTTCGACCAGTGCTGCATATAGCTACTATCGAGCCTACCCGCTATCACACTCAGGATACTGTTGCTACTGTCCAGCACTCTGCGACGCGTCGCGGCGGCACGCTTTCTTATCTTATAAAAAGGTACACCAAACAGGTATCGGTGTACAAATTTCAATAGTCTACATATACTATAACGTCTATAACTGTTTTTTTTTTCATTGCATGTACTTAAATGATTGTTACTTATGACCCGTGATGTTAGTAATGTGATAATTATTGTGTACAAAAGGCATACATACCTACCAGTACCAAGTAACAGTTTTTGTCATTATTTGCCCGGGTTTAGATGAATTACACTCGTCTATTTACTCGTAAGATCTCTCCGCGGACCCCGCGCAAGATAAGCCGAGGCTGCGGTCGCGACCACATCCTGCGGCACACGTGCACGTCTCCTAAACTTAATTTCCAGTGTTTATTGGCAAAGGTCGGTGTGGAGGAATGTGGCACATTCTCAGACGAGGTCCCGGTGGCGCAGGTTATCGTGCGCCGCGTTATCGGCGCTCCCGGCGCACATACTGCGACCATTACTCAGCGAGGGACAAAGCTCTGATACCGCGCCCATTGTCTACCGACCCATCAGGCGCCATCGCCGCCGCCTACTCATTTATGATGATGAAAACTTCTACTGCCAAGAAAATTATTGGAGTCCAATTTGCAACCACATTCCCAATCTAACCAGAACTTGCCACATGTAAATTAAGTAGTGGATCTAAACAGTTACGTAGGAGGAATCATCGTGGGTAGTACATAAGCGTCTGTAATACTGGTCCCACCTGGTGCCTTAGTGTCATTTTAGATGTTTACTGTTCTATGCCACCGGGTAAATTACACAGCTGCGCGAACATTTTGTATGTTTTCGATTCCAGTTACAAAATCGTGCTTGTCAGATATACGAACAAAAGGCATTATGTAAATTATTAACGGCTATGTCTCATGTCTCTAGTACTTAAACTCGTGACGTGACGACTTTAAAAATGACAAATCGGATCTACTTATTGACTTTTGGACAAAAATGAATTATAAATTTATAAATATCATTTAACCGAAACCAGACAATGCCTAAAACTTTTAATGCCTAATGTTCTAAAAGCTAAATCTTTGCATCTGCACTAACAGCTAGTCAAGCGTGACCGAAAAAAGAATGTGACCACGTAAGTATCTCACTTTAATTTAAATTCCGACTCAACCCAGAAAATTACAACGACATCAAGTGACTAATCAAAAATCACCTCATTAACAAATCTTGGGAAACTACATAGCATTGTGAATGCTTTTAAAACACAACAAAAAAACAGACGTTTCTTCAATATAAAAATGCACCTGAGAATGAAGGCGGGACCACTTGACTAATATGTCGATTATTACAAATCACGACCCTTCAAATATTCCCATTAGTTCGGGCTACATTGCCAAGTAGGTAAGAACATTGGTATGAGGATGCCGCGGTGGAGGTGTACTGGAAGTTGTACAAAAGTTGTGAGTAGCCGGGCGCGCGTTGAGTCACGTAAGGACGTCTCAGGTAGTGGTTATAATTCGTTTAGTCCAGAGTGCGCCCACATTTTTTCCCCGGTCGGCCACACAGGTGCGCCACTCATCTAATTGACTATTCCGAGGCGCGGAGTGCGCGGGGCTTGATGGCCCTTTGTTGCACGGATTTTGTGACAGGACTTCCTAATATGTCCACTATTTATTTGGGAATAGATTTCGAATGTTTGGATTTTATCAACTAAATGAATTTAAATCTGTTGATAATCGGCTTGTTTGTTAATTAATCTCGTTTATATTCAGTAGTCAAGTTAGGAATCCGCATTAGACTGTGTTTTCTTGGAAGCATAGCTGATATAAACAATAAACACATTCAATCATGAATTCTAATAATGTATTATCACCACCAAATCGCGGATGTCGGTGCGCGGTCGCGGTCATGCTGGACGGTCTCTTTAATTGGGTTCGATTCGTTAACCCGGCTCGTTAATTGGCACATGGCGTCTGTATCGCAGACATTTGTTTTATTGCTAGAAGCCTCATGATGTCAGAACGGATAAATTATTTAGTTGATCCATCTGAGCACTTGTCATTACATATATGTAGGAAGTGGATATAAAAGAAACTCACTTTTAAACTGAATTTACTGTATTTTAGCAAACAAATTAACATTAATCACAACAGCACGTCTTTTCAGGTTAGCTCTCAGAAATCTCTAATGGCGGACTCCCTCATGCTATCCCTTTCATACTATCTTTATTCTATCTCATTCACTCTCAATACGTCATTCATACGTTCCATTACATATATGTAGGTATGTATACTATGTATATTGTAATACGGGCTTAATTTGGCTTCGGGTGGTCGTGGAAGTGTGGAAGGCGAACGTTATCAAAAAGCCAAAGCGGAAGTGAGCTAGCTTGCATGCATTGGGCTTTCGTACGCAAAGGTTGGAGAGGTTGGTACTATAGATTAAGTATAGAATAAATACATATATATGTTATATACCCTTTTTGTGAACGAGTACATATATAGAATGGTCAGACAAAATAAGACCCGTATTTAAATATATGTATAAGCAACACAATTAAACATGTATACCTACTGTAACCCTCCCCGGGCCGGTCCCGACGCATAAGTTTCCATCACGCTTGCTGCCGTCCAGGGTTGAATTGAGATGGATTAGTCTCTGCATTAGCAAAACCCCGGGGTCAAGGCCGGTATTAGAATAAAATATGGTGGTCACATAAATCTTCATAGCTATGCAAATGATATTGAAAATAATCATAAAACTTTTTGCACGTGGTAGGTAATAGGTACCTACATTGATTTGTAGAATAAATACTTCGCCAAATCCCTATTAGCTTGTCAATCATTCGCAAGGCGGTGCGTTGCGTTTAAGTTTTTGCTGCCTTTATGAGGTATTGTTTGCGCAGACATCAAGATCACTCGCGACTCGCGAGCGCCTATAAATCACACCGCCCGATAGGGACCTACTTGATAAGCGCTTTTGGCTTTACGATCGATACAAGATTTTGTTAAATGTCATGTCGATTAGACTTGCACGCTGTGAGTCTTTTCCCCTATCGCAATTGAACCATTAGGTACCTATAGTACTACATATAAACCCGAGTAGCTCCTAAAACCAATGCTAATGTACGCACGTAGGTGACGGGAAGCATTTACTGATTGGGCAACGCAATGGCAACAGTGGTGGTCAATCAATAGAACCAGAGGCGCCATTTTGAATAGAAGCCGAAGGCTCTGTTGACGGGAGGTCCGTTCCGACATCCGGCGCCGGCATTTACATACAACGCGACCAGAATCACCTAAACCAATTACGTTTATTCATTGGTACAAAGCAATTGGAAAAATGATACACGTTATATCGCAGAACTTACGAGCGTTTTAAGCTGGATATCTCAGGATAAACGACCACAACTCAGGGTCGATCGCATGTTTCAGCGTCATGAATTGTTAATCCAATGACAATTGCACATCGTTAACATTTCCTTCGGAGGTCGCAATTATTTGCATTTTGTTCATTAAATCGCACGAGCGGAGGCTCGCGACAGGTGGCCCCGCACGTGTCGCCGCCAATAAAACGCAATGAATGTCAAATGTCGTCTCCCGCCACCTCGCGCGAACGCATGCTCACTCGCGACCTTCTGTGACAACCCTAAAATGCAATTCCCATTGCCCTCCGCACTACATACGTCATTTCTAGATCACACAACCCCGAGATACTTTCTGATTCCATATCATTAAGATATTTATTGGTGATGCAAGTCGCTGTTTAATTTTAACGGCTGGGCGGGGGTCGTAAAGGCGAGTTTCGGTCGACGGCGGGGCGCGCCCTCGCGATGCCCTGACTTTTCATTATCGAGATGTTTTATTAAAGGAGGGCTGATGTACGCGGTCCCGCTGCGAAAGTGATAGGGCTGCCTACCTACAGAAATATAAACTTTATGAAAATATTTTTTTACTGTGTTTGGATTGGACTGTTTGGAGATTGCGGTAATCGCTTCCTTAATGTTTCATAGTATCGTAGAAATAATGTATATATCGTAGATATATAAATTATTGGTAAAGAAATAAAGAATTTTGTTGATCCATCACTATTTTTAAGTCTTTGTTTTATATTAATGTAACCACGAATTATGTGTTTTTAAATAAATTATGTTTATGTTTTATTGTATAAATTGTATTCCACAAACTGAAATAAGTATAAAAACAGCCAAGTTCGTTCAGGCCACGCAAAAATGAAGGGTTACCTTACGATCTTTTAATAAAAAGAGATTTTTTTGGACAAAATGGCTATGTATATGGCTATTATTAAGCAATACTTAATTTTTGTAGGCCTGGTTCAAAAGCTCAAAGAGCACATTTTTTTGGAGCGATTGGTTTCAAAAGTAGGTATTGACTTAATAAAAAACTTTTTTGAAAACCTTAAAGTTATTTTAAAAAACCGATGGAATGAGGTGCTACACGTTGATACTTTACACATACATACTTATAGAGGATTATTGACAAGCGCTAGAGTCTGGAATGTACGGGGCCCAATACAATCCACGCACGGACTCTATACAAAAAAAATTGTGTTCAGCGCTTTAAATATTTCACAATACGCATATCTAGGTGTCAGCCCTACAGCGGATCGACTAGCCGAATATTGAGTTACCAGTAGACGGGGTGTGGGTGGAATGTTTATACTGGGATTTAGGGCCGGGTATTGCATTCCGCTAGTTGGAGCCCGACTCACGCTGAGCGAATCTGCATCTAAGCTTTGTATTTGAGCCAGAATTAGGCATAACATAGGTATATATTATAAACGCAGGGTAAACCTAACCTAACGCTAATTACCTAAGTAAAACGTGTAATTCAGGGCTTATTTCTTCATAAAGTTTCTTAGGCAGTTTTCGCTTGTCGAATAAGGCTCCTGATGATGGAGCGTTTGCAGCGTTGTTGCAGCGGCGAAATTGGTCGTTTTCTATCTTCTAGATATAATGTGACGGATTCAACGGTCTAATCGTGACAATAAAGTGGCAATGCGGGCATTAATGCAACGATAACAATGCAATTTACCAATTAGCAATGCATTTCCCGCAGCCTAAACAATATAAAATATTAAACGTTAACATATGTGGGAAGACCATAAGTGTAGCGATTCCCTTTCGTCCATAATGTCGATAATGATTATGTTATGTGTCACTCTAACGAAACGAATGTGATCGACAATATCCCGTTTCTTATACGAAGGATTATGTAATTATTCTTCATAGTTAGGTATAAGAGGATGTTTGGGCAGTGGGACGGCGACACTGCCCGCGCTGACGCACTGGCGGTGGCGGCGCATCAACTCCAACTATAAACACAGTCGTGTTATAACGTCGCTGTATTCTTCGAAGCTCGTTTGGCAAAACATTAGACAATGGCCGTGCCACGCGCCGAATCCAAACAATCGTGAGTCAGTTTTCACCCACGACGGACACGCGGACAGCCGCTCACTCACGACTTCACTGTATTGCTTATCGATATGAAATCTATGGCGCAGATAGCTATGCAAATTGTGACACGGACAGATGAATAACCCGGTTGAAATAGAACCCATTGTTCAGCTGCGTAAGCTACGCAGGTTTTACGTGCGAGTACTTACCTACAGCACACAATAAGCTCAAAAGAGACGGAAAGTAAATCCTACATAGTTTTCTTAAGCCGATAGCGGATTAAACCTATAACGTAGGTAACAGTACTTAGTAACTATAATTATGTAATATACCTACTTATATTAAATAATTTTAGTTAGATACTTACTGACATTTCGTAAGCTTAAAAACACATCTGAAAATTATCTATATACGAGTATGTAGGTAGATTGATCCATAATTTAGGTAGATTGTTCCATAATTAGCACCAAGTCAAGCGCGAGAATATCGTTTACTGGTTGAATAATCGAAAAAAGAGACCAGACAAGACCGTTAGCAGATTAAAGTAAGTTACTAAAATAAATATGGTCCTTAAACATTAACTTGAGGTCGTATTATTGTGATATCGTCGCGTGTTACGCGACACTAAAGACCACGAGACTTCTTGCGGCCTCCGCACTGCCCACCGCGCATCTCGTCTCGCCCTCGCCTCCCCTTCGAGTACATAGGGCACAAAGTCCTCATGTCAGCGCCGCGCCGACTTGAGGAGTCAGAAAAGCTTACCGTGGCTGATTACTTTCATTGTGTCTTGAGGGTGCATAAATAAATTCTTGGTAGGTCGTTACTTTTAGTTTTAACGATCAAAGTCAAACAATTTAAAGCTTCTACAATTTAATTAAAATTTCTTGAAACTGACTACCTAACTATAGCAAGTGTGTAAGTACCTACACCTACAGCATATTTTGAGATATGTATATAGTTAAGTACGAAAGTTGAACAAAAATAACTTAAATAACAATTTAGCTATAAATGATATGGTACAAAACAAACTAAGTATACCCAAGTTAACTTACCCGAAATAAAGTTTCTTAGGTATTCAAAGTAACTTTTAACGAGTTATTACCTGAATCTCGACATTTAGAATCTGTTCGCGTGCTAAAACCAAGATACCACCACACTTAATTTAAAAGGCGATAATGTAATGTATAGTATTCGTACCTTGATGAAGTAAAATATCGAGAGCGGCTACCGTGGCCGAACCTCTACTACCGGCTACGAAGTCGCACGGCGACTGCTGATTTCAAAGTTTAAATGTAATTATACTAATAACCATGCATCCTGAATACGTATAGTATGTTGCAGTGAAATCCTAATGTTCCTGAGATGTTGTGCTTCGGATTTATTAATATTTTTTAAAACCCTAGTAGAATCTGACTTGTCAAGCCTATTGTTATTAAGTAGCCTGGGTAAACCCTATTTAATGTGTTAATAAGGGCTAAATCAGTATTAATATACATACCTGTAATAATGAACAAATATATGGTGCTTATATGTTGTCGTTGAGTCTCTTCGTTTGTCGAATTGTCACACACAGACAGTGGCGTAGCTAGGCGTGGGCGAAGTGGGCCGTCGTCGCCCACGGCCTCGCGCCCCAAGAAGGGCCTCGCGCGAGGCCCCTTCGGGCACAGTGAAAGAAAAGGGCCTCGCAAGGGCTAGATTTGTTCACGCTACGCCACTGCTCACAGAGTCCTCTGTCTAGACAAAAGGTAGCGCTCGGCACCGGCAGGCAGCGCCGCTGATGTGGCTGATAACGCACGATCTATGCTCGCGCGCCGGCTATTTACGGCCACTACCATGCAGCCAGCCAGTGCCACCTCCGCCCACGCACTACACTACCCATGTTGACACCTCAACCAGCAAAACATACGTAGTTAAGAAACATTTAAAAACGACTACCTAACTAACTCAAGTCTTAACTTCGTCCGATAATCAAATATGGTCATTCAAAGTGATTTGAAATGCGATCGATAAAAACTAATAAGCAAGCACTGGCATGCCGCAGGGCAGACAGATGGCGGGCCGGGCGGGTGGTTTCTAGCGCAACTCCTTACAGATCCGAGTTGATAGCATCTAGCATCGCCACCGGTGTTGCGCGCTAATTGCGCGATCACTAGCGCCCGCGCACCCGCCGATTAACTATTTATTGACTACAACTTAGTCGCACCATTTAACATTGATATCTAAACGCAATATACATTAAAAATTAGTCAAATTACTCAATATTAGTGCTTAGTTCGATCAATCTCAGTTCGAGAGTATTTAAAACAGCGATCCGCCTGCTATCCCTTTCGTATAGGTTTTTGAATAAGTGAGTTAACCATGAGAAAATCAGTATCGACCCGTACAAAACACATACGTCATATATACAGTACCTATACATAATTTGCTCACCGCCTCACTCACGTTTGCTAACGATTTTAACAACGGCGATATATTCAGCATATGAGTGCTAATATTTTTAGTTTTCTGACGTCCTCAACTCCTCATAACTTTTAGAATCAGGAGTAGTGTGATAAGATAAGTTGTTGATCAATGAAACGCTAAAAGTTCAATCCTTTCTATCTCTGGTGTTTTTAAAGTTACGAGTGTGACATTTCGCATGAAGATAAACAATTTAGTTGGCCATCGTATGGCATTCAAGGTTTCTACTTATCTTTAACAGTTTCTGTATTGTAAACCTTTTTTTTTTTAAAATGAGTTTTGTTTCATTGTGTACTTGTGCATGTTTTCAATGAAACACTCTAATTTTTATAGTGAAACAGATGTAATATATATAGTCTACCATGAAACATCCTTAATAAACATTGAAACGTTGTAATAAATAAGTTACATTAATACATACATCCTTTCAATCAATGAGAAAGGAAAGGAGAAAATAATGGTAGGCTGAAATTTGTTATTTAAAAGGTTTCCGAAATATGGAATCGTTTATAATATTGCTGAAATATCTAAAAGCGAATGACTTGTTTCATTGTACGCACACCTGAGTTTCATTGTGAATCGAAAATCTGGTCAGCACTTACGGCATGCTGCGAGAAAGGCGCCTTTTATGTCCACGGAGCATGATTGCCAACTAGGTGGACGCGGAAGGGTTTTAAGCATCTCCATACACTTTCTTGCAACATTGTTTTTATAAACGACTGTTTCAATGTTAGACATGTGACCTTAACCTTGCCATCAATGAAACATTCAACATATAAACTATCCTATCTCAGCGATTTCTAAAGTTAAGTATCTTATATTTTGTCATATGATAGACAAATTATTATCCATTTTCATGGTATTTTAGTTTCACAAATTTCGCACATAGTCTTTAATTAATTAAAAAAATAATGAGTTTGTTTCATTATGTACTAATACTGGTGTTCAGTGAACATCATGTTTCATTGTTTACTACATAAAAATGTTTCATTGTGATACTAGGGGGTGTTTTTTGAAACAATTAAAAAAAACTGCACCAAAGAGTGAAAGAAATTTAAAAATATTTAGCTCCAAATAAACTTTAATACACATAGAACACAACAAAAAATTAAATAACGCCAAACTAGACTCTATATCTTGGTAAAAAATTGCGAAACATAAATGAAAAATATTACTTTTGTCGCACGAATTCACAATAACGCTCGTAGCAACGTGCTCCTTCTCCGAGGCGCACTCGCGTATTGGGGGTCCCTGAGCCTGCCCTTGCTTGACAGACGGCACTAGCTGATAACACCTAGTTCCCGAGATATCGCAAAGTTTCACTGTGTACGATTGTTTCAATGTTGGACAAGTGACCCTACTGATATGATATCCTTTTCTTCTTGTTAACGATCGTTTTTCTTGCTTGCATGAACTCCTTGGATATGATCTCGTCTTGCGCATTGTTGTCATTTATCACTTTTATCAGATGAGTTTTTCTCTTTTAAACGAGAATAAAAATATTTTAATCGCGAATGTATTTTTTGTTACAATCGTAGAAGTCGAAAATAGTTACGTAGCCTTTTTTCAACTCAAAGTTTAGCGATTTTTTTGACAGCGAGTGAATTTATGTAAAAGTTTTATTTATGGAGCTATATTTATCTGGGATCTGGGTAACTTTTATAAAAGGAGTTCCATTCCTAAGTTACTTTTTAATAAGTATGTAGGTATATAATATATGCAAAGATGAATGGATTTCACTGGGTTAATTAATAAAGAGATTTCCAATGAAATGCTTTAGCCGAGAAAAGGGTTATCGGGTGTTATTGTCGGGAACCTACTGTATTTAAAAGATTAGTCTTTAACAGTAACATATTCTTACAATTTCGGTGGGTAGGTTTTACGTATTGTAAGTAGGCTCGTATTTTACGTAGGATTCCAAAGTTGCTTCAATCGTTTTCTATAACCTTATGCTATACGTGACCTTACCTATAAAGGTTACAATCAGTATAAACAGTTTAGAGTGCAACGTTCTTGGTTCTGACGCAGATCGCCGCCGATCAGCTGCGATTCGCATTCGAATTCGATTCCCCCTGAATTCGCACCGATTATGCTGTCCTTTGCTTACAGTATCGGCGCAAGTGAAATGGCACAGCAATGTCGTGAGTGTCGAGATTCGAGGGCCTCGGAGAGGCGGCGCGGATCGGGAAGCCGATCGGAATACTCAGGTGTGCGCCCGCGCGGCCGTCTCGTCTCGGATACATTGTTAGCCGCGCGGCGCAGCCCAGAAAATAGAATTAAATAAAAGACGACTCACAATGCCGCAAAGCCCTTTCAAAACTTACACAAATAAATAGTGGAATTTTAATTCTCACAGAAACAGTCTTCAGGTGTACGGCCACTTTACTAATAGAGGCGAGAGGCGCAACAATGGCGACAACAGAAGAAAAGGCCAAGTGCGTATGCAATCACGTACACTAAAAGGTTCCGTACACCTTCATATGAAGCGAAAGAATAAAAAAACGCACAAGTAGAAGAGCGTAGCGTAGGTAGGTATCTTCACAGTAAGTACTTACCTAAGTACAAGTCTTGTTTTAAGTTTATTAAATTATACGTAGGTTTGTTAGTCTATAAGGTATATGAAATATGGACCTGAATTAAATTACTAAATATATACAACCAACATGTAACAATATGTACAACCGATAAAGTTTAAAAGAGTTGTCGTGTCACATATTCATAGTAATATATGTTTTCAATAATTCTAAGATTGCGTTTGGGAGTTAGACGGAGGATAGATTTATTATTTTTGGATTAGGTATATTTAAAAAAATAATTACAAAAAAGTACCAAGGCGTTGATCAAAGCCTTACATTACATCCTGGTATCTAAGTATATTCCAATTTTCATTTTTATAATCATCTATATTTTCTGAGAAAAATACCTGTGATATACGAACAGACAGATATATAATACGAAACTGAAAGGGTTTTTGCCATTTTGGCCACGGCACCCTAAAAATAAAAAGGGTAGGTACCTATCAACTTTAGCGTCGGATTTTTAAAGGATCATCTCATTGAACCGAGTAAGGTGCCGCCGACACAGTCCGCAAAACGATAATGATATGAAGATAGGCAGGATTTTGTGGATAAACCATTTTGTGAGGAATGAAGACCTTTATTTTATTAGAAGTTCGGGTCGAAAATGTACAATAAAGTATTAATATCTGGGGGACCGATCTTTGCTCGGAAAACATATAAAAACTCGAAAATGTATGTTTTCCCAGAGACAAGACCTAGTTAAATAGATCGATTTTTCGCCCTCGAAAACCATATAGCAAATTTCATCGAAATCGTTAGAGCCGTTTAGATTAGATAGATAGATATAATTTTATTATTGTTTTGTATTATTGTTTAATTATGTTTTTTAATAAATCGGTAACGGTAAGTGCCTACCTACATAGGTATAGGTACCTAATATAATAAAAATGATGATGATGATGATGAATAGTAAAAAATCCACGATAGCCTTTTAATAAAAAAATTAAAAAAACTCAATGCCACCAATTGAGTTTTTTTAATTTTTTTATTAAAAGGCTACCGTAGATTTTTTACTATTATTTTGTTTAACTTTCCGTTCAAAACATAAAACAAAACTGAGATATAGTGGTTGGATAGAGGAGATAGAAACAAACAGGAGAAATAAAACTTCAAAAGTATTCACGCCCAACGTCAGCGTCATCTAGTGGTACGGATTGAAGACTGTATGAATTGATTTAAGCGCCATCTAGTTAAAATAAAGAAAGCTCCACTTTTGCTTAATGTAAGCGCCATCTAGCGATTAGTAGCATAGGTTCATACAATACTACCATTGTAGTAATGCTCTCATTGGTTTGCCTACTCGCCACAAGGTGGTGCTATTATAAAAACTAAATAGTAGATTATGGTTATAAAATGGCAACACCATAGGTATAAAACCAGACGCCATGATGGAAAATGCTTCTTTTTCATTGGTCGGTTTTATGGAGATACACCGTGAATCAATGGCACTTGTGCCGGCCGCCATCTTGCGGTCGTGTGAGAGGAGGAGAGGAGGCGCCGGCAAGTTACAAAAATATATCAAGCCGCATTGCGGCAATCAACCGTCAATAAATACAGGTAATTACACAAATCATATTACTATACACATGTGTTGTGTTTGTAACTATTATTTGCACTTGGTATCTCCACGCTAGATCTGTATCATTCGTGGTCGTTTATAGGGTGCAATATTAAATATGCTCACCCATTCGAAAACACAAGATTCTCTCTGTTTTCGTCAGTTACGAGCTTAACATTAAATTTATTATACTTATTCCTTATTCCACTAGGGGTTACTCGTGTTTGACAGGACTCGCAGGACATTGCTCAAGTGACCGTTTTTGTTTCAGGTTGAATTGAATGATTCAAAATGTATTTGTATAATTTGACTCTACAAGGCTCTACAGCCATTACCCATGCGGTTCACGGCAATTTCTCCGGGACGAAACAGCAAGAGATAGTAATATCTCGCGGGAAGATCTTGGAAATGTTACGACCGGATCCCAACACCGGTAAAGTGCATACACTGCTGAAAGTGGAGATTTTCGGCATTATCCGTTCGATGATGTCATTTCGGCTCACTGGCGGCACTAAAGGTAAGTGAACTTTTTAACACGTGTATTTATTGAGGTCACTAACAGATTAGATCCACAATCGTTTATAGGTTAAGTAGGGTTATCATTTGACCATGTGGTTCTTAAACTCATTTTTTATTGACTGTCATTAAACTGCGGAAGTTAAGCCCCGTTTAGACGGTTCAAGAACTTGCATGCGACTTTCATTACATATTGTGGTATTTGGTCGATCAACTGAATTCATTGTACTCTGTAGTTAGCCATGTATCGAATATTGCATGCAAGTTCTTGTCTGAATGGGGCTTTAGAATTATGTAATCAGTATATGTACTTTATTCGGTAATTACTACATAGTATAAAACAAAGTTGCATCCCGCTGTCTGTATGTATGCTTAGATCTTTAAAACTACGCAACGGATTTTGATGCGTTTTTTTTTAAATAGAGTGATTCAAGAGGAAGGTTTATGTATAATTTGTTAACCCGTGCGAAGCCGGGGCGGGTCGCTAGTATCATTGAAAATGGAGGTTAGGTACATTAACTTGCATCGTCTTGCTCCATCTTTCTACAATACGAAGGAATGGGATAACTAGATGCAGAGATTATATGCCATCGCGTCGCTCTTGGCAATCTCTATGATGGCTGGGATGTTCGTTGTATTGGCACATTTCTCTGCTAACAAAAATATATCTTACCATTTTCTTTACCTTACTTAATCCTATGGTCCTTTGCAGATTATATTGTCATTGGATCTGACTCTGGGCGTATCGTCATCCTGGAATATATTCCAGCTAAGAACATCCTTGAAAAAGTCCACCAAGAAACCTTTGGCAAATCTGGATGTCGCAGAATAGTTCCTGGACAGTACTTGGCTATTGATCCGAAAGGCAGAGCGGTTATGATTGGAGCCATTGAAAAGCAGAAACTGGTGTACATATTGAACAGAGATGCTGAAGCGAGGTTGACCATCTCTTCTCCATTGGAAGCGCACAAGTCCAACACACTGGTGTATCATATGGTTGGAGTGGACGTGGGCTTTGAGAATCCCATGTTTGCTTGCCTTGAGATTGATTATGAAGAAGCTGACTCTGACCCTACAGGTAATAATTACTGATTTTTTTTTGTGGCAATACATACAATTATTAATATTGTAACTGAAGTGTCAGTATCATAGTTAATTTTCTCATAATTTTGTGAATTACATTGGGCAACTTTGAAGTGATTATTTTGAGGTCCGTGTTTCCGATTGATAGTGACGCTAGATCCTCCTTTTTATGATTCTCTTTAACTTATTTTCCATGGCCAACTTTGAAACATGTTAGATTATTAATACAAAAATTGTTTACAGGTGAAGCGGCACAAAAAACTCAGCAGACATTAACATTCTATGAATTAGATTTAGGCCTGAACCATGTCGTTAGAAAGTACTCTGAGCCTCTAGAGGAGCACGCCAACTTCCTTATTACAGTGCCTGGTGGCAATGATGGACCGTCTGGAGTACTCATTTGCTCTGAGAACTACTTAACATACAAGAATTTGGGAGACCAACATGATATTCGGTGCCCTATTCCTCGCCGCCGAAATGATTTGGATGACCCTGAGAGAGGCATGATCTTTGTATGTTCAGCCACACACAAGACAAAATCAATGTTCTTCTTTTTGGCACAAACCGAGCAAGGAGACATTTTTAAGATAACCATTGAAACAGATGATGATATGGTGACGGAAATAAAACTGAAATACTTTGACACTGTTCCAGTAGCCACTTCTATGTGCGTCTTGAAAACTGGATTCCTCTTTGTGGCCTGTGAATTTGGCAACCAGTAAGTAACTAATTTATTTTGACATGCATTTTGTATGCATGTGGAACCTGTGAAATGGAACTGTTCCATTCTCACATATTTATGTAAACATGCTATAGTAAAGATTCCCTGAACCAAGGTCCTACCCTTTTATGTGGGGTAATGCACACTGATAGTGGACTTACAATTTAATTCAGTTAAATCTTTATTGAAAAAATTTAATGAAATGACTTGTGATTAATTTTTTAATGTTTCATTGCAGTTATTTGTACCAGATTGCTCACTTGGGTGATGAGGATGATGAGCCAGAGTTCAGTTCAGCAATGCCTTTGGAGGAAGGAGACACATTTTTCTTTGCCCCAAGGCCTCTCCGGAACTTGGTGCTTGTGGATGAGCTCGACTCACTCTCTCCTATATTAGGTAAAATTTTAATTAACGTATTAAATGATCTTGAAGTACTACAACCACCAAGAAATGGCCAAAATTATCTGTGATGTAAACTATTATCGCTCCGTGTTTCATCTGAAAAACATTGACGAATACTTAACCAGATCTGAGATAACTTTAAGAACTAATTTATTTCATTGAGTGTACCATTGTTTTACACCGTTCTTGATTAACATTTAAACTTGTTTCGTTTATTTTAGCATGTCATGTAGCTGACTTGGCCGGGGAAGACACACCTCAAGTTTACTTAGCATGTGGTCGTGGACCTAGGTCATCCATTAGAGCCTTAAGACATGGTTTGGAAGTGGCAGAAATGGCTGTGTCTGAGCTTCCAGGATCTCCTAATGCAGTATGGACAGTTAGGAGACATAAAGATGGTAAGATTTAATTTTCAGCATATGCAAATTTGAATTTGTTGGTAACAATAAACGAAGTAATAACAAAGATTGATGTGCATACCCCTATGAGAGACAAAAATTATAAATTAAAGGTTTTCTTCTAAATGTTCACCAAAAGTAGTCTACAAAGGAGCTTAATGATTATATCATTTGGTCCGTGTTACTGATAAACCGTGACGCTACCCAATAACCACTTATGAATGCTCCTTTTTTCAAACAAAATACTAATAAAACCCTGGTTGTTTGTCATACATAAACACCAGTGGTTTTTCTTTTCAGAATCTACTTACGGGCGATGAACATTGAGATGGTCTCACCAGACGCACAGGTAGGCATCGGGCGCTCCAATTAACTTCATCGGGGCTGCCATCACATGAAGAATGATCAAACTGACGGCTACCCGTTACAATTTTATCACCTGCTTTTCTCTTGGTTGCAGAGGAATATGATTCATACATCATTGTGTCATTCGTGAACGCCACACTGGTGCTCTCTATTGGCGAGACTGTCGAGGAAGTGACGGACTCGGGCTTCTTAGGCACGACGCCGACCCTGAGCTGCCACGCGCTCGGGAACGACGCTCTGGTGCAAGTGTACCCGGATGGCATCCGGCATATTCGCGCCGACAAGCGCGTCAACGAATGGAAGGCGCCTGGCAAAAAGACTATCGTAAAATGCGCAGTCAATCAGAGACAAGTAGTCATTGCTCTCACTGGTGGGGAACTGGTCTATTTTGAGATGGATCCGGTAAGTTAATTTAACTGTAGGATTATTTTTTTTAAACGACGTGTTTGCGCGGGCGTGCCTTCGGGTGTGGCCGCGTGAGGGTGGTGCGTAGCTGCCCCATGCAGTGATAAGCCCACAACGTCGAAAAGCATGTCAACTTCCCTTCGGGTTGAGGTTGGCACTCGGCATATTCCATAGCCAAGCTGGAGCCGTTCAGGCCGTGAAGGCGGCAAAACCATGCCGTGGACAAACATTCATTCATATACTTTTTCTAAATACTTAAGTTTAAAAATATAGTTGTTCATAATTAAGATGTCTTGTTTATATTACAGACTGGTCAATTAAATGAGTACACAGAAAGAAAAAAGCTGTCATCAGATGTGTCATGCATGGCTTTGGGCTCTGTAGCTACTGGAGAGCAAAGAGCTTGGTTCTTAGCAGTTGGACTCAATGACAACACTGTCAGAATCATCTCCTTGGACCCATCGGTAAGATCCTCAGCATGTCTATACATTATTTTATTTGTTTATGTCACATGATGATACCAGGACACCACTGATCGTTTGTGATTATAACAACCCAAAAATGCGTTATTCAATCAATTCTGAAAATTATTTCTTTCATGAAAGTTATTACCAGTGGTTGTAAGTGTTATAATGTTTATTTTACGTTTTTAGGACTGTTTAGCACCAAGGTCGATGCAAGCCTTACCTGCTGGCGCCGAGTCACTGTGCATAGTGGAACAACCATTTGAATCTGGCGCAAAATCTGCTTTACATCTCAACATTGGTTTAAGCAATGGTGTGTTACTGAGAACAACACTGGACTCTGTCAGTGGAGATCTAGCAGACACAAGAACAAGGTACCTATTTCTTTAATATGATATGATGAGTGCTAAGTGTAATGGAGATTTCCATGATGTAAATATTTACGCTCCGTGTTTCATCTGAAAAACATTGACGATTGCTTAACCAGATCTGATAACATTTAATTAAGAGATATAAAAACATCAAATAGAAATGTGTACAAATACTCTCCTTTTTTGTTACCAGGTACCTGGGCTCGAGGCCAGTTAAGCTATTTAAAGTGAGAGTACAAGCAGCCGAGGCAGTACTTGCCGTGTCATCGAGGACCTGGCTTGGCTATCATTACCAGAACCGTTTCCACCTGACGCCACTCTCTTACGAATGTCTTGAATATGCTGCAGGATTCAGTTCAGGTAGTCATTAATGTCAATTATTTTTTTATCTAATGAAGATGGATTTAATCGTGGCTTTTTCAGCGTACTCTAACGCAACTCTGTGGTGCACCATACGTATATCTTGTATAGTAGTCGGGATTTCGGGAACCATCATTAGGCTTATTAGCGATGGTCAATCTTGATGCATTACTATAGCTGGAGCGGCCATGTTTCAAATCCATCTTACACGACGTGTTTGCGCGGGCGTGCCTTCGGGCGTGCCTTCGGGCGTGGCCGCGTGAGTGTGGTGCGTAGCTGCCCCATGCAGTGATAAGCCCACAACGTCGAAAAGCATGTCAACTTCCCTTCGGGTTGAGGTTGGCACTCGGCATATTCCATAGCCAAGCTGGAGCCGATCAGGCCGTGAAGGCGGCAAAACCATGCCGTGGACATTTGCTTCATTCAATAATTAGTATTTTTATAGTTGTTACTTTGTTGACAATTACTCATAATTTTGATTTTCTTTGCAGAGCAATGCGCTGAAGGTATCGTAGCGATCTCATCCAATACTCTGAGAATCTTGGCGCTCGAAAAGTTAGGAGCGGTTTTCAATCAAACTTATCTACCACTGGAATACACGCCGAGAAAATTTGTCATCAACAGTGACAACAATCAAATTATTATTTTAGAGACTGATCACAATTCATACACAGAAGAAATGAAAAAACAAAGAAGGTAATAATACAGTCAATGTATTTTTATGTGCATTTAAATATTGAATGATGACAACATACACACAAAACCTAATTTAATTGAGGATACACCTGCAGTACTGACTTGTTTCAACTAGTAAAGCTGCAAAAATTAACACCGCATTAGTTCTAAAATATCTAATCATCATGCAGGGTTCAAATGGCTCAAGAAATGCGTGAAGCGGCGGCCGGCGGAGGCCCCGAGGAGCAGACGCTCGCTAACGAAATGGCCGACGCGTTCCTGTCCGACGTGTTACCTGAAAACGTTTTCTCGTCCCCAAAAGCCGGCGCAGGTAATTACGGAAAAAATATAGCATTTTCTCTGAATAATGGCCACATTCTCTGGGCAAGAGCAGATGATGTCTCGGAGCACGCTGACTCTAATCGGATGTGGCCATATTATATCCCAGCGTTAATCCCAGATGATCTTCCCACAAGTCATTTGATTCAAGCTAGGGAGACATTTGATCACATGATGAAATTTATTTACTTCTTAGTTTCGTCATAGAGAAAAAAATACATAGAGTGCTCACTCCATACATCAGTTTTAGTACCAAAAATACTAATTTAGCATCTAGTATAGAGTAGCGGAACTATCAGTACCGCTACTTGACAATAGATGTAGCACCGACCGGAAAGTCTTATGCTGTCGAGATAGACTTTCCGGTCGGTGCGACATCTATTGTCAAGTAGCAGTACCGATAGTTCCGCTACTCGATGCTAGATGTAGCCACTGAAATTAATAGTCTGAACTGATGTATGGAGTGATCACTCTTGTCTTACTTATTTCTCTATGGTTTCGTTAATATAAACGAGGGGCTCGTATTAAACGAAAACATGATCGTTGTAGGTATGTGGGCGTCTCAGATCCGCGTGGTGGACATGGGGTCGGGCGGCGCGGCGCCGGGCACGGTGGCGCGGCTGCCGCTGGAGCAGAACGAGGCGGCCGTGTCGCTGTGCGTGGTGCGCTGGGCCGCGCACGCCGAGCACGCGCAGCCGCACCTCGTGGTGGGCGTGGCCAAGGACCTGGTGCTGTCGCCGCGCGCCTGCTCCGAGGGCAGCCTGCACGTGTACAAGATGTACGCCGCCACCGGCAAGCTGGAGCTCGTGCACAAGACGCCCGTCGACGAGTACCCGGGCGCCCTCGCCGCCTTCAACGGCAAGCTGCTCGTCGGGGTCGGCCGCATGCTGCGCCTCTACGACATCGGCCGCAGGAAGCTCCTCCGCAAGTGCGAGAACCGACACATTCCCAATCTCGTAGCGGACATCATGACGATCGGCCAGAGAATCTTCGTCTGCGACGTCCAGGAGTCCGTGTTCTGTGTGAAGTACAAGAAGCGGGAGAATCAGTTGATCATATTCGCCGATGACACGAACCCGCGGTGGATCACCAGCAGCTGCCTGCTGGATTACGACACGATCGCGATGTCGGACAAGTTCGGCAACGTCGCCGTCGTCAGGCTGCCGCAGTCCGTGTCGGATGACGTTGACGAGGATCCCACGGGAAATAAGGCTCTTTGGGACAGAGGTAATTATAAACATATTATATGTATTTTTGTTTAATTTAAATCCAAATAGACTAAAATACAGAAAAGTTACTCATTCTCTAATAATGAACTAAATGATGATACTCAAATTTACACATGCTAGACTAATGAAATGCTATGATTCTACTTATCCGACTCTGACGCAAAACATCATTCATCAGCATATTTTTATACAAAATTGTATTACATATTCAATTCTCTTACAGGTCTTCTGAACGGAGCATCTCAAAAGGGAGAGATAGTCGTTAATTTCCATGTGGGTGAAACCGTAACGTCGCTGCAGCGAGCGACGCTGATCCCCGGCGGGTCGGAGGCGCTGCTGTACGCGACCATCAGCGGCTCGTTGGGAGTGCTGCTGCCATTCACCTCGCGGGAAGACCACGACTTCTTCCAGCACCTCGAGATGCACATGCGAAGTGAAAACTCTCCCATTTGCGGACGGGATCATCTCTCCTTTAGAAGTTATTATTACCCAGTAAAGGTGAGTTTATCTTTTGAGTAGTTCCTTAGACTAAATTTGTATCGAACTGGCAGAGAAGAGAGAGAGGTTAATTAATATCTTTACAAATACATTAAAAAATTTCGACCAAAGTTGCGGGAGAGTGCGGTGGAGAAACGTCCGCTCTTATAAGTGTGTATCTTCCTCTTTTCTTCGAGTCTTGTGAATTAAGAACTAAATATCTCTGAATCCACGGTTAGTCAGCAGATACCCACTTGGCGTGGGTACTTGTGTTACACTGTGGAGAGATCAAGGTCCTTGTGAGGCGACGCGCTGACTGGCCGTTATGGCGGTCTCGCGTGGCCAGCATGGACTGCACTCCTGAGAGTCGGGAACGTCGCTTTCGGCGCTCTCGTAGTATTTGGAATGAACATTTCACTAAATTTACCTTTATAGTTATATCTGCCGTTGAAACACACTTATATGATCGTATGTCCTTCTTTCCAGAATGTGATAGACGGTGACCTTTGCGAGCAGTTCAACTCGCTGGAGCCCTCGAAACAAAAGGCGATCGCAGGCGACCTGGAGCGAACGCCCGCTGAAGTCTCCAAGAAACTAGAAGATATTAGGACTAGATACGCGTTTTAAGTTATTTTTGATTGTGATTGCATTTCTAGATAAGAAATAAACTTAAGAATATTCCAATATTTTGTCTTCTAACCCCAAGTTAGTAATCCTAGAGTTACTTTCGCATGTATACATATATATTTATACTTAATATTATAAAATGAGAAAGTAACTGTCCGTCCTTTTCACGCTTGACACATTCACTGCCAAGAACACGTTTCATTTTGTACTGGAAACGAGGCGCCCGGCACCGAAAGTGTTAACCCTTTTCCAGTCCGCTCAAAATCGTTGCAGATATATATTCTGGTCTAACTTTATGGTTTCCCCAAAAAACTAAAATATACTGGGTCAACCAAATCTTGTCAGTAAATAGGAACAAAATAAAACCGGCCAAGTGCGAGTCGGACTCGCGCACGGAGGGTTCCGCACCATCAACAAAAAATAGCACAAAACAAGCAAAAAAACGGTCACCCATCCAAGTACTGACCCCGCCTTCTGTAACTTCGGTCAAAAATCACGTTTGTTGTATGGGAGCCCCACTTAAATCTTTATTCTGTTTTTAGTATTTGTTGTTATAGCGGCAACAAATACATCATCTGTGAATATTTCAACTAGACAGTTGAAATATTCACAGATGATGTATTTGCTAGACAGCTATCACGGTTCGTGAGATACAGCCTGGTGACAGACGGACGGACGGACAGCGGAGTCTTAGTAATAGGGTCCCGTTTATACCCTTTGGGTACGGAACCCTAAAAAACTACACTCATCCTTTTCTTTTGGGTGCTAGTACTAGTGTTAGACAAAGATAGTATGATTCTCTGTTTGAAATCAAACAGACCTTTGACACACTATACAATTCCAAGTGTCCAGCTTTGATGATTCATGAAGTGATCTAGGACATTCGTCAGATTCCTTTTTTGTCAGGATAAATTATAGCCTGTTTTTTTTTTCGGACGACAACGGAAATACTCTTTGGACAGAAAAAACTTACCTATAATGTGGAAGATTTGGAATTATCCTGTGATACTTGCATCTCTTAATATGCTCCACCAGTGGATCGAACAATTTAAACCTTCACAACTTAACCAGACGGAGCCCCGCTTCGCCCTTCGCTTGGGCGCTTTGCCCTTCGGGCATCTTAAGCTACCTAACCTACCTACGTAATGTTTTCACGAACGTCGCACTAAATCAATAGGTAGTTAGGTAGCTTCAGATGCCCGAAGGGCAAACCGCCCAGAAATAGGAGCCCCGTTCGCGGGGCTCCGTCTGGTTAAGTTGTGCAGGAAATGTTTTTGGAATAGAAAATTCTGACAAATGCGGAATCTGACCAAAAGTCCGTTGTCGTCCGAAAAAAAACAGGCTATAATTTATCCTGACGAAAAAGGAATCTGACGAATGTGTCAGATCTTTAAAGTCACACTTCCCGTAAGTGCAATCTAATTTAATCGGGCGTGGTTCACTCCGCGACTTCGTCGCTTTGCTACAGGTAGCTAAAAGTACATCCGTTCGACCCCAATTTTGGGGAAAGCCATAAGCCGCGCGTGGCGCTGTCGCCACCTAGCGGCCATATCTGTGCTGATTGCTGATCGTAACAGACGCGTTTTGTTAGAGAGTGCGTCTTCTGTACTTAGTACTATTATTTATTCTGTGATTTAATCCTTAACCTTTTCCACGCCGTGTCAAACAAAAGCTGTCACTCAGACGCCTGAAGTTAACTCACAGACATACAATTCCCGCTCGCGCTTGACAGACAGCTTAAGTGTGCGAAAGGGAAGCCATCACGTATATGAACATCCCATGAGTGCGAAAAAGTCAGACTACCAATGAGAAAACGTAACCACTTTTGAGTTTGACGACGGCCGCGGACAGCCAAGAGCGTATCACGGTAATTTTCAAATTGAAAAATATACACAGATTAGGACGAAAAGTATTAAATAAAGTAATTCAGTGAAGATGGTGTCTTGTAGTGTGCCGGGTTGCAGTGTCACAGGGCCAAATAATCCAAGCAAATACTCATTTCAGAGGATTTATGGTATTCCGAGCGAAATTTTCATAACGATATTTTGTCAAATTAACAGCGTAAAAAGTGTAAGAAGCCGGTTTATAAAGTTTATTATAAGTTTTTCTTCCTTTGTGTGCTAATATTTTATCATATTAGTCTATAATTTAAAATATTTTGTGTAAAAACATAACCTGTTACTTAACGCTAGGGCTTGACAAAATGTTCATATGACAGTATCGATAACTTGTCGGTATATTAATAGCTATGTAATTATTTCTACACAAGACATCATTAAGATATTAGCTTTTATAACCGACTTCAAATAATAACGATTGTTATACCTTTTTGAAGGTGCTCATGTTTAGCGGTAAATTTAAACTTCACTTTCCAACACAGTAAGAGTTACATTAAGATAAGTCTGCAACGATTTTGATAGCACACGCAGTGTAAGTGTTATTTATACGTCATAATGTCGTAGAATTTAAACGTTTAAAATAACACATTTGAAAAAGTAGTCGATAAAGCAATTAAACATCGACAGATTATTAATTTGTTGTAACATGACATCACTATTTTTGATCTCACATAGACAATTTACGCACACACTTGCATTTCATTTTTGGTCGCACTTTTGAAGATTGACAGTTGTTCTAGTCATATTAATTCTATGAGTTAACTTTATGTATATGCACGTAGGTCGATGTTGCTCTGTGGTATGTGACCGATTTATCGGTCTTTGGCGTTGAACCTACGGTGCGGATATATCGGTCATTGGCGTCCAAAAGGTTAACCTTTATTAATCGGTCATAGACCACAGAGCAACATAGCATAGCATACCTAGGTGCATCTGCATAAAGTTCAATTTCAGTTTTGACACTTCGGTGACGTGGCGTCTGAGAGACAGCTTTTGTGTTTGACACGGCGTCGAAAAGGTTAAATCGGAATGCTAAAGTTGAAATTCTATTCGCACGTATATATGTAGGAGATTTAAATCTTACTATACTACGACAAGGGTTAAACCGCTGAAAATCCCAATTGACCCATCAATTGATTAGGTTGAATTTGGTATGGAGATTGTTTGGTATCGTCTTGGGTCATCCCATTCGTTTTTCGTCAAGTTCTTAAATTAGTCCTATTCTGCTTTCGTCGCCCATTCTACATTGAAAGCCACTGACGATTGTGACGAAAGCAGAATAGGACTAATTTAAGAACTTGACGAAAAACGAATCGGACGACCCAAGACGATACCGATAGTTTGAGGCCCGGGCCTAAAAATATCTTAAGTTTCATATCTTTATGTACAAACCACGGGCGGTAATTCGTAAAGCCCCAAATCGCATATTTATGGCCCTCACCTTCGGTTCGGGCCACAAACACCTGCGATCTGGAGCATTCACGAATTCACCTCCCTAGGTATGTAATGTACTATTGAGTTACGTAGGGGTCAAAAGTTGCTCTAAATGGTTCGTGTTTAACACGCTCGCTGCGTCGCCAGTTCTCTTTTGAACTTTGCTTTGAAAAGGTGCCGCGTGGCTAGATATATACGTAGGTAGGTAGTGGGTCTGGTTTCGTGTTAAGAGTCGTAGAATGTATCACATACTACCGCACAAACTCTCATAAAACATAAGAGCATGATTTGTATTACTGAAGCATCAGGCTATTTTCATCCTGTGTCGTTCTTTTTTGCCTTGAATTAAGCATATGCTCGATGAACCCACACCCCACACTCCGTGTTACATTAATCTTACTTTCCGTGGAGTGTCCTCTGAGACTTTGGTAAGTAAGTACCTACACTACGTACTAAATACGTAACGCCTTTGTAACGCTTACGAAAGAAAAATGTTACCAAGTTATTTAAATTAAACCAACAAATGGCCGCCATACGTGCCAGGTAATTAATCTGACCGGCCCCTAACAATTTTCGCGTCGTTTCTTGCCCTAAATGCAAATGGAAAAAATAGCCTTAAGTCCTGTCGAGCACGTGAAACATAACGTCGCCATGGCTACAGCCATTTTCAGTACAGTCTGGCATTCGATTGGAGCGAACCAGTATATCAGAAAACACCAAAATCCGTAACAACTATGGTATGGGGAGTCATGTTTATACTGGTTGTGTTTGTGCGATCGCTCGTGAGAAGTCTGTGTGGGGACAACCAGGCCAGTATCGACCGTCGACTTTCACGAGGCTTTCTTCTGAAACGCTCGCATTCGCGTGACGGCCGCTGAAACGGTCACTGAAAGATCGAGATAAGTCGCGCGTTCGCGTCATTTTTATCACCATGTGGTACGGTGTAGTTACCGAGCTTAAACAAGCTATATTGTGATTTTGTGGGACGAGGGGTCTGATATCTGGGTGGATTATGTATGTGAACCGAACCGCGACTGCTGGACCGCCGTCCGCGCCGGAGCGCGCGCGCGTCCATTTTTAAAAACCGTTCCGAAGCACTCATTAGCCGGTGCACCGTAAACTACGGCCAAAAGAAACGCAACGTGTGTGCAATACGGCATTAGAAAGTGTAATGTATAGTGTGCGATGCTGTCAGTACAGGCAAGCAAGCCAACGCTAGTGCAACAGAAGAAGGAGCAGTGGGCGAGGGAGAGAGGTTGGTACCTAGTTTAGTGTCCGTCCGTCTGTTTACAAGTTTGTAGTCGGCCGCGGCCGTGCGCTGCAGCACGGAACATTTTGCAACAAAGTCACGGTTATGGTTACGTTTTTTATTTCGCGTCTCGGTGTGATAAGTCTTTTACTACTACTACGAGGAGGTATCTGCTAATAGACACGCAAGTTTTAAACTGGAGTGGATTTTAAAACAGCGGCGGTTGGTATGTACCTCTCTACCTTCTCAATTTTGTAAATTACTTAGGTATAAAGTACCTTCCTGAAATAAAGTTTATTTACTGGACCAACGTGGATAACATTATTACCTAATTATAACCCTCACTGTACTCGTATGCAGCAAATTACGTTAACTTTAAAACTCCTTACTTCATGTTATAAAAAAATGTTTTTAAATTGAATTAAACTAGCGACCTATCAACAGAGTTGAATATTATAACTGCCATATGCGCGGTAAAGGGTTAAACTATAGGTAAATATTTCACAGCTCCCAAAAAAAACATAATTTCTAGTTTAGTTTTATGATATCAATTTTGAAAAGCTTATAGAAGCATTTCAAGGGACTTGATTTACTTATTACGAAAACCCCGCGAACACGAAAACCAATTAACATCAAAATGTATGTATAAGTTTAAACCTAATACAAAAAATTTGCTACACCTAATTAGGTAGGTAAGGTAGGCACAGTTAATAAGAGAAACGTCCTCATTAATTGCAAGCTACGAAACACCTGTGTGTACACATTGTATTAAATTCAATAAATAGTGTCCACTAAACTTGCAATAAGGCATGTGCTCCAAATGCTAAATCCGTATTTTATCAAAGTCAATCGAGCACGCAGCCCCAATACATCCAGCCTGGCCGACGTATATCACCATTGCTGGTGAGTCAAGCGCCCGTAAGGCCGTGATAAGTGGTATGGCGATCTCCCCAGATCTGTAATGACTGCATAATCTGAGTAGGTATTTTATAATAAGTTAGGTAGTTAGAAAGATCGACTCGTCTGCGGTTGGTAACAAGTATTTGTATTAACAACTAGAGCGCGATTCGTATTCTAATAAGCACATTTAATTTAAGTAATAATTATTTATTACACAAGGGGGAAACTATTGTACCTACTTTAAAATGTTTAACCTCTTAATGCTAATTAATAATGAGACGAGACCTGAGCAAGCAAAAGATTCCAAAATTGAACCAAGAGCGTAGCGAGAGTGAGAGACCTACATGTAGCGATAGACACCGATATTGGTGCGAAGTAAATAAAATTTATCGCAAGCAATATCAAAAATATATGCCACTGTTAACGATTACGCATGGTTAGTTGGTTACACATCTCCTCGGGTTCAAGTTATGCTGAAGAAATATTCACATTTAGTCTAGACAAAAAAAAAAAAAAAAATGGCGGCACGGAGAACACCGTCTCCGTTTAATCCGTCAGCGGTAAATAATTTTGGGCGAAAATAACTCTGTGGCTACGAGTAGTATTACGCTTAAGTGCTTACTAACCTGCGGTGTTAGTGGATTTTCATTAAGTCCCTGGTGTGAAGCCAAAAAGTGTCTTTTTGTGCGGCGGGTCATAGTGCATCACAAACATTTTCAATCACTAACAAGATCGCATCACAAACACTTTTGAAACTGGACTCTTTATCACGGCGCGACGTCAACGCATATAATTATTATAACTAAGTACTGGCGAGACGTTATCAGCGGCGACTAACCGGGCTAGTACTGGAGTGCAGTTCGGATACAATCACGGTTTTTTTTGTGCTAATTGGCGGGTGGGTTTACAACTTATGCGCCGAGAGCCCGCCGTTATCACTGCAAGTGCTGCAACCTATCTACCTTCTACTGGAGGCGTATTTCGGCCTGTTGTACGATAGCTGTGGTGGTCCCGTGGAGACAACGGCCGGTGATATTGTTCTAAGTCGCTAGTGTTCCGGGTTCAAATCTTTGTGGCGGTGATGACTTATTTTGTTTTTTAATTTTTGTTTTGTGTTTTTTGTTTGTTTTGGTTTATTTTCTGTCTACATTTTATTTGGCCTTTTTTTTTCTTTTGGCAATATTAATTGTATTTATGTTTTTTGTTGCAATGTACAAAAGTAACGATTTTCTCTCGAAGAATGTGTAGGTGAATTATGTATGAGAGGGATTCTTGTTTTTTATTGTAAGAGATTTTAGATTAGTATTCTTTTATTTATTTATTTTTATTATGTGTGATTAATGACAAATTAAAACTCGATCTTGTTTGTATTTGGGAGGTGCATGACAACTTATTTCTAGGATTAGAATTTACATTTTGTGACATGATTAATTTAGGTATTTAATCTTTTTTAATGACATGTTTGTTTTTTCTATTTAATTTATTCTCAATAGTTTACAATACTGTTTGTGCAAATGTATGTGTTTTTATGTAAGAAATCAAGTTGACATACGGTTTTTATATGTAATTGCTTGTATAATCTAGGTTGATTTTTTTAGACGTGCTAATTTGTAACTGCTTATATTATTTTTAGTAATTCTGTAACTTTTCCAATGTCACTACAAAATCCCATAGATGCCGCCCCCGGCACGTCGCCCACGGTGGTTACACTCTTTTGTCCATACTGTCCCCAAGGCCCCCAAGCCCGGCAATTTAAGGGTCAGCGAGGTTTGAACGTGCATATCGGCAAAGTTCATGGCGATCAGGTTGCCAGAGGCACGTCGCCTGTTCGCCCTCCCCCAGCGCCTAATATTATACAAGCGCCACAGGCAGCGTCGTCTTTGGCGTCCGCTTCTAATTTAAGTTCTAATAACATTGGCCTACAGAGTCTTCCGGGACTGAAGAAGAGCGTGCGTGTCTTGAAGCATATCCCAAAAGGCGCCAGGAATCTCGCGGCGGGCAGACTCTCCACGTTAATTGAGGCCTGTTTGCGTTCGAACGAAGTTGATGATTGGTTTGCGCTGCTTGCATTCTCTTTTACGGCCCTTAGAGTTCCTGAGAGTAGCAATTCTAAATCGTTAACTTCGAAGGTCAAAAACAACATTGCTGACCTGAATGTATACGTTCCTGAGGAGGCAAACCAGAAGCCTAGATCGGTCTACCGCACGATCGAGGCGAAAGTCCATGATGGGGACTTAAGGGGCGCGGTTCGCATTTTATTGTCCGATTCTTCCCTTGCCCCTTCGAGCGCGGACACACTGGAAGCCTTGAGAAACAAGCATCCCTCGCCATCTAGGCAACTTGCTTATCCTCCAGAGCCAGACCTTTCAAGTCAATTTCTTACAGTTTCAGTTGCGGATGTAAAGAATGCAATTGACTCTTTTTACAATGGGTCTGCGTCAGGTCTGGATGGATTACGCCCTCAGCACTTGAAGGAGCTCGTCTCTTCCAGTGCAGGAGATAATGGATCCAAATTGCTAGAGTCCTTAGCTAAGCTGTGCAATTTCCTTCTGCGCGGCATGCTCAATCCCCTAGTTTGTCCGTACCTGTACGGCGCGTCATTGTGCGCTTTGGAAAAGAAGGATGGGGGAATTAGACCAATCGCTATTGGTACTACTTTTAGACGACTTGTTGCCAAACTGGGTTGCCGTTCTGTCAGAGAGGAGATGGCGGCCTACCTCCAGCCTTGCCAGGTAGGTTTTGGTACACCTTTGGGGTGCGAGGCGGCAATCCACGCGACAAGGCATTTTTCAATGAAGCACGAGCACAGCGATACTGTCATCGTCAAACTAGATTTGAAAAATGCATTTAATTCTGTCGAAAGGGATGTCATTCTACAGCAAGTAAAACTTCGCACACCCCATCTGTATCCATTCCTTTTCCAGTGCTACGCCTTTAAAAGCAACCTTTTTTATGAGGGCACTGTAATCGCCTCACAGGTCGGCGCCCAACAGGGCGATCCATTGGGACCTCTCGTATTTTGTCTGGCAATCCAAAGTCTGATAGCGGCATTAGAGTCGCCTCTGAATGTCTGGTACTTAGACGATGGGACCATAGGAGGTGATTCTGATGTCGTATTTAATGACGTTGCCAAGCTTTTGCCAGCACTACGAGCTATTGGGTTAGAGGTGAGTTCCTCAAAGTGTGAGTTGTTTGCTTGCAGCCCCCTGGCGTTAAGCTCCTTGTCCAAATTTGAATCTTTGCTGCCGGGCGTAAAGGTTATCAATAAGGCATCTTTTAGTCTTCTTGGTGCGCCAATTTTCCCTGAAGGCGTGAGTTCGATGCTTCAGGCAAAGACATCCGCTTTGGGGTCTTCCTTTGAACGTTTAAAGCATTTATCGGCTCATGTATCTCTTACGCTACTGCGTAACTGTTTCTCGATGCCGCGCATAACTTATTCTCTGCGGACGGCGCCCACTTGGATGTTTAAGCAAGACACAGAGGACTACGATACCGTGCTCAAACAGGGTCTGGAAGGTCTATTAAACATCCAATTGGTTGATGAACAATGGCGCCAGGCAACACTCCCTATTCGGTATGGGGGTTTAGGTATTCGCCGTATGCATGACATTGGAATTGTCTCGTTCCTCGCTTCCTCTCATGCTTCGGCGGGCCTTGTTGCGAAGATTCTCTCCGTGAACAGTGGCAACATCTGCCTTCCTTTCCTGCAGGAGGCCCTTGATGAGTGGTCGACTCGGTCGTCTGGTGGGACGCAGCCGGACGATCCTGCTTTGCAGAGACTCTGGGACGACACCTTGTGCGAGCTAACATATTCGCAATTGCTGGCTCAGGCGGTTAGGGTTGAAGATGTGGCTCGTCTTAAAGCGGTATAGGACAACCTGAATCGGGGGCCTGGTTGCAGGCACTGCCTTCGCCACATTTGGGGACTCTACTGGACAACGACACCCTGAGAGTAGGAGTCGCCTTACGGCTGGGTTCCAAGGTGTGCGAGCCCCATCGCTGTATATGTGGAATGGCGGTGGAAGCGAATGGG
The DNA here is from genome assembly GCF_948474715.1 of Cydia amplana. Taxonomy (NCBI): domain Eukaryota; kingdom Metazoa; phylum Arthropoda; class Insecta; order Lepidoptera; family Tortricidae; genus Cydia; species Cydia amplana. Next base: position 11,842,448 of record NC_086079.1, on the reverse strand, counting down.
CACCACGGCCTGAGCTGCTCCCGGGCTGCGGGGCGGTTCCCGAGACACCATGCGATCAATGAATTAATACGTCGTACCATGGTCTCGGCGAACGTGCCTTGCATTCTGGAGCCTCAAGGCTTAAGCCGTACAGACGGGAAGCGCCCGGACGGCTTAACGCTGGTTCCGTGGGCCAAAGGCCGCTGCTTGCTCTGGGATGCAACCTGCGTGAGTACTTTTGCGCCTACTCATCTTGCTCCCGGTAGCCGGCTGGCAGGCGCAGCCGCGACAAATGCCGCGAGGCTCAAGCGTTTAAAATACGCTAACCTGGAACCAGCGTACGATTTTGTCCCGGTCGCGGTGGAAGCTGCTGGGCCGTGGTGTTCGGAGGCGAAGAAGTTGGTTGGAGACTTGGGGCGGCGTCTACGTGACAGAGGGTGCGATCCACGTTCAGGCTCCTACTTAGTCCAACAGATATCGCTTGCCATCCAGCGCGGTAATGCCGCTAGTATCTTTGGCACTTTTGGGCTGGGTGGGGGTCGGAATGGGGGCGATAAGTAGGTTATTTTATAGTTTAGTGTGCTTTTTTATTTTTTATTTTAAGGTAGTTTTAGTGTTTTTGTTTGTGTTTTTTTTTAATTGTATTATTGTATTTATATTATTGAAATAAAATTAAGTCTAGACAATGTATTTTGTAAATTAGGCAGCCTGACGTGCGATCATAATCGGCTAGATGTACGAAACTAGGTTAGGTTGTACCTGCATGACCTAGGTTGCTTAGTCAATGTGCTCAAAAATTAGAAAAAAAAAACATCTATATTTAACTGTGTCAATTTCATAAAGGAAAGTTAGGCAGGTATTTTAAACAGTTTGTGTAATAGGTATTGTTTAATTATTAGCAACTTGTTAATAAAATAAGTGAGTGAATTAAAATTTAGGTTACGGGGCCTATGAGCGTCGTCATTTGTACTTCAGAATAATAATAAGAATTCATAAAATACTCGGTGGACGAGCGGTGGCAATTTGCATGACACGCATCGTTGCTAATAATAAATCGAAGTGAAATCGAGAGTAGGTACTTAATGTTTATTTAACTGATGACATGACGATATTGACGATACAATTAAATGAAAACAAATTGAGGTGAGGCGGTACTTCACGCCGAATCAGCTTCTCTCCCTATATCAAGCACAGGTCCGCTCGTGCATGGAATACTGCTGCCACCTTTGGGACGGTTCCGCCAAGTATCAGCTGGCGGCCCTGGACTCAATAGAGCGCCGGGCTCATAGACTTTTAGGCGATGACCCAGCTGTCAAATCAAAGTTACAGAGCCTCGATCATCGCCGACGAGTCGCATGTCTATCGGTGTTCTATCGGATACATTCTGGAGAATGCGCACAAGAGCTGCATGACCTGATTCCACCTTCCCCTTTCCATCATCGGACGTCCAGGCGCGGGGAGCGAATGCACCCGTTCGTGGTTAACATCCCATTTGTCCGCACAAAACGATTTGCCTCGTCTTTTTTGGTAAGGACGGCTAAGGAATGGAATGCGCTCCCGTCATCCGTATTCCCTGAGAAATATGACCTCGGTCTCTTTAAAGCTAGAGTGAATAGGCTATTACTGAACCGGTGAGCTCCATCTTAGGCTCTGTCTTCACTTTCCATCAGGTGTGTCTAGAGCCAATCGCCGATCAGTTTAACATAAAAAAAAAAAAAATTACCTACCTAAAGATTGTGATTGCCAGCCATTTTTGAATAATTACAAACTTCTTAACCCCGGTTAATGGAATATGGAAATTCCGCTCCTGAAATTCTTTCACGGAAACCCCGTATTGCAACAACTCAAGAATCATTCTACCAAACATGCAAACTTACTAGGTACCTATAACGAGCGACACTATGGAAATTAAGTACAAGGCCCCACTTATGCAGACAAAGAGACCCTCAAAATGACAATCAAGGCATTACAATCGATTTCCCAACAGGCGGATATGGAAACACAATGTATATTGGACAAACGTTTAACCGACTGAATGTGACAATGCCATGGCCTGATCGATGGCGTCCGCACGCACCCCCGTTCATTCGTGGCTATTTTTCAAGGGCATATATCTATTATAGGTAGGTCTAGGTACATTAATCAAGTGACCAATGACCTTTCAGTCTTTCACCGCGGCCATGAGTCACATTAATACCGAAATAGAAGGCTTTTAGAAAAGTTACGGACTATTATAATATAACATCGTAAACGAAGTCACGGTATGCCTACCGATATTGTGCCAATTGTCTAAAAATGATATTGATATTCAATGCTCCCTTTTCATCTTCTAATAGACCTACCTCTACCTATAATAACAATTATTATAACTGTGGAAGTAACCAGTGCCGGCCCGAGCCATTGATCAGGGTAGAGCGAAATCGGGTTTTGGCGCCCTTCGTTGAAGTTTTCAAGCGTATTTTCCACCCCCCCTCGCCACACTCGCGTCTTTTTAATTTTTTCTCATTTGCCATTTTGACGCCCCCCTTGCCATCCGGCGCCTAGAGCGGCCGCTCCACTCGCTCTACCCTAGATCCGGCCCTGGAAGTAACTCGCTAAAAAGATTTAATTAAATTTGGTATACGGGGAGATAGGCTCATACTTTCACGCGGCGTGAATCACGCCCGAGGAAGGACATAGGATAGTTTTTATCAATCATCAATGTCATCATCATCAACATCCCATCACGCAGACGAAGTCAAGGGCAAAAGCTAATATTTAATAACCCACTTATACATGCACTATTTTTGGCCACTTCTAGTCAAATTCTAGAAAGTTTATATATATTTTGCTGACCAAACCACTTAAAAAACTGGAGCAATTTATTTCCAGTTTGTCGTGTCCTAGCAAGTAGGTTGGGTTATATTTTTTAAACCTACAGTATACCTAATACTTATTCGGGTACCTCGGGCTCATAGTATGAGGTTGCCAACCGAATAATATTGGCAGTATATTAGACAAGCTACTAGTAAGTTTTCTTTCAAGCGGATGTTACGTAAGCATTTGCTAAAGCAAGAGTTCGAATAATATCCATCATTATTATATTTATAGTATGTATTTTATAAATATGTGGTAGTTTATATATATTTTATTTATTTATGTAATTTATAAGTATAGTTTGCTTTTTTTAACTCACTCAATATATTTTCTCTCTCTGCACCAATTGAAGGTATCTCTGTTTGGCCCTATGGTTGACTGGTAGAGAATGCCATTTGGCATTAAGTCCGCCATTTGTACATTGTTGTATATATTTTGTGCAATAAAGTTTAAATAAAAATAAAAATAAAAATAAAATAAAAAATAAATATATTGGATAGGTATGCATGAGGCTCAATATAATATTTAATGTGTAGGTATTGCCTGCTTTCTGCAATTTCTTTCTTGAACACGAAATATTCAATACTTAATTATCATTATTAAATTCCTTATCTACAACCATATAAAAGAAACACATCCACTTAATGTAAGCCCAATCTTTTCGTAATAAGTTACCCACTCATTAAATAATGCAGTTTCGTAACACAGTGGATAGATGCAGAGGCGTATTTACAAATTTGGCGCCCCGGGCCATTTTGATTTGCCGCCCCCCTTCATCAGTGACGATAAAGTATTTTATTTAGGATAAAACCTGCAACAAGTACCTTTGGGGTGTGAAATAAAAATAACGAAACATTTACCATTTACTCACATAGGCATTTATATTTTTTTCATATGTACAAATTGGTTGACAAAATCATCAATGACGCTGTCGTAATTTAAAACGTTCGTCAGCTCAGCTTCTATATTAAGAAGAGCTAAGCTATTCAGGCGCTCTTCGCTGATGGGCCCGGCCACATGTCAGCGGTGCGACGCCGCCGCCGCCGCGCGGCGCCGCAAACCGCTCTGCGGCGTCGCCCGCCGCACCGCAAAATTTAGCGGTGCCGCCCGGCGGCGCCGCGGTGCCGCCGAGCGGCGTGCGTCGCCGCGTGCGATGCCGCGCTGCATAGTAAAGAATAAAAATTCGACTACCAGTTGTATGATCAGACATGAATCCCTTCATACGTGTTCTGCTCTTGCTGTTGTCGAGGTGATATTTTGCTTAAAAGTTCTTCAAAACACGGCACAGACATTCGAAAATAGTTATAAAATTTATTTTCAGTCATCTTCAACGCCTCGTATTTTATTTTGAAATGATTTCCATCTTCATTCATTATACGAAGATATGAGTTCACCCAATTTTTTCTTTTTAATTGTTTTTTATTTCTGCGCCTTCTTAACAACAGCAAGAGCAGAACACGTGTGATAGCGCTGGCGGTACACCGAGAAATTCAGTAAAGAGCGTACTCCCATCTTAAAGGCCGGCAACGCGCTTGCAACCCTTCTGGTGTTGCGAGTGTCCATGGGCGGCGGTAATCGCTTACCATCAGGTGATCCGTCTGCTCGTTTGCCTCCTATATCATAAAAAAAATGCTGCAAATGATGTTAAAGGTATGAAAATCGGTACGATTGATCTTTAGGACATTTGAAACAATTTGACCCGAAGCACCAACAAATAAAAAAAAGAGATGAGGACTTCATCTTTTTTTGTATGGAATTAAAAGAAAAATGTTTAGAAACATATCGTTTGTGCTATTAATCGAAAGGGCTTTCTGAGCCGATTCTAAAAATATATCATATCATTATATTTCAGTCATTTTTTTTAATTATAATAAAAATAGTTTTCAAAACATACCAATAAGTTTGGGCTTCTCCAGATACAATACCGTTCAATTTTTTTTGTAAAATATACCTCAAATTATACCTAATATGAGTATATTAAAAAAAAACTAATTGTAAATATTTTCAAAATTGCTTTATTAGAATTAGATATGAGGATATTAGGTATAATTTGAGGTATATTTTACAAAAAAAAATAACGTTATTGTATCTGGAGAAGCTCAAACTTGGTATGCCTTGAAAATTAGTTTTATTATAATAAAAAAAAAATTACTCAAATGTAATGTGATATATTTTTGGAATCGGCTCAGAAATACCTTTCGTGTAATACCACACACGATAGGTTTCTAAACAATTTTTTTTATTCTATACAAAAAAAGATGACGTTATAACTCCCCTCCTATTTTTTTTTTTATTTGTTGGTGCTTCGGGTCAAATTGTTTCAAATGTCCTAAAGATCAATCGTACCGATTTTCATACCTTTAACACTATTTGCAGCGTTTTTGGCGAACCGCTATCGCTATGAAGGGCTATGTCTGATCAAACAACTGGTAGTCGAATTTAATTTTTTATGTACTATGCAGCGCGGCATCGCACGTGTCGCCGCACGCCGCTCGGCGGCACCGCGTGCGGCGCCGCAGCGCGGCACCACTAAATTTTGCGGTGCGGCGGACGACGCCTTAGAGCGTTTTGCGGCGCCGCAGATTTCTGCGGTGCCACCCGCGCGGCGGCGGCAGCGTCGCACCGCTGACATGTGGCCGGGCCCTGGAACGTAGATAATTTTTTATTCTTTTGAGTGCAGAAAATGATCGTTCTGCACTGCAATTAGTCACTGCGGTGCAAAGAAAAATGCACAATGATGATATTTCTACATACCTATGCGAATGCTTCTTTAAGGCCCTTATTTTTATGAGTAAGCTTAGTTGCCTTATTAAGCTCATTTTATTTTCGTAGGCGGTCAGAAAATGTTTTAATAAAACACATTCGTCTTGTAGGTCTACCGCGAGATCTAACGGGTATACTGTTTGAAGGTTTACGGCACTCCTTACTTCTGCCTCAGACATTGTGTCTAATTTACCTAAGAAGACAAAATTGGCCGTCACTACGTCGTATTGACGTTTTGCGCTTCCTCAACTCGGCTAACAACTGATGAAACTGATCACGCCGTACTAATACTTCTTGAACGAAAATGTTGCTTAATTTAGGTACTTGTTGGTAGATATTTTAAGCAATTGGTGGGGTTTGAAGCGTTCGTTTGTTTATTAATTTAAATGTCAATTAAAATATAATAAAAAATATAGCTAAGTTTGATTATATAAGGCATAAGGCGCCCAGAAAAAGCCGCGAGGGGGCGGCTTCGCCGCCCCCCCGCGGCCTGCCGCCCCGGGCCATGGCCCCCTTGGCCCTAGGGTAAATACGCCCCTGGATAGATGTTATCTAATGACATTGATTTATCCGTCAGTGTAGCCAAAATTGCACAAAACGAAGGATGATTACCATTTCCGGGCAACAATTAAATTAAATAAATGATCGTAGCGTTAAATAATAAAAGCAAAACAGCACTCTCGGCCGTTTTCCCATCTCTGGCTACCTAAACATACAAATTTGTACGACCCCTAAATACGTTACAAACTATGAATAATCAAAGTTAAAACTTATACTTATAATGGTTTGTCTAAACCGTCTAAAGGCGATGCGCCCAGAAAGTGACAGGAGACAACAGATCTCTTTAATCCGTGTGCGCGAGAGCGTAACCGCCAAACAAAATATACGAAAATTATTGCAGGCCACTTAGGTATCTACCGTTTTTCATTTGTTATCCGTTATTTTAGTGTTGGAAACGTTCTCATCATTATGTTAACGTGAACTTATTTACTTAGCCATTGATGAACAAACGCACTGCACCGTGTCGAGGTACCATAGCGGTTTGCAATGTTTGCATTCAATTCCTGCTTATTAAATTAAGTACCTACCCAGTAATCATTTATGTAAAGGTTTTTTCTGAAAACTATCTAAAATAACTAAAGAGTAACGTTTTCAATTAAGCGTAGAAAAAAATAAAACTGTCGCTCACAATATACGTCTGAAAACCTTATTCAGGATCTTGTGTACTCAAGGTAAAGCGTGTATGAAACTGCCAGAGATACTGAAATAGTCGGTGTCAAGATTATTTTGCAGCACGCTAATTTGCGTCGATATTTTACTTTGCTAACTGTACCGTCTTTACTGTGTACTTCATATCTGCCTTTTCCTATAAGATATCTTTGTAGGTAAAGTTTATAATATAATTATAACTAAAAACGTATTTAGGTAAAAAAACCGGCCAAGTGCGAGTCGGGCTCGCGCACGGAGGGTTCCGCACCATCAACAAAAAATAGAGCAAAACAAGCAAAAAAACGGTCACCCATCCAAGTACTGACCCCGCCCGACGTTGCTAACTTCGGTCAAAAATCACGTTTGTTGTATGGGAGCCCCACTTAAATCTTTATTTTATTCTGTTTTTAGTATTTGTTGTTATAGCGGCAACAGAAATACATCATCTGTGAAAATTTCAACTGTCTAGCTATCACGGTTCATGAGATACAGCCTGGTGACGGACGGACGGACGGACGGACAGCGGAGTCTTAGTAATAGGGTCCCGTTTTTACCCTTTGGGTACGGAACCCTAAAAACTAATTTATTATTCGCAGTACCTACACGCACACACACGCAGTTATTTTCACGCATTTCAATTTTATTAACGCTCGCCTTCACATACTTGCAAAGAAACTTCATTGAAATGACTTCAGATTTGTTACGAATAATGAACATTGAAAAAACTTGGTTGATTGTTTCAATAATTGCCCAATGGCAGTAATGGCATATATCACGCGCACTATAACACAGAACCATACCTATTAAGTATAGGTACCTACATTATATATCCTACCTACGGGTAGCCCGAGTAGGTCGATTGTGTTGTGATGTGAAGCATACTTATATTTAGAGGATACAGCTATAATTTGATAAGATAAACAAATTCAATCATTAAAGCCAAATTCTAGGTAAGTATATATTAGGTAAATATATTAAAATTATTTCCGTAAATCATTTCGGTCATTTATTTACCTATACAGCACGCGTTACGTGCTCCAGTCTGTCATACCTGAAACGAACGCTATTTACTGTCCAGTATTTTGTATATTAACTTTATATGTCTGCCTATGAGCTGTATGGTGTGTTTCCATTGATTAATTCCACTGCTAACGGTGATCGCTCACGCACCATTATTATTTGCGTGCCTCGCGGTAAATTAAATTGCACACTTTAGTTCGTCGTTATCGTGACGAAAAACATGTTTGCGAAACAATATGAGCCATTATAACTTTGATATGTAACCGACACTAGAATTAACGGTGCTAAATTATCAAGCAAAATTTTTACGCCCGTAAGCAATATTTTGTTTAGGTAGGTACGGTACGGACGGTACGGTTCTAAATAAACATTTTAAAGCCTTTTACTGACGATTTATGGGTCGCGGATTTATTTTATGTGCCGAGTTACCGATGCCGATGGGTATCCTACATGTTTTGTCAAATTTCGTAGGTTAACATATGTAGGTATATATATATATAGTACGTTGGTACTTACAAATTACAAAGATACCTACTGAGGAATAATTAACCAACTTGCTCACAACACAACACGATGCTTGCGCTCTCTATTTACAAGAGCAATTGTTCGGGTAATTAAATAACTATCAGTGGAATTTATTACCAAGGGCATTGTACGAGTACACATCTGGGGGCACGGTAGTGCCCCCGCAAAGACGAGCAAAGCGAAGCGCAAGGGCACTACCTACCTTTTCTCGAAGCGCTTCGTCGTTTTTTTGAACCCTCATAACTTGGGTTTGGATTATACCAGATAAACAAAATTCTCGGGATATGATGTCAATAGGGAGTTAAACATAAAAAAATTCAATTGCATAGCTCTTATACTTAAGATTTTATTCATATCTAAAAAACCCCAATTTCGTCACTGACTCACTCACTCGCTGTTGATCATCAAAACCTCTAGGGTACTTCCTGAAGTCCTAGGAAGCTGAAATTTGGTATGTAAGATAGTATTAGTACATAAACAACAAAATAATTCAAAAACTTGAAATTTTTTGCCCCTAATGGGGGGGAAAAGGGGGGTGGAATTTTGTATGGGAAATCAATAACCGCTGAACCGATTTAGTTGAAATTTGGTATGTAGATAGTTTTTGTAATGGAGAATGGCATAAAATAGTTTTCAACCCCAAAATCACCCCGTAAGGATGAAAAGGGGGTGAATAAGGGCGTTAGGGGAAAAAGAGGGTTGAAGTTTGTATGGGGAATCAGTAAAAAGCAGATTGTATAAAAGATAAAAGATGCCCCGAGGTACGTATTACAGGATTTTAAATAGTACCTTAAATCACACGCGCAACCCTTTAAATTAGGGGATGGAAGCAACTTACAAAAAGAAGTGAAATCCCACCAAAAACATTTTCATGTAAAATGTTGCCAAGACGAAACCATAAGGCTCGCACTGACAAAAAGTTATCAGATCTCTTGTAGAGCCAAGCTTCTAACTCTACAAGCCCTAACTTCACATACTCTACACCTTAGTCAAAATATGTGGCTTGGCCGTTTCGTTACTCCAAGAACTATTGTATTAAAAAATACACTTTTCACCTTACGTCCATGTGACAGTAGCGAAACGGTCAAGCCACATATTTTGACTAAGGTGTAGAGTATGTGAAGTTAGGGCTTGTAGAGTTAGAAGCTTGGCTCTACAAGAGATCTGATAACTTTTTGTCAGTGCGAGCCTTATGGTTTCGTCTTGGCAACATTTTACATGAAAATGTTTTTGGTGGGATATAATTTACCAAAACAATAGCTTTTGAATGAAAGTCGTATAATAATTATTATATTATTAAATATGTATGTAGCTGCTGTATTTAAGAGGCACCGGGCACGACACGAAGACAACCGAACTGATTTACATAAGACTGGTGTGTGTGTTTGCTTTTCCAACTGCTACATCGGAAGTACCTACATAACTATTTTTCCTTTATTTATAATTACCTATAGGTACCTACCTACTATAACTATACTATTAACTTTAAACATTTATAATTCTGATCACAGAATTACCTAATTATACTCTGTGATGCATATTGATCGAATGAATTTGTTTATAGGTTTAATATAATGCACCTTTAAAAACATGTAACCACAGCATATAAGTAGAGACTGTCATACGAAGGTTTCAAAGAAAATTATCCCCTTCAGCCGATCGATTTCAGCGGATTATCCTACTGAATAACTCATGTCCGTACCGTGCCGTACTAGGCTTGCAGACATACAAGGATGTTTATATGCTGCTTGCAGGGTAAAAAACGTACAGTCACTGAAAATTGATAACCTTCGTTCAAAGGAGTATCGACTAAACTTAAAAAACCTTTTGCATGTGAATAGGGGAATGTTTCAATTGAATTTTTACGAGTAGCGTGAATTCATATTTGAAATAGTTACTTTACGTTTGGCTGTGGACATGGAAGGTTTAATTCTATTCGTATACCTTCGTATGAAGTTAAGTTTAATTTAATTGTTCATTAACCATTTTTTGTTACAGAGGAAATGTCTCATCTTTACCTGCCATGGGGTTCAGGCGAGCGCTACACCAACCGTGTTCAAGCGCGAAACCAATTTGCAAGCACTTTGGAACTGCATAAACCTTACGAATACGAAGAGCTCAGCCACCAGAGGAGTCCCAGCCTGCCGCCGATCCATCACATCGACGACAAATCTAAGGATGACAATAAGAAGACTAAGGAAGTGTTGAATAGGAACATCCCGAGCGCGAAAAGATTCGCGTTCTATGATGAGGACGGAGAAGGGGACACCTCGGGCTACGGCAGCGAGACCGTCAACCACAGGGGGCAGGGCAGGGGGCACGACGGTGCCCGCAACCCTGTCATGGCGTGGCAACACGACACCAAGGAGGACAGGTACTAACCTATACCCATATAATTATGTAAACATACCCATATATGTAATTAGAAGAAAAAGTATTGCGTGACAATAGTGTTATATCACCTAAAGGTCCTAAAGTGTCATTCTATAAAATATGGAACTTGCTACATGGAACTTTTTTTTTTAACTATGTACTTAAACAAACCGAAATTGAAATTGTCTCTGAATGTCAATTTACCTACTAGTGACTTTTGTTTACATAGTTAGCAAGTTCCATAGAATGACACTTTAGGTACTTATCCATTATATCATAATTGTATAAAATATTAGGTATATATAAAAAAATCATTTATTTCAGGCTAAAAGCCCATAAAACACTGAGACAAATCACACAATTCTTATTCCTGTAATTTATTTCGTGCTCTACCTGTTTTAAAAGTTTTCTGTTCTTTATATCCTGCTACCCCAAGGTTGTCTGGAAGAGATCGCTTACAGCGATAAGACCGCCTGTTCCTACCTTTATTTACACTGTAAATCGGTTATTGTATTTTTCTTTGTGGTGCAATAAAGTGTATTTACTTACTTACTTACTTACAATACATAACACAAGTATGTATAACAAACTATATAGGTACTTACAGAACAAAATAAAATAATGAATATAAAAAAATATGTCAACAGATAAATTATATAGTAATCTAACTTAACTAGGTACGTCATCTAGTCGATATATATATCAACTAGAGGTCCTAGAGGCCCTTATTTCAAGTAATAATTTTTACTTTGATTATGATGGTTGCCTGACCTATGTTTGACTATATGGAAGTGGATGTTCGGAACAGGAACCGACCTAACAGTGGTGGCAGGTCGGAGGGCCCGTGGTCGGGGCGCAGCCCGCGCTCCACGGCCGAGGAAGGCCGCCCGCGCTGGGGCGACCGCGGCGTCGCCACCGGCCGCCTTTGGGAGCCCACGGCGCCCCATGAGCGACTACCCCAGGTAAACACTATTTGTCTCCCATTATCAATCATTGATCACCGTCGACTGACCATTGCTTCCCGCGTATTTGTCAATGAATTTGCCAAGGATGGCGAGACGACCAATAGACAGGTGGTGCAAATCAACACTACATATTTTAACTAGGATGGTGTCATGTCACCACTTCGACACACTCCGGCGGTAGTCACTGGTTAAATTAGTTGAAGAATTGTTTATTTTCCGAATGAACGAAATCAACTTTAATATATATAATTTACTATATATTTGTCATACAGATGCAGAATCAAAAGAAAGGAACCCCTTCGTGGGTAGAGCGGGGCCTGAACATGTTTGAAAACACCGCGGAGGTACTGGTCATCGACCAGAGGAGCTCCACCAACTCCGGCTTCGACTGCGACAGGTCGTCCTGTAATGGGAGTGACGAAGGGAAGTACGTAAAACCTTTTGCTACATTAATACATTTTTATAAATTATTGGGGTATATTTGACAATACAAACTTAAACCGTCTTTCCAGAACATTTTTACGAGGTCAAAACGTTCCGTTAGAACCAGAAATAAAAGCTCAGCGCGAGAACAAACGAATTAAAGCTCTAGAGCTGCAGTCAGCTATACTAAGTCAGTTGGAAGATCGAGAAAAACGACGCCAAGAGGAGAGGGAAATGAAGTTAAGAGAAGAAAGACTAGAAGAGCTTCGTTTACAAAGGCAACAAGAGCAAGACAGGCTGAGGGTTGAGGAAGAAAGACGGAGGCACGAAGAAAAACAACTTCAAGAGCAAAGAAAATTAGAGGCACTCAAAAAAGCTCTTGAAGACGCGGAAAGGGCGGCTAAGCTAGAAAAAGAAAAGAGGTTTAGTTCTCAGAAACAAATAATGAACCAAAGCATTTATTTAGAACCCAGATCAAGACGTGATACTCTAGAAACCAAACCGAAGATAGCAGACAGTGTAGTAGAAACCATACAAATTAGCGAAACAATAAGTCCTACAAAAACGGATAGAACGTATGATGTGCACTCAGCTAAAAGCCAAAAACCTGATTGTAATTCACATCAAACCACAGAATTCAACTCGCCGCGGTCAGCTGGCCCTGGAAATTTGAATCTATACATTCATAGTGTTCCACCATTAGCGCTGACAGATAACAGATTCAATATTGTACCTATTGGTATAAATGGAAATGGTGAAATCGTTAGTGGACAATCGAACGCCGTTCAACTTGCAGTTCTGGTTCCACAAAACCTTAACAACAGCTACTTTAATGTTTCAATGAATACAGTTAGTAATAGTGAATCATTAGAATCAGGCAAAGTATTAACACCAAAGAAATATCGTGAGCCTCGAACTAAGGATGTGGCTACGCAGACAGATTTAAAAATGCACAAATCTACAACAGACAGAAAAACGGACACTGAAGAAGTGGAAAGAAACGTAGACAAAGATTATCCCAATATTGATGAAAACGCGCCACAAGAAAGGTCTCATAATTCAATGAAAAAAGATCGCAGATCAGACGAGAGATATAAGAAAGATTTAGAAAATCGACCCAAATGGGGAGTTAATCGACCAGCGGCGCAATACAAGAAACAAAGTGAGAAAGATCCATTTTATAGTCAAAAAAGAAAAATGCGCCAAAAGTATCGGAGTCAAGCGCGACAGTATTTATCACACTCCAGCGATGACAGCCGCTCGCCGAGCCCGCCGCGCGACAAGAGCACCGAGCGCAACACCAAGCCTCGGAACTCCCTTAGCCAGTCTTATTGGAGAAGCAAAAGGTCCAGTCTGGATCTTTCGAAGACAAACAATGCTTCTGAACCAGACAGCAAGATACTGAGCGAATATATCGGACACACCAACGATGCAAACGACAAAAAATCACCGAAAATATCTCCAACAAAAAGGATAACACTCTCACAAAAGTTTATAAACGACAAATACGGCAACAGAAAAATGTGGTCCGATGATCAATCTGATAACAAAACTTCTAAATGCAACTCGCTCGATGTTGAAAACAGAAAAAAAATTATCGATCAACTCAACACTGCCAAAAGAGACTACTTAGAAAGAAATGACGATCTGGAAATAATTTCCATGAGAACAAAATATTAAAGAACAAAGACTTTTATAGCTGTAACGTAGACTAGGTATTATTAACCATAATTACTAGTCGTGAAAGTATGTAAGTCGTTGAAATTAGGTTACATAGCTACCTGTATTTACCTGATTGTTATCGGCCCCGCGGTTTCTAGGATATACGCCGAAACAAAGTTGGGTCGATAAGATCAGTGTTTGTACAGCCGTCGCCGTCTGGGTTAGAAATATAAGCATGTCGAAGTTAGACGATCTCTTCGATAAAAAGAAAGATGAAGCTTTGCTGCTGGATTTGTCGAAAACAGTCATTAACAATGCCGAAGAGTATAGAGCTGTGTTGGATAAAGTGCCAGAATTCAAAACGCGACCCGAAAAGGTATGTGTTACACTCAAATATTTGCTACGAAAGAACAAAGTTGGTCGCGCCTACATTAAATTTGGTTTATCATATACATAACAGGTGAGGGCAGACGACATAAAAATAAAGGATAAATCAGAGGACAAAAAGACTAAAACTCCTCGGAAGGAGGTGCGTGCATACGAGAAGTTAGGGACGCGAGGGTACGAGGAGAAGCAATTCAAGTTCATGGACCCGATACCGGTGGAGATGCGAGGACTGAAGTTCGAGGAGCTGTGCGCCGTGCCCATCGAGTGGCGGATGCTTACCTCCGTCAGGCCAAAGTCCAAGTTGGATGAGGAGTATTTTAACAGGTCAGTTTACCTTTTTTCATTTCGATCATTACTAAGAACCTTATGTAAATTCGCTCAGACGTTGCGGAGGAATAAGGCAAGGGGGGCGCCAAAATGGCAAATGAGAAAAAAAAAAGTTTTAAAAGACGCGTGAGTGTGGCGAGGGGGGGGGGGGGTTGAAAATACGCTTGAAAACTTCAACGAAGGGCGCCATAACCCGATTTCGCTCTACCCTGATCAAGGGCCCGGGCCGGCACTGGTTACGCACATAAGGATAGCACATTATTGTTGATAAATATACCTACTTAGTTTGAGGTATTGTTCCATTTATTACAAAAAATTTTTTTTTTCATTGATAGAGCTAGGTACCTATCCCTACCGATAATTATTTTTGTCTATACGCTAAGATTGCTAAGCAGAAACTTACGGTCCGTCTCTAAATTGTAATCAACTCATTAATAAAACCTTCGTTCTCGGTTTTCAGATTAATAGAACTAGGGAAGTTGCAGTTAAAGACTCAAGCAAGAGATAAGAGAGAGTTCATCAAAAACCCCATGGTCCGGAAAACCAAGAACCGGTCCGGCGTAACGGAGACGAGAATCGTGTCGTGTGCCGAGTGCGGTGAAGAATATTGCGACGGTATGAAGTTATCTATTATAATAACCCGAGCCCCGAGCAAAAATTTAATGTACCTATGTGGAGACTTTGGCAGGCAAATTTGAACTGTCACTGCTGTCAGCATCCGATAATTAATAACTATAACGCAATGGGAACGCGACTCTATACAGGGTGGAACACGACCAGGGACCTTTCCGGAAATGGGAGATAGTTTAGCATGAGTACTATATTTTCCCCATAGATACTATGTAAATATCTGTAACCATTTTCTAATTATAGCCGTTTAAACATTCACGCTAAAAATTATTTGTGCCAACCCTAAACAGATGACAGGGTCAATGAACTTACTGGTATAAACAATCATTACACGACAGGAAATTATGCGTTGCCATCTAACCATTCTTAGGTCTGCTTACAACACAGTAGGAATCGTTGCAGGATTTTCGCTTTCTTTGTGGTTCCACTTGTTCAATACTTGAATGAACTAGTTATGTTATTCCTTAATATTAATAAAATAATATGTGGTAGAGTACCTACACTTCCGAACAGCCTGTAGGTAGGTACACGTTCAGGTAGGTACTTATTGAACTTATTTTATATTATGTACTATTCACAAACATTTGTTTTGAGGAAAGAGCATGCATCGTTGCTACGCAATCGCATTCGATTCGATGCAATCGTATCACTACGGAAACAAACAATTATTAGCGCGCATAACAAAAATGCGACACACTGCGCAACAAAAGTTCGTTGAAGTTGATGTCGCCCGTTTAATGACTTTGAATTGTTGTGTAGTCCCGTGTGTATTATTACTTGTTAATTATCACCCAAATTACACAGCTCACATCAATCTCCTCACATAATCGATGCTAACTTCACAGTCATTATAAAATCCAATAAAATATCTACGCTACGACTATTACTACTATTAGTATCACCGTATTTTCGATTGGAGGTCATTGACTTCGATAACACATCGGGTAATGCAGTTAGTTACTGGACCGGAATAACCGTAACAATCGTAACATAATATCGACTAATATTCCAATTATCATCTAATTCACTGAATTCGCATAGGTATACTTTGCTACTGCAAATAGTGTACCGTTCACCGTTCAGGACTGTTAGGTATTTACAATGCCAAATAATGATAACCAGTTTAAACGTGATCTCGTTATACACAGATTTGAGATTACTTAAGGATTAAGAGGTGAAAAGTGGATTTAGGATATTACAACGGCTTATTAAGATATTTAAATTAGTAAATTGAAATGGCTCTTTGAATCGGAACTGTCATTGACATCAATTTTGGCATTTGTCCCAGTTAGAAATAAAATTTACTTAATTTTTCATTTGAAATATCTTACAAAGCTGTTTAAATACCACATCGCCACTTGTAAAAGTAAAATAAATGACAAAAAATACAAAAAAATAAAAAAAATCTTGTGTGATTTTAGTAAGAGTATTAGGGGCATTAAATTGCTCGTTGTTTATAGTTAGAATAACATATTACTGATCACGACTTAAATGTCACCCTGTATAAGTACCATTAAAATGTATAACTTAACTAACTTATAATATAATAAATTAAATTTAGTGTGTAACCTAGGTAGGTATCGTAAATGGGCCCATAACCTATAGTTCCTCGACAATGACGACACATCGGTTGAGGCACTTTTCACGATTGTCTGATTTTAGTAAGAGTATTAGGGGCATTAAATTGCTCGTTGTTTATAGAGTTAGAATAATTAACATATATTACTGATCACGACTTAAATGTCACCCTGTATAAGTACCATTAAAATGTATAACTTAACTAACTTATAATATAATAAATTAAATTTAGTGTGTAACCTAGGTAGGTATCGTAAATGGGCCCATAACCTATCGTTTGTCGACAACGACGACACATCGGTTGAGGCACTTTTCACGATATGTAGGTACGTATCATCTACTGACCTCAGCTCCTAAACTCGTCCGTTCCACTCGCAGATCAGCAATAGGTTCTGCCCCTTTCGACAGCTGACACAGTTGATCTTCAGATTTCAAGTTAGGGGTACCTTAAAACAAGCAATTGGTTAATTTCGTGGTAATAATATATATTACTAAATACGTCTATCTCTTTGTTAACAGGTAAAATGTGCGTGATAACGAACTACGACATGTTCGCGCGCATCAAAGTGGAGACGGAGCATAAGCCGCGTCCGGCGCCGGCGCCGACGGGCAAGCGGCGCCCGATCAAGCGGCGCGTGCGGCCGAGACGAAAGCCACGCAGCAAGAGCGCCCATCAGGCGCCACCGAAGACTAATACACGGAAATTCGGGGCCAAGAGCGATTCAGAACTGTAGAGCGTAGACTACCATTTTATTACTCCGTATTCTGCTGCGTCCTTATCAACTGTAGATGAACTATATGCAGCAAGGGGCGCATGCGACCGAGGCCAAGAAGGAGTCTGAACTGTATAGAGCCTCAAGAATATAGCAAGCCTCACAGTAAGAGCGCGCAGGTGCCGCCGAAGAGGAACGCACCGAAATACGAGGTCATGAGCGATTCTGAACTGTAGAGTGTAGACTACTTACTATTACCTGCGTCCTTATGAACTGTAGATTAAATATGTGTAGCAAGCGGCGGCCGAGGCGCAAAACACGCAGCAAGAGGCGCAGGCGCCACCGCAGAGCGCCCAGAAGGTGATTTTGAACTGTCGTGTGTAGACTACTTACAATTTCCCCGTATTCAGACCGTATTCTGCGTCTTTACCAATTATGTGAAGCAAGCCGGCGCCAAAGCATGCGTAAGCGGTTCTCCACTGCCCCATCAAACCAAACAGCTGTGTATGCAAAATGTATGAAATTAGTTATAAGTAAAAGTCACTTAAATATGCTATACTTAAAAAGTCGCAGAATATGCATACAGTAAAGTTAAAAATACTCTGTATAATTTAACAACATTTGCTCATGTCTATTACCTAGGTAATATTTATTTGTGAATTAAATGCATTTTTGTATTTTTAATCCATAAATCCGTAAGTTAATACAAAAATATAGGTTAGGTATTTATAGGTAAAACCTACTTACTGTTACAAAATGGTCTCAGATGGGTCTCAGCTCAGCTAGTGTTGCCAAAGAAACCATCAGCAATGCAAATAATGAGGATAGTACTGCTCTAAAAATATAATTAATATTATATTATGATTCCTCGGCGTTTCAAGGGTTAGGTATAACAGGTAGGTATATACTTATACAATTTGGCCTTTTAGATGTAGATACCTATTTGATATCGACATTCATGGGTTGTTCTAGCATTTGTCCATTAGATATAGTCAAAGCTTAAGTCTCACCAGCATTAAGTATAATAAGATATTGGAATCTCGTTTTTGCAATTTTGTACTTATACAAAAATAAAATTATATGAATACCTCTGATTTTATTTCTCTGCTTACTTTGTAACACTTCCTAAACAAATTAACTGAGCGGCTAATGCTCTGCAGTTATTATGGACATGCACTACTTAATTATTAGCTCACATAAACACAGGAAGCTGTAGATACTCTGATATTAATTGTTACACTTGAATTTAGTTTACACACATGCGTAACATTCTGTTAAACGTTGATTAATCGTTCTTACTTTTTCTAAGAGGTACCTCTGCGCGCGAAGAAAAACCTTCCTCTAGACAGTCAAGAAGACCTCTCACTGATGGCTGCCGGTCGGACCCCTACCTACCTGATTATCTTATTTTAAATCTAACAAATAGTTCTTCAACCCGTAACGATGTTTAGGATCTTAAGGCCATTGTCATGGCCTTCCTTCATGACATGGATATAATTCTCAACACATCATCATTCATTTTCATTACGGCAGGCATGTCTCACTCCGCGATTTCGTCGCTTTGCTACAGGTAGCTAAAAGTACATCCGTTCGGCCCCAATTTTGGGGAAAGCCATAAGCCGCGCGTGGCGCTGTCGCCACCTAGCGGCCATATCTGTGCTGATCGTAACAAACGCGTTTTGTTAGAAAGTGAGTCTTCTGTACTTAGTACTATTATTTATTCTGTGATTACGGTCAGACTATTTACCAGCGCTTAACCTTTTGGACGCCAATGACGGATATATCAGCACCGCAGGTACAACGCCAAAGACTGATTAATCGGTCACATGCCACAGAGCAACATAGACCTACGTGCACATGCGTAAAGTTCAATTTCAGTTTTGACATTTCGGTGACGTGGCGTCCGAGTGACAGCCTTTGTGTTTAACACGGCGTCGAAAAGGTTAATTAATATGCCAAATAACACAATTATATCAATATCACTCTTTATTGATTTTAAAAAAATATTTATATTACACATTCATTCAATTTTAGAGCCTATAAAACAAATAACATTCTCAAGATACGTCGTCCTTATGCGTTGGCATCCCGGCCTCGGCCACCAACTACGTTACATATATCAAGCCAAAAATATCTTTACATCTAATGTACATACCTATTATTGATAAACGATTACATCATGTTTAGAGAGTACCGTGATGATAATCCCTTAAATTCAGGCCCTAAGTACGCAATTTTTATAATTAAATGGTTAAAAAGAATGGGGCTCTAACACGAAAAATATATTTATCTTGTAGAATGTACTTGACTAATGGAGGAAAAAAAGAAGTATGGGTGCGGCCGATAACTGATAAATCATCAATTTCTTTGTTTAGTCTCATAAAAAGGCAGATCTCCAGTAACTTGTAAAGTGATTATGTTGGATCGCCAAAGTATAAGCGAGCCGCTTGACACCCCATACAGACAGATATCAGAAGGCTGAACATATAAAGGAAGGAAATCAGAAGATCTAAGATCTTTTATATAGAATAGAGGCTAGGTATAATTATATATTGAGTAGATAATATTTTCTTTTAAATTACGACGGCATCAATAAAGAGGTACGCGATAAGGTTGCAACAGCAAACTCAATGTTTATACAACATTGCACAGCCGATACTTCGACAATTCCAAAATAAATTAACTAAAATGTTACTCGTAATATTGCGTCTCTGAACTTATTATAAACATTCCTTTCCCTAACTAAATCAATGTGACGTTCTCAGACAAAAGGCAGGTAAGGTAGCAGCTGGAATAAAGATGTAAGTAATTAGAAATCGTCCTTATTGCCCGACAATGTAGTTACCTTCTGTCTGAGAACGTCACCAATAGCAAGTACTAAATATTGATGCTCTCACTCTTATCCTATTATTATGTAACAAAGGTAATAAATTATTTGCGATTAGAGACATTTAGAATTTCGTAATGATGTCGACTATATTCTAAACCTGAATTATTCTTAAAAACTAGGTATACAAAATAGGAATCTGCAATAAAACATTAATGTTCAAGCCGTTTGCTCGCTTGCAAAACATTATGCTGTCTTTTTAATATTGGCCGCAAAGTTAGGTACAACTTTAACTAATATGCATTCTATCACCTCCGTAACACAGATATGTATTAAGCAGTTTAAAAGCCCGTGTAAAGATAAAACCACGTTGGCGAGGATATTTTTGAAATATCAAGTAACGTGAGCCTTTAGCGAGCGAGTAGGTACTCGATAGCCAGAAGGAAACTTAGGAGGCATGTTCTGTTCGAAAATAAAGGAAAATATGTTTTCTCTGTGGAGTAGCAAACTGCATGCATACTTATATATTGGTCCAAATTCAGGTCTCATCTCAGTTTAAATAAGGAGAAACATAACGGCTACAATAAATAAACAACAATATAAAACACACGAGTCGTTAATAAGGGCAGCATCTCGTTTACACCAGAGCTGCCTGACTACATTTATGATCTCAACAACACATATTACTAACTAAGATAAAATAAACCTGTAGTCTTTATCAGCCATATTACATGTCCAAATGATAGCTACAATGTTCGCGGTTATAGATAAACAAATATGGATAAAATGCACAGAAATGGAATGAAAGGAGATAAGATACTTATTTCTACAAGCACCAGAAGATTGTGAAGGTCATTAAAGGTTTAAAAACTACGGCTGCCGCTACACGGGCAGGTAGGGTGGTAATCTAATGGACACCTACTCATGTACTGAATACACGGAAACTATGAGGCGTCTCTACGAGACGGTTAATCGTTAAAATCATCTCAAAATAAGTTCATCGTGATCGCTTCTACGGCGCCCGGACGCATTGCAGATTCCCAAAGGTCACTAACGCCCGACTACATAACGAATCATACTAAAACGAAACCCTATTATGCTTCACTGAAAACGAGAATTAAAATTATTATGAAAAAACAAGTCAACACGAGCTAAATATAAAATAAAATATACAACTAAAAACATGGACGTAAGTCGACTGAATGTGTAAGGTAGTAAAACTTAATAATAAATAACTTTCACAGCCCGCGGGACTACTGGAGGCTAGGCGCGAGCATAGAGAAAAAATACATAGAGTGCTCACTCCATACATCAGTTTTAGTACCAAAAAGACTATTAGCATCTAGCATCGAGTAGCGGAACTATCAGTACTGCTACTTGACAATAGATGTCGCCACCGGCCGGAAAGTCTTATGCTGTTGAGATAAGACTTTCCGGTCGGTGCTACATCTATTGTCAAGTGGCAGTACTGATAGTTCCGCTACTCGATGCTAGATGTAGACACTGAAATTAATAGTCTGAACTGATGTATGGAGTGAGCAATCTTATGTATTTTTTTCTCTATGGCGCGAGTAGTGGCGGGGGTGGCATTGAGCTAGCGACGGGCGCCTGCGCGGGCCCCGGCCGGGTGAGCGCCGCTCACTGGTCTTTGCGAGCCTTCTTCTTGCCTTTCTTGGCTTTGGCGTCCGTCCAGGTGTCTGCGGGAAAACAAATATTCATTTATATTTTATGTGAGTACTCTTTGGACTGGTTATAGTCGTTTTTTTAGCATTAGAAAAAAGGTAAACAACCTTGACACTTTTGAAAAATATGTCACGGCAAATATGTAACAATTATTAATCATATAGGATTATTTACATACTTTTGCTTTCATAAGTAATAGTTACTGTATTTTAGAAAGCGTTTTTCAATTAAAAGACACGTCAAGATCGCGTAGTCTTTTACTAATGCCAAAAAAAAACGAACTATCACTACATAGTATAAAACAAAGTCGCTTCCCCGTCTGTCTGTCTTTATGTATGCTTAGATCTTTAAAACTACGCAACGGATTTTGATGCGGTTTTTTTTAAATAGATAGAGTGATTCAAGAGGAAGGTTTATGTATAATTTGTTAACCCGTGCGAAGACGGGGCGGGTCGCTAGTAGAGAATAATGTTTTCTTGGTAATTAAAAGTGATAAGATTATAGATGCATGTATTACTGGCGTATATTTAAAGAAAGGTATTTTTATTGAGTAATCACTACGATATTGGGTTTTCGCATATAATGCACCCAATTAAAATATTATGTACTATGATAACACAAGTAAATCTCACAATCTCATTGCTAAATGTGATAAGAGTACTAAGAAAAAAAAATCTTACGATATAGTTCTTATATGCGCCACAGGGGGCTATATAGGTGGTAATTTTCACTGTTAACGGGTAAGTATCGGTAGCTCAGCTGGTAGAGCGGTGGGCTGGTATACCGGAGTCACAAGTTCGTGTCTGCGAGGCTCCACTTTTTCCTTTATTTCTAAGTAGGTTTTGTTTGTATATATTTCTGCTTAATAGTTACAACATTAAAAATATAATTCACCTCCAAGTTCATCAAAGACCGGCACGTTGGGCTTGTCATCTTGCTTGTCCGAGTCGGAGTCAGCCTCCTTAGAAGCACTCTTGGCTACAGCAGCGGCCTGAGAATGAAATAAAAATATCTTTAAAACCTAATACATTGATTTGTGTGAAATATTGATATAAATGTAATGAAAATATTTCAGGCAAAATAATTATGTATTATTAAAAAATAACATTGATATGAAATAGATACACATATAACAGAACCGAAAGAAAGTAACATACTGAATACATTGTAATGCATGTAATCATTAATTATCCATTTGGCCTTTAAATATAACCTTTGAATTGTATATAATTATATAACATAAATAAGGAAGTCACAATAAGATATCATGCATAGAGTTTAACCCACTTAGAAATAGTTTTCAAAGGTAGTCAAACCATACTTTACCATCAATGTCTGCATGCAAAGGCAATGCTACCAACTAGGCTATACCTACCCCCCATCTTTTTAAATATTTTTCTCACCTCAAAGTGGGATTAAAAATTTTCTTCCTAGCATTCCGGAATGGTCGTGTTCTTATGATATATCTAATATTGCGGTACAATAATTCAGTGCATAGTTACTTGGATTTAATTTCGGAGGAAAGAAGTTACCACTACTTTTGAGGTTATATAATTTCTAATCTGAAAAAAAAAAAACGGAGTATAGGAGGCCGTTCATGTTTGGTTTGTGGTAGTGGTGGTTCCCGCACAAAATAAAATGTTGAGAAAGATTTTGTAGTGCTTACTTCATTGGCCTTTTTCTTGGTCTGTTTCTCCTTGTTCTGGTTCTTCTTGTCGCTGCGGAGGTCCTTGACGTCGGGGGTCTCCTCGGCCTCGCCGTCCTCGTTGGTCGCGAGGCCCGGGTTGTCGCGACGCTCGGCCTGCGGAAACGTCAACCATCCTTAGCTATTTTACAAGCTTTTTATTAACTTGCAATATAACTATGTATGTAAATATGTAACTATGTTTGTACGGGTCAAATCTTGCAAGTTAAATTTGACCCACTTCCCGACTTCCAATGAAGCTGAAAATTTGCATACATATATATGTCGGGTGACAATGAAATATTATGGTACCACCAAACTGATCTGATGATGGAGACAGGAGGTGGCCATATTAGGAACTCTGCGATAAAACAACGAAACCTAATTGTGTTTGGGGTTTTTAGAATTGTCTCGATGGGTATTAGTTGCCTGTGGAAATAAAAGTACAGTCAGCGATAAAAGCTTGTACCAAAAATGAAATTTTTGCCAATAATTTATTATAGTTTATGCACAATGTGGAGCATCAGAAATACCTGATGAGTTCCTGATTAGTTTAATTTGGCTTGTTATTTATTTGACACCAGTGGGCTTACCACAGGAGCGCAAATATACAAATTACGAAATGCATACGAAACGCTCCGCTTCACCACTGGTACTGAGGCTGTCTGCAAACTTGCCTAATATCCCTGTATACTTTATTATGGTCAATGGTCAAGCGAAGGGGAGGGGCATACATTTAGTTGCAAATTTTATTCTATGCCTCGCCTTGGCGACGCCCATGCCTAGCTTCATTCAGCCAGGTTCACTGACATGTAGCACTTGAATGCCAAAAAGTAGGTAATCTGATAAAACTTTATCTAAGTTACATAATATGAATGGGTCTGTTATATTGTCAACTATTTGTCACACTGAACTACAGAAGCAGATCTAAGCCGACCTCGATATGTCAGTTTTCATACAAATGTAAAGTAGATTAAAAGGTCAAAGGTTAGAGAAACAGTGTAACACACACAAGACATCCTCCAGACTGAGCATAGTAGCGCTACCCCCTCTGCCACAAATATACGGTAGTTTTACTCCATTTTCGAGTCAAAGTGTCTTTGTGTGACGTCCGTGTCTTTGAACGGACCAATCACGTCACGGGACTCGCTTACCTCGTCCCCCGCATCCCAGTATTTTTGGCAGCATCGGTTTCATGAAATAATTGCTCTAAACTCCGTCTAGAGGATTCCTAGTCTATGCAGTGTAAGTAAATAGTGATACATTTGGCAGATCTTTGTACTTAGGCAGTCTCACCAGAAATAGTATAATATTAGAGTGAGAGACTATTTCTAGCAGCTTGAATTCATTATTGGAAAGTGTCCAGAGATAAGTAGATGGCATGTTATAAATAATGGACACCTGTAAGAAATAAACACCTACTAACAACGGGCAATCCCTTTCACTTTTGAAAATATCTTCTATATATAAATTCTAGTAGCAATTTTCAAATACACTCTGCCAGTCAACCCCGCATTGTTTTTGAAAGAAATGTCACAAAGTAGTGATTACGTATCTGTATGCTTAATTTATAATAATAATAATTGGGCTCCTTTATTCTACAGGTCCGCAAAAAAACAGGCAAAATTTGCCTAACCAAACCAACAAGTATGCTTGTACTACATAGCCGCTGCAAAGTAACTTAACTTAATAAGATAGTAACATGATGTCACAAAAAGGATGTGATATTTTGATATACAGTAAAACCTGTTTATAATTTTGAAAGTGCTTTGACGTCAGGAAAATTGTTCAAAATGAGTTGCCGGGACCACTATAAAACGAAGATTATGCAGGAAATTGTATTATACATGATCATGAGCCGGTTTTTCTGTTTTTATTCCTACAAGAAAACAATGAATAATTACCTCCTTGAGCACTCTCTGCACCTCTTCGATCTGCGCCTGCAGGGCACGCGCAGCCTCCGCATCCACACGGGGGCCCTCCACGCTCAACACCTTAAACAAAGAGGTTGGTTTGTTTAATGCAACACCACACTAATCACTCAAGGGGCTATCACATCTAACCTTTCACGGGATAATGAAAAGAAAAATGACAAAAGGATCAGTCTGAAAATCAACACTGGGCATCACCAGCTGACCTAGCATATGTTGAGACTGGTATCCTTTTATCAATCACTAAAAATGTACCATACTTTAGTTTTAAGTTACCATAATGTTCTGTTCCGTCCACTGTTTTTGTGTTCTGGTAATAAACATATTTTTATTTTTTATTTTATTTTATTTATTTTGTATTATAATTTCTGCTATATTGCTGCTGCTCTGAGGGATAAGGAAAAAATATATACTGTTCTCAGTCCCTCTAAACAAAAAGTGTCCTGAAAAAGGATAAATGTAACCCTGTCAATTAGAGGAATAATGACAAAAAAAGAACCTGTTTTAGTGTTCCGTGTGGAAGACTTAACGATTTGGAATAGAGGCCAAAAGAGTTTTCATTTCAGAGAACTTTTTCAATCGACTGATTTAAATAGCTTGTAAATTAATGCTAATCACGCAAACAAATTGACCACTTAGGTGTCTTAGGCATATTATGACATTGATCAGCAATAATTCTGCTATAGCTAACCATGTACATAGTATATATGCATAAATGTGCATTGACTAAGCATGCTAATGTAACCAATATTTTGTATCATTTGTTTTAAATGATAAGTAATGAAGGTAATTACTACTCTCAATGACATCATTGACTTTATTTGTACAAGCACATGTTTGTACTATTAAAGTCAGCGGTCCTATTAGAAAACATATTGCAATAAGGTTTAAGAATGGAACTGGGTTGATCATGGTATATGGAAATTTTAAATATATGGTTCTACTTCTTTTGCTATAGCCTGTCCGATTTTCTAAGATTAAGTTTGCCATAGTCTTACTATGGCGCACTTGATCATAGAAAAGCAGGCAGACTATACTCAATTTTGTAAAACTATGTCTACTATGTATGGTAGGTATATGAAAATAAATAATGATTTATTTAGGCACCTAAATTACAGTTTGTATATTGTTAGATTTCATCTTTAGGACTATTCTATTGTTATTTTCAAACTGTCTAAAGCCAAAGAATAGTATCCTAAGCCCTAAATCGAGGAATGTTACCACCACTATTACTAGCTAAGCAGCAAAGGTTGGTTGTGTACAAATTTAATATATATCTAATTGGGATCCAATTTGTAGAGTTACTAATATTCCACTAAAAATGAGTGGTGCCTAATGAAAGTGGACAAGGTGTGTCATAGCTATAACAAGTATCAATTTGTGATGTCTGCCTTTCTCTTTTGACAAGCAATGCAATATGCTTATATGAACAATGACCTACCTTGATGGTCTCCTCAACAGGTTCCTCCACCGGGCGGGCAGCTTCCACATCAGCATCCTTGGCCTTCTTGTTCTTGTTCTTCTTGGCGGGGCTCTCCTTCTTTTCTTTCTCCTTCTCTTCGGGGCTCTTCACCTTCTTCTGGCTCTTCTTGGGCACCTCCTGCCAGCCGCCATCGTCAAAGTCAGCGGGCTTCTCAGCCTCCGCAGCTGCTTTACCCTTCTTGCCCTTCTTGGCCTCAACTGGAGCCTCCTTCTTCACAACTTTGGGCTCAGCCGGCCTCTCAGGTTTGGGTTTAGGCTTCTCGGCCTCCTTCGCTTTCTCCTTAGTAGGAGATTTCTTGGAGCTCTCAGACTTTGCCTTCGCGTCATCGCTCGAGCGGTTGGGTGACGATTTCTGTAACACGAAAACATCCTTTTCAAACACAAATAAAGGAGAAGCATCCTTACACTCGTTTGATAAGCGTGTCCCTGTATAACGGCGAGCATATGCTTGCAGGTTAAAAATAAAATGAGCACACGTTTGAGAGGTGGACGCTTCGCGAGCCTCGTAAATCGTAACATATTGACAGCACTCACCTTCTCCTTCGATTTCTTCACTTTCTTATTCGAGGACTTCTTGTCGTCGATCACTAGCGCCAATTTGTCGAACTGCGGCTGTTCCGCCGAGTGGAACCCGAAGATAAATACTAGCGCTGCGCATAGTAAAACAACCGCCACCGCGGCCGCGGGGAACAAAAATTGTGTGCTAGACACTTGGCTCAGCAGTTCCATCATGGGGCTTTACTTTCAAACTGTCTAAAATATATAGTTCACATATAAAGGTATCAATAAGGTGTGATAATGTTGAACTAATTAATTCCCCTGCGATAAAAGCAGACACGGAGACATGATGACGCGGCTGTGACGTGCCAAAAATCGCGATTGGATTTACCGTTCGGATAAACGCTACAACGGAAAAAAGTGAAAGGATTTTTTTAGAAGTGGCGCCACTTAATAAAAAATAAAAAGTTTGTCAGTAGCAAAAGGCGCCAAATTCAAATTTTCTACGGGACGATTACCCTTCGCACCGAGATTTTTGAAGTGAAAACTTCTTTAGCGGCGCTGGGCACTTTTTGAGGTGGGGAAAAAATGATAAACTCGAGACAGCGTAAGGCGATCACGTGACCGTAAGATTTAGGTGGCTACTCATTTAGATGGCATTTAAATCAATAAAGAAAAACTCAATGACATTACATGAAAAAGGTTCTAATCTTGTACGGGCTGAAATCAGCTGAAATGCGAGGATCTCACAGTTACATTCTAACTTTATTTATATCACTCAAATATAATTCAATAAAGCTACATCTTGATGAAATCGCTAATAAAAGTGAACTCTAGTACTGGTGAATAAAACTCAAAATATCATGACGAAATATATTTAGATGCGAGGTCTGCAAGGTAACTTTACAATTTCTATTCGAATTTTAAACAATTAACGCTACAAATTTGAATTTCGAATTTTAAACAAGCTCACTGACCAGCAATTTCGGAACTAAAGTTTTTCAATAGAAAGGAGGATGGGTCAATTATACATAGTGCTGCAGACATTTTGGACTAGTCATTGAGCTTTCACTTCTGTCGGCACTCCCGGAGTGCAACCCGTTGTTTTTTTTAAATTTGCAGCTTTTTTTACTGACGGAAATGGCCTGACAGACTATAGATACAAATAGAAAATTGTACACATTATTACGTATGTCAAATTTAGTGACAATATTTTTTAAAAGCTTCTGGAGGAAAGATAGCGCTGGTAACCTAGCCGTGCGGTGCGACTTTCAATCTGGAGGTCGTGGGTTCAAACCCCGGCTCGTGCCCATCTCATGCCATGAGTTTTTTGGTACTTATGTACGAAATGAAATATCATTTACTATTTACCACTTTTTGGTGAACGAAAACATTGTGAGAAAACCGGACTAACCCCACAAGGCCCAGTTTCCCCTCTGGGTTGGAAGATCAGATAGCAGTCCTTTTCGTAAAAACTAGTGCCTACACCAATTCTCGGGATTCGTTGCCAAGCGGACCCCATGCGAGGAAGATGATGATTTTTAAAAGGCTTCTCTACTAGGATATCACTTCTGAGGTTAAACTTGCGAAGTTTTGTTTCTTATATGTGAGTTAGTCACGTTTTCTATATGTGGGCACTGGGCAGTCACCACTGAGGTTGAGGTGTATCAAAGGGTACGCAATTAAAAAGCGGCGGCGCGGTGGGTGGGGCGGCAGTCGGCTATAGTATCGAGTCGCCTCAGTCGCTAGGACACGCCTCCGGCTTTTTACATACACTCTAGGGGTAGGGCAGACAAGACCACGTAGATAGTGGGGTGCTCCGAATCGGATTTTGATACGGTTTTATGTTTATTTTTTGCATTATATATTACTGTAAAAATGTAACCACCCACAATTTCAAAAATATGTGTCCAAATTACAAAAATATAAACTCCAATATCTGGGCCATTTTTGATATTAGATTTTTTTTTTCAAATAAAACGTTTCCTTTGGCATATTTATTTATTTAACCTTTATTGCACAATACAAGAAAGTACAATCTTACCGCATTTCCCTCCTAACAAAACTGGTTTCCAGACATGATATCGTTTTCTATCTTTATGAATAGATTGGACGGGTGGACCGCGGAGCTACTTATTCATTAATGATATGATGGATTTCACAAATATAATATGGTTCACTTTTATGGATTTGTTTATTTATGGCAAACCCCACAAGTTAAAGCTTTTTCATTATTATTTGTTATTATAGCGGCGATAGTCGAACCACAAAAAAATCTTTATCTTAAAAGATACTACTAGTTATATCAGTTTGACGGAGATAATGTATTCGAACGAACAATTCACCAAAACATAACGTTCCATTATAAGCAGAAATAAGATATAATTGCAGCAACTCGAACAAGATAATTATTTAACATGGTAACTTTCTAAATGCCTTTTATGTCAATGTAAATGTGATTGTGATATAACCTAAAAACCTACAACGTTGTGGAAAGTAAACAGTGTTATTTATTATTTATTAAGACAAAATGGGCAGAAAAAATAAAGAAAAGCGAAAACACAAAGAAAAGGAAGATGGCGAATCAGACCAAACCGCAGCTGAACAGAAATTGAATCAAAATGAGGATGAAGAAGAAATGGATGCACAAGCAGTGGACCCTCAGCCGGAGGAATTACCGCACAAGCGAGAACATGACGACGACGACTCCGATGTTGAAGACAAACCGAAAAGAAAGAAAAAGAAAAAACCAATAGTACCTACTGAAACCACGGGACCCAAGAAAGGCCAAAAGTCGATCCGACAAATGAAGAGAGAAAAACATGCTGAACGCCAAGCTACCGCCCAAGCCGTGGCCAAGGACGACCACAAAAACGAATGCCTCAATTACCTGTCGCAATGGAAACACAATAGACAAAACTGGAAATTTATGAAAGCAAAACAAGTATGGCTCTTCAAAAACAAGTTCTCAACTTCATTAGTACCGGATGCATCATGGCCCACACTATTGGAATACTTTGAATCAGCACAGGGCAACATTCGGAAACTGCTGCTAGAAGATGCAAACAAAATAATAATGCAACTAGATGACTGGACAGAATCACAAAATAAGGAAAGTAAAGATGACGAAGAAACCGAGGAGACTAACACTGAAGCTGCCAAACCAGATGATAATGTTTATAAAAGAGCAAGGAACCTAATACAATGTTTACAAGAATAAATCAGTTTTTATAATTTGTTGTTTATTTTGTTCAACTACACTTGGTAACAATAATTATAAATGTGTAAAGTCAGCATCACAGGTAACAATTAATAAGTTAATCTCAATCTACATTTAACAACTGTATAGAGAACTGAAATTACCTGTGCTGCTGACTGTACCGGACTAGATGCACTAAATTATTTATGTATCGACATCTTTCTTCCTGTCTTCAGTAGTGAACTGTTCAATCCACTTGCGAAGCTTATCTGTATCTTGGAGTCCAACAAGACGGTGGAGTACCTTGCCATCTTTAATGGCCACCAAGACAGGAACAGAGCTCACTTCATAGTCAAGAGCCAGGTCTGTTTGTTCATCAATGTCAACTTTAGCGAGCACTACTTTTCCTTTTTTCTCGGATATAATAGACTCAAGACGGGGTGTGAGCATCCTGCATGGATTACACCATCTATAAAAAAGATAAAAATAATTTAAATTCCAATGTTTATTGCTTTGTTATCTACGTTATCGTATTATACTTTGGTTTACTCTATTAGAGAAAAATGCATAAAAAGCTTGATATATGCATGTTCTGATTATATTAAGCGGAAAATATATAATTTGGATATAAATTACTCACGTAGCGAAGAAGTCGACGACGACTGGGACTTTGCTGTTGATTACTTTGTCTTTAAAATCGTCTGTGCTTTGAATCTTCACGATGTCGCCGTAAGCAGGAGTTACAGAAAAACTTCTGATAATGTTCGAGCTTTTTATGCTCAAAGCATTGCGAACAATATTAGAAATTTGGTTCGTCAACATTTTTGTGCAGGAAGACTACTTCGGATGATGAAATAAATAAAAATGAAATGTATGAGAATTTTTGTATGATATTAGTCCTTCATGAAACGTCAGAAACTGTCAAGTGTCAATGCCAGTCACATTATAATTTTTTTTTATTTTAATATCATTTTCTTACTTATTATAGAGGCTAGAACTCGAAAAATCCAATAGATTTTTGTTATTATTAATTTTATACGATTACATCAATTATTTTTTATCCTCAATTTAGCTAAAAGAATACAATACTCACTAGCCTTAAATGTAAAGCTGTTTGAGTTACGCTTATATCTGCTATAAAAGGATAAAAAAAAATGGTTGTGTCGACTTCGACTGTCAAACCGGCCCTTCCTTTTAGCATTTTGCTGGTAGCAAATGCTCTCCGTGTACACATTATTTGGAAAACCCTAATCTGGGAAGCCTTTTTCATGATTATAATTGTGTTATAATAATACGGAAAAATGTATTCAAGTGACGACTATAACGAGGTAAGAGAAATTCATGATAAAGTAATTCTAACCTTGCTGTACGCTAACGTAAGCAAGGAGCCTAACCTAACGCATCAATATTTTATGTTTTCAGGGAGGATATGAGTCCTACGGGGAGCATGGATATGAGCCCCATACCGGAGACCCTCAATATGATTTGGAGTACGATAGATCGTACTATAAAATGCCAGACATGGTAAGTTCTGTTCTTCTTGTAAAATGTATTTTAAATTTGAGTCATCTCATTTTTACATGTCAGAATATGTTTAAAATCTTGCCTATCTTGTAACAATGTAATAAAATATGTAATAGTACTGTATAATTAATTAATACCTATAGATAGACTCCTTAACTCAAAAAATCTTTTTAATTTTTAATAGTAAAGTTTGCATGCATGCTTTTTTATGAATTAAACATATTTTTTTTACATAGACACAAAGAAATAATACCTTATGTTTATTTTTATTCCAGGTTAAGAAATTCCTTGTGTACTTCCGGAATATGATAAACGAGGGTGTTACATACGAGATCTTGAATCTGTATGAAACAACTTTCCCCAAACTGACCGAGCAGTATTTTGAGAATACCCCCTGGCCTGATGAGAATGAAGTGGGACCCATTGTGGACAATGATCATGTAAGTCCTGTACTGTTGACAAATATGGATGTTGCTTGCTGCTCTTAATAGTCTTAATGATAGGTAACTAAATTAATCCAGAAATATAATCATTTCCTATCATTTAGTATAGAGTTTAAAACAGTGGTTCCTAACCTGGGGGTAATTCTAATTAGCTAACCTAATTTAACAATACAACAAACGTACACGTTTTATTTTTTATTACCATTGGGAGGAGGGGTAAAATCAGGTCCCTGGTTAGTCATAGGGGTGACCGGACTGAAAATCAAATCAAATTTAATCTGGTCCGAAATTTTTAATGAATTAGGTGTTTGTACACTAACAAAATATAGTGACCATAAATGTATGTCTACATTGACTTATCATACCATGATACTAATGTAGGTATTTATTCCAGGTTAAGAAGTTCCAGGTTTAGGGATCCTAATTATTTAAAGTGAAATACAAAAACTAAATATATTTTTGGAACTTTTATTGCTTTGTTAAATTCTAAAACAAAATAAATTCAGTATTATTTTCTAGCACAAACTCGATCTATTAAAAGTCGAAGGCTATACTCTAGCATCATCCTATTGTCGTCCTAATAAAGAAGGCGGAGGAGTTTGTATACTATTGAAGCAGGGAATTGAATATACGGAATGTAACGATATAACAGCTATGTCAGTAGAATATTTATTTGAAATCTGTAGTGTAGAAATTAGTAAATTAAATCTAATATTGATCAACTTGTACTGGCCGGATAGTAAAAGATTGCCTGACCTATTTTTTGAATTGTTAACAAAACTAATGCAATACGTACAACATAGATATAACAAAAAAGATATCATTATCGGTGGAGATTTTAATGTAAACATCTTACAAGAAACGAAATGCTCAATAACACTAATAAATTTAATGAAAACCTTCAACTTTCACCAAAGTGTCAAAGAACCCACCAGAATAACTAATACAAGCTCTACATGTATTGATCTTATTTTCAAAAATTTTCACCGTGATAATTGTCAAATTCAAGTACGAGATTATGGGCTATCAGATCACAAAGGTATATTAATTAGCTCTCCATCGGTTGTTTTCGATACACCAGGTACTTGGAATATAACGAAAAGGTTGTATAATGATAAAAATTGCTCAAACTTTAAAACAGAATTAAATAAAATTAATTTTAAAAACATTATATCCTCAACAAAAACGGTAAATGAGAACTATAATCAATTCTACAACGTGATCAACAATACATTGAACCTATGTATACCTAAAATCAAAATTAAATTCAAAATTAAATCTAAAAAAAAGGCATGGTTGACCAAAGGTATTAGACAATCGTGCAAAAATAAAAGATTATTAAAGGTATTTATATCCCAAGCCAATAACGAAATTCTAAACCAACACTATAAGCAATATGAGAAAACATTAAAAAAAGCAGTGATAACGTCTAAAAGGCTATGCAATATAAAAACGATCAAACAATCTGATAATATAATAAAATCAATGTGGTATGTAGTAAAAAGTGAAACCAATAAATTAAATAGGAAAAATCGAAATAATATCAAATTAAAAACTCTAAACACAGTTATTGATGATCCAAAAGCAATCGCTAACACGTTCAATAGCTTTTTCTTGTCAGTCGGAAATCAAACGTTACCCTCGACAGGCAGACCAGTAATATCGACAACTAAAAACTCAATTGTACCTTCGACCAGTATCAGAAGTTAAAAACATAATAAACAGTGATCGGAATTGGTAGTGCCATTTCACGGGACTTCGGTGCGTAAGCTTAGTATGGATATACCTTTTCACCCCGGGATTTCATATTACCTACTTCAATTAAAGACATGCCAAGAAATATTTTTGTGAAAAAAACCGGCCAAGTGCGAGTCGGACTCGCGTTCCAAGGATTCCGTACAGTCAGCGTGAGTCGGACTTAACCGACTCACGCTGACTGCACATTTCTAATAGGTTTTTCTGTCATCTATAGGTAAAGAACTATTTTGTGTATTTTTTTCAAAATTTTAGAATCAGTACTTTCGGAGATAAGGGAGGGGGGGAGGGACTATTATCTTGAATAACGGCTAAACTATTAAGCCAAAAATTATTAAAAAAATATATATTTGAAATCCTTACAATGAGCTCTTTTATTTGATATGTAACACGACACGATATAGTTTGAAAAACTATAATTTTCTCATTTACCCCCCAAAAATGGCCTCCATATTTAAAATTCATTTATTTGCGTTACACGTCCATCTTTGGGTCACAAACTTACATATGTGTGCCAAATTTCAACTTAATTATCCAGTAGTTTCGGAGAAAATAGGCTGTGACAGACGGACGGACAGACAGACGCACGAGTGATCCTATTAGGGTTCCGTTTTTCCTTTTGAGGTACGGAACCCTAAAAATAAGAGTCTTGGAATCCCGAGTCTTATCCATGTTGTACAATGTTTGAGGTCATTCACCCCAAATGGCACTACCTATTCCGATCATTGATAATAAAAAACTTAAAAAACAAACGAAGCTATGGATACGATGAAATGCCGCCTTATTTAATTAGGCAATGTGCAGATATACTGTCAGGACCCTTAGCGCTTCTTATAAACCAATCATTCGCGGAAGGTACTGTTCCGGATGCGATAAAAATTTCAGTAATAAAACCCGTCCACAAAAAGGGCAATAAAACCGACTGTAATAATTATCGACCAATAGCGCTCTTATCGACCTTCTCAAAAATATTTGAAACCGCGATGTCAAGGCGACTCTACTCCTTTTACGAAAAATTTCACATCTTTAATGACGCCCAATACGGCTTCCGAGAGAAGCGATCTACAACCCTAGCAGTGTACAAGTTTGTTCGAGAAGTACTAAATATAATTAATGAAAGAAAATACGCTATAGGCGTTTTACTAGATATGAGCAAGGCCTACGACCGAGTTAAGTATAACATATTATTAAAAAAACTAAAAGATATAGGCATAAGAGGAAATGCTCATGACTGGTTTTCTTCATACCTCTCAAACCGCGTACAGTACGTCGAAATAGAACATCACAATTACAACACTGAAACAATAGACTATGTCCAATCACAAATAACAAAAGTAAACCAATCGATACCCCAGGGAAGCGTCCTTGGATGTATTTTATTTCTGATCTACATAAATGATTTACCCAAAATAATAAATAGCCCAAGTACCTTGTTCGCTGACATTTCTTTTGTAATATCTTGCGAAAACGAACAAAACTTGAACCGTGATTTAAACTCTACTTTAGAAGAAGTTGTAACCTGGCTTAGTGACCACAACTTACAAGTAAACTTCGAAAAAACGAAAATTATACAGTTTAAACCTTTTCAAAAACGAACATTGAACATTAATTACTCTTACAACAATAATAAAATAGAATCAATTAATTCAACGGTATTTTTGGGTATTAACATTGACTCAGCCCTAAACTGGAAAAATCACATAAATAAAATAAGTAACAAATTAAGTAGCTTCATTTACGCATTATATCACCTAAAAATATGTACCGACATAAATATAGCCACCAATGCATACTACGCCTACGCTCACTCTTGGTTGCAATATGGAATTATACTGTGGGGAAATAGTCCAAGCGTGAACAATCTTTTCTTGCTACAAAAGCACTGTATTAGGATCCTTGTAAATATTCATCAACTGGAAAGCTGCAAACCTTATTTCATAAAGTTAAGAATCCTAACCTTAATCTCCATGTACATATTGGAAGTTTGTCTTTTCGTGAAGAATAATGGAAACCTCTTTCCTCAATACTCGCGACCGGCCCACCTACGACCTAAAACTAGACTAGCCACACAAAACTCCACTCTACAGATGATCCATAAAGGCCCTTTTGGCATGGCCATAAAAATATATAATAAAATACCAAACGAAATCAAAGAAATAAGTACATATAATAACTTTAAGAATACATTAAAAACATACCTAGTAAAAAAAGCGTACTACACATTAAATGATTTTTTTAACGAAAATATGGACGAATAACGTTAGGTACCGGCAGTACTGGCACGGATATGGTTGAAAGTTTCAGGAGAGACCATTATTATAAACCATACACTAGCTCTTAGGAATTGGCTTAAGCCTATGATGCATGTTATCTCATAAGTTAGTGTTAAGTATATTGCTATACCCTTATAGGGTTCATGTGGAACTGTACTAAGTAGTTTTTAAGATCTGTATACTAATATGAGTGCAATAAACAATTCTGATTCTGATTCTGAAAAGAAAGAGGAGGCTTAGATGTGGCCCTTAGATCTAAAAGTATGGAGACTTCAAATGCTTCAGAAATCCATACTAATATTATAAATGAAAAAGTGTGTCTGTCTGTCTGTTATCTCTTCATCTTCACGCATAAATTGCTGAACCAATTTAGTTGAAAGTTGGGTCCCGGGGAAGGATACAGGATAGTTTTTATCCCGAAAATCATCCCTTAAGACGGTGATAATTATCTCACTTAATTATTGATACATAAATATAATTCCCAGGTTTTCATGATCCTGTACACAGAGCTGTACTACCGCGATATCTACGCCCGCGTTCCCGGCGGGCCCAAGCCTGAGCAGCGCTTCCAGTCGTTCTACAACTACTGCGACCTGTTCAACTACATCCTGTCCGCGGAGACCCCTGTCCCGCTGGAGTTGCCCGACCAGTGGCTCTGGGAGCTGATTGACGAGTTTGTCTATCAATTCCAGTCATTTGCGCAGTATAGGTAAGGGACTTCAGTTAATCACGTGAATTTTGCCCAAATCCTACCAATACAAAAGCCTATCCAGTGGTTCTACAAAACCTGTGACCTATTCAAGTACAAACAATAGCTGAACTACTTACTTATGGTCAGTTAAGTGTGTTTCTGCTAGTATTACACTAAGCACATATTTCCATTCTTGATTTGTACAGGTCCCGCACCTCCAAGTTGAGTCAGGCTGAGATAGACGCGCTCAACACGGAGAACAAGGCATGGAACGTGCTCTGCATCCTCAACGTCCTGCACTCTCTCGTGGACAAGTCCAACATCAAGCGCCAACTTGAGGTATGACCACAATATTGTAACTACCAGAAGGAGGAAAACAATACCACATTTAAGGCTTCGGCACACAGGCGCGTTTTACGGGCGGAGCGTGAGCATTTTGTATGCGCCCGGAAAACGCGCCTATGTGACGAAGCCTTTAAAAAAATTAATCTTTCATATTCTTGTGGTCAAAAATCGTGGGTTAGCCTCGGTGAGCAGAATAAATTAAAAACTCGCGTTCCAAGGGTTCCGTACATGAAGTCCGACTCACGCTTGACTGCACATTTCTAATAGGTTTTCCTGTCATCTATAGGTCAAGAACTATTTTGTGTTTTTTTTTTTTTTTTTTCAAAATTACTATTGTCGCAGGTGTACGCGGCGGGCGGCGACCCCGACTCCGTGGCGGGCGAGTTCGGGCGCCACTCGCTGTACAAGATGCTGGGCTACTTCTCGCTCGTGGGGCTGCTGCGGCTGCACTCGCTGCTCGGAGACTACTACCAGGCCATCAAGGTAGCTCTAGCTGCTCTGATGGTGGAGTTTCCTTATCTACCTGTCCATGATGTCTTGCTCTTGCATATTCAAGGGAGGCAGATAACAAAATTAAGATTTTTGATGTTCGTGATCCTCGGAAGATTGGCATGGGAACCTCGTAGAATAAAACATTGTAAATAGAAATTTAATTTTTACAAGCAGAAACGTCTGCGACCGATGCTATTAAGCGGCCGTGAGTTCAAGTCTCACCCAAGACAGTATTTTTTCACTTTTAAAATTTATTCTAAGCTTGATTGTGAATAGAATTAGTAATTCAATCCACTCACAGAATTTTCTCAACAAGTTACCAACTGATACATTCATACACCACTCTGTAATCTATATAAAGGCTTCGGCACACAGGCGCGTTTTCCGGGCGGGGCGTGAGCGTTTTGTATGTAAAAGCGGCGCGCCCCGCTCACGCCGCGCCTGGAAAACGCGCCTGTGTGACGAAGCCTTAAGTTTTTACCAATAATTACAAAGTAAAAGTTACTAAACCGTTTTATTCACCAACAACAGGTGCTGGAAAACATCGAGCTCCACAAGAAGTCGCAGTACTCGCACGTGCCCGCGTGCCAGATCTCCACCTCTTACTACGTCGGTTTTGCGTACATGATGATGCGCCGCTACGCTGATGCCATCAGGTACTAATCGTAACGTAATTTACTAATTTATTTACTTAGAAAAAAAAAATTATCTTAATTTTAAAGAGGTTTTGTCACACAGTGACTATGTCACCCCTGTAGTGAGATAATGTAATAATGTAGTAGTGTAGAATTACTTACACCACTACATTATTTTTAAGTACAGGTTGCACATCATCCTGGCCTCGTCCGATAGAGGCGATGCCAGGACGACGTTGCAACTCCCTAAGTTGGTAGTTTTGATGAATGTCACTCCTCAGCGCCTCGTTGCGGACACATTCCATCAACACATGGTGGACGTCTTCTATTATATCGCACTCAGAGCAGTTTGGTGTTGCAGCAAGTTTCATCAGGTGCTTGAATTTGTTTGATGGAATGTGCCCGGAACGAAGCCTAGGGACTGATACTACCTGTTTCCTACTTAGTTTTTTGTCAAACCATGGGACCTGAGGGGGCTGGCATTGAATTGTTCTGTACCAAATTCCTTTAGTAAGCGAGCGCTCATCAAAGTATTCCTTCCAAATTTGTCTGCAACTAACCCTAACTTTACCTAATACTTCGCTGTGCACTGGATTTACTTAGAAACATACCGTTTCTTATAAGTACTTCTATTTATATGATACTTAGGTATAGACATGGGTTATAGACATCTGGATACGATACCCTGGAAAAACAATGACCATACTTGTAGTCTTTTTATTTGAATTTCTCAATGTGCATCCAGATCTAGCAAAGACTTCAGCGCGCCATTCCCCATTCATTAGCGTCGCTAACTGAACACGTTCCTTCCTTCCAGTGAGTTCCAAATTGCGCGCTAAATTTACGATATCTAAACGCACGTTCCAATTCAGAGTTGTTTGTAATATTTTTTTTTTAAATTTTAAATCTGCAATCGACTGTTCTAGCCATAATCAGATGGTATATGTTTTTTTTTTAATTTAATAATCATTTGTTATAAATATCGAATAACTATTGTAATATGAATGATTATGGGTATTTATTAGGACTGTTTCATTTTAAACATAGATAGAGAGAAGTAAATTATTACATTTTACTAATTCATTCGGTTTTTTTAATTATTATTTAGGGTGGTGTTCCACTGAGCACCATCACCAGTTTGCGTGGGGGCTTATTATCTCTGATCTAGCCCTAGAATGTGCCATCTTTTTAGCCTCGGTATGTAGTGTATTAGAACAAATTAAATTATTTTCAGAAAATATTTTAATTTGTTTTTATTTCAAGTAGACACACTACTATAAATTATAAACTTTGAATCGTTTAACAGGTTTCTGGCTAGTTCGTTGTTTGTAATAATAATAACGTGTTTGTTCTAAGGACCCTGTCCTCAGCCCTGCTGTACATGCAGCGCACCAAGCAGCTGTTCTCGACGCGCTCGTACCAGAACGACCAGATCAACAAGCAGACGGAGCAGATGTACCACCTGCTGGCCATCTGCCTGGTGCTGCATCCGCAGTGCGTCGACGAGAGCATCCAGCAGGTACGGGACCTGGATTTTGAACGAGATTTATTACCAAAACCATAGAGAAAAAAATACATAGAGTGTTCACTCCATACATCAGTTTTAGTACCAAAAAGACTATTAGCATCTAGTATCGAGTAGCGGAACTATCAGTACTGCTACTTGACAATAGATGTAGCACCGACCGGAAAGTCTTATGCTGTTGAGATAAGACTTTCCGGTCGGTGCGACATCTATTGTCAAGTAGCAGTACTGATAGTTCCGCTACTCGATGCTAGATGTAGACACTGAAATTAATAGTCTGAACTGATGTATGGAGTGAGCACTCTTGTCTTACTTATTTCTCTATGCCAAAACTACTGTCGATCTATTGACTAGATTATGACTGAAGTGACTAAACAACTTAATGCCCTTGATCGTGGCGTGGTGATATTTTTTGGCAGCGATAGCAGGCGTGGCTCACTCAGCGATTTCGTCGCTTTGCTACAGGTAGCTAAAAGTACATCCGTTCCACGCCAATTTT
Source organism: Cydia amplana (assembly GCF_948474715.1). Taxonomy (NCBI): domain Eukaryota; kingdom Metazoa; phylum Arthropoda; class Insecta; order Lepidoptera; family Tortricidae; genus Cydia; species Cydia amplana. Next base: position 11,801,552 of record NC_086079.1, on the reverse strand, counting down.
GGTGGCTAGCCATAAGCCGCGCGTGGCGCTGTCGCCACCTAGCGGCCATATATGTGCTGATCGTAACAGACGCGTTTTGTTAGAGAGTGAGTCTTCTGTACCTAGTACTATTATTTATTCTGTGGCGATAGTAGTAAAGACAATGTTATCTTTGCTATAATTATATAGCTGTTGCTGATGGAAGCACTGCCATGGGGCAGTAGACAGATTTTGATGCAGTTTTCGACTATACGGTAAATTGACTAGGATATTTAAATTGATCCTATTCGTCAAAAATGTGTTAAGTTAGGCTGCTATGTCACTCAAATCGTTAAAAAAAACAAGTGCAGTGATATACACGCATCAGCTTTCAGCTGCTAGTGTATTAAACAATATATCTATATATATAAATGCAAGTGTCCTGACTGACTGACTGACTGACTGACTGACTGATTCATCAACGCAGAGCCGAAACTACAAAAGCTAGAAAGTTGAAATTTGGACACGAGGTTGCATTTGTAAAGTGTACAAGAGATAAGAAGCGATTTTGAAAAATTCAACCCCTAAGGGGGTTAAAAAGGGGATGAAAGGTTGTATGGGGTTCAAGTTTTAGTTTAAGCTAGGAATTTGAAACTTTGTGAAAATGTATTATATTAAAAAACAAGAAAACTAATTTCAGCGTTTTCGAAAATTCATCCCCCAAGGTGGTGAAAAAGGGGTTGAAAGTTTGTATGGAGATCAAATATTTTTGTGAGTGTGGAACTTGAAACTTTGTATATGGGTATATTATTATAAGACAGGAAAAGTAATTTCAGCGTTTTTAAAAATTCATCCCCTAACAGGGTTAAAAAGGGGTTGAAAGTTTGAATCCATTACAAATGCGTTGAAACTTCTTAGAAAGGCATAATAGCCGATTACAAAACAAAGTAATTGCGACGTTTTAGGAAATTCAACCCCTAAGGGGGTAAAAAAGGGGATGAAACTTTGTCTTGGGGTGCAAATTTTATTTTAAGCTAGGACCTTGAAACTTTGCGAAAAGGTATTAAATTAAAAAACAAGAAAACTAATTTCAGCGTTTTTAAAAATTCATCCCCCGAGGTGGTGAGAAAGGGGTTGAAAGTTTGTACGGAGATCAAATATTATTGAGGGTGCGGGACTTGAGTCTTTGTATAAAGCCATATTATTCGAACTCAAGAAAAGTAATTTCAGCGTTTTTAAAAATTAATCCCTTAAAAGGGTTAAAAGGGGATGAAAGGTTGTATGGGGTTCAAGATTTATTTTAAACTAGGAATTTGAAACTTTGTGAAAATATATTATATAAAAAAATAAGAAAACTAATTTCAGCGTTTTCGAAAATTCATCCCCCAAGGTGGTGAAAAAGGGGTTGAATGTTTGTATGGAGATCAAATATTTTTGTGAGTGTGGGACTTGAATCTTTGTATAAAGTCGTATTATTAGAACTCAAGAAAAATAATTTCAGCGTTTTTAAAAATTCACCCACCAAGGTGGTGAAAAAGGGGTTGAAAGTTTGTATGGAGATCAAATATTTTTGAACGTGCGGGACTTGAATCTTTGTATAAAGCCGTATTATTAGAACTCAAGAAAAATAATTTCAGCGTTTTTAAAAATTCATCCCCTAAGGTGGTTAAAAAGGGGTTGAAAGTTTGTATGGAGATCAAATATTTTTAAAAGTGCGGGACTTGAATCTTTGTATAAAGCCATATTATTAGAACTGAAGAAAAATAATTTCAGCGTTTTTAAAAATTCATCCCTCAAGGTGGTGAAAAAGGGGTTGAAAGTTTGTATGGAGATCAAATGTTTTTAAGAGTGCGGGACTTGAATCTCTGTATAAAGTCTTATTATTAGAATTCAAGAAAAATAATTACAGCATTTTTAAAAATTCATCCCCCAAGGTGGTGAAAAAGGGGTTGAAAGTTTGTATGCAGATCAAATATTTTTGAGAGTGCGGGACTTGAATCTTGGTATAAAGCCATATTATTAGAACTTAAGAAAAGTAATTTCAGCGTTTTTTTTAAATTCGTCCCTTTAAGGGTTAAAGTTAAAAAGGGGTTGAAAGATTGTTTAAATTTTATTTTAAGCTAGGAACTTCAAGCTTCGTAAATAGGTAGTTACGTAGTAGGTTTTATTAAATAGTGGACTTGAAAATCTTCTGGGGGTTGAGAGGGATTACTTATTATCGAGAACAATTTTATTCAGTTTGGGGCTTGAAACTTCGTAGCCAGGTTGTGAAAGACAAATCTAATAATTAAGTTGTATAATACTTAACAAATGATTAACCGTCCCTACTGCTATCTTTTGCTGCATAATGTTCTAAGCTAATGTAGAATATATAACCACCAATATACAAATCCACGCGTACGAAGTCGCGGGCAACAGCTAGTAATATATATATATATAATAAATAATCGCCCAAAGTAGTGTTTCAATAGGTTACAGGAATTGTTAAATAATAGGCTACATGACTAATTTTTTTTATGGTATCAATCGATCGGGATTGTTTTTAGGATCAAATGTATATATGGGACCCATTGCATTAAAGTAACACAAAAGTCAGAAATTATAGTCAAAGTCCGACAGTCGCACTTCACTCGCGAAACGCCCTATACAAAACGGCCGGAGGCCGTGACGTCATCGCTGATCTTGTAGTATGGACAAAACAAGAAAATTGCGTTTTTGTCGGTGAAATATCGCGTTTATGTATATAGTTGCTATACAATATTTTTTTGGATGAAATGTAAGGAATCGAATGGTACCCTTACTTTTATCGTTTTTGGAAGTTAAAAAAAAACTTAAATTTTGAAACTTTCAGGTCCTGTAATTTTGTAATTTTTCAATATTTTATTTTAATATCCACATTATCGTGATAAATTGCTCGTTTGCTATCTATTTTACTAGATTTTGTTATAAAATTCAACATGTGTCATCCCTATTCTCATGGAATGTGTTTGCAGGTGCTCCGCGAGAAGAACTACCACGAGAAGATGTTCAAGATGCAGTACGGCGACCTGACCGAGTTCGAGAGCTGCTTCACGTTCGCCTGCCCCAAGTTCCTGTCGCCCTGCCCGCCGCCCGTCGAGCCCGGCTCCAACTACGGCAAGGACGCCGTCAAACACCAGACACAAGTCTTCATGGACGAGGTACGTCATACTTGAAAAAACTCGATATTACTTTTACCATAGAGAAATAAGTAAGACAAGAGTGCTCACTCCAAACATCAGTTCAGACTATTAATTTCAGTGGCTACATCTAGCATCGAGTAGCGGAACTATCAGTACTGCTACTTGACAATAGATGTCGCACCGACCGGAAAGTCTTATCAGCATAAGACTTTCCGGTCGGTGCTACATCTATTGTCAAGTAGCAGTACTGATAGTTCCGCTATTCGATACTAGATGCTAATAGTCTTTTTGGTACTAAAACTGATGTATGGAGTGAGCACTCTATGTATTTTTTTCTCTATGCTTTTACTCAGTGTTTCAATGGACCAGGTAACATGCTCCGTCAGATGTTCTCATAGCTCTGTGAGTCTGATGTATGGAACATAATAACAATGCGCACGAAACGAACACGTCCCGATCTGCGCGCGGCAAACGACTTAGGGTTGGGTTGGTTGCACCAAACTGTTTGTCATCGTTAAAGAGTTCGCTAATTTTTATTGTATGGAAAGTTTCATAGTTAACCGTCGCGGCGCGCCGGGTGACGTTGATCAGTCTGTCAAGTGCGGATGGTGCAACTAGGCTGGCACTTAGGCGCCTTTAAGTATGCCGAAATACCGACACCGAGCGGCTCGGCCAAAGTCGCCTCTACGATACGGCAATGTAAACACGTTATTTTGAAACCGTCAGGTCCGCCAGCAGAAGATGCTGCCGACCATCCGCTCGTACCTGAAGCTGTACACGACGCTGCCGCTGGTGAAGCTGGCCGCCTTCATGTCGGCGGCGCGCGGCGGCGACCGCGACGCGGCGCGCGAACACGCGGCCCTCGCCATACACCTGCTCTGCTTCAAGCACAAGATGAAGAACGTCGTGTGGTCTAAAGGCCCGAGTGGGCTCGATGGCAAGTTCCAGAGCGGATCCGAGGTACAGACACCCTTTTTGTGTATGTAAAATGTAAACCGTCCGGGACGGAATGGCGACGAGTGCCAATGGACATAGCGCTCCCCAATCCACGAATCCTCTTTTATTATCATCTTATCAGATTGATAAGACATACAAAGCTGATGGAGGCTAAGGGTGCCTATTAGGTACTATGACATGTAATAAATGTTTCACGTTCACATCGTGTTTGAGCTCGTGAGAATCATCTTGATGAGAATTTAATGAGTGACTGTACCAAGAAACATCAGCAATAAAAGTTGTTTGCAAACATTTAGATTTTGAATTAGACTCCAAATTACAGTAGGTGTAGAATCTGTGCGGAAAGAGAAGAGTCGTGGATTGTATTGGACCCCATACATTCCACGACTCTTCTCTTTCCGCACAGACTAATATTCCTAAGGTCGGCTATTAAAAGTAATAGTTAAGCCAGCAAATAGCTCCATTCTAGTGAAGCCTAAATCATAATGTACTATTCCAGCTGGACTTCTACATCGACAACGACATGATCCACATCGCGGACACGAAGGTGGCGCACCGCTACGGCGACTTTTTCATCCGCAAGATCCTCAAGTTCGAGGAGCTCAACCGCAAGCTCCACCACATCAAGATTTAAATCCCAACTCAAACAAAAGGGTAATCAGCTCTAATTTAGAACCCAAGAGGCTTTCTCCAGCTACACAAGCCTAATTTCTTTTTACTGAATAATCTATGAGTTGTGGATGCGGTTCGAAGTGCCAATAACTGAGGTACCTTTTAAGGACACATCAATACTATCAATAGCTCCTTTCTTTTCGATTTACGACCAATAGTAACCACAGAATGTACTTTGTAAGCTACAGTATTTTGTAAAAAGAATAAACATCAGAATACAACTCATGTTTTATTTGATCACAGTTTTGACGTATATTTAAAAAATTTCCTGTCCCGCTTGAAAAACCTCTTCGGTTCCTTGATGGTAAAGTTCTGATGCTGCACGGTCTCTGGATATGGTTCCTGGAACTGTTTCCAAGGGTGCTCTTCTGCAAGAGTAGAGTCTATGTCAAATTGCTTCAGCCATTTATTGTAGTGGTCTGCAAACTTCTTGAAGGATTTCACAAACTCTGGAGAACATTTGTAACTGCCCTTCGCGGTCTGCAATTAAAAATAAGAAAGTGTATCAAATTACTCCAAGAAAGTAATAAAATATATATCAAAACGTAAGTTTTAATTAATTAACTATTCTGTGATCAAGTGTAGTTCATTCATGATTTCATAGGCCTAACAAAATATTACGTAAGTAATTTATTGAGTCTTATTTTTGACATAAATTATGAGGCTAAGAAACTTAAGAACATTTATGCTGAGCAGCAAGATTATTTACCTTTTGCATTTTATCAGTACACTTTTCGATAAAAGATTCCAGGTGTTTGATAAATAATCCATTCGGTTTTAAATTTTCGTCCTTTACATATTTCATTATGTATGTTATGTACTCAAACTGGCAAGCCACAGTACCTTGCCTCAACATACTGCCCAGAATTTCTATGTTCACCCTGTAACAATAATAAGGTAGTAAATTTCTAGTTATTTATATACATATACACATACATGGCTATTATTATTATACACACATATATGGCATTTTTTAGTACCCAACTGTGGAAAGCAAAAAGAATGTTATGATTTTGATATTTCTCACTGTGCAGTCATCATCGGGTACAACTCAATTTTCAAGGCTTTGTGTAACTTTCATCTATTAATAATGATGATGGTAGGTACAGTCAGCTGCAGAGATAGCATTGATTTTTTTACACAACTCAACTATTTCTACACTAATTAAAAGCCGAGACACATGACAAGATGTTGTGTGGTCAGGTGCACTAGATCCAATTGAGTTAAGCTTAATAGTTTAATTAGTATTACTTAAGTTGTTCTTCTTTCATTTCAACAAGGAGACATTCCGCTTTTTCTTTAGTATCACAAGCCATTGCCAGCACCCCATATGTCATGATGTTCTTCTTTAGTTCATATTTCTTCTTGAGGCCATACTTCCTTTTACGCCGTTTTGTCTCATTCTCTATCATTTCTTTTATTTCCTGTAATAAAGACACAATTAGTTATGTATTGGAAATATTTGAATAACAATATCTTATATTTGTTAATCTTAGTTGTGTACACTGTACTATGCAGTTAAAACTGCAGCAGACAAATGCGAACTTTTCATGGTATTGTTTTTTACACATTTGTTAGCAATTTAAAAAATTGTATTAAAAGATAATATTACACTTACAAAAGCACCAATGTAATCTGATCGTAGACATCTCTTCTTAATAAGCATGTTGTAAAAATCTATATCAGCTATGACATCAGAAGATTTAATTGTTTCAAGTAGTTTTAGTTCTGCTTCTTTCGTTTCTTCCAACAATGGCAACATTTGTGTAAATGTCTTTATATCGGGCTTCACAGAGTAAACTGCCATTTCCTTTAGAAAATCATCTTGCCCACCAACAACAGCAAATTTGTCTTGAACCGACTGAATTTCCTTTAATGCTAGCACCTGCTCCATTTTTAATGACCTGGAAAGGAGATTAGGTGATGTTCTTTCATCAATTTTGGGCAATGTTTGTATACTCTTGTTCACAATTTCTATAGGCATATCTTCATTTTCTGTATGAGATAATGCCTCTTCTTTTAAATCAGTATTTGGAACCTCATAACTTATATCTAAATCTTTTTTGTTGTTATCAACAGTATGATTTTCTGGTAATTGTTTTCTTTTGGCATTCCTGTTCCCAGCTTCAAGGCTTGAATTGTTCTGAACTGCACTCAATATCACAGTATTTGGTATGATATGGTCCTGAATTATTCCAATTAATTCATGAATTTCTTGTGCTGTGCCTAATTGACAGTCTTTAACACATTTCAGCATCAGATTAAAAGAGAATATGTTTGGTTTTTCCCTCATTTTCAACATTTTCCTCCAAACAACCAGTGCATGCCTTAAACCACTATTGTTGTCAGATATACAGGCTTGTAGTAGATGGTTAAATGTGTGCACTCTTATTTTGATTTTCTTTGATATCATTTCATCAACAATTTGAAAAGCTGTTGGTAAGTCTCCACACCGACCGAATGCCTTGATCATAGCATTGTAATTTGTTAAGTTTGGTTCTATTCCCTTCTCAATCATAAGTGTTCTGAGATGCTGGGCATGTTTAAGACCATTTTCAGGCCATGGACTATTAGCACAGGCATTAAATAAGCATGTATATGTATCACCAGTGGGCTTCAAGGCCCGTCGCTTCATGTCATTGAATAGTTTGAAGGCTTTCTTAGTATATCCTACATCAGCACAAGCCCCGATTAGTATGTTGTAAATGTAGTTTTCAGGTGTCGCCCTATCTTCCTTCAGCATTCTTACCTCTAAAACGTCTATAGCTTCTTTTATTCTTTTGCGTTCCAAATACTGCTTAATCAAATCAGCATACTGTTTTGTTGTCAGAATCTGGGATTTGAGTGGTCGATCTTTCAAAAACTTTTCTTCCTTAATATCTCCTTCATCTTCCAGGAGAACTTCGTGATTTTTTTTACCGGCAAGAGTGCCAAAAGTGTCTGGGTCTTCCAAATATATGAAATTATTTTCTGTTCGGTATTCTTTACGTTTCATAACTTTGTTTTGCAATGCCTCTGTATGACAATTGACGTTCCGCGGAATTAATGCAGCGTTCCTTACAAGGCGTATTAGTTTCCAACACTGGAGAGCCATAATTATATAAAAATTAACGCATAACTTTGATTTAAACAAACACAAACATAACCTAACCGTACTTGCCGTGTTGCCGTACTAAAACCTCGATCTCGATGAAGGACGTCAATTTTTGACATTATATTTATGAATTTTTCAACGTTTTAACATATTACTCGAATAGCTTAGGAAGTGACGAGCTGTATTTTTCTTCTCATAAATAGATATGACAAACAAAAATCATGTTAGAAAGCGACTCATTTGGTTGTATAGTCCGTCAACCAAATCTTGTCAGTAGCAATGTAAAGCAAACTAAAGTAGGGCAACACTCAAAGAGCAGTATTGCGCTAAGAAAAGCAGCAATGTACATCGAACCAAAATATTTTTTTTTCCGCTGAGCGCGCCCTGCGTACGTCAATTCAAATTGTCACTCGCGGTTTATTGAAAAAATTTGAAACATGGACGGACAATTTAAAAGCGGGTATCTTTTGGAGTGCGGGAAGGGTAGTGACGTTTAAAATATTTTCGGCCCAAATTTTTATATTTATTCATTCTAGGGGCGGATTTTATGCAAATAGTATTTTATTTATTTATTTGTCCAATTATTATATATTTATTGCATTTTGTTGGGTTCAGATTGTTCTCATATGGCCGGCAGAGTGATGGGTTCTTCTAACCCATCACCCGGGCCGGCCATGGCGGCCATTAATCTTGCGTCAAACTCCCCGCAAAGTCCTCCGGCGGCAGACCGTGAATCATCAATCTCTCCTGATATGGAAGAAGAATACGTAATGGCCAAATCGTCTTCCCTCAAAAGATCCGCGATTAATTTAAAAGAGATCTCGTCTGACATTCCTAAAAAAACAAAAGTAGGTCAATCTTCGAAGATTCAAGCATCAGCATCACCCCCCATTGGTAGGCAGTGCTACACCCAATCGGACGTTGGTCCGTATGTGATTCACGTGCAAATGAAGTTAGATCTATCTCCCGATAATACACATGACGTTTCACTTCACCCCGTGAAATTTGGGCAATATTTGTGCTCTATTAACGTTAAAGGTTTGCTTGAGGGGGGAATCCGTAAGGTGGGCAGGAATCGGTTATGCCTTGACTTTGTTAACGGTGTTTCTGCTAACAGGTTCCTAGAAATAGTTAATAAAGAGAACTCTCGTTACCTTGCGTTTATCCCGACTTTCAACGTGGCAAGATTGTTTATCATTCGACATGTGCCCAAAGATCTGACCATCGAAGAATTAGTAGCGGGCATGATAACGCCCGAAGGATTTGGAAAAATAATTAAGGCGAGGCGACTCAATGCTAAAAAAAAGGTAAGTGAAGGCCACGAATGGGTCCCCACGGAAACAGTAGTCGTAACAATCGATGGACAAAAAATTCCCCAGAGAGTGTACCTTTTCCACAACTCTTTTATTACCGAAAAATACAATTTGCCGGTAATCCAATGCCGGCAATGCTGCAGATATGGTCATATTATGGCTCACTGCAGATCTCAGCCCCGCTGCTCAAAATGCAGCCAGCCACATTTAAGTTCGCAGTGTACTTCATTTAATGATGTAGTATGCCTTTTCTGCTCTGGTGCCCATTCAGCTGACGATAAAAAATGCCCAGAATACAACCGTCAACATAAAATCAAAGCTGCTATGTCGGAGGAGGCCATATCATTCAGTGAAGCCTCTCATCTCTTCCCCTCATCAAAACGATCCTACGCTGAAATTGCCGAATCTGCTACTCCATCATCCTACAAGAAAACCGTTACTATCACCAGGAAACCCAGAGCTCCTCTTCAACCGGGATATGACAAGGTAGCCCATCAAGCATTAATAAATAGTTACAGAATCCCTGATCCTGTAAATGGTTGCGCTCTCCGCGAAAAGCCGAACGCAGACCTAGAGAATCATTTTGACAGTGCCAACTCTTTCTCTCCTCCGACTATCCGTCAACCCCAAAACGCTTTCCGCGGGAAAGCTCAACTAGATGACAAAATTCTAGATTCTCTTTTAACTACCTTGCTAATGCTCCTTAGTTTAGACAATTTACCGTACCACGCTGCTCCTAAAATAGAATCCCTGTGTGTATTGCTTAACAAAAGACTACAAGATGTGTACGGCAGTGCAATGGAATTCGCGTAGTATTTTAAACAAAAAATCGGAATTATCATTCCTTTGCAACAAATATAATCCAATGCTTTTTGCCATAAGCGAATCTTGGCTTAAACCCCAGCAATTCTTTAAATTGCCGGGGTTTTTAGCGCTAAGAGATGATAGGATAGATGGGTGGGATGGTTCCGCCCTTTTAATTCATAACAAAATCCCCTTCCACCACATACAAATTCCCGTTCACTCTAACGACATTTATATTGTTGCAGCCAGCATTAATAATATTTCTTATGTCTCAATTTACATTCCACATCCTTCTATAGCCAATCTGAACGAATTCTACTCTATAATAAAGAATATTCCCAATCCGATTGTTATTATGGGTGATCTGAACTGTCACCATACGTGTTGGGGTTCAGGCACTTCTGATAGAAATGGCAGGTATTTACTTGGTTTATTGGATAAATTGAACCTTTGTTGTCTGAATGATGGCAGACCAACTAGACGTACGGCCCCAAATCAGTTTTCCTCAGCAGTGGATTTAACTCTATGTTCCTCCAATTTAGCCCCTCAATTATCATGGAATATCTCTTTACTATCTCACAATAGTGATCATTTCCCTATATTTATTTCCTTACCCGGAAACCTTAATCCTTCAGCCTCTCTTCCTCCGTTACTAAAATATAGACTAGGGAAAGCAGACTGGGATAAATATTCTTCCACTTTGGATGACAACATTCAGATCCTGTTCTCTGTCACCCACCCAAGCTTAAATTCTGCTCACGAGTCATTCGTCTCTGCTATCCACAAATCAGCAGAGGAATCTATCCCTCTCAAAAAACCCTTTGTCCGTCGTAATAATAAACCTTCTCAATCATGGTGGGACTCAGAGTGTTCTGCCGCGGTAAAAGAACGAAATAAGGCTGAATTAGAATACGCTAAAAATATAACTATTGAAAACTACATCAAGTTCAAAAAAATTAGAGCGAAATGTCGTAAAATTCTCTCAACCAAGAAATCTGATGGTTGGAACTCGTTTTGCGAATCTATTTCCCCCTCCACTCCCTCTACGACAGTATGGGGGAATATACGAAGATTTCGCAGAGGCATTGCTCCTGTAACAGCCTCTGGATCGTCTCTCAACTGGACAAATGATTTTTTAAATAAACTAGCTCCTCCTACTGCTCCTAATGAGCTCGATATTCCAGCTACTTACTCTTTTAACAAATCGGACAATTTATTGGATAAGGATTTTAGTTTAGATGAACTCAAAACGGCTCTTGCTGCAGTAACTGACTCATCCCCAGGCTCTGATGGTATTGTTTACTCTTTCTTGAAAAAAGCTGGCCCAGCGTGCCTTAATTTCTATTTGGATTTAATTAATAAAACTTTTGAGTCAGGTGATGTCCCTGAATTGTGGAAGCTTCAAATCATTCTCCCTATCCTGAAACCGGGAAAAGATCCTGAGAACTTCAGCTCTTATCGTCCCATTGCTCTCTCCTCGGTTCTATGCAAGATAGTTGAGCATATGCTTAAAAACAGATTGGAATGGTATGTTGAGAGCTCGGGGCTTCTCTCGGAGACCCAATTTGGTTTTAGAAAAGGAAGAAGTGTTACTGATAGCCATGCTCTATTATCAACAGATGTCAGAATAGCTTTTTCTCAAAAGCAAGCCGTTGTTGCTGCTTTCCTTGACATATCCTCTGCCTATGACAATGTTCTTCTCCCGGTACTCTGCAGGAAACTGCGTTCCATGAGAATTCCGGAGAAAGTTGTTCTTTTCATTAATAATCTCTTATCAGGCAGGAAAATTTCATTAAGAGTAATTAACATGCATGATAATTCAAAACTTGTTTGGAGAGGTCTTCCACAGGGCTCGGTTTTAAGTCCATTACTTTACAGTATATATACCTCTGACTTAGATCAGTCCATCAATCAGCATTGCAATATCCTCCAGTATGCGGATGACATTGCAATATATTCGGCTCATAGGAACGTCGTTGATGCGACCCATTACATAAACAATTCTCTCGCCTCTCTGGGTCTTTGGCTAGAGGCCCATGGTTTAGACTTGTCTCCTTCTAAGAGCTCAGCTCTAGTCTTTTTCAGAGGCCGAAATTGCCCTCCTATTAATGTGTTTTTTCGTTCTCAAATCATCCCGGTCCATAGTAATGTAAAATTTCTAGGTGTTATCTTTGATTCCAAATTATCATGGATCGAACATATTAAAAGTTCAATTGGAAAGTGTGAAAAAAATTTAAATATAATCCGGGCCCTATCTGGCTCCTGGTGGGGAGCCCACCCATATTCTCAGAAATTATTATATAACGCCTTAGTCAGGTCTCTTCTCGATTTCGGTTCTATTATAATTGAGCCGTGTCGCAAAAAAGATCTTAAGAAACTAGATAGGATCCAATCTAAAGCCCTCAGAATAGTTACCGGTGCCATGAGATCTTCCCCCATTAGAGCGCTTCAAGTAGAATGCGCTGATCCCCCCTTAAAGATTCGTCGTCAGTATCTAGCTGATAGATATTTATTCCGTGTTGCTCAATTAGAAAACCACCCTATCTTCCCAAAGCTTCAAATATTACAATCCCATGTTGATGTGAATCGGTTATGGCTGAGAAGACCAAAACCAAATCTTGTTACCAGTCTAGTTAGATTAAATAATATTGAGGTTCCCTTAACTAAATTCTCTAAGATCCCCATTTATACAGTTCCTTTCGAGGCCCTCACGTTCCAGCAGAAATCAGTGAACATTGGCGTCAACCGTAGTTCGACTGACGTCAATGACAGATTCCTGTCTTCAGTAAGAACTAAGTGGCAGGAATGGGATTTACTCTTCTCGGATGCTTCAAAATCTAACAATAGTTTAGTTGGATGTGCCTTCATTCATGATAATTTGATGACAACCCGCAAATTTCAACTTCCCTCAGTTTGCTCTATCTTCACCGGAGAATGCGTAGCCATTTTGAAAGCAGTTAAATATATAATAGAACTCAAGGTGCCCAAATCGGTAATCTTTTCTGATAGTTTAAGCTCGATCCAGGCCATTACCTGTAATTCTATCAAAAATTGCTCAAAAGCCCCTATAATTTGCCTAATTAAAGAAGCTCTTTTTTCTTGCCACTTGTTAAATTTAGAAGTACAGTTATCATGGATTCCAAGCCACAAAGGAATCCACGGTAACGAAAAAGCAGATGAAGCTGCCAAAGAGGCGGCTACAAATGGTAGTAGGTCCTTTTTTAAATGCTTCAGTAAGGACTTGGACGTAGTTTCGTCATCAAAGCTACTTTCTGTTTGGTCGGATCTTTGGGTTTCTAATAACAAATTACAATTCTTTCAAATTCAAAAAAATATTTATCGTAAACCTTGGTTTTATAAACATAGGTTCAAAAAAAAGTAACAAGTGTTCTGATTCGCCTTAGAATGGGTCATGTGTGCTCTCCGGAGTTTCTCCGGAATTAATGTAAAAGGTAGCCCGGAATGCCAATGTGGGTATGGTGTAGGTACAATTGAACATATATTTTTCGAATGTCCGTTGAACCGTCTTTCTTTATACGATCTCTTGATAAAATTCAAAGTCTGCCTCCCCTGTAATGTCAAATCTCTTCTGGCTAGTTCTGAACCCAATGTATTAAAACTGTTGGCATATTTTATTGATAAAAATAATATAAGTCTATAAATATTTCTTATGTATGTTCAGCTATATATGTGTTTATTGCTAATGTTATATTATTAAAACTATTTTTATAAGTGTATAATTCTCTAAATTCAAAATTCTGGGCTAAATCATATTAGGTGCACTCCTCAGTTTGTCCTTATATTATAACTAAACTTGACATTGGCAAAGTGCCCTGGCAGCAAAAGCCATTCTAACAAAAAAAAAAAAAAAAAAAATTTAAAAGCGATGTTAAAACAATGTTAATCAAAATGATGAACAAATTTGAAGATATCAAAAAACAACGCCCTATCGTAGTGCTTATATTCTCTTTGTTCCCTATCTATGTCTTCTAAAGTTTACTAAAATAAAATCATATCAAAATGCAGATAATTAGATAGTGCATATATTTGTTATTTACAATATAATATGCCACTTGTTAATGAAAATTAGTGTACTCTTCTGGATGAATATGACATACCTGTGTAATTTTTTTGATTGGTATATATTGTACAATAGGATTACATATTAAAAATAAAACAACTGATATTTGGGTGTTTATTTAATTGAAAGGTAAATAAGATAAGGGTCACTTTAGCTTACACTATAATTCAGGTCATTAATTGAAAAAATATAATGAAGTTACCAATGTTACCGGGTCACTTCAACCAAGCATAATACTCTGTAGTATTCTATTGCATCTTTGTAAATAGTCACAACTGATTGTTGAAAATATTAGACATGTGGGCCTATGGACGGTTTCCAGGACACAATTTATGGTCTTGTTGGATAGATTTAGGCATACGTTTTAATTTTATTTATGCCTTTTAACCCTAAAACAAAAAAACTGAACATAATCTTAAAAGTTCGAAAGAGTTCTTCCAGTATGTACTTGTCATAACCTCAATTTTTAGTAATGTTTACCATCAACGAGCATGATTGTACATTATAGGCCCCTTAGCTTTGCTTATTCTTATTTAATGTATTGGTATTTAATGGTGACAGCAGAAATATCTCTTGAAACAGAAACGATTCAGAATGAAAACCAAATGAAAACAAATAAGGTGACGGCTGTCATTCACGGTCCACATTCCACAGATAAAACACAGATGACACGCATTTTGGAATTATTCGAACACAGTGTTGCTAACCCGCGATTTTTCAAATTTGCCGCCTTTTACTACTGACAAGATTTGGTTGACGGACTTTATTTATGCCATTCTTCGTATTTCATCCCTTTCGTGTTGAAAAACAGAGAAGCAACGAAGCAACTCATGTTTGCACAAATTCAAAAGAGTAGTTTATTAAAATTCATGTAAAGGAAAATACAGCTGGTCTCTAAATTTCCGAACGGTTTTTTGACACTGACAGTGACATTTGAACGTCAAGTCTACATTCTAAAATATTGCGCTGCGCGCACCACGTGTTTTCTTTAATTTTCGCAATTTTTTAAGCATATTAAAGTGAAAATGTCTTTGAACGAAGAAAAGATGGACGCGAGCTCTAGTGAGAGTGAAGATGAAAGCATGGATGAAGAAGGTGGTGACAGTGACGAACCTAAGACTTACCTGCCGGGTCAACCGCTTAAGGAGGATGAACAGCTAGTGTGCGATCAGTCGGCGTACGTGATGCTGCACCAGGCACAGACTGGCGCCCCATGTCTGAGCTTCGATATAGTCAATGATAACCTGGGGAGTAACAGGGAACAGTACCCAATGACCGCTTACCTGGTGTCCGGCACGCAAGCTTCTAGTGCCCACTTGAACCAGTAAGTATTTGGGTAAAACGGTTTTATCAAAGGATTAAGATTTGACTACATTATATGTTATGATTAAGACCAATATTACTATCTTACGCAAATAAACAAATTATGAACTATGAATTATGTATTAGAAGTTCCAAATTTCGATATTCCCAACATTAAGGGGCCCACTGATTAACAGTCCGACGGACAGTACCTATTGGCCTGTCAGTTCGGAACTGTCAACTTTTTGTTCTAACTGACAGGCTGATGCCGTCCGGCGGACTGTTAATCAGTGGGCCCCTTAATATACACTGTTATAATTATTGTGTCCCTAAATTCATCATTATATGTTAATTCAGTATTCTAGTTGTAAAGATGTCAAACCTGCACCCGACATCCAAACCCGAGGCAGAGGAGGACGAGGAGTCTGACGAGGAAGATGATGATGATGAGGACGAGGAAAAGAAGCCACAGATGACCTTCTCCTTCATCAAGCACCAGGGCTGTGTCAATAGAATTAGGGTAAACTGTAAAAAAAATTGCATTATGTTAGACAGACGATATATTATTATTAATTATATGCTTGAAAAACTTAAGTAATGTAAAGTTGACCATTGATTTTGGCCATGTTCTTTTGTGTACTCAGCCTCATAAAAATTACATTAAACTTAAAACCTCAACATAACTCAAATTTAACTTCTTCATCAAAGTTTCTCTGGTATGCATGCTGAATAAAGACCTTTTTTATTCCTTCCTCCAAAAAATTGCATTAAAATCAGTAAGTAAATGTGTTAAAAATATTGAATAAGTCTTTAAATTGCAGACATCAAACTTCAAAAACTCAGTATTAGCTGCAAGCTGGTCAGAATTAGGTAGAGTAGACATCTGGAACATAACACAACAACTGCAAGCCGTGGACGACCCTGCCCTACTTGAGCGCTATAATCTAGACACCGTGAACAACCCGGTCAAGCCTCTGTATTCATTTACTGGACATCAACAAGAGGGCTTTGGCATAGATTGGTGTCCAACTGAAATGGGGGTAAGTTTTTCAGTAAACACAACTTAGTCCACATCTATTTATACTCCAGAGCAACACTTCTTTTAACACTTTTAACATTCTTCTTTGACTGCAAGAGATACCAGGACTCTTGAGCAAAGGAATAACCTAATTTTATGAGTTATAATCATAAAATTTGCAAACAGTTAACTGACCATTTGTGAACTTTATTGTAAAGCTGTAAGGTCTATAATGATCAGTTAACATGTTAACTGTTAGACATCTGAAATGTGTATAGATTTAAATAGAATAATTGCTAAAATATTATATGCTGTTGCATGGCACTGGAGACTTCCTACCTACCACTTACCGTATGATTGTAACACCTTCATGTATTATGAAAAAGCAGTACTATAAATAAAGCATAAGAATATTAAAAATCTTCAGGTTGTCACAATGGCTGAAAGTTTAGAACATGTTGTCATGCCATGTAATTCAGGCCCTAATTATTAGCATGTTCTTACAATCATTGCAGTTCATATATCTAAATAACTCATCTTTTAAGTCCAAACTTTACACATTTGTCACTAATCATATCAATATAATTTTAGGTACTAGCTACTGGAGATTGCAGAAGAGACATTCACATCTGGAAACCCAATGAGGCTGGCACATGGGATGTTGATCAAAGGCCTCTTGTGGGACACACTAGTTCTGTTGAAGACTTGCAGTGGTCACCAAATGAAAGGTAACAAAAAATACTTATTAAAATATTCTAAGTAATGTAATTGCTATTTTTGCTTACACTATACAACATTATTCATAATTTTGGGGACCCTAAACCCGTGTCTACTGTCTGTGCCATCATCTAAGACAGGCTATCTAAACTTGTTGAAACAAGGGTCACGGCCAAACCTACAGATCTCTCGTATTTTTTATCGGACAAGATTGTATAGCATTTGGTCCTCCCGCTTCCTTCCTTTAAGCCAGATTCAGTTCAATTCAATATCTTAGAAGATTAGAAGGCTTGTAAGCCACAGTTTAAAAAGTAATCTAAAAAGTTATTCAATTTCTATTTTTTCAGAAATGTGTTGGCTTCATGTTCTGTTGACAAAACAATCAGGATATGGGACACAAGAGCGGCGCCAACCAAAGCCTGCATGTTGACTGCCGAAAATGCTCACGAGAATGATATCAATGTCATATCATGGAACAATAAGGAGCCTTTTATAGCTAGTGGTAAGTTTTAGTAAGATTATTTTATCTGACTTCCTTTGGAGCTAGCGAAAATTCCTATTATTTGAATGACATTAAATACTGTGACCTAATCCCGCGTCACTTCAGTCACATTAATTTTTAATTAAACAACTTTGATTTTGTCATGACTTGACTTGAGTGGTCGCTCCCACAGCACCAAGGATGACTACCTATATATATAGTCATGGGATACACTATAATCAGACTATAATCTACTCCTAAAAGTCCTAAGGGTTAAAAATTGGCAGCCAATAAAAAGACCTTGAACATTTGGACTATGCGTTAGAGTTGAGAGTTAGGTCATTAGATAGGTATTTTTCTGTACTTCATTTCGTTCTATGGGCACCGAGCGGAATTCCATTGCAGAACTGAGAATTTGGTACATTAGTCAAAATGTCGTCAACCTTATTACCTAGGCAATAGAGTCCACCGCCGGGCGAGCGCGGTAAATCATTCGGTGTGCTCGCCCGGCGGTGCGCGAACATCTACCCTGCAGCAATTAATTTACTTACTTGGACTCTATTGCCTAGGTAATAAGGGTGACGACATTTTGGCTAAAATACCAATATCTCAGTTCTGCAATGGAATTCCGATTGGTGCCCATAGAAAAAATGAAGTACATAGAAATACCTATCTAATGACCTTACTCTCATTTCTGTTGGCGTTGGGTCCAGGCTCCATACAAAGTTGCCCATGGTCCTTTGGAATTATAGTTTTATCACTTTGCTATCCCAATCCCAACCCTAAATCGCGTCGTCGGTACGGTAGCATAGATAAAGAGACTTGAATCAAATTATCCGTTTTTGATAGCTTGATATCATTTCACACTGAGGTGGGTAGGTATGGGTACGTAGTATTGGACCAGTGGTATTATATTATATCGGGACACTTGTTTATTTACAGGCGGCGACGATGGATTCCTCCACATATGGGACTTGCGGCAGTTCACAAACAAGACGCCAGTCGGCACGTTCAAGCACCACACAGCGCCAGTGACGTCAGTAGAATGGCACTGGGCCGAGCCGAGCGTCCTGGCGTCTGCCGGAGAAGACAACCAGGTGGCGCTGTGGGACCTCGCCGTGGAGAGAGACGACGAAGAAGTGGTTGATGAAGAGTTAAAGGTAATATTTATCTGATTAATGCCACTGGGTGTAGCATCCTAGAACCAGGTTGGACAGTCGAAAAAGTGACAACCCTAGCATTATACAAGTAAATAATCAAGATCAAGTGCGGGTAGTTTGCATTACGGGTGGTTGATAGAATTCCTCGCCAGTCTGCCTGTTAGCACGGACGTGATGTCGCTTCGAAACATCAGGCCTAATAATAATAAAAGTAAGTAAGTGCACGCGATTAAGTCCAGTTTTCTGTTTTGGACTGCTTGGATATTTACATGTTATTCAATCACACAAAAACGGTACTATATTATGAGGATTTAATAGAGGGAGGGGAGGCGGTTTTACGCCTTTTACTAGGCGAAGTCGTGAGCACGTGCTAGTATAGGTACAGATGACTATAGTTAACATGTGAATAATTTTCATCGTTTGTTTCAAAGCTTTGTATATGCATAAATGTCTGCTGCATTAAGGATCTGTTTCGCTGGAAACGACACCTGTGGTGGGGGTTAGGTTAGTCTTGCATTATACCATTTCCCAGGCTTATTGACTTTCAAACTTATCATCCCGTTTAAGATGGGACTATTGCAAAAACTGACGAGTTTTGAAAACAATCGAAAAACCTTCTAGGTTTCTAGTTTTTTTCGATGTGACATTTATCATATTATATTTCAGAATCTGCCACCACAACTGCTGTTCATACATCAAGGGCAGACCGACATCAAGGAGCTGCACTGGCACAAACAGATCCCCGGAGTTATCGTCACGACCGCCCACACGGGCTTCAACATATTCAAAACTATTAGCGTTTAAATCAATACAATTATAAAACATTCAACATCTATTTATTTCAACGTATTACAAAATAACAGCCATGATTTTTGATGATTCGTTTAAAGTAGATAAAATTATTAGCTTTTATGCAACATAGCTAAATTCACCAAGTGTCGAATGGTAGGTCGGCCATGAGGACAGTTCTGAAAAATAGAAAAAATTACATTTACGACTGGTTTTGGCCCAAGAATAGTCCCACAGTAAATTAACAGTCTTTATATATTGAATTTCGAAGAAACTCAGGATAGTAAAAAATTAGATTCGAGATATTTATTAGTTTTATTACCCAGGGGTTGTCAATTTCTGCCATGTGGTCTACCAGTACTTTCATATCGGCTTTGCTCAAGGCCGTGCCTATCATGACGGATTTGCGGCACGCTCTGGAGGCGAACATCGCCCTTACTCTGCTTGGCCTACAGTATTCCGATGTCGATTCCTGTAAAAAGAAAATGCTATTAATACAAATAAATATATTTTATAATCACATCCTTTCCGGGAAAAAGGATGCAGCGACATCTATTGCGGCTGTCAAACTAAGAGGCAAGAGTTTTTGTTAAGCTCTACTTCAATAACTCTGCTAAATACTAACCCTTAGCATAAATAATAACTCTTCGATATCTTCTTTCCCAAATATCCAATTTTTCGACATAGGAATAGTTAAAAGTTTCACTCTTTTAGTTGGAAGGGCATCTTCATTTATTTCAAACGTGAATCCGTTCTTTTTGAAAATTTCTAAGTTGTCCATTAGTATTTGTTCGTTGACACCTGTGAGTTCAAGTTGCTGCGGTCTGTAAGTACAAGGACGGAACATTAGGCATAGGCTAGGTAAATTCAACAAGAGTAGATAAACGGACCTTGGGTGCACTGATTGGAGGAGAACCGTTTACTTATACCAGTTTTTATAGAGAGGAAACACCCAAATCCAGCCTTCCCCAGACAGGCTATACGCCCATTTTCAAACTAAGAGGCTACTAATCTTCTAGAGTAGGTAGTATTAGCTGTCTTTTATTTTAGCAGACAGTAAGTAAAAAACTATAGAGATAGAGCAGTCAAAAATAATTATAACCACTTACATGACTAGTTTTTGGCTTGTTAGCTCTGTAGTTTTCTGTAATGTTTCAAAATTATAAATCTCATCAGTAGCGTGCTGATCAATTATAAACAGATCATCTTCTAATTGAGTGATTATAAATCCTAAATTAAATTGACCTACAACAATCATCTTTTTGAATGATTCTTGAGATATTTCTTTACTGAGTTCTTCCTCACATTTCTTATTAAAGACAGGGTTTATAGAAGTTTTGAATTTTATTTTTTCTGGTGCAGTCATATTAGTTTGTTTATTGTTCATTACCGCTAATGCTTTTACGTGAGCTAGAGATGTTTTCATAATCACAGTTTTTCTGTTACATTTACCTAAGTCTTCCTTATCTGTTACTACAGTTTTTGATTTATTTTGTTTGCCTTTTTGTTCAAAGTTCAAGGATACATTATTCTTTTTCTGCAAGTCTTTGTTATTGCAATGATATGTGTGTGATTTTTCAATTACAACATCAGTTAGCTTTCTAATTTGAGTATCTGGGACATTATCAGAGTCCTCTAAGTACATGATGTTTTTTGTTACATTATCAGATGAAGGACTTAATTCATTACTTTCATTTGATGGATCTGCATTGGTAGTTTCATTTAGTGTTTCTACTGAATCATTAATGATAGTTTCATTTTTCACTGTTCCATTATGTTCTTCTACTGAGTTATCAGAATCTGATGCTTCTATTTCAATACTTTCAGATTTAGAGTCCTCACATACTTGTTTACAGTCAACATGGTTATCATCATTCAATTTGCTTGTTTTGGAAGCTATATAGTCCAACATTGTAGTTGATTTCCTTTTCAAATCTACTTGTCTTGTTTCTGCCTTGCTACTATTTTCTGATTGAGATGTTGATACAGGATTCTTAGAAAATCGCTGCATGAAAGAGTTGAAAATTCTAGGCTGATCTGTTTCTGGCTTAACATTTTCAGATTTATGGCTGTACAGATTAGCATTAGTTTCTATTTTTAAGGTCCTTGGTATAGCTTCAAAAAGTTTTAATAATGATGCTTTCATAACATCTAATATGATCTTTTCTTTAGTAAGAAATAATTTTCTTTTGTCTGGTGTTACATTTACATCAACAGATGTTCTATCTATGGTGATGTTCAAAAACACGAAAGGATACTGGTGTGGATTATATTGTCTGTAAGTTTCATTGATAACTTTCATTATTTTTGTTGGTTCACAGGGTCTTGAATTGACATAGAAAAACTGTCTGTCTGTGCTGGAGCGGCCGCTACCGTGAGCACAAGATGATATAAAGCCTGTGAATTCTACAGGATCAGTTACATTTTTATAGCCCTGTGATTTTTGCGAGTTGGTTATTGCTTCTTGTGAGCTTTCAACACATGATTGATCAGCATCATTAGACTCTTCTGACAAGTCTATCTCCACATCTTCCAGTACAACAGAGTCTTCACTCTCCCGAACATTCCCTGATAGCCCTTTAAAAATATTATCCTTGATATTTGAAACCTGCTCAGGCTTGATTTCTAGGATGGATTGCAATTGTTTTGTGCCAAATATACAAGCTATGTTGTCTTTGTAGGAAACTGATCCCTGTGTGGCCACCACTGAAGTCTTAGAATTGGTACTTGTTTGGTTAGTACAAGTTATTCTGCAAGGTAGAAATGTAACATTGTTAATACTAGTACATAATAAAAAATTATGGAGAAATATACCCAGAAATGTAAAAATGTAGTGCTGCTTACTTGACTCCCAATGATATGAGACAATATGCATATAGAAGTTGAGTCATTTTGTTAAATTCCCTTTTGGCATTCTTATGAAACTCTTTCTGCCTGACTGGTAGTGAAGCAAATAAATTTGATAAACTGACAGTGGTTCCAACTTGGCGCGAACATAGAGTCTTCTTTACAATATTTCCTTTATGATCATACTCCAACTTTGTTGCTGAAACAATAGATAAATTAAATTTGACTCCAAGCTCATAGTAGTGATGGAAATGAATCACAAAGGTTTTTGACTACACTCTTTTGAAACATAAAAAGAATTAGAGCTGTGAGTCAGCTTAGTTTTTTGTACTTGGTACATTATTTTTGCTTTGCAGGTTCCATCATAAACTCAAGGGTCCACAAAGCAGATCTAAAGTAATATATTTTAATTTTATGCAATATAAATTATAAATGAATATACATACCATGCTCAGAACTCTTGTGCCTGGTGACAATGGTGAGTTTTGCCAGCGAACATAGAGAACTTAATGCCTCTCCTCTAAACCCAAAGCTAGATACTCCTAGTAGGTCTGAATACTCGTTTAGTTTAGAAGTGTGGTATTTTAAAGCTGAAATGATATATAACATAACATTAACCATGTAAATATTTAGCATGTAGTTATTTGTTTTGGCTTAGTTTATTTTATGAACTTACTTAACGCTGCAAAATTGTCATCTGTAACACCAGACCCATTATCAGCCACCTCTATCAGATCTATTCCGTGATTTTTAAACCGTATGTCTATATTAGTGGCCCCAGCATCTAGCGAATTTTCGACCAGTTCTTTTACTGCTACCGCTAAACTAAGCACTACCTGCCGGATGTAAAAACTACGTTGTAACAAATTAAGCAAAATCGACTTAGTTCATCAAGTTTATTAGGCGGGTCAGCACAGTTCATAATGTATGAGAGCTCTACATGAATTCTCACACTAGAGATTTTTTGAGATGTGATAACCTATGTTGCAAATACTATATTTAAAAAAAAATCTCCACAAAATATGTCACATGGTTTTAATAAATCCAAACTATTATTAAAATAGAAAAAATATATCAAAACATGAATCCGACACTCGAGATTTTTTAATATGCAGTTCTCAAACATATACTCATTATGTATTTATATTTTCTCCCAGCTTGACACCAAAACCAGCTCCCAATAATTTTCTTTATTAAAAATATTTTTTTATATAAAAATAACAACTATGTGTACATAACAATTACATGTTAATTAAGCTCTGTATATTTACTATATCCTACAAAAAAATCTCTCACGTAAATTAATCCATTTAATTACTATTAACCATTTTTGTTTTGAAAATGTTTTCGTTGCTTCGAGAAAATGGACAGTGGGTTTGTTTTTCACTTTCTCAAATCTCTTTCTCATGTTAGTGTAACAACAAAAAATCTCCCACGTATATGTAATATTGTATGGAATAAAACCATTATTAAATCATCCAAGCTATTTAAATTACCCTAAATGGCGGGTACTGATTCACTGTAGAGAACGTTTTATCGACTTCCATATCTCCGTCTCACTTCAATGTTCGCGGCAGACGATTGTTCCGCTTCAACAGCCGAGAGTTCGCGATCCGGTCGACCGTTAATTCTCCCATGACTATCTTACCCAGTTTCATCGGTATGCGTTGCGCGCTTACTTAACACACCTCAGGCCAAGCTCCTATAAAACGCGCAATGCATGCATGCATTGCGGTATCTCCTATACGTCACATATGTCAGCTATGAGGCTATGACATGGCTATGACAGACTGTGGCAGTTAGTTCCAAAGAAGTATACAGACTTGTCAACCCACCATAAAGTTTAGCGTAAAGAGAATATATCACTCCTTAGTGAAAAACCATACGGTTTGTGCGAAGTTGAGCGTTATGTCAATGCTAATAAAGATGATGGTTTGACTTACGGAAATGAATAATATAATATCATTTTATTTTATATTTCCAATTCCCGTTTCATTTACACCCAATATTAAATCTTTTTCCGTAATAAAATGCGTATATAATTACTGTCATCATCTGTATTTATTTTATTTCTTTAACCCCCGTTATTCATAAACGCGCTACAAACCTCAATTAGCTAATAATGGTAATAATCGTTTGTCCTTATCTGTCACTTTAACTTATGTATTTGTAAGTAAGGGATAAACATAATTGAACTAAATCAGGCCCGTAAAGTTTATGAATAAAGTGGTTAATCTTTATTGCACAAAAGAAAAACCTTATAGTACAAGAGGCGGACTTAATGCCATAAGGCATTCTCTACCAGTTAACGATGGCTTGTCCTCCGGCCCATTTGATCGATGACCTCCTTTGATTATTTATTTTTAATGGACGCCAAAATCCAGACAGGAACTTCGATTTTGACATTTACCACAGTAATGCAGTCGGTAGCAATGTCGCGCTTCAAAATTGCTGCAGTCGACTGCATTGCTGTAGAAAACGTGAAAAAGGTCATTCAAAGGGTAATAGGGTTATATACACCGCGGGATTTAATAACCCGAAAGATTTAAACCAACGATTTTAGAGCCTAATTAGAGTATATAAAGTTATATAACACATAGTCCAAAAACCCTTAAATTAAGAGATATTAATTATTTAAAACAAATCACAAGTAAAAAAATCTCAATTCTAACACACCCTTATGCGTGACGTAGCCACCAACTAATTTTACACGCAGACGCACTAACTACATGGTTATTAGCCAGTTTCACTTAATTAAGTTTGATATCCTACAAAAGGTTTCACTACCGAAATTTTGTTCTGTTCTCAATCACGAGAGTACAAACTATTTACCTTTACGATAACTGGCCAGTTTGACGAAAATGACGAAATTGATGTCAATAAAATGACATATTTCATATGTCACACAAGATATGCGCAAGATAACATCTTTAAATTTGATTGACTGTAATAAATAAAATTCATTTAGCGGATATTCACTTTGTGTACGGATTTGGAAACCCGAAGAACTATGTGCTTCCGGCACGACGGACCCACTTCAGCCTAGAAGTTCGTAAATTGGCTAGACGAACAATACCCTGAGAGGTGGATTGGCCGTGGAAGCAACGTCCTAACCTGGCCCGCCCGGTCACCCGACTTAACGCCATTGGTTTTTTTCTATGGGGAACTCTGAAAGATAAGGAAGGAATACTCAACACCAGTGAACTCTGGAGAAGAATTATGAATAAAAATTCGAACAGCTTCCGAAGAAATAAAGAACACTTTTGTAAACCTAAATAATGAAATCCGTTTAAAATTAAATCTTTGTGCTGAAAACGGTGGTACACACTTCGAAAACCT
This sequence comes from Cydia amplana, assembly GCF_948474715.1. NCBI lineage: Eukaryota > Metazoa > Arthropoda > Insecta > Lepidoptera > Tortricidae > Cydia > Cydia amplana. The sequence continues at coordinate 11,775,859 of NC_086079.1, read as the reverse complement.
AATTCATTAAATTAATAAAAAAGCGTAATTGTTTAACATAGTTGTTTATTTTACTTTACTCAGTATAAATCAACACATCGAGAATTTAAAATACGTACTGATAAGCATGATCGATATTTTAACAAAAGGTCATTCAAGTAATCATCCCTTTCCAGCTGTAGTATGAGTTAAAACAATAAGAGGCATGATTTCTTTCGGATATAATCATGGTTAATGGCTTTGGTTACCTCACTCAAAGGAAAAGATTTTATCGCAAAGTTTCAACAATAATAACTGCACTATACCTACTGTTGTAGTAATTAATAAAGTTTTGATACAATTTGTGGTATTTTGAGGTGCCAATCAATTGAAATAATTTCAACGTAAACATGATCCTAGACATAACTTGACACTTCTTGTCATGGAACACATGTCACTGCATTCGCCGTGCATCGTATGATATCGGAGTGATTCATGAAATGTCATGCTCGCTCTCTGTTTCTCTACTTGAGATTAATTAAACTCGCTCACTCTCTGAATAAAGGTTTGTTCACAAAGAAGCGGTAAATTAATATGATTTAATTTGTACTGAAATAGTAGTTTAATTAAAATATATAATTGGACCCATGTTGATATAACATTATTTACTCGTACTGTCGTCAAAAATACGTGATTTAAATCTTTTGGGTTATTAAATCCCGCGGTGTATAAAATGAAATGATGCATTAATAAAACTTTAGTTAATTAACAATATTATATTAAATCATTAACAACTTTGACAGCACGATCTCTTCGCAGGTAGGTGCTCTACAAGGAGTTTATATTACAACATTATTTCCAAGAAATAATCTCTCATTGTTACGAAAATGTTGGTAGGGTGGCTTTAGGTTACTTTTCGTTCATATCGTCTTGGATATGGGTGAACATGGTGTTAATACACTCAGTATCAATCAACCTGTAAAGATATTGTAGCCTGGCCTTTCCTCGAAAAGTCTTCTAGAAAAAATTACGCTCATGTCGTCTCGGATATGAGTATATTTGGTATCAGTGCATTCAGTATAATTACCTGAACACAAATATATGAGATGACAAGCGCGAAAGTGGTGAGGGTAGTTGCTATGACGCAAAGTTTTTACCATTTTTCTTTTAAACATACCATGTGGGGTACCAAATGAAAGGGCCTTGTAAGTAGATCACAAATATATAACACACTGTAACACTTTTACTACTTAATCCAACAAATTATTTGAAAACGTTCAAAAATTTCACAATGAGTTGAATTCCAACTGCTCTAAATTGACTAAGATAACTTGATCCCAAGTTTCCTTGCAATTATACGTAATCGAGGGCCAGGCTCATACTAGTTCTCATGTCGCGATGCGCTAACGCTAACAAAAACTAAGCGTTACGAATTGCTGACATTTGCTTCTTTTAGTTTCACTCTACTCAAGCATCGGATGACAGGATCGTTGAAAAGGGACAAACATATCCTTTGACGTTACGTTACTCTTCTCGTGAATTGTCAAATTTTAAAATTCGAAATTAGCTTTGGAATTTGTCCGGGTGGCTATTCGAAGTATAACTTGGTGGACGGTACTTACTAACCAAATAAGCTTGAGATCCAGTATCATAGATAGTTGTAAGACTTCAAGGGTCTATTTATATCTGACTGTGCATCCTGTATTCTAAACGTTTTGTGAATAGATATAAAAATTGACACCTATCATTTTTCACATAAACACAGACACTTTATGCATTGAATTATTAAACCTTAACGCAATGCCATAAGTCATAAGGTATATTTTCCTAATATACCTTGATGCTAATTCGAACTTTGTTATAAAAGATGTCATTTTATATCATTCGCGCGTGCATTTCACTCGTACTAGATGAAATATGTATTGGTGCGAGCGAGACGGTTGGGCGAATGATAACAAAATGATATCTTTTTGACATCTTAAACAAAGTTTGACTTGGCCTCTGTGGAAGCCTGGAAATACAGCATACTTCATTGACTTTTTATGCTGGAAATTGATTTAATAATTGCGAGAAAAATAAGTATGTTATTCTTCAATAACTTGTACACTTACTGTCAAAAAACTAGAAGTGTCCATTAATTGTGTAGAACATTATTTGCTGTTTGTTTCCAATATCATGCTGCTATTCTGCGAATATAGCAGTTCCTCAGGCAGATAAATTAAACATGATCGAAACAAACACTATTAACCACAATAGTAAACTTTTCTCTCAGTGTGGGATATTCTCGGTCATGAAAAACTTACAAAGTTATTGTTTTTTTCATTAAATCTATAATTAATATTATTGCCGGGAGAAATTCTGACCGTGTAGTCGTGTAAGCTTCATAGCCCATTCTTCAAAAAATCTCTAGTGTGAAATTACTGTTTAGGTAGTATAAAATATAAAATAAAAAAAATGTTATTTCTCAAAAACGGGAACAGATATCAAGTTGTTAATTCGCAGCCGGGTATTCAATATGATATATAATTCACCCGTGTAGAAACATTTGACTGTGCAATTAATGTAACTTTAACTTTATATTGACTCCACTATATGTGATTATTTTTTTACACCGCAAAACCGCTTGTTACTTACTTGACCGGAGCATATCTTGTGCACAGATTCTACATTAATAGGCTTTATGGACTTAACCTTTTCATTGTCCTTCTTTTCGTCATGATTATCCATTTTATCTAAGCTTACAAATAGTAAAATTAAATCGAAAATAAAACAAAAAGGCCGCGAAGTTCAATACATTCTATGAATAATCAACTGATATATTACAATACTCTTTGATCAACTGTCAATGTCATTGTCATGGGAGCCACTAATACACAACCAAATAATGCTCAACCCAAGAATGTACAGCCCAATAATTGGCGTCCATGATGGACGCGGATTATTGGGCTGTACATTCCTGGGTTGAGCATTCTCGGTCCGCGCAAGTTTGGTCCGGGGCGATAATACGAAGCCACTATTTTCACAGGGCAATAATGTACGACCCCATAATTCGCGTCCACTAATTTGAGTCCCTTGGCTTTCAATTATTGGGCTGAACATTATTGGTACAGGTCGAGAAAGCCCGACCCAATAATGTACGACCCAATAATTGGAAGCCAAAAACCAGAGATATTCTTTTTTTTAAGGGAGCTGTCAAAATTAGTAGTGACGTTCTGACATGAGATCTTGACAGCTCAAAAATAATCGGTTTTTCCAGTGACATCTATCAGTGACATTGACAGTATTGACACTTGTTGCTTAGGTTGCTTTACAATTTCTGTATCAATTTTTATTTTTCATGTATTTTTGCGAGGAATACAGAAGTACGGACGTGACTCGAACGAAGACGGCTAAGTGTAGACGTGGCCCATTTACTTGCTGAGCGAAACCAGAATAACCAATGGCGTCTGGAAGAATCACATAACCCACGGCGAGCTTCAATCATATCAGTACAGATGCAAGAACCCTGTTCTGAGTCTCTGATCCATAAGTGTGGCCTGCTTAGGCCTTAGGCCACGTGTCGGCATCCTCGATAACATCAATCAATCCCACAGTGACTTGTTACCTGATACGACTGTTACCTGATACGACTTGCAGGTAGTTTTTGGCATTTGAAAAGATGGTAACTTTGGGAATTTTGTGGGACTGATATGTTCAGCCTATACTTGGGACAAACCATGTAAAAAATATGTGTCAATGAAATTCAAATATTGTGAAGAACATTACAAGTTGCTCAAGTTGTCGTGTCGGCAGTACCACTTCTACGACCGAGCAGTCTTGATACGCCGTGTCTACGAAGAAAGACTCAGAAAACTTCAAGACGCATCAATCACATGCAAGTTAGAAGAGCCACAATTAGAGCCCAAGTACATCGCAGACCTGCAGGATTTGAAGGCACAAATAGAAGAACGCTTACACTACATGCAGATCACCCAACCAGCACCAGCAGATGACGTCGCAGAATTGGCCAGGGTGGAGTTAGCAATGAGAAAACATTACACACAGAGATTCTGCATTACTAAAGACAACAATCATGACATGTGGGAAGACCACTTGAAAAACATTATAACAAAAAGTGAAGTGAAAAACAAAGACAATAATGATCGCGAGTTATTAGAACAGTATGCTAAAGAACAGTGGTTATTAGAATTAAGAGCCATAGTCTATGATTATTCACCAGACTTGACATCACCGACTACTCACTTAACAACTAATCAATTAGGATTAGAAGTAAATTTAGAAAAAATTAAGGATACACCGATAGTTAATAAGCTAAACTTAATGTCGTGTTTTCCAATTGGCGATAAGTATAATACATTTTTAGAAACGTATGTAGATTTTAGTAAGACTAGCATTAATGAAATGTATTATAATTATCACTATGGCTACCCCATATTCAACTATGTGCCGTCCCAGGAAACATGGGCATAGATCGAATATTATAGCCAATAGAATTTATTCGTATGATGTTGTAGAATATAGCCAATAGAATTGTATCTCGATATTGTAGAATATACTTGTTATTATGATTTACTTGTTATTAGCCTATGTACTTATTAATTTACTTGTTTTTAGGCTATGTACTTATCAATTTATTTGTTTTTAGGCTATGCACTTATTAATTTACTTGTTCCATATTAGGTTATGCACTTATTAATTTACTTGTTATTCACTTATAAACGGTGGTGGCCGAGTGGATATGACGCCCGACTTTCAATCCGGAGGTCGCGGGTTCAAATCCTGGCTCGTACCAATGAGTTTTTCGGAACTTATGTATGAAATATCAATTTACCACTAGCTTTTCGGTGAAGGAAAACATCGTGAGGAAACCTGCAATACATCTGCGAAGAAATTCAAAGGTGTATGTGAAGTCCCCAATCCGCTTTGGGCTAGCGTGGGGACTATAGCCCGAGCCCTCTCGCGCATGAGAGGAGGCCTGTGCCCAACAGTGGGACGTATAAAGGCTGATTTATTATTTATTATTATTATTAACACTTATAAATAAAAATTATGCTATGAATACATGTTTTTTTTTTCATGATGTTATTACCCGACTACGGCAAAGCAAAAGGAGGGTTATGATTTTGACCTTTATGTATGTGGGTATGTATGTATGTATGTTCATCTGTTCCCTCATAACTTCAAAAGTACGCATTATAACTTGACAAATCATGTGTCATTCGAATTGTCTTGATTGTCCGCTGGTTATAGGCTTATAACGTCACATTAAATTGATCATGGCGCCCTCTAGAGGTCATAAAGTCAGGAACAAAAAAATTAAATGAAGTACAATACAATACTCTTTATTGCACACCTCACATGCACGTAGTTTACAATAAATGTACAATAACATAAACAAAGACAATAGAGGTAACAACAGGCGGTCTTATCGCTTAAGAGCGATCTCTTCCAGACAACCTTTGGATATCGGAGACAAAATAATTAGAATATACGGTAGGTGGCGCAAATAAAAAATATGAAAAGTCGAATTGAATATAACCAAACAACACAAAACATTAATAAAGATAAACATACTTAAATACATACAACCATAAACATACATCTAGACATACATACATACATAAAAACTACAATATATACCTATTAAATAAAGAAACAACAGTGTCAATTATTATAAAAATAAAAACTAAGGTAGGGAAAGATAGTATTCCTTAAGGTTATGATGCCGTGTCATATATCATTTGAAAGAGCGTAATTAGCACATTTCAAATATGTACATACATACAATATCTACAGCTTTTGCCCCCGGTTTTGCTTGCATGTACCCAGTGCCGGCCCGAGCCCTTGATCAGGGTAGAGCGAAATCGGGTTTTGGCGCCCTTCGTTGAAGTTTTCAAGCTTATTTTCCACCCCCCTCGCCACGCTCGCGTCTTTTAAAACTTTTTTCTCATTTGCCATTTTTGCGCCCCCCTTGCCATCCGGCGCCTAGAATTTCGGATCCGCTAGCGCTCAGGATTCTATAAATGCTGCGGGCGTAGCTCGACGTACGTGGCGCACTACAATGCCTACCATCTAAATATGTCGGGCGTAGCCCGATGTACGTGGCGCACTACAATACCGGGCACCGAAGGTGACCTCATACTAAATGTGTCGGGCGTCGCCCCACGTTCGTGGCGCACTACAATGCCGGGCACCGAAGGTGCTCTCATACTAAATGCGTCGGGCGGAGCCCGACGTCCGTGGCGCACTACAATGCCGGGCACCGAAGGTGCCCTTCATACTAATGCGTCGGGCGTAGTTCGACGTGGTGGCGAACGACAATACCAGGCACCTCATACTAAATGCGTCGGGCATAGCCCGACGTACGTGTCGCACTGCAATGCCGGGCACCGAAGGTGCCCTCATACTAAAATAAATAAGTTTTTGGCAAAAATTTCATTTTTGGTACAAGCTTTTATCGCTGACTGTACTTTTCTTACGACAGACAACTAATACTCATCGAGACAATTCTAAAAACCCCTAACACAATTAGGTTGCGTTGTTTCATCACAGAGTTCCTATGGCCACCTCCTGTCTCCATCATCAGATCAGCTCGATGGTACCATAATATTGCATTGTCACCCGACTTACAATGTCAAATAACATTGAGTTTTTCTTTATTGATTTAAAAGGCATTTAAATTATGAGTGGCCACCATAAATTACGGGGCTTACGGTCACGTGATCGCCTTACGCCCCTTACGGTCACGTAATCGCCTTACGCTGTCTCGAGTTTATCATTTTTTCCCCACCTCAAAAAGTGCCCAGCGCCGCTAAAGAAGTTTTCACTTCAAAAATAAGTTCAAAAACTAAAACCCGACTACTGAAAAATTGCGCTCTTAAAAGTATGAAACAAGAAAAAAAATCATCTCGAAATCGCATTTAGAAAATATTTTATATTTATTATCTTTAAATTATAGATATTCAGAGGATAGCCGTGGTCGTATGCCACTATTCTTTAAACTTTAAAGCTTATGTTAGCTTAGTTATTTAATGTATTGTGTTGTGAAATGGGTAAGTGGCAAGTTTGATGCCACGAATATTCGGCAACTATTCGGCATTCGGCCTATTCGGCCACTTTGCCGAATATTCGGTATTCGACCGAATGTTGCCTACTATTCGGCCGAATACCGAATATCTGTTGCACCTACTTAAAAAGAAAAATTGCACAATAAAAATAATCAAAAACTATGTAGGTAAGGTATATTTAGAATGTGTTCTTGGAAAGTTGTTAAATACGAAGACCCTTTTTTGAGCATTTGTTGATTAAAAAATATTTGTGTCATGCCGAATATTCGGTATTCGGCCAAAACCACTATTCGGGGCATCTCTAGTATTAATATTAATATGTCTTTCCTATCACGAAACAATGATGTTCCGGACCTGTGGGAGGCGTTTGCCGAGCCGAAGACAATATATTGCCTTTTGACATTTTAATGCCTGTAGGGGCTACACCGAGTGGATGCTGCCCTTGCCCATCATGGGACGCACGTGGAAGCAGCACCCGCCAAGGTGTATAAAGACTGAGACGCCACGAATATTCGGCAACTATTCGGTATTCGGCCTTTTTGCCGAATATTCGGTATTCGGCCAAATGTTGTCTACTATTCGGCCGAATACCGAATATCTCTTGCCTCTAACTAAAAAGAAAAATTACACAAAAAAATACCAAATTTAGGTATAAGTATTTAATATTTAAAAAGTATTATTGGAAAGTTGTTAAATAGGAAGACCCTTTATTTAAGCATTTGTTGATTATGAAATATTTTATTTTTATCATGGGTCTGATTTCATTGATTCTAACCCTACATTCATTAGTCCTGTTTTACAAAAAATATATCTTAGAACGAAACGTTGTGCTTTGTTGGCGAACAGTTTTCATAATATTGTGACTCACAATGTTCGCATCTCATGCCGAATATTCGGTCGCCGAATATTCGGTATTCGGCCGAGAGAGTGGCCGAATATTCGGTATTCGGCCAAAACCATTATTCGGGGCATCTCTAATAAAGACTAATTGAGAGTTGATGGAATCTAAAATGGACTAGGCTAGGCTATTGAGTCAAAGCCATGGACTTACTGGGCCTACTGGGCTACCGCTATGCTATGGCATTGTAAACCAGACGCCTGCCTAATAAAATGGTATAGGTAATACAATTTTATTTCGGGCAGATGGTGACTCGCCCCCACGTACAAGGTGAGCCCCCACATTAAGCTACATCTAAGTTGACTCAAGCGCAACACCGGTGCGAGGACTGAGGGTAGAGAACTAGAGAGGTGTCACTGGACTTTAAACATACCTGTAGCTAACTTGCCACTTATGTTTTCACATCTACCCTCGAGAACGTAGATTTCACGACTCCACTCTGGACAGCCGGCTAAGGCAAGCCGGAGGCAGACAATCCTAATCTGTTATGTTGTGCTATTATAATTTAAACCTTTTTTTAAATACTGTAAAAATTGGGGGTGTCATTCTGAATCCCTAACAACGTTTGTCCTAAAGTCACTTGCCCTAACTGGTTTGTCCTAATGGGCACATGCCATAACGATCAATTGTCATAACGATTATTTTCTATAATGTAAGGTTCTGAAAAATGGTTAGGTTTTAGAACTTGCTGCCACAAAAGTGGGTTAGGTTAGGGTTCAACTGCGACCCTCGCAATAAAGAAAATATGCATAATAACATTCAGATAAGTAATCAATATTAGGATAACCAAAATTAGGGTTTTTAGTGTTAGGACAACTGATCATTATGACAAACAATATTAGGGAATGCATCGATAGGAGAAAAGACTTTAGGGATTTAGATATAGATCCAAGATTGGTTTCCAGCGATAAAAAGTTTCTACTATGACTATTGCATACTGTTTAACAGTTGGAAAAGGTGAAAAAATATTTTATATTAACAAAAAATAATTTTCTCTAAATTAAATGTTATCTGGGGGCACGGCAGTGCCCCCGCCAAGTCGAGCAAAACAAAGAGGCACGGCCGTACCATCCTTTTCTCGAAGCGATTCAGGATTTCAGGCCATTTTCGACGTCCTGTAATTTTGTGCTGGCTGAATGGCTGAAGCTAGAACCCTGAATTTTCAGTAATCTATAGGGCTTAACATGCTTAAGATATATTCTCAAAAACATTCAATTTGAATTTGTAGTTTAAGAATTATTGTATGTGTTCCTTAATTTCGACACTGATTCACTCACTCACGATCATCATAATTCTAAGGTACTTCTAGCATACCCACAAGCTTCACATTTTAAACATAAGTAGTTTTCAGCTTATCAAGCCATAGAAAACCTAAAAATATGGCCATATCAGTCACGTTTTAAAGATCTAAGAACTGCATAAGTAAGTTTGTAATCCCATATAAATATATGCTATTACAAAATTACTGTTGCAGTTCCTACAAATAGTAGGTAAAGTAAAGGTACACTACGATGTACGATGTGAGTATGAATGAAGATGTGTTTAGTTATGATATGTGTATACATAGTATGGGTATATATGAGTACCCGAAAAGAAGGACTGCCTACAAAAAGAGATGAGATCTCATAAAAACATTACATGTAAAAAGGTGCAAGTCTCGCAACGCTTCTATATACAAAAAAGTTTAAGATGTAAAATGTGAAACCAAGTCGGTTATTTTAATCAGTGCCAGGGGGTATTAAAACCGTATCAATAAGATATCTTTAATTTGTAATACATAGAATGACTTGGCAATCGCACATAATGCTTTACTCGTACCGTATACTCACCGTACCGTACACTAAATATGTGTAATGCTCAAACTGCAATTAGAATTATTTTTAATAGGTGACGATGATCCTTATGTCATTATGCAGCCGTGCGATGGCCAAGTCATTATACGTATTACAAATTAAAGATATCTTATTGATACGGTTTTTACACCCCCTGGCACTGATTAAAATAACCGACTTGGTTTCACATTACATCTTAAACTTTTTTGTAGCAGAAGCGTTGCGAGACTTGCACCTTTTTACATGTAATGTTTTTGATGATTTGTTTGTTTGTAGGTAATTGTATTGTATTCGTTCACAAAATAATATATCATCAAAATGGAGGCCTGAAAGTTAAATTGATTACCTCAATATTGACTTAGTCCATAGTTTCCCAAAGTGGTCAATACCGCCCCCCAGTGGACGCTGAAGAGTTTCAGGGGGGCGGTAAGGGCCGCGGAAGCGATTGGGGGGCGTTCATGCTGCCCAGGGGGGCGCTTCCGCAAGTGAAAAAAAAACTAAAATATTAGGTACTTAATACAAATAGATTTATACCTGAGTAGGTATACGGTTTATTTGTGTTCCTACCTAAAACAGCATTTTGAGGAATTAATTCTCAACAAGCTGGAAATCGTTTTAATACCTTCATTTGGTCCTAAAATAAATGCGTGTAATCAGAGTTTGCTCAATTCCAGGAGGTGTGCATAAATTTTGTGAACCTTGGAAGTTCAATTTTTCCTTGGATTTCCAAACCACTCGATGTAGAAGGAATCATCAATTGGGATCAGATACTTACTGGCGAAAAATAATTTCGGATTTTAATCCTCCCGTTTGTCAGGATTCGCATTCTACTTTTTTCGTATTTAACTATTCTCGTCCATGCTAACCTGTCTCGTGATTGTGAGAAGCAAAACTCGATTGTCTGGTAGCGCCGGCCGTGAGCGGTTGGCTGCCCGCTTTGTTATAGGTCTTATGCTTTGATACAGAGGGCCTACCGCGAACCACGTGCGACGTGTTGCCTCCCTGTCACACTTGTAAATTCGTACGTAAGTGTGACAGGGAGGCAACACGTCGAACGTGATTCGCGGTAGGCCCTCTGTTTATTTCTATTCACGGTTTAGCACAGTGATCTGAAATCTGAAATTTTGCATGTCAGTATCAATCATGCCGACAAACTGATATAAAAAAAGCGGCCAAGTGCGAGTCGGACTCGCCCATGAAGGGTTCCGTATTTAGGCGATTTATGACGTATTAAAAAAAAACGACTTGCTAGATCTCGTTCAAACCCATTTTCGGTGGAAGTTTACATATCATTCTCTTATTTTAGAAGTTAGGGGGGGGGGGACACACATTTTACCACTTTGGAAGTGTCTCTCGCGCAAACTATTCAGTTTAGAAAAAAATGATATTAGGAACCTCAATAACATAATAATAGACCTATCCATAGATACCCCACACGTATGGGTTTGATGAAAAAAAAAATTGAGTTTCAGTTCGAAGTATGGGGAACCCCAAAAATTAATTGTTTTTTTTTTCTATTTTTGTGTGAAAATCTTAATGCGGTTCACAGAATACATCTACTTACCAAGTTTCATCAGTATACGTTCTTATAGTTTCGGAGAAAAGTGGCTGTGACATACGGACGGACAGACAGACGGACAGACAGACGGACAGACAGACAGACATGACGAATCTATAAGGGTTCCGTTTTTTGCCATTTGGCTACGGAACCCTAAAAATCGCGGTGTCCATTGTAAAAATACATAAAAAACCGGCCAAGTGCGAGTCGGACTCGCGCACGGAGGGTTCCGCACCATCAACAAAAAATAGAGCAAAACAAGCAAAAAAACGGTCACCCATCCCCCCCCGACCCCCCGGGAACCCCGGGGACCGGCCGGGAAGTACTGACCCCGCCCGACGTTGCTTAACTTCGGTCAAAAATCACGTTTATTGTATGGGAGCCCCACTTAAATCTTTATTTTATTCTGTTTTTAGTATTTGTTGTTATAGCGGCAACAGAAATACATCATCTGTGAAAATTTCAACTGTCTAGCTATCACGGTTTGTGAGATACAGCCTGGTGACAGACGGACGGACGGAGGGACGGACGGACGGACGGAGGGACGGACGGACGGACGGACAGCGGAGTCTTAGTAATAGGGTCCCGTTTTTACCCTTTGGATACGGAACCCTAAAAACACACTTTCAGAAATAATCGCTCCGAAAGACCGAAATTATGCCCCCATCCCCCTCCCCATAATACGAAAAAAACTAGGTATTTTGAACATACATATTTGACCCATTTTTGAGTTATTGAAAAAAGTTATCCCCTCTCAGGTAAAATGACGGACGCGGGCAACTATGGAAATCTACGAGTATAGTTTGTAGCTTTCTAATAGACCCCGACGGCTAATCCTATTGTCTATTGTTAGTAAAACCGCTCGTGCCACGTGCCACAACCACCTGCATAAAAAATCGCTCGTTCACTTTACCCAGGTAATTGAATTACAACTCCTATGGAAATTGCAATAAGATTCAAAATGAACTAATGGATAAATATTTTGTACCGATGTGTGTGGTCAGTACTTCGGTTACTGAGTGCCGGCGAGTCGAACGTTACAGAACCAGTCTAAAATGTGTCATTGAGATGCGTAACAAAGGCGCGTTATCGGAGAGCGCACCTACACTGGTTTTTTGAGCGTTGGACTAGCCTGCGCTCAGGTGCAAATTAGAATAAAAAAGACCCTTTTTTGCAGGTAAGTAGCAAGTGCGGTTTTACTGAACAATAGACAATAGGATAAGCCTTCGGGCTCTACTAGAAAGCTACAAACTATACCTACACTGAGCATACAAGAAAGTAAAACGATTCAAACTTCCGGCACAAGTATGATAAGTAGTTAATCAATTTTGGAACGTTTAAAATAATTAGTTTACCTATAAATGATGAAGAAATTCGGCAGAGATCTCAATTTAAATGTCAACGTTACCTACCGTAAAACGGGGTCACCAGAAATCGCGGGGTGAATAGAGAAAAACTCGATACTTTCCTTTACATTGTTATATTTTAAAAAGTAGACTACCATCCCCAATTCTTTTGAGATACAATTATAGTAGAATATTCAATATTTAATCTGGTAACACGAATCAAGCATGAAGATGATCACAAGTAATAAATATTTTAGTTTGAAGTGAGGCCTTGTGAAAGTAAGATATATTGCCTATCTGATCTTTGACGTAGCAGTGAAATACAGGTTAGTTATTGTGTTATTTATAATGTATTAAGTAAACCAGTTCTTCTAGTGTTTAAATAATAAAAGATAATGCCGATTTTCCTTATTAATTAAAGATAAATGTCCAAAAAACAAATCATAACCGTTTTTACATCCCAACGGGGTGAATAGACACGACAACAGGGTGAGGAGACACGCCATATGGGGTCAACAGACACGTCATATGGGGTGAAAAGACACGACTGAGGGGTGAAGAATAACGAATAGGGGTGAATGGAAATATTTATGCTAGGGTTGTCAAAACGTATTTTCTCAAATTTTTAAATTATACAATACTATAAAGTATAAAATTTAGCAATGTTTCATATATTTTGGTATTAAATATGAGTTTTGAGTTTGAACACTTTTTTATCATAGTTATTCATTGTGATTTTATGTATTGTGATATGATTATTTATGACTGCTCCTTAAATAATAGGTAGGTACTTAAAGAATATGCTTCTAGTGTAAGCTAAGTTGATTTTTTATATACAATTCTCATACGTTTTATGAGTATGTGACTAGTTTAATTATAGTTGATTTATAAAAAAGTGATTTAGTGAAAGTCAGTTTATTTATTTACTTTTATCCTAATAAAAACCTATTTGAAGTTTGTGACAGCCGTGACTGTTTTTTCTAATCACCCCATATGACGTGTCTATCGACCCCGTTTTACGATACGTCGAAATCGGGTAGTTTTTCTTCATTTTCTCTAAAATCAGGGGGTTGAAATTAAAAATAAGTATACAGAATTGAAGAACTAAGCAAGACTCAAATCATGATGTCAAAATTATTACTTTTATCATTTGGATTCTTGGTGAAAATCGTCCTTGAAGTTGAAAATCGTGTCTATTCACCCCGTTTTACGGTACCTATAATTAACTCTTTAAAATTGGGCACAAATTACATTATACCATGATGTTCCATATAACTTGATATGCATGGACACATTTACCCGCTTGTAAACAGTAATTTTATATAGCTATAACATCGCCTTTTTCAGATTAAATTGTTTACAAACGAACCATGCGGGTTATAAGAGCGCTTTAGTTTAAAGTTCACATCACGTTTGTCGTTAATGGTTAGACAGAGAAGAAAGACCGAGTACCTACGTGTCCAGTGATTCTTATGGCTAAGTATATAAACACATTAAAATGGATACCTACAGCATTAGAGGGAGAAACAAACCAGGGATGTTGCGAACATCCGCATCCGCATCCGCAACCGCGGAACTTCCGCATTATTTTCAACATCCGCATCCGCATCCGCATCCGCATAAAATTGATGCGGATTTAATGCGGATGCGGATGTGGAACATATTCGGTCGCCGAATATTCGGTATTCGGCCGAGAGAGTGGCCGAATATTCGGTATTCGGCCAAAACCATTATTCGGGGCATCTCTAATAAAGACTATTGAGAGTTGATGGAATCTAAAATGGACTAGGCTAGGCTATTGGGTCAAAGCCATGGACTTACGAGTAGTGATGGGTAGGACATCAATTTAAAATGAGTTTGTATGAGTACCTCATTTTCTAAAATGAGGTGTTACAATGTCTTACTTCAAACGAGGTGAGGTACTAGCATATTTTCAGCGTCAACTATTCAATTAATTCCAACAGCGACAATTTTTTTTTTTTAAGATGTATGAAAGCTTGCAGCGCTTACGCTTGTTGTCTTTCGTGTTTAATTGTTAACGTATTTTCAGTGGTGACGCGAAGCGATATTGAAGTACGCCGCGTGTCGGTCTCACTCCCTCTTTGGGTATTTCTAATTCATTGTTTCATTTTGAAAGGATTTTTGAGGGGTTCATGTCACAGAGAGGCGGTGAGTGGTACAAACTCAACGCATTTCTCGGTGGACCTTTTGTCGTTGCAATAAGGTTTGTAGTTCGGCAGTTGACAGTGTGGATCATTACTCGTTTCTTCATTTGAGACATTTGAGTTTTGAGTGTCGGCGAGCAGGCGAGCACCTAGCGCCTCGCGCGATCCAGGGACTCTGTTGCGAGTTGTGAGGAGTGTATGAGTTTTGAGGGTCGCGAGACTCGCGAGTGAATTTGAACGGATAAGAGTTTTTTTTTTTTTTTTAATTAGAAGTGTGTGAATGATTTGTGTGGCAAGAGGTGTTTGTGATGCGCGCGAGTAAATGAGTAAAATGAATAGAGGAGTGAAGTAAGACATTTTTGCGGTACGAAGTACTGCGACAAATTAAAATGAGTGGTACAAATGAGGTGCCTCACGAGTGAGCGACTCAACACTACTTACGAGGGGCTACCGCTATGCTATGGCATTGTAAACCAGACGCCTGCCTAATAAAATGGTATAGGTAATACAATTTTATTTCGGGCAGATGGTGACTTGCCCCCACGTACAAGGTGAGCCCCCACATTAAGCTACATCTAAGTTGACTCAAGCGCAACACCGGTGCGAGGGCTGAGGGTAGAGAACTAGAGAGGTGTCACTGGACTTTAAACATACCTGTAGCCAACTTGCCACTTATGTTTTCACATCTACCCTCGCAGTGGCGGATTTGCAGTCTTTGCCGCTCTAGGCTCAGACCCTGTAGCCGCCCCTTCAGCATCAGCACCCATCATATTGACTACATTTAGGTCAGGCAAAGAAAAGGTACAGAGGGAAATGCTTGGGACACATTTTTAACTTAGTAACTTTGTTTGGACTCGTTACTCTCGTTAGGAGGTGAAAATATCAAAAGTCCCCGGCCGTAGCCCTTGAGCGGGGGTAGGGGGGTTTGATTTGAAGGTTCCATTTTTCGGTTTTTCGCTTATAATATCTTAGATACTATGCGTCGTTGTGACATGATCATTATACAAAATGAAAGCTGATTAAATTTGCTACAAGTTTTATACAGTCGAGTTTTTCGATAGGTATCTTGTTTAGTTTTTGAGATAGCCGCTCTTGAATGTCTATAATTTTGCATTAAATTTCCATCAATAATATTCACGGTGCTCACGAGGAAAGGAACCCGAAAGATTTTAACAGTGTAGCAGATCTGCGAAATCGACTCCACACTCGCGTTCGCGGCTTCCCGCCGCGATTCGCGCACGAGTGTGGAGGGCCCTCAAGATATCGAAAAACTGTACTAAATAAAACTTGTAGCAAATTTAATCAGCTTTCATTTTGTACAATGATCAGTCGTTAGAACGCATAGTTTCCGAGTTATAAGCGAAAAACCGAAAAATAGGACCTTCAAACCTCCCTCTTCCCCCGGCTCAAGGGCTACGGCCGGGGACTTTTGATAATAATAATTATGTTCACCTCCTAACTAGTTCAAACAAAGTTACGAAGTCAAAAATAGTGTTCCAAGCATTTCCCTCTATACCTTTTCTTGAGAATTCGTTGCCTGGCCTAATTTTAAGTTATTTCTTGTTATCATCAGCGATTTTTTTGTCACAATTTGCCGCCCCTAATATCTCGCCGCCCTAGGCTCGTGCCTACTGTGCCTTATGGGAAATCCGCCACGGTACCCTCGAGAACGTAGATTTCACGACTCCACTCTGGACAGCCGGCTAAGGCAAGCCGGAGGCAGACAATCCTATTCTGTTATGTTGTGCTATTATAATTTAACCCTTTTTTTAAATACTGTAAAGATTGGGGGTGTCATTCTGAATCCCTAACAACGTTTGTCCTAAAGTCACTTGCCCTAACTGGTTTGTCCTAATGGGCACATGCCATAACGATCAAATACAAATACAAATAATACAAATAACTTTATTTTGCATGAAATATGGTACAAAAGATGGTCAGACAATAGTATACATAAGTAGCACATATTTCACCAGCATCTGGCATGCAAAAAACTAAATTTACAACTAAAACTAAGTTTAAACATCCATAATAGTCAAGGCCTATATCAATTGTCATAACGATTATTTTCTATAATGTAAGGTTCTGAAAAATGCTTAGGTTTTAGAACTTGCTGCCACAAAAGTGGGTTAGGTTAGGGTTCAACTGCGACCCTCGCAAAAAAGAAAATATGCATAATAACATTAAGATAAGTAATCAATATTAGGATAACCAAAATTAGGGTTTATAGTGTTAGGACAACTGATCATTATGACAAACAATATTAGGGAATGCATCGATAGGAGAAAAGACTTTAGGGATTTAGATATAGATCCAAGATTGGATTCCAGCGATAAAAAGTTTCTACTATAACTATTGCATACTGTTTAACAGTTGGAAAAGGTGAAAAAATATTTTATATTAACAAAAAATAATTTTCTCCAAATTAAATTTTATCTGTGGGCACGGCAGTGCCCCCGCCAAGTCGAGCAAAACAAAGAGGCACGGCCGTACCATCCTTCTCGAAGCGATTCAGGATTTCAGGCCATTTTCGACGTCCTGTAATTTTGTGCTGGCTGAATGGCTGAAGCTAGAACCCTGAATTTTCAGTAATCTATAGGGCTTAACATGCTTAAGATATATTCTCAAAAACATTCAATTTGAATTTGTAGTTTAAGAATTATTGTATGTGTCCCTTAATTTCGACACTGATTCACTCACTCACGATCATCATAATTCTAAGGTACTTCTAGCATACCCACAAGCTTCACATTTTAAACATAAGTAGTTTTCAGCTTATCAAGCCATAGAAAACCTAAAAATATTGCCATATCAGTCACGTTTTAAAGATCTAAGAGCTGCATAAGTAAGTTTGTAATCCCATATAAATATATGCTATTACAAAATTACTGTTGCAGTTCCTACAAATAGTAGGTAAAGTAAAGGTACACTACGATGTACGATGTGAGTATGAATGAAGATGTGTTTAGTTATGATATGTGTATACATAGTATGGGTATGGGTACCCGAAAAGAAGGACTGCCTACAAAAAGAGATGAGATCTCATCAAAAACATTACATGTAAAAAGGTGCAAGTCTCGCAACGCTTCTATACTACAAAAAAGTTTAAGATGTAAAATGTGAAACCAAGTCGGTTATTTTAATCAGTGCCAGGGGGTGTTAAAACCGTATCAATAAGATATCTTTAATTTGTAATACATAGAATGACTTGGCAATCGCACATAATGCTTTACTCGTACCGTATACTCACCGTACCGTACACTAAATATGTGTAATGCTCAAACTGCAATTAGCGCTAGCGTTATGTTCAATTAGAATTATTTTTAATAGGCGACGATGATCCTTATGTCATTATGCAGCCGTGCGATGGCCAAGTCATTATACGTATTACAAATTAAAGATATCTTATTGATACGGTTTTAACACCCCCTGGCACTGATTAAAATAACCGACTTGGTTTCACATTACATCTTAAACTTTTTTGTAGTAGAAGCGTTGCGAGACTTGCACCTTTTTACATGTAATGTTTTTGATGATTTGTTTGTTTGTAGGTAATTGTATTGTATTCGTTCACAAAATAATATATCATCAAAATGGAGGCCTGAAAGTTAAATTGATTACCTCAATATTGACTTAGTCCATAGTTTCCCAAAGTGGTCAATACCGCCCCCCAGTGGACGCTGAAGAGTTTCAGGGGGGCGGTAAGGGCCGCGGAAGCGATTGGGGGGCGTTCATGCTGCCCAGGGGGGCGCTTCCGCAAGTGAAAAAAAAAACTAAAATAATATTTAATACAAATAGATTTATACCTGAGTAGGTATACGGTTTATTTGTGTTCGTACCTAAAACAGCATTTTGAGGAATTAATTCTCAACAAGCTGGAAATCGTTTTAATACCTTCATTTGGTCCTAAAATAAATGCGTGTAATCAGAGTTTGCTCAATTCCAGGTGTGCATAAATTTTGTGAACCTTGGAAGTTCAATTTTTCCTTGGATTTCCAAACCGCTCGATGTAGAAAGAATCATCAATTGGGATCAGATACTGGCAAAAAATTATTTCGGATTTTAACACAATTATGCCAAAAAAAACCAACAACGGGTTGCACTCCGGGAGTGCCGACAGAAGTGAAAACTCAATGACTAGTCCAAAATGTCTGCAGCACTATGTATAATTGACCCATCCTGCATCCTCCTTTCTATTGAAAAACTTTAGTTCCGAAATTGCTGGTCAGTGAGCTTGTTTAAAATTCGAAATACAAATTTGTAGCGTTAATTGTTTAAAATTCGAATAGAAATTGTAAAGTTACCTTGCAGACTTCGCATCTAAATATATTTGGTCATGATATTTTGAGTTTTATTCACCAGTACTAGAGTTCATTTTATTAGCGATTTCATCGAGATGTACCTAGCTTTATTGATGTCGGGAACCCAGTGCACAAACCACGGGTCAAGCCTGATGACGTCACCTAATCTCAAGTGCTGCGCCAGCGCCGGCGCGCGGGCGGTGCCACGGGACAGTTCCTATCGACCCTTGACACGTGTAGACGCATTGATCTCCGATTATTAATTGTGATTACCTAATTAGTGATTCTGATTAGAGATTTGGCAATACAAGGATGTTGTATGTTGTTTATTGACTTTCGTGCAATTTATAGTGTGTCTCAGTTGAATCTAGACTGTTTTACTATCTCGAGGAACCCTAGGACTAATTAGTCATTAGGATGTCCACAAATAGACAATAATCTGATGATCCAGGCCATTCTGCGACATATTTGAGTGATATAAAGTTAGAATGTACGAGTAACTGTGAGATACTCGTATTTCAGCCCGTACAAGATTAGAACCTTTTCCATGTAATGTCATTGAGTTTTTCTTTATTGATTTAAATGCCATCTAAATGTGGCCATCTAAATCTTACGGTCACGTGATCGCCTTACGCTGTCTCGAGTTTATCATTTTTTCCCCACCTCAAAAAGTGCCCAGCGCCGCTAAAGAAGTTTTCACTTCAAAAATTGTGACACCCTTTTATTTCTATAGCGAGTACTTCTTGCTTGAGACCTTTCTAATGAGCCTAACTCGTTGTGTTTGTGTTTTTCCATCGAGGAGTTCCTTTGGCTGCCTACGGACCAGGCATGTTGCGGATGTAGATTTTTTGACATCCGCGGATGCGGATGCGGATATTTAAAGGCTCACATCCGCGGATGCGGATGCGGATTAGATATGAGCGCCGCGCCGGCGCGCCGCCGCCGCCGACAAAATTTTCGCGCCGCCGCCGCCGACGCTGCGCTATCGGCGTGGCATCGGCGTGACCTTGGTACGAGGGGCGTTCAAAATATTCTCGGTATTGATATCTTACAACCTCTTCTAAAATTTCTTTCGTTACTGGCCGCTAAGGTTTATTCATTGACATTAAAAAAAAGTATAATTCGAACCGTTCTTCTGTTCTTTTGTTTTTCTGCAATTGCTGAACAAACATGAACATCATGTGGGAATTGACAATGTTAACTAAATTAGAACATCGATGCGTGATAAAATTCTTGACAAAACAGGGTAAAAATCAAAAAACCATAAAAGAGGAAATGGATTGTGTTTACCGTGAGTCTGCTCCTTCTTTATCTACCATTCAAAAGTGGTCAAGCGAGTTTAAACGTGGAAGGGAGAGTGTTGAAGACGACCCTAGACCTGGCCGGCCTGTAGTAGCTACTTCACAAGAAAATATTGATAAAGTGGAAAAACTTATATTGGAAGATGGTCGAGTGAAGGTAAAATCTATAGCACAAGTAACCAATCTCTCTATTGGTACCGTACATGATATTATACATGACCATCTTAATATGTCAAAAGTAAGTGCAAGATGGGTTCCGCGAATGCTGACTCGGCTTCAAAAAGACATGCGTGTAGCTTGTTGTTCCGATTTTATTGACCTGTGCGGTGAAAATCCTGATGAGGTGCTGCAAAGAATAGTTACTGGAGATGAAACCTGGGTTCATCATTATGACCCAGAGAGTAAACAAGAGTCCATGCAGTGGCACATTAAGGGTTCAGCTCATCCCAAGAAGTTCAAGGTCATCCCTTCAGCTGGCAAGGTCATGGCCACGATATTTTGGGATTGTGAAGGAGTATTACTGATCGATTATAAAGTAAAAGGTGTAAATATCACAGGACAGTACTACGCTAACATTCTACGTCAATTAAAGGATGCAATCAAAGAAAAGAGGCGAGGAAAGTTAACCAAAGGTGTTATGCTTCTGCATGACAACGCCCCCGTCCATACTGCTCATATTGCCAAGGCAGCTATTGTTGAATGTGGGTTTGAAACTGTTACTCACCCACCGTATAGTCCGGACTTAGCCCCCAGCGACTTCTTTTTGTTCCCCAATCTTAAAAAGGATCTGCGTGGAAATAAATTTTCCGATGATGAAGCATTGAAGGCGGCAGTGGAGGAGCATTTTTACACCAAAGATAAAAAATATTTTTATGCAGGATTAAAAAAAATAATTGATCGATCTTTTAAGTGTATAGGGGGGGAGTATATTGAAAAATTAAAATATCAAACTTTTCGTACTTGTTTGTTTTCATTCTCATACCGAGAATATTTTGAACACCCCTCGTAGTTACTACTACTTTCAGAATCAGATAATATATTTTTAATCGAGTTTAGATCATTAACGGCGCCACTTCGAATAGTTTATAGGCATTCAAAAGGTATTTTAGGCCCATATAATTCAAAAATATCGAAGGCAAATGCAAACTTATCTGTCTAGTAACCGCGCTACTAGTCTTGGGCAAACGAAATTATTTAATATCAATTTTAACATTGTAATAAACATACTGATTTCCTTCCATTTTTATTGTGGAACGTTCCACATTACAATATTTATAGATTGTATATATACACTAGACATGTCAATCACAATGAAAAAATCGCTCGCATGGAACTAAGCCGCTATCTGAACCTGCAAGTTTTTGGCCCTGTTTGGAGCTCAACTTTCGGCCTGTTTTAAAACGCTTGAGCATTGGTCCTTATCTGATGTTAGCTCCATTTCAGCTCGGCCTTTGGTTCGCACGAATGCGCCCTCAGGAAAGCTCCAGATCTTTAACAATATGGCTTCAGTCTTTATCGGCCTGCACCCTCGCTCTGCTCTCTTGCAGCTCGGCCTCGCACAGAAGCAATCGCCGCAATCGGTGCTCCAGGCGTTCAGCCGTCAGCCAAGCTTACACTTGGCGTAAGCTTATTCTTAGCTGTATGCTTACCTGCAGCTCATCCTCTAGCCTCGCATTGGGAGGCGTCGAAATCAAGTCTTCGGTGTTACATGGAGCTCGGCGTTGGGCCTCACTTTTTGACATACATCTGTTTTGTTGGGTCGATATTGGTTAATGACGGAGCTCGTTTTTTTTGGGCTGTCGACAAGACGTTTCCCTGATACAGTCAATCTGCAATTTTTAACTTAGCACAAAAGATAAGGGCCTCGCTAAGATCTTCCGGCCAAAGCCTCGCCATGATGAAGACCGCCTCTGATGCCGCGCGATACCGCTTATCCACAGTTTATACGATATAAAATTTTTTCGTACCATTATTCAATAAATTATCCTTGATAATAAAAAATGCATTTATTTCATAACTTTCTTACAGAAAAAACATGTTTTTTCGGTAAAATTTTGGTTTGAATTCTTTTTTTATTAATCGAAGGTGTTTCAAGGCCACGCCGCCGATTCGCCGCCGCCGCCGACCAATTTTGACCGGCGCGCCGCCGCCGGCTATATGCCTATCGGCGCTCATATCTAATGCGGATGCGGATGTCAAGATTAGGTACTTAGAAAACGTCAAATATTAAATTTTTAGTATTTTTTTATTTAAAAAAAAAACGAAACGTTTAGTATTTGAGCAAGAATATAGGTGCGTTATATTTAATAAACAGTAACTTGGCCGACTTTTCTGGATCTAGACGATTTCGTTATAGGTAATGACGAAATTACCCAGCACTTACGCCGCCGCTAAGACGTTCCTGTACCAACTTGTTCGACATCCGCATCCGCATAAGCTCCGCATCGATTTTATGCGGATGCGGATGCAGATGCGGATGTCGAAAATAATGCGGAAGTTCCGCGGTTGCGGATGCGGATGCGGATGTTCGCAACATCCCTGCTACGGACTGCATCATCAGATCACCACCCTGCTAGCATATTATTGCATTGGCACCGGAATTACAATAGTACTCCAAATTTCAACTGAATCAGATACTGGGAAGTTGTTCAAATTTTAGTTACAAGATCTAAAATTACAAATAAAAATAAAAATTATAAATTAAAAAAAAGACATAACGCTTCAAGTCGTTCCTGGTGCAAAGGTGCCCATGATGCTCGCAGCATTACCACGCTGGATGGATCACCACGGACTAGGGTTACCAGATCGAAAGGCGCAACTATCGGGAAAAAATTAAAAAAAATCGGAATTTTGAGACTTAAGTCGGGAAAAAGAAAACATTCAAATTAAAGTACCTAATTGTATTAAAAACAACGATATTTTACATTATTGGCACTACGTAAACTGCTCTGCCCATAGACGTTTTTATAACGCTGATGCGCTCGACACGGGTCGCTCGCTCGCTCGGCGACAGTTCGGAATTTGAAATTATTGTTTTATAACGTGCAGCTGTTTTTCGGGACATTAATTTCCACTTTGTCGGAAATCGGGAACACAGGCTAAAAATCGGGAGAATCCCGCCAAATCCCGACCATCTGGCAACCCTACCACGGACCTTTGCACGAGGAACGAGAACGACTCGGGGCCTTCCCCTTTCCGTCTGAGTCGATGTCCGAAGTCGCGTGTGAAGCGCTCCGCATCGGCTCCCCCAGCTACCCGCCGTTTCAACTGCGAAAGGGACGATTATGTAGGCAGGGGAGAGAGGATCATATTTTCGACGCTTCACATGCGCTTGTGTTTCCGCTGCCGCTCCGGCCACGCGTGAGGTACGGCTGACATGGGAGGCGGCGAAGGTACTGACGCACGTAGCGTCCCATACCAAACACCGCCCCCTTTCCCATGGTACCAAAGTCAGGCCACCAGGCCGTTTACCGTCAGTACGAGTGTATATGGCAATTGTCCAGAATAAAAAAAAACTTGAAAATAAACATACAGCAATACATATATAGCTGGTCAAGCAGATCTTGTCAGTAGAAAAAGGCGACAATTTGAAAAATGTAGGCGCGAAGGGATATCGTCCCATAGAAAATTTGAATTTCGCGCTTTTTTTTTACTGTCAAGATTTGCTTGACCAGCTATACTACAAAACGTCAAAAAGAAAACATTATTATAATATTATACAAAGAAATTATATATATAAAGTTTGATTTTTAAACCAATGGTCGTACTTACTTCTTGTAACTTGTGTGCAAAATTATAATTTGATACTACCAATTGCTTTTCGGTGAAGTAAAATATCAGCCATGAGGAAGACGGAGTAGCCACAATGAGCAATTTTTTTCTCCTCTGGGTTAGATGCCAGTGAAACAGGGAGCGATAGTGAAGAATGCGGCAAAATAAACATTTATAGTTAGTAGTTATTAATAGACTACTTTTTTATTTGACGCAACAGCAAGCTCATAGCCCCCTATGAGCAAATCTGTTAGGTGCAGGCTTAAGGGCTAATCCAGGGGGAAGCTGAGCGCAGGCGACTAGGTTGCATCTGCTTTTCAACCTATTCTCACTTTTACCTCAGGTCCTTTGATTCTCTTCTTCTTCCGGCCTTGTCCCATTTCTAATTGGGGTCGGCTCTCCTAATCCTCCTTCTCCAGAGATATCGTTTCTGGGTCGTCACTGGATCAAAATTGTTATTGGAGAGATCCTTTTTAATAACTGCATGACATCCATGTATTAGTAAGGAGTCTGCCACGTGGATTTGGTCCCGATATGAGGCCCGATAGGTCTTCTCATGACATGCCGTACCAGCGCAGGCGCGATTCTGTGACTGTCTTGTATTGGCCTGATCTTATAGCTTCCGCAGATGTAGACATTAGGCACTTTATCAAGCATTTCTGCCACATGCACTCTGTTCACCAGCTCAGGTCCTTTGATTAATAAAAATGTGACGTCCCATGGGTAAAGGTACCTTATGGCCGTTGGCGCTTACGCTATTATTAACGCCGCTCCGCCGCCGCGCGCTATTATTATTGCGGCGCTATGCGACGTAAGCGCCAGGTGCCATAAGGTACCTTTTGCCGTGGAACGTCACAAATAATAAATTACGGTAATATCGTAAGAACTAGTGCCTGTGCCATACGCTAAATTGGCCGCAATGCCTGCCTACTTAGTTGTTATTAATGTTGAATTTTTAATAGCATATAAGACATCAGCGGGCGGTGTATATTAAAATAATAATAATAATAATTTCAGCCTATAAACGTCCCACTGCTGGGCACAGGCCTCCTCTCATACGCGAGAGGGCTTGGGCTGTAGGCCCCACGCTAGCCCCATGCGGATTGGGGACTTCACATACACCTTTGAATTTCTTCGCAGATGTATGCAGGTTTCTTCACACTAGGGTTGCCCGATGGTCGGGATTTGGCGGGATTCTCCCGATTTTTAGCATGTGTTCCCGATTCCCGACAAAGTGGAAATTAATGTCCCGAAAAATAGCTGCACGTTATAAAACAATAATTTCAAGTTCCGAACTGTCGTCGAGCGCGTCAGCGTTATAAAAACGTCTATGGGCAGAGCAGTTTACGTAGTGCCAATAATGTAAAATATCGTTGTTTTTAATACAATTAGGTACTTTAATTTGAATGTTTTCTTTTTCCCGGCTTAAGTCTCAAAATCCCGAAAAATTTATATTTTTTCCCGATACTAGCGCCTTTCGATCTGGCAACCCTAGCTGCACGCCTCTAAAGCCCCCTCGACACTCGCGTTCGTGGCTTCGCATCGCGATTCACGCACATAGTCTAGATGGGGCTTAAAACAACCAAAATGGGAACCACATTCATGCATACGCCGACGACATCCTCCTAAATTGCACCACCACATCCAGGAGCTCCGAAACAAGACCATATCCTTCATAGACATGTATCCATTTGTGTCATTAAAACGCTTTTTTAACGCGCGTTGAAAAAGCGCTCATGAGTATGGGGCCTTAGCCCCCATTCGCACGGCAGCTTTTTCAACGCGCGTTAAAAAAGCGCTTGAATCTGTCCGCACTCTAAATTCGATTTAACAACCAAGGCATAAAGTTTAAAATCCAATAACGCTAGATAAAAAGCGCCACCGCTGTCATGTCAATAAATACACATGTATCCATTTGTGTCATTCAAACGCTTTTTTAACGCGCGTTGAAAAAGCTGCCGTGCGAATAGGGGCTTACTTCTTTTGCTAAGCCACCTCCATACTCTGGAGTCTGGAGGGGGCTATAGCTTGGCCGCACACCCACGGAATTTACATGTGCAAGCGAGACAGCGCTATGCATTTGTAGAGGGACGTCCCGTTCCCACCTGATATTCCGTACGGAAACCGAATGAAAATTCCGTGCTTGTGCGGCCAGGCTATCATATCCTTGAAATCTTTGCCGGAAAACATAATAGCCATAACACACTACCGCACCGCACCAAGGCCACGTTGCGCACAATATGTGAGAGCGAGAAAGAGATATATGTTTCTCGGTCTCACTTATGGGCGCGCAAAAATCGGTGCGGTGCGGTAGTGTGTTACGACTTGGGCTCAGTGCTGGGACCAATAATGTAAAGGCCCCAGTCATGAATCTAGTATTAAACAAGATTGGGCAAGAGTGGTAGGGATAACTGACAGAACGGGATAGTCTTATGTAACTTTCAGTAGGAGTAGCAGCGAAAGCGCTATTATTGTTTGTCCTTGTCACAGTCTCACATTTTTTTTATTCCCCACCATAATTTAGTTTGGATTATGGTAAGCAACGAATAAATTCGACCAATCATAGCGTCGCATTGCGTATGTTTTGTCCCTCACGGAGGCACGCGTAGACCACTTCTATAGGATGCTACCTGCTATGGCCCCAGTACACAATGGGCCATCGCCGGCCACTCCAAGGGACGCATTTATGCGTTAGAGGGAGCAAGTGATATTGCTATCTCATTCTACCGCATGGCTGCGTCCCTTGGAGTGGCCGGCGATGGCCCATTGTGTACTGGGGCCTTAAAATCTGGACCGCCTCTAAAGCCCCCTCCACACTCCCGTTCGCGTTTTCTCGCCGCGATTCACGCACATTGTCTGGAGGGGGCTTAAAACAACCAAAATGGCAACCACAATCATGCAATACGCCGACGACATCCTCCTAAATTGCACCACCACATCCAGGAGCTCCGTAACAAGACCATAATATCCTTCCACCAACTTCCACCTTAGGCCCCCTACACACTGCGAAATCGACTCCGCACTCGCGTTCGCGGCTTCGCGCCTCGATTCGCGCATGAGTGTGGAGGGGGCTTATGACAAAGAAATATATAGTTGGTCAAACCAAATTGTAAGTACATAAAAGTGATAACACACTATCGCACCGCACCGCAACGCGACGTTGGTGCGTCGCACCCATAAATAAGAGCGAGAGACAGATATCTCTTTCTCGCTCTCACTTATGGGTGCCACGCACCAAGGTCGGGGGCGGTGCGATAGTGTGTTACCACAAAAAAATACTCATCCTATAAACTATACTCATCCTTTTCTTTTGGGTGCTAGTACTAGTGTAAGACAAAGACAGTATGATTCTCTCTATGTTTGAAATGAGACAGTCCTTTGACAAACTATAATTTATATACTTGGTCAACCAGATCTTGACAGTAGAAAAAGGCGGCAAATTTGAAAAATGTAGGCGCGAAGGGATAACGTCCCATAGAAAATTTGAATTTCGCGCCTTTTTTTACTGACAAGATTTGGTTGACAAGCTATAATACATCATAAGTACAGTATTTGCTTTATTTTTTGCGCATGACAACATTATTGAATCGTAAACTTAAAAATCGTCGTCCCAGCCCTAGAATATCACTCTATGTGTCAAATATTTATAGTCTGTGGTTTGCAGCGAAAAGTGGACGCCAATTATTGGGCTGTACATTCCTGGGTTGAGCAATCCCAGGTCGAGCATTATCGGTACGGGCCAATAATATGCGACCAATATTCGGCGTTCACTAAATGGATTCGTATTATTGGGTCGTGTATTATTGGGTTGAGCGTTATCAGGGTGTACAAGCTTGGTCCGTGCCAATAATATGAAGCCACTGTTTGGACAGGGCAATAATGTACAACCCAATAATTCGCGTCCATAAAAGTGGACGCCAATTATTGGGCTGTACATTCCTGGGTTGAGCATTAACCGGACTCGAATGTACAGCCCAATAATTGGCGTCCACTTTTTTGGACGCGAATTATTGGGTTGTACATTATTGCCCTGTCCAAACAGTGGCTTCATATTATTGGCACGGACCAAGCTTGTACACCCTGATAACGCTCAACCCAATAATACACGACCCAATAATACGAATCCATTTAGTGAACGCCGAATATTGGTCGCATATTATTGGCCCGTACCGATAATGCTCGACCTGGGATTGCTCAACCCAGGAATGTACAGCCCAATAATTGGCGTCCACTTTTCGTTGCAAACCACAGACTATAAATATTTGACACATAGAGTGATATTCTAGGGATGGGACGACGATTTTTAAGTTTACGATTCAATAATGTTGTCATGCGCAAAAAATAAAGCAAATACTGTACTGGTATTATGATGTATTATAGCTGGTCAACCAAATCTTGTCAGTAAAAAAAGGCGCGAAATTCAAATTTTCTATGGGACGTTATCCCTTCGCGCCTACATTTTTCAAATTTGCCGCCTTTTTCTACTGTCAAGATCTGGTTGACCAAGTATATAAATTATAGTTTGTCAAAGGACTGTCTCATTTCAAACATAGACAGAGAGAATCATACTGTCTTTGTCTTACACTAGTACTAGCACCCAAAAGAAAAGGATGAGTATAGTTTATAGGATGAGTATTTTTTTGTGGTAACACACTATCGCACCGCCCGCGACCTTGGTGCGTGGCACCCATAAGTGAGAGCAAGAAAGAGATATCTGTCTCTCGCTCTTATTTATGGGTGCGACGCACCAAGGTCGCGTTACGGTGCGGTGCGATAGTGTGTTATCACTTTTATGTACTTACAATTTGGTTTGACCAACTATATATTTCTTTGTCATTCATAAGCCCCCTCCACACTCATGCGCGAATCGAGGCGCGAAGCTGCGAACGCGAGTGCGGAGTCGATTTCGCAGAGTGTGGAGGGGGCCTAAGGTGGAAGTTCGTGGAAGGATATTATGGTCTTGTTACGGAGCTCCTGGATGTGGTGGTGCAATTTAGGAGGATGTCGTCGGCGTATTGCATGATTGTGGTTGCCATTTTGGTTGTTTTAAGCCCCCTCCAGACAATGTGCGTGAATCACGGCGGGATAACGCGAACGGGAGTGTGGAGGGGGCTTTAGAGGCGGTCCAGATTTTAAGGCCCCAGTACACAATGGGCCATCGCCGGCCACTCCAAGAGACGCAGCCATGCGGTAGAATGAGATAGCAATATCTCTTGCTCCCTCAAACGCATAAATGCGTCCCTTGGAGTGGCCGGCGATGGCCCATTGTGTACTGGGGCCATAGCAGGTATAGCTGGTGAACCAAATCTTGTCAGTAAAAAAAGGCGCGAAATTCAAATTTTCTATGGGACGATATTCCTTCGCGCCTACATTTTTCAAATTTGCCGCCTTTTTCTACTGTCAAGATCTGGTTGACCAAGTATAGTATCCTATAGAAGTGGTCTACGCGTGCCTCCGTGAAGGACAAAACATACGCAATGCGACGCTATGAATGCTATGATTGGTCGAATTTATTCGTTGCTTACCATAATCCAAACTAAATTATGGTGGGGAATAAAAAAAAATGTGAGACTGTGACAAGGACAAACAATAATAGCGCTTTCGCTGCTACTCCTACTGAAAGTTACATAAGACTATCCTCATATATATATTATACTACTCTTTGCATAAGACTATCCCGTTCTGTCAGTTATCCCTACCACTCTTGCCCAATCTTGTTTAATACTAGATTCATGACTGGGGCCTTTACATTATTGGTCCCAGCACTGAGCCCAAGTCGTAACACACTACCGCACCGCACCGATTTTTGCGCGCCCATAAGTGAGACCGAGAAACATATATCTCTTTCTCGCTCTCACATATTGTTGCGGCGCAACGTGGCCTTGGTGCGGTGCGGTAGTGTGTTATGGCTATTATGTTTTCCGGCAAAGATTTCAAGGATATGATAGCCTGGCCGCACAAGCACGGAATTTTCATTCGGTTTCCGTACGGAATATCAGGTGGGAACGGGACGTCCCTCTACAAATGCATAGCGCTGTCTAGAGCTTGCACATGTAAATTCCGTGGGTGTGCGGCCAAGCTATAGCCCCCTCCAGACTCCAGAGTATGGAGGTGGCTTAGCAAAAGAAGTAAGCCCCCATTCGCACGGCAGCTTTTTTAACGCGCGTTAAAAAAGCGTTTGAATGACACAAATGGATACATGTGTATTTATTGACACGACAGCGGTGGCGCTTTTTATCAAGCGTTATTGGATTTCAAACTTTATGCCTTGGTTGTTAAATCGAATTTAGAGTGCGGACAGATTCAAGCGCTTTTTTAACGCGCGTTGAAAAAGCTGCCGTGCGAATGGGGGCTAAGGCCCCATACTCACGAGCGCTTTTCAATTCAATTCAATTCAATTCAAATAATTTATTTCAGAATAAAATTCCATAAAACATACACAACAAAATTAAAATTAACTAAAATATAATTTAATAAGTTAGTAACATTAAAAATACTTAAAACTATGTTAGTATACAAGAAACAAACTACTTACTTACACTATTTAAAATTTATTTCCCCACTGTAGCATGGAGTTGAATCCATCGCCGCAGTATCGGGGAGTCCCACCTCTCGGCCAGTGTATGTAGGATGGTGTTCGTGGAGCCGCGCACACGTCTCATCATCGAGGCGGCCCGTTTCCTGATTACGGCGTAAAAGCCATCAATTTGCCGCTCCGCAAACATTACGGAGGCGCTGCAATGTCGCGGCAGCCCGAACAGCACCCTACACGCATCATTATACTGGACGCGCAGGGCGCCGTATGCACGCTGCGTATGTCTGACCCATAGGCTACACGTGTACAAAGATTGGCAGTACGCCCTAAAAAGGGTTACTTTGACTTCATTAGTACAACGTGCAAACCGCCGGGCCAGCATATTACAACGCACAGCCAGCGCCCTACGTTCCCTCTCTATGTCAAGATTGTCGCTTAAGTCATCGGTGACCCAGTGGCCTAAATATTTAAATTGCTGTACCTGTTTTAACGGCGCCCCACATAACATGACAGGTGGAACATCTAGATATGTTTTAGTGCCAGCCTTGAAAACCATGAACTCGCTCTTGTCTGCGTTATATTTAAGCCCATGGGCCTCCGCGTATGACTCACAGATGCGTAACATTTTCTGTAACGCACTAATCGAGGGGCTGAGCAACACCATATCATCAGCATAACTGATGTTGTTTATGCAAACTCCGTCTACTGAGCATCCTACGGTGGTGTTGCTAAGCTCCTCGATGAGCCGGTTCATGTACAGGCTGAAGAGCCGAGGCGAGCTTAACCCCCCCTGCCTCACCCCGCACTCCAACCCCTACACTTCCGATTGCGCACCTGCCCATTTAACATTGCTTTTACAACGCGCGTTAAAAAAGCGTTTTAATGACACAAATGGATACATGTCTATGAAGGATATGGTCTTGTTTCGGAGCTCCTGGATGTGGTGGTGCAATTTAGGAGGAAGTCGTCGGCGTATGCATGAATGTGGTTCCCATTTTGGTTGTTTTAAGCCCCATCCAGACTATGTGCGTGAATCGCGATGCGAAGCCACGAACGCGAGTGTCGAGGGGGCTTTAGAGGCGGTCCATGATTAGGTACATTCAGGTACATTACATTATTGGTCCCAGCTAGGGTTGCCAGATCGAAAGGCGCTATTATCGGGAAAAAATATAAATTTTTCGCGATTTTGAGACTTAAGCCGGGAAAAAGAAAACATTCAAATTAAAGTACCTAATTGTATTAAAAACAACGATATTTTACATTATTGGCACTACGTAAACTGCTCTGCCCATAGACGTTTTTATAACGCTGACGCGCTCGACACGGGTCGCTCGCTCGCTCGACGACAGTTCGGAACTTGAAATTATTGTTTTATAACGTGCAGCTATTTTTCGGGACATTAATTTCCACTTTGTCGGGAATCGGGAACACATGCTAAAAATCGGGAGAATCCCGCCAAATCTCGACCATCGGGCAACCCTAGTGTGAAGAAACCTGCATACATCTGCGAAGGTGTATGTGAAGTCCCCAATCCGCATGGGGCTAGCGTGGGGCCTACAGCCCAAGCCCTCTCGCGTATGAGAGGAGGCCTGTGCCCAGCAGTAGGACGTTTATAGGCTGAAATTATTATTATTATTATTATTATTATTTTAATATACACCGCCCGCTGATGTCTTACGAGGGGCGTTCAAAATATTCTCGGTATTGATATCTTACGACCTCTTCTAAAATTTCTTTCGTTACTGGCCGCTAAGGTTTATTCATTGACATTAAAAAAAAGTATAACTCGAACCGAGATAGTCTTTTGTTTTTCTGCAATTGCTGAACAAACATGAACATCATGTGCGAATTGACAATGTTAACTAAATTAGAACATCGATGCGTGATAAAATTCTTGACAAAACAGGGTAAAATTCAAAAAACCATAAAAGAGGAAATGCATTGTGTTTACCGTGAGTCTGCTCCTTCTTTATCTACCATTCAAAAGTGGTCAAGCGATTTTAAAGGCGGAAGGGAGAGTATTGAAGATGACCCTAGACCTGGCCGGCCTGTAGTAGCTACTTCACAAGAAAATATTGATAAAGTGGAAAAACTTATATTGGAAGACGGTCGAGTGAAGGTAAAATCTATAGCACAAGTAACCAATCTCTCTATTGGTACCGTACATGATATTATACATGACCATCTTAATATGTCAAAAGTAAGTGCAAGATGGGTTCCGCGAATGCTGACTCGGCTTCAAAAAGACATGCGTGTAGCTTGTTGTTCCGATTTTATTGACCTGTGCGGTGAAAATCCTGATGAGGTGCTGCAAAGAATAGTTACTGGAGATGAAACCTGGGTTCATCATTATGACCCAGAGAGTAAACAAGAGTCCATGCAGTGGCACATTAAGGGTTCAGCTCATCCCAAGAAGTTCAAGGTCATCCCTTCAGCTGGCAAGGTTATGACCACGATATTTTGGGATTGTGAAGGAGTATTACTAATCGATTATAAAGAAAAAGGTGTAAATATCACAGGACAGTACTACGCTAACATTCTACGTCAATTAAAGGATGTAATTAAAGAAAAGAGGCGAGGAAAGTTAACCAAAGGTATTCTGCTTCTGCATGACAACGCCCCCGTCCATACTGCTCATATTGCCAAGGCAGCTATTGTTGAATGTGGGTTTAAAACTGTTACTCACCCACCGTATAGTCCGGACTTAGCCCCCAGCGACTTCTTTTTGCTCCCCAATCTTAAAAAGGATCTGCGTGGAAATAAATTTTCTGACGATGAAGCATTGAAGGCGGCAGTGGAGGAGCATTTTTACACGAAAGATAAAAAATATTTTTACGAGGGATTAAAAAAAATAATTGATCGATCTTTTAAGTGTATGAACATAGGGGGGGAGTATATTGAAAAATAAAAATATCAAACTTTTCGTACTTGTTTGTTTTCATTCTCATACCGAGAATATTTTGAATACCCCTCGTATATGCTAGAATATTAAAAATTCAACATTAATAACAACTAAGTAGGCAGGCATAGCGGCCAATTTAGCGTATGGCACAGGCACTAGTTCTTACGATATTACCGTAATTTATTATTTGTGACGTTCCACGGCAAAAGGTACCTTATGGCACCTGGCGCTTACGTCGCATAGCGCCGCAATAATAATAGCGCGCGGCGGCGGAGCGGCGTTAATAATAGCGTAAGCGCCAACGGCCATAAGGTACCTTTACCCGTGGGACGTCACATTTTTATTAATCAAAGGACCTGAGCTGGTGAACAGAGTGCATGTGGCAGAAATGCTCGATAACGTGCCTAATGTCTACATCTGCGGAAGCTATAAGATCAGGCCAATACAAGACAGTCACAGAATCGCGCCTGCGCTGGTACGGCATGTCATGAGAAGACCTATCGGCAGTGGCGTAGCTAGAGGATATGGCGCCCGGGGCAGGTACCAAATTTGCGCCCCCCCCCCCCCAAACGAAGTGAACTAACGAAAGGGTTACTTTTTATTACTTATTAAAGTTTACTTTTGATTTAGACAAAGAAGTGTTTTTTTAGTCCATCGGTGGCTAACAAGCTTACGACTCACCTGATGGTAAGCGGTCACCGCATCCTATGGACGTCTACACTCCAGGGGCGTTACATGCGCGTTACCGACCATTTTAAAACTTATACACTTCTTTTTTGGAGATCTCCTTAGACTTGAAGATTCAATATCGCTTGTAAGTTTGGGATCGTAGACTATTCATAGCGCGCCTTTGGACTGATTTGAAGGGACCAAGGTGGCATCTAGGTGCTCCTGCCCAAAGGTGACAGCAGTACTCATTATATGGGATCTGTCCATGGTCGTACGCAGCATTTTTAAGGGGTGGGGCAGAAGTAGGGGAGGCTGGGGACGTTGTAACAGGGTACGGTTGAAACAGAGATTCTTAGCTTATGGTCAGAGATCAGGGTGGGACAACTGCCCCACCTTGCCCCACCGTGGGTACGCCTATGGATCTGTCTGCCCCAGAGTAAAGTATCGCCTCCCTTTATTGAGCACACCGAGTTTTTTGGATACGAGCGCAGCCTACCCAGCAAGGTGGCTACGAAATGATTGGACGTCACTGATGGAGATGTCAACACCGAGGCTCCCAATACTCCCTGACATGGGAAGGGTTGTGCCTTGAAAAATGAGGTTTTCTTAGCGGTAAACGCGCAAAATTGAGCCTTGGTGGGATTGAATTGGACTAAATTCTCCCGATCCTACACCGAAACTCTGGATAGAATGCTCTCAATAAGTACCTGACACAGGTTTTTCACGGCATTCTAGTATCACAGAACGAGCGATGTTGGCACGGCATGTGTTATACAGGTTGGGCCAAACCTTGCCGTCCAAAAATTTTTTTTAGATTTCTCACGCTGTGGGCTATCAGAATATGTATTAAGCCCACTTTTCGTAGTTTTCGAATTATGATTTTTATTTTTATTACTTTTAACTTTTGTTGAGAAATTCCGGGGTGAAGCCATTATTTATTAAAAAAAATATTGAACTTTTTTGAATATTTTTTTTTTTTGTAACATAATCCTTCACAACCGGCGCAGTTGCTAAAAAAAAATCAGCATCCTCACTTGGCTGAGTTGGGAAAAAAGACAAACTTTTACGTTCAAGCATGTCAAGCTTAGATGTTGCCCTTACCTAAATAAACTAGGGGCTCTGTGAGCTGTAGACCTCGCGAGCATAGCTTATTGGAACCGTGCACGATGACAGCGCCACACAGTGGTTTGATCAATCAACAATACAAAGATTTTAATTTATTAAAAAAAATACGAAGTTTAAGTGAAAAAAAAAATACAAAAAGTTATGTCTTACTGGGGATCGAACCCAGACTTTCTGTGTGCAAACAAAAAAAGCGACTGTTTACAAAATGCGCCATGATAGTTCTTAGCTAAGCTGACGAAATTCGCCTACTCATTCTCGAGTACAAACTAAATATCTAAATACCGCCTAAACCAGCAATACAATTTTTCTGCATTTTTTCCATTTACTATGTAAATATGTCTCAAAAAGAAAATACTCTTGTGATATCGATACGACTATTTGTTTCAGCGCGAGGTATCACAACTACTCCATTTTTAAAAATTTCCAAAATCGGGATCGACAAAAAATTTTTATTTACTCATAGAATCTGGTCACAAAATTTCACAAGAATCGGTTGAGAATTGTGACCTGTGGAGGAGAACATCCGGACATACAAAAGCAAAATGCCCGAGTCAAAACTAGTGATGTGCCGTTCTCGAGAAAGTGCGAGAACATGAGAATGTTGCGGGCATGTTCTCGAGAACATTCTCTCGGGCGGAAATTTCCGAGAAAGTGTCCGAAATGTATAAAATATTTGTTTTTTTTTCATTGACATTTAAATATATTTACTATTTATAGCTTTATGTGAAACATTTAATCTCCACCGAATATTCTAGGAGGAAATTCTCAATGCTCTCGAGAATTTTCCCAGAATGTTCTCGGGAATGTTCTCCGGAGAACTTTCTCTGCGGCTATCTGGGTCATGTTAAAGGAGTTTTTATGTTAATAAAACACAGTGCGATATAAAAAAAAGTATTATAATGATTTTTGTATTGCACATACATATACTCTTAAATATTTGAATCATTTTCAATGATTATTACCTATATACAAAATCAACAATTAGAAATATAAACTAAAATCGTATCGCTTTCATTATCTACACAGTGTTCTTCAATGACCTCTTCGGAAGCTGCTGAATGATTATGGACAGTTTCTTTAAGTTTTTTTGGTTCCAAATCCCGTTTTACCTCAGTGGGGCTATTTTTACAGTTCAAAACTATGTGCCGCGCGAATCTTGTTGCATTTTTGTTCATATAAATTACATCACAAAACAAACACACATATTTAACTCGGTTATTGTCTGTTAACGTTCTAAAATATTCAAAAACTTTACTTTTCTTCATTTTTAGTAACAAACTCGAGTACCATTTTACATAAAATGACAACTGTTCGGCGTATGAGCTGTGATGACACTTAGTCAAATGTGGCTAAACTAAATCCTAAGTAGACGTGTGCGCCGCGCCGGCGCGCCGCCGCCGCCGGCCTTTTTTGCCACGCCGCTGCCGCCGATAAATGATCGGCGTGAAATCGGCGTGACCTTGAATGTTGTTAATTAGCTATTCCGAGTTGGTATTTGGATTACAATATGAATTTTTTGTATAA
This sequence comes from Cydia amplana, assembly GCF_948474715.1. Classification (NCBI taxonomy): domain Eukaryota; kingdom Metazoa; phylum Arthropoda; class Insecta; order Lepidoptera; family Tortricidae; genus Cydia; species Cydia amplana. The sequence continues at coordinate 11,738,907 of NC_086079.1, read as the reverse complement.
TATATGTTAGAGTTGTCAAATATACATCAATTATTAATTAAATGAAACAGAATAGCCAAGTTGCATAAACAATTTGACATACCAAGTAAAGTGTCACCGCAAAATCGCGAAGGAAATGATATCCCAATTTGCAAGAAAACAGTAAAAAACCGACATTTAAGTGCGTGTAAATAACCAGGAAGCAGCCATCAACCCGCAGAAGCTTCTGCCAGCTGCAGAACACAAAACTACAGGCATAGACTAAGAATCCTCTAGACGGAGTTTAGAGCAATTATTTCATGAAACCGATGCTGCCAAAAATTCTGGGGTGCGGGGGACGAGGTGAGCGAGTCCCCTTGCCGTGTTTGGTCCGTTCAAAGACACGGACGTCACACAAAGACACTTTGACTCGAAGATGGAGTAAAACTACCGTATATTTGTGGCAGAGGGGGGTAGCGCTACTATGCTCAGTCTAGAGGATGTCTTGTCTGTGACTACCGGTAAGCCCAGTCACCTTCCTTTAGGTCAGTATAGTGTATAGTACAGGTACAGCAATTACAGTCCACCACGATTGGCTTTACGCCACATTTTCTGGTATTGTTGATAAACAATTTGACACACCAAGTAAAGTAACTGAGTAATCCTAAGTATTCAAGAAAGATGAGGGGGCGATAATTATGAAGTAGGATTTGATCCTGTTAATTGGGAATTCACATTACCTCACATACGAAGGCAGAATGCTCTATCATAGAAAGACTTACAATTAACTAGGCAACGAAAACAGGGCTCATGTAGTGGAGTCAAGCAAAAATCTGAGAACATTGGTGTGCGAAAATTCACGAGACCCTGACTAAAAATGTCGAGAAGAAAGAGACAGAGTGACAACACTATAGATTCACTGTCAATCTGGCGAACAGCGCAAATGCTTGCCCAGCGGTAATGTGCAAGCTGTAAATGGGTAAAGCAACATTATCATGTCACTCGATGCTATTTCTTGTAACAAACTGTGCTACCTACTATTGTCGCCTTCCTGACGGGATTAACAAGAAGAAATACATCGACGACTCTTCTGAAGAAATTTGAAGATGAAAGTTCTAGAGTGGTCTTAAGATCAACAATTCCAAAAACAAAGTAAGGCGATTACGAAAAAGCGAGAATCTTGGGTTGATAACCAGTGCTGGTGGTTGCACGCCGAGATACGCCGCAAAGCTGGCATGGCTAAGAGTGCTATGGCTAAGGCTAACCTCGACAAGATCTGGAAGAAGAGAGGTATTCGAATTCGACGTGCAACTAAAGTACGCTTGCGCTTGATACGAGCTCTCGTCTTTTCAATATTCCAGTATGGTGCCGAAACGTGGAGCCTCAAAAAGTGTGAAGGATAATTTAGGAATGAATGGCAAACGTGCTCGAGTTGGAGCATTGTGAGATGGTAGAGAACGCTATGAAGAGGTCGGCTTGCGGCAGTCTGACCTCGCGAAATGGAGACAAAGTAAATGTGGTCGTAATCCTCAGCAATGTGAAAACGAAAAAGAAGATACGTCTCAGTGAACCTGGTGCTTCCTGCTTGTACGACAAGAAAACCAATAAATAAAAGCCATAGCAGTCCACTATGTCTAGCAAACTTCAAGGATATTTGGAGTTCTGTTTTGTTAAAGTACCTACGTCATTTTTAATACGATAAGGCAATGAAATCATGAGAATATTGAGAGTTACCGATCGAATCGATAGTCATTGGGACCAGGTAACCCCTTAATGCAAGCCAGTTACTAGAGAAATTTAAGTTATTATAGCTATATATTAATTTACAAACCCAATTTTACTCAGTCTATTCAAAACAATACATTGTAGTTCATTACCCAGCAACCTGGATTGATACAATTTTCAAGAAAAACAACAAATTAATGATTTTTCTTAAGAAACCTGAAAGTCAAGGTCACGCCGATTTCACGCCGAAAACACGCCGCCGCCGCCGATTTTTTGGCATACGCCGCCGCCGATCATTTTTTAATCGGCGCACACGTCTAATCCTAAGGGAACAAATGAGGTGATAGGAGTGGGGTCATCGCTGAAGATTTGAAGAATCTTTATCTATACCGCAAACCCCACGTGTGGTTTAAAGATTTCTTTGTTTAAAAATTACCTGAAGAAGTAATTCGAGAGTCTCAAGCATTGTTGAAAATATGTCATGGTAATTAACGAACAGTAGTTGTCTTATCTCTTCTTACCTGGTGTAAAGGGTAATCCCTACTTAGAGTTAAAAGTTATAATGCTAAAAACTATTTAATTCTAAAGTAAACTCCTCTGTATTTGCTAAAACAAGGTTTTAAGTAAAAAATATATTTGTACTAAAAACAACATGGAGATCGTAGGAGATAAAATTGATAATTGATTAAATAACAAAGGAATGTATAAAAGCTTGCGAGCAGCATCAATTAATAAATTAATTCTATTTATAATATTGAGTAGTTTCATTTCTGTAATTACTGTTTAATTGCGGTATGTACTAATGTAAAATAACAAGCAAATCGATAATTTCAAAAATTATCTCCTATTTTATTCGAAATTTTCGCCAGAACGTTCTCATCAAGAAAGTCCCAAGAACATTCTGGAGAATATTCTCGGGACTTTCTTGAGAACGTAGAGAAAGTAGTCTTTGAAATCTATTATTTTATTAACGGTCTTGCCGACACCTATTAGCCGCTTAAAGAAAAATATAAAATACAATAAAAACCCAAACTTTGCATTTATTTAATACACTTTCTCAGAAATTTCCGTTTAAGAGAATGTTCTCGAGAAAGTGGGGAAATTCTCACGAGAAGGAATTTCCGAGAGCGAGAACATTCTCACCGGCACATCTCTAGTCAAAACGTAGACCTTCGCTTACGCTTCGGTCAATAAAAAATACAAGCGATTTCAAGGACTTTTGGTCATTTTAGAAACTGCTAGACCCTACGTTTTTTTAAAAGGTCAAAAAAGTGATACTTAATAGTCATAATTTGTCAGAGTCGCCGTCAAAGGAACTGAGGTGCAAAGCTTCCAAATTAGTAATTCATTACAAAAATCCTCTTTTGTTATTTTTACTATTCCCCATCGCTATTTCATGTTATCAGTGCAAATACCACGAACAATTATTAGAAGGCATAAAAGCAACGCAAAGCTTCACCCCGGAATTTTTAACAAAAGTTAAAAGTTAAACTCGAAAACTACGAAAAATCGGCTAACATACATGGGGTATATTCTGATAACCAACGACGAGGATTCTAAAAAAATTTTTTGGACGTCAAGGTTTGGACCACCTGTATACAGGGTGGCTAAAAAATAACTGCATTTCCGTTACCAGGGAGGTTTTGGGATTATACTGAGCAATTTTTACTATGAGACCAACGCCTAAGTCGCGAAAAAAAAATTTGACTGTTTCCTACATTTTGGCTGGTCCATTTTCTATGGGAGGTCTTTTGCCCATTTTGGCGCCCCCCCTTGGACGGCGCCCGGGGCACGTGCCCCCCCCCAGCCCCCCCCCTAGTTACGCCACTGCCTATCGGGCCTCATATCGGGACCAAATCCACGTGGCAGACTCCTTACTAATACATGGATGTCATGCAGTTATTAAAAAGGATCTCTTCAATAACAATTTTGATCCAGTGACGACCCAGAAACGATATCTCTGGAGAAGGAGGATTAGGAGAGCCGACCCCAATTAGAAATGGGACAAGGCCGGAAGAAGAAGAGAATCAAAGGACCTGAGGTAAAAGTGAGAAGAGGTTGATAAGCCTTGGAGGATACAACTAAACGGAGTAGCCATTAACAGGCTTTCCCCTCTGTCGAAAATAGGCGGCCAACGGTCATACACAATGTATGGACTGACGTTTATCTGACATGGCTATTTTTACGTTACGCATACATTTGACGTTCCCCTCCCCCGCAAAAATCAGCAGACGGTTTTGTACAGAAAATTACAGACATGGCGTCTCCGTTTGATTATATCCTCCAAGTGATAAGCAGATGCAACCTAGTCGCCTGCGCTCAGCTTCCCCCTGGATTAGCCCTTAAGCCTGCACCTAACAGATTTGCTCATAGGGGGCTATGAGCTTGCTGTTGCGTCAAATAAAAAAGTAGTCTATTAATAACTACTAACTATAAATGTTTATTTTGCCGCATTCTTCACTATCGCTCCCTGTTTCACTAGCATCTATCCCAGAGGAGAAAAAATTGCTCATTGTGGCTACTCCGTCTTCCTCATGGCTGATATTTTACTTCACCGAAAAGCAATTGGTAGTATCAAATTATAATTTTGCACACAAGTTACAAGAAGTAAGTACGACCATTGGTTTAAAAATCAAACTTTATATATATAATTTCTTTGTATAATATTATAATAATCTGTTTTCTTTTTGACGTTTTGTAGTATAGCTGGTCAAGCAAATCTTGACAGTAAAAAAAAAGCGCGAAATTTAAATTTTCTATGGGACGATATCCCTTCGCGCCTACATTTTTCAAATTTGTCGCCTTTTTCTACTGACAAGATCTGCTTGACCAGCTATATATGTATTGCTGTATGTTTATTTTCAAGTTTTTTTTATTCTGGACAATTGCCATATACACTCGTACCGACGGTAAACGGCCTGATGGCCTGACTTTGGTACCATGGGAAAGGGGGCGGTGTTTGGTATGGGACGCTAGGTGCGTCAGTACCTTCGCCGCCTCCCATGTCAGCCGTACCTCACGCGTGGCCGGAGCGGCAGCGGAAGTAAAGCGTCGAAAATATGATCCTCTCTCCCCTGCCTACATAATCGTCCCTTTCGCAGTTGAAACGGCGGGTAGCTGGGGGAGCCGATGCGCAGCGCTTCACACGCGACTTCGGACATCGACTCAGACAGAAAGGGGAAGGCCCCGAGTCGTTCTCGTTCCTCGTGCAAAGGTCCGTGGTAGGGTTGCCAGATGGTCGGGATTTGGCGGGATTCTCCCGATTTTTAGCATGTGTTCCCGATTCCCGACAAAGTGGAAATTAATGTCCCGAAAAACAGCTGCACGTTATAAAACAATAATTTCAAATTCCGAACTGTCGTCGAGCGAGCGAGCGACCCGTGTCGAGCGCATCAGCGTTATAAAAACGTCTATGGGCAGAGCAGTTTACGTAGTGCCAATAATGTAAAATATCGTTGTTTTTAATACAATTAGGTACTTTAATTTGAATGTTTTCTTTTTCCCGACCTAAGTCTCAAAATCCCGATTTTTTTTTATTTTTTCCCGATAATAGCGCCTTTCGATCTGGTAACCCTAGTCCGTGGTGATCCATCCGGCGTGGTAATACTACGAGCATCATGGGCACCTTTGCACCAGGAACGACTTGAAGCGTTTTGTCTTTTTTTAAATTTATAATTTTTATTTTTATTTGTAATTTTAGATCTTGTAACTAAAATTTGAACAACTTCCCAGTATCTGATTCAGTTGAAATTTGGAGTACTATTGTAATTCCGGTGCCAATGCAATAATATGCTAGCAGGGTGGTGATCTGATGATGCAGTCCGTAGCAGGGATGTTGCGAACATCCGCATCCGCATCCGCAACCGCAGAACTTCCGCATTATTTTCGACATCCGCATCTGCATCCGCATCCGCATAAAATCGATGCGGAGCTTATGCGGATGCGGATGTCGAACAAGTTGGTACAGGAACGTCTTAGCGGCGGCGTAAGTACTGGGTAATTTCGTCATTACCTATAACGAAATCGTCTAGATCCAGAAAAGTCGGCCAAGTTACTGTTTATTAAATATAACGCACCTATATTCTTGCTCAAATACTAAACGTTTCGTTTTTTTTTTAAATAAAAAAATACTAAAAATTTAATATTTGACGTTTTCTAAGTACCTAATCTTGACATCCGCATCCGCGGATGTGAGCCTTTAAATATCCGCATCCGCATCCGCATCCGCGGATGTCAAAAAATCTACATCCGCAACATGCCTGGTCCGTAGGCAGCCAAAGGAACTCCTCGATGGAAAAACACAAACACAACGAGTTAGGCTCATTAGAAAGGTCTCAAGCAAGAAGTACTCGCTAGATAGACATGTAAATAAGAATAAGTACAGTCAGAAATAAAAGTGTGTCACAATTTTTGAAGTGAAAACTTCTTTAGCGGCGCTGGGCACTTTTTGAGGTGGGGAAAAAAATGATAAACTCGAGACAGCGTAAGGCGATCACGTGACCGTAAGATTTAGATGGATCACTAAAGAAAAACTCAATGACATTAAAGTCAGACCGTGAAAAGTCTGCAGCGATTTAGATAGTCCACGCAGTGCAAGTGTCATTTTAAACGTCAAACTTCTATGAAATTATGACGTATAAATAACACTTACATTACACTGCGTGCGCTATCAAATCCGCTGCAGACTTTTCTTGGTGCAACTATACATGGAAAAGGTTCTAATCTTGTACGGGCTGAAATACGAGTATCTCACAGTTACATTCTAACTTTATATCACTCAAATATGTCGCAGAATGGCCTGGATCATCAGATTATTGTCTATTTGTGGGCATCCTAATAACTAATTAGTCCTAGGGTTCTTCGACATAGTAAAACAGTCTAGATTCAACTGAGACACACTATAATTGCACGAAAGTCAATAAACAACATACAACATCCTTGTATTGCCAAATCTCTAATCAGAATCACTAATTAGGTAATCACAATTAATAATCGGAGATCAATGCGTCTACACGTGTCAAGGGTCGATAGGAACTGTCCCGTGGCACCGCCCGCGCGCCGGCGCTGGCGCAGCACTTGAGATTAGGTGACGTCATCAGGCTTGACCCGTGGTTTGTGCACTGGGTTCCCGACATCAATAAAGCTAGGTACATCTCGATGAAATCGCTAATAAAATTAACTCTAGTACTGGTGAATAAAACTCAAAATATCATGACCAAATATATTTAGATGCGAGGTCTGCAAGGTAACTTTACAATTTCTATTCGAATTTTAAACAATTAACGCTACAAATTTGTATTTCGAATTTTAAACAAGCTCACTGACCAGCAATTTCGGAACTAAAGTTTTTCAATAGAAAGGAGGATGCAGGATGGGTCAATTATACATAGTGCTGCAGACATTTTGGACTAGTCATTGAGTTTTCACTTCTGTCGGCACTCCCGGAGTGCAACCCGTTGTTGGTTTTTTTTTGGCATAATTGTGTTAAAATCCGAAATTATTTTTCGCCAGTATCTGATCCCAATTGATGATTCCTTCTACATCGAGTGGTTTGGAAATCCAAGGAAAAATTGAACTTCCAAGGTTCACAAAATTTATGCACACCTCCTGGAATTGAGCAAACTCTGATTACACGCATTTATTTTAGGACCAAATGAAGGTATTAAAACGATTTCCAGCTTGTTGAGAATTAATTCCTCAAAATGCTGTTTTAGGTAGGAACACAAATAAACCGTATACCTTCTCAGGTATAAATCTATTTGTATTAAATATCTTAATATTTTAGTTTTTAGGGGTAAAAACGGGACCCTATTACTAAGACTCCGCTGTCCGTCCGTCCGTCCGTCCGTCTGTCACCAGGCTGTATCTCACGAACCGTGATAGCTAGACAGTTGAAATTTTCACAGATGACGTATTTCTGTTGCCGGTATAACAACAAATACTAAAAACAGAATAAAATAAAGATTTAAGTGGGGCTCCCATACAACAAACGTGATTTTTGACCGAAGTTAAGCAACGTCGGGCGGGGTCAGTACTTGGATGGGTGACCGTTTTTTTTGCTTGTTTTGCTCTATTTTTTGTTGATGGTGCGGAACCCTCCGTGCGCGAGTCCGACTCGCACTTGGCCGGTTTTTTTTTTCACTTGCGGAAGCGCCCCCCTGGGCAGCATGAACGCCCCCCAATCGCTTCCGCGGCCCTTACCGCCCCCCTGAAACTCTTCAGCGTCCATTGGGGGGCGGTATTGACCACTTTGGGAAACTATGGACTAAGTCAATATTGAGGTAATCAATTTAACTTTCAGGCCTCCATTTTGATGATATATTATTTTGTGAACGAATACAATACAATTACCTACAAACAAACAAATCATCAAAAACATTAGGTACATGTAAAAAGGTGCAAGTTTCGCAACGCTTCTACTACAAAAAAGTTTAAGATGTAATGTGAAACCAAGTCGGTTATTTTAATCAGTGCCAGGGGGTGTTAAAACCGTATCAATAAGATATCTTTAATTTGTAATACGTATAATGACTTGGCCATCGCACGGCTGCATAATGACATAAGGATCATCGTCACCTATTCAAAATAATTCTAATTTGAACATAACGCTAGCGCTAATTGCAGTTTGAGCATTACACAATACACATATTTAGTGTACGGTACGGTGAGTATACGGTACGAGTAAAGCATTATGTGCGATTGCCAAGTCATTCTATGTATTACAAATTAAAGATATCTTATTGATACGGTTTTAACACCCCCTGGCACTCTGGCACTGATTAAAATAACCGACTTGGTTTCACATTTTACAGCTTAAACTTTTTTGTAGTATAGAAGCGTTGCGAGACTTGCACCTTTTTACATGTAATGTTTTTGATGAGATCTCATCTCTTTTTGTAGGCAGTCCTTCTTTTCGGGTACTCGTACCCATACTATGTATACACATATCATAACTAAACACATCTTCATTCATACTCACATCGTACATCGTAGTGTACCTTTACTATTACTTTACCTACTATTTGTAGGAACTGCAACAGTAATTTTGTAATAGCATATATTTATATGGGATTACAAACTTACTTATGCAGTTCTTAGATCTTTAAAACGTGACTTTTAGGTTTTCTATGGCTTGATAAGCTGAAAACTACTTATGTTTAAAATGTGAAGCTTGTGGGTATGCTAGAAGTACCTTAGAATTATGATGATCGTGAATGAGTGAATCAGTGTCGAAATTAAGGAACACATACTTTCCTTAAATAATTCTTAAACTACAAATTCAAATTGAATGTTTTTGAGAATATATCTTAAGCATGTTAAGCCCTATAGATAGATTACTGAAAATTCAGGGTTCTAGCTTCAGCCATTCAGCCAGCACAAAATTACAGGACGTCGAAAATGGCCTGAAATCCTGAATCGCTTCGAGAAAAGGGTGGTACGGCCGTGCCTCTTTGTTTTGCTCGACTTGGCTATAGATAACATTTAATTTGGAGAAAATTATTTTTTGTTAATATAAAATATTTTTTCACCTTTTCCAACTGTTAAACAGTATGCAATAGTTATAGTAGAAACTTTTTATCGCTGGAATCCAATCCTGGATCTATATCTAAATCCCTAAAGTCTTTTCTCCTATCGATGCATTCCCTAATATTGTTTGTCATAATGATCAGTTGTCCTAACACTAAAAACCCTAATTTTGGTTATCCTGATATTGATTACTTATCTTAATGTTATTATGCATATTTTCTTTTTTGCGAGGGTCGCAGTTGAACCCTAACCTAACCCACTTTTGTGGCAGCAAGTTCTAAAACCTAACCATTTTTCAGAACCTTACATTATAGAAAATAATCGTTATGACAATTGATCGTTATGGCATGTGCCCATTAGGACAAACCAGTTAGGGCAAGTGACTTTAGGACAAACGTTGTTAGGGATTCAGAATGACACCCCCAATCTTTACAGTATTTAAAAAAAGGTTTAAATTATAATAGCACAACATAACAGATTAGGATTGTCTGCCTCCGGCTTGCCTTAGCCGGCTGTCCAGAGTGGAGTCGTGAAATCTACGTTCTCGAGGGTAGATGTGAAAACATAAGTGGCAAGTTGGCTACAGGTATGTTTAAAGTCCAGTGACACCTCTCTAGTTATCTACCCTCAGCCCTCGCACCGGTGTTGCGCTTGAGTCAACTTAGATGTAGCTTAATGTGGGGGCTCACCTTGTACGTGGGGGCGAGTCACCATCTGCCCGAAATAAAATTGTATTACCTATACCATTTTATTAGGCAGGCGTCTGGTTTACAATGCCATAGCATAGCGGTAGCCCAGTAGGCCCAGTAAGTCCATGGCTTTGACCCAATAGCCTAGCCTAGTCCATTTTAGATTCCATCAACTCTCAATAGTCTTTATTAGAGATGCCCCGAATAATGGTTTTGGCCGAATACCGAATATTCGGCCACTCTATCGGCCGAATACCGAATATTCGGCGACCGAATATTCGGCATGAGATGCGAACATTGTGAGTCACAATATTATGAAAACTGTTCGCCAACAAAGCACAACGTTTAGGTTTAAAGAATTTTATTACTCATAAGAATATTACAATTCACTTACATGAGTTAACATTACTTATACTAAGAAGTAAGAGTTATGTGCAAATTTATTAAGTGTTTCCAAAATATAGACAAGAAAATATATATGTAGGTAGGTAGACATTTTTTATTATTTAGCCCGCAGCGACTTACACAAGTTTCGTTCTAAGATATATTTTTTGTAAAACAGGACTAATGAATGTAGGGTTAGAGTCAATGAAACCAGACCCATGATAAAAATAAAATATTTCATAATCAACAAATGCTTAAATAATAAAGGTTCTTCCTATTTAACAACTTTCCAATAATACTTTTTAAATATTAAATACTTATACCTAAATTTGGTATTTTTTTTGTGTAATTATTCTTTTTAGTTAGAGGCAAGAGATATTCGGTATTCGGCCGAATAGTAGAGAACATATGGCCGAATACCGAATATTCGGCAAAAAGGCCGAATACCGAATAGTTGCCGAATATTCGTGACATCTCAGTCTTTATACACCTTGGCGGGTGCTGCTTCCACGTGCGTCCCATGACGGGCAAGGGCAGCATCCACTCGGTGTAGCCCCTACGGGCATTAAAATGTCAAAAGGCAATATATAATATATTGTCTTCGGCTCGGCAAACGCCTCCCACAGGTCCGGAATATCATTGTTTCGTGATAGGAAAGACATTAATACTAGAGATGCCCCGAATAGTGGTTTTGGCCGAATACCGAATATTCGGCATGACACAAATATTTTTTAATCAACAAATGCTCAAACAAGGGTCTTCGTATTTAACAACTTTCCAAGAACACATTCTAAATATACCTTACCTACATAGTTTTTGACTATTATTATTGTGCAATTTTTCTTTTTAAGTAGGTGCAACAGATATTCGGTATTCGGCCGAATAGTAGGCAACATTCGGTCGAATACCGAATAGTTGCCGAATATTCGTGGCATCAAACTTGCCACTTACCCATTTAACAACACAATACAGTAAATAACTAAGCTAACATAAGCTTTAAAGTTTAAAGAATAGTGGCATACGACCACGGCTATCCTCTGAATATCTATAATTTAAAGATAATAAATATAAAATATTTTCTAAATGCGATTTTGAGATGAATTTTTTCCTTGTTTCATACTTTTAAGAGCGCAATTTTTCAGTAGTCGGGTTTTAGTTTTTGAACTTATTTTTGAAGTGAAAACTTCTTTAGCGGCGCTGGGCACTTTTTGAGGTGGGGAAAAAATGATAAACTCGAGACAGCGTAAGGCGATTACGTGACCGTAAGGGGCGTAAGGCGATCACGTGACCGTAAGCCCCGTAATTTATGGTGGCCACTCATAATTTAAATGGCTTTTAAATCAATAAAGAAAAACTCAATGTTATTTGACATTGTAAGTCGGGTGACAATGCAATATTATGGTACCATCGAGCTGATCTGATGATGGAGACAGGAGGTGGCCATAGGAACTCTGTGATGAAACAACGCAACCTAATTGTGTTAGGGGTTTATAGAATTGTCTCGATAAGTATTAGTTGTCTGTCGTAAGAAAAGTACAGTCAGCGATAAAAGCTTGTACCAAAAATGAAATTTTTGCCAAAAACTTATTTATTTTAGTATGAGGGCACCTTCGGTGCCCGGCATTGCAGTGCGACACGTACGTCGGGCTATGCCCGACGCATTTAGTATGAGGTGCCTGGTATTGTCGTTCGCCACCTACGTCGAACTACGCCCGACGCATTTCGGCATTGTAGTGCGCCACGGACGTCGGGCTGCGCCCGACGCATTTAGTATGAGGGCACCTTCGGTGCCCGGCATTGTAGTGCGCCACGAACGTGGGGCGACGCCCGACACATTTAGTATGAGGTCACCTTCGGTGCCCGGTATTGTAGTGCGCCACGTACATCGGGCTACGCCCGACATATTTAGATGGTAGGCATTGTAGTGCGCCACGTACGTCGAGCTACGCCCGCAGCATTTATAGAATCCTGAGCGCTAGCGGATCCGAAATTCGTATTACCCGCAATATTAATGTTTTATCGGGTAGGTACATGCAGGGCCGGATCTAAGGTAGAGCGGCCGCTCTAGGCGCCGGATGGCAAGGGGGGCGCAAAAATGGCAAATGAGAAAAAAGTTTTAAAAGACGCGAGCGTGGCGAGGGGGGGAATGGGGGTGGAAAATAAGCTTGAAAACTTCAACGAAGGGCGCCAAAACCCGATTTCGCTCTACCCTGATCAAGGGCTCGGGCCGGCACTGGGTACATGCAAGCAAAACCGGGGGCAAAAGCTTATAATATGTACATATTTGAAATGTGCTAATTACGCTCTTTGAAATGATATATGACACGGCATCATAACCTTAAGGAATACTATCTTTCCCTACCTTAGTTTTTATTTTTATAATAATTGACACTGTTGTTTCTTTATTTAATAGGTATATATTGTAGTTTTTATGTATGTATGTATGTCTAGATGTATGTTTATGGTTGTATGTATTTAAGTATGTTTATCTTTATTAATGTTTTGTGTTGTTTGGTTATATTCAATTCGACTTTTCATATTTTTTATTTGCGCCACCTACCGTATATTCTAATTATTTTGTCTCCGATATCCAAAGGTTGTCTGGAAGAGATCGCTCTTTAGCGATAAGACCGCCTGTTGTTACCTCTATTGTCTTTGTTTATGTTATTGTACATTTATTGTAAACTACGTGTATGTGAGGTGTGCAATAAAGAGTATTGTATTGTACTTCATTTAATTTTTTTGTTCCTGACTTTATGACCTCTAGAGGGCGCATGATCAATTTAATGTGACGTTATAAGCCTATAACCAGCGGACAATCAAGAAATTCGAATGACACATCATTTGTCAAGTTATAATGCGTGCTTTTGAAGTTATGAGGGAACAGATGAACATACATACATACATACCCACATACATAATGGTCAAAATCATAACCCTCCTTTTGCTTTGCCGTAGTCGGGTAATAACATCATGAAAAAAAAAACATGTATTCATAGCATAATTTTTATTTATAAGTAATAATAATAATAAATAATAATTCAGCCTTTATACGTCCCACTGTTAGGCACAGGCCTTCTCTCATGCGCGAGAGGGCTCGGGCTATAGTCCCCACGCTAGCCCAAAGCGGATTGGGGACTTCACATACACCTTTGAATTTCTTCGCAGATGTATTGCAGGTTTCCTCACGATGTTTTCCTTCACCGAAAAGCTAGTGGTAAATTGATATTTCGTACATAAGTTCCGAAAAACTCATTGGTACGAGCCAGGATTTGAACCCGCGACCTCCGGATTGAAAGTCGGGCGTCATATCCACTCGGCCACCACCGTTTATAAGTGAATAACAAGTAAATTAATAAGTGCATAACCTAATATGTAACAAGTAAATTAATAAGTGCATAGCCTAAAAACAAATAAACTGATAAGTACATAGCCTAAAAACAAGTAAATTAATAAGTACATAGGCTAATAACAAGTATATTCTACAATATCGAGATACAATTCTATTGGCTATGTTCTACAACATCATACGAATAAATTCTATTGGCTATAATATTCGATCTATGCCCATGTTTCCTGGGACGGCACATAATTGAATATGGGGTAGCCATAGTGATAATTATAATACATTTCATTAATGCTAGTCTTACTAAAATCTACATACGTTTCTAAAAATGTATTATACTTATCGCCAATTGGCAAACATGACATTAAGTTTAGCTTATTTACTATCGGTGTATCCTTAATTTTTTCTAAATTTACTTCTAATCCTAATTGATTAGTTGTTAAGTGAGTAGTCGGTGATGTCAAGTCTGGTGAATAATCATAGACTATGGCTCTTAATTCTAATAACCACTGTTCTTTAGCATACTGTTCTAATAACTCACGATCATTGTCTTTGTTTTTCACTTCACTTTTTGTTATGTTTTTCAAGTGGTCTTCCCACATGTCATGATTGTTGTCTTTAGTAATGCAGAATCTCTGTGTGTAATGTTTTCTCATTGCTAACTCCACCCTGGCCAATTCTGCGACGTCATCTGCTGGTGCTGGTTGGGTGATCTGCATGTAGTGTAAGCGTTCTTCTATTTGTGCCTTCAAATCCTGCAGGTCTGCGATGTACTTGGGCTCTAATTGTGGCTCTTCTAACTTGCATGTGATTGATGCGTCTTGAAGTCTTCTGAGTCTTTCTTCGTAGACACGGCGTATCAAGACTGCTCGGTCGTAGAAGTGGTACTGCCGACACCACAACTTGAGCAACTTGTAATGTTCTTCACAATATTTGAATTTCATTGACACATATTTTTTACATGGTTTGTCGTAACAGTCGTAGGTAACAGTCGTATCAGGTAACAAGTCACTGTGGGATTGATTGATGTTATCGAGGATGCCGACACGTGTCCTAAGGCCTAAGCAGGCCACACTTATGGATCAGAGACTCAGAACAGGGTTCTTGCATCTGTACTGATATGATTGAAGCTCGCCGTGGGTTATGTGATTCTTCCAGACGCCATTGGTTATTCTGATTTCGCTCAGCAAGTAAATGGGCCACGTCTACACTTAGCCGTCTTCGTTCGAGTCACGTCCGTACTTCTGTATTCCTCGCAAAAATACATGAAAAATAAAAATTGATACAGAAATTGTAAAGCAACTTAAGCAACAAGTGTCAATACTGTCAATGTCACTGATAGATGTCACTAGAAAAACCGATTATTTTTGAGCTGTCAAGAGCTCATGTCAGAACGTCACTACTAATTTTGACAGCTCCCTTAAAAAAAAGAATGTCTCTGGTTTTTGGCTTCCAATTATTGGGTCGTACATTATTGGGTCGGGCTTTCTCGACCTGTACCAATAATGTTCAGCCCAATAATTGAAAGCCAAGGGACTCAAATTAGTGGACGCGAATTATGGGGTCGTACATTATTGCCCTGTGAAAATAGTGGCTTCGTATTATCGCCCCGGACCAAACTTGCGCGGACCGAGAATGCTCAACCCAGGAATGTACAGCCCAATAATCCGCGTCCATCATGGACGCCAATTATTGGGCTGTACATTCTTGGGTTGAGCATTATTTGGTTGTGTATTAGTGGCTCCCGTACATTCCTGGGTTGAGCATTAACCGGACTCATTGTCATTACTATCAATGATAAACTATTCAAGTAATTCTTAAAACAAATCGTTCCGTGGTCCTCCGAAAATGTCAAGAGGTTTTTAATACAATCTGAAATAGTCTGAACCTGCGGTGGTAGCACGGTCGCATTTTTATCGCTTGTCACCATGCCTGTCACGTTCTAACAAGTATGTAAGTGCGAAAGCGACGGGCATAGTGATAGGCGATAAAAGTGGAAGCATGCTGCGCCCGCTGGGCGGTTTGAGTTATTGTTAAAACAACGCTAAATTTGACGAAATTGTAACCAGAAAAAATACAATGACAGATGTCATCTGTGTCACTGTCAAACCCAGCACAACTGAAAAAGCGGTGACGAATGTTCTTGAAATATTCGATCGCTAATTTCCTACGCAGTTTTCATTTGATGTGAAAGTTTATTTGTTAAAAATTGTGATCAAGTAGTGTTTAAAATGTCCTTAAACACGGCCCACGCCGATCATGGCGTCCTGATACATGCAGGGGAAGCGTGAGTCACATTCATAGTTGATTATAATTACGTTTGTACATTGATAAACAGAAGTAGAACTTTCTATGCGTCCTGTCTGAATTGGAGATAAAATTGATTGTGTAGTGATAAGGAAGGACTGTACGGGAAAAATAATGTACTCTAAATTCGATCAGCAGATGTTCGTCTGCCACAGCTTGAACTTTTTATAATCATGATGTTATTGTGACGCAATTAGTACAGCCCTATTGGTGATTGGTGCTCCAAAGCAGAGTGGTTGGAATAAACTAAAGGGTCCCTTTACTGGCATAAGTACAGTTAGTCAACATGGTTTGAAGAGGGGTAAAGTAGGATGTAGAATCTGCAAGTAGTTGAAGCCCTTGCTTCACTTGTATTTTCCACTCTGAGTGATGCAATTAACAGTGTTAAATCTTGTAGGGAGCTTTGAGATTGTTGATTTGGTAATGTTCGATAGATAAAAAATATAATGTTATCACTCAACACTCAACCCCTTTGTTCCTAGCACTAAATTTTAATTTTGATAAAAACAGGATTATTATGATTTTATAGTCTTATATGTTTGTATTAATATAAAAAGAATTTATTAAAGTTTAAATAACTGATAATGAATAATTTTAGCATCATCCTGTTCTCCGACAATGTCATGGTCGACTTCTATGGCAATGACACCCCCGAGTTCAAGGGGAGCAAGAATGGGCGCATGTACCTCACTACACACCGCATGATCTACAACTCCAAGAACGTTGCTGACAGCCTGAGGTCATTCAGCTTTCCCTTCATTGCTCTGCAAGATGTAAGGACTACTTATGTACTTATTATATTTTATCAAATTATAAATTAGAAAAAGTAATGCCCAATACATTGAAAGCCACTGACGATTGTGACGAATGTAGAATGGGTGACGAAAGCAGAATAGGACTAATTTAAGAACTTGACGAAAAACGAATGGGACAACCCAAGACGATACCTGTGTCCTGTGATTCCTAAAGGGCATATTCCATTTTTAGCTTAAATTTCTATGGCTTAAACTGAGTATGGTGAGCTGGACGAGGCTATGTGTATGTACTTTATTTGCGACAAGGAAGTATACTAATGCAACATGTGGTTGTAATATGGTTAAGAGATGCAGACACCACTTATTTGCTGACTTGATTATAACTACTATTGTCAGCCTAAATCATGTCATAACTAATCACCATAATTTAATCAATAGGCTTGAACTAGTTCGGTATTGGATTATAAACTAACATACTATTAAAACATGTTGTGTTGGTTGTTAAATGAAAATTGTATCAAAATTTTTAGATACATGTTGTAAGTTGATTTACTTTGCAGGTCAATGTGGAGCAGCCCATGTTCTCCGCAAACTTCATCAAGGGCAAGGTGCGCGCTCAGCCCAATGGCAACTTTGTTGGAGAAGTAAAATTTAAACTGGTATTCAAGTCTGGCGGAGCCATCGAGTTCGGGCAGGCCATGCTGAAAGCCGCACATCTTGGTAAGATTCCTACTCAGGTAACAAACAAATGTAAAGATTTATTTGCATTTAGCTCTTAGCATTCATTGTTATGTTATCTTGGTTGTGTTATGCACTGATATGTGACTCAGACTATGTTAATCATAAACATAGCTGTAGGTATGATTAGATTAAATTTCACGCTTTTTAATTTTCTTCAGTTATTGAAACTAAACCTGTTTCTCGAAAAAAAACGATTTAAACATGTGCAGGCTTTGTCTGATTGCTACCTCCCAGGCACTTCCAGAATATTTTACTACATTCAAACATTGAAATTCATCAAATCAACCTTTAGGATTATGGCACACTCTACGACGCCGATGTTCAGTTTGTGTGAAGTATATTTGTATGTTCGTAGCGTCACGGCACGGCACGCCGGGCGCCGCGCCGCCGCCGTACACGCCGCCGACCGGCCCCTGGTACGCCGCCCCGCCACCGGCTTATGCGCCGCCGCCGCAGGGCTACTACGGATGGGTGCCGCCCTACACTGTAAGTACATACAGTGTATAAGGTGAAGGTCTCAGGGCCTTTCAGGAGTACTATTTTCATTTTTTGAGATAGCTTAATTTGCTGAAAGAAAACAAATAACAAACTGATGAAATAAATAACACAAGCAGAGTAGACTTTAACGAATATATTAAAAGAAAATCAAAATTACAAGTACTTTGATGGTGACGCGGCAACATGTAGGCACACAGAGAGAGAGCGCCTATATGTTTAGTAGCCTATATAAACGAGTGCGAGACATTGCTCAGGCATTATTGGTAGGGGCTTGCGTTCATACTATTCTAAATTTCTAACATCCTCCACTGAACGCAAACCCATTGATTCGGTGAAGGCCTTGTGTTTTGGTTGATGCAAAGCCTTTGTCAATACGTCAGCCACCATTTCTTGAGACTTCATGTACTTAACCACAATTTGTTTGGTGGCTATCTTCTCTCTCACAAAGTGATACCGGACATCTATGTGTTTACTTCTAGCACGGAATGCCTCGGTACCTGAAATGCTAATTGCACTTTGGTTATCACAAAATATAGTTATTGGTAATTGTGAAAGCTCTGGCCAAAATTCATCTTGTAATTGCTTTAACCAGAGTGCCTCTTGTACAGCTGTAGATAACGACATGTACTCGGCTTCAGCAGTTGATAGAGCAATAGTTGGTTGACGTTTGGAACACCAACTTATGGCGGCACCCTGAAAAATAAATGTGTACCCAGTACACGATCTTCGGTCTTCAGTGTTACCGGCCCAATCAGCATCGCAGTAACCAGTAATATTTTCATTATTACCATTGAAGGTTAGTTTGTAATCGATTGTAGCCTTCAAATATCTTAGGACCCTCTTCAGTGTTGTCCAGTGTTGAGCAGTCGGCTGGTTATTGAATCTACTCAATGAATTGACAATATATGCTATGTCGGGTCTTGTCCCTTGAGACAAATACAATAAGCACCCAACGGCCTCATGATAAGGTATGTCAGCCAGTATCTCTTCACTACTTTCAGCTTTCTTCAACTGTATATTTGCTTCACTTGGAGTCCATACTGGTTTACTATCCAACATTCCAAACCGACTTAAAATTTTCTCTATATAAATAGATTGGTCAAGTGATATTTCTTTATTTTTGTTTTCGGTGATCTTGAAACCAATACATTGGGTCGCTCTTCCCATATCCTTCATATGAAACTTTTCTTTCAATTTTTCTTTGATCATATTAGCAGTGCTGTCATTGTTGAACAAGCATAGCAAGTCATCCACATATACAGTTACAAAAAATATATCTTCTTTGTTTAATATTCTATAGTAGATACATGGGTCCACCTTTGATCTGACTAACCCAATTTCCAATAAAACACTGTTTAATTTCTTGTTCCATTGTCTACTTGCTTGCTTTAGCCCATAGATGGCTTTGTTTAAACAACATACTTTATTTCCTTGTTCAAAATAAGGTGGCGGAGACATATATATTTCTTCTTCAACATCGCCCTGAAGAAACGCTGTAACAGCGTCCATTTGATGTATTTTTAGATGATATTTTGCAGCTAATCCAATGAGATATCTAACAGAGGAGTATCTTACAACAGGTGCATAGATCTCATGGTAGTCAATTCCTTTTGTCTGTTTATAACCTTTAATAACAAGCCTGGCTTTATAACGTGTTATATCTCCATTTTCGTTCATTTTTGTTTTATACACCCATTTGCATGGAATAACTTTTTTACCAGCCGGTTTATCCACTAGAGACCAGGTATTATTTTTTATTAACGATTGATATTCTTCATGCATCGCTTTTATCCACTCTGTCGCCTTATCATCTTTAAGAGCCTCTTCAAGGCTCTGAGGATCGCTGTTTAGCAGACTTGGTGTTGACTCAGCGTTCATGCACATGTAAGAAGTCGGTTTTAAATCGGTACCCTGCTTGTCACGGCGTGGGCGGAGTTTTTCTTTGTACGACTGAGGAGTATGAAAGCTCTCATTATTATCAGGTAAGAATGTTTCATCTGTGGGATCTTCATCTACTATAGGACTTGAGCTTGATGATTCGGGCTCTATCGGAGTCCTCGGTGTAGTTGGAACGTCTGTAAGACAATCACACACAGTAGAACTTGAGCTTGGTGTATCTGAAGTTTCCAGTGTAGTGTCTTCGTCATCATCATCATTATCATCTTCATCATCATCTTCAGACCTCACTTCAGGCTGTTCCGTTAAAGGTAAGTATATCACATTTTTCTTTACATTTTTTACTTTACTTTTCAAATTTATGTTTCTAACCTGTTTTGTTTTTGTTTCAGAGTTTTCAGGCGTGGCAGGAACTATATTTCGCTTAACACTTGATTCGAGAAATACGACATCTCTACTCATGATTATTTTCTTGGTTTTAGGATCCATAAACCGGTACCCTTTAGTACATTCCGAATAACCAACAAAAATAAACTCACTTGATTTTGCATCCAGTTTCTGTCGTTTTTCTTTTGGTACATGCACCATTGCCTTGCATCCAAATATTCTCATATGGCTCAAATCTGGTTTATTTCCGGTCCATACTTCTTCAGGTGTGATGTAGGCAAGTGCACGAGTTGGCGAGCGATTTACAATATACGCCGCAGTCGCCACTGCCTCAGCCCACAGGTCATTCTGTAAACCAGCATTTAAGATCATACATTTAGCACGTTCAATAAGCGTTCGGTTCATACGTTCCGACATCCCATTCTGTTCGGGTGTGTATGGAGTGGATGTCTGGTGCATTATGCCATTTTTCTTCAAATAAACATCAAAGTTTTTATTTACATATTCTTTCCCATTGTCACTGCGCACCATCTTTATCTTTTTATTCAACTCATTTTCTACACGACATTTAAATTCTAAAAATTTATCGAATACCTCGGCTTTACTCTTGATAAAATACACAAAAACTTTCCTTGAATAATCATCAATAAAAGTTGTAAAGTACCTGCAACCTCCAACTGATGCGGTTTGTAGCGGACCACATACATCACTATGGATTAGCTCTAGCAACTCTTTTGCCCGGGAGCCACTGCTTGGAAATGGTTGTCTTGTTTGCTTTCCTTCTAAGCATGAAACACATGTTACACAACTTTCAGACTGCTGTACTAATTGAACACCGGTAGCACAGTTTGGTATTTTATCAACATCATTAAAATTCAAATGCCCCATTCTCTGATGCATTAAGTAGGTATCTGTCGCTGTCGTAGCTGTCATCGCCTTAACTTCCTTATTAAAAACATTAAGCTTATAGGTATTGTTCATTTCAGTGCAAGTAGCTACTATTTGCCCGGTCTGGTTTTTTATGTCACAGCCTTTTTTATGAAAATCAATTTTACAGCCAGCTTTAATTATCATACCCACAGATAACAAATTAGTAGCCATTTCAGGTACAAATAATACTTCTCTCACCAGAATTGCATTACTTCCTCCATTTTTGTCTGGTACCTGTATTGATAAATCGCCACAACATTCTACATCTAATTGTTGGTTGTTAGCAATTGTTATGCTTTTAATAGGCGGATTTCTTACATTTTCCAACCATTCTCGGTGCGGTGTTGAATGATGTGAACACCCAGTGTCCACATACCAGTTCATATCATTATTTGACTGCATGGCTGAAAATGCAGCGATGAAACCACAATTATCTTTATTATTTTTAGCATCTGATTTATTCTTCTTGTGCCAACAATTCTTGCTCAAATGCCCGTACTTGTTGCATGTAAAACAACGCGGACCCTTAGGTTTAGTCTGAGACGGAGACTGATTACTTTTGGAATATTTATTTTTGGAGTTTGTGTAGAAAGCGGTACTAGCGGTAGTGTCAGTTCTTGTCACCTCTTGCAAGAGCTTTGTTTTTATCAAGTCTGCACTAATTTTCACACCGGAACTCTCTATTCCCATTATCATAGGCTTGTAAACATCCGGCAAGCCTGCTAACATCAGTGTCCCGAGCCACTCATCATCTACTTCAAATGATATATTTCGCAACTTGTGCGCTGAAGACATTAATTTATTCACATAATCTTCTATGCTACTACTGTTTTCTAAGGTTGTATTTATCAAGTCTTTTAATAAACCAACTTTCCGTAGCAAACCTGAGTCTTGAAATGCTTGTGTTAAATTGTCCCATACCTCTTTCGCTGAATTTGCCTCTTGTATATGAACATATAACATGGGATCCACTAAGAGTATAAGCTTTGATTTTGCCTTTAAGTCTTTCTTAGCATCTGTATCTGTACCTTCAACACAGTTCCAAAGTTCCTCATGTTGAAGATAGGCTTTGACGGCGAAACTCCAACTTGTCCAGTTGTCACGGCCTGTGAGCTTTTCTATGGCCATCATATGACTGTTTGATGCCATCTTTTACAACTTATATGCTGAAAAGCTGAAAAAATAAACTCCGGCGACCGAAACTAAACTCGACTTTTGAGGTTAAGTTCCCGAGATTTTATTACTTTATTTTACGTTAATCACTTAATATTTCTCGAAACTAACTTTAACAGGTAGGGAGAGGCCCATAACCTGATGAAATAAATAACACAAGCAGAGTAGACTTTAACGAATATATTAAAAGAAAATCAAAATTACAAGTACTTTGATGGTGACGCGGCAACATGTAGGCACACAGAGAGAGAGCGCCTATATGTTTAGTAGCCTATATAAACGAGTGCGAGACATTGCTCAGGCATTATTGGTAGGGGCTTGCGTTCATACTATTCTAAATTTCTAACACAAACTTTGCCAATCAATTCTATTTCTATCAAGGATCAAAAATGTAATCAGAAATCTTCACTAACTCAGGGCAGGACCGATGATGAGATCATTGATGACCCTGAATATTATTTAATTTCGGGTATTTCAGAGTACAAGTGTGGCATAGTCTTGCTGTTTTGTATATTTACCTATATTTCTTTCGACAATGGTATAGATGATTATGATAACTAGTATACTTATACTTAGGGTTGCCGGTACTGATAAGGGACAGTGTGGTATTCTAGAGCAGGGGTCTCCAAACTTTTTTACCTGAGGGCCATATTATAGGGGGGGGGGGGGTGTATGTATGGTTGCTGCTGTTTGGAGCTGGGGTTTGGAGAGCCCTGTTCTAGAGCGCTATTAATAAATAAATAAATATTATAGGCAGGGTCAACAAAATATGGGTAAAATATATCACTAACACAATCGAAATATTGTCAGGCGTTCCCCGACCAGCCGCCACCGAACTCCGTGTTCGTGTCCAATAGCCCGCCGCCGTACCCCGGCGTGGCGGGCGCGGGGTACCCGGCGGGCGCGGGCGGGTTGTCGGGCGCCGCCGCCGCCCCGCCCGGTTACCCCGGCGGCTTCGCGCCGCCGCAGCCGCAGACCAACGGCATGTCGCCCAATGGTGAGAGACGATGCTGTTTCATTTTGTGAATTGTGTTTGTAATAGGCTACATGACTAATTTTTTTTATGGTATCAATCGATCGGGTTTGTTTTTAGGATCAAATCTCTATATGGGACCCATTGCATTAAAGTAACACAAAAGTCAGAAATTGTAGTCAAAGTCCGACAGTCGCACTTCACTCGCGAAACGCCCTATACAAAACGGCCAGAGGCCGTGACGTCATCGCCCACGTTGTAGTATGGACAAAACAAGAAAATTGCGTTTTTGTCGGTGAAATATTGCGTTTATGTATATAGTTGCTTTACAATATTTTTTTTGGTGAAATGTATGGAATCGAATGGTACCCTTACTTTTATCGTTTTTGGAAGTTAAAAAAAACTTAAATTTTGAAACTTTCAGGTCCTGTATTTTTGTAATTTTTCAATATTTTATTTTAATATCCACATTATTGTGATAAATTGCTCGTTTGCTATCTATTTTACTAGATTTTGTTATAAAATTCAACATGTGTCAACATCCCTATTGGTGGAGAGTTTGAGACCTAGGTCGGTTTCGGTTTAGGTAGATAGATAAAAAAAGATTTTTGCTGGAAATAAATTCTACGGTATAAGTCAGTTAAAAAATACTATCTGTCTGTCTGTTTGAATAATCTTACATACTTATAGCATTTCGATAAGAATTTCAATCTCTTGGAATTTTATTTACTTTCACATTTACCAGTTTCTAAAAGAAAACTGACAACAAATTTATGAATTGCTTATTAAACTATTTGACAATTTTAATGCAACTTATACTAAAAAGTAGGATGACTAAATAATGTAGGTACCAAATATCATTATTATTATCGTCTAGAATATATTTTTATAAATAAATGTAAATATATTTATGTAGGTAATTTTAGGTATTTATATTAGTCTCTAGCAATTTAGTTACGGCACTAAAAGTATATAGATAATTCGTATACCTTATTATGCCTTGTGTAAGTCTACCAATAGAACACACGAATCACTAATAAATAATTAAACAAAAACCAACCTTATTTTGGAACCAATACGATTAACTATGACTATAAACATGTGGTGGTAATTACTAATTAGCGAGTTGTTGTCACCTGACAAAATGAGAGTTGCTATTAGTATATAATAGTTAGTGTACGATTGTGCAGTAGTTTGGTTACCATTTGCAGATGCCAAAGCGGCCGAGGCGGCTAGAAGCGCCTACTATGACCCTAACAGGCCCCAAACGGCCTACGTTCCGCCGCCATACGTAAGTATCCACTATAACATAGTTGACTCATTTAATCATTTCACATTGCATTACGTTGTTTTATCTAGACTCCAATATAATAGTACTACATATTTTTAGTTTATCAATATATTTTAGACATTGACATAGATATCTAGGGACTGGCTTTACGGGCAATAATAATGAGGCATGACGTGGGCCAGTGCCAGTACAGCGGTGTGAAATCGCTACAACCCGATTGGTTGATGAGTACGCATCACGCGCACGATTGGTTGACGAATTCGCATTACGCGCGCTATTGGTCGCAACTAGTTGCGTTATACTGCACGACTGATTGGAATTCGTGAGTAACACCGCTGAACTAGTACCATTTTTAGTGCCCCATTAGCCCGTCCTTAGATATTATATGTCAATGATTTTAGAGCTATCCATTGCTCGAAGATTGCTCACGACTTCGACTTTTTAGAATTCCGATTTCCACCACCCAGGTGTTGGAAAACCACAAGAATCTTAAAATAATAAGGAAATGATGATAAGTTATTTTATTAGGGAATTCCAGTTTATACCTTTCCGGCTCCATTGTCCGACTTTATAACCGAATCTATCAAGTACTCGTACCGTCTTCTTGAGTTTGAAACGGAATAAAAAAGTAAACAAAGGTTTAGATACTTACCTATTACGTTATTTACGATGATTTATTACGGAGTGGCCGCCTTCTCGTGTCATCGTCGGGCATTGGAATTAAATCCTCCGGAATCTATAGAAATTCTCTCAATTCATAAGAATTATTGTTGAACCTAATGCCACGACTTTACGTAGAAGTTTTCTGAAAAATACGCAAAACGAACGCAATCGTGGATGTAGTTTTTACAAGTTTTGAAAATTGTTTGAGAACTGAGTGTCGGTGATATTTTGTGATGATTTTATAAGCACTAATATAATGTCTCGTTTGAAGAGCATAGATAAAACAAAAGCAAAATAAATTAACATCATAGATTCACATAATGTAAGTTAATTGAAGTAATACCTACTGTTGTCATTTAATGCATGCCAAAAGTGACGAACTTATGGTTATAATCGATTAAAGTTGATGTCCAATTGATAACTGTTTGACTATACAAGATTGATCGACCGATTGATTGGTGAATTGGTGTAGTAGCGTAGCATAATAAAACATTTTAAATAAAGGAAAAGTGGAAAAATATACAGCCACCGGCTTGCAACTCCAGGATACCAATCCGCCGCTCTAACAACTGAGCTTTTGAGACTAACACTTCTGTGACGAATACTTCCACTTGTTTGTTATAGAAGTACTAGGGGACTTCTAAAGGACATCTAGCGTACCAATGAGTCTTAAGAGTAACAAAACTAATGTTTCAATTCCAGGATCAGCCCCCGACCTATCAAGAATCTACGTCGAAGAAAGAAAACTAAGGCACTGTCCGCACTTCCACCTCGGGCAGGCGCCGCTGCCTGTCGGCGCCACGCCGCTGCCCGAGCCCTGCTGCAGTAAAGAGACCATACTGTAAACGCTCACGCCCAGTGTGCCCACTATTTTCTAAATACCACAATTTTAAAACACCACTGACATTTCTCTTCAACATGCACTTATAATTTCTCAAACAAACAGTTACATCGACCGACTTTTTTGTCTTAGGTCAATTTTTTCTTCAAAATATTTATAAAATTTAAAACCTTCGACTACTTTATTAATGAAACAAATGTCGAAAACATTAAAAAAAATATCGACTCGGTCAGGACTTTAACTCAACGATAAATTACAAATGAAGTAACCAAGACCCGAAATATCTATATATATTTTAGAAGCTTTGTTGCTTCTAAATATGACAATCACGGTGACAAAATGTTCATCAGAAATTGTTGACAGCAAACATTTGTCAGAAATTGTGTTTGGTTTGATAGACTTTGTGGTATTGTGGTATTTTGAAAACAAGCACCCTGAACCACTGATCTCTTTTCAACCCGGTACACTCAAGGTGCGTCCAAAAGTCCAAATCCAGCGTAGCGTAGTCAGTTTTTCTTAATGCACGCGAGCGGCAGATATGCTAGGTCTGAACGTACCTTGACGTTAGTACCTAAAGATAACTACATACATTTCAACTCAACACTTATTTCCTTACAGTTCGTCGACGGAATAACTTGCCCGATGTTATAATCGTGCTAAGTATTGACAATAAGTAGTCATCTATAGCGGTACAAAAACATACGCATCTGAGTATACCGGCAATGTAGTATTGAAAAGCCGCCAATTCAAAGTTTAGTACAACCGGTGGAGAATTTACATTCTGTACAAAACAGAAGAGAGAAAGAAATATGTGTCCCTTACATATTTTTAGCGCGTCTAGTTATATGGTCTTAAAGGGGCCCACTGATTACCAGTCCGCCGGACGATATCGGCACAGTACAAGAACAGTAGTGAATCTTCATAGAAATGTGCCGCTGCCGGCTTGAATGTGTGCGTGCGCGCCGGGCGTCGTGTACGCACGCGCTGCCACGCACACATTCGCATTATATACGGGGGCATACGGTGGCGGCAGTGTGGGCCGTACCGCGACTGTGATCGCGCGGATTCGAGTACGCTCGCATTTGCCAGCTCTTACCGGCCTTAATTTACACCTCATTTATGAATTGATAGAACATTTCATTATATTATATAAATAGAAACCTAGTGCTACTCATAACACGCAAATAATATTTAACTAAAAATAAAAGTGACAACCCTAAGCGCCAACGCATGAGTAGGTAAATAACTTGCCGAGCGGCCTTAGATTCACTACTGTTTTTAGTGTACTGTGATATCGGCCTGTCCGTTGTTCGGAACTGTCAACTTTTTGTTCTAACTGACAGGCCGATACCGTCCGGCGGACTGTTAATCAGTGGGCCCCTTTAGTTCTAACCTACTTACGGGTTGAATCGAAATCATTGCGCAATTTTTTTTTTATCAACGTTACATTCCTTATAATCGTTACACATCCCGTTTAGATTTGATTGTGAGAAGAAAGCACTGTTTGTGCCGTTCTTAGTTCTGAGAACTACATTCTCAATAAACGCGATACAAATCGCGATTGTATCTACTCGTTTAAAAATAATTGTAGAGTCTGTTCGAAAAGAGAAGAGTCGTGCAAGGTATAGAGCCCCATCAAGGCCCCATACATTCCACGACTCTTCTGTTTCCGCACACTCTAAACGAAATATTATACAAAATATTTGACATTCGTGTATGACTGATTGTTGTAGAAAAATATGTTGCACAGATAAAATATTATAGTTATACGTTAAACAAGTCTTATTCGATAATTTTGAATGTGCCTGTACCTTAGAACTTACAATTGAACAATATTCACAATCTTCTGGTTCTATTAAATGCGATATGTAATATTATAAAATGTATAAATAATAAAAGTTATATTTGAATATCAGGCTTTAATTGTTTTTTTTGCATTGTATTGTGTATCTATAGTGTTAATATAAATTAAAATTATTGCTTTAATGTTTTGTGTTTTGTTATTTCATGACCATGAGAGAAAATTAAGTCACCATAGTATAGTGCATACATTTATGGAGAAACGAGCTTCTGCCCGCGATTCATCTTGCATGAAATGATGGCGATGATGGATAAACACTACTATATGTTTTTCCTCGGGCCTCAAACTATCTCCATATCATCAAAAAGTGTTCACAGACCCCTACACTTTTTAACCCCATTGTCCCGTACCTACGTACGGGAGGATACCTACCTAGGACGGGATTCACGGGATAGACGGACATGATAAAATTATAATTTTCAGTTCACTACGGAACCCTAAAAATGGTTTATCTTTGGGTAGAGGCTGTGCGGAAAAAGTAGAGTCGTAGGCTGTATTGGATCCCATACAGTCACGACTCTTCTCTTTCTGCACAGACTATTATATTAGAGCCACCCAGTGAGCCACCTCAATGTTTATTTTGCTGTTATTTTGTAACAAAGTTGCCCATTGCCAATAATTCTGAAATGCAAATTCTCTTTGCCCATAATAGACAAAATATCATAAATGACAAATGTCACGTATTAAAAACAGAAGATCAAAATATATGTCACCCAGAAAGCCAACAACACGTTGATCAGAACGACAAAATGTAAAGCGTAGGAAATTATTCATTGTATTTTAGTAGCACATACCTTTAACAATTATGATGCGGCGCATAATTTCTGATAGAAGAATGCAATAGGTGAGTTCAAGGGTGGTTCAAGGTTTAGGTAGTCACTTAGGTATATTTACCTCTGCAGACTTCTTTGTAATGTTGCTATCCACTATAACATCAAAACATCACTCCTTTACTTGCGTCGGAGCTTAAAAATATCTGAACATGCTCTTTAACGCCTTAAGAATAACGTCGTGTTCAGGATTTGTGTGCAGTGCGTTCGTTATGTATGCTGGTGATTGTGCTTTAGAAAAGAGAAGTGAAGGTAATGTTTAGTTGCATCTCGGTTGCCGGTGTACGCAGCCTAAGCCCAGCCTACATTGAAACTTTGAACATCCGGTTAGACCAGGGTCAAAAATGTTTTTATATATCAGAGAAAATTAGGCTGTAGTGTCACCGACACCTTTGATACACAAACAAGACTTCTGGAAATTATAAAATTACTTACCTAGAGCACCACGGGAGAGACGGAAAGGTATGTTCAGCAGGTATAGTATTTGTTCTTTAGCTGGAAGATCTACTGTTATCTAGAGTCTAGACATTATGGTAGTAGTGCTAGCTTCTTCTTAATTTTAATATCATTATATTATCTTTATTTATATAATAACGCTATTTTCAGAGAAACCGACACGTACTATGGCACCCGCAATTCACCCACCCTGCACTCCGAGTGCGTCATGCGCGACGGGGCAAGCCTTACGCTGCCATCCCACGTTACCTGCGTGCTCCCGACCACAACAATGTCTATCGAGGACCACCAAATTGGGCATAAGGCCTTGCCAAAGTGCAGTCTCCATCATGGCTACAAGATCCTTGAGCTCATGTGGCTATTGTAAAAAGTATTCAGATGGCGGTTCAGGCAGAAGCATGAACACTTCATCTCCCCGAAACACTGCCCAGATTGAAAAATACCTTAAGAGAAAGTCTAAGGAGGCAAGATTGAGAAAGTACGATAGGCTGCACGGAACGCATAGATATTTGAAATACCAAAGATCGAAGGGAACACCGCGAGCTGAAAGGGAATGTTGTGCTGGAAAAGGTAGTGCATCATTAATTCATTATTATATCATTTTTAGGGTTCCGTACCAAAAATTAATGGCTCCTCTACACGATGGGCCAACGCCGGCCACTCCAAGGGACGCATTTATGCGTTAGAGGGAGCAAGTGATATTACTATCTCATTCTACCGCATGGCTGCGTCCCTTGGAGTGGCCGGCGTTGGCCCATCATGTAGAGGAGCCATAAGGTACAAAAGGAACCTTTATCGTGCGACTCTGTCCGTCTGTCTGTCATATCGCTAAATATCTCGAGAACCACTGAAGCCATCGATTTGAAATTTGGAATAGTTATAAATAACGCTAACCCAAACATATTAATTGAAGTGTATTTTTTTTATTAGAATGGAAAATGCCCAATATAAAGAGGGAGCACAATTTCAAAGTCTAGTTAGGTACTAGGTCGAGTGGGATGTCATTTGAAAGAGCTCTAATTGAAGATAAAACAATTTTTTATTTACATATTTATCATAGTGAAAAAAACAATTTTGAAGGAAAATGTGAAAAAATAAACATCCCCTCCCCCCCTTATCTCCGAAGTTTACCAACGAAAAATTATGAAATATCATAGAATAAGGGTCAAAGTCAAATGGCGTTCTAATAACTTTAATCTTTTGTCAAAAGATGGCAGTAAATGTACTGGGGCATAATTTACCATGACAGTAACACTCTATTCTCTTTGGAGATATGGTGGAAATATTCTCTGTCACTGAGGGAAGTCTGTTTTAATTTTAAGGGCACAGGGGCAGGCTCAGGCGGAAGGGCTGCCGGCATTGCTGCGGGAAGTGCTGCAGTGCTGCCTGCCGCCAGAACTGCCAGGAGTGCTGCGACGAGTGCTGCTGTCCGTGCTGCGGGACCTACTGCAGTCGCTATTGCACAATACTCTAACGTCCATAACCCGTGTCCAGTAGCCAGTTGAAGCCGACGCATCTGCCAATATTGTTCTCAATTATACATTTTTTTTTCTCCAGTTACAGTAAATAGGTATATTAAAATGATCTTTACGTGTTAAATTTGTATTTAAAATATTTTTTCTACTCCAGCACTTAAATGTGTCAATTAAATGACTGACAGTGATATCTAAAGCAATGTCATTTGAATGCTTTGTCTATAGGCTCATAAGATGACTGCTAGCAGTCATCTTATGAGTATAATACAACTGCTTTATTTTTTTTAAAGATACAAGTTCCGATCATCTTGATTGAAAGAGGTATGTTTTCATTTACAATAATAACTCCTTTTTTTTTTAAATAATAACTCAATTTTTTTTAAATAATAACTCTTTTTTTTAATAATAACTCTTTTTTTTTAATAATAATTTTTTTTTTAATAATAATTTTTTTTAATAATAACTTTTTTTTTTTTTTTTTTTTTTTTTTTTTTTTTTTTTTTTTTTGCTGCAGCTGTCATAGAAAAAGTAATGTATGCAACAGCTCATAATTGGTTCTTAAAATTCAAGGGTCTTTTTTTTTTTTTTTTTGCTGCAGCTGTCATAGAAAAAGTAATGTATGCAACAGCTCATAATTGGTTCTTAAAATTCTCGGGTCTTTTTTTACAAAACTCGACTACGTCTCGTTTTGTAACTTCGACCCTTGAATTTTAAGAACCCTTATTATATCACTGTTGCATAAACTACTATTGTTCAACATACAAACACACTCGCACACTTAAGTATATTAACTTCAAGAGAAGAATCGTGGAATCTATGGGGCCCAATACATTCCATGACTCTTCTCTTTCCGAACCAGACTTTTTTTCAACAACTTGCAGTTACGCGAAACTCTGCGTAGGGGGTGCCATTACCACAATCTAAGAGTCTACCGCGAAACAAGAAAATCTAAATTTCGTTATCTAAGCTCTCTATCACTCTTGCATATTCGAGCGATAAAGAGGCAGATAACTAAATTTCGATCTTCACGTAGTGATTCTATTTTCTTTGCTAACCTTTGCACTAACAGTGTCATCGCCAAAGAGTAAAGTAAGTATATATTATACTACTCTTTGCGTCGCCCCCGTAATTGTTTGTACTGGCTGGTACTGGCCCTATGAAAACTGCTAGAAAAAAGAAAAATGAATGACAAACGTCAGTGTTATTGAAATTAGAAGATTACAAAATCATTCAGTCAAAACATTACAAAAAAAGTTTCACTAAACCTCCAAAATGGGATTTCATAACGCTTAAAATTATGAGTCAAGAAGAATCCACTATATGATTAATAACGAAAGCATATTATGGGTGAGTTTGTAGAATGAGGTTAGTTGTTATTGACCTACCTGAGTACCTACGTACTTAATCGCCCTTATTGACAGCTTTGTACAAAGGAGCATGCAAGTAAATAGGTAGTCCACATATTTTCGGAAGCCAGCTGCCTTAAGACTGCCACTCACGCAAACCAGGACGTACCTATACAAAAGTTCAATCTTAGGGGAGACCAGGTATGATAGTAACGGGTGATGAACGTAAAATAGTAGACCAAGGAAAGGAACTCATGAATTTCTGCCGAGGCTGAATGATGCCTTTCATCCGAGTTAAACACTCTACTTTTCATTTCGAATACGAGGAAAGTAAAATATTCGTGTTGTTTTTTTTAAACATGACTAAATATAACACATGATTTAAACTTTTACACATTATTAAATTGTACAACGGGACTTAACCCATCAGACCACGACCACCGAAACCACGGGGACAACGCCGTCCTCGAAACGTCGGAGGTATATCTTAAAACTTAGATACGCGATTAAGTCCTGTTGTACAATTTAATAATGACTAAATATAATTTTTTATAGCATTTCTTGAGGGTTTTGAATTTTGATAAGCAGGTAAGAATAATATGACTTTTCACCAAACCACCTGGTAAAGGCTCTCTTGATTGTTCAAAAACTGATGAGAAAGTTGCATTTTATCCACATGTGTGGCAAATGGCAAATGTAATCTGATCCAAATTTTGAGTTGTTTCCTTATGTTGGCTGGTACTTATTAGGATTCACTTTTAAATGAAGATTTTGAATGACAAATACTTAATTATGTACGTTATACGTATAGGTTACCTATACGTAGGTTCATTTGGCGTTTTCATTCATTCATTATTTTAATAATTATGGGTTCAGTCTAGTAGGACTATTTCGCCGGTATCAAAGGTAGTGGGAGCTAAATAGTAAAAATACGACTAAAATTGTATATACTGTTAGTAGGTACAAGACAGTGTACGGTGATTTTGTTAGCTCTTTTAAAGCGATAGCTGAACTTTACAAGAAGCACGTGGTCTACCGGCCGTTGACTCCAAAATAGAGATGGGCCGAATATGAACTTTGCCGAATAGGTTACGAATACTCGGCCGCATATTCGGTTATCATACCGAATATTCGTATAATACCTGAAACGCAATTTTGGGCTAAAACTGCCTAAAAGTGCGTTTCAGGATGATCCTTATCGTAATGAAAATCTACACACGTCATAAGAAAAAAATTAAAGCACGAATTAAAATAAAGAGCGACGGCCTAATTATATACTAGGTACAGAGTTTCTCCATTCCGAAAACATTCAGTTTTACCCTCGTATGTGTGTAATACAGTTCGCGCCTTTGTTGCACGTATCTTATCTTAGCTTCCTAGCTTTTCAGTGTAGTAATGAGCATTGAACTTTTGTACAAAGTTGTGAAGTCATTTGTCAATACGATGGCGAATTATAAAGGTTTTAATAAGGTTTTTAGTTATTCTGTACCTGCTACTACCTGTGTTTTACTGTATAAAATTTAAACGAAGCCTAGAAAGTCTTGAATTATCCATCGATTTTACGAGAACTGGTGATTGTATTATTTTTTCTTTATTTAATCTTTAGTATAACATTTGAAGCTGGAGCTGTATTCGGGCCAACCACCAGATCTACCAAGTTAAGATGTCATGTTCGGGTCCTCCATCGGCAAAATTAGGTGAGTAGGTGTCTATGTTTTGATATGGTTTTACATATGTAGTCATAACTACATGTTTATGCTCTAAATTCGTCGCTGTATCCGTGTCGGTTCGAAGCTTATGAGTGTTAGTCCATTCAAGTAGGTAGGTACGGCTGTTTTTATTACCCGGTAATTTTGAGAGTGTGGTGCTAAAAAAATATAATACCTATCTTGGCAGGTAAGTTAATTGATTATTTTTTTTAAGTGAGTGGCAGTTCAATTGTTGCGTATGCTGGCTTCTATTTATTAACATGTTGGTTATAGTAACAGGTGGGGTTATTAATTCCGTGTGTTGTTTTCAGAGTAACAAATGCTAGCGATGTCGCCTGCTATCCACCCGCCCTGCACCCCGAGCGCATCGTGTGCTCCCCCGCGGTGCCATCCGTCGTTACCCCAGTGTTCCAGGCCGGAAGAATGTTTGAGGAAAACCACTGTAGCAGGCATTAGACCCTGTCGAAGCGCCGCATCTATCATGGCCACAAGGTCCAGGACATGTGGCTCGTGTGATAAATTTAAAGGACAAAATATCTCGAATCCTAGAAAAGCATCGTTAGTTCAAAAGTACCTTAATAGAAAGTCTCGGGAGTCAAGAATGAGAAGTAGAGATAGGCTGAAAGGGACAAATAGTTATTCGGAATATAAGAGAAGACAAGGGAGCCAGAGGCGTATTTACAAATTTGGCGCCCCGGGCCATTTTGATTTGCCGCCCCCCTTCATCAGTGACGATAAAGTATTTTATTTAGGAAAAAACCTGCAACAAGTACCTTTGGGGTGTGAAATAAAAAAAAACTAAACATTTACTCACATAGGCATTTACATTGTTTTCCTATGTACAAATTGGTTGATGAAATCATCAATGACGCTGTCGTAATTTAAAACGTTTGTCAGCTCAGCTTCTATATTAAGAAGAGCTAAGCTATTCAGGCGCTCTTCGCTGATGGGCCCGGCCACATGTCAGCGGTGCGACATCAGCGGCGCCGCAAACCGCTCTGCGGCGTCGCCCGCCGCACCGCAAAATTTAGCGGTGCCGCCCGGCGGCGCCACGGTGCCGCCGAGCGGCGTGCGTCGCCACGTGCGATGCCGCGCTGCATAGTAAAGAATAAAAATTCGACTAGGTACCAGTTGTTTGATCAGACATGAATCCCTTCACACGTGTTCTGCTCTTGCTGTTGTCGAGGTGATATTTTGCTTAAAAGTTCTTCAAAACACGGCACAGACATTCGAAAATATCTAGTTATAAAATTTATTTTCAGTCATCTTCAACGCCTCGTATTTTCTTTTGAAACGATTTCCATCTTCATTCATTATACGAAGATATGGGTTCACCCAATTTTTTCTTTTCAATTGTTTTTTTATTTCTTCGCCTTCTTAACAGCAGCAAGAGCAGAACACGTTTGATAGCGCTGGCAGTACACCGAGAAATTCAGTAAAATGCTGCAAATGATGTTAAATGTATGAAAATCGGTACGATTGATCTTTAGGACATTTGAAACAATTTGACCCGAAGCACCAACAAATAAAAAAACGAGATAAGGACGTCAACTATTTTTTGTATGGAATTTAAAAAAAATGTTTAGAAACCTATCGTGTGTGCTATTAATCGAAAGGGCTTTCTGAGCCGATTCTAAAAATATATCATATCATTACACTTCAGTCATTTTTTTTTATTATAATAAAAATAATTTTCAAAACATACCAATAAGTTTGGGCTTCTCCAGATACAATACCATTCAATATTTTTTTGTAAAATATACCTCAAATTATACCTAATATGAGGATATTTAAAAATTTAAAAAAAAAACTAAATGTAAATATTTTCAAAATTGCTTTATTAGGATTAGACATGTGGATATTAGGTATAATTTGAGGTATATTTTACAAAACAATTTTAACGGTATTGTATCTGGAGAAGCTCAAACTTGGTATGTCTTGAAAATTAGTTTTATTATAATTAAAAAAAATATATGTACTCAAATGTAATGATGTGATATATTTTTGGAATCGGCTCAGAAAGACCTTTCGTGTAATACCACACACGATAGGTTTCTAAACAATTTTTTTTTATTCTATACAAAAAAAGATGACGTCATAAATCCTCTCGTTTTTAGGGTTCCGTAGCCAAATGGCAAAAAACGGAACCCTTATAGATTCGTCATGTCTGTCTGTCTGTCCGTCTGTCTGTCCGTCTGTCTGTCCGTCCGTATGTCACAGCCACTTTTCTCCGAAACTATACTGTTGAAACTTGGTAAGTAGATGTATTCTGTGAACCGCATTAAGATTTTCACACAAAAATAGAAAAAAAAACAATTAATTTTTGGGGTTCCCCATACTTCGAACTGAAACTCAAAATTTTTTTTTTCATCAAACCCATACGTGTGGGATATCTATGGATAGGTCTTCAAAAATGATATTGAGGTTCCTAATATCATTTTTTTCTAAACTGAATAGTTTGCGCGAGAGACACTTCCAAAGTGGTAAAATGTGTCCCCCCCCCCCCCTAACTTCTAAAATAAGAGAATGATAAAACTAAAAAAAATATATGATGTACATTACCATGTAAACTTCCACCGAAAATTGGTTTGAACGAGATCTAGCAAGTAGTTTTTTTTAATACGTCATAAATCGCCTAAATACGGAACCCTTCATGGGCGAGTCCGACTCGCACTTGGCCGCTTTTTTTTATTTGTTGGTCCTTCGGGTCAAATTGTTTCAAATGTCCTAAAGATCAATCGTACCGATTTTCATACCTTTAACACCATTTGCAGCGTTTTTTGGCGAACCGCTATCGCTATGAAGGGATCCATGTCTGATCAAACAACTGGTAGTCGAATTTTATATTTTACTATGCAGCGCGGCATCGCACGCGTCGCCGCACGCCGCTCGGCACCGCAAAGTTTTGCGTGCGGCGGGCGACGCCGCGCGGCGGCGGCGGCGTCGCACGTCGCACCGCTGACATGTGGCCGGGCCCTGGAGCGTAGATAATTTTTTTATTCTTTTGAGTGCAGAAAATGATCGTTCTGCACTGTAATTAGTCACTGCGGTTCAAAGAAAAATGCGCAATGCAATTTCTACATATGGGAATGCTTCTTTAAGGCCCTTATTTTTTATGAGTAAGCTTAGTTGCCTCAAGCTCATTTTATTTTCGTAGGCGGTGATCACGCCCTACATGCGCCGTACTAATACTTCTTGAACGAAAATGTTGCTTAATTTAGGTACTTGTTGGTAGATATTTTAAGCAATTGGTGGGGTTTGATGCGTTCGTTTGTTTATTAATTTAAATGTCAATTAAAATATAATAAAAAATATAGCTAAGTTTGATTATAAAAGGCGCCCAGAAAAAGCCGCGAGGAGGCGGTTTCGCCGCCCCCCGCGGTCTGCCGCCCCGGGCCATGGCCCCCTTGGCCCTAGGGTAAATACGCCCCTGAAGGGAGCCCACGATCGGAGGTGGAATGTTGTGCGGGGAAAGGCCACCGAGGCAGGACGCGGCAGTCCACCGAACGGAGCCGGCACCCCTACTGCCGGCGCTGCTGCGCGGCGTGGTGCTGCCGCTGCTGCCGGGAGTGCTGCCAGCCGTGCTGCGATAAGTGCTGCATCCCGTGCTGCGCCTCGTGCTGGTATAACTGTTGCGTAGAATGCTGCCGTCGCACCTGCCATTGCAAAAAATGCACAATAATCTGATGTCCATATCCCGATTTCATTTAAGACTCTCCTTGATCCATGATAAATAGTGGTCGTGCATATTAATGATAAAATATATCAGTCAATTTAAGGTACTTATAAGATAGAAATCAAATATATAGGTACATATATAAACGTGTTTGTCCACTTTTATGAAGTTTTCGCGGCACATATTTTTAACTGTTTGTAGTAGTAGTAGTAGTAAACACTTTATTGCACAAAACAAGTACATAACACAGAGATAATCCAGTAAATGTGTACAAAGGCGAAGGCGTTTGTACATTGGTAGCCTCTTTTACGCCTTTAGAAATCGTTAACTAATGTGATATAGTAGGTAGTAACGGATGCCCTTATCTACGGCCCCAAATTAAGATCAATCATAATAATATGTTAGCTATTGTAAAAAGATAATCTAATAAAGAAATAAAGCGGATCCTCGATCATTTAAAAATTATACCTATAGGTACATAGGTTAAAAGGTCTACATGGCGCGAGCACAGAATGTCACAAGACCGCTACCTATATTTAAGATGACAAATATGTTGGAATTACATCATTGCATTTTTTAAAACGTTATTAGTACCTACCTATTTAACGGATTAATACAAATCAAAACTAGTAGCAGTACAAAAGTCATGCACAACCACTTTTTATATAGGTATACTTAGTGGAAAATCTCTTCATAAGCCTAAACCTCTATTTAGTAATAAGTGTTTATTTGAAATAAATCTTAATCTGTTTATTAATAAATATTATATCCCATACTCGAAAGTGGTTTATTGTTTACTTACCTAAGTATGATAGGTTACGATTGTTACGGGGCGAAAGTAGGTAGGTACGTTTCAACCTTAAGTCTGAAAATGGTTTATTCCTGATAAACCATAAGAAACCATATACCGGCTCAAATCTTCCCAACGGTGATTACAATTTATTACCTATTTCGCTGATAAAATTACTGCCTTAATTTCGCGTAGTTATTACCACTACATCACCGTCTACACCGGCTCGTCTGTCTGTTTGTGTGTATGTATGTTCGCGATAAACTCAATAACTTTTGAACGGATTTTCATGCGGTTTTCACCTATCAATAGAGTGATTCTTGAGGAAGGTTCAGGCGTATATTTTTTAAGTTTTTGTGTAACCTGTACGAAGCCGGGCAGGTCGCTTAGTACACTATATTATACTATAAAACGGTTGTACTAATTAACCTTTTAACCGCCAGCAATTTTTGATCGAGCGTGCTCGTGTCGCCACCGACAGTAATTGTACCACGCGGAGTAAGGTTGGCATAGTTACGGGAGTTATAAATGTGCTGTAAAAACCAAATCAGATCTTTGTCTTATTTATCAGACTGTGGCGAAATGAGCTGGATATGTAATGTCTTATATATCAGACTCTGGCGGTTAAAGGGTTAAACGTTAACGTCATCGTAGTTTGTTAAAAATATTCGTGTCTAAAATATGTGGCTGTGTTCTATAATGGACAACCACCCCCACCATATCATATTTAACCATTTGGACGCCAATGACGGATATATCAGCACCGCAGGTCCAACGCCAAAGACGGACGCCTTGGGATCTGACAGGGTAATCGGTCACATATCACAGAGCAACATAGACCTACGTGCACATGCATAAAGTTCAATTTCAGTTTTGACACTTCGGTGACGTGGCGTCCGAGTGACAGCTTTTGTCTATGACACGGCGTCGAAAAGGTTAACGTTGTTCGATTCGTTGGTTTGGTTGAATATATCCATAAAAAAAATGTGTTTTAATCATGCAAGTGTGTTGAAACCAGCAATAACAGTACTGTAACATTTCAGCTACATACTCCACAAAGGGAATAAAACCTTGCGTGTCCGCGCCATCATGCAGCGCCCACAAGCACCGGCCGCGGCCCGCGCCCTGCCCGAGGCCCGACGAGTGCTACAAAGCATGCATCAGGAAGAAACAGAAATGCCCCAGTGCCATGGAAGTCGTCACTCGCCCAGGGAATCGGTGCCGCTGTGACCTCGTGCAGGCCCGAAGCAGCAGATACTCGAGACTGAGGGCAGGCAAGTCTAAATGCGAAGTACAGAAACACAGAACTCGAATCAAAAATGCTTATAAAAGGAGGTCGACGATATCTCGATGGCGCCCACAAGATAAAGGATGCTGCAAGCGTAAGTGTCCTGGGTGTTGTCAAGGTTGTACGATTTTATGATCATGTTTAATAACTGTCGGTAAGGTATCCAATCACGTTCTAATTTATCACTTTTGGACTTCATTTTAGTTATTATACTTTTTGCTATTTTTTTTATTATACTTCATGACAGGTTGATCTTTTCAGCTACCTACCTATGTTGTGACCTTAGATTCAGAACAATTTGTACCTATTGCCTAGATTATTACGAGACCTTCATTTACCTATATGTTCCTACTACTAAACATCCAATAAAACTTAGTGCATTTCTGCAGCAGTAATAGCTGAGCGCAGCGCATAGTATTTATAATTATCTAGGTACTCTTTTCTCAAAATAATAAAAACTATGTAAAATCTAGATTATTTTTATTATGTTATTGTAGTTTAACTTTTTGCTGCTGAATGTATTAGATGTAAAAGTTTTACTTCGGCGATAAACATTAATGTTTTCAAACGGCAGGAGTAGGTACCTAAATCTACTGATTATGAGATGCACTCTATACACTGTTACGTATTAATTTTTTGTATTATAATATATGACTGGTTGTAAAATAAGAAGCGATGGTGAGCGGTTTGTTATATGTTTCATATAATTCACGAAGACTATCAATCCCTCAGCCTTCGTCCTTTTGTTCACTTCACTTTCGTACCAAAAATAAACATGACACACAGAATCGGCTGTTTTATTATAATAAATAGGGGAAATCTGTTTTAAGGCTGCCTTTCCACTGAGGCGGAGATGAGAGGAGACGTGCGGAAATCATTGGTTGATTTCCGCACGTCTCCTCTCATCTCCGGCGGCGTCCCTTTTGTCAGTTGCTATTACCTGGCACACTTTACACACCCACTTTGTCAGTAGAAAAAGGCAGCAAAATAGGGAATATAGGGATTCGGCCAAATTGATTGCCATTTTGCCGATTTATTTACCCAGGTGCTATTGCACCAAAATATTAACCCTAAGGGCGATTGTGCACTACAATGAATTTTACTGTCCGGCAGTCCGAGTTTTCATGGTCCGATATGGCATGAAAAAAACGGTTGATTGTGCACTTGTCCGTCTTTTTACTAAAAGAGAGGTAACCCAAAAGCGGCCAAGTCATGAATAATATTAATTCCAGACGCAGTGCACAAGCATATAAACACGTTTTTCATAGCTGTCATCTCGGACCGGAAAAAAACTGTCCGGAATGGGGAAAAGTAAAATGTCGGACGGTAAAATTACGTCTAGTGCACAAGCTACTACATATATACATTTAATGACGTGCCATATCGGACCGTAAAAACTCGGGACTGCCGGACAGTAAAATTCATTGTAGTGCACAATCGCCCTAAGGGCCGGTACCTACAGACGGACTGCAACTTGTACAGTCAGCAGCAGTAGTTGCTAAGCGGGCGAGGTGTTCAAAATTACCTTGACAGAGGCTCTTATTTTTTTAACATTAAAGTCGCGTCAACGTCAAGATATTTTTGAAGTGAAAACTTCTTTAGCGGCGCTGTGCACTTTTTGAGATAGGGAATAGTTATTTGTACAACAAGAGATCAAAGTTTGATATTTCTTCGAGTGCTTATTTTGAGTCTCGTGCAAGCGAAAGATTCTATAATAGATTCTAATCTAATTTAGAATCTTGAGCGTAGTAAGGGTCTCAAAAGCGCACGAGGTGTAAATAACTTTGATCTCGTGTAGTACACAAAATTTTTCACCGGAGCAGTGATCGAGAACATACCTATACTTGGTCAACCAGATCTTGACAGTAGAAAAAGGCGGCAAATTTGAAAAATGTAGGCGCGAAGGGATATCGTCCC
Organism: Cydia amplana; assembly: GCF_948474715.1. Taxonomy (NCBI): domain Eukaryota; kingdom Metazoa; phylum Arthropoda; class Insecta; order Lepidoptera; family Tortricidae; genus Cydia; species Cydia amplana. Next base: position 11,697,475 of record NC_086079.1, on the reverse strand, counting down.
ATAGAAAATTTGAATTTCGCGCCTTTTTTTACTGTCAAGATTTGGTTGACCAGCTATATTATGTCATCCTTCTTCATCACTTAATACCTGCACTCATGTTTTTTTAAGAGATATACAAATTAAGCAATTATATTAAGCAATAAAGCTCAATGTTCTAATCTTGTACGGGCTGAACACGGGCTGAAATACGAGAATCTCACAGTTACATTCTAACTTTATATCACTCAAATCAAATATAATTTTATAAAGCTACATCTTGATGAAATCGCTAATAAAAGTGAACTCTAGTACTGGGGAATAAAACTCAAAATATCATGAGCAAATATATTCATGGCTCCTCTACACGATGGGCCAGCGCCGGCCACTCCAAGGGACGCATTTATGCGTTAGAAGGAGCAAGTGATATTGCTATCTCATTCTATCGCATGGCTGCGTCCCTTGGAGTGGCCGGCTTTGGCCCATTGTGTAGAGGAGCCATTAGATGCGAGGTCTGCAAGGTAACTTTACAATTTCTATTCTAAGATTTCTAAGCTCACTGGCCGGCAATTTCGGAACTACTTAAAGTTTTTCAATAGAAAGGAGGACGGGTCAATTATACGTAGTGCTGCAGACATTTTGGACTAGTCATTGAGTTTTCACTTCTATCGGCACTCCCGGAGTGCAACCCGTTGTTTTTTTTTTAACACCTGGCCCGCTTAGCAACTTCTGCTGCTGACAGTGCTGACTGCAACGTCGCACTGCACGCCAACTGCAACGTCGGCGTGCAGTTCCCATACAAAATTCAGTCGGGTCGCAGTCCGTCTGTATGCTACAAGTTTTCAAGATAAGAAAAATAAAGAAAATTGGTTTTCACCGATTTTTTTTTTCATTTTTGTTGCGTCACTGTCGTCAGTTAAATCCGCACAGACTATAGGTGTGTGAAGTGCTCTTATTTATTCTAATTTAAAGTCTATTTTTTTATTCGGTAGACTGAAATGACAGTTAATAGTATGAACATGAAATGTCATTTCATACTATTAACTGTCATTTCAGTCTACCGAATTAAAAAATATAGACTTTAAGTCTACATTTTTATTCTTCTTTCATCTCAGTTTTTCTGCGTAAATTGACGCGTTGCATAATCTCTGTTTGATGTTGCCAGGTAGCAACCGTGTTGCCAGCCTTTTTCCATATGGTTGACATCATTGTTGAAATCGATGCGAAACAAAGTGGTTTGATAACAACAAAGAAAGATGCATAAACAAATGCATATACGAAAATACCCATATTTTTTACAGCTTAAATACTGTAATTACAAAAAAAATCCGCCAAGTATCGATTGTAGAATCGAAATACAAAATACAAATGATTGATATTTGCGGGCGGTGTAGGAGAGGGGCGATTAATCAAGTCAAGTGAAGGGGGGAGACGGAGCAAGAGGGAGACACGAAACTGGAGAGAGTCAGAGAGATGTGTGAAAGAAAATGTAGTGGCTGCTCGTAGTTGCGGGGATGTAGTTTTGATAAAAATATAGCGTTATTGACATAATTATCCATACACAAAAAGTGAATTATAGTGTCTAGCATTTCACAAATATATTTACAGCAAGTGTCCCTCTTTATATGAATATTTTTGGTTGATTTTCTAATACGCTTGGCCCGGGTTATTGACGTTTCAATAGAGGTATCTACTTGGAAAATTAAGCTTCCGAATGCTGTTTGTGTACAATATTTGTGGGCGTGTGAGAAGTCAATAAGAAAATCGGATACCTGACAATTATACATTTACGTTGTGATTGATTACAGTTCATTAATTTTAAGTGAATTAAGTGTTTCTGATGTGGCAAACCGGATTACCTCACCGTGGTGAAAATGTGACGCTGGTATAATTTAAGGTCAGTGTTAATTAAGTTAAATCTTACGGAAAACAATATATGCAATATATATATATATTCACTTTTAGCATCATATTTTTAGAGGTTAAAAATATCAATTTACATTAACTTAATACAAAAATATGTTATGGAAATATATAAAATACTTAATGCAGATTAGTAATCTGTGTCAAAAACGGTTTTTAAGATTCCGTACCCAAAGGGTAAAAATGGGACACTATTACTAAGACTCCAATGTCTGTCACCAGCACTCACCAGGCTGTATGTCTGTTGTCGCTATAACAACAAATACTAAAAAGTATGGAACCCTCGGCGGGCGAGCCCGACTCGCACTGTCCGGTTTTTACTTATACTATAATGTTATCTACCCTACCCACCTATAAAAAAAAAGTTAGATATGTGGAGACAGCAGTGTAGGTATGAGTGATAAGGTTTTGTTACAGATTTAATTCTTCAATAGCCCAGTTATTGTGTTGATGGTGCTTTATTAATGTGTTAGCTACTGGAACTCTTAAAACCAACATCTCACCTATTTAGGGCCTCCGTACTGGTTTTCCTAGAGTTGACCAACTTTAGAGCTCGTCCAGGAAGCATCTGGGCCATTTAAAAAGATTGAAACTGAAAAAATTACTAACCTTAAAGGTTTAATTTTTTTCTGCAAAGCTTGATATGGTAACTCTATTAATATTATTGATAAGCAAAGATGGGCTTGAGCTTGAAGCCCGACGGTAGTGTACCCAGAATGCTGGCCGAGTTACCATGCTGGATAGCAATCCCTATGCCCCGGGCAAGGATAAGGCTGGCAATCAATCGATTGGTGTGGTAACACCCTTAGGGAGACATCACGAAAAAGAAAGTTTCAGAAAAATACAATTGAGTATAGATAGAGACAGACAGCTCGGGTTTTTATACATTTAATACAATACAATGCATATAGTGCAGCCTACACAACAAAAGCACCTAATTTTATGCATAATAATTACTATAATTAGATTAATTGATAAAATCTATTTCTAAATCAAGATTAGGAAAATTCAAACCTTATTTTGCTAAGCCCTATCTGGGTCCTAGTGGGGTCCTAGTAGTTATGTATGTACCAACCTAGCATTAAGTTGCATGTGCCAACTATACAGTTGCCAAGTAGATACCTACTTGGTTGTAAATAAACACTGAAACATATAGGAGGCAAACAAGCAGATGGATCACCTGATGGTAAGCGATTACCGCCACCCAAGGACACTTGCAACACCAGAAGGGTTGTTAGTGCGTATCTATTTGTTCCTACATATTATTTAGATAGTAAAACTAAAAACACACTATCCAATTTTTCATTCAAATTAGCACAGTATATTAAATGATTAACTTAAAAGAGTTATATTTATTTTCGTTCCTTTCATGCTCTACAGGCAAAAGTATCAGTATCTGCTTCTATTGCAAGTATTTACCCAAGATTTGTCTTGCAAACGAAAGTGACGCAGGCATACTACCCAACATTTGGCTTGCCCAACAAAAGTGACGCAGCCATACAATTACAATGTGATACTGATAACATTATTATTCCAACAAATTAACAGACAAACAATTAGTCTAAGAATATCATCTAATACCTTTAAACGAGCAATTCTTGTTTATTTATTTATATATATATTTCGGGGATCTCGGAAACGGCTCTAACAATTTTGATGAAATTTACTATATGGGGGTTTTCGGGGGCGAAAAATCGATCTAGCTAGGTCTTATCTCTGGGAAAACGCGCATTTCATTTCATTTATTTCCCACATATGTATTTTTCAGTTTTTATATGTTTTCCGAGCAAAGCTCGGTCTCCCAGATATTTTAATTTAAGATATAATTTTATTTTTATAATCAGGTTTGATCATAATGAGATCCAGAGGTTGTATGGAAGAGACCACTGTTTAGTTTAACGAATTATCGTCTGTTACCAAAAAGCTATTGCATGTTATTTATTGTTACTTATTACCTTATTACAAATCATAAATACCGTGTTCACGGGGCTCTAAATTTGCATGTACACATGAATAAATTCATTCATAAAGTGGCCATGCAATATTGCAGGGTGTATAGTATATACCAAATAGTCTTAGCCTTAACCTACCAAGTCTTAGCGAATTTAACTAGTACAGTCGACGTCAAAGACATATATTTACATTTTTCGTCTTACAAAGGTGTGACTGGAGTGAGATGCAAAAGGGTAAACATATTTTTGGCGTTGACTGTACGTTCAAACTATTCAAAGTCAAGCACTGTTAATCTAATTTTATTATCCAAAGCAGCAAAATAAAAGCCAATAATAACGACGTCGCACACAATAGAAAGGTAATCTCTATTTTCGTTAATTCCCCACCCCTAAGCGCGCATACAATTTAAGTGTCACGCCTAAAAATATCGTTGCATTGCATGGCTCGACTAGCTAGGGTATACGTTAGTAGGGTTACCACCCGTAGGCACTACAGAGTTGTGTCTCGGCTCGCGTGAGAGGGGTGACGTGTCCAAGTGTAGGGCTGGGGAAGCCGCCCCTTCAATGGCCCTCGAGCGATCCACTAGTAGCCTCGTTAGCTTACTCAGCATCGAGCTTCGGTAATGTTGACGAGCAATAAACAGCTAGTTCTATAGTTGGCTACTTCACACACTTGTTCTATGGAACTGTAAAATTTATTAATATTCAACGGTTCAACGAGTACGAATAGTCGCATTATGTCAAAATGATCAGCTGATTATTCAAACCTTTGAATAATCAGCTGATCATTTTAGTGATGTTGTTATAAATACTGAATATATACGTGCACTATGTAATTAATTACTAATAGGAAGTTTACAATTTATATTTTTTTTATGTAAGTAGGATGTGTAATATCAGAAAAAGCGGTAATAATTAAATAAATGAACTGTTGTCGTTGATCATATTCCGTTTCACCTATTCTGGTGATTGTCTCAAAACGCCATTAAAAAGCCATACAAGTTGAATTTGGGCAAATTGGCATTTCGCTATGAGCTACGTATTATTGTCATGGAGTTGGCCTGATGGTGTTCAAGCTGAATTGTAGCTCCAGGAATTCCGTAATAAACCAATGGTGCAGTCACACTTGGTCGTTCGCCGGATGCATATAATGCCCATTAGCATCGTCTCGATACTCTCGATCAATTTACTTATGATGAAGATTGAGGAGTTAAGAAAAATACGTCGGTTAAGAAACCTTATCTCATACAAAAGCTAATAAAAATGCAAAATCAGTTGGCAAATAATTTGCTAACCTTACTTTTCGTACAAAATGAACTCTCCTAGCGAGTTCTTGGCAGCATTAACAACCTATGCACCTTTTTAACTTACCTTGTGGAATAGCTTGGCGCCAATGGCCGAAAACTGCTGATAAAGTAACTTAGAGCGTCATAACGATCTGCTTGAACAATACCGATGAGTACAGATTTTTGTAGGTAGTTCTATACTCGAATAATACTGCCTGTTTGTGGACTGGATCTAATGGACTCCAAAGACGTGACCGATAATTGCATGTGATTTTTGTAATTAGAACGTACGTTTAATTTAAATCCATTTCTCCTCAGTAGCCGGCAATGTACCTTATGGACGTGATATTGGTGAGGTTTTTAGTTGTAGAGAATGTAGAGGCCATAAAAGTTGCGTCTTGTTTCTGGCTGTAAATCCAAATAGCAAATAATTTCGTCGTACAAGCTAAGTACGAGCTAGTATTGCAGGAAACACGTGTTCTTACTTATAACTCTCCGATCGAATACCTAGTGCCATTTGAATGATGAACCTTATTCGAGAAGCCGAAAAAACCAAAACCGAATCATCTACGATCCGGGTTATTATATAATAGGTGAGTGTTGCTCATGTACTACCCACACAAATTATATCATTAACATTATACCTATCCACATTTTCTATCAACTTTATAAGGTAAAGTAGATATTTTTATGATCAACCTAGTAGTCCAGCAGAGGCCCTTTATATTGAGAATTATTATATTTAATTTATAGGGCGGATAGGTAACCTAAGCTACCTACGACGTAACAAATCATGAGGACTATCTACATGCTTAAAATACCTACCTAAATGTCCTAAATAAGTACATTCCTAACAAAACACGTACATCTCACGAAACTGTACACGTACCTAATAAAGTGTTTTGATTCATTATTATTATGGAGGGCTATGTAGATAAAAAAAAGTTCGACTTATTAGTATCTAATTATCAAAACGAGTCAAACTATGTAATTTTTTTCGGTATATATTATTGAAAAGTGTCAATTAGTCTAAATTTTATTAGGGTGGTGGGTATCGAGTTGGAGCACAATTTGATCTCGTCGGCTTGCTAGATTTATTAGTTTCCACTAGGTATATCTTGTCAGATAACCTTGCGATTGAGGTTGTAACGGGTATACATATATGTATGTAATCCTAATCACTGAACTGTTTTAGTGCTTACTGAGAATATCGCCAACAGCAAACCATTGTAAATGTGATCTCCAATTACGCATCATTTTTACGGAGTTGGATGCAATCTTAATAGGAAAACCTTCTGTAAGCTATATATTGTAGATACAGCATTGCCATGTCTCGACCACATCGTCAGGCAAGAATATTTTAAAAGTACTGATGTTTTACCTAAAGGAAACATTTATACTGGTTTACAAAGCGATGCGCTCAACAAGCGTCGGCAACAATGCCGTGCAGAGTGGTTAGTCGCTGTGGCAATGCCGCGACACTGGTAACACGAGCTAGTTGTTCCAGATGGACGAACGCGCGCGGCGAGCGGGCGGCGCGCCCGCCTCGGGTGACACGGCGCTTGCATCCAACGAGCTCCCTGTTGACCGGTGAGTACCAAGTTATACCAACGAAACGCGAGGCTCAAGTGAATTGGCGAAACTATAGCCAAAAGGGTTATTAAAGAAAACAAGCTTTTATTTACATGCGATATTTGTAGTACAGTCGCCATCAGATATATCGGAGCGGCCAAGGCCCTCACAAATATCTGTACAAGCCTTTGTTGTCAAGGCGTTAGAGTGCGTGTTCAGATATTGTGGACACCTTGGCCGCTCCGATATATCTGATGGCGACTGTACCTTCACGGGTTGAGATGAAATACATATCTTTATTTTGGCAATGTATGAAGCGCTGGTGGCCTAGCGGTAAAAGCGTGCGACTTGCAATCCGGAGGTCGCGGGTCAGAACCCCGGCTCGTACCAATGAGTTTTTCGGAACTTATGTACGAAATATCATTTGATATTTACCAGTCGCTTTTCGGTGAAGGAAAACATCGTGAGGAAACCGGACTAATCCCAATACGGGCCTAGTTTACCCTCTGGGTTGGAAGGTCAGATGGCAGTCGCTTTCGTAAAACTACGCCCACGCCAATTACTGGGATTAGTTGCCAAGCGGACCCCAGGCTCCCATGAGCCGTGGCAAAATGCCGGGACAACGCGAGGAAGATGATGTATGGAATCATCGAATATTGATCTGAATATGGAAAATGCCCATAATCTATATATATAAATGCACGTGTCCTGACTGATTGACTGACTGACTGACTGACTGACTGACTCATCAACGCAGAGCCGAAACTACAAACGCTAGAAAGTTGAAATTTGGACACTAGGTTGCATTTATAAAATGTATAAGAGCTAAGAAGCGATTTTGAGAAATTCAACCCCTAAGGGGGTTAAAAAGGGGATGAAAGGTTGTATGGGGTGCAAGTTTTATTTTAAGCTAGGAATTTGAAACTTTGTAAAAATGTACTATATTAAAAAACAAGAAAACTAATTTCTGCGTTTTCGAAAATTCATCCCCCAAGGTGGTGAAAAAGGGGTTGAAAGTTTGTATGGAGATCAAATATTTTTGTGAGTGTTGGACTTGAAACTTTGTATATGGGGATATTATTATAAGACGGGAAAAGTAATTTCAGCGTTTTTGAAAATTCATCCCCCAAGGTGGTGAAAAAGGGGTTGAAAGTTTGTATGGAGATCAAATATTTTTGTGAGTGTTGGACTTGAAACTTTGTATATGGGGATATTATTATAAGATGGGAAAAGTAATTTCAGCGTTTTTGAAAATTCATCCCCTAACAGGGTTAAAAAGGGGTTGAAAGTTTGAATCCATTAAAAAATGCTTTGAAACTTCTTAGAAAGACATAATAGCCGATGACAAAAAACAGGAATTGCGACGTTTTAGGTAATTCAACCCCTAAGGGGATTAAAAAGGGGATGAAAGTTTGTCTTGGGGTTCAAATTTTATTGTAAGCTAGGAACTTGAAACTTCGTAAAAAGGTATTATAATAAAAGAAAAGAAAACTGATTTCAGCGTTTTTGAAAATACATCCCCCAAGGTGGTGAAAAAGGGGTTGAAAGTTTGTATGCACATCAAATCTTTTTTTGAGTGCGGGACTTGAATCTTTGTATAAGGGCATATTATAAGAATACAAGAAAAGTAATTTAAGCGTTTATGAAAATTCATCCCCCAAGGTGGTGAAAAATGGGTTGAAAGTTAGTATGCATATCAAATATTTTTTTGAGTGCGGGACTTGAATCTTTGTATAAGGGTATATTATAAGAATACAAGAAAAGTAATTTCAGGGTTTTTAAAAATTCATCCCCGAAGGTGGTGAAAAAGGGGTTGAAAGTTTGTATGCACATCAAATATTTTTTTGAGTGCGGGGCTTGAATCTTTGTATAAGGGCATATTATAAGAATACAAGAAAAGTAATTTCAGCGTTTTTAAAAATTCATCCCCCAAGGTTGGAAATAGGGGTTGAAAATTTGTATGGAGATCAAACATTTTTTTGAGTGCGGGACTTGAATCTTTTTATAAAGGCATATTATAAGAATACAAAAAAAGTTGTTTCAGCGTTTATGAAAATTCATTCCCTAAGGTGGTGAAAAGGGGGTTGAAAGTTTGTATGCACATCAAATATTTTTTTGAGTGCGGGACTTGAATCTTTGTATAAGGGCATATTATAAGAATACAAGAAAAGTAATTTCAGCGTTTTTGAAAATTCATCCCCCAAGGTGGTGAAAAAGGGGTTGAAAGTTAGTATGCACATCAAATATTTTTTTGAGTGCGGGACTTGAATCTTTGTATAAGGGCATATTATAAGAATACAAGAAAAGTAATTTCAGGGTTTTTAAAAATTCATCCCCCAAGGTGGTGAAAAAGGGGTTGAAAGTTTGTATGCACATCAAATATTTTTTTGAGTGCGGGGCTTGAATCTTTGTATAAGGGCATATTATAAGAATACAAGAAAAGTAATTTCAGCGTTTTTGAAAATTCATCCCCCAAGGTTGGAAATAGGGGTTGAAAATTTGTATGGAGATCAAACATTTTTTTGAGTACGGGACTTGAATCTTTTTATAAAGGCATATTATAAGAATACAAGAAAAGTTATTTCAGCGTTTTTGAAAATTCATTCCCTAAGGTGGTGAAAAAGGGGTTGAAAGTTTGTATGCACATCAAATAGTTTTTGAGTGCGGGACTTGAATCTTTGTATAAGAGCATATTATAAGAATACAAGAAAAGTAATTTCAACGTTTTTGAAAATTCATCCCCCAAGGTGGGAAATAGGGGTTGAAAGTTTGTATGGAGATCAAACATTCTTTTGAGTGCGGAACTTGAATCTTTGCATAAAGGCATATTATTAGAATACACGAAAAGTAAACTCAGCGTTTTTGAAAATTCATCCCCCAAGGTGGTGCAAAAGGGGTTAAAAGTTTGTATGCACATCAAATATTTTTTTGAGTGCGGGACTTGATTCTTTGTATAATGGCATATTATAAGAATACAAGAAAAGTGATTTCAGCGTTTTTAAAAATTCATCCCTTAAAAGGATTAAATAGGGGTTGAAAGTTTTTATGGAGATCATACATGTTTTTGTGTGCGGGACTTGAATCTTTGTATAAAGGCATATTATTAGAATACAAGAAAAGTAATTTCGGCATTTTTGAAAATTCATCCCTGAAGTTGGTAAAAAAGGGGTTGAAAATTTGTATGGAGGTCAAACATTTATTTGAGTGTGGGACTTGAATTATTGTATAAAGGCATATTATTAGAATACATGAAAAGTAATTTCAGCTTTTTAAAAATTCATCCCCTAAAAGGTTTAAGAAGGGGTTGAAAGTTGGTAGAGAGTTCAAATTGTATTTAAAGCTAGGAACTTCTAACTTCGTAAATAGGACCTTGGTGACGTTCCACGGGAAAAGGTACCTTATGGCACTTGGCGCTTACGTCGCATAGCACCGCAATTGTATTGGAGCGGCGTTAATAATAGCGTAGGCGCCAACCGCCATAAGGTACCTTTACCCGTGGGACGTCGCAGGTACTTCTAGGTAGTAGGTTTTACTAAATTGTGGACTTGAAAATATGCTGGGGGTTCAGAGGGATTATATCGAGAACAATTTTACTCAGGGGCTAGAAACTTCGTAGCCAGGTTGTGTATAATAATTAACAAATGATTAACAGTCCCTACTGCTATCTTTTGCTGCATAATGTTCTAAGCTAATGTAGAATATATAACCACCAATATACAAATCCACGCGTACGAAGTCGCGGGCAACAGCTAGTGGTTAATAAACTCTTTTATTATTCTTAAAATGGTTGCGATAGTTATTGACTGAAAAAAGGTAAATCTAGGGAACTTGATTTTCTAACATAGGTAAGTACCTATAGGCACATTATAAAAATCGATTTATGAAAAAATTCCCCCCCATTTTTAGTAGATCTATATAATAGTATAGTTTTGCTTGTAGAATATTTTTGACGAACAATGCATGTGTGTAACTGCACAATATCGTCATCATCATTAAACGTTTAAAGAAACGAGCACGAACTAAACATTAGAAATGCAATGAATGACGTTGGAAATGTAAATTACGATGCTCTTCTTACAAGGCTGTATTTATTGACATTGATGGTACATATTTCGAAAATTGATCATCATTCCATGATTTGGAATAGGCACCAAATATTTGTCATCGCTGGAGAAGGCAAAGAGTTGCGGGCTATCGCGAACTCCGATAAGCAAAGTTTTTTTTTTATTAAACGCATGTTCGCAAGTATTTCCTAAATCGCAATGAATCCGATGCCAACATTATTTATGCAGTGCAATCGATCGGGTAACCGTCCGAGTCCACGCAGTACCAGTAGCCGCCGATGTTCTGCTGCGTCCTGTAGTTGCCATTGCTATCGCACATCTCTGCCACCGCCATCCCTGCGGCCGGGAAATAGATGGACGTGTCGCGAGCACAATCTGGAATTGACACATATGTATATGCGTTCAAGTTTGATTTCTGGGACACTTCGTACGTTCGGGATGATACGAGGGGCGTTCAAAATATTCTCGGTATTGATATCTTACGACCTTTCTAAAATTTCTTTCGTTACTGGCCGCTAAGGTTTATTCATTGACATTAAAAAAAAGTATAATTCGAACCGAGATAGTCTTTTGTTTTTCTGCAATTGCTGAACAAACATGAACATCCTGTGCGAATTGACAATGTTAACTAAATTAGAACATCGATGCGTGATAAAATTCTTGACAAAACAGGGTAAAAATCAAAAAACCATAAAAGAGGAAATGGATTGTGTTTACCGTGAGTCTGCTCCTTCTTTATCTACCATTCAAAAGTGGTCAAGCGAGTTTAAACGCGGAAGGGAGAGTATTGAAGATGACCCTAGACCTGGCCGGCCTGTAGTAGCTACTTCACAAGAAAATATTGATAAAGTGGAAAAACTTATATTGGAAGATGGTCGAGTGAAGGTAAAATCTATAGCACAAGTAACCAATCTCTCTATTGGTACCGTACATGATATTATACATGACCATCTTAATATGTCAAAAGTAAGTGCAAGATGGGTTCCGCGAATGCTGACTCGGCTTCAAAAAGACATGCGTGTAGCTTGTTGTTCCGATTTTATTGACCTGTGCGGTGAAAATCCTGATGAGGTGCTGCAAAGAATAGTTACTGGAGATGAAACCTGGGTTCATCATTATGACCCAGAGAGTAAACAAGAGTCCATGCAGTGGCACATTAAGGGTTCAGCTCATCCCAAGAAGTTGAAGGTCATCCCTTCAGCTGGCAAGGTCATGGCCACGATATTTTGGGATTGTGAAGGAGTATTACTAATCGATTATAAAGAAAAAGGTGTAAATATCACAGGACAGTACTACGCTAACATTCTACGTCAATTAAAGGATGTAATTAAAGAAAAGAGGCGAGGAAAGTTAACCAAAGGTATTCTGCTTCTGCATGACAACGCCCCCGTCCATACTGCTCATATTGCCAAGGCAGCTATTGTTGAACGTGGGTTTAAAACTGTTACTCACCCACCGTATAGTCCGGACTTAGCCCCCAGCGACTTCTTTTTGCTCCCCAATCTTAAAAAGGATCTGCGTGGAAATAAATTTTCTGACGATGAAGCATTGAAGGCGGCAGTGGAGGAGCATTTTTACACGAAAGATAAAAAATATTTTTACGAGGGATTAAAAAAAATAATTGATCGATCTTTTAAGTGTATGAACATAGGGGGGGAGTATATTGAAAAATAAAAATATCAAACTTTTCGTACTTGTTTGTTTTCATTCTCATACCGAGAATATTTTGAATACCCCTCGTATATACCTAATCCTAAATTCTTGATTTTATTTAATTACATAAAAGGCTTGTAGCTAAATCAGACACCTAATTACATAGTGCTCGTACTTATATTATTTAGACAAAATATGCTATCATATGAGCTTAACTATGACATAGCAACAAAATACAGTTCCACGCAAAGCGTCAAAGGCTAGTAGATACCTTATTAGCGAACTTAGGCATTCTTTAAATATAATAAATCATGTCAATTCCTTCCTTATCTTGCCACAATATAAATATTTGGGTACTCTAATTGTGATCAGAAATAATTATGTCGCGTGCTACCATTAACACGCGTGCCATTGTTGGTTTGCCAATGCCTTTACTGACCTACATTATATAATTCAAAAAATAAGTGTATAAGGCTGCTAAGGTGCTCAAAAATATCTGAACATTAACTTCAACGTTTTGATAATAGAGGCTTTGTTGAGATGTTTTTAAACTTGACGGCCTGATTATATATCTGAAGGCGTCTTTATCTACTAAACATTATTATCTTTGAATCCACCTATTCTTCTAGCATTATTTATCGTCATAGTTGATAGTGCATTTGGCGTTATGTGGCTGTTAAAACACTTAAAACTATCGGTCTATCGTTAATGTTATTGCGTCACTGTAATCTTTATAGTTCTCACCTTACGTATATATAGTGTTGTACATATGTACTTACACTTATACTTCAATAATTCTAAACCTAGGGTGTTTACCTATTACAGGAGCACAGATTCAGATAGGTTAATCAATTGTACCATTTCAGGAGGCTTGCGAATTGCGAAATCTCTGTTTCATAGAAATTTAATTTGCACTGCATAATACCTGTGTCGTGTAAGACGATAACGTGGTGACTCATTCATTTCATGCCAGCAAAAAACCTTTAAGTTGTCATTGCATTAGTGCAATAACAGATTATCTGGAAATAAAATCTGACTTGCCTAACAAACTGTGTCACCAAAGCGTTCCGATTTCCAATATTATTCAATCTCTTGACTTCTCCTACGAGGTAAACGTTCATCTAGCAAGACTATCATCTACACAGATTTCTATTCTAACTAATATGTATTCAATTGTCACTATCGTGAAGTCCTGTACCAGTAATAAGTTTTCCGATGCGATTTAATACCGTTGCAGACCCGTCAACCGTCAACTACCCTAATGAGAAACTGGTGCACCCTAGAAGTTCCCAATGCTGTCCTAATACGCTTTTAGTGGTAGATATTAGGGATTGCTCCCGGTACTGAGTTTGTATGGCGAGAACCGGGAATTTCCCGGTTCCGGTACTGTATTTGTATAGAAAACCAGTACCGGGAGCAATCCCTAGTAGATATCCAGAATTCCAGATATCCATTCGTCATATATATACTTATGCCTGGTTGGTTAGTCGTCTAGCCTCTAAGCGCCACTTGCACCATCCCACTAACCCGGGGTTAACCGGTTAAACGGTTAACCCAGTTTCAAATTGTACTGGTAACCATGGCATTTTCAGTTTTAACCGGTTAACCCCGGGTTAGTGAATGGTGCAATTGGCCCTAAGAGTCCCTAGTGGGATGAAATTGAGTAAGCTCTGCAAGGACACCGGACTAATAGTGCCGGGGAGCTATAGTCAAGTAATTTGTACGGCGCCACCTCCGCATTCCGTCTGCGGGATGGGTGGAGAACCGTACCACGGATTGGGGACAGGGTCACGGCCGACCGGTCGCAGCGCGCCCGTCGACGTCACGCCCCGGTCTAAGCTGAACCAGATCATTTATGCAAAAGCTTCCAATTGAACCTCGATAATAAGGAATGTGGAATTGCTGCAGTGCACGGCGGCGCTACGCACTTTCTTGTTAAGACGAAATAGGAGCTGAGATTTAAACATTTTAGGTAAATATACCCGTCTCGCTAACGGAAGCGGCTCCTAAAACTAGTGCGATAAGGACAAGGCGAAAAATCCTGCGTAAAAATCTCAAAAATCGAGGTTTCGTACTCGACTGTTTCCGCCTCCAAAACTTAACCAATCGTAACCAAATTTGGAAATCTAAATGATTATGAAATTATCTGTGTCGGACCGTTTTGATTTTTTGGCTAATTTATATCAGTTTTGAATACCACGCCTCTCATTGCGGCATAGTCAATTAGGCCATTTTTGTTTGGTGTGTTGATCTGTGTTGAAAAAATCATTGTTCAAAACCCACGGAGGAAACAGTCGAGTACGTTTGTATGGAGAAATGACCACTCCTGTTGGCTCTTAAAGTAAAATACCTACATTTCGTAACACTGGTTGAAAAATCCCATAACAAAATCAAAGCGTTACGCAGTCAGTGTTCTGATCATGTCTTTCTTTTTTCCGGCAGTCGGTTGAAAATACTCCAAGATATTTTCCGCATTTGATGCGTTCCTTGTTGTTTATTAATTGCATTGTCTGCATTATTTATATTTTAAAAGGCAATGAACATTCAATCCTGTCATAAATATCAACTACACGTGTTTTGTATGCTGACATTACCCGACATATAAATGTTTCTTGTAACCTGAATGCCTAGAAACTTGAACTTAACATATTTAACCGAAATAACTATAACCACTAACTCACTGCAATTCATTCCGGCTACTTTACTTGATTCGATCGACCATGCTCCTAGAATGGCACCGTCAAGGCCCGTACAGTAAGCACTGAAAAGAAAGGTAACAATTAAGCAAATAAGAATATAATAATGATTTTATTTGTATAGTTATAGCAACTTCGTTGGTGGATAAGGGTAAAGCATATATAAATCAACAAATTGTTATCATTACTTCATTACACGTTCTTTTGAAGTTGTGATTGGCCGATTCCTGATTGTTTAGTTAAGTCACTTAACTTAAACAAAAGAGTTAGGGTTCCACTTAACTTAAGTGGAACCCTAACTCTTTTGTCAGATCAACTAAGGAGCGCGGCATGCATTTCTCCATCTTGATGGACTCGATTAAATATTGCTACGTATGGAAAATTTAACTTTACCTTGTGCCTTGAATTTTATAAGCCCCATAAGTTCCGTCGTAATCGCAGAGTGTTAAGGACTTGCTCAAGTACTTAGTTCCATGTTCTGATTGCTCCTTGTGTATCTCAACCAAAGCTTGAACCGCGCTTTCACATCTTCTTAGGTAACTTTCACCCATGCCGACTGCATTGTCTGAATTAAATAATTTTGAAGTTAAACATGAGGTTTATAGCATTTTCTGACAATCTGGTGTTTTTTTTAACTTTATCCTGATTTTTATATAACTTATATAAATCAGAACTACAATAACATTCAGAACAATAAGAGCTATGTGCCAACTACTATCAAATGACTGTATCTATATACGTGTTGAGTCAATGAAAAGGAATCCTTGAAGTTTGGTCGAGGATATGACAATGGTAGCATTATTTGAACAAGTGCATAGCACTATGTTGTTAGTAGAATTCGGTATATTTTACCTCAAGACTCTCAAGTGCAATAGATTACAACATATACAACGCTACTAGTTCTACTCTATGCCGGCTTGCTTCTCCGTCGCTTCCATTTCTGCTGCTTTCCTAATAACAACTGAAATAATTAAGTAACTAGTGACGTACAGCAAGGAAGCAGTTTAATGTTTGTCTGAAGCACAGGTAGCACTGTAGGTTGGCCACTCCTTGGTTGCGCACACCAGCAGAGTCCGTTGTCGCACTGTAGCGGCTCGTAGTCGCCAGTGGGTGTGCAGTGGATCGTAACTGCTCGCTTCTCGGATGCTTCCAATTCTGCTCTTCGCCTACTACACGCTAGAAAAAGTTATCCATGTAAATAAGCACAGATACAGCATCCGCATTTGCTATCGATGCATGATATTTATCATAGAGTACGCTGGTATAGGTACTTCGAAAACGCCAAGGATGGAACACTAGGAACAGCCTAAATACGTGCCCGCATAAATTGAGCTAGGTTTATTTTTGTCTACTTATATTAATTTATTTTTATTACATTTGGTATGTATATGTATAAGCAAGTATAAAACAGTATTTCCAAAGAAAAATCTAATCTTTTTATACAATCCCTACTGATACAAACTTTTTGACCGTTTCTTTGAAACGTGCAGAGTGACGCGAATAATGACATACGTCTGTCATATTTATTTTGACTAACGTTTACGGATGGGTGATATTAAATTATTGTACTAGTTTCTTTTTATATTTGCATGTGATTTACTTAACAGATTTTTGTTATTAGAATACCTTTTTCGATAAAATCACTGTATCCCCTTTCTAATAAATGAGTTAGAAAGGGCGAAACAAAAATATCAAATGCTGTAAAAAATGTTTACCACTCCAGTTGAAGCGCCCCCGTTTCAAACCACACCATGGCTCAAATGAAGGTAGACATTCTATTCAGATACTATCGTCCTCACTGACATTTAGTAAATTACCTTGTTTCAAAGACTATCCACCGATGGAATATGGAATAGTGTTGCTCTTAGTAGACAGCATCAAATACACTCATGGAAGCTATAAGTGATTATGATCCAGTTTTTGGGTCTTGTGTGTTTCTTTCTTTCTGTAATTTTTATGGGTGGTGTGCTGGCTGTGTGGCTCTACATTAGTAATTATAATTAATATACAAGACTTCAGTCCCCTAAAGTGCCCTAAACTAAACAGTTTTTAGTAAAAAAATATGATTTTTCGTCAATGATATTTTTTTAGCCAACCGATTTTAGCGCGTGTGACGTGCGTCACATATATTGCACATGTACTAAAGATGTTTTTGGACAAATTACATTTTCATTTTGTCATAGAAAAAAAAATTCAAATTAAATTCTACGCGTTTGTGTCGATTAGTTAATGTAGCTTTATGAATTAAAGCAGTGATAGTAGGTAGTATTTAGTTTAACCTACCGCACGACATGTTCTCTGCTTGGCCTCTCCACATTTGTCCAAATATTCTGTTCCCGCTGCGGCCGGAGCAGAAACATCTGTGTAA
Source organism: Cydia amplana (assembly GCF_948474715.1). Classification (NCBI taxonomy): domain Eukaryota; kingdom Metazoa; phylum Arthropoda; class Insecta; order Lepidoptera; family Tortricidae; genus Cydia; species Cydia amplana. Next base: position 11,679,985 of record NC_086079.1, on the reverse strand, counting down.
TTAATTCAAAGCGTTACAGACGGCAAACAGACGTGTCACGGAAAAATCAAACACATAAATATACATCATTATATGAATCTGACAAAGGTTCAGTCAGCATATCCATACAATATTAAAAGGGATTAAATAAAATAATATTACCATCCACTCCAAAAATGGCCATGGTAATGTCACATTTATTACGTATTTAAACAAATTTTAACAACGCATAACCAATAAAAACATAATAACATAAAAACTCGAAAATGCGCGTTTTCCCAGAGATAAGACCTAGCTAGATCGATTTTTCGCCCCCGAAAACCCCCATATAGCAAATTTCATCTAAATCGTTAGAGCCGTTTCCGAGATCCCCGAAATATATATATAAATAAATAAATAAATATATAAATAAACAAGAATTGCTCGTTTAAAGGTTTAAGATTTGTTTATCTAATAAGAAGAAGAACTTACTCTTCGTTTTATCTGATATATGCATTTGGTTCACATTCTCGTGTAGGCAACTATGCACTAGAGAAAAAAAATCCAACTGCATGCAGTATTGAATTGAAATGCACCTGCAGAGTAGGTATAGACTGTTTCACTGAATATTTTAGACATGCACACGGCACTCTAAAGAGGAGGGTTGAAAGTTTGAAAGCTAAAATATTGGAATCGTAATGAATCATACCTCCCTGTGAACAAATCTCCCTTGCATTGCACTGGCGCGTAACTCCCGTCAGCCAGACAGCTGGCGGGGGGCCTGCACTTGCCAGGTACGGGTATGCCTGTAACAGACAATGTAAAACTTGAAGAGCAAACGGAAAACTTTATGGGTTACAAAATATCAGTTACAGTTAATGCACTGAAAAGATTCTGTTGCTATGTGCTACGGATCTGTTTTTATTTTGATTATACTATCACTTGCTTTTTAGACGATTAGACAAATCCAAATATTTCTCGAAATGTTTTTGAAGCATTACTGTGAAAATAAAAACAATAAAGTATGTTGGACCCCCGCCGCTTTCCGGCAGAATCACAATTCACAAGCAATTTTTACATCTACTCTTTGGTTTGTTAACATTATTATTCTAATACATAATCATGTTCTGTTTTTAACTTTATTCCTTGTAACAATAACAGAGACAAAAGATAATGCCTTGTTTTATTTATAGCTTTTTAGTGTTTTGATTGACACGCAACGAATCACGTTTACATTTCATTTATATTACCATTACCAAATAAACGAATTCATATTATATACGCACACGCCCTTGTTATGCAAACACAGCCAATCAAAGATCAATTTCAATACCGTCAAGCGGTAAGAATGTGAAATGCGAATGTTGCTTTGATATTAAATAATATTTGCTGACGTGCCTCGTAGGTGACTTGCAAAGTGCAAACATCTGCGAAGCCGGAAGTATTTTGCTAATAAAGAAAGTAGGTAGGTAGGCGCTTCGCAGTTCTATTTGTAGACGAGACTTGTGTATTTTTGAATTCATCTTACTAACATATTTTTTATTCTTAGTAGGTGAACGACCTCCGATCAAATGAGTTTTCCGTCAAAATGTATAGTTTTTCGTTACGGCTAGGTAACCTCTGGTTTGAACGTAAATTCCATATAAAATAAATATCGTTTCGTCTGAGCCGTTTTCTAAAGCGAAAGAACCGAAAGGTTACATTCGAATATACAAAATAAATATCGCTTTCAAAAATTCTACATGTAGCTGGATTTCTTCGATTACAATCTTAACTTAATTACGACATTCGTAACCTACCTTGCATTAGCGAAATAATAATGAGTACAGCCGGTTCCCCTACGGCAATATATTGGCAGGTCCTTTCCGGGAGATTGCGGTCGGCGATCGTAATGACCAGATCGGCGAACTTCCGATGACCGTGCTATGTATTCGGAAGTACATAATTATGTATATCTAGAATGTATAATTGCATGCGGGAAATATCTAGAAGACTATTCTAGACATACGGTAGCCTGCCAAGTTCAAACAAAAAGCCGACACGAGCATTCCCCCATCACGGGCCTTGCATTTTGTGACAATAAATAGTTTGACTGTCATCTGTTTACTTTTTTAGTTAGTAGGTTGAATGGTGTACTTCCGTTTGGCCCAAATACATTTCGCCAAATTTCACTTCCCAACAAACTTATCGCAATAGTTTCATTTCCCAAAGGAACCTTTAGCAAAGTTACACTTCGCATATAACTTATTTGGTCAAATTATCATTTGGCATGATTTTACTTTGTCAAATGTTATTAGGACAAAAACTTATTTAGCAAACGTTTTTTATTGGCTAATATTATATTCCAAAAAGATGTTTGCTCAAATTGTTACTTCGCAAATTTGGCAAATAGGCATCTCTATTTAAATTTGAAGCTAAATTCGTTCCTTCGTTTTTGGTGCATTTGTATGAAATTTTGGGTACACTTTTTTTCTCGTATTAGGGTCGAAAGAGCTCGTGATTCGAACTGGCAATAATACAAAAAAATCACAGTTCTGTGTAATGCAGATTGGGGGTAATCTTTATAAATTAAGTTATAGTAGGTAGGTACAATGCAGTACCAAAAAAATTACTGTTTTTTAAATTTTTTATCATCAAAATGTCAAAATCATAATATATTTATTTACATCAATTGTCGTATTAGTTCGGCAAACGTGAAACAACCCACACATAAATACGTTTTAAAATGGCTTATTATTAACCGGGCAACTAAAATATTAAACAGGAACTTTCATTGGGCAAATGGGCATACAATAATATAATTTCGTTGTGCATTAATATTTTAGCGCCAAAAAAAATATATTAGCCTTAAATATAAGCATCATATTATTAAAAAAACTGGCAGCAAAATCAAGCCACCAAAAAAAAATATAGGGAACTTAAAGTGATAGCAACTAATATTGTAAAGCGATCATAAAATTTAGTTGTCATCTAGTTGTTCACACCTAAGTAATCAACTAATCATAACTAAGCATATCGTTTCAGCTAGGTAGTATTTTAACACGAAAGCAGTTAAATTTAATGAATATTGGTCACTTTTTACACAAAACACCTCAAATGTATTTACCAATACGCAACAATGGTCAGTATAGATACTTATAGTCGAAATTTCTAATCATGAAACGCCTAATGGCCATTATACCATTAGATATTTAAATTTTTAATTACTAATTTCAATAATTCCCACTGTGTTCTGCTAGAGTCAACAGATAGGTGCGTCGACGAGCGAAGCGAAGAGGAGCGTTTTAGGTTGACCGTGTAATGACCAAACAAAATATTTTAAAAGAACTTAATTTTTTAATTAATAGATAGCCGTTTTCTTTTTAAAATATGCTTCATAAATGGTCTCCAATATATTAATTCAGATGCCAAATAAATACTTACTTGGTACCTGCCTAAAAATAATCAAAAGCTCTAACGGCATTAAAACACAACTCATATTGATACTGATAAGTTACAAAACGAGACGTAGTCGAGTTTTGTAAAAAAAGACCCGAGAATTTTAAGAACCAATTATGAGCTGTTGCATACATTACTTTTTCTATGACAGCTGCAGCAAAAAAAAAAAAAAAAAAGTTATTATTAAAAAAAAAGAGTTATTATTTAAAAAAAAGAGTTATTATTTAAAAAAAATTGAGTTATTATTTAAAAAAAAAAGAGTTATTATTGTAAATGAAAACATACCTCTTTCAATCAAGATGATCGGAACTTGTATCTTTAAAAAAAATAAAGCAGTTGTATTATACTCATAAGATGAGCAGCAGTCATCTTATGAGCCTATAGATAGACAAAGCATTCAAATGACATTGCTTTAGATATCACTGTCAGTCATTTAATTGACACATTTAAGTGCTGGAGTAGAAAAAAATTGGAACTTTACGGTTACTATCAGTACCCCGAACCATGAGTCACTGACAGTGTCAACACTGACATATACGTAACCATGTAATTTACTTTCTATAGTACCTACATCTCGCTCGCACTAATATGTCAGTAAGAGCGAAATGCATAGAATTGCAGATATGTTCATGTTCAACAAATTACATCCGTTTGCATAAAAAATAACCAAAATGATAAAAAACCAAGGTCGGGATAAAGTATTTCAAATGAAAGCAAAAATAAGAATACTGCAGGCCCTCTATTGGTATGTAAATTGTATGCCATGTTATATTTTGGGACATGTAAGTTATGCTTAATGATACATTTGACTAAATAATACTTGGTAAAATGAAACTTGACCAAGTAATTATTTGCTAAACAATAACTTGCCAAAAAAGACTATTGCTAACTGAAAAATTGCGATAAGTTGTTTTGCCAAACATTTTTTTGGGAAATGATAATTTGGGAAACATAGTTTGGGATGTGATACTTTGGGAAACGTTTTTGGCCCATTCATTAGTAAACCAGGTTGAATGCCTTTATGCCCTCTCAATACCAGTGGTAGTGCGTCAAAAATATTCGTCAACAAGCTTTTTTCATGGGCCGCAGGAAACTTCCTCAAATGTCTCAAAAAGTGGCATACCGGTGGGATTGATTTCTATGACCGCTCCGTCACTGTTGCCTCGTAGAACTTGGCCTAGTATACCTACACATGTTTTGTGTGGGTTTGCATTTAAATCGTTCGTTAATACCGGAATAAAGCAATAATTATGCATACTTATATGAGCGCGACTAATCGGCCCAATTTATTCGATACTATAGCTTCTGCCCGCGACTTCGTCAGCGTAGAATTAGTTCTTCAATAGTAAATCCTACCCCCCTGGCCACTTCCTTCAGGGATGAATCATTCATAACCCTTATTTACTTATTTCACTATGGTTCATATAGAGAAATAAATAAACTTAGAGTGTTCACTCCATACGTGGCAAATGCTAGTGCTATTACTATATATACCTATTAATAATAAAATGTATAGAAAATAGCAGGATTATAGGACTTATTACCTATTTCTTAATAACCGTAGGGAAATAAGTAATGGACTAATTCTCTAGCATACAAATATAAACTTAATATTATGAAATAAGTATCTATTATGATTACGAATTATGAATGAATGATGAGTTTTGTTACCGGGACGACAAACTGGACAGCATCCGAATAACACTTTAGGATCGTACTGTAAAAAATCTCCTTTTGCACAATCGCTTTCTTTCAAATCCGATACACAACCCGCGCATTTGGAAGGTTGCGACTGCGACATCGCCGAATTTACCAAACAAATTAGGGAAATGCTTGACAATAACAAACTAAACATGTTTTTCGTTTTCAATGTATCGGAACATACTGAATAATGAACCTGAGCGTATAATTGCAAGCCGATTGAATTATCTTTTATCTCAAGTGCACTGTTTAAGTACCTGACTCGCCTATTATTATAATAATTCGCATAAGGAAACATCGCCGTAGTTTGTGTAGTTTAAATGTTAACATTCTTAAGTATTACTGAACCGCAATTAAAAAGGGATTGAGATAGCTGTCAATCCATATTGATTTAGACGTAAGTGTATGGAAATCTGTTATTTCTATTCCCTTTCTGATCGCGGCATGATAATAGTTTTAGGGGTTGTTTTTGCTTGTATAATATTTTGTTTCGTAATATAATACATACAATAATAAAACGCCAATTATCTCTTATTTGAATAAAGAGTAAAAAACCGTGTTAACTGTGTAGTCATTTCAATAAACAAGAGTGGGGCGTTATCAGATCAGCGCTATCGCCATCCCAAGTTATTATGTAGCGAGCAATCGCGCTAGGTCGTGCGGCGAGCCTTCCGCGCACCTGTACCTACTCGCTTTACTATCGTATCCTCGTGCTGCGTCGTCGCGACGCTTATCAAAATTTTATCTGTTTCGGTTTATACAAACGCGGCCCAGTTGTGACTTCTTACTCCATGATTTCTCACGCGCAACTCTTTATTTTCAGATTGGATTAAAACGAGCGTATACGGCTAGCATGGAGGACTGCAGGAAGAGACATCAGACAGGCACTAAAGTTTCGAAAATTGCCCACTTATTTCAAGGTATGCCGTCGAGGGACGAGGAAGACATGCGCGGCGCCGAGATGACGGTCGTCCGGACCGAGAGCCATCTGTCGCGGTTCAATACCGCGCGAGCTCTTTTTGAAAAACTGGGCGAAGAGAATCGCGGCTTTCGCATCGAGAAATCGCCATCGGCCGCAGCTAGTTTTGCTGGCACGCGCGGCGGTGCACCCTCAGTGCCCTCTCGCTCACGCTCCAGTTCCGCGGGCTCCGTCAGCCCGCCGCGGCGCACCATCACGCCTTCGCCCGGCGCGCCTCCCGCCCTCAACGGCGACCGCCTCGCCAACGGCTCCTCGCAGCCCGCACCCCCGCCGAAACCGGCCAAGCCCAGCGTTTTGCCAAAACCGGAGAAACCTGATAGGCGATTCAATAAAGAACTTATAGAGAAACAAAGAAACTGGACTTCTCATTTTAGTAAACCGCGTCCGTCGTCGCGGTATGAGACACATGAACCTAGTGCGCGAGTGGACTCTAAATATCCTAGTGGTGTACCGGAAACAAAGTCACCGGAAGTTGTCGAAAGAAGTGCTATTCCCTCTCGTGTATACTCGCCCCCTCTATCGCCATGCACCGGGGACTCTCAAGCGCAGCGTCCTACAACTCTCCCTTCTAGTTTAGTTCATAGAGGTGCGTCAGGTGTGAAATCTCCTAGTCCGGTGAAAACGATTGCGCCCGTGTCGCCATCTACTATATCCAATAATTTAATGTCTCCCACCTTTAGATCAGATGTAAGAAGTGATAATTTAAGTTCTTCCTCTAAAGAAAGTGTTGACGCTGGTTCTCAGCAAATAGGTTCGTCTGAAATTGTTCATCCTAAAACTCGGTCGACGCGAACTTCACTATCTGCCAGTGATGAGGCTATCGCGGAGAAGGATTCCGCGTCAGACAGAAGTCCTAGTTTGCAATCTTCTGATTCGTCATCGAGGTCCGCCGAGAGATCGTCCCACTCGCCTTCGAAATCCGCCGAGAGATCATCCCATTCAACCGTCTCTCCGTCTGCAAGCCCTGCCGCAGTGGCCCCGGCTTATTCTCCTAGGTATCCAAAATCGCCCCCTTCACCACCCATTCGATCTCCGAAATCACCTCCTCCATTACCACACGAAAAAGCTAAAATCACAGCGAGTGATCTAACAGAAAATCCAGTATCCGAAGAAAGAGAAGAATTTAAACAGGAAGATAGAACTGATGGAGAAGTTCCTGATATATTATCACGAGCGCCCCCTTTGCCCAGCCCTAGATTACCGGTTTCACCTTCCGCTCAAGAAGACGATGAAAAGTTAAAGTATGAAAGAGACTCGACCGCTCCACAAAGTCCGGAACCCTACGATAATGTAGCAGATTCACCAAAGTTACTTAATAAAAGCGTGGACGAGGATGGTTACGAGCACATAGAGTACAGGGACGAGAAGAGCAACCGGCGCTCGTCGACGCCGGAGTCGCCGGCGGGCGCTCCCCCCGCGAGCGCGCCGCGCTCCCCGCTGGCATCGCCGCTCGCCTCGCCGGTGCATCGGGAGTACTCCTCGCCCACCGTGTTGTCATCACCCGTACCTCGTGAGTGCTCTTTTATTTCGTAATAATAGGAATGGTTAATAATAGTTCTGGCAAAAGAAACCTCTTGTCTCCTCCCCTTGCTTTTACGAATTATGAAGGTATAATTATGTATAAAACGAAAAGAATTTGGTAAATGAATTCCAATCATACTCGTAAAGTCGGTTACCTATTCTCTTTAGCAGCTTGACATACAGAAATACCGAGTTTCGATCCTGTAGGACCTTCAGCTTCGTGGGCAATTTAGGAGAGTAACCGATACACTGATAGTAACGACTAGGAGGTATGGAAGCCGTTTTATAATGATATAGAAAGTATTAGGAAGTTATTTCAATATGTGCCTACATAATTTTTGTAGGTAATTTTAGTATTGATTTGAGATCTAAGATCAAGTTAAAAGTTTTCAGCGTCGTGGGAAGTAAATATCCTTTCTCAGTAGTTAGTAGTAGTTCCGTAGGCGGCGATTGATGTACGTTTGGCGGTCTCGTGCTCCGTGGGTTCAATGTAATATTGAGGAAGTCAAGGTATTTGAGTCGTTCGAGTCGATCCCGATTTAGATGCTCCGGCGCCGCCTCCGCCGCGACGCGTCGCAGTTACCCGAGCGACGTCGGTCTGCGCGCTCCCATTCGATCGTTCCCTTCACGTCTTGCACTGGAACATCCGTTTTCCAATGCATTGTCTTATCTAGACCACCCTATTGCACTTACTGTGATTGTGACTTTGTGACAACATGTTTATAACTTTGACTGTTCTTACTCGTACATATAAACATTGTGATTGTTAAATAAACATCAAAATAAACTTGCGATTTCGTTGAAACTTTATTGTTATCGATATAATAAAGCATTTCGCCTTCAACGCGGTTTTGACTTGGTATTCAGTTTACGATAAAGTTGCCCAGGGAGTTCGCAGAAGCTTTAAAAGTTTTTATTGATTCCGTAGTCGTAAGTTCGCAACACAGACTCTGTTTTTGCTCGGCTCATTCGCGCCGCCTTGCCAGGAAACGCTTCGAGCCCATCTTAATATTACATTCATTGAGCAACGTCTCGGACGGTGCGCTAAATATTAACTACACACATTACATTTCTCCTTTTTTATTCAACGCGCTCCAAGATAAGTTATTGTTGTTGTTTGATTGCCTCTTCGCTTAATATTTAAGTAGATCTGTTATTAACTAACTAATACTAGTTACATACATATAATTAACTGATTGATATGCTAGAAGTATGAACTTAGTACCTACTCTAGATAATTGTAGAAAAAGATGCACAATACGTAGGTTGCCCTGAAAGTTTCGGGAATTGGAAAAAATACGCGTTTAAATGAAATAAAAGTACTTTTATTGTTTTTCAAAGTATTCTCCTTTGTGTTTAATGCACTTTTTCATTCTCTGAAACCAGTTTTCAAAACAGTTATTGAACTCTGAACTGGGGGTTGACGAAATGGCCATTTTATAAGCGTGGACTGCTTCTTCCGCGGTCTGAAAACGCTGACCACGCAACCGATTCTTTATTTTCGGGAAAGTAAAAAAATCGTTGGGACTTAGGTCGGGGCTGTACGGAGGATGGTCCAGTAATTCGACTTTTTCGCCCTTCAGATAGTCGTTTGTTTTCTGAGCAGTATGAGGGCTGGCATTATCATGGTGTAGTATAATACGGCGATTAGGGTTATTTTTTCGCAGTTCAGCAAAAACAATCGGTAAACAAACGCCTATATACCAATCGGCATTGACAGTTCTTCGATCTTCAAGAGCAATAGTCGCCACGTGACCCGATTTGGAGACAAACGTGGCTACCATTTTTTTGATCGTGCTGCGAGAACGAACAACTTTTGTTGGCTTCGGCTCGTCTTCGTAAACCCATACTCGAGATTGGTTTTTGGATTCAGGCTCATATGCGTAAATCCATGACTCGTCACCTGACACAATACTAAAAACGGCAGTTGAGCTTCCTCCATTAAATCTTTTTAGGGTTTTGTGGCACCAATTGACACGGACCGTTTTCTGCTCGTCAGATAACAAGTGAGGAATCCACCGGGAAAACAACTTCCGCACGCCCAACTCTTGCTGTAAAATAACTTGTACCTGACTCATTCCAATGCCTAAAGTCTCCTGAATTTCCCGATATGTAACATGCCTATCTTCTTTTATCAGTTGGCGAACAACATCGATGTTTTGATCGGTAACGGCAGTTTTCGGTCGACCCTCACGTACGTCATCCGCAAGAGACACACGGCCACGTTGAAATTCCGAATACCACCTGTATATTGTCGTCTTCGAAGGTGCTTCACTACTAAAAGCAATAGTCAATCGGTCTCCACATTGTTGTTGTGTTAATCCACTTTTAAAGTCATAATAAATCATTGCTCTAAAACTTTCGCGGGACAGCTCCATTTTCACCAGCGACTCAACGACTTTAAAAAACAATTGAAAATAGAACATTGTTTTTTTTTTCTAAGTGGCCAGTGTTTTCGAATAATGAGACTATGCTTGTAACAAAGAGGTATAACACATGTCAAATATACGTTCCTAAGTATGCAATTCCCGAAACTTTCAGGGCAACCTACGTATGCACATGTGTATGTAGTTGTGAATCGAGCAAAAACTGAGCATGGGGCCACTTTGATACTAAATAGTTATTTATTTACTAGATACCTACTTAATATTTGAACTTAAGTCTTAAAAGTCATTTATTTTAAGATAACGCGCCAAGAATATTTATTAGGTATATGTCTCGTACTCAGACACTTTATTTCCCGAAACTCATTGAAAATAAATCTTATCCAATTTGAGGCCAGACGCAACCAATTATCTTAGTGACGTCGACACATATAATATATGATTGTTTATATATAAAACAGCTAGTCTCGTCGTCGTTGGGTACATTATGTCATTTTAATGTTGCCATTTCTTTGACCCCTGTATGTTTGCCAACTTTATTCGTCCTTTAGTAGTATCGCGGTTCGGTCGGTTTTTCTGTGACGGACCGTCACTGACGGTTGCCAAAGCTTGTGCTTATCTGAATCGGTGTTTGTTTACAAACCTGGGCGCTCCCGGTGTCCAATAACAGCAGCTCGTAAACTGCACGTTACTCGTCGTTAAGATCTTTTATTGTTCTCTTTGTCGTAATCTTCACCAACGTTTACTTTTCAAACATCAGACATGGAACTTTTACAGGAATGCAGAATTTCTTTAATTAGATCTATCTCTATCATTTCCTTCACGATGGGCTCTAATAAAGCGAGCGAAGGACACGAAACTTCCACCCGCGGATGAGTTTTCGAGTATTAGTGCAGCGACTTAGCCAAAATACGGCGTTTAGAGTTGAAAGTGCGCGTGAGTGTGCACGGCTTGGCTAGAGACCGCAAGACATGGCGCAGTGATGTTGCGGGCGGCGCGCGCGCTCGTCGCATGCGCCTCAATATGCGCCTATGCGGCTGCTGCCTCGGTTAGTCCTTCCATCTCAACTGCTTCTACTACTATGCAGCCTAACACTTCATTACAACCTAAATGTTCCTCGCTCTTCAGCTTACTGCTCTGTTCTTCAAATACTTTTGAATACGTTTCAGTTGAACTAACGTATGCAAGCAAATTACCTCAGGGACTGTTTGCAATGTATTAACCTAATTGCATTGTCTACTAAGTTGCTTGACTAAACACGCTAAGAACTGGTCATATTACTATTCATAATATCTTATACGTGCTTACGTGCACACTGAGACCTGAGACCATAATTTTGACTAATGTTTAACATAGAAAATTGGAATATTATATATATAGGTACCTAGATTATGCTAAGGATAGGCATTTTAAAAGCAGTTTTCCATTTTCGATTGTATTAATCATAAAATATGGTAATTGGCATACCCGTGTCCTTGAGTCGGATTACTCGGAATATGGTGTTCCTTTAATATAGGTAGAAGCAGTGGGCGGCAGCCTCTCTAAAAGTTGTTGCATTTTATGCTGAGACGATCTTGTCTTGTAACCTTTTAAGGAACTTTTTTAAACTTGTCTTGTTTAACTTAAGGCATAATAATCATGTTGACAATTCGATAGGTACCTACTGACGTTTCTTGAATTTATTTAACGGTCTTGAAAGTATACGAACGTATGGAACGATCCCATAAGTGAAAAACGTAAATACAAATACAAATAATTTATTGAGAAAAGTATAGTACAGTGGTTGCTCTTAAAGACTAATAATTTATAAAGACAAGTGATTTACAAATGCCTGAACTAGGATTCCCTGTGTTTCAGGCAGCAAAGGGCAATATTAATTATTTATTACTTATTCACTTAATTATAAACTATAGGTATGGTACACAATATAAGTCTTATTACCTAAACAAAAAGTGGGTAAATATAAATAAATATACATACCTAATAAGTTATCGTATATACTGAGATATCAAAGAGGCGCGCATCGTCGATAATGATGCGCGCGGGTCGAGGAAAATAAAAACCAATATCTAATTGTTCACGCTCAGTTATGAAGATATCGAGGACGATATCTCAGGAGAGTGTTTCCGTATGTGTATGACATTTTATTTATGCAGTAGCTCGGCGGCGGCGCGAACCTAGTTTCTAATAACGTTCCAGCTGAATGTAGCCAGTTTAATTAGTAAATTGATCATGAGCATGAGCTCTCGCTGTCTCGTCGGCGACGGCTCGCGTGCCGGCTTATCGCTACCTTGCTTTCGCAAACTCGTATCTCGCTCGATTGTTTAATCACAAACGCGACCTTGCTGTGTGCAACATAAAGTTTGCATTAAGAACTAATGGTAATCCATGATATGAGACTAAGTTAACAGGCGCTGCTATAAACCACTCTGTTTTATTTGTTCATCTCCTTGCATGTTAATTTACTTCTATAAAATATCATCATTCCACTTCGTTGGCTACAATGCTCTTATTGTGTCGTCTTGTTGCGTACGTTTAGCATCCGTGTGAAGGCTGAATGGCCATTTGATAGAATAATTAAACACATAACAACGACTATTAACATTAATCTTATACCTATTACAAAATAAAGTTATCTCATCAGTCTCTAAATTAAATTGAACTCGGAATTAAACATGTGGGAATCTCCCATTGTACAGTAAAGTTATCGTACCGTGAAATACGAGATAAAATCATGTTATATCTTGCCTAGCTAGAGTGACGCGATGACCAGATTTTATGAAGGCGGAAAGAACCATTGTATCCACACATTGGGCCAACCACGTATTTTTTATGGAAGATCCAAATCTACAGGCGAACAGATGTCCCACGTTTATTCAGCATTGGCGGGTTCCTAGTCAATATGAATGAACTGTGTTCGGTGTGCCGTTTACTAGCGCCGTAGTTTGTTTTGGCTGCGACCTAGTTTCTATCGGATAGGTATACTCGTTATACGTACCTGCGCGAGCACCTGCGATCTGCGGAGCGGTAAAAATAGTTTCATTTCCTGAGAGAATTTATACTTCCCAACCTAAATGTATGTAGCCCGAAAATACAGACCTATTTCTATACGACGCGAAGGTTAATTAATTTTCTTTCGCTTGCTGTGCCTATTAAATTATTGTCGATAACAGTGATGGATTACTTAGGTTAGGTTAGTTAGGCAGATAAGCATCTATAGGTATACATATATATCTCTATGGATTATTTAGGAAGGTACATTTTTAGTTTTATTTATTAGTTCTTAACAATGAGATCTGATTTGACTTCTTATCTTAACTGTACCTGTAAGTAGGTACAATGATTGCCAGAATTTTTCCAGTTTATTTAAAAATATGAATAAGAATACAAGTCAAGTCAAAATATACTTTATTCATGTAGGCCTAGCAACAAGCACTTAAGCAATAACATAAAGGTCACATATATCATTAGATCCAATTAGATTATACAACAAGTGAAATGCTTACCATATATTTATGTTTTTAATTAAAACAATAATATTGCTTTGCTAATCCGCGATGTGTTTTTAATCTGATTGCTGATATAAATAGTCTTATAATGAAGATTGCCTATAGTTACAGATCCTCATAGCTATGCTGAATGACATGAAGTCAAAGCTCATAGTCGCAAAATGTTATTGTGTTTGTAACTGTGAGTACTGGGTTGAAAGTGTTAATAGTACATTATTGTCGAGGCTCGGAAGTAGCTACTTGCTGGCTGAGGATTCGTTTTAAACGGACGACCTTGGGAGTCCGTTTAATTGAATCCGAAGCCAGCAAGTAGCCTTCCAGCCGAGTCATATATAGTGCTTTTCTCAAAAATGGTGCAAGAAATATAAATTATTTACCGGAGCAACGGTCTAATTATCACAGAAAAAAGTAAAACCATTGAAAATATTTGCTTTGCCGCCTTTAAAAAAAAGTGAATTTTTCTACTGAATAAACGCCAACCTATTTGAGACACTTAAATAGTTGCGGTACCAACATTATAATAATAAGTGCTGATCATCTGTTTGGCTGTTTAATTGGACCTAGGCCTTCATTTGATACGGCCATTTGAACTTTTAAAAAGTTTGGAACTCGTTAAATAATGGAATTTGTATGCAACAAGTCCCGATATCGAGACTGCAATGTTTTTAACTTTTTAATTTTTTGACTGACCATAAACTACGCACTTCGCGACCAATTTTTTAACCGGGAACGTCGACTTTGCCGTCCATTTTTGAGAAAAATATGCTGCTGGTGCATTCCACTTTGTAGTTACCTACATCTTTAGAATAAGTTTGTTATCCATACTGCCATGAACTACAACATAGTTATTATCTGTAACAGCGGTCGGAGATCGCAAGTCATCGGAGGCGGAGGAAAGCGTGCGGCGCGGCGGGTCGCGCGCGTCCAGCGTGTCCGACGAGGGCGGGTTCAACGAGCCCTCACCGGAGGTGGTGGCGCGCCTGCGCCCCGCCGACTACCGCGACCCGGCCGCGCCCGCGCCCGCGCCGCTCACCAGCGACCACCGCGACGCCGAGCGCGCGCGCTCCGACCCCGACACGCTGTCCGTGCTGCAGCAGGTAATATCTACCACATCACTCCTGTACCTATACCCAACCGAACATTGGGTGAATGGGACATTGGGCCAGCGCGCACGCTCAATGATGCAGACCGACATTGATATGAATTTCTGATGTATGGCGGCCGTCGTCAGCATCAAAGGCGGTGAAAGGGCCATTGAGTATCTGAAAAGTGACAACCTCAACCGAATAATATTTACTTTAAATCTAGTAACTATAATGCCATATGACAAATAAATAGGCGGTCGGGCTTTAATGTGTTACTAATTTCTAGTTCTAATAGTTTTCAAGCAGCCGAGAGCTAACTTGGCTTACCAACCTAACTTTGGAAAATAACTTGGATTAAATTCCTTATGCATTACAATAAAATAAAAAAACTGTTTATTTTCAATCAAGAGGTTAGTTGTACAGTCAATCTCAGTTACAATCTCTATATTTGGAGATTATTTAAACTAAGCTTAGCCTTATATGTGAACTTATATTGTTTTGTTACAGTTAGTTAGTGCTTACATGTTAATACTAGTTATATCTTACATTAATTCATGTTAATCAGTGCTTTCTTAAGTGTACTCTTTGCTTTATCAGGATATTTTTCTAAAGTTTCTACTACTTGTTTGTAATATGTATACATATATTTTTCTTTAATACTTTTCAGGATTCGGGTGTAGTAGTGAGTGAAGCTAGTCAAGGCTCCATAGAGGTGCTCGACAAATCGACCACTAGCCAATGGAGCGTATCGGAAGCGGAGCCGTCTGGCGACCGCGTCGCTGAGACGGGCGCGGAAGCAGACGGCCGATGGGACGACCCCGACGCGGCCAAGCAGCCCGACAGTATGACGCCCGACGAGGCTGAAATCTTGCTTAGCTCTAGGTAAATTGACATTCACTTTACGCACTTTTGGATGTCGTAGTCATTTCGATAGTTCTTGCACAATATAGCTATCTTAAATTAAGCCTATATACATAAATAAAGTATGGCTGACGAAACATGAAATACAAAATACAATGAATTACTTACACGGCAATATTATTACGTGGTTATGCAATTTATGCATCCATTTTATCAACCGCCTTGGGGCATATAGAATCAGGAATCTGCAACTCGATCAATAAAATATGTGACATGGCGCTCATGTTTGCTGTCATTTCATTGTCAAACTTAGTGTAATAATGTAATAATGTGTGTAAACTTTAAGACACATAACTTTACATTTAAAAAAAAGTCTGGCCGACAACATTTTTGCCATGCCTAGAAAAAACGTCCCGTATTCCCCGGCGCTATCCCGGATCATAAGTGGCACCGCCTGGATGCACCATTGACGAAAGGGTTTGCATACGGGTCCGTTTCAGCCGTTATCGAGCGGGCTCGACACGCTTCACGCGAATAACGGAATGCATACACCAACAGTTTCCAACTTCGTCCGTCACACTTCATTACTCATTCACGTGCACCACACGATCAATCATTATGTAACACCTTTTTACACGCCAGTAGCGGGGTTTTTTTTGTAAGCTAAAAAGTCGTGGATAAATTGTATGTAATTGTTATTAGGTGCAGATAGATCTCAGTATATGTATTTTCAACACCTGTTCTAAAAGCATATTATTATTAATGATCATTGTTTATTACTGCGATGCTACATTACAAGATTTACAAATTCAAACTTTCTAAAGAAATTATGCTGACGCGGCATTTACCCCAAATGGTAGCAAAATTGTTTCGCTACCATTTTGCCGATAATTTGTGACGTTTTCAACCAAAAAGTACCACATTGTCGATTGTCGATAAGGTTGATTTCATATTGAACAATAAATACCCTTTTGATTGAGAATGGCACATTTATAGGCACGTCATACATTACAAGAGAGTTCTCTAGAATAGAATGATGTAGGAAGTCACCTTAGTCACCATACCGATGGTTGACCGTTCAACAAAATTTTGTTACAAGCAAAGGCTCAAGTCTGTCTGCACTTTAAAACAATGTATGTTTCTATTTATAATAATTCTTGATATATAGCACCACTGTATTATTTACTGAAAATGTCGACCGCTGCAATTCTCTATCTTTGCATGATGGCACTTTTCAGTTTCACTCTTTCTTATACTCCTTGCAATATGAATTGTGCTAATGTATTTTCATATTTATAATTTGTAACACTGTTTAATGTTTATATTTCCTTGATACAAAATTATATTTCGGGTGTTTCTGTTTTGCACTATTGAAATGTTGACGAACCCTCGATTCGTTTTTGTACCTACCTATGTAAAAGCTCTACGTTAAAAAAAACATTAGGATTCTTAGGATTCCTCCGAATTATACATGGTATAATAATATACTCCGCCTGGTACTCTCTTCCGAGATTCGCGAATGACCTAACTGTCACTTGCCTACGTCATCATGCTGTTTACAGGTTCTCAAACTTTAAAAAGTGGGAGAATTTTAACCAACGGTGAAAATTATTTTAACGGCATTAATTTTAAGTTATTCATGTAGAAACATAGTAAAATAAAACAAATCTATACTGCACTTTTCACTCCTACTCTTACAGTTCCGAATAGAGCAGCCAACCATTTTCGTAACAAAACATTAATTACCAAGCTTACGACGTGAAAAGTTTGGAAAACAGTGCGACTGCTGACACTGAGCGAGAAGGAAATAACAATTAACACGCGTTCGACAAGGACGGTCGGTCAGGGACAAAATGGCGGATTGTCAAATGTGACAGCGCTATCCTGTATTGCCAGTAGTGTAAACAGAATTACCCGAACGTCTGAAATTTCTTTCGTGAATCGGAAGATATTGCTAACGAATAATTAAAAATGACGTAAAATTTAAGATAAAATACATATAAATGAAAATTATTAAATCATAAAGAAATAAATTAACTTATTAACCATAGATATAATGTACCCATGTAACATGTTATGTTGAAATAAAGTGGCAATGTTATTGTGACGTAGGCAAGTGACACTCTGGGAAGAGAAGACCATGTTTTATTAGACCATGGAATTATAGAATACTGAGAGTAACTCCGAATTATAGAACGCTGCGTTTATCGCATAAACCCATAAAACAACTGCGCGCTTTAGTTTTTGTAAACCGGTATAATTTGACGGCACTGTTTTTCAGCTTTCATAATATCGACAGTAGGACTTGTTATTTTAGTATCAGGGAAATAAAAACAGAGATAGGATGGAGTTGTCCTGTCGATCGGTACGACGGTACTATTTTGTATATCTTCGCGTCTGATGTAGCGTGATATGCTTGAGTAATTAAATGTTGTATTTTTATTATTTGCATGCTGCCTGTGCGCACAACGCTTCTATTGCCTGATCAAATTCGCAGTATTCTGGAGAAAAAACTTAGGTAAGCGTGCCGTATTTGTATTGTTTTATTTCCTTCTCTATTTCTTATAGAATTATGTGCCTTCTTACTTGAAGTCTGATAGTTTTTTTAAGTTTAGTGCATTCCAATTACCCTTTTCTGATGGAAAGGTTATGTTATGCATATAAAGCATGGACCTTTCTTTGATGGAAAGCCACAATTTGTTGGAGAGATCGATGCAAGTTATTTTAGGCAACTACAACGTTGCGTACGAGGTCGTGTGAATGAAATTCATTCATAAAGTGGCCATGCAATTTTGTAGCTCGGCGTGGAATAATAGAGCTTTGAAGTCGAAGCAAAAATTATGCCACGGAAAAGACAATTTTGCTAGATGACATATTGCACATGACGCCATTTATTGTCTAAGATGATGTATGACACCGTAAAATTGTGAACCTGTTAGTTTACAATCTAACGTAGGTTAGGTTAGGCTAATAGCTGTGTACGTTTGTATACATATCACCCTACCCTACGATGTTGTTTGTGTATCTACCTTACGATTTAATCCGTTTTTCTGGACGAGATATAATCCTAAGGCGTCACATTGGATGCGGATCCTTAGCCTCGCCATAGAGAAATATAGTAAGACAAGAGTGCTCACTCCATACATCAGTTCAGACTATTAATTTCAGTGTCTACATCTAGCATCGAGTAGCGGAACTATCAGTACTGCCACTTGACAATAGATGTAGCACCGACCGGAAAGTCTTATCTCAACAGCATAAGACTTTTCGGTCGGTGCTACATCTATTGTCAAGTAGAGTAGCAGTACTGATAGTTCCGCTACTCGATGCTAGATGCTAATAGTCTTTTTGGTACTAAAACTGATGTATGGAGTGAGCACTCTATGTATTTTTTAGGGTTCCGTAGCCAAATGGCAAAAAACGGAACCCTTATAGATTCGTCATGTCTGTCTGTCTGTCTGTCCGTCTGTCTGTCCGTCCGTATGTCACAGCCACTTTTCTCCGAAACTATAAGAACTATACTGTTGAAACTTGGTAAGTAGATGTATTCTGTGAACCGCATTAAGATTTTCACACAAAAATAGAAAAAAAACAATAAATTTTTGGGGTTCCCCATACTTCGAACTGAAACTCAAAATTTTTTTTTCATCAAACCCATACGTGTGGGGTATCTATGGATAGGTCTTCAAAAATGATATTGAGGTTTCTAATATCATTTTTTTCTAAACTGAATAGTTTGCGCGAGAGACACTTCCAAAGTGGTAAAATGTGTGTCCCCCCCCCCGTAACTTCTAAAATAACAGAATGATAAAACTAAAAAAAATATATGATGTACATTACCATGTAAACTTCCACCGAAAATTGGTTTGAACGAGATCTAGTAAGTAGTTTTTTTTTTATACGTCATAAATCGCCTAAATACGGAACCCTTCATGGGCGAGTCCGACTCGCACTTGGCCGCTTTTTTTTCTCTATGGCCTCACGCTGCTCCGGTCAGCTATATACCTACGTGCATAGCGCTCTCTCGCCCACATACCGAAGCGGCGTATGGGTCCACATCAGTGTTATAATTGTGTTTACCTTGTGTGACAGACAAGAGGCGCTGCTGTCGGACGAGCAGGCGCAGGAGATCGTGGCGATGCTGTCGCCGCACCCGCCGCAGGACAACGGCGTCTCGCTCAACGACAGCTACCAGTCCGTGCTCTCCTACGAGAGGTAACTCCAATGTGTGACTATACATACATGTTTACTGTTTATGTATGTATGTATGTATATACTTTATTGCACATAGAAATAAAAACACGAGAAACATAGTTACAGAGTAAATTAAATACAACAAAGGCGAACTTATCCCTGTATGGGATCTCTTCCAGTTAACCTTTGAGGAAACGAATAAAACAAAACAGAAGTAACGATGAATGACAAACAAAACAATAGTGTTTAAGGCAGAGGGAACATATTTACCACCTGATTTTGAACTTTATTTCAAAGTGATAGGGCTCAATTTTGTACAATGACACCCTTATGCATTATAAAGGGTTAACTGACCGGTAACAAGCAAGGCTCGGAACCGGTTTTTTCTTCATACATAAAATACCGGTATTATTATTACGTAATAATAATTTTTTGTTCTTTGGCTTATTAATTCATTTTTAATGGGTCAATCTAATCATACGAAGTTGTTACCTAAATAAATGATTCACTCCTACGCAAAGAGCATAAAATAATTCAAAATATTTGGCTATTTTGGGTTTTACAAAAAAACCGGTTCCGAGCCCTGGTAACAAGTTGTTATGGTCAGCTTACGGACTGATTGAATAAAGTAATTTTATGCTTAAAATTTAGCTAGCTGATAATACAAAATTACGCGCAACTTTTTTACTGAACCGCCTGAGATAAGTGGTAGACCTACAGCGCGTGTAACAAATAAGTAATAGGTATCATACTTTCCTAAAAATAGGCAAATTAATGATGAAATGTGATGTCCGGATAGGATACAGTTCTTTGGGACTGCTCAGACGATTATGCTATATAATTATAACTTTGGAAGCCAATACCCCTTTTATGAAGTTGTTAATGTTATTAATCTGTATCAATATATAATTGCAGCATGCAGTCAGTGGACGAGAGCTACGAGTTCGTGTCGCTAGAGGGCGAGGCGGCGCTAGCCGGTGGCGACCGCAAGACCTCCCCGCCGGAGCCCACCGTGTTCGACCACTACCCGCCGCAGTCGCTGCGCGAGCTCGGCGAGGAGAACGGCATACACTACTTCGAGGACGGACACTTTTATACCGAGGTGAGGCATCTACTAAGGTATTGCAGCATGCAGTCAGTGGACGAGAGCTACGAGTTCGTGTCGCTAGAGGGCGAGGCAGCGCTAGCGGGCGGCGACCGCAACACCTCCCCGCCGGAGCCCACCGTGTTCGACCACTACCCGCCGCAGTCGCTGCGCGAGCTCGGCGAGGAGAACGGCATACACTACTTCGAGGACGGACACTTTTATACCGAGGTGAGGCATCTACTAAGGTATTGCAGCATGCAGTCAGTGGACGAGAGCTACGAGTTCGTGTCGCTAGAGGGCGAGGCGGCGCTAGCCGGTGGCGACCGCAAGACCTCCCCGCCGGAGCCCACCGTGTTCGACCACTACCCGCCGCAGTCGCTGCGCGAGCTCGGTGAGGAGAACGGCATACACTACTTCGAGGACGGACACTTTTATACCGAGGTGAGGCATCTACTAAGGTATTGCAGCATGCAGTCAGTGGACGAGAGCTACGAGTTCGTGTCGCTAGAGGGCGAGGCAGCGCTAGCGGGCGGCGACCGCAACACCTCCCCGCCGGAGCCCACCGTGTTCGACCACTACCCGCCGCAGTCGCTGCGCGAGCTCGGCGAGGAGAACGGCATACACTACTTCGAGGACGGACACTTTTATACCGAGGTGAGGCATCTACTAAGGTATTGCAGCATGCAGTCAGTGGACGAGAGCTACGAGTTCGTGTCGCTAGAGGGCGAGGCAGCGCTAGCGGGCGGCGACCGCAACACCTCCCCGCCGGAGCCCACCGTGTTCGACCACTACCCGCCGCAGTCGCTGCGCGAGCTCGGCGAGGAGAACGGCATACACTACTTCGAGGACGGACACTTTTATACCGAGGTGAGGCATCTACTAAGGTATTGCAGCATGCAGTCAGTGGACGAGAGCTACGAGTTCGTGTCGCTAGAGGGCGAGGCAGCGCTAGCGGGCGGCGACCGCAACACCTCCCCGCCGGAGCCCACCGTGTTCGACCACTACCCGCCGCAGTCGCTGCGCGAGCTCGGCGAGGAGAACGGCATACACTACTTCGAGGACGGACACTTTTATACCGAGGTGAGGCATCTACTAAGGTATTGCAGCATGCAGTCAGTGGACGAGAGCTACGAGTTCGTGTCGCTAGAGGGCGAGGCGGCGCTAGCCGGTGGCGACCGCAAGACCTCCCCGCCGGAGCCCACCGTGTTCGACCACTACCCGCCGCAGTCGCTGCGCGAGCTAGGCGAGGAGAACGGCATACACTACTTCGGGGACGGACACTTTTATACCGAGGTGAGGCATCTACTAAAGTATAGATAAGATAAAAGATTTTCATTCGTGACGATCACAAAACATGTACAGACAACAACAGCAAGAAAAGAAGAAATCAATAAGTGTGCATCACGAAATGGACCCAACAGCATAATGCTAGCTTTATAGCTAGCATTAGCCAGCGCTGGTTTTCTGTAGGGATTCGGTGATGCCACGACAGATAACACATAAAGCTACATATTAAAACACTACAGAGATACACAAAAGTATCGATTTTTAACGCAATAGGACCAGAACCAACTTCAATATGGCGCCAACTTTTTTTAAATCAATATGAAGGTGTCCACGGATGATTTTATTATTTCTTTTGCGGTACATATTCATGAAAAGAAATGTACTTTTATGTACTTATGTTTTTAAAAAATGTACTCGCACGGTTTTGGCATAGCGACATACAGGTCGTGGTCGTGCTGAGTAGATACTCCCTGGCACGACCACACTATATTTATGGTTAATTTAATGGTCAAATTAATACAAAACAAATGTACTCAAATTGTACTATCTACAAGCACATCAAAATGTGACAGTGGTACTGCAAAAATCGCTGTCATGATTAAAAAAGGTGAACCTAAGGGCTGATTTAGACGGCGCGCGTACTCGCATGCGACTTTCATTACATTGCGGGTTTTGATCGGCTGGTTGAAATGCACGTAACCAACAGTTCCCAATGTAACTAAAATCGCATGAGAGTTCGCGCGCGCGTGATGTCTAATTGTGGGATTTTTAAAGGGACCTTATTGTCAATGGCGTTTACGCCGCACGCGACGCGCAGCGTTGTATTTGTATAGGAGCATCGTTTATAATCATCCGTGGACGTGATGTCACATATGAAGATGAGACTTCTAGTATCTAAGTACATGTTGGTTCACGAAAGCTGGCATGAATGGAATGAACGATACTTTCATTGTATGAGTGACACCAGTATCGGAATACACCATTTTATTGGTTAATGTGATACACACAGATATTTTCATTTACTCATTCATTCCATTCGTGCCAGCTCTTGTGAATCGACCTGTAGTAATAGTGGTTGGGCTGAGAGTTATTGTAAGTCCCCAAAAGATGACTTTCCTTCGGAGACTTATTTAAGGATAAGGAAACCTTTCAACTTTACAACAATTTTCGGTTTTCTTATTTTTAAGTTGTGAATCTTTCGCCATATATTATACCAGTGTCGTGAATGAAATACTTAATAAATTGCCATATATTTCAGGTGGCTGGTCTTCCGCCTATCGAAGAGGATGAGGACGAATACTACACACCGCCTGTATTCGTTAAGATGAATAGAAAAGTTAAATTCAGGTAAAACACTTTTTTAATTTTGATCTTAACAGTTTTCAAAATCTACTTTACATGTGGTAATATGGCTGGGAATGGCTATTGGTGCAACTCTTTTTTTAATACGAAAATTTAAATTTTTTATTTGATGGGGATGTAAACAGATCTTATCCGACTGACGCTTTTAAGCCACCTTTTCAGGTAGATAGCGTTCCCTTGCGTTCATTCATTAATTCATCATTCATTCAAATTCCAGTACGAACCCGATGCAAGTGTTCTCGACGCACTCGGTGCGCGAGTACGACCGGCGTAACGAGGACGTGGACCCGGTAGCCGCGTCCGCCGAGTACGAGCTCGAGAAGCGGGTCGAGAAGATGCACGTGTTCCCGGTCGACCTGCTCAAGGGGGCCGACGGGCTGGGCCTCTCAATCATTGGTAATTTGAACCTTATCTCTTGTACACACAAGGTTGAAATCGCAACGACGACATTGTCTCCCTCAATCATTAAATAAGATCACAGAATAAATAATAGTACTAAGTACAGAAGACTCACTCTCTAACAAAACGCGTCTATTACGGTCAGCACAGATATATCCGCTAGGTGGCGACAGCGCCACGCGCGGCTTATGGCTTTCCCCAAAATTGGGGCCGGAACGGATGTACTTTTAGCTACCTGTAGCAAAGCGACGAAATCGCGGAGTGACCCACGCCTGCTAAGATTGAGAATGGCTGCAGCGAGGGCGTGTATTTAATTAAAAATGATGTTTACAGGAATGGGTGTCGGCGCCGATGCGGGCTTAGAAAAATTGGGCATATTCGTTAAAACTATCACTGAGAGCGGAGCAGCCGCGCGCGACGGACGCATACAGGTCAACGACCAGATCATCGAGGTCGACGGCAAGAGTCTGGTAACTAACATCACTATTCCGCAATTTACTGCACGACCTGCCGGCCTAGACAAAGTGACAATCGCTATCGCTTCGACAACGAAACGCTTTGTGTCTTTCTATCACTATCATATTAGTGCGATTGTGCAGCGTTTCTATTGCTACGGAGCGTTTGCGATTGGCATGTTGGCTACGCGGCCTGACTGGCGAGCGTTCGGCGGAGCGCAGCGATAGAATCTGTGTAGTGTACACTTGAACATAAGCGCCACCCGACTCGCCCCAATGTCAGCCCCGGTTGAACGTCTGCTGAATTCGGACTTATTTTACCTTTCTGAATCCGAGTTTGAGATTTGGCCACGCGAAATCTTAAAGTGAGATATTATATGATGCTGAAATTGGTCATTTAAAACCTTTGTCCCGTTTATTGACTATTCAAGTTATAGTACGGCACTTCTGAGGTGAACTTTTCGCTTCAAACCGTAATCTTTCAAACAAAGGCCATTGTCTCTATTATCGCAAAAGCGCTTGCTCCCGACTTGGCACGTGCCAGTACAACATTCATATTGAAAAACAACCGGTATCGTCATAGTATTAAGGTTCAAATTTAATGTCACTGATATTCTAGATATTACGTTTTGGTAGTGTAGGACGATAAACCGCCCCGAAGCGATACGGCGCTCATATTATTTTGATACTTAGTGTGGTGTTAAAAATGAAACGCGGTTATTTATTATATTGTTTTATTTAAATTATTAGCTTGCGGTGGTAAATGTAATAATTTACAAAGGTGCAGCTGCAAGCATTGTTATTTTTTCTTATCTTTAAAATAACGATACTGTGAAATTAGCACCTCTGATGTGATGCCGACGCATAGTAACAATAAAAACACTGATAAGGCAAACGTGGAGCTTTGAAGCGTACAGCTTTTCTAACAAAACGTCACGTGTCAACGGTCAGAAGAAAGGTCGGTTATAATATAAGAAAGAAATTGATTATATCTGATTTTTTATGACACGATTTTATCTAGTAGTACGTATAACTGTTTATATACCTACACGGAAAAATTTTGATTATACCTATGTTAAACTTATTAATCTTAAATTTACATTGTTACCTTAGATTTTGTTATATAACAAATATACAACGCTTTATCATAAATAACCGTGTTTCATTTTTAACACCACACTAAGTATCAAAATAATATGAGTGCCGTATCGCTTCGGGGCGGTCTATCGTCCTACACTACCAAAACGTAATATATAGAATATCAGTGACATTAAATTTGAACCTTAATACTATGACGATACCGGTTGTTTTTCAATATGAATGTTGTACTGGCACGTGCCAAGTCGGGAGCAAGCGCTTTTGCGATAATAGAGACAATGGCCTTTGTTTGAAAGATTACGGTTTGAAGCGAAAAGTTCACCTCAGAAGAGCCGTACTATAAGATGTAACATTGTCCTCTTTCCGATACTATCTGTTGAAGTAGATTGTGTTTTATAACCTATACATAAACATTTTTGGTAAAGAAACTATAGTAAATTTTTTTGGTAATCGATTTATAGGTAGGTGTCACTCAAGCCTACGCCGCGTCAGTGCTACGAAATACGTCCGGACCAGTGAAGTTCCTCATCGGTCGCGAAAAGGACCCCGAAAACAGCGAAGTGGCCCATCTGATACGGCAGTCTTTGGCAGCCGATAAAGAGAGGGAGGACAGGTATGGGCATATTTTTAGTCGTCATTGGACCTATTTGAATTGGGATTTATCGAATTGCAACAGCGGGGAAGTTAGAGATAATAAAGTTAAACTGCCTAGCAGTGGCGGCGCGCCAGACATATCCATAGGCAAGCCGGGGCTAATTTGGCTTACATATTTCCTTTACAACTCTGCTCAAACGTCCAAAAACAGGCAACCCGATGGGAATCGGCTTTTATGGACGCGCCGCCACAGCTGCCTAGGCTACGTAAGCGGCTATGATGCTTACACGCGGCTCATGTTTATGTAACTGGAGCCAGTAAAGGTGCTTGTGTGATAAATAATTGAAGCAAGTAAACGCGAATGCTTTCTCAATAAATTTTAGATCCGTCGCGTGCTATAGAGTGATAAGGCTGCCTCGTTACTATGTGCGAGACGTGGCATCATTCACGCCGCGGCGCCACGCGCGATATTCACAGGCCGTGTATACCTACGGGCTCATTTAGACGATGTGAGAACTCACATGCGAGTTTCATTACATTACGGGTTTTGATTAGTCAAATGGTGCAATGTAGTGAAACTCGCATGCGAGTTCACGCACCGTCTAAATGAGCCCTAAACAGCTTTAAGGCTCGCATGCTGAACAAGCGCGCTGTGTCGAGTCTCCACGCATGACTCGGCGCGGCGCGACCGCCCCCTGGTCGCGCCGCGCTGAGCCATACGGCCAACATCAATGAAGAACGTTATCCGCCTCTGTCGCTCGAATATGCAAGAGGTATAGATTTCGATGTCGGGGGGGCCCTCAGGTCCGCAGTTTTCATGGGCCGTTTATCTCGGACTTATCGTTTGGCGCGCCGGTCGAATATCTTGATGTGGTTCTCGAGTATTGATGAATGTTTGGTGCTAGAAGTGTCGTTTGTTGTGTCAGGGCGGTGCGCGAGCGCTCGCGGCGGCAGGCGGAGCGCGCGTCGCCGCCGCCCGCGCCCGCCGAGCCGGCCGCGCCCGGCACCGCGATCCCCGAGGTGGCCGAGCTGCGCGCCTTGCTGCACGAGGTACTTTCTACTACTATACTTTAATTTAATACTAAATACAATATACTAGTTTCTGAAAAGAAACGCCATTCTACAAAGGACCACGATAACTATACGCGACCATCTAATTGACCGATTGAAGCGAAGGTCTCCGTTTCGGCATGGGCAGAAACGCTTTGATACGTCCGTTCTCCTCAACAAGGCGCGTTTCTAGCCCGATACTTGTGAAATTTTGTGAGCGAATAAAATAATTATGAATTTTTTTTTGTTGATTCGGTTGATGGATGAACACAGTGATGGGGGTTCCCGAGATCTACGGCTCATAGATAGAATACGTACTCTTTATTGACACAGCTCAGTAATAGATACAATTTGTGGAAAAAAACGATTGTAGAAAAATAGAGGCAGACAAGACAACAGGCGATATTTTATCAGTATTAGAGGAGTCGAGAGGAGCGATCAAAAATGAAATGTTTCGTTAAAAAAAGGTACGAAATCACGCAGTTTCTATTTTGCTAAATTCGTTCGAGAGTTTTTTTGGTCGCTGAAACGTTTTGTTTAGATTATTTAAGCCGTATCCAGACGAGCTGGGCAAATCGACCGATTTGATCCGGAAAATAATTGGCGCCAATCCCATCTAGCGTCCACACGTACACAATTTAATCACCAATTTGCATTCCATAGATACTAACTTCGAAAATTGGCATTTTTGTGTCCGCACTTGCCGATTTGATCGGGGAATGAAATTGGCGTTTGCGTACGCACGGCCTGATTCGATCGGACAATTTAATCAGATTGGCCAAAAATTGTCTCATCTGGACTCCATTTTACGAATTATCAGATTTGCGTTCAATTTCGTGACTTATAATGTTATAATTCCGACCGGAATTTCAGTTACAAGTAGTAATATTGATTAGAGCACTGTTTGTCAGGTGGTGGGCATGGAGGCGGGCGGCGCGCCGGCGGCGGAGGTGGTGTCGCGCGTGCGCGAGTGGTGCGCGGCGCGCGCGCCCAGCGACGCGCTGCGCGACGACCTCGCGCGGGCCGCCGACACCGCGCACCAGGCGCAGCGCAAGTACGACAAGGTCGGACACCTTTATATTATTCTCTCTTAATCGATTATGTAATTAGGTATGTCACTTTATTGCACATAAACAAGTATACACAAAGTAGACGTAACAAAGTACAAGATATAAGTATATGTACAAAGGCGAACATATCCCTAAGTGTAAGGCCTGAGTGGACGCTCGAGTTGGGCGTGCAGCGGGGCGGGGCGTGCGGCGTGCATGTTAAACAAATGCAAACGTATAGGAGCGGCCTTAGTGCACGCTGCTCAAATTACTCCTGACCCCGACGCCACGCTGCACGCCCCGCCGAACGCTCCGCTTCGAGCGTCTACTCAGGCCTTACACTAATAGAGATAAAACGAGAGACACAAACACTAAAAGGTCAAACACAACTAAATATGAACATATGACAATATTAAAAATTTGAACGAATACGCGATAACGTATAATTGAAAAGAGTGATGGTGTTGCAGGCCCGGCGCGCGCTCCGCGAGTGGCGGCGCACTCGCGCCATGGTGCGCGCGCGCGAGGAGTGGTGGAGCAGCAACGCGCGCGACGCGCACCGCGAGTACGCGTGCGCGCTCTCCGTGCTGCACGAGCGCGTCGCGCGGCTCGAGGTGCTGCTGCTGGTGAGCCCGCTACTACTACTACCAATGTTACATTTAGACGATGCAAAAACTGGCATACTGATAGATAGATAGATAGATAAATCGTTTATTTGTTTGCTGCAACAACACACATTTTACAAATAGGTAGGTAGATTACAAACACGACGAAAATCTGGGGGCACGGCAGTGCCCCCGCCAAGTCGAGCGCGAAGCAAACACTGCCGTACCATCCTTTACTGGAACCATTTCGCAGCATTTTCAGGCCCCTATTTGAGAACCTCTGGATAAGACCAGAACTCAGAAATTTACGTCATCCAGTAAGCTATAATCACATACTTAAAATCCAAAATTTCAAGTCTGTAGGTCATTTAGTTCCGAAGTTAAGCGAAAGCAAAGTTTCGCATTTATGACACTCACTCACTCAATCATGATCATCAGAATAGAACTAGTACTTCCCATAAATTCAGAGAGCTGAAATTTGGTACAGAGTTAGGATTTAATGGCCACATAAAGGGAAAACCTAAAAATATTGCAATATCAGTCACGTTTTAAAGATCTAAGAACTGCATAAGTAAGTTTGTAATCCCATATAAATATATGATATTACAAAGTTACTGTTGCAGTTCCTACAAATAGTAGGTAAAGTAAAGGTACACTACGATGTACGATGTGAGTATGAATGAAGATGTGTTATAGTATGGGTATGAGTACCCGAAAAGAAGGACTGCTTACAAAAAGAGATGAGATACTGCTGAGGTACCACAAATTCAATCGATGAACCAAACACCTCCTTCGGTTACGCATACGTTTACGGTGCTACGCGAGCGTTTAAATTCTTGCACCCATCTACTTGAGCCTCACGCAGTGTTGGCCGAAACGTTAATGCAATTGAAAATGTTGGCCATTAACCATTGTAAATTGAACCTTAAACCGTAACGGACGATTACAGTTTACGGTTCAATTTACAATGGTTAATGGCCAACATTTTCAATTGCATTAACGTTTCGGCCAACACTGGCCTCACGCTTACGTCCGATAACGCACTTTTCGCGAATAGCTACTTGCGTGCATATGCACGTGTGTGCGTTTACCTGACGAAGCCTGCGTTGCGGATATAAAAGTATGGTCTCTGAATAAACTAATTATAAAAGTAAAAATTTAATAACGATGAAGTGTGACTCATGCAGACATTACAAGCAAAAACCATTAAATATAGACAATCGTACGGGTTTCACTCGGTTAGGATGCACTACGTAATAGTGCACATGGACATCAGTTAGCGAACCTTTCGACGCACATTCGCTAGACTAGGATACAGTTGTAGTTGCAAATTCGACCTCTTTCGTGTACGCTAACGAATATGATCTTTAACCTGTATTAATTGTAATGTGATCTCTCAGGAAACGCAGAAGAAAGCCGGGCTACCGGTGATGCTGCCGCACGAGCCGTCCGCGCGCCGGGAGACGCCGCCACTACCGCGCCGACCCGACCCCGACCCTCTGCTCATCAACGGTTAGTTTATAGTTTATTTAGCTGCAATGGTGACTTATAGATCTGCAATATAAATTTATAAATTTACAAAAGGTTAATTATAATAATTATAACACATAATTAAAACCCTAAAATAGTGGTGAAGAATATAAGTTACTTATGAATAAGTTACAATAGGTATTATAATTGTTCTTAGTTAACCCTGTTAGGCTATTCTTAATGCATCTTTTGAAATGTTGCTGCAGTGCCAGACAATTACACATGTTTTATAATATTTAACATGACAATCTACCAGTGGCGGCGCGTCCATAAAGGCCGATTCCCACCGGCTTGCCTGTTTTGGACGTTTGAGCAGAGTTGTAAAGGCAATATGTAAGTCAAATTAGTCCCTATGGCTTGCCTATGGATATGTTTGACGCGCCGCCACTGCAATCTACCTACGACGATTAACGTACATGTTGATTCAGACCCCTGGAGCTCGGACAGCGACCTGTCCGACTTGTCGCCCATAGAGGACGAGTACGCCAAGGTGGACAAGTCCGCGCGGCGGGAGCGCGAGGCACGCGAGCGGGAAGCGCCGGACATCGGTGACGTCACCGTCTCCGAACCTGAGGCTAAGGTGAGCCTGGCCGCAACTTAATTTTAGTGTGCAATGTGCAATCGCGCGGTGTCGTATGCGCTTAACCGCCAACTTACAGTTAAAATATCGACGCGCTGATGCGTGGCAACTCCAAGTACGTACTGCGTGCGGCTTGCGTGTATTTTGTAGTCCGATTCGTCGTGAGCGCACAAACGGTGCAATCATTTTAAATATACTCGTATAGTTACGTTAATATTTTCAATACCGCCTGTGCACCAGGTCGTGGACGCTCGGCCTGTGAACAGCGTGGCCCCCACAGTGCAGCCCGCAGTCCCGGCGCCCGTGCCGATCTACGCCACGCCGCCGCACATGACGCCGCCCGCGCACCAAGCCCCGCCCGTCACCGCCGCGGACACCACGTGAGTACAGCCTGTGTCTACGCCCGGCCTGTGAACAGCGTGGCCCCCACAGTGCAGCCCGCAGTCCCGGCGCCCGTGCCGATCTACGCCACGCCGCCGCACATGACGCCGCCCGCGCACCAAGCCCCGCCCGTCACCGCCGCGGACACCACGTGAGTACAGCCTGTGTCTACGCCCGGCCTGTGAACAGCGTGGCCCCCACAGTGCAGCCCGCAGTCCCGGCGCCCGTGCCGATCTACGCCACGCCGCCGCACATGACGCCGCCCGCGCACCAAGCCCCGCCCGTCACCGCCGCGGACACCACGTGAGTACAGCCTGTGTCTACGCCCGGCCTGTGAACAGCGTGGCCCCCACAGTGCAGCCCGCAGTCCCGGCGCCCGTGCCGATCTACGCCACGCCGCCGCACATGACGCCGCCCGCGCACCAAGCCCCGCCCGTCACCGCCGCGGACACCACGTGAGTACAGCCTGTGTCTACGCCCGGCCTGTGAACAGCGTGGCCCCCACAGTGCAGCCCGCAGTCCCGGCGCCCGTGCCGATCTACGCCACGCCGCCGCACATGACGCCGCCCGCGCACCAAGCCCCGCCCGTCACCGCCGCGGACACCACGTGAGTACAGCCTGTGTCTACGCCCGGCCTGTGAACAGCGTGGCCCCCACAGTGCAGCCCGCAGTCCCGGCGCCCGTGCCGATCTACGCCACGCCGCCGCACATGACGCCGCCCGCG
Source organism: Cydia amplana (assembly GCF_948474715.1). NCBI lineage: Eukaryota > Metazoa > Arthropoda > Insecta > Lepidoptera > Tortricidae > Cydia > Cydia amplana. Next base: position 11,648,154 of record NC_086079.1, on the reverse strand, counting down.
CACCAAGCCCCGCCCGTCACCGCCGCGGACACCACGTGAGTACAGCCTGTGTCTACGCCCGGCCTGTGAACAGCGTGGCCCCCACAGTGCAGCCCGCAGTCCCGGCGCCCGTGCCGATCTACGCCACGCCGCCGCACATGACGCCGCCCGCGCACCAAGCCCCGCCCGTCACCGCCGCGGACACCACGTGAGTACAGCCTGTGTCTACGCCCGGCCTGTGAACAGCGTGGCCCCCACAGTGCAGCCCGCAGTCCCGGCGCCCGTGCCGATCTACGCCACGCCGCCGCACATGACGCCGCCCGCGCACCAAGCCCCGCCCGTCACCGCCGCGGACACCACGTGAGTACAGCCTGTGTCTACGCCCGGCCTGTGAACAGCGTGGCCCCCACAGTGCAGCCCGCAGTCCCGGCGCCCGTGCCGATCTACGCCACGCCGCCGCACATGACGCCGCCCGCGCACCAAGCCCCGCCCGTCACCGCCGCGGACACCACGTGAGTACAGCCTGTGTCTACGCCCGGCCTGTGAACAGCGTGGCCCCCACAGTGCAGCCCGCAGTCCCGGCGCCCGTGCCGATCTACGCCACGCCGCCGCACATGACGCCGCCCGCGCACCAAGCCCCGCCCGTCACCGCCGCGGACACCACGTGAGTACAGCCTGTGTCTACGCCCGGCCTGTGAACAGCGTGGCCCCCACAGTGCAGCCCGCAGTCCCGGCGCCCGTGCCGATCTACGCCACGCCGCCGCACATGACGCCGCCCGCGCACCAAGCCCCGCCCGTCACCGCCGCGGACACCACGTGAGTACAGCCTGTGTCTACGCCCGGCCTGTGAACAGCGTGGCCCCCACAGTGCAGCCCGCAGTCCCGGCGCCCGTGCCGATCTACGCCACGCCGCCGCACATGACGCCGCCCGCGCACCAAGCCCCGCCCGTCACCGCCGCGGACACCACGTGAGTACAGCCTGTGTCTACGCCCGGCCTGTGAACAGCGTGGCCCCCACAGTGCAGCCCGCAGTCCCGGCGCCCGTGCCGATCTACGCCACGCCGCCGCACATGACGCCGCCCGCGCACCAAGCCCCGCCCGTCACCGCCGCGGACACCACGTGAGTACAGCCTGTGTCTACGCCCGGCCTGTGAACAGCGTGGCCCCCACAGTGCAGCCCGCAGTCCCGGCGCCCGTGCCGATCTACGCCACGCCGCCGCACATGACGCCGCCCGCGCACCAAGCCCCGCCCGTCACCGCCGCGGACACCACGTGAGTACAGCCTGTGTCTACGCCCGGCCTGTGAACAGCGTGGCCCCCACAGTGCAGCCCGCAGTCCCGGCGCCCGTGCCGATCTACGCCACGCCGCCGCACATGACGCCGCCCGCGCACCAAGCGCCGCCCGTCACCGCCGCGGACACCACGTGAGTACAGCCTGTGTCTACGCCCGGCCTGTGAACAGCGTGGCCCCCACAGTGCAGCCCGCAGTCCCGGCGCCCGTGCCGATCTACGCCACGCCGCCGCACATGACGCCGCCCGCGCACCAAGCCCCGCCCGTCACCGCCGCGGACACCACGTGAGTACAGCCTGTGTCTACGCCCGGCCTGTGAACAGCGTGGCCCCCACAGTGCAGCCCGCAGTCCCGGCGCCCGTGCCGATCTACGCCACGCCGCCGCACATGACGCCGCCCGCGCACCAAGCGCCGCCTGTCACCGCCGCGGACACCACGTGAGTACAGCCTGTGTCTACGCCCGGCCTGTGAACAGCGTGGCCCCCACAGTGCAGCCCGCAGTCCCGGCGCCCGTGCCGATCTACGCCACGCCGCCGCACATGACGCCGCCCGCGCACCAAGCCCCGCCCGTCACCGCCGCGGACACCACGTGAGTACAGCCTGTGTCTACGCCCGGCCTGTGAACAGCGTGGCCCCCACAGTGCAGCCCGCAGTCCCGGCGCCCGTGCCGATCTACGCCACGCCGCCGCACATGACGCCGCCCGCGCACCAAGCGCCGCCCGTCACCGCCGCGGACACCACGTGAGTACAGCCTGTGTCTACGCCCGGCCTGTGAACAGCGTGGCCCCCACAGTGCAGCCCGCAGTCCCGGCGCCCGTGCCGATCTACGCCACGCCGCCGCACATGACGCCGCCCGCGCACCAAGCCCCGCCCGTCACCGCCGCGGACACCACGTGAGTACAGCCTGTGTCTACGCCCGGCCTGTGAACAGCGTGGCCCCCACAGTGCAGCCCGCAGTCCCGGCGCCCGTGCCGATCTACGCCACGCCGCCGCACATGACGCCGCCCGCGCACCAAGCGCCGCCCGTCACCGCCGCGGACACCACGTGAGTACAGCCTGTGTCTACGCCCGGCCTGTGAACAGCGTGGCCCCCACAGTGCAGCCCGCAGTCCCGGCGCCCGTGCCGATCTACGCCACGCCGCCGCACATGACGCCGCCCGCGCACCAAGCCCCGCCCGTCACCGCCGCGGACACCACGTGAGTACAGCCTGTGTCTACGCCCGGCCTGTGGACAGCGTGGCCCCCACAGTGCAGCCCGCAGTCCCGGCGCCCGTGCCGATCTACGCCACGCCGCCGCACATGACGCCGCCCGCGCACCAAGCCCCGCCCGTCACCGCCGCGGACACCACGTGAGTACAGCCTGTGTCTACGCCCGGCCTGTGAACAGCGTGGCCCCCACAGTGCAGCCCGCAGTCCCGGCGCCCGTGCCGATCTACGCCACGCCGCCGCACATGACGCCGCCCGCGCACCAAGCCCCGCCCGTCACCGCCGCGGACACCACGTGAGTACAGCCTGTGTCTACGCCCGGCCTGTGAACAGCGTGGCCCCCACAGTGCAGCCCGCAGTCCCGGCGCCCGTGCCGATCTACGCCACGCCGCCGCACATGACGCCGCCCGCGCACCAAGCCCCGCCCGTCACCGCCGCGGACACCACGTGAGTACAGCCTGTGTCTACGCCCGGCCTGTGAACAGCGTGGCCCCCACAGTGCAGCCCGCAGTCCCGGCGCCCGTGCCGATCTACGCCACGCCGCCGCACATGACGCCGCCCGCGCACCAAGCCCCGCCCGTCACCGCCGCGGACACCACGTGAGTACAGCCTGTGTCTACGCCCGGCCTGTGAACAGCGTGGCCCCCACAGTGCAGCCCGCAGTCCCGGCGCCCGTGCCGATCTACGCCACGCCGCCGCACATGACGCCGCCCGCGCACCAAGCCCCGCCCGTCACCGCCGCGGACACCACGTGAGTACAGCCTGTGTCTACGCCCGGCCTGTGAACAGCGTGGCCCCCACAGTGCAGCCCGCAGTCCCGGCGCCCGTGCCGATCTACGCCACGCCGCCGCACATGACGCCGCCCGCGCACCAAGCCCCGCCCGTCACCGCCGCGGACACCACGTGAGTACAGCCTGTGTCTACGCCCGGCCTGTGAACAGCGTGGCCCCCACAGTGCAGCCCGCAGTCCCGGCGCCCGTGCCGATCTACGCCACGCCGCCGCACATGACGCCGCCCGCGCACCAAGCCCCGCCCGTCACCGCCGCGGACACCACGTGAGTACAGCCTGTGTCTACGCCCGGCCTGTGAACAGCGTGGCCCCCACAGTGCAGCCCGCAGTCCCGGCGCCCGTGCCGATCTACGCCACGCCGCCGCACATGACGCCGCCCGCGCACCAAGCCCCGCCCGTCACCGCCGCGGACACCACGTGAGTACAGCCTGTGTCTACGCCCGGCCTGTGAACAGCGTGGCCCCCACAGTGCAGCCCGCAGTCCCGGCGCCCGTGCCGATCTACGCCACGCCGCCGCACATGACGCCGCCCGCGCACCAAGCCCCGCCCGTCACCGCCGCGGACACCACGTGAGTACAGCCTGTGTCTACGCCCGGCCTGTGAACAGCGTGGCCCCCACAGTGCAGCCCGCAGTCCCGGCGCCCGTGCCGATCTACGCCACGCCGCCGCACATGACGCCGCCCGCGCACCAAGCCCCGCCCGTCACCGCCGCGGACACCACGTGAGTACAGCCTGTGTCTACGCCCGGCCTGTGAACAGCGTGGCCCCCACAGTGCAGCCCGCAGTCCCGGCGCCCGTGCCGATCTACGCCACGCCGCCGCACATGGCGCCGCCCGCGCACCAAGCCCCGCCCGTCACCGCCGCGGACACCACGTGAGTACAGCCTGTGTCTACGCCCGGCCTGTGAACAGCGTGGCCCCCACAGTGCAGCCCGCAGTCCCGGCGCCCGTGCCGATCTACGCCACGCCGCCGCACATGACGCCGCCCGCGCACCAAGCCCCGCCCGTCACCGCCGCGGACACCACGTGAGTACAGCCTGTGTCTACGCCCGGCCTGTGAACAGCGTGGCCCCCACAGTGCAGCCCGCAGTCCCGGCGCCCGTGCCGATCTACGCCACGCCGCCGCACATGACGCCGCCCGCGCACCAAGCCCCGCCCGTCACCGCCGCGGACACCACGTGAGTACAAACTGTGCTGACACGTGCACTCCACATATTTATGACGCTGCCGGCCTACGTGGCTCCGCCCCACGTCAGATGGAATTGATGACATCTTTGCGCTGTATTCATCGTTCAGTGTCTGTATTACTTAGGCGTAAATTCTCCGCTTAGGGTTTAAGAGCTGCACTTCGTTTAAGCCATCTCAGTTGTCGCTGGATTTTTGTCGTGTTTAGTTATTATTCAATATTAGATCAGGTGATTATCGGATATCAAGATTTTTCTTAAAAAGTTGAAATTTGTTGCTATTTTCCCCGCCCAGCTACTGCTAGCGTGTGATCCAATTTTGATTATGAAATTAGATAATACATTTTAAAAAAATACCCGCAAGACTGTCCCACTGTGCAAAGCCACCGCTTCCACTCTTTCTCTTCATTTGGTCCTATCTAGGCGGCGGCGGACGGGAAGTTCGCCACTGTTTTATTGCAAAAAGCCACACACATACATTTCTTAGCATTAGCTTAGTGGGAGTCCCACCTTGTTCGCCTGTGTTTCAATAGCGAAAAACATTCGCGTCCTTAAAGCAAACCTGGAAACACGATAATAATAAAGGCGTATGTTTGCAGCGCGCCCACAGCAGCTGCGCCGACAGCGGTGGCGACGGTCGGCGCGTCGCTGGAGTTGGACGCGGCCGTGCCGCGCGGCGGGCCGCTGCTGGACACGTCGGCGCACCGCGCGCGCACCGACCTGGCGCGCCACCGCCACCACGCGCCGCACTCGCCGCACTCGCTCAGCAACGCCAGCTCCGTCAGTATACACACACACACACGCACGTACACGCTCCCGAGGAACACGGCACGCACGCTCAACGCTCACGCCGACCGTCACTTGTTTTGACCCACGTATGGCAGTCGGCGTCGAGCGTGCAACAGCAGCAGGCGGTGCAGCGCGTGAGTGGACGCGGCCGTGCCAAGTTCCGGGCCATTACTATAGCATATACGTTGGCACACCGCGCGCCGCACCCGCACATACTCTTGAGACCAATCAAAACTGGTCGTTTATAAATAAAGACAAAGAGTGTGCTTTTCTATTGCCATTATAACAACAAAAATCGGAAAATTAATCGATTTAAACCATCCAAGAGACATCATTTTTTGTCTGGAACTGTAAAATATAAATTTACAGTACATATGGGGCTGCTTTTCCGCACTAGTGCGTAAAATAGCACTTTTCGTGCGTATGTCGAAACTTTAAAGTGCCATATGTACTGTAAAACGTTGTTCGATACACGTGCGAATAGGTAATTCGAAACGAGTGGCGATAAATTAAAACACGACCGAAGGGTTCCTCTTTTATGCACTTGTATCGAAAATAACTATTTCAATATTCTTTTGCAGTATGACGGATTAGACGACTCATATAACGACTCCGCGGACGAATCTCTAAGCGAATCCACATCGGGAGCGCCTACACACACAGGAGCACCCTCTGTAAGTAACTTTGTACTTTATCCGCTTTACTTTAAAGTTAATAATCGAATAGCAATTAAACGCATCTTTATTTAACTAGCAGCGAGAGAGGCAAAGCTGTGGCAGCTCTGTGGGGAGTGCGACTGACGACGCGGTGTATTCAAGAGACCACCGGCATCCCCAACTTACAGGTATGTAATAATCTAATAATTGTGTTTCTTGTTTTTGCCCAGAAAGTCCGGGTGCAAAAAGTAAACTTGCAAGCGTGATTTCCTGCTTGCTTTTTTATGTTGTGCTCGTATATTCATATTGTCATTCAAATGATATTACAATCTATAAATAAAACAAACATTTCCGATATGATACCTATACCAACATAACATATAGGTACATACTATGTATAGTACGTTTGAAACGTGTACGTTTGAAAGATTTGCACATGAAAGACGCATGCACACGAAAATAGTGAATGAAAACCCCTGTGTGATTAACGCATCTTCACCATTGCCATAGCATTACCTAACCACATTTTACTGTCGCCACACCATGACTAAACCTTACACATTCGACATACTAAAACGAGATATACATAATACTGTGATTTAAGACGTTCGATATCGTAAATATGAAGCTCTCCGGTATAGAGTCGTATTTACATCATAGTTGTCGATTTCGTTTACATTGATCAGCACACTGGTGATTCCAAGTACATTCTTCCATTCATTTAAGTTGAGTTTATATGAAATTGTAAGTCGGAATGCCTTTCAATAGCTGATTAAATATGCATAAGCAAAGCGCGTCATATCGAGTCTAAAACAAAGCGCCATAGCGTCTACATTGGAAAGTAGGTTCGGTTTAGTGGTAACGCGTAAATAAGGAATGTTCCACATGTCTGTCCTGTCCAAACACATGTCATTTGGTCTATTAATGTTAGGTATACTACATTTCAAATACCAAGGCCCGATTGAACTTGAGACGGTCATTGGGCGTTAACAATAGGATTAGTGATAACAAAAGATACCTGGCTAGACCCTTTTGCTTAAACGCCTTTTAAACAATGCAGATTGCACCGACGCGTGCCAATTTGAAGTGCTCCAAATTAGATAACAAAAGGCGAACATTATGAGCCCCATTGTTAAGTTTCAAGTGCAATCGGGCCTTGGTATTTGAAATGTAGTATACCTACATCTGTTAATCGATGACTCATTTTTCTAAGCGTTTTTGATGTACTTTACCATAAAAAAATTGATAATAATAATTGATTTGTAGATTAGGGAACTATAGGTCTATAAATAAATCAATTTGTAGCTATTAGCTAAGTTGCTCTTGTGTTTATTATAAGACTGTTTCTCAATTAAAAAAAAAAAAAAGTTCCATGACTAAAATGCTCATAAATCGCGTTTGTACGGGACATTCCAACAATTCCTCGGTACGGTCCTAAGTAATCCCGGGTGAAGGTCCGGCCGCGTCGCTGGCGGAGCAGCTGAAGCAGGTGCTGGCGGAGCGCGAGCGGCGGCTCGCCACGGCGGGCCCCGCGCCGCCGCCCGACCCCGTGCAGCTCACCAACGACCTCGTCGACGAGATCCGCCAGGCCGTCAGCGAGGCCAACGCCAGAGGTTTGTGTCCGACGGTTGATACAGCGGTACTCATTAGCTATTTAGTTGCTTGTTTCTTACGAGATCCTTGGTTGTAGAATGTAGATATCTACAGGATGCTGTATATAGTCACAGCTTGTTGAACCTCTTGTATGGCGAGTATAGATCCGTGAAGTAGGTAGGTATTGTATTCTAATTCATTTGAATTAGAGCTCATTGGGGTGATTTTATTTTCATCGGATTTCGATAAAATTTGGTGGATAGATGGAGTTCCTTTTTCTGTACGTACAATATACGCGCAATTTCATAGTACATATGCACTGACTTAATATAAAAGAAATAGACACACAAAGCAGAACAAAAACGTCAAGAAATGTGGATCCCAATGACGTTTCGCACCATTTGCATTGATGATAAAAACGCTTACGTAAATTTTGAGTCAAGATAAATGTTTCGTACAGAAAAGAGCTTAATGTCGTAAGCATTAAGTGTCAAATTTGCAAACATAAGTACCAACACTGTTAAAAAAATTAGTCCGATGGCACTACACGTTACGTATTTACGTCAAACAACGTCAAACGAGAATAATGAACGAATGGAGTCACTTTGGTACACTTTAATATGTATTACTGTACAGGAAAACCAATTGAAGTAATAAATAAAAGAAATATAATTTAATCGGGAGCTCAAATAAAATTAATTCGTGGTTCAAATTCAAACAAATTAAATTTTTAATTCGTAAGTATACGTCTTTAAATACGAATTTCCTTGAAATAAATTCTACTTATTAAATAACTGTGTATTTAAGATCTGCATTTACTCATAGCACGGGTGCACGGGGACATTTAGATACTGATTGGATTTTTTTTTATAAAGCCTACCTATACTTCATAAAAAAAAATCCTGTGGTTGTCACTGTGTTCCGACAGGTTTAGCATTTACAGTTAGTCGATATAAGCCCTTATTGGTGGTGTATATGTCGGAAACAAGGAAATGGGCCGAACACACAAGTGCCGTTTTGCCTTGTTTAAAACTGCATCACCCCTATTTCTTGCTATAATTAAATAGCAGTCCACTTTGCACGTCGCATAGGTTTTCTTGGAAATCTTGAGTTTAAACATAATATTATTTCTTATGAATTCCATATAAAAATATAAAAAAATATTGACCTCACATCGACTCATTAGATTTTTGTTCCTTGACATCCCTTCTTTGGTACTAACAAATTAATTTATTCAAAACCATAAAATTACCACCAGATTACATAAATTATGTAGTGCTATCCAAAGAACTAACCGAAAGAAATACATTCCATCCTTTTTCCTTGTTTTATCATTGTTATTTTTACATATTTTAACGGCACATTTCGTAATTGTTGACAACTTCACATTTGAGCGTTTCAAACAAGACTAAACGAAAAAGTAATGCATGATCTGTTTTGACATCACTTTTGTGGGGCCATTTTTGGCGGCTGATTGGGTATCCAGTTCTTTATACTATATCAATGTACATATGTCCTAAAAAATCTTGCTCTAAGTTACGAAAACTTAACGAAAAATTACATAATTTTTTGGCACAAGTGAATAAGTTATGATTTTGTATTTATTTCGCCCAAAATGACGAAGCTTTTCAAACTAACGAAATTTTATCGACAACAAATGGAAAATCTGCCTAATACTTACAAACGCGGATTCAGCTTTCGGTTTCTGTACGGTTAATCCCTCATTTAAAAGGTGTAGGATCGCGATTTTCTAAGTGTTTTTATTTTATTTAAATATGGTTGGCATATTTTTGGGACCGAAGTAAAATCGACCCGCTTGGTATCCAAGACCATATCCATCGTCCAACCTAACCTATGAATTCCCATCATCCAATGTAACCTACTAAGTATTATGCAATATGCATTCCAATTATCCAATCTGGTTGAGTTGGCTAGATTGAACGCTGTGGTATTCTTGAAAAGACTTTATTTTGATAGATTTAGACTATTTTGAAGCTGCAGTCTTAGTATACTTTTGCTGTGTATTATTCGACATGCTTCTGTTTATTACCGCCACCGACCGCTAGATAAACGCTATTATCACCTTTATTTACTCTGGTAAAGATTACCATGCTGAATTAGTCTAAGATGTCCATCAGTGGTAGGTAAAATGGTATAAGCTGTCGAGAGTATTTTTTTAAATCCCGCATTTTCCTTCTTCGCACGCTTTTGCCATGCACAAATCACTTATTCACTCTCATAATAGTCATAATCTAGCTCATTCTTGGCAAAACGTTTTGTGTTACGCCTGGGTGGTGGAATCTTTTTCTTGAAATGAGATTTTATTTTGAGCTCTACAGTCTCTACACTGTTTTTCTTAGTGTCATAAATAATTGTCATCGCGCAAGCACAGAAATATTTTCATTGCCAGACAAAATCGTACGATGTTTCTATTATGATCGGTGGCTAATTAATTGTGACACCCCTTACAGCGTCGAAACCTAATTATTTTGTGAGTTGGAGAACTTTAGTGGTATGTAGGTACTCATGTACTTACATTTAATTTTAGCGGTGTAATCGCTAACCTTTCTATACCTAACCACAACCTAACTAGGAAATAAAACATCTATTTTAACCACGTTTTTCTTTTTGTATGAAGAGTCACGTTCATATAAGTCAAGCTTTAATAGTACTAGAATTATGTAGAAGCTGTTTTCTCTCGTTCAACTAGCAGCATACAAGTTCCAGATCATTTAATAAACATTGCCTTCCTGACATTTTATCGTTCACTATCACTGAAAATTTAATGTAATGCCGTGTTTTAGTCAGTACATCATTTGTTCGTTTTATTACTAAAGTGCTTAATGTAATGGAGTCAAATAAACTACTTATTCTAATAAAGTGGCTGCTATTTGGGCGGACAGGGGCCCAATTCTGGACTCCGCCGTCGATGATCATGAGGGTCTGAGGATTGGGTACCAGTCTGTAGCCGCGTGATGACAATGAAATGGGCATGTTATAGTGAAGAAAGCTCCGGCTTGCGTAGTCGGCGGCGAGGTGCCGTGGCAGCCGCTGTCCAGCGCCGTGTCCGAGGCGAGCCTGTCGCCCGCGCCGCTGTCGCCGCACCCCATCCCGCACTGGAGCAAGCAGCAGGTAACTTCCTGACATCTATTTAAGGACTACCATGTTACAGACCGACCTACACACGTACAGGAGTATGACGGAAGTCGTGTGCTAATAATTTTCGTCTACAGACTATTATTCTCAATCTCCATCCTTTGAGATCTTGAGGAAATCTGACTAATCCCAATAAAACCTAGTTTCACCTCTCGGTTGGAAGGTCAGATTGGCAGTCGCTTTCCTAAAAATGCCTACGCACATTTTTGCGATTCGTTGCAAATACATCAAATTTTGAATAACATATTTAGACATTATTAAACTGTACAACGGGACTTAATCACGTATTTAACAACAACAACTGGCCGGGACAATGCCGTCCTCGAAATGTCGGAGGTAAATCTTAAAACATAAATACGCGATTAAGTCCTGTTGTACAATTTAATAATGTGTAAAAATCGTGAAAGTTTAAATCAACATATTTAGAAATGAGTAACATTGAATGTCTTGTGCAGGTATGGCAGTGGGTATCGGGTCTAGGCGAGGGTCTGGAGCGGCACGCGAGCGCGTTCGCGGCGCGCGGCGTGGACGGCGCGCTGCTGCTGGCGCTCAGCTCCGCCGACCTGAAGCTGCTCGGGCTCGGCGGCGACGACCGCCGCCGCATGAAGCGCCGCCTCAAGGAGCTGCGTCAAGTGCACGAGAAACACCTCAAGGCCCTCAAAAAGGCGGAGAAGAAAGCCAAGAAGAAATAGGCCAGTCGTCCAGGGTCAGTCGCGTACACGCTTTAACACTCGTCTTCTGTAATGGTCGCATTTATTGCGAGACACACTAAAGAAGTATTTGTCTCTTCCTCACATGGATGCTTTATCTTTAATGATTTGTAATAAATGTGACTTCGTACTATGCCTTCTGTCATGGTAAAACCACTAATATAAGTTACTTGAAGAGGGGACTCTCAAGCAAGCTCGGCTAAATTTCACCTTCCCATATAAACGGAGTTTCGTTCTCATTTTAAAACTACGTGTTCGATTGTAATGTAACTTTGAACATACAATGACAAAATGAGAGCGTAACTAAGTTTGTATGGTGAACCGAGCTTGCTGGGGACTCTTACGTTTTATGTTTACGTTCTTATGTCGTTGTAACTTATAAAAGTGGTACCTAGAGTCTTATATGTTATCTCTTCTTTTCCATTGGTTTCTTCAATGAAAATTTATAAATGAAGAAGAATTACGTTTCCGTCGTGGGTTCTTGTTTGCGCTATTAAATTTGATATTAGTGCATCTGCTGTGGACAATTTTAAAGTCGTATTGTTAAAAACGAACACTTATGCGCACGAGATAGCATCATAAAAACAACATTACGCTAAATGTAATTCTTCTTTAGCCCTGTTTACTGTATTATTTTCTCACTGAACTAATTTATTCTGGGACTGTGCGACTGGCCCTGAAGATTGGCGGGTCGGGGTGAAGCGAAAGCTGTGTCCGATAGCGTAGAGAGTGCCATCTGACTTATAGCTTAGAGTTTAGTGACTGTAGGGTAGAGTCGAACGAAGATATACTAATAATCGAAATTTAGATGTAAGTGAATACGGAACAGGACAAGTAGAAAGCATTTATCTAGACTATCTAACCTAACTTATCTAATCTCTGTATGTTTTTATTCAACGTCAGTTCTTTCTTACAACTTAATTCTTTTATCGTTCCTATGCGGTATTATTTGTGTCAGTTTTCTTCAAGTCTGATGTGAAGTATGTACTGCTGGAAATCACTGGCTCAATCTAGTCATAAGATCAATCGTAAGCTGCTCGAAAGTCTGCTAATTTTCATCTAAGATTTTTGAAATACATGTATAAGATAAACTATGTAATGTTCAATTTGTATCTATTCATGAATTGTCAATATAATTGTATATTATCGCAGTAACAACTATCGGTTTGTAATTCCTAATCTTTGCAAGGTTCTATTTTTCAGACAGAAACTGGTTATTTTCGGCATGAATTTGAAAATAAATAACTTTGCACAAAATGTACTTAGTATTGTATGGCGACTGGTCGTTAGAGCGACGTTGCTACTGTGTTAGTAATATATTTAAATTACATAGAATACATTTGACATTCATCGAGCATGTGATCTCATTTCATTAAAGTTGTTACTTATGTCTTTCAACCACACTGCATTTTTTTATTCATTGCGCAATCAAATAAAATGTTTATCTTATGAAATCGTATGATTATTATAACTTATATAATTCATTGAAATATAAATACATTCCAGTGAAATTCTCTCTTGATATTTCTGTACGAGTTATCAAAATATAAGTCTGGCTTTATAGTTTTCTTAGGCAAGTTAAATAACGGCCGAGACTGCATCCACTCACAAGAACTGTTTATAGGAGCTTGTACAAATGTGAAACACTTGCCCGCGGTGAGGGAGCAGCCTCGGCCGCATAGTGTATTCAATTATTCACGTGTGTATGTTCGGTTCTGTAGCCACCTGTATCGTTCGTGTAAATAAGCCGGGCGCGAGCGCGGCGACTGGCGTGGCGGCGTGCTTCATAACTCTGTATGACTGAATGTACGTTGTGCATTTAGGATATTTATTTTAATTAAGAAATAACGAATAATGTAAGTAGGAAGTCCATTAACAATTGCCAAAATTGATCAGTACTGTTTATAATTGTTGATTTTTTTAATTTAAATTTTCCTTAAATTATTTAATATTTATTTTGGGACCAAATTAATTTATTGTGTCTTACAGTTTATTATTTATGTATTTGGGTGTGCGGTTGGGAGAGATTTTTTTATTTATAATTAAATAAACAAACCAAAGTCTACATCATATTGTTTTTTACTATCAATTATGATTAATGTGAACATCATGTACATTTCCTAAAATGATGGTGAAAATATAGTCTGCAGTGGTAATGTGTGTTTTCTTTTTCTCTTTTTTTGCATGTTGTGTAAACTATTTCACCAACATATCTGACAAAAATAATGTTTAGCTACACATATTTTAAGACATGAAGTTTATCCTCATGATGAGTGATGACTTTAGATCTTGTTGTTGAAAGGGTTACTACCTGGCTAACCTGGCTATTAACTTTCACCTAAATGATTTTTAATATACTTATTACTCAAACTTTATTATTTATATTTTTATTGGTAAATTCAATTAACAAACAAAGTACATTAATTATTCAACTACTTTATTTTTCCTGTTTTTATTTTTACTTCTTTTCTTTTTCTTAAACTTCTTAGGTGGGGTACCTCCTTCTTTTTCATCCTCATTTCCATAACTGATGGTTACAAAGGCTCCTGGTTTCCTCTTTGGTGGTGGTGATGGAGCTTTAGGTTCCTCATCAGAAACATCACTGTCATCTTTTTCCTCTGTCTGCTCAATACTCTCCTCTGCTTCAGAGTGTTCATCTGATTTGTCCTCTTTCTTGATAAGTTGGCTTTGCCTGTTCAATGTCACGCAGGTGACTCTACAAGCAGCATTATGTGAGCTTAATTCACTTAATTTGGAATCATTCTCTGACCAAACTTTAATTTCTCCTGAACTGGATAATGAATATAATACATCATTATTGTAATGAAGACACTTAACTCTTTGCTTGTGGGCTTTGTAAGTTAGGGCTTGAGTGTCAGAGACAGTAAAGGATATAATATTTCCGTTGTCCAATCCTACATACATCCTTTCATCAGATACCCATTGTACTGATGTTGGTTTAGTGGTGCATTTTATTTGTTTCTCAATTCCCGCTTTACTTATTGTCCACACATCTACATTTTGTTCATGAATGAGGGAGAATCTGTCACCAATGGGCGAAAACTTAATTTCGGTAGGCAAAGTTACACCCTTGCTGGAAAGATTAATGGTGAAAGCGGGGCGTCCCTTGACCAAGTTCCAAGTTCTTAGTGTCTTGTCACCTCCTATACTTAGAGCTAGTTTGTCAGATGGGTGTACTGCTATATCAGTAACAGGAAATCCTGAAAGAAAAGTATATCTAGCCACTTATGGTTCATAATAACATGAAATTCTATTAACTCAAACTTATAATGTCATCTGTAATTTGCCAGGTCTCTATTAGTAGGACATGCATACCCCAGGTGTTTGTAACGGGTTTGGGAATTATACTATAAGACCAGTAAACTGGTGCATTAAAAAAATAACTTGAGAAAGACTAAAGAGATTCCATTGTATAGAGAATTTAATAGGTTCTAAGTTTGAGAAGCCCTGTCTTAAATGGTTAAGGAACCAAAGCATTCAAATGGTAAAAAGTTGACACTATCTGATACTTGAGGTATGATTAGCCAAAAAAAACGGGCAGTATTCAATTACCTTGATGAGCTTTCTTCCATATTTTCTCAATTTGCCAATTGCCAGTTCTCGTCACAATAATTGATCCATCGTCACTCCCAGTAAGAAGGTGTGTCCCATTGTGTGTGAAAGCAGCAGTATTTACAGAACCATCGTGGTTCATGAGGACAGTGTGCTCCTTCCGGGACTTCATATCAATGACCACTACTTTGTCATCACTGCCACCAGAAGCTAAAAATTTGCCAGCTATGGACACACATCGCACTGAAGCTGTATGTGAATGTGTAGCAAAGGTTTGTTTAATTTTGCTTTTCTGCAAGAAATTGTATTATTCTGTTATATTTATATGCTTTGAAAACCAGAAAAGTATTGACATGACAATGTTTATGCTCCAACCAGCTAACTTACCTCATCTTCATAACTAAGTGAATATCCTAGCAAAAAGCCTTCATAGGTGCCGACTACTATTTCGTCCATTATAAAATACAAGACAGTATATTTTATAAGAAAATGAACATCGCAATCGCAAGTCGCAACTAATCGCAACCTCACCAGTGCAAGTGCACCGCACACGTTTCTTTTGACATTGACAGAACGAAAAGGTCGAAAAGTGTCAAAGCTGCATTTGACGTTTTCGTTCAGAAGTGAAACGAAGACAAACTGACGATAATAAAATTTAAAACCTTGCAAATTGAAAGTATAATTATTTTAATAAGTAACTTTAAGGATATAAAGTAATTTAATTACAAATTATGAAATAAAATACTTGTTTATTTTCTATATCTAAATAAATTTAGAAAGTTCTGCAGAAAACCGAGTATTGGAGTTTTGTTGTCCCAACTCTATCAAAATAAAATGACAGCGTCAAGTCAAAGAAGAAAGGATTGAGTCTCCACAAATTTGTCTTTTTATAAAAATAAAACTAGTAGATGGATATCACCGTAATTTTTAGTTCATAGGACAGTGCAGTGTTTTTTGGTGACTTGCATATACATTACCATCATTCTGGTGAGTAAAATACTGCAGAAAACCTGCATAATTCCGTTCAAACGTGTTGCTATCGATCTCCGAGGGTGGCATTATTCGCTAGTATTTGTTTTGGGTGCAGGATTCCCAAAAGAGGACTTACCTGGACATCTACAAGATGGATTTGGCGGAGACCATGAAGAGTGTGCTCGCGAAGAGCACTGGCGGGTCGGGCGGCGGCGGAGGAAGCGCGGGCGCGGCGCCGCACGCCGCAGAGGGCTACGTCACGGAGAAGCTGTACATGCTGCTGCAACTGTATCTGCAGAACAAGGGCTGGAGCCCCAGCATCGAGCTGTTGCAGTGTTTCAGTGACCTTAAGGACTCCTCCATGCTGCCCAGTGCTGCATACCTTCAGTAAGTCAAATTAATTCTTATTGGATACTTAATAGTCATAAAAAATGTTATCAAACCAATTTATTCTTAATTTAACAATTTACCTTGCATTTCTATAATAACTTTGATAGTTGCAATTCTTTACAATAGTTAAGTAGTTGCAATGTCATAAGACTTCTCATATACAAATCATTTATTCATACCAAAATACATCTCAAGTCACATTACAGATAATTTACAATAAATACCTATAAACTAACTTATATACTAAAACTACAAATTCTCTACTTCTCATATTAATTTCAGAATGATGGCATCAAGAGTGGGGCTGGATACGCAAGGCCGACTAATTCTTAGAGAAAACGGGAAAATAATTCTGCCTTATGAGCACTTTGCCAATGCTGTTATGCTGAAGCATATGAATGGTCCCCATGGCCTGCATTTAGGTTTGGAAGCTACAGTCAGAGCAGTAAGTTTTCTAAATACTATGTCTTACCAGATCTGCTATAAGATAAATGATTACAGTGACATACAGAAATAAACAAAAGTAAAGTGAGAAAATAATGTTGCAGTAGATTTTTTCGTAATATATTTACGAGACAGAGAACTATGACAGTAAAAGTACTCTATCTTATGAGTTTAGTATATAATATCTCTAAAAAGAGAGATATATGCATGTAAAAAGTTGGGTGTTGTATTGTGTTTGACGCCAATGTCTGTCTGTCTGTCTGTGGCATTGTGGCTCTCTAACGGATGGACTGATTTTAACACGGTTGTTTTTACGTGAAAGCTGGTTTCCTTGCGGCGATTCTTAGCTATGTTTGCTATAAGTCCCTCCATCAGTTTGAGGAGTATCAGCTCTTTTCCAAAATGATGTAAGGCATTTTTGACATATAGCATTAGGGGGTTTTCAAATTTTTTAATTTAATAGTACATTCACGAGACAAAAGAATAATATTTTTTTTTGTTTTTATAATAGTTGAAATTACATTGAGTGTACATTGTAATGTACATTGGGCTGAACGAGGATATAGTTGTGTGAGGCGAATGTTAAACTGTTTCTCTATGTATAACTTGTAGGTGGTAGAATCATACACAATAGGGCGGGAGCAGTTTGGCATGGAGAAGGAGTTCATCGTAGAGGTGGTGCAGAATTGTCCGAACCCAGCCTGCCGCTACTACAAGAACCAGCTAGAGATGACGCAGAAGTCCATACAGCAGCACCTTTCGCAACAGCCTACTTATATTCCTGGTATGTTTTATATGGATCAACTATAGTACCTACTCATTCTAACTATATTACTCCCGTGAGACTCGAACGCATACGGCCGCGTCTACATGTTGCGCGCTCAATCACTAGAGGCGGTGCAGTCGGTACTCCTAAGCCCGTACCATGAGTCACTGACAGTGTCAAAACTGACATTGTCATACGCTATTGAGAACGTAATGATTTACTTTCTATACATCTCGCTCGCACTAATATGCAAGTACGGGCGATATGCATAGAATGTAAATTACGTTCTCGATGGCGTTTATAGCGCCAAACAGGTGGTAGCCACACTAGTCTAAGATCCTAGAAAACGGATCAAAATATGAAGAGCATATATTCGACTTAATAATATGTATGTGAGTAACCCATTGAAATTAATTTTAATATAAGTAGTACTGATTATTAAATAATGTTCTCTTCAGCTTAAATAAAATATTTTGCGATTGACGTTATTATTCGTGAAATATGTTATTTAATGTAGTTAAATACTGTTTGTAAGTACAAACAAACCAAAAGCCTAATAAACAGGTTGGAGATACATATGACACATAATTTTTTCATTAAGGTACATATATTCTCTTGAAAAAAACTTAAATTTATAGTATAAAGTTCCTTAAAAAGGGCTATTCTCATATTTTTGTAAGGGCATCTAAATAGGTATTCCGTTTCCAAAAAGAAAGATTCCTTAACTTTCGAATTTTCGAATACTTTTTGAAACTTACCGCAACTTGCACGTGTGTAGTTTGTACCTATGTTTTGCGATAACGTGCAGAGTCGGGCGCGGCGAACCTGGCGGACAGCCAGGCGGTGGAGCGGCTGCTGCGCGGCTCGGCGCTGCAGGACTACCAGCTGCCGCTGGCGCCGCACCTCGCCGCCCTCAGTGAGTTGCTATGTAAACATCCACATTTTTATTTTATTTATTTATTTAAACTTTATTGCACAATACACAAAAATAATGTACAAATGGCGGACTTAATGCCTAATGGCATTCTCTACCAGTCAACCATCGGGCCAAACAGAGACGGTATCATCTTGGGTTGTCCCATTCGTTTTTCGTCAAGTTCTTAAATTAGTCCTATTCTGCTTTCGTCACCCATTCTACATTCGTCACAATCGTCAGTGGTTTTCGATGTAGAATGAGTGACGAAAGCAGAATAGGACTAATTTAAGAACTTGACGAAAAACGAATGGGACGACCCAAGATGATACCACAGAGACATGTAAAATTGGTGCAAGGAGAAAAAGGAATTTAATTATTAGAACTTAGTAAACAACTAAACAATTAATAATTCTGATAAACTACATCTTATCCTTCCTCTTATCTTAGCGGTCTTTTATTCTTCTTCTTTGCCATATCCCGTTATTTGGGGTCGGCCCTCGTACGAAGCCGCCAGATTTTTCTGTCCTGGGATGGGTTGTCGATGTGTTGATCTGCGCCCGCTCCATGTCTTTGGTAACGGTTGTCTGTCACGTGGTAAGCGGCCACCCTTTGCCGTTCGTTTTCTCTGGGATGGCCAAGGCTTTTTGACTACATACTCTTCGTCATTTTTATTTTTTTGGAACTGGTTAGAACAAAAACCCCTTTTCTATACATACCATATAGTTAGTGGCACCTTAGTCTATAGACTATAGTTGCAGAACTCCAGCGGTTCACGTGAGCACTTCTCACATGCGCGTTGCCGGCCGTTAACCCTTCGGAACCCAGGCAATTATGTATATATCTTATACCTACAATATGTTATATGCGACTATACTGACATCTTATGATAGTACTAGACACCAAAAAAACATGAACCCTTATTTTTTTTAACCCCCTACTGTTGTATGAATCTGAGTGGAGTAGGTGGTCGTTACGTCGTTTTTCATCCAAATACGCTTCCACTAGGGTTGTGATAACGGGTAAAATACAAGTAGGTATAAACTTTTAATCAATTATATTACTGAACCAAACAGCCCAATCAGGTAATATACCTAATTAGCACAGGTTGAAATATTATAAAATAAATGATTTACATGACCAGTCAACTCCCATCGTCGCAACATCACGTCAGCAAAAAAGTTACCTCTGCTTCAATATCGCGGCTGCGCAAAATGCATAAAAATGAATAAAGAAACGCCTGGGAGTTGACATTTTCGAAGAGTAGAGGGGTGAAGTGTCTAAAGTTAAACGTTTTTCATATTCCAGCGGGGCTAACGTCGGAAAAGCCGGACCGGCGCACGCAGACGCAAGACAAGCTCTCTCAACACCAGCAACAACTACTCCTGCAGCACCAGTCCCGCTCGCTGCACCAGGACAAGTACAGCCACCAGCGCTCCGGAACCTCCTCCGACACCAAGAAGCATCACTACACAGACGAGCACAAACTCACTGACTTCCTCAGGTCAGTGTGGTCAGGACAGTATGACCCAACACAGTGTTACATATGTGCAGCTCTTTCCCAAATCCTACTTCTTCATTTTATCACACTTGCTGTAACAAGTAGTGAAATTGGTAGTTATGTAGGTACTCTATATTGGATCTTTCGGTATCGTATCAATGTAGTGCTACTTTTACACTACTGAGGAGTGTCTTTTCAAAAGGGTTTATTTTTTCTGGGAATCTATTTCTAAATTGGACCTTAAGTTTTCTTGAGCAAGGATCTCTCTAGAAGTACCGCTAAGAAAAAAATAAACCCTTTTGAAAAGACACTCCTCTACTATTGTATCTGGGCTATCTGGTTTTAAGTAATCAAATGGTAATCTACGTGAAAAACTATTAGCGTCAATGCGGATATGTGTGGTCACTTGCTGACAGTTTCGATCGCAAGCTCGATTTTGTTACGATGTTGTATATCTTTGCGTAACAACTCTCGCGCGCCCAGATTGAAAGTTACATCTGCGTTGGATTTTAGCCCTGTGAACGCCACGCCTATCGTGTGCGGCGCGGCATGTACAAAGGTTGATATTGGGCTGGAGCCGTGCGCGTAAGTTGACGACTTTGG
Source organism: Cydia amplana (assembly GCF_948474715.1). Classification (NCBI taxonomy): domain Eukaryota; kingdom Metazoa; phylum Arthropoda; class Insecta; order Lepidoptera; family Tortricidae; genus Cydia; species Cydia amplana. The sequence goes on along the minus strand of NC_086079.1, from coordinate 11,627,639 downwards.
CGGTCAAAGGGTTAACAGACTTATTGGCAATAAGGTTGTAGAATTTAATAAAACTTATTTTTGATATATTTATTTCTCACTTGATGGTCTCATCGGAAGATCTGCGCTGGAAGTCGCCAGCAACATGCTGAGATGGGGCCATTTCGTGACACTTTATTTTCACTATGTTCTTTTTGGTCGCTGCTCGACGCAACGTCGACGCAACTGCGCAGCGACGTCATTTTCCATAGCGCTGACCAGACGCCGACGCTCGAAAGACGCTAGATGTGGGGTGGCCCTATGTGTTTGTGTATTGTCAGTGTGTTTACGAATAAAAAACTATTCTATTCTATTTAAATTTCCAGAGCGAACCTAGAAAGCCTAGAGTCGCTATCGGGCTCGGGCGGCGGCAGCGGCGCGCCGAGCTCGGCCTCGGGCGGCGGCGGCGGGGGCGGGCAGGAGCGCGTGGTGCGCGCCTTCGCCGAGCTGGCGCGCAACCTGCAGCGCATGCGGCCCTGCGTGCGCCCCGCCATGTGCAAGCCCTACGGCAAGCAGTCCGAGCAGCTGCAGAAGAGTGAGTACCCTCTACCAACTTCAATATACAGGGTGGCCCATTTAGATCGGTCAGTATGGGAAAATTTGAAACTATTTGACATACGACGATCTCTTCTTAGGAACCATGTCATCGATTTTAGTAACAAGAAAAACTGCATTCATACATTTAAATTTTTTTTATGTAAAATGTATTGAAAAAAATGGTGGCCATTTCGAAAACATACTAAAATAAATTAAAGGATATGAAAACAATGCATTTAATTCATTTCAGACATCATGTTTCATAGTAACATTTACTGCTTAAGACCTACACAATCGATATCTAAATAGAAATAATTTTAGATTTTTTTATTCAAAACGTCCGGGTTCGATTCCCGAGCTGAGTACACATTTTTTTTAAATGTATGAATGCAGTTTTTCTTGTTACTAAAATCGATGACATGGTTCCTAAGAAGAGATCGTCGTATGTCTTATAGTTTCAGATTTTCCCATACTGACCGATCTAAATGCGCCACCCTGTATAAACGTCTTTAAGCTGACATTCTATGGAACTTGCGAACTATGTAAACAAAAGTTACTAGAGTCTGTTCGGAAAGAGAAGAGTCGTGGAATGTATTGGCCCCCATATATTCCACGACTCTTCTCTTTCCGCGCAGACTCTAGTAAATTGACATTCAGAGTCAATGGGGTTTGCCGGTCGAAGTATTAAGCAGATGGCGCCATCGTAGCTTGCCCTGTCAATCCCTAGAATTGTATCAAATTTTTGTTTTTTAAATGCCCTGGTTGCCAGCCTTTTAAGCCATCTCATAGAAAAAGGTGCAAGCTATGATGACGCCATCTATGCAAACCTTTGACAGTTGCCAACCCCATTTTAATATGGCGGTTTGTTTACATAGTTAGCAAGTTCCATAGAATTACATTTTAGGGGTGGTCACCCATTTAATTATCTTGATCATTATTTCAATACATTATAGAAAATATTTTTACACAATTCAATGTATTTTAACCATAACTAGGAGTTTCTTAAAATTGACTTTTTTCGCTTCTCTTATTTATTTATTTGTTAGCATATTATGTCCCACTGCTGGCAAAGGCCTCCCTCTCTTTCTTCCACGATTATGGAAGTACCATTGTAGCGGTGGTAACGGATGGTGTGTGTTCCAGTCCTGCTGGATACCATCCAGCTGGTGCAGTCGCTGCGCAGCTACCTGCCGCCGCCGCACATCCAGGTCACCTCGTGGAAGAACGACGACAAACTACGGTAACACATTATTTTATTAGCTTTTGCCCGCGACTTCGTCTGCGTGGAGTTAGTAATTTGGGTACTTAGCTTATTTTTACCCAATCTGCTTTTTAACGATTCCACATACAAACTTCCACCCCCCTTTTCACCCCCTTAAAGGAAGATTTTTGGGATAAAAACTACCCTATGTCCTTCCCCGGGACTCAAACTATCTCCATACTAAATTTCAACTAAATCGGTTCAGCGGTTATATTGATTGCCCATACAAATTTCCACCCCCTTAAAGGGTGAGTTCTGTGATAAAAACTACCCTATGTCCTTCCCCGGGACTCAAACTCTCTCCATACCAAATTACAACTAAATCGGTTCCGCGGTTTAAGCGTGAAGAGGTAACAGACAGACAGACAGACAGACACACTTTCGCATTTATTATATTAGTATGGATTATGGTTACATGTTACATGGGCCACTCTACTTTTTCATGGCCATTAAACTATTGCCAGAAAAAAGTATGATAGATATTGTATTTGTGTATGAAAATTGTATTCCCAAATTGTACCTGAACCAAATAACAGGAATTTGTTGACCAAAATTCATATATTATTATAGATTGAAAAATATGGTAATGCAGTGGTAAACGATGCCTTATTTTCATACAAATCGGGAGACAATCAAGGACTGAGTTACTGCGATTAAGAATATTTATACAGTTATTTATTGAACAAAGCTATCGGGATTGATAACCTAATTAAGCCTCTTTCTTCATCACAAAACAGAAAATGAAAGTAATGGACAAGTATTCTACAATATGCATTTTACGAAAAAGTGTCAAAAAACTTGTAAAGTAGAATGGCCGACATATCCTTGTCTTCAAACTTTGTCTTGTATGAGGATCAAACGTGTAAATCGGACTAAATGAATTAAGAATATTCGAGGCAGAGGGTTAACACATTCACATTCACTGCCAGCTACCCGCTAGGCGGGTTCTCTGATCATGGGCGCTTTTTGCTACTTACCGTTTTCCCGTATTATCGGCTACACTCGTAGCGCGTAGCACGCGCTGGCACCAAATACAATCATCATCAGGCCTTTAACATCTTGATAGATGATTAATGCAGTGTCTATAGTGCTATCAATATAGCAGATATATTCGTTTGCTATGGAGTGCTGTAATTAAGTGCTAATTTTTTAAATGTTTTATAAAAAACATTTCAACTAGCCCTGAGGCCCTCCCCTTACAGGCAAACCAATTTCAATGTATTATTCTGTTATTATTCCAGTTCGAACAACATGGAGGAGATTGAAAATCGCAAAATAGTGAGCGGCAACTAGCCCCAGAGTCTGCGGCTGAGCGCCCTCTCACTCTAGGTAGTCCCTCACTTCTGTCATAGAGAAAAAATACATAGAGTGCTCACTCCATACATCAGTTTTAGTACCAAAAAGACTATTAGCATCTAGCATCGAGTAGCGGAACTATCAGTACTGCTACTTGACAATAGATGTCGCCACCGACCGGAAAGTCTTATGCTGTTGAGATAAGACTTTCCGGTCGGTGCTACATCTATTGTCAAGTAGCAGTACTGATAGTTCCGCTACTCGATGCTAGATGTAGACACTGAAATTAATAGTCTGAACTGATGTATGGAGTGAGCACTCTATGTATTTTTTTCTCTATGCTTGTGTTCACACTGGCACTGCACCGGACTCTATCGCTAGCGACATCTATGTCCAATAAAAGTCACCGTTGACAGAGGTTTAAACAGCAACGAAAATATATAGAACCTTGTCTCTTTAACTACTATACATATATGTACATTCATACTGATTGAGTGATCTCAATTAAGCACTCGTCGTAGAAGAGAAACGTATTGATTTATTATGACATGGTTCTATAGTGGCATAGGAATCAAACTGGTTGACTGTACATTTTCAAAGCTGCGCAAGTATGGCTTGGCCAAGCGTCGTTGTCAAAAGTAATACTGTCTTTTTATTACGCTAGTATCGTTACAATAAGTTATTGACAGATTTGGCCAGTCAACCTATATCTGGCATATCAGGGTGCCTAGCCAAGATGCCGCGGACGCCAGATAGCTACGAGTACGCTACGGAGCGAACGATACGGTAATCTATAACTTTTCCATATGAGTGCGACAAAGACAGTTGCGTTTCGTTCGCTACGGAGCGTAAACGATTGGCTACGCACCCTGCTGATCACGAAGAGATACATATGGTACTGTATATGTATAATGGCGTTCGATAGAAATGTTCTAATCTGTATTCTTCTAAAGAAAGTTTTATAGAGTCATAAGCCAAATTGGTTAGATTTTTCAACTACCAAGTCGATAGCGAAGATCACGTAAAGTTGCTCGCAATCGCAATTATTTAAAATGTATCTTCTATTGAATACTATTTTGCATCATTTTACACCATAATACATGGTGTCTCTGACCATGGGGCTTGAAATCCAGGGCTTGATTTTACTCGCTAAACTGAGCTACGTTTACTATGGGACCAACCCTAAAATCGGGGAGAAATTTTTGGCTTTTCCATAGCAAAAGTTGACACCTGATCAGCCAAAATGTATGAAAAAGTAAACAGTTTTTTCGGGATTTCGGGGTTGGTGCCATAATAAAAGTAGCTCAGTTTAGCGAGTAGAATCGAGCCCTAGATTTAAAGCCCCATGGTCAGAGACACCCTATATAAGTGCGTAGAGTCCGGTTCGCTCTTTATCTACTGGTTTAGGTTGCTTGATACACGAATATAGAAAGCTCCAAATAGTGATGGAGTAGATACTTTTGTATGGCATTTTATATTGGTATACTGAAGCTTTCTATATTAGGGTAGCTTTCGTATAAACTTTTTTTGGAATTGTTGTAAAACAGCAGCGCGGATGTTGTAAAAATTAGAATTAGTCTGATTTAAGGATAGTAAACGTATTGTGTTTACTTGCTGATCGTCCGATCGCACAATATTTTATATCCATAAAGTACAAGATGGAAAATTTAAAGATGTAGACCCTACACTTCTTGTACCTACATATATAGCGTGTGTTCTCTAAATGTGGCTTGCTCCTGAGGCCTGCTGTTGTTGGGTAATTGTTCTTATTATTTACTAATATTATGCTTTACTTTTTTGGTTTTTATACACTTTCTCCTTACAAGCCGTTTTGGTTTAGTGTTATTTGTATACGTTTAATATCTAAGTACCTATTTATTTTACGTTTTGTTAAATTTCTTTACCTGTTATTGTTCGTACACGACGTGTACTCGCTTTATTGCTTTTGGTGTTGAGATCTTTTTGCAGTTATTGATCCTGTTTCGTCCTTTATTTGAATGTATTCATAAGTGCATTATTTACACTGTGATAGTGGTGTAATAGGTATAGGCCTGAGCGAAGTCTTGACATGATTATATAAGTCAGTTTCATTAATTTAAACGAAGTGTGCGGTAATATTCATCTTTCACACCAAACGGAATAATTCTTTTTCATAAAATAGATCGGTGGTTTCTTCTATTTGAGGTTATATAAATATTTTTTGCGCTTGTAGCTAAATAATTAGTAGCATTTTCGAAAAAAAAAAACATTCATATGTAGTGTATTAGAAATAAGAATCATTATGATTAATAATGATCATGTTGATTCTATTTTCTAGCTAGAGTAGATATGTTTTTTTTTTATTTGATTAAATTGAAATCATGTTTATTTGTCAAGAGTTAGAAGTAAATTGAAAGTGAAGTCGCCAAGTGTTGTCGTGTGTGTGAAGAGGTATCTTATCGAAGACTGCATTTTTCATGTCGTTAGCTAGCGTCGCTTGTGAATATATGGTTAGGTTGGAGGGCTGCACACGGGCGAGCGGTCGCTTACTACTCCTGTAATGTAGTTTTACAGTACATATGGTGCTACTTTACCGCCCTAGGGCGGGATTAGGGGCAATACGTGCCTATGTCAAAAATTTTTAGGGCTATATGTACTGTAAAACGTATAATACACGTGCGAAAAGGTAATTCGGAATTCGTGTCGATTTAAAACACTCCCTTCGGTCGTGTTTCAATTTATCGCCACTCCTACTTTTCGTACTTGTATCGTAATGTACTATTACCGCCTTTGTGTGCAGTAGGGTTAAGTACAATATAATAATAACGCAAGTTGCTATTTACTTCCAAAACATCACATATTATTATATTATGTGAAATGAATGAACTACATAAGTTTGCTAGTGCAATAATTAGGCAAAGCCTACCTTAAACTTAAAATTTTGTATTCTAGTACTACTAGTACGTTTATATATATTAGTGAATATTGTGCAAAAACTGTTCGTATTTGAAAATGTATGATGTTTATTTTCGAAACTTGTGTTTTAGTTACATCACATATTTGACTATTGTCAATATTTGTCGTAAGCATCTCGTTTTATTAGCAAGGGAAGAGCATCCAACTTTCTTTCGGTCCCTGGGCGCTGCGATTGGGATAATGGGGTTGGCTGGCGCCATCTATGAAAACCTTTGACAGTTGCCTACCAACCATTGTTTATTATTGTAGGACATTGTATTTATGGAGTTTTATGTTATAATTGGTACTTTGTATTGTTTGCACCAAATCTTTTATTGGCATTATGTGTAGTTTTTATTTTAGCCAAGTTACTTTTTTCAGTCAACATTAAATTGTAGCAGTATAGAGCACAAACAAAGTTGTTATTTATTACAACATTACATTACAACCGAATTTTCCGCGTAATTAGTACGAGTAGTACGACTGTGAACTAGGGTATCGATATATACCTACATATCGTAATATATCTCTACTCCTAAAATAGTAAAGCTGTGTTCCAATACTTGTCTTCTTTTGCTGCTACAACCTATTTGATGCTGACTGGCACTGCATGATGGCTCATTTACACGGTGCGAGATGTGTCATGCGAGTTTCTTTACTTTAGGTTATTTGATCGGCTGTAACTAGGGTTGCTAGATCGAAAGGCGCTATTATCGGGCAAAAATATAAATTTTTCGGGATTTTGAGACTTAAGTCGGGAAGAAATAACATTCAAATTAAAGTAATTGTATTAAAAACAACGATATTTTACATTATTGGCACTACGTCAGCTGCTCTGCCCATAGACGTTTTTATAACGCTGACGCGCTAGACACGGGTCGCTCGCTCGCTTGACGACAGTTCGGCACTTGAAATTATTGTTTTATAACGTGCAGCTGTTTTTCGGGACAATTTCCACTTTGTCGGGAATCGGGAACACATGCTAAAAATCGGGAGAATACCGCCAAATCCCGACCATCTGGCAACCCTAGCTGTAACCTCAATAGTCCGCAATGTTACTAAAATTGCATGTGAGTTCGCGCGCCGTCTAAATGAGCCTTTTTATACTAGTTATCTAGTATATTTGAGGCTATTACGTTTGGGTCGAATTGCTTTTCGTATAAGTATGTAGTATTAAGTTTATATGACCGTTGTACACACTTGCAAAGTATTAAAAATTCAAAAGAATCTCACTCTGTATTAGAATTAAGAGTTCTAGTCAAAAATGGACTTCATTTTGTGGTGAATTGGAAGCGTTTTATAACAAAAATAACTAACAAATTAACTAACACCATAGTGTTGGATGAATTTTAAGTAATGTTGTAATAATAAATTTAATCCAGACTGATAAAAAGTATTTCTAATGTGACCGTTAATATTTGATCACTTAGTGTTTATTCCGATCTCAACATTTATTATATTTTTGTCCAAGTTAACATTCAACACTATGTAGTAGTGAGAAATACTTGGTTGCGATGTAAAAGTATAAAAAATCTGAACAGGTTTTATTTTCGTATACTTGCTTTAAGTCTTAAATGTAAAATAAAATCATTATCACAAAGAAAAATATTTTATGCAAAAAGTGGTTGTATGTAAGTAATTGTGTATTTTTTGCATGAGCCTTTTGTATAAAAGTCGCCTTTGTTCTCGACTATTCCGGTGAGAGGTCTATTACTTTATTATGTTTTGGTTGAAGTTAAAAAGTTATGTATCCATTATATTTAAAATTTCTCTATTCAAATTGGCATCTTGTTTCCTGTGATAAAATTTCGATCAAAATAAAATTTTGACATTTAAATGCAATTAAAATTAAAAGTACTCTTCAATAGAACATGTAATAATTCCTTACGGTCAAAACAATCATTCACGAGAAAATTATAAGGGTGTATAGTTTTTTTAACATTACATAAGGAATTTGCAAGTTCTCTTATCGAGTACTGTAGTAGAGTATTACTTATTTTGGTTAATTAATTAAATTACTCAACATTTGTTGGTTAATTGATCTATATCTGGCCTTGCCATGTAACTTATTATTATTTGCCGACTTTAAAATTATTTTATCTTGTAAAAGTGGTAATATAGTGGATTGAGAAATCAGTGCTTAGTAATAAATAAAATTATTTGATCAAATTTTTGATTTTATTTTAATTCAGCCTTCTCAATGCACATTCCGCAGCAGATATACTTTTTTTTGCATTAGAAAGAAATCCGCAGAGGTTTTCAGGCACTTTATGCGATAAAATTTGGAAGTAAATAGTGGTCACAAACATGTAAATTGAGATTTTTTTACTACTAGCTCTGCCTGCGACTTTGACTGCGTGTAATGATGACGGATGTGTGATAAAAACTATCATGTCCTTCCCTGGGCTTTAAACTATTTCCATAGGTACCAATTTCATCCAAATCGGTCCGTTTAATATCTTACGGAGGTAACAAAAGTACTTTCGCATTTATAATAATAGGTATATTAAAGCAGGGATTAATATATTATAATGTTCGTTTTTTTAGAAAAAAAAAACCTATTGGACTATCTTACGCAACGACCCAGTCCCACACTAAGCTCAATAATTTGACCACCACACATATGATAGGTTAAAGCAATAAAAATACTTGAGTTGCTTGCTTTGAATTTAATTCATTTTGACTGACACTGGACATCTTTACAGAATTGAAAGCACCTTTTGATGAAAATGTTTCAATATTTTTAGGTCTTATAGGAATGCTAGAGTTAGTACAACACAAATATTCACAAAGACACACATACAAATACATTTAACATTTTAAATGGCCGTATTTTGTAGGAATGATTTAAACCTATGTAGGTAGGTAAGTACAACGATTGTATTTCTTTTGGAGATACGACAATTCAACACAATCGGTTGCAACCTGTGATGGTTCATCGTAATTGTAATATATTACTTGATCTTTATCTTATTCAACTACGTATAACTAGTTACCATACAAAGTAGAAAAAGTAGTAAACATCTATAAAATATCTAATAAATTCAATGCGATTTATCACTTACAATATTAAAATGTAGAATATAAACACCCATTCGATGACAAAAATGTGAGTTAATCGAGGCATCCTGGCTACATTTGTAAAATAACTACTTAGAGATCATTCATTCAACCAATTTATCTGACTCATAGTTTAATTGTGAGGTATTTACCTACTACCTACTTATTTCAGCAGTTTTCAGTTCTTAAGAATGGTTAGTGGCAACAAGGAACCTTTGTTTTTACTTGAGCAGTCAGTTTTGTTAATAAAGTCGAAAATGTATCCTTGAACAACAACTTTTCTGTTTCTGGTGCCACATCACATCAATATCAATCAGTATTTTAATGGGGTTATTAATAGGCTGCTAACTTAATCAGTTGATGATCGTAGTTTGTCCCTATCTGTCGTTATGCCATAGAGAGGGACAAACGAAGATCATCAGCTGATTAACTTGGCAGACGTTTATGAATAAGGGGGTTAGTGTATACAATTTTGCTTAGGACCACAACATCAATTTCGTTGTAGCGCTTTGCTCACGAAATAATATTCATAACATAACGCTTCGTACAATGAAACATTTTATTTTTCAGTGAGACAAAATGAGCAAAGTGCGATTTTGCTCACTCAGTGAGCAAAATGCGGTTTTGCTCACTGTTTTTAAGTAGCAAAGTACCCTTGTTCGAGCTGCTGAGGTGAAAACTTAATTGTTAGTATATCTTAAGAAAACATGAGTGAATAAATAGGTAAGTGATGAAGAAGGAATACATTTTTCGGGTTCTCTAATATGTTCTCACTGCTGAGGTGAAAAGTTTTGTGAACTACACGAGATCAAAGTTATTTACATCTCGTGCGCTTTTGAGTCCCTTACTATGCTCAAGATTCTAAATTAGATTCACTCGCTACGCTCGTGAATCTAGTATAGAATCTTTCGCTTGCACCGGACTCAAAATAAGCACTCGAAGAAATATCAAACTTTGATCTCTTGTTGTACAAATAACTATTAAGACGACAACCGCCTGACGAATGTAGAAAGTCCGGGGCCGTTTTATATGTCACCTAGCTGTATCCACCTTCATTTTTATTAAGAAAAAATTCAGCTTGTATTGCAAGTTACATGCGTTTATAAAACGGCTACCCGGTAATTTTACATTGAACCGAGACGAAGACATAACAACGAAGTTACTAACTTTTGGCATTGACAATGCAAACACAGGTATCCCATAGGGGTGCCATAGGTAGAGTACTTGACGCCATTGTCAAAAGTGAAGCAATATGATCCCCTTTATTTAAGGCGCCGTGAGTTCAGGTCGCAGCTCGCTGATCTCTGAGCGGACAGCCGTGCGTGCCCGTTAGTTAATTTTCATATTGTATTTTCATATTTTGTGCAAAAATAATTCCAAATTTGAAATGGGGGGATTTAGACCCATGTGCGTGATTTTTTTATAAAGTTGTTTCATCAGATTTTAAATCGATGAATTTACTAGAAGAAAAAGTCTCAAGATTGCTATATATGTACAATATATTTAGCAACCGTAAAAAACGCCACGATTTTTAAACTCTGATCTTGGCACTGCACCTATGAAGGTATCTTAAGAAGACTCATGAATGGGCTTAGGCGTGAACACATAGACAGAATCATCGAGCCAGTAGTATGCCTGCGCAAAGTCGCCCTCGCAGAGGTACGGCACGCGCGCCCACGACACCAGCTCGAACCCGCACTCGTCGCGCATGAACGCCACGAACGACTCCACTTGCTGCTCGAAACGGGCGCCGCTGATTGGTAGACGCTCTTCGGGTTTGTGGTCAGGAGTTACTGGAAAAGAAAAGGGAATTCGTAAGAAATCCTTTGTGGATTTCGGATGTATAAGAATGTTCATAAGGAGGAATCTTATTTTATGCGATGCAACATTTGTTGGAGCTGCGGCGGTCGATCAGGGTCATGCTCACCTTCTACGTAGGGCTTGTAGGGCAGGACTAGGGCTAAGAGGAGGATCCCTCCGGGGGCGAGCGCGGCGCGGGCTTCTAGGAGCATGGTCTTGGGCCGGCTGCAGCGGTCGATCAAGTTCATCATGCTCACGCATTGGAACTGCTGCCCGCGCCACCAGTTCTCCGTGTCAAGGATACTGCAAAAAATTAGGTAGGTACATTCAATCATACTCCAAGATCCAAGTGTAGGTTACTCTGTAATGTCTATCTATAGACCATATCAAAGAACTATCAACTAAGGTACTCACGTATATCCCTTACTGCTGAGCGCCTTTCTCATACTGGCGGAGATCTCGGTGGCGTACCGCTGCTCGAACAGCTGCGAGAAGCGGCGGCTGACCTCGCCGTCGCCCGCGCCGACATCCACGAGAGCGCCGGTCGGCGCGCCGCCCAGCAGTGTGCGCGCCTGCGCGGAAGATAGCACGAACATCGAGCCGCGGCCCAGCCATCTGTGGACAACGATCACTTGTGTTGAAGAAAAAAAATCACATGCATGATTCAGCGAAATACGAAGGTTTCGCAAACGGCCAAGCAAGGAAAAGCTGTGTACCTATGTTAAAAATGTCTTTAGATCGATATCCGCAAAATATTTTTATTCTTATAATATATGCGATCATATAAGACTCTTCAAAATCTAAGTCAGAATCGAAGGGTGCGGCACCGACTCGTGGGGGCGGTTCCCCAGAAAGAAGACTTGGTTTGGGTGCCATTTATACAGATTATATCTTTTGGCAAGTTGAGTCTCAACGCAGTAAAAACCAACCCCTGGCGTAAGTTAAATACCAGGTATTATAACTAAATCTTAAAATTCTCATTTGGTAAGTGGTACTGATAATAATATAATGATTACTAGACAACGGATCAGTTTGTAGGTACAATTTTATTGATAGCTATCAAATTAGCTGTTAATATCAGCCTTCACAGAAAATAGCGTCAAAGTACAGGGTGTGCTCGCGTTCTTCATAGAAAGCACATGCGATGCGCTATTACCACCGCTATTTCAATGCAACTATAAATTTTCTTATCTAACTTAATTGTCGATAACAAACTTCGCCCGTTGCTAGAACCTTCTAATTTAGCTGAGGGATTAGGTAGGTACTTCCTTGAAAGCGATTTGTAGGCTAGTCGCCGCGCAGTCGAGCAACAATAGGGCAATTATCCACTACCGTTGGTCGTGTGGTGGTGGCCGTTCAAAGGTGGTTCGGGCCGCAATTACTGGGGATAAAACACAAAGCGAGCTGCGAGCTGCGGGGCTCGGCCGACTGCAAATTGTGCGCCCGCGGCGCTCGCCCGCGCTCGGCGCTCGCTCGGCCGCCTGCGACCGAGCACCGACGTCTTCATCGCGCCCCGGGCGAGCGGCGAAAGTGGATAATGAGTAGTAAATCCCGCTCTCATTAGCTGAGAGCGAGCGTCGCGGCGATCGATACGAATTCGTCTTCGATGGGTAAAGGGATAATCGCACTCCGGCCAGCTCTGTTATTAGCCGTAGTACCATATATCACGCGCGGCATTATCCGCGGCCCCCGGCGTCCGCGCCGCAATTACTCGTACGGCGCAGCGCTCGGATCGGTCACAATGCCCTATTAGGATAGCCTTATACGTACCTACTTCAGGTTTCAGACTATCCGCACTAAGTTTTCTAGAGGACCAGTGTAATTGACATCTTCTGCACATAACAAGACATTAGGCGTTTTTGGTAGCGACATAATTGTTGTGGGACTAGGAACAGTTAGCGAGCCGGCGAGAACGACAAGACAAACAAAATCTCTGGTAAGATATGTCATAGGCCAGACCAATATATTCCTCGGTATCTTACATTCCAGACCGGACCCGAACAGTTCCTGAGAACCCTGACCCTGAGGTCCCTTACGTTTGTTTACTTACACGCATTTACCTTTTACCACAGATCATACAGACCAAGGAAACTATTCACGAGTTTAAAAATCAAGCTTGCAATTGCAATATACCTACCTACTCGTAGCAACAAGGAACCGATCCTATGTACCCAATCGGGACAATATCACGAAATTTTCTATACCTACATTTCGGAAAGCTAATTTATATTTTAGATTTTCGCCGACACCTAAGTCCATTTCATGCCAGAAAATTGCCATTAGCGACTATGTCACCGATGGCACGGGTGCTCATTTTGTAAGGAGGAACAAGTATTTATCTTCCCCAAGTTGACATTAGGACGTCAAGAATATCCTACGAACAAAGGTAAAAACCCCTGCCTCTGAAGTCTGACTGAACCTACAAACTACAAAGGTAAGAGTATAATATAGGCAACTACACTTTACGAGATATTATCTAGTGGCAGGTTTAGTTTTTCAAAGCGTTATATGTATGTACATAATAATAAAGGTGTGACAGTAGTAGGCAACCAGTTAGTAACGTGTGTTCTTTCTCGTTGTGTAATAAGCGGTAACCGATAGTGTCACGTCGCTAGTTACGCCGCATGTCTCCGGTTACATTGTACGATCTGCTTGAGTCGTTATCGTCAACAACATTTCACTGTCGAATAATATAGATCATGCCTATTATACCCTATAGACAAGGTGACTTACAGGGCGGCTTATGGTGAGCTGAAAACTGTCTAGCATTTAAGGCTTGAACCTTAAAGCTCATATGCTTATCTCTATTAGATGCATATGCTTAGAAATAAAGGAAAAGTGGAAAAAACTCAACATCTCGGGCAGCATTAAAACTTGCGAGTCCGGGGTACCAGCCCGCCGCTCTACCAACGGAGCTACCGAGATTTACCCGTTGACAGCGAATATTTCTACCATATTCTTCACATATGCTGGTGGTATCGTTTGCAGACGTTTTTGATTAATATAAAAATTAACTTAGATAAATGTTCCTATCTTGAAAGTTTAACATACTTTTCATAGATATAGGTATTATTAATATAAGTAATTCATGCATTTTTTAAAGAAATACGTTTACCTATTACATAATATCGTAAAACGCTTTAAGAACCTATAAACGAGTAGGTACAGCTGCGGTTGTTCCAATCGCAATCGCAGGTGAGCAATCAAGTGACGGTAACCAGTTAAGCGAGACCCCGAACTGCTTATTTGCTCCAAGTCACTGTTACCCTGTTTGGCTGAACTCTATTGCTCGCTTGCGATGGGAAAACCGGGCCAGGTCGAATACAAGGAACGGCGTGAAGGTTGACGACTTTTGGGTCCGAAGACAGTAAGTAATGCGAGCGTGAAAACCAAAAGAGGCACAATACGGCCGGCGACCTGACATAACCCTGTTGCGGGTGCGGATTGATTGCTTTATTGTGCGGGCGGCGTTTGCGACGCGCGATCCATGATACATGAGGCGGCCGCGCAGCTAATGAGCGCCGACACTCACCGCGTAATTGTCACCGTGCCGACCAATCTCCACAAATTCCGACCAAACCGACAACGCGCGTATGAGTCGCGCAAAAACGACGTGCGAATATGACGTCGCTTGTTACACCGCGCGCCGTGATTGATTTATTTGCGCCGTAAACAGGCTGCGAGCCAAAGGGAGCCGTGGACACTAACATTAAACTACCCTAATGCAGCACGCTCCACGCACCATAACAGTCCTGGTTATAGGTAGACTTTAAATTAAATCGCTTTCAATGTTCTCATGTGACAGAGTATCTTACCTACCTACCTATACACAATAGGTAGGTATATGATACCTTAGCTATTACCAAAATAAATCATATAAATTTTTCGGGCTAAATAAGTAGGTCATTAACTAATTCTCTGTTGAAATAATATCGTTATTAGCCGAAATATCTCTTCAGTATAATTTAGGTCATATTTATAATTTGGGTTGGGTAAAATATGCATAAGTTTAGTACCTAGTACGAGAGAAGTACCTACGAGTAGACGTCCCATTTCCTTTGTACCAACATGCTCCGATGGATGCAGCTGAAAACTGTAAAGGCGCGTGGGTTGTAGGTATGTCGCAATACACTTGATATCGTAGGATAGGTAGATCTATTTCAATAGAATGCGGTGGCTTGCAACAAGGAATCCGATGCGGTTATCGACGGAGGTGAGAGATGTGTCGCCGGCCGAGCGCGAGGCGGGGCGGGCGGGTTCGTATCGCGATTGCATCGGAGAGCAAACAAGCGGGGGGGTGTCGGCCCGGGGCGCTCAAATCATATTACCCCCGGCCTCACACCACGCGCCACACACGTCATTTGTGCGTCGCTATGGCGACGGCCCGGGCCTTGCATGATATTAGTGTTCATCTCCGGCCGTTTAAAGTGCCGCTGGCGAGCGCGGGAAATTAAAACCGATGCGGATCCGGAAGGTGCGATCGACCCGCGCGGTGCCGGTCGCCAATCACACCTCGCTGCAGATACGAACATATCAATCCTATCCTTGTAACCGATGTCAGATAAGTCAGCGTAGGTATAACGGAATATAATGTATGTCGGTACCTAGATCTTACTGTCAATATCAAATAGGTAGATGCTATGCAAAGTTGTCAGATAGGAACTAACTTACTCCCTTGCAAACTACCTAAAAGTCATCCTTTTTGATTTAGGTATTCTACCAGGTTCGTTATGCCTTAATTTAAAGAAACGTACAATGAGTAGGACTATTATTTATAAATTCAAAATGTTGTAGCTACAGAGCATCTCATAAATACGGCTAGAAGACGAAAACAAATAAAAGTCAAGATCGACGACTTAAATCAGGCGCTTAGCTACCAGCTACCCCTTCTTGTTATTACCGAACCGACATCCCGTCCCTTTTCAAGCCTCTCCTTATTTAATAAAACGTATATGAGAAATAATTACATACCTACATTAGCTATGTAAATATAGCTAACCATATTAGATACGTAATGTAATAGCAGCCCCTCCCCAATGTATGTAGATAGGTACACATTTGCTTTGCTCAAAGACATTGTCGCTTTCAGGCACCTCATTAGAGCGCGTCCCATGTGAGCCTACCCCCTCTCCACCCCCACCCCCACCCTGCGACCCCCACCCGTTAGTGCTCTTACACACACAAAGACGAGAGCAATTCTTTCTCCGAGCTCGCAAACTTGGCTGGATAATTACACTTAGATAAGACCCGTTCCTTTTAAGACAGGATATTTAAGGTAATAGTAGAAAAGAAAGACAAATGGTTAAGCAGATCAAAGAGCTACAGGGACTATTGTTGTAACCCTCGAGCATTTTGACGTACCTACCTGCCTACTCCGCTATACAGTTTCATAAATAAACATATCTAACATAAAACAATAAAAAAGTTTCAGCTATCAAGGTCCCTATATAATAAAAATCAAGTTCGGTAGCATATAATCGAACTGTAGCGTCCCATCATATCCCCGCACAGCTCTTGAGTAGCTATAAACAATAAAAAGTGGATAGTAAAATGTATAAACAATATGAGTACCTACGGTTAAAACGTTTTAGTGTCAAGAGTGGGCCCATAAACCGTTGACACGCACCCGTAAAATATTAACGATAGCTACAAGAAAAATGACGACTATCACTGTACCGATTTTCGGTCGCGAGGACGCTACAAATAATGGCGGACTCGAATTTATACGCGGACCCGAATTGTCCCGATTGAATATTTTACCAACCCACGATCCACCAAATCGCCCGACGATATTTTTCTATTTCGCCGTCCAATTTTACTATCAATTGCTTAGTTTCGCCTTAAACATTATTCGTGCGACAACACCATACCTACAGTTGCCCTGAGGATATACTTGCCGCCTTTGCTCTACGAGCGCTTTGCACGAACCTCTGAACCTTTTCAATTGAGGAAGCGCGATTTGATTCCAATACGGTTATTGCTGTGTGGGGGTTTGCAGTTATTTATGAGAAGGTAATTAGGTTATCTATACCTATGACTCAGCTCAAAAAGTTTAGGTTTAATGAGAGTTGTTTCAAATTCCATAAATGATCGTTTATGAAGATGCGGACTTATGTTTTACGGGCGGCCTACATTGTGAGCACAGTGTGCGGTTGCTGATGGTAATATCTTGAGCGTTTCGGGAACACAATAACCTTTAAAAGGTGTAAAGGCGTGGGCTCAATCCGAGTCCCAGTCGGACTTTAAAATAACTTCTCGGAGGCGAATGGTTTATTGCTTATTGAGTAGCTCTGACGAAACGCGCCTCCGACGATAAAACATGTCCGGAGCGGAATCTCAGTCAATATCACAATATACGCAGCGACATTGAAATTATCGCTTAGTGGGAGGCGCGCGTCGTCCGCGGCGTCCGGTCGGCCGATGAGGTTGGCGAAAGTAAAACAAAATGAGAATCGTCAGAACAATGAGTATTGTCGCGGGCATGGATGGCGCGCAGGCGCGAGCGCAGCGGCGGCAGCGGGAGCGGACACGCGCGCGGGCGCGGGCCTCGTTAGCGGGTGGCGCGCCATTGGCCGCCGCAAGGTGGGCGGGGCGCGCGACAAACTGCGCGCACGCAAATAGCGCACCCGCACACAAATTAAAACAATAAAATGAAAGTAATAAAACAAAGTGAGCACCGTCGAGCATCCACTATCGTAAGGCTTAATGGCCGAGCGGGGGCGGCGGCGATTCGATTTATTGAGCGACGCGCTTTCATCTCGCCATCGACGCGAGGATCGTAGGCATCGTAGCCAAATTCGGCGGTGCCGCTTTAGTCTCAGTCAAAATATTCATACCTATGGGTATAATACCCAAATGTGCCCAAATGTATACAACTTGGATCATCACATAATTGACAGAAATAAGATAGCTATCTGGACACACCTACGTAAAAATGCAAATGTAGGGCATGTATTCTGTAGGTAGGGCACAGCCATTTCTATTTCTATTTCAAAACCTAACTTCATAATAGACGCCATAAGTGATCACTGCCGTGCATAGGATAGATAACACTTTCTCTACCTATAGGTCGGTATAAAGTTAAACCACATGTTTGAACCAGTTTCAAGTGCATGAGGGGTTGAAGTGCGTGTCGCTGGACAGTGGGTCAGCTGAAACACGTGAAGTGCGTAAGCTCGGGGGGACAGCCGGTCAAGGTTAAGCCCGACCGAGCGTTGCCTTGTACGGAACATTCGATACACTTCGCTACCAAAACAAATACCGAATAATTGTATTGAGCCCGATTGGGCCAGACTTGAGACTAGGGTGGGCTAGGATTTCTAAAAGATGGATCCGGAAATAAGTTATGATCTTGGAATTAGGAGCTTTAGGTACCTAGTAGGTAGGTAGGTACTACCTACCTATACCTATTTAAAAAATCAATGAAGATTCATTGGCAACCTGATTATTCACTTATTACGTTTTCGGATACCTAGGTAGGTATCTAATCTACCTTCTTTAAAACACCTTTAGATAATTATCAGCATCAAATATTTCAGATATGTACGTGGTAGCTAGTTAAATATTCATTCAGAGTCCCACAGGATACCCACTGACTACCTACTCTCACGACGATACGTAAAAATATTACCTAAATTCAGAGCAATATTGTATGTTGGTAATACAGGCACAGTCTAAAAAAAGTAATAAGTAGGTATTTCATCTAAAAGCAAATATCCTCCAAAATCACCAAAGAATTTATTATCTAGGTATAGGTACCTAAGAATGATGGCAAATTAGTACCTATAGGTAACAGGTTTAGGTTTAGGGGCATTTCACCATAACCCTATAAATAATAGAACATTAAGGATGCTAAACATTCTCGTTGGCCTGATAACCTAGCCCTAACAAATAAGTGACCCAACTCTAGCCGGACCCGGAAACGGGCGAGCTGCCGCGTAACGAATGTCGTCTCATTTACTAATGTGTCACATGCAGGCGGCGTTGTTTCTCAGCGCCCCCTACTCGGGGGTGGGGGAGATGACCAATGGCGCCGCGACGCCACCCGACGACGATGCAGCCTTAATTACGACGCTGATATCTGCCAGATATGACCACTCGTAGGAGGGTGTCCGTATTTACTTAGGTAGGTTGTTTATATAAGCTCGTATGTTCTAGGTACACTTTTGGTCAAAGTAATCATAGAGCAAATTATTCGGATTGAGATCACGCAATTGGTAAAGAAACTTTACTGAGTTTTACCAAGACATATGTGATTAAAAAAAATCTTTGTCAATTGTCTAAAATACCGTTATAAGTATGTAACACTTAGTTTTGATCTGACTCTGTAATTGGGGGCTAATGCTAGTATGTATATTGTATACCTATGTAATGCAAAGGTTTTTCTTCAAATTATATTACCTTACGCAGACAGAAGTGGAACAATTCAAACCCAATTTTAATGCATTATTACCTACGTGTCTATCGTAATAAAGCAGGAAGAAATTGCTAGCATCTCAAACACCTCGGCCATAAAAACGAGACATTCGCGTTATCGCGCGAGCTCGACTAGCTCGAGACTGGTATGAGACTCGAGTTGACGTGGTTTACGCAACATTGAAGTTAATGACGTCAGCGTTGTCAATAGCCTCCTGATTGCCGTGATTAGGAACACGTTCGCTAACAAATAGTGGTAGAGTTATTTGACAGATTGTCACTGTAAACGCAAATCTTGTAACATGGCTGTTGATAGGTACTTGTATAACGGAAACGTCATCGTTTAACTTTTAATTTCCAATATTTAGAAAAACTAAATTTGTTACTTCTACAGTAACATTGCCTCTTTATTCTATCACTTTCATTCGCATCTCTATATGATGATAACTAACAAAGCAGCACCTGCTTAAGTTTAAAACCAACACAATATGGTCCAAATCATACTCTATCATTAAAAAAGTCAAATGCCGCTGCAGACACCTCATTCTCATTAACCGGGTGGGGCGCTCTCATCTCGGCTGCATACTCGCAGCTGCGCGCGCAAACAAATTAAAACCTAAGACGCGCCCTAATCAATAGCGGACTCGCCGCGAAGCCGAATTAACTCGGCCGAATGAAAAAATGAAGAAAATTATATTCGCGCGAGACCCCAAAACCCTCCCCCCGCCCGCCTGAGGAAATTGCTTTTCTTTCAGCGGGCGCACACATACGCGCCCCCGGGTACGCTCGCCCCGCGCCGGTGTGCAACCCTTCACGCAGTTATGACGCATTAACATTTTTTATGTGTGCTTTTTTTATTTAAATGATTAGAATGGTCTTAAATCATCTCAAACTTATTGAATTTTTAAAATATGTAACTGTAGGTAGGATATAAAAGGCAGGAATGGATGACGGCGTTTTGAAAGGTAACATATATACCTACCTATACATATTATTCAATTAGCAATTAATTTTGTGTCGTTTTTCTCCCAAAAGAAACTGGATAGAAAGAGGATAGGTGGTTATAAATCATATGAAATACAAGAGAATAAAGCGTTTTAAAAATAGGTAAGTACCTACCTGAGTGTTCCTTAGTCCCTAAGACTAAGATACAATAGAATATGGATTTGTGCATTTGTCACTGCATTGTGCATTTGGTAAGGAACGGAGCACGCTCGAGACGTGTGACTCGCCGCCGTACCTACACAGCAAAGGTGGGCGCTAGTGCCTACCTCGCTCGCAGTAGAGGGTTAGGCACCGTCGACACGCGCAATATTATAATTTACGTTTGGTCGTATATCGAGGTGTAAGTAGGTGCTTTACCTGGGCGCTCGCGCCTCAGCCCCTCGGCTCTCGCTAAATCTGAGCTTTATACGTTCACTTGACGCGGAGAGCGATATTAGTTTCGAGCAAACTCCTTCCCTACTACAATATTTATTAACTCACTTGTTATCTTTCGCCTTTTTAAGGAAATATGCAGCTGCTGTGATTTTAATATTTAGGAGTTTATAAAGATAACTTGACGTCTTGAGTATCAGATGGCTGAGTTATATATTCCCGTCGTTTTGTATAATTTATAGGACATTGATTCAAGAAGTGCAGATAAAGAACCTACTTACAATCATGTTATAGGTTTAGGGGAAAAATACACACGTTTCTCGTGTTGTGTACTTTATTTTCAGGCAGTGTTTTATTTCGTATAAAACGTAAACATCTCTTTCATTTACGCCGCGCAATGGTCACGAACGGGAAACGTTACTGTAATATAGAGCGCAATCAGAGCACTTTGCGCGGTAACAATAGGTACAAAGGGCGCCGTACCTAAGCCAGGAAAAGCCAGTTTCATTAAACGAACGCTTTCCTAATCTGGCCGGGCAGCTTCCCACCCAATTAACGCGTAGGCGATGAGCCCGCCCCGGCGCCGGCCAATGGCGGCCTTGCGGGGATTAATTAAGAAACTTCCCGTCCACTCGCCCCCTCCCGCACCCCTTCCTCACACCCCGCGGAGTCTGCGGACACGCCCGGAAAACTAACCACCTAATGAGGGGAGATGACCTCACGTGCCTGTGTGCTTTGTCTATCTATGTACGTCTTGTTTGTTCATTTATGTGTGCTCTTTTGTGCGGTGCGCCGGCATGTGAGCGCTTTGTTGTACATTATCTACCTCGAGACGTCGTCGTTAGCCGGGAGCTTCGGCAAACACATGCTTTCAATTCCACCTGTAATTACCTTCGTTGAGATTTCCACAATTGATCCATCACGCTAATTGTTTACATGCTTTTAACTAAATTAAGAAAGTCGTTTTCATTATTCGACATTTTTATAGCCCAAGAGACTCAACCCTTACCGAAGGGAAATAGGTCAACCGTCCTCAAATGTAATTAAGCTCCAATCGGCTCTTGTGCATACCTATAGAGGGGGTATAAAAGCTTTAAGCAGGTAGCCCACTGCCGCACTAGGCCCCGCTGCGCACGTTTTTCTCATTTATTTTAATAAAATGAACAGGATTTATTTTATTAAGAAGCCACGCTCCGTAACTTCGTACAATTTGTCTCTTATTGTATGTACCTATGTTTCATACAAATTCGCCGTTTAGTATCTCTTTAGACGCGACATGGCCTAAAAGGCTGCGATGCCTGATAAAACGTAGTTTGCGTGGTTCCTATTCGTGCGATAGCGTATTACGCCGTGGTGTCCCGCCTGTAGGGTAAAACCGTGTGAAATGTCAGTCCGGAGAGGTCAATTAAACAACAGGGCCACGGAGGGCCGAGGGCCGAGGGGCTGTTGTTTGCCGCCTGCCAACTGCCATGTAGGCTGCGATGATTGAACATTCACGCACCTATCCATAGCTAGGGATTCCTATTCCCGCCATATTTATAATGCATTTTTAAATTGAAGGAACAGGACCCGCGAAGCTACTTCTTGGGTAACGTTAAATATTATTACATCTAAGGACGCTATGTCTAAGATTTTTAATAGGTAGGTAAATAACTGTGAGGATAAAAGTTATGAGTTTTACCTATAGTAACCTAAGGAGAACCCATCAACAACCTTAGACGATTTGTTAACACATAATGATATATGAACCTTCGGTTCAGGGAAAAGCTCGACCAATCGTCGTTGAGATCCTTGATATTTCAGCTACTATGACAATTATCATGAGAATCAGATATTTACAGGTATAAATGTAAAACTTGCTAGTCGCAAATGAACGATAACTTAACCTTTCTAGGTACGTAATACCTACTAGACACGTTGGATAGAAGCCAGACTGGTACCTATGGCATAGACTGTAGTTGACAGCCATTAATATCAACCACGTGCACTCAACTAACATAAAATAACTTAACAGTAATATAATAAAAGGTTTACGATCCAATAATATCACTCTTATTAAGGATATCTAGCCAACGTTAGCCAGTTTCTGAATTAATATTTCTGCTTGTCTTTTCTACACCAATCCAGTTCTCGAGTAGCTATGTATCGAGTCAACTTACAGCCTTAACTAAATGTAGGTAGGTATACGAACGAGCTGCAATGACTTATGAGAATTTTTTGAGCTAATATCGTTATTACAGGTCACCCTCATTTTGCTGCAAAAAATATTGTTGTGTGCGGAGCGAATTTTCCTCAAACCTAGTTTTTTGCCTAAATGTGAATCATCAGTGGTCCATAATTGAGAGAAACACGGCAGGCCGGGGGTGCCAAAATAACGAATAGTTTTCGCGGGTCGTGTTAGCATTTTTCTTCTGGAAGTGACGGGCGGGGGCGGGAGTCGCGGGGGTGGGGGTGGTGGGAATAACTCTCTTTCAGCGGTGAGTACACGCATCGTTTATACTTCATCGGCTGTGTTAATAACGCTGCCGTGTTTAAATGTGCGCGAAATGTTTTCCTGTTTTGCGCGTTATGGATTAGAATGAAGTACCTAATAAATAAGAAAATGTCAGATCAGGATATTAAAAATGCATATGTTCGATACCAATAGGATAAAATGACGTCCGGAGTGGTCTTATGCTGATACATATTTGTCTTATAAAACTTAAGTTCACGAATCAGATTTTTTTTTACGTTTTCCCCTACATGTATACACATAAATTAAACGTAGGTAATAAAATTAATAAAAACCCGAGGATCCATTTGACCAAAAGCCACATCTCTGCCTACATAGTGTAAATAAGTAGTCGTACCTATGGTGCAGGAATGCAGGTGAATTGAAAAGGCCATTTGTTCGTAAGTTACTACTGTTTATGCTATATTTGGCAAAAGAGAAACAAGTGTACTATTATAATGTTTACCCTACAAAATCTGGTTACGAATTGAGGAAGAAACCATAAGTTAAGAGTTCTTAAAAGAGCTGTGTTCAAAGGATTTTAAATTGTGTTTGGAAAGTGGGACGTTTCTTAAGCTTGAATCTAAAGAAAATGAGGATTTACCTTATACATGAGCCGAGTACATACCAGCCGCACATAGCTATTAGCGCGAAGCCTGGATAGCGGCGCCACACCCCGCGTGATTAATCGCCGCCCCCGCCGCCCGGGAAATCAACCCTTTCGCGTCTTAATTACCACGCCTCCTTTCAGCGCCGCCCTTCCATTGGTTACGGTCCCCTCCCCTTTAATTGCTCTTGGTAATTAACGCTGTGTAATCACCAACCGCGTCGAGCGAGGGGACGATCCTAATTTGAATTTTTAATTACTGAGAGCGCGCTGGTGATTGGACGAGCGCGAGCGCTGTTTACATTGAAACAATGAGCATTGTCATTGAGATTCTCTTCTGCCTAATATGTGTACTGGAGACGCTCTTTGTGTTTATATAAACATTGACGAGACGATTCATTGGGTGGTTATTGATATTTAATATTTGAATATGAATTGCAAAATGTGCATTGGAAACCAGGTGAGATGAGCTCACCATCAGGAACTACATATCGACGGAAGAGTAGGTACGTAGCGTATTTATTTTATTAGATTGAGTGCCACCAGGAAATCTATGGCGAAAGCTTTAGATAGCACGTATGAAAATCTGATTATCAATTATCTGGAGGCAGCAGTTCGCGCATGTAACTTAAGTACCTAACTCATTAGCGAGCTGAGAGCGTCCGCAGCGGGCGAGGAGCGGGATAACAGCCGAGTACCTAATAAGTGCCAAATAGGAGCTGAAAATTCCTAACTACTAATTTTTTAAGTGCCATCAATATGTACAATACCTACACTCAGTAAGTCAGAGTACTTACTCTTAGGTACTTATATTGATAAATAGAGACTAGATTGATTAAAAAATGTTGAGTGTTTGAAACAAAGGCATTTTTAGGGTTGAATGGTTGTGAGGATGCAAAGGTCATGCCTAGTTACCTAATGGTAATACGAGGTCGTTAATTCCATCTAGAGTTTAAATATTTTAGTGAGGTCTATTCAGACAGTACGTAATCTTGTTATCAATTTGTAATGGATATGATCTGCAGTCAAAAGGAAAATTCTTAGACAAAAAATTAAACTAACAGTCACTTAAGTACCTCTATAAAACTTAATACGAAATTATCTTATAATCTTTCAACAAATGTATTTCAGGATTTACAATTGAGCAGCATGAATCTATAATTCTATTGGGAACCTGGTATTTCAGGAAGGCACGGCACGCTGGTTGCGGAATTTATCCCCTTACCGTATTCCAAATTTGAATACGACCATTAGCCGAGTTCCTCAGCAGCAAGCATCCGAACTGAACAATTACGGAACTTTTATTCCGATCGCCCGAACTGACTTCGAAATTTTCATATTTATTGCCATCGATTCCAGCAGCGTTTGGACCTAAATTGCGATAAGCTTTTCAATAAATTAGAACTATTGTAATATCCGAGATAGATTTCTTTTGTGCACCTACTCGTAACTTCGTATGTTTTGTAAAAATCGGAGACATTATTATTCATAAAAAAATTGTACGTTATCTGCTCACGCAGCTTATCCAAATAAATAGGAGTCCAATAAATTTTAATTAAGTAGGTATATAAAGGTTATTCTTGAGTTCCTATTCATTAGTTAATGCTTAAAGGGCACTCGCCTATGACTGAACTAGTCCAGGCATAGGACAACTTTTCAAAATCGTCATTTGCAAAAAAAAAACTACCTAACAGAAAATTGGTATATCTAATTTTCTACTAACTAGAAAAACTGTAATTTATCTTGAAATAACCGCTTGCGGCTTACGAGCCGTGATTTTCCGACCCCTGCGCTAGGCGATGGGCGATACGATAGTCTCGCTAAGGAGGTGTTTACCCGTAGGAAGCGAGTGACGTTGACGCGGCTCCTGCCTTAATAAGGTAAATGAGATGCGAGGCGTAAGGGCTCCACTCGCGCGTTCGCACCGTTGGTGATTACTGCTAGTGGTCTAATGGTGGGCTTGTTGGTTTGAACCGTTGGAAATCGTAGGATGCGTACTTTAAATCAAGTTGCTTTTTCGTCTCGTCAGAGTGACAGTGACGTGGCTTCCATACTTCACTTCTCACACTAAAAGCGAGAGATATCCATGTTAGACTAAAAATCTTATAGATAGAATCCTAATGGCAGAGGATTAGGTAATTATAATGAGAGGGCTTAGTGACGAAGTGTCGTAGGTGTACATGGTGTTACAGTACGGACATAATTAGGTATATTATTAACCTGACTTTTAAAATTTGCGAAAACATTTTTTTAAAGAAAGGCAAGAGTAATAGATAAATGAATATCTAATTCTTGGATATGAACGCATTGCTTTTTTGGGTAAAATCCATTACCTACTTTAGTAAAAGATCTCAAGGAAAGGCAAAATCGTGAGTAGCTTTAAATTAGCAGAAGCGGCAGCCTGTAACAAACTCCACGTAGCCTGGCCAACGAGTTTATATATCGCGAAGCTATGGAGCTTGGCGCATGGGCGCGATTATGGGGCCCGATTCAACTTGAGAAAGTGACAGATGAAGAAGAATATTGCTAGTGTACCTACATTATGTGGGAGGTGGCGTTGTCTCGGCGGAGCTGTAAAATTACCAATTTTATTAAACCATATGATTAGTCGCATTTGATTTACCTGCAAATTATGGTTAGGTACCTTACGCGGTAGTCTGTCAATTTTACAAAGAGAGATATGGAAATTTCTACACAAAGTGATCCTAGGCCCTACTGATGCTACAACGACCCTACATGCCTTTGATCTATGTTCATAAGTAAAAAAAAAAAACAAGTTTTTTGTTGATTAGTTTTTATACGGAATGTACCGGTCTTCTCATTTTCTATGCTTTTAAGTGTATTTTAATGTATGCATGAAACATTTTTTATTTCAACATTTACAAATACGCGTTTAAGTTTATTAGGCGTGGTAGAAAGCGCAAGATTCTACCGACTTGTCAAAGCCAACCTTTTTACGACAAAAACATCTTCACTAAGATTTTTTCCCCAATTAAAAGCGGATCGGCGGTTTTTGGTGGTTTTTACTCGGTCACGGTTTTTAGATGAGGCACGGGTCAAGCGAGCTGAGACAATGCATGCCGTGGCTGCGCGCGCGTCGTGGTTAGCGTTTTGTTCCGCGTGCCGACTGTTTTATCACAACTATTGTGTACCTTAGGGCATTGTTATAAGGTTCGCCGGTAATAGATAGCTCGTGGCTCGATGTAGCTATTGAGCGCTAATCGCTTCATTCACCGGCGGATGGCAGCTTTTTCCTGAGCATCCGAACGGTCACGCATTCCGAAGGCCGATGTTGGATCTGCGAACTGTCGATGAACGACATTGTACCTATTGTACTTATAGCAAAATATGACAAGTTGTGCAATTCGTAGGTATAGAAGTTGTAGGGTAGTTTGCTTAGTTAGAGACGAGATTGCCCCAGCATGCAGGTAATTGACAAGACCTATGCGAACTCTATATACGTAATATTATATGATTAATATGAATAATAACAGGTATATAACTGCTTTCATAATTGCGTAAAATTGATAACTTTGGATAAGTTTCTGACAAAGTCCTACTGGTGTAAGCTATCAAATCAACCTTGTGTTAGATAGTAGACGACTATGTAGATATATTCATTATTCTGATAATTTTGTTGCGTAAGTAAGTACCTACATTATTCTAAAATACGTCTACCTACCTAACTAGTTAAGGTTTTCAAGGCCTTAATTTTTCACAACTTAAAAATATGTATATAATACAAAATATTACCTATATGTTGTTATGATTTAAATTAAAATCTTAATTCAAATCCGTAAACTACCTTTCAGGCAGTAATGTCGGCAACAGAATCTTTGGGCACGCGCCAGTATGGGAGATTAGTTAAAAACTGCCATGCTAAAAGAGCTCAAGTCCATGGGTCTTCAAAATATGTCAACACTTTTCTCCTTATTATCACGGTATAAAGTGCAGAACTGTATATCGACTGTAACTATACTTATGTGGGATGTAGGTCTTTTTGGTTTTGGTGTGAGGTAGTGAGCGGCGATGCGCGCGGTACAATAAATAAATAAATTTTGGGGGACATCTTACACAGATCAACCTAGCCCCAAACTAAACAAAACTTGTACTATGGGTACTAGGCGACGATATACATACTTATATAGATAAATACATACTTATATACATAGAAAACATCCATGACTCCGGAACAAATATTAGTGTTTATCACACAAATAAATGCCCTTACTGGGATTCGAACCCAGGACCATCGGCTTAGCAGGCAGGGTCACTACCCACTAGGCCAGACCGGTCGTCGACAATAATACGATAAACAGTTGTTCGCGGCGGCGGCGTTTGTTTACTATTAGAAATGTGGTCCCGCCGTTTATAACTAACTACCTATATCTTGTGCGTAAAGTTAAGGTGCGATAGATGGAACTGGTTACGTTTTGTTGCAACACAAGCGCGAATCACTATCGCTTCTGTCACGTTGCAGCACTTTATTCATTTTTTCTTTAAAGTTACACATGTCCGAAACAATGGCGGGTGTTTGATGCCATAGTGCATTATCGAAACACGTTGTTATGTGTAGCTGTAAAGTAAAAAGCAGGATGGCTCAATGGCTGGTGTTCCAAAGCTTCCGCGTAGGTACAGCGTCTAGGTAGGCATCATTAAGGTCTAATTATTAGAAAGGCACTTTTGGGCAGTAAATCAGCTTGTTAGGGGCTGTAGCTCTAAGACATATTTTAACAGGTAAGAAGATTGAATTGAAACAGTCACTTTAAACAATCATATTATAATACCTACTAGTACATTTTTACTTCAATTTGATTAAAATATTACATGCAATAATAAAATAGTAACATTATTCATATAAAAAGGTTCAATGTATTTATTAGCGATAACATGCACCGTTTGCAAGCGAGTGACCTTTATCAGTGAACCCGCTAAACTAGCGTGAAATAAGACCGCGTCAAAAATGAGTTAGGTCTTTTACGTGTTCTCTTAAATAATCGCTACTTTTTCGCCATCGTAATGATTTTGTACGTATTAGCTAAAACACGCACTGTGCGCTAGCGAGTGACCTTTATCAGTGAACCCGCTAAGCCAGCGTGAAATAAGACCGCGTCAACAATGAGCCACCACTCTTACGTGTTCTCTTAAATAATTGCTACTTTTTCACCGCCTTAATGATGAACGTCACGACTATTACGTTCCAATAAGACGAAAAAGGGCGATTCCATTAGCTTCCACGTTGTGTTTATGTGGTGCTCCAGTTACGATGGTAGTGTATGGAAATATCGTAATATTCAACCAACATTAGGTTATCGGTAAGTACCTATAGAAGGAAAACAATATTGATGTTTTTGTCGCTGCTTTAAAATTTACCTGAATATTTGATATTTCTTCTTCTGAACTGTTTTGTTCTACAAAATTTTATAATAATACACTCAAAGCAATGAAAACGGGTTATTTACTATGGACACCAATTATCAAAAACTTCTTAGAAACCAATGGTATGTAAAAGGAGCAATCCCTGAAATTGTCTAAATAGGTACCGTTATCCCGAATGTTTTTTATTCTAAGTATGTACCTATATTCGTTTGTAAGGGAATTAGTTGCCTAAAAATAAACAATACCTCTGCCTATTCGATTTAAATAAATTTCAAAATGTCAAATCCAGTTAGTTATTTTGGGCTATGTCGTGTCTGTTATTATCGCGAAAATAATGTCAGCGACTATTCTGATTTTCCCCATTGGTGATGCTGATAGAAGGTATGCGTAGGTACATACTACGTATGGCAGGTTGACTGAGGTGACTGTGCAAAACAAACAAGTACGCCACGATTACACTAAAGGCTCAGATAAAAGGTACTACGTCGAGTGTGAGGCGAGAGAGCATTGATTTAGTGATGTGCCGCGGGAACGTAATATTGCCATGGTAGTCTTCTTTTACAAAATAACGAGGAGAGCGCTAACGGCTGAGTACAAAATTTCCGAAAATGATATCGTATCGGGAAAGATCAAAGTGGAAAAAAAAGGAAAGGTCATCCCTTACGTGGAACTTATAGTAAGGGACTTACTTGAAGCTGACATGATGAAAAACGTGTTCGGTTTTGTATGTATTCCAAATTCCCAAATACTTACACTCCTTTTGCTTCTATTAATCATCAGACTAATATAATAAACAAGAGAACCGAAACGCGACAACTTTCAACAGCATCTTTGATTATTTTAATACGCAATATTTATAATTAGAAAAAAGGTATCTACTTCAAATAAGGAGATATATTTCTTCTCCTTTTTTTATGTAGGAAATGTTCCTGGGAACAGGTGCATCTCTACATCGATCGGACGTTGACATGCGGCGCATCGCGGCGCGAGCTCAAGCTCATGATTAGCATTGCGCGCGCAGCAGCCGCCGTAACCCAAGGGGTGGCATTCCAATCGCATCCATAGTACCAGTTAAACAAAGGCTTAGATGAGCCAGTATAAGGCGCTCTCCAGTGGCGCATCGTTTTTATGGATCACGAGGTTAGGTTACACTAGTTTATCCGATAAATCAAATCGCCTGCGCTCGCGCATTCGTTGAGAACACACCGCAAGTAACCCAACCCAGCGCACCTCGGCCGCGCCATAACATAATTAAAAATGATTTAAGGCATTCGCTCCGGCTGCTTTGTTTCGCGCATTATGTTTCACTTGTTCGCGTCGCCTTCGCGCTGCCCGCTGTTAATTCTGTCACAGTTTTTATAACCCTTTTGTATTTATTAATTCCCTTTCGGCTCCGGTAGCGCTACGGTTCTCGGAAAGCGATTTTGACGTGACATTTCTTCGGGTCGCCGTGTCCCTGCCTGTGTTAATGAAGCGTCCTATTTCGGCGCCGCCAATTTTCTTAGAGTTATTTCGGCTAATCAAATTAGGGCCTTTATCCGTAAACGAACCGACCTTTGGAAGGTTGAATAGCTTTATTTCGTTTTTGAAAAATCCCAAATTCGAGAGGCAGATTTGACACGGTAACGAAGTACATTTATTTCTATCAAAACTGTCGTATGAAATCTTGAATCCAAAGCGTGGATAAAACTACTTTTAATATCACTATGCCGTGCCGCATCACATACCATATACCAAACTTCCTTTCAAGTTTTTCAGGGAAACGTCAACACGTTTTGTGTGTCCACTTATCGAACTTTTGGTAAAATGATTTAGTGCTAACCGAGTTAAGCTTTGAGTAGGTACCTACTTGCACCTAAATCGATAATTGGTACAATGTTACTGCTTAGTTAAATCGTCAAGTTAATTTATTTGCATTCTGGCCACTGTCCGCAAAAGCCTTCGATTTATCATAACGGGTATATTCATGCGCACGCAAAGTAGGCAATAAAACAGAGGCGCGTAACTCGAACAATGGCAATTCGCAGCTTTGTACCCGCGTCCACGGTAAATGAGTATTAAAGGGATTAAGTCCGGCTTGTTGACGTGACGCGCTCGGTTATCGGATTTCGTCAGGCAATACTCATTCATGGAGGTCCGGGGCTTTAAAAGAAAATTTATCGCCCTGTCACTTTCGCTCTCATGTCTAGAAAGAATCCAACGAGAGACGGCATGATCGTTTGTTGTTTCGAGCTCCCGAACAGTCCTTGATTGACCACGGTCGTCAAAAACTTCCTCGAAGACTAAAATAAAAGGTTATTATTGAGTGGTCGGTTAGTTCAGGGTATAAGTAAACGCACGATGGTGTGCCCTGATAAATTTTATTATTCTATATACTCCGTAAAATATCAGGGACAATATATTTTGGAAAGGTTCACGAGACATTTAATTCGAGCTTCGACATTTCCGTGATATCTGGGATTCCTCCGAATGTTATTAGAATGGAGATTGTCAGTTGTATCGGGCTGATTGTAATAATGTTAGTCGCGCAGCAATATGTCGCGCGGTGTCTGGTGTCTGCGGTTGTCTCGACGTTATTGGCGTTCGCGATCCATCATGGCGACGATCTATCACGGACGGGTTGTTCCCGTCGTAACTTCAACTATTAAAAATATTTTTGTGAGTTTTATAAACACAAAAGGAAATATTACCGCTAATGCCTCTCTGTCGCACTAATATGGAAGAGTGATAGAGAGAGATACCGTTTCATTCGCTACGGTGCAAACGATTGGTAAGTTGGCTATGCCCTCAGATACTTATCACCTACACGACAGCTAGGTGTCACTGATCCATTTTCTTTAAAACCACGTCGGTGACAATTATATGGCTCGGCCCCTCTAAATATTAGCTGGAAACGTAGCCTGCAATTTCAGTGATGTCACATGCATGTTCCAGACGCTTTAATACTCCATAGCCTTTTTTGAAGAACCTCGTATTGTTGTCTCTCGAGAAAATCCATAAAATAAATAATTGGATAAATTAATGTATGGGACAATTTTACACAGATGAGCCTAGCCCCAATTTAAGCAAAGCTTGTACTAGACGGCTTGTAATATGTCCCATAGCTCATATGTCAGCGAATTAAGAACTATGGGACGTATTTTTGAGTATGATTTGTGCACCTATGTTTTTACACTTGACTGTACATAACTTCTGAACATTCCTGATAAACACACAAATAAATGGTATCGGGATTCGGAACCGGGACCACCTGCTTCGTAGGCTGGATCTAATCTGCATTTTAGTCTCTTTGCTGTTTGAAAGTAGAGCTGTGTCTTAGCTCGTTAAATAAATTAGCATTAATTGTAATACAGTACAGGGTTATTACACATTTTACAGGCCAGAACGGAATACGCTGACGGTCACGGTGCGAACTACCGTCTCAACGCATGTTTCATGTATACATTGACCGTGCTCGCTTCAGACATATAAAAACCAATCTACTAGAAGCAAATCTATCACGGAAACCAGTGTTGTACAAAATATGGGAATGCCAAAGGATTTTATCAGCTCTTACTATTTTTACTAATAGTGGGTGGAAATGAAAAAGGATATATGGCATCTATTTCATACGATTATGTTTTGTAATAGCTCTAAATATTTATGTGTTTTTTTCTCATAATTTGAAATTAAATAGGACGAATCTATCTATGATTTTCACTGTTCAATTAATAATTTTGCAACAGTAATCAAATCACAACTTGTTTCGAGAAAAGTCAAGCGTCGTAGGCCGACAGTACCATATACTAAAAAAAACAATACCACGGCTAAAAGCCCAAGACCCAAGGGCTAACAGTCTTCAGAAATAATTACTCCAAGTTTGGTTCCCGCGAATGCAACGTTGTAAAGTTAAGTAAGTATATGTGGCACATGGGCTGTATTTCCTAGATGATAATACAATACCAATTCAATATTTTGAACAATAGTGCAGTATACGCTCGCGTTAGGTACGTATAGCTGCGCTGGGCTAAAGCAAGCAAGTGCATGAAAACAATGTGTTTTCGATGTCATTCTGATACATCGAATGCAAGTCATGAATAAGGACCCAGTTTCATCTCTGTTAATTAGTTTTTTGTGGTGGCGGGGCGGGCGGGGCGCGACGCCATCAAATTACGATGAGTCGGCCGAAAGGCTACCGGCGCCGGTGTAATTATACACTCGTTACTACCGTGCTGCGCCCGCGCCGACGTGCTGACCGACACTATAAAACCTAATAGAATATGTTTTGATGACGACGCTGAAATGACAATAGAGAAAATCGCGATCTCTAGAACGCTGCCGCGGCATCATCTCGGCTTGTCATCATATCGATAGGCGCACGTGCGAGCACATTCGTGTTTTTTCTTTGCTTACCGAGTGCAGGCGAGTCGATTGCTTAAGACCCAGCGTTCCTGCGAACACGTAAAATGCGTATTCAGAGAAGCCATTTATACTAGCTGGTTCACGTTAGCGTTGTAAGAGATCGGAATAAGACCCCAGCGAGTGTCGACAATAAATTCCATCGATAAAATCAGCCCGGCGTCAGCGCGGTAATTTCTTAACGACAGCGTAACCCGGTGGCAGCTCGTGCGTAGGTAGGTAGGTAAGTACGCATTTTTATTCCACTCTCAGACGCCGACACCCAAATAATCGTCTTCCACTCAACTTAGATGGTAATCAAGTCGACTATTAAGAGCGTCTTAATGTAACTTTTTGTTAATGTGAAAGAAAATTGAAGAGGCTTCACATTTGGACGTACCCAATGGTTGCTTCTGGTTTAATCTTTTTGTGATAGTGACAATTTTAAAATAAAGTCACGAATGACTTTAATAGTTACGTTTCCAAATACATGTGGCGTGATTTAGGTAGCTATAAGAATGAAGTGAGTCGGTTATTGTGTTTTTTTAATTGAATATTGGGTGAGGCGCGGGCAGGAGGCTACCGACTTCATTGTTGCTGCCGTTCAGAACGCCCGAATAAGCTTCCAACTAATTATCGGACTGCGAGGACCAGGGTTGCTCATGCATAATACGATAAATATGAATGTGCTCTTTATCATGTCCTTCATATGAAAATCAAATACTTGTATACCTACCTATATATATGGAATACGCAAAACAAAATGTTAGAAAAAGCTCATAACTATTACCCACTCGTACCTTCGAGTGGCACCAACCAGACCACGAATGAGTCGGGTTACGGGATAAAAACTTACTATTTATGTTTATACCGAAGTAACTGTTTTGATTGTCGGACAGCGGATAGTCGCTTTTGAGAAATTATAACCTAAGTCAATTCTGAACCATTAAAATAAAAACTCACTGGACGCACTAAAACTAGTATGATAATGGGAACCAGAATATAAAGTTAGCTTAATTTGGATTAAGTATTCCCAGAACCAGAATGGGAGAATGAAATCTTAAACGTGCGATTAATGCTCACCGAGGATTTCCATTACGCAATATATAGCTTTCCAAAAAAAACTGGAAAAGCCTGAGCTCGTTGCATACTTTCTCACATAGGTAAGATAATTGCAAATGGTCATTCATCACTGTCAGATTGCACGACATCGGAATTCTCATTAAAATATTTCATTTTATTTAGAATTTAATTGGTCTTAATGTGTGCCGACAACCCTAAAATGGCGGTGTGCGAGCGCTATAGAACGTGCAGCTATGTTACACTTCTTTAATTAAAACCGAGAGGCCATCTCTAGATTAGTCAGACGGTCAGAAAAAGGGTTACGAGGGATCAAGCAAAACACCTTCAGGATTCGTCACGAATCACAGCTTTATTTTTATTTGAGAGGCCCCTTTGTTGGAGTTAACCGAATTTGCTGTTCAATAAAAACTGGCTAATTAAGAAATGTTCGAACTGCCGTTAAAAGTTTTGGACTTTTATTTGAGCAGACCTCAGATTTATTATGGTCTACCGGTTAAATTATTGGGGTGCCCAAAGGAATGCTGGTGAGGCTTCGACGGAGCTGTTCAATTGGAAGTGGACACCGCTTTATGGGTGTTATAATTAGTAATAACATAAAGATCGAACACGCCGATTTTATTGTAAAACCTGATTCTAAATCCAGATTTAATCTTGAACCAAATTAAAAGACCTTTTTCAAGTACTCAGGATTTATGCGGTAGCGGAAATTCGATTCAACAGGAAATCACGACGTTACAAACGGGTGATATGGAATATCTCTGAATATTTTGGGAATACATATATGTTACTGTTTATTTGCAAATTGTCCATAAACGGTAGGTAATATCGCGAACGAGATGAACCGAGTTAAATATATGCACTGCATCAGAGAAAGAACAAATGTATCATATTTTTTAAATCTGAATACCGACGCTTCCTTATTAGTTTGCCAGTGATATCGCCGCCATGTCCCGAGCAAACATCATACGAGTCGAATACAAGCGTGCTAAATGCGGGCTGCGTGTTGACGCGAGTGCCGGAATGCCCGGAATGACGCGTAATGACGCCGTCACCGTTGGCTTTAGCAACGATGTCCTCCGCATCTCATATCTAGCGAATCACCTTAACCCTTAAATACATGATTTTTTCGTTTTGCCCGAAATTAATATATATATCACATAATTGTTTGCCGTTTCTAGGAAAAATAGTAAAAAAAAATATATCATCGATTTTCACTGGGAAATCAGTGTTAAAAGTTGCATAGTCTAAATCATATTTTTGGAAATATATAGCTATTAGTAAGGGGTATAGGAAAAATCTTAACTGCCAACAGAAAGGTACACTATTTGTGATGTTCCTATGATAAAATTTGTAAATATAAAATAATTACAAACCCCGAAAAATCTGCCCAAAATCACATACTAAAAATCATCAACTTCCAGGTTTTTCCAAGTTTTCCGACATTTCGTCTATAAACAAATGTAACTTTTATAAATTAAAATACTGCGTAAATTTATGTAATAATTCGGAAAATTTATTAGTTTTACTATTGAAATAATATACAAGAACAAATAGAATTTGTTTAATAATGCGTTATGCATTATTAAACAAATTCTATTTGATGTTTATGTTGTGTGTATAAATGCATCACTATGCATTTAAGGGTTAAGTTTACAGCTGTGAAAGGTTTGCGATTAATAGCTATTTGTTCAAGCCATGCAAGTTTGGTTATGTCCATCTCAAGTTATCACGAAACACTCGAACGAAACGCACTACCCTCCGTTCGTCTCCAAACCTCTGTTACTCAACGTATTAACTTAACTAGGCGAAAAATAATT
The DNA here is from genome assembly GCF_948474715.1 of Cydia amplana. NCBI lineage: Eukaryota > Metazoa > Arthropoda > Insecta > Lepidoptera > Tortricidae > Cydia > Cydia amplana. Next base: position 11,591,187 of record NC_086079.1, on the reverse strand, counting down.
TGCCTCTAGAGAATTATATCGTATATAGACAAAAACTACAACAACCAAATGGCACATAATACGTAGATATTGTGTTGTTTTATGTGGGCATTGTATGTACAGATGAATACTTTAACTATGCTTAATACTGGGCACCAACGTCAACTTTCAGACAGGCAGGCCAAGTAGCTGTTAACCACGGCAACATATTAAAATGATAATAAAATCGGCCCGCCTAACCAAGTTACTTAGGAACTGTATAAGAATCCTTACAAGCGGTAGAGATAATCTCACCGAGTTAGTGGCTAGCGACATCATCGCGTCATAATTGCGAAGCTGGTTAGGCTGATGTGCGGTGGAGAGTGTAGCACCCTGTTAACCAGATATTGACGTCGTTTTGCAAATCCTCTGGTAGTTATCAAGTAGTTATGCAGGGGGGGGGGGGGGGGAGGGGAGTTATGTATGAGGAGGTTCCCCAAAAGACGATGTCGTATCGCAATAATGAGGGCGACGCTGTCATAATTGGGTAGCTGGTTATTTGTATTGGTGTATTTCCAATAGTTTTTTTCGAAATTATTCTTTTTTGTACGTGGTTGAATCTATTACTTAATCTGTCAGCTCCCAGTGGCTCATATATGAAGCGGATTGCAACAAACCTGCGATGCACTGCTTATCAGGTGGGTCACCGGTATGGGCATATGGTCCCCACATGGGTAGCTAGATTTGATCGTATTTACTCGTAGCATGAAAAATAATACATTTTGCAGGTTCATTCATATTACGGCTAACTCATGTATTGTCACAATCTACAAACGTTTGACGTAAGTACGACAGGTCTTAATGTTTCTTTAGAAGCTTATATAGTTAAGATATCATTTTCTTTTAATTAAAAAATCATTTTACCTCGTACGATACATAAGAGTACGTATAATCGATTAGAAAATAAAAAGTAAGATTCGATCTTTTTCCATAGGGAACGCTTACAAGTGGCGAAATCTAGTGTTTCCTAGCTTTTAGCCGGGTCCCATCATAATTGCGTGCTGGTTAGCTCGCCGCAGCTGATGTGCGGTGTCGCGGAATGTAGCACTCTGTTAACGAGCCTGTATCGCCGCACCATCACGCGCATCCTACTGTGTTATTCCAATGCTGTAAGAGCGTAGGCGAGACGAGCCAGCGTAAGTGTAAGGCCTGAGTGGACGCTCGAGTTGGGCGTGCAGCGGGGCGGGGCTTGCGGCGTGCATGTTAAACAAATGCAAGCGTATAGTAGCGGCCTTAGCGCACGCTGCTCAAATCACTCGTGAGCCCGACGCCACGCTGCACGCTCCGCCGAACGCTCTGCTTCAAGCGTCTACTCAGGCCTTACACTGTGTACTCGAGAACCGTGAACAGGGTCGCTTAAATGTATGTAGTGGAGCTTTCCAGAACATCATCATTGCTAAATGGTAACAAACTTAGCGTAGACGGTTTCTAAAGAAGTCGGTTTTATGTCGTTTCGCCGAATAATATTTCTCCGAATTGAAATTGACAGGCAAATTTTTGCCAGTAATTATGCATTTGATGTACCTACCATATTAATATTAACAACCTGCTAGAATGATTTAGTCAAAGAAGATACGCACCACCAGCTGCAAAAGTGCATGGCAACTTTATCAATGAATTTCATAATTTGCGCTCTATATTTATTTTTGTTCGCTGTGGAGTGAGTAAGTACACAGTGTCGCCTTCATACTTTATTTGGCCACATTGCGTTGCTCCAGGTGGATGCAGCGACTTGTGGTTCAGAGAAAAATTAATATCACCAGACAGCAAGAAAGCAGTAGATGGTTCGTAATACCGATGTAGAGAAGGATATAAAGCATAAAACAAACCAAGGCTCTGCTGCAAGAGCAAGATACTGGTTTGCGTAAGCGTTTGTGTCACTTGCGCTTGGCAAGGGATCGGAATAGAAACCCTGCGGGCCCACCGCAACGTCCGCTGTTTTATTTTTCACGGCTAACACCTATTTGTGGTAATGCGTAACTTATTTTATTACCTGACGTATGGACAATTGAGGCGATCGCTTCGAAAACGGCTGAAGGGACTCTACTATTAATTATGACTTAAGATGCCCTGAGACGACCGATTCCAATTTAAGACTTGTAATGTACATAATACGTAGTCCCAGTTTTTAATTACCTATTTACGACTGATTAGCATGAATTTGAAATGGTGGTGGTGCAGAATAGTGCAGATCTAGATCTAGTAGGTAAAGTTGAAAAAGCAGGAGCAGAGGGTGTCTGGGTGTCTAGAGCTGAAAGTGATAATCAGGATGAATTATTTGTAGAATCGTTTGGTTGATTTTCACGGAAGGAAACTTTTCATTTTCAAAGTCCAAATAATAATTGAACACCAACAAAGGAGGAAAAGCAATTTCGCGAAGTGAGAACTGCGCCGGATTTCTGTAAGTCAATAAGAGACGCACGCCTTCATTACCAGGGCGAATAAATCAAAATAATAACAGCGTAAAAGATAGCGAATAGAAAATCAAGCGCCCCGCGCGCGCCAGTTGATTTATGTGGGTAATTTTCCGGGCGGTTACTAAGTAAACTCGCGATTTTTCTCTGCACACACGTAATTAGATAATTTTCGTGAATTTTCCTGAGCTGCGCACCAGGACACGGGGAAATTTTAATTTACGTTACTCACGAAATTACCGTGTTTGAAGTGTCAGGCACATAAAAGAAATCTAATTTCATTCAATTTATTTCTGTGACGCACCGTACCTAGTTAGGCGTTTTATGAAGCCGTTACGATTCGGGTATTCATAATAAATTGTGTCTGCCTACACTGCACTGGCGTACTTTATTGCGGCTACCAATGTAGTCTTTATTTATTAATATGGGGATTAATAAAGCACACAAGCTGTGAATTAATAACCGGTCGACCCGCGTCGCCCGCGCGCGAGGCAGTGCCCGTATTAATTTCTGTCACAGATTTAATTGCTCACCTCTGGCTTAAGCTTAATAAATTCGAAGACAGACAATGAAACGAGACGCCAAAAAATACTCGGCCAGGGCGCGCTCGACCAAAAAAACGATGGATTTTAATTTATAAAAGACAGGACAAACGATTAATAATTTATTTGTATCCTCCGTTTCTTGCGCGAGGATTCGAGCGTTAAAAACAACCGTTAAAACCGGCGACTTTGTATACCTCGCGCTTAGCCCGAAATGCCAATTGCGGGTAGACACAAGTATACAGCGAGCCGGAATGTCGCTTTAAAAAACTCCGCAAATAAATAAATCGCGTCGCACGCACCAGCTGCACAAAAAAACGTCCACCATATTCGATTCTTTAATGTGATTTAAAAAAATAGAAGTAAGTTGGAGGCTGGCTCCGATTGAAAATGAATGAGGGCGAGCGCGATAGTGGAAATTAGCATTGAGGTAGGATTCAGGAGCGGCCTTTGTGCGATCATATCGAGGTGTATTCTTTGCGCTTTTTACGGCAGCGCGGGCGCGGGCGGAGGCCGCCGCTTTTCACTCCCTATTACGACACTGTCGCCTTTTTGTACAAATAATTACGATCCCGGGATGGAAATATTTACGATACCCATCTGCGTCTGGCTGCTGCCTAGTGCCCTCTGACGTAAGCGCCGCATTGTCCATGTTAACAAGCGGGTCGTAACGCGGATTCAGCTCGATCTGAATTCTAAACGCCAAACCGAGATTAGATCGGATGTGAGCCGAGTGGTCAGTGTGCCCCATAAATTAGCGATTACGCATACATTCAATAATAACTGCAACAATGGGATTGAATGCAGATGAGCCGGCGCGGCCGCGCACCCGATCGACATTTGTATGCGATATCTAAACGCACAATTGGATGCCGGCGCGAGCGTTCGCGCTAATGGTACACTATCGTAGGATCGCTGCTGCTTGAGAAGTGGCGACCGCCGCGGAATACGGACCACACGGCGGTTTACTGCTCACAATAAATAAATAACCTTAATCTTATTGCCTGCTTGAATATTTCCTACCAGTAGTTAGCCGCGCAGTCTAGACCTTTTGTCGACGTCTGCGGATACGTCGCGTAAGAAAGCGTAATTACGCCTCAAAAGACGTCGGGCTAAGAAGTGGTCTATTTCTTGCGATTACCTTCTATTTATGGAAAATGGGCACTCGTGATTGAATAGATAAATATATTATAGGTACTAACTCTATGGGTAAAGCTACATGATGGAATTGAAAGAGCTTTAGTATGGAACTATTCTTATCAATTTAAACACATGAAAAGGCCCTTTCCTGTGTATATAATATGTAGTGTAGCATTGAACATGTTTACAAAATTAGTATGTTTCTAATTTCATTGGTGTCAAACGCCAAGTTTTGTAATGTTAACAATTTCTTATAATGAGTAGGTAGTAATAGCTTAAGCAGTAGGTATATGCCTCATTTAAATCTTGTAGGTCCATAATTTTTACTATGCTTAGACAAATCTTTCCTTTTGATACAGGGTCGTAATTAACGCTTCAAAGAAAAAGAGAAATTAAAGCAATTCATTATAACTCGTGAGTTGGACATAAACGAGTCGAAATATGAGAATGAACAAGAGAAGTAATTATTGTTAACAAAAACAAGCATTTAAGAGTTAATGTAAAAAGATAAAGTATTAAACAGGCGCGACCGAAATATAATTGTACAAGGGCTTCATTCTCGAATGTGCATTAGTGGTATGAAAATAATATCAATAACATACTTGTATTTTATCAGTCTGTTCGCTCGCTGTAAGTACATATGTGTGGAAGCGCGACGCGCTGATATACATAGTGAAATGGTATTGGTATAATTTAGTGTCAAGTACGCGAGGTATTGGTCTATAATCTCTGGGATGGCTCAATAGTCTTACATACCACATCATTAAATTTATTTGCTTTGAATCAATGATATTCGACACATCATTCTCAGGAGGCAATTTCGAACCAATAATGACCTTCGGTTTGAAGAAGTCGTTGCATTCGGCTATATCTCTGTTTGTATGTTTCAGCAGGCGTATTATGGATGGCCTTATCCACGTGATATAATAGTTGTTACTTTTTAACATCACGCTATTGAGAGGGACAGACACTGTCTTTTTCCCGCTGTCACGTAGACAACAATGACCGTCATATCAGTACAGTGTTGATTGATGCTAATATTGCATTGGTTTGGTACAGCATATATCGTTTCTGAATTCGCCCCCAGGTTATTAACTCACGATTTAAGAAGGTCGCAGTAATTAATGTTTGCAATAACAATCACGCTAACGTCACGAGAGACGTTTATGGAGATATTTGCATACGAAGGTTCCTTAATCATGCGAGTTTTAAGTGAGTTTTTATTTTATTATACGTGTTTTAGCCCATAATTTAGTTTATCTTACCTCAAAAAAAAAGATTACATTTGTATATTGGCTTTTTAACATCTGTTCGATTGGGGTGTACGTAATTTCAAGTTATTTTAATATTGTCATGGAGATAAATGGAAATTGTATCGTTTATTACTCACGGTTAGTGTGAAGTTATGTGTAATAAGTAAACACCTTGGGATGTGTGAGGATTGGGATGGGTTTGCATTCATTTAATCGGAATAAAATAAAATGTAAAATGTTGTATGTCTATTTCTTTGGCCCCACTTGATGGATTCAGTCACGTGAGGCGCCGTAAGGTAATCTCGTAATTTTTGCCGCGTGTGTGACCATTTGTGATAGATATACAGTGCTCGGAATAGGTAGTGCCTATTTACCTAAACTTCAGATGAGGACCTAACTAAGAGTGGTTACAACCACCAAAAAATATTATTTATTAATATTGTTCGCGGGATTTCCCGGGATTCATAAGAGTACCTAATCGACATATAATCAGACTCGGCGTCAAATTATTAGTAAAATTCAATAGTTTAATTCAGAAAAATGCGTGTCGTGACATATAACGTACTGTGTAGAAAATCGATCAAAAATGTAATGTGTATGTGTGTAACGAGGTAATTGAAATAAAAACTGGTTATCATATGTTTCAAACATTTAATGTATACAAATTTGTACTAAATAAACAAATCAACGTAACCATTCAAACTATCGGCATTAAACAATTGCATTTAGTTAATAATTTGACCCCGAGTCTGAGTATATGTCGATTAGGTACTCTTATGAATCCCGGGAAATTCCGCGAACAATAATAATAAATAATATTTATTATTATTAGCCCTGACCACCGGCAGCTTGGGCCTTGCCCCGCTGCTGGCGGCACCCTAGGTTAGGTTTTTTATAATATGTTTATAAGTATTTTGTATTGTTTTTGTAAGTGTTTTTGTATTTTATTTTTATATCCATATTATAAAATAACCTAACTTAAGACCAAAAATAAATAAAGAGAATAATAATATTTTATGGTGGTTGTAACCACTCTTAGTTAGGTCCTCCTCTGAAGTTTAGGTAAATAGGCACTACCTATTCCGAGCACTGTAGATATACCTAACACAAGTTTAACGTAATATGTCACTGTGACCTTATGGTTCTTTAAAAAAAATAACCATGACTTCTACAGATTTCTTGATACTTTCAGAGCTACAAGTTACGATTTTATTTCATCGCTATCATTGCAATATGTGCAATGACTGAGTGTAAATAAATAAATTACATGTCATTTAAACACTTACCACTGGAATAAGATATATAAAACATGCATACGACAGTCAATTAAAATCTAGGACTTCTTTATCTCTCTTAGACTAATGTACATTACCTCTCGTTCTCTCTTTCTCAATATGACAGTGACGTTTACAATTTCGTGTCAGCACGAAGTGTGGGTAGTAAGTAGTAACGGTGTGTGCATAATTCGGCCAATGATTGAGTGCCCATAAAACGTAATGAGGTGCCGGCAAATTGGTGCCCGAACGCTGTCATCGAACCCGTGGGTACAGATCGGATTCAATTACGTATTTTGATTGCGAAATTGTATTTCAATGGATCTGTCTTGAAGTTTATGACAGCGGTTATGTCATAAATAGTGAGTCAGTTTGAGCTAACACGGTGGCGTACCAGCAGTAGGCACCTAGTCAAAGCGTGGGGTTACGGACGTAGGATGGGAAACTGACTCACATTCATGAGTTTTTTGGAACTTAAGTACGGATTACAATACTATAATTATAATTACCATGGGCTTTTCTTTTCGGGAGAGATTCACGGGGTACCACCAGACTGCAGCATACATAGCTCAATTATATCAACCATGATAGGAAGCTTGTCTCAGTACAACTCGAGTCCTAGGATAATCATAGGCTAATGATAATCAGTATGATCATCAGATTCACGAGGCAATCTGATTGAAAAGTTTCTAATTATCTTTTCATCTTATTTTTTTAAGAGAGATGAATAGCAATATTAGGTAAACTAATATAAAACAAAATATAAAAATAAATTTATAACAAATAGATTTATTAACATGTGATACTGAAACAGATATAAAGTTAAAATTTGATTTCAATACTTGATAAGTTCAATGATAATTAGATTTATAAGTAGAGACGATATACGATGTTAGTGCTTGAGAAAGGAGACCTAGGCTTTCCGAAACATGTCGCGCGAGTGACTTAAAACAAGTGAGTCTAAACCGTAAAATTATTCAATGTTAGTATGTCTCACAACAGTTTAAATTCGATTAGAGACGATATACATTTAAATACATGATATTCAAATATCACCAACTCGTGTGCTCCAATATTATATGAATACCTAATAATACTTTATTTTTTAACAATAGTAGATTGTACAACAAGGGCATAAAGTGACCCATTTTTAATCGAGGCAATTTTTTAGACTAGCAAAATAGTAGACGAGGGTAAAAATGGAATAGAATGGTAAATTTATGCCCTTGTTGTACACTCTGCTTTTCACTTCGATTGCGAGGAAAATAAATTATATTTTTCACGGCAATTTACACCACGAAATTGTCGTAAAGCGAAAGAACATAATACATAACCAATTCCCGCCTACTAACTTTCTAATTTTTTTTTTAATTTTCAACATGTGATCAGAGTTTCAGACGCTTGGTTTTCTGCCAAGTCAAACATTTCGGAGCATTTTTGAACGATAATCGACTCCTATTTTATGTGATTTACTAAATTTAATGACAGACAGAATGACAATAAGGCCTAGTTTCCCCTCTGGGTTGGAAGGTCAGATGGCAGTCGCTTTCGTAAAAACTAGTGCCTACGTCAATTCTTGGGATTAGTTGTCAAGCGGACCCCAGGCTCCCATGAGCCGTGGCAAAATGCCGGGATAACGCGAGGAAGAAGACTAAATTTAATGACAGAAAATACGGATTTCTAATAAATTGTAGCAAAAATAAAATAATATAACAAGTTTTGTCATCTACACAATTTTATTGCTCAGTAAAATTGTGCAATATGTTTTAACTGTTTGGCTGTTGAGACCGATTACCTTAGTCTTAGAAGAAAATTTTAATGCGATTGTATGTCGTCTACGCACGACATAAAAGTGCACGTTTTGAGCATGAGAAGTGAAAAAGTTATTTATTCATATCAATAAACGCAAGTGGTAATTAATGACCATGGTTATTGCTTTCACACGTAATGGATATGTTCGAATCAGGCATGTTGCGGATGTAGATTTTTTGACATCCGCGGATGCGGATGCGGATGCGGATATTTAAAGGCTCACATCCGCGGATGCGGATGTCAAGATTAGGTACTTAGAAAACGTCAAATATTAAATTTTTAGTATTTTTTTATTTAAAAAAAAAACGAAACGTTTAGTATTTGAGCAAGAATATAGGTGCGTTATATTTAATAAACAGTAACTTCGCCGACTTTTCTGGATCTAGACGATTTCGTTATAGGTAATGACGAAATTACCTAGCACTTACGCCGCCGCTAAGACGTTCCTGTACCAACTTGTTCGACATCCGCATCCGCATAAGCTCCGCATCGATTTTATGCGGATGCGGATGCAGATGCGGATGTTGAAAATAATGCGGATGTTCCGCGTTTGCGGATGCGGATGCGGATGTTCGCAACATCCCTGGTTCGAATTTTGAACAACCGCCAATTGCGTGCGACGTGCCAATTATCATGTATGTCTGTGGCTGATTGAAATGCGTTTCTACTTTGAACTAATTAATAGCACAAGACTTTATTTCCTTACACTTGTATATATACAAGTACCTTGTGAAAAAGTTACACCCCTAAGTTAAACGCTGTAATGTGGGTACTATCTTGAAAAAGCCTTTGCAACTTTCATAAGGTAGGGTAATTCCGGGGTAGATGGCCATAAGGGGGAGATTGCCCATCCAAATATTTCATGGTTCTGATGGCTAGATGTCGCTAGTTCTTGTTTAGTACGCTTCACGTCATGCTTGGGTGAAAAGATATGGCAAAAAAATTTGTTTCTTTCATTTTCGAAAGCCAATTGATCAAAGTTTATGAAGAAGCAAATATTTCTTTAATTACATGTAAACTTATTTTCTTATCGAGTCCTAAAAAAACTATGGCCAACTACCCCGGAATTATCCTATAGTAACGACTCAAATCATCCACTTTTTATTAGTACGAAAGGATTTACGTAACTATCTACTTCCTAGTTTTTTCAACGTTTATCTATAGGTACCGACAAAAATCTAATCTTCAAATTTATATTAATCATAACACGTCTTTCTTGAATTGACATTAGCAGGTAAATCAAAATCAAATTCAATTTGTGTAAATGAGGATGTCCCTACAATTCCATATGTTGACACAAATAAAAATCAATTCTATCAAGTGTAATTCGTTCGAAATGTATTCGTTTATATATTTTTGTCCGGAAACTACACATTAGGAAGGCGTTTATTGACTCATATATTTTAAGTGCCTTGGTGATGATTAAATATCCTGTAGTCTCACAGGGATTACCGACTACGCTATGAATACCTTGCGAATTGTTCATAACTATCAGACAATATTTTTTTCACCTCAGCAGCTCGAACAAGGGTACTTTGCTACTTAAAAACAGTGAGCAAAATTGCATTTTGCTCACTGAGTGAGACAAAATGAGCAAAATGCGATTTTGCTCACTCAGTGAGCAAAATGCGATTTTGCTCACTGTTTTTAAGTAGCAAAGTACCCTTGTTCGAGCTGCTGAGGTGAAAATTTAATTGTTGGTATATCTTAAGAAAACATGAGTGAATAGAGGTAAGTGATGAAGAAGGAATACATTTTTCGGGTTCTCTAATATGTTCTCACTGCTGAGGTGAAAAATGTTGTGTACTACACGAGATCAAAGTTATTTACGTCTCGTGCGCTTTTGAGTCCCTTACTACGCTCAAGATTCTAAATTAGATTCACTCGCTACGCTCGTGAATCTATTATAGAATCTTTCGCTTGCACGGGACTCAAAATAAGCACTCGAAGAAATATCAAACTTTGATCTCTTGTTGTACAAATAACTATTATAACATAAATTAAAGCTAAATGGTTTAAAAAGCGTTTTGTCAGTCCAGTCCAAAAAAAATGTTATATCACTATTTTTGTATTAATTTGCATGGGTACCACGATTTTCATTCTAAATCATATACATTGCGACACTTCATTTTAATAATAATAACAAAGGAATAAACAATATTATAGCTAGAACAATATGAAAGCGACCGAATCGATCAAATAAACTACTAAACAAATCAATAGCAATTATTTCTCTCGCAATATCTCTCTAAACTTTATTTAATACTGATTGGCGTTTCATAGACAACTTAATCGAAATTCAATTGAAATTTTCGTAATTCTAACGTTGAACGGGCAATATTTCTACGCCAATCTGAGTTAGCGCGAAATCCGATGTACAAACATGCAAATCAAAGGCTCGGTCGCGCCGCGGTTCTCTTGAGCCGCCGAGTAGCAAGTGATAAATAAAACGTAATTGAGAGACGGAAACAGCCAATGAGTAAATCTCGTCCGTCAATTTATTTAAATTATTTATTAGTGGCCGGCTATAGACACCCGCCGTGATCGCTTTCAGTGCCGTTCACAGAGCCCCGGACGCGACCAGTGACTCCCGACCCGGAATCGTGATTATCGATATCGATACAGTACCAAAAAAAAGCCATAAAAAATAAAAAGCAAAAAAAAAAAAGCCAGACCACCTGCGGTAATACCCTATTGGCTAGGTGCACGACTGGTGCTGCCCTCATTTTGGCGGACTTTCTACGTTAAATCTTATGGAGTAAAATTAGGTCAAGCGGCTGCCGCTAGTACTAATGGCGGACATTCCATAAGATTACCTGTGTTTGTGACGATCAGCGCCACTTCCCCCTCCACCGACTTCGCACCTTGCCAATACCCTAATAAACGGTGTGCTCACATGCCCGCATGTTCGTGAGCTTTTACAAACAAGATCGGCTACATCAGCCACTTGCGAGCACACCAGCAACAGCAACAGAGTTGACAGCAGTCGCCGTGGCCGAAGTCGGCCATGGAGTTATTACATTACATTACATTTACCATATACTCTGCCGTACTCTCTTTACCGTTACTCGTCTCTACCTACTAAAATTGGTTTTAAAAGAGGGTTTTATCCCTAAATCAACAAGACATTTTGGATAAAAATCATAAAGCATCGTCGGTTGCTCCTTCAACTATACAAATCGCGATTGAAACGACATTTAACAATGTTAATCTAGTTCTAGAGCAAATAGTAAACGTTACTACAATAATAGTACATAATTTATCGATAAAATGATATCGATGAACGCGCAGCGCTAAGTACTTGAATTAGTTAATTTGTGCATACACGACACAATGGACGAGGAAATAAAATACTCATACATACTTACAGCTACCGGGAGTGTAATTGGCGTAATTGGACGAATCTGGACGCACTTAATAATGCCCAATTGTCGTGATTCAAATGGCAATTCATCGTTTGTGAAAGGAATGATTCATTACTTTTAAATCAAAAAGTTTGATGGCGTGTTCGTTAGGATGAGAGAAAAGTTTTCTTTCACTTACACAGATTTGTAACTTACCTTGAGTTGAACTTCCATGATTTACGCAGTCTTATTGTTAGTTCAGCTTTGGTCGGTCGCTTGGTACCTTTATTTCCTGTTTTTACTAAGTTTAACGACAAAGATTGAACTTCACACAATTTTTATAGACTATCAATTCAAGGATGTTCTTTACAAGACGAGAATTAAAATCGGGTAGCCTTTTTTAACTTAATAGCCAGTGATAGATTTGACGTCCATATTATGTCAGGACCTTTGAAAATGTGAGAAATGAGACTCTAATGCAATAACAGGTAATCATCGTCCGTAATCACACTAGAAGTGCTTGAGGACGGTCTTCGCCAACACAGCAACCGACACCCTCCATCAGACTACGATGGAGATCTGCGTCCAGACTAACGTGAACTTGTCAATGAAGGCCGGTATGTCTTCTTGGCGTCTAAGTCCAGCTACTTGAACTGACAGGATAGGTAACGTATGTACACATTCTCGGTGATTTTCCATGGAGGAATTAGGAATGCTGCCAGAGTCTAGCTGCTTAAACGAACGTAATACGCACCCATTAATGTCGGTGATAGACCAGAAGTGCCGAAGTACGGCTTTAGCCAGCAGATACCAGATCTGCATCCAGACCCATGTGGACTTGTCGATGGAGGCCGACAGGAACGCCTTTGTGTCGTCATCTGGATCTAGCTGCTTGAACTTCTGCTGGAGCTCTGGACTGAGGAGGCTCTTGTCGACACGATACCACTGCAATACAAATGCATTTGTTAAGTACTGATTTGTTTAAGCTTTGTTTTTCAGGAAAATGGGAGGTAGGAGGTAGTCGCACAATAGCGTAACAAAATTTTCAATACAGGACGCCTTACATACATCTCTTTACCCTCAATTTTGTGCCGTGGTCTCCTGTTGATACCTCGTAGAAAATCAAAATGTACATATATAGATGTCGTCGTATTTCCATACAAAATGATGATGTACGCAGCTTATGAGGTAATAAAATCGCACTTTTACATGAATCAATGTGTTATCTGAACATGTTGCTGCATTACTGCGTAAGATGGCTTTTATTGATGGGAGAATTGGTTTAGATGAACTCTCCGATAATCTGGTTTAATAAGCATGAAGGAATGAAACATTATATACATTTAGGTTTCAACCACTATTCTTCAATATACAATTTGGTTTGTTCTGACAACAAATTCAAATAACAGTATATATCTAAAGTAGGTAGTCATTGTCTGGAGCTATTAGATTAGTAATAGCGGTAAACGGACGCTTAAGAGATTCAAATGGAACATTACTCAGGTATTAGTAATGACATGATTGAACATTGCGAACATAATCATGCCGTTATTGGACCATTCATACCAAAGTTTCTACATTAAACACAAGCGATTGTGCTCCGAACTACAAATCGATGTTTAACAACCGAGCTCTTAATGAAAGTGTATAAAAAGAGTAATTCGAGTGCAAATAAGAGAGTGGAGTATGAAAGGAGCGTGTAGCTCGTCACCCGTTGTGTGTTTAAGTCAGCCGCCGCGGCCCTACAAAGGGCCGCTCTTAATTTCACGCTGCCTCAAATTAACATTTCTTTACGCCACAGAATAATAACAAATTAAAAAAACTTCTCGCCTCTACATGCCGTAATGACTGAGCGATCGGGACGCCGCGAACTCATCAGCCCAGCTTAATTAATGCCCGATCTGTCTTTATATTAAAAATCGAAAGACGGGTGTGTGATGAAAAAGATAATTATCTAAAACCGGTAGTCGAAACAATCGTCACGGCGCGTCGGCGGCGGCTGGTAGCAGCCATTCAATTTTTATTATGACTTTGATACGATACCAGGGGTCGTAAATAATACCCTAGTGTTAAAAGTATACTCGCTTGTCCCGTACATGATAGGACTAACTTTAGTTCAACAACAACATATGTAAGTACCTATTGCAATATTGTGCGTTTTCTCTCAATCGAAAGATTTCAGATTTTAAATAGTTAATAATCTACAGCTTTTTTTACTTGTGGTGTTATCGCAACATTAGTGACATCGCCATTATTTACAGCACTTTTTTATTGAAATGTTTAGGTACAATGTACAGCATTTGATACCACGGCTTGCGTATCGAATATCAAAATGAAAATGGGTGGATTAGAAAATCGAGCGACACATCGAATGTTTAAGACATTAATGAATAAATCAATTTCGAGATCAACTTCATCCATCCAAAGATCTACCTAAACAAACAAAAACAACACTACGACATTATTGCAAATTACGATCTAACGCTAAAGGGAACAGGATGAAATAAATATTTAATACTAGAATCTACTCCTCATGGCGAATCATGACGATGATTATGTACAGTCTTTACGTTTAAAATACTTAGTCTACTTCAGAACTATGGCATTTAATCTACTAAAGGACTTCATTCTAGAATTTAAAATATAACTAACTTAATTATGTTGGTATTAGATTTGAATGCTTAAAGCTTAAATGTGTGCGAGCGTGACATAGTTCTTCAGTTCACCTTGATATAATGCCTACAATTAAAAACAAAGTTATTTTAAACTCAACTCTTAAATTTTGGTAACCCCCGAGCAAAATTGTAGCAGCACTCTTTGTCGAGTATAACCTATTTAAGAACCATTGCTGATTTATCCAAAATATTTAACAGAACACAACAAAACAAATGCAAATGGAGAGAAAAGAGAACATGGATCGTGTGCTCAAAGTCACAAATAATAGTTACTCATCATAAACGTATACATTTATATATACGTATACATCTAAAAAAACACTTTTTTACTGTACACTAACGCAAACAATAACGCGAATTACCCCCTTATTCATAAAACTTAGCAATGCTCTGTTCTGAATCAACCCCTTATTATTAGACTGAATTGGAATTAGATATGGATTAGATTAAGAGAACAGAATGCAGACCAAGGCGAAGGCGAATTATCCAGACGGAATACAAATTGTGGAAAATTTCGAATACCGATCGTTGATGATATTCTGAAGTGTAAGGATCGTTCGTGTCGCTTGTTTTCCGATTGTTATCAATAACTAAAACATAAATTTACATAATTTGTGTTGCTGGTGAATTGAAAAGATTAGGCATTCATTTTGTAGGAGCAAACGTTACGATACGGTTAGCTATTCTAATAAACATGTGTGAGATTGCCTGAGACTATATTAATGATGCCGCGTAAGTAGGTATCTTCGTTGAAGGTCCATTTTGAACGTAAGAAAAACATTATAGATTTCCATTACAGGTAAAAATTGAGAAAAATGGGTCACGTAGTATGGATGTCGGCGGCCGATCGTAAGATCAGGCATATCGTAAAATTCCTAGGCATATCGTGAAAAGTGAAAACCTTTCACCCGTTCCCTGAGTCGACGGAGCTACGCGGGGCTCCTATTTCTGGGCAGTTTGCCCTTCGGGCATCTAAAGCAACCTAACGAACCTATCCTACCTATATATTGGCTTAATGTCACTATCGTCAAAACATTACACAGGAACATTACGATCTGCCTGATCTTACGATCGGCCGCCGACATGGACATGTTCCCCAATCCGGTGACGACTGGTGACGGTTTTATAAATTTTACCCTTCAGTCAAAGGGGCATCCGGGCGTCATAAATGGCTGTGACCTGTTGCCATTTCATCCATCCAATCCAATACCGTCATCACACTGTGAATTAATGTACGTATCATTATCAAATATTTGTAAATGTAGTGTTACGTTGATATCGCCAACAGTCATCATATAAACCAAATAGCAAATGGCAAGTGACATGCTTGTATATTCAATATTCACCCTGATTCTCAACAACAACAAAACGAAGGTTCCTTGGGGTATAAGCATTTCTATAAAACAGTCACAATCAACATAAACATGAACTACATATTTGTATATTTGCTTCCGCCTAGTTGTCTGTGAACAAAATGACTTTTTATGAGACACGCTTTTTAATATTCGACTTCAGCACGAGTAGACTAAGATTTGAATGAATAAAAATTACCTCCTTGGCTCGTTTCAGATCTACCTGCTAAAGAAGACAGATCGATAGTGATTAATTCAATCTCGAGGTTTCGAGGCCGAGCCATGACTATAGATACTTTGTTTTCGAGTTATCTGGTTTACTATTATATTCGATGTGGTGCATGGAAAATGTATACCTACATCACGTTGATAAAAACAGGAAAGACGTTTGAAAAACTAGGTATATGTTATCGCTTCTAGCTTACATATTTCATAGCACACTCATCAAATTGATTAAATTTTAAACTTTATTTGAATATATTTAATAGATTTCGGACGAAAAAGCATGTTATTTATTATAATCGCAATATACATAATATTGTTTTAAACGTGTAAATATTTACGTAGGGGTGAATCCTTAAAATAATTTAAATACTTAAAAGGTTGCATAGTGGCATACCTAGAATAGAAAACAAACATCCTTGACTTTTGTAAACACATAGGTTTTTAAATAATTTATAAAGCAAGCGACTAGACAACTTCGCGATGCAAGACAGTGTTAGTTCCCCTGAGACCGTCTGAACTGTTTTGGTCAATGCTAGTTGGTAGGTACTAGGTCGCCAATCCCCAAGCGAATTGCATACATCGCCTTGGCAAATATATTTAGGAATATGCCAATCTTTGTTCACTCGTCCGGTGAAAGATGCCAGTAATCCAAAACTGACTCACGTTGCAGAAGAATTTAAAGGTAGAACTTAATAATCATCGTAATTGTTTATCACGGCATTCGACGAGTCACATCGTTTTGAATACGATCATTATCCCAACTCGTTAGCGAGAAGGTCAGAGAGTGCATCCTTCGGATAGGACGAGCTCTTTGTACCGAGGACGTTAGTCCCCGGGCTAATGAATCAAATCCTTTAGTGTGGACGCATTGTCAATACGGAGCGAAATATTAACGACCGCGCGCGAGCGCACAATGCCAGATTAATTCTCGTTTAAATGTGTGAAATTGTGGATGGCTGGAGTTGTAGAGGCGATTGTGGACGATATTAATGTGAGCTGCTCTTTAAACCAACCGGTATACCTCCTATAAACCTTTTTTTTTTTAAAGCCTATTTGTGTGTCCCACTGCTGGGCAAAAACCTCTCCCCTGGTTCTCCACGACTCCCGATTCAGCGCTTCTTTCGGCCAGTTGTTAAGGAAGGCGTCAAAGTCGTCCCGCCATCTCTGCCTTGGCCTGCCCCGCCCACGCTTCTTAGTCGGCATCCACTTGGTGGCTATGTTAGCCTACCTATCCAGATGCATGCGATTAAGTCTTGTAAAAATGCGACACTTAATTCATGCGTCATTGTAAAATACTGATGTGCCAGATTAATTAGGGGCATTTTTTCAACAAATAAATCAAAGTGTTTGCTGACCAATCGCGTAATATTTTTTTCGTGTAAATAATCAAAGAAACTATGAAGAACATAAACTACTTTCTAAGACGAATATCTCTTTTACGACATAATATATTTAACATGGACGGGAAACCATTTCTTTTTGTAAATAGATAATTAATAAATATGTAGTACCTATAAAAGTATAGTAAATCTGATGCAGCTTACTGTATAAGGTATTTTCTACTTGAATATTGTAAAAATACGGATCTACAGCTTTCGATGTATCTGCATATAAAATGAATGGTGAGATGTAAAGGCTGCCGCGTTTGCAGCGCGGTTTTGTTCTTGTTGGACCCGTGTACCTACTTTTTGAGACCTGAATAGACCTTAAGAAATAGCAGTCCGTAATTAATTATGACTTCATTTCCTTTGCGACAGTTGCTCTAATGAAAACACTTTATTTCATTTGAAGGCAATAAACACAAAATATTACATAAACAGAAGATAATGTTAATTATCATCATGAAATTATATAGTTGGTTCTTTTACCTACGAACCTACTTAAAAATCGTAATTCAGCCGATTAATATTAATATTTTACCCGGAGTCACGCGATTTTATCTGTTTACCTAATATTACCGGCTTTAATGTTATATTTTTATTTTTTCAAATTTATGCATGTAGTTACTAACGAGATGTATACCTTAATACGTATCCTGTATCCCTGAATGCGTAAGCGTATACATTTTTCTTTGCAAAGTCTATATTTATATCTTTTTAGGGTTCCGTACCTCAAAAGGAAAAAACGGAACCCTAATAGGATCACTCGTCTGTCTGTCTGTCCGTCCGTCTGTCACAGCCTATTTTCTCCGAAACTACTGGACCAATTAAGTTGAAATTTGGTACACATATGTAAGTTTGTGACCCAAAGATGGACGTGTAACGTAAATAAATGAATTTAAAATATGGAGGCCATTTTTGGGGGGTAAATGAGAAAATTAAAAAATAAAGTTTTTCTAACTATATCGTGTTACATATCAAATGAAAGAGCTCATTGTAAGAATCTCAAATGTATTTTTTTTATAATTTTAGGATAAATAGTTTAGCGGTTATTCAAGAAAATAGGCAAAAAATGACCATTCCCCCCCTTATCTCCGAAACTACTGGGTCTAAAATTTTGAAAAAAATACACAAAATAGTTCTTTACCTGTAGATGACAGGAAAACCTATTAGAAATGTGCAGTCAAGCGTGAGTCGTACTTAATTACTTAGTCTTTGACCCTACCCCTACGGGTTTTTTTTAATGTTTTCTACGAAACTACTGGGCCAATTAAGGTGAAAATTGGTACACATATGCAAGTTTGTGACTCAAAGACGGACATGTAACGCAAACAAATGAATTTTAAACATGGGAGCCACTTTTGGGGAGTAAATGGGAAACTTAAAAAATAAAGTTTTTCAAACTATATCAAATGTTACTCTTGTTACATATCAAATGAAAGAGCTAATTGTGAGTAACTCAGATTTTTTTTTGGTAATTTTAGGATAAATAGTTAGGACAAAAAAACGACGAAGCGTTTCGAGAAAAGGTAGGTAGTGCCCTTGCGCTTCGCTTTACTTGTCTTGGGATACGAGTATGTAGTGTAGGTATGAAGATGAACCTAACGTAGGGTTGCCCCGGTACGCCGCGACATGTCCCGGTTTGAAGCATGGTGTCCCGGCGTCCCGGCCGATAAGAAAATTGTCCCGGTTTAAAAATCATAGTTATTTAGTAGGGGGCTGGACTTGGTAAATAATAATATACCTACATTTCTACGTTTCATATGGCCAAATTAAAAAAAAAATGTTTTATGGTACCTACTTTTAGCTAATGTCCAATATCAGTTTCTCAGACACACAATTATTAGATGGTTATGTAAATTATGTTATTTTATAGCTTTTAAAGTCTGTAGTGTAGAGCTCGAATTTCAGGCTCCCGAGGGCCTAAAACCTCATCAATGGAATTTCGGCCCTCCGAGTAACTCTTGTACATATGACACATATTATTGTTGAGTGTATTTGACGATTGGTTCGTGTTAGAGCGCTGCTTTCTTACAGCTCGACCTTCGGCGTCGCTTAATTTTTAACAAATATAAACATTTGTTTCAGAAGCTTGGCATTTGCCTCGCATGAAAGCTCACCGCGCTGGTTATAAATACGCTTCGGGCTTATTAAGTAATGTGGAGATTTCTGAACTCGACCTTCAGCCTCACTTTTTACCTAAATTTTTGGTTTGTCTTCCAAATCTCCTCTTCTTCAGCTTTTGGTTTGTCTTCCAAATCTCCTCTTCTTCAGCCTTTGACCTCGCTGCGCCAAGCTCGGCCTGCGGTCTCGCTTTTTAATACAATGGACATTGGTTGGCGTCTATGCTCTAGCTGAGCTTATCCTGAAGCACAGCTTCGACCTCGCATGAAAGCTCGCCTCACTAGGGAACTTCGGATTTTTAGGCCCAGCCCGGCCTTTTTAACACGCTTTCACAATTTTTTCACAAAAAATTTCGCGGTCGCTGCTCTCGCGTTTTTTGCTTGTTGACCCTGAATCTACATGGCAGCTTGACTGGTCAATGAATAGTCATTTAGACACATGGAAAACTTATCTCCGAAACTACTGTGCTAAAATATAAAAAAAACACAAAATAGTTCTTTACCTATCGATGATAGGAAAACCTATTAGAAATGTGCAGTCAAGCGTGAGTCGGACTTAATTACTTAGTTTTTGATGCTACCCCTACGGATTTTTATAGACATTTCACTCACGTTTCCCATGAAAAAATACATTGTTAAAAATTGTGTAATGTACGGAACCC
The DNA here is from genome assembly GCF_948474715.1 of Cydia amplana. Taxonomy (NCBI): domain Eukaryota; kingdom Metazoa; phylum Arthropoda; class Insecta; order Lepidoptera; family Tortricidae; genus Cydia; species Cydia amplana. The sequence goes on along the minus strand of NC_086079.1, from coordinate 11,570,974 downwards.
TTGGAGCGCGAGTCCGACTCGCACTTGGCCGGTTTTTTTTCAGCATGTAAATTCATCAATCACCACAAATATATAATATGTAAGTACTGCAATGTCTTTAAAAAATAAGTTAAACATAAGAAAACAGCATATAAAAGCTATGTTCTGACTAAGTGGCGCTGGGATCCCGGTGGATTTGCCGTAAGCGGCTCGGGAGCTTGTTTGCCGGGCGCTCCATTAAAATGGGATCAGCCCCTATGCAGATCTCTGGACGGTAGAGCGGAACGCGAGATGCATTTAGTGATGTTCCAAATACCTACCTACCTTTTTGTACCCTGGATGACGAAAGGAACATTTATGTTTTGGAAATGTGGTCTATTGAATACAATATGGAAACAAAAAATCTAAAGCGGCAATATATAAAAACGATAAATTAATGAGAATTAATAGGAGTGTAACTTTAAGGTCACGTTACGTTTAGGTAGGCATATTGCGTTACATATTGCATTAAAGAAAGATATATACATTTCTCGCTTTAGACTCGGGAGCTTGTTTGTGGGGCGCTCTATTAAAATTGAATTAGCCCCTATGCAGATCTCTGGAGTCTCTGGATGCTAGAGCGGAGATTTCCTTAGGGATGTCCCAAAGAATACCAGTCTACTCCGGCTCTGGCTATATAGAAACAAGTAAAAATTCTTAGGCGGTGATTCGATGATGATTGCAATAAATGATTGCAAATTGAGAGTTTTGCGGAAAGAAATAAGCCAATGTCGGCGGGGAAAATCCTTTTGGAAATAATCTATACAAAAATATCTAATTTGTAATTAAATATAAATGAAATGAAATGAAATGAAATGAAATGAAATGAAAAATGAAATGAAAATTATAAAATTATTAATTATAGCATTGTATTAAAGTAAACAAATATATACTTGTGTGTAAAATCCCTTTATACTCCCATGTGGCAGGAATATTTCCAAGGATACCCCATCACTAGCCGCACTACTCACGGATATGTATGAGCGCGGAATATTCATTATACAAACACCGGGCTGTCCGGGCATTCTGAGCTCTGTGCACATGGAATACGGATCAGAATACTGATTGATGTAGCTTCAAGAGCGAATTTAACTAACGGTTTTGGAATCCGAATTTTATCATATAAATACATAGGTGATATGATATGACCTATTTCTGCATGTAAATAAGAATAAGTAGTTATTGTAAAAATAACTTTCTATAACCATTTTTAAATTGCCTTACATTCATCTATGTATTCGAATTTACTTGTAAGCACACTTTAATTTTCTTTCACTACTGACATTATTATTGGTAAAAGGATTGTCCCTCAACCACTAGAACCCGGCATGAAATTCGAATTCAAATCGCATTATGCTTTCCAATTTCCCGTCATTAAAATAGTAAAGTGAATTCATAGATGGCGCGATTACTTTGGACCTACAGCAGACATTGCTATCACAGGCAACCATGGAAGCGGCCTGGGGCAAAGATATTACGATAGCATTGATAGCAAGTCTCAATTAAAACTGCTTGCGAAGACTTATTGCCGTGAAACAATTGATTTCGATTAACGCCCGACAATGCTACTACTCGATAAAGCATTCCATTACATACTGCCGTTGCCTCGCGGCTGCGGCGGCTGGACCTGCTTCGACTAATGTATGTCTTGTCTTGGACATTGGATATTGGTTTTAGTTGCACGTGATCCTAAGCTGAACACCGAGAGTAATACATACATTTTTACAAGCGACTACACAACAAGTGGCAGTTGCTTTATATATACTAGCGTTTCCACAGAAAATGCTGTAGATTTAGGGTTTTGATTGTACCTAAGTTATGACAAAGCCTCAGCCGCTTGTTCACCTGTGGCATTAAATACATATAATAAATAATGCGCGTACATTTAGAACTCATCTCCGAGACGTGCTAACCATTTAATAGCCTAGCTCGATTATTTTCCATTTATCATAATTTTCAGTAAACAAATGTCCTTTAATAACGCAATTACACTAAGATTGCCACGGTTGGCCGTACCGTCACGACGCGCCGGAGGGGCTGCGTAATTGTTTCAAACTCGTCTTTTAATTGTTCTATCGGGACGGGATTTATAGGCGACGTGATCTCGCGCAGATTCATTTCGACTATACTTTCGCACGGTCGTATAACGTTTCAAATGTTCCAAATTTAAACTTTAACATGTGTTCATAAAGTTGAGTTTGATGTAATTTGAGGTCAGTTTCGAGGATGCGATAGTTATTCGTCGATTTGCATTGCGATACTTCCGCATCAGAGCATGGGAATGTAGGCAAGGCTTTTAATCTGCAAACCCTTGGATTTGGTAATGGAATCTTCAATAAAAGAAAATTATTTTGCGTTTCTTCACGATTGTTTATCTTTTCAGAGTAACTACGTTAATGAATTTGGACTAGTGCTGATACTCGTATACCTTGCTAATATACTCTGTTTCTGCCCAGTAACAGAAGGATAGGTAGGTAAGTGATATCTCGAACAATTTGTATGACGAATCGCAGCAAATTAAATACGAAGTTGAATTTGATGCAACAATATCAGTATGTTTTTTCTAAACATAACTATGAATAGAATAGAAAAACACATCAAATACATTTCAAAGTGAATTTATTATATCAGCAGTCATAAAAGTGCTACATTTAATGAAAAATACTAAAAAACTTTAAACTCTTTGCTATACTTTTTATTTTGCAGCTCGCGACATAATAATAAAACGAACTTTATTTAAACATAATGAAATGAAACAACATTTCAATGTCTGTCTGTTAAAAATGTATTGTCAGATTTGTACAATCTCCTTATAGGTCAAAAAGTTGTGCAATCTGCTGAGATTTCGTTTTTTCGCTATATAAATACTGTAATCTACCTATTAAGTACATACTTCATATATTCATAGCGCGTTCCCAGTTGCATCCTGAAGGAGCACAGGGTTCGCTCCGCAACACAACGACAACGCGTGAGTTTGATCCTGGAACGAATCAACACCCTGAATGTACTTTTCTCAATCAGAATTGATCGACTGGTTGGCCTAAGCCATGTGTGGAATTAAAATCTAGGGCATGATATTGATAAAGCTTGTCCGAGAAGTCGGTTCGGGATCAGGTTTGTCAGAGTTGTCAAGCCGCACGCGTCGCAGACGAGGCGTCATCCGAGGCGTGGGCACGCGCGCGCCAGATTTACGAGTGTATTTAAACTGGTTCTACATTAAGCACCAACTGGGCCGATTTGATCGTAAAATCAGCCGTTATGTCTCGAGACAATATCGTCGCTCGTTACCACCCAGGCGCTCGGCTGTTAAAATAACTCCAGGTTAACTATGGGTCAGTTCTAAGTCGATCCCACTTTCATTGAAGCCTATTATCGAAACATTCCGACTGGTCGACAATTAAATTCCAGGAAAGATCAGTGTGATAGAGTTGTTTGCCAATGGAAAATTGTTGAAATAAGCAAACGTTCATTATGTGCGGGCGCTGGAATGAAAATTATTCAATGGCAAAAGGAGCAATTAAGGTGACGGTAGAGGTGGGTAAATTTTCAGATTCTGTCAATTTACCCCATTTCACACACAAGCGCACTTCACGCACACTACCTCACTTTACTGGGATAGGTCACTGACCCATCAAGTTTTTTTTAAGATAGCGTTTTGAGTTTAGTGGCCTCCTTTTAGGAAAAGCGTTCCATTGAAAGAAGAAAGAGAAACAATACATTTAATCTTGCTTTCCTTGTCTGTTCATGTCACACGTGACGTATTTAAATTCTAATAATTCATTTGGTTGTTGACAATTTTCTACATTATGGCTTTGTCGAGATACGCGTTTTCTAAAGTTAAACCGAATAAAACCAGATGTCATTAAGTCAGATGTAAAATTTTACTTACTACTCTATACGACTTTTCATAAGGCTCAAAATCAATTAAATGAGAATTTAAATAAATAAAGTTCCGGCAGGGTGCAAAATTTAATTAAGGCGGACAAAATAAAATTTGAAAATATATGGAAACAGTGTTGGCTAATGTACCCCTAATATCTTTACCGATTTACTTTTATGTGGTATATTCGCCTTTTGTTTCACTATTAAATTAATACAATTAAAATAAAAAATATTATACCGGTATTCCACCGGTATTATTTCAGTGCTGAAGCGATTATCTTCGATCGTAGCCTTGATAATGTAGGTGTTGATAGTTACTTACGGCGGTAGGAGCGGCAATGAACCCCGTGCAGAGTAGAACGTGAGGTGCGTTGGGATAAGTGCATATATCTACTTATAATTCTTTGGCTGGTTGGTAACCCTCTATATTTTATTTTTTGTTTTACTGTTATTAGGTTAAGGGAGTTTTAGGGAGTGAAAAAAAAATGATTTTCGTTTTATGCGCTCGCGTGATTGCCGATGGATTATAATTAGACAAAAGAACTTGTTTTCCACGCATCGAATGTAGATCCCTATGACACTTCCTCCAAGTCTTCTCCAATAATGTTTATACCGTATTTTAATTACCTACCTTAAATGTTACATTTCTAAATATTTTTTTGTGCTATACATACTTCAAAAAAATCGCTGGAGGCCTAGCGGTAAGAGCGTGCGAATTGCAATTCCGGCTCGTACCAATGAGTTTTTCGGAACTTATGTACGAAATATCATTTGATATTTACCAGTCGCTTTTCGGTGAAGGAAAACATCGTGAAAAAACCGGACTAATCCCAATAAGAGCCTAGTTTACCCCCTATGGGTTGGAAGGTCAGATGGCAGTCGCTTTCATAAAAATTAGTGCCCACGCCAATTTATGGGATTAATTGCCAAGCGGACCCCAGGCTCCCTTGAGCCGTGTCAAAATGCCGGGACAACGCGAGGAAGATGATGATGATGTGACACATACTTCCAAAAAAATCTACAAATATTTTACGTGACAACTGCTTATAAGTAAATATTATGTAGGTACACTTATAAAGTATAAAGTAGAAAATATCTTATAGGTACATAATATAAAAACCGATCATGTACGAGTAGGATTCACTATGGGTTCCACAGTTACACATTTTTATTGCATATTTTTTGTTTAAGACCAACTCACCTATTATAGGACATAGGTCTTCCATTAATCTTTTGGCGTTGAACTATTTTTTGTATATGTATTTATGTAATACAATTCTGAGTTAGGTTATGGTACATTTTTGCTCACCTACTTATAATTATGTATTATATCTGATATGTCACATGATACCAAAAATCGCCGCAAAGTTAAAAGTTCATTTATTTACGTTACTCATCTTCGGATCACCGACTTACTACTTCCTTACTTGACATATGTGTACTAAATTTCAATTGAACTAGTCCAGTAGTTACGGTGAAAATTGGCTTTAACAAAATGGCAGACACACGAGTGATCTTATAAGGGAGATTATTTTCCTTGAGTGAATGGTATGCATTTACCCCAATGCACCTCACGTTCCACGCGGCGCGGCGTAATCTGGCCCCTATTTCACCACGGTGACAGGTACGACAAAAACATCACTGTTATTGACGCCATAGGCATCCATGGACTACAGTTACCGCTAACACTGATTTAAACTTTCACGATTTTTACACATTATTAAATTGTACAACGGAACCGCAAAACGTTCAAGCGGATAAACAAGACCAAGTGCGGGTAGTTCGAAAAACTCGCGCGGTTAGAAGATGCTGATGTCAACTTAAGCCAGTCTTCTCCGAGACCACGGGGACAACGCCGTCCTCGAAACGTCGGAGGTAAATCTTAAAACTTAGATACGCGATTAAGTCCCGTTGTACAATTTAATAATACAGTTACCGCTTACCATCGGGCGGGCCGTATTCGTGTTTGCCACCGTCATTGTACCTATTATTAAAAAAAAACTTTATTATATCGGATAAAACAGACATTTCTCTCGCGAAAAAATCTTGTGACAATTGTCACAAGATTTTTCAAAGAATTTTCGGTAAGTCTTGACAGGAAATGAGTTCTGTGTCGCAATTTCGATACAGTTGCCGTGTTTCTTGTGACAATTGTCATTAGCTTCGCAAAATAAGAATTTTTTAGTGGCAATATAATGGAGTTTATTTATTTATTAAAATGTTGGTGGCAAACAAGCACATCGCCCGTCCGATGGTAAGCGGTTACCGTAGCCTATGGAGGCCTGTGACGTCAGCAACAGTGATGTCGACAACTGTCGCACCTGTCACCGTGGTCGTGGTGAAATAGGGGCCAGTAAGTACCTAATAATCGCAGTGGTCTTAAGTGTCACAGACCCTACTGGCGCTTAAGTCCTTTATGACAATTTCTGCCTATTTTATATTGTTCAAAAAAAAAAAGAAACCGTATAATTATATCGGACTACCAAATTTTCACGAGAATCAGTTGAGAAATGTGATATGCAAAGGAGAAGAATTCGGACATACGAAAGCATTTTTGCCCAAGTTGAAACGGAGACCTTCGCCAACGCTCGGTCAATGATGGTTTAGGTACAGCTAGCTGCAGAGAAAAGGTACCACCCCTGCATACAATTATCTATCTGGTCGTACCTTTTCTCTGCAGCTGACTGTACACCTATAAAAATGGTTGTCCCTGCTGTAATTTTATACCGGTACCGTACTTTGTATTTCAACCGGTATAGTTTTACCTTCAAAACGAACCGGTATTGATAAATAATAACGGTACCATACCGCTTATACCGTAAAGAAAGCATGATGCAGTCTCTGCTTTGCACAATTATTGTGTGGACAAAATTCTTATAATCATCGAAACATACATACCTACGCACATAATGTCATTGAAATAAAACATTGTTATTTTATAGTAAATTTATATAATACTCGATATATACACATAACAATAACCAGACCGCAGCGGTATTAGCCTGTAAGCTTCATCTCTTGTCTCCAAATCCGCAAAAACTAGTTAGTACTAAATGCTGGTCTTGCTGTTATTTTATTCTTGAAGATTATGGCTTGTTTCTTGATTATTGAGAACAGCACGTAATCGCACACATATAGACGGAACGAACGGCAACAAAGTAGGTGTAGACACTAAGACTTTCAGGTATTAAACGAATTACGCTTCGTATTAATAGGTAAGTAATATTTAAATGAATATATAATATTCTCTAACGTAAATACAAGATTACAATTGACATCAAATGTCATTGACGTACAGAAGTCATATACTTTTTTTTAATGACGCAAAATTGATACCAGCATAATGAAAATCAATCCCAATCAGTAAAACGAGTCTTTAAACTTTTTTCATTTTAAGCGGGTTTTGAAGGAACAAGTTACTTAAATTCAATTGTAATCGTATTGTTTTAGGATAGTTTACTGCTGTTTTCGATCGTTACGACCTGTAAATAACAACAAATCAAATTTTAAATAAATTTATTTACCCTATTTTTTGAAATACAATTTATCTACTGGTATACATTTTCGTATGCGTATATGATGAAATGTCTAAATAATGTCAAAAACGAGCTACGACGAAGTACACGTCTGCTTCGATCCAAGGCCAGCGGCCATCTGACTCGAAGAAGAATTTTGAGTGATGTCGTCAATGTATGGAAATTGTACGAAAGTTTACATTTGGGATTGAATTTCTGTGTTGTATTTGTGAGTAAAAATATAAGTAGATAATAATTTGCTAGTTTAGTTATCTAGCTTTCAAAATCACACAACAACTCAATTACTGTTAAAGGCAAAACTGTAATGCGTGTTGCTCAAACGGAACTCCATATTTTGATTTTTGGATACTTTTAGTGTCGATTTGTAGAGAATTACAGCAAATAAAAAATATTATGCCGTGAAGAGCCGGTACACGGCTTCTTCGTGAACAAATTTACGTATAATTTAATGCAGTTATTAAACATTTCTTGAACAAATTGATTGCACAAAGTGAGCTCTAAATCGAAAACGTCATATACTGTCCCCTTAAGTGCGCTCAGAATGGAGTGTCGATTGTCCGAACGCGTTCGGCGATCGCTCCACCCATTGTCCGCTGAAATTAACAGCGGCAAAAAGCAGCCGCTTTAACTCTCGCACCGTCCGAAATTAGAAGTCGTTTCGGGAGTAAATTTATTTTAACGAATCGATGGTTTTTGGTTTCATCCTTACATCCCATGGGATCTACTGGTTAATTGGTGGATTGATTTTTACTCGTTTCCGTCTAAAATATCACGCAGTTCGGCCATCAAACGGGAATCGAATATGGAAGCCTTTGATTGAATTGATTGAAAAAGAAATGGAGAGGGGCGCGAGTCGGCGCGGGCCGGACCGGGTAAATATTCCCATAGGCTATTCAATCGCAAGCGGATCAGGTTCTCGGGCGAGCCATTGAAACGTGCCCTCGGGTGTAGCAACAAATATGCTAAAACTGGAATGACGTTATACTGGTTCTAATGAGCCTTTGTTTCCTATAGGCTCGGTAAGCTTTTGGAATGACATTTGGTATTTTTATAGCCTGTACACGTCTTCGAACGCGCGGGCGACACATTCCCGGCGACGCTACGTTTTTGCAGCGCAACTTTCATTAGACACCGTACGCCGCAGGGACCGAAGCGACTCGTTTTAATAAATGAGTTATGCGTTTATATCCAAGATGGCCGCCCGTTTTATCCCACTCGGGTGTCAAGAATGTTACGATTACCCGGACCTTTCCGCTTAATAGTTTAATGTAAATCGTTAAGAATGCAGAAAAAGGCAACGTGTCTACTCTACTCTGGGACATTTTAAAAGTCTTTTGAACTGCCTACTGCGTGGCGAGGGGTGGCAATTTCATTTGTGAAAAAAGATGTACCTAATTATTTAAAAAGATGCGTCATATAGGTTGAAAACAAAAAGCAAGACGTTCTGTTCTAATAAAAATCATCCGTTAGGTATTGGAAAAAATGTTTTTATCGAAATAAACATCGGTCACTGGTAAGACAGCGTAGCTGTCAAAAGTGGGATTCATCAAAAATGTGCACAGGTATTTCCACATTCGGCGAACGCGCACGCACAACCTTTTTGTTAGCTGTAAACTTCGGTGTTGTCAACTTTCCGTGTATTTATTTACTCATTCATACTTTTCTTGTATGTCTGAGCCCGTTATTGAGCTTTAACTCGGCTATTTTTCTGTCTGCGCCAAATCAATAGAAAAAAGTTATCTCGTTGAAATTTAAACGCGGCGCTTAATGGCCTATTAAAACACCTATCAACTAAGAGCCGTTTCGCAGACTAGTTTATTTTTAATCGAGATTTATATTCAGAGAATCTTAGGAAATAAAATAATCACGGCGGCGTTGATTTGCATACAATGGTAAAATAATTTTACGCGCGTTTCGCCGCGCTTAATTCTACTTTTTATCCGGCCTTCAGCGCCCTATCTACGAATCAAACGGACTGCTTGCCGCACGAACATTTAAGTGTTAACATTTTTGAGAAGGCAGTCGAATACCCTATTTATTGCTCGGAATTTGCTTTCGTGAATGTTTCTTTCAAATTTCAAATCGTATTTGGTGTTAAAATGGAAATATTAAAAGGATGAACCCTATCGATACTCCGAATACTTTTCTATAAGTGAGCGTTTTACAGTTGTGGTTGACCGTGAAAGTGGTATCCCCCCGTATAGGTATTTACGTCTCGTATCGGCCATAAAGCGCATCGTCGGGCGCCTCGTCTGGGTCAGACTGCGTGGCGCACGGGCGCGGGCCGCAGTGTCAGAGCAAGCAACCAATACGACAGCCGCCGCGGCGCCTAACACGCCACACGCCGACTAACCATACTAACAATTAAGTAAGAAGAGAAAGCCTACACAATTCACATTCAGGACAAACGTCGGCAGTCATAAATTCAGCACAAAAGTGCTAGCGACGGCCGACTAGCAACAAAAGGTCATGACTTTTCCCGCAAAAAAGATGATCCTTAATCTGATTAAATCTCCATCGCGGCCGACGTCGGCCCGTGAAAGATTAATGAATATTTGTGCGAGGATTCCCGGCGCTGGGTTGGCACGTAGCGTTGTCATAATCATATTAGCTCCGAGGACCGGAGGCCGGCACGCACGCAGAGCAGGTACATACTCAAGGGTCCACATACCCTTGGTGCCGTGACACCTCCGCCGCACTCCCGCTCAAAGTTTACGACGTGTGTGCACGATACGAGACGTTACGCGGACGTGAATGTAACGAGACACTCACCTGCTCGCAATCTTTTAGAGTAATAACGACAATAAACTATTTCATGTTTTAGTCTAGTTTCGGACACCGTAAATGACGGAGAAATTGCTTAGGTAGTTTAATTAAACAAGTACCCATTTTGCTCGAAACTGCGATGCGTTTTAAGACTTTTAAGCAATAGATTATATTGGCTTTTATAATTAGGTATCCATAACAACATGATTTCTAGCTCAGGAGACTATTACTTATTACTATTAGAGCATAAAACGATAATACAATTTAGATCCAATTTGCTTCACAAACTAATTTTCTTTAATGAACTAATCAATCAAAACGTGTACATTATCTAGTTTCATTAGCTTAGTCTTTGTTGTCCGTGTCCCGTCACTTCTAGCCCGAGTTATACTCCTAGAGCCGTCTTTCAGTCCAACGGATAAAGAAACAAAGATTTGTGTGACGCAGAGATGGCGTAATGGGCATGTCCAAGAATAGAATATCCACTATAACATCATGTTAATGTAAGGATCTTATTACACCGATGCTCTAGTAGCACTCATTATAATTTTTAATCCAGCTGTCCGTACATAAAGTAGCGATAACAAACATGGCGTAGCGATACAGGCGATACGCAACGCGTTAATATAAGTGTTTTCACCGTATGAATTATACATTGAATTGTGTTCAGGCTGCCTCTTTATCTGGCGAGGCTACGGGTGCATCGAACACATTATGCCTTGAACTGCGCTAGATTTTTATTACAGTCTAGAAAAACTTAAGCTTGAGAGGATAAAGCGGTACAGACTGCAATGCCGCTGCTTCGAGACCCAACGATACAATTGCCATTTTCGAGTTTTGAGCGAACTCAATAAACACGGTCGTAAAAGAAATCAATTGGGGCCCAAAAGAAATTAAACGTAAGAATGTATTGTTCCATACAAAGCGTAAACAAAACAAAAATCATTGTTTGCGTTAACCAGGTCTCAGGTCGTTTTCGACCTGCTTTCGTAAACATAAATCGCATTAAAGGTATAATTTATGGCGTCCATCTACTGAATAAGTACGATCGACTTTACGTACTCGTATAGGATTCTATCCATAATAACAACGTATTATTTTCATCTAAAAGTCATCATAAGTTACAAATAAGTACGCAATAAGGCAATGAAATTATAAATAAAATATATAGGTTTAGGGTTTATAGAATATCCGTTGTTAAAAATGATATTTAATACATAAAAAACTGAAGTACTGTATCCAAGTAGGTAATTGCAGTTTATCGATTTAAGTCTGTGAATGCTTTTTATAGTCTGCTACATATTGAGTTCCCTTTACGGTGCAGGATGGAACATTAGAGATGATAATAAAGATACACATCCATCAAGCCATGGTCACTCGAGGCATGAAGGTGTGTTCCGGATAGTAATTAATTATTTGATAGAGCTAGCTCAATAAAGCGGGCTCATCAAAGATTCAGCCGAGCAAACAAAGAGCGCGTGCTCCGCGAGCATTAACCGCCATAAGACATCATAAACGGAGCACCATCATCTGGGCTTATAAAAAATTCATGCTCATCTCACATTTCGGCGCCCCTCTTAATTTCGCGTGAGCCTCTTCTTGGTTCGTGTAAAAACTTCGGGTGTCTTTTTATGACTTTTACTGCGGTATAATTGGGAGAGGGGCGAGCGCTCGTGTCCCCGAGGTGACATAAATACACCCCCCACACTCTCCTGCCACCCTAGCTTAATCTCATGTAAGACTAGACATCGCGGAAGTCTCTTGCTGGCCACTTCATTTCAAATTACATAGTTAACTTACTTAGGTCATTTTCTTACTTTAGACTAACCGTAGAAATAGCACAGTAACGTAAATATTTGTTTAATCTTGATGGTTATCACTTGACCCATATCAGTATTGGTAATAGTAACGCCCCTTTGTGATCTTGTCTGCAATCTGCTTATGCCTCGTCAACACAACCTGTTGACAGTTATTCATTGTTCATATAACTTTCCCATTGGATGAATAGTTAAATAAATAAAAAGCGGCCAAGTGCGAGTCGGACTCGCCCATGAAGGGTTCCGTATTTAGGCTATTTATGACGTATAAAAAAAAACTACTTACTAGATCTCGTTCAAACCAATTTTCGGTGGAAGTTTACATGGTAATGTACATCATATATTTTTTTTAGTTTTATCATTCTCTTATTTTAGAAGTTACAGGGGGGGGGACACACATTTTACCACTTTGGAAGTGTCTCTCGCGCAAACTATTCAGTTTAGAAAAAAATGCTATTAGAAACCTCAATATCATTTTTGAAGACCTATCCATAGATACCCCACACGTATGGGTTTGATGAAAAAAAAAATTTGGAGTTTCAGTTCGAAGTATGGGGAACCCCAAAAATTTATTGTTTTTTTTCTATTTTTGTGTGAAAATCTTAATGCGGTTCACAGAATACATCTACTTACCAAGTTTCAACAGTATAGTTCTTATAGTTTCGGAGAAAAGTGGCTGTGACATACGGACGGACAGACAGACGGACAGACGGACAGACGGACAGACAGACAGACAGACATGACGAATCTATAAGGGTTCCGTTTTTTGCCATTTGGCTACGGAACCCTAAAAAAGTACTGTTACAACTACTAATATTTGCTTCTTTCTGTTCCATCCTCTTCTCCAAAATTTTACAACAGTACTTTTAAGCTGTTCGACTCCTGGAACTCTACCTCTAACTAGACGCGCTTAATCTCTTGATGTAGGTATATCATATTTGAAAAACTATATACTTGACTTAAAGAACATTCTCTATCTCTCCCATAGTGTTATTATTTTTTACTCTGTGGCTGTCATATTGCTGTTGTATTTAGCTATATTTCGTTTTTTTATGCATTTACATGTATATCTATGTATTTGTTTTTTGCAATGAGTAGGTATGTTTATTTACTGTAAATGTATGTATGTATTGAAGTAGGCCTCGTAAAAGCTTTGCAGCACCCACCTCTTTTTGATTAATTTCTCTGTTTCCAATACCCAAAGGTTTTCTGGAAGATATCACTCTTTAGCGATAAGACCGCCTGTTGTCCGTTTCTATGTTTAATCAATTGTTTTTGTTTCCACCTGTCATTGCAGGTTAAGTGCATGAAGATGATCAAGATCTCTAAAGAAAGGTTGAGGAATGTTCCGAAACTTAGTTTGTCTGCGTTTGCCAGAATCATTGCTTGCAAATATGGGTGGGTGACAGACAATACCACAAACCAAACCAAATCATTATGAAATCTCTTCTAGTTTCATTCCAACCGCACACTCAGGCTTTGAGCTCATATTCGTAGACAACGAAATTAGAAAAACCCTTTCAATGCCACCATTTCCACTTCAGGCGGGTAGCTTAGAAATTAGAATGTGAGCCGCCCAAGTTCGTAAAGGGCGCACTATTTGAAATTCAGAACTAATATAGGTTTGAGGCTTCCAATATCAAAGAAGGATGGTCTCAGAGAGTCAGCAAATGCGATTTCAATTTTATTAGAGGCACCAGTGATGCGCGAGGTGGCGCGCACGGCGGCGCGCTAAGGTGGCGTGCATGTACCTCTGTACCTATGTGTATTTATTTGCAAATTCCGAATAGCTTTCAATATGTAGAGGCGCGAGTGACTCCCGCCCGTCGATCCTCTCCAATATCGCGCTCTGAGACGTCACGGAGGCGACGCCATTATTCGACGCGACGATTGACTCACACGGGAGCAGCCTTCTGAGGACGCCGCATGATAGATGGCGACGCAAAAAACATATCCGTAATTGAGATTTCTATTACTGAAATTGAGAGCGACCGATCCGTTTTTTCATGTTTGTTTACATAATGTGAGTGGTGACAGGGGCGCACTATCGCGTTTCGGAAGCGCTCGCGGACGTCAATTTGTATATTGTCCTTATTAGATTCGAGGCGGGAAGTTGGGGGCTGCCATCCATCATGGTGTGACACGGTGGTCCGATATCGCGCCTAATACCTATTGATTTCCCACTTAGCGTTTTTCTTGGGAGTCAGCGCTCCACCCTTCCGCAGAGGCCTAACGAGCTGTTTGTCCTCCACTCGGCAAGTAGGGCGCCGCCGCCGCTGGCCCGAGCGCTTGCCTTAGTGAGCCCTTTGACCGTCCATTATTTACTTCTTATACTTAAGACGTTGATTAATAATAAGTTATGAAAAAAAAATTAACTATAGTCGAGAGCAATGAAAATAGGTATGTAGAATGAGTAGAGAGCGTCAACTTTTCTTCTACGAAAGGAAATTCTAACATGTACTTGGTCTCGAGGAAGGGACAGCAATGATTTTTAAAATACATACGTATTATATGTTTCATTGAAACGTAGTCAAAATTCACGATTTAATTTCAATACAAAAATGCTAAAGCAACATGAGGTGAGGTTACAAGCTAAGGTGCGTGCAAAGGCGTTTTTCAGCAAAACGGGCATATGTTTTGTTACGTTTGTTTACCAAGTGTTTTCGGTAGCCCCATGTCAACAAGTTGTATGCCAAGTTGGATTCGTATAGTTTTCTCAAAATATGACGTAACGACTCATGTGCTGATATGTAGTTGTAGACGCTCACATTTGCCTAAATGCCGAAGAAAAAGATTGCATCACCAAGGTCCCCGGTGGGGGCGGGAGGCGAGAACAATGGTTTCGGTTCTCACACGTGTGGAGGATTATTTGCATTCGGAAATAAAGAGAGGAATGATAAAAGAAAGGCGCGAGCCACCCGCCCGGGGGGTGCCTGGGAACAGGGGGGAGGGGGACGGGTGGCGCCTTCAGGGGGAGGGGGCTCGTTACGCGAACAATGGAGAAATAATGTACAGATTGCAGTGAGCGATGCGCCCAGTGCGACTCAGGTGTCTTAGGACGTGGACACCACGCCTTCGGTATCGGGGTGCATCTATACGACAAACAAATAGGAATATGAACGTATTTGAATAGCTGAGGAATATGTGATTGAAGTAAACTCCGACTTCAGTCCAGCAGAGGAATACGTCGTCGCATCGGATCGCATGGGGCATTATTTTAGAAAAAAAAAACAAATGAGATGCAGAGATGCATTATAATATTATTATTTTATTTTTATATATTTATTAAGTTGACATACTAGTTTCATGTTGGCCCAAGGTTCTCTCTATCTGAGTCAGAAAAGTATTCTTAAACAACGATAACTTCTGATTAGCACTGAACTTTACTAGCATGCAATATTATACTTTAGGTACATGAGATTTTATTATGCAAGTACTTATACAGTATCACCTATTCAAATTCGCAAAACACTAATTGAAACAAAGGTGACCTACAACGTCAAAAGAGTTCCTTAAATAGAATGCAGCGTCAATTGGTGAACTATGATAGCAAGTGAATAATGTATCGCAAAGTGTTATCGCCTTGCGCAACGCAATACTAAAGAGTTTTAATGTTACGGACGGGCGCGAGGCCGACCCGTTTAATAAAGGATGCCTTCATAGGAAGCGCAAGCAATCACAACACAATCACCCCATCCTCGCGTGACACCGAAAATGTCCTCGCTCATAAGTATAAATTAATCCATTTAGAGCGACCGGCACCGACCGGCCGATTAGCGGAAGCGTCTACTTAACTAATTTATCCTCGGGTGGTTTTAACAGAATGGATAGCAGTGATTACGGGTGACGGTTGAGATCGTGTGACGCGTGCGCATCGAGTGGCGAATGTGCGCGCTCGCGCTATTTAGTCGCGTCGTTGCGAGATTATACATTCCGCTACGTACGTAAACGATTTTGAAAAGCTGAAATGATATACCCAAATAACTATAAATACGGTTTTCTTTTCTTAAAGTTTGACACAGCACATACAGCATATACCAGCACTTTTAAATTTAGTGACGCGTTGCCTGTTGTCAGCTTTGGTCAATAATTAAATTAAGTCTGAATCTGAAGTAACATAAAAAATCTCTAAATCAACATAGGTACGAGACGATATAATATTTACTTGACCAAACAAGGATTTAAAAAGATTCACCTCGCTTAATATAATTAAAATACTTCATAAAACGTTATGAAACTACATCAAGGTATGTGCGAGGTCTGAAAATTTTACCATACCTGACAGGAATTCTATAAATTTCGGAAAATGTATAAAATATATATATGAAGGTTGTATACATAATATGCTGGGACTGGTAAACCTAATCTGGGCTAATATTTTGACTTTCGAGTTGGAAACATACAAAAACGGACTAACAATTAATGGTTGCGCCGTGGATAGCTTGTTCTCTGATCAATGATTTTAGATCTGTTTTCAGTTGTTATTCTTAAATATTTGTGATTTGTAAATATAAAGAATCTCAATTACTAATAATTATAATAGCGGTAATGACAGTACATTAGTACCTACTGGTAGGTATAGGTACTTACTGGACGATATTTTCAGAAAATCGGAAAAAGAATAGGTAGTATGTACTTATAATAAATTTCCAACTTATGACGAAAGGCTGCTCAAATCAAGCAAGGCTAAATTCACCACCACTTCGTTTTATTAGTCAAACGTTTATTGACAGCATTTGTTTTCCATTCATATTATATTCTCAAAAAAATACCACAAGGGCCGTGCAATAAACGAGATAAGAAAATTCAAACCGCAAACTTTCATGAAATCCAGTCCCTTATTACACTTGAGCGGCTTATACGATAGTCAGATGTCTATAATCCTGAAGCCCGCGACATTTTAATAACATTGATCAAATAGAACAAAAGTATGTGGACCGAGCACTCGACAGAGATGAAAGTTAAAAGGGTCGCGAGCGGGAGGCGTTTTCGGGGTGGGAAGGAGCGGGTTGAATGCCTTATTCCCTCCACAATTCAGAGGTATTTCGTGTTCTTCATACGCAAATATATCCTCGTTATGGAGGTACACGTGAGCGTCGATTGCGTACGCGCCTAGAAGTGCCCGGCCGACCTGATGCTTGAGGGAATTGGCTACAGGAGGAAAATTGGATCTGGCAATCAGGCTGTGAGCCCTTCAAGGCTCCCAGCCGTCGTTATTTTACTAGATTTGATTTGCGAACTATACGTGTCATATAGGAAGTTTCTGAGACATAATATCGGTCGGCATTTGAATAAATTGCTTAACAAATTCTATGAAGGTACAATCGCTATCAGGTATATATCGAGGCGGCCAAGGTGCTCGCAAATATCTGAACACGCGTCTATTGTCAAGCCATTAGAATGCGTGTTTAGATATTTTATAGTATTATATTCAAATAATACTATAAAATATCTAGTATTTCGCGAAAAATGGAAATCCCTTCTGAGAGCCCTATGTCCCTGATGAGGGATAACAGGATACCATCATCATCATCATATTCAAATTAAATTACTGGCGGATTTGGGGATGGCGACTCTACAATACAACAAAGACAAATGCTGATTTGTGGCGTATTTCAGTTGTTCAGAAATAACTCATTAAAAATATTTGGGAGCAGGTAGTATGTAATAACGTCACCTTTGGCGCTGACATCTAATCCATATCGTATCTAGACGTAGTATTTGACGTATCTTAAAAAGTTGGAATCGGGCCGTATGTATTGTGTATGTGTGTCAGTGTACAGAGCGAATTGCTACGGCGTAGCAGACAGAGCTACATACATGCGCGTGCCGAAAGGATATAAAAATGGTTTTGGTAGGATACTACATACGGCCGTATTCAAACAATGCTTATAAGATATCACAGCGATACGATACCGATCTGTCAGTGTTGAAAGTGACAAAGAAATGTCACTTTTAACACTGACAGATAGGTATCGTATTGCTGTGACATTTATAAGCATTGTTCGAATACGGCCGTAAGTAGTCTACGTACAATTAAATCAATTACTTTCATCTACATATTATAGGACATTCTTACGCAAGTTGACTATGCCCTATAAATTAGATTAAAGTAAACCTTTTGAGCGTAGTAATAAACTTTATCTTATCTTGTCGTATCGTATTAATAAGTCACTAGCTGACATATAAATTAGTAGGTAAGCGTTTTCGAAATAAGGGTCACAAAATATGCTAATAGTTATGACTTAGTTGTGTTGGCGAGGACTTGTGTATTTTGATAGAAAATTGAGTGTTTATGCATTATTCCACAGGTCTTATAATTATGTAGATAAAATGAGTTAAATTACTTTTTCTGCTATCATTGCCATGCCATGCCCATGAGAAATATGTTAATTGAAGGGATGTTTACAAAAACAACATAACTGCTTTGAGCGGTTAACACTTTTTTAAGAACATTGTTAATTGTTTCAGGTGTCAACCAGTGTAGTCAGTTATGTTGTTTTTGTAAACATCTCTTCAATTGTATTTGATGAAATGTATTTGAATATCTAGAATAATACACCTATATAAATTACTATTCTAATTACCAAGTACTAAAATATAAGAAATAAACATGTAGGAACATATAATCATGAATGTCCCATGCTGGTGATGGTACTTATTTATTTTTATTTATCAACATAGATCTACCACAAGCAATCTCTATTTTCTGAATTAAACTCATATACTTATATGCATGCTGAAATTTAAAAAAAAAGCGGCCAAGTGCGAGTCGGACTCGCCCATGAAGGGTTCCGTATTTAGGCGATTAATGACGTATAAAAAAAAACTACTTACTAGATATCGTTCAAACCAATTTTCGGTGGAAGTTTACATGGTAATGTACATCATATTTTTTTTTTAGTTTTATCATTCTCTTATTTTAGAAGTTACAGGGGGGGGACACACATTTTACCACTTTGGAAGTGTCTCTCGCGCAAACTATTTAGTTTAGAAAAAAATGATATTAGAAACCTCAATATCATTTTTGAAGACCTATCCATAGATACCCCACACGTATGGGTTTGATGAAAAAAAAATTTTTGAGTTTCAGTTCGAAGTATGGGGAACCCCAAAAATTTATTGTTTTTTTTCTATTTTTGTATGAAAATCTTAATGCGGTTCACAGAATACATCTACTTACCAAGTTTCAACAGTATAGTTCTTATAGTTTCGGAGAAAAGTGGCTGTGACATACGGACGGACAGACAGACGGACAGACGGACAGACAGACAGACATGACGAATCTATAAGGGTTCCGTTTTTTGCCATTTGGCTACGGAACCCTAAAAACCGGTCAAGTGCGAGTTCGTTTAACTCTGAGGGTTCCGTACTAACTTTCAATTTTCCCATGTAACTTTAGTCACGCAAAACTTGACGAGAAGTATACTAAGCGTAATTGTGTACAGCGCCATCTGTAAATTGGCTAATTTATTCTTCTCTATGAATAAATGAAAAATGGTTTTGTAATGTTCAATTCAAGCTCTTTCAAATAATATCCCAATCCATCTAGTAACTAGACTTTGAAATTTTGCCCCCTCTTTATGGGGCATTATCCATAATTAATAAAATAAAAAATTCCAATTCCAATGTGTTTGGGTTAGCGTTGTTCATGACTATTCCAAATTTCAAATCTATAGCTTTAGTAGTTCTCGAGATATTTAGCAATGGGATAGATGGACGGAGGGTCGGACAGAGTAGCACCATAAGGGTTCCTTTTATACCTTTTTGGTACGGAACCCTAAAAAGTATAAAACCAATTATACTTAAGGTTGATTGGTAGAGATTGCCTTATTTATAGCATAAAATCCGTATTTTGCACGTTTGTGTTTTCTTTTGAGCACTAAAGATTGAATAAATAAATAAATCTATCTATCTAATACCTTTAAACGAGCAATTCTTGTTTATTTATATATTTATATATTTCGGATATCTCGGAAACGGCTCTAACGATTTCGATGAAATTTGCTATATGGGGGTTTTCGGGGGCGAAAAATCGATCTAGCTAGGTCCTATCTCTGGGAAAACGCCCATTTTCGAGTTTTTATATGTTTTCCGAGCGAAGCTCGGTCACCCAGATATTATACTTAAAGTGTCATTCAATAGAACTTGCTAATTATGTAAACAAAAGTTACTAGTAAATTGACATTCAGTGTCAATTTTAGTATGGCGGTTTGTTTACATAGAAAGTTCTATTGAATGAATCTTTATTTATAGCTAAAGAACAGGTACATCCATTAGAAATTTTGAAAACTTTATCCTTCCTCGGTTATTAGCATGGTAAAAGTTATACCGCTAGCATAGATTAGTTACAGTTTTCAGAATTTCTATTGTCAATAATTTCCTATTCCAACTGTGGGAGTTTGCTAGGTGAAGGTTAGGTTTGTCATAATTTGTTTTAATGTGCAATTGCTACAAGTATACACATCGTACACATGATACACATCACTTAACAACAAGGAGCATGTAAGGTAATTCCATATTAATTTGGTATGTGAGCGCATTTTTCTGTTGTACCTATAAACATTTACACATTTTACACATACATGGAACAAAACAATAACAAAAATGTACCTAGTCTTAATCATAGTTTCATGAAATTCATGGTCATATATATATTAGCCGCAAGTGGATGATAACCGAGTCTGAGTTGTGACAGTGTCATTGGTTGTTTTGCAGAATATTATTTGAAATTTCCATAGCGAACCATAAAACAACTTACAAATTTGTAATTAAAATTTGGAGTTATGATTTTTAATGTTTACATTTTAATCCAATTTTCAAATGAGTGTAGCAATTTTTTTTTATTGGGCTATTTCATTTAGATTATAATATTAGAAATACACAGGTGAAAAAAACCAATACCTCGGGCTAGACTTGGGCAGGCTGAATTTCCGCAATTGCAAATTTGAGTCTGGCCCGAGGCAGATTTTTTAATTTATCTTTTTATTCTAAAAAGATTATTAAAAACACAAATACAGTCATTAGAAAACATTCTGTTCACAAAAAAAAATCTATTTAGACAATTATTACCTACTCCCTTTAGGTAAACTAGGGTTGTCCTATCAACTAACCTAACAAATAGCTGACAAAATATTTGTTCAGGCTCAGAATATGATAAAAGCTAGTACATAGATAATTACAGAAACACGATAGTTACAGTATCAATAATATAAACTATCTTTTACAAAGCTTACCTCAGTTTGGTCAAATTCTTGCAGATGCCTGTCATTCCTTTGTTTTTCATAAAATGCACGAGCCAGGGCGCTCCTAGGACGGTATAATCCATTCAATTGGTTATTATTAGCCATGTTTTCAATGTATCCCTGATCGTTTTCTTGTCTAGGGCTACAGTATTTTGTATTCAGTAACTCCTCATCCTTAGGACACTCTTGTTGGCTTTCCTTTGAGTAACAATAATGTAAATCAATATCAGACCTAATTTTTACATTCACAGCAGTCACAGCATAACATATTATGCTTAATTGACATAATATGATACGGAAAACCGAAGGCATTTAATATTCTTTGGTGTTTTGGTTACATTTTTCAGGTTAAGTGTCTCTTGTCCCCGGCTATGAAATACATACTATCCAGAATAAAGAACTTCTTATTCAATATATCTACTATCACGTGTCTTAAATATGTATTTTAACACAGTTGAGATAGGAAAATGATAACAATACATTTAAATAAATAATTATTTGGTTTCTAAATGTCATAACAGTTTTCTTGTCGTCCAACAGAGGGCGTTTTTACGGTGACAGAAGCGCGTTTACGGGTATAGCTATTCCTCAACCACAGTACCCAATATGGGAAATTTATTTCACACCGTGCACGAAATAAAGCACTAGATAATTAAAGTCCGTCAACCAAATCTTGTCAGTAGTAAAAGGCGGCAAATTTGAAAAATCGCGGGTTAGCAACACTGTGTTCGAATAATTCCAAAATGCGTGTCATCTGTGTTTTATCTGTGGAATGTGGATCGGAAATGACAGCCGTCACCTTATTTGTTTTCATTTGGTTTTCATTCTGAATCGTTTCTGTTTCAAGAGATATTTCTGCTGTCACCATTAAATACCAATACATTAAATAAGAATAAGCAAAGCTAAGGGGCCTACAATGTACAATCATGCTCGTTGATGGTAAACATTACTAAAAATTGAGGTTATGACAAGTACATACTGGAAGAACTCTTTCGAACTTTTAAGATTATGTTCAGTTTTTTTGTTTTAGGGTTAAAAGACATAAATAAAATTAAAACGTATGCCTAAATCTATCCAAACAAGACCATAAATTGTGTCCTGGAAACCGTCCATAGGCCCACATGTCTAATATTTTCAGCAATCAGTTGTGACTATTTATATACAGAGTATTATGCTTGGTTGTAGTGACCCGGTAACATTGGTAACTTCATTATATTTTTTCAATTAATGACCTGAATTATAGTGTAAGCTAAAGTGACCCTTATCTTATTTACCTTTAAATTAAATAAACACCCACATATCAGTTGTTTTATTTTTAATATGTAATCCTATTGTACAATATATACCAATCAAAAAAATTACACAGATATGTCATATTCATCCAGAAGAGTACACTAATTTTCATTAACAAGTGGCATATTATATTGTAAATAACAAATATATGCACTATCTAATTATCTGCATTTTGATATGATTTTATTTTAGTAAACTTTAGAAGACATAGATAGGGAACAAAGAGAATATAAGCACTACGTTAGGGAGTTGTTTTTTGATATCTTCAAATTTGTTCATCATTTTGATTAACATTGTTTTAACATCGCTTTTAAATTGTCCGTCCATGTTTAAAATTTTTTCAATAAACCGCGAGTGACAATTTGAATTGACGTACGCAGGGCGCGCTCAGCGGAAAAAAATATATTTTGGTTCGATGTACATTGCTGCTTTTCTTAGCGCAATACTGCTCTTTGAGTGTTGCCCTACTTTAGTTTGCTTTACATTGCTACTGACAAGATTTGGTTGACGGACTATATTAGATAAACATAGATATATAGCAGTTATTTTTAAATACTATTTCTATTTAATAAATTGGATTGAAATATAAAAAGAAGGTGAGTTGACCGTGACGTCACTACACACGTTTTCATCCCTAGTAGCACGGTCGCATTTTTATCATTTATCACCATACCTGTCACGTTCTAACAAGTATGTAAGTGCGAAAGTGACGGGCTTAGTGATAGTGGATAAAAATGGAACCGTGCTGAGCCCGGTCAACCAAATCTTGTCAGTAAAAAAAAGCGCGAAATTCAAATTTTCTATGGGACGCGATCCCTTCGCGCCTACATTTTTTAAATTTGCCGCCTTTTTCTACTGTCAAGATCTGGTTGACCAAGTATAAATTCCATATTAGAAAATCGTTTTGACAGTTCCAAAAAAGAAGCTGATTTGACTAGTAGGAAAGTAGCCAAATTAAAAAAAAAGCACATTTATACTTGGTCAACCAGATCTTGACAGTAGAAAAAGGCGGCAAATTTGAAAAATGTAGGCGCGAAGCGATATCGTCCCATAGAAAATTTGAATTTCGCGCCTTTTTTTACGGACAAGATTTGGTTGACCAGTTATAATTTTAATGTATAGCTGGTCAACCAAATCTTGTCAGTAAAAAATCCTTTCGCGCCTACTTTTTTTCAAATTTGCCGCCTTTTTCTAGTGTCAAGATTTGGTTGACCGAATATAATTAATTATAGTGTGTCAAAGGACTGTCTTATTTCAAACATAGACAGGGAGAGTCATACTATCTTTGTCTTACACTAGTACTAGCACCCAAAAGATAAGGATGAGTATAGTTTTTTTTGTTCCTATTTACTGATAAATTGGTTTGACCATCTATAATCGAGATTTGAGAGCCTTAAATTATGCAAATAATAACTTGAACGCGAAATAATCCTATTGCGAATAATTAAAATCGACGTTTCGTTACCTGCCTCTCTATCGCTCTTGCGTATTTAAGCGATAGAGAGATTAGAGAGGCAGATAACGATTTTCGATTGAGGATGTTGCGATGCTATACTTGGTCAACCAGATCGTGACAGTAGAAAAAGGCGGCAAATTTGAAAAATGTAGGCGCGAAGGGATATCGTCCCATAGAAAATTTGAATTTCGCGCCTTTTTTAACCGACTTCCAAATCTCAAAGAAGGAGGTTATCAATTCGGTTGTATGTTTTTTTTTATTTTTATTTTTTTTTATGTTTGTTACTCCATATCTCCGTCATTACTGGACCGATTTTGAAAATTCTTTTTTTGATTGTATGTATATGCCGTATATGTCGTATGCCGTGTATATTGGTCCCGTTTTGGTCAAAACCCAGTTCTGATGATGGGATCCATGAGGAATCGAGGGAACTCCTCAAATCTTAAAGGCATACATATAGTGATTGTTGTGTTTTAATCAACAAATTAAGCATATACATTTAAAAAGTAACATTTGAGGAAGTGTAACTGCTGATGATGACCAGAACGAAACTCTTTAACGACGCATAGCTCGCGTTTGGCGATTTTTCCTTTTCGTTATGTTTGTTAAGCAAATTAGGTTTTTAAGCCATATTTATGTCAAGCTCAAGTTCTGAACATGGGATCCATGAGAAATCGAGGGAACTCCTCAAATCTTAAAGGCACACGTATAGAATTTTCTGTATTTTCATCATAAAATAAAGCATTAACATTAAAAACTGTCGCATTTTATGAACTGGAACTGCTGATGATGATCAGAACAGAACTCTTCAACGACGCATAGTACATGTTTGGTGATTTCGAATTTCGACTTTGACTTGGACTGGGACCCGGACTCGGATCCAGATCCGGCCTCGTACCCGGATCCGGTTCGGACCCGGACCCGGACCTGGACTCGGACTCGGACCTGGACTAGACCCGGACTCGGACCCGGACTCGGACACAGACCTTGACCCGGAAAACCACTATGATACCTAAACTAAACAAACTACTATGATTACCTACCATAAAATGTAGGTATAAAGTATGATGAGGCAAAACCCCTCCCGCTCAAACCCCCGTACACCGCACCGCATGCGCCGTTAAGTGGGTTAGGTTAGGTTTGAACTGCTATCCTCACAGAACCGAACAAAAGTGGGTTAGGTTAGGTTAGAACTGCGAGCCTTACAGAAACGAAATGCTACTAGAAAAGTGGGTGGTTTTACCTCCTTTTCTACATAGCGCACCATCTACAATAATCTTTCACCGGGCCGCATAGAAGTCGGTTTTTTTTTCTTAAAAATTATTTACTGACAAGATTTGGTTGACCAGCTATATTAATTATTCTGTGGTTGCGGTCTCTGTACTCTCAGCTGACTCTCAGTTTCTCTGTCCTTGTACAAAAACAAAGAACTGCTTAATACCCCTCTTTATATATTTTATCACGTTGTCCACGGTAACGAGACGATTTTATTGACCAGACACGGTGTAATGCATGAGACTGTATGCAGTCTCTTTTTAACCTCCGACAGAAAAAGAGGGGTTTTAAGTATATGTTTCACTATGTCCGTCTGTGACATCGTAGCTCTCTAAAAAATGGATGGATCGATTTCGATGCGTTTTTTTACGTGAAAGCGAATTTCCTTGTGGTGGTTCTTAGCTATGTTTGATAGAAACCGATCCAGCAAATTCAGCTCTTTTCGAAAAAAGGCATTTGTGGCTTTAAAAGGTTTTTTTTTTTGGCATACACCGTATAAGAGGGTTTTTTAAATTTTTTATAAGTTAATAGTTTAATAGTCCGCGATTTATCTTTACTATCCACTTACTTAGGTAGGTAATATACATGTACATTTTGATGAGGTGCTGTGTCGTGACGATATGGTCCAAATCATATGGTCAAGCCGGGCGGAGTGCATGAATTCCTCCGTCTCATTGCCAGAATTTAAGATGTACCTAAGGGTCCTAAGGTAAAGGTAAATCAGCCTAGGTACCATCGCCCACACTGTTAGGTAGGTAACTGTCAGTTCATAAACCTTATTACAAAATGCATAAGGTCCACCGATGGACATTTAAGAGTGTTGCTGTTTGCACGTTACGACCATAACAAAATTAACAATACCTACTTACGGGTCTTCCATTTTAAAACGTGCCCAACCAAATATTGATTGATGTTAGCTTAGCAGAAGGTACCTAAAACGGTCACGTGACACCTGTTACGAGTTTAACATTTTTTCCCCACCTCAAAAAGTGCACAGCGTAAAGTTTTCACTAAAAAAAACTACGGAAGCCTAACATGAGTAGGTAGGTACACCAACCGTTTCTTGTTTAGACTCCACCGAAGCCCTCGCGATGGATCGCATCTCTCGAAGCAAATAGTGGACCATCTTGCTTTCTCCAGTAGAAACTGTTTGTTATCGTCGTTTACTCACTTTAGCACACACGCGATTACTTTTTACTAATTAATGTTCTTCCCGATAGTTTGAAACACATGAAAGTTGGAGTGTGTCCTGGTTAGTTAAATAATGAAAATGTTCGGTAAAAGTGCCTATAAGCCCGATTGCTGTTTGGCCTTGCCCGTGACCGACCGTTCACTGGTAACAGTAACCGCCGCGCTTGAGCAGTTGCGATACACTTTTTTACAAAAAAAGTAAAATGTATCGATGTTAAATGCGATATCATTCGTAGAAGATATTTGACCGTTAGCGAAAGTCTCAGCTTGAGCTTGATCAAAAATGTTGTCCTGTCCGAATGTTCTCCTCTACAGGTCGCAAGTCGCAATTCTCAACCGATTCTCGTGAAATTTTGTGAGGAGGTTCAGTGATTAAACATAATATTTTTTTTTGTAAGCTTGTACTATGGGCACTAGGGGATAGTACATTACATACCTAGGGAGGTGAATTCGTGAATGCTCCAGGTCGCAGGTGTTTGGAAGGTGAGGGCCATAAATATGCGATGGCCGATCTGGGGCTTTACGAATTACCGCCCGTGGTTTGTCGAAAGTTTTAAGTCTTGCTTTGGCCAGGAAGTGAGATTTCCTTCTCGCGTGGCGGGGAGAAAATCCCACCTACGGGTCTAGAGTGACGTAAATACAATAAAATTACATTCTTATATACATAGAAAACACCCAATGATTTAGGAACAAATATCTGTGTTCATCACACAAATAAGTGCCCTTACCGGGATTCGAACCCAGGACGGCCAGGACCATCGGCTTCATAGGCAGGGTCACTAGGCCAAACCGCCAGTCGTCTATCTTGTAATAGGTAGGTAGGTAGGTAGATAGGTAGGATTAATTCCTTAAGATACTTAGTTAATACGTGACGTTATCTATCAAAAGGGACCTTATTGTCGATGGGCCCCGGGCGCCGTCCAACGGGGGGCGCCAAAATGGGCAAAAGACCTCTCATAGAAAATGGACCAGCCAAAATGTAGGAAACAGTCAAATTTTTTTTCGTGACTTAGGGTTTGGTCTCATAGTAAAAATTGCTCAGTATAATCCCAAAACCTCCCTAGCAACGGAAATGCAGTTATTTTTTAGCCACCCTGTATACAGCCTGTATAAAATAATAGTAGAAATAACAAAAGAGGATTTTTGTAATGAATTACTAATTTGGAAGCTTTCCACCTCAGGTCCTTTGACCGGCGACTCTGACAAATTATGACTATTAAGTATCACTTTATTGACCTTTTAAAAAAACGTAGGGTCTAGCAGTTTCTAAAATAACCAAAAGTCCTTGAAATCGCTTGTATTTTTTATTTATTTAGGTAAGGGCAACATCTAAGCTTGACATGCTTGAACGTAAAAGTTTCTCTTTTTTTCCCAACTCAGGCAAGTGAGGATGCTGATTTTTTTTAGCAACTGCGCCGTTTGATAGAGATAGAGATAGAGATAGAGATAGAGATCTTTATTTGCATACCATTGTATAGATGTTACATACATGGACCCTGGAAAGGGTGTAGCAAAAATTAGGTAGTTCGTTTAGTTTGTGAAGGATTATGTTACAAAAAGAAATATTCAAACAAGATCAATAGTTTTTTTTAATAAATAATTGCTTCGCCCCGGAATTTCTCAACAAAAGTTAAAAATAATAAAAATAAAAATCATAATTCGAAAACTACGAAAAGTCGGCTAACATACACTGATAGCCCACAGCGTGAGGAATCTAAAAAAACAATTTTTGGACGGCAAGGTTTGAACCAACCTGTAGGTACCTATAACACATGCCGTGCCAACATCGCTCGTTCTGTGATACTAGAATGCCGTGAAAAACCTGTGTCAGGTATTGAGAGCATATATTCTATCCAGAGTTTCGGTGTGGGATCGGGAGAATTTAGTCCAATTCAATTCCACCAAGGCTCAATTTTGCGCGTTTACCGCTAAGAAATAGTTATTTGTACAACAAGAGATCAAAGTTTGATATTTCTTCGAGTGCTTATTTTGAGTCCCGTGCAAGCGAAAGATTCTATACTAACTAATTTAGAATCTTGAGCGTAGTAAGGGACTCAAAAGCGCACGAGATGTAAATAACTTTGATCTCGTGTAGTTCACAAAACTTTTCACCTCAGCAGTGAGAACATATTAAAGAACCCGAAAAATGTATTCCTTCTTCAGCACTTACCTCTATTCACTCATGTTTACCAACAATTAAGTTTTCACCTCAGCAGCTCGAACCCTACTTTGCTACTTAAAAACAGTGAGCAAAATCGCATTTTGCTCACTGTTTTTAAGTAGCAAAGTCGCATTTTGCTCATTTTGTCTCACTCAGTGAACAAAATGCGATTTTGCTCACTGTTTTTAAGTAGCAAAGTACCCTTGTTCGAGCTGCTGAGGTGAAAACCTAATTTTTCAAGGCACAACCCTTCCCATGTCAGGGAGTATTAGGAGCCTCGGAGTTGACATCTCTATCAGTGACGTTCAATAATTTCGTAGCCACGTTGCTGGGTATAGGCTGCGCTCGTATCCCAAAAACTCGGTGTGCTCAATAAAGGGAGGCGATACTTTACTCTGGGGCAGACAGATCATAGGCGTACCCACGGTGGGGCAAGGTGGGGCAGTTGTCCCACCCTGGTCTCTGACCATAAGCTAAGAATCTCTGTTTCAACCGTACCCTGTTACAACGTCCCCAGCCTCCCCTACTTCTGCCCCATCCCCTAAAAAATGCTGCGTACGACCATGGACAGATCCCATATAATGAGTACTGCTGTCACCTTTGGGCAGGAGCACCTAGATGCCACCTTGGTCCCTTCAAATCAGTCTAAAGGCGCGCTATGAATAGTCTACGATCCCAAACTTACAAGCGATATTGAATCTTCAAGTCTAAGGAGATCTCCAAAAAAGAAGTGTACTTATAAGTTTTAAAATGGTCGGCAACGCGCATGTAACGCCCCTGGAGTCTAGACGTCCATAGGATGCGGTGACCGCTTACCATCAGGTGAGTCGTAAGCTTGCTGTTGTGCACCGATGTACTAAAAAAAACACTTATTTGTCTAAATCAAAAGTAAACTTGAATAAGTAAAAAGTAACCCTTTCGTTAGTTCATTTCGTTTGGAGGGGGGGGCGCAAATTTGGTGCCTGCCCCGGGCGCCATATCCTCTAGCTACGCCACTGACTGACCGTTCCCTTATCCTCCACAACGGATGTGCTTTATTACGCTAACATGTGACTTAGGGCCCGATTCGGATTTTAAAATAGACATCTATAAGATATCTTTTAGACATCACCAAGATACGATATCGATATGTTTAAGATCTAACCTGTCAAATTTGACATTTGCGCGATTCTGGAGATACTCTTGAACGATTTCCACAAGATATGGCTTAGAGATCCAATTCACATCTATTAGATATCTAATTCTATCTAACGTAAAAGTGACATTGGTTACCCGAATTGCGCTGCAAAAGAGAACTAGTTGAAATCTAAACTATAACGTATCTAGAATAGATCTAGTACGTGTCGTCTCTTGTGAATATCTTGAAGTTCGAATACGGCAGTTGGTGTCTGAGGCAAAGACATGGATTATACGCTTAACCTTTTCAACGCCATGACAAAAGCTGACTGACGCCACGTCACCGAAGTGTCAAAACTGAAATTGAACTTTATGCATATGCACGTAGGTCGATGTTGCTCTGTGGTCAGTGACCGATTAATCGGTCTTTGGCGTTGAACCTACGGTGCGGATATATCGGTCATTGGTGTCCAAAAGGTTAATTAAGATTACGCATAAGTAAATTTCTAATAGTAAGTAATATAGGTATCTACATTGTGGATACGGTTAGAATTAGCATCTTATCCTTATCTTTTAGGTTTCAATTTTAAACTATACTTAAGCACCTTGGTACTAAATACTCAGTAATATTATTATGTAGGTACTCACATCTTCTTCAATGTCTGGTATTTTTAAGTTCTGCCACTCAGTTCGCCAATCTGACATTTTGAAACACTTAACACTGTGAATTCAGTTGTAAATCGCGCCCCGACTGCCTTGAAGTGAGCGAAAAGTAATTTCGTTTATCTATATTTATATCTTTTATTAACGAGATAACGTTGTTCTAAGACCGATAACGGAATTATTCTAGTAATACGTGAATATTAGAAAATGATAAGTGTGTAATTAAAATGGTTTGAGCACACGGTCTACAGTGCGCAGTGCGCGGCAGCGCGACCCACTTCGATTATTTGTTATCAAGTATGTGATCAACCATCAAGCATTGTGGTAACATAAGAATGAGATCGTAATCGGTCAAGACTATGAGGATAATGATGTAGACTATTTGTCTCTATTCAAAGTGTTGGAGTCGTCGCTGGTTTTTCCGAAAGTGGTTAATAGGTATTACGGCTCAAGGTCTCACTAAACGTAACTAATAACTAACTGACATCATTCTGATATCATTCTGATTTCAGCGTATGTTCGATTTGGCCTGATGGTTATTTTAGATATTATTGTAAATAATATGGCACAAGATAGTCCTGGCGGTTCACGAAAAAACGCTGCAAATGGTGTTAAAGGTATGAAAATCGGTACGATTGATCTTTAGGACATCTGAAACAATTTGACCCGAAGCACCAACAAATTAAAAAAAACGAGGGAAGTTATGACGTCATCTTTTTTTTGTATGTAATTAAAAAAAAAACTGTTTAGTAACCTATCGTGTGTGGTATTAAACGAAAGGGCTTTCTGAGCCGATTCCAAAAATATATCATATCGTTACATTTCAGCAATTTGTTTAAAATTATAATAAAAGTAATTTTCAAAACATACCAAGTTTGGGCTTCTCCAGATACAATACCGTTCAGTATTTTTTTGTAAAATATACCTCAAATTATAGCTAATATCCTCATATCTAAGCCTAATAAAGCAATTTTAAAACAATTTTTAAATATAAGATCTGGGGGCCGATTTTTGAATTTCGACCGTTCGATTTCGTGTATTTCGTTCAATAATATCTCCACTGCTAGGCATTTAAATTCTACTAATAGAATTGAAATCGAGTGGTCAATACCACTAGATTCCAAATTTCTATCGCTCGTATTTCAAAAATCAGCATTTTGCCGTTTTCCACCGATTTTCGAGTGACGAAATCGAGCGATCGAAATTCAAAAATCGGCCCCCTGTGCGTTTCCATTACAATGATCCCATTCCGCGGTAGCCTCTCAGGGCTCCATACGACGTGTTTTAATAACAGCTCGCGACACGGCGACCATAAGGCCTAATTTATTCAAAGTTGTCATATTATATCGGCGATAGAATAAGGGTCGGTTTCACCAAACGAAATTTTTTGAATGGAAAGTTTCATAGTAAAGCGCCGAGGCGCGCCGGCTATCGTTGATCAGTCTGTCAAGTGCGGATGGTGCAACTGGCACTAAATGTAGTGGAAGTAAAAATAAAACGAAAGTGACCTAGCACTGCGGCTAAGTATTTTTTAATAAAATAATCGGGCACTAACCATTTTAATTTGTTTAGGTTCAATACGGTTTAGTCGATCACGCGCGCCCGCGGCGCTGCGTCCGCGCCTCGCGGGACATTTAAAATAATTACAAGCCATCGGAGAAACTTAACAGCCAGTGTTTTGAGACCATTACTTATTTTTTAATTCCAAAAAATGGTTAAAAGCACACACTTAGTGCCTATTGGTGCAATACGGGCAATAAATGAGACTATTACAAGTTTTTCGTGTAATTTTGGCGTATGGATAAAATTATGCTGCGTGTAATTAGGGTTATGGATTTTTAGTGAAAATTTTGCTAAAGGAACGTGAGAATATATATACATTTAAACCGAGTAAAGCACAGGTTACAAGAAAATCATTAATGTCGTCGTATCATACTCCAATGCTATTATCATTTCGATCATGATAATATTGACTTTAATATGTCGATGTCTATATCATGGTTAGTAGGTACTTAGTTCCAGGGGCACCAAGGAGGGGGGGGGGGGGGGGGGCTAGGCCTTATTGGGATCAGTCCGGTTTCCTCACGATGTTCGCGTCCACTTCAATTCAACAGTTGAATGAATCGCATTATGTTCATCAAGTGCGGATACTATCATTTGATACAACCAATAATTTAAAAAAAAACTACTTTGTTCTATTACTACTTTAAGGTTTATAATGGTTAGGTTTGGTTGTCACCTAACTGTGGATCGCTAATGTCAAATTTTGACACAGAGTTGTTCAGATTCAACGGGAGTTCAACACGAGACGACAAAAGTCGCTTGTCGAATGAGGCCCCTGTACCTATACCTATACCTAAGTACAATATTTACAAACTTAATTAAGTATTTATAACTTGAAAAGTTCTATTAGGTACGTCATACGTAATCCAATGAAGATACGAAATTATTAAAAATTGAAATCCGAAGCCATACTTGACGCCGCAGTCTAGTGAAGCCAATGAGTTTGTTAGTACGATATTAGCAATTTGGCATTTCAAGTATCTGATAAAACATAAAAAGTTAAATGAAATGTAACCCCGAATAGAGGTTTCTGTACCAATATAAAAAGCGGCCAAGTGCGAGTCGGACTCGCCCATGAAGGGTTCCGTATTTAGGGGATTTATGACGTATTAAAAAAAACTACTTAGGTACTATATTGCCTAAAATATTAAATGATTTACCAGAAGATGCTAGAGCAAAATATGTAAACGGGAAAAATATAAAAAAAGTTATTAAAATGCACTTGTTGCAATCCAACGACCTTAGTTATATATAATAATAATTTTAGTTATTATAAGATAGATATATGTATCATGATTTCTTTTTCTTGAACTCCCCATCGGCACACAAACCTCCTCAAGGTTTTGCCCACGATGGGTCCTGTAATATTAACATGCATGTAACTTGTATTATTCAATAAATAAAAAAAAAAAAAAAAAAAAAAAAACTAGATCTCGTTCAAACCAATTTTCGGTGGAAGTTTGCATGGTAATGTACATCATATATTTTTTTAGTTTTATCATTCTATTATTTTAGAAGTTACAGGGACACACACACACACACACACACACACACACACACACACACATTTTACCACTTTTGTAAGTGTCTCTCGCGCAAACTATTCAGTTTAGAAAAAAAAAATATTAGAAACCTCAATATCATTTTTGAAGACCTATCCAATATACACGTATGGTATTGATGAAAAAAAAAATTTTGAGTTTCAGTTCTAAGCATGGGAAACCCCCAAAATGTAGGTATTGTTTTTTTTCCTAGTTTTGTGTGAAAATCTTAATGCGATTCACAGAATACATCTACTTACCAAGTTTCAACAGTATATATAGTTCTTATAAGTTTCGGAAAAAAGTGGCTGTGACATACGGACGGACAGACAGACAGACAGACAGACAGACAGACAGACAGACAGACAGACAGACAGACAGACAGACAGACAGACAGACAGAAAGACAGACAGACAGACAGACAGACAGACAGACAGACAGACAGACAGACAGACAGACAGACAGACAGACAGACAGACAGACAGACAGACAGACAGACAGACAGACAGACAGACAGACAGACAGACAGACAGACAGACAGACAGACAGACAGACAGACAGACAGACAGACAGACAGACAGACAGACAGACAGACAGACAGACAGACAGACAGACAGACAGACAGACAGACAGACAGACAGACAGACAGACAGACAGACAGACAGACAGACAGACAGACAGACAGACAGACAGACAGACAGACAGACAGACAGACAGACAGACAGACAGACAGACAGACAGACAGACAGACAGACAGACAGACAGACAGACAGACAGACAGACAGACAGACAGACAGACAGACAGACAGACAGACAGACAGACAGACAGACAGACAGACAGACAGACAGACAGACAGACAGACAGACAGACAGACAGACAGACAGACAGACAGACAGACAGACAGACAGACAGACAGACAGACAGACAGACAGACAGACAGACAGACAGACAGACAGACAGACAGACAGACAGACAGACAGACAGACAGACAGACAGACAGACAGACAGACAGACAGACAGACAGACAGACAGACAGACAGACAGACAGACAGACAGACAGACAGACAGACAGACAGACAGACAGACAGACAGACAGACAGACAGACAGACAGACAGACAGACAGACAGACAGACAGACAGACAGACAGACAGACAGACAGACAGACAGACAGACAGACAGACAGACAGACAGACAGACAGACAGACAGACAGACAGACAGACAGACATGACGAATCCACAAGGGTTCCGTTTTTTGCCATTTGGCTACGGAACCCTAAAAATTGATTCATAATCAGTATAATCACACACCCGATCCATAAAGTAGAATCGTTTGACACCATATTCATGAAAATCAGTCAACTACTTACAACGGCTACGAAGTCGAAAGTCGAGACGGAAATTTCATCTTAATCTTTCGTTATCGATATCCGTGCATCCTGCTCGCATTTAAATCTAACTAGATCGGTGAAAACAAAGAGGAGGCAGTTGTATCCCTGAATTTGTTGATTGCAATTTTTAATTGCTTAGTAGTTTTCTTCTTATATTACCTACTGAAAAAGAACTTTCACTACAAGTGAAATACTGTACAGGGTGATTCAGGAGACGTGAGCAGGATCAAGCCCACGCATACAGTAAGTTATAAACAACTGGTTCGTACCAGTATTTGTGAGATTAACTTTAATTTATTTTACACTGTTTAAAAAAAAGTTAAACATTTATTTACGACTTTTATGGTCACCCTCTTTGTTTTATCCATAACAAGTGCCAAATTGAATGTCATCGAAGTCTGGTTACTTTTGAAAAATCGTATCTCACTGAAGTGTGACATTTTATTTTCTTCATACGCAAAGTGCTGTCATAACGGTTAAAAAGGTTTTATCTTTTTTAATGAAATGTTGTAGGGTATCCATGATTGTAGATAATTAAATTTGTCCTTACCAAAAAGTATAACAACAGAAAAAAAGCGTGATTGTTTTACTTAAATATTGTGGTGAACGATTCTTTTACATTTACTGATTGTGTAGGCTTAGTCCTGCTCACGTCTCATGAATCACCCTGTATAATAATTATAATCAAACAATCAGATCTGTACAGTCACCTGCAATAATATGTTACACAATGAAGGCCGCAAAAACATCTGACACGATGTTATTTGTAGAGCCATAAGAGCGTGTCATATATTTTTGTGGCTTACGAAGAGTAACATAGCAGAGCAGAGTATTGCAGGTGAAATGGTACTTAAATAATAACCTCAACCATAATATATATATAACAACAAGGTGTTTCAGAATAAAAGCAAGCGGTCAGTTTAATTTAAATCCGTGCTCGTAGTTTTTACACCCCCAACCGCATTCTCACAGCGGCCGGCTGATGCACTTCACTTCTGATTGGATCATTACCGTGTTCATCATACCCCGTGCGATCCTCGGGCCACGAGAGAGACGCACTTATACGAACACTAATGCTAAACAGAAATCGACAATACTCCGGTGCATCGCTCGGGAATTATTTCATATCATGATTATTGGAACTTTATTGCACTTCGTAACTAACAATTGACATTAGGAAATGCAATTTCATATTGATTTCGTAATCTCATCGGTCGTTTATTTTTATCAATGCGCGCAAATCTTTCTATGATTTGCGGCTAACCGGGCATGTTGGTTGTTTTCTTGTGGCTTCACGTTCCAAGAAAATGTCATTAAAAGCTCGATAGGGGATTAACTCGGTTAAATTTTCACGTAGCTCGGCAGGAAATCGGTTTAACAGCACAAAGGGTGGGAAGAAACCGAGAAATTATCTTTCCGACGGAATACAAACCGCTGAACGGACAATTACACCGTTACTGAGACGGGCATTAAGTTATCAAAAAATAATAATGCTTCACACCGGGCGGAAGGTGTCAGCGCTCACGTGCGCCGGTGGCTCTGAGGGCCTACCGCGAACCACGTTCGACGTGTTGCCTCTTTGTCGCACTTGTAAATACGAACGTAAGTGTGACAGGGAGGTAAAACTTCGAACGTGGTTCGCGGTAGGCCCTCTGGCACTGATTTCGATACGAATTACTCATCACGTTTCTAATAAAAATCGTCCATCAGGCATCTGTTGTCTTGCGTAACCGCATTTATTGCCATTAATGGTCGCCTTTCTTAATATTAAGTCCGAGCGCCCCGGTACCACGGAATTGGATCTCGATTCCACTGTGAAAGTCGTTTAGCTTTTTTGTGATTAAGTAAATTAAAAAAGTAATGAATATTGTGACAGACATAATATCTACTGTAGCAATGAACTTTAGGACTAATGCTACTATGTTATTAACTTCGTAAGTAAATACCTACGTCATGAATAAAGGTTCTACGGACTGCAATTATAAAATACAGGTTTTCATTTTATGTCAACACAACGAATTAAATATTTATCAGGCTTAAAAAAATTGTAATATTTCCTATTCATTTTTATTCCCTTTCCTTAAATTTGGCTTGACGATCCTCTTCAGGTGAAGATTTCCATAATTATAATTATGGAGTACATACAATTAATGTACCTATCTCAATTATCTCGTTATTATTCGCAAATGGCGGGGATCTTTCTCTTTTACTCCAATGAAGGCGCAATTAGAGTGACAGAGTAAAATGCCCGCAATTTGCGAACTTCGATTTTCGCGGTTATAGCCCTTTAGCGTCCGTTTAGCGTCCTTACTTATATAAATTGACATGTATGTAATTTGTACTCAATCATAAATATGTTGTGTAATAAATTAATCAGAATCCTATGTGTACACATGTAGAGTTAGATAGTACAAAAATTGGCAGCCGATTTGACGACTCTACTGCTAGGAAGTAAGACTGAAGTTGGCCACTAAATATTGGACTAGTGTGAAGCACATAAATAAATCACTAAAAGCTTCAATAATCTTTCGTCATTACTGTAATGAGTCGAATCGAGAGCGTCTCGATCGACTGTCCCTGGTAAACGCCGTGCATAGAACATTACCATCGAGATGGAAATGAATTAAATGTAATTCGAATAATCGAGGCTCGGGCAATAACAAAACAAAGGGAAAAAGTCCGGCTGCGGCAGGATTTCAATTCGGAACGTGATGAGCCGAGTTTTCATTTACGTACGCTGCTTCGATGGCTACGGTAATGATACAAATACAATGAAGCTCTACTCTAGTTCATCTACTGATACATTGTTTATTGTGATTCAAATATTCTGCTTGCAATTTCCCGGCTAACGAGTTTACGAGCTCACATTAAAATACAAGAAATTTAATATTAAATGGTAAAAGTGAAGGCTACAAATAACGTGTTTAAGACATGTGTTGGTAGCAAATAACTTGTAACGAAGCGCAAGTAGCCGAGCAAAAAGATCACCTACAGCTTACCTACACCTACAGCACAGTAAATCTCTCACGTTTTAAATTTACAACACATTTATTTATATCTTAGCACAAATTACAAGGAAAATAATAATGAGCTGAAGTCATAACTCATTACTTAAGTTAAAGCTCAACGACGGTGGACAGGCCGGGGAGCCCTGGTTTCAATATCCTTCAATGTATTAAAAGGCTTCGTTTGATTATATTGCAGTGCAATCTCGACTGTAAGCTCTTAATAATACGGTTTCATTTATCATGACTAGCTTCGGCATTTAACGTATTTTTAATTGCGAAGGTTTAAGTCGGAGGCG
The DNA here is from genome assembly GCF_948474715.1 of Cydia amplana. Taxonomy (NCBI): domain Eukaryota; kingdom Metazoa; phylum Arthropoda; class Insecta; order Lepidoptera; family Tortricidae; genus Cydia; species Cydia amplana. The sequence continues at coordinate 11,532,757 of NC_086079.1, read as the reverse complement.
TTCGTTAGGCAGTTCCATAATTAAAAAATAAAATTGACGCAAGCGCGGCGATGTGCTGAAAGTTGCGCGGGAGGGCTGACTGATGCGCCGACGCTCTTTGTACATTTATAAGGTTTATTTTTTTACGAAAGGTGTTTTGCGAGAGATATTGCACAGTCTTGTGATTTACGTTTGAGTTCACTGGCCATAATAATGAATTGGAAGGTTTTTTAAAATTTAATTTAACGTTGTGATCGAACTAAAAGTAGAGTTGACAGTGTAATCAACTATAGATGGTCAAGCAGATCTTGTCAGTAGAAGAAGGCGGCAAATTTGAAAAATGTAGGCGCGAAGGGATATCGTCCCATAGAAAATTTGAATTTCGCGCCTTTTACTACTGACAAGAATTGCTTGACCATCTATATCTGAGTGTGAAATATACAATATGTAGCCGAGTCGACATACTACTTACTGTGCATACCTACGTATCGAGAGCGCCTGGAGGACCTCGGGATCTATGTAAGTGCTATTGAAGAATGACTATGTGTTTTAAGCGGAGACTCCTCGACTCGACATGCGCATTCCACCTATTTTAATTTAATTAACCTATTGTGATTAAATATGATAATTACCTAGCTGATACTCTGAAGGACTTAAGGTTAGTCAAAGAGCAGTGTGAGATGCTTGCAAGACTAATCAAATCAGAAACACGGAGTTCTTCTTAATGTTAGTGTCAAAAACGCCAAACTCAGTGGGACTGGACATGTAGGTAATGTGATGTAAAGCCGGAAAGATTCGTCAAAATTGCGATTTTATGGGTCCCGAAAGATGATTACTGGGGCACAGTGAGACGAAAAGGGGGTGGAACACGAGATCACTTGGATGCATTCTGTGAGAATGGCCAGAAAATGCAAGTGGCAGGGCTGAATGGAAGAATAGTGGGGTACTGGGACATCTTTCTCCTTGCCTATATTCTGCCCTGTCAGACCTCCCATTTGTCAAGTTCAATATAGATAATTTTGTGAAACATGGCATAATTAATGTCAGATTTGCGTGGGACTATAATTGCTTGTTTTTATAAAAACAAAACAACGTCACATTGACTTAATACCTGCTCTCAAAAACAACTTATTTAAGAGAAAACCACTTGAGCCTTATCTGTGGCATACACTCTCAAACTGGCTGGAAACAATCTCGACGCATATTTTCTCCAAACGCTATTAAGATTACGAAAACAAATTGCAACGCATACCTCACCGCGTCGTCGTTCCCGCAAATAATTAAGCCCACTAATAATTACTCGTGTTAAAATGCAAATGTTTTGCCCGCGGTATCGCCCGTAATGTATGCGAATTGGGTACAGATAAGTGCATGAGATTTACACCTCGACGTGTCATGAGTGAAGCTTTACCGTTCGTTGACCGGCCGTGCTCTGGAGCAGGGATGTTGCGGATGCAGACTTTTTGACATCCGCGGACGCGGATGCGGATGCGGATGTCAAAATTAGATACTTAGAAAACGTCTAATATTACATTTTTAGTATTTTTTTTTATTAAAAAAAACGAAAAGTTTAGTATTTGAGCAAGAATATAGATGCGTTATATTTAATAAACAGTAACTTGGCCGACTTTTCTGGATCTAGACGATTTCGTTATAGGTAATGACGAAATTACCTAGCACTTACGCCGCCGCTAAGACGTTCCTGTACCGACTTCTTTGACATCCGCATCCGCATAAGCTCCGCATCGATTTTATGCGGATGCGGATGTTGAAAATAATGCGGAAGTTCCGCGGTTGCGGATGCGGATGTTCGCAACATCCCTGCTCTGGAGTGATTCGGTGCTAAGTGTTTGTTTGGAAACATTTTGCTTTTATTTGATGTGGGAGTGTAAGAACGCTTTGTGACGTGAACGTAATAAATACGAGATACCTATAGTCTGTACATATACTTGGTGATTTGGCATCAATAAATGTTTCTAGGTATGAGAAGTAGAGCTAACTGATACTTATTGTCTCAGGGCCCGATTCGGATTTTGAAATAGACATCTGTTAGATATCTTTTAGACATTACCAAGATACGATAACGATATGTTTAAGATGTAACCCGTCAAATTTGATATTTGTGCGATTCTGGAGATACTCTTGAACGATTTCCACAAGATATGGCTTAGAGATCCAATTCACATATAATAGATATCTAACTCTATCTAACGTAAAAGTGACATTTGTTGCCCGAATTGCGCTGGAAAAGAGAACTAGTTGAAATCTAAACTATAACGTATCTAGAATGGATCTAGTACGTGTCGTCTCTTGTGAATATCTTGAAGTTCGAATACGGCAGTCAGTTACATTTCTGGATTCGTACCATCATTTAGGTGGTTTGAACTTTTCGCGATGTGTAAACTGCTATTATCAACCATAATCACTGCCGTTTGTGACAGTTAAATTTGGAAGGTGTGAAATGTAACATTACCAAAAAGACTATTTGGCCTCGACGGTTTTGATAGTTTATACTATTTATACGATTTTTTTATTACACGTGATACTCACTGATTGCAAATATATTTATACACCTTATAGAATTAGGTAGGTACCTACATTATAAAAGATGGTAGATGAAAATGCAATTGTTACATGAACTAAAAGTTCCTAATACAATCAAATCTCGGAGTCTATAATTACATACCTAGTTCTGGGATGAGTTTAATATGGATTGGGCTAGAAGTGCAGTTCGCCAAAATAAATCCAGACTGATGATATATCACTACTTATCCTTTTAAAGTATCAAAACTTAAAGGCAGTTGCTTGTAGAGGTAGACAATCAATTTGGCAACAGGATATAGAAATAGTGGCGTTTTACTGTCAAAAATCCTTTCTTTAATTTAAAGAAACACGAATGCTGTGGTTACTGCAAACACGATTTTTCATTACACCCGTCAACTGCGTTTTTTTAAAAAGTTGATATGAAATGGTGAATTAGCAGGTGGTTTTTTTTATTGTTGTTCCTGATAATCCTATGAGCCATTTAGTGTTGCGTGCCTATTTTTTAGGGTTCCGTACCCAAAGGGTAAAAACGGGACCCTATTACTAAGACTCCGCTGTCCGTCCGTCCGTCCGTCCGTCCGTCTGTCCGTCCGTCCGTCCGTCCGTCCGTCTGTCCGTCCGTCCGTCCGTCCGTCCGTCTGTCCGTCCGTCTGTCACCAGGCTGTATCTCACGAACCGTGATAGCTAGAAAGTTGAAATTTTCACATATGATGTATTTCTGTTGCCGCTATAACAACAAATACTGAAAACAGAATAAAATAAAGATTTAGGTGGGGCTCCCATACAACAAACGTGATTTTTGACCGAAGTTAAGCAACGTCGGGCGGGGTCAGTACTTGGATGGGTGACCGTTTTTTTGCTTGTTTTTTTTGCTTGTTTTGCTCTATTTTTGTTAATGGTGCGGAACCCTCCGTGTGCAAGTCCGACTCGCACTTGGCCGGTTTTTTCCATGATAATAAACCTATCTCAAATCAATCTTACAAATTGGAATTTTAAAAAGGCAGTTAAGTAAATGATTCAACAGGATTCCGATGTTTCAATTACGTATGTTAAAGTAGGTAGATATTTAAAAGCTGAATCACTACATAGTATAAAACAAAGTCGCTTCCCTGTCTGTCTGTCTGTCTGTATGCTTAGATCCTTAAAACTACGCAACGGATTTTAATGCGGTTTTTTTAATAGATAGATTCAAGAGGAAGGTTTATGTATAATTTGTTAACCCGTGCGAAGCCGGGGTGGGTCGCTAGTATCATTATAAAACCTTTATTAAAAAATATCCGTCAACAATATATTCTAACATAACATTAAAACCTATCAGAATGGCTTTCACCACCATCCGTCACTCAATGATAAACAAACAACATTTTCATAAGAAGAAAATAACAAACGCAGACACGGATTGCGTCTCATTCCGGAACGACAACAAAAGCTAACAAATCCTGTTTGTCCCGCGGTGATTTAATACAAATTATTATTAGACGACATAAATAACGTTGCGAGGGCGGCAGGCTCCTTAATAAGTAATAAAGGGGTCATCGTTCATAAGGAAGCGTGCGGAATTAACCTGCGCATATGGTGCGTTGTCAGTGGGCCGTCTTGCGTGTGTTTTACTACCTTTTAGGCTGGTTTTAGTGTCACGCGGACCGTCCGTGCTGATCGCTCCGCACCGGAACAATATTATGTAAGTAGTACATTCAGGGAGCGCTTTAGAGTAAAGCTGACGGGTCCGCGCGGACGACCGTCCGCGTGGACAGCTTTCTTATACAATTTGGCGGTGCGGAGCGATCCGCACGGACAGTCCGCGTGACACTCGCATCTTATGGCCATTACCTAATGACATGTAGTTTTACATTTAAGTTACATATTTGAATAGTGTGTACCTAAGGTCTGGTGGAACATTGAAACCATATCCTAAAAACTTGCAAATTGTATCCTAGCGCACTGCCATAAGGCCTACACCAGCGACCTTGCTGTTGTAGCAACACGTTAACGACACTTAAAAGTTGCTTAATAATAGCTATAAGTATATTGAATACTAGCATAGGTACCTCTGAATTTACCCGCTTACGGTTAGGTTTGTATCATTTCCCGCTTATCTCTAGCTAGAGCTTATGCTTTCTAGAAGCACATTTTTGTCAAAACTGGTTCAATGATTTTAGCCATGAAATTACTTTACGCGTACCTAAATGAGATAAAGTCGTTCATTGTTATGGTAAGTTTAAACCAGGCTTTACCCAAGATTTGTAACCCCCAATACCCGACATGACACCAAATTACCAACAAAGTGTCACAATATGCACAAATTACAAAATTGAATTTTATGCGAAGGCGTTAAATTTCTATTGTACAACAAAAGCAAAACGTAATGCTGCATAATAATGTTTAAATTGCAGTTGACCCCTGGGCCGATAGCCGATAGTCGCTTGTTAGTTGTCGGGTAACAGGTCTTAACTATTTTCCTGGAAACGCTCTTGGCTCTGGGCATGTTGGATTTGCCCGTTGCATATCGTTAACTTTATAACTTTGTGGACGAGATCAAATTTCTGCGGCTTGACGATCTTGGATGACATTAAAATAGGGTTAAAGTATGATACTTTGACAATTTTTGATACCTTGAGGCAGTGTAGGTGTTATTTTATGAATATCAAAGATAAGTAATGAATATTCTCAGCTCCGTTTTTACTTTTTAGTGCTTTAAAAAATTTATATCTGGAAGGTTGGAGCTGAAAACAAAACACTAATTTTCTAAGCCCGCGTGCCTAACGAAAACGCTAATTCGCATTTACCTACTGTGGTGCTTTGAAGATGCTCTATAAGTCTATACTATATACACCTCAATCGCAACGAGGAACCGAGTATAAAATCTTGCTTTAGGAAGTTTAGGACCTAATCCAAAGACACCTTAGTGAGTCATTCGCAGTAGTAGATAAAACTCACTTTCAATACCTTGTTTTCAAACATGACAGCGTGGCTACCATTGGTTTTTATTTATTTTTTATTAGGCTGAATGTTTTCTTCTGTTTAAAAATGAACCTATTTTTATTGAAAAAATCTACACACTTTAACGTACCGGACCCAAAGTAATTCTGGAAAACAGCAAAAATCTACACAACCGCACCGCAAATAAATTCACGTCAGTTCATCGGGAGCGCAAAATTAAGTTCGATTTAAAATCATAAAGCAATCGAAGGGCGGGTATTCCGTACACGAGTGTATGAGGGTATGGGGTAATAAATGAAGAAGGCCGTTAATAACTTAACGCCCGTACGGGATAAAGTAGCTGCGGCGACGCGCGACGGTTCGCCAATGAGGGTCGCTGTACAGACCGCTGATGGTTGTGCAGCTAAAACTATTGTTAGTGTTGTGAAATAAATTGGGATTAACCCAGTTTCCGCTGTAGTTTTCAGTGTAGTGAATTTCATTTTCAGGGCTTCACTTAATTCAGGGCAACTTTGAGGATAGTATCTGAACAGCAGGTTGATAAGTATATACCTAATGACAAAAAGTGTTTTAATTTAGTTGTTAGGATATTCTACGAGTAGGCGTGACGATGCATCAATGAGATTCTGTAACGCGCTTGAGTTCGGAATGCTGTGTATTCAATAAATATGTCATGGTTACTCCTTTCTTATGCCCTTAGGTACCTGCGTATACTGACCCATTTACTTATACCCTTCGCTCGACTTTTATTTGAACCACGAATTTGTTTTGTGATCATAAGTATCATACTGATGACAATGCTTTGAAGCATCATTTGTTAAACGAAATTAAACATAAAATAACAACTGTCACTTTGTATGAGCAAGTTTGCTGTGGCTTTTTACTGTGGCTTATGAGCAAGTTTACTGTGGCTTATGAGCAAGCTTACTGTGGCTAAATGAAACAATCATAAACAATAATTTCCTTAACCTTTATTGCAAGAAACATCTTTTTAATAACCACATCAGGTGTGGGTATAATTTCATTTGTAGTAATAAACTGCGTTAGATATTTATTAGCGTGCTCTATTCATCGCTTATTAGTGGGTGCGTGCCAGGCATGCCGAGGGCTACTGTGGCCGCGTAGGGTTAGCACCTTTATTTCTTCTTTCTCCATTATTCGGTTGATACATTGATCGGTCGGTGTATACAAGAAAGTATGTTGACAATGCAATATTATGGTACTTTAATTGTTGATCCACCATAGGGTTTGCTTTACATTGGACATTTCATACCGTTAGTATTGACAACCAAATTAGCTTGAACCTTAGATGGATCAACAATTAAAGTCTGTCATCGTACTATCGAGCTGATCTGATGATGGAGACCTGGCGGCCTAGCTAAGGTGACAATCGCTTTCGCTTCGATATCGAATCGCTTTGTGTCTCTCTATCACTCTTCCATATTAGTGTGACAGCGACAGTTGCGTTTCGATCGCTACGGAGCGGTAGCGATTGGCGTGTTGGCTACGCGGCCTGAGGTGGCCATAAGAAATCTGTGATACAATATCGCAACCTTATTGTGTTTTTGTTTCAACGACCTCCTAGCCTAGTCGGTAGTGATAGTGACCCTACCTATGAAGTCAGTCAGTGATATAAGCTTGTACATATCAAAATTGTAATTTTTGACCAAATACTTACGCACCTAACTTTTAACCTAACTATGCCCCCAATAAAATTATATTCAAGACGTGTAATATGACGGTAAAGCATGACTCACGCTAGACCGGGCCGTGCCCGAGGCGTCTGACATGTCATTTTCTATGACGGCTGATCGGTGATCACGTGGTGATTTCTATCGAAAACGAAGCGCCGGAAGCTCCGGCCCAGCCCCGGCCTGGTCTAGCGTGAGTCACCCTTAACCCGTGAAGTAATTATATACGATAAAGCCTAAAGCTGAACAATAAATGTTCCTGAAACATTGCCAACCCTAGTTCGAGTAAGGCTTGATTCGTTTAACCCTTGATTGCATGAGCTTAATCCTTTCATAGCTGGGGTCAGAAATACACTACCACTATTAGCCAGTGAAACGTTTCACTAAAATTACATTGACGCAATTTCTGAAATTTGTCAGGTGAATGTAGATATGTCTGATTTCTGTTACAGGTCATTAATTGAATAGTAGGTACTTTACCTTTATACATCTTATTTACACACATACATATAAACCTTCAACCAATTTTTTTTTAAACAAACAAAAAACTTTATTTATTATACAAAAGGTTAATGGTATATAAAAAATCATACAAAAATAACTTAAATATATCTAAATATTAAAATATATTAATCTAAAAGACCTCCACGAGTTGTACCGGGTGCAAAGGTGCCCATGACACTTGCCGCGTTGCCACGTTGGATAGCGATGGCCAGCCTTTGCACCAGGTACGAACACGCGCGAGCATCAGAGGTCCTCTCCCTAATTCTACGTCCCACCTCCCTTATAAAAGCTATGGCGTCAGAAACCCCGTTACCTCGAAGGCGAGTGGTAAAAAATAATAATTCGCCTCAAGGTCGGAATATTTTATCCTCTTTCAACCAATTTGATTTGTCCACAATTGTGATATCAGCACAGAATAAGTAATAGTACTACCGTATCGGTCAAGATGGCGATGGCGTTTTATTCGAAATGGCGTAACATGATAGGGCTCCTGAACACACCATAGAGAGCTTAGTTGTATATGTGTAGGTATATATGTGTAGATTATTTTTATCTGAGGAAGGGGATGATCTCGCTATTAGGCCAATTCGGACGTACACTGACATCAGAATATCGTGCATTTCGCTCGTACTTATCCATACAAGTAGGTACATATGGCGCTAGCCAGACGTGCGATAACTAAATGACATCGTTTTGATTGATGTCAATGGAGTTACATTAGAATTGGCCTATAAGTCCCTTTACTTTGAAATCTTGCTAAAGTTGATAGTTTAGATGGATAACCTTTTTTCAAAATATTTTTACTATACTCCTCAAAAACATATGAGTAATTCGCAATTTACTATCTGTAAATACAAGCAGCAGCGCCGGCCTCATGAGCCATCAGAGCGTAACTCCGCGCGCCAACTCTGTAATATGAAACTCACTTGTATTAAGCCCTCTCTGAAATAATTTTGATATCCTCAAAGCGGAAAGGGTTCGCAAAGCGCCGTAATTCCCGTGCCACTGGCCACAGAGCCTCCATTACGGCACTAATCGGCAGAGTGCCGACACTCTAAATATCGCTTTTGGGTAAATTTATCCAACCATAAATAACGATTCTATGAAAATATAAATGTTTCCCTTTTTTCTATCGTTTTCCGAATTTTGTGCTTTTTTTCATAGAGTCAAAAGCTTGAACAGACCACTTTCGCATTATGGAATTGCCAAAACTCCATTTGAATACGACGGTAGAACATTTCATGAAAGAATCGACGCGTCAGCAATAATTTACTTTATCTGTAAGGCAGAGTGGCTCAAATTGTTTTGAGGTGGAATTTTGTTGGGACCTTTCGGGCTCAGCGTCCGCAGTGAGCGTAGAAATGAGATATTTTGGCAGTATTACGCAAATTGGATAGCTTTCAACACTCAACGGAGTAGGTTCTGAACTTTCGCGGGGAAAATGGAATTAAAAATATCATAAGACGTAAACATGTCGTAGGTAATGATGTTGCTTCTGCAGTGCCTCACTCGGATAAACCAATTCAAAGTTTGAAGGAAATGTTAAAAATGTTACCCGTTCGTTGCCGAGTTACAAAATGAGCGTTCGTCAAGTCCCCATCCACTGAGATATGAGGAAGCTTTGGCATTAGTTCAGGTAGAAAGTTAATGATGGTAGAGATGATGATCCGGCTTCACGATCTTGCCTATTGATGTGTCATGCAGGTAAGGTAAGTCTGCCTTTGAGTAATTAAGGACTTATAGAGTCCTATTAGTGCCAAGACTAAGATTAGTCATATTCCTAGAGCGCTTACGTAGCACGAACAGACTGACCTAGCAAAACGGGAGAGCAGCGCTATGCTGTTCATGAAAAGAAGATGTATAATTTTCATGAATGGCTACATTAATTCTAAATATTCTAATAACTAGGTAATTACCAGAATATGACGAAAATTGAACCGTTTTATTTGGAACCTACAAATCTTGTGAGAGAAAATGATTGATGAAGCTGTTTATGTTGGTTGGTTACTATTATGCAAAATTTTATATTCGTTAATTTTATTTAATAGATTTAAGTATCTATTTAACAAAAAACGTTAATATTAATAACTTAATTTATTACTCACAGTACGTAAGTAGATATTTATGTATCCATCGTTATCGTTATGTTATCCATCCACCTAGGTGTATATATAGTTCGACAGCATGTTACAAATTAACCTGATTATTGTGTGCCCAAATTAGGCCCCCTTAACTCTGCCGATGGATGATGGCCCACTTTAACGGATTAATAATTATTATAATAATGATCTCATTTCCATAGCTAATGCCACGGGTTTCGAGCAGCAGCATGCAGGTAAAGATTCATTAGGGCTGCTTAAGCTTGTAGACTTCTATTTCGGTATGAAATGTAATTAACCTTTTCGACGCCGTGTCAAAAACAAAAGCTGTCTCTCAGACGCCACGTCACCGAAGTGTCAAAACTGAAATTGAACTTTATGCATATTTATGCACCTAATAGGTCTATGTTGCTCTGTGGTCTATGACCAATTAATACGTCTTTGGCGTTGGACCTGCGGTGCATATATATCGGTCATCGGCGTCCAAAAGGTTAAATAGACTTTAGTGAAATATCTGGTGGAAAGACCACCAAGTGTAAACCAACATGTTTAAATGTTTGCAAATGCTTACTAGGTGTTTTATACTAAATTCTATTTGTTATTCTTTTTGGACCTTACAATAAAATACAGCCTATAGTTGTCCAAAGATATAAGTTTCAACATGGCTAGACAGTAATTCAATAGTGGTGATCATAATTTTACCACATAACTAAGTACAATACATTTAACTAACCTACGTTACGTACTTACTTAAAAAGTTCAATCAACTTCCAATGAGTCACACTGAGAGACAACCAAGCCCTCTGGAAGTATGTGAGATTGATAAAGTAATGGTCCATCAAACTACCCAGTCGGTAGCCACACTCAGCTGTCAGTGAACTGTATCACGTATCTAATCAGATATTCCAAATGCCAACAAAAAATAGGAAATTATCTTAAAAAATCTCATCTGTAATTTTTGATAATTACACTTTATGCGGACTAAAATGAGCCGGCGTGGGACGTAGACACACATACAAATATAATTGTTTCTTATTAAAATCGATGTTAATCTTTTTTTCGGAGCAGATTCCAGTCTGGGCTCCATCGCATTATGTTTAAGAATCGACAGCTATAATTTCTGTTCAATCAAGATTTAATTGTTTTAATGAGGCACATGCGTGAATGGCCGGCCCAATTATTGTTTATTTTTAATCGCCTCAAGTGGTTTTTATGTTGGCAACCCAGCACGCATGGCGGCCCCGAGCAATCATTTTCATTATTTTAATAATGTAAACTTCCAATAATAATTTACAGTGATTTGGGGTTAAACACGTTAAGAGATATTTATGCATTCCCGTGGAGATGCGAAACGATGTTTAGCTCTGTAATTTGATCCTCCGTTGATGAGCCTATTTTTCTCGGCCTTACTGTATGGAAATAAGGAGAAAATATTTTCGTTTTTGATAGGTACAACTTGAATTTATCCACTCCTTAAAATATTTTTTCACCTCAGCAGCTCGAACAAGGGTACTTTGATTCTTAAAAACAGTGAGAAAAATGCGATTTTGCTCACTGAGTGAGACAAAATGACATTCAAGTGACATTTATAGTCAAATGTCATTTCAACATGCGGGGTCTAATACAAGTTCGAAATACTTGGGTTCTATTATCTCTGTCCCTTTCACACTGTTAGCAAAAAGAAACAGACAAAAAAAGTTAAAACGACATTCAACGGTATATTCACGGTTTATAATAGACGCCCGAAAAACTTCAGACCGCATCGTTCCAAACCACGTACGAGTATGAATTCTTAATAATTAATTAATAACAATTAAGTTTAAGATTTGATAAAAACTGATAAAATACTATATTTTAGGTATTTTATTGTGCAATTAACATAATGAACTCAAAAAATACACAGATCATCGCGCAAAATTAATTATTTTACTTTTAAGAATTTCTACCATAGTTGACAAATAATACTTATCCGCATTTCGGACCGTATCTGACAATAGTTATTTGTACAACAAGAGATCAAAGTTTGATATTTCTTCGAGTGCTTATTTTGAGTCCCGTGCAAGCGAAAGATTCTATAGTAGATTCACGAGCGTAGCGAGTGAATCTAATTTAGAATCTTGAGCGTAGTAAGGGACTCAAAAGCGCACGAGATGTAAATAACTTTGATCTCGTGTAGTTCATAAAACTTTTCACCTCAGCAGTATTCTTACTGCTCTCTTGTTCATTTAGACAACCCGAAAAATGTAATCCTTCTTCATCACTTACCTATTTAGTCATGTTTCTTAAGATATACTCACAATTAAGTATAATTACCACAATCAAACACAAAAACAAACAAACAAACGTAGTAAATTTCAGTAAAATAGGTAATATATGAAAACAACGACCATCAATTGATTGACATTTGAATCGGCAACTTTTTTTTTTGTAAAAAAAAAACATTGTAAGATACGGTCCGAATTACGGATACTTACTATTTGTAAACTATTGTAGAGATTCGTAAAAGTATAATTATTTATTTTACGTGATATACTGTGTATTTTTTGAGTTCATTATTTTAATCGTACAATAAATTACGTAAAATATAGTGTTTTTATCAGTTTTTATCAAATCTGAAACTTTATTTTCATTATAGCCTGACCAGTAATATATGATAATTGTCAAGAGGGCGCTGTTATTCTCATGTATAGGGTGACAATTCAGTGTAGTATGAAAAAAATAGTTCCAGTGAAATTCCGCAACATGGCGCACCCTCAATAGATCCTGGTTCACCTATAATTACATATTAAGAATTCATACTTGTATGTGTTTTGGAACGATGCGTTCTGAGGGCCCGGCCACATGTCAGCGGTGCGGCGCCGCCGCCGCCGCGCGGCGCGGCACCGCAGAAATCTGCGGCGACGCCCGCCGCAACGCAAAATTCTGCGGTGCCGCGCTGCGGCGCCGCAAAGCGGTGCGCGGCGTCGCGCGCGGTGCCGCAAAGCGGTGCGTTTCGCCGCGCGCGGTGCCGCAAAGCGGTGAGTTTCGCCGCGCGCGGTGCCGCCAAGCGGCGTGCGGCGCCGCGTGCGATGCCACGCTGCATAGTAAAGAATAAAATTCGACTACCAGTTGTTTAATCAGACATGGATCCCTTCACACGTGTTCTGCTCTTGCTGTTGTTATAGCGATAGCGGTTCGCCAAAAAACGCTGCAAATGGTGTTAAAGGTATGAAAATCGGTACGATTGATCTTTAGGACATTTGAAACAATTTGACCCGAAGCACCAACAAATAAAAAAAAACGAGAGGAGTTATGACGTCATCTTTTTTTTGTATGAAATATAAAAAAAAAATGTTTAGAAACCTATCGTGTGTAGTATTAAACGAAAGGGCTTTCTGAGCCTATTCCAAAAATATATCACATCATTACATTTGAGTCATTTTTTTTTCAATTATAATAAATAGTATTTTATGCAACCGTTGTTTAAGAGGGGTCAAAAAAGGCGAGTGGCGTGAGTAACAATTTGAGGCGAAGCCGAACATTGTTAATAAAGACGCCACGAGTATTTTTTGACTTAGTTAAACAACGTTGCATACAATACTTTTTCTACGAGCAAACACTTACTTTGAAATAAAATTGTAAATTTAACAAATATTTTTCATGTCATCTAGTGGACTTCTACCTACGGTATGTAGATCTCACTAACGTTCGTTTCTTAAACCCACACTCGTATTTTGATGCCTCTCATTATGTAGCAGTCACATAAACTACTATTTTTGTTAAATATAACTCAAATTATACCTAATATCCTCATATCTAATTCTAATAAAGCAATTTTGAAAATATTTACATTTAGTATATTTGTTTTAATTTTTTTCTACTCCCGTACCTTTATTTGTCATTTAAAAGGTCGTACACACACCGTTAAACTCCTATGTTATAGTTGTCAAGACAAGTCTTTAGTCTATTCCCCAAAAAAGTATTTGTGCATACACGCTTTTGATACTTTTACGATACTTCGTGTAATCACCACTTAAAAAATATTGTATGAAATACATTGTTGCCAACCTAATTTTAATTGTCATCTCTGACAGATGAGTACTAAGTGCATTGCTGCCAATTTACAAAATTATTTTTATTATAATTAAAAAAATGACTGAAATGTAATGATATGATATTTTTGGAATCGGCTCAGAAAGCCCTTTCGTTTAATACCACACACGATAGGTTTCAAAACAGTTTTTTTAAATTCCATACAAAAAAAGATAACTCATCTCGTTTTTTTTTTTATTTAATGGTGCTTCGGGTCAAATTGTTTCAAATGTCCTAAAGATCAATCGTACCGATTTTCATACCTTTAACATCATTTGCAGCATTTTACTGAATTTTTCGGTGTACTGCCAGCGCTATTAAGAAGGCGCAGAAATAAAAAAACAATTGAAAAGAAAATTTTGGGTGAACCCATATCTTCGTATAATGAATGAAGATGCAAATCATTTCAAAAGAAAATACCGGCGCGGCACCGCAGAAATCTGCGGCGCCGCACGCCGCTCGGCGGCACCGCGCGCGGCGAAACTCACCGCTTTGCGGCACCGCGCGCGGCGCCGCGCGCGGCGAAACTCACCGCTTTACGGCGCCGCAGCGCGGCACCGCAAAATTTTGCGTTGCGGCGGGCGTCGCCGCAGAGCGGTTTGCGGCGCCGCAGATTTCTGCGGTGCCGCGCCGCGCGGCGGCGGCGGCGTCGCACCGCTGACATGTGGCCTGGCCCTGACGGTTTTCGGGGGTCTATTATAAACCGTCAATATACCGTTGAATGTCGTTTGAAATTTTTTTTGTCTCTTTCTTTTTGCTAACGACGTGAAAGGGACAGAGATAATAAAATCCAAGTATTTCGAACTTGTATTAGACCCCGCATGTTGAAATGACATTTGAATATTAAGGTCACTTGAATGTCATTTTGTTTCACTCAGTGAGCAAAATGCGATTTTGCTCACTGTTTTTAAGTAGCAAAGTACCCTTGTTCGAGCTGCTGAGGTGAAAAGATTTTTTTACAAAAAAAAAGTTGTCGATTGAAGTGTCAGTTGATGTTTTTTATTTCCATATTATTTTACTGAAATGTATTATTACGTTTTGTTTTTCTGTTCCATTGCGGTAATTAAACTTAATTGTTTGTATATCTTAAGAAAACATGAGTGCAGGTATTAAGTGATGAAGGATTACATTTTTCAAGTTGTCTAATAGGTATGTTCTCACTGCTCAGGTGAAAAATGTTGTGTACTACACGAGATCAAAGTTATTTACATCTCGTGCGCTTTTGAGTCCCTTACTACGCTCAAGATTCTAAATTAGATTCACGAGCGCAGCGATTATAGAATATTTCGCTTGCACGGGACTCAAAATAAGCACTCGAAGAAATATCAAACTTTGATCTCTTGTTGTACAAATAACTAATATCTGAGGGGACAGGCAGGAAATGATTTTACCATTTCGCTCTTACAATTAATTTCTTACGAATCCGAATGTTGACCGAAATAAGTCATAAGAGTAAGTATTTTTAAAGTGAAAACTTCTTTAGCGGCGCTGTGCACTTTTTGTGATGGGGAAAAAATGGTAAACTCGTAACGGGTGTCACGTGACCGTAAGGCGTAAGACGTTACCCTCTCTTTCTACCGCGCGGCGAAAATTCATGCCTGAGCCTGCTGTTTCGTTTTTAATCACCAAAGAACTTTAGTCATAACGTATCATAATCAGGTCAATTATTTAAAACTGGACTTTTATATTAAGCAATAAAGTTCAATGTTCTAATCTTGTACGGGCTGAAATACGAGGATCTCACAGTTACATTCTAACTTCATATCACTCAAATATAATTCAATAAAGCTACATCTTGATGAAATCGCTAATAAAAGTGAACTCTAGTACTGGTGAATAAAACTCAAAATATCATGACCAAATATATTTAGATGCGAGGTCTGCAAGGTAACTTTACAATTTCTATTCGAATTTTAAACAATTAACGCTACAAATTTAAACTCACTGACGAGCAATTTCGGAACTAAAGTTTTTCAATAGAAAGGAGGATGGGTCAATTATACATAGTGCTGCAGTCATTTTGGACTAGTCATCGAGTTTTTACTTCTGTCGGCACTCCCGGAGTGCAACCCGTTGTTTTTTTACCTATTTACTTACTGATCTTGAAATTCTTACCTATCTTCATGCAAAAGTTTGTAAACATATGTATTCTATGAAGTACTTATCTCTGTTTTACGCACTCGTAAGGAAATCTGGGTACTTTTATTAGCTCTAACAATGTAATTCAGCAGTACTAACACTATTTGGAGGGTGTAAATAGGGAGGCCATGGTCATAAAGCTGAGTAGTGGGGGCTAACAAGTTAATCCACCCGCGGGCTGGCGTATAAAGTTTATATCACGCTTTGCATTATGCTTCATTATCTTAGCAATTTTTGCTTTGTTATGTTGCGCCAGGGCTGTGCAAATGTGGAAATATGAAACCTTTTTGCGAAACACGTCGCAATAAGGGTTTTAATCAAATAAATGGAGATTTTATGTGGCACTCTTACGTTAGTGTAAAATAAAGAATATCGGTTTACAAACGGGTCGAAATTAAGAAAAGTGAGTTACAAACAAAACAGTCAGTTAAAACCAGTTTTATGATTAGAAAGTTGGGGTAATTGCCAATTTGGCATAACTCTTCAAGATTTGCAGGAAGGATCTTATGGAAACCGAGTTCTATAAGTTGATGTCTCGCCACTGAAATACGACTAACGAGAGAAAAATTTACCTGCACTCAGTTGCAATGAAAACGGGCCACTTTGTATGGAATTTCGACAGTTTTTTTCTGTATATAAAGTATCTACTCTATTGATACCTATTGGTAACGAATAATTTATTTGTAACACCTATCTAAACTACCTAATCAAAGTAATTTTTTTAAAGTTGAGTTTATTGTTATCTAGGTCTAAAATATAAAACCGACCATATTTCTGAAGAAAATCTTATGTCCACCTTGATTACGAGGCAGGTATAATAAATAATATTCTAAGGAAAAAACGCAAAAGAGTGTTTTTAAGTTACAGGTATGTTGAAAGGCAGCCACTAATGTAAGCGTGAAATAGGTATCGTGAAAGTCTATTTGAAATAACATTTAATAGTCCTTTAGACAAGTGGTAGCTCGAAACTCGCACGAACGTCCGTTTTCGCTCCAAGTGTGACGAACAAACAATAGCGAGTATTTCTGGAAGCCGACGTACGCCATATTCTTAGTCATAAAACGCAAGGGAATAGTGTAGAGTGTTCTCAGTAGTGTTTTGTCGGTGTCTTAAGTATTGTTTTGAAAGCAATCCGCAGCCCTGTCGCGCAGGTGAGACAGTGCGTCGCCTGGGGCGCACCACCGCGTCGCTGCGCCGGCGCTCGCCCCCCACTCCCCCTTTACTGCTCCGCGTGTAAGTCACGCTATGCGTTAAGCGGAGCGGAGATTTTCGAATTGTGCCTTGCGTGTTGGTTTAAAAGCCCAGTTGCTCAGATACAAAAGTTCGTTTGCCCCCGCTATCCATGTTTCAGCTCCGCATGTGGGACGGGCTTTGGCGTATGATACAGCAGGTGGTTTTTGATATTTCAAGGTTCTTTTTTATTGATGCGTAGAAAGATTTTTATTTGGCATAAATGTCTATAGTCTAGAAAAAATCCGTTACGTTTTTTTACGAGCTGATGGAGTCTTATCATTTATTTTGATAATTTTCAGTAATTAATATGTTTACATGATTAGATTAGTATTAGGTTCTTCTATAGGTTTTTGTGTCAAGCGCGCAATTTTGAAGGCAGGTTGAAGTGTAAGTAGTTACTACAACAAATCTAAGTAGGTACTTCAACTTAATTTGGCACTAGTTAATTGTGCCTTCATAATTGAAACATGTTCGCTTTAAGTATAAATGCCTCTTACTTACCCGCTGCGCTACTGCACAGACGTGTCCCGAGCCCTTCGCAGATCGATCACTGGCGTAGCGTAACCGTCAATTAAGTTATACCACGCAATCTATGCACTAATCATCGGCATTTCCCGCCGAGAGCCTCGTTGTGAACTTTGGTATAGATTCAATACATTTCCTTATTGTGCGAGCCCTATTGCGTAAATAGAGAAAATGGGCGGTGCTTTGCCGTATTTGAACCCACATAACTGTTCCGGTAAGAATTTCCTGGCTTCTATAAATTGATCTAAGAACTTGATCCACTTCTTTTAATCTGTGCCATCATTATCGTCGCTTAGTTCCCATAGTAAATACAAGATTTGCTTAGATTTGGGCTAAGTCTAAGATTGTCCCCAGGAACAATAAATTAAAGGCTAAACTCCTCAAACTGACCAACATTTGTTCAGCAACTTAAAAAAATTATGAATCCTTTAGACTTCCTCTTTTTCATACAAAATAAATATTGCCTTTAATGTACGCTGACATCAGTGTGTTTGACGTTGCTTGTCACGCTTTAAACATAACAAAATTTGCAATACATTGCGTCTTAGAATAAACTTTAAAGTGTAATAAAAATCAAAACATGAGTTATTTTCAAAAGTTGCTGAACAAATGTTGGTCAGTTTGAGGAGTACAGCCTACAGTTTAATTTATTGCTCCTATTACAGGAAGCACCGTGTATATTATTTATTTATTTTTACCTATGTAAATGTTAGTTTTATCAACTAAAACCGAATAAATTAACCTAGATTGCCATGGCCTCGTAATTACCCAATGGTATGATAATACTATTGCTTATTCTGTGCTAATGGCTTACTTCTCACCATCTTGCAACCTACGGGCCTAGCATCAGTCACACCAAAAAGTCAAATCCCGCACAATGCACATAGTAGATATCTATTGCACTTGCAACGTCAACCGAACGTTGCCGAATATTTTTCCAGGATTTTGCCCAGAATCTAGGCGAAACCTTCGCTTTTAATTAAAATACTCAAATAAAATGCAATTCATTAATAGTTTTCAATTTATAAGTATTTAATTAAGTTTCAGGTAGTTACGTAACTTTACTAGTAAGTTGTAAGTCATACTCATTTTTTATTCTTATTCTTCATACATATCGGCTCAAAAAAATCCAGTGCTGAAATAATTTTGTATGTTTTAAGAATTTTAGCGTATTTTACTCCTAAAACTAAGTAACTAAACAAAGTCTGTAACTTAAGCGTTTTCTACGAGTCCAAATTCATAACTTTCAAAGAGAGCATTACACTTATTTCACTTTACTCAAAATTGGTGTTATTATGAAAAGCAAAACGAGCAAGATACACTGTTGTGTCATTTAACGACATCAACAGACCAAACAGCATTAGAACGAAATTGGCCATTTTACTAAAAGCAGACAAACCTCAATTAGACGGAATAAATGGTGACGCCGTGGAAATGACTAAGGGTTTTCAATACATGATGTTCTAATTCTGATTTGATCGTAGGGATCTTATTACATTGAGAAAGATATAAACTAATATTTTTGTTAAGGAGAGTAATACGAAGTAGGTGTTTTTATTAGGAATGTTGTGGGAATGATGTTTTGTATTTTGGGTACAAACCCTGCTGGCACAAGCTGCCGAATAACATCAGCAGCTGCGTGAATAAGAAGTCGATTAGAAATTTTTACATCTTAAAAAAATGTGTCATACGTCTTCTGTCTCCTTAAGTTAAGATCATGTGTTGTCTGAGAAACGATGGAGACCGAAGTCTTTTGAGAGTTAGTTTCAATTTTCCTATTATAAACAAAGATAGCGATGCACGGAATGCGAACTACAGACTTTGTGTCGTGTGTAAGAGTACGGACTCTAGCTCCATCTAGCGGTGTCAGACGTGCCGTGTGCTTGTTTGCAACGATCGTGAAAAAAAAGTCTTATAAAGACGAAAGCATTAGCAGCAGCCTGTACGAAGGAGCCATTAGAGGAGAGTTAATCTCGATGACGGAACACATTACCGCGTAATGAGTGGAGCGTGAACTGAGGCCGACTTACCCGAGGGTTCCGATCCACCCCGTCATTCCGTGAAACACAGCCTCTGGTAAACCAAAATAAGAACGCTCTCTGATTACGTATAGTTGGTACTGTTCCAGAATCTACAGTTAATCTGGCACTTTTGAACAGTTGCTTCACGCATGATCGCTAGGTATTGTGAATACATGTCCATATAAAGGCATTTCTCACTGCGTCGTGCCTACGGAATGGTAACAATGCCAATAGAAGAGCACTAATTTTAGGTTGTCCTTTTGAGTAAATGAAAATCTACGCGACTCAGGCTAGGCTATGGTGGTAGTGCTATAAAAATGTATGGATATGTATGTATGTGTGGTGCTTTTAAGGGCACCTAATAAAAGGTAGCTGTTGTTATTTTAAATACACCTAATTATAAGTAATTTCTTTGGCCAACTTATGTCGTTAATAATAGCTTGCTGCGATATTGTTGTGATAATTGTGTGCTCGACCGCGGCGATTAGCGATTACACAAAACTTGTTGTTACTTTGTTGCAAATTGCGGCCGACTGTAGTTGCCGAGCCGTCAATAAATACAATTTACTGACGCCTCAATTTTGCCAAAGGTCTATAAAGTTCGAAGAGATTACTGTAAAATTAGGAATATCCTGGTTTGCAGGTGAGGGTGAGGAATGGGTCGCCGGCGGCGGCGCGCGAACAATACCGGCGCACACGCAGCGACAAAGCTCTGCAGCGCCGCGGGCACGTGACAAGGACGCCCTTACCTGTCACCTTAGCAACCGACTGAGACAACAATTTTTGCACTCGTGAGATTTTGATTTATCTCGTATAATTATCGAATAATAATCTGCTTTGCATCTCTCGTTACAGCATTACGATAATTTCGTCCCATTACATCGAGTTCTAAGCGGCGACCGTTCGCTAGCGCACAACGATTGATAATAATCGCTCGCGAAGTATAATGGCGTACACCCACGGGTAATTATTGTTGTGCAGTCGTGAGTTCGTGAGCCGGTGGAATGGCGGAATGCATCTCCTTGGGGGTTGCGCCGTAAACCAACACGGCCGGGCTGGTCGCTCGCGTAAATAACCGATCGCTCCCCGCGCTAATGATAGTGAGCGCGCCGCGAGCTCTCGTCCCGGTCCTCCGCTCTTTAATCGATCCAGATAAAATAATTACGAG
Source organism: Cydia amplana (assembly GCF_948474715.1). Classification (NCBI taxonomy): domain Eukaryota; kingdom Metazoa; phylum Arthropoda; class Insecta; order Lepidoptera; family Tortricidae; genus Cydia; species Cydia amplana. Next base: position 11,511,843 of record NC_086079.1, on the reverse strand, counting down.
TATTTATAAGTGCTCGCACTTAATCGCAACTTGATACACGTTATTAAGCGCCCCGCGTGCGTGACCACTTAAAGTTTCCTCGCGAAATCTCTGGGAACGCGTTTGTTAATTATTGAGCCGCAATCGGTCCGTGGAAACACCACTTAACCTGTAATTATCGCAGACAACGCGCGATTTTGTATCCTCCACAATAACAGTAAAACGGGCCGGACTGTATGGTACAATGAAGTCATTCCTTTGTGTCGGAGGAATCACCTCGGGGATCGAAGGAATTCATCTCTGGCAAACGTACGCGTAAAATACGAGATGTTGCATTGATGTTTGGTCACGGCGCATCGCGGACGGCGGTTACATAGTTAGTGGCGCTGTCCGCCGTGGGCTCCGTTATCCCTCGTAGCTAATGATTGCCCGGCATTAAGGCCGGCTGTTCCGGGCGATTATTGGATCAAACAGATAATTTTATATCGCATTGTCCTGGAGCGTAAAATTTTCTGTTGTTATTACGGGGCAGCGCGGGCGGCCGCTGCCGAGTGCCGGTATCGGCCGATCGGGCGCGGGCTCCCAGAGAGGATCACGAACCGTACCTTATCGTTTGAAATGTAATTAACACTTGTATTAGAATGCTGTCTAGTGATTCAACGAGCTTAGGGCCATAAATTAGGCAATTAAAGTTACCGAGTTAGTTTGTAACAAAAACATAATACCTAATAAATACTATTAATGATTGTTCGATTATTTATTCGCTAGTTATTTCATCAATAACAATTGTAATTAATAAAGTTGTTGAAACGCCAACCAGGTATCACGACATCAATAAACATACTACCATTATGCCATTATAATGAAACTATTAAATGACAACGTTTTGTGCAACAACGGCTTTTATTGCGACACTTAAATTGTAACAGAAAATTATGAATAGAGCTCGGGTTGGGAACGGCGCGGTAAGTCCGGCGCTCACGAGCGCTATTCGCTATTCTTCCCTCGTGTAATGAGGCCTCTAAATCAAACAATAGCATTAAAGTGTCAATACGGCCTCGATAACACCTCGCCGTTTTCTTTTGCACGCGGAATTATGGCCATAAATCCCCCCAGAGGCCTTTACACGGTGCGTTCAGATCTTCATTTGCTCGGCCGCTCGCGTCCGAATGGGGTGCAGTAATATTTATTCCAATTAGGCCTTCCGAATTCAATTTAAACGAATTGATGCTATGTATTTGCATGATTGAGTAATAAACAAGGAGCCTATTGATTTTCTGCTCGGGGAATGCACCCCTTGGTCCAAATGGGCGCTTTGAAGTTTTTTGTGAAATCTTTTTAGGAAGGTGAAGGGAACTAGGGGTAAATGATGAGGCTATTTCAGTGTAGGTACCGTAGTTACTATGACTTTTACCAAATATTTCACAGAAGAAGAGGCGTTGTTTCTCAGAATCACAATTACCTAAACATGCGTCCCAATGTTTAAGTTCCTAGCATTGAGCAATTAAATACCTAATTTATACCTAATTTTTCGTACGTCGTATTTTATGATACGATATATCTACGTTTTTTTAAATGGGTGAAATCTATTTTTTACCTATACTTAATTAAATTCCCATTGGATTTCTTTTGTTTGTGACTATGCCATCTATCAGATCCATTTTTAACGTGGATTCGCATTTAGAAACGAGCTTTTATTGCAACCACTGTAACTGCTCGAACGTTGTCTGTCCGCATTCGTACCTCCAGCTCGGGCTGATCGTGTAAAGACGCCTCTAAGGTCGGAAAGCGCTTGGCATTTGGCGCTACTCGCCGCAAATGACTGTCTAAATTATGCGGTTAACTCCTTGACTAGGGCTGTTTCTCGGCACCCTTTCATAGTCGACCTTTTGAATACATCTACGTTGGGGAGACTACGGAATACCAATAGAGGTTATAGGTACATTGTTAAACATACTATGTAAGCTTCCTCGGATAATTTGCTATGTTGTAATGTTCACGTTACCGTCGGGGGTCATGTGTACTTATGCAGTTGTAGATTATACAAGATGAGGTCGCAATATAGGTATTAGCGCTGGGAGTACAAGATAAATCATAGGGATCTATCTAATACGTTGGAATAATCATAAATATGACTGGAGTTACGATGGGTTAAGTACAATTTTGAAATTGAGATTTAGATTTTTGTGTTATTCGAGGCGTAAGAATATGACTAACCTACCCAACTGTACTTGTTGGATAAGTATTAGATACTTTATCTAAAGTTCAATCGGACGTCGGAAGTCAGACAACCCTTAAAGTCATATCCTAATCTCAAAATCCAACTTGACATTGGCATTTGGACGTTACAAACAAGTACATTCGGAAGGGGTTGAAGATATCGCAACCCCTGCAGCTCGGGTAAACAGTGGCGCAATTTGTACTGCCGGCGCAACCCCGGTAATGTCCGAGTGGGTAGGGGTGAGTGAAGGTCCGGTCCCTAATAAAAGTTAAGATTCCTCTTTTAGACGTTTTAATTTTGCAAGTTAAGAACGGTTTTTTTGGAAAAGGTGAGTAGATAACTTCTAAGAGTATTTATATTAATGAAAAGGTGACAATTCTTAAAATACTTTATAAAATAATCAGGTATTAAAAATGGAAAAAGAGATTTACTAACCGTGTGAAATGAATTTCCAAAACATAATTAAATGATATAACTGTATACTTTATTAATAGCACAAAATAATTGAGTTGTTACTACTTTTTGAATTATTATACGGTAAAATTCAAATACGGTTATTCAAAATTATATACGGTTCTAAATAACAAGTTTCCATTCAAGAATTTATAAATCAATATTAATATCAGGGCACATTTACACAATTTAAAACTTATAATAACGTTGTTGTATTGCACGAAGTTAAAACACGATGTCAACTTTTGTTGGCCACCGACATGTGATAAAAAAAATCTTCTAAAAATGCATGTCCATGCAACAACTTATCCTAGAATAGCAAGCTTGTGGCATTCTCACCACGAAGTGATGCTGCTAATACTCTCGACAGTAATCCAATCCAACGTTATTGCAATCGTTTTTCGACTGTTGAGTGAACCAGCGTAAGTGTGGTCTCCAATTTTATATTGAGTCGTGGCAATTAGATCACTTACTCGTCTTTAGGTTTTTACCAATAGACGCGTCGTAATAAGATTCTTAACAAGATTACCAACTAAAATCGTTAGATGAGAGCAGGACTACCGGTCAACGCGGCTCCGGAAGGAACGTTGCATTAGTCCAACATCATCATTTGCAGCCCATATAGTACGTCTCACCTCACTGCGTCTACATTGCTCCTTGTACAAAAAGCTTTCGATAAGCCCCGATGGCTCACTGCAGATTCGGGACTTCACAAATACCTATGAATTTATTCATAGATGTACTTTATCGGTCATTCAGTCATTTCTTGATGAGCTCTGGACCGACGAGTTGTTATGTATACCAAGAGCTCAATTCTGATTTTAATTTCTTGTTCTGAAACTGTTATGGTTTTGATCTACGAGTAGCAGCTGTTAAAATAATATTATCAAAAAATCAAATCACATATCATTTATTATCAGGCAACTAAGGCCCATTGATACAGTATACCTTACAAACTAACATACATACAATAATAAAAATCTTACAAGCTAAAAAATATTTTATTTCGTCGACACGGTGGTTTTCTGTTGTGTCGCCTGTTCCGGTGTAGGATTATAAATGCGTAAGTGACTCGGTCGGTCTGTCTGTCTTGTACCTATTCACGCTTAAACCGATGAACCGATTACATTAAATTTGGTATGGAGATACTTTCAGGCTAGGGGAAGGACATAAGGCAGTTTTTATCAAACATCATTCCTTGCAGACGAAGTCGCAGGCAGAAGCTAGTAAGTTATATATTGAGTACCTTACTAAAAGTCTAAATTCATGTCTTCGTATTGGTCTACTCGACTTAAACGGCTATAAGGTAGCCCAGAAAGGCGTGTCGATATGAGTTTGAGTTTCACTGGGACGATTATTTTTTTCATTTTTAACCCGCATGAAAATCTGTCATAACATCAAGATGTTAATAAACAAATGTGTCTCGAGGTCACATTATTCTGGTTGTGGTGAGATGGTTACTCAGCACGCGTCGTGAACGTGAGGCCTGCGCGAACGCCGCCTTCATTAATCACCCAACTTCGCGAACTCCACCTGACGGGATATTTTCCTTTAACTTTTAAGCTCTGTTCAAAGTTTTGATGGACTTTGAGTTTTAAGTAAGTTGAATAGTAATACATCTTGTGTCGCTGCTTCTTTATAGCGCTTAAAGGGATTACGAGTGGCGTCGTTATTCTTGATAGGAGCTTGATTTATCACATTATAAAGGTTGGTATTTAGTGTAAATAGGGATATTATTATAGTATTTTTAGGATGTACATATGTAATTATAGTCATCCCCGTACAATCTATAACCCTAAAACTAGGGTTTGCAAGATCCGTCAATTTTTCGGATCCGGATATTTCGGATATTACAATTTGACGGATCCGGATATCTGGATAATTCGGATAATACGGATCTGTATCAAGAAAGGTGACGAAATTTACAACTTACATACAAGGAACAGCTAGTAAAATGTAAAATGTTCATATTTTAGTTAATTACAATGATTAATAATTATTATAATTATCTCAAAACGATATAAATAAGTATAATAAGATATTCAGTGTAGTCTTAATTAGGTATTCCTATTAATAATATTATGCATTTTTTTTTAGGAGGCCGTAGTCGATTTGTAACCGAAAACGCCAAAAATGAAGTAATTAAAGCAAATTTATTTCTATATATCTGCTCAGAAGAATTAATTCTAAAGTTGCCTAAAACACCGCTTTAACTTCGGCGTTTTTTCTTAAATTTGCCATTATAAGCTCACAAAATAGAAAATGGAGAAAAAGTTACATTTATGTACTTTTATTATTTTATACCGGTGTGGTGTGATATAATTTATACTATTAAAAAACGTACTTCTTTACCTTGGTAAAATAGCTATACCTCCAGTCGTTCGACTGAGAAAAATGGCTTAGAAAAAGTATCTAACTCATTTATTCAGTCCCCATTACAACAATCTTCCATTATAGGTATATATAAATCCAGTTAATTACTGCAAAATAATGTAAAATTACTACAAAAGTTTCGGGAAATTAAGAAATTTGGGCTACAGCTTCTTAATAACGAGAAAAAAGTATCAATATTAGTTACTCAGTTAGCAGCACATCAAGCACATGTTATTTATGTTAACAGAAGACTGGGAACCAACACGATAACACAAAAAAGTCACTGATAACAACACGCACAAGCACTAATGATGTTCCAGGTAGACGACCCAAAGGCGACTGAGCGAAAACCTGATAACAATTACTTTAAAACATACAAATATTTACCTTTATTCCAGTCAGGAGGCATGCAGGTAGCTCGTTTTAAGACTGTTTCTGTTACTACTGTTTAGTTTAAGCAATATTTGTATTTATTTTATGACGTTATCGCGTACCAATAACGCGACCAATGCAATATTTAACAGATCCGTGAGATCCGAAATATCCGGATCCTATGAGACGTTGGATCCGGATCTTAGATTTGACGGATATCCGGATATTTCGGATATCCGGATATCCGGATCTCAAACCCTACCTAAAACTAAAATATGTTTGTAACATTTGAAAAATACTGTAGGTACCTATTGGAACTTCGAGAGGTGTTAATGTAATGTGGTGTTAACTGTTTGTTGGATGTAAGTGCTGTGTTGGATTTGTGGAAACACTATTACACTTACACACGTATCTATCAACCGTTACCTTATCTATTTATTTAGAACTATTAGGTAGCTAACTTTACCTAAAACATCACTAATCTTCTTAAGTAAAATGTCTCTTATTTCATAATCGATTGGCAACATTTCATTAATCATAACCAAAAGTCAACACTACATCGTCATCATCATTAATCCCTAAGTAGGCAGTTATGTAAAATAATTCCATTAAGAAAGCGCCATTTCTGTCTAACTCCGAATTAGTTCCACCTTATTGCCGACTTGAGAATTTTTATCACAGCTAAAGCAATCAGAGCGCCAATAATTTCCCTCATAATGACTCGGTGGTCGTAAAATTTGAGCATTGCGCCAAAATGGTGGCACATTAAAATTCCCTCTCAGTCGTTATAACCGGAGTTATCGGAGTCGATCCGGGCCGGTGCGCTCCCGACCGCCGCGTCCGCCGATTCGGTACGCTTATCCGAGAAGGCGAGTTTGTTAGGTTAAGTTGATTCATAAGAGCCGGTCCACAGTGCGATGTTTTAAGTGAGAGAACAGGAGTCTAAAATCCGCATTAACTTTCCTGAATCAATCTGTAATACTATAACTATATGAGAAAAAGTGATACTGTAATATTATATGGAAAAACGTCACGAGGGAAAACGTGGTTTGAATGGGTTCAAATCCTGATTTTTTGACTTCTGCTCGATAGAAAAAGCGGCCAAGTGCGAGTCGGACTCGCCCATGAAGGGTTCCGTATTTAGGCGATTTATGACGTATAAAAAAAACTACTTACTAGATCTCGTTCAAACCAATTTTCGGTGGAAGTTTACATGGTAATGTACATCATATATTTTTTTAGTTTTATCATTCTCTTATTTTAGAAGTTACAGGGGGGGGGACACACATTTTACCACTTTGGACGTGTCTCTCGCGCAAACTATTCAGTTTAGAAAAAAATGATATTAGAAACCTCAATATCCCTTCCTCAAATTCGTTAATAATTACATTCTGTCTGTCTGTCTGATTCTGTGTTGTGTGATATATTTATGTATATATGTATTTATTTATTTATTTATATATTTATTTATTTATATATCGCATTAATGTATGTAATCATATTGTTATATATTTAGTTGTGCTGATTTTGTTTTTTTTCCTGTTCTGGCTGTCCATTTATATTTGCTACCCTTATACATATTTCTTCCCGTCGAAAATGTCTACTACCTGAAGGTTGTCTGGAAGAGATCGCTTTTTAGCGATAAGACCGCCTGTTGTTGCTTAGTTTTATGTTAATTTGCTGTATTTAATCATGTTTTCATTGTGCACAATAAAGAATATTATTATTTTATTAGTTTCTCTTTATTTACTTGAACTCTCTAGGCTAGGTGATTTATAATATGAATATAAAAGTAAAATATAAAAACACTTACAAAACAATAAAAAATACATATAAACACATTATAAAAAACCTAACCTAGGGTGCCGCCAGCAGCGGGGCAAGGCCCAAGCTGCCGGTGGTCAGGGCCGCAGAGAGAGGAACCGGCGGACTATCCGCGCCGTGTCCAAGATCACATTATTATTATTATTATTCTTTTATTTATTTCTCTTCTTAGGTTGTTAGGGTTCCGTAGCCAAATGGCAAAAAACGGAACCCTTATAGATTCGTCATGTCTGTCTGTCTGTCCGTCTGTCTGTCCGTCTGTCTGTCCGTCTGTCTGTCCGTCCGTATGTCACAGCCACTTTTCTCCGAAACTATAAGAACTATACTGTTGAAACTTGGTAAGTAGATGTATTCTGTGAACCGCATTAAGATTTTCACACAAAAATAGAAAAAAAAACAATAAATTTTTGGGGTTCCCCATACTTCGAACTGAAACTCAAAAATATTTTTTTCATCAAACCCATACGTGTGGGGTATCTATGGATAGGTCTTCAAAAATGATATTGAGGTTTCTAATATCATTTTTTTCTAAACTGAATAGTTTGCGCGAGAGACACTTCCAAAGTGGTAATATGTGTCCCCCCCCCCCCCCGTAACTTCTAAAATAAGAGAATGATAAAACTAAAAAAAATATATGATGTACATTACCATGTAAACTTCCACCGAAAATTGGTTTGAACGAGATCTAGTAAGTAGTTTTTTTTTATACGTCTTAAATCGCCTAAATACGGAACCCTTCATGGGCGAGTCCGACTCGCACTTGGCCGCTTTTTTACGATATGGATATAAAAATAAAATACAAAAACACTTACAAAAACAATACAAAATACTTATAAACATATTATAAAAAACCTAACCTAGGGTGCCGCCAGCAGCGGGGCAAGACCCAAGCTGCCGGTGGTCAGGGCTGTAGAGAGAGGAACCGGCGGACTATCCGCGCCGTGTCCAAGATCACCGCCTTCTGCATCTGACCCTTGATCCAACCACCTAGCGAGAGTCTCTCAAGATGTTGGTCGAGACTCTTCACTATTAGACCGTTCGCTAAAACAACTATCGGGACAATGATCGTCAATCAATTATTATTATTATTATCATTTTTGAAGACCTATCCATAGATACCCCACACGTATGGGTTTGATGAAAAAAAAATTTTTGAGTTTCAGTTCGAAGTATGGGGAACCCCAAAATCGAATTCATCCATTCCTTTTTTTATATTAAAACTTACAAAAAGTAAAATTCAAAACCATGGTATCCGCGATCCCGGGCACGAAAATCTATCCGCTCATGCTTTCGCTCAGTGAGAGTAAGAGAAGAACCCGAACCAGGGCCTTAAAAGCAAGCCTTTGGTCTGTCTGATGGCTGACTTATTGTAACGTTTAGCTTTTTGTGCAATGTTCAAATGGGGGTTTCATGCCAAGTCAAGTATTATAAACTCACATTTATAGACGGGTTTATTTTTAACGCGAAATTTATTTTACTACCTTTATTTACCGACGTTATGACACTGGTTTCACTGGTCGTGGTCGCGGCTAACTGATGTCCCAGCAAAATGTCAAAACAGAGATTTGTGCAGCTACCCAACGAAAAGAGTAAGAAAAAGAGTTGAGAAGTTTCGCGAAGTTTCCGTCTATAAATTTGATATGTGTATATGTATATGTGTTCAAAACGCGAAAGTTTCAATAAATATTATAAGTCAACTTTTGATAGTTCTGGTTACTTTGGATATATATCGTAATTGAAATCGTGGATCGGGGACGCTGTCAAATCGGCGACGAGTGCATCGGCGCAAGCCCGATCGGGACAATCGGCATTTCCATCTCAATCGCTCTCCCCGCTCGCCACCCGCCGTTAGTTTTCTTTTTTAAATCGCGCGTTAAGGATTTGGCGTGAATGCGTAAAGGGTGGAGACCCCGCCGCCCCGCCCCCTCATATGTTCTCATCTCTTGCGAAGCAGAGCTTTTCTGAAGCAATTGTGCCCTTATAAATAGCGGAGTTAGCACTACGCCTCTACTAATTCGCCGCCGCCTTGTTTATGTCCGGATCCTTCGATTTGCAACACAAATGGATATAAAGTAGCCCTCCCGAGGCAATGCTCGCTAAATTTTCGCTTTTTTTCTATTGAATTATTCGTTTTATAACGTTGGTTTTAGGGCTGATATATACCCTTTACAGTCAGTCGTAAAACACAGTTGTAAACAGATTTGTAATTTTGTCTGCAATGACCAACTATGATTGTATGTAGAAATCAGATTATTAAACCATCGATAAATGCACAAATATGGTTGGCAGACGTAAAAAAATGACCCAGGATATCCATCAATTATAAGTATATAGGAAGCATTAACATAAATCAACAAAAGAAAAGATTACCCCGCATCTGAGCCCGGACCCCTTCTGTACATAACTACGGTCCTCCATCGCCCACACTCCTAAATTCCTCACTGCAACTATGTTTCATATATGTAAAATAATGCGGCTGATGTATCCTTTACCTCCTCGAGGCGGTGGGGTTCCCCCCTCGCGACTTATTCCGATATAATCAATAACTTAGTGAGATCCCCTTTGCATCCGTGTGACAGTGCCGCCAATCGAACTAAGGGTTGTTTTTTACTTTTCTCTTCAAACACGGCCTGATTAGAGACCGTGTTTGGGGCTGTTTGAAGATTTTGTTTCACGACTGGCTTGCCCCCGAAAGACTCATTTTCCAGGCTTGGCGTAATAATGTTTACTTTATGTTGCCTCTTTTTGCATAAGTTGTGTAAATGTTGGCTCTGCAGGTTAGGAGTTACGGCGATGGAACTTAAAATATGAGGTGTTAATATTTATAAGCGAACGAGTGTTAATATTTTTACCTAACGGGCTGTACCTACCTCTAATATTCCAACTTAAAAAAATACAACAATTTATCTAATTTTGATATGTGTTTGATATCTGCTCTATAGCTTGCATCAATATAACCTTCAAGAAAAGAGCGTACTTCCATCTTAAAGGCCGGCAACGCACTTTCAACGCATCTGGTGTTGCATGTCCATGGGAAGCGGTAATTGCTTACCATCAGGTGATCCGTCTGCTCGTTTGCCTCCTATATCATAAAAAAAATAGACCACGAAGCGTATTCTGATTGTAATAACAGGTTATAAATTTGATCTGGATTTGTTATGGATATGATCTTTCAGCGACCTCAGCGTTGCTGCGTTTCTTACTGATTAAATTAAGAAATGTGAATTATACAGTAGCCTAAAAATGAATATGAATAATGAAATAAAATTGAGGGTGCTAACATTCATTGCAGTAAAAACACCGAGTTAAAATAAAAATAGTAAAATAAAATAATGGACGGTACGGTATTATATTGCTGAAGCAAAGCAATCTTTTTTTTTAATTAAATGGAGTTCTGCAAAAATATCGCCTGATTCATTAAATTACTTAAAATTCAAGGGCTTCCTCTCAAAAACTGATTGTTTTTTATCTTAATGCGTATTCAGATTGTAACAAAAGGATCTGAATTTGATTTGGATTTGTTATGGATATGATCTGACAGTGTAAACAGTGACGTTTCTGGTTGAAGAACGAAGACGACTCAAGAATACGCAATCGAAGTAACAAGTAAGGAGAAGCCAGAGCTGTTAGTATCCTGAGCAAAACCTGAACAATCTTTGTTCAGACCAAACTCGGGGCCACAGACAAGATATCCTCAAGACTGAGCATAGTAGCGCTACCCCCTCTGCCACAAATATACGGTAGTTTTACTCCATTTTCGAGTCAAAGTGTCTTTGTATGACGCCCGTGTCTTTGAACGGACCAATCACGGCACGGGACTCGCTCACCTCGTCCCCCGCACCCCAGTATTTTTGGCAGCATCGGTTTTATGAAATATTTAATTGCTCTAAACTCCGTCTAGAGTGACGTAGCAAAATATTTTATCGACAATTAAATATATCGATGTTATTACTGTCAACATCTAAATGTTCTACAAAGTAAATATATTTATACAAAATCGCTTTGCCGCGGATGTGAGCCTTTAAGAATCCGCATCCGCATCCGCATCCGCGGATGTCAAAAAATCGGCATCCGCAACATCCCTGGTTCAGACACATTTAAGTATAGTAGAGTAAGATATACATATGTAGACCTGGTGCATTGGTTGTTGCACCTGAAGAGTTTATTTGGGTTTATGATATTGTTTTTACAATTTAATGTTTAATAAATCGTCATAAATATTATTTTATATACAGTGTGTAAATCCAATCATCATCTTCCTCGCGTTGTCCCGGCATTTTACCACGGCCCATGGCAGCCTGGGGTCCGCTTGGCAACTAATCCCAGGAATTGGCGTAGACAGTAGTTTTTACGAAAGCGACTGCCATCTGACCTTCCAACCCAGAGGGTAACCTAGGCCTTATTGGGATTAGTCCGGTTTCCTCACGATGTTTTCCTTCACCGAAAAGCGACTGGTAAATATCAAATGATACTTCGTACATAAGTTCCGAAAAACTCATTGGTACGAGCCGGGGATTGAACCCGCGACCTCCGGATTGCAAGTCGCACGCTCTTACTGGTAGGCCACCAGCGCTTATAGTGTGTAAATCCAATACGGGCGATAAATTAAACCAGATATAGAATTTATCCGTTTTATCATTACTTAAGTTGACAATTACTTTTAAAAGCTCGTATCTCGCAAGGTGTGTTGCTTTATATTGCGGGCCGAATAATTTTGCTTAGTCTACACAGACTAAGCTAGGCTTATCTACACAGATATACATATGTAGGTAGTATGTGTATGTATACTAAATACTTACCGGTACTTACGTTCGTCGTTCATAGTGCAGGTGAGTCTGGAATTTCTGAGGCGTCCGTAGCATGTATCATACTAATGTGCTGTACATCTAAATACTCGTATTTAGCAAGGTCAAGTTAAGTCCTAGGCAGGATACTTTCGAATATTATTTTTAATCTCAGGGGACCTATTTTTGAATTTCGATCGCTCGATTTCGTCACTCGAAAATCGGAGGAAAACGGTGAAATGCTGATTTTTGAAATACGAGCGATAGAAATTAGGAATCTAGTGGTATTGACCACTCGTTTTCAATTCCATTAGTAGAATTTACATGCCTAGTAGTGGAGATATTAGTGAACGAAATACACGAAATCGAGCGGTCGAATTTCAAAAATCGGCCCCCAGGGCGTTCGTCCTATATCAATATAGTAGTGCAAATAGTGCAATTAATGCGTACTTACCTTTATATCAAGTTGTTTTTATTAATCTGAATGTGCCACTTTGCAGGTCTCAATTTAGTTGAGATCCTTTTTTTATATATGCCTAGAGGTAGATTTATTTATTACAGAACATATGCTTGCAGTAGGAACAAATAACCGTCAGTGATTTCTCGAAGACGGATGTAAATATGTTTTCTCTCAGATAACGATATGTAGTGGAATGGAACTGCTACTGAAGACCTTAAATTAATGGTATAAGTACTTTTTCGTTAAAAGTTATAAATACTATACTTATTCCTCCTTTTGGGACAGACAGAATGATTCTTTCTGCTTATGTTTCACTGACAAGCGATTGAATCTCTTACCAAACTAATTATGTATTATGTATGTACACTGTACATAGCTCTGCCCAATATTGTTTAATAATAGTCCACAGAATCATTTAAAATAAACGCCAGGCACTCAAATTACCAACTTAGGTACTAGTTGAACTCTAACTATACTTACCTCTTTTATCAAATGTTTGTTCCATGTTAAGTTACCCTCCTGCGCTTGAAAATTCATTCTAATACGAGGAAAATTCTCCCTATGAGTACTTGAGCTGAGCCAGTATATAAACTACACTCGTATTATTCTCGTATGATTTTGCATTATTATGAAGTCCTAAACAGTTATTTGAAGGATAGTAAAATAAAACTCCGTCGTCTGATAAACTAACTTTGAGTTTATTTTTACCATTTACACTTGACAATGTATTCGTTATCTGTTGTGGCTACGGCGGTCGTAGCGCGTAGCGCGTAGAGGCTACGCGCAGCCATGCGGTACAAGAAACTAAAGGCTACGAAATTAGCTAAAACAATATTTCTCGGAGAAGTGACAAACATTTGCTACCAAATCACACCAATCAACAAATTAAGAACAAATTGACATTTCGAAGCATCAATAAAATATTACAATTTGAAAATTTATTTCATTTGGAGCAGTATAACATTTTTCGTTAGATTAAAATAGTAGGAACGGTATATTTCACTAGTAAAGAATTTTTAAAATAAGTTCTCGTTTACACAGTATTAGGAACTATGATAGACACAAGTGCTACCTTTTTACGATCGTAAACTTATTCGTAACCAACATTACCTATAGGATTAGGACAGTCTACACACTTTCATGTTTATAGAATAACAAAAAATATAATATCAAGGTACACTGAGATTACATTTATACAAATGATAAAACAAAGAGAAGTATCCTATACAAATAAACAAATAACATGGCCGTGGGCACTCTGCAGCAGATACAACAGACTAATCCGAATTAATCTTAAATATTAAAATTTGTATTCGGAAAGTATAGTGAAACTCTAGATGCGATAATATTGAAATATACATAGGAACCATGATTCATTCCGCGGGCTGACGTCCGCGGAGACACAATCGCACTACCGACTTGTCCGCCTACGCTAACTCAAACTTACATACTTCCGATTACAAAACCGATCCAAATAAAACTCCTAGGGAACCTAGAGCGGCCCGGCGCGGCGCGGCGCAGCGCGGCGCAGCGCGGTGCGCGGGCGAACACAACTTCAACAACTACCGCGCGAGCAGTCGCTCGTAATACTTAGTCTTAACTCATGTACTCAACGCACCAAATAAAATAATATGTTGTAGTAACGCGCGCCTTCGCGTCAACTCGCGGGCGCGTCGCCTCCGCCTCCGATAACACTCCATGGTGCTGTTGTCGCTCTCCAAAATAATTGCAGCCGTTTAACACTTTTAAATAGTTGTCAAAAGTTTTAATTTGCATAATTGTCGCTGAGACGAATTTTAATAAATGCGAGTCGTACTGCTCAAGGACTAAGTATAAATAGTAGCACTTTCCCATATTACCAAAGATTTCGTCTGCATTACATAGTTGCTGGGGGCTCTCTTCGCTATAATTTCCTCAATATTGAGTGTAGAATACAATTTTCAGTTAAAACGTTCCAGTAGCGAACAGAGCGAGGAGCAGATCGGAAGCGGAGGCGACGCGCGCGCAGTCATTGCACACATACCTATAGGATAACAAGGACCTCCGGTAACCGGAGGAATAAAACATTGCACTTTACTAAAAAACAAATCAATGTTGTAGTAGGATTCACTCGTAGATAAAATATTGTAGTAAACTCCACTAGATAAAATGTAAATATGTAAAATATTTCAAATAACTTGATCTGTGCCATCGAAAATATAAGGGACTCCACGCACACGGTAAAGTGATGAATGTACATGCGAGAGGGCCGCGTCGCCGGCGCCGCGCCGCATGTACCTCCATGCCCTTGGACTCACTTACGCCACTACTAATAATCATTACTATATCAATAAAAATTCAAGAATCACACTTAGTTCCAAAATAAACTCACTTGTTTGCGAGGTAGGCTGAGCGCTGGCGCGCAGCCCGAGTTTCGAGTTCGTTCGTTTTGGAAAAGTTTGCTACGATAATAATTATAATTAACCGTTACCAATAAGCCTACGCGGTGTCGCGGCCCGCGGGCGGCTCGGGCGCGGCCGTGGCCTGGCCTGTACAGACATCACTTTCATCGAAAGGTAACGCGCGGCGAGCCCGCGTACAGGCGCGCCCGGCTAGCTGGGACCGCGCGGGGCCGCCACCGCTCTACTGCTTAACATACGTACCTAACTTCGCTTCGTTTTAAAAAATCATATACGTATATATCACTATATATATCTTCATACATTTACGATGCGTCAGGAACTTCTTACGAGAACGTATCTATGCCTAAAATTAGAACGATTATATGTATGTATTACATAGCTTTAAACAATAATTAAATCGTAATTATCAATATCGATAATATTATATGCCATAAAGATAGGAACTTGCTTTCCTGGGAGTTGATGTTAAAGAAGAGAAGGCGCCGACGCGGCCGCGGTCGCGTGCTGTCACGATAAACGTATATAATAAAACCTGTCTAACGTATGATATGAGTGCGCACGCGATACGCGGCCGCGCGGCGCTCGCCGCGGCCGCCTCCCAGTGTGCGGCGCGCGGCGTCGGCGCCGTCGACCCGCCGACTAAACGCCGGCCGTCGGCCCTAAATTCTAGAACGACTAGATTCTAAAACGGGACGACGGTCGGCTCGTTATTAACCTAATTCTTAAACTAAAAGCTTTAAATGTTTCATTAGGAAAGTGCCGCTTCTGCGGCTACATTCATCAACGAAAAAAAGCGTTAAGATCTAATAGTGAACTGCTGCGTTGTCGGACAACGGAGAGAGCGAGGGGCTCTAGGATAGTAACTATACATTTCGTCAGATTAGGATTAGTGTCCGGCGCTGGCGAGGGGTAGTTCGCCGGGCGGGGGAAAGCGGGGACTAGGTGCGCAGAAGTTGGCGTTGGAATCCTTCGGAGATGAGGCGTCCTGCGCGGCGCGCGCAGCCAACAGAGTGATTTGGTTTACCACGTCCTCCATCTCGTGCGTCAGAGGTTCGGCGGGAGGGGGCGGAGGTGGCGCTGCGTTCCTTAAATGCGCTTCTGTCTCCGCGTGTCGACGGAAGTCTACCCCTGTGCGAAAGCGCTCCCCTGGGCAGGCGCGGCACTCAAGCGCGGGCTGGACGACTCTGATAACACCTCGCGCATTCTCTCGGCCCGCGTAGCACGACCGGGCTTGATGCGCTTGCAGTGGCCCGGGCGAGGGAAATGCTACTTTGCAGTGCTTGCACACGTAGCAGAGATCGAAGTCGAGCTCGCGAGCGCCGGCAGGTGGCTCGGGCGCGGGCGGTGGCAGGCGCAAGGTCGACGCTCCAGGGTCGGAGGCGATGTGGCGGATCTGCTCGAGCGTAGTGGCCGGCAGCTGAAGCACGCTGGCGCCGTTGCCCGTCTCCACGATCAGACCCTGCGGCTGTGGCTGAGGTTGCGGGGTGCTAGGGTTGCCACCTGTAACAGAAGAAACCTTACATTAGTCTCCTTGTTCTTTGGTTATTTACTAAATATATAAGGTAGGTATGTAAGATAAAGTATCAATAAAATTGCTATTCAGTTAAGACAAAATGGGAAATTGCATCTTAAAATAAAATATGTGCTACTTTGACACAGTGTAAATAGCTCGCAGTACGGCTATAAATAAATCAGCTGTCTATAGGGTTAAGTATCGACACGTGTAACGCCTTCTCGCGAGCTCTCAGACGCGGCTGCAAAGGGGTTAAGCCTCTTACAGTGAGGGTCATCGTCGCTACAAATGCCTTTACAAATTGTACGTTTACGAACCCTGTAAATTGACTTATGTACCACCAACAAATGTTTGTTTTAAGAAAACTAATAGTAATGTGTAGACTATTTAAACTAAACAGTGCAATTTAAACTAGTTCCGAACAATACTCGCACCAGCTGTCATAGATATAAACCGAACCAAAAAGACACTATCACCACCCAATTTGGGCTCTCCATTGTTCCAGGATCAAGAAAGTCGCTCGCGCAGGTTATTTTACATGCGTGATGCGTTTCTAACGAGCCCCGCGCTGTAATTGATTCGGACGCTGCTTTATGCGGGCTATATTCGCGAATGCATAATACATAGCAGCCTCAAAGTAAGGGCCATGCCACAAGAGCGATTGTGCACCGATACAGATACTTGCTCCAGTTTCCCTCCTATTTTCTCTGGTTAAAAGGTACCAGGCCTTATATCGCTAGTGCGAACTGTATAATGAAGCAGCTAGATGAAATTTATTTTAAAAGATTCAGGGCCCCACGGATACATATTAACTTTTTGGAATGGACACCTTTGAAGTAACCGAAGAATGGATTTAAAATATTGACACTAATAATGTTCATAGTTAAGTAAATATTTAAAATTTTCGCTATCTATAGTGCCGCTGCATAAGAAACGCAATGAAGGAAAATATAACGTTTATTTTCATATTATGTTGGGATGTACAGTCAGCTGCAGAGATAACTGACTCCCTGTATATAAATTTGTTTGCAGGGGGATCAACTATCTCTGCAGCTGACTGTCCCTTGTATACACTTGATATGTATATCATAATTGTTAAAATTTTGTACAAGCTTGCAAAGAAGTCGTAAATATCACCAGAAAGCTGGACTTTATAACCGAGCTTTATACGATCATAGCTTGAACTGCCTCTACAGACTCCTAAGTTATACTTATCTCTGCACCGACGCGATCCCGGCCTAATCTCATGCGGGAATCTGCTTGAATAATGTCGTGCGAAACGGAGCATAGCTTTCAATCAGGCTGTTAACAATCGCTCGCTCCGATTGGTGGATCGTGGGCTTGGTAATGAGACCAGCAGCGGGCGTTGCTCATACGCATGTCATGGATATACATGCTAATGATCGCCGTAAATGGCCAAATGTTCCACCACGTTAATAGGGTTGACATATGGCTGTCTGGCTGAGCTAGAAATTCAACATAATAAATAAACCATATTAATTCACACAGAAAGACAAGCCTTTAGATGCTCTAGTCTTTTTGATTAATCTAATTTGATTAAGGATATTTGCTTCCAACAAACGCATTCACTTATCCTATCTGCATGATTGTATAATTGAAACCTATAAACGAGGTATTTACGGAGCACAAAGCCGGCTGCCACAACACGCCGCGGCCCTGACGTTAATTCGCAACCCTTTCTGCCAATTAGTTACAAAATAGCCACACTATTGTGATACTAAAACGACCACACATCGCATCCAAGAAACGTAAACCAAACTTCAAGATTGAACTTTACTCGGTTGGTTTTAGAGTTTGTTTTGAGTTGTTAGGAAAGCGCATGGAATGGTCAGTTTCTTTGGTAGCCAGGTTTAAGTCAAAGGGCTTCTTAATCCGGGCTTGTAGGTCGTTACGCGTTATTATAACGCGCTGGCGACGGCGTTTCTCTGCTCATTTACATCTCATTAGGGAAGCTATTATTGGACTAGAGAACGCATTGTTCACGTTCAGGGCTTCTACTGACTTCAGAGCTGTAGGCTATAATCAATTATACATTTTAATTAGCTTTTATAAAGTCTAGGTACCTATTTTCTTCTGCATTTGGATAATGTGTAGGTATTAAATGGTAAATAAACATTTACTTCGACGCTGATTAAAGGTATCAACTATCTAAAGGGCAGTTCGAAGTGATACTAGTCAGTCCGGCGTGATGGATCGCAATTAGACTGGGCAAAATAAGAGGCTGAGCGACATCTAAAGGACAGAGATTTGAAGCGATTAGGTAGAAATGTTTTCCTCAGTAAACATAGATTCACTTGAAATTTTATTTTCTGGTTTCTTTGCACGAAATTGATAAATTCCAACACTTTGCTGATGGAATACGAATTTAAAACGAGTTTTGCAGACATTATTTATAATTATTAGAATACTCCGCATTTGATTACCTCTCTCTATGTTAAGTATTGGGATACGTATGGTTTTGAACTAGTTACCATGTATTTCTATCATCAAATCGATCTTAGCATCGAACAGCGTATTCCGTAAACGTAGCGGAGTGGACAGCGAGTGACAGCGCATCACTGTCGCCCGCCCATCGGCCGAGCAATTAGGCTAACGGAGCTTCGACTCAGAGCGAATGTTATTGGAATAAGGCCAGCGTTAACCTTAGCCATATCTGATGGTCATTTGGATAATTCTGAATACATGGTAGGGTTTTTATTCAAAGTAATAACAAAACAAAATATTGCGGGCCAAACCTTAACATTTATTGATGTTGCGGGGCCCGCAAGCCGTAGTTTGAAGGCCTCTTGAGGTATCAAATATACTGGAGCTTTAAACTTTCGACTTGTTGTAGTCATTGGAACGGTGAATCGAGATTTGTGGGACCATAATAACACATGTGTTATAACTTTCAAGTGGTTTGTAGACGAAATAATACCTAACCAATTTTTCAATTTGTAGTGTGTACATAGAGGTATTTATAGCGAATACGTGCTCTTTATAGGCATCCTTAACATGGATGGATTGATTTTGTTGCTGTGTTAACTTAGTTGTGACATTAAAGGTGACAGTTCATTTCCAACCGCAGCTGCACTACTGTTCATTTTACTATGGAAATTGACAGTAACAGCGACGCGTTCAGTACCAGTAGTGCAGCTGCGGTCAGAAATGGAATGTTACCCTTAGTCATCCTAAGGAGGCAACATGTATGGGACTCATATCAGTCATCTTTGAATTACATAATAGGTACCTACTTATACTATCTAATAGTAGTTTATGCAACAGTGATATAATAAGGGTTCTTAAAATTCAAGGGTCGAAGTTACAAAACGAGACTGTAGGGATGGGCGTTGAGACAAACAACTAGGTTCGAGTATAAACGTATAATGAATTAAATAACACTTACAAGGCCTTAAATACTATAGTACCTATGCGCATGTATGTGTGTGGGTATGGTGTAATATACACACTACACCTCCCCCCTTGAAGAAAAAAAAATAATTAAAATCTAAAAGTTAATCTATTTTTTTTTAGTATACAGTGGGCCACTCAGATAAGCTTAAAAAATATAAACTGCATTACAAAATAAGAGATTACATATATGTAAACACATTTATTACGCTATTACGAGTATAGCAGAAGTTAAAGTCAAATTATAAAGAAAATTGGAAATTGGACTTAAATGTAGCAACAATGTGCTAAGTTTAATGTTTGTTTACACAAAAAATACAATTTACATTAACCTTAAAGATTATGTAAAAAAAAATATAATAAAATATTTTTGCATAAGAAACATTTTAGTTAGTTAGTATTTTACATAAGTAACTAACCTGATAAAAATACACTTAAAATGTAACATTAAAATAATTTTATTTATATATGAAACAATGCAAGTAGCTATATAATTATCAAAGTGAAAGTAAAAAAAAATATGTTTTAAGATACACATGTAAAGAAAACTACAAATAATATATGTTAACATTAATCAATAAAAAAAATCGTTTCTTTTTAGGCACCTAGTTTTTTTTCTTTGCAAAAAAAAAATGTCTTTATCCGTGATAAAAATTGTTACTTACCTACTTTATGCATATTCATTTTATTTTTCTGACGTCAGTTAATCATTATAATTATAGAAGACTCATTTCAATAGTGCCTCTTAAGCGGGCATTACATACTTGTGACATGGGTACACAACGCATTTTTCGTGGTCGGCCGACCTTGTAATAAAATTTATTTATTTATTGCTCAAGACACAAGGTATTTTTTTTTAAGCGCGCAAACATACTTTATATTTATTCATTCAGGCAGTTCTTTTAACACATCCTTACATTATATCCTTCCATGTGTCCAAGGAGTCTCCACGATTGATGCTCGATCGAATCATGGTCAGACCTCCAAGGATTCCCTACCTGCCTTGTGTCTTGGTGTACCCATGCTAACCTAATCGCTCAAGGCCGCCTCTCGGGCCACCGAAGATGCGATTGGCATTTTTTTCAATTATTATCATTCATAATTTCCCAATCTTTACAACAAAAAAAAAACCATTCAAAATCGCAGACAAAATACTCATTCATTGAAAACTTTAACATATATAAAAATTTCAACAACTCTTAGTTGATCAGGCTAATCGTCCTTTGAAAAGCTTACATATATATCAGTTTTCCCAACAACAAATGCTTAATCGCCATCCAAAAATCTAACAAATTCCATCATACCATTTATAACTCTAAAACCAAACCATTTACGTATTTATTTTACCTCTACACTACAAACACACACAATACACATACAATAACAAAACATTTAACGAAACATCTACCCTTATAATCCATCATTGAAACAAACCATAACATTCTTTTACCAACAAAACTATATCTTTTCATAAATTCCTATATTATCACGATACAGTACCATCCCCATATATTCTACTCATTATTATAACGAAGCCACTTCGTAACTTTGTATTAATATGTCACATCCGTATTAAAATGTCAAGTCCGATACACATTATGATTCATAATAATAAATGTCTTAAAACCCAAATAAAATTATCCTAAATTGTATACAATGTTAGTTTAGTATAATATGTATATGGTTAATAGTAGGCACATATTGCGTCGCATTCTTAAATTTTAAAATATAAGTGTGCTAAGTGTTAAGTACTCTTTCTACTCTTTAACTTCAATATTACAACAAAAAAAATATTTGATTCAAAACAGTGCACGACGACTATGAAATTTGAGATGTAATAACAGAAGCTACATACCAATTCCTTATATGTGAACACGCGCCGCGGATGGCGCGCCTCATTTGTAGGCTATGACAAATATTGTATCTAAGTGTAGAAAAGTTCTATTGTTAAGTTAAACAGATGAAATAAAAACACGAAATATTAAAATGAGATTAAATTACCTATACATTCAATTTACTTGGAGCTAGGAAACGTTATGAATATGTGCCATTCCTTTAACCATATTGTTATTTCGTCATCAAGCATACATATTTAATAAAAAAAAATAACACACATCACCAAAAACTAGGGAAATTATTATTGAGAAACTATATAAAAACACTGTTAAAAAATCCAAGATAGCAATTGCTAATATTACAACCAACGAAAAAGAAATTTAAAATAACTGTTGAATATAACACGACGTTTCCCCGAAAAAAAAAAAGAATGTCATCAACATCAACCAAGTCAACTGCTTATAACATAACCTAAAATAGTCATACTGCTCCTGGCTTTCCCCAAATCTCTCAATTCCATTTCCGTTGTGGCGGGACCGTGACAAAATCACACGCCATTCTCCTCGACTCCATCTCCAGCAAGGTCACGTCTGGGTCCCGGGACGCGAACAAGCTCCCTGCTGCAACTTCCAGCTTCACAGACTTTTATTTAAAAAAATATAATTTGTTTTATTTTAGTCCATTTCCACTTCTGATTTTTCGCCACTTGTCCAATTTTAAATATTAATATATGTATTTTAACACTTATACTATTTAGTTACGCCCACATTACACATAATGTTTATTTGTCGTAAAACACCAAACCAAAGTTCTATTAGTCTTTCAACCTTACACTTTCACTTTTTCTTGTATTAGTCCTTTTATTATATTACATTTTTTTTTTATTAACTTCCCCTTTTCATTCAAATGGTCCAATATTTTTCACCAAGGACAACGGCCATTATTTCTGGCTGGCGCAGCGCACCGCCAGTGCAGCACGAGGCCGCACTGGCAGGATCGCCGTGTAGGGATGGGCGTTGAGACAAACAACTAGGTTCGAGTATAAACGTATAATGAATTAAATAACACTTACAAGGCCTTAAATACTATAGTACCTATGCGCATGTATGTGTGTGGGTATGGTGTAATATACACACTACAAGACGTAGTCGAGTTTTGTAAAAAAAGACCCGAGAATTTTAAGAACCAATTATGAGCTGTTGCATACATTACTTTTTCTATGACAGCTGCAGCAAAAAAAAAAAAAAAAAAAAAAAAAAAAAAAAAAAAAAAAAAAAAAAAAAAAAAAAAAGTTATTATTAAAAAAAAAAGAGTTATTATTAAAAAAAAGAGTTATTATTTAAAAAAAAAGAGTTATTATTTAAAAAAAATTGAGTTATTATTTAAAAAAAAAAAAGAGTTATTATTGTAAATGAAAACATACCTCTTTCAATCAAGATGATCGGAACTTGTAACTTTAAAAAAAATAAAGCAGTTGTATTATACTCATAAGATGACTGCTAGCAGTCATCTTATGAGCCTATAGACAAAGCATTCAAATGACATTGCTTTAGATATCACTGTCAGTCATTTAATTGACACATATAAGTGCTGGAGTAGAAAAAGTAGATAATAATTCACAACATAGTTTCAAAGAATCTGTTTTGATGAATACACATAATTGCAAGTATCTGTCTCCCTGTCTCGTCTCTACATAGACGAGTGCAACGGCATGGCAATATATGCGTATTTACTTTGATGAAATTTCAATATGAACTTCTTCGATTCAAATTGAAACTAAATCTTAGGTCAACGATCTTGTCATTGTACACTATGCACATTTATAAAATCGTTCCAGCGCTATTAGGGTAACATTCCATTTCTGACCGCAGCTGCACTACTGGTACTGAACGCGTCGCTATTACTGTCAATTTCCATAGTAAAATGAACAGTAGTGCAGCTGCGGTTGGAAATGGACTGTCACTTTAAGGGTAACATTCCATTTCTGACCGCAGCTGCACTACTGGTACTGAACGCGTCGCTGTTACTGTCAATGTTCATAGTAAAATGAACAGTAGTGCAGCTGCGGTTGGAAATGGACTGTCACCTTTAGAGTAAAAACAAAGTTCATGGTGGAAAGATACGTATTAGGTAGGAACATTATACCGGGTGTGGCCTGTAATACGAGCAAAAAAGTTAACTGTAGGCTGTACTCCTCACACTGACCAACATTTGTCCTTGAATATAGGTAGGTAAGTACGTAATGAAACGAATGAATTATTACATACCTATTTCGTTTCTACTTTTTTCATAATTCCCTAATAAACGCATTCTCAGACCTGCCGCGGTATTCGGAAAACAAGATCCGTTATAGAGAAGAGAACGATACGATATACAGTATTAGATACCAACTAGTTTAGATTTCAACTAGATATCTTTTGCAGCTCAATTCGGGCAATTAATGTCACTTTTACGTTAAATTATCGTTTTAAGATCGTATCAAAATCGTTTTGAGATCTAAAAATACAGAACGAGACGTTTTAGACATTGTGAAAATCGTATCTCCAGAATCGCGGAAATGTCAAATTTGACAGGTTAGATCTTAAAAATATCGTTGTCGTATCTTGATGATGTCTATAATAGATATCTAGTTCAAAATCCAAAATATGTGTATTGTCTGTGTGATTACGAATAAAAAACTATTCCACTGTATTCTATTCATGTAAGCCTTGCCAGGGCGCCTTAACACGAAGCCCTAGGTGTTGGCGCTTTGTGCCGCCACTAGAGTAAGTAGGTAGTAAAGTACTCGAATCCGCTTTGTCCGCTTTTACTTACCGCAGTAATCGAATTAACTCACGATGTTATGTGCTTATTACACGAAAGATGCGTGTTTCCGTTTGAAATATACCACGGTATTCGGAAAACAAGATCCGTTCAAGAGAAGATAACGATACAATATGTACCAGATACCTGATAGTTTAATAGCAGATAGCTCAATTCGGGCAACTAATGTCACTTTTACGTTAAATTATTGTAGTAAGTTCGTTTTAAAATCGTTTTGAGATATACTTAACGAGACGTTTTAGACATTGTGGAAATCGTTCAAGAGTATCTCCAGAATCGCCGAAATGTCAAATTTGACAGGCTAGATCTTAAAAATATCGTTGTCGTATCTTGGTGATGTCTAATAGATATCTAGTTCAAAATCCGAATCGGGCCCATAGTTTAAAATGTAGGTTTATTTGATAGATACAGTTGCTAAATTATCCTAGCTTCTGTAGATAGTATGATTCTCATAAGAACATCTGTTAAACAAGTGAAGGTGATATTCGGATAGCAACTGCAGCTGCATTCAAGTTATGATATTACTGCTGCGGCTTTACCGATCATATGATCATATCGTTAATAATTTTAATTGCATTTCAAATTGTTTTGTGAAGTCGGTTTTTTCTGTTAAAGATTACATAGATATTAAATAAATCCATATCCTTGAACCGGATAGAATTAGGTTGTAACAAAAACAATCGGCGAGCGTTACTACAGCCGAGCAAACGATGTGTCACGCTATCTAAAGCGATAATCGCCACTGGCCGGTTGCAGAGGGACGGTCACCATCAATCAGCGGGTGGCCGGGACACTTTGAAGTTGTTCAAAAACGTTTGTGCTATTGAATCAGCATGTACCTATATCCAATTGCTGTATCTCTATAGAAATTCGCGTAGATTATGTTGGTAGGCTGACTTGTGAAGTTTGTTTGGTTAACGTGAATCTTATGTTAGGTGCAAATAATAATCTGCATAGCAGAGCGCGCACATAGCAAAGTACAAAGAGAAACCAAGGTGTTATAAAATTATGTTAATCAAAAAGTTATAAGACCGAATAAAAATCCGATAACTTCCTTCTTTCTCATGCAATAAAAATAAGTTAGTGCAGATTGCGGCGTATAACGTTAAAATGCAAATTTCACTCCCGCGGCAATCCTAACGGCCATTAAGCAATGATTTCATCGAATTTTCTATCCATCATATTAATGCTCGAGTGGCTGGAGTATTATCCCACTACCCTGGCTGCTCGGGAAATCTCACCGCGTTCAAATATTTAATTACTTTAAGACCTGATCGTTTATAAATTCTGGCGAGAGTGCTATCATAAAACGCGCTAATGCCTTATAATTAAAATATTCTCAGCAAGCCGTGGCGTAATGGCACCTCCGGCGGCCGTCTCCTCCGTCGAAAAAAACGCATAAAAAATTACATTCACCCCAGAGGACTCACCCCTTGTGTCGGGAAAATCGATTAAAAAGAGGAGTCGCGGGGCGAAGTGGCTCGGGCGCGGGGAGGGAGTTTAATATGTACGAAAAAATGCACGACGCCGCGGGAGCGAGGGAGAGACCCAAGGAGCGACTCGAGTTGCCTTCAATTTTTATAATTACGTTCATACGTGAGCGCGGCTACTGCGCCGCCACCGAGTGCCGCCCGCCTCCACTCTCAGATTACTTATTTAGAATAGTTTCCCTCCCGACACCGTCCTCTCTCACTAGCACTTTTTAATTTTTAAATAGCTTCTGAAATTACTTTAACTTTAAAATGAACTAAAAGCATTGCAAAAAATAAACGCCCGGTGAAAGCATTCCTCAACTCTATACTCTCTCTTCGGAAACATCGTTTAAAAGATCCCGTGGACGTTATGAGAATAAAAGTATTAATGACAACACTTTGGAAGTACCTAAGTCGTATTATAACTTTTCCGTTTCCGCGACAAAATCAATTTCCATCACTGAAAGAGCTCCAAACTTTTCCACATACACAGCAATCAAGGAAAGAAGGGGGCAATAAGAACAGGATAACCAACTGGAGGACGTCATCTCAGGAGACGGTTTGCAAATGAGCGGGCCACGTACACTCGCGTGCCTACACACACATGCGCTAATCCTCGTCCACACACGTTACGTACAAGCGTACATTTTATAAATAGATATCGCTTTTTTTATCCGGGAACAAGAATACGTAGGGGGAACCCCCCGGAGGAGGGGGCCCTGCGGGGGACGTGTTGGATTTCAGATTGCTACGAACTGCAAAAATGAGGGATGAAAGAAATATAGCTTAAAACGCAGATATTTCCCGGCGTCTTAAGGCACTGGAGGGGGCGTGGGGGCCGCAGGGAGTGTGTGGAACAAAGTAGAGTGGCGATATTGAACCAAAATGAAATGGTAAACGAACCGTGCGCGTCCGATCTAATGCGAATTTATAATTTGGACATTGCCCCGGACGGCGCACTCTTTGAACTCCGCGAGGGTCGGTTACAGTTACGGAGGTGAATTTACAAAGAGTGCGGATGTGATTTATAAATAGGGGAGTAGATGCGTGTGCTGACCGTTCGTTTTCGTTAGTGGTTTTTTCCATTAGGCTTAAAAAATAATCAGGCGTGGAGTCAACCGTAAGAGTACCTACTTAGTGGCGGTAGCCGACTGTTTTTAAGGGCGCTGGTTTTAATCCGTAGGTCATGGTTTGATTCCATTCTTATGGACTTATAGAGCTTTGTTGTGGTATAACTAATGTACGAAATATCATAATTTGATATTTGCTATTATCTTTTAGTTGAAGTAAAACCCCGAACGTAAACAGACCTCCTTACTATACACCTAGTATTTATTTCATACGGAGTCTGGAATCATCAGCTATGTACTTACAATATGTGAGTTATAAAAATATATATCTTCATCCAATTTTAGGACGAGGGAGCCTCCGGCCCGAGCCGGGACTGCATAAAAATCCGAAGAAAAGCCGCAACTAATTTCTATCCTTTTATCCGAGCTTGTAATGAAAGTAATGAATTGTCTGAAAATAGGAAACTCGTCAGAAACCTAGTTCTTTGGGCGCTCAACATCTGCAGCTCAGAGTACAAGGAAATAGAATTTTTGGACAGCTCGATGTCGGGCTGTCAATGAAGCAGTCGTTTTGGCACAACGAGCGGTGTTTAGGCGTTTCCTCATTGCGCTAACACGAGTGTCCGCTGCCCTAATTGTCGTCGCGCCGTCTAATCGGGATATGCGCCACGCGATAATTGCGACAGATTACTTAAAGAGCAAGCGGCTTTTATACGAACAGAGGCGCCGAGACTCTGCAAAGTGCAAAAACTTCATGACAAAATAGGTAAATACATAGTTAATAATTTTATTTCATACTAGCATTATTATGCAAAGTGTGTTCATTGGCATATGTCTAAAATAAGTGAATTGATGACAACGAAGCGATCAAATCGCGAGCCCCTTAATCCTTCCTTCACTATTCAATCTGCACTATGTTTGTAGTGGTATTGGATATAAATAATGACTCGCGCAAAAAGTTGAATATAGGCATCGTGTTGGACCCAAAAGTCAGTCCATAATTGTTATTAGCGCCGTAGATTCTACTGTTAAAGATATTTCTTCCGCTAACAGATTAACGTCTGCCCGTAAGTGAGTTTCATAAATCTGGGATTACGGAGATCGCTGTGCTTTTCATTTCACTTTCACCTTTGTCTTGCTGAAAGATGAGGTTTAAACGAGGTTCAACAAAGGATTCTTTTGAAGCTTTTTACAGTACGCAAGACACCCCTTTTCTTTGGGTGAGTACATTGTGTTTTCCGAGCACAGATCGTTAAACCACCATCTTGAGGAAAGATGTGGCTTTCTTTAGACGACAAGTTTACTTATAAAGTCTACTAATCACCTGGAGTTAGGTTATATATAACTATATAATACATATGTTATTATCCAATAACATACAAATAGGATCCCACAGATCAGGCCATCTATACACCTACCGTACACCTAACCTGACGTATGACTAGAATTTGATAACCTACATTAAAGTAACAAAATAAAAAAAATCAAATTTTCCCTTTTACCTACTCGCTTTTTGTATCAAACCTTCGAGACCTCTCAGTTTACTGTCCTTAGTGATGATGATGATGATCCTTCCGGCCGATTTCGGCCATGGCGACCACTACGACTCCTAGTTTGCTCGGCGCTCGTGCGCCCGAAGATGGCTGACGTAGCCGATCTTCGAGGTGAACCCCCGCGCACACTGTCCTTAGTAAGTAATAGGTCTTCGTAAAGGTGTTTAGTGCGAAATGTCAGGTCTCTTCGACTACGTTCCCCAGATTGCGGACGAGTTAACTTTATTACCTCGTCGAGGACGATTGCAGTGTTAATCGTCGCTAATTGGTAATGAGCCCGTAGGAGGAGCGCGGGCGAGCTAAACGTCGCCTTAACTCACTCAATGGCATGTACTAGTGACACATAAATTAACTATTGTTACACTTTAAACATAGGTCAGGTAAACTTCTGTTACATCTCATAATAGGTAGTAAAAGTGGCAGGTGTAAAAATGATTTAGTCAGACACCTGTATCCAATAGCGCGTATAGTAATAGGAATTAGCGACTAGTCACATTGCTACGGGAACGGCCCGGATCCGACACTAAGAAGCAAGATTTCAAAAATGTCAATAGTTTTACTGCAGGCACGTGACTTGATCACTCCCGTTCGGAACAAAGTGCACCGTGTAAGTGGTAAAGTGAAAATTGCGTACGTGAACTGGAAGAAAAAATATTAAAAATTAATCAAGCCTCCGGGGGTGGAAGCGAGCACATGTGTCGACAAAAAACCGTCTCCCCGGTAGGAGCGGCACGTGCGAACAGCCGTTACGGCCGCTTCGCCGGCGAGTTAAAAGTTCCTTCGGACAAACAGAGGATTTGTCACAATTACGACTGGGCGGCGCGTCCCTACTTGATTAAAACCTAAATCACGTGACGTGTTTACAGCCGCGCCGGAGGTGTTTTCAATTTGCCCAGTCCTAGACTCGCCATTGGCGTTCCGGACACGTCCCGACGCACCTATCTGGGGGCCGACCGGCGTTTTGAATTTGTTGCGAATTAAATTATTGATGACCTAATCGGCCCGGCCGATCTCCTATTCCTCGGACGTGCTCGCCCACTGGGAACCAGCGCCGGCCTAAAAAGTCACGTCGCTTAATTATTTTAAATGTCGCGCCCGAAATCCGTTGACGATGACGACGCCTCGCTGTTTCGCCACGGTAGCGTTTCGCTCGTAAAAAAAGCTACGTGAAAAGAGGAGATTAACATTTGAATTAATCGGGAGATTAAGCATAATGAAAGAAAATCTCATTACGGCCCGCATAATGGCGGTGAGAAATATCGCCGGCGAACGGAAAGAAGGAGGCGTTATAAAAGAAAAGGCGAGCGCGAAGAAAATTAAAAGCTCGAACGAAATTAAAAAATGTGAAAAAGTGTAATCGACGCGGGACTACGATTAGGGGGAAATGCAAACACGGCGGGGCCTGGCGGCGCCACTGGAAAGTTCTCAATTAAAGAAGGCCACGGAAAGACTCGTTGTAATTAGATTCTTCCTCATCTCCTTAAATCACCGCCGCTGACACTTGGCTTGTTTAATTTGTAATCGAGACTTCTTAGCCTGGGTTCTTTTAATTTTAATTTTCTCATTTATAAGACATTTCTAGGTTGATTGAAATCAAATCTCCAACCTAAGTGTGTACCATTGCGCAAACAGATTATTTTCATTATCGGTTTTGTATAATATGGTCGATTTAACGACTATATTTAGGTATATGTGACTTTGAAGAGCCCCTAGACGAGAGACGTGACATTTCTCAGGGCGTGCGAAGCACCGTAGTCCTCGAGAAGATCGAGCGGTAACGACTTCCTCCTCCGTCAATCGCGTGTCCACTAATTAATCGGAACTCAGGTAATCGGGTAAAGGGTAATAGCTTCTCGTTGACTCAAATGTCCATTACACTCACTGATCGACACACTGATGTAACACGAGTACCTACGGACAAATGCCTAAAGTTGTGTTGTTCACAATATTTTCCAAATAGTGCTTTTAGAAAGCTCCGTCAAGATATTGACATATGAAAACAAATCCCAAATTGAATAATTTCTTTTTCTCTCTTGATATATTCACAAAAGGGATTTAGTTGACGCTTTAATTCATTAAATCAAAAAACGTTTATTTTCATATAAAAATTAATAACATCATAAATAGGTAGGTACGCAAAGCACAAAGTCATCCTCCCTAAAACAACCTCGTAATCGCAATTAGAAACAAAAATTAAAGCAATCAAAGCGCTCGACACCTCCGAGGGACTCCCCTCGCAAACAAGTACTCAAAGTGAACTCGGAATTAATCCCGGTGTCCGAGGCGGGTAATTAAACAGCCTTGTGATTACCGACTTGTAGGAAGTCGGGGCTCGGCTAAGCGGTCAGTCCGGACAATTAAGCTGGCTTAGTCAGGCTAGGAGACGTTCACGACACGACTTGTCAACGGGTCCATATTGGGTCGCATAATAATTGATTGTCATAATGTAATGTTACGCATAAAACTTATTTCGCATAATTGTTATTGTGCTGAAACTATTAACATTTCTGAAAAATTATAAAAGAAACCTAACCTAACCTAACCTACCCTGTTCTACACAACCTATTAAAAGGCGGTATCGTAATTTAGCGGTCTTCACATCACTACAATAACCTCTGCGACAGCACTATGACGTCTGTCATCTAGAGATCGGTTTTTGCGCGTGATCGGCGTCGCGTATTACCTAAGTCCAAAACTCTGATTATTATTGTGATTCCCTAATAAATATTGTTTAAAATGGTGCTCTGGTGTTTTTACCCTTACACTATGCAAAATATTTTCGAAAATACTTTCTCTTTCAGCTGGAGAAAAATTATGCGAAAAGAGTTTTATGCGTAACATTACATTATGACAATCAATTATTATGCGACGAGATACGACCCCCTTGTCAACATATTTTTCTTTCACGATATTAAATTTAATAGGTAACGTTCAGAAAATAACAATTGCAGGTGGATTTTATTTAGGATGCTTCTGGAAGCAAATCACAACAAGCATGTGTAATTAATACTCAAAGACTTTTGCATAGATTCAGGAGGTCTGATGTATAAATCGTGTCGGCGTCGTCTCGTGAAGCCTCTAGCGAGCCTTAAGCCCGCCCACGACGAGGCGATTAAGCAATTAACGCCGGAGGGCGGACACTCGCTCATTTAACTTTCCTTTGATTTTCCTCCACTCGGTTTTTGCGGTTTTCAGGAGGGGACAGACTTTGCTGTTAATGCGATTTAGGAGTTGTGAAGTTTGGGCGGTTTTGGAAATGTAAGATTTGCGCTAAGTTTAATTTAAAGGTTTTTTGGAAGATTGAGGGAGTCTATACCCAGGGAGGTAGGCAGTATAAATGTTTACAAGATTGCTTTGATTTTCCTGTGGTTTATGAGTGGATGTGAGCGCATGTTATAGTTAACCATAATTTCACTTAATTATCATTAATCTACCTGCATATATACTGCTGGATTAGCTGCAGCTATTAATAAGTAGGTAGATACATAATTGGTAAGATAATAATTATGCTTGCTAATAAAATTCAGTCTCAACAAAACAATTAAATAATTCACTTCCCAGAAACAAAGCAATTATCACCTCACAACCCTCAGCCCTAAACTCCGCAATTAAACAAACCTCAGAAGGGCAAGATCATTAATTAAACAACTAGAATCATCTCGCAAACAAATACACCCAACCCTTTTCTTATTAGCCGATGTTCGGTTTAATTCAATGAAGCCGCGAAAACTGGCAAACTGTGAAGGGTTGATTTGCATGTCGGAAGGGTTAACTGGAGGTTCGTTAGGGCAACAATTAGGAGGGTAGGAGGAAAACTCGTGGGAAAATTGCGGCAGGTCAGGGAAACTGCGGGGCTTAATTATCACTTTGTGAGCTTGCCGGTGGTGCTTTTGTTTTACAAAGTTGAACGTTGGGGTTTTAGCAGTTTGAATCGTAGTTTATGCACGAATATAAAGAAGGTAATTAATTTATATTGGGTTGGCAAGATTTGTTAATATAGCTGGTCAAGCGAATCTTGTCAGTAAAAAAAGGCGCGAAATTCAAATTTTCTATGGGACGATATCCCTTCACACCTACATTTTTCAAATTTACCGCCTTTTTCTACTGACAAGATCTGCTTGGCCATCTGTAGTTACAATATTCTATATTCGTATCAGTGAATAGTATAGGTACCTAATCGTTGATAAATCCAAAAATTTTTTTTTTAAACGGCAAATGTACAACATGCTAAGTACTACATCAACTTCATTAATTTTTAACGAGAACCAAGCGCTTGTTCCAACAAATACGATGTGTATTTATCTGTTACAAACACAAACTATAATTAGCGTGGAGAATTTTAAAAAGCTAAAAACGACAAAACTCTTGTTAGACAAATGAAGAAATATTTCAAAACACATCGAAGGCGTTCCTCATGCATTCATTATTCACTAATAAGTCGTTCCGAGCGGAGAAATTACAGCCTTACAATTATATTAGTATTAATGAGAACTTCCCACTTTGTTTTTTGTACGCCTTTTTCAAACAAACCCTCGCTTCTGACCCGAAGGAATAAAATTAAAACAGAAAAACACTGACTTTTAATAATTAAATACGAAACATGCTATCAAGCGGTAGAAACACATGGTTATTAAATTATAGAAGTGTCGGAAGAACACGAGGGTATTATACAAATTACACGATACACTGATGATAACATGTTTCAATTAAGAACAATTATGAGATACGAGTAATTGTCGGGTTTTTGTAAGCATTTCACGCTCTGTTTGGCTTGAAGAAGCGCGTGTGGGCACGCGAGCGCTTTTACAATTAATTTCCATAATTACACACATTCTTCTGTTGGTTTAATAGTTTATTTGCTAGCACTTGTCATTGGAACAATTAACTCGTATTAGTATAAAACACAGGTGTCTTACCTTTCTCACAATTAAATAGGTTTTATGCATTTTTTTCTAGAGCAAATATTCGTTTCCTAGCCAATAAGTTACCAATATGAAAGGTCATTTTAAAATTTGGGTAGTTAAGCTGCTTTTGTTGCACGCAAGTTTAATGGGCCGGCGTGGGTAGGGCGGCCTGCGTCCGTATAGATCGATGCAATTTTGATTGATTGCATTGCTTAGTGTAGTGTAACCAATCTTATTGAAAACTGCCATTGTATGCCATCGGAAAGACCGGAGCTGCGTTCGACGCGCCGCTTGTCAAATGGTTTAAATTGAAAAAAAAAAAATAGGGGACAACCCTAAAACGGAGAATGTGACATTTTATATTTTTGGGGAGTTATTATACTGAGTTGTAATTGAAGGTTTGATAGGCAATTTGTGGGCTTAGGGTATAACAATATCTACGGTCAGAAATATAACAAACTATGAAAAATTCTATTTTAATATTTATGTATATCTATGCAAGGTATTAACTCCCCATACTTCTCTATTCATACTATGATAATAAAGAATGATTACAAGTTATTAGGTATTACGTATAGTCACGCCTTTAGCTAATTTGGATACATTAAGAATTTAAACTTTGACATTGTCCAAATTGTCTTATGTATGGACAGTCCAAATCAGAACATCTGCACGATCGTAATGTAAACATTAGTGAAATAAATTAAAACCAATCAGTTATAAACCGGCACGTGATTGTTAATATGTAACACGTTTAGTACAGCGCTAAAACCAACCCTCTCTCTGTAGCAATAAAGTCCTCATTGAGTTAAACCTTCTCTCAGTGCAAGCGACGTTGACATATCAAATACAAACGTCGATTTCTTTTTCAATTTAAATCGATTAGGCAGTCTGTACCAAAAGGATTTAATATACGAGCCGATGTTTGGTCTCTGTTTGCGCAAGTGATTTTATTTGGCAATTATTTCTTTGTATTGACCTGTCTAATAAATTCGTTACAAAGGATATCAAAAACACCAATCAACTCTGGTAGATTTAGTTGTGGGTGGTATTTAAAATATATCTTACGTAAATGTATTTTTGATAAATGAAGACTAAGCTGTTTTTACCGGTGTATTTTCGATTTGACCTTTGCGGCCTAACGAAGTGTATTTTTTTCCGAATACAAAGGAATGTAAACATCCTCAGAGAAAACAACAATTAGAATAATGCCGATATCGGCGGATCGCCGCGAGCACCCTCAGTACCACCCCACCTCCCCATTATTTTATCTAATCAAAAAGTTTTAAAAGGAAAAATTATGCCGGCCTTTATTATGAGTCAACTTTCTTTCGGAGGGGAACAGAGGATATATTTTTAATAACGACGCTAAAGAAAGTCATCGCACGGAATAAGGAATTCCTTTCGCGGAAATGAGAGCCTTGTCGTAATCAGCGCGAAGTTAGTAAAGGCGCTTTGAATACTTTTTATTCAAATGCGATCAAATAAACAAGGATGTACAAGAAAGTGTAAAAGAAAAATGTTATTTTTAGACATTCACGTTTAAAATAAAAGTTTATTAAAACGTCATTGATAACAAAATCTATTACATTTTACCCTGAATTACGCAGGTATTACAGTCTTATCTTGTATAGCAGATAGACATATTAAGCCTAATAAGAAAATCAGCAACCAATTTACTTATTAGAAAATTAACAATAACCACTTTGATGGTTGATTATGTTATGATCGATAAAATAATACGTTCACGTTCAATTATTAATTCTCAATTTTCTAACATCAAAGCCTCGCAGCTAGTTTCTTTATAAATTAAGAAGGCGCAAGAAAAATACCCTAAAAAAGCGAGGGTGAGACCTCCCTCAATTTCTTTACTCAACGTTTTCAGTAAATATGGTTCGTTTATTAAAACTGGCTAACACGAAAATGAGCTCTGCTGGTTGAAATTTAAGAGTTATTTTTCTGCTGAACACGTTTGTGTGTTTGAATAATATTTTTGCGAGGCGGCATTATTATTGCACACCTTGTATGCGTAAATCAGGGCCCAGGGCGGTACATTGCTCAGACAAAAAGATGCAATTATATGCAAAGGGGAGAAGGATAATGAGGCACTTTTCTTCGGTTTCAAAGGTTGTTAAAGAAGTGAGTAGATCTGCATTATTTTTTTCTAATAAGACTATTTAGATACAAACTGCGTAGCATATCTAATAGAAAAACTAAGATTATCATTGTACCCCTGACCCCTGGTCTAAGCGATGTGTTGTCAGAGCCATTTAAAATGTTCAAGTATCCATTCCATGGTTTAAAAACTTAGTGACAAAGTAGTATTTCCCAGGCATTGTGCATTAGCGAGACGTTTAATTCGTCGACGTAGTGGTCGTGTGAGTTTGTTTGTTTACGACTTCCTCCACCGCGCCTAAGCCCGTAAAGAACGAGTGTAGGGCCCCACGCTGCGCTCTTTTACGTCCACAAAAACACATTTCCGTAATCACCTTATAAAGGGATTACTATAAATAAAAAGGAAAAAGGAAATTAACCGCGTTACACGAGGAAAAAATCCCGTCCCCTCGCAATATGTGGGCTCCCACTGATAAAACACTTTATGTACGTTTTTCGCGTAAATGAAACAATATGTTATTATGTATTCCTGACAGTTCTAACGATACTCCCGGTGAGGCGTAATCAACTTTATGACCATAAAAACTGAGCTCAAATTGGAATGAACATCGTTTATAAAATACACAAGTCAGGAATCATAAACATTTTTTATTTGTTAAAAATTCTTTACGGTTTCTTGTTTTTGAGGTAAGCGTTCTGGTTGTAATTATTGGGTAAATAAAATATATTATAAGGAGGGCCCCTTGCCTGTAAAAATACATAAAAATATGCAGCTACCCCTGTAGGTTTAGGTTTATGCCCGGCCGGGCGGCGTGAGTAGGGGATAAAAAAGAAAATGAGGAGTTATGTTTTCGGTAATAAAGGACGGACGAGAGAAATCGTTTAAGACGCCGCCAAATGAGATGGAACGAATATATTTGATTATTTTTATGGCGCGGAATGGCGATACGGCAGGTCTCGGACTTAATGTCTATTTGTTTTACTAGAATTTAATATTAAATATTGTTTATGGAACGGGTTTATGGGCACTTCTTAATTTTGAGTAAATATAGCTATACCTAGTAGTTATGGGCAAAGTATAAAGCTCAATAAATGTTTTTTTTTTCCAAGTATTTGTTTGACGTCACAATTGAAAAAGGACGGTCAGTGAGTAAAGAGTATGGTAATTAAAGTATTTTAGGTGTAAGCATAATAATTTGTCTAAGTCTCCTAAAATCTAAATGTTTGGCAGTAAAAACTTTCTATAGTACCTAAATATCTAACATTATGTATCAATGTAATTTCGAATACGTGCTAGTTTGTATTCCAATCAATAAATTAAAATTAATGTTTGTAGCTAATGACTGAAATCGAAGCTAGGAAACGTGTCGTTCCGATTTATTGCAGTCACAATTGAGAAGCTCGTTAGTTTTATGGCTTCTAAAAAACGGACATGAATCAATACATGGGACACAAAGCGTAATTTATTTGTCCGTCCGTAATACTCGGGCGCAGGAGAGAAATGGGTTCAACTAGGACTTTAGTAAATAAATTGTATTCGCAAAAAAAGTAAAGAAAGGACTAGGTAGGTATGTATGAAAATGATTTTTTTATTGACAGAATTTGGACGTGGCAAAAGAAGCATTTATGCTGCCAACATGCTACTGCATCTTTTTCACATAACTGTTTAGGTAGGTAAATGAACTTAAAGCTCCTTTTGCGGCGTCATGAGCTGGTACATTGTCCCTACTGACAATCGATGCAAAACTTCAAATACCTGAAGTCGCAATGCGTGTAAAAAATATACACATATTAATGGGGCTACATACCTCGCTCGCTTAAAACCTTTTTTTAACATGTGTATGATGATTAATATTGTTAATTTGTGGAAATTTTAGCTAATAGTCGTATTCTACTAGTCTTTCTCGTAAAATTGTTCATAAATAACATTTCTTGTGCATGCTCATTTTCGAATTACCTATGCAAAACTACAAATGCTTATCTTATTATGCGTGTCTGCATTGTGGGGTTAATAAGGTACCTACGTAAAGCATTACGATCATGAAAAGTGAAAAATGATGAAAATTTTAAAAGTTTTGCTTTACACACACTCGTATACAACATCCCTATGGAAAAACAGCGGCCGGCGACCCTCGCGACAGTTAATGAAGGGAGGGCAGCATGATATAATGCACTTTTTTATTGCGCACTCCTTACCCACAGCTAAAAAAACTAAATAATGTTATATCTTAACGTTTTGACAATAAGGTTTATAACACTAACCGTACACATTTTGACTATTAGCGTTTTTTCTGTATGTGTCTGAGAAGGGTTTGTATCAGAGGGTTAAGCTCCGCTTGATAAAAAATTTATGTCTAGGTTCGCGAGGATGAACTTAGGGGTCATTGGAGAGTTTTTGTAATAGTTTCTTGCAATC
This sequence comes from Cydia amplana, assembly GCF_948474715.1. Lineage (NCBI taxonomy): Eukaryota > Metazoa > Arthropoda > Insecta > Lepidoptera > Tortricidae > Cydia > Cydia amplana. The sequence goes on along the minus strand of NC_086079.1, from coordinate 11,473,862 downwards.
AAGCAAAGCAGGGTCCGGTCTGCAGTGATGAAATTATGATTTTTTAGCGTTCTAATAGAGTTTGGTTGCACGAAAAATACGGGTAAGTGGAAACTTTGAGCAAACAAGTTATCTTGATTCATTTGGAATCAACCGTCCCCTAGTCGTGTATACAATGAGATTCTCCTGATTATTTATTATTCTAATTTAATTCGGCTCCGAGCGTCTTCGTCGCCTGTGTTTTATCGTCAGGTAGTCTCAGTTTCTAAGAAAAAATATTTATATCTCTCTCTATTAGAAATCCCATTGTTCGCGCGAGGGCGCGTCAGCACGCGACAAAAGGAACATTAATTATAATATCCGATTAAAAAATGCCATTTAGCTACGCGTGAGATGTCCTTTGTTTGAGATGATTGAATTTGGAATTACCAACATTAGCTACCTTCCCGAGGGAGATGCATAAAAAACGCTCCGTACCTACCTACTTATACGAGATATAATTTGCGGGTTTTTTCACCCGAGTTGGGGCGAAGTGACATAAAGATATCAGATTACGGAGAAAGTGCAACGAGAGGCGAGACACAGACAAACTACGGTACCACGACTGCCGAAATATGAGGATCCAATTCCATAAAGCACATCGGTTGGAGGAAACATGGGAGTTATGTCCGTACGTGCCCACACATAGTAATTAGATATTACGACTCCCAGCTAATCGTAACTCGCACGGGTGTTGTTTTACCCGAAAGGGGGAATAAATCACCGCACACTACGCTGGTAACATCGCAACACAATAAAAAAAAACAACAAAAAAAGAAACAACAACAGCGTGCGGAACAAAAGAAATTATACCGACGCGCAGATTCATCGCGAAAAAAATAGTTATGATAATAAAATAAAATGGTTAAATAAAAAGCAGCAATAATAACGGTGGAGAACAATGACGCGCATGCTACATTTATGCGTTCCAAAATGAATCAAGGTTTGTTTAGCTAGGCTCGACATAGATTAAGCTTTTTAACGTTCGCGCGCGACCCAAGTTGGCAGCTGCCGCAAATTTTTGGATTAAAGTCACTCAGAACGAAGTGAACACTGCATTCAAATGAGACGTTTTGTTTCGCCTGTCCGCTTTTATAATAACTAATGCTAGTTAGAATTGCAATTGTGACTAAACACGCGCCACCTTATCTAAAGTGCATTTATAAATAAATTATGAGTATGGAATGAACAGTTTTATCCAAACCCAAACCGGCTAGGAGTGCTTTTATGACGCGGACATATTTTTATAATAACGTGCCGACGTTGCAGATGCACTATTAATCTCTATACTATGTAGTTATTAAATCTTGGAGAAGCGGGACGATGTCGCAGGCGTATTATTAATGGAAGTGTATCACGGGAGCCATTAGATACGTAATTAACATCGATCGACGTAAAAAAACAACATCCCGAGTGGTCGGAGGAAAGGGAGAGTCGCGTCACTCTCACGACGAATAAAAACGTCATTAAAGATTGATCGTCTTGAGGAAGTATCATTAATATTATTCAATTAATAAAATGTAATTTCGCAAGGTACTCGCCCCGACGAGGAAAAAGCAATTAGTGGCTAGATTGCGTACCGTCAAAACAACTGCGTCGAGTGCTCAGAAAAAAAACGCGAGGAGCATTCATTAAAACGGAATTCGCGAGGGGTGAATACGTAAGGAGTTTTTTGCATAAGACAGTGGCGCCCTCGTTTTTCAAAGTTTTTTTTATACCGAAACAAACTATGTGGGCGCAGTAAGCGGTTTTCGTCACACTTGCAGAACTTGCGGTGTTAGTATTGAAAAGTTTTTTTTTAATTGCTCCCGTAATGACTGTTGTTATGGTTTTATGGTGCGGTAATGAGCAGTCGTGACATTTGCATACACGCGGGGACTTTTTTCTTCGTCACTTTTGTTGATGAGGTTTTTTAAGCGTTTTTTTTGTTTTGTTTGTAGCGTGCAGTATGGCTTTATTTCAAGTTAGCGGTTTAATATTTCAGACGCATTGTTTTATAATGGAAGGGGTAGTTTAAAAGTGTTTACATTGCCTGTATTGTACGAGTTACGAGTGTGAATATAAATGTGCTTATTTTGGGTGATGTGAATAAAAAAATGTTAAACGGCTCGTTAGGATTTCACGCCAGTCCCATCGACAGGTTGGCAAATTGATTAAGAGAGTTGAAAAGTTGTTCGCATGTAAAAGACGAGAATTCCCGTCAGTAAAGACGGCTATCACCCCTCACTGAAGCCCGCCGATGACATAAAGCAGGCACGCATAAAGCGGACGATTCGGCAATAGCGGCCGATTACGAACGACGATAGTCAGACGTGCCGACGGCTCCGATTTGGTATTAGCAATCATTAAATTGGAAATAACGCTATATCGCCGATACACCGCTTTTCTTTTATAAATATCTCTCACGTGAACCCGTGCCGTGTCGTGTCACGAACCTAACAGAAACGATCGAAATATTCAAATGGCGATATAAAAAAGACAAGTTAGGTAGCATTTAAAAACCTTGTTTGTTCAACGACGAATCGCTTCTAGACATGATATTATAGCGCATCCGAACGTCTGGCGACAGCTCTACCGTGCCGTCCGTGCGGTCGTTTTGACTCTTAACTGTTGACAGTTAAAGCCCGTTTTGCCATGTTTTTAAGCTCGGCGACGACCTATCACTAACTGCATTTTAGACAATATCTAGATTTAAAACAAGAAAATGAAAGGGAATGCAGTGAGCAGTATATTTGGGAAAATATACTCGAGTTGGTAAACACTTTATTAGATATTTTATAGATCCAACTAGAAATGTATTCTAATAAGTCACCTTTTGCCTAAATTGTTGGTACTCGTATATTATCTGGATATTCAATTTCAACAGATGCAAATACAACTAGGACAGACTCACTTAGGTGAGTAGATGGGTAACTTCGTCATAAGGAAATATTTTTAATGTTACTTATACATATTTATTTATAATACATATGATATTAAAAACAACACGTGCGGCCTGCATGCAGTTCGAGTCACGCTATTTTATTACAAATCAATAAATTTAACATTTAAAATAAATACGATATATAAAACGAACCACCGTTCCGAAATTAACTACATGAATATTCATATAAATCAACATTACCGGGCAACAATGGCACATTATCGGGTAGCAATTTATTTGCTTATTTATTGAAATTTGTAACGGGTTTTAATATTTCCATTTAGTTAGGAAATGCATAGACTAATTCTGTTACTTTCCTTTGTTGATTATTTATATGCAACAGAAAGAGACAAGCGTATGCCCCGCACGATTTCTAATCAAATTGATTTTGTCATCCCAATGGAAGCCATTGATAGGATTTTTAATGGTTTTAAAAAAGCGACAATGGCGCGGAGTCGATGCGTCGCCATTATTTATTGCTAGTCGTAAATTGCAGTCGAAATTAAATCGCTGCCAAATCCCGGCTTCCTTTCCCGCGTAATGATCTTTATTATTTTGCCAATAATTGGCAGATGGAGCTGATATTGCTCCACGTTGCTTTTAGCTGCAATACTAACATTACTACCCATTAAATATATAAGTTGGGACAAAACACGCCCAAATGAGAACGCGTCAAGTTAGTTCAAATATGGGATACAGCGAGGAAATATCGCCAGCATCCTTGGTACAATGCCTCAAGGGCCTATTTTAGATTTAAGCTAGTTTTTAATTTCTTTTAGTAATACACTGTATATATCTAGTTCAAATTAAGTTGTCGGTTTTCTTGATATGTCGATGATTATAAATGATAAATGTACTATAGGTAGTATTAAGCTGCTAAATTATACTGTGTATTTTGTAAGTGAAAATTAATTTGCATGAACAATGTTTGCCATATTTAACGCCTGAAACATAGGGAATCCTAGTTCAGGCACATATTTTTAAGTCTTTGTTTATATGAATGTAACCATGAATTATGTGTTTTTAAATAAATTATGTTTATGTTTATTAAAGCCCTCCCAACTCTAAAGCCAATGATGAGTACTTATTTTAGATCTTGCATTATTAACATAGAAAGGATAAGTACTTATTGATTTTTATTCTTATTGTCTTGTGGGATTAGCTGGAGTGACATTTTGCTAATAAATTCAAATTTCCATTTTCATCTTAAATCTCTCTTTGAAAGACTACAATGGCCCCTCCTTAGTTAAACAAAGCGGCATCTATAAACATCTCGAAGAGCACAAAGAGACGCGAAATAACGCAACCACACTGTTCTGAGGTGCCAAAGACAATGATAATTGTCCCACGTGAAATATAGTGTTGCCACCGACAAAAGGCATAGAGAAAAAATGTACATTTTTTTCATTGTAACGCTGGCCATTCACAACAGGTAGGGCGATGTGGGGTGGGCATGGACAATGGATCCGTATCAATGGACCATGCCAATATTTTTTTGCGTGAAAAAATATTAGGTAGGTATTGAGAAAGTTTTGGATATTAATTACTTGGAATGATGAGCGAAAGGCGTGACAGGCGAGTTTGTCGGCGTTATGTAAAGTGAAATCCACTGCCTGATGTTGGTGTTTACATAGCGTTTATTAGTTTTATTACATTGTGGTGAACGTTTTCAGAAGTCTAAAAATCAATATACCTACATAATTAATAATACTAAAAAAAAAACAACAACATATTAAAACTTACTAAACCTACTACACTACACTAACTTATGCTACAGGTAAAAAATTTTACGGGATTCGAGTAATTTGCGGATGACGAGTGAGTTGACTACGCGTACCTTGAAAAGTGGCTTCTTCTAAACACACAAGTCTAAAGCCATTTAAAACAAAGTGTTGTAATACTAACGTAAATAAATATTTGAAAGGATTTTTTTTTCTTTGATTGTCGCATAAGTATTAATAAATACAAAATGACGTAATTATTTTGATTAAAAAATACATTAAAATTGGCAGTTCGTTTTGTACGACGTCCGGTTAGTGCGACGTAATATCAGCGGTCCCTTGGGCGTCGTTATAACCGGACTCTACTGTATTTAATTATTTATGTATGTATATTGTGTCGAAGAAGGAAAAAAGCTAAATGGGCATAATACCTATATGTACCCATACCTACTACATATACAGTGTGTAAATCCAATACGGGCGAATATTTAAACGGTGGTTAGCATAGGAGCTAAAAAGTATATTGAGATAGATTTTACTTAGAAATGCATTGAAAATTATAACCATACAAAATAATTCGGCCCGCAATGTAATACACCACACACGTTACGAGATACGTGCTTTTTAAAGTAACTGTCAACGCTTGTTGGCAGTTACTATGAAAAGCTCGTATCTCGTAATGTCATTATCATCTTGTTTCTTAATGTTTACAGTACATTGCTGCTCGGTACATGTGGAAAAAATTAATCACGGGGTCATAATTAAGTGTAACTTAAAAAAACATCTTAATTAATGATAAGACGGGTAAATTCTATATCTGGTTTAATTTATTGCCCGTATTTGACTTACACACTGTATGTATAACTATGTTAAAAAAAATTTTTTTTATTGTTTTATGGTATAAAGCGGTACTACTATACTCTCAGAAGATGGAATGTTTATAACTATGTATTACTTTTAGTTAATAAATGAAATAATTAAAAATACTTTACAACGAAATCAGTTTCATGGTAAACGACTAGTTTTCATTTTAGTTCAAGGTTCAAGGATTTATACACCTTAATAAAACCGGTTCCAAAGTTGATTCAACACAAATTAATTACAAAAAGAAAATTAAATACCCGAGTTACAATATGTATGAAAAACGTTTCAACAGAGGGTTATCAATAAAAGCTATTTGTTAAAATCGGCAGCTGCATGCGCAAGCGCATCGAAGTGTGAACCCGAACCTTGTGACAATGGGCCTCGCTTGATGAGCGCAATAAATTAATAACACCCTGTGTATATGTTGCTATACTGTCTACTGCAAATGTGACGTACCAACGTGTATTTTCATTACGCCAGAACGGCATTATAACTTAAAGTATCTACATGAGTTACAATGATTGTTATGTTACGTACCTACTTACGTAACATACAAAAAGCGTATTGTGCGTAAGTACGCACAAAACCCTTCTCGAAATACCTACAAATATTTATGGGGGCGGTACATCGATTTAGAATACCCGGTAGGACAGCCAGCCTATGAGTAATTAGTTCCTATAATTTATTTCTTTGGCAAAGGCAAAAAAGCAAAAATTTACGATTAGGTACAAAAAAACAAAACAAAATAATTTTTTGAATAGTTTTTATGAAGTATCTTCTACTGAGGTGTGCAATAAAGAGTATGATATCTATCTAATTAGCCTACATATATTATTATGGTAAATTCATCGAAGCTTAAACTTTAAAAAACAATTTATCTATTACTAATAACTTGCAGATATAAGTATGTACTTAGCTTATAACGTTGGTTGGTTGTCTCTCTTGCGTAAAGACCTGTTATCTAACAAATAGCATTTGTATAGCATTGTTTGTTATTGTAACACTATGAAAACTTGTTCCTTATCTAGTGCCTCAAGGTTTAAGGAAGAGATTAAGAAATGAAATTCTTTTGTTTTTGAAACATGGTAATAATAATTGTACAAAAGCTGTTATAATCTTATTTTACATATTACTCAACCTTAAATCTTATCATCGTTACGTAAGGTCGTTTTTCACTGGTATTTATTGTTTAAAAGAATTTACGTCACAGGTTTAAAATAAAAGAAGCTGGGGCGTTTGTTAAGGGATTATGTCCCTCGAGATACGGGACTGCACCGCAATTGTACCAAGACAATGCGTATGAGTTCAGGTAGCTGTTCCTATTTACAAAATTTTCAATCTTAACTATACAGCTCAATATACAAAAAATCTTCAAATATAGCTCTTATACTTTAGAGTTTAAGAATGATATGAACCTCGGCAAATGGAAAGTGACTTAACGAGAACGTAGGTTCCGCGAAACTAATGTGACTGCACATTGTTATTCTTAAGTTACAAAAATGTTAAGTTCTGTATTGTTAGCAGTGATGCTTGGCCAAGATAAATTAAATTTGTACCGATTTGAACACAAATGGCTTTAGTTTGTATAATACATTAGAATGAAAATGGCAGTTCAAACTGATCTGGTAAAGAAAATTTAAATTCAAAACGTGATTGTCAGTTTTTGTGAAAGGACACTATCTTTTAAAATAAATACATATTATATAGGTAATATCTGTAGATCTACAAACAAGATCTTCGATAATGGTCTGGTTTAGTTTGACACTGATATAAAATCCTCAAACACACGTCAACTCATAAGATCAATAATGATCGTCCATCTTCAAATTGCGTGACCATATTTGGACTAGATAACGTGCTCAGATGTTAGTTTTACATATCTCCACCACGGACAGACAAACAAATAAGCCATATAAATTATAACCAATATCGATCCCATCTCAGAACAGGGTAAAAATGGAAACAAACGTATTGGAGTGACTTCGGCAAACCGAGATAAAATAAATATTTTAGGGTGGGCCGCCCTAAACAAACACATTCAGGATTTGCCGGCCGATATTCGAGTAGTTTCAATTTAATACGCCGAACTTTTCATCACGTCTCCTGTCGTCTCTCAAAAATAGGCTTTACGCTTTGTTGTTACGGTCGATAGTCTCTTGGATGTTATGATGGAGATGGATAGTCCACTATCTTGGATGATATTTGTTTATGATTTTTTTCCCGGCGTCTTCTATGCAATCTCAGTCGTTCATATTGCTCGGTATTAAAAAAATATAAGGAAAAAAAAATATGGTAGGTAAGGTAGATAATTAATTAAGAAAACTTAAAGCTTCATAATAATTTGTCACTGTCAAGATAACCACGTAAAGGTAATAAGTATTGAATATCAACAGTCAATAGCGGAAATAAGTGATGTCTGTTAATCTTGTCTCTTGTTTGCTCAGGTGTTTCGCACGGTACTGTTCTGATGTGCAAAAACTTAACCCTCTAAAGATAAGTAAAGTAAATTAAGTCAACGTATTTGTTATCTTGTTCCTTTAATGGCATACTTGTTATTGACGACTGGTGCTGCCCTCATTTTGTCGGACTTTTTACGTTAAATCTTATGGAGTAAAATTAGTTCAAGCGGCTGCCGCTAGTACAAATGTGAGACATTCCATAAGATTACCTGTGTTTGTGACGATCAGCGCCACTTCTCCCTCCACCGACTTCGCACCTTGCCAATAATGCAATTAATATTAATACATACTACATATTTAAGTATTTATGTAGGTATAATGTATTCACTTAACTTGGGACATAAAAGGAATCAAATAGATAATAAAGAATAAATGCATGATAATTCTTTATATGTAAATATCATATTAAGTTATTTAATTACGATTCTAGTTGAGCCTTATCCATCATACATAATGATCATCACAAACATTACCTTATAAAAAAAAACGCTGTGCATCTAATCACCTACAGTTATATTTTGGCCCAAATAATCAGTGCGTAATGAATGCTTCCACAGCCTCATTATTCACAACCAGTTTTGTTTTGTCTCTTCAGTTTTGAGTTTGTCCATCGCCTAACTTGAACTCGTGATTATTGACAAATCTACACTTGCAGGGACTTATAACAGTTCCTTTAGTGGCAAAATGGTCAGAAAGTATCCTGACATGCAGTTGTCGCGGCCGATTCTGGTTTAACATTGTGTTAACGTTTGGATCTTGTTATGAAACGACTAACCAATGTGAGCGATCGTCAAGGTAATATCATCAACACAACTGGGAGCTAAATCCATAAATACATTCCTAAGATACAAGGATTAAATTACTTGGTTTAGCAATACCTACATGTAAAATATTTTAGAACCAGTTATTATACTTTATGTTAACTAAAAAAATAATACGCTCACTAATCGCATTTGAGATGTTCGCTGAAAGCGAATTTCGATTAAGCACGCAAAATCGGAATCGCTGAGTGTACAGATTTACTAATTTTACTAGAGCTAACCGGTTACCTGCGCTTGGGTACCAATAAGAATACAGTCAAGCTGTATCATTCCATCCACGTGTGCGATATTGAGTTGATCGCCCAGGCAATCCAGTATAAGTAGGGTTTGCAATCCGGATCCGGAATGTATGAAATTATCCGGATCCGGATCTGGATCCGCGGATCTTCCCATACATTTCGGATCCGTCGTGCAAACTCTAAGTATAAGCGCGTTCACCGATTCCACATACTTGTTAAGCATTTCTGCAACGTAAGCGTGATACCGAGGGGTACATTTGAACCTACATTTTGATCACAAAATTATTTTTGCATGCGTCTCGCTCGCGCCAATTGTACATGTACGAACAAATACGAGCGAATGACATAATTTTGATATTCGAATTGGGTTCCATAGATCGCCATTCTCCGCGCCTTATAATTAATACTGTGAGCTTCATTCAAGTCCCGGGGCGGTGCGACGCGTTATCGCGCCTTTATCGCCCGCGTGCAATATTTCTTCATTAAAGACGTGCCACAGAAAGTACACGGCCGGTGCAGTATTGTAAACCGAGCATATTGACTTTTTATTTTTAATATCAAAGGGAGACTTACGCCTTAATTCTAACGCCACGAAAAAAATGTCTAGTCATTTTTTGGCACAAAATCTGGGTTCATTCAGTTTAGGGGTCAATTGTTTAATTATCATACCTTTCCTCGATGGGTTCTTAAAACTCTGATATAATAGGATATACATATTATAATAGTATGCCTAAGGGTAAAATAATAGTATACGTACGTTAGGTTAAAAGGAATATGTCCCTAGTTATAATGTTAAAAACTATGTCGCCTTTGTCCCTCCGACAAATAGGAGAGAATAACAAAAAGAAAATTTGATTGACCTTTATACAATAATACTTTCATTATTAAAGCAGCTTACGAGGTTTGCTCCTTTGCATACATTCACAAGTAAAGAGGTAACGAATCCAACACGGAAAATTACTATGGAATAATACTATGTACTATCACTTTTATACATTGTACTATGGAAGTACTTATTATAAAAAACGAAGTTTAGGCTATGTAACTATTCCACTATTTCAGATTTCTAAATTTTCTACATCATAGATTCATAAGTTCTCCGAAAAGTTACCTGTGGCCTGTGGCAGTTATGTGACTGAGCAAAACAAAGAGGCACAGCCGTACCATCCTTTTCTCGAAGCGATTCAGGCCATTTTCGACGTCCTGTAATTTTGTGCTGGCTGAAGCTAGAACCCTGAATTTTCAGTGACATATAGGGCTTAACTATACACACACACACACACACACATACACACACACACATTCGCACAGACCAAAAGTAATTATTATGTTTTCCCGGATATTTTTATTAGTTAAGTAGATATAGTTTTAGTTTGTAAGTTTTCACAGGCCTTACTGAAAATCAGTGTCACGTTGTGGGTGACTTCGTGACACTAAGCTGAGTGGGGACCTTTTAGCACAAAGTATTTTTTTTCTATTCGTCCTAATGAATTCTTGTTATTATATTTTGTTAATTTTTATGCTAATTTGTTAATTTCTTGTGCTAATAAACATAACTTACTTACTTACTTACTAATGAAAACATTAAAATAATGTACTTATGTATTAATGTAGGTATATGAATTTAGCAGAAAGCAAATTTCATAAAAACATCACACGACTCTTTTAATGCCAAAGTACCTATGTACAATTATATAAACTGATTTATCTACACTTACACTTATTATAAGCTCTCTCTCTATGACATAGACTAGGAATCCTCTAGACGGAGTTTAGAGCAATTATTTCATAAAACCGATGCTGCCAAAAATACGTGGATGCGGGGGGACGAGGTGAGCGAATCCCGTGCCGTGATTGGTCCGTTCAAAGACACGGATCAATCACGGCACGGGATTGACTCGAAGATGGAGTAAAACTACCGTATAAGTGGCAGAGGGGGTAGCGTTACTATGCTCAGTCTAGAGGATGTCCTTGTCTGTGCTCTATGATGTGTTTATGCACCGCATGTTACGACTTACGACCGCCATTGTGGCATTTTGATCACACTGTTTGCAATTGACATTTCATTTCGTAAAAAAATACCTCGACTTATACTAGATAGGTATAGAGGGTTTAATGTGTGTAGGTAAAATATATCCCATCAAAAACATTACATGTAAAAAGGTGCAAGTCTCGCAACGCTTCTACTACAAAAAAGTTTTGAGATGTAATGTGAAACCAAGTCGGTTATTTTAATCAGTGCCAGGGTGTGTTAAAACTGTATCAAATATATATCTTTAATTTGTAATACGTAATTTGCAATAAAAAGTGCACAGCGCCGCTAAAGAATTTTTCACTTCAAAAAAAAAAACAAAATATCTAAACATGCTTAAAGCTAAGAACACCGACAAATAAACAAAGGAAACCGGAGGCTCTCGAGACTATTTATCACTCGCATGACAACTCGAACGATTATAATTTTAAGTAAACTATTGTGTTTCACAATTAATGAAGGTTTCTCTGAAGGGAACCCGATCGGGATTCGGGTAGTCATTACTCTTTGTGCGACACTTGCCCAGGTGCGTTGATTTTTGGGGTTCTGTGGGTACACGAAAATGTTTTGTAAGCTTTCGCCGTTTGGACACAAGTTAAGGAAAATTCGTATAATACATAAATATATGTGGTTTAAAATAGTGGAATATAAAATGAAATAAATAAGGATACGATAAAAAAAGAGATTATTTTTTTACGATTGCACGATTTTTTAAATTTTTAATCACAACTTGCAGTCCTGTGCAAGTTGTGATTAAAACAAATAATAGGTAATATGCGGAGACCTGAAAGATATCATACTGTTCATATTTTAAAATGGATGCTACGTGAGTATACTTTTCAGCAACTACCTATTATTTATTAACGTATTCTTTGTACTAAAAGTAAATTAACAATTTGGCATGCTTCAAATCAACTCTACCACAAAACGTAGCAAAGCATCGTCTTCGCTTCCTTTCATTAAATATAGTATTGTGGACAGAGATGGCGCTTTCCGAGATAGCATGTGAGTAAAAAGGACGCTTGCCTTAGCGTTGATTGATAACTGTGACAAAGGTGGCAGATGAAAAATAATAATTATTTCACCCATTGTTAAAGGTGTATGAACTTGGTTAGGGTTGTCATCGTTTCTGAAATTTTACTTTAAAACAAAAATATAAAAAAAATAAACTGAGATACGAAATTAGAATATACGAGTAGGTACATATTGTAATGACGGAGACGAGAAATCATAAAGCAGAAGCAATTAGTTTTCAATTTCCATGGTTACCAATAGAAACCAAACAAAACAAACAAGAACCCTTTATATTTTTAATTTTTGCCTTTTGCTCCTTAGCTCTCCCCTTAAATCCGCTATTGCCTGAAGTCGTGAAGTTTTTTGTATAGATAGTACAGCCATTTAAGCATTCCAATTGTTGAAAAACACACTGTAGTAGCTACATTTCTATACCTAAAGAGAAAACAAACTAAGCCAATATAATTTACTCATTTTTTAGAATCGTTCAGAAACACGAGTACAAAAATAATTAATTTGAAAGATAAATTCAAAACAGCTAATTAGATTGACAACCCTACATCAGTCAGTCAGCCGGCTGTGCAGTTCGCATTTAGTCAGGACTAGACAATACACTGCGAAGCGCGCGCGCAGGTAGACGTACCCTCCTAAAACAACACCGCCTTTTACCGTTGCACAAACACTTACACTGATCAAAACCACCCTTTTGCCCTTCAGATAAGGGTCACAGGCTCGCAGTTGCACGATCGTGCACGCATTAGTTAATATTGTCCAGGTGTACTTATATATTTTTTTTAGTTTTCATTAGCTAAGTTCGCGCTTTATGGATCACGATCGACGGTTAGACGGACGTGTCTCATTGTTTCGTCAAATACATGAGAATTTTGTCAATAAAAGCTGGGTGGTTTGATTTTTTTCGGTTTAAGGCCGAGTTTTTGAGTTTGTGTAATTTATTTTAGCCTTGTTTATTCAGGGTATTTGTGTGTGTATGTTTGAATGGCTAGGTACCTACCTACGTCGAGGGACTTCTATATAAGATTTGAATAATTCAGCTTTTAATCGCCCACTTGTTATTATTAAACTTAAAAGCAATTCAATTTACGTACATATGTATTTGCTCATATAATGACTACTAGTGTTGAGTCGCTCACTCGTGAGGCACCTCATTTGTACCACTCATTTTGTTAATTTGTCGCAGTACTTCGTACCGCAAAAATGTCTTACTTCACTCCTCTATTCATTTTACTCATATACTCGCGCGCATCACAAACACCTCTTGCCACACAAATCATTCACACACTTCAAATTTAAAAAAAAACTCTTATCCGTTCAAATTCACTCCACTCGCGACCCTCAAAACTCATACACTCCTCACAACTCGCAACAGAGTCCCTGGATCGCGCGAGGCGCTAGGTGCTCGCCTGCTCGCCGACACTCAAAACTCAAATGTCTCAAATGAAGAAACGAGTAATAATCCACACTGTCAACTGCCGAACTACAAACCTTATTGCAACGACAAAAGGTCCACCGAGAAATGCGTTGAGTTTGTACCACTCACCGCCTCTCTGTGACATGAACCCCTCAAAAATCCTTTCAAAATGAAACAATGAATTAGAAATACCCAAAGAGGGAGTGAGACCGACACGCGACGTACTTCAATATCGCTTCGCGTCACCACCGAAAATACGTTATTGCGCTGCAAGCTTTCATACATCTTAAAAAAATTGTCGCTGTTGGAATTAATGGAATAGTTGACGCTGAAAATATGCTAGTACCTCACCTCATTTGAAGTAAGACATTGTAACACCTCATTTTAGAAAATGAAGTACTCATACAAACTCATTTTAAATTGATGTCCTACCCATCACTAATGACTACCTACGTTGAAGTAGGTAATACTAATACATTGTTTGGTCATCGAGCAGTAGTTTAATAAGGCCGCATCGACCACAAAGCCTAATAACAGATCATCGCACAAACATGTGTAAACTACGCATTAACTAACCTTCTAACACGGTAATGCCACATCACAAGTAATACATGCTTGTTGCCTTAAATAACTATTAGGTACATACCGCACATTCGATGTCACCGTGTGTTGAATACAGGTTGTTAACGGTTTCACTACATCGTTTAACAGTTTATAATTCCAATAAAATAGGCACGAAGAAAGTGATACTAGCCGTCTAGAACTTATGAGGGCCGGGAACAATAATTACATTAGCCCAAGTAGTTACTGTGGTTACAAAAGCGATGCACATTAGCGAAATGTGAGTTTACCTGCTCATTGCGATGTGGACGATCACTTTGTCGGCATCGACAAAGCCCAGCTGCCGTTCCGCCTTGTTTAACAGACTCTCGTTAATTATCCCTTCGACTAACCAAAATCTATAACGTTTTATCCTTTGTATTAAGAACGCTCTTTGAAAACCATGCGCTGGAAGCGAAATAGTTAAATCACGCGGACGCTTGAGATCATATAAATTATCAGATGTAAAGATAATGAAGCATCGCAGCTATCCCAGGAATTCCCGTCTCCTCGTTCATTACAAAAGAGCTAACAATGAGCTATGGCACGTTCGTTACGGTCATTATTTGCTAAGCTTAATTACCTGGCCTATTCAACGCTATCTACAGAACCGATCGATATGAAATAAATCAATTTAATCTAATTAAAAGCATTACATGTTTTTTGTTCGATAACGAAACAAGACGAGGTATTAGGAGATGGAGTCGTGGAGATTAGGAGGTGAGGTTGGAGCAGCGGGTCACCGATCATATCTCGACAGTACCTACGTCAAGCCGTCCATCCGCTGTCGAGGCTCTCTATAAATTATTTATCCAATCTAATTTAATTTACATCTCCCTGACCTTTCGGTGTTGCATCGGCTCTAGAAAAATACCTCTTACCACCACGTGACTCATGCAAGTTTCATGGCACTTATTGTATTACGGGAGGAATCGCATTAGGCGGAGTGCGGCGGAATGTTTCGGGAACGCGGGGAATCAGATGCGTGCGGCGACGACATGAATTTTAAATGTTCTGGCTGATTCCGATTTGAATTATGTGCATGGTGATGATGGAAACTCTAGAAGTGCATCTATTCAGGTGTTGTTCGGTGCGTCGGCCAGGCGGCCGGGCCAGGAGGCCGGGATGCCGCGTCTCGCCACGCAGTCTACGGCGGAAGTTTACGACCGAACGCCAGCCACTTTTATTGGCTACCTCACATCGAAGCCTCCTCGCAGCCTCCCATTCACTCCGTAAGAAATATACTTTTTTATTGCTCTGTCACTTGGGTAATTTATTGACAATGAACACACGTGCATTTCTATTAATATTTTATGTCGTAAGAGTTTTTATACTGCCTCGTCCGCTCGTCCGAGGCCATTGTTGTACCTGGCCGGACAGTTTGTTTTATGTCCACTCTAGGGGCCCGTTTAATTGTTGTTATTGGAATTAATTGTGAGAGGTCGCTCGGCGTGCTTGCCTTTTTAACTGTTTGATGTATGGCTTAGTTCTGGGGGGTATGAAAGCATTTGCATTGCTGTTTACATACTTGAATCCCATGCTGGCAGGACAAATTGTTGTAGTATATTTAAATATAGCTTTATATAAAATATTGTCTTTATATTTTTTATAACCAAAGAAAACTAAATTCAGAAAATCGTTTGATCACATCATACTTCAACTATGTATTTTGCCTTACAGGTGGAGTACCTACTAAGGCGCGTTAGCAACAGTTTAGCAGACAATGAGCTCCTTGGTTAATTGCAGGTTTAATCAACCGACCGACTGGTCGACTGACTGGTCAACAGTGCCATAAACCATCTTCACTGTCGCCGTAAAAGTCTCGTGCGGTTTTTCATCTGCGCTGCGGAATAATATCCGAAATTATGCGGATTCTTCGCCAAGGGTAACCGGTCAAGTTTAAATTCAGACAAATTTATACGATATCAATTACATTAATTAATTATCCACGTTTATTTTTTTAGGTTGTATTCTTTAATATAGGATTTATCTACAATTTATTAAAGAATAAATTAACATAGGTACATACCGAGTACTTACTCATTAAGTCATCATATTGCATCTGCGTTAAAAACAAAACAAAAAAAGATTGCAATTCATTAGACTTAATTAGAAATCCCAAAATCTAAAGACAACTGTATGTTAGGGACGTTTTAACCTACAGTTTTTAGTACTACAAACTAATCGTCAGCGATTGATCTTTCATTATGGGCATACTCACTCTTTCACTAACAGCATACCTATTCACTCTCGTTATGAAGATATCTAAATTTGTTGCTCCGCCATAGACCAGAAAAACTGATGGAGTCACCTGTTCCATCTTTAGAAAGCGCTAAAAGCTGATCCTTAGAAAGGCCCATTCACACAGCAAACACTCTGATCCATGCCTCTTCTCATTTCACAAACAAAGTCACGAATACAATTATCAGCAATAACATTTTCCGAAGCGCACGCAACGGGCCCAGTCATAATTCTCATAAATATCGACAGGCCAAGTATCGGCATACCGCAGAATGTGTGCTATATAATTAACAGTTACCCGTTATGGTCACACACACAATTGCACTGAGAACAATAACAATTACTTCACCACCTAATTTTGTGTGAACAAAATGGCTTAAAATTAAGTTTATGCCTTTTTGTTTTGTTAAGTTGTATTGCAGAATGTTGCAACACAACATTGTTTGCTATTTAATGAGGTCATAGTTTCATACTGATCAAAAGGTTTGACAATGGAACTCATAGCATAGCTGTTAGTAACAATAAATAGCATTAATTAATAAAATTAACAGTTAAATATTGGTTCGTATACCTAATTCCAAATGAGCATAACTACTGGCTACTCTGACTAGCCAAAATTTCGGATTAGAGTCTGTGCGGAAAGAGAAGAGTCGTAGAATGTATGGGCTCCCTTAGACTTCACTACTCTTCTCTTTCCGCACAGACTCTAGAAGTAATCAATTAGTAAGATGCAAAAACCCAAATGTCATCCCTAACACTAAGTAAGTACTTACAAATATGGCAGTGTCATTTGAGTCGACGGATACGTACCTGTAAAGAAAAATATGCGTTATTAATTAAATATTAAATTGTAAGATATGTTTGTAGATACTGTAAGGTGTACCATATAAAAATATATGAACATACAAATGTCCCTTAATAAATTTTTCAACAAGTGCCCTATAACTTGCTTCGTGCACAAACTACAAGGTAGTCTTTCAAAAATGAAAAAAAAAAACAATTTTAACAAACTAGTATACAGAGGTACAGTTAATTCTCAAAGAGGGTATAATATAAATACCTCCTATAATATATGGCTAGAAGAAACCACATATTTAGCAATTAATTAGTGATAAACGGACACTTGAATTCTAGCTCAGTTTTTATTTCAGATCAAAATGGATAGAGTGCCGCCGGTGGGTGTGAAACTACAATTATTCGCAGGAAAACCGTAATTAATCTAACCTAACTTCCTACGGTAGCAAGAAAAGTGACCAGGCCGCGTAGCCAAGATGCCAATCGCTTACGCTTCGTAGCGATCGAAACGCAACTGTCACTGTCGCACAAATGTGGGAGAGTGATAGAGAGACACAAAGCGTTTCGTTGTCGAAGCGATAGCGATTGTCACCTTGGCTAGGTCTGCTGCTCAACAAATGCGCGTACTACACAGATTTAAAACAGTAAGCAAAGACCGACGTCACATTAAAGATTAAGCTTTTGTAGGCATCTAAATAGTGTCTGTTTCATAAAATGCTGTAGATCTACTTATATCAAATATTAAAGATTTTCGCGACAAAAAATGTTTCTTTTTTTTATCTTTAACTATGAAATGTGTATTAAATAATATAATATTAAACTCGTCTAGCATTATACCTACTTATAGCCTATTATCTTTTAATTAGTATACTTAGGCATTTGATCTCAATATCAACTGTCATCCATGCGTCTTTAATCAAAAATCAAGCTGTTTACAGATAATTGAGATGCACTGTAACGATCTCACATCTCATCTCACAAGAATACGAAAAAGAAAAGATGGGGATGAAGTACTTATACTTTACTACCACACCTAGCACTGTCACGTGCTGAGTGCGTACACTACACTGTACGCTGCTCCCGCGCACCGGAGCGCGCGTCGCAGCCGTCGCAGGTAGGGTTGCCAACCGTACTATATTATATAGTATTGTACTATATTTTGGCTCTCTGTACTATATATTTTTGGAAAAATATATAGTACGCTAAAATACTATATTTCCGATTAAACGTATTTGGTGTCTCTGACCATGGCTTTAAATCCAGGGCTTGATTTTACTCGCTAAACTGAGCTACTTTTACTGTGGGACAAACCCTAAAATCGGGGAATTTTTTTTGCCTTTTCCATAGAAAACGTCGACATCTGATCAGCTAAACTGTATGAAAAAGTAAAAAATTTTTTTAGAGATTTCGGGGTTGGTGCCATAATAAAAGTAGCTCAGTTTAGCGAGTAGAATCAAGCCCTGGATTTAAAGCCCCATGGTCAGAGACCCCCTGTATTACACTGATGTATAGTATTTTATCTAAAAGTACTATATTTTTTTGAAATGTACTATATTTTTGATGCCTTATTCTGGAAAATACTATATTCCACCAAAAAATAGTTGGCAACCCTAGTCGCAGGCGTCGCTCGCGCATTCCAGCGCTTTTTCACCAGATTCCCTCACGCCGTCTCGCTCCTCTAATTGCGCTTAATTTTTCTTCGTGCCTGTTTAAATACGGCCTTGCGTCCGCGCCGTTTAACATTGCTCAACCTGTTTTCTGACTTAGTCCAGTTCACTTTCGTATTCGGGATAATTTTGGCACTAGATTACTAAAACAGTGCATGAAATCTACGAATATAATTTCTTCATTACGTACTAAAATAAAAAAGCTACATAAAACTTGACTAAAACATTGCCTCATATAATTAAAACACTTTTGGCATTTAAAGCTGTTATTACATAACACGTTTGTGTTCAAGCTACGAGTAAATCAGTGAATGTTGGTCTATCTGCAGTTGTTATGTTAAAGGGCAAGGAAATAAAGACAGCCTAATCAGTCAACGGGCATTCCCTTGAGCAAACCTCGTTGTGACCGGTCAATTCCGCTAACGACCGCCCATCCGCGCTCTCATCAACATAGTAGCAATGAAACCCTAAATCACACCCAATTTAAGCACAACAAGAAAAACCTGTGATTCAGTACGTACAGAGAGCATGGGAACGCTGTAACGAGGCAAACCTATTAAAGAAGCGGAGCGTAGAGAAATATCTCACGATCCTCATTACAAATTATGACCGCATTCCCACTTCAGCCTCTATTAAAGAGCAACAGCTAGGAAATGAGTCGAGGAGCGAGGGGACGCAATTAATATGAGATAATATAAGCAAAAACTAGCTCAGAATAAATGACAAATTGCCCTCGATAAAAAGTGAGTTTAATAAGTGCGAATGCGAGATTCCCGCGCTGATAGTCGGCCGAATGCAAGCTGTTGTCAGCTCTCATAACTATTTATATTGCGGGTGCTGGCTGCTGCAATTTATATTGAAATGACCGCGCTATTTCGCTAAGGAGGTAATTTAAATTTAAATATTTTCGTTGCATGTTAGGTATATTATTGGATATTATCATTATGAACAGACGTTTCCTGTTCTGACACCTTTGAAACTATTGTAGATTCTCCACAATTTTAAGCTAGGAAAGCACTGTGATACTGACCCAAATCTATCCAAGATTAACGAATAGCATACAATTAGTCAAACTTTTTAAATTATATAGACCCGGAGAAACCCATAAAACCTTATTGTATTCTCAATATTTGAACATGATTGATGATTGAATGGTGGATGATTGATTTAAAATATGTTTTTTATCTGTACCTAATGTCTGAAAATAACATATAAAATATCTAATTTTAGTGATTTAACCTCTAGCACTAGGTGCCAACGTACTTACCAGCTATATTCTAAATAGCTAACTGTATCACATAGCATCGATTATAAAAACGAATATAATAAAAACTAAACAATGATGTCACGAAACTTCATTCCGCACCGCACCGCTGACACGACGTGGCACCTCACAACAACCTTTGTCCTCTTGTTACCTCCAAAACGACCACCCGATAAGAATAGAGACAGGAATCCCACAAGCGCGAGCCGATTAAACTTCTAGGTGAAAATAAAAGAGATTGTTTATAAAGCCGGGGAAGACGACATGACAATAGACGCCGGTGATGGACCGAGACTTCGCAGCGTTCGGCGGCGCGCGCGCTCCACGCATCGCCTGTCCCGATCCAAATTCGAATTTACTGTCACTGATTTAGAGTTCATTAATTTGGAGACGCCAGTAAAACATGCGACTATAAGAAGATGATTTGGAAGAGTGGGGGCGTGATGCGGGACAGAGAAAGCTAACGGGGAGCAAGGAGGACGAAGCTACGTCGAGGGTCACAAGCGTGATGTCAGGTCAGCCACTTTTGCACCTCACCATAACAACTCGTCTCAAATTATTATGGACGCTTGATAAGTGTTGGTAGATTGCAGCGTCTTGGTACTTTACGATGTTAATTAAGTGTTTACGTTGCTAGGTGCACTAGCGCCGGAACATTGTTGACAGTCGTGGCTAGCGCCGTTCGCACCGACGTTTTTTGTTTGTCGACACGTCACTCGTCAGCTACTGTGCTTTCACTGGTCTAAAGAGAGCGTTGACATCCAAAAAAACTACGCAAGTGAATACGAGCACTTTTGTCGAGCACATTTGATTATCACGTGATGAGAAATGATCTACAGAATCTGACTCCATCTTGGCGTTGATAAGATAAAAATATTTTAGACGATCGAAACAACATTATTAAGGTACACATTTTAGATGACCGTAATAAAATAATAAAATATTATTATTAGTGTAATAATGATTTATAGCAATAAAAACGGTTATGATGTTGGCCAATAAAATTCCCAAATCTCTTTGCGTTTTAAAATAACTCTAGATTAAGGATAAAAGACTTGAAGCTGGCTGAATCTATTACGTCGGTCTCTTAATGCGTCTTAATGTGTATTTTACGATTGGTATACAAGACGAGAGCGGTTTTACAGCAGTTCGAGCGATCTCTATCTGGTGTTATTAAATCCTCTGATGTTCCGAAATACAAAATTATGAATGAGGAATAAATCAACGGGGGCGGTCGTAAACCGCTTTATGTTTTGTTCTGGCGAATACTTGGGCGAATCCGCAGACTAATGTACACCGTACTAAAACATCCGCCAGCCACAATTATGTTCAGGAGATGAGAGCTTACTCACTTTTGTGACGCGTCGTACTGGTTTTCAACACCCCTATTTTTCTTAACAAAATACCAATTAATTTTCTACAAAATAGTTATATATGTATAGAAATTTTGTAATCAGTAAAATACAATCATATTTCTGAAAGGTATGACAGTATACAGTGAACTTTGGTTTATAGTAGGTATTTACAAAACCAATCCTTTAGTAATGACGACATACCTTATCCAGATAACTACTGGTTAAATTACCATAAAATTAAGCATTTCTTCGAGGCTAGCTCTTAAACATACATGTCATAAAGGAAAGTTAAAACCAAACGTCATTAATTAGAATTAAGTTCTATACAACATCGTAAGGTGGTTGATTTGGTGCTTTTCAATAACAACACATTTCCAATTCATTATTTATTACTTTCATTGAAGTAGTTAGCGCTAATGTATCTGCGTCATTCGGTGAAAAATCGTCAGTCACCATTACTTAAGCAACAGATCTCGTATAGAGATATAGTCAAGGCGATTTTGCTTTTGATCGCGTATCATAAACGCATTAACACTTAATGAAACATTATGAATGGCTACATATTAATGTTAGGGGTGCAGCCACGTCGATATGATAAATGTGTGGCGGATGACTCGCGCGAAGTCCCGTCTTCGGTTCCCGATTGGCACGACATTAGAAGGCAGGCGGCCCTCCTTATAGGCTTTATTCAAGCGTCAGCGCGAGCCATACATGGTAGGCCCCTGTGGAATGTAGAACGACGACGAACGACTATTATGTAGAGCGACTACGGACGACTATTATCAAAACTCTGACTCTGACTGTATCTATAAAATACTTCTGTTCATACATAAACACTTGTAAATAATTTTACAACGAGACCTCTCTCTCTCTTCCAAGCTATATATCCCACATGGTGATGGGGTCAGCTTTCCGTGTCTTTCGCTTCCACTTCACCTTATCCTTTACATCGAGACCAATTGAAATAAATTAAATAAAAACTACTATGAATTTGACCCATTACATTTTTCAAGAGCACTTCATACTTAATTAAAGGCAGTTAGTTAGAAAGGTAATACTATCTATAGGAAGCTACCTTAAACAAAATTCGATGGTGCAAAAATTCACTAGTTACTTAACTTTAATTGAAAACCAAAATCGTGTTCTCAGTCGTGATAGCATCGCTTCCTTGTCACGTTTGTCTGAAGTCTCTGAGCTGAGCTCAGGTAGGCCCGCCTAGTGCTTCACACATTTATTAAAATTCTTTAACGTTTATTTATCCTTGTTTGTTTTAACCGTTGCTCCCAACCACCCGTCCGTCCTCCAGTCAGTCAATTTATTCGTCAATACATCTTATAAATGCATATGCTTTATGAATGTACAATTTTAAACAGTATCCATGCATCACATTTGAAATTCATCAGATTATTTAAAGATCTGGCATTACCATGCCGTTGAGTTTAAAAAGAAGAAACTGTTCCTTAAAACATACAAACAATTGGACGGTCGGAGAAAAAAATATGATCAAAACCTGAAGGAACACAATGACAACTGCATGCTGATGCTGAATCAATCACAAAAAACGGAATCCGGGCAAAAACAACAATTAAAGAGTAAGGCCCGGCGGCCCAAAGAAATATTTAGAATACGTCGGCCAAACACAAGTCGGCTTTTTAAGTTTTTAGTAACGGAGGGCTACACGTGTCTTGATGTCGTCTCTATTGGTTTAGCCCAATTAATGGCGTCTAATGCGGTTCCCGGAACAGCCTAACATAATATATGACTAATTTACATTTTTGTACGGTCTTTTAGTCATTAAATGACCCCTTAGTCGGACCGACTTTAGATTTAACTGTTTGGGATTAAGGATACCTCGTGTTTTATACAAATTCGAACCCATTAAAGTATTAGTTTGAAGGATTTATAAGCTTTTTTTGTATTTTTTTAGGTTTGCTTGATATATCTACTTCGATATAACAATGAGGATAGTTTCAAATAGTTAAGACTACGCTACGAGCTGCCGTATCTCACTGACGCGTTAAGATCATCTTTATAGTAAGCCCTTATTTGATGGTGGTTCCGTAGTTAGCATTAAACTTATGAACATAAGTAGGGATAGGCATAAAGATTCGAACTGCGATTCGTTACGCTAATGCCGAGATGTTATCATAACACGTTACTCATGTGGGCTTTACAACCTGGACCATTATCCGGCCCATTTATTAATGTACTCAATATAACTCAATATAACTCGTAAAGAGTAAGCTGGATAGGTAAATCCAATATTGTTTATAATTAACAAACACAATACATGTTTCTTAGGCTATGAAATTGACAGTCAACTAACACATAGCGCGCATATTGATAAAGTTTGTAATAGATTAGCATCGGCAAATTACGCATTGTTGAAACTAAAGCCTCTAGTTAACACAAAAACTTTAAAAACTGTATACTATGCCTATGTTGAAAGTGTACTAAATTATGCGATTACCATCTGGGGAAATGCAGTGGATGTAAAGCGGGCATTGATTCTACAAAAACGCTCGATTAGAATAATATGCGGGGTAAATTGGCGCACATCTGCGAGATCCTACTTTGTGAAGCTGGAAGTAATGACGGTCATATCATTGTTTATGTACAACTCTGTACTAGAAATTCACAAGAAAGCAAGCACTCTACTTAAGCGTTCGGATTGCCACAATTATAATACGAGGAACAATAGCAAACTAATACTTCCATCACTAAGATTAAAAAAGTGTCAAAAACAGGGAATTTTTATAAAAATAAAGCTATTTAATAAACTACCCACAAATGTCACGGATTTACCTTTTAATTTATTCAAAAAGACAGTCAAGACTTTTTTCCAAAACCATGCCTTCTATTCGATTACTGAATATCTGTCTTTACAAAATATTTTAATTGACGCAAATTGTAAGTAGATTATATTATTATTAAACGTATTTACTTTATATAGTAAATTCATACTCTATTAAGTATAATATTGTGAAATGCTGACTTACCATGTAATGATCATGTTACATTATGGTTAATAAATAAACTAAACTAAACTAAACTAAACGATTTTACGTTGAATTTACGTAATTGAAAAACGGTATTAATTATCGTCACAAATAAATTATGTACGTCACAAAAAAATATATAAGTCTAGAACAATAGTTAACACTTCTAAACAAAAGTTATAATTGATTCTTGTGAAAGGGTAAAGGTGCCTATTAGGGGTACTGCGATGGTATCGCGTTTAATTTGCAAATGCTGGCCTTGTCCGTGATTGAGGTCTGCTGTATTGACAGACTACGCATTCTATGTAAAATATGAAGTCGCATCCGCAGGTATATCGATGGATATGGCATTAAAGTGCATATTAAACCCCATTTGAATACCTAATAGGGTTTCAACGTGCACATTACACATGTAAATAGTTGATCTGCGTTACTTTGTGATAGAGAAGGTACTCATAAAAAAGTTTTTTTTTTTTTTAATAGCGCAAATCGGTGACTGAATATTATTTTTGATTATTTTATATGTATCTAATGTACCTAAGGTACATACATATTGTTTATTGTAAACAAGTATAATATGAACATAGAATGATGTGAATATTTTAAACATACCTAAATAATTTTTAAAACCATAGTTGTACTGCCGCATCCATTGACAAGTCTGCACATTATCATCTTCCATGCTGGTCATCCTTACAGATATAAAGCAGCCTGCCCGATGCCCATACCTTCGCCCAATCGAACAACGCAGTAACCGTGTATGAAGACGGTCAGTTCTTCGTGCCTTTACCCTTCGAACGGCAGGTAGTGATTGAATTATGGTGGCTGGGCTCCTGATTAATGCGCGTCCACATCTGACGTACTATTGTGTGCTGAATCTGCATCCAATAAGAAAAAAGTGAGATCGGGATGCGGAATGTGTGTAAGTATCAGCATTTGTCCCTGTTTATTTGTCTAATTTATATGTCTTTTCATCTAGCTTCGACCAATAATGGGGTTTTAGGTACTCGAAGAGGTATTATTTTATTTTATTTTATTAGAAGAAAATCTTTAGAGGTATGGTCAGTTCTCTAATAGGAATGATTAAATACTGAGAGTGTAAAATGAAAAGTGCGCGTAAACAATAAATATAGCAGACTTACATTTTAATAAACTAAAGTTTTTGTTCAAAACTTTGACGAATATCTTACATTTGGAAAGTCATCGGGTTACGGTCAATACGCGAAAGTTATTTACTTATAAACAGAACTCACAAATCGAGTCAACCCAGGAGACCACTCAGCGTTCCTTTTCCTTAAACAAACAAAAATAAATGAAAATTCAAAAGCCGAAATATAAAACGAATAAGCGGATTAGACGGAACGGAGATGACATTGGAAATTAAGGCTGTTTTCTTTTGTAATTTTCTCCCTTCTCACCCGGGGGTGGGACGTTAAAAATGTATGCTTCCCGGCCGGTCAGCGGGGGCCTCTCCAACATGCCGACGTCTACACACTCACTGTTTATGATACGAGACGACAAATAAAAGATATTCCCTTTCTCCACTTAATTTTGCTCCAAAGATTTATATTTTTCCAAAGAATAAAACGAGTACGTGCGTGAAATACGCTCCTCGTTTGTTTCACTTTCGCATTACTTTTCAATAAATCAGTCTCTTCTAGTTAAGTAGGTACCTAAGGAAAATTAATCCGCCCCGTTTCTATTTGAATCAACTTTTCCAATTACTAAGTGATTTATAATACATGAGTTTGTGATATTTTTGTTGGCAAACCAATCAATTTTTCTCTTAGTATTCATAAAGTAAATTGGCTGAAAGTATTTTCGAAGCATGGAAATACGGCAATATAAGTCAGCTTGGCACTGCATACCTAAGTATAAAAGAGGCTCTCTTAGGACTCATGCACACGTGCCATCCAATCACACATTCTAAGATATAAAAAATAAAAAATATAAAAAAGATTTAGTAAGTAGTTGTCTTTTAAACCATAGAGATCGTGAAGGGAAAAAAATCGCGTTAAGTCAGGGATGTAAGGGTTATTTTACCTATGTCGAAAGGTTTGTAAGTACGTAGATAATATTACACATAAGTAATGAATTTTATTTATAAACTCCTATAAACAAAATTGACGGAATTATAAGGAAGCTGTGGAATGTAAAGGAGATAAAATTACAAATATAAGTGGATATTTTCATACGTTGCCTCTTTAACGTTGTGTTTTGAAAACGTTAATTGAATATTTTTTTTATGTTTAATGTTATTTTATTTACACACCCGAACGAGTAGACTATAATATTTATTATAACACATTCTCTACTATTGTTACATACTAGTCTTAGCTGCCAATATTTTATAGAACAAACGTATGACATGCAACAACATTAGATATAGAATTTACGGAAACCCCCATTCTTGAGAGGCTGCATAGTGCGCGGCGGGCCTAAGCCGTCGTAATTAAAGCGCTACGCGGCGAAAAACCCGCGGGCGTTGCGCGGGCGCGCCAAGCATCGCGTTTTTGCCGCGTCAAAAACACGCGCCGCGAACGCGTCGACCTGCAATAAATTAGGGCCAACGGCGACGCCGACACCGCTCAATACCGCTTAAATAAAAACATTAACGCGCTGAAATAATCGAACGGAAAAAGCGATATTGGACCGATTTGGTCGCGGCAACAACGGCGAAGGACGTGAGCCTTTTATATTTGCGTCGGCGTTTGGCCGTTTCAAAGCGGGTGATACCGAGCTCAAGACTTTAAAAAATGCCTGCGAGTATAGCCAGGGTAGCCCGCGGTTTAGTTATGGCTGTGTTTTGCAAACGAGCTGAGTGCTTGACACCATCTTCATCAGTCAGAAACTTACAGCTCGTCTATAAGAAGTGAATAAAGGGTTCATAATCTATAAACTGGTAAAGGAAAAATGCGAGTTAAGATTTTTCTCATCTTTGAAACACCTGTTACTTATTATTTGATGTTAAAAACTGTATTTGTGAGAGTATTACCTACTTCTGAAACATTTCACGAAATAGTCTAAAACAACTACCGGGTTGCACTTCCCAAGCAGTTGCATTTTGTTATTATTTCTCAATTCCTACGTCATGTTTATACTTGGAGGATATAATCAAACGGAGACGCCATGTCTGTAATTTTCTGTACAAAACAGTCTGCCGATTTTTGCGGGGGAGGGGAATGTCAAATGTATGCGTAACGTAAAAATAGCCATGTCAGATAAACGTCAGTCCATACATTGTGTATGACCGTTGGCCGCCTATTTTCGACAGAGGGGAAAGCCTGTTAATGGCTACTCCGTTTAGTTGTATCCTCCAAGTGTTTATACATATTTACTGACTCGGCATATAAGTAAGTCGGCGGAACGGCTGCGACTGAAGGGCGCGCAAGGTCAGGCCACGGAACCAGCGGGGATTATGATCAAGTTCTAATATAGAACCTGTCAACTACAGCGCTGTTACGCACATGGGACGTAACAACTATTTTTAGTCGCACCTGTTTGTCATGATAAAAATGTTACGAGGTTGTTACGGAAAGTATATGCGGGTGCAGTTTAGAAAAACAATAAGATCTAACTACCCTACGTAACCTCAAGCAGAAAAAAAATAAACTTTAAATAAATGTCATATACTAAGAAAAAGTGACCAAGGCCTCCAGTGCCCCAGGCTGGAATCGAACCAGCGTCCTTTGCTATCGCGGCAGGTGCCGCTGCCATTCGGCACAATATTTTCTGAAAATAATTTAATTTGTTCTAATACGGGAAAAAAATAGTGATTGAAATATTTAATTAAGCTGCATTATACATTATAAAACTTTTTCAGACGTACAAGTGGTAAGTAGCTTAATGTTCATTAAAATAATTTATTTCGACGTAAACAATAGGTACAAGGAGGAGACAGTAGGAGTTACATAAAAAAAATATATATATATATATTTCTTGAGGGATCTTCACTCTTCAGTATAATGTTCAGTAGAGGATTCCTGCACCGTCTTCGCATTCAAAAGCTTTGATACGTCGTCTCGTACCTCTGACTCTAAGGGTAACATTCCATTTCTGACCGCAGTTGCACTACTAGTACGGAACGCGTCGGTGTTACTGTCAATTTCCATAGTAAAATAAACAGTAGTGCAGCTGCGGTTGGAAATGGACTGTCACCTTTATGGAGATAGCTCTTATCACAGAAATTTGGACTTTAACTTTCAGCCAGAAAATTATTTGTGAGTATGCCTTTCCCTAAGTAGTAGCTTAAAGTTGATCCTGAAAAACACCTCACAAACGACTACATATCAATGTGGCTTACGGGAAACTAACATGTGGTTTAATTTATAAATATTTCGAGGTTTTACTGAGAAACAACGTAAGAAATTCCATAATCTTAATTTTCATAGATTAATTTATTTAAAAATAATAAGGGGAAGTGCCGTTTCGAAAGAAACACTATTTTTTTTAGGAACTTATTTAAAAAAAACTGTGGTAAGTACGAGTAGGTATCACATTACCAATGCACTTACTGTTATTGCTAGTTTCACTCGCGGATCTCCTGGCTCCACATTATTGCTAGTATATCGAGCTGTGACGTAGCTAACCTAAACATACCCTGTTTACGTTCGAAATGACGTCAGAAAATTGTTTTAGAATTGATCTGATATTTGAGTGAAATACTTCATATAACTAAGTAGTATTTTTGTACAAATAAATAGGTAATAATTTTATGAAAGTAAATATTTTTAATGCTTAGTAAAATGAGGGTTAGGTACTTGTTGTGTGTAGGACAGTATGTTATTAAATAACTCAGTATACTACTTTTTACTTACAGGGCGTTAATATTAGAACGTCCTTGAACGTAATTTTCTTCACATTCGGAGATGGTTTACTGTGCTCAGTCCTGATACCATGAATGGCATAACTACGTAGTTCGCATAAGACCAACACGCGTTTGGCGTCTGGTGCTAACTCATATTGCATGATTTGTCAGCGGGCGAGACACCCCTGGCGGTAGACAGGTACCGTCGAAAATTTAAATCGAATTTCTTAACAATATATTTACGTGCTCAACCAGGCGTGTCTCACTCCGCGATTTCGTCGCTTTGCTACAGGTAACTAAAAGTACTTACATCCGTTCCGGCCCCAATTTTGGGGAAAGCCAATAAGCCGCGCGTGGCGCTGTCTCCACTTATACTAGCGGCCATATCTGTGCTGATCGTAACAGACGCGCGTAACAGTTAGAGAGTGAGTCTTCTGTACTTAGTACTATTATTTATTCTGTGGCTCAACTTATATAGATTTGATATTTGTTACATTACATACTTGTACTACACATATACATGTAATTATTATTATTACATACCTAACGAGGTCTACAATTTGTATTTATATTATTACTTTGGAAATGGCCCGGTCGTTATTCGGTTATTGAATTGCAAGTTTATTTATTAATTAATCTTTTTCAATGGCTTAAAGAAGTCATCATCTCACATCAACTCACATGGTGGTACATACAAGTTAAATACAGGTATTTAACTTGTCTTGTATGTACCACCGATGGTAGGTATACTAGAGTTACCCGGTGTGATGTAAAATGTTAAGTATGTTATGATTTATGAGAAAGTATTAACTGTGATAAAATGACTTAGCCAATGGCTTCAGTCAAATAATAGTGCCTTAAAATACCTAGTCGTAAATCTACTGTCACCATCCCGATGGTCAGCAAAACGGAATTAGTATTCGACAATGCAATTTCAGTGCACTATCTGATCGTAACTAGTAGGGGCGGTCCGAAAGGGGTGGTGGTGTATATTCATCTTGTTAGGTATGCGCCCGGATGCGCCAGCTTCGGCAAACACAATAAGAGCTTTCTTGCCTCTTCTTGCCTTCTTTCTTGCCCCCTTCTTGCCTTCTTGCCTCCCTCGCTCTTATGGAAAACTTATTAGACCGAGGCCCGCCGGGGAATCCTTTTTCCTTGGGTAAATATTTGAGAGAGAAATTAAAATTTGACAGCGGACGCTCTGCCGCGAACGTATTCTGTATGCCCGTACGTGATAGTTGGGGCGTAAAATGAAATTTATATTGAATTTGGAGTCTTTGTTGGTGCTTCGGGATACAAAATGTATTTGTCAACTACATCCTTATTTGTTAGAGACGTATCTATCGGCGTTCTTTTTTGGTTTTTACTGTCGGACTGGATACCTAAATGACATATTTGAAATATAAACCCTCAATTACAAATATGTGGAAATAAGTTGTCCGTAAATTACCCTGAGGCGCCTGCAGAAGTTCCTCCCGCTTCCGACTAAAATTATGTTGGCTCAGTCTCTTCTGCTTCCACTTCTCGATTACGCCGATATTGCGTTTCTCGATCTGAGACAGGAACTGCTTGACAAGCTTGAACGCCTGCAGAATATGTACATAAGATTTGTATTTGGTCTAAGGAAATACGATCATGTTTCTTTATTTCGCATTCAACTTAATTGGCTTCCCATCCGCCGTCGCAGGGATCTGCACATTCTTACTCTTCTTTTTAATGTTCTTTTTATTCCTTCTTCTCCTCTCTATCTCTTACAAAAATTCAAGTTTTTGGCAGATGGTAGTGGCCATCGCCTTCGATCGAGTACCAATCTTGCACTGGCAACACCTCATCACAAATCTCGTGCGTATGGTAAATCTTTTGCGGTACGAGCTGTTCAACTTTGGAATGAGTTGCCTCCCTCCTTAAGGCAATCTCAGTCCGTTGCGTCGCTTAAGGGGCAGTTAAAAAAGCTGTGGCTATCGGACCGGAATTAACTTGTTCGTGACTATAGATATTTTATATATTTTTTTTATATTTATTATATATAATGTAGGTATTCTATATATTTGAAATATTGTTACTTCTAATTTTTATCTTATATTATTTATTTTCGCCCTCTTATAATTTTATTGACTTTCTATTGTACTCAGTGCTATATTTGTCTACCGTTCTTCATCAATTCTCATCTACTCAAAGGTTAACTGGAAGAAATCCCTTAAAGGGATAAGTTCGCCTTTGTACTGCCTATCCTGTGCCATAAATTTGTGTTTTGTGTTTTGTACAATAAAGAGTTTATACATACATACAGACATAAATTACATTATACCACACCTTAAAAAGTTTATTGTTCAACGCAAACTATCACCAATCATTCAAAACAAAGTGACTATATTTAGTGACTTAGTGTGGACACACTACCGTGCTCTCGGTCCTACAACACATATTTAGTTGGTTTTGGCCAATCAGTAATGTATAAACTCTTTAATACTCAAGTGAAAAACACCGTAAATAGGTATCTATAAAGAATTATTTCTATACTTAAGTTCGTACCTAATATTCCAATATAATCTCAGACAGTTCCCAAAATCAATTCCATTCAGCATTAAGGCACCTCTACACCGTCAATACGAACGGATTCTCAATTTCCACGGCGCTCCAACTTTTAATGTGCACCTATACAAAGCGACTTTACCAATTTGACTAGGCAAAGAGCCTGAAAACTTCGAATAAGGTAAGAGTGCTCGCGTGCATTTGAAATGAGGGTTGGCTATTACTCATATGTAAATACGAGACGTGTGAGCCGCGCACATAGCTATCTCTGTTGTAATTTGGGGGTCATTTGCATATACCGGGCTATGTTTGAGGGAGTAGTAGCTTAATCTATGTTAAAAACGCCTTTTTAGTTGTATATTAGGAGGTATTTTTATTGATATTTATGTAATTGTAGCAAAATATTATTAAAAGTACGATATACTTAATGTCAAAAATCGTCAGAAAATAAGCTTGTAAATTTATAAAAGGTTAGTAAGACTTTTTTTTTATCTACTTATTTAAAAGAAGCCTTTATCAAAAAGACATGTGGGCTCCTTTGGGCCTCTATGATAAAGAATTTCAACTAAAATTGTTAGTAAGACTTATAAACAAGATAATTACAACTGGATAATTGAATAGGCGCACCGTAGTTTACTACAAAAATACCCAACTGATTGTTTAGATTAGATGTTACCTACCTAAATTAGAACAAAGACAGATTTAAGATCGTATTTGACTTTTTTGTTTCTAATAATTAGGTACGTCATAGGACACCGAAGCATTAAATATAGGTACACAAACA
The DNA here is from genome assembly GCF_948474715.1 of Cydia amplana. NCBI lineage: Eukaryota > Metazoa > Arthropoda > Insecta > Lepidoptera > Tortricidae > Cydia > Cydia amplana. Next base: position 11,441,298 of record NC_086079.1, on the reverse strand, counting down.
GGCAAAAACGCGTAGAATAGTACCTCATATGCAAAAATGTGTTCCTTTCAGAAACGGGAGATACATTTCTGTATACATAAAGGTGGTTTAACTCAAGATTTCAGAGTTTTTCATAATTACATTGGCTATATACCGTTCGGCACACGCGAAGCAAATGTGGTCATTTGTTAGGGCGCGCGCTCGGCACGCGTCTCACGTTTCGGAGCTTCCTCATTTTTCACTACATTGGTTTTACGTGTGAATTATTGTTTGTTTCTGTTCATTTCGTTTGTTTACGCTGCAAAGACTTTAAGGTTTAGTGGAAATGGAAACGGGAGTTTAGACTGGCTTGGATGTGCACCAAAATGTAAGGTGAATTTATATAAATTGAATTGATTTTTTTTATCCTGACAATGTTTTAAAATATGTAACTAGATAGGGGGACAACAGGGTTTGTAATCGAACAACATGATATCCTAAATATGTACTTTTTACGTTCGTGGTTTATATTGTGAACTTGGGTGTGGTGGAGAGTTTTTAAATTATAAAGGGCTCAATTTAAGTACGTTATCTTATATGAGAATTCACATACACCACACCGCATTTTCGACAGTAAATAATTATAGTTACTTGTACATAGGCACAGGCAGTACCAAGTATCTTAGCTTTTCAATTGTTTACATGAAATAACAGCACATCACTTAGAAACATTTATTTACACATAGGTAATTATAATCAACAATGAGGTGAAACTGTACACACACGAGCCTTTCCTTATATGACTCCCACTTTCCCATATAAATTTCAGCCCCTTTCAGCCACACACGCTTAACACCCCTTACATTAAGGGGTGATATCCCAGTAATTAAGCAGGGTGGGGGGGAGGCTGCACGGCTGGGCGTGACGCGCAGGCGTACTGGGTGTAATTACCGCTCATCGTTGCTTCATTAAGGCAGGGTGGGCGTGGTGATTAGTGTAGGTGTGTTATGTAATGAAAATGTTGTCTTAGGTTTGTATGTGCGCGTTTTCCTTAATGCTTGTTGAGGCTGAATTGCGAGATGCAATAATAATGGGGCGGATGACAAGGGGAAATGTTATAGCGTAGAAAAGGCTTTAGGCGGGCGGCTAGTTTTAATTGAAAAGTTGTTTTGAATAGAACAAAACATAATATTATTATGTAAATATAAAAAAGGATATATTATTGAATAGGTAAGTAAACTATTATTATTATCGAACGATAATACATGATCTTACTCGAAATGTAAAGTCATGTCTTATGGATTTCAATAAAAAATAAATGAGCGTTACAAAATTTTACGTTAGCGTTATTAACATATTTAGTTAGGTACCTACGGAAACCTTCAGGATTGAGACCTAGGATGTTTAATAAGCCCTAACGCATAAACCAACCTTTACATCTAGAGGCGCCTCATCAAAACGTCACTGGATTTACGACACATAAATAAACTGTATTATTTATAAGTTATAACGTATAATACGAATAAATAAAACTAACGTATCTGGCGCACATTCAAATGAAATGGGCTCGAAATCCTAGATAAGGAGGCTTTATGAGGGAATAAGGGGGTGACGTGGGGTGGGAGGGGGCATTAGTCTCAGCTTCCTAATATAAATAAAGGTACATTGCTACGTGATTTCAAAACGTATTAGTACAGTTGGCGGAGCAGTAATGCTGGGATTCGGGAAGTAAATAGGTTTTCGAAGGGGTGTTTCTTTGTGTTTAGTTTAGGTTAAATGTTATTTTAAGGTAAAATAACTAAGCAAGCTTTGTTTTGGAGTTTGATGTAGTTAAATAGGTATTTTATTAGCTAAGTACCTTAACTGTTTGTATACAGTTAACTTTATAAACAAAAATCTATTGTCTATTCGCTTAAGTGTATGTACCTAATGTCAAAGTTGTCTAATATGCAATACAGTGTATCTTTCCTTGGCGTAACTACACACACAGCGCTAAGGGGCTATACATAAATTACGTCATTTAAAATTAAGGGGGGGGGGGGTCTGGATCAGATGATGGTAGCATGACGTAGGAGGAAACGGGGTCATTCGAAGCATGATTTTTGGATGATTTTAGGGAGGGGAGGGGGTCAAAAATCGTCAAAAATAGATGACGTAATTTATGAACAGCCCCTAATTCAAATACTTCATCATAGGCAGTGCGATAAGAACACATCTTTGAAAGTAGGTATATTGGCAACAAATATGTTTTATTTTATTTTATTTACTTTTGTTACTGCAAGATCACGATGGAGATCGGTTAAAACTGTGTCTGTTTTGGCAGCGAGTCGCGGAGCGTGCCGTCGAACCGACCCCATTTTTCGGAGTCGCTTAAAAATCGAGTTCATTTGAAGGTTCCGCGGGCGGGTAAAGAGAAATGTCTAGTGGCATATCTAAATAGTATTATTTACATAAAAAATCGTAGCACGCGACGAGGTGACGGTACTCATGTAAATCGCCTTTTGAGAAGCACGTCACGTAGGGAGGAAGGGTGCATATATTTTTGATTTGTTCTTGCCTACGCAATTTTTCCGCGTACCCTTCATCTTGATTCGTAATGATGCGAACTTCGCCGCAAGCGCGGAGTAAATCTTGATTTAAAATAGTTCCTGGGTTGTCGCGCAGTTTGTCAATCAAAAGATCTACGAACCCTTATAAAGGACGGGCGTTACCCAGCTTTCAATCACGGGCGCGCGTTACGGCCGACGCGACGTAAGGTCTACTGCCTTCATTTGTCTACGTGTCGCTCCGACCCGAATTATGCGGAGAACATATTTCGATCCCGATCCCGCAAGATATTATCTCTTCCGTAATTTTTCTTGCCTTAGTATTCAAGACACAATGTGTTCCCCGACATGCTTAATGCCTTTCACATGTATATGTAAAGAAACGTAAGGAAAACTCGAGTTTCGTTTGGGAGGGAAATGAAAAAATGTCAATGATTGAGCGTTATGCCCATGGGAATGGATTTGTAAGGTGGGGTAATGTTACACGTGTCTCATAGTTGAATTGTCAATTTGATTCGGAAAGAAATATATAATTTTCCTGGAGACAAATAAATTGTTCGTAGAGAATAATAAAGATAGAGTAGGTATTACGTGGAATTTCCTTCCTACCCTTGTGCTATGTAATGTTTTAAAGGATTTAAATGAGTTACGAAAAAAAGATTGCTAACTTCTTAGGGGCAATGTCTAGTTTTGACTTCTCTGTGAAATAATTACGCTTTACAAAGTGTCCTCCTTATCTCCCTCCGCCGCTCCCCATCTTCGTTTGTCCCATTTATCCTGAAAACGTCGGCTACCTAGCTACCTACCTCCCTATATGGACGTATAAGCTACATGCTTCTTAAATTGTTTATTGCACAAGGAAGTTCATTTAGTAGGTAATTGGTAAACATACGTTTCACATTATGTATAGTTTATAGTACGTACGTCGGAAGCAGTAAAATAGTAGGCTTACCTATAGGATTTCATAAAAATTTAGTATAAGTTTACCTAATTAACGAAGGTTCTGGAAAACCATCCAATTATCACAGGACGCTAAATGTTGTTTTAGTTCTTTTGCGATAATCTAAGTACACGTAGGTACTCGAGAGTCTGCACCTATAATTTAAGTACTAACTTAATTAATTTCACATTCCATTTGGTTTATTTATTAGGAGTTGACTTTGGATAGTCATAAATGTGCATCCATGATAATATAATATATGATATTTGCTCGCAGTCGCTTTGGTCTTGTATTTACCTAAAAAGGAAAACAAAAATGTCGCGGCTTACCGTGCATCGTAAAAAACCCGAACACTGCGTCCAGACCAACAACAAAAATACTTTATTTATATGCTAATGTAATTTATATGATGCTTAATGTCTCATAGCTGGTAACGCACGATTCTGTTCTGTTCTTTAGGGGGTTGTTCCAATAGAAAATGATTCTTATGCGTTAGGTATTAAAGTGTCGTTTGGTTTGCGGTGTGTGCCGTGTGTGTCGATACGATTATGAATGCGCAGTAGGAGGTAGCTTCCAGCTTCCTTGCAGTGGGAGGCGAGGGAGAATCAATAAAAATACGCGAGAAAAGCGTTGATTATACAACTGGAGTTTGGAGGAAAACGCTTTCAATGACGGGACATGTTACTGCTTATGACTATTTGAGTATGTTATTTTGGACGGTACAAGAATTTTCATGAGAAACGGGACGAAAATCCGTGTATGAAAAGGTGTTTTGATAATATAGGTAATTATAAAGCAACAAAGTATGCAGTTAGAATTTTCAAATAAGTTTTAATATTAGACGTAGTTATGTCCCTACCAAGACTTTTAATCCCAATTTTTTTAAAGTTGCTGTGAGAATAACCCTATGTAAAAGTTGTGTCGAAATAATACCGTTTTAGCGATATTAAGACCGTCTGTTTTCTACCCCTAAAGATAGTATCTTAATTGTTTATTTAGAAATAAATCTCCCGAGGTCATAAGATGAAAAACACTGTCCCTTTAGCATTTTGTCATCATCCTGAAACATCGTGGCACATGTCTGGATCTGGCTTAAGAGAAATTCAAATTATATACTAAAACAAAGGAAACCATAGAAACCGAGTGATGGACATTCCATCTCAGCATCGCGAAACATTTGCATAAAAATCGAAGGGACATGCCTGGACGACCGCCTTAAATGCAGATTTGAACTGCGAAGTAAATAAAATATAAGGAATGAATTACAGTTGCTTGTGGAATATGCAAATTAGGTTTGTGATGTTTAGCATTTGTACATATATGTATAGTGCATGACTTAAACAATTGATGGATAGCCGATCCCAGCCTTTGAATCGAAAGTTAACAATCTGTTTAATACCTACTGCGACTGCTCTGAGAAGAGTATTCTACTGAGATAATACCTACTCGTACATTATGTATGCGAAGGTCTTAAGTGATATTGAGAAATATGACTAAACATGGCTCAAATGCGTATTAGTATCTACAATTTACTTCCGATTGTAGAACATGGCATTTAAAAACCTATTTTTATATAGCTTTGCTACTGAAGCAAATTAATGTCATTGATATTAAGTTCGATATTAAATTACATGAATTATTGAACAATGGCTATTTAATTAGGCTCATTTTTATTTAAAATACTTGAAAATGTCAAAACACACCACCTGCGTAAATTTATAGTATTCTTAATAGGGTTCGAGCTCTTGTGACTGTAAAAATGATAAGGTCGTAACCAAAGCGAAACTCAATACAAGATACGCCATTTTAATACTTACCTTATTAATGTAGGTGTAAAAGGGAGCTCGTTTACTTACCTGGAACAGAAAAAGTGGAATTTGAGCAATGAAATGGCACTTTTATCTATAAATAACGCATTTATTTAATCGTCATAAACGACAAATTGATATTTAGAGTTCCGTAGTAAACACTTAGCAGAGTACCTACGTACTCTGAAAGTTTAACTCGTGCGTCTGTATGTCCCTCCTTTCGCTCCTTAGGTAAGATACCTTTAGTACTAGAAATCAATAACTTAATATGGGTAAACATATTCCTGATATAAACAGAAAGAAAAAGATTTTTTTTTATTTCTTCCTTTAAATATTTTAAGGTGAAGTCGCGAGCAGTAGCTAGTACGAATTATTAGATAAGTACTAAGTAATATCAAATGAACCGAGGTGTGAATAAATGTTTTACAATGTAACATACTTCTCTTAAAACCTCTTAAGTGACCTCAGATTTTATGAAATGACTATACACCGATATGGCAAGAACCGTTTCACTTTTTCTTGACAATTAAGTTATTATCCTTTTATAGATGATTTGATTAGTCAGTAACGGCAATCAAAGTAATCATATTATGCCTTGACGTCTAACTAAACAGTAACGACCAGTTTTTTTATTAAATTGCTTTATTAGTAGGTACCTACGTGGCTTAACGTATGCAGGGCGCGGCGTTGTACGACTGTATAGGTGCGTGTTAAATGTATTTTGCGTTGTTGTATATTTGTGTATAGATATGATTAAAATATACATACTCGTAATTTATACACTTAAACTGGAAATATCATATCGATGCAGTATGTTCTAAACTAGCGCGTTTTGTTTTTGCTCTAAGAAATCTTAAAAATTCAATTTCCACTCAGGCCGCGTTAGCAGCTTACCACGGATATGTATCATCTACCCTTAATTACGGCCTGCTACTGTGGGGTAATTCTGTTGACGTCCAGAGGGCATTTGTGATCCAGAAATATTGTATACGAGCATTGGGTGGCGTTAAATTTGATGACACGAGCAGACCTCTTTTCCAAAAGTTTCACATTCTCCCCCTAGCCTGTATGTATATTTTAAAGGTATGTCTTTTTACAATAAAGCACCCGGAGTACTTTATAAAGCGCGAGGAAATGTTTGCAAGAGAACTCCGGGCTCAGTAGTCTCAGTACCAACATCTACTATACCAGCCAGCCTGTACGTCTGATATTTGTAGGAGAAATGCATTTAATATGTGTGTTGTAATATTCAACAACCTCCCTAAAGAGCTCAGAATGTTGAATGGGAAAGTATTTAAAGTAAAATTGACTGAATGGCTACATGAACATTGTTTTTATAGCGTTAAGGATTATTTAAAATCTAAATTATAATGTTTAAAATGACAATTGCCGATTTGTATTTGATATATGTAATTAACTTTTACTTTTGACTAATTTTACTTTTGACTAATTCTACCATAATACTTTAATTTTATTTTAATTGACATTGTTTTATTATTATTTTGTTTTAATGAATTGCATGTCATAAATTAGGAATTAGTACCTTAATGTACAATTTTGTAAATATTTTGCATGTTGATGTTGTGTCGACTGAATACTGTGTCCAACTAGTTGAGTATAAGATCTGATTGTTACGTATTCAAGCAAATAAATATATTCTATTCTATTCTATTCTATTCTTAAAGCGACAATTTAATCAGGTTTCCTTTAATTTTTTTATACAAAGCGATTTTTTTCAAATATGTTAAATTTATTCTAAGCTTAATAGCATCGTTCGCAGACGTTTCTGCTTGTTAAAAATTAAAATTATATTAAATGGATCAAAAAATCATATCAATACAAACCGTATTTGTTTTGAATGTCGGTCTCTAGACCATAGAATTAAAGCGAAAAAAAAAGTATTGCCACTTTACATACAGGGGATCGAAGAACCCTAAAAACGGACATGGCGAAACTGAACACATTCTACGGATAATTCGCAATAACAAAAACTTAAACCCTTCAAAAATCATGTAGGTATTATTAATATTTACGTCACGGCGAATTTAAGAAGCTATAAATTTTTGCCATTAAGATAATAATAAGAGCTGGTGTCGGGAACAGGATGCTATAATGCCTTTTGTTCGCGACCTCACCTCGTGCATACCAATGAACTTCTCTAAAAACCTACATACGAGTCGTTTTAATGTTTAATTATAGACATTTCTGCATTTGAAATCGTCATTTTTGCTGAAGCTTAATTTTTCTGATACAAAAGTTGTAACTGCTTAAGGTTATATACCTAGTTTATTCCGGTACATAATTTACAATAGCTAAATACTTTATCTAACTAACTAATATGAGATTGAGAAACATTCAAAAGAAAAAAAGAAAGAAAAGTCATATAAATCCTCAAAACAACCTGGATTATCAATATTGAGCTTTCTTTTGCGGACTGAAACTAGACACTAAATGAGATTGAACATAAAACAATGGCGTTTTAAACCTTAGAAACCTAATAATGATGTCGTTATTTTGAGTTTTACTACAAATTTTACAGCACGGAGGTTAGCAAAGTGTCAACAATATTAGAAAACCAGCAATTGTCAGGTCGTAATGTTTAAACGGTTGGCACCATTTAAGATTCACAGCCACGCTTGATAGTTTTACGGAATATGACAGCCAGTCATTACATTACGTATATAACTGCGTACAAAAAGCTGGCAAAATATCAGAAGCCATGGCGAGGCGTGGAGAATGATAACGACCAGGGAAAGTCCCAGGCTGATTTATAGCTGTATTTGAACGGGGTTCTGATCACTTTATGATAGCGAAAACTACCTTCTTTATACATATACTTCTCACCTTGGTGTATCGCGGATCACGAAAATTAAGACCTCTATGTTGAAGGCATAAGAGCGAGTCAAGCCTGGTTTAACAGCGGGAAAGCTCGTAAGGTGCGAAATGCAAATGGCTCGGATTAAGTTGAATGTAACGAAGTAAGATGGATATTACATGAGCGTGACCGAAGATCGGATGGACATCTTCATAACGGAAAGTGACGATTTGAGGAAATTGTGATGATGTCTTGATACTACCTGATTTCCCTGTGATGCTTTTTTGAACGGCTGACTTACACCTAAACCTACCTACTATGTTTCCTTATTGAACAAAACTTTGTATCAAATAGTGCTTCTCAACAAGAATGTATTAAATAACAATATTTTAACAAGTATTTACTAATAGAAAGAACATGAATATTTAATTAAATTACAGTTAATATGTGATGTCATTCATACAACCTACTAATTAATAGGCTGGAGAGTAAAGAACCCATTCAAATATCAAGACATGAGTCACTAAGTTAGACATTAAAATTTTACTAGCAAGCACCTGGAATTTAGCGACACGGCCATAATAAAAATAAGTTTATTTAAATAAAATGCAGCGCTTAGTATGCAACTGTGCGCGCGAATCTTTCCATTGTTTTCGCTAAATGACATCAAAGTTGTGTCGGCGAGTTGTATTTAGAATGTGAAATAATTCAGTGTTCTTGGAAATATGCGCGGGCTTAGGGGTTAGGCGCTGTCCATTGTACAGTAACGGTCATAAACAGCTACACAGTTTTTCACCTTATGTCATGGGACTACGGTGGATATGTGAATACATGTACCTGATTATGAATGTATCTTCTCTGATTCGTTGAACATAAGACAAACTTATTTATACCACTTACTTTGAACAGGATTGTTAATTTTTTTCACGTAGACGATTTTACCTTGAGGCTATTATCGAAAGTTATATGTAAATAAGTAGATAGATAAATATAAGAGTGCTTAAATTATTATTCTGTTTCTATTCTACAGAATTGTATATATTTATTAGATATTCAATCGTCAGCGGAATAGTAAATAATGTTAATATACTCTCGATCCGTACCTTAATGTAAATAAAGAATAATCTAGCTTATTCTAATATACGTTCCCATAATCAGAAGGCCACATTCGTCGTCAACCTCGCGTTGAAAGTCTTGCCATATTTAGGAGCACCCAAGGTGCATTGTTGTTGAGATAAGGCTCGGACCCCATCCATCATTTATGACAATTAATTAAACGTATTAGAGTTATTAAACAATCAATACCTACTTATACTTTTATGGGCAGCGAGTACATGAAACAAAAAGGTCAATTACAATATAAAAAAGACACGGTAGTTAGATCAAGTAAAGCTTTTAGGGTTACGTTATGTTCAGAGGCTTGTGCGATTGCAGTAGGTTCACAAATGATGAGCAAAGCTATTTATAATGGCCATCTCATCCCGGTAATTTCACGAACCTAATAATTAAAAGCAAACATTGGCAATTCGTCTTACATTTCTTGTTTGAAAAGGTATCTTACTAAGTTACTACACGATCTAGAAAAGTCAAGATGAAAAGCCAATAGTCGTTAAGTTAGTAAAATTGGGGCAATAGAACCCTAAGGTTAAGAAATGAGTATGTAGTACCTACTTTTAATATTTAATGAGGAAGTTTTATGTTCGATTTCGTACTACGCAGCATCTTATTTTTCACATTAAAGGTAATCTAAATTTTATGAGTCCGGTAATCAATTTAACTTCAAACGTTTCTAAGGATAAAGAATTCTGCTTTGCGAATAGAATTCAATTACTGGGGCATGGAAACTTTTCCTATTAAGGGGTTACACGTGAGCGATCATGAAACTTTTATCAGCGGGTGTATACGTGATTTTGCGGGTTTATACAGGCCACAAGGCCGTATGATAATGCCACCGAAGGTTCTTCAGGAACTGTTTATTATTTATCAGATTACGTGAAAATCAGACAGTGTCACGTTGCTCGACAAAAACTATAAAATAAAAAAACGCGACGCGACGGAAAATAAATTATAAAAACTTTGTTATGTATTCAGAGGCGATGAAGTGGGTTCCTTCTGAGGAGATTAATATTGGTCAGGCATCGAATCATCGCGAATATTTATCGAGAAAATTCTTTTAGAAAAAAGAGTAGTGTATTGCTTTGGAAATGATCTACAAACTTTATTCAACTATTTTAAAAACAATCAATGGCTTCTATTTTGTGATTAGCATACTACATATGGTTACTTTACTTGCTGGTTTTGTATGTCTTATTAATAGCATAGATTAGGCGGAACCTTAAAATATCAGGGCGATATTAAAATACGCGAGACACGGCGCAGGCGCACTGTTTGGGCTACAGTCACGTACTCCCGTAATGACAAATTCTCGACCATTGTTATTGTCGGTTGACGATTTTTTCCAACGTTCTCATTTTGAGTAACAATGTGAACGTGCCAATAGCACATTTTACTGGAATTAATTATGCAAAAAATCACCCGTTGAGGTTATTGCGTTTGTATATTAACACCTCAAATGAACGGGAACGTCATGGAATTATTTTTATTTTATATCACGGTCATAAACTTACTTAAAAAACCAAAAGTGTACTAGGTATTTAAATAAGGCACGTATTTAACCGGTCAACTAATTAATCGAATTTGGGTAGTTAAAAAAAATTGAAATGGGTACTAAAATTAATAGTTTGGCAACAAAAACGGAGCCTTAAAATATATGAATATGAGCTGTATTTTAATGCCGTTACAGCTTTTGATTATTTTTAGGCAGGTACCAAGTATTTATTTGGCAACTGAATTATTATATTGGAGACCATTTATGAAGCACATTTTAAAAAGAAAACGTCTATCTATATTTAAAAAATGAAGTTCTTTTAAAATATTTTGTTTGGTCATTACACGGCCAACCTAACACGTTCCTCCTCGCTTCGCTCGTCGTCGCACCTATCTGTTGACTTTGGCAGAACACAGTGGTAACTATTGAACTTAGTAATTAAAAATTGAAAGATCTAATGGTGTTAATGGCCATTAGGTGTTTCATGATTAGGAATTTCGACTATTTATAAGTATACTGACCATTGCGTATTGGTAAATTAATTTGAGGTGTTTTGTGTAAAAAGTGACCAATATTCATTAAATTTAACTGCTTTCGTGTTAAAATACTACCAGAGCTGAAACGATAAGCTCAATTATGATTACTTAGGTGTGAACAACTAGATGACAACCAAATTTTATGATCGCTTTACAATATTATTTGCCAATTTATTACCTATCACTTCAATTTCCCTATATTTTTTTTTGGGTGGCTTGATTTTGCAGCCAGTTTTTTTGATAATATGATGCTTATATTTGAGGCTAATATAAATTTTTTGGCGCTAAAATATTAATGCACAGCCAAATTATATTATTATTTGCCCAATTAAAGTTCCTGTTTAATATTTTAGTTGCCCGGTTAATAATAAGTCTTTAAATACATAGCCAGCCACCCTCACATAGCCACTCTTTCACCTGATTATTGTAATAGCGATAGATATAGAGATAGTAGTTATTTGGCTTCACTTACTTATTTCAACTTGGTGGAACAAAGTTTCTAGATTTTAGTATTCTTAATGTGAGGAGACCTATTGGTCTAGCTCAGTCTGTTTAGATCCCGAAGCGCGTATCATGTACCTACGCATGTCGATTTTGATTCATAGCCTATTTAACTGTTGCATGTTGCGAACTCGAAAATGCTCTCGTCGGTCATACTAATTCGTATCAAATTTCTTGGAGAATCTGAATCGAACCTTAGAAATATTAAATTTAATGTCTACAAAATGCAAATAGCGCCATTTATTTCATAGAATACATAGAACTATGTACTTCATAGACAATGCGCTCGTAGGAGCGAATATTTCACGCTTCGAGTGAAATCCTATTAAATACATAAGTACCTTTATAAATTAATAATAGCTCAGTCGAGTTATCCCGGTGCGAATACGAAACAATCTACATATGCCTAGGCCGTAAATATTTTGTTATCAGAAATTCTCCGAAATCTGTTTTACATTAATCAATCTGATAGTCAAGGGAGATGTTCAATATTTTTAATATGAACCAAGAACATGACGCATTAAAAAAAACAATGAATTCCATTTGCCACCTCACGGCCTCACAGATAGCAGTTTTAGCTTACCAAGTTTCTATCTTCAGGTCAGAAGAGAAATCTGGTATCAAGCGGTCGGCCCAGATGCATCTATGCGTGTAATTGGCCAGAGACACCACAATTAAACGTTTGATGCAACGTTTATTAGCCGAGAGGCGTACGGCAATTAGAGACGCGAGGCTGCCATTGTTCTTACATAGTGAATAGCTCAGTAGGTTTGTCTTTAGCTATTTGAAAACGGAACAAATTAAAATAAAATATTTGGGGACAATCTTGCACAGATCAACCTAGCCCCAAACTAAGCAAAGCTTACTTTGGACATATAGATGAATATATATGCCCAATACATAGATTACATCCATAACTCAGGAACAAAATATTCGTTATAAACACACAAATAAATGCCCTTACCGGAATTTGAACCTGGGATCTCCAACCTTCGGTCACTGCTCAGGCTTGGCAGGTTGAAATATTGCAGTCGATTATTGGAATTATTTTTAGGATGCTATTGGCAAAGTGTTAACGGCGAGGAAGGTACAAAAGTGCAAGATATGACGTACCAGGTACACCAGTGCTGACAAAATAAACTATGTACCGTAAAATGGGGTGAGTAGGGTCAAAACTGAAATTCAAACCTCGATAACATTTTATTTTTACATATGAAAACTGAATGGTGTATAGGTATAATTTATAAGTGTTCCGGACGTTTGTATTTTAGTTTTTATTTTGTTTTGGGTAGTTCCATTTCATAACTTTGACGATAAAGAGGAAAACCCACCTCACCCCGTAGTGCCTCGTATTTGGGGTGAGTGGGGTTTTCATAAAAAGGTAATTTTGGAAGATTGTTGGATCGATTTTTTTTTATTATGCGTATTACTATAGCACCATTTTAAATTGGAATACATTATTTTTGTAGCAGTAGCCTTAAAATCCCTTTTCACCCCCCTCTCAAAAATTCTCTCCCCATTCATAAACCACTTCTCCCCGCCAAACCTACTCACCCCGTTTTACGGTATCGCAACACAAACCGTTGGACAAACTTTACCCCTTTTTACTATCGCAAGAATCGTAATATCGTATAGGTACCATAGTTGACATTGTCACTGGTGTGGACCGTTCTTAAACTTACTGCACCGTGATAAGGTATACATACGGCAAGTACAGTGTGTTGCTGGTACTGACATTGCCTGCACGTGTTACGTTGCCTACGTGTGTACAATTTAATTTAACAACACCACACAACCCACTGTATGCTACAACCGTGCGTCGGCAGGTAATGAGAAGTCTAAGAGTATTAATTACCGCGTCACGGGGTCATTAAGGTCCTCATTAACTGCCATAATGCATGTGTAAACAATACGCTGCAGAGGGAACCACGCCACACTGCCTTCCATCCAAACCTCAACTAACCCTTCAAACGCCGCTGGCTCCTGTAAGCGTCACTTTACCATAAAGTGCACCTACCATGGCAATGTTAAATATGGTAAACCGCTTTTGTCCGTTTTCGAAAGTGAAACTTGCTAAATGTACAATTACATTCTACGGTTTGTCATTTGGACGATTATTGTAGCATTGTACGGAGTGATAATAATAGTGTTGTCGTTACTTTGATATGGAGCATGTGAAAAGGGGTCTTAGTAGTCTGTAGGGAAGAGACCAAGCGTATCACGACAGGAAGTCAATGGTTAACGTATTCGCCAATTTTTTTATTTTAGGTTCATTTTTAAATTATTGATAAATTTAAATAGTCTAAATGGAAGGCAACTTGTACTGGATGATTGTGAAATAGGTACTGTCTTAATAATTAGTTGCACAGATAAGTAGTTTATGCGACAGTAAGTGGCACTTTGCATTGTTTAGCGCAGTCATCGTGCTGAATAGGCAGTGCATTAGCATGATGCAAATACAGCCAGTTTAGTGTTAAACTACTGCTTTAAATAGGAACATTTCGCCCGCGAGTATATTAGGAACCAACATTTAATAACCCTTAAAACCCTTCTATCGATGATTAGACTACCGAAACTGTAATAGGAAGGTAACTGAGCGCAGAAATTAACAAGGTCGATAAAAAATATGATCTTAATTTGGTGTTAATTTCTATGTACGTATGCCACTCGCGCGCGCATCCTAGAAGTATAAGAGCTGTCGAAAAATTTTTTCATTACCATGCTCATTGCCAACTAAGTATGCACATATGCACTCGTAAATATATCGCTAACCCATCAAAATCAATAAATAATAAATATAAATAAATTCATTTATTTAAGGACCATCGGGGATCATTTTTTTTGTTAGTACTTACGACTATGCCTATGTCTACGACTATGCCAATGTGTCATTGTAGCACATTTGAGGCTAGACCCACGGTTCACAGGTCGAGATCGTCAGTTACCCGAAGTGTATACCACCGTATACATCCAAAAGTCATGTGAACCTATAAGGTTCGTATAGAGTTACGACTTTTTCAATTTGGTAGGATTGCATAAGATTGTGGCGTGGTCGTGCACGAGAGTATCCCTAGGTAATTAATAGGTTCGTGAATACTTAGAGCGCCCTAGACTATGTATTTTGATAAAGGTAAGTTTGATTAACGGAGTCTAATTTATGGTGTTTCTTATAGAAACCTAAGCTCAAAGAATCCAGAATTCACAAATTAATAGAAAGGTCTTCTTTTGCGCCTTTAAAAAGCAAAAGAAAGTTTTAGCGTGAAAGCAAATGGGCTGCCAGTTTAAATTAGTATTATGCTTATAAGATTGGTCAGCAAAATTGTTATATCTAACTATTAAGGCACTTCGCCTACTGAAGTGCGTGGTTACTTTATCTTTAGTATAATATATTTTAGTTATTTAATGTTGGAAAAAGATAAAAATAAGACTGTAACGCGATAATGTCGATAAATTTATTTCGTAGTTATCATATTCTTTAGCTAACGGTTAATATCTACTTAGGTATGTAGAAATACAACTCATTTAGGTACATTACTTAATAAAGGTTTGAAGGACTAAAAATTTAACAGTAAACATTATCATTTACCTATGTATTAAATCACTTCAGAAGTTTCATCGTGTGTGAAGTAAATACTTACTTTATTAAGTAGGATGTGTTCTGTAATGCTGCAGCGATATTGCGTATACGAAACAAAGTACATACAAAGAGCTATATTTAGTAACCTAACGGCGGGATTCGGGAAATGGATTAGACATTCACTAGATATGAAATAGTAACGATATGTGACGTTCCACGAAAAAAGGTACCTTATGGCCGCAATAATATTGGAGCGGCGTTAATAATAGCGTAAGCGCCAACCGCCATAGGGTACCTTTTGCCGTGGAACGTCACATATCGTTATCTAGTGAATGTCTAATTCCTTTCCCGAATCGCGCCGTATAATAAATTTGAATTCGGCAAAGTTATATGAAACATCTTTGTAATTTAATTAATACACTCTAAGGACCCCTGCTTAGTAGCCGATAAAAAAATTGACAGAAGTATTCATATTACAATGGAATATTTTAATTCAGAGAACTCGAATATTCTTTCATTTGTTGATAAGAGACTGTGAGAATCACAGACAGTAAAAAAATGTCCACTCCTTCATTATCAAAGTTACCCATCG
Source organism: Cydia amplana (assembly GCF_948474715.1). Taxonomy (NCBI): domain Eukaryota; kingdom Metazoa; phylum Arthropoda; class Insecta; order Lepidoptera; family Tortricidae; genus Cydia; species Cydia amplana. The sequence goes on along the minus strand of NC_086079.1, from coordinate 11,425,417 downwards.
TAAAAAAATGCAATTGTTTTGTACACAAAAGGTTCTTTAAGGATTCCTTCTTATTATTAAAACACAATCAAGTTTAATTAAAACTAAAGTTAAGTCGCAGTTCGAGGGTTGCCCCTGCTTACAAAAAGAGCTTTTTTCGAAAGGGTTGTGGAGTCAGTTAAGCTTTTCTGTATCGAAGAAATGTTGAAGAGGTCATGAATAGAACGGTCCGAGGGGGGCACTTGGTTTCGATACACTTCTCCAGTGTCCCGTTGCTAAATGAATAGAATAAAAGAAACTGGTTCTTAGGACAAAGGGCCCTCATAATGAGGCCAGCATATTGTGCTAAGGACCCTTAAAATAAAGTCCGATCTTGCAATATGTTACTTTCAAAGAGTCTGGTTAAGCGTTACTTTAAGTGCTCGTTATTTGCTTAATTTAAGATCTGATAAAAGATTAGGGTTTATGACGACATATGGGAAAAAAAAATTGTAACTGTTTTGTTTGTGTGTAAGGGTGCCACTATAGACGTCATATTTTTAGTGTATTCTAGTGGCACAAAGAAATTGTCACTGCATATAAAGTCGGTTTGACTCTACCTACGTCATATACTCAATGTACTTATTTAAAATATCATTTCCAATGAGCGAAATCGGCAAATGAGCACCCAATCTGTTCCCACCGCCATCGGATCCACTCACGCGCATCCTGCTGGACTTCCTTATTGTATTAACTGCTCAATGCGATAACAATCCCGGCCCAATCTGGACTATTTAGCGCGCGCTCAATTAGGACGGATATGCGGGCCCCTGCTGGTGCCGGGCACGTAAAACGACGCTTGCGCATCTTATCGTGATGTTACTGCGTTTTTCTATTGATCGTGGATTTGATATGCATCTTTCGCTTAAGATATGATAAAGCAACATTTTCAAGCAATAACCGCAGCTGCACTACTGTTCATTTTACTATTGAAATTGACAGTAACAGCGACGCGTTCAGTACCAGTAGTGCAGCTGCGATCAGAAATGGAATGTTACCCTAAGACATCGTTGCATATTTGGATGTGAAAGAAAGTTATAGCTGTCTAAAATTAAAAATATATTATAAACGCAATCAAATACATATGCATACACGGTACATAATGAAATTTTAATTGATCTTGTGGTATTTCTAATTATAAGGACAAATGGTTCTTCTCTAATGTTCAGATGCATACCATCTACTATCTAATATAAACCTAATATTTACTTACTTACTACTTACATATGTAAATAAAAAAAACTATATAGAAACAAGTGCTACTTGGGAATGGGTGGTTAACTGGCGAGCAACATTTTAGTGGCCCAGTTGAGCGCACTGATTCTCGGTTCTATTAGTGACAAGATTCAACAATGATTTATTTTGTAACTACTTATTAATTTTGCTGCCATTTACGCTGTTTATTTCAAATGGTTATAATTTCTATGTAAATCAATCAGTTAAGGAAAATCAGCCAAAATCGGGAGTTTCAGGTATAACTTACATAGCTTCGTTCGTCCTTTAGCGATTCAGTTTAGGTCCTAAACAGAATCGCAATAAGGACATCATGGCAAGGCCCCAGGACGTAGTAGGTATTAAAACTATAATATTTATTTATTTATTATTGAGGCAGATTTTTTTTTGAAATATAAGATCCACACGCGAGGAGGACTCACGTGTGGATGTTCTATTACTAGTGGAAATTCTCTTTACATATATGTAGAACTATTGAGATATGAATTGATTCAGGAATTTGTAAGACTTTATGTTTGTGAAGTTACACGTGATGTACCAGTCACGTGTCACGACATATGGAGTTGATGCATGAAAAATTCCAAAATATAAAATTCAAAACCGTACTTTACTTAAATTTTCAGTAACCAAAGGGAAGCTGGAATTTTCCATGATGAAGTAAGTATATATAGGTACCCAGTTGCGCAAATAGCTAGGTCAGTCATAAATACATCTCACAGTCAAATCTATAAGGTAATTTGTGATGATTTTGTACGACATTTATTATGCAAGGAATATAAAGTTTCAGGCTGAATCGATTATTACGCGCGGCAGCTGCAATTCAAGATCTGACTCTCAAAGTGGCCCCGCTGAGGACCAAAGCCCGGCACTCTGTATTCATTATTATAAATCAAATATGGAGGGCGACTAGTCTGTGCTCAATATGCACGTAACTTTGCGTTATCTATAAAATTAGCATCGCAAGTGCTGTACTCCACGTCGAACAATCTGGGTGCTTAATAGCCCTCTAACGTTCTCAAATGTATAATTAAGTATTCATTTGGACATATTGGGATCACTGGAAAAGTTCCATTGCATCGCGTGTCGTTCTGTCGTCATCGGGGTGTTTACGCATTGCTCTGATGTTCATTTATTCATTTATTACGTTCAATGATCCTCTTCGCGTATAAATGGTTATTTAACAGGTATGTTCTTTGGCGTCGAACCTTTCTAGATGTGATACAGTACCTGCTACGTGAAGTCACGAGCTAGTTGCTAAATTTGGGGAAACGGTTTCCGTAGCTTGCGTTTAGCGTAGAAGGCAGTTACTAGTATAAAGTATAAGTAAGTGCTAGGTGCCTACGTAGGTACAGTCGACGTCAAAGATGTTTACATTTGTGCACCTTACTCCTTTGTAATAAGGCGAAAAATGTAAACATATCTTTGACGTAGATTGTACAAACAAGTAAACTTCGGCAACGAATGTTTTTTCCTTCCAAAGTACAGCCCATTTATAAATTTTACCTCGTTCTTCAATAGATACTAAAGTTAGTAAAAACATGACGCTTATTTTGGTTTTTTGTACTTTAGGTGTCTGTAGACGCCGATAAAAGTACCTAATCATTATCATTTTTAGGTTTTTAAACGTACCTGAGGTATTCTAATTACTTAAGGCACGTATTTAACCGGTCAACTAATTAATCGAATTTGGGTAGTTTAAAAAAATAGAAATGGCTACTAAAATTAATACTTTGGCAACAAAAACGGAGCCTTAAAATATATCAATATGAGTTGTATTTTAATGCCGTTACAGCTTTTGATTATTTTTAGGCAGGTACCAAGTATTTATTTGGCAACTGAATTAATATATTGGAGACCATTTATGAAGCACATTTTAAAAAGAAAACGGCTATCTATTAATTACAAAATGAAGTTCTTTTAAAATATTTTGTTTGGTCATTACACGGTCAACCTAACACGCTCCTCCTCGCTTCGTTCGTCGTCGCACCTATCTGTTGACTCTAGCAGAACACAGTGGTAACTATTGAAATAAGTAATAAAAAATTTAAAGATCTAATGTTACCAACAATATCAAAGATTTTTGAAAAATTGCTGAAAGTGCGACTACAGAGACACCTCAATTTTCACAAAGTTCTAGATAGTAGGCAATTCGGCTATCAGAAATCAGTGGGTACTAGCGAAGCCATTGACACATTAATCTACGATACATTGAACGAAATCAATAAAAAAAACAAAGTAGCGGGCCTATTCCTTGATCTTGGCTCTGCTTTCGACACAGTCAATCATACAATTCTTTTAAATAAACTAGAACATTATGGAGTCCGAAATAAGGTCCTGAAAATATTTGAATCATACTTGAGAAACAGGAAACAGTTTATTGAACTTAAATCGGTGGAAGGGGGTGTTGAGAAGGTTGTCAAGTCCAAACTAGTGACTGTGACACGGGGTGTGCCCCAGGGATCAATTTTGGGTCCATTATTCTTTATTATATTCTTGAATGACCTTACTTTTTATATAAACAAAGCTGTCCCCAATACAAATTTAGTAGTCTTTGCCGACGACACAAATGCCATTATCTCTGCCAATGACATGATGCATCTCAACAACATTGTCAACGCAGCTCTGAAAGCCTCCAGTAATTGGTTTGAGGTAAACCAACTGAAGCTCAATACTACCAAAACTAATGTAATGCTGCTTTCAGCGACCGCAAACAAGTCTGATACACTGGATGTCATTTTAAACGGAGCTAAAATAGAACAAACCAATGTAGTCAAATTCCTAGGTATCCATATTGACTCCCAACTCAATTGGAAACATGAGATAGAGGAACTACGCAATTCAGTAAGCTCTGCTTGTTATGCGCTCCGCAGTCTACGCGACGAAGTCCAGACGAAACACCTAAAGATGGTCTACCACGCTTTGGTGGAATCTAAGTTGCGTTATAGCATAAAACTCTGGGGAAACAGCTACAAATACAATGTGGAAGCTATGTTCATAATGCAGAAAAGGGCTATTAGAACAATAGTTCGCATTCCCCAGTATGAGTCATGTAGGGAACATTTTATGCAGCTGAAGATTTTAACAGTGCCCTGTTTGTACATACTTGTTCTTCTCACGGATTTTATCAAGCACTTAAAAAACTTTGAAAGTCAGAAAGAGCAGGAGGCCAGAATGTCGACTAGAAGGAAAGACATACAAAGCAAGATAGTGCCAAGACTAAATATTATGAAACAACGGCTTGTTATCAGAGCGTCTTCTTGTTCAATAGTTTGCCATTGGAATACAAAACTATTACCAACCATCGCATTTTCAATGCAAGACTAAAGGAGTTTCTTTTAGGAAAATGTTTTTATTCTGTAATTGATTTCATAAATGATAAAAATAATTACGTAATTATGTATTATTTTCTTTTTTTTTTGTATGATACCTTAACCTTAAATGATCTCATTAATCTCGACATGTCATAATTATTAATAATATTTAAATTTGTACAACATTATTAGTTATGTGTTATGAAAGTGTAATATTTTTATATTGTAAATATTATTTTTATATTTAAGGTTAATTAAGATAGTTATATAGAATGACATTCAAACACAATGTATATTGTTAATGAATAAATAAATGAAATGAAATGAAATGGTAGAATCGCCATTAGGCGTTTCATGATTAGAAATTTCGACTACTATAAGTATACTGACCATTGCGTATTGGTAAATTAATTTGAGGTGTTTTGTGTAAAAGTGACCAATATTCATTAAATTTAAATGATTTCGTGTTAAAATACTACCTAGCTGAAACGATATGCTCAGTTGTGATTAGTTGATTACTTAGGTGTGAACAACTAGATGACAACCAAATTTTATGATCGCTTTACAATATTAGTTGCCAATTTATTATTTTAGATGCCAACCTATCACTTTAAGTTCCCTATAATTTTTTGGGTGGTTTGATTTTGCTGCCAGTTTTAATAATATGATGCTTATATTTGAGGCTAAAATATTTTTTTGGCGCTAAAATATTAATGCACAGCCAAATTATATTATTATATGCCCAATGAAAGTTCCTGTTTAATATTTTAGTTGCCCGGTTAATAATAAGCCATTACTTAATACTCTGATTTAAAATCAAATTATACCTATTACAAACGAGAAAACCATTTAAATAGGTACAACCTAGCCCAAAATTTAAGTGAGTAGTTGTTTGTACACAACGCCACCAAGCATTTTAATTAAAATTTCACTGATATACCTAGCAGAAAGTAAATAAGCTACCTACCTGCGAGTGTAAAGTCGTCGTCTCAGGTATTATTTAAGCGGTAAGCAATCAGCGAAACCTGCGCGCACGCCGACGCTAATGAAAATCCGCGGCACGGGCGACCACGACCGCACCTCGTTGTCTATCCTCGGCTTTACCTTCTTGAGACCTCTCATTTAACAATTTGTTGTTGATGTCATTACTGTCATTAGACACGCGTACCAAAAGTGCGAGCTAGATGCCTAATGATACAGCTCTGATTGGATTCTTTTACCTATAACTTTTAGCATGAGCAGCAGAACAAGATACGTTCAAATTCAAACTGATACACAAGACCAAGTGCAGGTAGTTCGAAAAACCCGCGCGGCTAGAAGAGTTGATGTCAACTTTAGCCAGTCTTCTTGGAGATCACGGGGAAACGCAACGACGCGTAAATTTTAAAACTGAAATACATACTTAGGTATACGCGATTAAGTCCCGTTTTACAATTTAATAATGTGTAACAATCTTATGAAATAGGTATTCAAGGATCGGCCTCTTGTAACCCTGTCAAAAGCATATCATGACTAAGTATCCAAGTACCGAGCTATCGAGATTAGAGTGATACACTAATGTGATCTCATATAGGTTATGTAATTCCTAAGAAAGTATTGTAGTACTTAGTTGTTATTTATAAGATTGCTACGCCCTTGCAGGGTCCATATTATGTATAGGTACCTATACCTACCTAATACTTATTATGTAATATGTTTGCAATAAATGCTTTTGACTTTTGTATTGAACTCTGTAATAAAAACTGCTTAAATACACAATAAATGGTACGAGAGGTTTATATTATGTGCTTTTGTTAGATTAGGAATAGTTATTTTCGATACAAGTGCGAAAAAGAGGAAATTCGAAACGAGTGGCGATAAATTAAAACACGACCGAAGAGAGTGTTTTAAATCGACACGAGTTGCGAATTACTTATTCGCACGTGTATCGAACAACGTTTTACAGTACATATGGCACTTTAAAGTTTCGACATACGCACGAAAAGTGCTATTTTACGCACTAGTGCGGAAAAGTAGCCCCATATGTACTGTAAAATTAATTTTCTCTAGACTGATTCTGTCCTGATCGATTTTTGCCCTATGTACCTATTTTAGCCCCCTGTGTGAACAAAGATGTTGTTTGTTTTATAGAAGTTTGTAAAAACGCACAAGTTGATATAAATCTTAACTGAGTTCCAATTTTATTTTGACGAGATATCTGCATGATGGCTCTGTAGCGTATTACTCATACTAATAAGAATATTATCAATAAATGAGTATGAGTAGTATGAGTATGAGTATTTATTGTATTTGGCGGTTTGATTAATTTTTATGGTTCCGTACCCAAAGGGTAAAAACGGGACCCTATTACTAAGACTCCGCTGTCCGTCCGTCCGTCCGTCTGTCACCAGGCTGTATCTCACGAACCGTGATAGCTAGACAGTTGAAATTTTCACAGATGATGTATTTCTGTTGCCGCTATAACAACAAATACTAAAAACACAATAAAATAAAGATTTAAGTGGGGCTCCCATACAACAAACGTGATTTTTGACTGAAGTTAAGCAACGTCGGGCGGGGTCAGTAGTGTCAGTACTTGGATGCGTGACCGTTTTTTTGCTTGTTTTGCTCTAATTTTTGTTGATGGTGCGGAACCCTCCGTGCGCGAGTCCGACTCGCACTTGGCCGGTTTTTAAGATATCCTAATACAGTATCTATTCAAGACAATAATATAATTGATGTTTGTTGTTATTAATAAACTTTTTAACCCAATCGAAGAGTATGAAAAGCGACTGTATAATGCGTCAATGTTGCCAAGGCAAAAGTGGATTTATAATAATTACCTACAGTCTGGTCTCAGCGGATACTTAGTTAAGAAGCGATTAAAATAATAATTGTTGGTTATCTCAGTAATGAGGCGACATCTTCCTGGTTAGTAAGTGCCTTTAATGAATAGGTGTCGCTGTGGTCGACTAGTGCTGCGACTTGATTCTTCATTTTTAACGCACGACATAACTTGGTCAATTTCTATGGTGAGTAGTTTATTGTTAGTGAATGTAAATTCTCGTTTATTTACAAAAAATCGGTTTAACCGATTTGTGATGTCTGTAACTAATTTGTCATACTATGAACGATGGCGATGTGTTTTAATTAATAGAGGAAGCTGTGTAAAGTGCCTTTAATCATAAGTGTAGCTGTGGTCGAATACTATTGCGATTTAATTCTTATTCATTTTAAGCACGACGGAAAATATACAGTTTATATGGTAGTTTATTATTTAGGTATGCATAAATATCGCAATTTATGATTTATGATCAAAACGGATTGATTGACTTTGTTGAGGTTGTAGATGTACTAGCTTCTGCCCGCGACTTCGTCTGCGTGGAGTTGGTAATTTGGGTAGCTTATTTTTCCCCAACCTGCTTTTTAACGATTCCCCATACAAACTTCCACCCCCCTTTTCACCCCCTCAAAGGGTGATTTTTGGGATAAAAACTACGTATGTCCTTCCCCGGGACTCAAACTATCTCCATACCAAATTTTAACTAAATCGGTTCAGCGGTTTAAGCGTGAAGAGGTAACAGACAGACAGACAGACAGACACACTTTCGCATTTATAATATTAGTATGGATGTGAGTAGTGAACAACTTTTGAGCAAGCCAAGAAGGTACCTACCTACATACGATTAAATTTTTCAGAGCTGATAAAAATGTAAACAAAAGTTTATGGATTCATAATTTAAAGTGATTGGGATCTAAAGCAAAACTTTATACATATTTTGGGGATCGAGTCATCAGTAACGATTACTAATATAATTAAACTTAGGTATGTATTAAACCATACTCACGACACCTCTGGCATTGCAAGCGTTCTTAGCAACCCTCTTTCCATCAATGAGCCTCACGCTTGTTTGTCACCATCGTTGTGTGAGCTTACAGATGTGCAAGTTGCGTAAAGTTTTCATACAATTCTATAAATTCTCGGAAATTTCATGAAACTTTCACTAGGAAATATAAATTTAAAATTGGAAAGTTTCAATTCTCATAGGTACAAAAATGTAATAAATTTTCCGAAGTTTTCCTACGTTAAATTTCCGAAACATTTCGCAATTTTGGAAAGTTTCCTTAGGCACATCAGTATGTGAGCTACAGTTAGCAGCGCAAATGAGCCAACGACTAAGTAACTCGCACTTAGTGATACGAGATGTCGTCGTGTCACAAATCAATTTTACAAATTGAAACATGACTCCGTGCACAATGATGACGATTTCTTAGGATTCCGCGTAATGTAGATTGAATGAGTAATTTGCCTTTAACATAAATTATTTCGCGACAGAAAGTTTTCTTTACACTAGGTTGAACATGAACAAAGATTTGCCAAGATGGCCAGTAGGGCTTGCAAATATTCGAAACTTTCAGATATTCGAATATTCGACTTTTTCTGACGACGTATTCGAATATTCGAATAATTATTCGAATATTATAAAAAATAAGAAAAGGAACGAGAAATCGGTTTTATATTGTTTTATTCAAAAGCTTTTTTCACATATTGCTAAAACTAAGGATATTTGGCAGAAATCCACTTAATTGACTAGATTTTATCATCCTACTACCTATTTATAAGATGCCTATTTATAAAAACAAGTAAAACGCCAAAATTAGACGTATTTAATATTTCTAGATAAAACTTATTATAAATGCGTCGTTGCGTGAAATAATATAACTTTAACCATCCAGACACCTAGGTATGTAAGATATTTTTTTAGTAGGTAATTATTTTCCGATTTAAATTAACTTGTAATCACTCAGAGGCCTGTAAATTTCAATTTCAATTCAATTATTTATTTATTTCAAACACACAAAAACAAACAAACAAATCTTAAAATTAATTAAGGTTAGTGATAATTAAAATACAAAATAATAATAATAAATCCAGTAAAAAGGCCTTTAATTTAATTGTATTTTGAATCTTTATTGACTTTATTTGTTTTGGCAAGTTGTTATTCCTAATGGTCGGCTAATTATATAATATTGGAATATTTAAGGGAAAAAGTAAGTTGAGTACTGGGTGGATTATTCGTCAGCTAAAGGCTTGGCCAGACACAGAGCGCAACGCAGCGACGCGTCCGCGCCGCGCGACCGCGGCACATGCTAACAGGTTACCGACGTCAAACAGACTGCGTCCCGCCGGTATCACGCCCCGCTTCTGTCGCGCCCCGCGCCGCGCGGCCCCTTGCGTCCGCGCAGCACTGCGCCGCGCGGACGCGGCGGGACGCGGCGGGCCGCCGCGTCGCGCTGGGTCACATCAGTCGGATCGGACGGCCGCGCCGCGTTCGCGCGCGCGATGAGGGCGTGTTGAGAGCGCGGTCCGCGCGCGCCCTGTTTGAACAGTCATCGCGTCGGCATCACGCGGCGCTGCGTCGCGCTCTGTGTCTGGCCAAGCCTTTAAGGTGCATGGTTAGATTACCAAGTTGGGCAGGTTTGGTATGATTAAATTTGAGAATTGCAATAAGTGGCAAGGTTTAGACTTCAAAAATTCGCTTAACGTACGCTTGTACTGAATAAACAGAATGACCCTTTAACTTAAAACTTACGCACCGTAAAAATAACATTCTTTTTGATTTCGTTTTCTTTTAAATTGAGTTAGGTTTCACTGTATTCACGAAGTCTATCGAGAGGAATACAGTAAAAATATTATTTCCTTCGTATTTGGGTACCTACCGTTCCTCATTCACTGTAAATACCCGTAAAACACACAGAAACTGTAACTACAGCGGATGACATAGATTTTTTTATAGTAATAAAAAATATTCGAATATTCGAAACCTGAGCGACCGAATATTCGAATATCAAAACAGGTCGAATATTCGACAAATTCGAATATTCGAATATTCGAATTGCAAGCCCTAATGGCCAGAGATCGAGCTTAATGGCGAAGTTAAAAAAGAGGTCCTAGGTTTATGTATAGAAGTAAACTAGAATAGCTTGACTATGATGATTAAAATGGTAAAACAAGCTCACAATGTTGTTGGAAAGTATATAGGTACGAGTAAGTCAATCTCTGAATGCAGATAATAAATTTCCTAATTTTTTAAAGAGTCGGTCGATATAAAACATGTTAGCTCAAGTGCTTAGTTTTATCAAGTGGAACTATGTTTTTTGAACCAATGTCTCTGTGAAAATCAAGAACCCGCAGTATGAAACCGTCTCACCCTTGGCCACTTTTTTCCTTCCCTCATTGGCGTGGTGAGTGAACTTCTAATTGGCGCCGAGTGTCATTGGCTACGCCGCAGTCACGACCGTTGCTATCTTCTAAACAGGCTTTATCATGTGAACCTATGCGTTTTATTAGGAGATGGCTAACGTCGCTTGTTGGTTCAAGTGCGTCTATATCCGTGAGAGCAATAGGTACCTACCTAAAGCAAAATAATTGTGCCGTGGCAACGCGAGGAAGATGATGATGATGATTTCCGTGAGAGCAATAGCCAATTGTAGTTTGTGGTGATTTGCATGGTATAGGTAAGTTTTAATTTTTATCATCAACGTAACGGACGATTTAATGCAGGAGGGGGTGTATCTGGTTGCTGCTGAACAAGGCTGAACATCTGGAGCCTGGCTCCCGCGGGCCCGGATTGGAACGCTTCGCGGGCCGGATTTGGAGAGCCCCGATTTAATTGACTAAGTCCCACAGTTAAGCTCAAGAAGGCTTGTGTTGCGGGTATTCAAACAACGATATATATACTCGTATTTAAAATATACAAATACCTACATAGAAAACACCCAAGACTCAGGAACAAATATCTGTGATCATCACACAAATATGCCCTTACCGGGATTCGAACCCAGGACCGCGGCTTCACAGGCGGGGTGTACTACCCACTAGGCCAGACCAGTCGTTTAATAAATTTCTAAAGTTTAGAACAGAACTTGTTTCGGTACTAACCTAATCGTGTCTAAATGTGCAACAAGCCACGCTTTACCGTTTCTCCCAGTTCGTTAGCGCTTTGTTTCTATTTACTCACGACAAAATGGCGTCCTGTAAATTACCATATTTTAGTAAAATTGACACTTGGCCATTACCGGCGGAGCAACGCCCTCGAACCATCCGGATCTAATTACCAGTGTCATTAACATTGCGGAGACGGCACGTCCGCCTAGGAAATTGAATCGAATCATTAGTAGTTTGATTACAAAAAAGGCTTAATAGAAATATAATAACGTTGGACGGAGAAGAAATTGTAAAAAGATTGTAGAGCGATCCAATAATTGGCGGTTATTTGTCGATACGGTTTGGAGCGCGTAATGGGAGGGTCGACGTGACCGCGTGCGCCCGCGCTGCGCCGCGGCCATTACGATTAACAGAATTCGCGGATCGATCCGTATTGTTGCGTTTTGGTTTTGATGTGAACCATTATCGATTAGGATCAATCAAAGATAGTGAGTATAAGTACCTAATGGAAAATTTATGGAATAATTTATGTTTCAGGAAGATCTTTGCGGGTTGCGGCAAGGGACGAGAAAGAGAAAAGAAATGGAGAACAACAAGCGTTTCCGGAAAACGTATTTTTTGAAGTGGTCGTTTAAAGACATGTGCTAAATTTTAGGCCATTTTCTCCGCACATGTGTAAACGCGTTTTATCGAGGCGTTGTGTTGATATACCTACTGGTTTTATTGTTTTCTTTGGTCACTTTCCTAAATTTACCCAAATCACGAGAAACAAGTAGGTATTCGACTTAAGAACAGCGAGTCATCAAGAATTTTCCAATTTAAATAGTTTATTGTATTGTGTCTAATACTGATACAGTGCATAAAACTACGGACATTCAAGAGGCTAGTTTTTTTCTAATATTGGCATTGAAATGTTTTTTTTTTACTGCCAGGCGCGTTGCAATGCAATAATGTTTTGATAAAGCAGTTTTCGTAATGGCGTGGTTTTATTTTTTAGCGTACCATAATCGACGAGTTCCGGGTAAATATTGAATGCTTTGTATAATGTATCTAATCACTGTTTTTATTCCAAAACTATAAAATGTCAGTTCGATGGCTACCTACTACGCCTACTATCCAATCTAACTAGATATCTACTGCCCAATCGTCCTGCTTTTGCATCAACGTTGCACGAAAATAATATGACGGACAAATATGTGAGTATTTAGATAAACACTCAATTACAATAAGTATTAAGCGAGCTTTGCGACAACTTATTTGTAATAAAATTAACGCTTAATAAGTATCAACTGATCAAGTTTTAAGCGAGTTTAAAAGTTGTTGATAATACTTTATACCATACTTACATACATATGTTCTAGGGAACTCGTGATAACTTCGAATTAACAAGAGTCGACTGTACCTCCCAAACAACTTGTCATTTATTAAGTAAGGAGACTGAGGTGTGGAGTGGGCGCTCTAAGCTTATTTACTTATTTCTCTACCTACTGCTTATACTTCCTTGCGATTTAAGTACCTATACGAGGTTTCGCTGCACGTTTATGCAAATCGGCTATTGAGGTCTTAGCTATCTAATTAGGCATCCCTCTTTATTTTTGGAGTCTGTGAAATTTCACACAAAATTTACTTACCAACCTTAATCTATTCGTATGTGTGGTGGTCAAACATCGATCGTTCCATATACTTATAGAGCAGAAAAAATAGTTCTCGAGAAAAACTAATTTTGACTTATAATTTGGTCATTAAGGTATCCTTAACATTCACAGACGACAGGTTAATTATGGACTAAAATAGATACCTACACTGTGTGACTGTATGTATCCTAGGCTATATTTTGCTGGTAGTTATGGGTTGCAATCAGTTGGGAAAGGAATATGATTGTGTCAGCCCAAAAGATAGACTTTACTTTGTCTGATTATGTACTCGTAAGTGCGTCTAAAGTATATATCTAAATACTTACGAGTAGGTGCCTAACTTTGTCGTTTCTCAACTTTTTTTGGCGGAAAAGATACTTAACTACTAAATGCTGTCGCGTTTTGTTTATTATCTCTACGTCAGAATTAAGAACATAGGTATTCTGTAAGGTTTCATACCTATATTAATGTAACTTTGGGGCTCTTATTGAGTTAAGTATATATGTACCTACTATAATATGCTATCCACACAACTTGGCTTTATGTATCTTCGTTGGATATCCTCCTCATGTTTTTTACGTAGTTCCTTTTTTTTAATTTACTTTAAGTTCACATCGTGATCGTCGGCCAAGTTCTACATCGCCGAAAGCCACCAGCTTCAATTTTTAAATAAAACAACACGTATCTAACTTACCTATCCACAGTATACTTGCGGTACTTCGTGTAACCCACTGCCATCAAATGGATTCTATCCTTGATCTGCCTAATTGCCTACAGCCATGATATTGGTTTAATGCAAAAAACCACTATTGTGGGCTAACAAAACGCGCTGTTTTCTGGCAAGCACGTCCTATATATTGTGAGTTAACAATGAAATAATTAGGTAGTTCAGTAACGGAATATTTTTTCAACGAGATTAGCCTTATTTCTTTGTGTGCTTGTAATTTAATATTTTTTTTGTAATGAACACTTGAAGCGGTGAGTGGGAGGCTGAAAAAACCCTCATTGTCCGTAAAAGAGAAAAAGGCTCAATTGTGATATCGCTTACATGCCCTTTAGTTTTTGTGAATTAGTCGGAGTCAGTGAGACGTGTAATTTACAGGTAGGTACCTATTTACAGACGTGTATTTCGATTTATCGGTTCGGCTTACGTCTGGTACTTCAGCCTCAAAAGTACGTATCTGCCATCCTGGAATTCTTTTCCAGATAGGTATAATAATATGTCCTCTACAGTTCACGTTCTAAAATATCGGTCACATTCTAATTGTTCTAAATATTTACCCGAACTTACTGGGAATGGTAGATATTTTTGAAGCGTAGCCTGATTCGTTACTTTTGATGCTAACTGTATATAATAATAAATAAATAAAAATAAAAAGCCTTTTATTTCGTTGCAGATTACAAAAATAAGAAAAAAGAAACAAGATTAAATTAAATGCTGTTACTTAGTAGTATTAATTATTGTTAGTAGTAGAGTATTTTTTACATTTAGTATAATTGGTATTAATTTTAATCTGCAAGAACCCCTCTGCAGGTGCCTATACGTACCTAATACTCAGACTATAATTTGTTTAATATATAAATGATAGCTAATTAGGTTAACCTGTAAATATACTATCTAAATAACATGGGTCTCTCGTTGAAGCGAAAACATTAGGCAGGCTGAATAGGTAGGTACTCATTCAATAGGCTTATTAGCTCTAATCAAAAATATACCTCTATATTCTTTGATATTTACAATTCGTCGAAGGAAAATATCGTGAAAAAACGTATTTTATCCCAAAAAGCCTAGATTGTCCTCTCAGGTTGTAATTCTTTCGTAAAAATTGAGTGGCTGCGCTAATGTTTGGGATTAGGTTGCCGAACGGACAACCTTAACCATTAACAAAATGTATCTACATATCTATCTAAAAGTAATTTTTAATTTTAGCATTTCATATTCGATTGGCTATTTTCGACAATCTGTTACTTTTTGACCGAAGACAACAATACCAATTATGAATTACCTACATAGGTACCTTTAGCGTCACGTGCACTATCCCACTAACCCAGGGTAAACCGGTTATACCTGGAGTTACCATGGTTTCCAGTACCTACAATTTGACATTGGGTTCACGGTTTAACCGGTTAACCCCGGATTAGTGGGATGGGGCAAGTGGCGCTAAGTGAAATTAAATATCTGTGACTAAATTTTACTTCATCTGCGGTAAGATACTTCCAGGGTAGGTATTTTATTAGGAATAATTAAGCTACGTCAATGACATTGATATTTAGGGCGACCAACCCCACGAATTTTACAAAAAAAATTCTCTCGTTTAGTTTCCCATTTAAATCAACTTGTTTTTTTTTTTCGATCAGAAAGATGGGTCTTCGCAACTTAGGTATAAGTTGTAAAAAATTATATACATACTTACTACTATTATTATAAATATGTGAAAAATAACTAAATACTTTGATTTTTAGGAGATAAATGCTAAAGATTTAAGCAAATGTCAGCAGGTAGACCTACTTAGCAGCGTGCCGTTGCGATCGTCACAGGAACTTACATTAAAAATTGCACAAAAAAATCTGTTTGTTTTAAAAATAGCTCTCAATGCACACAACTAGCAATCTGTTAACATCTCTACAATGTTGACAGCATTATAAAAGGCAGGCTTATAATGCAGTACCTCCCACGACGCCGGGGGGGATTGTCTCACCTCATCGAGACTTGCGGATGGAGAAACAATACTGGTCTTTGTTTTAAACTGCCAGGTACACGCCCCGCACAATGCGCTCCAGCAAAAACTTACTAATACTCTATTTCAATTACTCTGCTCACCTGCTCAGAATAATAACTCCACTTTCCAACCTAGCTGGATACTTTCTTAAAATGGGCTTCCTTTTGTTTAAGTTGTTTAACGTACCTTCTTATAATAAATCACGTGCAAATTATTGTTTCCAAAAACAAAAGAAACCAACTCAGAAAAACAAAGGAACCAAGGAAAAACAAAAATAACAAAACATAATTCAATAATATAAATATTGCATTTATTTCAACGAATTCTGCAAATATAATAACTGTAGAATAATTATAATAATACTATCAGTTTACAAGACTCTCAATCTTTCTCTTGACGCTCTAGTCGTCATAAACAATACCAAAGAATGCTCTCACTGGCTGGCACTGGGCTTTGTTTCAATAACCAAAGGCTGAATAACAGTAAATGCAGATCGCGCATAGTTACATTAAAATTAAATTATACATATTAAAATAAAATTATGGAAGTCGTATTGGAGGCATGTTCATCAAATACCTCTCCAGGTATACAAACAAGCGCATGCGTTCCGCACGCATTTATCTACACAATGAAACAATAAGTCGTAGATAATAAAACTAAGAAACAAAAATAAATACAAACATAACTAAAAATTAAATGAAAATAATAACAAAAATGCGATATGCAAATAAAAATGAAGCCAAAATAACACGTGTGACATTGTATATAGCCGTATTGTGTTTGTGCCGAGAAGTGAACATTTGCATTTGAAAGGTCGATGGAGACGTATCAAGACGCTATGCGGCGGGAGGCGCGACTTTCCACAGAGTAAATAGAACCATAATGGCAACACCCGCGGCGCGTGCGCCGCGCGTTGCCGCGCTACGCACCGCCATTTCAATTTCAACTAAATATTTGCATATCGCCTAACTCCCCAATTTCGACCCACTCTTATGTAAATGTGTCAGGAGAATAGCAAAAACTGCAGCCGGCAAGACCCCACAAGCGACCAAGGATCTCATTATTATGTAAAATTCGACAAACTTCTGGAGTGTTATGTCTGTATATATTTTTGTCCTTAGAGGCCCGCGCCGTCAGACGTTAGCCTCGATCGATATTCGAAGTAACTAAACAATAAGATACGGTTATATCACAAGTTCTTAAGATGCCTCTACAAAACAAACACAAATATATTTATATATATCTAAACAGATATACCTATCGCAATACACATCTCGAGCGGCGTCGGAAACAATTGTACAGCGCACTATTTTTACATCTAATAGTATACTTTTACACGATCAACTTATATACAGTGGAGGTCCTAAGAAAATAATTTACAGACACTTGAATCCTACAAGGCACCTTATTTAAATAGTAATATAGACTTCAGGCTTCGCTATGACTTTACAAAATAACTAAAACGTTTTAAATTCTCTAAAATATATAAATTTGGTTTTCATTAAAATCCTACAACAATCGACAAGTCTCTAATACCTAATAGGAGTTTTAAATATGAACAACTAGGAAGAATAATATTATGCAACAGATTACTAGTCTACACGCCACAGAGTGTTGGTTTTTCAATGAGCAAATCAGAAGTCGAGCATCGGAAGCAAAATGAAAATAAGAGACAATAGACATTGACGTACAATTTCCGAGAAAGTCTTTTGATTGGCGTCATTTAAATAATTGATTATTCATGTGGAGCGAAATGCATGTGCGCCAGATCGGTCCCATTAGATATACGAACGTCCTTCACGCGTCCTACCATTGTTGAAAATGGTTTGCATTTGAATAGCGGCGGCGCAGAGGCCGCCCACCGGTCGGAGCGGCGGCCCGCCTTCACACCGACAATGCTTGCAGTATCACTACCAGCCGCACCGCAATGCCGGGTGACACCGACCAAGTAATCAACATAACCCTACCAAGTTTAAACTGAAAATCGACCTGCAAAGCCACTGGAAAACCAACACTACATGGGAAGCATAAAACTATTTGAAATTAAACCTAAATTTTATTTACAACAGGACTCACTAGTAGGATAATAGAGCAACGACCGTCACGGCACGAAATGAGCTCGCTCAGTTTGCGGTCAATGGAGCGTATCTACACATGCTTAGTCCGCGAGTGAGCGAAGCTCGCCGCTGCTAGGTTCTACATATACGGATCGAATCGCGTAGCGCTCGGGAGCGGTATGCGACGCAAACCGCGGTCAAGTGCACTCACCGTTGCCAGCGAGCTGTGGCCGCAGGAACGCGTTATGGAGCTCCCCGCCGAGGCCGCCCTCTAGCCGCGCCGCCATCTGCATGAGCGCCATGGTGCTGTCTTCCGCGCCGACTCCGACCACGCCGACGCCGACGCCGGTCTCGAGCCGCGCGCGAACCGTGGCAATGTGCCCGCGCGTAAATACGTGATCTTGCACCGAGTACTTGTGACTGTACTTGAAATCACACACTCGACACTCCTCGGGTGGCGGCGCGTCCGAAACTTCCGATAAGCCAGCCGCAAGCCGCGCCTTCTTCTCTTTCGCACGCGCGTTTTGGAACCACACTTGTACTACACGTTTCGGAAGCCCGATCTCCCGCCCGAGCGCCTCGCACTCGGCCATCGTTGGCGTTTTATAATCGCTGAATAATGATTTCATTATTTTGACTTGTAGAGAGGACATTTGGGTGCGGAAGCGTTTGCCGGGCGGTCTTGGGTTCTGTTGCCCGGGCAGTGGTGAGGTCGGCTCATCCTCTTCGTAGAACTCCATGGTCTCAGATGCGGTATCTGAGCGTTCGTCAGCGTCTGATCCCGGCCTTGAGAGATCGACTGGTTTGCTGAGATCTAAGGGTATCTCCGGTTTTCCATGTTCATTGCGTCTTTCGGAGGGCTCATTGTTGCCGCCATTTTGTTGGGCAGCAGCATGCGCTTGTAGTTCACTAACGTAGCGCTTCATAGATTCCTCACTGTACTGCTTGATAAATTTCTCCATGTCTGAGTGAAAGGGTGGAAAAATAGGGGGCAACATGGGAGCCCCCGCTTGCGAAAAATTTTGCTGCCGGTCACTTTGTTGGGAGCCAAAACTGGGAGTTGATTCGGTGCTTAGTTCTTCGTCTGGAAGAGAATCAACGTTGATCTCACCTCGCGCACATTGGTCGGCGTGTTTAGTGCTCAGATGACTTTCTAATGCACTCTTTACTTTGAACAATGCTGGGCAAAAAGGACATCGCTTATTGATTACTTGTGCATGCGCACGAAACTGCCCCTTTCTCTCTCGCGCACGTGTATTTTGGAACCATACTTGTACCACTCTTTTTTTTAGTCCAACTTCACGAGCTATATTTTCTAGCATCTTTCTAGAAGGATTAGACTCAATTTGGTACTTCTGATAGAGATAGTCTAGTTGTTCGGGTAATATCGTAGTTCTTAAACGCTTGTCTTTAGGCTGTTCTCCAGTGTCCACTTCTTCGTATTCATCGAATTTCCTCTTTACAGCCTGTTGGTTCATCGCTGCAACTAACGGGTGTCTCGGCTCGTCATTGCCGAGTTGAGCGTTCAGTTGTTGTAACTGTGCATGTTGCTGCAGGATACCAAATGGGGAATCCGGTGGATACGTGGGAAACAAGTTTGGGTTCATGATATGAACAAGTTGATGCTCCCGCCATAAATCAAACCGAGGGAAGACTAGGTTGCATTTATCACATTGAAAATTTCCATCTTTCTCGTCACTTCTTGGTGCTAGTGCCATGGGTGTGACTGGCGTATGGGGAGTGGATGGCGCCGGAGACACCGGGTAGGTGGCAGCCGCGGGTGTTGGCGTGCGAGGCGGCGCAGGAGACACGGGCACGTGAGGTGCGTGGTGCTCGACTATACTCGAGTTTGAATCTTCACTACTCAAAGTCGCTGCTACTTGCGCCGCAGCAGCCTGTGCCTGTGCCGATCTTTTAGCATCTTCTTCTTTAAAGCAGTGTGTCTTTTGATGTCTTATCAATTCATAATAACGCTGGAACACTAATTGGCACTTTTTGCATTGATAGTTAAGCCCGGGAGTCCTTTGAAATCGGTTCGCATCATCGGTCGCACCTGCAGGTGGTTCTGCGGCCGGTTGGTTTTCGTAAACTTTTCTTGCTTTTTGTCTAGCGTTTTGAAACCAAACTACGATTACTCTAGGACTCAATCCTAGTAGTTTCGATAGATATTCTAAGTCATCGTCTTTTGGATATGCGTTATTCTCAAAAAACTCTTGTAAAACTTTGATTTGGTAATCAGTGAATCTAGTTCTGTTGGCGCGTTTGCCAGAAGACCCCGAGCTGTTGGATCCGTTCGAGTTGCCCCCGGAAAGTCCGAAATCGGCCGGTCCCCTGCCGGGACTGAGGCTGCGATTTGGGGTCAAAGGTAAGACGTTCGGGGGCACGGAGTTTGGGGACGTGAAATTAGGATTCAACTTTGGTGGTAGCATCGACGGGTGAGGCGGCTGCGGTATACTTGTAGCCGGGATAGAGTCAAGTTGCGACTGGATCAAGGAATTCAGAGACAGATGGGTGGGCGTCTGCGGCCTTGATATGTTTTGGTGGTGATCAGAATGGTTTAGGCTGGGAGCAGGGCTTTGAGATGGTGCCTGAGGAAAGACGAAACTTTTGTCTTCCTGATGCCTATCATCATAAGAATTGTACTTTTCTTCTATCGAAGGCTCATCGTTGGGTTCCGATTTGACATCCTGATGGTTCATAGATGGCTCCTCTATTTTGACTTTCTTTTCTGGGGGAGGTTTCCCTTCATCCGAGCTCGCAGAGGAATCTAATGGTGTAACCTTCGCCTCTCCGGTCTTCTCATACTCTTCGAGATTGAGTGTCGTCGATGGCGGATTGTTAAAGTTGTACGGCGAATCCTTGTTACGCTGTCGTTCTTTGAATAGCGTATTTCGGAACCAATGCTTGATTACCTTGGTAGCGAGTCCAGATTGCTTGGCCATCTTAGCGATGGCTTCATCGCTGGGCGAGTTGTTGATGTCGAAGTGCGCTCGCAAAATCTTCAGTTGTTCATCAGTAATGCGAGTACGAGCGCGTTTCTGTCCAGCTGCAGCATTTGCCTGCTAACAAACAAAAAATATATCACATATCAAATTAAGACACGGTTTATAAAACCAAAAAGAATCATCCTATACTCGTAATAAACAAAGCCCTACTGGAATGTTAAAAGCATTTGGCCCTATCGATCGCTGTTCGCAGGTAAGTTAGAATAACAAGACCCGTTGTTAATAATAAGATTCGACCCTAGCTAGTTAACAAAAGATCGTCTGTCGCCTTTATGCAAACAGATAGCTAACGTTCGAATCGTTATCTCACAATAGCCGTCGATATCCTTGCCGTACGGAGTTCAAACAGTAAAGCTTACAGGAATAATCAGACCGGTGCCTCGTGATCGTTAAACAAACAAGGTAACTATTTAATGTTACTTATGTAAATAAAACTTAGATAACGCGGAGACTGTTAAAAACGATTTTGCGTGGTCTATAGATAGGTAGGTACATGGCTAATAGGTAAATAAGTTTCTAAATTGGAGAAAATATCTTAAAACTTTCGTATAATTATGTTTATTATTGTGATCTTACACAGAGTATAATATTACTAAGAATTGTATTGAGAAATTACTTAAGCTTAGGTACGCTTTAAATAAGAAGTACCAGTACATAATTATAGTCTTAATTTCAGAAATCGGGTATTATATTCAGGTACCTATCTGAACTTAAATAAACTTAAGTTATTTAAGTATCTATATTGCTTTTACTAATTAGATACCTAATATTGTAGATGTCCGAGTACTCGTTACTATCTCAGTGCATCATCATCATCAGCAAGTCATCTTTAAACTTAAGTCATTGTCAATTCAATAGACGTGACAACAGGGTGTCATCTTTTGAGCATTTAGCATGTCGAGCACTAGTTCGTTTTTTTTTGCATTAGAACCATAGCATTCATTCTTTTACCTAATTGATAAACGCTTTTTTTAAATCAGAAACTATTACTTATGAAATCAAAAGAATGTAAATATAACGTATATGATTCATAATTGTTACATATTTGCCGTGACTTATTTTTCAAAAGTGTTTTTCAAGACACGTCAAGATTGTTTACCTTTTTTCTAATGCTAAAAAGCGGCCAAGTGCGAGTCGGACTCGCCCATGAAGGGTTCCGTATTTAGGCGATTTATGACGTATTAAAAAAAACTACTTACTAGATCTCGTTCAAACCAATTTTCGGTGGAAGTTTACATGGTAATGTACATCATATATTTTTTTTAGTTTTATCATTCTGTTATTTTAGAAGTTACAGGGGGGGACACACATTTTACCACTTTGGAAGTGTCTCTCGCGCAAACTATTCAGTTTAGAAAAAAAATGATATTAGAAACCTCAATATCATTTTTGAAGACCTATCCATAGATACCCCACACGTATGGGTTTGATGAAAAAAAAAATTTTGAGTTTCAGTTCGAAGTATGGGGAACCCCAAAAAATTATTGTTTTTTTTTCTATTTTTGTGTGAAAATCTTAATGCGGTTCACAGAATACATCTACTTACCAAGTTTCAACAGTATAGTTCTTATAGTTTCGGAGAAAAGTGGCTGTGACATACGGACGGACAGACAGACGGACAGACGGACAGACGGACAGACAGACAGACAGACAGACATGACGAATCTATAAGGGTGCCGTTTTTTGCCATTTGGCTACGGAACCCTAAAAAACGAACTGTAGAGCGTTTACTTAAGTACCTATTACTCCTAGACGTCATATTTAATATCTTGTTAACTAGTATTATTGTTGTTTCTTGTTATACGTACGTACGTAATTTAATACCTTTAAGTAAACAAAAGTATTTTTTACTTTGCGTAATTAATTAAATCGATTATTTATTACGTGATTGTTGATTTATTAGAATTAATTGAATTGATATGATTTTACATTTGTACAATTATTCCTTAATTAAACATACTTAAGTACCTACATAATTGATTGTGCACGTATGTAATAAACTAGTAATTAACTTTCATACTGAGTAGTAAGTTGACGTGAGGCATTTAGTTATTATTTATTACTTATAATTTATTACAACTGACCTGTTGTTGTTGCTGCAACATTTGTTGTTGTTTCATCTGAGCGTCGTGAGCGAAAGGCATCGAGTCGAAGGGCGGCGGGGGCAGCATCAGCGGCACCAGCGGCGGCTGCAGGTTCATGGCAGCCAGGGCGCCCACGTTCAGTCCCAGCGGCAGGCCCAGCGATATCATCTGAGCCACCATCGGGTGCAGCTGACCGAGCTGTTGCTGCAGCTGCAGCATGTTCAGCGCAGCTTGCATCTCCTGCACTTGAGCCGCCAGCAAGGCTCCGGCCTGAGCCTCGCCATTACCGTTTCCGTTCTCATTAGTGAAGTTGCCGGCACTCTCGCCGCGGGGCGAGGGCGACCTCTCCTCTTGAGGCGCAGGCGAGGCAGCACGCGGCGAGTTAGGCGCACCAGATTTCCTCTCATACTCCGACTTGAAATGTTCAGCGAACTGTTCCAGGAATTCAAGAGGAACTTTATCTTTATGCACTTCTTCACAATGAGTTTTTAACACGAACACACTAGAGAACTCCTTGTTACAATGTTGACACGTCGATTTGGTTTCACCATCCGGAGGCTTCTCCTCGGGCGGCGGCGGTGGCGGACTCGGCGCACGCGCCATCTCACGTTCTTCTTGCATTTTTCGCCGCTGGTTTTCATTGTATTGCATGACGAGGTCAAAGCCAAATGTCTCAAGTAGTTGTTTGTACATTTGCGAGTTTCTTTTGGGCGGGTTGCCCTTGGCGACCATCTCGTCTAGAGCAGCTGCGTCTGCGTCAGCTAGCGGCGAATGTGCCCGCGCATCGCCAAACGGGCATGAAGTTGCGCGATGTGCGTCGAGTAACTCCCCGGTAGGAAATGACGCGTGGCAGCGATCGCACGCGGCGCTACCTGCGCGAGGGGAGCGCGGGCTACCTGGCCGCGCGGGGGGCGATGAGCGCGGGCCCCCACTGCTCGTTGACGAAGGGGATGTATTTTTCGGCGACAACACGTCTTGTAAAATTTTAGCGGGGTCGTTTCTGTCCGGCTGCTCTACCAAAGGGCGCGATAAGTCCACGTGTCCGGCGGCCGCGAGTTCTTGCAACTTGCCAGCTCGCGTTTGATGTAGCACGGATCTCATATGAATGTCGAGAGTGCTGCCTTGAGTATAGGCTACTTTGCAAATGTTACATTTGTAGCGCTTGCGTTCATCTTCCTCACTTGATGTGCTTTTAGGTGTTAGAGTTAAATTGGAAGGCGCTGAGCCAGCTCCCGGTGAAACGGGAGGGTTGTTGTTATTTTGTTGTTCTTGCATGGCTCGTTTCAATTTGTGCAAATGACTCACGCTGTTGTAATGAACAAGTAAAATGTTCTTTTGTGTGAACGACTCTTTGCATACATCACATTTGAATGGTCTATTAGGGTCAAGATATTTCTCCATTGGATATGTGAGTTTCTCACCCTTTCGATGTAGGAGTGTTTTATTATGTGCTGTCAAATAAGACTGACGAGTGAAAGCAACTTTGCATCTGTGGCATTTGTATTTTCTATTTGGATCGTTATAAGAATCTTCTGCCATAGCTTGTGAATTTAGGTAGTCTTCTAGGAACTGTTGGTCTTTGTAAATGATGGAATCATCTGAGTTTTCGGCGTCGTTGTGGCCCGATTCATCTGCTACAGTTGCGCTTGAATCTCTGTCTTCCAGTTCAGCCATCTCATCTTCAGGCGTTCTTAGTGCTTCTTTGCGTAATAGCTCTGCTGTAGCAGCATCTAAAGCTGTACCTTGGCTCGCCTGTAGCAAAGGGTTGGAGGCCAGACTACGTTTGAAAGCTGCGAGCTCTTCTTCAGATAGTTCTGGGTGTGAAGTTTCTACGTGTTTTTGTAGAGCAAGAACGGATCTAAAGCTTCGTCCACAGAGTACGCATTTAGTAGCATCACGAATAACGTGGTATTGTGAGTGAAGTTGAAGTTTTTCGACAGTCTTGAAAGCCAAGCTACATTGGTTGCAGCGGTATTTGTATACATGTTTTTCAGATACAGACATGTTAGCGATGGAGTTGCGGGCATGGGCTTCTCTGAAATGATTTTGTAGCGCATGAGCGGTGTCGAAATATCGATTACAGCCCTTCTTCCAACAAACGTAACCTGGGCCTTGAGGTGTTTGTTTCAGTTCGAAATGACCAGATTCGTTTTGATGTTGACATAATTCGTCCACATTACGAAAAGTGCGATTGCAAGTTGAGCACCGTTCTGTTTCTCCGTCCGCACTTCCCTCCGAGCGGGGTGATGAGATCTCCCGCTCCTCATCGCCCTGGCGTCCATCTCCTTGCGCTTGGGCACCTCCGTTTAGCCAATGGCTTTGATCGACAAGTAGTAGTAATCTCTGCAGACCCTCAGAGTTGACGGAATGGATTTGCATCACGTGTCGTTCAAGAGCTGGCCTTTCCTTAAATGCGTCTTGGCAAAGCGGGCAAATGAAGTGTCTGACGTTGTCTCCGTGCGATGCGGTCACATGAGCGTGTAATCGGCTCTCGCTTCCACAACTAAAATTGCAGTAAGGACAAGCGTGTGGGCCTGGAGTTTCACGTTCTTCGTCCCTTTCGCCGGACCCTGGTTGTGACGGTTGTTGGTGTTGCTGTTGCATTTGCTGTTGCAGCTGTTGCTGCGCTTGCTGTTGATGTTGCTCCAAAAATCGCATCATTTTCTGTTCTTGCGTCAATTCAGGCTTCTGATCGACCGGTTCTTTGTTATCTGTGAACAAAATAAAATATGTGAGTTATGGTCTACTTGTATGTTCTAAAAATAAACACTAAGTAAGTAGGTTACAAGATCAGTAAAAGTTAAAAATAGATCATCGAACCTCCCGCTACGGAATCCGTACTGCGAATGGATACAGATCTGTAAGCCGCACGTCCACAATGTCTACCTATACACGAGATTTATCTACAAAAAAGATTATTTCTATAAATGAAGCTCACTATTGTTCGGCGTGAACGTTTGTTACTTTTCTGAATCGAAGTTAAAAATAAGAATCTCCTCCTTTATATTATTAGTAGGTTCGTTTTGTTTGCGATGTCCCGGCAAGACAAAGGTATCGCTCTATCCATCCCGTACGCACACACGCACAGATGCATTAATGCTAAGGTAACAAGTATATTGTAATTTCGCACACAAAGAAGATACAGGACGGGCAAACAATCATTGTTCATTATTACAAAAGGTTTCGAATATTTCGTTTCGCATTGGATCAAATGCATTGACGGATATGACGGTGGGTGCGAGGGGGACAGGTAGTGTGGAGATATGTGAGAGTGCAATTATTATTTGACCAGGGATAAGTCCGCGGCGTGTGAAAGAAGCTGGCCGCATTGTTTACGCTCAAATAAGGAAGGTGAAAGAAACGGCCGGCAGGGGCGCAGATTCGTTAAGTAACGTTACAATCACGCTTTATTAGATGAGCAACTGACAGCCTGCCCGGCTATTGTACTCATTTAAGATACAGAAAAAAATGACACAAATAAATCCGAGGATAACCGTCAAACAAAAGAATTCAACGTGCATTTGAAAAATGGGTCATGAAATTTTATTTGTCAAAATTTTATATGTAGGTACATTTTTGGTAACAATTTGCTGCCTTTTTTTGGATTGATCAAAGTTACAGCCAGTGCAAAAATAAAGTTGTAAGGGGCAAATATTTCCCTTAATTAAAACTCGAAAAATATCTCACAGTCGAGCAAATCCGAAACCAGTCATGTCCCCTGTTCGGAACCCGTTCCATAGTTTTAATCAGTTAAAACCGTTACATCTAATGAAGGGGAGAGGGATAAGTAAGTAAATCCGAGTAATAATAGCGCAACTGACCCTAAATCCAGAGCGAAGTGACCAGTGAATGTAATTATTTATGATGGAGAATCGCCGACCCACCGTCTGGCGGGAGCAAAGAACAATGCTCAGGTAAAGGGACCTTGTCTGCATAAATGCCATCTCCAACGCTTTTTGTCAATGGACAAAGGGTCTTTTCTAAGGAAACACCACATCGTTATAGCGTCGTAAAGTAGGTATTGTGCAGTGCGATGTAAGTTTTGTTTTGCAAGATTTAGGTCAGGATTTTTACAATGTGGCGTCAGTAACACAATGGAGCCTGAACGATTTTTTGCTGCCGAGACGGAGGTGTTGCGTTCTGTGTTCCGCTTTTAGGTAATTGATTGCACACATGCACAAGATTTGAAAGACAAAATCTGGCTAAATCTCTTAAAATTTATTTAGGGATCATTTTATGAGAATTCCAAGAATAACAAAAAATCCTTATATATACAAGTTTGCTTAGCAAAAAAGTTATTACACAGAGATCCAACTGGTTCTTTGACTCAATACGAAGGGGTAATTTCAGACCGGTTATAATCTGGTTTTAATTGTAATTGATGATGAGAAACATTAATGAATAAAGAAACCAAGGGACAAAAAACGCGTCATATCCAATTATGATAAATGTACCTATATGAGTAATATTATGATACTCGTACAAGTTCTTAGAGTTACTTTATACAGCAATTAGGTTTAAAATTAACAGCATTCCATTGCGCACATGAAATTTTCTTACAAGCGATCGTTTAAAACCGTCCTCTATAAGGTGAAAATAAGTAATAAGCATAAACATGAGACACAATGGTGTAAGCCGGATTTCTTTCGCCTCCACGTTTCTCTCGAAGTCTCGAAGTTTATCGTATTTCACCGCGGCCATAAACATGCGATGGGAGATGCGGCCGGCGACATTGTACGATGATGTAGCTCCTCATCACAAGGGGCAATCATCCTTAATGCGCGATGGCCACATACGTAATGCGAGTCATTGTCCCGCGTGTGGTACTTATGGAAAATTCGCGTTCTCAATTCAAATCTTCTTTCCGTCTCCCTCGCGCGCGGGGCGGAGCCGCCTCCGGCCAATGACAGCCTCCGCCTGGTGGCGACACCGTGTAAGGCGTACGTTATTAAAGAAACCTGTTCTAATGTTGCGCGCTTTAAATTAAATTTAGTCCGTGTGTAATTATCTCATTATTGTGATTACGAATTCTCCGCTAAATGCTGCTCGGAATGGAGATTGCCTGCCTAAGTGACGGTCACGCGGCGAGGCAAACATTGCCTAATGTGTAATGTTAACTTGTTGACTATTTACCAAAACACAAAACACATGATGTCTGTTAAAGATCCACCGAAGCACAAGTAAAAACGCAAAACAAAATTGATTAAGGAACGAATCGGTTTAAATTGGAAGGCGATAGTGACGTTTCGAAATCACATTCATAAGTCGATTCAGTATTACTTTATCGATACGAACGCCGGTAATGGTTCTGGTTGAATTAATTTTAATGGGATTTTTACGCTTTATAGAATAAAATGTTTTGAAATATGCTTAGGCAAAGTAATAAATAATCATGAATTTATTTTGCCATAGTTGTTTTGAAAGAAGTTTGTTGCAAGTGGCGACATCTGGCGTAATGTGGAAAAACAACTTGGAAAAAATTAGGGGCGCACGCGCGGCCGCATGTAATCAGTTTACTATCATCACCGTTAACCTGTTGGATTATGAAGTGTAACAGATGCTGTGCGGATATTTTTGAAGGATAAAATTGCCCAAGAAATATTTTGGGCAAAATAGTCCTTATTATCTTACTGTCCTGGCAAAAAGACTCAAAATAGTTTGACTTAGGTATATCGAATATATTTACATTATGTGTTCCTACTTATATAAGTTTTTTTCTTAATTTTAATAATGTTGTTTTGGTTTAAGTTGCACATATTATTTTGCTTGAATAAGGTTAGAAATTGCTATGAATTTTTTAACAAGCTTTTATTAGGTCGACCTGTATGTAACTATGTAATGGAATCTTGCAAGTTAAATTTGATCCACTTCCCGGTTTCCGATTGAGCTGAAATTTTGCATACACATTAAGTCGGGTGACAATGCAATATTATGGTACCATCGAGCTGATCTGATGATGGAGACATGAGGTGGCCATAGGAACTCTGTGATGAAACAATTAACGCAACCTAATTGTGTTAGGGGTTTTTAGAATTATCTCGACGAGTATTAGTTGTCTGTCGTAAGAAAAGTACAGTCAGCGATAATAGCTTGTACCAAAAATGAAATTTTTGCCAAAAACTTATTAAACGAAAAAAATTGACTAAGACAGGATATCTTAAAAGGAAGTAGAACGCAAAAATATAACAATAGACTATCAACGCCCAGATAATTATCAAACAAACTACTTGCTTCCTTCTTGTCACTTCGCTGAACATGAAAAGGTTTGAAAAAAGAGGTATTGTTTTATTAAATTAGCTAACTACCTATTTACTTTAAATTTCAGTAGAGGCAAACAAGGTGGACGTCGAATTAATCAATTCCTAAATTATGAAAACTAAATCAATACTTAACTGTTTTTTTGCAGGTAGGTACTTATTAGAAATATTAGAATGACATAAATAGGAGTTTTGGTTCAGAACTGTCTGGAGCCAAATACGTCTTAGTCTGACATTACTGTTCCAATTGCACATAGGTATTGTACTTATATTTACCATTGTCTTGTTGATCGTACGGGCTGGAGAGCTCCGCTGGCTGAGGGATGACTTGGAAGAGCTCGGCGACATCAGGCGTGGGGTCTTTGCCTTCAGAGCGCCTTTGCAGTTGATGTATTTGCTCCATCTGAAGATGCTTGACGGAGCGCACGTGCTGCAGGAGCGGCAGACGGTGCGGTGCGCCGAAACCGCAAAGCGCGCAGCGGTACACGCGCGGGCGTTCACGGGGAATTCGCGACACACACTCTCGAAGATGTCTCAACAACAGCGCGGCAGCCTCGTGCCGGGCCCCAGCTGCGTGCAGCTGCAACTTATGCGCAGAGTTCGTATAATAATCACACGCACAACACCTAATCTGAACACCACCGACTCCAGCACTCCCGGTTCCTACACCACCGCAAAACTTCAACTTCCATTCGTTTCTCGGACCTCCTTCTTTTACGTGATTCACATGCTGCAACCTCTGCAAATGCTTATCGGTTTTGCAATGTAGCTGGAAATTTGCTTTGAGGTTTGTCTTGTATGTGCAGAGTTTGCATACGTAATGACCGGCCACCAGTGCTAGGATCTCCTGCTCTCTGATCTTTGTGCGGTCCTGCGCGAGATGGTGGCCTAACGCTTCGAGAGAGTCTGTTGAGAAGCAGTTGCAGATACAACAGTGGAAGGTTCTCTCCGGCTCAGGATCGGCTGGCTCCGGTGGAGGCTCCATCGCGTCAGGGTTTAGGCCAACATCTAGATGAGCACCTAGTTCAGGTGGAGAAGGCCCAGGGCCACCCGTCATGAGTTGGATCATCAGAGCTTGGTTGTACGCCATGTCAGCTAAAGCAGCCTCGGGATTTGGTGGAGGGGCATCACCAGCGCCATGGAAGTGGAGCAAGCTCTCCAGTTGTTGTTGGCTTTGTTGTCTGTGATGTAAGGCTGACAAAGTCTGCATATGTTTGACGTTTTGCTGTAGTACAAGCATGTTATGCGTATGCTTTTCAGATGTCATATGTATTCTGAGATTTCGGGCAACATTTGTCTCGTAATTGCAAACATCGCATCGGAATGTAGGCTTTGGTTTCTGACCCAGAGGAGAATGGTGCGGTAGAGGTGGCTTATGTGGGCCTGGTGGCGTGTGCTGAGGAGCAGGAGGTAAAGTGCCTTCTCCAGGATTTCCTCCATTTTGTAGTTCTTGCATGTTATTTAAATGTTTATCAGACTGCATGTGTATACTTAAATTGCCTTTCGTAGTCGTGGAGTAGTTGCACACTTCGCATCTGTAGGGTTTGTATCCACAGGTGTATGTTTCGCCTCGTGCAAGCCGAGGATGTGGCTGACCGGCTATACAATAAATACAACTCGTTTCAGCTTCGGGGTGCTTTTCCTTCATATGGATTTCAAGCGTTTCTTGATATTTGTAATGCCAGTTGCATTTAGGGCACTTCAGTGTTTTACAGGAGTTTCTACTGTGCATGCCAGCAAGGGGTCCTCCCAGTCTGCCAGAATTCAGTATTAATTCACATTTCGGGCAGTCTGCCCCAGACGGTCGTCCTCCAAGGTGGTCTGGACATACTCCTATCGTCGTGCCAGATAGAAATGCCGGAGGTGTTGCTTGGAATGGCGGAGAAGAATTTGGACTTGCACGTGGCTGGACTGAGGCGTTTATCGTATGTGGGTGTGCAACGGAGATCAGGGAATGTTGTGGAATCATAGCTTCTGCTATTGACCGAGGCGGTCTCCATGCCGGTGGGCTCGGCCTCCTTTCATCACACGTTCCGTTGGGTAACATTGAGTCACTATCTCTATCAATAGGTGTCACCATTTCTGGTCGTTTGTCCATTGATGGACTCGATAATTCTGATATATTTGCGGGGCTTCCTGAAGCCGATGCTCGTGGTGGCGCCGGTGCGCCTACTGGCTCTAAAAATGAGACTAAAGACTCTTTATCTTTTCCGACACACTGAATGATGGCGGAAGCATTTTCTCTTGATAAGGCGTCTCTTTCTGAGTCAAGTAATGATAAACTATGGTCCGACTGGGCATGCGCTACAAAAGATTTGGCGTATCCAAAACTCAATTTACATATAAAACACATAAGGATTGGTTTCACTGGCACGCTGACAGGACACTCCACAGACGGGGATTGGGGTCTCGGGGCGTCCTTTCCACCCCGAAAACTGAACACACGATAGCTGTGCATGACAGGCGCGTCGGGTCTCGCCCGGGCTCGTTCCGCTGCGAGCCTGCCGTAAAGTGCACCGTACAGGGATGGGTTCCTCGACACGTAAAACGCGCTCGCTATCTGAGGGAATTCGAGCTGCCTCTCCACGACGTTGCTGTCGCGGCTGTCGACGATGCACCCAGGTTCTATTTTGTGGAGGTCAGATAGGCTAGTTTCACCCTCCGATAGCTCGGGATCTTCAATGATGTAGGCGGAGCCATCGGGGTTGTAGACGATTTTGCCGTCGAAGCGCTCGACATCGGAAGAGAGCGGTGGCGAGTCTCTCCGCGAGGTGAGGTCAACGGCGTCGGGAGCAGCGGGGGGTGAGGTGGGCGCGGGCGCGGATGACGGCACCGGCGCGGGCGCCGCCGGAGCCGCGGGCGCGTTGCGCGGTTCCTCCTCAGGGCTCATGTCGCCGTCGTCGTCGTCGTCGGGCTCTAGCGCGGCGGAACTTTGCGGGTCGTCGCGCTTGCGGCGCCGCTTGCGCTCCGGAGGCGGGCCGCTAGCGGGGCCGCCGGGCTGCAGCGGCGTGGGCATGGCGCCGGGCGTCAAGGGCCGGCATCACATGCTCTCCTGTAACAAGCAACACAAATATGTTAATAAAGAAATCGTGACGATAAGCTCTGAGTCCTAGTAGGTATGAGGTGCCTTGGAAAGAAACTACTAGCCTGACTTTCAGGCTATTTAATTTCCATTAGGTACCAATACAAAACTGAATAAAATAAAAAAATCTGTTTTGACAATTATAACTATAATTTATTAGTACTAGTGTAGTAGCAGGTATCCACTATCTAGAATAATATTAATTATTATAGATAGCAGGCATGTTTTCCAGACTAAGTATTTAATTTAAATCTGATTAATTTTCTATTCAATTGATAACCGTGTTACCGATCAATAAGTCAAAGTCAATCGGCCATTTAAAACATCAGTGCACATGGAATGTGTCCGACATTTCTCACGGGCTAGTTTCACCTAGTTAGCCGAAGGTGACCGCTCAATGGATTTTTGTATAGAATGGACCCGACCGGAAAAAGGAGGGGTCGCTCGCTTATGTCACTTGTTTTTGTTTCCAAAGATACACTGCGCACTAAATTTGTTTTTTATGTCAACCGTAAAATTGTAGCTACAGTCAGTTATAACTTATAAGTATTCGATCAAATACACTCGCTTAAAATAATATTTATTTAAAGATAAGACTTTCCCATAGTAGAATGTTCGTATGTACTAAGCTTACCCAAATTAAAATACATGGTAATCGTTGCTTATCTAACCGACATTTGCGCAAACAACTACGATCAATTTACCGGCCTGACAGCCTGTCAGTGCTGTCAATACCGACACTTCTACAATTAACAAACCAACAAACATGCGAACCTGAGAAAATACTTTTTATAAACACTTTACGAAAGTTCACCGGATAACAATCCTTATTACCACTACATAAGAACTTATGGTGATGAATCATTCGTGTCTAGCGATTACTCAGACTGATCAATAAAGTAAAAATTCGTTAAAAATACAAGATTAACACTTCATCTTCGTTATCTGGGTGTTATCAGAGATATGTGTCCTACAAATACCCTAGCAACTAGGACTGGAATGATATGTATTTACTTAGTTGACAGCTTCGAGATAATCAATATCAAGAAATCAAGAAATCAAGAAACAGTCGAATAATAATTGAGATGTATAAATTTTACACTATACATAGGTATATGGTAGATCCTACCTACCAAAGTATGTTTTCAAATTCCAGAGAATCATCAGTCTGATTACTCAAACCGTCCCAAGTTGATAAATGAATTTTGTTTTAATAATAATTTTATTTTAAAGCTTGAGAGCAGCTATTGAATTGAAGTATTATATGTATTAGGTAACATCATTATAATACTGACACCTACTAACATTTCAGAAAATAAGTGGATAGGTACTATAGATGTATAAATAGTACTTATAACAGCTTATAATCACATTTCACGACCTATGTAATTATTACTTAAAACAATCTAAATAAACATCTACTTTTTGTATAAGGATGCGTCAGTAAAAATCAACGAAAAAGAAAAAAATGCTTAAATGTATAGGTATAAGTAGGCATATGTACCTATAGCAAACCGGCTTATTATCTTATAAGCACTTGTTTTCCTTGAAAATCTGCATGCATTAATGAATAATATAGGTAATTCAAATTCCATCGAATGGCCTGACTAATTCGCGGATTACGCCATGCACTAATCATAAGTATTACTAATGAATAAATAACTGGCAGGATGTGACTGATAACGTTATAATATATGTTTATTATAATGTTAATATGAAATCGGGTATTCCTTAAACCGGATATGTCTGATAAGGAGTCAGCTAGACTTGAATTAGTAAAGCGCGGAAGATTGTCACTTTATTTGACCTATTTAAACTCAAATTGCTACCTATCAGAAAATTATATGACTTAAGACTAATTTGTCTTCGTTTGTCGTCTTACAAGATTCAAACTAAGAGAACTATTATTCAAAACCTTAAATTAAATAATTATTGTAAGATTTATGTTGCAGGTGACACGTAATTTAACAAAAAAACTATGAAATATGCTGCTAAGTTACATATCTGTACAGGGTGCCATTTGAGTCGTGATCAGTAATATGTTTTTCTAACTCCATAAACAACGAGCAATTTAATGCCCCTACTCTTACTAAAATCAGACAAGATTTTTTTTATTTTTTGTTTATTTTTTGTCATTTACCCCAGAAAGGAAAAACCTCGTACTATGTATTGCTGCATTTATAAACATAAACAATTCCAAGTTACGAGCGTCAAAGTTTAGTTTAGTTTATTTATTTCATAATGATAAATTACAGTATAAATTATTCTTGCGCTAATCTATATGAATTTACATTATGGTCGTCAATAATGTAGCATGCAAACGTATAATTATAAAATGTCAACAATGATAATCAAAAAACAATACAAACTATTAACACTAACAATTTATAAGATATGTTCAGAAATTTCAGAATAAATAAATAACGGAATACATGTCAAACAAAATATATATAGTAGGTATTTCATAATGATCGTCATACTAATCAGGGATGTTGCGGATGCCGATTTTTTGACATCCGCGGATGCGGATGCGGATTTTTAAAGGCTCACATCCGCGGATGCGGATGCGGATGCGGATGTCAAGATAGGTACATAAAAAACGTCAAATATTACATTTTAGTAATTTTTATTCAAAAAAACCGGCCCAGTGCGAGTCGGACTCTTGTTCCAAGGGTTCCGTACATTAAGTCCCACTCACGCTTGACTGCTAATTTCTAATAAGTTTTTTGGCTAATGACTAAATTACCTAGCAGTCTAGCACTTACGCCGATGCTAAGACGTTCCTGTACCGAACTGTTTCACATCCGCATCCGCATTAAATCCGCATCGATTTTATGCGGATGCGGATGCGGATGCGGATGTTGAAAATAATGCGGAAGTTCCGCGGTTGCGGATGCGGATGCGGATATTCGCAACATCCCTGATACTAATACTAAGAGCGGTAAGAATAATAAATCAGAACGAATGTCAAATAAAATCAATTTTACATAAACTAAGTATAAAAAAAGGTTTTAATTATTGCTTATTGCTTAGCAATTAGCACCCAAAAAACAAAACAATTATGTAGTTAATCGATGAGTATGTCCTTCAAAAAATCTTGTATGTTCCCCAAATGTCCGCACCTATCCATGTTTGCTCTATCGAGTGTGGTCCTTGAAATTAAGTTGATGCGTGATAAATTATATCAGGCGATATTCTGAACAAATATTGGCCCAGGCGACAGTTACGAGTTGTGTGAATGAGTTTCCTTGTGTGATTTTATCTGTTTCGTGGAGTTTTCTCGGGTTTTTGGTGTAAGATTAGATTTGGTTAACTAACCGAGTAAGTTTGATTTGACTTGAATCGTATGTTAGATGCCTATTGATTATGAGGTTAAATTGTAGTACCCATGGAATTGAATGATTTAATTTAACATCATCACATGAAACTAAATATTTAATAAACATGCCTATGCAGGTACTAATCATAAATAGGAAAAAATATCAAAGGAATACAAAATAATTATGTAATTATTATAGTCTGTCTCAGCAATGGCAATTTGTAGATCATTTTGCAGTGCTAATGTGTACGCCTTGGATATTATGCAAAGAGCTGGTAATTAGACTGAGGTGAACGCCCTACTTGCTATTAGCAGTAAGGGTCATTTTCTCTAGACTTGCAGTAAACTAGTTGATAACAAGTCTTATAAGAGTTTCTAGTTGGAATTTCTATATGAAAATGTTCATAGTGTAACTTCTCTTTGTCAATACATTGACTACTAAAGCTAATATTTTCTATTGAAACGTAGTATTATTTTTAAATTATGAAACAAATGCGAAATCATAAGGCTTGAATAGAATAAACTATAATTTCGGATTTGCAAATGCCGGTGGTGGTGGAGTCAATGTTTAATGAGGGGACACGTGCTCAGTTTCCCACTATGACAATCACTGGAGTTGTCAATTTCTACCAATAAATACCCCGATGCCTGCACCAGAACTAATATCCGATAAACTCACACACAAATAAACATAATACGTAGTTACATTTCAGTGCAAATTATTTACGCCGATGTGTGTGTGAGCGTGAGAAAACTACGACGGAAATAATGATGCTTGTGTGCACCAATACAAAAGCGATTCCCGTGTTTGTATACGTCGTTCACCACACACACAGTTATCGGTGCACGCACACAATCGTGGATCCCGCATCAGACTAGTGCTACAATAGTTACAAAGTCCGTCATAATGAAGATACGCGCTTTTCAATTCATTAATGAGGCTCCCATAATGTTATCGACATTATACATATACAGGTATGGTACTTTGGATGATTTTGTCAATAGCCAATGAGCGGAAAACCGCATGATCACCAGCTAATCTGCGGGATTTGTTTAAGGAGAAAGTCAATCAATTATAATTTAAGCTGATAAAGCGTCAATGGAAGTGAAACTGAGAAGAAGCTGATGCCAGTGCAATTGCTGCAGCTGTACATATACCTATATATCGTATATATAAATTAGCAAACAACATGCTGAGTCAATCGGCATTCTCATTACCGGTAGACGGCGAAATGGGAATTCGTGAGCCACGGATCACTTTCCAATAAGAATTTACAGGCTGGAAACTGCGACATTCATAGTCATTAAATGTTTCATGCCGAACCTTTAGGAAACGGGCTAACGAGTATCATACGACGTCATGTCGCAGTGTTACATATACGTTATGATTGTGCAATAGAAACAACGCGTCGACGAGAAGTCGATAGCGGTAATTCACAAAAGCTTCGTTATCGTCTGAGGAGGATCATTATAAGAGTGCTCTAAGTGACATATATTCGTCACGAATCTCGAGCGCAAGTTATACTTGGGGTGTGCTCACAGCCGAGACAAAATGTTTAGTACAGAGCAAACATGCGCAGGGGCAAAGAGATGCGCGGTAACGAGAGCCGCGGTAGACTACGTCCATATTAATAATCGAGGGTTATTACGCGAGCCCTCATTAAGTCGTCCGCCGCTCGCCCCACGAAACCGCAGAACACTGCTAAATAATTACCCCCGGCCGCTTTCTTCACGAAAACATCGTAAAAGCGCATTAAACAATATCTACTAAGTCGGCGCGAGGAATTACAATAAATAAGGTATTAAGCCCACGTTGTCAGGCCGGACCGAAAATGTCGAAAAGCTATTAATGGAAATAAAACTGAGCGAAGTCTCAGAGAACGATTTACTTAATACATTGATAATAAGTGGAGGGAATGTATGTAAAATGTTGCACGTAATGGAGGTAGTCTCGTTAGACGTGGGAAAGCTGATCGGGATCGAATCCGGCTACTACATGGTAAGGATCGCGATGTCTACCGTTAGGGTTTAACTTTAAACCTTCATTAATGGTAATGGTCCTGAACTTGGAGGCTGGGAATGGCTCTTTTTGCGTGAGCGCCGGGCGAGGCGCGTTACGGTAATAGCCGTGTTCGACACGGGGCCCCGGACCAGCAAGTGTACGTCTTATGAGATTCCTGGGATGTTTCCCTCTATGAGATGTTATTAAGCTTCTGTGCCAATAAGATCGTTTCTCGAAGAATTATGGCTGCCATTAAATTTTTAGTAAGGCACATAATCCACATACCTATAATATATGTATTGTCAATTGGACATCGAATTGCTGAAAAATACGTATACTAGGTATGCATATTTCTATGTTCTCGTTAAGATCCCAAACGGAAATTATTTGCTTATGATAATATGATTTCTCGACAATTCATGTCTTTGAAAAAAAAATCAAACAGTGTAAGATTTGAGATCCGTAAATCTCCCAAACATTTGCTATTTATCGGGTATTTTACGTAAGTATAATTAAACTTTCGTAAACTTTTGAAATCCCAGTGAAAGCCATAATTAAAACGTCTGACATTACACACGATAATGAAGTGACAGTGCGAATTCGTAAACCACACGGCGCGTTACAAAGACGAGATGTGAAACGGGAATCTCACTTATTGATTAACGAACGACGATTTTACTTTCCCATTAATTTGAGTTTTAATTAACCCCAAAACAACGCGGCGCGTGATTAACCAAATTACGAAGTTAATTAAACGTTAAACCGAGCTTCAAGGATCGTAAATACTCACGAGGTACTTAATCGCCGAATTGAGATCGAGGGAGATGATGATTTTATGATTTATTTGCTTGGAAAGCTAATTGTTATGGACGCCCGCCGGCTGTCGCCATTGTAACCTCGATCGCTGCTGCCCGAAGATATCAGACTTGTTACTTCTATCGGCGATTACAATCTCGCTTTGAAAAAGATTAACAAACACTCCGTTCTTTATACAATTAGGTACCACTTTTGATGATTTGTAGTATTTAAACAAAGCCCCAGTGATTCGTGAGGTAGACATCGCGTGAAGCTGCAGGTACCCTGGCGGCGCCACTCCGCCAATCTACTCTTAGGAACCGTCAATTTGCGTCTGTAATTATTGCGGACCCTTCGATACTTATTTCTATTTTTTCTTCACTTAATTGTTGCAACAGATGACTTTTTTGTCGAACGACCTCAAAGAGAGCGGAAAGGCATCAAACGGAGCGTCGAATTTGGAAATAATTATACATAAATAGTCCCTTGAGCGGCCGATTAAGACAATTTCCGAGGCAAATTGCCGCAGACGAGCATAATAGCACACGCTCAGCTCCGTCATAAATAAATCTGGATTACGTTTCTGTACGAGATTAAGATTGATTCGATCCCGATGCTTTCTGCTATTAATACCTACATAATGCCTCGATCGTGTTAAAACTTTAAATAATCACGCCGGAGCCGGGGCATAATTACAATCGACAAATTGCTGGCCGTCATTAAGATGATAACGGGTGGATGGTATCGGTCGGTTCCCAATAATTAATGATCGATACATGTGAAATAATTAATTAGTGGCTCAGGTCGATCCTAAGGCTCGGAACAAAAAACAATGACGTGCGGTTTTGGTTCTGGCGCCGCGACATCCGCCGCACATCTCCTATAATTTGAGACCTCGAATTAGTTTTAATTTTATATCTCAGCGATGAGCGTGACGCCATCTTAAAGTTCCCGAGAAATGTGTCATTAATGTTAATTTGAATGATTATTTTCTTGGTTATGATTTGAATTGGGATTCCGGTGTCTCGAGTTTTTGTGTTAGTTCGTTAGTGTGCGGAACCACACAGGCTTTCTCGTCGGAGACGTTGTCGCCCAATAATTACAGGGCTTATTAAATACTAAAGCTAACCAAGAGTTTGCTTCAGGGTATCCAGCGTTAGTCTGAGCTGCAGAGAGGCAAACATGAGAAGGGTTCCAGAGTCAAGTTATACTGGAGTAGGGTAGAGCTCACAGGTGATACAATTTTGAGAATATATATGGTGTCGACTTGTAATGTCGGAACAATTACCAGCGAGGGCATTAAGCAGCAAAGTTTGGTCGTGTAATGTGCTGACTCGTAATGGTCTCCAGGTCACTGGCGACTGGAAAATTAGTTCACTTTAACTATTATTTAATGTCGTTTTATAATGGTAGTGTAGAAAGAGTTTCAATAAATTGTGGGAATTTGAAGATTTGAATGACAGAAAGCTTGATGACGGTTATATGAACTGTTTTGTTTACCTTCACCGAAATGTGGTGGTATTCAAGTTCAATGAAAATTAACCACTTTGTATAAACATTATTTCTGCAAAGTTAAAGTAATAAGTATTGGTCTGGTTACTAAAAGTTACAACGAACATCAAACAGGATGCAAAAATGATTCCATGTTTTTTCCAGTTTGTTACAATACCTACAACTTTTGGCAGCCAGACTTTAATACCTACCTTCGATCAAATTCAGCTACCCTCTATAAACCTCGTTAAAATATTTAGATATCACGCTAGAAGCGAACACGAAAAAGGTTCTATTAATTCGATCAGCCTTCCGAGAAGCAACGATAGCATGATACTGGTATGTAATTACAAGAGGCTATTAACATCGGCCGTGTACAAACATGGCGTATGATTGTTGGTTTCGTTTTAATTGCGCACACGCATCCACCAGTTAGCTCTCCCTGACTTACTGGTGAGAAATGTAATATTAATTTTATTGACGTTTCCAATAACTGATAACTCACAGGGGATAGAGATTGCGCGGAATTGGAATATTAATCGATTTTCGCAGTTTTATTACTCTGTTCTAGTTTGGTCTATACTGCTTGATTTGACTTAAAAATCTACCTTCTTTTTTTAAGCAACGTAAATTTGAAAAGGAATTGACCATGTCTTGGTAGTTTTTAAACACTCAATCGTCCTTTTAGCGCCAATTGAAGGAACGTTTCTACCGAAATAAAGCAACTTACTACTTAATTAACACATACAGTAAGTATATAAATAAAAAGGTGTCATGTCAGGCGTGTCTCACTCCGCGATTTCGTCGCTTTGCTACAGGTAGCTAAAAGTACATCCGTTCGGCCCCAATTTAGGGGATAGCCATAAGCCGCGCGTGGCGCTGTTGCCACCTAGCGGCCATATCTGTGCTGATCGTATTAACAGACGCGTTTTGTTAGAGAGTGAGTCTTTATTCTGTGGTCACGTGATGGTATCCATGAACCCTTTTCTCCTCCCCGAAATCGCTTGAAAGTATTTACTTATGATGGTAAATACAGAAAGAAAATGTTTATTTACATTACAACGATTCTGAAGAAATGGTCTACAAAAATGGTATCAAAAGTATAGTAGTCAAATAGAAAAAGTTATTGCCGCGAGCCTAAGGTAAAAGCAAAATAACGTTAGCAATAATAACGTACGACACCGCGGCAGCGACGACTCGAGAATTTCATATCACCACATTTACATGTATTCCATTCGCGGAACTAGCGGCCCGACCTCCCCGTCGTTATATCCGGGGAAAGAATATCTAAATTCAATTACAAAAAGGCTTCTCCGCGAGGTGTGCCGCTGCACCCGCGCCTCCTACGAAAAGGGTGTATAACAACTCAATTTCTTCACGTTATTAAGATGGTGGGGTGTGCTGGGGTGGCTTGGAACACAAAAAGAATGCTAATTTAAAACTCTTATTGCCGTGTTTGTATGCGCGCGCGCTTTATGTATCATTCTCGTAACAAAAGGCGGAGAGAGCCGCCGCCCGAGCGCGTAATTTCAATCTAATATTCAATTTGAGAAGTATCGCGAGCTCGAGCCGCCATCTTTTATTTATTTACTCGACTCTGAGC
Organism: Cydia amplana; assembly: GCF_948474715.1. NCBI lineage: Eukaryota > Metazoa > Arthropoda > Insecta > Lepidoptera > Tortricidae > Cydia > Cydia amplana. The sequence continues at coordinate 11,383,878 of NC_086079.1, read as the reverse complement.
GTTTTCTTCGGATTTCTTGCTTGTCGTTGTCAAAGTTTGTAATAAACGCCTACGAAATTTGCTTTTATAAATCTCCTTTTTAATTTATACGTTTGGCTATCAATTCGGGACCGTATTGATAAAACAGATAGGTGATCCTCGGATCTATAGATAATTGCCTCATTCCCACGAGCCGAAGAAAATAAATTTCACCGGTTACAATAGACGATTTCCTCAGACTGTTCCTAAACGGGGGGCGATAGACGGATAATGCTTAGATCGTGATATATTAGCCTAGGAGCTAATGCTTACCTATTACCATACCACACCTTGAGCATACTCCCAACGGACTCATTTAAACTTGGTTACAATGTAATGCGCAATTTATAAACCATACTTTCTAGTCAGGCATTGTTTAAAATGGATCGTGGATTCGAAAACTCCCTACGAGCACGATATCTAGAGATAGACCTTTGAAGCCAAGGTAAGAATAGTCTAGATGACGTCAAAGATTGTCGTGTGCGAGTGACCTCATAAAAAGATAGTTTTATTGTATATCCGGTGGTAATATAAAATGCAAGAGAAATAAAACGAGGCGATGCGGGCCCTATCGATGCACCAGCATGCACTGACTTGCATTTGTCAATACACGATACAAGCTTGGGTCGCTGTGACCTGATTCCAAGCCCGTGTCGCTTAGACCTTCAAAAATATGCGATTGTATTTTATCCACGCAAAGTAATACCTAGTTCACACCAATTGATTTTTTTTTGAAGTGAAAACTTCTTTAGAGGCGCTGTGCACTTTTTGAGGTGGGGAAAAATGATAAACTCGAGACAGCGTAAGACGATCACGTGACCGTAAGATTTAGATGGCCACTCATTTAGATGGCATTTAAATCAATAAAGAAAAACTCAATGACATTACATGTAACAGTTTTTCACAGTGAGTTTCGCTCTAACTGGTATTAATATAACTCAAGTACTAACAGTGATGTGCTTAGGGGTTTCAAGTAATTAACACTAACGCTAGATGGCGTTAACCTCAATTATACATAGTGCATTTTGCACTAGTCATTGAGTTTTCACTTCTGCCGATGCCGGCACTCCCCGAGTGCAACCCGTTGTTTTTTTTTCAGTGCCATTTCTTATGAATTCCTATTTAATGCTTGCTTTAATATAATTGTAATAAGAAGTGTAGAGCGGATGCATATTTGTATTATAAATAATAACACCAATTCCTAAATATTTATTAAGTAAACTAGGCGTACCTGATCTATTTAAAACACTGACCATTTTTTTTACATATACATATAACGATTTAGAAACCAGTAGGTATAACAACTCTATAACGAAACCATTTAACAACCCGCTATCATTATAAATACAAACCTCATTATTTTCCTTATTGCAATTACGTTAAAGCAACAATCGAGTATTGTAGCCGTACCGATCGCCTAGTAGCTGCTAAGTATGATTTTTAGCCTCTTACCGTGTGCAGAAAGCGTGTGCGGGCGTTTCCTGATAATTTGCCTGCGTCGCGCCTGCCCTGGCGCACCTAGCGGAACCTCCGCCGTTTCGCCACAGGTTTGTTTGGGGAAGGGGAGGCGATCCTTATTTAACGATCACCTACTTATTTTTTTTGTTAAACGAGTTTACTAACCTTCTTCAATGTATGTATTGTGCTACGTTCCGTATCGGAAATTGTAACAAATAAAGAAACACCTACACCGTTTTTAAAAGTTGTAAGAGTTTAGGACAACATATAAAACTTCAAACTCATTAAGAAGTTTTATTTTCTAAAATAAAACACGAAGGTGCTCTTGATGACCAGCACTTCTGACTTAAAAGTGGAACACAATAAAAAAGGGATCAAGATAAAATTGACATTGTCGCATGATAAATGATCAGATTTAAATTTAGGAACCAAAACTTAAGGCAGCGCACCTCGAACGCGACGAGGCCGTTTATAATTATAATTAATATTCTCACCGTATTAAGGTGGCCGGCGGAAAAAAACGAGATTCGACGCGAGAATTAATAACAAACAAATGGGCTACCTGCTATGTTTTTTGTGCACCCTACAGGTAGACGTTACGACCGCGATGATGAAAGGAACTCATACGCGTCTGTCTTAGATTTTAAACAATAATGTCTGATTTTGACACGGTTGCACCTTTTTATGGGCAACATCGAGTTCATTCACTGGAACTAGCTTCGGTAAACAAGGCAAAAAATGATGCATCGGAAACAGGAGTTCACTACTGTGAGATAAAAACCACGTAGACGTGAGTGTGAGGTCGGATGAATGCGTCTAACTGTAACCTTCTCGCAAATGTCGCCTACCTGATGACAATTATAGATGAAGCACAAATAAGCTCTGCCTACGCTCTCGGGTTACTCCGCTGTGACTTATTAAAAAAGAAAACAAAAAGTAAGCTGCATTGGAAACAAGAAACCAACGATTCGAAATACAGGACAAAAGAGAGGAACTCTCTAAACGTGATACCATAATGACAAAACAGAAATATGATTTCGATTAAATAGTGGGACAGGGACGGGAAGATCGGGTGCTAGTGGGGGTGCGAGGAGCACAGGGCCATGGTTAATAATAAAAATATTTTATTTGTATAGCGGGGTAAAACACCCCCGCTGCGGGCTGTTTGGTCGGGTCGGCATCCATCATCATTATATTAACCGATTTAACACTTTTGAACAGATTCTTTTGACGGTAGGTGGTACACGCGGGGACAAATGTGCGGATGAAACTGGAACCGTTGGTTAAAGCTTTAATCGTTAACATTTATAAGCGCGGCTCGTAGTGCCGCTGCAGACGTCTGAATTCGATGATACAGCAATTCATCAACGCCGTATCTCGGTCTAGGTTCAGCCTCCACGTTAGGCAACGGATTCCAGACCAGTCTATACAATTCCCTCTTTGGTCAATCTGCAAGCATTAGTAATTACATGAATGCGGCTCGCGGTGAACTAGGTTGTATATTTTGAACAATATTGTAAGTAAACCTATGTGATTAAGTCATATCAACCAAATACAGTTAACGCTATCCTCACCGGGTGTATTTATTGTAACATATTAATAAACAAACTTACAAATCGCTGCGTAAACCCGTTCATAGTAGTGCAAAAAATACTAAGTCTACATTTGGTAGCCAGTACTTTAGCTTGCCGAGAAGACTTATAAGGCGAGCTTCGGTATTATTTGATTGCATAATTGATAACATTTTCATGTCAATTATTTTCCCGTATAACATTAATTGACGTTTAACATGTTCATGTGATTATAAATATTGAACAGTTCGGCTCGGCCGGGTCATTTAAGTATATGACGAATTACCGAGTGATCAGTCCATTCAGGTATAACAATTAAATGAAATGATGCATGTCGATATTAAAGTAGGTATTGATATGCAAAGTTGTCCATTACCGATGCGGGCGGTGCCCGTCCCGTGCTCTACTTTGTCCGACTGGTTGTATTTACAAGCCTAACTCGTAATGATTCTAACTATTGTTGGGTACAATTTTCTCACGATAATGAGTAATCAATGCCGATTTATGCTCAGAAAATACTTGCAAGATTGTTGCAATTAGGTGAACGGCGGGAAGGGCACGCATGCCGCGGCGCATGTTAGCGGCCTCACCCAATAATTAGAGGCAGTGATTAGATGCGAGATAAGCCTCATTCCGCTAATTACTCCCTAAAGCTAAACGAACGGGCTTCGGTTTTTGCCATCGACATAATTTAATAACCATATTAACCAGGCCGATTATATAGATAGTGCTCGGCCTCGAGCGGTTCTCGCTACCAAGCGTCTATAGTCGCTCCAGCGCAGCGTGTCATCGACGCAATCTCGCGAGGTCAGAGAGGAATGACCATGTAAACATAAACTCAACATCTAATGAAAGCAAGAGATGTTCAGTTCTCACTGCAATCACTGTTCTTCAGAATTAATTCCCATTACTATCAATTTAAAACGCCAGCACACAAGCACGGCCGTACGTCGCGTGTGGCTAACTCAATAAGGGCGATACTTAGTGCTTGATTACATCTAATGAACGCAGATCAAGTCTAACAACATACTTACAATTTCACGCCAAAGTCCTTAGATTATTATCATTTTAAACCTACTTTTTTCTACGTACTATAGTAATAAAGCTGTTACGATCGACAATATGACCTAGCGACGAACGACGAACGAATCCCATTAACGTCGCATAGGTTTAATTAGGGGTACTCCGGTCGCCCACGCGACGTCAACGTCTGTGTGTGGGCAATCGAATTAGACCAGCAGACAATAGCGAGTTACCACCCTACGTCAAAACGTTTTCTCGCAATCTTGGATCGGGATTAAGGGAGTCGTCTCGCACGTTTTATCTCCGATTGTCCGCGTTAAACGCGCACTTGTGAAGTCGCCCCTCTAGAGGAAATTGAAAGCGATCGCTTTCCCCGCTATCTTATCTGTAGTGTTAGACTAATTAATCGATGTAGCGCGATGATCGTTAGAGGTAAATAATGCTCGCATTGAGCGGAGGAGGTGATTTATAGGTGTGAATAGACAAAAGTGTCGCGGGCGGAGCGGGCACAATGGTGAGGAATGTCGTTGCAGGCCGGTCGTGCGCGCTCGTGCTCGGTCCACGCGGATTATTAATAACGCCAGCGCCCGCGCCGACTCGCCCCGAGCGACCCTCCACCTGCGTCGCGAGCAAGCCTGACCATCACCCTTTAATTTATTCACGGTGCCTTTTAATGACCGTATTGATGCAAGATTCGCGATCGACTAATTCTAGTGTTTGCGAATTTGATTTAAGATCAATCAATCTTTTGGCAAAATTCGTAAATTATTACATTCAAGCTCCCCTATCCCGGCTCCCTAACAATGCATAACAATAGAGTCGCCGTGGATTATAACTAATTCCCCAAATTGTGTGGGTTCATATTTGCGGGCAACAATAAGACAAAATAGTGATAATGTCACATGTGCGTACAGTTTGTCGCATTTGGAACTAATTGCGATATTTCATAATGTTGCGATTATTGAATGTAACATCTGCCCGATGTGACGTACTGAAAGACAATGTATATGTAACTTCTTTTCGCCATCGCCCTACGCGACAACATTACCATCTTCACCACTTAGATGGTTGGCAGTCCTCAACTGTACGTTTCTCCAGAAACTTCCTGCCTCGCACAGCCAAACTGTGGAATGAACTGTCGCCTGCGGTATTTCCGGACCGATACGACCTTCAAACCTTCAAGAAAAGAGCGTACTCTCATCTTAAAGGCCGGCAACGCGCTTGCAACCCTTCTGGTGTTGCGGGTGTCCATGGGCGGCGGTAATCGCTTACCATCAGGTGATCCGTCTGCTCGTTTGCCTCCTATATCATAAAAAAAAAATGAAAAAAATACAACTTAAAATAGGTATACCTACACAAGAACAGTTTTACACGGCATTCTAAAATACTTGATACTACATTCTGACTTTTAAGAAGGGGAATAATTTTTCGACAAAATCATGATGTAAAGAAGATCATTTCGTAATGTTTTGTAACAAAAACAACGAAAGTGGAAAGGGCAAAGTGCTGCTCGATGCGTGTCGAAGTTAAAATGCAGTATGAAATTACGAATCACGACTTATTGATACCGATGTTAGTAAATGAGAGCACTTTTTGTCGCCGCAGCCTCAGCCCTTCGTGTCACGTCTCAAACTCGCCACATCAAAATGGAATAAAAAAACTAGTTTACCAAATCGACATGTACCAGTGTACCTACTTCATTATCCATCGTAACTATTCAGTGTTCATTCGGAAAAAGTCGTAGTTTGAAAACACTTGGTTACATTAACTATTTTTGCTCCATTTATTTGGGAAGTTTCTGAATGTGTTCTCCTCACGACTCGTTTTTTACCGTTTCCACCGACCACTTCTTACGCAGTGTTGTCGTGAGTGGCTCGATTCGTTACCGAAACTATAATTAGTTTTACCGTTATTGGATATTTTACATTTTCAATGGGTGGGCTTGTTGATTGCTGTGGACGACGAAAAGCGTGACAAGTCATTTGTTTATTTTCTAAACTACAGATTGACGAGACGCCATTAAACGTTTTATGGTCCAATTTTATATCAATGTAGCTTCCATTAATGTTCAGAGTTGCGTCGTATGATGGATCTATCACGGATTCGTGGTAACAGGCAGGCGCACCTACAATAACAGATTGCGTTGTATAATTAACACGTCTACTGCTAATTGTCGCTGCCCGCGACATAAACTGGTAGTTTCGTGTAACACTTATTAGGCATCGCAGCGGGCCTTTCCTTCAAGATTTAATTATCAACATTAGAGCTGACACCAAAAACGGCGACAAGAAATTAGGCGTGGACGTGAACAAGAAATTGTTTGCAAAACTTTTTACAAGCGACTCCGTTTCGATTTGTAGAAAGACGATAATTGTGTATGACGCCCGAAGCGCGGAGGACAGTCAATTATTCAAAGTGTAATAATTGATTGGATTTTAAATTTAATGACTCGTTCGAATGTTAGTTGACAATAGTAGACACGGGGTCGCTAAATGGATGGCATTATGTCCATGCACGGCGACGTCAAATATGAAGAATGATCTCCCACATTTGTCCTGGACGTCCCGGCTCCATTCAGCGGCGGGACAAAGCGCTACACTACAACATTACATTTGATATTCAATCATTCATCATTATTATTTTGTTGGTTTTTATATCCTACACAGAAATACTCAAACGGAAAAATTTAAAAAAGGCTAAAAAAAAATGAACTCGAACGGATACGAAGACGCGCAACAATACCACTTACTGCTGTTCTATTTAAACTACATGATGAAACCGTTAAAAGCTAAAAAATAAATTAGCATGAGCATGCAAAGACAAATAAAATAAGCTAATTCACAAGTCGGCAACAATTTACTGCTACCAAATTATGGTACAAGTAACTACCTATTTGAAAATGTTTCACTCGTGATTGTTGCGTTAACAGTGTTAACACCGCCGGCCAATGATGCCCTGCGATCGTTATTCTTCTAGAAACGTCGTAAATATTTAAGCTAACATGCTCGTTAAACCCTTACTTGAACACTGTCTGTCTAAGAACTATCAGAAACTAATAAGCTTACCCAGCGTTCGGTTCATGGAAAACTCCTAATCAATGTAGGTACATGGATGTGAATGTGACATACTTAAATGGAAGGAAAGTACATAAAGTTAGTATAAGTATATTTATAGTAAGAAGTTTAATTAATCTGCTTGATGACGTAACATGGTTCGTTTTCTTTATATTAGTGGCCGAAAGCGATTTGTTCAATTGATTCGCCGAGGCGAGCTCCAATCTCAGCACTGTTTGTGCTAAGAATTTGTGGAGTTAACGTTTCTAAACATCAAAGCGAGGATGATTAGCGGATCACTTGTATAGATACTGTGTTGCATAAGTGGATACTAATAGTGTTCATAGATATGTAATTGTGATTTACGTTTTAGCACTTCGTTACCGCCAAGGATAAGCCAACATTGCGCACAAATACCATTTGATCTCCACGACTGAGCGCGCTGATGACTATAATTATTATGTGGAGGTAATTGTGGAAAATTATTGTAATAAACTTTCGAAGCTGACGCCATCACAATCGAAAGAGACAATGTGCCCCTAATGAATACCGGGGCAAGTAAAAGAAATTATTTACGCCACACAACGACAGTGCTACAAATATGGAGACATAAAGATGATGTAGAAATCTGGGTAATGATGTAAAGTGAATGGACAACGGGGTAATTACTGTGTGCACCAGTGGAGATGCTTTGGTGCGTATCGTCACTACGTTAATTGTCGAGCGTTTCTTTCAAACTTGGATTCTGCTGCTATTGTTAGATTTTACCGCATTTGTGTTTTGAAAATCTGAGATTATTTCGAGTTTTTAAAATGTCTATAGGGATAACTTTAATTGCCTCTTCAAGCCGCAAGAGCTGTGCTGTTTTATCATTATAGAGATTGGAACAAGTGTAAATCGAATAATTTATGTTCTTCAAATACTTATATGTATAGTTATATTTACTGATATACTTGGATACTTTTCCAAAACATGCTAACGGAACATTGAACAGGCTTGTATGATATTATATGATGATAGATGAGGAAACGATATCCTCAACATCAACCTTACAACAAAACTTACTACCTATTACTAAGAAGGGTGTCTCTGTCGAGATGTGTCAAGTATTGAGTACCTCTGTTATTCACATTAAAAAAAATATGTTGTGACACAATAGAGCCAGTTTACTAAAGCTTCTATTAGCTCTATTCCAATAAAGAAGACGACATTTCGAAGACATTAAAATTCTCTGGATCGTATAATTACATATGACACATTTTAACATTAAGGCGCCCACGCTTGGTGTGTTGTGGCTCTAAACTCGTATAATTTGTGTTAAAGCTGTAATATATGAGACGTTAGGAGTCCCTCGAGTTCCGTGCATTTGATCGTTAATAAAATTATCAATATCTAAACAGGTTTTACGAACGCTCGTGGACTTATGAATGGAAATGGTCTTTGGGAATCCCAAATATTTCGAGGAGTCGTAAATAATACGCGGCGTTATATTTCCGTTGATCGATTGTATTAGGTCCATCCATTGGAACCTGCGGAATCGCTACTGGATATCGAAATCCGCACCTAGATAATATTAATAAGCGACTGTTATTTTAATGATTTAATTATAATATTATAATTTTAAGGCGCGGCTAATGGCAGCCGAAACGTATTGCTACTTTATGCCGTTGTCGATACAAAATATAAAATACTTATTGCGTAATTAAAGAACCAAAATAAAATTAATTAACGGTTGTGTTCGTAATAATTTACGTACAAAGTTCGGATTAAGAGAGATTTGAATGGTCAACAAAGACGACGATAAGTAGAGGTGGCATACGCCTTTATATCATAAAAAATAAGGACTCATCAGGAACACGAGTGCAGTGCAGTGAATCACAATCCTACCTGTAAAAATATAAAGGAAAATGTATGACACCATTTTAATGTAACAATCGCACTTGCATATTAAATTTGTCAAAGCGCGAAGCGGTGACGAAGAATACCTATTCTTCACCTATTCTTACCTAAGTGTAGAAAGTAAGTGTATTCGTATTTTTCATCTTTCCTCGCTTAAAATACACATTTCGTATTTTTTTGAGCGATAACATGTTGATCTAGTATGCAATGGTAGAGTCGTGATTCAGCCGGACCACTTAGGTATAGTTTTATGCCCGTAATTATTCTGAGCACACGTGGATGAGCTTTATGGCTGTACATGCGTTGCCTTATAACATACCCACAACTATACCCCCTACATCGTATATCTCTTCAACCTGCTAGTGGAATTTAACCTTTATCTCCCGCACAAAAAGGTTCGATTTGCCGCAATACGCCCGAACAGGATAAGAGATTACAAAAGTTAACAAAGTTACACCTTTTTGTTTTATAGGTTAACGACTCTACTATTAATAGTCCCAAACAGCTGCAGGTATGCAAGGAAGCTTATAAGATTATAATCAGTAATGCATAAATTATTGATTTAAGTACAGTCAGCATCTATAATATATCAGATCTGACAAAGCGTTACGATTCTGAAAGTAAATTTATCGAATGAGAAATCGGAATTTTCACCACCTTGTCTGCTCTGCTGTCTGATATCTCGGAAAATCATAAGTGTACATGTACATGGCAGCTAAGTGGGTAATATATGTCTTACTTAGGTATTTGGCAACTTTTCCTACCGAATGAATTGTAGGATTTGTAGGTAATATCAATTGTCTTATATACATATTTTTTTTTATAAAAAAACATTTATTTACAAACAAGATATATACAGTGGTATTACTAAAAGAAATTAAAAACTAGCTTAAATCTAAAATAGGCCCTTGAGGCATTGTACCAAGGGCATATATAATTTATATTTATAATTGTCATTCATCAAAACACTCCGTCAATCCTAGTTCAAAAAGAAGTACGGATGTGTATAAACATGTTTAATCGGTAGCCATGTATAATGTAAACATTATGCCAAAACATATTCAACTCACAATAAAATCGACTGTGATATCGTTTGCATAATAAATATAATTTATCACTGACACCTGACAAAAATGCTAGTGTCGCCCAGGCAGGTATCATCTCTAGACAATGATATGAACACGATATACGTAAAACCGGTGGCAGTAACAAAGCATTTATAAGCCTAGCAACCTTGAGGATTACTCGTGGCAATGGACTGTATGATAATGCCGTAGAAATTGAAAATAAAGCTTGACAGAAGAGGCACACAGTCTATACTACCTTTTGAATTTAAACTAAAGGATCACTGCATAGATAACACTTACTTTAATACGTAGAGGTTAAATTGTTTAACAAGTCATTGACAGGTTCTCGAATATTTTCTCATGCCGGGATACACTGAGCTTGTACGAGAGCCAACGTACAGAAAGAGATCTATTTCTGACAGTATTTAAGAATATGTCGGTTAACGGGATGACTCGTATTTTGATTTTCTCGGCCTTTTAAACGAACAAGAAATTGAGAGAGAGAGAGAGAGAGCGATAGTGGCTATTGTTTTAAATGTAATGCAGTAAAAGAAGCTATGTCAATGGCTATTCATAAATGTATACAGGTGGAAGAATACGTAGGGTCCAAAAATGAGGTTGCCACAGCGATAATGAGAGCCAGGCCAGTCGAGTAAAACCGGTAGTAGGTTCATCTCGACTCATTACTTGCACATTCTGTTTATTAACGATGTGGTAATACAGATTTCAATCAAAACTGCTGTTGATTAATTTTCTACTTGATTACGGTAGCCGGTTCCTCTATTTTTTCAATGCTATGTGGTGAACCCATTTTAGTTGTAGGTACTTTAAAATTCGACATTGGACATAATTGAAATAGGAAGTGAATTAATTAAGATTAGAATAATTTATCTATAACACAAACATGAGATTTAGATCATCCATTAGTTGATAGAAATGACGGCATAGTGCTCGCGGAATCTGGGCGTGTAGGACATGACATATTGCACCTTTGAGCAAATAAAGACGTATGTGAAGATACGCCTACGACGAATACGACATTTATATATCAAAACAGTGATATTATAATGTTACACTAAATTTCAAGTCACGTCATTGTTATCTCTATGGTTTAGCGACATTATCTTGGTTTATTCCACTCATCTAATTAATACACATCCTATTACAAAAGCCTTGAACTTTTGGTTACTAAGAAGTGGACAATGGAGGTTTATAAATAAGTTTAGTTAGTCAAATAGCGAACAATCAAGGCGACGGACAGAGCCGCGTATCTAAGTAATTAATCGTGGCTTATGATTGATTAAACACATTAAACCCGAGCACGATTCCCATTTAAATATTAAATCTATTAGGCAAGTGACATAATTCTAAGTACAGTTTTAATCTGAATTATTGCATGAATCGTTTGACATTTTAGTTTTGGAAACAATATGGGTGGCTCATGCATAATGGATGACAATCGAACCTAATGGAAAAGTTATTGAGAATTTATGTAAAAGCAATAAATAGTATAATTGCTCGTTACAGATAAACTAAGAGACTTATGTTAATAGAAACCCGAGCAATCAGGAAGAGCTGAAATCATAATTGCTAATTTTGCAAGAGAAAATAATGGAGTAGGTATAATGAGTTTCAAGAGGCTAGTTAAATGAATGTCCACTCGACAATATTTGTTAAGGTAACAAGGTAAACGAGGATATTTATCGACATGAGGTTGTCGAGTGGGCAACCCTTTACGTGCTCACACCCATGCGGCGCGCGCTCGACAAACACGCGCTAGTGATGCGTAACGCAAACTCCAATGTCGATATTTACCCGAACACGGTAAACACTGACTCGATATTTGTCCAACTCGCGAGCAAATGGCGTGAGGAGCTCGGGAGATGTTTGCGCTAGTGAGATTCACATGACCGCTACTGTAATTAATAAGAACTAACACACAACATACAAATTTCAATATGGTAGGCGCGGTACGGTTAAACATTTATCTAGAGCACGTCATACCCAATAAGTATGAGTGAAAAATGATATACGACTTAAGGCAAGCCTTAAATGTTGTCGCGTATTTCAAAAATGTATAATCGTAGATACCATTTAATAATTGGTTACCTATACACATATTGGTATTTTGTGCGTCGGCTATAACAAGTATACCTTGACCAGGGTTATAAAATAAAATAAGAGGAGAGAAAAAAGGCACGTTAAGCCATAACTTCATTTTGAATTCTGTGCAGTGTGTTCCCGTATCAGCTTGAACGGCGCAGCAGGGGGCGCCATCGTTCTCACCTCGAGCGTGTGGTAGCCGGTCTTTAATAAGTATCGATAAAGTATGTCGATAAAATATGAATATGTATAAATATTTTCGATACTGCCTAATTTCGATTAACTACGCGCCATGAATGTTTGATCCACTAACGCCGTTCGTGTTAGAATGTTTGAAAGGAATATCTGACTCGTAATCGATAGATATTCATCGATAATCGCTCGTTTGACAAACTTAAATTCCGTACGTGGCTGTGAATACATTCCATCCTTCTCTCGTACAATTTATATTTGAATTTGAAATATTTGAGTAGAAATTTTACATCGTACCAAACTGATTTCGGATCTTTTCGTTTTGTTTGTTCAAGCCGTAAACGCTGTGATATGTTCAAGTTTAGATTTGTATTCGAAAATAATTTAAAATATGTGTAATTTTTCATTTATAATTATCGACTCCAAGAGAGATCCGAATAAGGTTATTAATTTTTTTTAATTAAAATTGTCCATATATCTGCCCTCGTCCATTATGAAGGTAAGTTATCATTGATACACGCTATTCAAGTGTAAATCTACATAAATCCGTGCCAACGTTTAAAAATAAAATAACATATTTGGGGACCCAAAACGGGTTTTCGATTTCAATTTGTAAGTCGAATTGTTCGTTATTCGATTAATAGTCGAGTAAGTGTCGCCGGGACAGCACTAATTAATCTCAGAACCGTGTTTCACATTAATTAAGGAACTAACACCTCGAATGCCAAGCTATAAACATCCCAATCTTGGCTTAAATACGGTTGCATTTCGTTTATATTTAAAATTTAAATCTGAATGTAAGCGTACCTGTCTACATAGTGCGTTATCGTTAAGAATAAGTGTGACAGTGTGAGGTCTGTTTAATTCATTCGAATATAAAATTTCTTTTTTTTTCGCCTTGAGTCGAAATGTCATCCACAACAATGAGTATGGATGACCGTAATTAATATAAAGAGTAGTTTACACGATATAATGTGCCTGAGCTGCGCCTTCCGTGAGACACGGAATTATATTTTTTCAACACCAATTAAATAGTGACGCCTAAATGTGACCGAAACAACATAACTGCCAACGGGCATTAGTGTGCTGTGAACTGTTGGCACGTTGGATCTACGTGGACATGCCATTACACGTGGAAACGTGAAAAAATGATGATAATTTATATACGGGTGGCTCAAAAGCATGTTGTCAATTTCTTTGTTGATTTTTGTCCTTACTGAAACGTCTTTTACATAATGGAATTCATATTAATTTAACAAAGAAAATCGAATTATCTTTAAAACATCTGAGGATGCATTTGTGAAAATTATCAACAATATGCACCAGTAATAAATTGGCAATGTATTTTTGGGGAGAGAGCCATGGTTGTTTGCATAGCTCAGAGAGCCAACTTGCCATAGTTTGGTAAGTGGCAATGGGCGGGCACATTGATCATAAAACCGATGGCCGCTGGGGCAGAAAGGTTCTTGAGTGGCGACCGCGAACCGAAAAGTGCAACAGAAAAAAGTAGATATCTGGTCCGGAGCCTGGACAACTTCCGGCTGGTATGATGATGATGAAGTTTTTTAAAGAAATGATAGCTGTTGGATAGCCGCCAAATAAAGAAATCTATAAAATATGTCCATATAAAATGTCTTCGAAAAACGAGAAAAAGAGTTTAAAAAGATACAAAAAGAAAATTAGTGCAAGTACTATGTACTTAGAGACTTTCTTTTTTTATCAAAGCTATGGCAAAGTTGAAGGGGCGCTCTTGGACTTATTTAGACATAGGTATACAAAGTTAAATTCAAGCCAACAATCACTGGTTCTCAAACAGTAATACTCGTATAATCGTTACCGAGCGAGCGACACAGCATGTCCACCTTTTTGCCGCCGTCATCAAATGATCGTGATTGTCGCATTCCCAAAAACTTAATTGTGTTGGGCAGTGTTGATTATATGGACATAATTATGTACGTAACCACATCCGAAAATGTTATTAAAACGCGCTTAACTCGCGCGCTGAGTGGGGAAAATTGAGGACATAATCTCATTGTAAAGGGACAGCTTTGATTACTAGCCTTGGAAAATAGTGTAAGTGAGTGGATCAACTTTTTTGTCCCGTCAGCCAGGCGACATTTATAGCATCAGTTTGGTCATTACTGGATTATATCAAAAGCATGCAATAATTCAGTAGCCCAAAGGACATGGGTAATAAGATTCATACAAGAGAACACAAAAAAAAATTAAAACTCTATGTTACAGCTCTTTGACCGCCAAACACGTCAGTCGTCAACTGACGCTCGCGGCTACAGCCCAATATCAACCTTAGTGCATTCCGACAAGGTTTACGATGAGGCGTAGCATTTAAAGGGTTAACATTTATCTGTAAATGCAGTATCTTTAACATTTCGCATATGAACCTCTGTTACATCTGCAGCGGGATGTTGCGGATGCAGATTTTTTGACATCCGCGGATGCGGATATTTAAAGCCTCACATCCGCGGATGCGGATGCGGATGTCAAGATTTGGTACTTAAAAAACGTCAAATATTTCATTTTTAGTAATTTTTATTAAAAAAAAACGAAACGTTTAGTATTTGAGCAAGAATATAGGTGCGTTTTATTTAATAAACAGTAACTTGGTCGACTTTTCGGGATCTAGACGATTTCGTTATTATACAGGATGTAAGGGTTTGTATAATGACGAAATTACCTAGCCTTACGCCGCCGCTAAGAAGTTCCTGTTACCGACTTGGTCGACATCCTCATCCGCATGAGCTCCGCATCGATTTTATGCGGATGCGGATGTTGAAAATAATGCGGATGTTCCGCGGATGCGGATGCGAATATTTGCAACATCCCTGATCTGCAGTACTATTAAGTTATTTTAAATCTAATAATAAAACATTTAGTCCATTAATACCGCCACACCTGTCCCGATGCGTATAAGGCTTGTAATTATTATGCACATCCCGCAGTGGCCCGGGGGTACTATTGTTTTAAGAAGGTTTTTATTGCTTTTGGTAACTCCGAACAATGGGATACTTGGGAGGGTAATTTTGGACGTCGGATGCAAGTCCAGGGGACATTCGAGGTTTTTTTTTAATTGAAGAAGCTTTGGGTGTACCTAAGTAGTGCATTCTCTAACTTTTTTGCAATGTTGGGACAGTTGTTTTTTTTTAGATTATTCGTTATTTAAGTATAAAAAGTTCTAGCAATTAAGAATTAGTTCCCAATAAACAAAAATATAATACATTATAATAGATACGCAGTCAAGTTGTAATGTCAACATTATTACTTAAACTAACTTGTTTTTTTTAATGTTTATTTAAATTACACAAAATACACTTTTTTTTTAATTTAAGAAGCAGTTTGATTGACTTTTAATACCTATAATTTAATAACATGCGTGACTCTGACTACTACCTACATAAAATATAAATGGACAAATTTAGAGGAACGCAAAAAAAGGTATTTACTGGATTACAGCATCTAAAGTAATTTCAAAAATTAGTAATTAAACTTTTTTTTGCGTTCCTCTAAATTTGTACATGAGTGTATTTGATGATACAATTCAGGTGGTCCAGTTGTTTAATTAATTTCCCATTCCACTCCTATCATTTACAGCCATAGATATTGCCGCGAACATTCGATGCAATATTAAAACATAATTAAACCATAAACAAAGATAAAGCACGATCAAATGGAACGCCGCCTAATCTAGGCTGATTTACAATTATTGTAATTACAAGTTAATTGGCACCAATTTTAATTATAGATAACATGTAATGTACGGGAATTTTTTTATGGTTTACTTGATAAGTCCAAGGCTGGGAAAAACGCCCGTCATTTTGAAAACATTACCCTGTTCCGTACAACACAGACTTCTTTATATCAATGTCAACGATTAAATATGCCCCAATGACATCCGTAGACCGGAAACGAACATTTTCGACTCGTAAACGGATCCTAAATTATGATTTTTTTCAAAATGACGGGCGTTTTCCCGAGCCTGGAATGATAACTGGAAAATAAAGACACGTTGATAGTAGCTAATGTACATAACGAAATAAAAGAAAACATAGGATAGTAAGTTTCATTAAAAACCATTTGACAAAACTTTTGCCATTTCTTATTTTCTTCAACGTCATAAACACCGCCATCGTGAAATATATTTTAAATTAACAAATAGATTCGAAGCAAATGCTACTTATTATTGACAGACAGGTATCCTTCTGAATAAAAATACACTATTAAAACCATTAAAACGTAGAAATTCTCTAGATTATTTATTATTCAGCTATTTTCGAAGCAGTCCCATTCATAACAAGCAGCACAATGCTACAAACACAAAACTTAATTAAAGTGACACTCCGCATGCATAATGAAATGATTCACGCACAATCGAGGGAATAAAAATGGCCGCCAAGATGGATCCCACTGTCGCTGCTAAATGTTAAATGCACCTTTTACCTATTGAAAACGGCGCTGGATATGCAAGTTGAAGTCAGAATAAACTCAGTTTTAATTTCGAAAATGCTACTCGTTTACTACCTAAAATACAAATTATAAAATTCGGATAACTACCAAAAGAGAACACTCATGGGCGCCCAAGAAAAACTGGTGGAACTTCAAGTAAATTCGTACGTATATATCACATAGAGTCCAACGTAATGAAAATAATTAATAAAATAACGTAATGATAATAATTTCTAACAGGATTAAATTAAATGATACAAAGTAGGTATCTACTTAGTAATATACGGACATATTTTTTTAAATACAAATTCTTCGTAAGGTGACCGTACTAGCTTCGATATGCAAAAAAGAAAAAATCTACTTAGGTCCGTACCTGAGTAGATTTTTTCTTCACTCGTAAAGTGCAAAAATTGATGTTGGTATTTATTAAATTACTTAAGAGCCAAGTCTGCGTTTTATTATTTTTGGTTGCATAAACTAGGAATGCGCATTGGTATCTTCCAACAATCATATTTTAATAGGTTCTCCTTATTTTTATTTTTTTAAACGTACCTATTCTCTACTATTGCTCTTATCATGGCCTTAATACAGGTGATTATTGTACTTTATATTTTTACATTTTAGACACCGATTCCATTCAAGCTAAAATCGTTCTTATTTTAATGACTCAAGGTACCTATTACCTACTCATCTTAGGAGTTTTTCATCTTCGCTGTTTGAAGGTCCACTTAAGTTTTTGTCTACATAGTTAACCGTATAGCAATGACCGTTTATCGATTATTTAATAGCAAACATTGGCGATAACGTTTTGGGCACTATCACTAATTATTGACAGATAACCCGTTTATTACCACACTGAAGTACCCGACAATATACTTAGGTACAATATGGACAGGATTACAAGATATGATTCTTATCAAATAATTCATGTAGGTACTTTATTTGTCTATGTATCTTTATTGATCTAGACGTAACAAACCTTGATGATATTAATTAAGGACGTATTCTTTTGTAAACACGATTGGAACAGTTTTTCTGAACAAAATGTAAAATAAAATGTTAGAAAATCTTTAAGTGAAATTAACCGGTTTAACACCAGAAATCTAATTAAGAAATATCTATAAAGCTCGATCGTGCAAATATTCTATAGTAAAAAGCCTTATTCGGTGACAGCACAATCGATTTCCGATTCTGTAAAAACGTAATTCGTTGGAGGCGTCAAAAACCGCGCGCAATGTCAACGCGAAACGCCGCGAGGCATCCGTCTCCGTGGTGAGGCGTTTTTTTATCAACGAAATATCTTTTTATTTATATGCTGTGTTGAGGTTCCATTTTCGGATAATATTCTTAATTGTATTAAGGAGAGTGTTTTGTTTAAAAATATTTCAATATTTGATCGTGCCATGTTATGTTATATATATATATATGTTTAAAATGACATAAAAAAGTACACAAACAAAAGACAATTTACCTTAAATAGGTATTTAAACGCCTTTTATATTTAATGGTCATGATTTCCTTATACTTAAACAAGTTAACTACCTATAGGTATACCTACAACAAAAAACCCTTCTTACCTATTAAGAAAATATACCAACTTAATAAAATAGTTTTTCAAAATTATTAAAAAGTTGCTAAATATTGTAGCGTCGCGATTGTACTGAGTCAGAACGATTACGGTCCAAATTACACTCAAAAGCTCAGGACCATTGATCTTGCCGTCTCTCTCGGACCAGTTTTGTATGACCGAGAACTAAGAAGGACGGAGTGATTGTTCCGATTGAGTATTTGAGAGCAGAGCCGCGAGTTCGTCGGCTGGCCTTGGCGGAACCAGTTCTCGGCCCAAACTCCGGCAATTATTCAATAAAACAAAAGCATCGCGCCATTTTACTTTTACCAGAGAAATGCGATGCAAATCCTTTATAAGTACTAAGTTACAATAATTATTTTTTGATTACCTACTTCGACGACTTTTACGATGTTATGGTAAGTACATGCTTATTTCTTGAATTAGGTAGGTTTAATTTGATTTTTCAAGTAACTGCCAAATAGGAAGAGGTTTTTTTATACTTTCTCTAGGACTCGACATCGAAAAATATCTACAATGCAACAAAGATCTTGAAACCGTGTCGGTCTAAATATTAACAAGATGTCGGTAAATAGATGCTAAGGTATGTAATAAATGGTACCCGTTAGATCTACTATAGAGGCTAAATACAACCCGAAGACTTACCCATTCTCTACGCACGTGCAGACCGAATGGGCCCTATTATTGAAAGACGGCACGAGCCTCTGAAAAATGTACCACGAAATCTGATATGGCGCATAATCTATTATTAAGAAGAGAACGTATTGTACGTCCTATAGAGGCGAACGAAATATTTCAAATGCAAATCGTGCTAACGCCATGAATGTAATAGTTTGTCGTGGTCCGCGCACGCGCCGGAAACAAATTATCATACCCATATATGCACATACGGAATCGACGAAAAACTTATTGATGTCGCTCGCTTTACATAAATTGCGCTAACGAGAGAATTTGAACTAGAAAGTGCTTCCAAATACGACCGTTGAAATGCATTTTTTCTTGCAACTTAACTCAATTAGCGATGTTTTGTCGCCAGCCAAGTGTAACCGTTACAAAATTCCGTTTTTCACAATTAAGTTTCTATCGTTATTATAAAAGAAAACATAATTGCATTTCCTAACTTTAGCTGCAACGAAACGTTCGGTACCTATTCAAATTCGGAAGTTAGTTCTGATGGCGTCACGTTTTGTTGACATTCGCGGGTGCGCGGCGGAAATGGAACACTTCTAGATTGAATTTGAAAAACTTAACGGTTGTAGAACAATTTGTTAGGTAAACGGTTGACACGGTGACGATGAATGAGGGATACGTGTCAAATTGTAACGGTTTTTTTACGCGTGTTGTCCTCAATTGAAATATAAATGCGGTTGTATTTTTTTAGTAAAATTGTCTTTTATGTTATATTATAGGTAACATTTAGGCTTATTTTTGGGATTCAACTGAAAAAGTCATTTAGTGACATCAAATTGAGTAAAAAAAAGGAATATTTTGCAAGTCCTCATAAATTACTTTAAACTTATTTTTTTGGGATAAATAAACCTTATTCTATTCTATGGTTATTCTTAAGACTTGGATGTTATTATTTATGTTTTGGTATCGGCCGGGTAGAATATAAAGAGGCATTGTGATTCTGCGACGTAATGCGATGTATCTAGGCGAGGTGCCAACGGCCTCAGGTCGGTGACTTTACACTAAGATTATGCCAATTCTGATAAATCTATCATTTTGTACGTGTTCTGAAAACTTGCGACTAATGGTGACAGTCCATTTCCAACCGCAGCTGCACTACTGTTCATTTTACTATGGAAATTGACAGTAACAGCGACGCGTTCACTACCAGTAGTGCAGCTGCGGTCAGAAATGGAATGTTACCCTAAGGGTTATTTATTGTACTTAAAAGGTTTTAGGCACCGTTTTTTTGGCCTTATAATTCAATATTTATTTTAAGTCGTTATGCTTGTCACATATGTATAGAACTTATATTTGTTTTAGTATTAATAATATATTGCGACACCCTAACAACCATGTGCCTAATGTTACCATGTTATGTAAGTGTTCCTACTTGGATGCAAATAAAGATCTCTATCCCTCTATCTAAGAGCTACGAATTTGTATGATTCCATGTACATACGTATATTTTCTAAATCAAATTTCTATTACACCTTATGTGTATAATTGCATGAATTCTATAGTAATTTAAATTGTATTTTTTCCCTTATTTTCTCGTAGTGCATGTTAATTATAAGATGTAATTATTTTTGAAAAGATGTGTCCCGCCGAGTTTGTTGCCGGTCCCATATTGGGATACCCTCCTCCAATTGAGGGGGGATTTAAATCTTCTCGGGGCATAGGTGTAGGGTTGGAGCCGGTCTACCTAGCTTTATTTGACGTTCATAAGCGCATTGTAATTATGCCTACTTGAATAAACTATCTTTTATCTTATCTTATCTTATCTTATCTCTAGACTAAGTCTCCATTTTCAAGCACTAAAAATACGCGAGTTAAACCGTAAAATAAGTTTAATCTATGACCTGTGTGACTCATGAGTCATGACAGTTTAAATTCGGTTATTTTATGTCTTAAAATGTTATGTCAATTAAATATAAATACATTTTCCTATAAAAGTTTAAGTCACGGAAATTAGTTAATGGATTGATCTTTTAATGTTACACAAACACATATACAAATAAATACTACGGTAAAAATATACTTAGGTACATAGGTACCTGTTCCTGTATACATATATAATAATGATATATAAATATTAAGGTATTAGGTAGGTACATGTAGGTACTTAAGAAATAATTACGATGATTAGGGTAATTTCCAAGAACTATAATACGATTTTTATATTAAATTTATTAAAGTATTTGATAGGTAGGTACCAGGATATATCAGTTGCGTTAAAGAACTATCAACTTCAAAAATAAAATGATACTTAGGTAGGTACTACAAATTAGCGTAAGTAATTTACTTGTACCTAACAAAAAACAGATATGTACATATATGTTTTGTTAAAAAATACAGATACCAGATACCTGTTTTAAAATCCCGACATTTGACTGTCATAAAGAGAAACAAATTCAAAATTTGAAGCACCATAACATTTAAATTTATTAGCAAATACTTACATAATATGACTGACATTTGAACAAAGCGAAATTTCCACCCACGCTATCAAAGTTCCAATTTTAAATTTAAATCAAGCTAATACATACATATCTACTGTTATCTCCCTATCTGTTGTCCATCTCAACGAGCTGTCACGATGGTCTTATCTGTGCTTGACGAGTTTCCCAGGCGTTTCGGCGCTAGTTCCACTACCGCCTGATAGATGGCGTGACTGGTGGCGCTACTCGCGGATACGCGAGTTTTCTAACGGGTCAAATTAGATACCCTTTAGGTATACGACTTTCTGCTATGAAGTAACATGGTAGATACAAAACGTGAACCTGATCCCTTCCCTTCCATTACATGCAAGAGAGATGAAATAAGAACATTACATATAAGTATTATAATATATGTATCTAGTTATTATGAAATGTCCTTTATTATTTTTTAGGAAGTAGGAACGGAATTTTCAGTAAGTAAGTAGGTACCCAAGTTTCAACATCGAATTAGGCACCTATGCTACCTAATTAAAAACCAATAAGCATATTTAACTTTTGCTGCGGTCTTATTTCTTTAAAAAAGCATTAAAGGACAAAGACTGGTTAGACTGTCAATGCTACTAAATTTGAGAAGTGATAACATACCTAGAATCTTTAGTACCTAATAGGTATCTATACACAATACTTACAACACTAAAAAGTGTTCGCTTTAACCAAGATCATGATTCCACAACCACATGAGCCTGCATCATGATTTCTGTGACCATTTTCTATTAGGTACAAGAATTACCTACTTTGGTCAAAGTAAGCAATATTTTTTTCAGTGTATGGTAAACGTACTAGTGCTCGACATGCTAATGGGTCATTATTTGATTTGATGTAAATTGGCATGTCCACGGTAAAAAAATTAAAAAATTTTAATTTAGATATTTGTTTGTCCGTGATCAAATTTTTAGGATGCAAGGATTTTGAAAAACGTTATGGTCCCTTTCTGTGAAACTTATCTCCGAAGATATGGACCTCGAAATTTTAAAGTGCCATGGTGATGACATTTTATGTGATTAGTATGACTTTTATACATGGTAATGACAAATTATTATTTTTACCTTACAAATAATAATACATATTTTCTCACTTTAAGTAAAATATTATAGTATATGAATACAAGCAAATAAAAATAACTCTCCTTCGGCAGATTCTCTTAAAAGAGAAGATAAACAATAAAAAAGCGTTCCATGTCCTTACCGTGGAGAAATAGTCATTACCGTGGTCGAAATATCCACGGTATTCCATGGTAATCACTACCACGGTGATGACAAAAGCTAACATTTTGTCTCATAACTCTAAACATAGTTAATTTTCCAGAACATTCTTCCAATTACGTCATAACAGTTCGAATAAGTCATTGTATCAAATAGGATTCGTATTAAAATGATTTTCACTTACCGAGAAATAAGACACACAGAACCTGACAATTTTTTTGAACGGCTCCACGGTAATCGACTTATTATTTGAAAATAAAATATATGCGGGCACAAATGTTGAAGTGTGTTCCCACTGTCGATTACTAGGCGACGAAGGGCGCGCGGGGGCAGTGGTAGGATCTCAACACTGCTTTCTATTGGACAGCTATATGATGTGCAAGTAGCATCCACGGAATGACGGTACCGCGAGGGCCGGTTAAGTTCGATGGTGCCATTTAGTTCTGGAGGACACAATTTAATTTGTGCAATCAATAATGAATGTACTAACTAATGTAGTTTTAGGCACTTAGTAAATACTAGCCATAAATTTACATTTAAATTGACTTTTAGCTCATGTTTTGATGAAATCTGATCAGGCGACACACATAGATCTTCTAAAGATAGCGGGAAATGGAACACGGCATGTATAAATATTTTTTTATTTACTACTTATAAGACACGGTAAAGATCCAACTTCGTTTTGTGCCGGAAAACGCCGGCGACATACGATTTACACCAAATCAAATAATGACCCTAATGCCCAATAGATGACACCCTGCTGTCACCTTTATTGACAATGACTTAAGTTTCAAGATGACATGTACTGGGACCGCGTCGAGCACCAGTAGGTACGTTTACCTTCTGTTAGGTATTTAGATCGCATTATCCTAGCTTCCTATAATTGGTATGGAATTCGCACTCGTACTGGTATTAACTACCTGCCGTAATTATTTTCTGCAATTAAATAATCTAGGCAAATGATTGTAATTTTCCTTACAATTGTAATACCGGACAGACCATTAATAATTTTAATTATTGATGGAACATTTATGATTGATCATGATAATCAGTAAGGTACAGTCATCAGCAGTTAAATCTTGCACAACAAATCGAGCAAAACATATGAATATGATACCTACTCTCTTAAATAAATATTTTTACACAAATCGAGCTAGTCCCACAGTAGGTACCTAAGCTCAATAAGGCTTAGAGTAGGTTCTAGAAGACGATATAAAAATAATATCTTATAGATATGTAATAAATACTTACCTATACAATACACGTAGAAAACAACTCAGGAACAAATATTTGTGTTAAACCCACAAATAAATGCCCTTACTAGGATTCGAACCCGGGAGCGCCTACTTCGTAGGCAGGGTCACTGACTGACTAGGCTAAGTTAGGTCAAGGTTTGAGACCGTCAAAAAGCTCTTAAGGACAAATATGATAGATTCAGATGTTTTTGCGCCCTTGTTGTACAAGATATTATTGCAGCAGGTGATTGTAGCTTTTTTACATTAAATTTTTACACTAAATCTTGAAATGTATACGGGTAAGCTTAAATTGTGTGTCCTTTATTCAAGACAAAATAATCCCTTAAATAAAAGCTTGAGGTACCTATTAAATAAATTTAGAAAAATGTATTTTGCACGGAAGTATCTTCCTTAGGTTGAAGTAGGCAGTAGCTTAATTTTGCAACTTTAGTACAGGGTAGGTATTATACATATAACCTATATAAAAGTAATTAACTAATCAAAATAATTCTTTTATTTAGTAGTTAGTACACTTAGTACATGTACATTTGTAGGAAAAATACACGTTCGAATTAAAACTGAAACGTAGGAAATATTCTAACCTTCTAAGCTTCGTATAAGAATTATTAATACATTTAGTAGCTCCACCTAACGCTTGCCTTCGCAAATACCTATCCATTTTGAATTAGTAAGTTAAGCAAACTGATTACCATACCAACAGTGGCATTGTTCCTACGCAGCCAAATCAATTACCTAGTGGTAATAAATTAAACAATTTTCCCTTGGAGATAAGGATCTTTGGTATTTGATTAATGAATCAATCTGTGAATATCGATCTTCGGGAGATTGGGAACGGTTCCGATACGGCCGCCCCGTTGTGAGAATGCGACGCGTTTTGTTTTTAGCCAAGTTTTTTTTTCAGCTGTTTTTTTAAATACACACTTATTATCCAATGTTTTATTTAATGAGTTATCTATTACCTATTTCGTCAAATACGTTAAGGTTTCAGATATTTTTTGAAATATACACCTATCTATTATTGGACCAAATAACAAGTCGGTACCGGAAATACTTATACCTACTTAATATATCTGTCTTGCGCTAATTAAGTAATAAAAAAAAAGTCCAATATATTTTTGTTTATTATACCTATATAGGTATTATGACATAGGTACCTATAATATTTTTGTTTCTTTTTTTAAATTGGTAATGTATTAGGTGCATAATCAGTAATCAGAAAGGTTTATAATACCTATAGGTAGCCCTGTTTTCACGGAAAGTTAATTAGGTAGGTACCTAAATAATAAATGTGTCTTAGTGTACCTACCGGCTTCTTTTATCGAAGAAATTGGAAATTTTAAAATACCTAATTACCTACCAACATACATAATATTATAAAAACATCCTGATATGCTAGTACCTAAGTACTATTTGAAATACCTACTTATGAAACGAAATGTCTTGAAAAATTTTAGGCAAATAGTTTTGGCTTACGTATTTAAAACAAACAAATCATAAATTAGTTAACTTCTACTACTCGTAAGTATAGGTACTTATGTCCTGAGATACCGAATACCTATCTAACGATAACAGGAAGGAAATTGACACGGGAAATTACTTTCTTAGTCATAAATACGCACCCAAATAAATGTTATTTTGATAAGGAATTAATTAATTTAGCCCAATGATGATGTTATGATCCATTCGTTTTACGTTTTTTAGCAAAGGCGTTTTTTTTTTCTGCAAAGCGTTTTATATTCGATTATTGTTAAAAGTAACGCTGGATTCATCTCGGCATTCGGGGAAATAATAAAACCTTTAAGTCGTTTCATTCAAAAATAAACACCTAGGTACACGGCAAGCGTTTTTTTAAGTGAATAGATAGTTTTTACTGTTTTGTTTTAAGTAGACTGCACGATTTCTGTAATCAGTTTATCCGATTAGTTTGAAAAAGTTTATTTTGTTAGTAACAGATTGAGGTTTTCTTTTTTGTATTTTCGGTGTCATTTATTCGGTACTGGATTAAATTACCATTTTTTTCAATCTTTATTTGTGCTCATGTCTATTTTTGATTACTTACCTAATTTTTTGTGTTTGACTTGTCCACGCGATTTCTAATTAGATTGTGTACACAAAGGAAAAGTAAGTAGGTAATGAATCGGTCTACAATCGGAGCGCAATCAACTCAAGTCACTTATAATTCTTATAATCAAAAATCTCATTAATGCCAGTTAATAAGCTTTCGGTCATAAAACACTGGTTTAATTAACATATAAACTAACACCTACAGTCTAATGAGATACCTATAATAAGGTTTCGATTACACTGTACCTGGCTTTATGAGGTTTGCCAATTTGCACTTAAGATTTTAATTGCCATTTGAAAGTTGCAATCATGGCCGTTCCGGCGACTTGGGCTATCGGCCAACAATGTTAATACCGCGCCAGTGAATCATTTTCTGGTTTTCCAGTGAGATTCTCACAAGAAAATAATTATAATAATTACAACCTTTTAGCATCGCCCGCTGAACGGCTAAACACGTCGCGGCATCGCATTCACAGTCACAATATCACTTGTCCAGTATCCGGATGAAGAAACAATCACAGTCAACACACAAGGAACTACACCGTAAACACTTGGGAACTTAAAAGTTAGTGTGTGTGAGTTCGGAGTAAGGACGCGCGACGCTTCGCTGCCAACGGTCGCCGGCACACTACGCGGTCGCGCGCGCTGGCCCCCCCGCGGCGTGCGCCCGCGCCCCGCGAGGGGCGGGGCCGCCGAGCGAGTCGAGGCGAGGCGAGCCTTAATTACGCTACGGGCGAAGCGGGACGGCGATAGCGAGTGGGCGCGATCTATTAGCACGGAGAGCGGGACGACTCGTCTTAAGTATTTTGTATAAGTAATGAGGGGTGCGGGGCCGCATCTCCCGCCAATCTTTAATGTTGATTGCCGCCTCTGAGGCCCCTCATTAACGCCTGGCCACGCCTCGATTTAATTACGATCGTTTAATTGTTTTTGCGCGATTGTTCTCGAGGTGATGCCTCGTCTTAATTGGCAGGTAATTAACTGGCGCCTGAATAACTAAAATGATGACAATTTATTTGTGTTGTTTATTGTAGGAATTAATGGTAGAGCTCGTTAAAAAGAGATGATATCGTTATTTGAAAGTCAATACTCGATACGAAAGCAATTAGTAGGAGTTGCTAGCGACTAAAAAATAATGAGATAATTAAGTTTTATGATGATAGGTATTTCTACATACCTACCTAAGTAGGTACAAAACTAATTGAAACTCATTCCAAGCGCCAGGTGAATGGCATGAGGCAAATAATACAAACCAACCTTCGTAGGTATAAGGTAAATAGTTAATTAATCAGGGAAGCAAAGAACTAAATAGGTACTTAGTTATATAAAATAAATGGCAACCATTCATAAATAGATGCCAACCTGCATACAATGATTTACCTACCTCTATAGGTATATCTACCTACTCTAAGTCTACCTAAGCAGGTATAGGTACCTACCAAGGTAGTTTAAGTACATACTTACTTAAATGTATATGGTGCAAACATATGACGTAACTATAGTGGCGACAAAAATATCTTTCAATCGATATCGATAATTTTTATTTAATTTATTTTACCTAGGTACTTACCTATATGTAGACAGGTAGCTACTTACCTATGCATTTAGATAAAGCAATAGGTAACCTAATAAGCAAACCTCGCAACCGAGCTAGCAAATCTGTAGCAGTTGTACGTCAGGGTTATCACTACTACGTATAAACTAAAGTGCAATAGTTATTTGTACAACAAGAGATCAAAGTTTGATATTTCTTCGAGTGCTTATTTTGAGTCCCATGCAAGCGAAAGATTCTATACTAGATTCACGAGCGTAGCGAGTGAATCTAATTTAGAATCTTGAGCGTAGTAAGGGACTCAAAAGCGCACGAGATGTAAATAACTTTGATCTCGTGTAGTTCACAAAACTTTTCACCTCAGCTGTGAGAATATATTAGAGAAACCGAAAAATATATTCCTTCTTCATCACTTACCTCTATTCACTCATGTTTTCTTAAGATATACCAACAATTAAGTTTTCACCTCAGCAGCTCGAACCCTACTTTGCTACTTTAAAACAGTGAGCAAAATCGCATTTTGCTCACTGAGTGAGCAAAATCGCATTTTGCTCATTTTGTCTCACTCAGTGTGCAAAATGCGATTTTGCTCACTGTTTTTAAGTAGCAAAATACCCTTGTTCGAGCTGCTGAGGTGAAAAAAATATTTTTTCTTTGTTTTCAAACAAACCAATATTTTCAAGCAATGAAAATTCCATGTTAATATTTGAAAGAAATACGAAAAAAAAAACGGAATTTTATAAACAAAATAACAGATAAGTACATTGAAACGACCTGTTAATTTATATTATTTGATAGTAAATTAAACCGGGTTATATCGGAAGAGGGTCAACATGGTTCTCGATCAATTTTATTAATCTTACATACAATAAAGTTAAAGCAAAATGGTTCATCATAATCGCCAACCCTGACACAAAACTGTCATATGCTACGGTTTTGCTAGCTCCGTGGCGGGGTATGCTAATAAGATACGATCGCTTTATATCTTGGTTAAAATCGTGGATGAGAAATATAGGTACAGGTCTTAACATTACCGAACTTAATTTGCCTTCTAATTAAATATCTTCATTTACCTATACCTAATCAATAGGTAAATTTTTGAAAGAATAGTGAGATACACCTATACTTAATTAATTGTGATGTGATTGATATTGATTGTAGGTATTTAAAGTGGACTAATTATGTTAATTAAGTGATAAAAACTTAGAAGGCATAGGTATTATAATTAAATTATTACCAGAATTACCGTAGTATGGAACTCCTATACTAGTTACTAGCACACGTGTCTTGTTAGGGCGCTCCACGGGTTAACGACAAACACGCTAATACAATACAATACAAATACTCTTTATTGCACACCTCATTACAGAAAACAATACAATATAATATGTTTAATAGTGTCTTAGGGTCTAGGTAAGTAAAGTAGGTACCTACCACGTAAATTGAAATATCAAATTTCGTTATCTGCCTGTCTTTCGCTCGAATATGCAAGAGTGATAGAGAGGCAGATAACGAAACGTTAATTTTCAGTTTTTACGGTAGGACGTAGATGTTTACCTACCTATCTGTTTAAACGTATTTAATAAATTACCTATCTATTAGTGTAAGTAAAGGAACTTGGTATCTGGTTATCTACTAACCTACCTGTATTTTTAGCCCCATTAATAGGTATATACCATTTCTGGTCTATATTAAAGCAAATTATCGATAGGTATCGATAAAATAAAATACTGCGTTGTGCTACTTATTTCCTAACATAACGTTTTTTCCTCGAATTCGGATGTTTTACTTACATCGTTTTCCGGGATTTCCCCCTTACCTATATATTATACCTATACCTATATGCTACAGGTGGCCTAAAAATACATTTACAGTTTATTTATTTTAAAATGTAATTCAGGCAACAAGACCCATATTACATGTACCTACCTTATAGACGAACATAGGTACATATAATTTTGTAAAATTTTGCTACTTTTAGGTAAATATGCCCCCGAAACACCGGGAACAGAATAGAGAGGTGGTTCTCAATTGTAGGTATTGCACATTCTACGTTCGTGTACGTAACTAGAATACAGGCATTTATATACGTTATTACGTTACCTAACTATCTTTGACGAATTCAAAATATTAAATTGAATACCTACTGATATAAAGTTTCACGATTTTTACTCATTATTATATTAGTCGGAGGTAAATTAAAAACTTAACGCGATTAGGTCCCCTCGTTGTAAATAATAATATTATAATGTTTGATACATTAAATTTTATTGCATAACTAGGTAAGTTATTTAGTTGTTTTATATTAGGTACTTTGTTAATAACAATGTAAGCACCTTCTTACCCAATGTTTCTAATAAAAACAATGCATGAGCAATTCATGAAATAATTGAATAATTTATCGGCTGCTTATCCATATGCCAAAATAATTATTTTAATAAACGGATTGAAAAATATCACATTAGGTACTCGTATAAAAAATATCTCTTATACAGATACCATTATCTATGACATCCTATAGGTATATACGAGACAGACATCGAAATTTAGCGGGCAAGCATCGATAATTGAGTTTATCGATATAGGAACTCCCTACCTCTCATTAAATTTGGCCCCCTGAAATCCGATGTCTGCATATGAACCTACCTAACTTACAATAAAAAACCGGCCAAGTGCCTGTAGGACTCGCGCACGGAGGGTTCCGCACCATCAACAAAAAATAGAGCAAAAAAATCGTGTTTGTTGTATGGGAGCCCCCCTTAAATATTTATTTTATTTTATTTTTAGTATTTGTTGTTATAGCGGCAACAGAGATACATCGTTTGTGGAAATTTCAACTGTCTAGCTATCGCGGTTCAGACCTGGTGACAGAGGGACGGACGGACGGACGGACGGACGGACGGACGGACGGACGGACGGACGGACGGACAGCGGAGTCTTAGTAATAGGGTCCCGTTTTTAACCCTTTGGGTACGGAACCCTAAAAACTACCTAAGTGAGCTTGATGTTTATTCTGATTCTAACGACTGGTTATGAATTTGATCTGGACTTATTTTAGTATGATTTGTCCGCTGTAGCAACAGTGAGATTTCCATAATCCTAACAAATCATATCAATAACGAATCCAGATAAAATTAATTACAATTGGCTTCTTTCGTACTAGTCAAATCAGCTTCTTTTTTAGAACTGTCAAAACGATTTTCTAATATGGAATTTATATGAAAACGTGTGTAGTGACGTCACGGTCAACTCACCTACTTTTTATATTTCAATCCAATTTATTAAATAGAAATAGTATTTAAAAATAACTGCTATCTATGTTTTTCTAATAGGTACCTAATTATCTGGTGCTTTATTTCGCTCACGGTGTGAAATAATTTATTTTAAGTAGGTAGAGGAAAGTAATACCCAATAGGGATGTTTCCTGTACTTAAAATAAATTATTTCAAACCGTGCACGAAATAAAGCACCAGATAATTATTAGAAAAACATAGACAGGAGCTATTTTTAAACACAATTTGTATTTAATAAATCGGATTGAAATATAAAAAGTAGGTGAGTTTACCGTGACGTCACTACATTCGTTTTCATATAAATTCCATATTAGCAAATCGTTTTGACAGTTCTAAAAAAGAAGCTGATTTGACTAGTAGGAATGTAGCCTATTAGAATAAGCCTCATTGTGTAGGTAGGTAATATAGGTAACCAGTGCGATAATAAAGTCCAAAATAACAAATGAACGAATAAGGTAGAGACGAGTCGGCCTATATTTGAGCATCCAAATTTGGAACACAATTTAACGGTTTATTAGAATGACCAATTGTTTGTTTTGTGTCATAATAATATTCCGTCTCATAGTTTAGAGTATGTGCGGAAAGAGAAGAGTCGTAGAATGTACTTATGGGTTCCCGGTTCCCATACATTGCACGACTTTTCTCTTTCCGCACAGACTCCAGTGCAAAAGCTATCTTTTTTTTACTTAAAATTATGATTGTTTTTTTTTAAGTATGTGCGTAACTATGATGAAGTGAGTAGTTATAAGGTGTAAGCCGATCACTTTTGAACGGTTACCTTACCTACCTCTACCTACTGTAGGTACCTATTTTATGAAAGGCTATCTTTTAAAATAAAACGCCAATGGCAAAAACAAAACACAATACCTAAGTACCTAGTCAAAATAAGACATTAACCGTAGTGCCTTCGAACATTAAAAATGAAAAAATAGAATAGCCTACCTATATAGCCTACCTACATAGGTATATATTTGCATTTGTAACAGTGCCATCTGTTATGAAATTGGGACATCAAACTAAACAACTACCTACTTACTTGTTTCGGGTTTGAGTTTATTATAATTGTCTTAATGCGGTACAGACGGCGACAAAAGATTATTAAAGAAATTACTCTTTGATTTTCGTCGCGAACTTATTTTGTTGTAAATCAAAACTGTATTGTTTTTTTTATGTTGACCACCAGACTTCCTTGCACAAAAAGCCGTTTTATAGGCAAGTGCGAAGTGGCGGATAAACTGGCATCTTCCATTGTGCGGTAGCCCACCCACGACTACACGGAATTTGCTGAACTACCTATAACTAGGTAGGTAGATATCGGCTGGTTTTGGCCTTGAACTCGAACG
Source organism: Cydia amplana (assembly GCF_948474715.1). NCBI lineage: Eukaryota > Metazoa > Arthropoda > Insecta > Lepidoptera > Tortricidae > Cydia > Cydia amplana. The sequence continues at coordinate 11,351,565 of NC_086079.1, read as the reverse complement.
CAAACATTTATTTAGCAAATTGGTCACAAGGGCACGTTTAAACGTCAAGTTTGTTTACAAGCAATACAAATAAATCACAAAAAATATAAAATTAAATAATGAAATATTTGATAGGTAATTACTTAACGATTTATCCAGTCTCTACATGTCGAATTTAGGTAACACAAAAAAAACTATAGTTAAATACCTATAAATTATCAAACAAACAGAAAAGTGTCAGAACTAAAATAAATAAAATAAAACCGGCCAAGTGCGAGTCGGACTCGCGCACGGAGGGTTCCGCACCATCAACAAAAAATAGAGCAAAACAAGCAAAAAAAACGGTCACCCATCCAAGTACTGACCCCGCCCGACGTTGCTTAACTTCGGTCAAAAATCACGTTTGTTGTATGGGAGCCCCACTTAAAACTTTATTTTATTCTGTTTTTAGTATTTGTTGTTATAGCGGCAACAGAAATACATCATCTCTGAAAGTTTCAACTGTCTAGCTATCACGGTTCGTGAGATACAGCCTGGTGACAGACGGACGGACGGACGGACGGACGGACAGCGGAGTCTTAGTAATAGGGTCCCGTTTTTACCCTTTGGGTACGGAACCCTAAAAAGAATATATATCTACCCGTATAAAAACTATTATCAAATTATTTTTAGAGATGTAATAGGGTCTCCAAGAGTTGAAGACTTGGGCGTTTAATTGTACTTTGTAGGGATTGACTCCTACCTATGGTCAAACTGAACTTGTAGATAGGTGTTGTAGGTGTAGGTTGTACAAATTGAAAGAAAATTTAATTAAGCAGTTAGCTACAAAGCTTGTTATAATAATGAATGCATGAGATGAGAATGATTTTGTTTCTTGACATTGAGCAAACCCAATGTCAAGTTTGTTTACATTTTTAACTTTTTTATTTCCAATAAACACGTTTAAAAAAAACCCAGTTCCACAGATAAGTTTTTGGCGCGTAATCCGCTCAAGTTCGACCTAACCTATTCGGTTACAAAAGCAGCGCGGCCGTTGACCCGCGCGGCCAACCCCTGACCTTGTACCAAACGTAAACGCGATGCGCGCTTCCAACCGACTGACACTGTCACGTGTATCTAAGCTTTATAGCTATTTACTTAACTGTACAGTGTACGTGTTAGCAAGCTTTACAGTAAAAAATATTGCTTGTTAAAAAAGTGTAGGTAGGTCTTTTTGTCATTCTCTTGACTCACACGCGGCACATTTAAGTACTCGTATCAGGTACCTAATTTCAATATTCAAAAATATATGTAGGCATATAAAGTGATAAGTGATACGACTGTTATGAAGCTAGGTCGTTACACGTTAAAGGCATATTAGGTACTTTAAGCCACTTATCTCACAAGAATATTAGATAAGTTTACATTAATATTTGCTCACAATTTTCTATTTCTTCAATCTAACTTCTAAGCAAAAACAGTCTGCCTCACACGTTCGGTTCACACAACGCCCCCTATGTAATACAGTTAAAACTATTAGCGCAGAAAACCACCCCAGCTTTTCCGCGTATGAGGAAAACTGTAGAAAAATCCGTGTGTGGAGCGAGTGTGTGACTTAGCGGGCTCGCGAAGAAAGTGCTGCCATCTTGTGACGGGTAGGGCGCGCCGTTAGTTCTTAAGGACTAATTAGGTGGCAGACTGAGGCTGAGAATTGGTTTCCGTGCATTTAAGCTTTGTTTTTAACTTTTTAATTTGAACTTTTCTAAAGTTTGTTTCTTAATTTTAATACCTCACGTCAGATGTTGGAGACTTTTTTTTTGAAATAAGTTGGTATTTTTTAAGGTAAGTAAGTAGGTCTCGTATTTAAATTTATTTATACATTTTATATAAGATTCGTTGGATTAACTTACATAAAACAGCAGTGGATGATTTGAAATTGAATAGTAGGTACCTGAAACAAAACATGGTAGGTAATAAGTATACTTATTTTTATACAATTTAACAACTTAATTACTTGGTACTAATAAGTTACTGTGATATTCGAGCCCCGATGCAGTGGAGTTCGTCTAGTGAAGAACAAAACACATAATTATTTTTTAATACAGAATACAGTTGCTCAAAAAGTGCTACTTTACGTAGCTGTTTAGCGTTCTTGTCGTACTATAGGTACTTAAGATAAAAATGCAACCAACTTGTTAAAGTTACCTACTACACATAAAAACAAAACTAAAAAAACTAAAGACATAAAAATTAAGTATGAACCCTAAAATGAGGGTGTGTTCGAGTGATATTCGATATCGTTCGGGTGACATTTTCGCAAAATCGATATCACCCCTTATTGGTAGCGAAATGATTGAACATCCTTATCGCGACGTTTTTCTAATGGCGGCTCGTGTTTGAGACCCTTTTTCTTTATAAAGGAGCTTACACAAGTACCTACTGTTTAACATAAGTTATGATATAGGCAGTAATTACTTAAGTTTCTTTTTTTTTTTATACCACATAGGTGGCAAACAAGCATACGGGCCGCCTGATGGTAAGCAGTCACCGTAGCCTATGGACGCCTGCAACTCCAGAGGTGTAAGTATTATAAAAATATGAATAATTTATTATAACGAGATATGTTGTAAATATAGTTATAGTATACAATTATGAGAAATTGTTTTATAGATTAGAGAGATTCATATAATAATATTGTTGACATATGCAGCTTTGAGAAATAGAAAATACAAATATTTATTAGACACTTACAAACACACTTTTTTGGTACGCTGACCCAAAATGAGCCTAAGCCAATATTTATTAGTTCCTAGGTAAAAAAAAGACACAAAATGTCATCAGCTAACAACGAAACCGAAACCATTATCTACGTTACATTTTTATCTTTCTAAAGAGGATTAGAGAAAAACAGAGTCCAGTAATGGTTAGGTATAACTTATGAGTGACTAGCGACCCGCCCTGGCTTCGCACGGTTAGTTCAACGAATTTACACAAAACCTTTACAAATTATACTCAAAACCTTCCTCAAGAATCACTCTATCAATAGGCGAAAACCGCATAAAAATCCGTACAGTAGTTTTTGAGATTATCGCGAACATACAGACAGACAGCGGGAAGCGACTTTGTTTTATACAATGTAGTGAATATCGTCGGAATCAAACTCCGATATTATCACTTAACTGTAGTATATCTTTTACGCTCCGTCTAGTCACCCGTCAGTTTTTTTCCCGCGCCGCCGCCGGACACCGCTAGTGTATAGCCTCCTTAACACCCCTTTTCTTTTTACATGTCGCAGCTAACGACAATACGAAATCAATACCGACACCATCGATGCGAAAATCGTGAATAGCGAAGTGACGCACACATATGTGGATGTGTGTGGGTGCAAATCATATGCAAGCTTTCCGTGTGTGCGACGAAGACATTTTGTAGAGTGCCCGTGTTTTGGGAAGTTGTAGGGATTTTTGAATGTCAATATAATGCAATATCGAGTGACTAGGTATAGGTATGTTTATTATAGGCACCGAGAAAGTAATTTATAGGTACAAATTCGCTATTTTTGTTGGTAGCTTATGCCCGCAACTTCGTCTACGTGGAATGATGATTTTGATTGATAAAAAATACTATGTCTTATCCCAGGCCTCAAACTATCTCCATACTAAATTTCATCTAAATCGGTTCAGCGTTTTACACGTGAAGAGGAGAAATTGGAAACAAGATACCTAATTTTAATAAGTAATCACTTAGTTAAATTTAAATAACTATAATCGATGATAATTGATGAAATGTAAATTCTGTATTTAGCTCGATTTTTTCTAGATCCACAAAAATATATCTAAATAAAGGTCCCGTTCGGATTTAGACTTCACCAGCATTACCGTTCCAGTAGCGTCGCGCTGCAATACTGCAGAAGTGCAGTTAGACCCCGAACGGTACTTTACATACTTAAGCTTCAACTATGAAGTGGCATTACGAAACTGTTTCAACGTCAATCACATTCGAAACCCGTCCGTTCTTATTGCTCAACCTTGTCACCCCACAAATTGGTAAAAAGAAAACGCATTAACACATATATGAATAGTAACACACGCTAAGGCACGCACACACAGACGCGCCCCCACAGGGGGGTTTCCTTTAAAAATCACCCCGCGCGGAGCCTTTTGATAAGGAAATGCAGACATTTGTGGCAAAGCTAAGTACTGCTAGTGTCAATAGTTGCTAATGTCATAATAACATTGAGTTCGCTATTGTGGCTTCCAATGGGAATATGAAAAGGTACCTCAATGTGTATGTTTTAAGTTAAGAAAGTAGAGTTTGTTTAAGTGTAGCCATTATTTTTTTCTAAACAAAATAATTAGACTGTTAACAAGTCAAAGTGTTGAATTGTCTGTATTCTATTATTTTAGGTAAGTAGCCAAAAGACAAACAACAACACAAAACACTACACAATGTATTTGAGATAATCTAATTAAAGTGGTAGCAATTTTCCAAAACTGTTTTTTTTTATGATGTACCTTTTTTTTTCATTTATTAAAGTTCTAAACAATTAAATGGATCGCAGAGTTTCATGTATCTTAACTGCTAAGCCAAAAATGGCTTGTTTACAGCTAGAGTTCGGACTAAATGCACTACATAGGTCCTTATGTTATAAAGTTGTACATATGTTACATTAAAGTTACGTTTTATAAAATATAATCATAATTACTAGATGATAACAGGTATTTTTTTACATCTTTATTTGATTCAGGATTGGTTAGGTATAAACCTATGTAGGTATAATAAAAATATTTCTATCAGTATCAACACACCCAGTTTGTTTGGAGCAACGAACTTTCTAAACTCAAAAGCACTGTGCTAAAGATAATACCAATTCATTCAAATATAGCATTAAGTGTCTAACCATTAATAAGCAACCAGCCAATCATTAATAAAATAAGTATTTGTTTGAAACGTCCAATCTTCAAAGATTGGGCGCCCTAAAGCTACAGCGGCAGTGTAAAACATCTAAAATTGCCTCTCAAAACCCCCAAAGCGAGAGATTCGCTAATAACAGGCCCCCCTATTAATTAAGCCCGGTTTTAATTGGCTTGAAAACGCCACCTGTTGCGTCCGCCGTCCTTGTCACCCGGTTATCCGTCTCACCCGGATCTCCGGCCCGTATCCGGATATACCATAGACTGAGGGATAAGGACGCTTTAAATTCAATGCAATTTAGTCAAAGTACTTAATTGAATATACTGATATTACTGATTTGTGTTTTTTAAGTAGTCACACTACTATATACAGTGTGGAAAGTTAACTCGGGCCCTGGAGGGAAACTACCTTAAATCCTTGAGCTAGCTCATTTTACTTAAAGGAGACATTCCTTTATTTTGAAAAAGAAACAAAACTGCATTCAAAGATTTTCTAAAACTCGCTTGCCTCGCCCGGGACTCGAACCAACTAAAATTAAAAAAAAGACACACTCTATTTTATTATACTAATCGATAGTATTAATACTCGGGATAAAATTTCTCTAACAAACATTAAAGTATAAAGGATTATACGCATAAAACATACTTATGCTTAATAGACACTCGATTTTAAGAAGTGTGAAAAACTGAAAAATAAAAATAAAGAAAAATATATTCCTATTAGCAAAATAGCACGATTATAGCAGCTTCACTGTTACGTTGAGTAAGTAATATATCGTAGTAAAACTTACGTAAGTTTTGACACATCAAGTTAAAATACTTAAAATTGAGGCGATATATTAATTAGGCGATATCGTTAATTAATCAATCAAATAAATAATACTTTATTTATTTGATTGATTAATTAACTACCAGGCTATCGGTATCGGTATCGCCGATTATTTATTTTAAATATCGGTATCGGTATCGTATCGGCAAAATCATGTATCGTTAAGTACATCCCTTTTTTTTTTTTTTTTTATTAAAAATGGGCTTACTCATGGCCACAGACTAGCCGGGGCCCTAATATAAATTATAAACTGAAATAGATTTGTTGTTGGACTAAGTTGCATAATATGATGAGGTCTATAAGGAAAAAAAAACTATGCCTGTATAGCTTTTAAGTACCTACATATTTTCGGAAATGCCAAATCCATACTGTCGATATCATTGGTCCCGATTTTCAAATTCAATTCCGTTTTAGATGACCCTAATTGGGCCCAAATCAAATTTTCAGTATCCCGTCCCTTTGTTCACGGTTCGGACCCCTCTTAATTGCTTTACGAAATAATGAATTAATTTTATTTACTTTTTTCCTGTCCGGATCGCATTTCGAATTCGGTTTTGGCAATTAAAATTGTCCTTTGGCGTCATTGAATGCTAATTTGAGTAGGACAATAAAGAAATATAATTCAACTTAAGTATCTAGCAGAAGGTAAATGTGACTTATTTTTATTGTATTTCGTTACATGGCAACCAAATGCCTTATTTATAAAATTCGGTTATGTCGCCAAGAAATTGTCGTATTTTGCGCATAGAATGACAATAAATTGAACGCAAGCGATCATTATTAAGTATATGGTGGCATAAGTAGAAGAAAGCTGTAAAAAATATGTTCAATAAAACTCTCCACTACACAAAACTTTCTGTAGGTAAGTATCCCCCAAGAAATTATAAGTTGATAATATTCCATCAGTGCTTACTCGTAACTCTCGTAAGTAATACTAGTAATAGACCGATTTAAAATGTTAAAAACGATACCTGTATTTTTCACATCTTCATGAAGCCATTGTATGTAAAGCAAATAGCAACTAGTCGTCGCAAAAACTGTTAGTCAACTCGTCACGTACAACAGACACCAGCATTCCATGCAACGCACTCATAAATTTAATTAACATCGAAAAGTCACATAAGTTTAGGTACCAGTATCGGAGAACATCTTTATCATTTTCCGACAAGAACTATGGTACCATAAAGTAGCTACCACATAATTCTATCGATAATGGTAGCACGACACCCACGCCGGAATTAATTAACATGTGATGCTCGATACAGCGGGCTTAGATATCGATAGACCACAGATAAGACGGGTCAGTTCGACTTTACAATCCTGCGTTATTGAAAACTGGGACAACTGAGAAACGGGGAAACATGTATGGCGTTTAAGGGGGCAAGTTTCAATCTGGGCTGAAACTACATTCGTTGGCAGGTGAGAAATCATTAGAGAATTTATGGCAGTCAATTAATAAAGTAGATTCTATTGGAACCTTTAAAATATCTGTTATTAATTTACGAAATTGCGAATATAGGTAATACCTAAACTAATATTTTAATATTATGTCATACTTGACTCGGTAACTAACTGAAATTTTGCTTTGGAAAATCGAACTTTCTTGTGAACTAATATTTTTTTGCTACGGCATAAAACAGGTCAGTGAAACGGAAAGACGATACATAGACATTTTATGACACTAGATTAGACTTCAATGAGTCATTCCATCTCGACAACACGTTGTTTTAAGGCGTGGCTGTAATCACATATTATGTACCTAAATCAGCCCGCGGGATCTTTTAGGACTTAAGTGAAAAGAGTTAAGATGCAAAGGAACGTATAGTTGATAATTACATAATTATACTTAGCATGTGTGGTAATAAAAAAAAATTTTGTTTCTGTATAACGTAGGATATTCATCATGTTGATATTTTATTATTCCTTACTTTTTTATCATTAAAAATGATAACGCGTAGAGAATTTTTGTTGTTATCGATACGGTAAATTGAACTAGGTTGCATCTCTAACCTACAACGTGCGGCATAACAGCAACCCACACAAACACTAAATATTGGAGAAAAATATGTTTTGAAAATAAAATACAGATGTGATCAGTCCATTGTCGTATTTTAAGAGAATATATTAATGTGTTTTTTAATTCATTATGGGCGCTTTTGCACCGTAAGCGATAAGGAACGTGTTTGACTAATAGTTACGTCATGTATAGTTAATATTTGTAAGCATTTTTATTATATTAAATATATAAAATAAATATTTATATTTATATACATAATTATATACTATAATTTAAATCAATATACTTATTTATTCATTTATATTATTTATAGTTGATTTTTTTTTTTCTAACAGTAGGAATGTTTAATTGCATTGACTGTATCTATAAATAAACTTTATGTACACCTACATATTCTAATAAAAATAATTAAATATCTACATAGGTATTCTTTATTAACAATATTTTACAATCTTATCGCATACCTATTATAAACTTGTTTAATAAACATTGATCTTACAAAAAATCTGTCAAAATACTTAACGTCTAAAATTAATGTATTTAAGTGTGTTTATAACTGGTTTCAAAATAAATTTAGACATTCCAAGATTAGGATGAAATTAAAAGAATCATAATTAATTATCATTTATAGAGTGTCGTTAAATTTAAGCGGCCCATTTCAAATATCAAATTAAGAAAACCATACTTTAGCCTTCGATTTTCGTATTTATATTTTATCGTACTTATTACCAGCGCTATCAACTATTTTGTGACCGTTGTAAATACTTATGAATGAACCGAACTGACCGCTCAGCGCGTGTGTCGTGTGTGTGAGTTTTTTGTGAATGGTCGGCGATATCCGGTTCTATACAACAGCGATTCAACGCTATAACGACTTAAGCGACAGCAAGCAAATGATAAAAGAAACTAAGAATAACTGTCAAAAAATCATCACACGATTTCAGTTGTATATTATATCTCGATCTGCTAAATAATGACGCTTACGTCATGTTGACTTTTAAAAGTTGTAACAGTATTGACTGTTCAGGTTTTGTTATCATCTTTCGAACTCTGTCTAAACAGGCGATATAAAAATGGTGTTTTATTACCTTTTACAACTCTCGATCCGGAGACTATATAAATACTGCATCGGGTAAAAAACCGTTGTGGTGTCAATGAGTGCTGTTTTAAACAATTTAAGGATGGAATTTCAAAATTAGTGCGTATCATAAAAGTATATTGCGTTTGCTGCATGTATGAAGGCTCTTATTGAATATCTTTGGATGCTTATAAGTTGTTTTAAAATATTTTCATGACTGTGGAATGGCGCAGGCGTAAAAATTACCTTTCTTTTGAGACTGTGAGCTAAATAATACATTAATATATTCTTGTCATCGTGTATGTTTTTATGACAAAATTTAGTGACAAGTGTACTTAACACGGCGGTTTAAGAATGACAAACACTTTTAAAATGTAACATTGCAACGAATCAATTTATGATGTAACATTTGGTATCAAAGTTGACATTAAATCTAATAAAAACTACTAAATAATTGTAGGTATCTGCAATCTTATGGAATATACAATTTTTCAATGAAAAGATAAACAACATGATAAAAGGCAGAAAGTGATTTAGGTATGTCAAATCTTATCCTAGAAGAAATTACCCAAAAAAATCATCGTTGTATACAAACGCGATACAAAAATGAAATCTAGAAGCCACTAAAGAACAAAAACTCTCAATTCGCGTCTCCGTTTCGGATATGTTAATTCGGATCGGCTAACGTATTCAGGCTCGGGCCGGCCGCCGCGCAAAAACGAAATTTTTGGAATGGTGCAGAGGCGCTTTTACGGGTGTAAAACGAATTAACGCGTCCAGAGACATATATATCACAACTGTTTGGATTTAGAAGTATTTGTTTGTTTCATAAAAAATATATACCAATTGCTTTTCAAGAATTTACATGGATTTACAATACAGTATCTATTCAGTACATATCTTTCTAAAAGAAAAACGTGATTTGGCGTATCTGGCGCGTAAAAATTGAATTTTTGGGAGTTAAAATAATTAATGCATCCAGAGATACATAAATATATCAGAAGGATTAACTCTCTGAAGGAATTCATAGGTTAATTAGTGCGGTAATTTAAGGAACACCATTTAAATTATACAAGGCATAGATATTAAATATGTTATTAAGATGGGTCATTTTGATTGACGGTTGTTAGGTGAATGATGCTAGAATAGGTACAAACTTTTCTATGATTACATATTACGACTAGTATACCCTCATGGTTGTCCATCTTTCTGGGCACAGGTTTTTCAAGCTGTGAAACTTTTACAATCACTACAGTGAAAACATCACAAATTGAGAAAAGATGCGAAGAGCGATTCAACCTCACGATTTAAAAATTCAATGCTATCCTGTCACAAACATTAAGAGACAGAAACAGCAAAAACTCCAGGTTAGCACAAAACGAGGCATCGCCTTATCAAAATTTAAATTCGGAAACAGCGGCTCTCATTTCAATAACCGTTATTTTTAACCGACTTCAAAAAGGAGGTTGTTTTATCTCCCCCCGGGATAGGTGATTGATAGCCCCTTGAAACAATGGACACTGCAGCTAACTTCGCGAGTCCTAACGCTTTATTTTGTTTTGTGGAGGAATAAGGAGACGATAAACGTCGAGATCGAGTTAGATTTGGGATTAACGGGTCCGCAGCTGCGAATTTTAATAAGTACCTTTGGTAGAACAGAAAGTGATCTTATTAAGAAGGTTACGAATACTTTGCTTAGGACACGGAGTATTTTCATACAAATAACAAGGGACATACAAATTCCAAATACTGTTAAGACGAAGGAGCATTCTAACTGAATTAATATTTTTTATTTGTTTCATAATTGTCGTGAATATAAGTGCGAAAGAAAGAGCTTGAATAAAATATTATCCATTAAACAACAACATTACTTTTGTATAGTCTTCTTTCCAATAAAATTAAAGCTGGCTATTATCATACTTAAAACTCTGGGTTGGGTCAAAACTCATATGCAAAAAGCGTTATTACCTACCTATTTTTATAAAACCTACAAATAGTTTTACGACAATCTACCTTATGATTCCTATTTTAACTAAATATTTGACTTGCTCGGAGTAAGTAGGTACGTAAATAATTATCTCTGAATCTCTTTCTACTTCACAATTTAACTCAAGCGACCTCTTTTTCTGCAGCAGCGCAGAAAGTTCTAGTTTCCTGCCCTTCCGCCCTATAATAGAAAACGTCTGCGACTCATCAAATCCAGTCATGTCATTAGATTTACTTAAGGCGCATGTAACTGCCACTTACTTTAACCTGTATCTCTTCATTTATTTCATGTTTTTGTATGTCAAAATTCATTATAATCAATACTCGTATTATCGTTTTAACAACAATAATCATAATTCATATCTATGCATAAATTGTACACTAGTCATAACTATTTACACTGTATTTAAAACTAATCATCCTTACACAAAACAGTCCTCTTTGTCCCATTGTATGAACATAAAATTAAACTAAAAATCCGTAGGTAGCAGAGTCTAAAATAGAGTTTGGTTTATACGAAAAAACTTAAATAAGTAAATTAGATTTGATGTACATAATTCAGCGTAAACGAATAGCGTCTCTGTTGTATCGGGTGCGGGGCAGTCACAATAGTATACTTAAGGTCATAGCAGAGAGGGTGGATTGCACCTTCTTGAAATTTTGGGTCAATATAATATAGTTATTTAATGTAGTAGTAGTTAAGTAATTAACGTAGTCATGAGCCGAACTAACAATTCTATGGATAAATTATTATCTGAAATAAAGAATTGATAATAATAAATTTTTTGGTGTACCTATAGGAATTGTTCGGATTAATCCCTGCCGCTTCTTTTCGCCATCGCCCTACGCGACAACATTACCATCTTCACCACTTAGATGGTTGGCAGTCCTCAACTGTGCGTTTCTCCAGAAACTTCCTGCCTCGCACAGCCAAACCGTGGAATGAACTGTCGCCTGCGGTATTTCCGGACCGATACGACCTTCAAACCTTCAAGAAAAGAGCGTACTCTCATCTTAAAGGCCGGCAACGCGCTTGCAACCCTTCTGGTGTTGCGGGTGTCCATGGGCGGCGGTAATCGCTTACCATCAGGTGATCCGTCTGCTCGTTTGCCTCCTATATCATAAAAAAAAAAAAAAAAAAAAGTTAACATGTCCAAAACAGCAAGAATCGCCTTAAGCCCTAATAAAACGAATGCAAATCAGTACTAGCGTCCTAGTTGCATTCGCCGGGTTGCAAGCAGCAGTTATGAGATTGTGAGTGACAAGTGCTATAATTTGTTCTTTACAAGCTATTAGCTTAGTGTAAACAGCCTGCTGTCTCATGCGTGTAATTTGGAGAAGTCTTTACAATGATTATTCGAGCATGGAATGCTTTTACTTGATCGTAAATGTTAGTGCAAGGAATAGTAGCTTATAATGAATGGGTTTAAGATTGGTTATCGTTTACGAGGGGTAATTGTAATGCACGCCTGATGGGTAGTTTCTAGGATGTATTAGGTGGTTTAGTTATAATGTTAAACAGTAAAACATGTTCATGTATAGCTGATAGGAGAAAGTACATGTGTATTAACCTTTTATCTGTGTATTATAACGATCCTAACATTTTTACCGAATGAATTTTTAGTCATATTTTTACAATGTTTTCGAGAACGATTTTTTCTGCTCAATACAGCACAACGAGTTGAACCCACGAGTTTTGACCTCGAGTTATAAAAGATTATGTCCATTCTTTGATTATTTGTTAGCATTTATCCCAGATTCTTCCTCAAATACGACTATGGAGTCTAGGGTTCGCTTTCCTTTTGCCTTCCCAAGACCTAGTGGCCTAGCGGCTCGCCTCACTCATATCACTATTCCATCAGAGCGATTGCTGGATGCCATAACATCCGAAATTTTAAGCGCAATTGATAAATTCCTACTCTCCTAGTTTAAGTAGACACATAGCAAAAACAGAATATTATACCTAGCAACAATGTCACAGACAAGCGTCGTCAAGCACAGGCGGTAATCAGCCATACACAAAATGACAGGACTCTGCTCCCCGGCCGTGAAAGCGCCAGCAGCCTTCGCCGCCATACTACAACGAAGCTCGATCCATAATTGTCATTAAGAAGACTTCACGTTAAAATGACATGTCTTTTTTCCATGTAGGTATAATTGTCTCGTTGGCTCGTCGTGGTTGTTACACAGGATAATGTTTATGTACCTACAATGCCCTATGTTGTTATAATCAACGAGTTTTATGATAAGTACATATAATATGTGTGCACTTTTACTTTATTATATAGCTATGCCGCAACTTTTCTTTTGCAAATGTATTTTTGTATGCCTTGATTTAACAGGAATTGAAGTTTGCGCTTGCCTGAAATGCAAGCGCAAAGTTCGCACATGCTTTATTAGCTTTATAATATTTAACGCTAAATTTAATTTAGGTATGTATTTTAATAACTTCTTGATTGATAATTTTCTTGTGCCTTCATACTAGTTAGGTACTATGTAGTTGGTTTAGCAATTTTAGGTACCTACCTACATCGTGTTCGTCTACCTTAGCCTTGGCCTTTTATACTACTTACCGTTTGAATAAAATAAAAAATCTAAACCATACCTGTGTCATCAGCAAGTTCCACTCTATTATTTTGTCATTAAAATTAATACAGAATACCGGTGTTTCATAAATTTTAATAATTATTGCGTGGGATGCAAATTAGAATATTATCTTAATTCGCATAGCGTTTTAATGGCTAATAAACATCCATTCTTATCTCGAATCATATTTATAAAGGGAACTTTGGGTAAAATCTAACTGTATAAAATACGACTTTTATTAGGTACTGTTACATTTCTTATTTGACAACCTATTCTTACCATTTTGCATAATCAAAACAAAAAGTACAATGCAAGTGTATGTGTAAACGTGCAACAAAAAAATCGCTGTGACGTAACAAATAAAATCAAGTAACATAAACAATACCCATCTAGGATCTGATAATACTAACAAATTAAACTTAACATTTCAAATAGATAACATCACCACTAACCCGTCTAGCCCCGCGCTCCTCAAGTCTAACATCGAAACACAATCAGTATGATTATGTTGCTAATGTATATATTGTATTAATAACGTTTGTGAGAAGGCAATTAAAATTTTTATGTTAATGTTGCTTATATTATCAGTCGCATATCGAACGTACGCCTCGAGTGAACCAGCATAACATATACGTGTATTACCTATTTAGGTACTATATGAATCGTAAATTGATAATCGTGATAATAAATAGGTTCGGTACTGGAAGAGACAGAAATGGTGCCATCTTAGTATAAGCTTTGACTGCGACCCGTATGTTTCATAATCATAGTAGAGTCGCTGGCAGTGGCTGAATGGGGAAAGCCCACAGAAGCGAGAAGTAGAATAGAGCAACAAAGCAATAAACAAAACAGCGTTCAACAAAAGACAATAAAATACAATACAAATACTCTTTATTGCACACCTCATTACAGAAAACAATACAAAGAATACACTTAAGACTTTAGCTGTATGTAGATACATTGTTTAAAAAAATACTGGTACGCTCGAGGCGAGAGTTTTTTAAGCGATAGGAATCTCTACAGCACGAGACTGCTCGGACCGGTCCAACGTGCTTTTTCAAGCATCAATAATTAATTAATCAAAACAATATAAATGATGCTTGATGACTTGGCTTTGTGCTATGGCTTGACACAGGTTAGAATTTGATGGATATTTGCGGCTGGGAATTAAACATTTAAATTAATTGAGTGCTTGGGATAACACAAAGCTTAATTAAAATGCAATATCTGCTTAAGATATGAGACAAAAAAATCCTATACGGATAATGCATTGTTTTAAGGATTATAAACTCCCATCTGAATCTCTCTTTGCTATATATGTACACTATTTAGTTTGAGTATTAAGCTATTTTATAAATCGAAACATAAAAATGGCGCTGGATACAGAGTGCGAGATGCCGGGGACCCGCAAAAATAAATTTAAATTCAAGTCCGGAGTAATCCCTAATGATTCATTAATTATAGTTAAAGTGTAAATCACGTAGTTAGCATAAAAATGTTGTTCAACCATAATCCGTTTAACTAATGTCACTCTATAGATTTATACTTCGTGATTGCACGTCAGTTTTGAGCTCAATTTCCCAAAAAGCTTATTGCATTGCTTGACCTGCGACCGACGGCTCCCAAACAAATGGAGTTACAAATAAACTATGTAAACAAGCCTTGGAATAAATCGAGTCATACATCACTGGTGCGCCTTTATGATGTGTTTCACACTTGCCTGCAGTCGACAATGTTGGCTGATTGGCTAGCTGGGGAACGGAAGAGGCTACAAGTATCTAAGTAAGAGCTCACTTAGGCATTTAACCTTTTTATTTGGCTATGGGATTTCTTGGTAGACCAACGGACTTCCAAGATAGCCTGTACGTCACTTAGACTGACGAGGTTGCGTTTTTTTGCAAAGCAACTGCGAAAATGTCAATTTAGGTACATTTTCGAAAGGGCCATAACACTTGTTCCAAAACCTAACCTAAACTAACCGTAAACCTAATCTAACCTAACCGTTTTATAGTAAACAGTAGAATTTATAAATCATATTTTGTTTATAGTAACTAACTCTTGTTGCTGTAATAGAAAACATCGGCATCTGATGAGTCGATATGTATGAAATGTATGTAAGGGCGATGTCGGGATTTGGTCTCGTAATTGTTTAGTAGGATTAAATTCACCTCGCAGGGTGCCGATTCCTGTATTTATAATAACATTTAAATTCCTATTTCGTAAGTTTAAAATAACTTCACCGATCGTTAATTCGATAATCATTTTCGAATTAAATTTTAAAGGCGCGCTAACAAACTTAAGTGGTCCGATTAAGAGCACGATAAATCCTATCGCCAAGTCATTTATCATAGAAATGTTCCAAAACTTGATAGTAACGTAATCAAGCGTCATTACTCTTATAATTCTAGAAAATTGCTGTTGGGGCGAAATTATCGGCCTATTACGAAACCCCTTCTTTAATTACCTGCATGTATGTTTGTTTGTGTGTTCCGCCAGCCATTACTATAATAACGGCAACCCAATTCGAGATACGAATGATTAAAGTTGATTAGGAGTCGTTTGTACTTGTTATTATTAAAATGTTTTTCTTATTGAATTAGGGAATTATTATAATTGGTATTGCGCGGTATTGAAGCAAAGGTAATTATAATTTCCTTGTGTACTGGTATTGTCATAGTTACGTAGGTACCTACTTGTTTCAATTGAATTAGGAGTTGACTGTAAACTCTTACTGAAATCGAGCTAGTCCCAAATCAAATAAAGATCTTTAGAAACTGCTTAGGCGATTTATGTTTAGACAAATAAAAAGATAAATAGATATGCCACCTCAGGAACAAAAAATACTTAGGTTAGTGTTCAATGTTTAATTGTTTATTATACAATATTTTTACTAAGATTCGAACTCGATCCATCACTAGGTTGTAGGCTGCGATAAGAGCTAAAATACCTTATAAACTCGTACGCCTCATTTTATGAATGGAAGAAACCAGCTCTACGGATTTTGACTGATTTTATTTAACCAAAACGTTCATTTATTGCAATATTTACATAAATCGATTCCGATAAGATTTTTATCAACAATCGAAGATGCTGGGTCATTAGACTCGACTTCCTGTCCAATTTTTGAGGAATTAAGTAAAACTGGTTTTTTGACGAGATAAGCCTATGATATAGTTTTCTACAAGCCTAATAATGTTAAATATTTTGACGTTAATCTGATTCATTAGGACAGTGATCTAATGATATTAAATTTGTGTTAAAATATAAAAGTGAAAGATCCTTTGAAACAAAGTAGGTATGTACTTTAAATGCAAAAACGCTGATGCTTGATACTCCTGATTTGACTGCCTTGCAGCAAATTTCCGATTTTAAATATTATTGTGCCGAAACCAAAGTAAAATATGACTACCTTTATTCTGAGGGTTAATCAACTTTTTCTTGTCACACGTTGCTATGGTTACGGTCTCCCGAGTCACTCTTAAAACTCTAGGTTTTTCGTATTTAAATGAACCAAATTTGCATTTTATGGTAGTTATAAGACCTTTCCACATAATGGGACATCTACTGAGCATGTTAGTAGAACATGGCACAGCAGTTCTTCTAACAATCTATGCTACTATTGTCTCCTCGCTGATAGGACAGAATAACAACAAGAAATAGTTGACTGACCCCTGAACAAAGTGAAAAGGAGGCATTGGGACGTGTTCCACGTGTCTGATAAATCAATAAAATAATTATTTTTATGTTATATATTTCCAAACGGCTAGTAAGGAGATTTTCCTTAATTTTTCGGACATGTAGGTACCGTAGAAAGTGTATCACAGATCGAAGCCTTAATGTTGGATTTGTGTTGAATCGCGTGTTCCAATTAAGCGCGCGCCATAATTCGCGGCATTACCGGCCCAGGCGCAGATTACTCCGATCAACGGGTCCATTGCCCTTAATAATTGTAAGCCTAAATGTTTAAATTGAAACAACAAATAAGTACATGTCAACTTTATATCAATATCATTAACACGAGTCTAATCTGGGGCTAAAATACTTAACACTAATAAAGAAACCCCTAAAGAACATACACGTTTCCTGCAGTGATGTACCTAATATCTATTATGTTTTATCAAAAATAAGTAATCGAAAGATTGAATAAATATGTTTAATTTAATACTTATTTAGGTTTTCATTTAAACTACAGTTTTATTATTTGACATGTACCATGACTTAACAACTAAACCTTATGAAAGGCCTTGTTGACTAGGTTAACCGGCGCTCGCGCAGCCCGTGATGGACTAATCCCGCGCGGACACGCCGCGGGCGCGGGATAAATTACGCGATCGGTACCGCCGGACGACAAACTTTGGGGCTATTCTACTACATATATAATGCTTTCAATGTTGGCGTTTGGGACACAGTTGCTTACAGCCATGTAAAACTATCATATCTTGATAGGACATATTTCTCCTCGCGTCGTGTTTTTTATTAATGAGGGTCGAGTGAAATCAGTTTGCTTTCGATACGTGATTTTACGCTAATCTGTGTCTGTTCCTGCCGTTCCTGGCAGGGTGCAAGTGTACAACGTGGAGTAGGTTGTCAAAATTGTGCTGATTTGTTGAGATCGCATATCGTCCAACTCTCTAGTAGGTAAGTAACCAACCGTCAGGAAATATCTTTTTTAAATCATCTTTAAGTAAGTGTTTTGGGTCTGTTACCTATATGACAATTTTAACGCATTTAAAACATCTTCAAGGCCAATATCGGGTATTTAGTTAGACTGAACTGAATTAAACTTGAACACCTTAAATACCTTCACCGCCTTCACCGGTTCTCAAAACATCAGTAAAAATTAAATACATACTTACTCGTAATTTAGGTTTACTCCTTAGAGATTACATCAGATCAAACATATTTTTAAGAAGAATAGCTCTTAGGTAAATAACATTCGGACACCTATAAATTCTAACTATAAAAATATTGAAGTGATGTAGGATTAAATCTCGTCGCAGACTCGCCCGCGGCCGGCCAGCGTTCGCGCTCTACAAATTACAATCAACACAGCGGACATGTTCGCACGTGGGTACGAGACTTTCCATATCAATCCTCCGTTGTCCTTCTATAAGGTCCTATCTCTGCCGCAAACATAAGGTCCAGTATTCTCATTGGTTTTTCGAATACAGACACGTAGACTTTTCAAATGAGCCAGTTCAACATGAACTGGAACTCCGTAACATCTAGCTAAGCGCACCTATACTAGTTTTTCAGATTATTTGATCGTGTATACTTTGTAAGCCACTGGAACAATACCCTTGGACAGAATTCCTTTTGTAAGTGTGAGGAACAACGAATACATATTATACGCTTATATTTTATTCTAAGTAATTTCTCTATGAGGACACCTACACTCTCGTATCTGGTCCGCGGTTGTAGGCGTTTCTTTTGTTTACAAGCCGATAAATCTCGGTTTCCGTGTGGATTAACATAGTTGTTTGGGATGCAGTTATTAACACGGACGGGTGACGGGTTTGGAGTTTGATTGTTAAAAGTCGAAGGGTTTCGAAATCTAAGTGCTGTACCGGTTTATGAAGGTACCAGTAACATCATAATTACCTTAACTATAAGATAACTCTTGCCGGTGGAGCTGATTAAGCAGAACTAGATGGACAGAGCTCCATCTAGGTTTATTTAGCGTCGTTTCTTGTTGTTCTTGTATGTCATAACTGTTTTTTTAATTTTCTTTTGATGTCGGTCTTCCTTGAAATTTCACGATATGTTCTCAAAAACAAAGTTTTGAATGGTAGATGAATAAAGAAAGTTGAATAAATAATTAAGGAATCATTATTATTACAACAGTAGATAGAAACTGCCATTTCAGGATCTGTAAAGTCATCCTTTATTTAATTTATCTGTGCGTCTGTCACTTCAGTATTACGACTTTGAAACCAGTTCCAATTCAAAATGGCCACTGAAGCCGATAGCGTCGTCTCACCCGCACTAACACCAAAAATGTTATAGAAATCGCTTGGGCTAATCGGAGAAACCAGCATAAGAGCGCACTTCGAATACGCAATAGTTGAGACACATCTGGAGGTTCCTTTACACTGGTTTTCCAAACCTGAAACATCCTCGCTAACGTATGCAATGAGAACACGTGGCCAGTAAGGATTCTATTATCAAACCATACGATACGATTGTCGATTGGTGAGATAGAATCGCCAACGCTGATTTACAATCAGGATTGTCGATCCGTAGTCGCCTACGCGCGTGGACTATTATCTTTGGAAGACTACACGCATTATTTATGGTAAGAAGCTTTGCTTAGGATTATGTAGATCGAATGCCAACAAGGCTAAATAATAATCTTGGTTCATTATCAATCGTGTTGTTGCTAGTTTTGAACGGGCATTGACTTTATTATCATTAATTAAATTTATGTGTAGGTAGGTACCTACATGACCCATAAAAAAATAGAAAAATACATTTTTGTACTTATGGAAAGTCTTTTTGTTGATGAATATTTACAAAATATATACATACTTACTTACGTTCTATTTTAAATGTTAGTAATTTTCAATAATTAAAGCATATTTTTAATACATTTTTGGTACTTCATTGTAAACATTTGAATATTTTTTTCATTCCTAGCCAGATGAAAATTTTATGAAAACGTAATTATCATTGAAAATATAAAATATTAACAATTTAAAATTAAATTAGTTTAAAAACCAACCATCATAAACATTTAAAGTGACATCAGTATACCAGATTTACATCAAAACATATAAATAACGTATTTTATCACACCGCATGATATATCCTACCGAAACTCACATAAACTGGGATACTTCGCTCACGATCACAATGAAATTTATCTGCAAACAGGCCACACCTTTGATTGCTTTAGAATTACGAGTGCTGATTATAATTGTGCGGACAGCGGAGCTGATGCGCGTGGCCAATCGCGGCTTAATGACGCCTACCACTCGCTCGACTCGCCGCAGAAGGGGATCGTTGCAGACCAACAGGTTCGAAAAGTTATATTTTAGAGAAATAGGAATACATGTATAAAAATGTAAAACTATTTTTTATCAAGCAGATTAATATGTCTACGAGCGATATTAAAAAAATATATTAAATGAAAAGTGAAAAATTTACCGCTGCCGACATGACTCGAATGACTTTTAACTTAACCAACTGAGCTGTGGAAGCTTACCAGAAGCGTGCGAATCTTTCCATTTCTTCCTTTTTATGTTTACACGCCTTAGGGCGGCGCATAACCACATATCCATTCCTATTTCCATTTTTCCGTTATTCAATATAAACGTTAAAAAGAAAGTTAAGTATAATACTTAATATTTTTAAGTCGGAATTGGATCGCAATGCCATGACATATTAAGTATCTTAAAGCTAGTTCCAATAACCCACACGATTTCGATTTTATGATTTACCGGAATAATTTTGCTGTGCTCATTGTCTTCCTCGTTTTGTCCTCGCTTTTTACCACGGCTTATGGAAGCCTGGGGTCCGCTTAGCAACTAATCCCAAGAATTGTGGTATAGGCCGTTTTTATAAAAGCAACTGCCATTTTACCTTCCAACCCAGAAGGGAACCAGTTTTTCATGAGGTTTCCGGTTTCTTCACGATATTTTCTATCACCGAAAAAAATAATGTCGCTTTACTATTGCACAAAATAATAACGTGCTCTTCAATTAGTGCAAACAATTTTTTTTTCATGGTATTGCGTAGTTATGCGTTACCAAAGTATGCGTCTGCGCTTAGCACGCATACCGCCCGCGTAACGCACGCTTATTCGCGCACTCACTTTCGCACTTAATCGAGAAATATGGCGCTCATGCCCGTATTTATTGCCCGCTCGGATTAAGACGCGATTTATATTGCCCTCATTAGTGCTAAGTTGATTAGTGCTAGCTCGCTGCACGTATAATATATCATATTACATGGACTGTGGCCATTTAAGGCATGTAGAAGCGATTATAGCGAACGGTTTGCAAAAACAGATCTCATTGGTTATTTTTTATTGATTAAATTATGACTTTTTTTAGTCGCCTATATTCAATTACCTAAATATGGGGAATCAGTGTTTAAATATTTATTTACGTATTTGTAAGTGTAAAATGGATATATATTTTAAGGATCCGTATTCTGACCAAAGTTTGGACTCCTGATCAGTTGTTCTGTCGTAATCGTGCTGGATTTTGATGCAGCTGAACACTGAAACCATTATTAAGAGGGAGAAAGTGCTCCCTATAAGTTAACTATTTTGGCTGTTTACTGCTACACAAAACACATGGCCCGATTAAAAATGTACACAGACAGACGAATAAATTATAAATCCCGGCGCGATAGCACTTCCATCTGCATTCACAATTTCACAGGCCCAACTTGCTGCATCTTCCCCTCGCTTCTCGAGTTGAAAACTCAGGCTAGCCAGTTTAATTGCGACCTAGAGATCCAAAACAACTAGACGTAATTAGAGAGCTCTGTTATACTAGTCTACCAAAGATCGGATTAGGAAGGCGACCGGAAGAACACCTCAGAACGTCCCCTTCCGTCCACACGCGACGAAAAACTTCGCGTGTTTTATAACACTACTTCATTAAATTAATTACACCGTGTTAGTCTAGATCGCAGACATCCCCCAACAATACGGCTATATTCACAAGATAAGCACACCAGATTTATTGCATGCATTTCTTTTGTCAGCTTCGAAATTGTACTCGCATAAGTTAACCGAGATTAAAGTAATCGAACTTATAAATTTTGTCCTCTCACCTTTATAAGGAGAGCGGCGGTGTCGACGCGAACTTTGCACAAATTAATGGGAGGCATTATCAGATCGAACCTCGTACATGGCGTTTATGTTGAGATAATTTTGTGTGGACTTTTTTAATTCTTTCACGGTTGTTGTCGGCACACGACGGGCGTAGGTGTCGAAAGAAGTGGGTCGAGATGATACCGCCGGACAACACGGCGCGATTCCGCATAGTTTTTTAGTAGCTGTTGAAACCAATTGGGCTGGAACATCCCGCAAAAAATTTACATTTTGCCCGCTTTAGTTTTTATTTAATTGTTTGCCATTCGATTTAAAAAAGTTTTTATGAATGTTAGGTATAAGTATCATGAGTTCTTATTAAACGTGGTCATGTTTTCCAGAAATGTAGACACTCCGTTAATGTGAGGCGATGTCTATGTTTATATTACATACGAGACTTAAACGAGAAAGAGATACTCTACTCGTATACTTTGATAATGACGTACTTATGTATCGAACGCTATAGAATAGGATTTAATTTAATTGTGCTTTTCTTTTCCGTTTTCGACCACAATATAACACTAAAAAGAGGCTTTCTAAGTGACACTCGTGGTGTCCTAGACTGGCCATAAAACAATGGAAGCCATAAAACGTAGGCTTTAAAACCAAAACATTAACTGGATGGAGAAATCTTATTATAGATGACATTGGTTGATAAAGTTGGAAAAGCATTATAATTATTGGTGTTTGACGAAGCATGTGGTGGCTGTTATTGTGTGTAGCAGTTAAAATGAAACCTGCGTTGTGTATATGCGGTAGTAGGTATATAGCGAATTCTCTTTTTCCGTATTTAAAAGGTAATATTTAATTAACTACTCAATGGTCAAAGATTTAATCGAGATCTAACACGTTTATAAATTAATTATCGATAATATTCGTAAATATAAACGAAGCAATTACAGGTAAACTTCTAAAGCTTTCGCGCTTCAAAGCAAAATTGTTTCCATTCGGAATAGGTATTAAAGAAAAGTTAGGATAATTCTCACTTAAATTATTATTCAATAACCATCAAGAACCTCAATTCTTTTTAAAAGTCCATTAAAAAGGTAAAAAGTAATGTAAAGTGAAAGATGGAGTGCAGATGAAGATAACGGGGAGAAATCGTTACAAATTGTCACCCCATAAAATCTCTGTGTCGGGCACAGAAATGAATAATTAGCAAGCTTTTCACAGAAACAAGAGGCTTTGTCTTAATTATTGCACCATTATAGAGCCCCCTCGACCCTTGACTCCAGTGATATCGGCTAATGAAACTTAAGAGGGGCTGAAACTTGCAAGACAAGTAATTAATTCCGTCCAACACCCGTCTTAAAAAATCCTTAATTTCCATTTAGCGCCCAGATTTTTTTCGCGAACCGAACTCCACGGGAGCTTTGCACGGGATTTCCTTTCCCACGGAAGGGAATGTAAATGTTTCGTCGCAGTTTCATTTGAATTAATTAACGAATCTAATGACTGCAAACTTTTTCATCGCCCTGGTCGCCATAACAATGTTTATGGTAAATAAAACTTGTCAAGGAAATGCTTTTTTGCCAATCTGCTGGTTTTTCTTTTTAATTCGGCGCGCCCGGGGGCTTGTGGGGAATTGTTTGGATTTATTCGTGTAATTAGCGAAGTTTGTTTCATTCGGTTTGTTTAATTCTGTTTTCGTGATACTTATTGGTAAAACAGTAAATTAGGACGCAAATTTTCTTTTTGTTCCGTTGTTTTTCGGTTGAATAATAGAACATTGTTTACATCGTAATGAACGCTGGCTGAATTTAAAGTTATATTTTTTGTGAATTAACGTTCCTATTCACTGTCATAGTACTTAAAGAGATGTAATTTGTAATTCAAACACATGTACTTGTACTTATAACTGTTTATGCAAAATAATACTGCGGGTTATATAAATGTCCACAATGCTGAAGATGTTTAATTATTTGATATTGAAATAAAAGTGGATGAAAAAAATGTTTTGACAGGATTGTAAGTCTGTCATTTTTTTAGCAGAATTGCTGTAAAATTTTACAGTAGGTACAATATGTTGCAATTTTTTACAGTAATACTGATTTTTAGATTCTGATTAGCTCAATTCCTGACTCATCGATGAAGGAATAACTATTTAATAGATTAATTACTAATACTTAATAAAGAAATTAATTATCACGAAGAATACACAAAAGTTAAACGAGTTGAAAAGTGAAATAATCTTAATGATAAATCACATTAAAACTCTCCCCAAATTATGACAGCTAGTCACTAAATTAAACAGACGAAACATTCAAAGCAACACCCTGCCCACTAATAAATTACAAAGAAGGGTTAAAAAGGAGATCCAGATTGTTGTTCTATAAAAATTTAACCCGTTTAGCGGAGTCGAGTAATAAAGATTAAAAAGTTTATTTTTTAACACTTTCGGTGCTAATGAGGGGGCGTTGGAAACAATTTGAAGGATTACCTTCTAAAAGCTTCCGTCAGGTTTTAATTGAGACTTTTTTGTAGGCCGAAAGGCTTTTAGCCCCTTTGACGCGTCTCGCGCCTTGCCTTTGTGCCGGTTTGACGGTAATCTATTAATGACGAAAAATGCTGTTACATTTTTTTGATTGCGTAACAAATCTATTAGCATCCTAAGTATTAGGTGATATATACACCTAAAAGTTTCTGATTTTTTTTGCTGACTATTCGTCATTTCACTTCAAAATTCAATTTTCCGTCATTCATTTTTAAACGAAAAATTTGCCTTACTCAATGTTTTTATTAAAATTGCTGTTAGTAAAAAAAACTCAATTTTCAGGAAGAACACGAATACAATTTGTAGGTATGTCTTTAATCGTACACATAATGCGTGTAATTTATAGACATAACCTATACTTCAGTGTTCGCATTTTAAAACTGTCCAAGATAAAGTCTACGGACGTAAACAACGTGGTATAAGTTCCAATTGTATAATGTGTAGGTATTTATACATACCCCTTCATTCCATTATTTTGCTGTGCACTGGTGCAAGGTCGGACCTGCAAGGTCTTGTTTATAAATATAAAATAGGTACCTAATTGTTGGCTACATGTTAATTTTACTGTCATCATTTAACGAGTTTCACGAATGTATTATATAGTTATTACTAAATACCTGTATTTAAAAACAACTTTTTGAAGCGGATATAATTATACTTTTTAATATTATCGTTCACCCATTTCTAATAGGTTGATTTGACCAGATGCTCGGTCCCGATCTCGGTCTTAATACGCAAGGCGTTTTTGATTTATCGAATGCAGTTATTCGTGTAATGTGCAAAAACAAACTAAACAATGTATTAGGCGACAAACAACATGGCCATGTCAACATCTCATTCCAGCTCAACAATGACGCATATAAAAAAAACATAACTCTAATCTCGAGTATGACATTACGAGAATACCAATGCATGCGCGAAAATCGATCGGGCACCGTCTTAAATTCCTCACCCTTTTCGAGGGCGCTCCCCCTAAAAAACGAAAGAATAGAAGAGGGAAAAAATCTAAATCGTCTCATATCTCCCCCCTCCGTTGCCCGCCCCCCCTCGGACACCTTCGACGTCAAGCGCCCTCCTTATTTCGTATGCGAGCTCCTCTGGCAATCATTATAAGGATATCGATTAGGCCCACGTCTCTAACCTGCCCATATCTTTCTGGAACACTCGTGTGTGCTTAGGATTGAAGCAAACACTACATTTTTATCACACTTCGAAAAGTTTAAGGGTCACTCGTGATAACAAGCTTTTTAAAGCTTTAGTGGTCATATTTATGAATATTTAACATAATTAAAAAAAATATTACAGTAGATCATATATGCATCGACTTAAAAATCTCCTTCTCCTTTGTTTTTTCAGAAAATCATTTTAAAATACCGCGTAAAGCTGTTTTAAATATAACAATCGGTATTAACGGCAGTACTCAAGAAGTATCATTAAGTTACTGCATTTTTCAAGTACACAATGTTATTATCACGTAAATGCATATTCAGTTTGAAAAATGTATTGTGCGCCCATCTCAAAATATCAGCAGGTTGTAAAACATGTAAACACATGCATGCGTACGCTCTCAAATTTGCGATTGCCTTTGTCACAAGAAAAGGCTCGTAGTTAACAACCAAGGACGGACCGTGCATAAGCAGATGCAAATTGTTCCCGTTAAACTATTTCGGAAGGTAAACACAGAGGGTCGCGGGCACACGTGAGCTCCCGAGATCCGGGCAACGAGATTAAAAATGCTGGATGGCGGACCGCTCTGAGCCGGGTCGAGTATGAGCCAAGAAATATTGGAGTTTACGAAGAAAGCCGCTTTGGGGATATGTAAATAGGAAACTACAAAAGTAATGTTTGAGTTGGGACGTGTCGTGTGAGTGAGTGGAGGAGGATTATTGCGGCCTCGAATTTGCGGGGAAAGTGGATCAAATTTAGAATTTGACTGATTAAACACAATAAAACTAGAATACTACATCAGATGGCTGCGGAGAAATTCAGAGCATAATGACAACTTGAAAATGCACCGCGAGCGTAAAAAGAGTCGGACTAAAAATTGTTGTTGAATCTTTCGAGACTTAACAAAACCAAGATTTGTGGATAAAATGGAACCGGACGGAATGGACGTTCATTTTATTCGCAACAGTTACTCAAACGTTGTGAAGTAAAGATAAAAGAATGTCGGGCAAATTAAACACGTTTTAAACAAAACAGTTTCACCGCGATCAACCGTCTTCTGCTAATTTGTTAGCTGATAGTTCATAATACAGGAAGTGCCTCATTTGATTACTGTTATTAATATGTAAAGTAAACAGCACTTACACTTTTCCAATCCAAGAAATGTTAAACAGCACATCCCGCGCAATGACAGGCCGCTTGAGGCCGCGTGTCTGTACCTATATCCCGTAAGTGCCTAATTCCGTTTTGCTGAATCTAATAAATCCCAACCGCTGAGCGGAGAATATCTCAAAGCTGTTTCATTATTCGGCATTAGCCAGCGGTCGGCCACGCAAATCTTAGCGTCCCTCCGTCCCGGCCAAGAACCCCCAATTTCCTTCATTACTTACCTCCCATCCGAGACAATGGCAAGACGACGACAAGAAAAAAAATATAATAATTTCAAGTGGAATAACGCTGAAAATCTTTTCACGGGAAGAAGAATTATTGTTGTTTTGCAAGCGAGCTCTCAGAGACAAAATGCACCATCCTTATTACGCCATTGTTCGGTGTTACGAGCTTTATTCATTTTTACTTGGCTCGACTTGAATGCTTATTAATTTAGGACCGTGATAAGCTCAAATTCTTTTCAACGAAGAATGGAGAATTTTACCTATTGTAAGTTATTTCACATCTTATTGAGTTCGTGAAATATACATTTAACCATGAAAATTCTCCAATACAGTTCGAATCAGCGAGTGCACGAACATCTTTGGACGTATAAAAGTACGAGTTGCCATAATAACTACACCGTACGGTGCATGTATTGGAACATGTATCTATGTATAATGAAACGTAAATATACATCACGCTAAGCGCTTTATGGTAATCGAAATATGCCGAAATATGTTGTTAAGAGGGCAGAAAACTACTACCAAACATGCGAGGGATGAACTAAGCTTTCATATTTTGCGGGTAACCTATAACGAAGCGACTTTCAAACTTTCCGGACTGTCGTGTGTGTCGTTGGGATTTCTGAGACGACAATAAACATTCCAACATACCCTTTATGCCACTATTGGAACAATATTGTGAAATGAATCGTGCCAGTGATGTAGCTATTTTATAACAGCACAAGTCATTTAAAACGTCACGTAAACGAATTTGCGAGATGGTGGAGTCGTTGTAAAAATGTGAAGTTGTTCAGAAAGCGCTCGGTCGAAGCAAGACAAACCGCCGTCCCCCCGGGAGGCCGAGTCAAGAGTGATTACGGATTTTAATTATTTTTTTAAGCCGGTGGGAGAGAGGTGATGCTTCCCGAGCCGAGGCTTATGCAAACAATCGACTCGCACTTGGAATTAATCCGACTCCGGTTTTTTCCTTCGCGACAAGGAATTAATAAGCAAAGAAGTCATTACGTCGGAAGATATTCGAGGATTCCTTTTAATTGCGGCTTCCTTGACATCCGGCTTCTAATTGGTTCGTGTCGGCGAATAACTCTTGACAAATTGAATTTGTCGTGAAACCTTCTTTCAGGCAATTTGTAATTTATTTTTCTCATTAGTGATTTAAAATTGAGAGTTTATTTTTAATTATTACGAAAACACTTTATTTATATAACAAAAAGTATGTAGCATCTGTACGGATATGATGGTCGTTCTTGTCTACGTGACAGCGTGATAAAACGGTGTCCGTCACTTTCTTTCCCACGGTGTTAAACAGTGACAGTTATTTTATCACGTGGATACAGATGGATAAAGCTATCCATAATAGGCTGGCTGATCTTGACTAAGATTTCATCGCCAGTGAGCAACTTTGTTACTGACCTCCGACAATTCTTAAGATAGTAGCTAAACGCGGAAGCAAACGTAACCAGCAAACGCATTGAAATCACTCATTTATAATTGAAATTCAATAGAGCCTGTGCTCGTTAACGTCTTCTAACTTCTATTTCTATCGATAGGACCACAACTACGTGTCATTACGGTGCATGACCTGCCCCATTATCCAATTATTTCTAACCTTTCAGCGGTTCAGTAATTACTCCACTTGCTAAGTCTAAACGTCCTGCATGACAGTCTAAGTGATTGTATGCGGTGAATACGGCCCGGTAATGAATTATTTGTGCATCGCGTGCACTGAGACCTACTAATTGTCTGATTTTATGACGTGCCGGCAATTTTTATTTACTGTTTTGAGATTTGAGTTTAAGGAATACGAAGACCACCGATGAACGTTGATTTGGGAACTAAACAGCTTTACATGATTTTTTAATTGCAAGCTTTTTTTAACCTTTTAACCGCCAGCAATTTTTGATCGAGCGTGCTCGTGTCGCCACCGACAGTAATTGTACCACGGAGAGTAAGGTTGGCATAGTTACGTGAGTTATAAATGTGCTGTAAAAACCAAATCAGATCTTTTTCTTATTTATCAGACTGTGGCGAAATGAGCTGGATATGTAATGTCTTATATATCAGACTCTGGCGGTTAAAGGGTTAAAGGAAAACAATAGTAAGCATTAAGGTTCAAATGGATACAATTTTGTCTTATTTCCTAATGCATATTAAGCTCAGGGGCTAAAGCTTAGTGTACATTTCAACATGAAGTAAAATAACTCTACTGAGATATGTATAAAATATTCTATTTTAGTTGTACGTTTTGTGTCTAGAATGTAGGTTATTTAAAAATAAATAGTTTTTGTTTCATAGAAAATCCCTTGCATTACAAATTATGTACTAATAATTTTCTATATAGGTAATTATGGCAGTTCAGTAGAGGTAAAAGGTTTAGTTCTGTAATTTTTTTACTGCTAATACATGCGCAAGGCTTTTACATGGAGTTACGTTGTTATTAGAAAAATAAAATTGAACCTTGAATTGTCACAATTTATGTAAGTGGTAGGTAATTATACAATGGACGATCGGTATTTTATTAATTTAATAACTACTGACTGTGATGTTGTGGTTATGTGAATATGTACCTACCTTAATACAATATTCCTGACTAGTTTTTTTCTGTTATTCAAGTTATTTTCTTTAATACATTTTTGGGATTTTTAAACAATAACAAAAAAATATCGATTTAAAATAATATTTCAACGAAGGCAGACAATTTGTAAAAGTAAGATTGCACGTATTGACAACAAATAGGTACCTTAATCAATAATTTATCGCTAAGCATTTTTGTACCTACGCTATAATTATATTTTTCGGGGAAATTATCATTTTTATGATAAATTTATGACGTTGATGCCATGGCTGTAATAATAAATCATAATTAAGACTCCACTGATTCGGTATGATTCATTATAAAACAAATTTTCCCCAAATAAAAACAATACCCAAAAAAGGCTGACTCATTCCCTCTCGATTGACTCATTTATATTAACGAATATACCTACCTCGTCAATGCTCATTCGCTCCTCGGTTTTCCGAAGATCTCCACTAATTGAAATTGAAATCTGATTTTCCCCTAACCATTGAGCTGAGCCCCAGTGATTAAAAGTATTCGAAAAAATACAAATAATCAAATTACAATATCGCTAACGACTTCTCCCCGGAATCCTTTTTATATTTTTGGGGAATAAATTAAAAATCTAGGAAGGGAAGAGGCCAACAACGACTCAGGTTTTTGTGCCTGTAAGCCCGGATTTCACTAACGATGCTCTATTATTTCGGGGTTTGTAAACCTTCTAAGCATTTTCGTGGCTCTGAATTTGAAAGGCGGTTCTCTAATTGTTACAAAGCTTTGCAAGATTGTAATTATGAGCTGATTTTTTTCCAATGCGTCTAAAAGAGTCACATACTACGAAAACAGGAACACCGTTTTACGTCTCGAATATTTGCGTGCAAGCGTGTATTTGTTTTTATTAATACCCAAGTATATCGTCGCTAAGTACTCAAATACATATAAGCTTTACTTACATAGTTTGGTTGGAGCTAAGTCGATGTGTGCCCTTAAAAATGATAATAAATTTGTCTCAAGAAGACATTGGACGAGTAAGTTTCTTATCTGCAATATTATATTTGTTCCGAAAACTAGGTACCTACTTCCCTAAGTTTGGCAAGTCAGTCTTTCATTTGAAATAATTACCATGCAGTGGAATATTCCTGAGTTTACCCTCGGTCAACGACTCACACGAATGCAAACGAAAAACAGTAATTACACTACAATTTCCCATTGCAGCGAATATTAATACTGTTTCCCGTTAGTAAGGCCTACATCTACGTTTTTTCATTGCCATTAAGCTCATATAAGGCTCGCGGAATGAAAAATTGCCCTATTTTGAGGATGGATGACGCGAATTAAGAAAGTAATTACTCATCGGAAACGCACGGGGGCGGAATGTTAATAAGACGAGACGGCGGGAGATATTTTTCATTTTGTCCTCGGACATCGACAAAAAAACTCACTATTTTGGTGTTAGTCTATGACATCAGTGCACAAGCAAATTTCACCAGCAGCGTCTGTCATTTTCTCAGTCCCTTCAAAAGCCTTGCATCTCAGTGGTTACACCTGATACTGAGATTATATACTTACGTACCAGCGTACCTAATTTAAAATTATTTGGGACTGTGTGAGTTTTCTTTGTCTGACGGCATGTTGTATTTGTAGGTACAACTTGGTAAGTGTCGTTTAAATACCAGCTACGTTAAGCACTAACCTCTACATTGAGTCTACTTAATATAGCTAATTTCGACGCCGACAACTTTGATCAATTCTGAACACAATTTATCTAGCGCGTTGTACTCTTAACAACATGGCAATCAAACCTTGATCTTATTACAACACTAATAAGGATCAGGGCTGCCAGCTCAATAAGGCAGCAGGGATGACACGTTTCACTTAGCCTCAATGTGGCTGTGTAATTAAGCCGCTACGTGTTAATTACCGCGTTGATGCCTCACCTTGCCTCGATTAATTTCCTTTGACATGACCCTAGCTTTGTTTTTCTTTGCGCAACGTTGATCCTAATTAGACGAATGCTCTATATTTGTTTTAATTAAATGTAAGTGCTGGGCCAAAATCTTGCCAAATCTAATAACATAACTAAGCCATTTTTATGAGAGGTTGTACAGAAAAAATCACTCATCTTTTTTCAAGCGAGACTTCATCAGAGCTTAAGCAGTTGTTAAAAACGAAATAGGATTAATCCAATCCACAAAAACTCTCCCAAAACTCTTATAACCTTGTTAGACTACATCTAATCCACCCATCAGCTAATTAATCCGGGCAAGTTTTTCACAAAAAGTTTCACTTGGCCGGAAGTAATTTCACGCCAAGGCATTAGGGAGGCGAACTTCACACTTAGCTCTCTCGGTAAACACTCATGACGTTTCGTAATTAACGGACGCAATTAGTGGTGGAGCTCGGACGGGGGTGATAAGTGGTCGGAAAAAGTTCGGGAGAAATTCGACGGATTACGAGACGTGGCCAGACGCGCCGGGGTGCACTAGAGGGCTATTCCTATCGCTTACAGAATGGTGCAGAGTTGCTCGTTCAGGCCGACCAGCGTAAAAGCTCAATCTGACTACATATACTCGTTATGGATCGCGAGGTCACTTCACGCACTGGTTGCCCCCTGAGACTGACTTCCCCTGCTCATACAATCTATAAGAACACATGGCCTTGTGACCCGACTGTTCATGTTTGCTCGGACTGAAGATTTAGATAAGGAAAATTTTCTGTGGTTTCTACAAGCATTGAACTGCTAATGTTTGAATGGTCCTTCTTGCAATTTGAACGGTGTGATAAGAAAGGAATGGAACAAATACTGCTTCTGAATTAAATTATGATTTAGGTTGGAATGGAAGTGCAGTAAATTGTCGATGTTACGATCTTTGAAACACAAAGCAATCAGAATGTTCTAAAAACAACGGACTTATTAGTCGTGTTTATATTAATAAAAATGTATTAGTAGGATTTAAAAAAAAACAGTAACTGCACGTGTTAGAAGTTTTATATTAGAGTACATATTTAAATCAAGTAGTAGTTCTTTATCATTAGTCTGCTACATTACAGTAATTCTCATTAACTGTCCTACATTACGTAACTCTTATATTTTTAGCAAAAAACGCGATGTTGCAAATAGTCTCCAATCCGTGGTTCCGTATGATTATGTCGTGTTATGACAGCGCAAGTTGGCAACGGCGGGTCGGCGACCCCACTCCGGGTTTTAATGATAAAAAAATGCGTACCTACAAGGGGAGGCCGGGGAGGCAAGTAAGTGCCATCGAAGGAGGAAAAAAACTACGTAGGAAAATATTTGGTGCGACAGGTTGCCCCTCGCTCCCCTTAAGGGGGACCTTGATAAAAATTAAATCTTAACGACGGAAATTTAAAGATGACGCTCGAGCGATCAAGAAGAGTGCACATCTGAGCCTGGGGCGGTTTAATTGGGCCGTGTGTATGTACGTGCTAGGGTACACCGGTGTGTATAGCATTTTTTATAAAAGATGTCGTTGATTGATTGCCAAATTTTCAAGAGCTTCCTTGATGGAGATTGGTGCCTATGAATTCTACCAAGATATATTTGTATGTGTTTTTAAAGCCGATTGAAATGTAATTTGAAAGACATGCGATGCTTACAAATCATGATTTATTTAAAGAAATATTAATTTATTTCTGTAACCTCAACAGGTTACAGAAATAAATTAATATTTATATATATTTCTTTAAGAGGCAACCCTCTTAACATAAGCTGACTGTTAGAACCTGTTTATCATTTTTAACCTAACTTAATTTTATAAGTTTGTTTATTATTTTTATCACATGATACGTACTATTTACGTATAAATTGTTATAAGCTACATAGGTAAATACAGAAGTGTTTTAAAATTCGTGACACAAAATTTTTCTACGGGGATATATTTAATATCAGATCAAGTTAATAACATTATCGACATCGTTAAAAACACTGCCACGTAGGAATTACGAAAAATAAAACATTATGCACCAAACTCCAAATTCGCTGCATTGAAATTCAAATGGGGATGCAAGAAGATTTGCATCGGGGCGGCATCGACTATTGATTTTCTTGCGTCTTGAGGCTACCATTGCAATCCTACTTGTTTAAACTTTTTATTTTACTCTTCACTCGCGTTTTTTGTTTCAGCTCCTCGCCCTAGGCATGCTCCCCTAACGCACTCCCTCTTGCATAAAAAAGCTTCTAATCGATAATTTGTGTGGGGGTGCATTAAGAATATCGCCAGAACTGTGCTCGAATGTTTTTCTGGGCGCTTTCAGATTCCAACCCTAAGGCTGTTTTATTTTTGTTTTGCCGGTCCGTCCATATTAGAAATTGAAAAATTCTCCCTTAAATTTCACCTAATGGTATTGCTAATTTTCCCCATGGATACCCATCAGGTTGTATACGGAGGTGTAAATGAAGTACCTCCGCAGCTTCAAGCAATCTGAACGTATTTTCCTCAAACTTACATGTTTGTTTATCCCTCACAGTAAAGACGAAAAACTTATCGTACAAAAAGCGAACACTTCGCCACGCCACAGGGCATGTACTTGTACATGATACAAATTGTATAAATGCCTCCAATTTTTATATCTCATCTGCAAAACCAGTGTTACCGGTCTACAATGAGAACGAAAGGAAGGCATATCATGTCATACACATGCATCAAGCTTGCATTAACATTTCATTCGAGTTGGCGGACGAAGTAAACAATAATTGAAATTCTTGTTGCCAATAAGTTGGCTTGTTCAACAAATGGATTGAAATAATTTTTAATCCAACTACCACTGTGTTCAATGGTGCTAATGTCGTCTGACGCTGCTAGCGTCTCAGCAATTGATAACAACAATAAAACGAACGGACAGATCAACTGTAAACGAGGCCATTGGATCTAATCAGCAAAGACGCATGGCGGCTAACTGCCAATATCTGATGCATCGGATCCGTTCCCATTGTGTGTATTCTTTATTTTTTTACGGAGGGACGATAATGTTTTTATGGCCGCGGAGGATCGCCTTAATCAGGGGAACGCGTTTTGATTAAAGCTGCCAATGTTTGGACGGTTCGCACTTGCTCTGAGGGTCCACACCTCATCAACTATAGTGTAAGTGTATACGTACTTATATAAACACTTACATATGTATAAATACAGTTTGACTCCGACACTGAAAGAAGCCTAAATATATAAATAACTTTCTTAGCTGTCAGACACCTATGCTAATAACACTGAACAACCAAATTACCTATCTTAGGTCGATTTAGTCTTTAGTTTTTATTTTTTGAAAAGTCGGACAGCCTAATTCTTACAGTTAATGAGATATGTCCAATATGCAAATATGTTTGTTTAAGTCGTTGCTTTTACTACTGTTTATATTCTTTGATGATGTTACGTGAGTATCCAGGGATTCATATACCTACTTCTGAAATTCACATATTATATTGCTGATCTGCGACCATAATAAAAGAATGGTAGTCTCTTCTAAAATGACTACACAGGTGAATTATTTTTAGATTAAATTATGTCACACTGAAATAAGATTCTTACACCCCTTCTAATCACAAAATTCCTATTCTGTTAAAATAAGAACTTGCAACTTAATTCGCTTGACTAGTATCATTCAACTATACCCCGTCTTAAACTTCTGCGCAACGACATACTGATCCTCGGAGCGCCATCAAAAACATGATAATGACTCCAAAATGGCAATTCAAGGCAGAGTTTTTCATAAAACGAGGTATATGAGTCAAGAACATTGCAGTCATAAACATACCACCCCACACTTTCACCCCTTGCTCGAAAAAGTCACCCCCGCACGTACGTAGAAACAAAAAAAGGGCACCAAAGGGACGTTACGCATCCCAAGTAAGCGAAGCTCATTGCTAGGGTCTGCAGATGTCTTTAATGGCTTTAAATTATATGTAGAGAGAGCTAACTGTTGTTCGTGTGTGAGTGGGTGACAGATAGTGCTGTGATATTACTTCTGCTGCCCATGGTGCTCTCGTACTTAATTTTGGCCGATTGATAGAGAAAAAACGGATACACCATTAATTTATAACGACTTTTTCTTTATAATTAGGAATGATGATTCATATGGCCTCATTGTGCAACTATACGATCGGTATTGATATTCTAAGCTGCATGTGACTCATTCATTATCACGGATTCGTTAAAAACTTACTTCACTTTAATTTGTCCAGATAAGTACTTCAGTGAATCATTATGTGTTAAGGAAAATGATCACTGTTTTGCAAGTTCTTTAACAAGTTTTATAGTGCACTGAATTGATGCCTAAAAATAGTCGGTTAGCAGGCAAAATACAATGTATTACCTAATTATACGAGGCGGGTAATTTTTATTGCGGCGTTTATCCTCAAATAGGTAGTAAATATGGCATAACAGGTGATTTGAGCTCATTGCGTTCTACAACAGCCTACTGCGCACGGATTTCATTATACGGAAAAAATGGAGAAATTGGAAAATAATGTCAATTACCGAGTACAAGCTTGCCTGAGTCGCAGTTACTTATCATTACGTATTGTCGTGATTGCGTAAATAGAGACGATTTGGGGGGAGGGCACCCCCTCCCACAGTTTTCCGCTTCGCTCGTCGCGCCTCGCTTCAGCTTGTTAGTATAATCACTGCCTTGTCCACTAATGGGTCTTCTACGATCTCTGATTTGGCATTGTTTGCCGCGTTTACAACATCTACATAAGTTTTCTTTCGCAACATTTATGTCAATCATGTTAATGTAAAAGAAAGTTGTTCACTCGAATCTTCTGTAGTGTTATTATTTCTTGAATAACGATATTATTTAAACTTACGTACTTATTAATATTTGTTCCACAAATGTAGTTTGATGTGAATTCTGAAGTTAAACTCACCTTCTGTAACAAAAAAAAAAACAACTGCGTCAGAAAATAGAATAAGTGCCTCAAAATTAAACAATGAGACTCAATAATTTTACAAAATTCCGCAAAAGATGGAACGCATTGTGTCGTCAAAAATAATACCATTTTCGTTCCCATTAATATCCCCCGTAAAGAATAATTCGATGTCTATTGAAGAAGAAATTTTAAAATATGTGTGACAATTATCGGAACAAGACGTTAATACTCCTCTTACATTGTGACCGGAGATAGCAAAAAAGTCCCCTAGCTACAGGAAGATTTATTCGCAAATTACTTATAAATTTTACCTTTATCATATCATTCTACGTCGCATTGGTGTCATGCCCCTAAGAAGCAGCTATCTATCCCGTTCTATTTGATGACAGCTCGTGAGATAGATTCACGTTTTGGAACATCTTCGCCGTGAATCAGAGCCGAATCGCGTTTCATATCTACAGAAAGCTTGGTTATAAAAATGTATTTAAAACGTCCCCAAAGAAATGATTTATAGGTAAAGTGTCGTAAATTTGTCCACTTGGATATAGACAATAGGGGGCAATAAATAACCGGTTACACGGAATATCGGGCCTGTTTAGTTGGGGTGATATTAGGGCTTATTTACGTTACAATATTGGAAGTGTGGTGAGAGGTAAACGGACTTGGAAACACTGTTTGTGTTTCGGATTTAAGTAAAGTGTTTATAAAATATGTGACGTAGGTCCCCGGGTCTCTAAAATTTAATATACTCAAACATAATCGTCGTCATCATCAACTTAAAAGTGAGTACCGTAAAATGGGGTGAGTAGGGTTTGCGGGGAGAGTTGGGTTATGAATGGGGAGAGAAGGGATGAAAGGGGGTTTGATGGGATTTTAAGGCTACTGCTACAAAAATAATATATTCCAATTTAAAATGGAGCTATAGTAATACTCATAATAAAAAAAAAATCGATCTAACAATCTTCCAAAATCACCTTTGTATGAAATCCCTTCTCACCCAAATTACGAGGGACTACGGGGTAAGGTGGGATTTCCTGTTTATCGTCAAAGTTATGAAATGGAACTACCTAAAATAAAATAAAAACTAAAATACAAAAAGATTTTGTTTACTTTTCTTCTAAATCACAATAGTTATTTGTACAACTAGAGATCAAAGTTTGATATTTCTTCGAGTGCTTATTTTGAGTCCCGTGCAAGCGAAAGATTCTATAATAGATTCACGAGCGTAGCGAGTGAATCTAATTTAGAATCTTGAGCGTAGTAAGGGACTCAAAAGCGCACGAGATGTAAATAACTTTGATCTCGTGTAGTACACAACATTTTTCACCTCAGCAGTGAGAACATATTAGAGAACCCGAAAAATGTATTCCTTCTTCATCACTTACCTCTATTCACTCATGTTTTCTTAAGATATACCAACAATTAAATGTTCACCTCAGCAGCTCGAACAAGGGTACTTTGCTACTTAGAAACAGTGAGCAAAATCGCATTTTGCTCACTGAGTGAGCAAAATCGCATTTTGCTCATTTTGTCTCACTCAGTGAGCAAAATGCGATTTTGCTCACTGTTTTTAAGTAGCAAAGTACCCTTGTTCGAGCTGCTGAGGTGAAAATTGTATTGTTGACTTATAATTAAAGTATAAATACAGAAGCTTCGCTTTAAAATCCAGGTGCAAGACTATTGACTATCATGTTGACTTTTAATTTCGGCTGAATCCTACAGTTAGAGATAAGGATGAACACAATCATAATTCACATGGGAATATTCATGTCCCGCTCTAAATACACCAGCTAATTTATGCAAGTCGGTACACTTTTTTATTCATAAAAAAATTACAAAGGCCTTCGTCAGAAATTGCGATCACGGTGTCACCCAATACTTCTTAGGGGACAAACCCATCAACCCTAACCTGACGTGTCATTGTACTTCTTTATTTTTGTCACTTAAAAGATTTTTTCTTGATTCAAATGCCAAGGAACAAAAAGCGTCTAATTGTAACAGTTTTTTCTGCGAGAGATTAAAACTGGCAGTTTTTTGCGATGTACCGGCTGGGATTAGATATGAGCGCCGATAGGCATATAGCCGGCGGCGGCGCGCCGGTCAAAATTGGTCGGCGGCGGCGGCGAATCGGCGGCGTGGCCTTGAAACACCTTCGATTAATGAAAATAGAATTCAAACCAAAATTTTACCGAAAAAACATGTTTTTGCTGTAAGAAAGCTATGAAATAAATGCATTTTTTATTTTCAAGGATAATTTATTGAATAATGGTGCGAAAAAAATTGATATCGTATAAACTGTGGATAAGCTGTATCGCGCGGCATCAGAGGCGGTCTTAATCTTGGCGAGGCTCTGGCCGGAAGATCTTATATAGCGAGGCCCTTTTGTGCTCAGTTAAAAATTGCGGATTGACTGTATCAGGGAAACGTCTTGTCGACAGTCCAAAGAAAATCGAGCTCCGTCATTAACCAATATCGATTCAACAAAACAGATTTATGTCAAAAAGTGAGGCCCAACGCCGAGCTCCATGTAACACCGAAGACTTGATTTCTACGCCTCCCAATGCGAGGCCAGAGGATGAGCTGCAGGTAAGCATACAGCTAAGAAACGAACGCCAAGTGTAAGTTTGGCTGACGGCCGAACGCCTGGAGCGACGATTGCGGCGCGCTTCTGTGCGAGGCCGAGCTGCAAGAGAGCAGAGCGAAGGCGCAGGCCGATAAAGACTGAAGCCATAGTGTTAAAGATCTGGAGCTTTCCCGCGGGCGCATTCGTGCGACGACAAAGGCCGAGCTGCAAGATCGGATAAGGACCAATGCTCAAGCGTTTTAAAACAGGTCGAAAGTTGAGCTCCAAACATTTATTAATTAAGCTGTAGGCTGTACTCCTCAAACTGACCAACATTTGTTCAGCAACTTTTGAAAATAACTCATGTTTTGATTTTTATTACACTTTAAAGTTTATTCTAAGACGCAATTTATTGCAAATTTTGTTATGTTTAAAGCGTGACAAGCAACGTCAAACACACTGATGTCAGCGTACATTGAAGGCAATATTTATTTTGTATGAAAAAGAGGAAGTCTAAATGATTCATAATTTTTAAAAGTTGCTGAACAAATGTTGGTCAGTTTGAGGAGTACAGCCTTTAGTTTAATTTATTGCTCCTGTTACATGAAGCACCCTGTATATACAATCTATAAATTGTAATGTGGAACGTTCCACAATAAAAATGGAAGGAAATCAGTATGTTTATTACAAGCATATTGATGTTAAAATTTATATTAAATAATTTCGTTTCCCCAAGACTAGTAGCGCGGTTACTAGACAGATAAGTTTGCATTTGCCTTCGATATTTTTGAATTAAATGGGCCTAAAATACCCTTTGAATGCCTCTAAACTAGTTGAAGTGGCGCCGTTAATGATCTAAACTCGATTAAAAATATATTATCTAATTCCGAAAGTAGTAGTGACTACCAAGGTCACGCCGATGCCACGCCGATAACGCAGCGTCGGCGGCGGCGGCGCGAAAATTTTGTCGGCGGCGGCGGCGCGCCGGCGCGGCGCTCATATCTAGCTGGGATGCGCGAAATATACCTAATTTTGTTATACAAACCTTATTTTTGGCTGTTTCTATGGTTAGGCACATTTATTTTGATAGCCACCATTTTATGTTTTGAATTATGAGACAGTGATATCGCTCTAATTGCGTTAATTTCAATATTGAATTATTTAAAATTACTACGAGTATCTTAAATTTATTTAAATTCATTTAGACACTCACGATACTTCTAACTTGACATGCTTTTTATAGGTACACAATAATTATGCTACCTGCGAGACAGGAGGTGAAAATGTTCAAGCATGTTATTAAACCAATCTGATCCTTTCGAAAGGGTTCGATTTACCAAGGAACTTATAATAATCGCGCACAAAGGAGATCCGGTCAGGGCAGGATTTCTATTATTTATAGTTTCCGATCACCGGCTGAATACGCCTTAATTATCGATTGCCTTTGTCACCCTCGTTTCTTAAACAGTGACGATTGCGTGTGAAAGACTTTCTCCCAGTTATGAATCCAATTTTTGTTTAAAAATTGATTTAATTCGGTACCAGTTTTAAATTGAAGGTTCGACTTTCTTTTATTTATTTTTAGTTCGTAACGGATTTGCCACAAGAAACTAAAAATGGCGTACCTACCTATCAATGAATCATGTGATTTTTTTGGAACCTAATTTCATTGTTAAAAATAATTTTAATTTAAAGGTTCACAATTTTATCGTAATACGTACCGTTAAAAAAGTGCTTACGTCTACTTTAATTAAAATCGATCGAGCATGTGTGTTGATTGTGGCATACCATAAAAGGACCGTAAGAGTCTAACCCCATGTTTGCAAGGGTTCCTTACCTGGGCCGTTTTAATAGGCCAGAAATTGTTTTGAATGGTGTTCGATAAGCGTGAAGTTTGTGCACGGATTAGGAACAGATCGTCAGCGTATTGCTCTGTCGAGACTTGGCTCTCAAACTTTGTGAGCGCGTAACAAATATCTTAAATTTTCTTGTCAATTTAACACAAGTCTACCTAGTTCAATAATGTTTGTGTTGTGGGTACAAGAGTTAACATACCTATCTAATATACATTTGAAAAAAGACAATCGGCGCGATTCGGAAAATGTATTAGACATACACTAGATATGAAATAGTAAAGATATGTGATGTTCCACGGCAAAAGGTACCCTATGGCGGTTGGCGCTTACGCTATTATTAACGCCGCTCCAATATTATTGCGGCCATAAGGTACCTTTTCTCGTGGAACGTCACATATCGTTACTATTTCATATCTAGTGAATGTCTAATTCATTTCCCGAATCACGCCGAATGAGAATGCCAATTAAGTCTGCAAAACAAGTGTTCAGTTGGTATTGATGTCACGAATTGTAGATATCATGTTCAGATTTACATCTGTATACTTCATGCTGTGAATTTAAAGCTTGAGTCATTATTAAACAAAAAAGGCAACTCATAATTTTTTGTAAATTTCGAAAGTTTGAGATCCATTGATCATTAGAGCTGTTACACATTGATTTCTACTACAATGAACTGCAAACTCCGCTCGCACATTGTAAAGTGATATATTTATATTATTTTCTTTACCCCCTGCATGATCCGACGGACAATAAACGTACATATTCATAGGTCTATGTATTTACTATAGGGTTGGAGACTGTTGAGAAATGTTTGAAAAATTACATTTTGGTTGACTTCTTGGAGATTATTTCTCGTTTGTTTGCCTTGTTGATAGTGTTTATTTTGGATCTTACTCAACCGTTACAGAATAGATTTGTCAATATTTAAGTTCAATAGTTGTTCCAATTTGTCTGTGTACGAGAACTTTTGACTAATGTTAATTTTGTTTTCTAATTTATGTATATCTTCGCATTGTAGTTTTGATATTTGAAATGTTATCCATTAGTACATTCATACTATCAAAATGTTGATATGTCAGTCTTTACTAATAGGGCTTCTCTTATTTGCTAGGTTTGGGGTTTTATCTTAAATGCATCTTATTTTATTTAAAACCTTCCCTTATAATTTCCCAACAATTTTACAAATATTACACAAAACCTTCCTATTTCTGAAAATATATAAAAATATTTTTCTTTCTTATTTTCGCAAAATACAAACGGTACTGCCAATAGTGAAATTCTGTTTTATCAGCACCCAACCAGCGCCACTACATAACCGTTAAAACAAATACATAAAAAAACAGTATCAAGTTTACTGCCAAACTACGATAAATTGAGTTTACACGCCTTATCATTTCACACGCGTATCATGACGTATCTACAATTCGAAGTTACGTGGTGACGTCGAAATCTGTACTAACGTCACTATGGTATATTTGGGGATCGTAAAAGATCCATTCCTCACGGTTTATTCGTCGTAAAAGGTACTGCAATGTACGGGTTAAATGTGTATCTAAATGGTGTATTAAAGTTGAGATACAAACTAGTCGAGTGGAAACCGTAAAATATTCCGTGATATGAGTTAGGCAGGTTAAACAACTTGTTACAGATCAATCTTGTACTTATATTGATTTACCAATTTTAGTGTGGATATTTCTTTTATATTTACATAGTAAAATAAAAAGAATGGCCGTCTATTATGTGTATCAAGTTTGAAATAAAATACCAGTAAAAAAAGGGTTAAAATTGTATACTAATTAAACAACAATTTGTCGCAAAAACCAGGTGTCATCTGACAAGTCTTCTAGCTCTCTCGCAGTTGTCCCGTCATTCATGACTAGTGCATAATAACAAGTCTATTCTAGTCCTAGCACTATTTGGTTTGATTTATTAAAGACTAACAACCGCACTAAGTATTTTTATCAGGTAACAGTAAGCATGTGAAAATTGCATGTAACCGCCCTGAAATTGCTTGCAACTCATAAATAAGGAACCAGGCCCTTGTCCTACCGTTTGACTAAAGAGGAGACCATAAATATGACATTAGCAGATCGTATAGATGCATCGTGTTATTTGACTTTCTCTTAAGTCTTTGTTACGATATACTTTATGTGTAGGGAACTTTATGTCTGTTTAACTTATTGTTAAATGCTTCTAAAGTTTTGTTACGATCTTAATAATATCTTATTTTGTAATAAAAATATGTTTCGTGGGTCGTAAATATACTGGCAATATTTTATGTATTTTTTTATGTTTTTATTTCTTGTTTATTTGGCAGATTAGTGAGAAAATCACTTTAAAGTTTTAATATATTTTTTATTAGTCTCTTTAAAAAAGATCTCTATCCAATTTTTGCCATGTAAATTTCCATTACTTAAACTTTTTAAAACCAACATCAATCAATTAAACACCATAAAACAGCGCTGTCACTCCACTAATTACAATAAAAAACATTTTCATTCCCGTATCGATGTAAGAATATCTTTATTTAGAAGAAAAAAAAACGGCAAGTGTCAAAAGGCGCGTGAAGTGGTCAGCCGATGGTGCGATAAGGAACCCCACCTGTGACGTCCCCTATAAAGGGGCCTGTTCACTGCAGAGCCGGTCTTGACCATTACCTCCACTACTTCAGTCTCTAGACTTGCTAGTAGGTATTGTTACTACCTACCTATTGAATAATATGTTTTGCGTCAATAGTAAAAAGGACTATGCGTCAAAATTGCCCCAAAACCAACAGAG
Organism: Cydia amplana; assembly: GCF_948474715.1. Taxonomy (NCBI): domain Eukaryota; kingdom Metazoa; phylum Arthropoda; class Insecta; order Lepidoptera; family Tortricidae; genus Cydia; species Cydia amplana. The sequence continues at coordinate 11,307,685 of NC_086079.1, read as the reverse complement.
TTGAAAGTTAGGTCATTAGATAGGTATTTTTCTGTACTTCATTTCGTTCTATGGGTACAACAAGCGGAATTCCATTGCAGAACTGAGAAATTTAGTATTTTAGTCAAAATGTCGTCACCCTTATTACCTAGGCAATAGAGTCCACCGCCGGGCGAGCACGGCAAATCATTCGGTGTGCTCGCCCGGCGGTGCGCGAACATCTACCCTGCAGCAATTAATTTACTTACTTGGACTTTATTGCCTAGGTAATAAGGGTGATGTCATTTTGGCTAAAATACCAATATCTCAGTTCTACAATGGAATTCCGATTGGTGCCCATAGAAAAAAATGAAGTACATAGATATACCTATTACTCTCATTTCTGTTGGTGTTGGGTCCAGGCTCCATACAAAGTTGCCCATGGTCCTTTGAACAATGTCTTTTTTTTGTTTATTTTATTATAAATTAATTTTGTATTAAGAAGAAATGTCTGCGAACGATGCTATTAAGCTTCGAAATAAATTAAAAGAATAAATTAAATTATTAATAATTTTTATTATAATGAATAAATTACTTTATAAGTAGGGTTTTCAAATTATCATGCTGGTTAATTATTTAAATTGAAAAATGTCGTACAAAGTGAGTCCACTTTTTGCCTTTGAAAACACTTTATTCCTCTTCAAGCATGGAAGAGAAGAAGTAAAGACGAGAAAAGGCACGTCAGTCTATAAGTTTGGAAGTCAAGGTATAATATAATTGGCATGTTAAATCCTAAAATTATACTAGTACAAGTTTTCTATTGAAGAAAATCAAGTTTGTAGGGTACCTTGACTGTTATGACAAGTTTAGTCACAAGAAAGATCAGAAATTCCTACTTAAATTAACATAATATATCAACTTAAATAAATAAATATCTATAAGCAGGAAGGTTTAAACACCTAGTAGTGAATGAGTTGATGATAAATATTTGTGTAGATAAAGCAGTGTATGTAACTGTACCTACATAATTAGGCATTAAAATATTTGAGTGATGTTTTTATAAATCTCACTTTCAGCTCGTTTCATAAACCCACACTCGTGTTTTAATGCCTACTATTATGTAGCAGTCACATAAACTTCTATTTATTCTGGTTTATCAGCTCCCTTTTGCAACTTTGACCGTGCTCGACAGTGAATAGCCACCATAAACTAAATATAACATTGTACTAAGTTAACGGCGACGCCAAGTGTGTGGGTGATTAGAATAACTGCGTACTTCGAACACAAATCATTATGGTTGTTTTATTTCCCTAATGTCTTGATAACATGACATGCTTGTTATTGCTTTTTTTAGGGTTCCGTAGCCAAATGGCAAAAAACGGAACCCTTATGGATTCGTCATGTCTGTCTGTCCGTCTGTCTGTCCGTCCGTATGTCACAGTCACTTTATTCAGAAACTATAAGAACTATACTGTTGAAGATGTATTCTGTGAACCGCATTAAGATTTTCACACAAAAATAGAAAAAAAAAAACAATAAATTTTGGAGGTTCCCCCATACTTAGAACTGAAACTCAAAATTTTTTTTTCATCAATCCCATTACGTGTGGGGTATCTATGGATAGGTCTTCAAAAATGATATTGAGATTTCTAATATCATTTTTTTCTAAACTGGATAGTTTGCGCGAGAGACACTTCCAAAGTGGTAAAATATGTGTCCCCCCCCCTGTAACTTCTAAAATAAGAGAATGATAAAACTAAAAAAAATATATGATGTACATTACCATGCAAACTTACACCGAAAATTGATTTGAACGAGATCTAGTAAGTAGTTTTTTTTAATACGTCATAAATCCCCTAAATACGGAACCCTTCATGGGCGAGTCCGACTCGCACTTGGCCGCTTTTTGATTGGAGCATTTTGGTACCTAGTCGAAAGTTGACATTTAATTTTTACTAGTAAATATTGAACTCTAATGATAAATTCGCATTGTTTAATAGTGTTTTGTGTTTTTATTACATACCTACTGCCAGATTAGTGTAGATGCCTTAAGAATTTTTTTGTTAGTCGGTTTTTTTTTAATAAATACTGTATTTATTCGGTTAAGACAGGTGCAGTGCGTTTCAAGCTCGCCTGCTAAGACCGCAGACTTGCTAATGACCGCTACCCCTTCTTCGTCTAGACATTGTACGCAATCTAATTACGGTACACGTGTGTCACGGTTTGCACAATCGATATATTGAGCGGAGTGACCCGCGTCAAGAAGGTTGTGCTACTGTCCACTTCTATACTATGACAAAAGTGGAAGTAAAACGTATATTCACTAAGCCAATTTTTATTTCGGGAGTTGTTGTAAGTACCTAATCGTCATATGCGAAAGAAAAAGTGACCAAGGTCTTCAATGCCCACAGGACTGGGTTCAAACCTGCGTGTTCGGCATTTGCGGAAAACGAAATTATCACTCATGTAAAGGGCTATAAACATGTTTTTCCTAAGAGGACAATAATTATTGAGTGCGATACAGAATGTTTCAAAAGACGATTAGGGCAATTTTTTGACACTATAATTGCAGAAGAAATGAATGGTTTTATAGAGTTAGTACGTTGAATAAAATATTTTCGAATACCCTACGGCGATGCAATATGGCTGCGGTAATCAACTCGTGCTTTAATTAAATACTTACATGCACCGTAATTATACCACGCAATGCAGTTGGTAATTTTACGTAAAGTTTTAGTAAATTGTCAGAGTCAAGACATTCTCTTTCATTAATTATTAAAACACAGGTAAAAAGTAGGTAATAGGTAGGTAGGTAACGAGCGAGAGAGAGAGAGAGAGAGAGAGAAAGACAGGAGATATTATAAAATTAATAAACACATATTTGTTCCAAGTACTTACCTATTTTCTTTGACTTTTATTTTGAAAACGAGCAAGAGACCAATGAGAAAAATAGTCTAGGGAACTACAGGTACAAACGAAACAGTAAATTGCTAAGTATATCCAGACGTCTTTGTTAATGGTACTTGTTCAAAATTGAGTATATTTTATTATGACCGGGCCGAAAGTGACGGACACGGGTCGCGTCCGGCCGGACGCGGCGGACGGACGGCGCCGGACCCTCATTCACCGTCAGTCAATAGCGTCCAGTTGATTATCAATTAAACATATGCCCGTTAAATATAAACGTATAATAACGTGTCCGTTGAAACTGTATCATAAGTGTACGATAGATCCCTTAGTATGATACTGAAATCGTAATAAAATTGACTAAATATCTTTAAAATGAACATCTTATTTAAAAAAGTTGTCATTTCATTACAGTGTAAAGTAATGTTTCTTGAAATAATCGAATTTAGTTTTTGGACACTAGTCGTTGGCCATAGTCTACGTATACCTACTATATTATGACTGTTTTCTGTCATAGAACAATACGAGTACATACCTATTGCAATAAAGGAAATATAGCATTTTTTTGGGAATAGTCTATAATATAAACTTGCCTTAGTTTATAACCTTAATATCTTAAACAGAAATGTTATTATCACACTTGACAAGAAATTTAATTACTACCTTACTCATCATCATCTTCCTCAAGTCTTTACGACTTCGTTTTAGCCTAATTCACGTCACTAGCACCAGCGTTTGTTTCCAGCACGTCGAATGTTTTCAAATATTGCTCATGCGCCCTAGGCCGTTGCGTGGTAGGTAATTACAGTGTATTTAATTAAGCAGCGGGTTAATTTGCGAAGCCGTACGGCGCGCCGTAGGGTTTCCTATGACCTCGCTCATTCGCACTTGCTGCACTTATTATGTAGTTATAACGTGCGCCCTTCAAGGCATGTAATGTTATCTTCAAATTACTATTTATTAATAAATAAGAAGAATATCTACATATGTTCACAATAGCGAATTATTAGCCAGACAAAATGCAAGATTTTTTTTGGACTAATAGGGATTTTTTTTATATGTCCTCCTACTACGTATATAAATGGCTCTAGAACCATTATCACGAAACACGGGTTTTTATCTGTATACGTTGTATAATTTAAAACCCTAGTTTTATATAGATCAGCTATAATTTAACAGTTGAACATTATTGTGATACCTACAAGGAATGGTGAGAAGAATAAAAACTGAAAATTATAGCCAGATACAAGTTTTTAGGTTCTACGAAAACTACATAGAGAGTTTTCGTAGTAGTGCGTAAACAGCAAAATACTTAATAAGTATGTGCTTCTAAGCTATTAGATTTTTGTTACCTGCTCTTAGCATTACATTAAAATAAAATCATAATTATGTTTGTACTGGTTGTTTATTATAACTCTCTATAACTATTATGAGTCATGCATAAGGCCATATCACAATTAATTAAAATACAACATTGTGGCTTTGATTGCAAATCGGCAACCCTGCTCATTCGCGTAGCCTATGCCTTGCACTTTGCACGAAATTTTATGCCAGTTTTTAACCTTTTGAATAATCAGTCACGCAGTCTCGATAGTTTCCCCAAAAAAAGAGAAAAACATTATAAAACTTTCTGCATTTCATTTGTAAATTACAGCTGTTTAATATTGCGGCTAGTTTTAATTTATTCTACCGTTTCAAGGATGAATTAGCATTTTTTTCTTTGTGAATTATTAATCTAGCATGTTCGTGGAATTTAATTACCTGCAATTTGCAATGAAACTGCTCGCAAATTGCAGCCTATATTCATTTTAGTACGTAGGAATTTCAGGCCAGAAAAAAAATGTTAAGCCACAATTCAGTAAACAAATGGAATCCCCAAAAAAATGAGAACCTTACTCGTAATACCTTATTTTCCCAAGAAAACATGTAGTCACTGCCCTATATTAAACAAGGGTATCCGTGTTAACTACGTATTTTGACTCGCCAAGCTGCCATCTTAGCAAAAACGAAGTAGGTATGTTGTCACTAGAGCCCATATAACGATACGCTCTTTCATAGCCAACATTACCGAGCACGCATAACTAGCGAGCTATTCAAGCATTCTGCACGAGCCAGATTTGTCGCGTGTCCATAAATATATATTGTAATTTAAATCTTAGATCGCTTAACGGTCGGTCATAAAAAATGTTATGCAAATTCCGGTGACACGAGCGCATCGGAAGGGTTAAGTTCTACATTCGTATGCAAAATATTTGAAATTTTATTCCGCATTTTTATCTTTAGTTCCGCAGCTAATATGGCATGAGTGCAACGAAATTGTGTTACTATTTTAGATAGCAACGTGAAAAAAACATCTTTTAAAAATAATACATTAAAAATTGACAAAAACAAAAAACGCCGTTATCACTCATTTACCTATTTAATAAACGAAAAAAAGTAGAGTACCTACCTAAGACATTGACATCATTGCATCCATTTAAAGACGCGGAATGGCGTCTTCAGGATATAATCTTTGATCATTGTTATAGAAGCGGCTATATTTTTTAATAAAATCATAAAACATAATATTACAACTGTCACGTATAGCAAAAAGGCCTTATACCGCACGTGCTAGGTCTACTACGCAATATGCAAATCGGCAAATCTGATATCTCACCATATTACATGACTCGCTAGATACATCTTAGGGTACGTACCACTATATTCGATTTAATTATGTAAATAAGGAAGACAATCTTGCCACACGCCTTTTATTAACTATTCAAATATATGCAAAGCACTTGTAGGTAAGATAGAGCAAAAGAAATAATAAATTGTATGTATGGTAATGTATGTGAGAATTATTTAAACAGACAAGCGGCAGACACTGCCGGGTAGCACGCGGCGTCAATTGCACTTATTAAAATTAATCACTATTAATCACTCTTATTCTATCGTTAAGGTTTACTGTATTATTATTTTAAGTGTATACAGCAATAATGTGTTAGTTCCATACATGAACATTTCATTAACGACAATTTTATTTACAAAGGTTTGAAATAAGCAGCCAAATATCAATGTCAACGGAAAATATTTTCTAGAAACACAAAAATGCACATATAATTTCAAACATTTCTGCTAGTGCGCGATGGTCCCACAGAACATAGATACCGTAAAACGGGGTGAGTAGGTTTCACGGGGAGAGGTGGGTTATGAATGGGGAGAGAAGGTTTGAGAGGGGGGTGAGAAGGGATTTTAAGGCTACTGCTACAAAAATAATGTATTCCAATTTAAAATGGAGCTATAGTAATTCGCATAATAAAAAAAAATCGATCCAACAATCTTCCAAAATCACCTTTGTATGAAAACCCCTCTCACCCCAAATACGAGGCACTACGGGGTGAGGTGGGTTTTCCTCTTTATCGTCAAAGTTATGAAATGGAACTACCCAAAATAAAATAAAAACTAAAATACAAACGTCCGGAACACTTATTATATACACCATTCAGTTTTCATATGTAAAAATAAAATGTTATCGAGGTTTGAATTTCAGTTTTCATCCTACTCACCCCATTTTACGGTACCTAAGTTTGGGGCTAAGACTAGGTTAAATATATGTACCTAAAGCGCCATTCTATGGAACTTGCTAACTATGTAAAAAAAAGTCACTAGTAAAGTGACATTAAGAGACAATTTTAATATGGCGGTTTGTTTACATAGTTAGCAAGTTCCATAGAATGACACTTTATATTAAATATTACATTTTTAGCATCTACTACATACTACGAATCAGTCGCAATAGTCCAATCCAACCTTTAATAATGATGTAAGTAGTCAATCACAACAACTTAAGCGGTAGTTCTATAAATTGTCTGCCATTTTTATATGAATAGTTGTTTTATCTCGTCATTGTACAGTTAACATTGTTTAAGTAAGAACAAAAGCCTTTCAGAAGTATGCGCTGCACGGAAGCCCTGACGTGTGTCGCAATGTTTTCCACACAGGCACAAGCATGCGGCACAATTAGGTTTTCAGTCCACTGAGATGGGTATAGTTTTGTTACAACCAACCCCATTCTACCACCGACCATTGTCTATATCAAACTAAACTTCACGGTGCAAAAGTTAACGAACAGTTTATGCAAAACGCGAACCGTAAAAATAATAATCCAAATTGCATATTTCTTTTGTAAAACGCTAAATTACGAGAACCGTAACGGATCGATTGACTGATTCAAAACAGTGCATTTAAATATTTTTTCAATCAATAACCGATATATGCAAATTCACAGAAGACATTGTTAGTCCCAATGCGACCGTTAACGCAACAATTTGAAATTTCATCAAAGGTACCCGAGAAATAATAATTGATTGAGCGCTATTGTTGCAAATGATACATAGACCCTTTAGCTTCGAGAGTTCGGTTCGAAATTAACCAATGATAGGACTAAATTTAATTTTACGATCGGTTACCTGCCCCTGTCACTACAAAAGTTCTGTAATCAAATTATGCAGCCGATGTCACTATTGTCGGCTACATGCATAAATTTAAGGCATTTCATTGTAGATGCGACGTAGGGTTAAGATGCTTACAATAATAGCTGGATGTATCGAGATGGTATTGAGCGTTAGAACGAAGTCGTGTGGGAAGAGGGGTACGCTTCTGAATGATACTTATCAGATAATTGTAACGAATTATTGCATCTGTGGCTTAACTTCTCTCCAGTCACTTTCTGAAGCATTCCATATCTGAATATAAACTTCGAGATATTTCTGAAAACAATAAGGAAACTATGGAGAATCACCTGCCATCACACGACCTCGTTATGTTTAAGAAACTCTACCGTCAAAGCGAACGCCAATCAAAAATCTTTGTAACAAATCCCACCCTTAGCGTAGACACTGCGAATATCGCGTTACAAAAAGTTCGTTACTAAAAGAAACCGTTACTATTGAAGGGTATGACAGTGGGGCGATCCAATTTTAGCGAAATTCTTGTAGTAATGATATGAGCACGGGCGATGCATATTTAGAGAAAAGTTTCGGAGACGCTACGAACATTGATATGTAGATGAGATGGCTGGGGTTATTGAAATTAGAGATAGGTATAGAGTAATATAGAATTCAAGAATATCGGAGCATTACTCGGAGCGGCAGACAGGTGGGAGCGTATGTAACGTTACTACCTACCATATCATTTCTTTTATTACATTTCAAGTGAGAACATAACTGTTTTGTAAAGGATTTGAGCATTAGGCTGTAAGAGGCTGGGATATCTTGGGCCACTTGGGCCGTATTTCATTCAGTTATGACGTGATTTTTATGTTATTCTAACGGTTATAAGAATATTTTGTTTGCATTTTTTATCCTTATATTATGTTATACATTTTCCCTTCGTATGTTAATTACTGGACATGATTTTGGACGCTGTTGGATATTTTGAGTCGATCTTATGCCTAGTTGAAGTTAGATCATCTGTTTTGTCATTTTATTTACCTATTTAATTTCATGAAATGTTAAACCATATAACAAATCAAATTATCTTATTATGGAGGGCTTGGTCACTATTTCTTGCGTAGGTATATGACATCTATTTCAGTTTTCACAAAGTTAAACCATTAACGATGCTACCCATTCACTCAACAGATCACCATAAGAAAGAATCTAAGCACGAGTCAAACTAGCATACAAAGAGTCCACGCGCTTATTTGCATACCCAAAACCGGTTTGCACTATCTAACATTTTTACACCCTAGGCCCTTAGCACGAGGTACGGATAATTCATAAGATATTCTATACTACAGTATAATAGGAACATACATTTACATAAAGTCCGGCGCGAGCCAATATTTTGCATAAGAAGATAACACTTCGGAGAAGTGTGGTCCGTATTAAAGTGATGCTGGTAAACGTTTGTCAGGGGCCTCATTGATTTCATTGTCGGTAAGTGTATGGCAGTGAGGTGATATATTAAACCTATGCTAATATAAAAGTGTGGCGTATATTAAATGCAATGCATGTGTCGGACCACCGGTACAGTAGCTGAATTTATGTCGGTATATTAATATTTTTTGAGTATAAAATTTTGTCACGTGGAGTTGCAATTATTTATTTTGTTGTTACAGGTACTTTTTTATTGTAATAAATGACTTGTCTGTTATGTTCAACTACTCTTTAAAACATTGCGATTGGATAAAGCAATCATATAATACCATAACGTTTCATTCCCGTCATTTCCCGTAGTTCAACAGAAAAGGTAAAACTAAATTTCAATTCTACTGCACCAAATTTGCCATAAACGTAGGAGTGCAAGGAAATTTTATTTAAAAACCGTAGCAATTTGTCAGTGTTCCGTATCGGGCAAGGCTCAGTCAATAATAAATTTTTAGCCGCTTTTTTCTCGTTTTCGGGTAATATTAAACACGCGATCTCGGAAGACGGTATACCGGTATACTTTTCTGACATAGTAGAACAACGTTGCAAAAAACCGCTCCCGACCCGTGGTCCAACCGCTATGTCCAACTGGTTGCACCACGAGTAAGTAAAACTATCCGTAGTTCGACTGTCAGAATATTTTTTTTTCTGTGATATATTTTTATGACCCGTGGTACAACTGAGGGGCAATTGTCCAACTAGTATAATGAACCACCGCTATGTCCAACTGGTGGTACCACGGGTAAGTAAAACTATCCGTAGTTCAACTGTCAGAATTATTTTTTTTCTGCGATATTATTGTCTATTCGTCATGTCCGTTTATCAGAATACATGTGCTGACAGGCAAGCCAATATTATACTGTATGTAGAAATAAAACTCTGTTTATACTATAGCTAGCTTTGAGTTTATACTGACACTAACACATGTAATGTATTTTTCGTTTACTCTGTTCACCCAAGGTGCATAAGGTTAACTAAAAGTTCATTTAATGTACTTGTGACCCACTGCAGGTGAACTAAGTTTACTTAAAGTTTATTTGATTATGACCAAATGCAGATGAATTAACCTGACTTAAATTTCATTTTAAATATATTAACGGTTAATTTACCATGCACCAAGTATAATTTCTTCGATTTAGTTTCCCTATCAGGGTAAGGTATTAAATTAGTTCCTAAAAGTTGGTAAGTTTACCTAAAATAAACATATTCATGATAGAATAGGACTAGGAGGATAGAATTTCGCAGTTGGAAAGTAGTTTGTTATGTTCTACTCATTGAACTATTATTACTAAATTATAGAACCGGTACAGACAACCAGTATTATAATTACAATGAAACGGCCACAGCATCATGGATATATCCAAAATGAAGGATTTTCTAAGAGAGCACTCATCGCCTAGTGTGAGGTAACACAGAATGAGGCAGTAATGGTAAAGAATCACCAGTTCATTGAACTTGTAAACCTTGCTGAATTTTGAATTTGAAATGCTCGTAAGATCGCTTCTAGGTCCAGTAAAATACATAAAAGCTTTGCCCCTTAGCGGAAAGTATCATGTGTAAGAAAACGTAATACTGGACAGAAAACGATTCCAGTATTATGGTTTCTGTCGTACTTCAAGTTTTTTTTAATAATAAGGTTTAGCTAGTGACATCTTGTATGCGATAGAAGAACTCAAACTGTATTGTTTGAGGTGGCGAGTAGCAGAACTAACGATATTATGACAATAATGCTAGCTCCACATAATGACTTTACACGTCCGAAAAAAGTATGCGTAAGGAAGCAGCTAGGACGTTACATTGTTGAACACGATTAAATTACGTAGGTCGTTTTTGGGTCATGTTGCCAGCAAAGCTAACTCATGATTCTAGTATATAGTCGTCCCTTTCAAATCAATCTAAGAAAACGGGACGATACTACGATGTTGCCACTTTTTAATTTCTACAATTTCTTGTCGGTCTATACCTAACTGAATCAGAAGGTCTACCGCGAACCACGTTCGACGCGTTCCCTCTTTGTCGCGCTTGTAAATGCGGCCGTAAGTGTGACAGGGAGGCAACACGTCGAACGTGGTTCGGGTGGACCTTTTTTGTTGAATATCTCGTTTCCGGGAGAAGTACACTGGATTCTATTAAGGTAGGTACCTATACTAAGGTACACCGAAGGTACAATATGTTTATATTGCTAATAATTCGCTGAGGTCCACCCGGCATCCAGACTTCCTGACGCACACCGTGGTTCGCGGTAGGCCCTCGGCATGAGGGGTGGGCGTACTGGGCGTGGGTGTTTTTAAATCAGACAAATTAATGAAACGTCCAACTTAAATTATATTTGTTTATGGTAAAATTTTGCCATTGTTTAATCGCTGTTAAACACTTATTTTACAGGAATATGGGTGTTTCCTACAATTCCTTACTAAACAGATGCTAAAAAGTCACTAAAACCTCCAGTTATAAACCGTGTCCAGACGAGCTGGGCAAATCAACCTGAACTGCACTAATGCTGCACTCTGACGGCAGAACATTGCAGTAATATTCCCCTATTCTTATAGTCTGTCAAGCCATTTCCGTCAGTAGAAAAACGCAGCAAATTAAAAAAAAATTTAGGCGCGAAGGGTAATTGTCTCATTGAACATTTTAATTTCGCGCCTTTTCCCATTGACAAAGTTGTTTGACAGGCTATAACTTCATACATACTGTACCGTGTGGGATGTGCCTTGAGGGATTATTACACATCTATCCTTTTTCAGGACAGTGTCTTCTTTAGGGCCGGTACAGACGGACTGCAACCCGACTGCAATTTGTATGGCAACTGCACGCCCAAGTATACTTGGTCAACCAGATCTTGACAGTAGAAAAAGGCGGCAAATTTGAAAAATGTAGGTGCGAAGGGATATCGTCCCATAGAAAATTTGAATTTCGCGCCTTTTTTTACTGACAAGATTTGGTTGACCAGCTATAGCAGTCGGGTTGCAGTTCGTCTGTACCGGCCCTAAGAGGGACACAAAGGCACAGTTTGTTTTCCTGTCTTTCTCAACAGCAGTATTTGGCAAAAGGATAGATGTAACAACCTCTTTAGAGTTGCCTAACAGAAATTATACACAGCGCACCAGAATTCATAACTCTTTGGTCTTAACGACACTCAAACCATGCTCAAACCCGACATTTTGCTGTCAGCCGACAGCAATAGCATAGCATTGTTCACATATAGTCCGATAAGTAATTGTAGAAAATTATTGAGGGCAACAATTTAGTATGGACCTTTTTAGTTCCATTTTATTTAATTTCTACTATTTTAAAGTGGTAACATACTATCGCACCTTGGTGGTGCGTCGCACTTATGAGAGCGAGAAAAAAATATGTGTGCGGCACAGGTCGCGGTGCGGTGCGATAGTATGTTACGACTTTTATGTCGCACTAGCTTAGTGACGATGACAGCTGATAGCCGACATCACATTAATTATAGCCTGTCAAACAACTTTGTCAGTAGAAAAGGGAGCGAAATTTTAATCTTCTAAGTATAAGAAGATTACCCTTCGCGCCTACATTTTTTAAATTTGAAAAGAGGAGGAAAGCTTGCTTTTTTCTACTGGCGGAAATAGCTTGACAGACTTTAAATTGCATAATGAGCTGTACTGTTGTTTCCGGAAGTCGTTTTTAGTGTACCGCACAAACTTTGTTCGCGGTACACTTATGGGATCACATCAGTCTTGCAAATCAGTTAAATGTGTTTTTTCCAAGTTGCGATTTGTTCCATTCGCAATTTTTAACACTTTATTTTCTCTCAATAGCTTCCTTTTCCAAAAGCATTTCTCACCATACGCATAATATCCCATTATATTTATTATTCAATAGCTTATTTACTTGATTTGCCACTATGTTTCATTTCCTTACAATCACGGAAGACAGGTGGAGATAGGCTCCTGTAACATAAATATAATGGGAAACTTATGCGATAGGTTAGACATGCTTTCGGGAAAGAAGGCTATTGAGAAAAAATAAAGTGGTAAATTGCGAATGGCAGAATTCGGGTTTGTTCCTGTATCGTCGTATTCCTGTTTCGTCGTATTCCTGTTTCGTCGGATTCCTGATTCGTCGAAATGTGCTAAAAATGCTATAAAAAGTACGATCACTGGTGATTACATTAAATCTTCATATTTAGGTAGTAAATACTGGTTTACTGCACGACATATTTAATTATATGTATATAATTCCGACGAAATAAGAATACGACGAATCAGAAATCCGACGATACAGGAATACGACGAAACAGGAATACGACGAACCAGGAACAAACCAGAATTCGCAACTTAGAAAAACGGTTTCCAGAAATCATAGTATACACTCCGCATATTTGTATTCAGATGACAGCTGTCACCGTACCCAAGCTATGTGAAAAATACTATTACACGTTCAATCCGTGCCCCGTATATGAGTTATGGCAAACCTCAATTACAAAGCCGTTACCAATTCAGTTAAGGCTTCTAACTTAGACCTATCTCGCGGTAATCGTGTCGCGGTAAAGCGGTGTCGTGGCGCTCCTGTGTAGAGCCTTAAGCCTGCTGTATTATTTTGAACGACCGTGTCATCGTTTGGTTTTTAACACTGCACTCCGTTTTACCATATTCCTTATAAGATTTTGTAACACTACCTACTATGGGAACTAAATAATAAATAGTTTACAAACCCTTAGGCCCTTGATTCTACTTTAGGACGTTTGTTATCCATTTGTTTATCTTATATAGGGTCGGAACTTGCACCAGACCGTCTGTCACCGTTAAAGCGTTCGCTAAATTTTATTGTATGGAAAATTTCATAGTTCACTAGTGAGTGACTTAATCAGTTCGCTAATAGCGGTTGGTGCAACTGGCACTTATTTATTAGTATTGCTTCAGACCTCTGCACTCTGTTACCAGTTATATCATTCATTCATTTTCTTCTTACGTAATTAGTTTACCTCTTCTCTTTCAGCCTTTCACAATCATATCGTATAATTATTAATACTTTGCATTTTCTCGCCAACCGCATCACATCTATAAGTCATCGATATATCACAGGCCATATATGTATATTACATAATTATAGCTATAGGTATTATATTATAAGTGCAATTTTCAGGGACTCTGGTACACGTACCTATCATCATCATTGGCCTGTGTCAGGTAGGCCGACAACGTTTTCATGGCTGTGTAAGCCAATACGGGAGCGGCAAACATGACCACCGGCCTGGCAGGTGTAGTGTGCCCGTGGCGAACAGGTGTCGGGCTGATGACGATTGGCTCACTTACTTGCGATTGTCTTAAACCATGCGTCGTCGTGAATTTCCGTATAGACGTATCCGTTGAATACCATTTTGCGCCTCTTGACTCTGTCCTCGGCAAGCTCCTCCCATTTTTGAACTGGTATGTTGAAGGCGTGCATGTCTCGCCAGGCGCAGTCCTTATGTCGTAGCATTGGCCGAACGACGCTTCTCTTGCCATCAGCTATGGCGCTAAGCAAAACATGCCGCGGCAAACGAGAAGGTTGCATTGTGGTTGCATTCGATGCACATGGTCCAGCATAAGCGTTTTTGCTTTAGCAGCGCAAAGAGGCTGATGGGCAGCTGAGAAATCTCAAGCACCCTCTCGTTCGTGACCCTATCCTTCCAGTATATGCCCAAAATGTTCCGGGTAAATATGTGCTACGCGACGTATAGATATTCATATTTTATTCTTCGACACATGCCTGTAATATCTCTACCTAGGTACTTTATATTGAAACCATCCAATAAAGGTAGGTACATCTTGTTATCTAATCTATTAATACAGAATACAGATCTTTATTGGTAATAGCAGATTTTACAGGTCACATTTTATACACTATTTACACAAAATATATGTTGGTAGGTACTTACATATGTTCTTTAAATTACTCATTTACGTTTCATATTGTAAACATTAGGTAATATTTTAATTATGATGCAGTAGTCAACGACCTCATCGAGTATTTATAAATTCGTCAATGCTATAATAACATGCTTTTTCTATAAGCAGCAGTTTAAGTTAAGCTTTAAACATTAGGTCACTATTTATTATAGTTAACTATCTTAGACAGACAGACAGACGGACGGACGGACAGACAGACGGACAGACAGACAGACAGACGGACGGACAGACAGACAGACGGACGGACAGAAAGACAGACAGATGGATGGACTACCAGACAGACAGACGTACACTCAGACGGACGGACGGACGGACAGACAGACGGACGGACGGACAGACAGACAGACGGACGGATAGACAGACAGACGGACGGACAGAAAGACAGACGGAGAGACAGACAGGCATACACTCTGACGGAAGGACGGACGGACGGACAGACAGACAGACAAACAGACAGACAGAAAGACAGACGGAGAGACAGACAGGCATACACTCAGACGGAAGGAAGGACGGACGGACGGACAGACAGACAGACAGACATACACTCAGACGGAAGGACGGACGGACGGACGGACGGACGGACGGACAGACAGACAGACAGACAGACAGACAGAAAGACAGACGGAGAGAGAGACAGACAGAGACACAAACTGACATGAAGACATATAGACAGGCAGACGGACGGACAGACAGACAGACAGGCATACACTCAGACGGGAGGACGGACGGACGGACAGACAGTCAGACAGACAGACATACACTCAGACGGAAGGACGGATGGACGGACGGACGGACGGGCGGACGGACAGACAGACAGACAGACAGACAGAAAGACAGACGGAGAGAGAGACAGACAGAGACACAAACTGACATGAAGACATATAGACAGGCAGACGGACGGACAGACAGACAGGCATACACTCAGACGGAAGGACGGACGGACGGACAGACAGACATACACTCAGACGGAAGGACGGACGGACGGACGGACGGACGGACAGACATACAGACAGACAGAAAGACAGACGGAGAGAGAGACATACAGAGACACAAACTGACATGAAGACATATAGACAGGCAGAGGGACGGACAGACAGACAGGCATACACTCAGACGGAAGGACGGACGGACGGACAGACAGACAGAAAGACAGACGGAGAGACAGACAGAGACACAAACTGCCATGAAGATATATAGACAGGCAGACGTACGGACGGACAGACAGACAGACAGACGGAGAGAGAGACAGACAAACAGAGACACAAACTTACAGGTAGACATATACACAGGCGGACGGACGGACAAACAGACAGAAAGACAAAAAGAGACGCAAACTAACAGGCAGACGGACGGACGGACGGACAGACAGACAAAAAGAGACACAAACTAACAGGCAGACGGA
Organism: Cydia amplana; assembly: GCF_948474715.1. Taxonomy (NCBI): domain Eukaryota; kingdom Metazoa; phylum Arthropoda; class Insecta; order Lepidoptera; family Tortricidae; genus Cydia; species Cydia amplana. Next base: position 11,291,585 of record NC_086079.1, on the reverse strand, counting down.
CGGCCGGTCAGACAGACGGACTCACGGACTGAGATACAGATGGACGGACGTACTGACTGACAGACAGACGGTCGGATGGACTGAAAGACAGACATACGTAGAGACACAAATTTTTACACTAGTCAAACGAACAAATGGCTGACAAGTGTAAAAATTGTTAAATCTGCTCAATGTTCGTATAGAACAATGTATGACTTATTCAACTGAATGACAGACAGACGAAGAGAGGCAGACAGACAGACAGACAGACATACAGACAGACGGACGGAAGGGCAGACAGGGGTAATAATTGTTAAATATATGCTACTTCAATGTTAATGCCAAATTTCATATTATTTTAGCATGTCGTTATAAAATACGTTTGTATGGCGGCGGCTATGTACGGCGACTCCTTACCATTTTTTTTACTTTCCAAATTCATACATTGTCATAGTAAGTAGGATAAAACCTCCAAAAGTACCCTAGAGATGATCTTAATACTACATACAAGTTTACGGTTGACCTAAATCAGGACGATGCAAGAAACAAGGGCATTTCTCAATTGGTAAATAAAAAGGAATGCTTCTCTTACTCCTAACCAAACAAAAACTATGGGCAATCCTCATTAGGTTTATTTTAATAATTTCAATTTATGGATCCCATGAATTTTTGTTCAGATTCAGCACACAACAAAAAATTCTGTGCATTAGAATACACAATATCCACCAGAGATATAACACGCATTCCGGATGATACTGGCATTCTAATGCACAACATAGTTTAATTTATTAGTCAATATCGAGAATACATAATAATCAGAAAACTTATACTGATAAATATGAGGATAAATTTCGTCTTGTTTGCTTCAGATTTAGTCGTACATATTGTCGTAGGCTTGTCGTACATATTGAAAGTCGTACATACTTGCATCTCTGAAAAAGTAATTGTGCGTTTTAGTTTTGATTACGCTTACCTACTTACTTTATTTCCATACATTAAATAAACAAGCATTTCGAAATACGTGCTCTGTTATATTTTAATTTCAAATTATTTATTTGCAACCAAGCACACAAACACATGAAAACGTAGGTACTTACATAGAATAAAGTAACATACATAATACCTACAACTTTGGGAACAAATCAAATTATTTTATGAAATAGTTTTATTTGTGTGTGTGTTTTTTAAGTATTTACAGTGATATGAATTACTAGCGACCCGCCCCGGCTTTGCACGGGTTAATAAATTATACATAAACCTTCCTCTTGAACCACTCTATTAAAAAAAACCGCATCAAAATCCGTTGCGTAGTTTAGAAAAAAGATCTAAGCATACATACAAACAGACAGACAGACAGACAGCGGGAAGCGACTTTGTTTTATACTATGTAGTGATAAACTGAAAAACACATAGTTTGTGGCATGCGCAAAAGGCAACAATTCAGACGACGCTGAAGTCTTTTAGACTCCGACTGGCAAAATTAAAAGCAGTTAAAAGCGAGGAAAGAGCTTGTAAATGGTCTTCCCTTATACTTTATATGGTCTTTTTGACACTGACCTTACCGAAATCGCGAATAACGTCAAGTTACTTTATACCTACTTACCTAAAAGCGTAAAACACAATAAGTCAAAATTTATTTAAATATCAGTTAGGTACATACCAAAAGGCAAAACAGCTGCTTGTACCGACAACCCCCACATTTTTGGCCCACATATACCGATATGTGGGCCAAAAATCTGGTCATGGGGAAAGACTTTCAGAAAGTCTCCACGTTGGTTTGTTAAATATAAATAAATATTTGGGGACAATCTTACACAGATCGACCTAGACCCAAACTACGCAAAGCTTGTACAGTCAGTGTACGATTTTATTTATAGAGCCATAAAAGCGTGTCACATATTAATGCGGCCTTCGAAGGGTAATATTATTATTGCAGGTGACTACTATGGGTAATAGGCGACGATATATATACTTAAATAGATACATACATACCTATCTTATACCTTTAAACGAGCAATTCTTGTTTATTTATTTATTTATATATATATTTCGGGGATCTCGGAAACGGCTCTAACGATTTCGATGAAATTAGCTACATGGGGGTTTTCGGGGGAAAACAATCGATCTAGGTAGGTTTTATCTCTGGGAAAACGCTTATTTTTGAGTTTTTGTATGTTTTCCGAGCATAGCTCGGTCTCCCAGATATTATACATATAAAACACCCGTGACTCAGGAACAAATAATATCCGTGCTCATCACACAAATAAATGCTCTTACCGGGATTCGAATCCGGGAACATCGGCTTCGCTGGAAGGGTCACTATCCACTAGGCCAGACAGGTCGCCTATGTACATACTATCCCATGTACCTCTGTAAGTATAACATATATTATATATGTTTTTCTTGATTTAATAACAAAACCCTTGGCCATACTCTTGGGTGGCTATCATCCTGATTTATAATAAAACAAGTTACTTTTTTGCATTTTCAGGCCCAATTTTTAGCTGATCAACTTTTTTTGTATGAAATATTAACGTTAACTCTATGAGTACATATTGGTTAATCAAACGGAATCTTTATTTCTGAGAAATGGTAAATAAAATTACATATTGTACAGATGTAGTGCATAATTGTAATCCTTCGAAACGTTTGTATTAAATAGTCGTGCTACTTCAATCAACTTCAGTACTTTTTGTACCGAGACTGACTAAAATAGTAAGACACGGTAATAAGTATGTTTTCAAAGGTGCTTAAAGCCTAAAGAGATTACCCTGGGATTATAGAACGAGCGATAGGGCCGATAACTATAACAGCGAGTTGACGGTGTGTTCCTATTTTCCCATTCTCATGGCATTAGGTAAATGGGAATAGATACATTCATATGAATTATTCTCATTTGTCTCTCATCAGTCACGCGGGGCAACACACTGAACACAGCAAAATTACCAGAATAGTATTATTTAATAAACATACCTTATGACAACAATCCATCTTTCAGGAGCAGTTTCGCAGAATAGTTCATTGCGGTGTCGTTTCCATATAATTACGCAAATTTTCACTGCAAGTAGAATAAAATATGTAGGTTTTATTTTTTTATCACATCTATCATTTTCTTGAACTAATGGGGGACTTAATACCAAAAGGCATAAATAAAAAAAACTAAACACTAATATTTAGGCGACAAAACGGGCTCCGTTGAATCGTCGTAGGTATCAGTTCTATTTAGCTTTTAAAATACCGTTTAGTACTTTTTTCTTTAACATCGTCTTTGTTACATTTGATTCAAACGAGTAGGTAGTGGAAATATAGTGCATAAATAACTTCTCAAATCTCACAAATAAAGTACCCAACCAGGATTCGAACCAGAGGCTGCCAACTTCTTAGCCAGGGACTCTATCGATTAGCCCACAATCCATTGTCTTCGTTTTAGTCTCAACTCTAGTGGCCAATTAAGTGGATAGAAAACAGCTCCAAGTCTCAACAATAGGATTTTTTTTATACCAGGATGCGAACCCGGGGCCGGCCACCTATTTACTTCTAAAGTAGCATAACTTAGGGTCGCTATTAACTAGGGTGAAAGCAGTCTTGGTCTCAATTTTAAGTAGTTTGTACGAGTATGTACATATAAGCATCGTTTATATTCACAAATATCCTCATCTTCGTCATTATTTTGTAAATTAGTAGGTAATTCATATTATCGTAATATAGGTACTAACACACCCACGTAATATAGGTACTAATACATACACCCTTAACTATATAATTAAATACATACCTACGTGCACTGCGATTACTTTTATGTAATGCTGCAAAAGTTAGGTACCTATTAAAGTGAAAGGATGATTCTTGTATTGAAATCTGCAAACTAATACTACTATTACTGTAGGTATACTATGCATTTGAAGTACTGATTGGGTTTGGTACGCATGGAAAAAGGCCCAAAGGCTTTTTTGTCTAGAAACACCCAAATACATGAATGCTCTCACCGGGGTTCGAACCCAGGGCCTCTAGCTTCATAGGGTCACTACCGCCTAGGCTAGGAGTCTGTTGTTAATAATATAACTATGTATTACTGGTCGCTTTGTTTGTGTAGAATAAGCACTAGGTATACAACCATTCCATTCCTTATTCTATGTTATTTCCCTGTCAAATGTTATCTTAATCAGTTCTAATAGTTTAAGCGTGAAGAGCTGGGTGACATACAGGAAAAGTTGCTATCGCATTTATAACATTGTGTAGTAGGGATTTCACTTTATATGACACTTAGTAGGCCCGATCGAATTTTAAGAGCACTTCAGTCACTACTTACACCACGCTTAAAATTACATAGACTACACACCTATTAAAAAAAACACAGGCCAGTTGTCCACAATAACTATAAAATACTTATCTCAAGGTATTTCAGCATGTTCTCTTGTATATATCCCTGGAAATAAATGTATATATATGTCCACTTGCATCTCCAGGGTGGTTGGAACCAGATTTGCTCGGTGACTATAAGGCGCTCTAGATTGTCAGAGCTTCTGCGAGCAATGTGACCAAAATACTGAAGAATACGGTGCAGACACTTTTCTTATTTCTATAAATCATTATTTTATTTTATTAATACTTTTTAAATACATTTTATGAATACAATATCACTGCTTTTGAAAGAAATAGGTATATTGAAATGACAGTTTATTGCAGTGACAATGTCACTGTTTTATGTTTTTTTGTTTTAGAACGTAGTGATTATATGCTCTTTGTATTTTACCAAAATCATAGACAATAGCAAAACAAACGTTTATTTTAATATAAACGCTGGTGTTAGGTGGTATAGTTTGTCAAAGGACTGTCTCATTTCAAACATAGACAGAGAGAATAATACTATCTATGTCTTACACTGGTACTAGCACCCAAAAGAAAAGAATGAGTATAGTTTTATTTGTAAGCACTTTTGTAAGTTACTGACAAATTGGTTTGACCAACTATTCTAGGGTAAAATAATTAATACATAATATATAGGTCATCAAATCAAATCATCATCTAGCCGTTTTCGGCCACAGCGAGTGCTTTCTACCGCTAAGGCAGCGGTCGGCAACCTTTTAGCAGCCAAGGGCCACATAGTAGTTAACGAAGTTGACGCGGGCCGCACATTGTTAATATTTATGACTTTATCAGACATTGTCGTTTGTCAATATAACATACAAAAAAACGACAGGGAGGCTTCGCGGGCCGCAAGTGACAGCTTCACGGGCCACGGGTTGCCGACCGCTGGCTAAGAGCATCGCTGGTGCACTCTCAGGTCTCACTTCAGCAATCTTATAATCAATCCATATGTCGGAAACCTTAACTAAATAACTAATTTCAGCCTAGGGGCTGTTCATAAATTACGTCATCTATTTTTGACGATTTCTGACCCCTCCCTAAAATCATTCAAAAATCATGCTTCGAATGACCCCGTTTCCTCCTACGTCATGCTACCATCATCCGATGTTCAGACCCCCCCCCCCACGGTTTCCCAATTTGAAATGACGTAATTTATGAATAGCCCCCTAGCACTATTTTCTCCTTTCCTTTCTCATTAATTGATTGAAAGCATATATGTATTAATGTCACTTATTTATTATATGTATACTAGAGACAGTACATCAGAACCTTCAATCGTGGATGACGAGGGCTTTCAATGAAATACGATATTCAACTCATTACTGGACGAGACTGATTACAAATCATAGCAGACGTTACACTTCTTATCCAAAGCAAACCAGTGGGTTCGGCCCAGGAACCGCCACCACGTTACCTTCTCCCGTTCGTTCTCGTTTGAAGATTGATTGTCAGCATAACTTCAATGAATTTATTTTCTCCGGCATATATATCACACAGCACAGGTTCTGGATACGCCAGACGCTTAGTAGCAGGGAATCTGGCGCGGGCTACACGCCCTTCAGTCGTTACACACCGGTACTCTGTTGGAACATCACACTTAGCGCTTTGCGACCTGCCTACGATTTGGCGTCCGGGTATGTACCACTGCGGTAATGACGTCTTCGGGCCGAGGTCCTCGGAGGTCCGACGATGCCTTCGAACACAACAGGCACGCCGGGCTCAACGATATTCTCAAATGGTCTCTTATTGTCAGCGTCAACATGCTAGTTCTACTTCAACTCCAATATAGCCCTACATTATCAGGGACGATAGGACGAGTGACGCAATTTTTCTTTATATTCGCTACATTTCTTGAACGTAGCTACAGCGTTTTAAGAATATTATTATAGTTAAAATATAAATCGCACAATGTTTATGAAGTCGTGGTTGGGTATTAATTTTTTTTCTTATACATTTAATATAAAAATTAATTAATTTGCAGGAAAATTATACAATTACCAAGATGATGAAATTTAATATATCACGACTGTATATTTTATAAGCAAATTGTTTATTAATGATTATTTAAAATGTCATTTTGGATTGTATTCTATATGACATAAGGTGACAGCTATTTTTTTTATCATGCATAGATAATCGTTGCCTATTTATTACCTTTAATTAAATGATGGAGTAAGACTTGAGTAAGACCGACGGCATTAACGTCTTTCCTAATTGTCAATATTTAAGTAGGTGCAGTTCGTACAGTTATGACATGTAGCGGCATCTATTGTTCAGTAGGAAACTCTAAGCATAAATTACTACATTTTTTTATAGAGATTCAAAAGAATTAGAAGCACAGAGACTCCTACGAAGATACGAAACTCTCCATCACCCGAGACGCATTGTACCGATTTTTAGGGTTCCGTACCACAAAAGGAAAAAACGTCTGCCTATCTGTCCGTCTGTAGCCTATTTGCTCCGAAACTACGCGACCAGTTAAAAACTACAGTTAAAATTTGGTACAGATATTGAAGTAGGTACCTAAGTCTGTAGCCCAAAGACGGACATGAAACGTAAATTTACTCTTAAAAATTAAAAAAATATGTTTTGCAAACTATAATTATCGTGTTACAATATGAAGTGGAAATATCTCATTGAGAGAATCTCTAATTTATAATTTAAAGATAAATAGTTTAAAAGTAATTTGAGATATGGGCTAAAAAACCTTCCGGCCTAGCACAGGACTACAGGAGGAGTGGCGCGACAGTATATCGCCCGAAAGATAGATAACCCGTCTTTTTGTAGCGGTATTAATTAGAGAGGGACGGGTAGTGCTCTGCTGAGGTCTAATACTTATCTCCAAAACTACTAAGCGTAAAATTTTGTAAAAAAAAAACAATCCTTTAACTATTATACATTATTCAGTTCAATAAGGTGTTTTACTACTAGGTACTAAATAGGTAGATCACAGTTGATGTACACAGACACAGACAGACACACAGACACACAGACACACTGACACACCGACACACCGACACACCGACACACCGACACACAGACATACAGACACACTGACACACCGACACACCGACACACCGACACACCGACACACAGACACACAGACACACACACACACGGAAGACACACGGTGCCTCCTAGCACAGGTTATTTTGTAAATAACTTACAACAAGGAGACTCCAGCCCTTGTGCATTGTAAGATTTGTAATGGTTTTGAATGAAATAAAGACTTGCATTTTTTGGATCTTTAGCATTTTTTGGAATTTGTAGGTATGCGAATTCAAAAAACAAACACATACAAAATACAAACCTAAAAATATAACTTTAATAAACAAAATATTCTCGCTACTCGCAACAGAATAAATCTTATTCTTTTTAACCTTATTATTCTAAAGTTGTTACCTAATAATTAACTATAGTGGGATTATTCGTATTTGCATTATTTGACACATTATGACTGACGTATATAGAGATGTAACTAACCCAAATCGATTGTCACAGCAAGCGATTACGATTGGATGACACCTAGACTGAGGTATCGAATTGTGACGTTTAATGAATTTTTATTTCCGATTTAAATAAAGCTACAATTATATGGTTAATAAATAATAATAAGAAGATATAATAAATTTAATAATGCTTTGTTATAAATCTCTAATAACTATTGTAATATGAATAATTTATAACAAAATTTACCTAGATTTAATAATTAATTTTGTATTAAGCAGAAACGTCTGCGAACGATGCTATTAAGCTTCGAAATAAATTAAAAGTGGAAAAATTCACTGTCTTGGGTGGGACTTGAACCCACGACCACTGGATCACTAGTACAGTGCTTTGCCATCTGAGCTACCAGATGAGCTGCTCAGATGGCAGAGCACTGTACTAGTGATCACTGTTGGTAAAAAATCAATTCGAATTGACGATTGATGACTGAGGATTGACTGATCAATTAGAATTGACGATTGACGATTGACGAAACTAATTCTAAATCTACTGATTGAAGATTGAAGATTACTAATCGTTAATTCGAATTGATCGGTCAATCCTCAATCCTCAATCATCAATTCGTATTGACGATTACTTTGTATGTATCTTACCTACCTAATGTCCTTTTTATTTAGGCCATTTTTCGAAACTGACCAAATGCGTTCAAAAGCGGTGTCTGAGTTTACCAAAGGTTCCGAAACATGTTTCCGACGGCAATATGAAGGATGTCCTTTTTGGAACATTTTCGGGACTTTCCTTGAAATTAACCGATAGCGTTCAAAATCGATATCTGAGGTGCCCAAAGGTTTCGAAACTTGTTTCCGAGGGAAATATTGAGATGACCTTTTTTGGGACATTTCTAGAAATTACCCGATTGCGTTTAAAATCGATATCTGAGGTAACCAGAGGATTCTAAACATCTTTTCAACTTCAATATTGAAAGGTGTCCTATTTTGGGACATTTTAGTGACATTCTTTGAAAGTGACTGCTTGCATTCAAAATCGATATCTGAGGTGCAAAACATGGTTTCAACGGCAATATTTAGATTCTACACTTTAGCCGCGTAGAGTTAGACCAAGAAAAGTCTGCAGCGATTTTGATAGCCCACGCAGTGCAAGTGTTATTTACACGTCATAAATTCATAGAAGATTGACGTTTAAAATTACACTTGCACTGCGTGGGCTATCAAAATCGCTGCAGACTTTTCTCGGTCTGACTCTACTTACTTTACTACCTGCATTACGCCACCCTACTGATAACAAGATGCGTTCTAAGAACGTCCGAGTGCGAAAGAGATAGCATGATTCTAATCATTTTATTGTTCTAGTGGTGTCCAGTTTGAGTCCAGTAGAGATAAGACTGCAAGCTTTGACACTGGTGTCAATTTCTAATCGTCATCGAAACAAGGTTGCAATCAATCAATTGACTAAGATAACCTTTTTGCCTTTATGTGAGTTGGTCCATGGGTAAACGTGCGTTTCCGTGGTGCAACAGTTGGACGACGGGTAAAAATTTTTTTTAGTGTTGGACTACCGATAAACTTAGTGTCCCGTAGTCCAACCGATTGGACCACGGGTAAACTTGCTTCCTCGTGGTACAATCGGTTGGACTATGGATAATTGTACTTACCCGTGGCACAACCAGTTGGACATAGCGGTTGGACCACGGGTCGGGAGCGCAAAAAACTATATTAATTGCCGTTGAAAGTTTCATGGAGCCGAGCAATATATTTGGTTTTACTAATTTGTGGCGGAGCGGAACGTTTATTTGAGTTTAATGCTAAATGAGGAATTGGTGGAATACCTCGTGTCGTGGCGGAGCTACCGGGTGAGCTGACTAATGGCGATAATTTGTTAATCTGTGCCGCGGAATGCGGTGTGCTCTTCAATTCATCAGTTTCATTCATACTTTCAACTCTGATGTTAGATTTAAATCTTAAATGTGGAGAATAGGTAAGATCAGGGAAAGCTCTCTCAGCAGCTTATCACACAATGGTTATTGAAATTATATTTCCTCATCTGTTATTTGTCAAAGATGATATAAATATGTATTAGAAAACTCAAAATCCCTAAATATAACCTTGATCACCGTCAAAATACCAGATTAGAGTAATAAATTCCTTATAACGGATATGGTAGATGTACTCGTAGAGTCAAATGTAGAAAAAAGGTTGCAGCACAGAAATTTGTGTGCAAAGGTGCTAAGCTAATGGTATTGCTGACTGTACATAATTAAAAATAATAATAACTTAGAACGCCCAATTTATACACATAGTTACATGTAAATATAAGGAAAATACTAACTGTAAAACATTACCAATCAAATTCAATTGAACGCTATTAAATATTTATTTATCACTTTCAAAATCATTACTTAAAAGTCAATTCCACTAGCCAAAAAGAGGAAATAACTCAAAAGTTGCATGAAATTATGATGTTAATAAAAAACACTTGCACAGTATGTGCTGTTAAAATCACTACCGAGTTAGCTTGGTCTGACTATACCTAGATTCTTGCACAAAATAGTCATTTATCATGATGCACATTGCTCTATGGATGTGTGTTAGCAAAAAATTGGCAACGTGTGTGCTATTTGAAGCGATTTGCCGGAGTTCGAACGACTTCCGATGGACGAATTCCTTGATTCTTTTTTCCGTATTTGGATAAGTATTTTAGTGTTTCCTTTGTTTTGTGGTAAATATTTTTAAATGTTCTTAGTTCATTTACATTTTGTCTCTGTTGCATGTTAAAGTGATCTGTGAAGTTTTATCTTTTTGAGTTGACATCATGACACGAATTCCTTTTAAGTTTCACTAACTTAATTCTTAGAAAGCAATAAGAATTGTGCAAAGTCTGTGCATTGTGCATAGACCAATGGACAAGAAAATTAATCAATTAACGTGAGGGTGATACTTATACGAATGGCCAGGGAGGAATATTCCAATACTTATGGCATATTCTAACAAGGCCGAGGCTACTTCGGCTAGAATTAATCAAATCAACTAACCCCAACCCACTACTTTCCGATATAATTAACGCATACTTGTATGCGTGTCTGGACAATACGTGAATGACTTTTGTATGTGTGCGGTAATGAACGATTATAGGAGACCGGTCTATGGTAATGACTACGTATGTGATGTACGTGAGTGGGTTAATTAGGACTTTAGCACTTTATGTTAAGGTTGATTATTAGAATGGGGTTTTTTGGTTATACTGCGTTATGCGGTTGGGTGTCGGTGAGTTGTTGTTTCTTGGTGTGGGTTGATGAGTCACATTTTTTTGTTTCGTGGGTAAGGCGCGAGGGTGCGTGGGGTGGCGGTACCCCTTGCTTGGCGCAACCCCATCTTATTAATCAGTGAAGTACCGGCCGTCTCTTCACATGTCTATTTGACTTGCCCACCTACACTAGTTCTTGCGTTCACTTGATTTTTGTGAAATTTTGCATGCCAGGTATGTCATCTACCATAAATAAGAATGCTGGTAATATTTTTGGTAATACACATTTGAAGTCTTATTACCAGAGCTCGGCGGGGGTGAACTATTTACCTTATAATTTGACATGTCTTACATCATATTATAAGGAAAATAGCTCAACCCCACCGAGCTCTGCTTATTACAAGTAAAAACTTACTTAATATGCGAAAGTTTCTAACAAGATCAAAAAATTTAACGGGAGACTAGCGATCTGATTAGAGGTTAAGAAATAAAAACTAGTTTGATAAACAATCAAGAATAATAAATTATTCGAAATTCTATTTCATTTAGGACGACCCTATATGATTATTAGAGCTTTAATTAGGCATTATAAGTTTCCGATATCAAACTTAAAATTAATGTATTTTACGCCATATTTATGTGTCGACCAGCCGATTGCGGCGGCAGTGACACTGGCGCGTTAAGGCGGAGCTGAGACGTCAAATTAAAATTCTATGTGACCAGTAAACGGTCCAAGTTTCGTGCTCAACTGAATAATTACACGAAATACGAACCGTCCCCCTTCCATTACTGTGTCGAGCGAGGTGTTGCCAGTTAGCCCCTATAATTAAAGACTGGCGACGAAAGTATCGAATGTATCGACTAAACAATCAATACCCGTCTGATCTATAGAAAAGAACACAAAAGCTTGAGTAGATAACAATCCCACCACCCCTCATTAATAACATACAACCCCCCTTTTTCACTAATTATGTGTGTTGCGAATGCATAGCATTATCATTCTACGCACACATGTGCACTTAATGGGTGGTGTTAACCCGCATTAAAAGTATTAAAGAAAAATAAATCAATAATCGGCGTCGAATTTATAGGGAGTCGGATATAGTTATTTTCTTTGTTTCGTGAGGCGATCGCGTGCTTTTCGGCTGTTGTGATAGCTGAAATGTTAATCGGTGATGGGACGTTCCGAGATTTTATTAAAGGGGACTCTAATTTTTCCCAATTTCGAACTTAACCCGTGAACACACTTGTGAAAACGATCGTGTAAATTCACTCGCTTATTCCGCACTCGGTCTTTCATTCTTTTGTTTTCTTTCATGCTAGTATGTCTGTGGTTTTAGTGTTGAGACAGTTTTAGTTTCATTGGATTTTAAAACGCGCGCATACGTTTACTAGTTCGTTTACCTTTGTTGGTGTAAATTTGAAAAGTTTCGTAATCATCGTCGATTTGTATCGCTATCGCGTGTTAACTGTTGTCTAAACATCGTTTTAGTGAGAAATAACCAATTAGAACACATGCTTAGAACAGGGAATATCTTCTTACAATTTTTTTTTGACACAAAAGGTACATGTTCACAAACAAAATGTATGATATCGCCAAACTGTACCAGTTTGTTGGCGAATGAAGCGCTCACTTAACTAATCGAATCATGCACCTAAACAAAACAATTAGTACAAAACAATAGCATTTAAACAATAGGTAATCCTTAGTATATCTAAAAACTAACATGCACACATATGCTTAACAAGTTAAATATCACAATTTCCAAAATTTTAATTTTCTAAAAGGTATGTTTTTAATCTCTTTTTAAGGACCGGCTTACTTAACTTAGGTATTTGCATTTGCGTTCGCTTATTAGAATCAACAATTTTTTCTTACTGTTTAGTCCTTCTTATTCTGTGAACGGATTATCTGGTTCAATGATTTAGTTGCCCAAGAACCTAAACTTATTAGTTTTAATTCAAAATTGGAATTCTCCAAATTCTCAGACTAGAATTGCGCATTTCGTAGCATCCCAATAGCCGCGGGAGTGTGGTTTCGTGCGTAGTACGCGCGGCGCGCGTGTGAGTGTCTTGGGCAAGGTCAGGGCTGCTCTATCAATGGTCAATCTCGTTCGTGAAAACGGCCAGTTACAAATCGATGCGTTCTAATTTTAAAAGACAAACGCTAGGGTGCATTGATGAAGAGTGAAGAAGACATAAGAAGTACATATCGCATTGATTTTTTTTATAACGCCGAATTAACTGTAATACTATTAAAAACCAATGTGAAACAATTAATTATTTTGGCATACGATGTACGTATTTGGGTAATTTCGTCTGCAAGTTAATTTTGAAACTTCGATAAAAATCAGAATTATCTGACGGTTTTCGACATTCGTATTTACCCGAATACATCATATGGAAAAAAATATTGTACTTTTTTTCGGCCAAAAAGGATAATACGCGAAGTAGAAATAGGTAATGAGGTGCCTGATTGTTGTCTTGTAAAAACAAATACCTAATATGTATAAACCTTTAGGTACATGATACGGGCAGCACTAGTGCATAATAAAATATATTTTGATTATCTTTCTGTTACCCTTCTCTAAATGTCTCCAATAAAGGTTACCTCTATTTATACCAATCGTATAAATTACTGTAAATTAATTGCAGCAATCTGAAACTTGATTAAATTGTCTCAAATTTATAGGACGTGTAGGCTTATCGAGAGATATAAATAACATTAGTAGCGTGAGAAATATTAATGTGAACATTGTGAATGGCCGAGTTTAAACCTGGAACATGCAAGCGTTTGAAATAAAGCTGTAATTATTGTTCGCCAGTTCTGTATATTATGTAGTTTATCTCGGGGAAGTTTGAAATACGATTGTTTAGGTGGCCGGTGCGTGAGATCGCTAAATATGAAATAATACTTATAGCCATTTTTAATGTTATTCTTTGTCAGGTTATTTCATGACTACTAAAACCTGGTCATAATTAGTTACCTATTACTTTCTGACTATAATGGGAACAGAAAATAGAAGCGTAAAAAATTAAAAAATATATAAGCCATATGCCAAGGTCAAGAATAATACCTATAGGTACTTAACGCCATCTGATGAAAAAATGCCTGCTTTTTCCTATTGAAATGTATGTTTAGTACAATATTTCTATTATTTCATGGAATTTAAAAATGTTATAATGAAGTAAAAATGTAAACTAGATATCTATGTGTGTGCATAAGAAAACAAAAGGGAATAAAAACACAACTAAAATAAACAACATAAATTCATTACTCCGTTAAAAACATTGAAAGCTGCCGCGACTAAATACGACACAAAGCAACCGACTTTTAATAGGAACTGTATAATTAATCAAATGGTTAATCAGTGCCGAATAAAAACACTGTAATGACCCGTTTCCTTAGAGCCGCGTGACGTCATCACAATTTGAATGCAAAGTCACTGTTTGCATTGATTTGGTGCTTAGTCGTGTAAGGTTTTAGTCCATTAAAAATATTAGTCGTGATTTAAAAGTTTTATTGATTTAAGTTCGTTGTTACTTTGATAATAAAAATGCCTGTGACAGAGAGCCAAACAGACATATTACTTAACTGTTTTTTCGCAAATAACTTTTTTTTTGCTGAGTGTCTATTAACTGTACTTTTTATTTGCTTAGTTTCTATTAACTGTACTTACTGAAATTCGTATAGGTATCTTCTAGTATCTTAATTGAAAACTGAAAAAAAAAATGTAAACGTGTGTAGGACCTATTTTACCATTATAAACGTAGGTACAAGGTAGGGTAGGGTAGGTTTTTTTATTTTTCTTTTCCCCTTATAAATCAAATTAGAAGAAATGAAAAGATGTACTCAATTCGTGTTAGATTAGAAAACAATGTACCTATTAGGTAAGTAAACTAAAAAGTGTAACTGCTCCGCCAAATAAGTTCATTGGCACACTGGTTATCACACATTCGATAGCGAAAATCGATATCGAGCGCCATCTCTCACGAAGGGGGTCTTCTCGTGGGGAATAAAAAGTGAAAAGCAATCAGTGTGGCATAATTAGTGTTGTAAGTATGGGGCGCGTTGCCATGGCGACGTCGATACCCTGCTTACCCGTCGCGTTAATTTCTAACTGAATTAATCGAATCAACTCGGTCGATATCGATTGTAACGTCACTATTGACACGTTTGGTTACTGTTTTGTTTTATTCGTTATTCTTTATGCTTTGTATATTGCCTATAGCTTTGCCGAAACGGAAGCTTAGAGCGACGTTAGAGGTCAAAAGTTGGCATCGGTCAGACTCGACTCGACGGAACCCTAAAAAGGGATTATTGTTAGATAATCATAAGTACTAAAAAGCAAATGTGTATTTATTTTACTTCTTTTTTAACTAACTCCATCGACATCCCGTTCCTAAGCTACCTGTGTTTATCCATTATGAGCCCAACAATGTCTAACCAAAATTAAGGAGTATTTTTAACCACCTTTTGTATTCAAAATTCGATAATTTATTGCCGAAATAATATAATTATGGTCGACTGACGGGACGGATTGGCTGCGAGCGGAAATTCCAAATTAAAGGAGAAATTAAAGCGGAAACATTTGGCCAGGAACGTCAATACAATGGCTTACCGAACGCCGGTGAATTGGAGCCATTTTATCCAGTATAAATGATGTCTATATTTACGCCCAATTTGTATGAATCTCTAGGTAACCTTATACTGGTCGGTTCGAAAATTCTACTCGCCGCGCTCGCGCAACCTATGCGAATACATGGATTGGGCCCGCTAGCAAGATGGCGTTGGTTCGATTATTGTCTGTTCGATTTTCGAATAATTATTTCGCCGCATCTAATTGCTGTTTAGTCTATGACTCAACTTTTTTTGTCGTTATCATACGGCCGGTAACTTTCACTATTTTTTAACCGATAGCGCGACGCATAGGATGATGTGTTTATTTCAGTAGTCTTATTGATATAATCGTTCCCTAATACTAATAAATTATTAATAGGTACATCGGTTACTTAGTTGTTTAGTTAAAATTAATTTGAGCTTAAGCCATTAACGTCCTAACCTAACCTAACGTCTCGTTCGAGTACCTATGTATATACTTTTGATTGTTTATTAATAATAATTATTTTTAATCGATTTCTACTTCAATTCTGGTTTAATTAAAAAAGCTACGTTAACTGACTATAAAAAATGTATATTATAACAACAGCTCAGTTTACAATTTTCAACTTCTTTTTTACGACTATTAATTATCAAGTTTTTCTTATTCAATCGTTGCTAAAATAAGAAAATGGAATAGAATTGTATATTAACACGTGATAGAAAGGCACTACCTATTATTAGTAGAATCCGTAATTTCTTAAGACACTTTTTCACCTAACCAACCGAGACGTTGATACAACGACAGACCGACGTCGCGTGCAAACAAACCAATAGTCTGAGTACTAACTTACTTTATAATTATTTCAAATTAACTATAAACAAGTCGGTGGTAGTTCGTTCAACTTTATTTGAGTTTGGAAGGTGATAATTTCTCAGTTATATCTATTTTTAGGTGCCTTAACGGTCAAAGTTTGTAATGTAGAATGTTTGTCGATTCCATGTCAGTCTGTTGCATTTTTATGATTATGGTTCTTAAACAAAATAGATATGAAATTCGCACATTTCTTTATTTTTGTAACTGAACAACAATAACATGAAATGCTCGATGTTTTGCATTTGCACATAATTTTTCACTCGTGTAGATTTGGAAATATATATTTTAAGGTAATAAAATGTTTAATAAGTATAATGACTTTTTATAAACTTTTCTTTTACAAGTCTCGGTGCCTGGTTGTCTACGTATCTGTAATCAAATTTTGCAAACAATGTTCCTCAGCTCTTTTCAGTTAATCTGAAATGTAATTTTGAATAGGTACCTACCTCCGAGAATACTAAGTATGCTACTTCAAAGATATAGGAATTATGTATGTACAATTCAATATAATTGGGTTTAGTTTAGACTCGTTAGAATCTAATCTCTGTTAGTGGTTGGTATGTCTCTTTCTATCAAATACCTATAACAATTCACACCTAAATCCTATTGCTAAACGATAGAACTCATTTTAAACAATTATCATTTCATAAATGGAATTATTAAATATATTAAAAACGGGTCACTCACGTATTTTAAGTCGAAAAACACTCGACATGCCGTTTTTAATATATTTAATATGTCTGTGTCTCACGGAAGTTTTGTTATTAAAATTGCTAAATGAAATTGTTCAATTTTCAAAAATGCAACGCTGCCAGCTCAGCAACCGCTCTTAGGATACAGGAAATCTACGCCAAAGCTCAAGTGCTGTTATTAAAACCGAAAGGCCATTAGCTTATTACATTGTTCCCCGCAAGAATGTCGGTAAAAATAAATTGTCTTAATTGTGCAGCTCACCACAAGCACCGCACTGCTTAGTCGTTAATGGAAATAGACATGTCAAAACTAGGCTCTAGAGCGTAATTGAAGTGATTTTACTTAGGCTGAGTTTACACCAAACTTGTCTATTTTTTCCGTGTTTGAAGTTTCTCAGATACGCCTTGAAAATTTGATGTATATCGTTCGTTGTTACAGTGACAATATGATCTAGCGGCTTTCAAATTGTCACTGTGACAAGGTACGAAATAGTATAGAAATCAAATTCTTTGATTGTAGACACGACGATCGAACATACGCGAACTTAAGAGTAGTACTAGGGCTTAATTTCTGGTCGTAACTTAAATGATATCGATCAAAATGGCTTCCAGCGCAGTATTGGCCTGCACCAGAATTGTTAGCAATTTAACATGTAGTTACAATATTTTTCACTAAAGTTTGTATTGAATGACTTCAATAGAACTTGCTAAATATGTAAACAAAAGTTACTAGTAAATTGACATTCAGTGTCAATTTTAGTATGGCGGTTTACCAACCAACCATACACATTACCAACCATACACCAAACCAACCATACACATTTACCAACTATACACATTTTAGTAGGTATTCCTTTGACTAATATGGTGACGCAGATTAACCACCCGATATTACTAGGTGAACGTAGATTCATCCGTGGGTTATTATTTAAGATAATCGACTATACGACCGAATATTGTTGTACAGTCCACAGCAGAAGTTGCTAAGCGTGCGAGGTGTTCAAAATTACCTTGAACCGCTCTTATTCTCTTATCAATAAAGTCGCGTCAAGATCATTTTGAACACCTCGCCCGCTTAGCAACTATTGCTGCTGACTGTAGCAATGAAAATGAATAAATAAAGGTAAATATGTAAATTATTCAAAGACTGTAATTTTGATTGCGCGCGTTTATAAAACAAGCGGTGTACAAGTTTTTTTGCTCTTTAAAACCACATAAAAGAGCTTACGAGCGCACAAAAGTTACAAAAACATTACAACCCCTCGAGCTCGCTCTATGGCTCGAGGTGGCAAATAGCAAGCGTGCGTAATACGCTGCAATCGTAGACATATATCTGAATAGACGACATATATTATGTATTCGATGTTTTGTATGAAAATCCACCGTTTAATTTTATATTTACTTAAGTGAGAGATACATACAATAATTTATATTGTTTTAACTGACTTTTTTGGAATTATCAATTTGATTTAAATTTTAGTCTAGATATACAAATGTGTGTTTGTTTTTATTTATACAAAAAATCGATTCGAATAAAAATATAATATAATTTTTATGTAACGTCGGAAAATATTAACATTCATTTACAATTCTATAAGTACAGATTCTACTTGGATCCTACAAGGACCCAAAAAAAAGTTCCATATAATAATCATTTAAAAAAAAGATAGTTATATGGAACTAAATGGATTAAATGATTCAATAATCATTAAAAAAAAAAAATTATATGGAACTTTTTACCTAGATTACCATTTCAATTTTTTTATAGCTACAGCTACAGGGAGTCAAACGAGCGCACGTATCGCCTGAGGGTAAGCTATTACCGTAATCTTACACCAGAGGGGTTGTAAGTGCATTGCCGGCCTTTCTAACTTTGTATGAATTTGACTATATTTACAATTAGTGTATATTTTTTTCTTTTTTTCGATAATCTACATAGTTATGTATCTGTAGCTGCAGTACTTCCAGCTCGCTCGCGTGTTCAGCCTTCAATGCAAAGTTCAATGTAGGTTGTATGCAAATGGCTATCGATTTTGAATCTCACCTGATTACTTAACTAATTATTCAGCACTTAGAGTTTTTCTAGATTAGTTCTACTAAGCTTACTATGTTAGCTAATCTACGTATAGTTACCTATTTTATATTTTATAGTTGGATAGGTCCGCGCGCGCCTTGGCTTGCAGTGAAGTACCTACTCTTGAGGGCCGATTTGTTAACATGGCACGTAGGTCTATTTAAACATTAGAGCAAATGATGTTTTAAGCTTTAGGCTCTTAATTACTATAACTTACCTGTAATGTAGCGCGGCTGATACATGTTATCATGGCCATCAGGGTTAGTTTCTCATAAGGCTCCGTTCACCGTTATATTAGTACACACATATAAACACTAAACACGTTTGTTTATTTTTAAAAATCTGTTACAAAAATTTTTACTCAAAAGAACGACTTGAAGAAGCGTAAGTTTCTTATAAGTCAAAATTACATTGTTGTTTAAAAAAGAGACAAGAAACTGAAGCTTCTGCAAGCGGTTCAGAATAAATCATACAAAAAGGAATTAAATAAATCACTCATGAGGTTAAAATGTGAACTCTCTCTAAACAAAAGGCATTGTGCATGCAAAAGTGCATTCCTCGTCGAATACTTTTCGTCGCCTGCGACTCCGTGGCGCGTTTCATTATTTTATTTATCGAAAAAACATTTATACATTTTCGTGATTTATCGTTGAGCTCAAAATATGAAATCTGAATCACGATTGCTATTGTCCTGCCGTAAATAAAATTAAATATCCAATAAAGTAGCCTTAACCGGCCCGGTTTCATAATAAAATTAACCAATTAGTTTTAGGAGTAACTATTAGTGTCGTAAAAGAGGGCAGTCAAGATTTAATCGGCCACAAGAATTATTCATAAGGCTTGGTGGTGCATAAATCATTTGGAAGATAATTAAAAAATGCCCTTTTGGATTCTGAGTTGCGAACCTGTGATTTTTATTTATGGTATCTTCAGTCATTGGTTCATAAACTTTCTAATTTGCTGTTCAGGCCGACAAACGTAAATTTCGTAATAAAAACAACGCCTTCGGTGGTAATCTGGTCGCACGTCGAGGTTCCTAACCACATCCGAGGCCCAGCGTTCCTAACGTCTGTCAAAGTAGCAATTAACTGTGATTGTGACCGTAAACGCTCGGTTCATATTGCGTTTGATTTTTAAAAAATAATGAAATAGTGTAGGTATTTTTATTTGGGGTCTTTATTTTTCCTCCTTTTTTTCGTATTTTCAAATAATGACGAATTGACGATGCTACTGCGAGATCAAAATTGCTATAAGCTATCATTTATTTATACCAAAATGCTTAAAAAATTGCCACTCCAACAAAAGAATAATGTAATTAAAATCCTTCAAGTCTGAGCATTTAGGGTTTGCCAAAGTAATATACCTACATAGAAACTCGAAAAACATTACCTACACACTTTTCTTCGTTCGTTCAATGCTACAACTAGAAAAATATACAAATAGCACCCAAGTACTACACACACTAGCTTGAGTTCCTACTATAGTTATTTGTACAACAAGTGATCAAAGTTTGATATTTCTTCGAGTGCTTATTTTGAGTCCCGTGCAAGCGAAAGATTCTATAATAGATTCACGAGCGTAGCGAGTGAATCTAATTTAGAATCTTGAGCGTAGTAAGGGACTCAAAAGCGCACGAGATGTAAATAACTTTGATCTCGTGTAGTACACAACATTTTTCACCTCAGCGCAGTGAGAACATACCTATTAGACAACTTGAAAAATGTAATCCTTCTTCATCACTTAATACCTGCACTCATGTTTTCTTAAGATATACAAACAATTAAGTTTAATTACCGCAATGGAACACAAAAACAAAACGTAATAATAAATTCCAGTAAAATAATATAGAAATAACAAACATTAACTGACACTTCAATCGCCAACTTTGACAACAAAAAAAATCTTTGTAAGATACGGTCCGAATTGCGGATACGTACTATTTGTCAACTATGGTAAAAATTCTTAAAAGTAAAATAATTAATTTTGCGTGATGATCTGTGTAGTTTTTGAGTTCGTTATTTTAATTGTACAATAAAATACCTAAAATATAGTATTTTATCAGTTTTTATGAAATCTTAAACTTTATTTTTATTTATTAATTATTAAAAATTCATACTCGTACGTGGTTTGGAACGATGCGGTCTGAAGTTTTTCGGGGGTCTATTATAAACCGTGAATATACTGTTGAATGTCGTTTTAACTTTTTTTTGTCTGTTTCTTTTTGCTAACAGTGTGAAAGGGACAGAGATAATAGAACCCAAGTATTTCGAACTTTTATTAGACCCCGCATGTTGAAATGACATTTGACTATAAAGGTCACTTGAATGTCGTTTTGTCTCACTCAGTGAGCAAAATCGCATTTTGCTCACTGTTTTTAAGAATCAAAGTACCCTTGTTCGAGCTGCTGAGGTGAAAAACTAATTGTCATTCTTTACTTTTGATTACAGTTTTTTTACAACTGTAATCGGTGGGTGATTAATGACGAAGCTATGACTTTTCGACGTCGTTCTTAAAATTTAATGTCTTTATAATCGTCGTTAGAGGCCGGAAAAATAACGCAATTTTACGTTAATTACACCAGTATGCCACCTACCTTAGTGCGCGTTGTACACATCTTTATAATATGTACATATTACACTTTAAAATATAATATACAGTCGCGAACACATGCGATTAACCCGTCCGAGTCAGGTAATTTATTTTAAAAGCTCGTAAAACTCTCACTTTTCAAACTATAAAAGTAACATTTTAGCGATGTTACCAACCGAACAGTTAAAAACCCTAACTCTTTTTACAAAGAATTACCTTTAAATCACTGGTTAACTCAACATTGTCGTGACACTAAGAACTTACGCCTTGATTTTAAAACGTTTGATAATACTAAATCGCTCGTATTTACATACTCAATTTACTTAACCGTCACGCGTCACAAGAAATACACTACTTTGCATCCATAGTTTCACGTTAAAACCTCATTATGAATAAAAAAAAGAGATGAGAAAAGTTACGTTAAGACACGAAAGTTAATTAGGAACGGAACGAAAAACAACCGTGACTGGTGGCGAAGTTAGTCGTTCTACGTGGCCAATGGTATAGGGCACACACACAGGCTCGGATGGAACCGTTTCTAAGTATTTGCATACCGCCCGCCCAGGCGCGCGCCGCCGCCCAGCCGCGCGACAGGGATGGAGCATCCCCGCGACAATTTTGAACAATCATCGCTAAAAATTGAAACTTTACTTTAAACAAAATCGAATCATTTCATCGGATGTCTTCAAATCTTTAAATCTGGTTTTAAATTTGTTTGTATACAGTTTTATTTTTTAAAATTGTTATGGAAATTAGAGCGCCGGGTGAAAGGGATGAAAGCAAATTTATCGCCGTCGACTCGGAAGGCTGATAAGCAAATTCGGAGGATCCCGAGAGAGAGCATGAATGAGCGACGTAATCCTTTAATGACGCGTCAAGTGGTTCCGTGTGAGCCTCTTTACATGCTTAGTAATTGGGATGACCCTTCAAACGCTGCATCATCACTACATAGTATAAAACAAAGTCGCTTCCCGCTGTCTCTCTGTCCCTATGCATGCTTAGATCTTTAATGCTACGCAATGGATATTGATGCGGTTTTCAATAGATAGAGTGATTCTAGAGGAAGGTTTATGTATAATTTGTAAACCCGTGCGAAGCCGGGGCGGGTCGCTAGTACAAACATAATTAGAAGCGCTCTTTTATAGGTTAATGAGTTAAAATAGTTGTTTACACACATTCGACAATGTGTACTTAATGTACTTAACGTATAGTCAGTATAAATATGTATAAAAATAAGCGAAGTCTTTTGCCATTTGGCATACTTTTTTAAATCCCAAGTTTGGATTTTATTTAGAGTTTCCACGCTCCTCCTCGCTTTGCTCGTCGTCACAATTACGAATGAGTTGAACTATAAATTTAGTTTAGTGCAAAGCAGTAGTTAAATGTTTTTTCTGTTAGAATACATACAAGTTTTTACCGTCAAATATCGGAAACGATTTGACAAAGATAAAATTTTGATATTTTATTTTGTAATATGCTAAAAATGTGTACATAATTAAACAATATAATTATGTACCGTAAAACGGGGTGAGTAGGTTTCGCGGGGAGAGGTGGGTTATGAATGGGGTGAGAAGGTTTGAGAGGGCGGTGAGAAGGGATTTTAAGGCTACTGCTACAAAAATAATGTATTCCAATTTAAAATGGAGCTATAGTAATACGCATAATAAAAAAAAATCGATCCAACAATCTTCCAAAATCACCTTTGTATGAAAACCCCTCTCACCCCAAATACGAGGCACTACGGGGTGAGGTGGGTTTTCCTCTTTATCATCAAAGTTATGAAATGGAACTACCCAAAATAAAATAAAAACTAAAATACAAATGTCCGGAACACTTATTATATACACCATTCAGTTCTCATATGTAAAAATAAAATGTTATCGAGGTTTGAATTTCAGTTTTGAGCCTACTCACCCCATTTTACGGTATATCTACTATCGTTTTATGTTGTATGAATATTTGTCTATTGCACGCTATTAGGCTATGCAATTGTCTAAAGATGTATTGTGTTAACTAACTTTCAAATATACTTAGTTAAATGTTTTAATTCTGTATTAATTAATTTTCTTAATAGGTAGTGCACCTAATGAAAACGTTTCAGCGTTCAGACGTTTGTGTTTTGTCCTTAATGAAAACACACAACAGACAAGAACATTGTAATTACGGAGACTACAAGATTTATTACACAAGGATAGGAAACTAAGCACACGTGACTGTGGTCTCGCATACAATCCAAACTCGCAAACTAAAATCTACCTTATTAACACTGTAATTAACACCAATTTTCGGTCCATGACACGCACACTTACGCTGTTATAGAGTGTCGAATGCATATGCATTTTAAGTCCGATGTGTGTGAGTACCACGAAAGCGTACCGTGTAGTAGTTAATTTTTGCGCAAAGTTGGTGCGAGGGAGAGAGTTGGCTCATTTAGAAATAGTTTGCTTAAGTGTGAGGGGGATGGTGATGTTGGGGGTTAATTAATGAACGTGGAAGCCTGCGCTCTTTATTGCTTTCGTGGCTCGACGCTAAGACGTCGACGGTTAAAGAGTTTTCCTTCGATAAAATACTAGCTGGAGATACCTAGAGTTTGTTTTTCCCGACATTATTGGTCTTTATCAGCATTTAACTTTAATTAATTGTTATTTGGGGTCATGCAGGCTTTTGTTTCGTCCTTTAGAACCTAGACACCTAGAATGCACGTAGAAACTACTGCAGTTAATTTCACATTTAACGTCAGCCTGCAGTGAGTGTTGAAAATTCGTAGTCCCTAGCTACAGTCCTCAGGAGTACTATATAAAGCTGAATATCTGTTCACGGCGTTCATGCGAATTTACAGTAATCATGATGTATATACACACTGACTTCTTATATTAGACGCGCCAGTTTACATTGGTGGCAACAAATATGCTTGTAACTTCAGAGGTGTCACAACGACAGGTAACTTTGAAAAAATAATTATCCACAGTTTTTTCCTTGGAAAGCATGAGCGACCATTATCGCAGCTCTAAATGCCCAGACAACACAGCAGAACAGAATAACAACACATAAGACAGTTAATGCGGTGAATGTTTTCTTAATTTCATCCCCGCTGCGTGAGTGTAGTGGTTAAGAAATTAAGAAAACGCCCGCAACGTCTGCGCGCCACTTAAAGATGGGCTGCGGGGATATTCCATTTTCCGGGAAATCATTTGTTATGGTAGATTTAAAAAACGATATATTTGTTAGTTAATATTCTTACGGGGTCAAAGGTATTCTGGCCAAAATAGGACACGTTGACAACACCGATTGTCGTATGTGTGGCGAAGAGGAAGAGACGATAAAACACCTAATGTGTGAATGTCACGTCCTCGCCAGACAAAGAATGAAGGACTTTGGAGCAGGATACCTGGAACCAAAGGATTTTGAAACGCTACCCATGAGCTCCATCATCCGACACATGGAGATGGTGGGAATAGCTCTTGAGTAGTTGACGGCTCTTTCCTAGGGGATAATTGCACAAAAGATCCCAATGGGTCGAATTGTATCCACAAGGGCCCCCGAACAACATAAGATAAGATAGTTAATATTCTCATTTATTGTCATTTAATTAGGAGTAGTGCAAAGAACAATTACAAAACAACCATATGTATTCAAATAAGAATTATTATTATTATTATTTTATATTCCAGTTTACAGTCAGTTATGTTTTCGGAAACAAGCAGAACAGAACAGAATGACATTACAATATACCTATGTAATTGTATTTGCTTTGCTTAACAAATATCACAATAATGGATGATTTTTTTTTTAATACCTCAAAATTACTTTGAGTCAGAAATGTACGTCTTGATAATGATAAGGTAATTTACTGGATACGAAAATCTTTCAAATGAATAGCTTACAAAATTTTGTATTACTCCAAAGGTAAAGAAAAACTGCCCGGGGTAAAATGTCACCGGATTTACGAATCAATACTAAATAATAGAGCAGTTCTAATTTTATTTTTATTCCCCAGAAATGTTTCCGGGACTATTTTCGTGGAAATCCCGGAAAAGGCACAACACTAGCGCCACTTAAGGCGCCGGCTAAGTGAGTGTATTGTCTTCACAAATGGTTTTTGTTCTAATAAAACCCTAAGGTTTGTTAATGAGCGCAATAACGTCTACTGTTTATATGTTTGTTTTCTTTAATGAAAGTTTGTGTTTTGGGATTAGTTTTGGTTTCATACGCTAATATCTGGGCTGTGCTATTCTCCAAATATGTATATAATAACCACAAAAAATGCTGTAAAATGTACATGTTTTTTGTTTGGGGAAAATTTTGTTATACATTCACTTAGTAAATTTCATTAAAATCATTGGGACTTTTTTCAAAAACTATAAACAAGTGAATTGAATTAAGATATACGGGATGTACTTTCAAAATAGCAATATTGATTAATTCTTGAAACCTTCGTATGGTCTAACAATTTTTTTTTATAAACTGGCAATAGGTACTTATGACCTAATAGATTTACCTAAAGGTATGTAAAAAAAAGCGTGTTTTTGTTGATAATGTTTTTCGAATATTAACGACTTCTCTTTTGATAGTATGCTAGATAAACCGAACTGTCATATTTTAGTGGAATGCAATAAGATCAGGGGCGTCGCAGCGAGACGCCGAGGGGAGTGCACGCACACATTCAAATCATTGTTCATACGAGACAGGGCTGCCAAAAATGTTACTTGCCTCGTTTGCAGTCTTATATTTTTAAACAATTTTGGCCATTACAGTGTATTTTCTACACCAAATTTCAAATTATGGCTTTAGACACCAACAATGACAAACGAGAAAAATGTAAAATAGAAAATATACCTCTTATAAGATTGAAGAAAATCTATATCTATTAGGCTGCAAATTTATGTGGTAACTGATCAATAGCCATTAAACATTAAACCTTTAATATTCTATCAACAATACATTTTTGCAAATATGCATTTTTGTCCTAAAAATTCAGACGTATTAATGGACTGCAGCTTTGAATATGGCCTATTTTGTAAAAAATATCTTTTTTTCTATAATCCATCCTTGATCTTTTTAAATCATCATCCGATTATCCGAGTAAAAAAGTAGGCACCAAACTAACTTTAAAGCCCCTACACTGATTTTTAATAAGATGGTTACTTAATTTATAGCAAAGGTTTTTTATCCTATTTATTTAAACTTTATTGCACAAATTTACACAGAGAGAGTACAAATGGCTGACTTAACGCCTTGAAGCATTCTCTACCAGTCAACTATTCTATTTATAACTAAGAGAACTCTAAAGAGAACGATGCTTCACCTAATAAAAAAATAATTACCCCTCTCTAGATAACATTTGTCATCGATGTGCCAACCCTAAATTTGGTGGCATCATACGAGCTACAGGATATCACCCCTAAGGATTAGCGCTGCGGCTATAGGATTACCACATCGGTCGCAAATGAGGAATTACTGATTGCAATTAATGTCCTATATATAAAAAAATTAAAATTATGTCCGTATTTTTACTAGTCTTAGTATAGTAGTAGTAATTGTGTTTATTGAATTAAAGATCGAACACCGTTGTAGGTACTTGTATATCAGTTGACTTGGCAACTGTATATAACTAAAAAAGAAAAGTTACATTACATACTAAAAAAGGTGCAAGCTGAAATTCAGCTATTATATTTTTACTGTGTTTTACCAGCTCAGTAATACATTATTCTTCGCCATATTTGGAGCAGTGGATAATAAACTTTAATAAAGAAAAATTTGACTGAATATTGTTTATGCGAGGTTTACCTAAGTACCTCAGTACCTACATATTAAAAGTTAGGTAAGTATTAAGTGCTTCTCGGTACATACTTGTCTTTTGTGTAAAACAAAAATATTAAGTAAACATGGCTGAGCAGGAAGCTACTTGTTATCTAAATTGCAAATTGTCTACTTTAGACATATTTGTAACTGAGTTTTTATATTAAGTGCCGTAAAATGGGCTTACTTTGCTCCTCACTGGGTAAATGTGCAGCACGAACAGTATTTTGATATGAAAACTATATCTAAACCTCGTGTAAAATGGTATGTTAAAGTCGACCACTACTAGCATGTACTTAAGTGTTACATGCTTGTAGTGGTCTATTTTAACATACCTACTAACTACAATATAATTTTTTTTGTAGCAATTTTTTGGAACAAAGTAGGCACATTTTACGCTATGAACAATAAACTATCAACCAAAAGAAAAATCGTTACCTAACAAGAATTAAACAATAAGCAAATTGATATAATACTCGTATCGCGAAAATGTCGCTATGAAAATTAAACAATTGACTAACAAGACTGATGACAGATTGAATACGATATCATATTTCTAACAAACTTTTGAGTTAAATGAAGACATGAAATAACTAATATTGCATGTATATTGCACATCGATGCAGTTTATTCACGATATGACTGTCTTTATTGAGAGCTACGAGCCACAACTGGTGTTCCATAGACTGTTTATGGAAACTGAAACAGCAGTATCATAAAGTTTTTACAACGCGACCGGCACTCGTAAACAGCTTTAACTTAATGTTTTACGCACCCGGATCCCGCTGTTTATACTCAAATTTGTCTTAAACACACTCACTAAGACTAAATTAAGCAAATTATTACTTACTCACGCTAAAATAATCCAATAAGATCGCCCAGCGACACTGCAGCAATTAATTCAGCATATTCAAGTTCATATTTCACGTTACATCGCCCTGATAGTAAATAACGTCGAAATAAATTCCATACAGTAACAGCCGAACAACTTTTGTTTACATTTCAGACGCGAAACGTCACATGTATCCGAGTTTTGACAGATGATCATAAAGTACAAACACAAGCGCAGTCACATTTACATACGCAACGCCGCGAGCGTAGAACGGAGCGTTCCGCGTGCGATCGCGGGTTTATATATTTAAATTTCTTATGGTTTTGTGAGTTTTACGTTCCGTTTTCAGCTCGTTTTTCGTGTGTCCGTCACACAGTTTGCCTTAGTACTGACCACAGCTTAGGGCGCCGGCCACGCGGCGGTGTGCGTGTGTGAGCTTTCTGCACGCGATCTCTCGGAGTCGGGACGAGTGGGGCTTACGTGTGTGTGCGTGAGCTTTACTTGTAGTCTCCTAGACTCATTGACTGCCGCCCTTATTGTATGAATGTGGAAAAATTATAGTGTCGAGCTGTGTTTTGCCTGAAACAGCGATGCGCGTTGTTTATGGCCCGGCCTGGTGCTCCAGAGCACTTAAGTCCCCAATTTGCCGACGTTAATGTCCGTACGTTTTGTTCTGCGACACATTATTCCTAACAAAGTATGGAGTTCTGTAATTAAAGTCTGAATGACTGTCAGAACGTTAATCTAATTCGTTGTTTAATTTTTACAATTTATGCTTTATTTTTAAGCTAGGTACCTACTTAAGTACTCGAGTGATGGATAGTTTTGTGCCAACTATTTTCAGATATTTTTACTCAGGGATAGAACATTTTAAAACTTAATAAAAGTACACATAAGAACAAAGCATTGTTACCATTTAAACTATAAGCAAAAAGGTACCTACCTATATAATATATGTATTTAAATATATCTAGCAGGCAGCTTCATAACTAAATTTATTACTAACACAAATCTATATACAGAGTAATTCTATGGCACTTGCTAACTATGTAAACAAAAGTCACTAGTAAATTCATATTTTTTGACACTTTTAATATTTCGGTTTGTTTATATAGTTAGCAAGTTATATTGAATGACACTTTAGTTACCTATTTTGGGCCAAATCGTGAGCATCTTATTGGTTTATATCTGACCAACTTTTTGCTTTTTAAGTAATATGAGGATTTTATATTGTGTCTAATGTAAAACAATGACGTTTCAAATAAGAAAGTTGTATCAGCAAAAACACGATAAGGTTTTGTTCACATTCTTAACACTCATTCACCACATTTAACGTTTATTTTACCAGCAGTATTTTCAAGATAGTACCTATAGAAACGACAAGTCCGTCAGATTTACGAGTGCAATAAACGAAATCAATTTATTTAATTAACAGCCCACTTCCGTTCACCAATGGCTCATTCACATTCATTAGAATATTCTCATAGGATTATAAACAAAAGTCCTTTTGTGCGTCTGTTTCATGGACAGCTCATGCGTTTCCTATTCCTAACGCTTGCCGAGCAATGGCCAAGCAATAAACCAATATATTTTAAAGAAAAAAACAAAAATACGTATAAACGAAAATTCCCTTAAGTAGAAGAGATCGAAACGTTCATCGGCTTAATTAGAGCGTAACTTTGATAGCTTAGTTGTTTTATGAGCGCCTAAATCAGTATCTCATTACGCTGATTTCAAACATGCCCTAGCAATTTTTTTCAAATTTTCCTTAAAGTTATAAGTATGATGATGCTTAGTAGGTACAAAAAGAGTAAATGGGGTTGATTGTGGCAAAACAAATAAAGGAATAAGAATAGCTTTTATTTGAATTTAGTTCCTTTTTTAACATACCTAACACAAATCAGTTTTGGCTTATACTTATATATAAGTATATCCTTATTTATATATTTTATTAGTTTTAATTTATTTAGTTTATACTTAATTTTAATAATAGTTTATAAGTTTTGTTTTTTAAATTGAAATAAAATATTCATCTTTACTTAAGTGAGTAAAGTATTATAAGTGATCTGTGATTACGTATCCCATAGTTGCACTAATGCTGGTTTTGCAAACTCTACGCATGGTAAATAGTAATATCAGGGCAGTTCTTAACTGAATGTTGGGCGGAGTGGAGTGACGTCAGCTTGTAAACGTAGCATATAATTAAGCAGGATTCAAAGATATTGCGGTTTTCGATATTTTTTTAAGAATCATATTTCAATAGAAACAATGACCCTATTCATTATTAAAATCAAATTAATTGATTTTTTTTTTAAATACTGCGGATTCGCGTGTATAGGCATAAAATAAACTTCTTACTCTTCTTTTATTTATCTAGTAACCAGAATAGTGATAACACTATATTCTAATAATAGTAATAATAGATGAAATATGTTATAACTGTTTTTTTATACTTAGATTTGGTAGAACGGGACTAAAATGGGCATAATAAGGGCATCTTGGCCGTCTTTCGGTGCTTTGTCCGAAGACACTCTCACGGACATGTACATCTCAAACTTTTTACTTCGGACCCGAGGCTAGTTTTACCTGCGGATCTTGCAGCCCCGCTCTACCCTTAACATCTTTATGGAAGTATCTCACTGCCGTATTCGAACTTCAAGATATTCATAAGATACGACACGTACTAGATCCTTTCTAGATACGTTATAGTTTAGGTTTCAACTAGTTCTCTTTTGCAGCGCAATTCGGGCAACTGTCACTTTTACGATAGATCGTGTTAAGGTGACAGTCCATTTCCAACCGCAGCTGCACTACTGTTCATTTTACTGTGGAAATTGACAGTAACAGCGACGCGTTCAGTACCAGTATTGCAGCTGCGGTCAGAAATGGAATGTTACCCTTAGATATTTATTAGATATGAATTCGATCTCTAAGTAATATCTTGTGGAAATCGTTCAAGAGTATCTCCAGAATCACGGAAATGTCAAATTTGACAGGTTAGATCTTAAACATATCGTTATCGTATCTTGGCGATGGCTAAAAGATATCTAATAGATGTCTATTACAAAATCCGAATCGGGCCCTAACACTTTTTATAGTTCATCGTACAACAGTACGAGTAAACCTTGATCGTAACATCTCCGAGAAATATCAATATCAAAGGAGCATGATACGCTCACATTTTTACACCCCGTAGTCGCCGGGAATTTTTATTTTCTATTCCCCATCGATGCAGTTAAACGAAAATACTGTTTTACTTTGTAAATAAAGACGTATGTTGCATAGGATTGTCTATGAAACTTGGCTCTTTCAGAGTAGAATGCCGAAGTGTATCTCGTGCGTACTTCATATCCACAGATATATATTTAAATTGACATCGCATGTATCGTTTTTAGCTTGCATTCTTAAATCTAACTTTTCCCAATATTTCAATGAAGTATCAAGGAAAACATTTTTTCTGATATGTGGCTGATAAACCTACGTTTCAAGAGAAAATAAAGCAAAAAAAGTAGAAGTAAGTAACTAAATGAAAAGAAATCGAGAAGAGATTTCTAAAGAAAAGAATTTCTGTGAAAAGAAATAACTATGAAACATTCGTCGCTAAAATTATAGAGCACTAAAAATACCTATAACTTAGATTATTAAGTTATAAAACAAGTGAAAAATTAGGTTTTTTAAAAAAAAATTACATAATCTGCTTTGCAATCAATGACTGCTGCCGCGTACTTTTCTGGTCTATTTTGATATATGTCTGCGTTCATATCTCAGTATCGAGCCAAGATGAGGCGAAGTGAGATTTATGATTCAGAAAAATCTCTTAATGGACCATCCTGCGCTTGGCCGTTCGTGATAAATGTGCAATCTTAACTTGGGGAATGCGCGAGAGTTTTGACTTCATATAATATATAATGCACTGCTAACTGTTCGATTAATGTTTAGACGTGTTTAAAGTGCCGTGGACTGTTAAAGGTTGACGTTCGTTTGTTTTTAAAGTGAATAATGGACCGAGATGACTTATTTGTGGGCTTGTACTTGAAGCTAAGTGAGTCATGCTTCATATGATAAATATATGATGTGCCTTTGATTTTAATTCGCACTTCAAGAGTTTATTATAGCTTAAGTTTCTTGAAATCAAAATGGCTTCGCATGCTGCATACGGTATTATAATATTAAATTAATTGATATGGTACTCCTCTGTTACTTAACAAATGTCAAAGTAAGACTCAGGTTAAAATACGGACCACACTGAAACTTGACTCACCGAGTAGGTATACTTAGATGGAACGTTTTAAAGTGTCTAAATGTTACTAAAGCGCTCTTGCCTTCCTACAATTCGGACAACTTATTTTTTTTAACTATACGTGTGTACCATGACAGTGTCTACCGTGCGCCCCGCCTGATGTTAAGCAGCCACCCTATAGGCACTTGCAATCCTTGTGAGCACTAGAAACCTCACCATAAGTAACACAACACTTACATTAGTCCAGCGGTCGGCAACCTTTTAGCAGCCAAGGGCCACAATTTAGTAGTTAACGAAGTTGACGCGGGCCGTACTATTGTTAATCATCATCTTCATCTTCCTCGCGTTGTCCCGGCATTTTGCCACGGCTCATGGGAGCCTGGGGTCCGCTTGGCAACTAATCCCAGTAATTGGCGTGGGCACTAGTTTTTACGAAAGTGACTCCCATCTGACCTTCCAACCCAGAGGGTAAACTAGGCCCGTAATGGGATTAGTCCGGTTTCCTCACGATGTTTTCCTTCACCGAAAAGCGACTGGTAAATATCAAATGATATTCCGTACATAAGTTCCGAGTTCTTTATCAGACATTGTCGTTTGTCAATATTACATACAAAATAGCCCGCGATTCTCGCGGGCCGTAAGTGACAGGTTCACGAGCCGCATGCGGCCCGCGGGCCGCAGGTTGAGTGTAGTCTTCTATAAGGTGGAGATACTTCCCCAGTTGGGCTTCTCCAGGCTAGTGTTTTAGTGTGTTAGTTTCAAAGTGGCTCCTATTACGAAAAATTGCTGAAGCGTAGACTATGCTGATAAATTGGCTGTCATGAGAAATGAAAAAAAAAATAAGCAGTAAAAGTGTTATGTACTCCTTATATTTTGAAAACTCCTGAGGATGGGTCAATTATTAGGAGAAATGTGAAAACTGCAGCGCTTCAAGATATGACAACTTAGAACACGGACGTCTGACGCACCCGATCAAGAAGTCTCGACCCCAAGAAGATGAGATAAAGAGCTTTATCTCATCGCGAAATTTTAGACTTTATCGGATGAACATCATAATGAGCGCTAAGTACGTTTATTCAGTAATAAAGTTAGCTTATTATTTTAAAGTAATACTTAATAGTATATTTTTAATAAAGGATTTTTAATTTATTTGACCATTGGGGTACTTTGGTACAATAAAGATTGAGGCAGTTTTGAACATATCAAAGTGCCCCTCTAGTGTATCTAAGTGCCCCTGCCAGTTTTTATGTTAAGAAAAAAAAAATTTTTTAGTGAATAGTGCGAACGTAAAGAGAAACAAAATTGACAAAGAAAAGTTAAAACAACTCAAGTAGCTTTTTGTCAAAAACTGACACTGATTTCATTAAAAGCTTTTTTTGTTGTTTTAGTGCACCTGCTTAATAACTGTAGTATGTTCTAATAGCACCGCACTTAATAGACGTTTTATAATGTTTAATAAGTTTAGTACTGGTCAGCTAACTGAGTTGATCTGTAACGTATGCTCTGCGGGGCAGTTTGAAACACTTACGGGGCACTTTGATTCACGTGCCAAAGTACCCCAAAATGATGTATCTAAGTGTCCCATGTAATGTATCAAAGTGCCCTACAAGTGGGGCACAATTGATAAGTGTTTGAATTAAAAAAATACGAGAATTTCCAAGTTTTTTTTTATGTTGGTAAATACCATCAAGATTTTTTTAGCTACTGTTATTAACCCGTTAAAACTTCAACTGAAGTTTTGTACGTACTTAAAGGGCTATACAATTGCAATACAAAAACCCAAATTATAAAGGTACACACTTATAAAAATTATTAACATAAACACAAGTCAAACGAGAAATTGCCTTAACTTTACCAATCAAACACATTGAACATTAATTTTATTTGAAAATTAACTTTATGTAGTGTATAATAAAGTATACATTCGCAAGCTACGCGGAAACAAGATGCGAGGTTGTAGAACTAAGAGTTAAAAATTAAATAGATGCCATATGGCGTCCGAACGGAAGTGCGTATCGCCTGTCAGCCCTTTAATATTATAATGAAATGTTCTCATTTCTTTCAACTGACCACTTACAAAGAAGACAATGGGCGACGCCTGCGCGTCCGGAGGGTTCGCGGATTTCGGCCGAGTTTTACGTTGGCGCTGTTCGAATTTTAAATAACGCTCGAAATTTGAATTTCTTATTACTAGAGACGTGCGAAATATAAACACTGCTAAAGTCTCCAGTCGCCAGTGCTAAACATAAGTAAGCATCATATCATACCTATATAATGACGCTCGAAATTTGAATTCACACTAACCAGCTTGTGCTAAACAAATATGTAATAAGTTGCATGTAGATAATTTGTCTATCTAGAATATGTAGGTGATTG
The DNA here is from genome assembly GCF_948474715.1 of Cydia amplana. Classification (NCBI taxonomy): domain Eukaryota; kingdom Metazoa; phylum Arthropoda; class Insecta; order Lepidoptera; family Tortricidae; genus Cydia; species Cydia amplana. Next base: position 11,256,451 of record NC_086079.1, on the reverse strand, counting down.
TTTTGTTCGTCATAGATACTCCGTACTGTATGTTAAGAAAGTTGAGTACACTACAGTATCAAAAAAGAAGAGAAACTTCTTCAATCCATATTCAGATAATGTGGGGACCATAGACGACTGAGCTGTAGGTATATAATATGTTTACCTATTGTTAAATTAATTAATTAATTTAATTTTTACGCATTCTTTTCACACCTCGCTTCTCGCACCAACTATCTTAATTTTAACTGACAAAGGATGTAATAAAGGTAATAAATAAATAAACTAACTCCATATTTTGCAACGTAAGTACATTCAAAACAGTCTTTATTAATAACTCGTTGATATCAGCACATATGTGTATTACTTACATTACATATGTTATTTAAAAATATTAGCAGATGCATTTTCAAATATATAGCTCTGCTTAATATTATGTTGATTAAGATGCGAAAAAAAGTGACCGCTCTATGTAGGTATTCAAACGTATGTAATTATTTATGCTTTGCATAATGAACTCCTTTGCAGATTCGACTTATTAAAACTTATTTATGACGGCAGTCACACATTACGTTCACACTTTGCATTCACGTAACGTAATGCATGACATGGAACTCAAGCGATATGACAGTTGACATATAATGCCATATATTATATTCTACAAAGTGTGCATGGAGCCATAGTTGCGTACTGTAGCAGTTTTTGTATGTAATGAACTTTAATGGTAAAGACTCAGGTCAGCTGACGATTGGCTCACATCTATTCAACGGCTTCCCAACAATTCTATAACTCTACCTCTTTTTATTTACCCAATTTACACCGATGTGTGGCTAGTCAGGCAAATACCTTATTGCAAGAGCGATCTCTTGCAATAGGGTATTTGCCTGACTAGCCGAGTCAGTTTCTTTTTTTGAACTGTCAAAACGATAAGCCACTATGGAATTTATATGAAAAAAGTGACGTCACGTCACGGTGAAGTAACTAACTCTTCATCCTATCAGTCTGATTTATTAAATTGAGTTATATTATATATGTATATAAAGAGTTATTAACTCTTTATTCTATCTGATTTATTAAGTAAATAGAAATTGTGTCAAAAAATAACTGCCATTTACGTTTTTATTATATCTTTCTGATGCTTTATTATTTCATACATGGTGTGAAATAATTTATTTTAAATACAGGCAACATCCCTATTGATTCTCTTCAGATATTCCCGCGTGTGAGGGAGCTCGGATATCATCAACAATATCCTCGTTTGACCTAAAAAACTTTTGACCGACTGTAACGTTACGAATATGCTACCTATTTGACCTAATGTAGTTTTTCCTTATAGGTAGGTACTGTCAAGTGTCAACATTCAACAATTGAGAATCTTATGAATTTTATCAAAATTATCTTTAGTGTCCATACCAACTGTTAATCCCTACTAAGTAATTGACAAATGAGATTAGTGTTATTTATTCGTTATCTCTAACTGTTTTCATTGTGTCATCTAACTGGCTGGGCGGGTTATAAAGGGGCATTCCACGAGAATGTCGCTTACGTAACGCTTTCGCCTTGTATGGCAGCTACCTTATTCAAATCCCTAAAGTTCTAGAATATACTGCCAATTTCTTAGCCAAGTCGTGAAATATTAACAGACCCAATATAGCTTACTCAGCATTTTCAGAAGTATTAGAATAATGTCGTTACGTAAGCGACATTCTCGTGGAATGCCCCTAAAGTGGTATTTATTTAGATTGTTATTACGCATGCATTTACTCGTCAGCTCAAGAATGGAGCATTTTACTGCGTAACGCGGACAATCGCGAGCGAGCAGTTTTACAGCGGGGCGGTTAAATAGGTTCGCCTTAACGTGGGTGTCCGTCACACCGACGTGAATACTGTGTCTTCCCTCGTCACTGAGAATAGTGATGAATCAGGTTGCCTTTGAACTGAGGCGGAGATGAGAGGAGACGGGCGGGAATCAACCATGCAATAGCACTGGATAGGTATAATCCAGCGGAGTGGAGAAGATATGTGGATTACAACCAATGCTATCCCCGCACGTGTCCTCATCTCCACCTTAGCGGAAAGGCAGCCTCAAGAATGGCCTTCAAGGATTTTATAGTGACCAAGTTTATGGTATGTTGCCACCCAATTGAGGGGCCAAAAAATACTTACATTTAACCAACTGCCGTATTCGAACTTCAAGATATTCACAAGAGACGACACGTACTAGATACGTTATAGTTTAGATTTCAACTAGTTCTCTTTTGCAGCCCAATTCCGGCAACCAATGTCACTTTTACGATAGATCGTGTTAGATATCTATTAGATGTGAATTAGATCTCTAAGTAATATCTTGTGGAAATCGTTCAAGAGTATCTCCAGAATCGCGGAAATGTCAAATTTGACAGGTTAGATTTTAAACATATCGTTATCGTATCTTGGCGATGTCTAAAAGATATCTAATAGATGTCTATTACAAAATCCGAATCGGGCCCCAAGTAAGAAAAAAAGGTCGTGTGAGTCGTGTCGTTTCAGGAAATACCTTTCCTATGACTTTCTGATATGAATTATTAAAATAAATCAATGTACTTAGATATTTCCGTACCATTTTTACTACTGCTCGTTCCGAATTTTATTACGGTGTGAAGACACCTCACCTTTAAAATTGAAAGTGACGTAAGTGGTGTTTTAGTGCGCAATCGGCGAGCGAAAGCCATAAATCAAAGTTTTAGTGTCGAAATGTTGGGATGCTCTGGCCACTGGGGTGGCCATTCTTAAATATTTTTTTTAACTCGTTCTGGATGCGCGGAAACAATATGACATTGGCAACTGGTGTCTATTGTTCCGAGATGGATGATGCATCTCAGGGCTATAACCGCGAAAATCGAAGTTCGCAAATTGCGGGCATCTTTCTCTGTCACTCTAATTGCGCCTTCATTGGAGTAAAAGAGAAAGATCCCCGCAGTTTGCGAATTCCGGTTTTCGCGGTAGCCCTTCAGACTCGAGTGGTATGAGTTGACATTCCCTTTACTAAGTCTGACGTTGTAAATCAGACGCCTCTATAATTTGTTGTTATAACGTTTATAAACAGATATAGGATTCTAGGGGGCAAAATTGAATGACAGGGAGGTTCCTATATCGATAATCTCAATTATCGATACTTTTCCCATATACTAGTGCTGGCTCCAAGTTTTGCTCGCAAAAATACAAAATAATAGCTTAGTAAGGAGGGATCCTTTTTTTACATATGTAAAATAATTTTGTAGGGAAAATAAACACTTAGATACTTAAAGATATTGAAAACTACACTAAATGAAAATACTAAATATTAAACTACAGCAAAAATTAAATTAACTTAAAAATACAGAAGGACTGTCCTCATACGGTTTCTCTTGCCCCGAGAAAAGTAAAGTATAAATTATTTTATTAATTAAGTAATTGTTTAAATTATAAGCCTGGAGATGCCATCACGCTTATCATTTTCATACCATTAAAACTCATTGTCATTTCCCCAGGTCATTCACCTCTCGTTTAAATATAACGCTGCCACCCAGAAGATCATCACCCACAATAACAAAGTAGTGGGTATGCAGAAGTGATTAAATTACAACCGCCGTAAAACAATGCCGCAAAACCGCTGTTCGCGATTCCTGGTACCAGAATTAAACTAGAGCCCGATTCGGATTTTACGAATTGTTACGGTTTTGATTTTATTTTGATACGACCTTGGATATTGCTCACGCTGAGTTGTGCGTGAGATGCAAGCATCGAGACTAACTATTATCAAGGTTGTATCAGAATCAGTTCAAAACTGTAACAAGTTGTTAAATCTGAATCGGGTCCTGGGGCTGCATTCAGAAACGGAAAATCAGTACCAATAAAAAAATGTTTATGGCCGAGTCAATATTTTAGTGTCACTCTCAAATAAATACCCTTACCAGGATTCGAACCCGGGACCTCTTGCTTCATAAGTAGGATCTACCTAGCTAGGAGGCCGCCAAACCTTCGTCAAACAATTCTAGCAAAATGCATATTGTCGGACAACGGGACCAATAGTCGATCCAGCCTTATCAAAAAGAAACTCAACAATAGTAGGTAGAAAAGTATGTATGTATAAACTCTTTATTGTACAAAACACAAATTTATGGCACAGGATAGGCAGTACAAAGGCGAACTTATCCCTTTAAGGGATTTCTTCCAGTTAACCTTTGAGTAGATGAGAAAAGAAAAGTCACTCTCCTTTGGTGAATTTGGCTAAACTAAGTTGGCAACAGGGCCTTCGTCATCAGGAGTGGGTAATTCTCAAAAAATATGTCTTCGGTCTAATTGCCGCGACCTATATAAAATGTATGAAAAGAATCGTGGCAATTAGACGCAACCGCAGACATATTCTCAGAGAATGACCCAGGTCTGGCCACAGGTGATGTTTAGGGTCACGCCATACGTAGCGTCAAAATGCCTTTACAGTACATATGGGGCTACTTTTCCGCACTAGTGCGTAAAATAGCACTTTTCGTGCGTATGTCGAAACTTTAAAGTGCCATATGTACTGTAAAACGTTGTTCGATACACGTAATCTAGGGAGCGGAAAAGAATGTGCATTTCTACCAATGTTATTTGTTGATTCCCACCCGTCTCAGTCTCATCTCCGCTCAGCTCTACCTCAGTGGAAAGACAGCCTTAAGTGGGTATTGGGATAGTTTTCGGTGGTCGCTAGCCTCGGAGTTAACGGTGTCAAAAAGGACAGTGTAGATATAACTACGTTGTTCTATTTTTGACACCGTTAATTGGCAATTTGTAAATCTTATTCGAAAGACAAGTCCCACCGATAGCCAGCTTAGAGCATTGCTGTAGGTTTAGTTATAGGTACTATCTAGCTCTCATACTCGCACAAGCGATAGAGAATTGTCAATTTTGCTACGTGATTATGTCTGCTGCGCCAAGAGTAACGGACTATGAAGTTTAGTATGAATGAATTGCGTCACGGTCGCACATTAATTCTTGTGCTTATGGCTGTTTCTTCATTTCATGTTTTCGTTTCATTTTGGCAAATCAGGTACCTGTCGATTTATGCCCAAGCATTATTTTTGTCGTAAGAACTTGAACAAAATTTAAGAATCACCCGTGAAATTATCTAAGACGCGATGTTTTATGTTTTATGCTTGACAGTTTAGAAGTAAGCATGAAGTGAAAATGAGTCATAACTCGAAGAATTATTGAGCATAAACTTTTCGCAGCATAACCAATAAAATAGTTGTGTATGTTTTAGGAAAATTTGCATAATTAATTAAAATTATTTATTTCAGACTTTTGTCCATAAGTACCTATTACATACTACACAAAACTTACAGCTATGTTAGTAACACAAAAACACTTAATAAAATAATATAAATACTTACAGCTATGTTAGTAACACAAAACACATAATAAAGTAATATAAACATTAAACTACAGACCTTACATATACTTATAAATATTACATCTGGACTCTAAATGAATAGAGTTCCAGTGTTTGATCATTTTACTGGCCGGATCAGACATAACAGCGACCAGGAGACTGTTCGAACTGCCGCACATTCTACGCATAAGAGAGGCAACTCTTTTACGCACAATCGCACTAAAGCCGTCCGTGTGTGCCTCCGCAAACATTGCTGATGCGCTACAGAAGCGCGGCAGTCCCAACAACATCCTGAATCCGTTGTTATATTGTACTCGTAGGGCATTGACAGTCTTCTTCGTGTATTTGGTCCACAGGCTACACGTGTAAAAGGTCTGACAATATGCTCTGAACAGAGTCACTTTGACATTCCTCTCACAGCGTGCAAACCTGCGTGCCAGCATGTTGCAGCGCACTGCCAATGCCCTACGTTCCCGCTCCATGTCCACATCATCCTGGAGGCCTTCCGTGACCCAATGGCCCAGGTACTTAAAGCGAGTCACTCTATTCAGGGGACAGCCACATAGGTTCACTACTGGTACTGAGTTGGGAACTTTGTTTCCAGCTTTAAACACTAGTAACTCGCTTTTTGTAGTGTTATACCTTAGGCCATGGGTCACCGCGTACTCCTCACACGTGCTTACCAGCTTCCTCAGGCCACTGATAGCAGGGCTCAGCAGCACCATGTCATCAGCGTAACTGATATTATTAATAGTGACTCCGCCGATCGAACATCCGATACCAGTGGCACTGAGCCTCACTATCAGGTCGTTCACGTACAGATTGAATAGCTTTGGCGAGCTCAATCCACCTTGCCTGACACCGCATTCCAATCTGTACGTATCCGAGAGTACACCTGCCCATTTTACTTGGTTGGTTTGATTTCCATACCAATATTGGAAAAGATTGACTACCTCCTTTGGAAAACTTGTCTCATTCTGTAGTTTCCCCCACAGAACATCATACGAGACTAGGTCAAATGCCTTTGACAGGTCCAAGAAACAGGCATATACTGGTGTACTACGGTCAGAGTAATACTGGACAGTTTGCTTAAGGCACAGGATCGCGCTTTCCGTCGAAAGGCCCGGCTTGAAGCCGAACTGAGCATCATGTGACGTGATGTGTGATGCAAGCAAGCGATCGAGCAAACTGTCCAGCACCTTGGCTATAACTGTAGCCAAGGAAATGGGCCTGTAGTTGGACCTGTCAGAGGCATCTCCAGTCTTGTTCTTAATAATCGGGACAACCACTGTCTTCATGAGAGCACCTGGGAGGTAACAATGCGATATACACAGGTTAAAGAGCATCTCAAGGACTCTGGGCATATGTGCACCAGCATATTGCAAGTGCTCAATACTTAGACCATCATGACCGGGCGATTTTCCCCTCGTCATGGACTTGATCGCTTGGTCGACTTGTCTTATGGTGAAACGTGTCTTAGGAGCCATTTTTTAAGTTTGCTTTTAAATACATGTGAGGAAGGTGCATCCCTGATACTGTCCGGTATCTTGCTGTATATTAGAGGGCCGAGGACGTAGACTGACCGTTTGGATTTCGCGAGCTTGTGGGGCACGGGGGCAAGCTGGCCCGCGTTTTTTTTGCTACGCAGACTATATTTTGTGTTTGCTGATTTAGTTGCAAACTCTTTGCTATTATTGTACGTAAATATTGCCACATTTTGGATTAGTAAAGATGGAAGTGTTAGTATGCTAAACTGTCGAAAGTACTCGCGAGCAGAGACATCGTAAGGGACACCTGCTATCGCCCGAACAGCTCGCTTTTGGAGTACAAATACCCTATGCCAGTCTGCTGCTGTAGCCCAAAGTTCAGTACCATACGTGATATACGCGTGTACTGTGGCAAAGTAGCAGCTCCTGACAACATCTCTGGTCGCAGTACTAGCGAGGCGCTTCAGCGCGTAGCACGCGCTCCCCAGCTTGGCGCACAGCTGGTCGATGTGCGCGTCCCACCGTAGCCCGCTGTCTATGTCTATGTGTGTGTGTGGAACTTCTATTAGAATCTATTGAAAATCTGTGCGTATTGCCGTTTTGGGATAATAACGGGACTTCATGTTTTAATGGTGCGCGCATTTAATTTGTATCTTATAAATATTATTTTGATACATTCATTGCACGATAATGAATTAGGTATATTTGTTGCTATAGAGATATTTAATTTCTGAATAAACCTCTATGAATTATTTAAAACATACAAGTAGGGTTTGCAATCCGGATCCGAAATGTATGAAATTATCCGGATCTGGATCCGGATCCGCGGTTCTTCCCATACATTTCGGATTCGTCGTGCGAACCCTACATACAAGAAAATACTAGAAAGGGTGTTCAGATTTAAAGTTACGATTTGTTATTGATACAATACGATCTCTCGCGCTTATTAGTGAGCATTGCGAATTGTGTCATTAAGGCCTCACACTTATAGGTGCGCTTGAGGTGGATCGCCCAGGGATCGCGAGATTCACGAGGCGTATCATAGGTATCAAAATTTTAACAAATTGAAAAATCTGAACATAATTCGAAAGCACTTTAAAATAGATTTAACATATAATGTATAATTACAGAATCATATTATTGGCATAATATGGGACATTATCTATGAAAAGGGACCTTATTGTCTATGGCGCTTACGCCGCACAGCGTCAGGCGGCATTGTATTTATATCGGAACATCGTTAATAATGGCGTAAGCGCCATCGACAATAAGGTCCCTTTTCATAGATAACGTCACATATTGTCTAGCCACAATGTGTCTACTTCATTGCGACATCGGCCCATACGTCGCATGTCGCCAGTATCCATTAATTTGTGGTCTTTACTGCTTCACGCTAAGTAACAAGAGCCGAGTAGGTAATAATATTTCTAGGAAAAACTGTTTAGTTTGTGAGACATAAATAAGGAAGTTTTTCATTTTACATAAGGCTTGTTTTAGCCTATACTTTAATAGGCTACATGACTAATTTTCATTTATGGTATCAATCGATCGGGTTTGTTTTTAGGATCAAATGTCTATTAGAACCCATTGCATTAAAGCAACACAAAAGTCAGAAATTATAGTCAAAGTCCGACAGTCGCACTTCACTCGCGAAACGCCCCTCACAAAAGGATAACGTGACGTCAAGGTCACTGAGATCCCATTTTGTAGTATGGACAAAACAAGAAAATTGCGTTTTTGTCCGTGAAATATTGCGTTTATGTATATAGTTGCATTAGTTGCTATACAAGTTTTTTTTTTATAAAATGTAAGGAATCGAATAGTACCCTTACTTTTATAGTTTTTGAAAGTAAAAAAAAAACTTAAATTTTGAAACTTTCAGGTTCTGTATTTTTGTTACATTTCCGTATTTTCTTTTAATATCCACATTATTGTGATAAATTGCTAATTTGCTATCTATTTTACTAGATTTTGTTATAAAATTCAACATGTGTCATCATCATCATCCTATTCTAGCCAGTAGACTTCCTAATCTTCCTATGAAGCTGGAAGTCCTGGGTTCGAAACCAACTCTATGTTTTTATGTATGTCTTATTTTATTTAAGTATTCATAAATAGGTATGTACTGTACAGTCAGCTGTAGAGGTAACTGGCCCCCCTTGCATAGAAATTTGTTTGCTGGGGGGTCAACTATCTCTGCAGCTGACTGTACATCCTTACTTATTAGTACATCCATACACATAGATAGTATTATATTACGTTCGCAGATTTTGGGGTAGGCCAATATAAGTACCTATATGTAAGGCTGATTAATAATATGGATTTTTATATTATATTGGTGTGGGCGTAAGTATAGGACTACATGTGTAAATCGACTCTAGAAGGACTTCATCAAGTTATCAATTCGTAACTTTCTTCAGAATTTTACACGTGGGTCTATTAGCCCCACCTTACCCAACAATAATGACGAGAATCTATGTACGTAGACTAAGAAACTTTTTATTTATTGAATTGTCTCTGTCAACGATTATCAAATTGAATGTCCCATTTTTATCAGGATGCCGCACATCCCAACGCCGTGTATCACGGCTAGGGCTTGCAATTCGAATATTCGAATATTCGAATTTGTCGAATATTCGACCTGTTTTGATATTCGAATATTCGGCCGCTCAGGTTTCAAATATTCGAATATTTTTTATTACTATAAAAAATCTATTTCATCCACTGAAGTTACAGTTTCTGTGTGTTTTCCGGGTATTTACAGTGAATGAGGAACGGTATAGGTACCCAAATACGAAGGAAATAATATTTTTACTGTATTCCTCTCGATAGACTTCGCGAATACAGTGAAACCTAAGTCAATTTGAAAGAAAACGAAATCAAAAAGTATGTTATTTTTACGGTGCGTAAGTTTTAAGTTAAAGGGTCATTCTGTTTATTCAGTACAAGCGAATTTTTGAAGTCTAAACCTTGCCATGCCACTTATCAAATCAATCACAAATGATTAAAAACCAAACCTGCCCATCTAGGTAATCTAACCATGCACCTTTAGCTGACGAATAATCCACCCAGTAGTCAACTAACTTTTTCCCTTAAATATTATATAATTAGCCGACCAACAGGAATAGACACATGCCAAAACAAATAAAGTCAATAAAGATTCAAAATACAATGGAATTAAAGGTCTTTTTACAGGCTCCTGAGTGACTACAACTTAATTTTAATCGGAAAATAATTACCTACTAAAAATATCTTACATACCTAGGTGTTTGGATGGTTAAAGTTATATTATTTCACGCATGGACGCATTTATAATAAAAGTTTTATCTAGAAATATTGAATACTTACGTCTAATTTTGGCGTTTTACTTGTTTTTATAAATGTGGGCATCTCATAGTAGGACGATAAAATCTAGTCAATTAAGACTTAATGCAGAAATCCACTTAATTATTAAGTGCATTTCTGCAAAATATCATTAGTTTTAGCAATATGTGAAAAAAGCTTTTGAATAAAACGATAATAAACCGATTTCTCGTTCCTTTCCTTATTTTTTATAAAATTCGAATAATTATTCGAATATTCGAATATGTCGTCAGAAAAAGTCGAATATTCGAATACCTAAAAGTTTCGAATATTTGCAATCCCTAATCACGGCTGTCACCTGTCATCTCTGATTAACTTTTATCGATCCCCGCTTCCATGCGGAATCTTAAATCTGTAATCTCCACTTTTTGCATCCCAACTCCCGCCATAACGACACAATAAACGTATTTCACACGCGCACACTTAATGTTTAGGTATCGCCTTATAAGCAGATCGAGAAATAAAAGGCGAGCGGACATCAAGAAAGCAATAACATCATTATCATAGCAAGTCGGCCATCTCTTTCCAATAGGTCTCACCACACCCTTGGCCCCGCCTACCGCGTATCGCCCGTGTCACCTGTGTATCTTGAAACATTACACATATGCAAAACTTTCGCGCTCGCATCTCCGTACACGTACAGCCTCTACCCACACAGGGCCCTAACCTTATCCGTACACGGCTGCAGCTGCAATACATGTATGTGTGTGTACGCCTAGTATAAATCTGCAAGATAAAAATTGTGCTATATTGCATCGGCGGCGTATCGTGATTTTCTTTTTGTGGAGATAGTGCCTAGTAAGTTGTTTGCGCCTAGAACAGTGGTCGATATCTCAGCTCCGTGTCATCCACATGGTGTTTTGTTTGAAGCTTGATAAAAATACACTCAAGTATATTAAAAACAAGTACGATTTGTATGGAATTTTGGTGTAACGTGTACCTCCCATTTTCATTAGGTACCCTTGAGTATATATGTATGTAAATATAAACTATACTAAATGACTTTTACGTAGTTCATTAAAGTTTCACATGTCTAGATTTATTTATTTAATCGTATGGCTTAGTATAATAAACAGAAAACAAACAGTTATAAATTCAGATTAAGTCCAATCAGCTACTTGGTGGCCTTGTCGCTAAGGACGATCAGATCAGGTCTTCAGGAGGTCCGTTGGCATAGCGCGTAATGGGGCAATCCTCTATAATGTGCTGAATTGTTTGTGCAGGCTCGCCACAAATGCAAGCCGGGGATTCCACCCATCCACAGCGGTGTTTGTACTTGTAGTAAGCACAGCGACCATGGCCAGTGCGAAGTCTGTTAAGGTTGCACCAGTGCCGTCTTAGGAGGTCAGACCCTACATGTCTAGTGCCTAATAATGAAGTAAGTATGAATTTTAACACAAGTGTCAGTCTATATGAAAAAATACTCTTATGCTATAGGTACCTATTTTATACACTACCTTTCCAGAAATCACTATTGTCGCAATTATATGTGCACCTAAGCAATAGTGAACTACAATCTCCTAGTTAACACCACGCACGCATTTCAATCGCCAATTTTTCGAACTTCCGTCCCGACCGGTTATTAACTGCGATTTCAGCGGCCTACTACAAATGTCACCATGCAAGCCAAAATCGCCTTTATAACGTTACGCTTTTGCGGCCTTATATCCACTGAATCCATATAAAATGAAAGAGAAGTGGCCTAAGCGCCAAAACCAATAAGGGTGTATTTGATTTGAATTGGCATAAATGACTCGTATTGTGCATGAAACAGTTAACTACTCGACGTAATTACGACTATTCAATGCATTGTTCAAATATTTCAATGAAAATGAGAAATATGTAACTGTAGTTTTAATTTTGTTGACCTGACGCTGTTACAGAACTGAGGTCAAAGTGAGGTGTTCGTAATTTAAATCATTTATAAGTTGATTCATGAAAGATATCGAGCATTTTATATTAGAATTATGACAGTTTTAAATAGGTACCTGCAACCGCACGCTATCTCTTATAAATCACCGACATCAGATTCTAGAAGGATTCTAGAGGGGAATGGCAAGTACCTAAGTAGGAGGAAGTTCCTATATTTACCTATCGATAAACTCAATTATTGATGCTTTTGTTTAATATGTAGGTACCTAGGTACTAGTGATCGCTTCAAGTCATTGAATTCGGCCCCCTAGAATCTCTAGCAAGCATTACTTATACTCATAGGCGCGTTACTCTTTCTGTCTTCTGCAACCGTATAATTCTAATCTATGTGACGTGTATTTGATTTGATAAACTTACTCGATTCGTTTGTTTGTAATATCATTGGTTATAGTTAGTCAGAAGACTGCAAGACACCAGCATTCTAAAGGTGACATTCATGTTTTCTCAACTATGAGATCATTCAATCATTCATTCTACGGACAAGCAATATTATAATACTACGTAAGATACTACATAGTTAATTAATCATAATAGCAATTTCGGTTTCGGTCGGAACAAGCGCTGGTGGCCTAGCGGTAAGAGCGTGCGACTTGCAATCCGGAGGTCGCGGGTTTCGATCCCCGGCTCGTACCAATGAGTTTTTCGGAACTTATGTACGAAATATCATTTGATATTTACCAGTCGCTTTTCGGTGAAGGAAAACATCGTGAGGAAACCGGACTAATCCCGATACGGGCCTAGTTTACCCTCTGGGTTGGAAGGTCAGATGGCAGTCGCTTTCGTAAAAACTAGCGCCCACGCCAATTACTGGGATTAGTTGCCAAGCGGACCCCAGGCTCCCATGAGCCGTGGCAAAATGCCGGGACAACGCGAGGAAGATGAAGATGATGAGCAATTTCGGTTTCCTTAGTTTTGGACGGTTCGGTTTTTAGACTTATAGCATTTGTATTTCTACGTTCGTTATATGTCACAACATTGTCGCTCGTGACAATTTTTATACCACAATTATATTTTTTTAATAGACTAGGGCTTATTAAAAAAATGATCGCCGGCGGTACGAGCATGAATCATTTCCCTGATAATTACCCTGCCTGCGCATAATTTCAACTATAATTACTATGTTTTGGATAAACTGTAGCGCACACTGACTCAGTGATTACGTCCGCTTACCGTTCCTGTAATTAAACATTTTAATAACTATGCCGGTTAGGGTACGGTTTCGTTGGGACCGAAAAAGCGAACAGCTGGTGGGTTACGCCTAGTATAGGTTGTTTCTTATAGCGCGTTAAAAACTGTGCGTGCGTGTTGTGTTCAGTCTAGAAATACCCCTAACATGACGTGATGTAATGTAATCATAAGCATGCCAGCAGGTCTGAATCTGAACCGTTGGATTAGAGCAGCGTACAGCAGGCAGTTGTGATGAGTCTGATGAGCTTTTTCGCCGGAAATGAGAGAATGATTAAGTGTTGATGCAAAGTAATTCAGTAATAATTCATTAAAACTGCACGTTAACAAATTATTATTACCTATTATTATTATTATTACTTACCTCAACGACTCAACTGCGGTCCTGAAAATTATCTGCATTCATGATTCACCTCGGCTCGAATCGTCGCATCGAGACCGTACCTTAACAAAAAAATAAAATTAGCCTCCGCCGTGCCCTGTCACGCTTAGTTCGAAAAATAAGTTACATTTACAAAAGGCATAACGTATGAATAAAATCTAGTCGCTTAAGTCATTTTGGCTGTAAGAATAATAATGCACTAATTATTGCGCTCGCGCGCACCTTGACGACAATTTATTTCTCATTACCGTAGGCTTGAACCGATTTAATGACGATAGTTTCGTTTTTAATTTCGCTAATAGCACTTTAATTACGACTGCGATTGCTCTTGCGCAATGTGTTTGTGATGGTTGACACGTCTATTGTGTAAGAAATACCGTGTAAGGAATTACTTAAAATGAATAACTTAAAGGATGTCTTGATAGATGTGTCAATATTTTTTTCGGAATAACGTAGGTATAACGTAGGTAATTATACGTAGGTTTTTCACAGTTACATTCTTAAGTTATTCCGAATATGCCACCACCATCGATTTCGTCCTTTTCTCTCTTAGGAGTCTTATGACATGAAAAAATTGAAAATGAAAAGTAGTACTCAATCAAACTCTTAACTATCTCATTTTAGTTAATTGCTCATTTTCCTGTACCTACGTTTTTCATAGACCATTAATGATCTAAAAAAACATACCGTTTAAAAAATCGTATCGTAACATCGTATTGGACTTTGACTAAGTCTTAATCTAGAATCATAGGAATCGGCTTATGAAAACGAGTCTTAACACTTAACCGATCAACTACAGTCGTCAAGAAATATTGTGTCCACTTTACAACCGAGTCAATCTGCCCTAAAGGCCCATTCACACATGACCGTTCGATTCGCACGTCTTTTGTCTATCACGAGTTTCAATTCGTACGCCATTGTGTCGCCCGAGATGAGTGGACGGTCGTTAGTGGGATCTCCAGGGCTTGTATTCGCATTCATTGCCCAAGCGAACACAAGCGTAGCTCTCGGTAAAACCAGCATAAAGTGACTTCGGAATCCGTACAAACTATTAATAATCACAAAGCGTACTTATACTGGTTTGGTCAAGTTTTTGACTCGCTCGTGTTAAGCGGGTGGTAGGATCGACACCCTTAACAGATAAGACGTACAAAGGAGATCGGGCGTAATCTGCGGTGTGAACGAGAAAACGCATTTAGTGAACAGCCCGCCTATTAATTGTGCCCTTTTGTTATACGGTTAGATCGGACGATAGTTTAGTGGGATCCAGGATTGTGAGAATCAGTTGTGATAGTGGCCAAAGGGGTGTTAGTGGTTAGGGCTGTCCACAGACTACACAGACACTGCATTATGAAGCGTTTACTAAGAGCGTAGGTCACCACAAATAGGTGCAATTTTACTTGTATGTGACAATTCAAGCAGCACTATTTTTTTAGTTGTGTTCTACACCATTTTATACTATAACAGCCCAGGTAAAGTTGAGGTCAAATATATGTTTACATTTTTCACCTTATTGCAAAGGAGTATGGTGCAAAAGCGTAAACATCTTTGACGTCGACTGTACTCCTAAAACTAGATTTTATTTTTAATATTTTTAATTTACACGAGTAGTGGTCTTAGTCGTGGGCGTAAATGAAATAAGCGGTCACGATCCCATAGGTACGAGTACTATGTACGGAAGTGCTTATGTGTGATGTCCACGATTATCGTATCCACTCCGTCGTTGAGGTAGTCTGTGGGACTGTCTTAGCAGGTCTGTTTCGATTTTAAATGCAGAATACCTACGTCCACTAATTGGTGTTTAGTTTTAGAAGTAACGTATGAAAATACTGAATTGGTTAACGTGTGTTACAAATGCCTATAGGGGAGCCGGGGGCTTAATGTAACAGAGGTAAGTAGTAACGCTCAATTTTGACGGGGAATTAAAAACATTTTAATTTTTTTTGCTGAATGACTTTTTATAACTCGAAGAATAACGTAAACACCGCCATTGCCCCGCCAGACATCGAAGCGAGTGGATCTGCATACGAGCTCTGTTTCGACCAGGTATTGAAAAAAAATTACGGGGTAAGTTGTACAACTCCCAGTTTTTCAAAAAGTGTCTGGTGTAAAACATTTAAAATAATTTTGTAATAGGAATTAGTGCTTAGATAAATACCTACTTTACAAACCCTCATACTCAGAATCATAAAATTATACATATTTTAGACAATACAGGCCTTTTTCCTAAAACTGTTACAACAAGTCCCCCGCTCCCCTACTTGAAGTATTTTTACTTCGATTTTCTGTTCAGAGTTGTCTTGGTCTAACTCTATAACTATGTTGGTATATTAATCCTTATTATCGGATTGTTCTTCATAAGACTCGGAGACAGACAAGTCGTTCACTACGGAGACGTAATATTCATTAATGTCACTCACACTATCAGGAGTGCAAACACATGCGTATTGTGTTTGTGAATGGGAACATTGCAGATGTCATGTATGGGCAGAAGTGTCAATACTTTGTAATTTTAGAAGTTATTTGTTTTTATATATTTTGAGTTACTTACTTTTTATTTTTGGTCTTATTCGCAGTAGTAAATGATTCAAGGGGGCCTAGCCAAGATGACAGTCGTACATCGACAAATGCCAAACGAAAAGAAAAGGGTATCTGGATGACAGGTGGTACGAAAAGTCACGTGACTATTTCCATACATTTTTCCGGTTTTCTATACAATTGTCACCTTAGCTAGATCCCAAGTACTATTCCATATTTTGTATAATGAGGCAATAACATTAGGTATAGGTTGCCACATGCAAAAAATGTCTATTGTCTAGCAACTTTAGTTTGAATGCGGCCACCACATTATAGTATTTTTCACATAAATTGGGTACCACAGCTGTAGTCTCCATACAATTTATAACCTTAAAAAGCAAATATATTGTATGTTGGTATATTGATCACATCGCCACCATACCCAAGCTATTTGAAAAACACTAAAGATGAACGTAGATGAACGAAGTAATCGTCGTGCCGAATAATTTTTGATTTATATAAACGTAGAGAGGTGTATGAGCACAACTTCCTTTCAATGTGGTGGAAGTGTCTTTGATGGTCAAAGGCTTAGGGAAAAATAGAAAAAAATAAGTAACTAAGTTATCGCATCTTGACGCGCGACAATCTAACATCCACGTCCGCCATATTTCAACCGCGTAATCAAGCAATATTCTTCTTAATCAACCCCACCCACTGGGGGTCGATTCGACCAACAAAGGAATTGATTAAGTAACTATACCACGATATTACCCCGCAGTATTATTCGACTCGACTATAATAAAGAGGGCTCGGTAACCGTGGTACTTAATGAGAGAAAACTTGATTAGAATTCGTATTAATCTCCGAATAAGTTGGGAAAGTTGGCTCGCTCTGAGGGGCTACCGCGAACCACGTTCGACGTGTTGCCTCTCTGTCGCACTTGTAAATTCGTACGTAAGTGTGACAGAAAGATAACACATCGAACGTGGTTCGCGGTAGGCCCTCTGATTAAACCAGGGATAGCTGGATCTGATAATGGTGCTTAGGAAACTATCCGAACTACAATTTGTTTATTAATTAAGTATAATAAATCATCTTGTTATTTATGATTATGTTTACGATAAAATAGAAAGGAGTTATGTTAAATTGGATCCTCCTACAAAGAGATCTACTTAAGGGCCGATACAGACGGACTGCAACCCGAATGCAACTTGTATGGGAACTGCACGCCGACGTAGCAGTTGGCGTGCAAAATTCAAGTACCGGCCCTAAGAAAAACTAGAATGTTCTCAGCAGATAAAAAAAATGAACTATTTTTAGCTGGTCGAACAAACAGGGAATCAAACTAAGGACCCCTTTGTCTTATTAGGTCTCGTCCATTCGTTTACACCTGATCAATTTATTGGAGGAATTTCAGAATAATTTTGTAATTTACCCCCAAAATACTCGTAAATAGATACGTTTTTATTAAATTTTCTTACTGAATTTTGCACGCATTAGCATTTAAATAATACAACATAATCGATGACATAAAACAAACATCAAAATCGGAAACGGATACGCGCCACAAGCGAAACATAATTATCTTTATATTGTGTTGACTTAATAGTTTGAATATTTTCACTGCTCTAAGGAGTAGCAGACCTGAATATTTGATATTAATATCAGCATGATACCTACATGCATTTCTGAAAAAGCTAGCTAGCTAAGCTAGAGCTACGGAACCCTAATAACCCTGTAAATATGAAATGTATATAAAGGGGCCTACAGATTACCGTCAGATAAACGCAAAAGGTGACAGTTCCGAACAACTGACAGGCTGATATCGTCCGGCGGACTGGTAATCAGGTGCCCCTTAAATCTGAAAATCACTGGTCACTTAACGAATTTTGTCGGTACAATATAAAATTATATTTATAAATCTCATTTACTATAATCCGGCGCTATTTCTATACTAAGTTATACTTATATGTAATACAATAACAGTTTATTGCCTTCTCTTGTTCATAGGATATATTAATTAGGAAGGCGATAGCCGAGTGACGCGGGACATTTATTACTGTCTCACTCATGTAAGTAAACTATATATAATGTAGGTATATATCTTTTACATGTTCGTGTTTGCTCATACTATTTAGGTCAATCGATGCAAATTGTTTGCATTACTAATATTTGGATAAAACGAGATGTTTTAGTCTTTTTTGGTAGGATAGTAAATTTCTGATTTCAAGGTATTAGAAAATGATCGGAAAAGTTGTACGGTGTGCAAGTTTGCTTGCGCTAATGTGAGCTTGACAAAAAGTCTTAAATTAAAAAAAAAATCTTCTTTCTTCCGTCCTTAAGAGAAATTAGGGCGGTTTCGCACTACGTCCGATCCGAATCAGATCCGAACCCGTGAACATATGGTCCGTTGTAGCCGTAGAACTATTTCTATGGTAAGTTAATTACGCACTACATCCGATCTCCGTCGTACGATTTCTTTTCGTCATTCTAGAATCTCCATTCCGGAGAAGATATTTGACGGACCGAAGTGCATATTAGCCTTAGTATTATTTGTATGAACGCTCGCGCACTGTGTCCGAGTTAAAGCCGAGCTGCGTACGAGCAGAGAAGCAGCGGGGCGGGCGGGGTATTCGGATAGGACTAGTGCGTAAGCCAATATACGAATTCGGACCGAGTTAGACATATTTTCACGGGTTCGGATAGGAATAGTGCGTAAGCGAATATCCGAATTCGGTCCGAGTTAGACCCATATTTTCACGGGTTCGGATAGGACTAGTGCGTAAGCGAATATCCGAATTCGGTCCGAGTTTTCTAGACCCATATTTTCACGGGTTCGGATCGGATTCGGATCGGACGTAGTGCGAAACCGCTAGAGTGATAAAATAAATAACTATGGAACTTTTTTAAATAAAACTCTCCCCGGACTCCCACTACGCCTTTCTTATTTTGTAACTTGATGAACCTCCTAATTTTGCACTTAAATATAAAAAAGCGGCCAAGTGCGAGTCGGACTCGCCCATGAAGGGTTCCGTATTTAGGGGATTTATGACGTATTAAAAAAAACTACTTACTAGATCTCGTTCAAACCAATTTTCGGTGGAAGTTTGCATGGTAATGTACATCATATATTCTTTTTAGTTTTATCATTCTCTTATTTTAGAAGTTACAGGGGTGGGGGGGGACACACACATTTTACCAATTTGGAAGCGTCTCTCGCGCAAACTATTCAGTTTTGAAAAAAATGATATTAGAAACCTCAATATCATTTTTGAAGACATATCCCTAGATACCCCACACGTATGGGTTTGATGAAAAAAAATATTTTGAGTGTCAGTTCTAACTTTCTAAGTATGGGGAACCCCCAAAATTTATTGTTTTTTTTATATTTTTGTATGAAAATCTTAATGCGGTTCACAGAATACATCTACTTACCAAGTTTCAACAGTATAGTTCTTATAGTTTCGGAAAAAAGTGGCTGTGACATACGGACGGACAGACAGACATGACGAATCCATAAGGGTTCCGTTTTTTGCCATTTGGCTACGGAACCCTAAAAACAGCAATGCACATTATAATAAAAATAAAATTGTAGAGTTACGATACCATCTTCTTCAGTTCATCTCACACAAAACCTTAACTTAACCCGAGCTCTTATTATAAATTCAGCACCAAAAGATAAAGCTTAACTAATTAAGGTTGGAAGAAACTTTCGCGTTAAGAGCTCTAAGTCCGCAAGTTGGGCTTGTGTTGGAAGTTACGGTGTTATCTAAATGAGACCATCTTTCGTTATATAAGCTAACTTAATTAAGAACTAGCAGATGAGAGTGGGTACTGGGCGGGCGGGTGCGGTGTGGTATGTAAGTGGGGGAACTTTTGTAGTTACAAGAAAAATATCTCATCGCGATGTAAGTGATTACTTTATTAGCTTATGAAACTTTTGAGACATACAGCCATTTTCGAACTTTAAGATACGTCAAATACTAGATATTGAAACGATATGGATTGGATATGTTAGTGTCAAACAAGTGTCAAAAGTGACGTGTTTGTTTGAAGAAACGTCACTTTTGACACTGACAGATCCGATTCATATCGTTTCAATATCTAGTATTTGACGTATCTTAAAGTTCGAATATGGCAGCTATAATCCTTTTTGTATCTTACACAACATAAAATTCTTCAACGTCTATTATCCTTACCACGAGTTTGACACTGTCATATTCACTAGCGACTGCGAAAACTACTCGTACCTCACAATGCATCTCTTTCGTTCATGCAAGCGAGATGCACTATGTTTGACGCAGTCGCTAGCGTTCAAGGCCGCGTAAAACTCGTGGCGAGTGTACGGAACATGTAAGTTAATTAATAAATACATAATGACTGGCATGAATTTAAACACAATGAATTATTATTTATTACAGGCCATGCAGTAGTAAACTAGAAGCCTATTAGGCACCTGTTCTGAAAGTTTTTTGCCGTTTGGATGTGATACTTACTTCATGTGACGGTATTCAATTATTATTAGCAGGTTTTTAGGTTTATTTTACTGCAATGTCTGGCTGATGACGATAATGGCGAGCAATTGTAGATGACATTTATATATTAATAAGATTACAACAAACCTATTTTTGAACCAACCGCTCACTCAAACTCTACCTACAACTTACCTCACCGCTCTGAAAGGCTGCTAAACTAAGTGCCGTCGCTTATGTGTGCGTTCACAAGTCGTGTACGTACTAGAGAAAAATAATGCGCATGTGTGCGCATGCAATGGATTAGTAATAATAAAAGTTTTTGTAACACATGTCACATATTAAGCACGAGTCGCGTTAATGGCGAGGAGAAATTAAAGAAGTTGGCAAATTACCTTTGTTTTGTTATCGAAAGATGGCACTTATGAGTTATTACTTATTATATAAATATTTAGTTCTGAATTACATGACATGTACTTTGCCAGATTGAATTTCGGATTAACAGTCAAACCTTTTTTAAATATTTCTTTTATATTCGTTATATAAATTTTTTGAGAGTGCAATTGTTATGTTTATTTTGATAGGTTAATAAGCAAATGCAAAGTTTTCAACAATGCTGACTAATTCAAATCAATTGGGGAAAAAATGTGAAAGGCAAAGGTATTCATTATAACATTTAATAAATTGATAGTAACTTCATACCTGTTGTTCATAACATTAAGAAAGTTAAGAAATAATACCTATATAGGACATACCAAGCTTATAGACACTTACCTACTACATGTTCCTGCGTGGCAGCAAATCCATCAAACATTTCCATCGCTCCCAAAATACACGGAGTAATATTCGCCACGATCTGTCGCGAGCTTTACAAACTTTATAGTGATCATATTAGTTTAATTATTCATGCTGCATTTCTGTTCGTAGTATTATGTGACGAGAGGATAGACAAGTAGGTATCCATTGGCCTTTTGCGTCTATTGCAGACGATTTATGGTGCAAATCGGAGAGAATTACCTCTCCAGACTTAACACCGCCTGGGACGGAATTAAGGAAACGCAGGGATGCCCAGCACCTGCATTACCCTCTCGGCTTCACTGTCTTAACCCACAGGAAAGGCGAGCCAATACGTGTGCAGGCAGGTCGGCTGCAGGAATCTGCCGCTTATTTCAGGTTGGATCCTACTTGCGCCTTACGGTAACTCCATTCCGGGATTTAATTTTGGAGTATCCTTCTCCTAGATGGATTGCAAGCCATGCTAAGAGGTCCATCTCCCCTGTGACGAAACAGCTTTTTGCTTCGTTTGTGGACTTAGTCGCCTCGTACGACACCCTTATCCCATGTGAGGGTTGGCGCTATTCTAAATTGAATTTATACAACACTATTGTATGAGCATAATTTCTACAGACATGAAGACCAAGAGGAAAATTCGTACGGTATACAGTCGCCATCAGATAGGTATGTCGGAGCAGTCAAGGTGTTCAGATATTATTGAGCACCTCAGCCGCTACGATTATATCTGAGGGCGACATTGGCGACTGCACATTCTGATATCCAAATGATGTCAGTTTGTGATTATTCGCGCATTTCGTTCGTACTTGAATTGGCGCGAGCGAAACGCACGGACGAATGATACCAAATAGACATTATTTTGATGTCAAAATCTAAGTTCGAATTGACTTCCAAGGCGTAACGCATAACTACACAACGCTACAAAGCGCGGCACCGTATTTTCTGAGTCTACGTCGTAGCGTCGTAGCACGTAAGCAAATAAGGTCGGCCGCAAACGAAACTAATTCCTACGCCTACGCCCCTTGTATGACATCCACTAATTACTTGTGTCAACGTAACGATACGAGACTTTTGGGGGTTGTTTGGCGAACTATAATTGGAATTTCGTTAACATTAGTGTATTTCTACGTTGCTTGTAGAAAAACTTAATCAGAATCTAGATGTCTGTATTCTAACTAAGGAGGCCCATTATAATTTAGCATTTTGTTAAAATTGATTGTATTCAGATACGACCAAATGACAGTGGAAGTCGTATGAGATGGCACTATGCTTGACTTATTGGTGCGAGAGAGTAGCACTGCGAGTCGTGGCAAGGTCTTATCATAATTAAATCAAAACTTTAGCAAATTGTTAAAACATAATCCGCCTCACAGTAAAATAAGCTGTTCGTAAAACTGAAATGGAAGTTATTGTTAAAATTTAAATATAAGACAGACTATTCCTTATCTACGATAATATTTTTCACATAGCTTGGGTTCGGTCGGTGACAGCTGTCATCTCAATACAATTTTTCGTTTTAAGGTTAGGTATAAAATGTATGGAGACGACAGCTGTCACCGCACCCAAGCTATGTGAAAAAAATTATACATAGAACAAAAGGGTAATGTAATAAGATTTTGAACTATATACTAGTATATTGTATATACAAGTTAATTCATGCTACTTTAAACAGTAAACCGCATTAAGGCCGCAGCTAGAACGGTCCAGGTCCGGGTCCAGGCCAAGACACTTACGACACTTCGTTTTCTATGTCGAGTGAGGACGTGATTTTTTAGTACCACGTCGGTGGCAAACAACCATACTGCCCGCCTGATGGTAAGCAGTCACCGTAGCATATGGATGCCTGCAACACCAGACATATCACATGCGCGTTGCCGACCCTAAGTGATCGTGATGTTTTCTATAGAAAACTGTAGTAGGTATCGTACGCCGCTGCCCGGACGTGAAGTGTACTAGAGTGAGGTGCTCACTGATTACTGGTCCGCCGGACGAGATCGGCCTGTCAGTTGTTCGGAACTGTTAAATTTTTGTTCTAACTGACAGGCCGATATCGTCCGGCGGACTGTTAATCAGTGGGCCCCTTAATGTATGTGACCTTACAAAATAAAATAAAAAGAAAAACAACGCGCTAAGTGACTGACATTCTGTCGCGACAGCACACCAGATGTTGCTAAAAGGGTTAACAATTACTCGAAACTATAATTTGAGCCGAAATAATCATTATGAGCACGTTCGGTAATTTGAGAGTTCGATATAATTATACGCTTCGCTGTTCTTTTGTTTTATTTACTGCGTCTGTTGACGTGACGTCATGTTTCGATGAACAAAAATTCAGTGCTTGTTAGAAGTAATAGGGATTTTATTTTACTTTTACAGAAAATTCTCTCCAATAGTTACCGCTGTAGATCTGATTGATTGTAATCAATTTTATCTGGATTTGTTAGGGATACAATCTGTTGGTGTCATTTTTTCAACTACAAACATCACTTGACAGATCGGACCAATAATAAATCCAGTACATATTCATAACTCACTATTACAATCAGGATATGCCTCCAGGAAATTAACGTTAAACGTCCCAGGTCAGTGGAGGTCAAGGTCACGCGAGGATGTGAAGGCCATTCATTGCAAACGGCTACGCAAGTGCGGGCGCTTACTCGGGTCAACCAGGGCTAGGTGACCTTGAGATCCGGATACTACCGGCAACCCGAACCGGACACTTCGTTTTCTATGATAGGTTAAGACTGATCTCGTGATGCTATCTATAGAAAACAATGTGTACAGACGCCAGACAGGCTCTGCTGACGCCTGGGCCCGGACTCGGACCGTTCTAGCGTGAGTCAAGCTTTAAGCATGTGTACCGGACGTCCCGACATAGGTACTAGAAATAAGGTGATATTCGATTGTTACTGCCGATGCGAAATAAATAAATGGATGATGTCATTGTCAATTCCTCTGATAAATTGCATAGTTGTCGTTGCTGCACTGCTGTCACGATTATCCTCTACTTACTCAATACATATTGCTGCATTACTGCTGTAAGGATGCAGTAACACTACTGTTTGTGCCATTTGAACGACGCCTAATTAATTGCTATTACAGCACAAGTCTAATTTACCATTTCAGTTATTTCCTAGAACAAAATAAATCAATTTTAATATCAAGTTTTGTATAAGTAAGTAACTATATGTGTACTACAACTAACACTCTTACGCTCTGTAAGCGTTTGAATTATACCCAAGGATAGCAGAAGTCGACGACCTAAAATTAGTAATCAACACCATGATCGTGGATACCCTGGGGATTGATTTAAGAAAGCAACCAAGTGTTAGAGCACTATCAGACGGTCGTACCAGACCGCGCCCTTGGAAACGTAAAAATAAATAAACAATACTACGTACATTTGTGCGCACCATTATACTCAAGCATAAATATCATATAAGTATAAAATCAATAAAAGTTATCAGAAACCTTCAATGCCACTTCATGTCAGCATAAAATATGAGCTACTTTCAACGCAACTAACTTTTTTACTTATACTTTTTTCCTTTAAGACTTGCTGACACAGACCTATTCTAAAAGAACCAAGTACCAAAAGCATTCATTATTCCCAAGGTGCGGTTCACCGAGCGAGCTCTCACGTACAGTATTAATATCATTCGCTCGTTTTTGTCCCAACCGCAATTAAAGTAACCTAGGTGTAAAAACCGTAAGAAAACGACTTTTTAATTGTCCGAGAGGCGACGGGGCGTTCGGCGTTGTCACTTTGTCTCGTCCTGTTATTACGGATAATTGCATTACGGTTCGTTACGGAGGGAAAAAGAGCAAATATCTTTTAATTGACACGTTACTTTCTTTGTTCTGAACACGTGTTTTATTCACACGGCTTGGATGTCCCATTTGTCGTGTCCGGTGAAATTATGGTGTGTTGAAAAATGGTTGGTTAGATGCTACGTAGCTAACCCTTTTATCATTATCATCCTGTATACTTTCGTCTTGCTGTGGGGTACAAGCATTCTCTTCCAAAAGAGTTTGGGCTATAGTCCCCATGACACAGAATAAGTAATAGTATCCCATGATTACCCGATGTATCGTTGAAATTCATAAGTACCTTTCTATCTAGCTGATCAATATCGAATATGAATATGAATATGAATATGGATATGAATATGAATATGAATATGAATATGAATATGAATATGAATATGAATATAAATATGAATATGAATATGAATATGAATGTCGTTTTGTAGGATGAAATCCGAGAAAGTTATCCTATGGTTTGACTTTAACCACTTCCTTTCGTTAAGAAACGTTAAGCGTTCACATTTTAATACTTATAATTGTCAGTAAAAAAAGCAGATCCCCTTTTTATAGTAAACCTGTGGACCGTACAATCATAATTATTGTCTCCAAGGATACCGTCGTCTGTAACCCACACCGCATTCAAAAATTATGTTAAACGCATAAAATGAGGCACGTAATTATCATAGAACACAACCGTGATTCTATTGTAGGCAAAAAGAAACTTAATCATGAGAAACAATAATAACGACTCCCAAAATTAGTGTTGGTGTAAGTACGGGAGCCACGCAACTTAAACTTATTTGTTACTTTTAATACTTTTAGTATTGATCCGCCAAAGAAATACAGACCTTATTAACCTTGAAAGAAAATCCAGTTTAATTCGGGCTTTAGTAATGATTTCACTATTGTTAAGGCTGTATGACTATCAATTATGGGCATAGTGGAATAGTGCATTGTGATCAGCCAGTAGCTTCCATTCGGCCACTTCGATTGAAATTAAAAAACCGATATAATTTGAGATTCGATTAGTGATGTGGCTGTGTGGTAGCTCGCTGTAATAATGTAATTATTATCTCATTAAGGCTTGATATTAATGAATTTATGAACGCTTTGTTGATTAACAAAAACTTAATGAGGTTTACAAAACAATGCCATTTATTAAATAATCATTCATAACGTTCGTCGACCGACTTCAACTAAATGTTAATTAAATTTTTGATTGCTAATTAATATACGTTAAAAAAATTATAACATGTCAAACAAATTATTTTTTCCTAAGCCTATCAGCTAAAAAACAGTATAAAGTGACTATATAAAAAACCTTTTTTAATTGTTATCAATTCAATTCTCTTTAACTATTATTGGGGCTCAAATCGGTAGCTATAGTTTCTCAAAGGAATATCTAATTTCAAACATAGACAGAGGGAATCATACTATCTTTGTCTTACACTAGTACTAGCACCCAAAAGAAAAGGATGAGTATAGTTTTTTTTGTTCTTATTTACTGACAAATTGGTTTGACCAACTATATTAAGGACCACTACTACTAACTGCGCTGCACTTGTATACTTGACAAAAATCTTACGCAACTATTAAAATAACTTTGATTATTCGAAAACAAATTATCGATCCATGTCCCAACACTAGTAGCGGTCCGGCATTAACACGTCACTCGTAGAGATGATAATAGCCCAGGAGCCGTGCCCCAGTTAATTGCTTTAATAACTTCCTGTGTCAAAATAACAAAAGAGCGATGCGGTATTAACAAAACGAGTAATGACTCTCGCGTGGTTAGCTCTTGGACTATGCCGTGATTACTACACAATAGCAAGAAAGTAGACGATTAATTGAATGTTTTGTAATTTAGTTTTAAATTAATTAAAAATGTAAATTGTTTTGGTTGGTGTGTGGCTGTGTGCTCGCTCGTAACAGGTAAACAATTATAATTGAGAAACAACAAAATTATGTTGAGTTTGTGAGTAAAACAATTAAAAAGGTGTACCTAAATATCTTTGTATTTAAACTATTTCGAAAAAAGGAAGAGGTTCTCAATTCTTCTGAATCTTTTTTTCTTGTAAACTAATTATGGATTGATGTGTATAATACTGAAAATGTCACACACACTAGTTTATCTTTAATCCCGACATATAGATTTAAAAAAAACTTATTTTTTAATTTACAGTCCATCCGTTCTTTAGCCGACTAAAAAACCAGCAAACATGAACTTGTATCCCTTCAATAAACTATAGGCTAAGTTGCTAGATTCATGAAAATGAATGATGATACAAAGAAATTTGTCATATTTGACTTTAAACGGTCTAACAATTGTAGCTATAAATGTCTTGAACAAGGAGGAAGTGCGTCGGCCGAGCAGGGCTCGTCACGGCTCGAGCACTCGTACGTTAATCATTATTATATCATTTCAAGCCCTAATGATAATGATAGCCCTGAGGCGAGAACGGAGTGAACCTAAATACTGAGGAAGTGCATTCTTCATAATTACGAGTATACTAAGTCGTTACTAGTTGCAAAATTTGATGTTCCTTCTTAGTTTAGTTAAATTCCATTAGGTGTCTTAATGCAGTGTCAAAAATCATTGTTCTTTTTTTTTCAATATCTGCATGGTTTAAAAATAAAGGGTCAGACTTTTGAGTCAGTAACAATTTCAAATCAATAGTTATTTGTTTTACAAGGGGCCAAAGTTGTTGTTTAACCGCTCGTGCTAATATTGATACCCGAGCAAGCGAAAGATTCCAAAATTGAACCACGAGCGTAGCGTAGCGTGGTTCGGAAACCGGAATCTTGAGCGTTGCGAGGGTTTCAAAGCACGAGGGTTAAACAAAATTTGCCCCCGAGTGAAACACAAAATTTTTCACCACACCAACCCGAAGCAAATATTAAATGTAAAATATCAAACAAAATCAAACGAAATCAAATCCAAATGAATGTTATTAAATATTTATCATCCAAAATCATCATTTAAAAGTGAATTCTACCAGCAAACATAAGAACACATATTATCTCACATTTATAGACGGGTCTAACGCGAAATTTATTCAATTACCTTTATATACCGACGTTTCGACAGGAGGTTTTAAATATTATATTGCAAACATAAGAAAACAACTCAAAATTTGCATTTGATTACTTTGCCTCACATGTGAATAAAATGCAACTTTGCTATCAGTTTTTGAAGTGCAAAGTAAGCCTTTCCGAGCTGGTGTGGTGAAAAATTAGTTTCTTACTACGCACAAAAATCACCAGCACTTTAATTAACAAAACAAATCTTGCTACTCACGCGCCTAAATCTACCTATATAATTAATTCGGCACTTAAACAATCCGCACAGCTGCGCATTCAAAACATTGGCCAATTGTGCTTACTCTAATTATGAACCCTTTGCCATCACACGTGTGACACGTGTCTGACCTTGCCTTAGCTTAACTTAGGCGTGTACCTACTTCAATACCTAGTTAATTTTTATTGTTTCTTACTGGAGTTTTAGTGATAGACAATTGTCTATGAAATCGTGATTATTATTATTTACTCGTATTTTAGTTGATGTCATAAAAAGTAATTAAAAAGTAAGAAATATATAATTGTAAACCCGTTTATATTTTTATTTTCTGCATTAATTTGTTTTTAAAAATGCAGCACCAAAAAATAAAAATATTGCGTTAGACTGTAATAATGTTGTGATAAGTGCCGACGAGTTTGTAAGAAAGAATGTGAGAATTATTTTTTACAAATTATTTGCTACTTTTCTGTCTTAAATACTGTAGAAATATGAATAGTGCATACTTACAGCGTTGCAGATGGTCACATCACTATAGAGCGGCCCGAATTGACAGATGAGCATCGCACCACTGCCGTGCCGGCTATGTCTGTTTTCCGTATTTTAATGTTTTGTTTGTAGGTATTAAATACTTTATTTAATGATGATTGGTGTATTTAGTTTAACACTATGTATCAAAAGCTTTATTAGAGGCCTTAAATTACTCCTGTCTGAGTAACACGACGCCGCACGTGCTAGACAAACAACTATGTACTAGAATCAGAAACGGGCTAGCTGTTACAATGTCCATATTCATAGCTCAATACATTGTACATATTGTTGTAGGAATTGAGGTCAATGAATGCGTTTTACGTTTATGAACTTTAGGCTATTGAAATTAAAATGTATGATGATGGTGGAACTAAGAATCGTAATTATTTAAATGGGGCATTTAGATATTATTTGGGGCAATGGTTGTTATTGCTAATTAAATTAGAGTATGTTTTTACTGGAGGAATAAAGGGTTGTTTTAATGGTCACAGTGATAAAAGAGATAAACGTTTATCGGTTAACAATAACAACAAATGAAAAAATACAATTGCTGAGACTTTCATTGTCGTAACGCAAACGATTGGCATCTTGGCTAAGCCCCCGGATGTGCAAGTTGAGGAAAGTTTCCAAAAAGTTGGAAAAGTTCTCACGGAATATTCTGATTGTCAAAAAAAAACAGATTTGCGAAAACTTTTTGGAAACTTTTCACAGCCAAGATTACATAAAAAATAAATATAACAAGCAAAATGTATTTACCTTTATTCTTACATTATTCGTGAATAAGATGTTAATAATATAAATATTTCAAGGTATTATGTACTCACTTAATTTTGATTTAAACTTTCACGATTTTTATTTTACACATTATTAAATTATACAACGGGACTTAATCGCGTATCTAAGTTTTAAGATTTACCTCCGACGTTTCGAGGACGGCGTTGTCCCCGTGGTCTCGGAGAAGAGTCTTCTTAAAACTTAGATACGCGATTAAGTCTCTCATATTAACTACCATGGCCATGATACACTTTTAGTGGAAAATAAAAATGTTTTGAATAAATCGGTGATCCTTAAAAATACAGAAATCCGTTAAATATAACACAAAAGTCTAGCCACAATGGGGGTTAAACATTGAAACGTCATGTCAGTGATTGTACCACCCCTTTACAACTACAAGCGGCAATTAACAATTCCGTCATTAACATAATTTGTAAACGCAAAACGTGTATTTAGTAAAGTGATGAAACACGTGAGAAATTACAACTGACAGTACAATAAGTGCTAATTGCATACAACAAAAACATGTACGGATGCTATCTACTTAACTTATATTATAACTTAATAGACACTTAACGCCAATTATCTTCGGCCAAGCTAGTTTCACACGCGCCTACGCAAACATAAACTATATTCAACCTTATCACAAATACATAAAGGCTAATTTAGCTGCGTTATCAGTTTAATAGATGCAAAGATAACGTGGCATAGAGAAAGGGGAACATTTCTTGATAAATTATAATACGTAGAATTTTAATGTTCCGTATTTTAAGGTAATGCTTTTATAATTTGTTTGCTTTATTGTCTACTTTGCATTTTATTGTATTAAATTGGAGTTAGTTTTTATTGTAAGATTAGCTTGACACGTGGCATTTTTGAATTTAAATAAGGATAATGGCTGTTTAATAGCCATCAAGTGGTAGTAATTTAGAAATTAAGCAGATTTTGTAAAGGTTTTTAATTGTTTACCTATATGGGGCAATATCTATGAAAAGGGACCTTATTGTCGATGGCGCTTACGCCGCACAGCGTCGCGCGGCATTGGCATTCTATTTATATAGGAGCATCGTTAATGATGGCGTAAGCGCCATCGACAATAAGGTCCCTTTTCATAGATAACGTCACATATAGGTATCTAACATACCTACTTAATTTCAGACTTGGTTGCACAAGACAACAGTTTAAAAAGAGGCTTAATATCACATGGTATTTGCTACAGTCAACCATAACATGATTGGGTAGAAGAAGAGTTCCATATCGATTTTCAATTATTGTAACTAATGTAATTTGCTAAAAGCATGAAAATAACTAACTAGTTACTACTTGAAATAATTTTAATGGAAGTAATCTAATTAAAACAATTATTTTTCTTCGTGCCTACAAAACGATCGATAAGATGAATCTTCACTTGACAAATCACTAAATCTGCTTCCTGGAGGTCGATTCTAATTTACTTAACAATTTGTTATGGGCTGGTTTTGATACGACCTTTAAAGGTCACCTTATCGATCGCCTTGTTGATTGGCGCGCATCTCACGCTCCACTTTCACTTCATTTGTCGTACTATCAAAATGAGATCAAAACCTTGAAACATTGCTAGATCTGAATCGGGCTCCTGGGCGCATTGTAGCAATCGGCGTAACGTAAATCAAATCATAAAACTGAGGATCCTTTTAAGGTACTAACTCGGTGTCAATGGGAATAATGCGAGATGGTTCCCTGTATTACTAGACATCTGTATTAATTTATACTTAGTTATTATTTAATTCTAGCAGTTCAATGAAATGTAACAAAATAATTTGATTCACAGATATTAATATATATTATGACAGGAAGAAACCGCCATAGGATAAGTAACAAGAACTACACCAAAACCGCAATGTAAATTAGCGACAGTTAGCAAACAAAATACAAAACCAGCCGTTTATTAAAACCCAGCGCTGGGTGAAGGTTTAATTGAAGCCTTGCATCGAGTACAAAACTCCTAATTGTACCTTCAAGTGTTTATTGTAAGAGCTCTTTCCGACGAAAACTGTAGCCACTGGATAAGACAGTTTTTTGGGACTTCTTTTACAGTTATAATTATAAGAAAAGTTTTAGATAATATCTTCACGTTGCATAAAGAACAATCGTGGAAATACAGCTAGGACCCGCCAAAAAACTAACGAAGCCCCGCTTCGCGGAGCTTCAATTCCTGCTCTAATGGACAAAAGGTAACTAAGAAACATACCTCGCTAAAGAGCTGTACAGTTTATGTCTGTAAGTTTGTGAAGACACAACACACAAAAGGGTATAAAAGCTTTTTAATATATTTTAATCGTTAGGTACCTATATAGGTACTAAATGCAACTTAAAATCATACATATTTTTATAATATCTTCACGTTGCATAAAGAACAATCTAAAAAATAGACGGTACGCGATGCAATCCAGTTCTAGGCTTTCTCTAGCCTCTTCCCAGAATATTTTATCTCTAGGAGGTAATTTAAGAGCTAGTATCGCTGCTATCCAACAAATAGAAAAGTATAGCCTGTTATATCAAAAATTAAGAAGGAACATACAATTCTTGTGCACTTCCAGAATGATTATATCTTAGTGCATCTTTGTACCTGATCCCAGCGAGTTTCTGCCCTCAGGTAAATTGTGCCCGAGACCGCAACAAGACATTACCATTGTGAAAATGACTAGTGTGCAATTAGCTTTATAATGAAACGAATACTGTATTCTTTGTAAATTACTTACTTAAAACCCAGATTAAACATCTGTACTTCATTATGTACTTGTCATTTAAAGACAAGCTCTTAAGTAACATACGAATAAGCTGTTTTATAATTGTTGATATGATATCCTGTCTCCCTGTCATGTTATTTCGTTGAATTCAACAATACATGTGAAATAAATGTTATATTACCTGAATATTTTGTGGTTTTAATTGTACTCTAAGTACCAGTTACTTGCAAGTGTGGTTTTGGTACGAAACAGATTTCGCTATTGTCTGTTAATAACACTTGTTAACGACTAATAATTAGGTACACGATATATTCATAATTCTGCGCAACTGATGAAAGGAAATTAAATCGATAATTGGACATGTCTAAACATTCATTTATTTCATCTCAGTACAATGCCGTCTATACAAATTATAATTATAAAGCATTTTATAGAAAATATGAAAAAAGCAAACATGATGGATGTTACCATAATTCGTTATATATAACCTAACGTTTTGATGTAAATAAATACTTACAAAGTTAAAAAAATTATGCATCATAAATAGGAATTATACATTCCCATTAGCTTTAGTATTAGTTGTACTTAATTTTAGTTTTATATTCATTTTATAACACTTATTAGGTATGCAATAAATGAGTTTTTTTCATTCCCATTACATTTATATTGAAATCTGAAAAAAAAAAACATAAATAAGAAAGCAACACCAACGCAAAGGAATGACGTAGATATAAATATAACGAAAAATAGTCTCATTGTCTCAACAGCAAAAAAGCCAATAAATATTCAAATACTGCCAAAATATTAATTATGTAAGTATTAATTTAACACCCGAACAAGCCAAGTTTGACCAAGGCACTTGCAAAATAGATATTTAAATATCTGACTGCAACGATTCTAAGTAAAATGCGCTAGCAGAACAGAACTAGTTCATCACTCTCTTATTACTTCCAAATATATATCAGGCCCTCGATCGCGGAGGCGGCTCCTAAATGACTGCTAATGAGCGTTTTTATTATTTTACAGCTGTAAAATAATTTCTTATAGCGCCTCTTTATACCTAGATAAACATCGAAACTCGCTTTGCACCTCGATCTGATAATCGAATTAATGCTCTCATACTATTTCACGCTATTTTATTGCTTTTTGTGTGGATAATACCGGGTTTCGAATCGTAATTTCGGGTTATCGGCGCGCACGATTGAATCGATCTGGATTTTGAGCACTGTAGATGCGCGGAAGTGCTTTCACGTTGTTTATGAGCGCATAATTATTCCACCATTTCGAAAAATATTAAATTATAAGAATCAAAGAGTGTGTAAAAAACTTTGCGATTTGTAAAACCGTGCTTTACTTGCTTTTAAATTCACAAAACCCAATTTTGAAGATTTTGACTGAAGTATAGTTGCTCAATTCACATCTACATGTATTTAAAGTTGATTTAAAGCATTTTTTTAACGTTTGATTACGTAGGGTAAGTAATAGAACGTATACAAACCTATAATATATTGCTCAGAACATATAAATTCAATTAGTATAATTTTGAATGGCATAACGTGCAATAAGTATAACGTGTGATACGTATAACAATGAATTCTATAATTTTATAACGTATAATGAACTTTACATATAATATCGTTTATGATAAGTATAAAAAGATATAACGTTGAAATAATATAATATACGAAACCAATACCACGCAATAAACCTAACCTTTTATTTTTCTGGGGGTAACAGTTCTAACCTAACCTAACCTACTTTTCTGGTAGCAGTTTCTTTCTCCGAGGGTTCACAGTTCTAACCTGACCTAATCTACTTTTCTGGTAGCAGTTTTTTCTGTGGGGGGTCACAGTTCTAACCTAACCTAACCTATTTTATGGTAGCAGTTTCTTTTTCTGTTGGGTAACAGTTCTAACCTAACCTAACCTACTTTCCTGGTAGCAGTTTCTTTCTCAACCTAACCTACTTTTCTGGTAGCAGTTTCTTTCTCTGAGGGGTCACAGTTCTAACCTAACCTACTTTTCTGGCAGCAGTTTTTTTTTTGGGGAGTCACAGTTCTAACCTAACCTAACCTACTTTTCTGACAGTAATTAGTTTCGATGACCTATGAAATACTGAGCTATCCAAATAATTTTACTAATGTTATGTTCAGATACTTATAATATGAGATGTTATTCATTATTTTCATTTATATACATAATGAATGTTATATTAAATGTAATTAGTTTATTTGTATGTTATACCAAACAGCGGTATGTATATTGTATGTTATATTATTTTTATGTTATACTTATTGAAAATATAGATTTAGTGCATTATACATAAGATTAGTATACGTTTTGAACGTTTGTAAACTGCAATTATACCAAAAGTGCGTATTCATTATGATACGCACCCGATTACGTATGCCCGTTTTAGAAATATTAATTTATTAACAAGTAAAATACAGTAGGTACCTTAAGTAAAGCTTCGTTAAGTATTGCCTATTTATTCCAAACTCGGCCAACACACTTCATGGTCTAGACTTATGATATTTCTTTGGCAAATACTATTAAACTATGACTTGCATCTTTCATTTTCATTGCCACTAATCGAACAAAGCAGTATTTGACGGTACCCCAAAAATAAACAAGCAAATCCAGAACCTGTGGCAAGTTTATTATTAAAGGTAGTACCAGAACGAAACAATCAGCAGTGGCCATCGGCCGATCGGCGATCCGATAACACGCCCTGCGCCCCAATAACGCGAGTATTAAGCAAAATGTATTATAATGAACGACTCTTTAATTCAGACTGTTTATCTTTTGTGTTATAACAACCGTCCAGTGTTGATGTTTCTTAATAACATATAATTTCACTTTGAATTTCCGAAATATGTTCGACATTGTCTAATTTGACCAAATTCGAGTTCCATGAATTGTGTATGAGTGCGTAAGTATAACATTAAAAACTTCTACCGCAATATCAATTTACGAGAAAACATTTGCCCGCGATTAAAGAGGTATTAAGAAAACAAAAAACTGTTTGCATCGAGAGAAAAATGACAGATATAAGGCGTCGAAAAGCCGCGCGCACGCACGCTTGCCGAATTCTAAATTTAAATGTATATTTACATTGGGCTATCGGGAGCACGTAATTAATACAATCTTTGTTAGAGGGTAATTTGCCAGAGCTAATGCCGGCGTGTATAATCTTCAAAGGGGATTTAGGAACACGCGTTCTATTCTATTTTAGTCATGTTCAGAAACAGAGAAATATTTACAATCTCAGTGGAACACTTGGGCGCATCCGATGCTCGTTACGCCAGAACGTATCGATTCTGACTCACATGAGATTAGATTTGCTTAAATTAGTTACTTTTGCATGTGCACTTTGGTTATAAAATACAAACAGTTTTTTTGTCGGACAGTATGGGGAAAACCGAAACTATTGAAGATAAGAATGACAAGACAGTATATTATTAAAAAAAATACACTATGTTAAATTACCTTCTTGAAAATCGTGAA
This sequence comes from Cydia amplana, assembly GCF_948474715.1. Classification (NCBI taxonomy): domain Eukaryota; kingdom Metazoa; phylum Arthropoda; class Insecta; order Lepidoptera; family Tortricidae; genus Cydia; species Cydia amplana. The sequence continues at coordinate 11,220,308 of NC_086079.1, read as the reverse complement.
TGGTTAGGTATTAGTGTAATGTTTCGTTGTTTCTGTTCTGTGATAACTAAGATGTAGTCTTGTTAATTAGTGTTCAGTTATATAATAAAAATAATAATTAAAAAAACCTTTAAAATACCTATGTATGCTAGTTTTAAGGTATTTATATATGGACCACTAGTTGCCTGAAATAAAGATTTAATTCAATACCTATACAATATTTTAAATATAATTTAATAGCATTACTAAAATTTAATAAACAGTACGGCTACCATCAGTTTGTCACTGACATAAACGCCGTCGAGAACGTAATTTACTTTCTATACATCTAGCTCGTACTCGCATATTAGTGCAAACGAGATGTATTGAAAGTAAATTACGTTCTCGATAGCGTAAATGTCAGTTTTGACACTGTCAGTGACTCATGGTACGGGCTTAGGTATTTAACATTACTTTTTTGACCCAGTTTCCCTGTAACTTTGGAAAGGATGGTGACTGATGTCGTTAACATGTTCAGATATTTTGCAATTCGTGTCATTCTCGGCCGCAAAAATTATATTGCTTGTGAATTTACGGATGTTTTAAGGTTTTTACATACATATTGCCACTAAGGTTAAGTGGCGCGGTGGATATGTCACCGTAAAATTGTAAACACTCGTCATATTATAATCTCGCTAGTTACATTATAAACTGACGGTAGGGAGATTATAATCTAACCTAACCTAACGTTAGATTATAAACTAACGGGTTCACAATCTTACGGTGTCAGATACATTGCAGAAAAAGTAGTTACGATGAATAACATACACGAGATGATAAACTTTATCTTTTGATAATACACACTCGTATAGTTAGCACCAATAATAGGGTATGAAACCATGCCCCAAAAGTATCTGTCACCCTCGATTACTTTTCCAATGAGATATATATTATACTTATCTGGACATTTGTCTGATACGCTACTTTTGATTCTGACTATACACACTTCTATAGATACATAGGTAATAGGCGTTCCGTCGCATCCCCCTCCCTAATTACATCAAAACATAACTTTTCAATCTAATCCCACCGGTTGGCAATGCTCTGCGTAATTAAAAACGAAAATAAACGGAACGTTTCGATCGTAAAAGATCCATGACAGCTAAAAAATAGTGTACAGATGAGCGTTCGGCTATTAAACTAATTCAGTCACAGAAATACACCCACTTGGCCCGTTTTATAATAATTAATTGCTTTAGTAAGCCAGTTTACAGGTGAGTGTAAACATTAGTGGTCTAGGTAGTATATAAACGAGTGTCTGTCTTACTAGGAAGAAAATCATTATTATATTTATGATATACAGTCACCATCTGATATATAATTATCTAAGATGTTCACAAAAATCTGAACAGAGCCTTTATTATCAATTATGTAACGTTCAAATAATTTTGAGCACCTTAGCCACTCCGCGGTCTTTTTGACAGTTCTGAATTGGCCCTTACATAATATGAAAAGCTAAGTTTGATAACGTTGATTTTATTTTTTAAGATTAATCGAAAGTTTATTTAGTTAGCTAACGGTAATTAAATAGGTACAGAAATTTACAAACTTATAACTAGGCAAATATAAACATTAAGTGTATTATATGCTATTAGACCATAGGTACCCGGCTAAATGTACCTAGCACGCTATGCTGGCGTTTTCTCTTTGCACCGCTGGCGCTTTGTTTAAGATTCATGTATTTATAGGTAGCTGCTCAAAAATCTACCTGCTTAAAGTACCTACTTTTATGAAATCAATCCAATATGGTTCAGATTGATGGAGTTTCAAGGTTTAACTAATAACGTGCTATTTGATAGTCCCACCAGAGTGAGTCGTTCATCCAGCAATGCCATCAAAATACTAAAAGATTTCCTAAGCCACATGCTGAATGATATCCGATTTTATTGTTAATATAACTGATTGGAATTTGCTATAAATCTTTTGTGTGATTGCCAAATCAATGTGCGAGTTATAACTTCGACATGAATGGCTTGGTGGTCTGAAGTTATTATTCAGTGTGACTATAATTAATGGACATTTTGTGACACACAAAAATATTACTTTCAAAACAACACCAATCAACCTTTCACAAATAGGTATGCGGTACGCGTTTTACTTCTTAGCGTTTCTACAATCGGCGTTCTTTGATACCAACAGCTTTAATAATTAGGCGATCTATTGTAATTCGCTCGTATCACTATTTCCTTTGCAATAAAAAATTGGTCCAAATTCCACATCGAAAATAAGACGTTTTTTGGTCGCTTGCCAAGTTCATTATGAGCGTTCATGAAATTTTACATTTGAATTATTTTACTGCCTGACTTATGGCTGTTACTTAAATATTTGGTAAACAGGAAAAATATGGCGCTGATCGATCAAATTTAATGCGTTCTGCTGAAATAGCTTTAAGTGGATCGCGGCATTACGCGCAAAGAAAACAATTCGATCTTTTGTGGGATCTGTTGCGAGATGATTAACAGCATCGGTTTACGATTAGAACCGAATTTTTACAGTTTTTTTCCCCACGCAAAATGGAGGGTAAACTTCTGAAGTAAATGTATGCCAATTAGGTGGGAATTAGATACAATATCACCTCTAAATGATCAAATACAACCAAATGTCAGTTTACGTTAGGATAACGCATGTATAGAATCTTGTTAGTATTGGCATAAACTAGTTGACATGAGTAATGAGAATCTAGAAACTAAAGTAGCATTATATAAATCTAAGTGAACTGCAAATCAGATCGAGTAATGTACAGGAAGTCTTATGGCAACAAATAAATTTGAGAAACGAAAACCACAGGCGCCGTAGATAAGTAACATCAAATAATGCAATGGACATTAGTTACATAATTTCGAGTTTGCAATGTGCCAGCCAACAATAGAACGGGAATTATGAATCATCTCCGCCCGATCCATTCGCTTGAAGATTATCGAACTAGAGCACAAACACTCGCGGCGTACATTAAAATGCATGTGAACCTAATTTACGCTTCCACATAATCTACGACGCCAACTTTAACAAAGTAGTAGTTGATGCATCAAACGACGTGACATTTGTGGCTAATAACACCCAAGACATTAAAATATGCCGTCACTTCTCATCCTTTAACAAAACTCAACGTAAAACCGACACGCTAACTAGAGATCTTATTTATAGCCTGCCATCTGTCAGATAGTAACTGCTCCAAATTGAAAATCAGATTCGAAGTTTGATTGTATTTTTTTAAAGTGCCTACTAATAAGTCGGCTCGCACACATTGTTGCACCAACAAACACATTGACGTATGTTTACGAGGTCGCAATTAGATCGTCCATTGATGTATGGCTTTTGTGAAATGGTGTGCGTTCGATTGAGAAGTAACACGCCTGGAACTGATTAGCAGCGTCCATGTGTTAGTTAATAAATATATATGAATAGATTCGTGTGCTGTTGCGCATTAAGTGTGCTTCGGATTTTATTATTTAATGATTCATCTTAGGGATATAGAAATAGTCGGGAATGCTAATGCTGTTCGCGCTGAAAAGCCAGTAATAATAGAATATTGGCGCATCTGCCCCACTGTGTATGTTTTAATGTTATTGCCTCTGCCTTAGATATGATATTTCGCTTTGGATTTATTTCGAGACTGTTTTATGTTTTTAATTGCGTTACGTGAATTATTTTTCAGGCCGCCTGCTATAATTTAAACACATGTTTTTGTTTCATCGATCCTGCCGATGACAGAATTAAGATCGTGTTTATGAAAAGTTCCACGTTTGTGTGAACACTGATTAAAAAGTGGATCAAGAGAACTTCATCTATTTATATTATTCCCTGTTGTTGTAACTGACAATAAATAATCGTATTCTCTGTTTGAATCAACCTATAATGTGAATATGTGGTTGCTTTGGAATCATAAAAATTAACGAGACGTGGCGAAACTTGGCAGTAAATTTTTAGGGGACAGATGATTCATGATAATTAAGAGATTTAAATAGGTATAACTACAACTTTGTGATAGGAGAGGAAATAAAAAATATATTAAAAATACCATTGCAACTTAACAACTGTATTAATTAGGGATAAAAACATCAAACTAACTTCATTTTATGAATAACAATTCAATCATGTAGTTGGCATGTACAGTGGGCCAAGAAAGTGGTCTACCAGTTTTGACAAAAGTTTCTGCAAGATCTAACGATCGCTAAGGTTGACTTTCCTAACGGAGTTCAAAGTAAATCGACCTTGTTGTCTCATGACGTTCAAACGAACCTCAACCGTAGGGTGGTAGACCACTTTCTTGGCCCACTGTACATAAATGTATTTGGAATCTTGTATGTATTAATCAATACAAGTTTAAAATAAGTAAAAGTAGTTAAAATTACACCAACCGCTATTGAATCCGATGTATTATTCCCTAAGAGAGCTGTATTTATTTTTAATTTCATAAACAACTGTAAGAGTTTTCATACACAGCGATTGTAATTATGATTACTTACATCCAATTTGGTGCAATTTGCAAGAGTTTGCAACCCAACTATTTTTTATTAATCGCTTACAAAGTCACTCTTAAGACTTAAGTACTTTATGGATCGCTATAACATGCTAGTCGGCGTTAATTTACAAAATCACGTTGCACTTTATTACTACCACCTACAGATTACTTACTAGAAAGAGCATAAATAATAATAGGTACTATAAATATTATTGAATACGGGGTATTTACCATGTATGTAAGGTAAACGTACTAGTGATGTACACCCTGCTGTCACCTCTATTGACAATGACTTAAGTTTTTAAGTACCGCGTCGAGCACCAGTACGTTTACCTTACATAGGTATATTTTGTTATGATGAGAAAAGTTATTCCGTGTCATCTTCACGGAATAACTATTTAACACCTCAGTTACCCTAGAACAACATGGTAAATAATCCGTATTCAGTAGTACTTAATCATGCATGGTGTAAATGATCATGTTAGCTTGAAATCATTTAATGATTCATCATCGTCACACATTAGCTCTGCTATACTTAGGTATAGCCCTGCCGCACAACAGGGACTAAATCTTTTTTGATATATATTTAATTGTTACTTACTGAGCATAACACAAATCAGGCACATACTGCTAAACCTTTATCCGTGTCATAGTTAAAGTAACTTCGTGTCAAGAGTCTGAGATGAAAGCGCACTGCTCATTTTAGTTGCTCCCACATTCGTTGACCATAAGTAAGTCTTTGTAAATGCAGAGTCTATATGATATAGTCTATGTCCCCGCCATACAATAGAATGACCGTTTCGTAACACTATCACGAAAGCGCCTAAATCTGAAATTAACGTGTGCATAGAACCATTTTACGATGACCTCCCTCAACTACCTGATTCATACATAAGCAAGGCTAATCAAAAATTCGGTGGCTCCAGGAAAACTGGCCAATGTTAATCGAGCTCTGCCTAAAGCACTGCCATTAATGTCAATCATTAAATATGAATTATAAATATGAAAGAAAGCATAAGAAGCAATCATGCCCGTGCATTATTAGATTAAAATGTATCTCAGTGTGAACGCACTTAAATGTATGAACATAATTTGTGTGCAAGATAGCAAGCATTAGCGGTCGGTAATTTGCAAAGGAAAACATGCTCATTTAATTTTAATATTGCCTCGTTGTATAATATATCTTGAAAATTAAATAGAATACGTCTTTACTAAGCGTCAAGACTAACAAAAAAAAATCAGTATCATTATCTCGCAGCAAGATTATTTTTAATGGAAAACGTACTTGTCTGTTAATTCATTCACCTAATGCCCCATAATCATCAAGAAAAACGCCATTTAAAAACAAAACCCCTTTCAATTAAATTAAGTAACATTAGCCAGTGTCTATGATCATTTGTCGGATTCGCCACGCCACCCGCGGTCCTGTGCATTATCAGATTCCGTCACACTTTATATAATTCCATCGTAATGCCTTAATGAGTCCGAGTAACGCAATGAACGGTGTCACTGCGGTAATAAAAAAAACTGTGTTCAAGAGAATAGGTACAAGAAATATTTTATTAATAGGTAAGTATAGGTCCGATGCCATGAAATTAAGTAAAAGTGGGATAACTCACTGTTCCAGGCGAGACTCTACTCGAGTCTCGGTAGCTCAGTTGTTAGAGCAGCGGCCTGGTGTTCCGGAGTCGCGAGAGAAACGGTCAAGGCATAGGCTTTAAACCAGGGTGTAGTGTTAGTAAAGTTAGGGCTAAGGAGCTTGGCTTTTGCTGAAATCTAATACTTTTTTATAGTAATAGCTAGTAAGTTTTAACCGCCAATTTTTCATGACCTCTTTTTGGTGGGATTATTACAGGTACCTACTACGAGTTGTCAAGAGGTGCCTAGGGGCCCGATTCGAATTTTGTAATAGACATCTATTAGATATCTTTTAGACATCGCCAAGATACGATAACCTATATGTTTAAGATCTAACCTCACATTTCCGCGATTCTGGAGATACTCTTGAACGATTTCCACAAGATATTACTTAGAGATCTAATTCACATCTAATAGATATCTAACACGATCTATCGTAAAAAGTGACATTGGTTGCCCGAATTGCACTGCAAAAGAGAACTAGTTGAAATCTAAACTATAAAGTATCTAGAATGGATCTAGTACGTGTCGTCTCTTGTGAATATCTTGAAGTTCGAATACGGCAGTAGGGCTTCCATCAGCCGTGGCAAAATGGCGTACAACGTCAGGAAGACGACGGTGAGTGAGTTGGTGTAGGAAATTAGGTACTACACTATTTACTCGTACCTGTTAAAACCGTTATGTGCAGTGACTAACCACTTCACAAGTCTCTCTGATGACGTCAAAGCCGATGGAATTAGTACAATATTTTAAGTTAAGTAATCTGTCTAGTTGTTAAATCAGTAGTCACGTTTCAGTACAACGAGGACCCCATTTGTAAATGTACAAGGAGGGTAAATCGAACTTCCAATTTCACATCAAAAAGATCGCGTGTGTCTCGCTCGCGCCATTGGATGTACGAATATTAACGAGCGAAATGCACACACGAATTAGGTATAGCAAAATGATGTCATTTAGATATTGAAGTGTACATTCGAATTGGCCTTTTATTAATATTTTTCACGTGTAAATCAGCAACATTGTTGCCAATGCTGATTTGTAAAATTGTAACTTTACAAATTAGAGCCGATGTAAGGTCGAGTTCACAAACATCTTTACAAGTCAACGTTCCAAAAATATTAGAAATATTTTACACGACCTTATTGTCAGCGTCTTATAAAAAGTACTGAGGCTGAAGTAGCATGACAAATACGAACATTTCCGAGAAAATGCGATGGCAAACGATTATGTACTACATCTGTACACTCGACTGTACAAATGAGAATTTTTTCTTCAACTTATCGGTATAAACAGGTTAAGATGGAAGCGTGTAGTGATCCCTTTTGCAGACGTATATAAAGCACGCATAATTATTGCTGCTACGTACTTGTTGAAATATGACAGTTTCAGCAAAAATTATTACAATCATCTGATACGATACGAAGCCTCATACGCTACTTTGGATGCTGACTGTACAGCAGAAAAGCATGTCGGCGAGTTGTGGTTACATACAAACTAAACTAAGTGTCGACTTAACCTGCTAAAGCATAATTGCTCTTGATGCTTATTGATAATATAATTACAATAGAGTATGGTTTTGTGAAGTTAATGTTTATTTGAATGGGGCTAATCTTGCCCGAATGGTGACGTGAATTAGTCGATTGACCTCAATGAGCCTTTGAATTCCGCTGTCGCCGGGCAAAATGTTGCTCCAAAAAGTATTTAAATGGCATAAAAATATTTAGTAAGTAAATAGCTATGCAGTTATCAAATTATTTGAAATAAATGTAAATGTGAAAGTCTATTGAAAGAAAGGAAGAAGAAAAATAGATCCCACCAAAAACATTTTCATGTAAAATGTTGCCAAGACGAAACCATAAGGCTCGCACTGACAAAAAGTTATCAGATCTCTTGTAGAGCCAAGCTTCTAACTCTACAAGCCCTAACTTCACAAACTCTACACCTTAGTCAAAATATGTGGCTTGACCGTTTCGCTACTGTCACATGGACGTAAGGTGAAAAATGTATTCACTATTCATTATTTTTATAATACAATAGTTCTTGGAGTAACGAAAAGGCCAAGCCACATATTTTGACTAAGGTGTAGAGTTTGTGAAGTTAGGGCTTGTAGAGTTAGAAGCTTGGCTCTACAAGAGATCTGATAACTTTTTGTCAGTGCGAGCCTTATGGTTTCGTCTTGGCAACATTTTACATGAAAATGTTTTTGGTGGGATTTCAATTATTTTTGTAAGTTGCTTCCATCCCCTAATTCAAAGGGTTGCGCGTGTGATTTAAGGACCTACTATTAAAAATCCTGAAATACGTACCTGGGGGCATCTTTTATACAATCTGCTTTTTACTGATTCCCCATACAAACTTCAACCCTCTTTTTCCCCTAACGCCCTTTTCCACCCCCTTTTCACCCTTACGGGGTGATTTTGGGGTTGAAAACTATTCTATGCCATTCCCCATTACAAAAACTATCTACATACCAAATTTCAACTAAATCGGTTCAGCGGTTATTGATTTCCAATACAAAATTCCACCCCCCTTTTCCCCCCCTTAGGGGCAAAAAATTTCAAGTTTTTGAATTTTTTTGTAGTTTGTGTACTAATACTATCTTACTTACCAAATTTCAGCTTCCTAGGACTTCAGAAAGTACCCTAGAGGTTTTGATGATCAACAGTGAGTGAGTGAGTCAGTGACGAAATCGGGGTTTTTTAGATATGAATAATATCTTAAGTATAAGAGCTATGCAACTGAATTTTTTTATGTTTAATAAGTCCACTATTGACATCATATCCCGAGAATTTTGTTTATCTGGTATAATCCAAACCCAAGTTATGAGGGTTAAAAAAAACGACGAAGCGCTTCGAGAAAAGGTAGGTAGTGCGCTTCGCTTTGCTCGTCTTGGCGGGGGCACTACCGTGCCCCCAGATTTATTGTCAAAGTTGTCGAAAAGCTCGTGTAGGTTCCCTCTTTTAAAATATTTTCGTGCACAAAATGCATCATCCTGGGTATGTTAGCCGAAAACAAATACATAAAGTTGTTTATTGTCTCACACATCCCAATAACTCTGTGCGCGATAATTTATTAATTTCGTCTCGTCTTTGTTTGTTCCCCATGATCAATGTACTCTCCCCTACGACATAGTGAATTAAGTACAGTACGTCCAGTCCATCCGTATGAAAGCTTATATTTAACTTGAAATAAGGATACGTCTGCTAAGTAACAAATCTAGTTTAAAGTAGCATTTTCGATATTAAGCTTTTGAGTTGTCGTCATTAGTTTTTTTATGATAGTCGTCAATTGTTACTTAAAAGGACGATTCTTACTACCAGTTAATAGATGACCAATGAGATGTGGGTGCATTTTAATTTCATTGGCTTAAAACTTAAAAGTAAATTATAAAACACTGCAAACAATAAATAATAAAAAACCTTATGAAAAATAGTGATGTCACATGCAGCACCCCCGAAGCGCGAGTTTGTCTAATTTGGACTTGGTTGCCTTGGCTATTCTAATTTATAGTAAGTAGTAAGTGTATAACTTATTAAAACTATGGACAGTAAGTACACATTTAAATTTACAACTCACATTAACACAGGACCTACTGCGTCTTATTCCAATACCACCAAACGCCGTAGCCAATGATAAGACTTTTGTTTTCGTGATTGCTCTTTGTTAATCATACTTTCTTAATTAAGGCAAAAGTTGGAGCTAATTTGGGACGATGGTTCGATAAGGCGACGGCGAAGTTTGATGTTTGGTGTGCTAATGAGTTCGTTATCGTAGTTACGATCGGCCTTATAATGTAGACTTACATACCTTGTATTGACTTTTAATGAAAATTACCTAATCTTGGTTTACTTGAATAATAGCAATATTTTAAATTTGGTTTTATATTTCTTATCAAAATGAGTGGAAAAATAAAAAACCGGCCAAGTACGAGTCGGACTCGCGCACGGAGGGTTCCGCACCATCAACAAAAAATAGAGCAAAACAAGCAAAAAAACGGTCGGTCACCCATCCAAGTACTGACCCCGCCCGACGTTGCTTAACTTCGGTCAAAAATCACGTTTGTTGTATGGGAGCCCCACTTAAATCTTTATTTTATTCTGTTTTTAGTATTTGTTGTTATAGCGGCAACAGAAATACATCATCTGTGAAAATTTCAACTGTCTAGCTATCACGGTTCGTGAGATACAGCCTGGTGACAAACGTACGGACGGACGGACGGACGGACGGACGGACAGCGGAGTCTTAGTAATAGGGTCCCGTTTTTACCCTTTGGGTACGGAACCCTAAAAATGACTTAAACTGCTAAAGATGCTAGGACATTAAAACTGAAAATAAGAAAAGGGGTATAGAACTTACGAATAATTTGTCACCATTTTTGCATCGAAAAAGTAACGGGATAAACTTTGATTTTCCGGCTAGTGGTAATGATTTTGAAATATTTTGTAGGCAATTAGCTGGCATAATTGAACTTTTATTCATAATAAATTATTACTACGTAGTAATAAGTCGTCAGGTTCCTAATGAAGTGTGAGTGTATGATAATGCTCCTTTTTCACTCAGCAGTCAAATACGTAAGCATGATGTATGATTTCCACTCCATGTCAACCCGACGTTTTAATGAACAAGCGCTTCAACACTTCGCACGCTGCCACATCACGACCACAAAAAACAAATCGCACAAGTACAACAATGCCTCAAATATTTCACGCACCTTTAATGGGCTCTTGCATAATGCTGCTACCCTGGTACTTTCACAAACCAAATCCCGTCTAGCCGTGGGGCTATTCTCCTATCAATCGAGATGATAGCCCGCTATCTTGCCCTGGCTACACGAGATGCATAATGCTCGCCACAGATAGCTGTCTTAGGCACGAAGCCTCCAAGCTTTGCAATTTATTGTTTCACGATCTCAACCCAGCTCATTATTAAAACGGTTTGATACGTTCCTAGGTGTTGCTGACGCCCCGAGGCCGGTGCGCGCCAATTACTCGGCCGAACCGTGCCTTGCCATAGTTGTTTGACTTTAACAACGCTATTCCTGTCTTTGAACCATGCTGTCCTGGTACTTGACCACAGAAAGGTTGCTCTTGTTTTGGCTTGTTTTGGATTTGTCTTGTTAAAATGGATTTTCTATTGTTTTCACATAGATGGCTTCCATTTTCTTCCCGCTGATAGTTGTTTCTTTAAAATAATACTAACTGTATGCCAGTGCTTTTGTACCAATCAAAAGTATTTACATTATTAAGTATATTATTATACCTAGTATATCAAATATTAATTTGAGATTTTGGTCTTCAATCATAGTGAAACACATGCCTAACTAATGGCTAGTGATTGTTTTTAAATAATAAAAGACCCCTAACACAAATGACCGGGAATCCATTAAGCGCATTAAACTGTCGGCGGTTAAAAGTCTAACTAAAACAATTTTCTCCAACTTCAACAAACAAAATCGATTGGACTTAATTGCTGCCTGATCAATAACTAATTGTGTTCACCACACGTACGACGATAAAGAATAATTACTGCCTGCCAGCCAAATAAATCGATCGACATCAAAACGCGAGGTTAATCCATCATTTAGATATTACGGCGCGATTGAAGCTTACCGTTTTTAATTTCCAAAATTACACTGGTCGTCTACGCTGAAGGCGCCTACACACGTATACATAATTACTATGCCGTAAATTGTCGAACATGAGTAGGGGTGGGGGGACGATCGCCTCACACCAGCGACCTGTCGTGTTATTTCTGTAATCACTTTCATTCCGTAAAACGTGACATTAATTAAAATTTAGTTTCAGGCCATTAGTCGCCATCGCGTTTCTTCAAGTTTCATTTTTTCCTGGTAATTATAGAGCGCGGGTGCGAGGCTAAATGGGCATGGTAATGATAAATAACATTGTATTGAAGGCAGCCATGAATTTTGTATTCAAATTAGTGCTGTTAATAGGTGCGAGGTGTGGATTTAAATGTGACTTAGCTGCAATGCGCTTTTATTAATGACTGGGTAATTTTTATGCGACAAAAATTACTTAAACGAAAATAGGGCATTCCTTGGTTAATTAGCGTCAGCTATACAAATCCATTACCGTGTGATTAGAAACCCGACGAACCTTAGAACTGGTTTGAGTAAGTTTAGACTCGTGACTCGTGAGATTTTACCGGTAATAAGGCTGTGTACACAGTGTGCGCCGAGTTATTAATTAACAGGTCGACAGCAAACAGAGAGCGGCTACCGGACTGCGCTCCGCACACAAAACTATTTACACAGTGGCTTCGCTGGAGCGGTGCGGAGAATCTCATTACCGTGCTTCTAGGAAAATTGGAAGTGAGAAATGGAGTTGGAAGGATAATGCCTGCCTATGGTGTTCTTATTTTAAGTCATTATCATGTGAAATAGAAAGTAAGTGCGAGATCGCGTTTAAAACCGAGCTTGTCGCAAAGGCAACAATGTGAACGGTGCCTTAGTTTCATATATGAAGGATTTGTTATCAATTTGGTTGGTGGACTTAAATTTCCATATTGTCCACCGGTCATACAAGTATAATTATGGTCCTGTCTGAGTTGTTTATTTAAACTAAAATGCTGAAAGAAGGTACATTAAGCGACAGTGAATCGAGTTCAACCTCGATTTACTCGAGTGTATCGGTTTCTTGCACAAACTATAATGCGAGACAACTGTACACAATTACATGCCAGAATAGACCAAGAGGTAGCCTATTTCCTATTGGAACTGTAGCATCAGCATTTTCCACATTAATATAAATTTCAATGAATTCAGGTACAATTGAATCTAAATCAAAATAATTATGACCGCACGCACATGTTAAGATCCACCTACATTATAACAAATGATTATGACTACAATAAACAAAGATTTTTATTACCCTGTCGAATGTTTTAGCTCACCACATAGTAGGTTGGCACGTCTGTACCGAATAATAAAATACCAAGCGATTTAATTAGAAACACGTCCGACTGTACTAAATTATGAAAGTTTTTATGTTGGACCTGAGGGTCGTAAAAGTCTATTTTAGAGAATTCGTCAAGAAAGCTGATATGGCTGTAACTCAGCTGACTCATAAGTGTCACTGGATATCCGTTTTTAATTAAATTAGCAACACGTTACTGCTTTTTGTTATAATTAAACTTTCAGAGCTCCACCCACTTTTTAAAGTTTGTATCATCTAACACCATAACACTGAAAATAAATTCACATAATGATGGTTATATAACCAAATTAACAATTTGCAAAATCATTTAAATACAGTCCTTAAAAAAAATACTTAAACATATCTTAATTAATTAATAAACTAATCAAAAAGACCTCCGCGAGCTGTACTGGGTGTAAAGTAAAAATAATTAAAATTATATTTTTCATAATAATTATCAAGCAAAGCAACGCGTAAAAGTTAAGCAGCACGAACTCTCGTTCATGTTTAACATAACAATATTTACTACGTACCTTGCTCCCGGTGATTTCAAAATGAGTAAAAAACGTGTTTCACTTATTGACAGCACAAACAGTACAGTCCACTTTACACAAAAAATACGTCACCACGATTTATTTGACGTCAGAATGTCACAGAGTAACAATGTAAAGATTATCATGTCACACTGTAGGTTTGTATAAAAGGTTTGTATGTCATCGATGTGACTATGGAATAAGCTTGTTTTTAAAATCCAGCAAGGTTTTTCGCGCGTGATTTTGTTAGGGCGGGCGGACGCGTGCGCCGGCGCCGAGTTCGGAGCGTCATTAGCGTCCCGAGGCATCCACTTACTGTCAGTAGCTTGCATTAGAATTTCAGTTCGACGCGAATTAGATTTCAGTTGTCTTCCCGGAATTTATCGTTTCGTCTTAATCAGGTTTTTATTAATGTGCGCCCGTTTATCACATCTTTTGTGATGTGTGCGACTGTGCGTTTGTCTTCGTGATTATGTTTAATCGCCGTCAGTAGAAATGGAGTTTATGATATAATCAAATGTTAGAGAAAAGCGGTTGTTTGAAGTCCGATTTACGGATCCTTTAGTAATTTGTTTGACTGTTTTGTGCTATTTCTTTAAGTAAATCATATTAATTTTGGCTATGTACGCAGGTAAAGGTACTAACTACTAACGTACTATACGTACTATACTTGTAGTTGTTAGGATACATTTTAATGCACATTAAACTAAGTTAGTTTTAAAGATAATAGACATGTATAATCCTTAGACAAAAAATAATCTAGAGATGTGACCATACAAACAAAAAACCTTTCAAGGAATATAAAACTTTTTGAAGTGAAAACTTCTTTAGCGGCGCTGTGCGCTTTTTGAGGTGGGGAAAAAATTATAAACTCGAGACAGCGTAAGACGATCACGTGACCGTAAGATTTAGATGGCCACTCATTTAGATGGCATTTAAATCAATAAAGAAAACTCAATGACATTACATGAAAAACTTTTACATGTAATGCCATTTGAGTTTTTCTTTATTGATTTAAATGTCATCTAGTGAGTTTCGCTCTAACTGGTATTAATATAACTCGAGTACTAACAGTGCTGTGCTTCGGGGTTTCAAGTAATTAACGCTAACGCTAGATGGCGTTAACCTCAATTATACATAGTGCATTTTGCACTAGTCATTGAGTTTTCACTTCTGCCGGCACTCCCTGAGTGCAACCCGTTGTTTGTTTATTAAAAAAGGGTTAGTTAAAAATTACTGCACAAACCCGTAGTGCTTCATATATTTTTCACGTTAAAAGCCAAGTAAATTTTGTTTCATAAAAACTAAGTTCTCATCAGTTCATACATATATATATCAAACGATGAACGTTATTGCGAAGGATGACTCCATTGCTATTTTTTTATTCGGTCGAGGAAATTTATAATGAGAATGTCTATTTCTGACTACACTTAGGATAAGAATACACGACGGGCCCGATGATACGACCTTGCGGGATATAATCGAAAGTGTCGACACGTGGTCGACACCGCCCAACTGATTTATAGTTTTCATAAAAACGACGTGAAAATTATAAATATTATCGCAACATTAATGGTAAGTGTGAAACCCATCATTGTTTTATCGATCTAGAAATAATCGACATGAATATTTTTGGATATGAATAATCAGGTCGAAATTAGGTCGATTGTTCGGGATGTTTGCTTTTATTAGTATCAATTTCAATTTGACGTTTTGACAGTAGAAAGAGTCGTCAAATGAGTCATAAGCTGAATAGATGACACGAGAATGAGTGGTCGTAACACAATTGTGGGGCAAAACATTCGTATCAATATACATAAGGAACAAAGTACTTAATACCTGACGCCTATTCGCTCTTTACAAATAAAGATACTAAATACTAAATGTCAAACAAGTCATTAAATCAAACGTATAAAGAGTTTTAACTGTTGAGGGTCCATGTTGTCTCCCGTGAACGTCATCGAAGGGAGTATGCGAACGGTAGTTGTAATGTGTAAAAAGCGAATCGGAAAAGGGGTAAATACCAATATGGTATACAGGGAACCAAAAACTAAACTCGTAGCACGGTAGTTATTCCGTGCAGATGTATTTTCATGAGTGTTTAAATATAATTTTATTTGTCGTTGGACGCTGGAACTTGCCTTTAACTATCAACGTTTATAAATATAATGCCAAAACCCATAAATTTGAGAAGATTATTACGCTTTTATTAATAAAAAAATCTGACCAGACCGAAAACCTCAAGAAAATAAAGGCGAGGCTCTGTGACGACTAGTAACAGAAAACGCTTGCTTGACCCAAATGAATTTACCTATTTCTATTATTTGATAATTAAATTTGGCAATGCAAATTGTCATAATTGATGATTCAGCCGGTGTCGTCAGCCTAATTACGCTTATTGGAGCAATCAACTACAGTATTAATGAATGGTAGACCATTAATTAGAATTAAGACTGATTCTAATTGAAGGTGAAACGTGGGTTTGCTCAAATTATGTCTATGCGAAAGGGAATAAAACTACCTTAATGACAAGTACTTACACAAAATATACATCGAATTATAAGAGCAGGCGAATATTCTTAATTCTTATGAGCCCCTACCATCTTATTGACCGTAAGTAAGCATATGTACCTAAGGTATAGCCGGGTAAGCATGGCCAAACTGCCCTTAGCGAAAAAAATAATTTCCTTTTACTGGATTATTAACATGTATATATGTAGTGCTTTCACCAAAAATTAAGCCTCAAATGCTTCAGGTTTAAAAAAAAATGCAAAATAAGAAAAAACATTTTTATTTTATTACAGCCAAAGTACTAATCCGATTTCTTTGTAATTTGGGTATGTTGTTTATATCGCAGTAAGATAGATAAAGCCGTTATATAGTTATAACCCTAGGGATATAATTTTATGTCGTAACATAGTTATACGAAAGCGATTCATTACTATCTTACTAGGAATATAACTATAATACGTCTTTAGTTTAGTGATATAGTTATATTACTAGATTCAGTTTAGTGAAATAATTGTAGGTAGGAGTGCGGCGGTGCGGCGGAGGTATAGTTATATCCCTAGGGATATAGTTATATGCCGTATAGTACGTATTATAATCATATTCCTAGTAAGATAGTAATATCTTACTAGGAATATGATTATAACACGGTATTTGACTAAGCTAATGTGGTTAAATGGTTATAAATCTGCCAGGGAATCAATGAAAACAGTAAGTATATATTCGTTTTTATTTTTATTACAAAATCAACTTTGTTGGTTGCAATTAGTTGTAATAATTTTTAGCAATATTACGTAAAAGTATATCATCAAATCAGCTCCATGTTAGCATATTATTGCTTTGTAATCGCAAATACGGAAGTATGCGAAATTTCAGTTCAATGAGACACCTGGAAGTGTGGTTCAAATTTAAGTTACAAGATTTGAAGCTCCATATATATATAGGTATATACATATATACAAAGAATTTAGGTATATACGGGGTCAAGCTAAATAAAAGTGTGTAAACATAAATTAAATCAGAGCCGGACAGTTGGGTACCCTTCCTTGTCAGTCAAATAAGTCGCATTCTAAATTCAAATTGCGTAGGGAATATAACTTTCTAGTGTAACTTACAAATTATTTTGTATGAAATAGTATTATGGAATGTTACAAATTCGAGTTTTTCACACTGTTAATCCCGATTTTACTTTAAAAAAAAAAAAGTATGTTAAACATTATTAAATTTGACATGAAATATGTAAATTTGATAACTGTTGCAATCTCGCACGTAATTTTTTTATTTTTATATTTTTTTTCAAAAGATAATTCAATATTATTTTTTTCAGAAAGCGACCATAGTTGTATATACAACATATCCAAATTACAAAGAAATCGGATTAGTACCTACTTTGGCTGTAATAAAGTAAAAATGTTTTTTTTGCATTTTTATTTTAAAACCTGAAGCATTTGAGGCTTAATTACTGATGAAAGCACTACATATATATATATATAGGTTAATAATCCAGTAAAAGGAAATTAATTTTTTCGTTAAGGGCCGTTTGACCGCTTACCCGGCTATACCCTTTGTAATCATTTAATAGGTACAAAGGTACTAATGTTTGGAAACTGTCTCTCAGTTTACATAAGTAGATCATTATTGTCTCAAAATAGGTAATACTTATTTAAAAAATACTGCGCTTTAGTCTTACTTTCTTACATAATATACCTGTATGTACGGATAGGTGCTAAACTACCAAAATTACAATTAACAATTTTTAAACAAAGAGTGACATAATTATATACAAAATATAAAAAAGTGCAAATATCCACTTTGAGATGCGGCGCATTGCTACGGTGAGAATCACTGCTGCTGCACTGACGTTTAAGGTTACAGTCCATTTCCAACCACAGCTGCACTACTGTTCATTTTACTATGGAAATTTACATTTACAGCGACGCGTTCAGTACCAGTAGTGCAGCTGCGTTCAGAAATGGAATGTTACCCTTAATCTCTCCCCAGATTTTCTTCGTCTCCAATTGAAAGATAACGGGCCCTGTAATAAAAAGAGAATTAGTGAGAAACAAACCTCGCTAAGTACCTACCTACAAATAAACTTAATGCGTAGACGCAGTAAATTGTGATTTAGTGTGGGTCAATTAGAGTTTTAATCACGACAATGGTGTGCGATGCGTTAAGTTCTGACTGGTGGTCCATGAGCTACGAAGTTATATAACAAACCATGAAATATTTAATACAGTGTGTTTTAGTGCACATAGGTACATGTACTAAGTATGTATATGATTAAAAATAGCAATGTAGTAGAGATATTTTTTATTGGTTTCTCCGTGTTTTATATTGGTTTCAGTAAATTGTATTGTTTTGTTTACTTCGCTCATCGATTTGCATGAATAAAACTGCTGATTTTAGATACAATTTTTTCCTCTCATTACAATTAGTACAGTGGTTCCTAACCTGGGGGTAATTACCCCCGTGGGGATAAAACTGGTATTTTACGGGGGTGATAAGCTAACCTAATATAACAATACAACAAACGTACACGTTTTATTTTTTTATAACCATTGGTAGGAGGGGTAAAATCAGCTTCCCTAGCCCTTTACCTACGGGCCCTTGAATCACTCCGTCACCGCCCAATACAGGCATGTTTTGGCGAGAGTCAGCGATTAGGCATAATTTCACTTACTTGTAACTTTTGAAATATTATAGCTACACACTTGAAACTTCACACACACAATAAGTATAATGTGTTTTATCAATAAATAATCACTTGGAGTAATAATATTCACTATTTTTCTGCTATCAAGCAATATATCAGTCACTAATAAATTGAAGATTTTTAAGTTACTACTCGCGGATTTCACAAGTTTAAGTTTAAGAACATTAGTTTATAGTATACTTAACACAAATAAACACTTAAATAACGATAATTATGAAAATAATGCATAAATATCAATCACTTAAAACGTTGCATAAAAACAATTTGCCACTTATGGAAAATAGTGATGTGCGTCTATCGACACATTTGTCGATATATCGATAACCTAGTAAATGTAAAACTTATGATTTTGGTGAAATTATTATTAGATAGGTACAATGGTACCTAATAATGATTTCATAACATGTTAAATTCCAATATTTGAACCAAAAACGGTAAAAAAACACTAAAAATAACACTCCAAACACTGCCACGCCGTACTCTCATATCGAGAACAAGTCGATGAAATTTAAAATAACACTATTGTCCGCCATATTGAGTTCAATATTTGGCACCTCTGCAGTACGGGTGTCAACCACAGTTGCCAGCAAAAAAGCGGTAATTTTAAAATTATGTTTATGTCAGAGCCATCTACCGAAATATTATCATATTTTTTTCTTTGTATCTATACTAATCCCAGTGCATAATGTGACCGCTATTACCAAGCCACAAGGTCTCGTTTAGATTTAAAAAAATGTTTAACACGACCATTACTTCGATCAACTATAGTTGACACCCGTACTGCAGCGGTGTTGCCTTACTGGCAACTCTGGTTGACACCCGTAGGTAAAGGGCTAGTTAGTCATAGGGGTGACCAGACTGAAAAGGTTAGGAACCACTGAATTAGTACTTATAATACTCGTACTAATGTTATTATTTATCCTCCAAAAAAACCCCATTGCCGGCTAAAACCTATTAGGTATAATGTGCGCTGGTGTCATCCAACGACTAGACCAAACAGAGGTGTAAAATATTTTAAATAAAATAAATTAAGCATTATTTTGCCTTAAGTAGTTTTCTAAACTATTATTGTAGGAACAAATTGTAAGCGTCATGCCATTCCATCCAATCCATTGGATTTCGTACATCAACGTTCCTTTGAAAAATGCGGGCGTCATACGCATCGCCTAATCGCCGGGAATTAATTGTTACAACCATTTAAAAACCACCAGTCGCCATTGAGGCACAATTGTCGCCTGATTCGGCCCTGATTGGTGCTGTGTCTCATTCAACTAACTGTCCATAATTGGCCCTCTTGATTAATAATGTGTGGTTTTAAAGTCAGTATCTAAATGTCAAAAGTAAAAACAAAGTTAGGTTTAATAGGATAGGTTGTATGTATTTCGTTTGAAATCGTTGTATTGTTTTTGTTTATATTTTTAATGTAGATAGCTGGATGCTTAATATCTATAGCACATTTTTAAATCTGATCTTCAGTTTGTTGGTATTCGGAGCATTACAATGATTAGTTATGATATCCCCGTATTTATAGGTCACTGATTTTACTGTTGTAATTTTTGTTTTGTTATTATTGTTTTTATTGATATTATTTCTAAATTTAATATGTGTACGAGATACCATTTATGTGTGTTGGTGCGATACTGTTAATTTATGTGGAAAGTGTAATAAATAAAATCCGATTATGAATAATATAATAAAATATTTAGATGATTAATGATTTAAATCAAAAGGTGCCTTGTGAAAAACACCTGAAAGTCCAGTAACACATCTTAAAAAAACATATTTTTCTTAAATATCAACTAAACATTAGTTTTTTGTGTAATATTTTTCCGTCATTTTTTCCACCGACACCCCATTAAAACTAACAAGGTGAGTTGGCAACATTTTAAGTACGCAAATAGAAAAATGCAAACAAATGAGTGTAATCAACTTCAAAAGATTATATTTTTCTTAAGCTATTAACGTGTATTAAGTCGAATAACTCATAAATAAGCTTAGGGACGTCGTACGTCCTCAATTTGTGTCACATTCAGCAATCGTTATATATTCTCAAGGGTCGTTTATCATTAAAATGTTAACGTTGACTTTGGGTATCCCATTTTTAAACATTAATTCCGCAATATTAATTACACATGACATTATTATCATAAAATAAGGCGACTCATTCTTTGACTCAATTTTTCTTAAATATTAAGGTCACTGTGAATATTGTTTTTGTTGTAAGTACATAGTAGGTACTGTAGATTCATATAAAAAAAAGTCTCAAGAGCGCAATACTTATTCCCGTAATGAAAAATAATCAAAACGCCGAAAACCATCATAATCTAAAGCTCGCAGGATCAGTAATCGTAAGAAAGTGGGAGAACTTACAGTAATTAGAAAGACATTCATGAAAGACAAACCAGACGAACGCTTTTAGAACGAACCAAAGCAACTAAACAGATCCCTTATTAATTATCGGTCGTATCCCGAAATACACACTAATAACCTTCTAATAAAATTTCTCAGACGACATTCATCAAGAGGCATTTTCAATTTCACACAGGCACGTCTGCGTCACATCTTGCCACGTGAAGTGTGGAAACGCGAAATAAAAGCAATTCTTTCTAATTAACTCCTCTGAGATTGAGTCAGTACCGAAATAGAAGCACCAACGAGCACCGACTGATTTACGCACGGCGACTGTTTCTGAACGCATCCAAATAACTTATAATTAACGTTTGGTATTTATTTGATTGTTTTGATTTGAAGGATTAGGTTGACGCGATGCGCTTCTGGAATGTTCGGAGGATTTGAACATTTACATTCTACTGCACGCATTTGTTTAAAAGTCGTGATCATCCTTAACATTTTTTCTTTTCTATACCGACTTCTTTAGCATGAGGTTGTCATGGTTACGGTTTTCGCACTCAACAGTTCAAAAATAAACAAGCCATCAAAAATGAATCATTTCACATTTAAATTCTGACTCTGCCATGATTCTGATGCCATTAAAGGAGTGTCAAACAAAAAGAAGCGTACCTAACTAATGAAAGGTCTTGTCTTGATTAAACAGTCTGTCATCGGCGCAGCGCGAGCGCAGGGTGCATTGCCAACATCATTAATTGGCCGTTTCATCGCAGTTATGTTCAATTAATACGCAAATCTAAATTAAGCAGTGATTCTTGTAGTTCCTGGTAAACTTGCGCTAGGGCGTGATCTAAGTTATGTTAATATTGTAAGCTCAAACATATTTTGGTCAAAAAAAAATCATTATAATTAGAAAGTAAAGTGCAAATATCAGCTGGACCGTTTCATTTTATTCGTTGTTATTTAATATTGGAATAAAGTACCTACATCAACAATTAAATTCAAAAGTCCATACAGATAAAAAACTTTCTTACCACACCGGACCGCGGTGTCGTTACATATTATTATTTTCGAAAATATTGAATAAGTCCATATTTTTAAAGATAACTATGTCATCATTTGGATCGGTAACTAACGGACTTGTTTCGCAAGTGGGTTTGATGACACAATGAAAAAGAAACTCACTTCTAAAGGTTACTATTCGATATCATATAAATTTTAATAACATTACCATAGTAATCTCCAATACTGATCCACATTCAGGCCGTTAAATATTTCGTTATTATAATTGGTGAGAGTTAATTTCTGGCATTAAATTAACATAAATTATTAGCACTAATGTAAATTAAGGACGGATAAATTAGATATTTATCTCTTAAGTTGACAAGAAATATAACAGATCTCATCTTGCCTAACGTTTTGACAGGCGATTTCGACAGAAAACGAGATAAATTTATAATAATGTCACTACATATGTAATGACTCATAAAACTGATATTTTGGGTATCGTTATTCTTCACACCTACTGTAGATAATATCTATTTTCAAATTAAAGTAAACTCAAGTTACTCGCCGCTAGCACAGATCACTTACTTACGTGTTCTGAATAGATGGATTATATCCGACGGACTATATTATATTACGTATATTATATGTACAGAATATATTATGTAGGTACGCATATCGTATTGACGCTCGTTTTTTAGGTACCTTTACAGTATGTAAACGTTATCGCTTATTTTAATCGCTTCTTCTTCGATCGAATCCTGAAGATCAATCTTGAAGATTTGTACTTGTTTAGAAAAAAGGAAGAAAGAAAAAAAAAAACATTTATTTAACGCCACAACACCTTACATAAAAAAGAAACATAAAAACATTTGACGCAGCATAATGCCGCGGCAGTCCGTGGCGCTGGTTTTCAGTAGGAACCTGACTTAAAAGTATGATTTAGTGGCGATATTTATGCCATAATGTCATTTTGTTGTATAAGTTTTAAATTACATTTTATATCATCATTAGGTATTTACTAATCACAACAAAACACGTTATTATGTCAGATGCACATGTAACTTTCGTTTCAACTCTAAAGTTTCTCGATTATTAATGTAAGACATGCGCACACAGCCGCTTCAAAATGCGGAGTCTCAAAGAAGTGGTCTATGCTCGCAAGTTAAGGTGGGTATAAATAAAAGTGAAATATTCTGCTTCAACGGAATAGGTCGCTGTATCGATTTTAACTGCTTGGATTCTGTCAGATCTCGCATTACTAATCGAATTCTAATGACGTTATACACCGTATTAGGTTACTCTTAAAATCTTTTTGTCGTGTGTGGCTGCCATTAAAGCATCTCATTTGCATATATCTATCATCTAATTTGGAACTATAAGTAACATATTAATCAAGTGTTTTTAACCTCAAAATTCTTCGCCTGATCCCTTTCGGGTGGAACAAGAAATCGTAATCATCTATTCAGAATCTAATCGATTCTAATTTACATGGAATGGTAATTAAAAGTGTTTGGGACATTGAATGCTTTCGAAATGTTTTCGTTTTAGTTATGTACGGCCAACAATATTGACAGCGGATCGTTAAAATTTACTTAATTGTGGAATTAACGAGTATGCTTTATCTTTATTGTGTGGCCGACGCGAATCTGAATGAAAATGCCTCATTAAAACGGTCCTCGGAAATTCGACGATTGGGAATATTTATGTATTTATTTCGCTCGGTCGTGATAAAGTTAATAATTAAAAACGAAGTATGCCTCATTTGAAATTTAAAGCGAGTGATCGCAAAACCGGCACTTATGTACGTCATGTACGTGCTTACGTTCAGGAGACAACAAACGCAAATTATAAACGAATTTGATTTTTTTTTTCGTATTAATTACACAAAATTATAGTCTATCTATTGATGTTGTCTTAATGAGTATTTCTTACGCCACAGTCTGCCAAGTCCAAATATGTACCATTTTATTACCTTGAAGTTGAATATTGTAAATAAGGAGAACAAAGTTAAATTATGTGCCATATAAAAGCAACAATCACATGGGGTACGTATTGCAATGTCTAAAATTAAAAAAACTAACGTTAAATAACCTACGTTCAAAATACCTAAAATCTAAATAACTAATGGTGTTTTGACTTGAATTCAAAATATCTAAAGTTTAAAAGGGTGCATATTATAATTTCTAAATTTAAAAACACTAATGTAAATTTACCTACATCCAAAATCACTAAAATCTAAACACCTAATGATTAAATACCAAAAGCTAAAAATGTCTAATGGTATGTTTGGTTTTACTTTAGCATAACCTGTTTGGCAGAAATCATTTTCAATGAATGTTTAATTTGCAGAATACTTCAGTTTGCATAGTATACAACTCACCATATACAATATTTGCAAGTTCGAATCTTAAGTATACTATTGTTGACGTGGCCGATTTTTGTAAACCTTAAACAAACAAATCCGATTCGGAGCCATCCAGAGCGCCTACCGCGAACCACGTTCGACGTGTTGCCTCTCTGTCGCACTTGTAAATTCGTACGTAAGTGTGACAGGGAGGTAACACGTCGAACGTGGTTCGCGGTAGGCCCTCAGAGCTTCAATATCAAGTCGGACTGCGCATCTGCTCCGGCGCTGCGGGCAAAGCAGCCCTTTCGCCCTTGCGTATCAAAGCGCAGGCACTAATGGGAGCCTTCGCAGCTTCGGCTTGCTGGTCGCCTTCGGCGACCAGTCTCAGCCGCTGCGGCTCCCATTGTGCTTTGCGCTTTGCTACAGCGGGTGAGGGCTGCTTCCCCTCCGCGCCTCCGGCTTTTGACATACACTCTAGGAGTAGAACAGATAAGACCACGTGGATAGTGGGGTGCTCCGATTCGGACCTACCTTTGATTCGGATTTTGGTTAATTTAGGCTTTTTTAAAATAAAAACACAATTATTATTTTAACTTTTTAATCATATATTAATAATATCTCATCGTTGAGCAATCTAGTGGGTGACTAACAACTAACAGAAAATAATTAAACTTTGTTCAATCTACCCTCTTTTACGCTCGCGGAACCTACCCTAAGCTACTTCGTACAAATAGCTAGCAAATGAATCATTTTAGGTATTTTGACCATAAGGTATTTCAAATGTTGGTGTATCAAATTTAGGTGACATATCTTTTGGTATTTCAAACATTAGATATTTAGTCCAATAGGTATTTTAAGCTTAGGTAATTCGTAGGTAGGTGTTACTTGCTTAGGTAAATCATTAGGTATTTAGATTTTAGGTATTTTGAACGTAGGTTATTTAACGTTAGTCTTTTTAATTTTAGACATTGCAATACGTACCCTCACATGTCATTATTGGAATGCGATAAAATAACAATTAAGACAGCATTAGCGGATGAACGCTGCGCGTGCGTCGTTGATAAACGATTCCAGCCGCGGGACACTGACGGCGTGCGTTTGATTTATAACGTTAATCGAACAAAAACAAAACATTTATACAATAAAAACAAAAAAAAACTATTGTTTATTCAAGCGCAATCGGAGATCGCTGCCTAATTACTGGATGCCTATTGTTCGGTTTGAGCAGCTTATGTTGTGGTATGCATTGGACGTGTCTTTGAAATCGGCATTAAAGCATTTTTGTGTTCATCATCCCTGCTCCGTGCTGAGGGTCGTGACTGCTATGTCTATGTTCGGTATGTGACAGGGGACGAGTGAAACTAACGGCGGCTGATATTACACTACCTTTATTTATGCAAAGTGTTAGTAGGGGTCGAGGCACCGAACCCGCTATAGATAGCTACGTATACATATACAACATCTCCCCCTAATAGTTTTATAACCTAAATTACATAATACAAAAAAACGGTTTATAATCGACCCTAGGGACAGGACGCAACGACATTTGTCCAGCCGTTCTACTTGGACTTACGGCTTCGAGTTGAGCCTCTGCATCTTGTGCACCTTCTGTGCCGTGGCTCTGTTCTCGTGCTTCAAAAAACTCGTCGTGATCCCCGTCATCAGCTGACGCGGTCGGCGGCGCGGCCTCGCCTGTCTGCAGGTCTGGTGGCGTCGTCGCAGTAGATGTCAGCGTGGTTCCGCTCCCCTCCACAGTGGGGGACTGTGGTAGCTCTGCTGTCTCTGGACGAGTCATCTCAGGTTCCTCTCTGCATAGCTCAGACAGAGAAAGGTCAATGTCGTCACCCGATGTCGATTCAATAGTAGTCGTGTCTCTGTCTATAGTGCCACTTTGTTTGTTGTTTGTCACTGTCCCTGTAAAAGCTACCAATTGATTTTTATGTTTTTTTAATTGCAATGCAGTTACACTGTCTTGCACAATGTATACAGTTTTACCCAATCTCTTAATTACTACACCCCTATTCCATGTAAATTTACTGTTACTTAAATACTTTTTAAACATAACTTTATCACCCGGCTTGAAACATTGCTTATTGGTGCCACCATATGCTTTAGTCTGCAAACACTGTTTATAATTTACAACGTCAGCGAGAGTGTCAGGTGAGGGCGGCGCGGCGGCAGGTACATTAGGTATAATTAAATCCAGGCGCGAACGAAGTTTCCGCCCGAATACCAGCTGGGCAGGCGAAACGCCCGTAGTGGTGTGAACTGAGTTTCTATAGTCGAATAGGTATTTTAATAAATTTTGATCGACTTCCTTTGCACTACTACTCAGTAAACATGCTCGTATACCTTTTTTTACCACCTTTACGAAGCTTTCCGCCTGTCCATTACTGGCCGGGTTATAAGCGGGAGAAGTTATATGGGAAATCCCATTTACCGCACAAAAATGCGCAAACTCATTTGACGAGAAACAAGTGCCATTATCACTAACCAGAGTATGCATAAGACCAAATCTTGACATGAAGTCATATAATTTAGCTATAATTGCATTCGAAGTTGTATTGTTCAATAAATATACTTCTACCCATTTAGAATAGGCGTCTACGACAACTAAGTACGACTTATTATTTACCGGTCCGAGTATATCTGTGTGTATTCTGTAGAAAACCTGCTGAGGGTAGGGCCATACAGCCAATGGCGCACGGGGAGGTGTTGGCCGGAGTTGCGAACATACAAGGCAACTTCCAATAGTACTTTCAATTGCCTTATCTATGCCCGGGAACCATAACCTACTCCGTGCTTCCGCTTTGCACTTGACTATACCTAAATGTGATTTATGAAGTTCAGCTAATATTTTTGTCTGCAATCTTGACGGTATCACTATTTTATGGCCTCGCATAAGACAACCGTTCTCAACTGAAAGTTGGTTCCTACATAAAAAATAAGGCCGTATATCTGAATCAGATATTTTCCTAGGCCACCCGTCTTGAACATATTTTATCACTTGCCTTAAAGTTAAGTCCCTAATACATTCCTCACGCAAAGTGTTGAATGTGATCGGCAATGTATCATCAACGACAAAGTTAATATATGAAGCCCGATCGTCAATAAACTCTGCCCCTGCGCTGGTTTCGTGGCCCGACTGCGAGCCGGTGCATGAGTCACCGGGCAGGGTTGCGCGGGAGAGGTAGTCAGCGCTGTTATCAGCACTACGTATGTATTCTATTGTGTAATTATATGCACATAGAAACATAGCGTAGCGTTGTAATCTGTTTGCTGACACCTCTGGAATTCCTTTGTATGGACCGAATATTGATATTAGGGGCTTATGATCAGTGCGCAAAACAAAAGGAATCGTCCTACCATACAAATATTGATGAAAACGACGGACTCCGAAAATTATTGACGTGGCCTCTTTCTGTAGTTGGGAATAACGTTTCTCGGCGGCATTTAGCGTTCGAGAAGCATAAGACACAGGACGTTCGACGCCGTCATCATCAATAAGTGATAAAATAGCCCCAAGGCCGTAAGGGGATGCATCCGTGGTCAAAATTATGGTCGCGTTTGGATTATAGTGGGCCAACAGCTGATCTGAACTCAAATGTTTTTTTATGGCCATAAAGGCGTCGTTATGTTCAGTATTCCAAACCCATTTACTCCCCTTCTGTAACAATTGGTATAACGGACTAAGTAGTGACGATGCACTAGGTACGAAATTTCTATAGTAGTTTACTAAGCCCAGAAATGACTGTAAGCTTGCAACATTAGTCGGGGTAGGCGCATTTACAATAGCATCAACTTTTTTGGGTGACTTTTTCAAGCCGTGTTTGTTTATAGTGTATCCTAAATACTCTAACTCGTCCTTGAAAAAGTCACACTTAGCTTTTTGTAAGGTTAGACCGGCATCCTGCAGTCTTTGAAGTACTGCCCGCAACCTCGTTAAATGCTCCTCCCTGTTAGCTCCTGTCACCAACACGTCGTCTAACATACATAAAACTCCGTCCATACCTGCCAGCACGCACTCCATAACGCGCTGGAAAATAGCCGGCGCGCTTGCTAAGCCATATACTAATCTGGTATATAGAAATAGCCCTTTATGCGTGTTGATACAAGTGAGTTTTTGAGATTCATCATCAAGAACGCACTGCGCGTACGCTTGTGAGAGATCTAGTTTACTAAATTGCTGTCCGCCATGCAATTTGGTAAATAACTCTTGTGCAGTGGGTAACGGGTACTGTTCAACTAACAGCTGTTTATTAATTGAGACAGAATAATCTGCGCAAAGCCGTAAAGACCCATCGCGTTTTAATACCGGCACTACCGGCGACGCGTACTCCGAGTACTCGACCGGTTTTAGTATACCTACTCGTACTAATCGCTCTAATTCGTTTTCAACTTTTTGGCGCAATGCGAAGGCCATTGGGCGCGCTTTAAAAAATATGGGCTTCGAGTCACTTTTTAAAAATAATTTTATTTTATATTTATTAAAAGTGCCTAGTTCGTCAGAGAAAACAGCGGGATATTGTTTTTGTAATATATCTAAAAAGTTATTTGACGATTCGCAAAAATGAACGGGTGTGGTAATTCCTAAACCGTAGTGAGCCATAAAGTCCCTACCTAAAATTGGTGGCCCACCATTACGGATGACATGAACGTCAAACGTATGAGGTTTACCCCAAAAAGAAAAAACTAACGGGGCGATGCCTACGCAACAAATATTACCGCCTATATAAGTATGTAACCGCTTATTGGGTTGGGATAACGGCACGTGTTCGAAATATTGTAAATACACCTGTTCCGAAATTGCGGTAACCGCTGACCCGCAGTCATACTGAAACTTCATTCTTACCCCGTTGACGTCAATTATTTCTGTCATTGGTTCCCCATTAACAGTACGAATATTAAGTAACTCACCGTCATCGCCGTTCTCACCGACACTCTCGTTTTCCACATAATTAATTTTTTTGCACATCCTATTCAGATGACCCTTTTTGTTACACTTCCTGCAAGTGTAGTTAGCGAACCGACACTGCTCTGTGGTGTGATTTTTAAAACCACATACCGCGCACTTCACTTTAGCATTAGCACTAACACTAGGTTTTGTAGCGATCTTGAACAGTTGATCAGGTGACGACGAGGCCTGGGCCGGGGCAGCTCCTGCGCGTGCGCTGCGCACGCTCTCCGCCAACTCCACCGCTTTCGCCAAGGTCACTTTGCCAGGTTCTAAGGCAAACAGCTTCTCGCGCTCCTTCCCGGATAGCATTCCCATTATAAAACGGTCCCTTAATGCTTCCTCGAGATTTGAAAAGCTGCAATGCTCCGTCAGTCCACGCAGTCTTGCAGCCCATTCCGTGTAACTTTCACCCTCCTTTTGCACAGCTGAATAAAATTTAAATCTTTCACCAAAAACACAGCGTTTTGGAGAAAAGTGTGCATCCAAAATTTTGTGAATATCTTCATACGGCAAATCATGTAATAATTTAGGCAAGGCTAAATCTGCCGCTAACTTGTAGGTAGCCTCGCCGAGTGCACTCAACAAAATCGCGCGCCGCTTCGCTCCTGTCGTGTCGCTGTCTTTGGTTATATCGTTCGCGATGAACCATTGCGACAACCGATTTTTATACACCTGCCACGTTCCCGTATTATGATCAAAACTTGTTAAAATTCCAAAATGAGACATTATACTTTTCACTTTTTTATAAACGCGGGTAGATTCGTCGCCACTGTTCGGTATGTGACAGGGGACGAGTGAAACTAACGGCGGCTGATATTACACTACCTTTATTTATGCAAAGTGTTAGTAGGGGTCGAGGCACCGAACCCGCTATAGATAGCTACGTATACATATACAACAGTCTATTATGTCACTTTCGGGGAATAAATACGGCTTGTCATTGAGTCAAGTAAGTAGTGTGCCGGTGCAGCGTCTAGTGTTTTCTAGGTACTGTCCTGTTCATTTGGTGACTTGATCAAAGAGTGACAAGGGTTTAGGGGGTTAGGGGTTATCTGACAAGGAGTCCTTTAATTTGCTCTCCTCCAAACACTTCATAATGTATTATATTCGTATAAAGAGAGACTATATTGTTGAGAAGCGAGTACATAATAGTTTTTTAAAATCCCTCCAGGTACTTACTTAATCAAGCATGTGTGTATGAAAGGCTAGATAGATATGGAAGTGCAACCAGGGGAATTGTTGGCATATCTCCGACAATCCCCAAGCATCAGCCTTGCACGGTTTTTAAAGTTTTGTACTGGCAACATTTAAAAAGAAAAAGTTATCCCTTCCACTAGTCCCACCTGGCGACGGTTGGAACCGCCATTTTTACTTCATTTGTTTACAGACTAATTTGAACGCATTTATTTCACATCTACATTAATGTGGGTAGGGCGTTAATATTGTGCCCAATATTTATAATTAGAGGGTGGGTTGTTATAAATCGCGTCGAATGAAGCTGTTCACATAATTTCGATCGAACTTCACTTGGTAAGTTCGTTTGATCTTCAATTATATTCGTATAAAGAGAGACTATATTGTTGAGAAGCGAGTACATAATAGTTTTTTAAAATCCCTCCAGGTACTTACTTAATCAAGCATGTGTGTATGAAAGGCTAGATAGATATGGAAGTGCAACCAGGGGAATTGTTGGCATATCTCCGACAGTTAACGTCTTTCCACATTATAAAAAACTAGAAAATGATAAAACTACTTGGTGAAAAATGTTGCCTGTGATGTCTTTCACGTATAGTAAGTAGTGTGTGATAAATTTATTATATTAATTGTACTTCATGCATTTGTTCCAAAATTCAAAAGAATATTTTTGATGATGAATCACCGTCGAGTTTAAAGTAGGTACGTAGCTTAAATATTATAGGTAATTAGGTATACATACATAAGTCGTCCTAAGTTAAAATGTAATAGGTTCCTAATCCCACTGCAGGCTCGCCTGCATCAACAGTTAAAACTGTTAAAAGGGTATCTCAAGCCAACTTTACGATCAATATAAGTGCCACATAAAAAACGATAAGGCGTTTTAATTTCTCTCGTCTAAAATGAGCCGGCGTTAATTTTAACTCTTATGAGAAAAATACAAATACATATCTTTACACTAATTTTTGTGATTTGAGTCAGCGATCGTACTATAGGATTATGAATTTTATTTTTTGAGTGATAAAGATCATGATTCTGGGTAAAGATCATAAATAATACACCATTTATGTTTGTTAGTTTACAAACGTGTTTGGTATTATAATAGATTTAATTCTTATTTATCATTGAAAGTTTACTAAAGCAGCGTATAGTTCAGATACTTAACGTGACGAAAACATGTTTTTTCGATGACGGCGAGGTTATATTTTGAAGTGAATTTAGGTTAGGTTATCTAAATTAGTAATTTTCGTAAATACTACCTTTTATCCATTTCCTATTGAAACCCTTTTTACTCGACTTGAAATAAGGATAAGGTGGCAATATATCTACACAACAGTTGTCTTATCTTACTTCTGCTTAGTAGATGCTAAGATAGGTAAGCCCTTCATTTGTATTTAAGTAACTATTTACTTTTTAAAAATATTATTTATTCAACTTTAGCCAACAAGCACTTTTAAATTTCAGATATGGTCATTTTGGTACAAACCATTGCCATGCAGTAAGCTAAATGTTGATATTTTTTTTAAATAAAAGTGTATTTTGTTTAAAACAATAAACATAATGAATACCAAACTTTATAATAAAAAGTAACCTAAAATTAAAACTACTTGCGAAACTAAAACTAATACCTAAAAAATAATAAAATAAAATATGGGTGACCGGTCCGATCTCTGTGGAAGGGTCCCCATAAGGCTGGCTGCGTTTTCTACATCTCATTATTAATATTATTGCGAGATTATGTTGCTTTCAACTGAAACTGAACATTATTGGTGAATATTATCAAAACTGTGGTCTCACGGTAACAAAGGCTACATGACTAATTTTCATTTATGGGTTCAATCGATCGGGTTTGTTTTTAGGATCAAATGTCTATATGGGACCCATTGCATTAAAGTAACACAAAAGTCAGAAATTGTAGTCAAAAAGTCGCACTTCACTCGCGAAACGCCCTAAACAAAACGATAAGGGAACGTGACGTCAAGGTCTCTGGGAGCCCATCTTGTAGTATGGACAAAACAAGAAAATTGCGTTTTTGTCGGTGAAATATTGCTTTTATGTATATAGTTGCTGTACAATATTTTTTTGGATGAAATGTAAGGAATCGAATGGTACCCTTACATTTATCGTTTTTGGAAGTTAAAAAAAAACTCAAATTTTGAAATTTTCAGGTCCTGTATTTTTGTAATTTTTCAATATTTTATTTTAATATCCACATTATTGAGATAAATTGCTCGTTTGCTATCTATTTTACTAGATTTTGTTATAAAATTCAACATGTGTCATCATCCCTATTCAGGCTATATATTTTCAT
Organism: Cydia amplana; assembly: GCF_948474715.1. Taxonomy (NCBI): domain Eukaryota; kingdom Metazoa; phylum Arthropoda; class Insecta; order Lepidoptera; family Tortricidae; genus Cydia; species Cydia amplana. Next base: position 11,187,332 of record NC_086079.1, on the reverse strand, counting down.
TGCTTGTGACCAGCCAACCAGTATTCACCAAGTCAGTATTTGCCTAAAAATATCGTATAATCGTTAAGAAACTTGAGGTCGACTTATAGTGGTTAATTTGAGTCGAGTTAAATATGACACTGTGCAAGAACGTGACGCCTGCGCGAACGCATCATAATTTTCTTATTTGATAGTACTACCATTCCTTATCAGTGTTTACCAAATAAATAATGAATAAAGATAAACTAAACCATACCTTAATTACTGACAAATTGGTCAAAACTCTTAAGGTATGCATTAACTAAATATCACTAATTGGAAGGACGTTTTTAGTTTAAATGGCGTTTTATCGGTGCAATTACTGAATTTACATTTAAATTTGTTACAAGTATTAATTGAAAATGTCAAAATAGAATAAAACATTGTTAAGAGGGTCCATGCATTTATTTAATTTATGTATGAGAAAAGGGTATTTCTCAGGAGGGCCATTTTTACGTGTCCGGGGCAAAAAGTTATTGAATTTACTGTTCAATAAATCTGAATTAATTCAGGCATGATTTTCAGCATATATTCTGTCTGGGACACTATCAAACTATTTATTTATTATTTATATAATACATTAAAAAAATATCCAAATGCGAAAAATGATGTTCGGTGGGCGTGTCCCGCGCCCAGATTTTTTGAAACAAAAAATTATTACTCAAGGTGGGGCATTATGTCGGAGTTATTATCGGTGTTCACGCATAAGGTATTAGTTAACTGATCATATTCTTTATATCAAAATAATGTGTTTGCTCAACACATTGAATAAAACTAAATTTAGGATGTGTCCCGGGCTATTGACTGATTTCGGTGTAATTTACAAACCATGTCGGTACTCTTACAAAGTTGTAGACCAGGAACTCAGTGGCTCAAACAAAGTATGCTTTAGTTGTGCCTTAACCGTTGAATAAAGTAGAGGTGCAGTCACAGTATACTAAGGTAGTTTTTTAAATGTTTCTCTGTCATTCGGTGGATTTGGTTCTATGTTTTTTTGAGATCGGTGGTGCAATTTTCTCCCACAGTTTTAGTGCATTTATCGCTATGCAAGTGATTAAGAAATCCTTGAAAGTACCTAAACCCATCATTATTACATCTCCTCTGTATCATTCATACTATTTCTTTAATTGCTAAAAAGCGATTAATTTTGACATCACTGGTGTTGATTTCCTTGGTTTCGGTGGATTTTTTGACCACCGATATCAAGAAAGTGATCACCGAATTCAAATCCTGCTTTGTAAACTAGTTTGTTGTACTTTATTTTCTAACTTATCACACCTAAAAAGTTCAAGATACGCTTTATAAACGTAAAACTATGCTTGTACGTAAATTAAGTCATAGTATAAGTAAACAAAATCACTAGTTTACAATGAGTAGTGTTTTTTTTTCACAAGATGTATGTTGAAAATCGTAGACCCAATGTTTCTTTCTCTCTTTTCGCTGTTGTCTTGATTTATCTTCAAACGAATAGAGTATATTATGTGAATTTGTCCTCTGTATCACTTGATACCCTACACCACGATACCTTTAAACGTGTCAGCCATATTAAATAAATGCAGTTAATTAGATCCCACTTCGTTTAAAATAATTTGTGTTTTTACATACTATGCAAGGTGCACCCACAAAACAAGGGATTAATAATAAAGTGGCCTTCTATTGTCGATATTGCTTCAAAGGCACTGAACGTACCTACTGATCAATATTTCTAAAGCATAGCCATGAACACAAATTCAACATAGCCAATGTTTTAACAAGCCTCAATGACTGATGTATTTATTTATGTTTAAATATCGGAGTTACAATTTAGCTCAAGTGTGTGAGGGTGCAGGAGATCATAATTAATAGGTGATTTGATCTTTAAGCATTAGTCAACAACTTCAAATAGTTTTAAATTGAGGGAGTTCACGCTTTAAACCTCTGTCATTCAAAAATACTACATATTTATAAGTCTAGCAAAATACTCGTTTTCCGTATTGTTTACATTGTTTTATAAGTGCATTAAATATTTTTGAGCATTGAACACCACTCAAAAGTATCTTGTTTATCGGGTGTAGGTAACATAAGTTTCTTTTTGATGAGTGTGCCGTTGGATTGTGTGAAACAAACATTTTCTTCTTCATAGCACTTATGTGCGAATTTATGGTCGACATGTCTGAAACTCGTTTCAGGACCATACATCGCCCTATTGTATGAGGATAGTCAATTAGTGTGGGATATCTTCTAGAGATGTTGTTTCATAAGCCGCAACTTGGTTATTTTAAAATCTTGAGTAAACAAAGGTACTATTTATTAAATTTATGTAAGCTATGCTATATCATTAGCCTCGCTACATCTCTTATCATCAAATAAGAATATAATATAATTTAGATATAAAATTGAAGTGTGATTTTTGTGTAAGCATTTTTGAATTCGGTGACGCAAATTGATTTCAGTGCCTGCACAGTGCACATGATTGCGGTGTTTTTTAAATCTCGAATATCAAAGAAACTATAAGGTTCTAATGGAGACCTCCATTACCAATATTTTTTATATTAAGGCTAGATTTTAGGAAATAAAGTTGTGTATCAAATAAGTAAAAAATAAAATTCGGCACCGAAGTCAGGCACCGAACGTCATCTCTGAGAATCGCCTAAAATGGCATGACTCTAATTTTTATAACTACTTAAAGCATTATTTAAAAACTGGTTAATAATGCTGTAAATCTTTGGAACATCCTTATTCCGTTTGTTTAGAAAGGTAAGTACATCCTGTTAATTATAACTTACTTACATAGACGATAAGACGATTGTAGTTTACGAATAATTAAATTACATACTTACACAGTTTAAATGTGTTTTCTATAGTTAGGACAATAATTTTAAAATTAATCGAATAAAATAATTTTAATGAAGGGATATTAAAAAAGAAAGTATTCTTTTAACCTCGGAAGAGGCTTGTCAGGTCCCGTTAACAATACAATCACACTTTCGTTCTTAAGCCTCATTACGTATTAAAAGAATGAGAAGAGCTAATAATAAATACCGTTAATCCTGAAGTTTTAAAAAGCTTTAATCTTCCAGCTTAAACATACTATAGGTACGTAAATATTTACTTAAGTTTAATTACCAAGCATATTAAATATCAGCAATTTCAAAGTTCTAATGTCAGTAAATCAATGTTGATACCTACATTTACATACTTACTTGTTTCAATTAAAATGTGTGCAAAAGGATCATCAATTTATCTTAAATAGGTTAAGTAGGTACAACTAAAAAGTAACAATAAAAAAAGAAACGGGGTATTATATTACGACGTCTCAAATTCAGAAATGTAAGTCTAAAGACAATTGCAAATAAAAAAATATCCACTTTTAATAAGTAATCACTTTTTGCACTCTAAGGCCCGAGGCCGAAATACACTTGTAAGTAGGGACAAAGCTATATGTTAGAATGAGATAACGATATTTTCATGTCTCATTATGTTGTATGACACATGAAAATGTCCCTACTTACGTAAGTAAAATTTACACAAGAAGTGTATCTTGGGCCTTAAACTTTATCGCTATTGCATTGCCTTCGACACGTAATACTACCTCAATGACCCGACCGTGCCATACCCATATATTTACTTTATCTTGTCCAATACACTTAAATACAAATTAATACAACCCAAGGACCGAGTCTTAATGGCGTTCAGACTGTTTATTTTACACCTCGCGATGGGACAAGTTTTTTTTTTATTACTTCATGCATGCCTCGGCTTTTAGCGCCTTCTAAAATTGGTTCTAGACATTTCTCAGAATTGGATGCTAATAGATCTTGCTACGGCTAATTTTATGAATAAATTAGAAATTTGGTAGGTACATGCACACTGTACAGGTTGTTTTTTCAATCCTTAGCTAAATTTTGCAAGTACTTTATAAAGGTCATACTGAGAAACTTTTATCATGGGACCAAATCAGAAATCGCGAAAAAATTATTGTCTGATTCATAGGTAGGTACATTTTGATTGATATCAGAGCGCCAAATTTTTTTTTCACGATTTCTTGGTTGGTTCAAAAATAAAAGTTGCTTAGTAAGACTAACCTAATCACCTCCCAAATTTGGCTAAATATTGTAAAAAACTCCGTATAGATAATGGGTTACCTATAATTTGCTTCTAGTTTGTGTCAGGCAATTCTCAGAAAGTGGTAGTGACCGTGAAGCTATACATTTCTAACATGTCAAATACTTGCGCTCAAGAATAATCTAATAGTATTTTATACAATCGTGATATAATGGAGAGGTTTTCAGTCGAGTACCGTGTTTAGGCAACGGAGCTTGCTGAGTTGCCTAAGGAAGGTACGAGATTGAAAAGCTTGATTATATCACTATTGTTTACAATACTTTTTCTACGAGTCAACAAAAAAAAATACTTAAAACTAGTAGAAGAATCATACTATATGTAGGTAAAAAACCAAAAGTATACAGCTAAGATGCGCGAGCAGCCGCGATACCTTCATACTCGTACGCGACCCGGCCCCCGCGCCCCGCGGCCCGCCCCGGCCGGTTGCTCAACGACACCTCCTCGTAACTCATGAGGCCCTGGTACTTGCTCCGAGCTTTCGATTGGTCAATTCATTATAGTTGACTAAACTGTATCAAAATGAATATTATAGTTACCTAAACTGTATCGAAATGAATATTATAGTTGAGTTGAGGTCCCATAGTGAAAAAGTATGCGATTTCACTTTGGTTTACGAAGTCTTAATTCAAGCATTGCAGTCGACGAGTAGAAAAAAACAATTTTAGATGAATCTAGGCCTTTGGTACTAATTGTAACCAGTAAGTTTTGTGCAGTATCTTCTTTATGTAGCAGGTAATACCAAGATTTAAAATACATTTGCTATGCCAGTGTAATAAACACAATAACGCGCGTGACCGTGATGTAGAACTTTGACCATTGATTTTTAACTTTATACCTTCCGTGATAAAGCTTAAAATTGCAAAACTATGAAAAAATATTAAAAGTGTATTTAAATATGCATAAGTGTTTCTTTGCGTTATTGATATTATTGAATCTTCTAATTGCGGTTTTTAGTAACGTGAGACAAAACAATCACATTAAGATAACAATCACATCACTGGTTGGAATATTTTTTTATGTTTATTTTAATTAGTACGAGTGGGTACTAAACTGATCTTTCAATGGTTATAACATTAAGTAGGTATGTTACTGTTTTTGATAATGTTACCTATTATTACTTGCAGCGTATCTCGCTCGCACTAATATAACTAAATACCTATCACTAGCGCGATCAAATTGCCAATTTTTTGTAAGTTCGATTCGATCTACATTGTTATACCTAGATTAACATTCTAAGTGTACCATAGCCCACACTGTTAACTGTACATCGGTCGACCTTATGCCTTTTGTAATAACGTTTACCGATGTACAGTTACGTTAAGAGTGTTGCTGTTTGTATGATGCGCCATCGCATTGCTCCCAAATGGATGAACCTATTTAAATTAAACGTTCAAATTTTTTTGTATGTCCAAGAAGCAATAAGTTTCAGATGTTTAAAATAAATCAAAGAAGTACTAAGCTAACAAGCCACTGCGGGATGAGCAGGTATTAGATTAGCTATTAGATGAAATATTTAAGTTATTATTTAGATCTACGTGTCGCATATATTACCTACACCAACTAAAGCCAGTGTCATCACCTACCGCCGTTTTAATGTCAATCGTAAAATGGAATGAAACTTTACAAATGTCAAGTCTCGAAGCCTCGACAGCAGGATAGTTAACAGTCGATGACTACTCGTATAAAATAGATTTAAGTAGTTGTTTCCTAGAATTAGACAGAGAAGCAATTAAGTGTCTGATTGTCACATTGGGATTACAATCATGTCGCCAATCAACGGAATTTAAACCCGTTGTGATTTGTGCATCTTATATCGTCGTTTGCATTGGTGAACTTTTGAGCATAAGTGTTCCAAGGAAATGGGGAAAGGTTAAAACGTTTTAGAGCTTGACATACAATTGGCTTTTGAAATTCTAGGTAGGTACTCTTATATGAATGATCTCTTTCAACAATTTTTACTCTTCTTGATTTTGAAAAATGCGTTTAACAAATAACAGTTAATTTATGATCATCATCTGATGATGTGATGATTCACATGCTCATCATGTACTGTACATAAATAATGTGAGCCTATATGCGTCCCACTGCTGGGCACAGGCCTCCTCTCATGCGCGAGAGGGCTTGGGCTATAGTCCCCACGCTAGCCCAATGCGGATTGGGGGCTTCACATACACCTTTGAATTTCTTCGCAGATGTATGCAGTACATGTACAAGTATACAATAAATAAATACAAATACAAATACAAATCATCATAACTTAAGAGCTTTGCTCTTGTCAGTGGAGTAATCGCCAATCATTTCTTTCTTGTGCCAGTCTTTTAATTTCCTCATACGACGTATCATTTTTTATTTGGCTAAGATAAGTTATTCTAGATTTCCCTTCTTCTCTTGTCTTTTCTATCCTGCCTTCTAAGATTATGATCATTCGTGCCAAAAATATTTACAGACTCTATCAATGCACGTTCACGTGCCTATATTTAATAATTTATTGTGGTAGTGGTTCCTTGTTATTTAACTAATACGGAACAAATCGCCGCTATAAATCTTGTTAATGAATTCAACTCAATTAACAAATAAACTCATGGTGAATTCTACTTCTTATTGTTCAAATTTCGATTATCTACGGCTAAAATAAGGCATAATTTAGATAAACTATTAGAGCCGTTATATGACTTTCTGTCAACCTTAAAAATGTAGATACATTCTGATACAACTTTTAAATCCATATTCATATTTTAAATATGAATCCGGAATGAATACTAATAACGTGAGTTATTTTCAAATTATTATATTTTTCTTATAGAAATAGCACGCGACGCCACATGCTTTATTAATTAGTAATGCGCACAAAAAACATCAGTGTCATTCGTATGAAAGGTAAATAACAAGTATTCTTTAAATTATTTTTCTTTATAGGTATTACTGATTGACCCTATAAACAATTTCATTCAACAAGTAAATCAGCTATATTTTGAAAGGTTTGAGATGTGCATACAGAACACCACAAAAGTTTGTCAAATCGTGTATTGGGCGATAAAAACTCAGGCCACCCGCAGCAGGTCATTAGACACCTCTCAGAGGAAAATAAATTAAGTAAACGAGAAATATCGACCGCAACCTTATTCTGTGACTTGTGACTCGAACGCGATCAAAATTTATACTAAGACGAGCGCGTAATCGAGTCAAGAAGAAACTTAATCTGCTACGTAAGTAATTAATGCTAGCTAGTGGAGAAAGGATTCCAAATTAGTAGCACAAACTGAGAATGTAACCGGGATAAAAAACCAATTTTAAACACAAACATTACGAATGTTTTTATGTTAGTTCCATAAAATCAATACCAAGACGCAAACTATGATATTTTTTTGTTTATTTTTAAGGACTCAAAAAGCTTAGGTTTAGGTTTAAGCATAGTAATGCTTGTATGTATAAAAAACCTAAGCTGATATAAATTGAATTGGCCGTGATTACAATTTCATTGATCTAAAAATTGGTCCAGACACGCGCCTAATTATAGAATAGGGGCACGGGCCGGATCAATTAAATGCCATGAGATACAAGCACTATAAGTCAGCCAGGCGAAATCCAAGAAGTAATGACCCTCTAGTTTATGGGGTAAGTTGTGTCGTTTAACGCGTTCAATTTGCTTAACACTCTTTTAATTTATTAGGTGACTGTAATATAATATTATTAAAAAATGTTTACTTGTTTGAAAGTTGAAAAGAAATAATTAAATTTATTTAAGTATAATAAAATATAAATAAATTTGATTTACAAGGTTACCTGCATCTATTTTATATCCGTTCTGGGTGTTTTTTTTGTTCATTAAATCATTTCTGATTATGGGTTTAATCCATAATCCAAAAATTAAAGCTTGTTAACTACCTAATATAAGTATGTCAACTTTGAGAGTGCCCTGAGAATACTTCTTGACTATACTTCTCAAGGGCTTCTTTCGTATAATCTTAAACTGGTTAAAACTACGTATATCCTCGTTCTGGTCACGCTATGTTAATTAAATTTGAATATATAAACGGTTAAGGCGTGTAAAGCATATGTGAGATCGCCAGAACGGTAGCTGTTTGATGAGAAATAAACCCAACAGTTTACCGCCCCGTTTTCCCAGAATATTAATGATTGTTCATCATTCTAACGAACATCGGGCTATTAAAAATCTACTCTGTATGCTTTCCATGACATCCCTATCCGCTCACCCTGTGCTTTTGTTAACAATAAAAACACTTTATTAGTGTTATCGGTGTTTTCGAATGCGAGTCGGATCGTGGTACAAATAGTCCAGCTGGTAATCTGTGTGAACGTAAATAAGGCTTTTTATTGTTAAAAGTCACTTAATTAGTGTTGGTACGTGCGCAGAAAAGAGAACTGTGGTCGTACGTGGAACAATGAACTTTGAAAAGTAGTAATACAAGTAAAGTACAAGTAGGTTTTGTTTTAGGTCAGGTTCTATAGCTTTAATACCGAAATAAAAGTACCTATACATAAAGAGGAGAAGAAGAATGAAGAACTTTGTACGTATGAGGTCATTATAAAACAATGTAGTGCGGTCATTTTGAAATGTGTTGATTGACTACACTGTAATTTATTATTTAGCTAATCGTAAATTAAAACGCTCTCGTAGAACCCAGATCTCACTTCAGATGCATTACAAAGGGTAGTAAATCTAGATGATTTATGACATCGATTGAATCTGAGTTTCGATGTCCGAATAAACGTTTATTGCAACAAAGTAGGAATCGAAGCGAAATTAGAGCGACATAAATGCTTTATGCGTACAATAATTACATGTGTTTGGTTAACACTGTGTTACCTAAAACGACATCGACACCAAACAACTGTCTTGTCTTAACTTATTTACATTTACGATCGGCGGAACAAAAGCCGATCTGAAAGCCAAAATGTCATATTTTACTAAGTAACTCGTAACGCATACGTCTGTTTTAGTATGTAATGTACGGCACCAGTTTTTCTTTTATAATCGTCACGATCACCAAGTATGAATCAAAGTACTGCCCACGTTTCGAAGGACACTTGGCAGGTGTGATGACTACCTCTTCGACTCTTTGGGTCAGTGAAATTTCTAGATCGGTTTTACGACATCTGCAGACATAACAATCTTTTGGCCGATAATCTACCTAAAGTGTCATTCAATAGAACTTGCTAACTATGTAAACAAACCGCCATACTAAAATTGACATTGAATGTCAAATTACTAGTAACTTTTGTTTACATAGTTCGCAAGTTCTATTGAATGACACTTTAGTGAAATATATTTGTAAGTTACGTGATATTGAAATGGGAAATATAAATTTTATTGAAATATATGGCGAAATAAAATCATAACCTTATACTTTTACCTTTTTTCATATTCACACTGAAATTAAACACATCAAAATGTTAATTAGTATTGTTTAAAACATTGAACCTATGTACTTAAAATACAAATATAGGATTGCTTTTCCCCAACCATTCATCCCGATACCTATCATCGTTGCAGTCTTAAAGATTTATATAGGTATATTAAATGTTACATTAAATCAATAGTCAAAATAGTTGAAATTCCTAGGCTTTGCTTAAGCGGTGTCATCATAATGCCCTAGTTTATCGACAACCTATAAAATATTCAACGGCATGGAATCGGCCATTTCTGTAAACAACGGCCCTAATGTTCTCGGAACAATACAATTGGGAACTACTAATGAGTAACACCATTGCGCAAGTATGAATGTCACAGTACCCACTTTATATGTACAAGGTTTAATATGCAAAAAAGCTTTACAAGGAATACCTAAATAATTACGTGATTAATCTATTAAATTTTATTAAAGCTGCAACGGCAAACGTTTCAATTGCCTTAATTAATTTTCGACCAATCAACTTTAGAGCAAAAAAAAACTTGAGATGAGGATGATGCATTTGTCCCTAAAATACCTACTTGCTATGAAAACATACTAATGTTTTAAGGAAATCGCTTGTAAGTTCTTTTTCCCGAATGAACATAAAAACATTGCAACACCTTTAAAGCAGTAAAGTGTTTGCATTTCAAAAGACGTAGGGACGTGCTACGTAACTTTGCATTTCGGCATTGTCAGTCTTTATCCTGATCTTAAGCCTTGGACAATAAGAAAATTGATTAAAAATGTCAGAACAGGCAAAATTAGCCCATTGAAAGTGCCATACAGCCCACCACATGCTTGGAGGCTTACGTCATGTGAGGTACGTGTTTTACTGCTAACAAACAAACATTAATATGGAAAGCTCGACTTGCCAATGTGCCAACCGACGCTGCCCCCACAAAGATGGCTATTGTCTCTTCAGAACGTGACTCCAAATTTTAATTGGACGATTAAAAGACAAATGCGGGTCAATTCGACCATTACTGTTGTAGCCCTTTTGAATATGTATAATAAAATTATTAGATAAACTGCCCACTTTAATTTGTGTAAGGTTTCTAATGAGGTTATGCGCTTTCTTGTCACAGATGGCGCTTGTGCGTTGAATGCGTAAGTGCGGAGCCGGATGCGCGAAATGGATTTTATAGTGTGCGTAACTGTGCGGCTTGGATGCAGAATTCTATATTAGCGCCCTCAGTGTGGGAGCTCAGATATTAATCGTGATGGCATTGTTATAGAGACATACTTACATTTATTAAGGGATATGCTAAGCTGAATGTGGAATGTTTGCGTCCGCTTACGGTAATACTCATATTTATTTAATATTAAGGTTAGTGGACCCATTTTTTCACAACTTGCGATTTAAGACAATATATTGGAATTAAACGTAATTAAGATTCCTTTCAGAACGTACTTGGAACACCTAAAATTAGAGTGACATACATTGGAGGCTTTAATTTTGGTTATTTATACAAATATTAATTTTGATCAAGGAGCTTCGTAAATTTGGTCAAGTCAATTCGCAACATATTTTACGTTAATATCATGGACAGATATTTTTATAAAAACTCAATATGAGTTGAAAAATGTGCCCATACCTTAATAAAAGTTAATAACTTAATAAAATAATGACTAACGCACAAACAATTTCTTCCAAGTATCACGATATTAGCAACACAAAATAATAAAAAAATCGCACCGCGCGCAGAATTAGAAATAAAGACATTCACTTGTTTTAAATTCCGTAAATGTAGAAATAAAAACAATACTCGTACCTTAGGTGTCGTATAAAATGAGTACAACGAGCCATCTGTCTGTGGGCATCGGACGCAGCATATTTTATAATTACAAGAGGTCGGACAGTGAATAGTAATCATAAGGAAGAATACACACTATCGATTAGTTATAACATTCTGCACCAGAACTATAATATATATACATATATATATTACATAGTCAGCTTTTATTTAAAATTCGAAATTGTACTTGTATTTTGTGTGTTAAAAACTGTCCCTACTTATATTTATATTTTTAAAACACTGCATTGGTTAATAACTCAGTAGTTAGTACTTAAGTACTACCTACATTACAAGTAAACGTACAGTCGTACACGTACGTATGTAAAATATTTTAAACAATGTAAATTTCTTCGTAACACAGTAATCGACACTTCCGTCCGTAGGTAGTCCATTTTTGGAAAACATGTTCGTTGTCTTAATTAGACACTAATGCTCTACATTTTTTTTTTGCGAAATTTACCTAAAGTCATATAACATTTTTTTCTTTCTTTTGGTCTCAGAAATGCGTTGTTAAAATCTTTCGGGTTCTTCGTAAGCATCTTGTATAATAAGTTTAAAAAAAGCGGCCAAGTGCGAGTCGGACTCGCCCATGAAGGGTTCCGTATTCAGGGGATTTATGACGTATTAAAAAAAAACTACTTGCTAGATCTCGTTCAAACCAATTTTCGGTGGAAGTTTGCATGGTAATGTACATCATATATTTTTTTTAGTTTTATCATTCTCTTATTTTAGAAGTTACAGGGGGGGGGGACACATTTTACCACTTTGGAAGTAATAGTAGAGACATCTCGCGCAAACTATTCAGTTTAGAAAAAAATGATATTAGAAACCTCAATATCATTTTTGAAGACCTATCCATAGATACACTCGTATGGGATTGATGAAAAAAAAATTTTGAGTTTCAGTTCACAGTATGGGGAACCCCCAAAATTTATTGTTTTTTTTTCTTATAGTTTCGGAAAAAAATGGCTGTGACATACGGACGGACAGACAGACGGACAGACGGACGGACAGACAGACAGACATGACGAATCTATAAGGATTCCGTTTTTTTCCATTTGGCTACGGAACCCTAAAAATGGTGTTATTGAAATACATACACATTTCTTGATCATGGTGCAGTGTTAGACATTTCTTGATCATGGTGCATGATCAGGCAGTGTTCGAAAACCCTTAGATGGCGTGATCGCGCGAATGTCCTGCGGGCGATGTGGTGCGAATGTTGAGTCAAGCGATATCAAAAGGATCAAGATATTTTGACCGCGTTATAGAAACAGGTGCTCGATACGTGTTGCTCACAGTATTACTATTGTTCTAGCAAATGTTTTGCTAATGGTGACTAACTATTGACCAAAATTTAAAGCCTGCCTTTTGCCTATAGTAGATGAGTCTTAAATATTTGAAGCTGAGTCAAGCGATACAGTGAGGATCAAGATATTTTGAACGCTATTGTTTTTAGCGAGTGTTTGGTCAGTAGTTAGCGTTTTTTAACCAGCCTAATGTTTGATAACGTTTTATTCCACAACGGTACCAAAGTATATGAAATGTACGTACATACTAAAAAACTTACATACTTATTGTCAATTGGACTCTAGGCTCCTCTTAGTCGTGGCTCGTGGCCAAAAACTAGGACAACGCTAGTAAGTCGATGATAATAGGCTGACAGGTTCTATGATAACCAATTGAAATATTTTCTGATTAGAGGTCTCTTTTATATGTTTTGATTTTTTAATATACAGCTTAACTTTATGTGGTCAAAATTATAATATTAGTTGTTAATTAGTAGAACCGCATTATTTTAATATTAAATGTAAAAATGAATCGTGTTCTAACTTACATAAGCCTTTTACGCTAGGACACAAATTTAAATAAATGTCACCTTTGGTTCATAGTAAGATGAACAAACTGTCATTGAATTAGCCAAAAAAACTTAATCTTCTTCTTCCTCGCGTTGTCCCGGCATTTTGGCCACGGCTCATGGGAGCCTGGGGTCCGCTTGGCAACTAATCCCAGGAATTGGCGTAGGCACTAGTTTTTACGAAAGCGACTGCCATCTGACCTTCCAACCCAGAGGGTAAACTAGGCCTTATTGGGATTAGTCCGGTTTCCTCACGATGTTTTCCTTCACCGAAAAGCGACTGGTAAATATCAAATGATATTTCGTACATAAGTTCCGAAAAACTTATTGGTACGAGCCGCCGGGGTTTGAACCCGCGACCTCCGGATTGCAAGTCGCACGCTCTTATCGCTAGGCCACCAGCGCTTCAGCCAAAAAAACTTAATCGTACTAACGAAATGATAACTCTAGAAATAGAAATGGCAAAAGTCATTAGTAATTCAAGTCACGCTATCATCGTACAGTGGGTACATGTGCTTAGCGGTACACTTGAAGGCGGTACGGTGCCAAATATGCACTATAACGGCCGCAACGATCTATGATCAAAACCGCCAAATTAACACTAAATAAAAAACACTCTGTTACTTTTAAACAGAGTACAGTATCGAATGGCAAAAAATCGTGATGAGGGCAAAGCTAGTTGCGGTGTCTATAACAATTTACTTTCCATATAAGGCTTGAAACAGGCCGACTTGGCGCAATTCAAGCCGTTATATTGTTTTATCTATCTTTAATTCGCTTATCGTTGTGATATTTGCCTTATATAATGCTTTGAGTAACAAAATTGTTAATTGGATAGATATATTGTAATAACCTAAAAGTAGGTTTATTTCCTTACCTATTACCTATTTACTTGTTTCCGATAAAATGAAAGAAAACTGAAAACTTTGCTTTATTTCGTTAATTGATCTTTAAACAAAAACATATAGTCATAATACTGATAATTTTAATTTCCAATTAGAGCTTGCAAGACTTTTAGGTAGTATGGCGTTAACAAATGTGATGACATACACACGGGTCAATGACTTTAGATAATTTTCAAACTCAATGACTAAATTGACGAACCAACACAAAAAACGTAGGAGTTACGGAATCCGATAATTAAGCTGTAGCAAGGGCCTCGTTGCTTTAACGCCTTGTATTTGTCTACCTATATAAGCATACACACCGAATACACATAGAATGCCGTTCTAATTTACTTTTTTAAACATTCTTAAAAGCCCTAGAGCATTTCGGCTATTTGTAGTTCAAAGATAAGAAACGGAACCTGGGTTTCTATGCAATAGCTGAGGGTAAGCTGAAGGTCATGTCACCTACAAGTTCATCATACTGAATTTTTATGATCATGAAATCAAATCAAAATTATTTAGCTGCTTACGAGTATTTGTTGTTTTGGTATACCAAACTATATATTATGATATATGTTATAACATTGTATCATGTATTTAGCCTATATAATAGAGGCGTACAATTATTTTTACATCTTGAAATCAGTTTTCATGTTTAAAGTCGTATCTGTTTTTTTTTTTTCACTTTACTTGTGCAAGAAACCATATACAAGGCCTTGCTTCTTGTTTTATGAACGTCGGTATCTGACTAAAATATTTAGCTTGTATTTTTGGTAAATGTTGATTTTATAATGCATTGTCATCCAATTCTCCTTGAAAGTCATATCGTAAGCTATCCTTATTAGATTCGCGCCTATTTAACGTTTATTTCTTTTTCCCATGAGCTCTTTTTAAGTGACCTAACGACTATGCTTAGAATGTTTCATACCAAAAAAATCTAGCTACATTTCGCCAACTCAAACAATTAGTTCCCGGCGGCATCTCACAGCGAAGCGGTACTTTTATTCCGCCTAAGATACCCATCACATACGTGAGTGTTGTCCCAAACTCCACGGAACGCATCTATGAACCTCTTTATTACTCTGCTTTAGTCATTTGTAAGATTTTCTCATAATGATTGTCCCAAAAACGAGCGTTTGCGCCGTCAAAAGTCTTTGTCTAATCGTTGGTACGAATGTTGTTTTGTTTTATGTTGTAGCACGTGTCTTGCTTGAAGTGTTCCTGGTACATATAACATTAGTTTCAGGTCTTCCTTGCGACAATCTAAAATATACCTACAATACTATACTCATTCAGTTTACTTTTTTCTTTGCAGCGCCAGAAATTCACAAAATCACCTCATTTATATCTATAAAGAGGAATAAACAGCAAGCATTGCCAAATCTAAGCCTAAAGCACGTTCAAAACCCTCGAAAACTTAACACTTGCAATAGAAAAAACTCTGGCATTGATCCCGAATGGCATCTTGCCAAAATAGTGTTGAACGACAATCGATTAAGCTTTGTCGAAGACATATGTAGCATTAGATTCGTTAGCATATCAATAATTCATAGCACATGTTTCGCATCACCCACCGTTACTTGGAAGCCTTACGCCGTTCATTAGTAGTTTAATCGCGGTTTGCTTTGGCAAAACCGCTGGGCCACATAGCTTTGAACAAGGAGACTTTCCAGTTGAAGTGGCCAAACTACTTACCTACAAGCTAAATATTACTGAATATTAACCGAATCCTTGCAGATATACTTGTTCTAATTGAATACGTGCTAATTATACCAAGGAATTGTATCATCAATTAAGAAATACCAGTAATGCCAGAAGATACTGTAAATATTCAATAAAAAATATGATGAAACAATATCTGCATCTGCATTTAGTCATTTTTTTTGTGCGATTGATTGGTACCTGAGTTACACATTAGTCAACAAAGGTACAATCAACCACAAATATGTATTCCATTTATGCTGCTGCTGCTGACCTAATTTGCAGTTTGCTGTACATAGAGTACAGATAAACATATTATATTATGCGTAGAAATTTAACTAATCTACTTGAGTAGTCAGTGCCTGTCTTTTCGTATTGTTCAACATCTTCGACGGTGTTAGTAAGCCGGTCGTATCTATACGGTTCGTGTATTGACGATTTAATTACACTTGATCCGGCTATTATTCGATATTGCGATGTGGGTGTCCGATATACGTATGCAAATGAGTAGGTGCCCGGTATGAAGGCACGGGTAACGTGGCAGTATTTTAGGATTTCAAATCACATGAACACGCACTCTTGTATTGGATAGCTGCCGTATTCGAACTTCAAGATATTCACAAGAGACGACACGTACTAGATCCATTCTAGATACGTTATAGTTTAGATTTCAACTAGTTCTCTTTTGCAGCGCAATTTGGGCAACCAATGTCACTTTAACGATAGATCGTGTTAGATATCTATTAGATGTGAATTAGATCTCTAAGTAATATCTTGTGGAAATCGTTCAAAAGTATCTCCAGAATCGCGGAAATGTCAAATTTGACAGGATCTTAAACATGTCGTTATCGTATCTTGGCGATGTCTAATAGATATCTATTACAAAATCCGAATCGGGCCCTAGGTTTCTAGCTCATACGTAGTCCAATGACATTTACTTCGTTATATAGTCGGGAACTATCATAACTGATGGCTTAACGGAGATTTAGCAATGCTAATAGTAACACTGTATAATAGGAATATTGGATGAGCCTATTACAATTAGTTAGTATTACGACTCTGAAGGTCGCAACGATCCCACTTGCATAAAATGTTCATCAAATACAGAAATAGTAGGATCACATGTAGCTTTAGAATGTTATGTTCTTACGAGGACAAGGAAGAACACACACACACACAAGGAGGACACAGAGTATATTGCATGGAATGGCATTAATAAACGTGTAAATGAAGCGTTTAAATGTTTAGTTTATTGCTAATGAAAGTTCTATGTCAGATATGAATCAAGCTTTGTTGCACATTTGAGCCAATTGAAGATTATGTTAATTGAAAAACTACGCAATATTGAATTGAATCCTGAATTCATATTGGTTTAGAAATTGTTTAAGTTATTGTATATAACGCAAATGGAAACGCATGTGTGATAAAGATTGGCTTGTATTGCGTCATATCGTGTTTACGATTTGCTACGAGTCTCCCATGTAGATAAATGAATACAAGTGCGAAAAGTAGGAAATCGAATCGAAGGGAGAGATGTATTGTGTTTTACAGTAAGTAAATATGTACACACCGCGATAAGGCGGTAAAGTAGCACCATATGTACCTACTGTAATAAAACATAATAAAATTGTATGATAGTCAAAATTTCCAAGGGCAAGAATGATAAGTAATCTGTACGTACTAATGGTCTGTTTTGCTGTTCAGGATACTTTCATCTAGGGTGCTCGTGGATCAGTTGCTCTCGTGGGAAATGTCATTTTACTCTGCCTTAAGTATATTTTAAGTACTTAAGTAGGTACGTGCTTACTGTTTTTTTACGCACCTGACACTAACAAATATTTCTTCAGATTAACCTGTTTTTTCGCATTTCGTATCATAATTAATTAACTACGTATGGGTTACTTGCTATAGACTCTTTAATTGATGGTTTATGTCGAAGCATCTGTTTCCAAACAGCACAACACTGAATAAATCACAAAGCTGTAATTCACCGGGCGGTACACGTCCATTAGACGCCAGAATTTTCGCAATAGAAAATGCATTTTCCAGTTCATGTTACATAGCCTGCATTTAAGTTAATTATGGGATTACACTGGGCTGCATTTAAAGTGGTATTTTGGTAATATAATAGTCAGATGGCACGCCCGATAAGTGCCAACCTAATACTTGGAAAGCTCAACTCATTAGGCATTCGGGTCGCAGAACGTATTCGGGCGAACAAACGAATATAATAATTATGTGGATGGATTAGAGCGAATTAACTGTAAGGTTGTTTGTTACCTGAGGCCTTACCATGATGTCCTTATTGCGATTCCGTTTAGAACCTAAATGAAATCGCTAAGGGACGGAGCTATATAAGTTACTTAGCTCCGTCCTTTAGCGATGCAGTTAAGGTTTTAAACAGAATCGCAATAAGGATATCGTGGTAAGTGGTTTTAGATATTTCAACGCTTTATGGGGGTTGCATTTTTTGAAGATATACAGCGAGCTGCAAAATTGTATGGACAGATTATAAATGGAATTCATTCATAAAGTGGCCATGCACTTTTGCAAGCGGGTGTCATACGGTTATTACCTGACTTGAAATGCGGCAAAGTGAGGCAGACATTTTGTTGTAAGGATAGGGGATATAAAATATCACCAACATGAATTTCTAACTTTCTGTAAAAAACATTGAGGACGCCAAAATTATCTCAAATAGTTGTAGTAAGAAGGCAAGAATGAATTGTGTCTCCTTTTAAAGCGAAAAAGGGTTATGATATAGGACATAATTCACGTTAGCATATAAATTACCAAAGACCAGTAGGTAAAATACAAGTAGGAGAATAAATTTAAAAGTGGAAAAAATTACTGTCTTGGCTGAGACTTGAACTCACGGCCTCTGGATCGATACTCCAGTGCTCTGCCATCTGAGCCACCAAGACCTCATCCACAGCCAGCAAATCTTGTCAAGGGGACCCTAGCGAAACTACCGTAAGAGTGTTACACTTCTTAAATGGCTACCGGAGTTCACAGTCATATTGGAAAGTAATAGCATCGTTCGCAGACGTTTCTGCTTGTTAAAAATTAAAATAAGTAGGAGAATGTCATAAATACATACTCGTACGAGTATGAAGTACTTGTTTGACTTAATATAGCGAAATTAAATTCAGTACTACTCGTATTACTAAATGAAAGTGGTGGTGGAAGCGAAATCCAATACCGGCAAGGTGAGTCGTAAATTACAATAACGTGGGTGTACATCGAATTCTGCATTTCTTAAGAGCCAACAGGAGTGGTCATTTCTCCATACAAACGTACTCGACAGTTTCCTCCGTGGGTTTTGAAGCTAGAGCAATGATTTTTTCAACACAGATTAATATTGTCAATATCTGTGTCGGACCGTTTTGCTTTTTTTGATATTTTTGTTTTTTAAGGCGCTAGAGCCCTTCAAAAATGGCCAAAATGGCCTAATTGACTATGCCACAATGAGAGGCGTGCTATTCAAAACTGACATAAATTAGTCAAAAAACCAAAACAGTCCGACACAGATAATGTCATAATCATTTAGATTTCCAAATTTGGTTACGATTGGTTAAGTTTTGGAGGAGGAAACAGTCGAGTACGAAACCTCGATTTTTGATATTTTTACGCAGGATTTTTCACCTTGTCCTTATCGCACTAGTTTTAGGAGCCGCTTCCGTTAGCGAGACGGGTATATTTACCTAAAATATTTCAATCTTAGCTCCTATTGGCTCTTAAAATGTGTTTTGCCGATTGAAGAATGTGATACTGGCCCGTCATGCTAAGCAGCTTGCGTTATTTGATGAATTTGTAGTAAACGTATTGAGTTAAGAGATACCACTGCCCTGCCCGTTCCTAAGTAATGTGCGACTATTCTGTCTTACTTGAATTCAATTAGGCACCATTTATTTATTCTGGCATGTATCAAGAATGTGCTTTTATTAATATGAGTCACTTATTGTCACTTATATTGTGTGTCAAAGGACTGTCTCATTTCAAACATAGACAGAGAGAATCATACTATTATTGTCTTACACTAGTACTAGCACCCAAAATAAAAGGATGAGTATAGTTTTTTGATCCTATTTACTGACAAATTGGTTTCACCAACTATATTTTAGTTACTAGACGTGCTCGCGGATGCTCTTAGGTGAGATTTATTATAAGTAATTTTCTTATCTCGTTACCCTGACCATAAATATTTAATAAGTTATAAAAACAAAAACTAAATTTTAGTCTTAGTTCTAAATATAACTGACTGGCACCATGATGTTTAAAATAAAACAAGTGAGGCTACAGAATGAATGGGATTGCTAGTAAAACATGCAAAATCAGCAAAACCACAAACTTAACCTAGCTACAATTATAACTATGAGAAGTACATAGCCATATTTCTTTCCAGCGATGGCCGCGACCCGCCCCCTGCAGGCCCGATCAGTTTTTTGCGCCAGTTCACTTCAATCGTAATCAATTATGCTAATTCCGCATTTAATTTCCTGAGTTAGATTAACAATGTATTTAAACTCCGTGTTTCTATAACAGCACATTATTATACATAGTAAAGAAAAAAGCGGCCAAGTGCGAGTCGGACTCGCCCATGAAGGGTTCCGTATTTAGGGGATTTAGACGTATTAAAAAAAAACCGGCCTAGTGCGAGTCGGACTCGCGCACGGAGGGTTCCGCACCATCAACAAAAAATAGAGCAAAACAAACAAAAAAAAAAAACAAGCAAAAAAACGGTCACCCATCCAAGTACTGACCCCGCCCGACGTTGCTTAACTTCGGTCAAAAATCACGTTTGTTGTATGGGAGCCCCACTTAAATCTGTTGTTATAGCGGCAACAGAAATACATCATCTGTGAAAATTTCAACTGTCTAGCTATCACGGTTCGTGAGATACAGCCTGGTGACAGACGGACGGACGGACGGATGGACAGCGGAGTCTTAGTAATAGGGTCCCGTTTTTACCCTTTGGGTACGGAACCCTAAAAACTACTTACTATATTTCGTTCAAACCAATTTTCGGTGGAAGTTTGCATGGTAATGTACTTCATATATTTTTTTTAGTTTTATCATTCTCTTATTTTAGAAGTTACAGGGGGGGACACACATTTTACCACTTTGGAAGTGTCTCTCGCGCAAACTATTTAGTTTAGAAAAAACCGGCCAAGTGCGAGTCGGACTCGCGCATGGAGGGTTTCGCACCATCAACAAAAAATAGAGCAAAACAAGCAAAAAAACGGTCACCCATCCAAGTACTGACCCCGCCCGACGTTGCTTAACTTCGGTCAAAAATCACGTTTGTTGTATGGGAGCCCCACATAAATCTTTATTTTATTCTGTTTTTAGTATTTGTTGTTATAGCGGCAACAGAAATACATCATCTGTGAAAATTTCAACTGTCTAGCTATCACGGTTCGTGAGATACAGTCTGGTGACAGACGGACGGATGGACGGACGGACGGACAGCGGAGTCTTAGTAATAGGGTCCCGTTTTTACCCTTTGGGTACGGAACCCTAAAAATGATATTAGAAACCTCAATATCATTTTTGAAGACCTACCATAGATACCCCACACGTATGGGTTTGATGAAAAAAATTTTTTTGAGTTTCAGTTCTAAGTATGGGGAACCCCCAAAATTTATTGTTTTTTTTTCTATTTTGTATGAGAATCTCAATGCGGTTCACAGAATACATCTACTTACCAAGTTTCAACAGTATAGTTCTTATAGTTTCGGAGAAAAGTGGCTGTGACATACGGACGGACAGACGGACAGACAGACAGACAGACATGACGAATCCATAAGGGTTCCGTTTTTTGCCATTTGGCTACGGAACCCTAAAAATGAGCGAGTGAAAGATAAACAGGCAGGATAAGCGAGGGTTTGTAGAGACACAAAAATTGAAATTCGCATTTCGGCCTTATGAAAAAAATGCGCGGTTATAACCTAAAATTCATTTAAGGTACCTACCCGTAATATGGTACCAAATTCGTTTTTTCTACGAAGTCCATCGGCGGTTGATAGTTAAGTATAGATATATAATTATATGTAGTACATATTTAGTAGTGTTATTGGAGGTATTTTGAATTGTAGATATGTATTTGTTTCATTTTATGTTAGGGCTGAGTATGTTTGAATTATGACTGTTTACCCACTGATCAAAATAAGGTTACAATTAAACAATCAGGATAGTAGGTACTTGTTCAATAAGCCTAATTTGTATGTATAGCTAGCAAATAATAATGAGTAATCTAAATTGAGTAAATGGGGATTTACAATTGCCGTGTTTGACTCATATAGTCTGGCAAACTAGCTAAACGTGTATTGCTTAATGAATACGTTTTATAGTTTTCCTGCACATTTGTCTAAAATAAATATGTAAAATGTGCAACCGGTATCTGCGTAGAATGTGCCGCGTCGAATAAAAAAAAATCTTTTTTTCAGGGCCTTATATGTAGTACTGACCCCGCCCGACGTTGCTTAATTTCGGTCAAAAATCACCTTTGTTGTATGGGAGCCCCACTTGAATCTTTATTTTATTCTGTTTTTAGTATTTGTTGTTATAGCGGCAACAGAAATACATCATCTGTGAAAATTTCAACTGTCTAGCTATCACAGTTCGTGAGATACAGCCTGGTGACAGACGGACGGACGTACGGACGGACAGCGGAGTCTTAGTAATAGGGTCCCGTTTTTACCCTTTGGGTACGGAACCCTAAAAAAGTAGCTTAACGCGTATTTTTAGAAAGGAGTGCGCAATTAAAATGCCCGTCAAACCCACAAACAGTTTAAGAAACCAAAAGAACAACGTTTTCCTTATTTTATTAGTATTCTGCGTGCGATGCGAGTAAAGAAATTTGTGACCTCCGAATGGGATGAGTCATTTTAGTGTTCATTATGGGTATAAAGTTCTAAGTACCTCACGGAATAGTAATCGTGGCCACTTAACTGATATTATTCATGGACACAAATGAGCCATAACGCCTAGATTTTGAGAAATATGCGAGTATCGCACCTGCAAACAAACATTACCTCTAGGAAATTCAATTAGGTACATATTATTATGTATCTCATACAGGGTCAAGTGTCATGGTTCATAAAATTGTTATCATTGTAGTAATGCATATTGTATATGGTATTTAAAATAAGATACAGTATGAGTTTTCAAATTACATTTTCATTTTGCGTAGAAAAATCGTACAAATAGTAAGTTATTGTTAATCCTTGACAACATAAATTTAAAAATAAATGTAATTTCTGAAGCACCTTAAACGGTTGACCAACTTAGAAAAACAACTCAGGTTCAACCTACTATCGTTTAAAAGGCAGTAAACAAAATTATTTCGACCCACGCCAGCAATTAGTTCGGCTAGTATAAATCGGATGTTCCCTCGAACTGAATACGAGACGTGTTTCTAAATAGAGCACTTAAATCACCTTATAAACACATAAAAAACCGGCCAAGTGCGAGTCGGACTCGCGCACGGAGGGTTCCGCACCATCAACAAAAAAAAGCGGCCAAGTGCGAGTCGGACTCGCCCATGAAGGGTTCCGTATTTAGGCGATTTATGACGTATAAAAAAAAACTACTTACTAGATCTCGTTCAAACCAATTTTCGGTGGAAGTTTACATGGTAATGTACATCATATATTTTTTTTAGTTTTATCATTCTCTTATTTTAGAAGTTACAGGGGGGGACACACACATTTTACCACTTTGGAAGTGTCTCTCGCGCAAACTATTCAGTTTAGAAAAAAATGATATTAGAAACCTCAATATCATTTTTGAAGACCTATCCATAGATACTCCACACGTATGGGTTTGATGAAAAAAAATTTTTTGAGTTTCAGTTCGAAGTATGGGATACCCCAAAAATGTATTGTTTTTTTTTTCTATTTTTGTGTGAAAATCTTAATGCGGTTCACAGAATACATCTACTTACCAAGTTTCAACAGTATAGTTCTTATAGTTTCGGAGAAAAGTGGCTGTGACATACGGACGGACAGACAGACGGACAGACGGACAGACAGACAGACAGACAGACATGACGAATCTATAAGGGTTCCGTTTTTTGCCATTTGGCTACGGAACCCTAAAAACGGTCACCCATCCAAGTACTGACCCCGCCCGACGTTGCTTAACTTCGGTCAAAAATCACGTTTGTTGTATGGGAACCCCACTTAAATCTTTATTTTATTCTGTATTTCTTAAGTATTTGTTGTTATAGCGGCAACAGAAATACATCATCTCTGAAAATTTCAACTGTCTAGCTATCACGGTTCGTGAGATACAGCCTGGTGACGGACGGACGGACGGACGGACGGACGGACGAACGGACGAACGGACGAACGGACAGCGGAGTCTTAGTAATAGTGTTCCGTTTTTACCCTTTGGGTACGGAACCCTAAAAAAGAGGTATTTAACTATGTATTTTTGTTTTGTTGAGTCCCCGATGCTACTGTTAGTCCGTGAAGATGGCATGACATGTGCAACCTGTGCCGAAATATTGAGAGCTCGCCAACACAAATATAAATATATATAATCCGAATTCAACATTATTTAAAATGTAATTCACCATGTTAGCTTTAAATTGCCTTATTTATGGACACATTTTTGAAGAAGTATATTCTACATATGGTTATTATCTGATTTGGTAGAAGTTGGGGCACGCTGCCGAAAAAACATGTACCGAAGTCTGGATCATGTTTTGGCCTTACACCTGATTATTGTTTTAGATGTTTGATCGAAAATAATTAAGACGACAAATGATGTCAATTGTTGCCTAAACATCTTTAAGTATATTTAGGGTTAAGAGATACTCGAGCAAATCAGTCGCTATACCTCTTTGTAACATTCAATTAACTGTTTCCTTTAGTCTAACATAAAAAAATAGATTGTAATATATAAATGAGTACGAGTACCTATGAATCTTAATTCAAGTCTCAACAGTCTATTCGGAGTCTATTACAATATATGTCTGAGAACTGAATTAAAACCCCGCACGCCACGCAAATGTGAATAATTACGTATTTAATAATGCTTTTGTTCTCGGAAAGTCGACGAGAAAATTCAAGTAATTCAATTGTGTTTAAGACTGTTTAATTCGAACGGGGAAGCATGCTCGTTGCTTTCTAAACACTGTATTGTACAATTTTTATAGTGCGTTAGGCAAATTTGCGAACCTTTGTGTATAATTGTAGTTTTATACTAATATTTTAGTATGTTGAGTTATAGTATAGTGTTGTAGCGGATAAAACAACGCTCCTAAAATACCTGCCATCCTGGAATTATTTCACAAAATAAATAGAGATGTATCTCTACTACAGTAGGGATAAGATGGTTAGTTTTTATCACCTGTTATCATGTCTGTCACGTTCTAGCAAGTTTGTAAGTGCGAAAGTGATGCATGGCAGGTCTCGATCTAAAGTATCTTTCATAGTTTAATTTTACTATACACAGGGACTTATATATTTTTGTTAAAAAGCTATTAGTAAATGTTAGATACTTTTGACGGGTAGTCTAGTCCGTTACTTTTGATGCTGACTGTGATGTGTAAGACTGGTAACTCAGTTATATTTTTCTCGGATTTTCATTTCGTGTCTTTAACCAATATGTCAAACAATATCCCTATTAATATAGAATTAGAATACTTACTTACCGAAAACTCCGATACATTTTTACTCTGGTTTTTTGGCCGTTTTAACATCTCGTGTACTTACATACACACTGTGGAAATAAATATTTGGTACGGATAAAGTTTGCTTGATAAAGCATGTAAAAATGGGAATAATTAAAGCTTGAGGAAGTTAAGTACATGAGTTTTATTTTGCAGTAGTCGCAGTCAAGAATGGAACTTTCAAATCCGTGTATTTTACCGACGTTTTGTACCGATTAAACGATAATTGAGACTTCCTTCAGCAAGGTCTACAGAACCCAAGTTGTAAGCATCATTCGAGCTTAACAAGTTCAGTTGCGCGTGAGTGTTAACTAGGTGCAAATTTCGCTCAAGTTAACTTGTAAGCGACTAAGATTGGTTCACACGAGTCGGTATTCTATATTATTTAGGTGCATATAGTTAAAACTAAATTAGTTATTTTTAAGTAGACTGATTGGTCCTCTTTTAAATTTTATTGAATATCAGACATTTTTAATCATGAAATAATTTATAGGTAATTGTACATAAATATACCCTAAAATTACAGTTATTTTGTCATAGTATTACATCTTAACTAGGTTAAGTTAAAATATCTATATTATAATTATGTATGTTCAAAATCAAAGTAGGTACTTAAGATTGTACTCGTAGATTCCTACCGTAATTAACTTTCTATAAGTATTTAAGTAGATTTTTAAGGTAATTGATAATATCATTAATAATGAGTAAATATTCACTAAGAAGTCACCACAGATAATAGGCATTAAAAGTCACCTCAACATTTTCTTTAGAACTAACTTTTATTTTTTAGTCATAATAACGCTAAAAACTCCGTTAAACAAATATAAGAACTGCGTTTAATGAACTTCCGAATGAAGAATTTTAAAAGTTCCAGTAATAAATGTGATTTATTACACGAGGGCTTCTGTTGTTAATTCAGCCCAGGAAATTAAACGAGGAATTACCATAATTGATACGGCTGGCGTGAATCGGCATAGAAAACTGCGCAGAGATATTTTGCAAGGGGATCTATGGTTTATCCGACTGACAGAGAAGAGAGGGTAATGTTTTTGAGGCACGAACATTTGTGTTTTTATTTACTTGACACGCTGTACCTCCTGATAGGTATTAAAACATTATGTTCCTACAAAATATGTAGAACCAATCTAATGACATCACATAAGTTAAAATTAATCAAAAATTTTATAAGAGCCGCGGGCATTGCAATTAAATAGATATAGGAAAATTACTGCACTACTCAAGGTCTATCCTCGTAAGTCCCCGCGTACTTGTACAAGTACAAATTAAATTCGAGTAATGAACTCATATAGAAATAAAAGAAAGTTCCAAATTCAAAAGCGCAAAATTTGGCTTGAGTCTTACGAGGCTATAAAAGAGTAAGTACTTACCTACCTCTGTATAAAATTATTTGAACAAATTTTGACAAATAATGTTCACAACAAGCTTGAAGTTAGCCAACCAGTATGCCAGTCTCGCCGTCAATTATCGCCAAAGCCTCGCAATTAGCACATGCAGATATTACGCCAGCACGATTTGCTCTAATTGCAAGACAATTACACACTTAATCGGTCGAAACTATGGGAACTTGCAGTACCAACAAGGCAGGTATAATTGCTTGATTCGTTTTCAATTGGTACTATTACAATGCGGGGAAGGCGTATACTTTGGTATACTTGAAATGTTTGTGGCCCCTTTTATTTGTATCTAGTTGCGCCTGCGGCTTCATCCGCGTGGGATTCAGTTTGTCAGATCTCTGAGGGGCTACCGCAAAAACCGTTTTTCGCAAATTGCGGGGATTTTTCTCTTTTACTCCAATGAAGGCGTAATTAGAGTGACAGAGAAAAATGCCCGCAATTTGCGAACTTCGATTTTCGCGGTTATAGCCCTGTAACTTTGAGGGGGTAGATGTCCTTACTTTTGGAAACGTCCCCTAGAGTTGTTCCTTACGGTCTAATATTTTTACGATTCATTAAAAAAGGTTCAGAAGGTTACCGTATCATTCCAATTCCAAAATGGCATGCCAAAAAATAATCATGTTCAAGTTCATACAGTCGTATAATAAAACCTTCCCATTTCTTCCAGTTCGGTAAATATGGCCCTTATTAATTTTTTACCATAAAGTTACCCCACTAAACACCTTTAAAACAACATAAAATTACTATTAAATTATGAATACAATCTGTTTAATAACTTAGGGCAACAGAAATTGATTAGTATCGACACGCGTCAGCAAAAAAAAAAACAAACCCCACCTATTCATTGTACGAATTAATCAAATCATTCAAGATCCTTATCGGGTGTGTCTTTAAAATTAGAGCAGGATGGAACAATTGTTTTCTCTCGCCCACGAGCGCATTCCGGACTTGTTGGTATTTTTTTTTATTTTCTATAGATACGTATAACGGATTGTAATCATCTCATTGTGCGAGCTAAGATGTATCTTTGATGTGTATGGGTCGGACGAAAGTGTCGTTGATATATTTTAGTGTAGTGCAGTGTAGGGTAGTGTAGTTGACAGCTGTATTATAAAGGTTTACGCGAGGAACATTCATGTCTCTTTGAACATTTTAAGATGTTAATATCTATAAAACTGTTATTATAATATAAATATAAAGTATATTGGCAAGTGGCGCTTTGGAAGGTTTTAGTCTTTAGAAAATAAAACGATAATCAAAAGTTCTGTTAAGAAAACATGATTAGCAATATGGCGAACTAAAGGATGACTCACGCTAGACAGGGCCGGGCCCGGCATAATGCGTCCGACACGTCATTTTCAATGACGGCTGATCGATGATCACGTGGTGCTTTCCATAGAAAATCAAGCGCCGGAAGCTTCGGCTCGGTCTCGGCCCGGTCTAGCGTGAGTCATTCTTGACCCCGCCATAATGTTTTTAATATGACGTCACATAGCCTATATAACTCAGGATGACGTACCTAAGGGTTCTAATGATACCTCAATAATTTATTTTGGTTAAATTCGGAAATTATGGTGGAATACTAAGAAACTCACATAGGTACATACTTACAAACTTAAACCCTATAAAAACACTCCTTTTTGGGCAGTCGTGTAAAAATGCATCACTACGCAGCTTAATTAAGCTGCCTCACATTTTCTATTTATCAACTTCAAAAGTAAGTACCTATGTGGTTTTACGTCCCGAACTTTCTTTCACCCGTAACAAGATAGTTGATCGGATAAAACAACATGTGTTTCTTCACCTAACGAATCTTCCACAGTATAATGAGTACAACAATGTAAAGTGGGGCCGTATTTACATAATGTCAACTAAGTAGGTGTAGGTGTGTCACTCTACGAACACTCTAATGTCATTAATCGAACGCACGGGAATGTTATTGTTGTCCCTCTGTATGTTATTTAACTGTAGACTTTTGATCGTATCTGTGATTATGATTAAGTTTGGTTTGATTTCACTATCTGTCTCTCTCTGCATTGTAGTTCATTTTGCTATCTACCTACGTTTAGTTAGAGTGTATGTTTTGTCTCGATCTGCTACTGCTGTCTATACCCCTTTTTAGGGTTCCGTACCCAAAGGGTAAAAACGGGACCCTATTACTAAGACTCCGCTGTCCGTCCGTCCGTCCGTCCGTCCGTCTGTCTAGCTATCACGAACCGTGATAGCTAGACAGTTGAAATTTTCACAGATGATGTATTTCTGTTGCCGCTATAACAACAAATACTAAAAACAGAATAAAATAAAGATTTAAGTGGGGCTCCCATACAACATTGTGATTTTTGACCGAAGTTAAGCAACGTCGGGCGGGGTCAGTACTTGGATGGGTGACCGTTGTTTTGCTTGTTTTGCTCTATTTTTTGTTGATGGTTCGGAACCCTCCGTGCGCGAGTCCGACTCGCACTTGGCCGGTTTTTTTCACAAATAAGGAGAATCAGAGGACGCGCACGCTGATGTTTTTCATTATGATTTGAATTACTTGAACTGACGCTTAAAAATAATCTGCGTGTCTGCGGAACTGCTTAAGTAAAATACTTATTAGTTTACAGTGAGTACTTTAGTGAGTATTTGTGCTAACGATTCCAACAGTATTAAACCGTCATAAGCTTAATTTTACATTTACAAAAGTGTCATACTTTTTGTACGTTATATTTTTGTGTTTAACGAATAATCCTACACAATCAAAAGGCTACTCTTAAAAGCATATAAAACGCTCATTTTATTAGGCAAGTAAAATAATTTATATATCGAACACAAAATTAGTAAATGAATTATATTTAAGATTATAATTTTTAGAAGCGAATGTCAAAGAGTAAGGAGATCGTTTTCTGAATACAATGGGCGAGGATCGCCGGCACTGACACCCCGCGGCGTCTGCGCATTTAAATATGGAAATACAGAACGACGTAAGCGGCAGACACGACACTTAAAGATACACCCTATACAACTATTTAAGGTAGCTTTTTATACTTATCTTTACTTTCGCTTACAAATAAAAACTAAAATAGTATCCCCGAGACGTTTATAAGAAGCCACAATAATGAAATAAAAACTCGAATAAAATCCCTTATGTAAATTAAATTTATAGATCGTCTTTGTGATAATAAATTCTATACTTTAACAGAAAATTTAAGTCGATTCTGTAAACAGTGTCAGTTGTTTTGGATGACAACGTGAAATTGAACCTTAACACCCAAATTCGATTTTATAAGCAATTAAAAATAAAATAACTATATATTCATATTTGATAGCATAATCAGTTTTACAAACGACTTCACTTAATTAAAACTCAATATATATTTGTATAAATACAAACAAATTGTAGTTCAATCGTTAGGCGCTTGATTTAGTCTCTCATAAATTTGTTTTAATTTATCACACGTATGCCCGTTCGCTAAATCTACATTAATTTTATAGGCAACTTTTATTGGCAAACAATCTCTTGTTGAATGCTAAAAAGATCTAAATGAGAGTTAATAGGAGTCATTTGTTTAACAAAAAGCAAGTAGGTGCTCGTAACGTTTGGACACGATTATCAATCATCGTCTAAAAATGTATTAGATTGAAAACAAATAGGTATCTAAGAAAAAATATTACGTCATTGTAAAAATAATTACTCGGATGAAATCTAAGTAATATTTGAAGACCGCCGAAGTAATGAGAAAGGATCTAAAATTCGTTGAATCTTTGAATAAGTATAATGAAGTACTTATGAAAAAAGATAAGTAGACGTAATATTAATTAAAATGTTGGCGATATTCGCGGTCGCTCCATGTATCTCTTTCGGTGCGCAAGCGTAGAAGGCTTAATTTCAGGGGCAAATGTTCGAAAAACCGTTGGAATTAAGAGCCCATCAACGTGCACACTAGCGCCACTGCTAAATAATCGTGATTATTTCAATTTAACGAAAGATATTTAAAAAAAGGGGGCCGCTACGTACTGTATCTTGTATTAAAATACCTTTGGAATACATCAAACTAGTTTCTATGTTGCTGGATTCGTCAATCTATACGTCCAAAGTTAAAACGGCCGTTTTTGTTTTGAGTTTATAGATTGACGAATCCAATCCTGCCATGCGTCACTTTCGCACTTACATATTTGTTAGAACGTGTCAGCCATAGTGACAAATGCTAATGAGCCGGCCATCTTAGCCCTACTGATCGCTAATAATTCTTAATTCGCCCCTATTCAATAACATGGAATAGAAAATAATAGGAAAAATATATTTGATAGGATCCACACCTTATCAATCATTCTCGACAATCCCCAGCAATTCAATTGTTCAAATCATTCGCGTTTTCATTCATCCATTCGTTCATGAGTGAATCATTAAGAATTAAAACATGGCTAATGCATTATGGTGTGACAACGGTGGCGGCCAGACACCTCTCCTTCGAGAGACAACGAGGCCAGAATAGATTAAGCCGCTGGCCTATGTGTTAGTCTACAAAATAAGGTGCTTAGTTAATTTGGTCGGCTTATATTTATTGTATTAAGCCTTTCTAAAGTAAGTACTTTGGACCACCCGGTTGTTTTAGTGGTATGCTCCACTCTTCACCTATGCTTGATTAAATGATCATTACTGACATGACTTTAAAAACAAAGTATCTGTACAACTTGTTTTTTTTTTCGTACATTGGATGTA
The DNA here is from genome assembly GCF_948474715.1 of Cydia amplana. Lineage (NCBI taxonomy): Eukaryota > Metazoa > Arthropoda > Insecta > Lepidoptera > Tortricidae > Cydia > Cydia amplana. The sequence continues at coordinate 11,155,755 of NC_086079.1, read as the reverse complement.
CCTAATAATATAAGCGATAAGGCCGCCGTATGATGTTACGTCTATCTAATTATCTTTATTTATGTTTCTTTGCATAAGTACCTAATTATTGTGCAATAAAGAGTATGGTATTGTAATATGTTCAAAATAATTATTAAATATACTAAGCATTTTGAAGTCTTAAAATGTTGAATATTAACATACTGGCATAGACTAGGAATCGTCTAGACGGAGTTTAGAGCAATTATTTCATGAACCCGATGCTGCCAAAAATACGGGGGTGCGGGGGGACGAGGTGAGCGAATCCCGTACCGTGATTGGTCCGTTCAAAGACACGGACCAATCACGGCACGGGATTGACTCGAAGATGGAGTAAAACTACCGTATAAGTGGCAGAGGGGGTAGCGTTACTATGCTCAGTCTAGAGGATGTCTTGTCTGATGGTATAATAATAGGTAATTATTTGATCTTTCGTCATTTCCACTAAATAAATAGTAGGAATACGAGTATGCCCATTTCAAAGACGGTCAAAAACGGAACATTACTGTTATGAATGAAACGCCAATGGCGTCCACTTGACTGTCGATTGTTTTGGATAGCACACATCATTATTACGCCCAACTTTCCACTACCGACTACTCAATAATTAATGATAGGACACATGTCGAGTGCTCACAGCCAAACAAGTATTTGCTTGTAATTTACTGCCGTGATATGAACATTCGAGCGGTCATCCTTAGAAAATATGTAATAATAAGTTACCGCAACTCTGAATCAAATGCATTTTTTTTATTTAATTGTCCGGATTTTACTGGGTGATATGTTTTAAAGGGTAGGAGAAATATAATGTGTACAATTTTAAAATGTATGTGTCAGTAATTTGAACAAAATATAATGAATGTTTTTTAGGGTTCCGTAGCCAAATGGCAAAAACGGAACCCTTATAGATTCGTCATGTCTGTCTGTCTGTCCGTCTGTCTGTCCGTCCGTATGTCACAGTCACTTTTCTCCGAAACTATAAGAACTATACTGTTGAAACTTGGTAAGTAGATGTATTCTGTGAACCGCATTAAGATTTTCACACAAAAATAGAAAAAAAACAATATTTTTTAATAAATAAAATAAAATAAAACTAAAAAAAATATATGATGTACATTACCATGTAAACTTCCACCGAAAATTGGTTTGAACGAGATCTAGTAAGTAGTTTTTTTTTATACGTCATAAATCGCCTAAATACGGAACCCTTCATGGGCGAGTCCAACTCGCACTTGGCCGCTTTTTTTTTTTTGGAGATATATTATATTCTAATAAGCTTAATGTAGAAATATGTAAATTATTCGATTTATTTAATACCTATACTAGGTACCAATACCAAACTCCTAAATATGTATAAGTAAGCAAAAGCATTAACGAGTTGCAAAATGTCCATGCGTTTGTGAAGTGGACTGTACGCATGCAGCGTAATGTCTGATTAAGCGCTCCTTATAAAACGCTATCAATATTATTAGCAGGTTGACCGGTAAATATAAATAAACAGCTTAAAAATTATAAACTGCGTTTTAATGAAAACGTTATAAAGTGAGGAGCGCTTGTAAAATTGGAGGTTCTGTATTTGGAAAAAGAAACCATAATATGGATTTTTATCGAAACGTGCGGTCATTAGCACCTACTGGCCACCTAGTACTTAATACGACTCTCTACACCTATTTAGAGAGCCGTATAAGTAGATAAAATACAATACAAATATTATTTACGTCACCCTAGGCCCGTAAGTGGGATTTTCTCCCCGCTACTGAGAAAAACTCACTTCCTGGCCAAAGCAAGACCTAAAACTTTAGACAAACCACGAGTGGTAATTCGTAAAGCCCCGGATCGCATATTTATGGCCCTCACCTTCGGTTCGGGCCACAAACGCCTGCGATCTGGAGCATTCACGAATTCACCTCCCATACCTATTGTAATGTACCTACCTACCTACCTAGGTACCTATTGCTCACCAATATGAAAAATAACATGACATACAAATTAAGCATAACTTAAACCACGGTAGACAACAGTGGTGTTATCGCTAAAGAGCGATCTCTTCCACTACCTTAATTAAACATAAGATATATTCGACTAAGGTACCGTTAGAAATTCTTTATTCTTTATCTTGATTTCTGAAACTTCTGTTCTCAACACTAGGTCAAACATATCTGTTCGCACTCAAGGAAAAAGCAGCTACGTAAAACACTTAGTAACACTCCGAGTTTCAATGACACCCGCCGTTATGTTAAAAATCGTGTTTCTATTCATCATCAGCTACTTAATAGTGAAGTATAGTAAAACCCGCTTAATACGATCACGTTTAATACGATTTCCCGCATAATACGCCATTTTACGCCGGTCCCTGCAACTTTAGGCCTGTTTTCATACATTTTTTCTCGGTTAATACGACTCACATCCCGCTTAATACACCATCTAAAATTATATATTACTTATCCGTCCCGTTACGCACCATCTACACGTTTGTGTTTTTGACATAACCGTCGTATTGTTATGCAATCCGCCGTTAGCCAACATTTTTTAATATATTTATTACCAACCTTAGGTTTTTTGTTTCGTCTAATATCTTTTGTCGGGTCCTTATGTGCGTGAGAATGCGATGCCATCTGCTTGATCGTTATGGACCACAGAGTGCAAGCTATCGCTCCCAGATTTATTTGCAGTCAGTTACTCCACGATTTTCTAGTTAACTATCGTTAGTGTTCCTAGATTATTTAACCGCGTGTGAACTTATACCTACCTACACTTATACCTACTTACATTCGCTCATTATCACCGTTATTATAGTGAACTATAATTTAATACGATTTCCCGTTTAAGACGCTTTTTTTGCTAGGTCCCCTCAGAATCGTTTTAAGCGGGTTCTACTGTAACACCTTCAGTTACGCGAGCCCCTAAACCATTACCGTACCGCACGGCACGGGCCTCGCATACATCTGCCGTATTTGCATAGCGCCTGATTGGGATGCAAGATTAATTCCTATCATATTTTTTGTCTTGATCCTCATTTAGGTGCAATCATGCCGTTGAAGAAAAAAATGATCATTATCATACTTCAGCCCTTAAGCAATTTTTTCAGCCGCCAAACAAAAGGGTGCTTGTTTGTTATTAGGTTTGGGGCGATAATGTAATGCAATTACTTTTTTAGTGTAAAAAACGTCGAAATTCATTATTCAAATCCGCCAGCTGGATACGCGAGGGATCATATTGATTAGGGTTTAGAAAGTTTAGGGTTTTAGTCGTTTCCTAGAATATATAAAACAAATATTACGTAGATTAGTCGAACTTTACCACAAACAACTAACTTGTTTTAGAAAACGTAAGAAAGATATCTACAACAAATTAATTAAAGTTTTATGGTTCAGAGGTGCTAGGCTAACAGTGTTGCTGACTGTACACTATAATCCATCAAATTCGTTGTCATTTCAAATAGGATGCATTTAGAATAAATGCAGTCATTTATATCAATCTTCAAAGTAATAAAAATAACTCATAGTTTTGATAATTAAAATCAATTTTGCTGCGTTGCAATAATACGTATATAACCTACCGCAACTAAGTACTTGTACCTATATTTAAAAATAGATAGACCATTCTAATAACGCTAAGTTAAAGTGCAATTTGCGTGTAAGATTTAATGTAATATATATCTACAAGATTAAATAAATAGCGAAAAAATAACGAGTTACTATTTATACCAGTCTGGTTGCAGTTCATGACTGTAGGTACTTACACTTGCTTCGTTAAGAGATAATATACTCGTCTGCGAAACCACAATTTCACAATGCCAATTAACCCTTCACAAATTGTTCTGACGCATATTAAAATATTTTGACCCCAGGCGGAGCGTAATCCACGTTGTTCAACATTCATACCGACCAATAATCACAACAACCTCACATCTTAACCAATCATATTCTTCAAAAGTGAACTTAAGTACTTGCGAAGTAAGTTCACATTTGAATAACGAAGAGAAACTGAGTTTGAGGTTGGAAAAGTAACTAGTCGTATTTATTACATTGCGCGTGTAAGCGTTTGTAATAGAATAAAGCCGATTCAACCCTTTCATTGCTAAGAGAAAGGACTGTTAATGGTCTTATTTCGCCTAATGATGCCCTTCGCAAAGGGTTGGAGATGAAGTGATAAGTCGATGTATGAATCTCGTTTAGTATTCAAAGTGTGTCGAGTTGCTATTGTGATTATATTTCAAACGGGTTATTAGTTCGTTTTAAATGGTCATTTTGATAAATTATTGGATTTTGTTATTTTAAATTAAAATCCTTACCTAATATCAAGTTGATGGTCCATAATAAGTGATTTTGATAAAGCTTAATAATGACAAGAAGGTAAAATTGACGTTATGTTAAGGGAGAGGAAGTAAACTTTCCTTTTTTGAACGAGATCCAGAGTAACGAGGATAAGTTAAAGATAACCTTATAACATATAAGAAATTCTAAAAAAAACTGACAGTAAAAAAACCGGTGAAGTGTTCGAAGCAACGAAATATATTCAATCAATCAATCAATCAATCAATAATTTTATTTCGTCATCATAGGTGTAAATACATTAGTACAGGTGTTAGGGTGTTTTTTCAATGCAGCAGCTATGATGTACCTTTCCGGCTTACGATATTTAAAAATAGCTAAGTAATACAATTATTTACAATTAAAATATAACTTACAAACTGGAAAAAGTAAATTTAATAAATATAAATGTCAACTGACCTTAACATAATATACCAACCTATAACTAGTAATAAAAACTTACAATGTCAGTTTAATATTCAATTAAATTTAGGAATAATGATGTAATAATTTAAATGTCACTATCTCATTACATACTGCTATCACATAAAAAGTCTTGAACATTATAATAACATTTTTCCAAAAGAAATTTGCGCAATAACCTTTTAAATTTCTTTGGACTAGTACTTTTGAAGTCAGATGGTAATTTGTTGTACAGCTTTGGGCCCATTGTTACAATGTTATTGCGCATAAGGCTAGTTTGACAAGCTTCTAGGTGAACACCAGGGTTCCTAGGACGCAAATTGAAACCTTGTGGGGGCTCTCTACTTTGGAAAAGACCAGGATTTGAGTTAACAAATACGCAGCACTCATATATATAGAGAGATGGCAATGTTAAAATGTTTAATGTTTTAAAAAGGGTCTGGTGGCTTTCCACTCGTTTTAATCCGCATATTGATCTAATACATCTCTTTTGGGCTAGGAATAACACATTCCTGTATGTTGAGTTTCCCCAAAATATTATCCCATATCGTAAAGTGGATGCAACAAATCCATGATAGGCTGTTAGGACAGTACTACGATCAGCTGTTTTCTTTAACCGATATAGAGCGTAGGAAAATTTTAACATTTTTTTGCAAACTTCTGAGCAGTGCGTCTCCCACGACATATTGTGGTTTATGTGAATCCCTAAAAACTTTTGTGTTAGGGTTTTGTAAATATTTTGCCCCTCGTATTCTATGCTTATATCTGGAACTGTTTTTCTTTGAGTAAATTGCATGAAATTCGTTTTCTCCAAATTTATTTTTAAATTATTGTCAACAAGCCATTGAATAATGTTATGAAAAGTTGTATTGATATCATATTCAAAGTCACGGGCTTGATCATGTTCTATAAATACTGTGCTGTCGTCTGCGAAGAGTATCATTGGATGTTGGGTACTACTGGTGATGTCATTAATATAAATTAAAAACAATAGGGGTCCTAAGACGCTCCCTTGTGGCACGCCATATTCCATTGTCATGCTAGTTGATATATATCTTTTTTCTTCCCTAGTGATAGTACAGATCTGAGTTAATTCCGTACGTTGCTCTCGATTATTGAGGTAAGACTTTAAAAGATTTAAAGCATTACCACGGATGCCATATCTACTTAGCTTTTCAATTAAAAGTTTGTGATCTACGTGATCAAAAGCTTTAGACATGTCCATGTATATGGCACATGTTGGATTCCTTTTATCTAAACTACTAATGATTAATTTAACTAAGTCATAGATGGCGACATTGATGGAAGTGTCTTTACGGAATCCCTTCTGTTCCTTGATTAATATATTATATTTATTTAAGAAGCTATACATAATATTATAAATTATTTTTTCTATTATTTTCGAAAACACTGACAATAACGCAATGGGTCTGTAATTTTGAGGACATTCTTTATCACCTTTTTTGTAGACTGGTATAATAATGGCTGATTTTAATAGGTTTGGGTATATACCTGTGTCAAAACTTAAGTTTATTATATGACTCAGGGGCGTTGCAATGCAGCCGCTTACATACTTTATGACTTTTGTGCTGATGTCGTCAAATCCTACACTTTTTGTGTTTTTCAAGCATGTTATAACTTTAAGTACGTCATCAGCCTTAGTTGGGGCTAAGAATATTGTGTTTTCATTCCTATTTATATTTAGGGTGTGGCACTTTGCTTGTGTATTTTGTTTCGATTCTTTTATCGCTGTTACAAAGTATTCATTCATAGCGGTTGCTATACTAGTCGGGTCTGTTATATACCTATCGTCCACTTTTATTCTTTGAATTGGTTCTCGGGGAAGAAAAGTTTTAGATTTATTTATGACCTGCCATGTCGCTTTTATTTTGTTGTCTGCAGTTTTTATATGATTATCATTTTGCGAGCGTTGGGTGAGATTAATAATTCTCCGTAGTCTAGCGCTATACAATTTAAATGCTACTTTATTTTTTTGTTTCAACTCTTTATTACTGCTTTTGCTAGATCTGTACAGCCACAACATCTCTCTCTTTTTTCGGCATCTCTCTCTCTTTTTATATTATTTATCAAATAAACTTTACCTAAATAAGGATACGCGTAAAATTTTTGTCACACCGTAAAACAAAAATGTATACAATAGCACTGTCGAAAAATACCATCCCCCCATTCTTACATCAAATGTACTCAAACTGCTAAACTTTGTTAGTTAAAGAATTTTGTCACAAAAACTAAAGTGCTCTCCACCGCTCCTGGCTAGGTAACAATCAACAACTTTACTTAAAACGATGTAATGTTAAAAAGAGTCCACGACACATAGGACGTTCTGTATGTAGTTGATGACGGGCTCGTATTATAATTCCATTCATTGAAATCCGTACTAACTACGACGGCTAATTACAAACCTTTGAGTGACGGCTTTGCTTTGTGAAAAGAGAAAAAAGAGTCAAGCGTAAATCGTTCAACAAATTTGGTTCCGTAGTAAATTCAAAACCGGATAAACGTTTAGGTAGTAATACACTTCTTTCAAATCACTTTTTAAAAATTACTTTCCTCGAGTAATTCAATTAATCGAATTGTACGTAGCTCTGTATGATTTAAAAAGGTAGTAATTATTTATTATCCCTGTTTTATCGTTGCACCATGATTAATTAACTACGTTACTACAAAACAAAATTTAAATTGACACATAATAATGCATGGTCATAGACTAGAAATCCTCTAGACTGAGTTTAGAGCAATTATTTCATGAAACCGATGCTGCCAAAAATACGGGGGTGCGGGGGGACGAGGTGAGCGAATCCCGTGCCGTGATTGGTCCGTTCAAAGACACGGACCAATCACGGCACGGGATTGACTCGAAGATGGAGTAAAACTACCGTATGAGTGGCAGAGGGGGTAGCGTTACTATGCTCAGTCTAGAGGATGTCTTGGCTGTGTGCATGGTACTTATAAATATGAATATAAAGATATTAGACTATATATACTTAGATATTAGACTTATTAGATTTACAAAGGTAAATCTAACCAAGATCGCGTTCTTTTCTCTGCAAATATCAGTTAACTGAAAACCATTTAGGTAAGAGCGGTTTCGCACTACGTGCGATCCGAATCCGTGAAAATATGGTCCGAAGTCGCCGTACTACTATTTCTATGGTAATCTACGCACTCCGTCATCCGATTTCGGAAAGAAATCAGACGGATCTAGTGCGTAATTTACCATAGAAATAGTTCTACGGCTACTTCGGACCATATTTTCACGGATTTGGATCGGATTCGGATCGGACGTAGTGCGAAACCGCTCTAATAGGTAAAATCCGCGTACCTAACGAAATGTAGCAGGTCGGTACTTTTTACAGAACCCTAAATAATTATTAACGATACAGTGGCCGTGGAGTGGCCCGGTGCTGTCACATCTGTTCTATTGTACGAGGATTAAACTGATAATTATTCTCAGCGATAATTACCGGATTTGAGCTTGTAATAATAATGCCCCCCGGCTGCTTTTGTTTAGCAAATGTCGATATTTTGACCAATCACACTGTGTAGGGGTGGTTTTGATACAAGCAATGATAAGGATCTGTCAGAAAAATGTATAATTCCAAAAAGTACAAACTAGAAGTTTGGCATTGTGAAATCGTAGTGTAGGTAGGTACTATTTCGATTTTAATGCAGTACCTAGTTCAAAAGGAATGATATAAGAATCAATTTTATTGTTATTAAATTGTACAACAGGACTTAATCGCGTATCTAAAAAAAAATAAAAAAAAATTTAGAAAGTAAAAATTTAGATACGCGATTAAGTCCCGTTGTACAATTTAATAATGTGTAAAAATCGTGAAAGTTTAAATCAATTTTATTGTTGACGTGTTAAAACACTTAACATTAGAATCCGCCCCTAGTTTAAGCAAAAGTATCCGTTCAAATCGTTTTTTAATGCGCCTAGAAATGTTTCCATACGAAATCTCGACCTATTCAAATTCATGTAAATAAAAATCTTACGTATCAGAACTTCTGAACGCACCCTCCGCTCCGCCGGCATATGGTGGACCACGTGCCAAAAGGGCTAAGCCTTTTGTTTCTTAAAAAAAAAACTCAATGACGCTATCGTTTTCAATGGCGTCCTGTAATTATTGTGATTCGACTAATTGTTGCGTTCACTCTCAATGGCTTTTGTTTCGAAGTGCAATCTCGCTTTGACCGTGTTTTCGCATGCCATATTGTAATTGAAGTTGTTCTTTGTTACAGAGCTGGGGACGTTCATGTGATTTCGTTATCTGTTATAACGGACTCTATTTTATCGCAGCCAAATGCGATTATTCAATGACTTTATTGCGTATTTCAGAACGTAAACGGGGCTTTTAAAAATATTTGAAATATGGAAGTTTCCATTTTTTAGTCGGTACCATTAGAGTACGGTTTTTATTCATGTTATGAGTTTTGAATATTACGGCACTTTTATAGACAAAATATGACTGTTTATTTACTTTGCCATTTTTTATATTTCACAATTTCCAAACCCTACTAATATCATAAATGCGAAAGTGACTCTGTCTGTCTGTTACCTACTTCTTCACGCTTAAACCGCTGAACCGATTGAGTTAAAATTTGGTATGGAGATAGCTTTAGGCCCAGGGAAGGATATGAACAGTTTTTATCATATATGTATTACGACTGGTTTCACCAAATTAATTTTAAGAATAATATTTCTTCAAAAACTAGATAAATTCTCCCTTACTTTGCGTAGTTACGATAAGTACCTATAGATTTCAAAATAATTAAAAATGTTATGTGTATATCATCTACTTGTGTATACAGACAGACTAGTAATTTTTCTACATAGAACATTGTTTGGTATAAAGAAATAAATAGTGTTTCTTAAGAGATTAATTTTTAACTAGGTATGATACAAGAGAGAAAAATAAAGAATCCTATTTAAAAATCAGTTCAATTAATACCCCGTCGCAGTAGCAAAAAATATTTTAAAATAGAAAGGGCTTAAACGTTTTACATTCATGCCGTGCTTTAATTACACATTCATATGTAAATCAGTAGGCGAATGCCATAAAGATTCGTTCATACATTTAACCGGCGAGTATGCGTTCATGCGTGCTACGTTCGTTTTGGATCTGTAATTAGCAATATAGGCACGGGAGGGTTACATTGTCGGGGTTTATGCAGATGGATTTTGTACTGATTACAATTATATTCGTTTCTTTTTTAAGAATACGTCAGGGCTATACGGGCTGCTATAATTTGGGGATGATTTCACAGCAAGCTTTGGTTTGATATATGCCTTTTCACTTCTCATGATTGCAAAGTTAGTCAATATTAATGAGTGGCTATATGGTTTTCTCTACAATCACCGTTCTTTATTTTGCCTTTGCATACTCGTAGCTTGATGGTTAAATAAGAAACGAGGTAAAAGTCTATAGCCAATATTGAAAAACGTCTGTCAGAAGCAATTTTACTATAATTTTGTTTGTCTTTATTTGTAACTTTGCGATTAAACGTCAGCATCAAAAGTAGTGTATCAGATTATATCATTGGCAAAATTATCTACTTCTTTGATAGCTTAACAAAAAGATATATTTATTAACACGCTTTTATTAGGTCGACCTGTATGTAACTATGTAATGGAATCTTGCAAGTTAAATTTGATCCACTTCCCGGTTTCCGATTGAGCTGAAATTTTGCATACATGTAAGTCGGGTGACAATGCAATATTATGGTACCATAGAGCTGATCTGATGATGGAGACAGGAGGTGGCCATAGGAACTCTGTGATGAAACAACGCAACCTAATTGTGTTAGGGGTTTTTAGAATTGTCTCGATGAGTATTAGTTGTCTGTCGTAAGAAAAGTACAGTCAGCGATAAAAGCGTGTACCAAAAATGAATTTTTTGCCAAAAACTTATCTATCCTGTTGCAGATGCTTTTGAACGTGAACATCGAGATAAATCTGTAATTGGAAAAGTATTCAAGGGTGGCACATATTTTTGGCACGTTGTTTCATACGCTAATAATGATGTTCACTGTAAGATATAAATTATGTTTTCATTTAAGACACTTTTTAAGTTTTATGACGAATAACTAATAACGATTAGTGATAACACTTATCCTCTGAATTTATCGGTCTTATAAAATAAGTGCTTGCAGCTGACCCACTATCAAATATCAGCACTTGAATATTCATTATTCTGCACGTCGAATAACGGTGTAAAACATTTCATTAATAAAAGACTCCACAATAAAACGTAAAAACATAGAGCGCCGGCCGTTCGCGACCAAGTGGACGGTCCAAATACTGTGCTTCGAGCAATAAAATAAATCTTCTCTTAAGAGGTATACCTGATCCGGGTACAAGACGCCTTCGGAGCCTTAATTAAAAAACAAAATCAATTTTATTAATTGAAAGTGTTAAAAACGGGCGGAAGAGGCGTCAGAGCTCGTATCTCGCTCATATCTCTTCTTTAATCCGACAGAGAATGTGTTATTTTTACTCCTCTCAGTGGATTTCGAATAAATTTTATCGCTTGGGACTAATTTGGTTACAAATTTATTTGGATGTAGCGTCGTTAACAAGCGGGTACATCCACATGGCTATCTGAACCGCACTCTTTAGTACCCAGACATGGACATTATACCAATATATCGACACTTGCAGCTTGATAAAATGAAGACGATACTTTGACTGGGGATTAAATAATATTGTTTTTTAATCCCAAGTGTTTCGAGAGCATGGTGTTTATATAATATATTTAACTAAGTATTTTATTTTATTACCCATGTAATTGATTGCAATATATTTTAGCATTTTAAATTGGAATTACTTGAATTGCACTTTTTAGTAACAGTATCACAGGAAAGTGGTAAAAATAATGATGCTTACTTCTGCAAATACATTGTCAGATATATTATTCAATAAATATTTAAAATATTGTTTTTTGCACATAGTTTCCTCTTGCATATTATGCCTTATTTAATAAACGTTATTCTACTTATCGCTTACTGCGTATATTTATTGATGAACGTGGAAATGGAGCCACACGCTTCCAAGTATGGCCATAAAGTCCTCATTACATTCCAGAAGTTAGCAACGATGGTGCACGCGGAATTCTCAAACAACAGTTAAAACACAGTTAAAATAATGGCCCCATTTATTTGTTTACAGGTATTTTAAATAGCGACGTTGACATTGTGCGTAAAATATTGTTGTTTGCGTGTTCAGGAGCTAAATTGACACAACTCTTGCCTAAGAGGTGTAAAAAACGTATTGAACGAGTTCGTTCAATGCTACCAGTGCTAGGAAATACGCTCAGAGCGTTTTTATTATACCTATTTTGCTGAGGATATGTTAAGAATAAAGCCTGATGAATGGAAGTACTCAGTATTAGAATACATTAAACATTCATTAAGATTTAACGTAAAACATTTGAATTTAGGTATACATACTAATAACTTATACTATTTACCTTTCAGTTTTTACATTTCTTTCAGATGAATAGAACCCACACTATCAAAATAAAGTAATTCAGTACTTTAATATTTATCGTACCAAACGAATCTTTAAGCTCCTTTTTAAATCCTAAAATTGTAATATGTACTTACTTTCACCTTGAAATAAAATTAAAACAAAACAAAAGTATAGCAAAACATAGTAACAATAGTGAAGACACGTCGTAAAATGAAACAATGCGGAGATAGTTCTTACACAGAGTCGGGTACAACTGAATGAGTCTATAGCAAGAACGTCGAACCGAACAGACAGACTACTGACGGATACCATGATTTCTATTCCATTTCCTATAGAATAAATGGTAAAAGCAAGTCACTCTTGGAAGAGAGCAGGGCGCAAGTCCGGGAATAAGCAACGTTTTCGAAGAAGAATATGCTCAGTAGTGGTCTATCACAGACATACTTACAAAATTACAAGTTCACCTCTTTAAACTATAACTATCGCTAGAGATATGCAGAAGGTAGCATAGCGACCACGTTATGGTGTGTGCACATACCACAATTTAGGAAATATCGGGAACATAGAAAAACAAATACTTATATACACGATAAATACCCCGTTTTAAATACCGTATGTCAGCCGTAGAAGTTTCTAAGCGGGCAAGGTGTAAAAAGGATCATGACGCGACTTTATAGTTAAGAGAATATCGTATCAAGGTAATTTCTAACACCTCGCCCGCTTTGCAACTTCTGCTGCTGACTGTACCCTGTGTGTTGATGTTGATGATGACGAAAATATTCAAAAAGCGTACAACACTTCCAGTAGGAGTGAAGGTACCTAGTTTTTCGGTATAAACAGATCACTCGGTATCGCAGTGTGGGCCGGCGAGACACGGCGCGGCCGCGGGTGTCGCTTGGTGCGATATTGTACAGAGCGGGATTTTGAAGTTTACCTCAATTTTATAAATTATAAAATAAAACACACATATGACTGTTACACTGTTATTTTTTTATTTTTATAATGTAAAACAAACTGACAATCACAATATTAATCCCTATGAATTTACCATTGTGTAAGTTTAAGTGAATTTTTATATTGTGATATACTTAAATAAATCATATATATTATCATAAATCATTACATGCTCTAGATAAATGATGTATCTCATTGGATAATAACGTCTGAACATAATAAAGTCAATAACACACTAGAACCAAAGTTGTCACTTCTGTTTCCGAAAAAAGAGATTTGGAGTCTAGTTTCCGATTCTTAATAAAATCAATTTTACCTACCTATTTGTTTGTGTTAGTAAAAATTGTAAAGCAACATTAAATTTATTTTATTTAGATAACGAAAACAAAAAAACCACAACATTTATACTTCAAACTTCAAACTTCAGCATTTATTCAGCAAATAGACCACAAGGGCACTTTCACACGTCAACATTGAATTTACATACAAGCCAAAAAAAAAAAATACATCAACAATTATAAATAATAATTATTATGTAGTGAAAATAAATTTGACCTACCAAAATCCAATATGCTTTACCGACCAGCACAAGTCCGCCCCACAGCGCGTGCGCGAAGTGCGAAACACTGTCGGCGCGGGAGCAGCGTGATAAACTGCGCGGGGGCAAGCACGTGGGTAGAGCGCAACACTGCCATGCCAGTTGAAAACTCATTGGCGCCCCTGAAAATTGGTATACTAGTGTAAACTAGTGTAGGTCTACCACTAAACTGACTGGTAACTGGATAATTACGGACTGGTAGAAGCGTGCGACTAATTATTTCAAATTAAATTTGGTTACGTACGAATATAAAAAAAAATGTACTAAATTTTACTTCGAAATCTCAGCTATCTTCTGCTAGAAAGTCAACACACAACCAGGCGTCTAAGTTATGTGATAAATACAAGATCGTAATAGATTATATGTAAAACCCACCTCGTGTAGATACTGTAGATGTCTTAATTAATCTGATTCTGTTACTTTTTGTATGATAAATATTCACCAATTTTTCTTCAAATTTCACTTTACTATCCCATTTCAGAGGCGTGAGTGACATTAACATAAAAATTTTATACGAATGTAGGTACGTTTGTATAAAATTAACAGGCGTGTTAAATCAACGTTCGATCATTACAAGATAAGCGCGGCCATAAAGTAAGCGTTTTATATAATACTTTGAGTTTGTTTCCCAAAGTCTGAGTAGGTAATAAAATATTGGATAGCTAATTAATAAATTAATTAACTGCCATATAAAACTTCCTGCAACAATTATCACCTACATTAAGGTTATCTGAAGATTGTGAAACGCCAACGATGCCTTTATTCGTCGTATAAGCGCCAAGTAGCCTATTCAGGACTTGGACATTGTGATACAGACCCTTAGATAATCGATATATACCTACTGTAGATTTGTACCTCACAAATGGTCCAGTTTTTAAATTATTCGTTTTCTTTAAAGTTAATAGAAACATGTAGATTGTGTGAGAATCCGTAAAAATATTCTAGAGGCACGCTTCATAACCGACCCAGTAAAACTATTAGGGAAATATTCATAAGGTCGATTTTGTTAAAGCTGCGTAATTTAATTACAGACTCATCATCAGATCAGGTAAATATACACTATAATACTGCATTGTTTTTTTAACACAAACCTAGCTTATTTGGCTACGGAACCTTTCTTTAAAGGTAATAGAAACATGTAGATTGTGTGAGAATCCGTAAAAAATATTCTAGAGGCACGCTTCATAACCGACCCAGTGAAACTATTAGGAAAATATTCATAAGGTCGATTTTGTTAAAGCTGCGTAATTTAATTAGGTACAGACTCATCATCAGATCAGGTAAATGTACACTATAATACTGCATTGTTTTTTTAACACAAACCTAGTGTTGGAGATCGATGAAGATACTGGCACATCACCACTACAAAGGTTAAAGAGTGTGTCACTTAGCTATTTGTCAATTCTGATATATAACTGGAAAAATGTATGATCTTGTGTTGATTCGATATTAGTAAAATAAAACAAACGTTTACATATAATATTTATTTCTTTCATCCGCCTCTCCACCCAACACCTAGCTTATTTAATTTTAGCAAAACATTGCATGATACCTACAACTAAATAAAAGCCCCGAGAAATAGAACAACTGATGATAATCAATAAAATAATTGGATTTGTTATCACACAACTACTTACTGAGATAATATAAAATATTTATGCATTTTACTAGTAAAACTGCACCTACTGCAAGTCATCAGTCATCCGCTACTCCTCTGGCCTTAACGTGAGGTGCGAGGCGTGTTAAAATATGACGTCATTTGATCGGGTTTTTAACTATGAATTCGTTTGACCCGAGGTCTCCCGCCCACGAAGCCGTATCCATACCTACCAGGTGTACAGATAACTAAGCGGAGTACCAATTAGTCAATCTTCTTGCATAATCAGTACTTGATTGAATTATCTACACAGAGATTGCGTAGGTATGAAGTATCTATACATAAATTTGAATTTAAGTAGCTGAGAGATGCAGCGGTAGGTAACACTGCTTGATATTGTATTTGTATGTATATATTTAAAGTTTATAAAAATATTAGTGTCTTCGGGTTGTTAATTTATTATATTTATAATGGCACTAAGTTGTAAGTGCTTAACTTTCCTGTTACCCAAAGGTTGTCTGGAAGCCGCCTGTTGTTACCTAGATTTAAGCTTGTATTTCGCTTTCTGTGTATTGTTTAACTTTATGGTGCACAATAATTACTTATTTACTTTCTTATCTAAAAATACATATTTACATATTTTAAAAATTACAACTGGGATACTTTATAGAGAACCTATTTTAAAGTTTAGTATACTTCGACAAACAATTATGTTTGGCGTCAGCCAATTCACTAAATTGATAAAAACAGTTGTATGGTTGTGTGTATGTGTGGGTTGTGTGTTGCTGAAAACAGACTACGCTCTAGAATGTTTATTCTGGATACATTATGAAATTGTTTAAAAGTAGGTTACACAAAGTTTTAGTGTTGATTATTTCTTTTAAATTTAGTATGTATAATGAGGCATACTTTACATTTTATGCGCATCATTGACGTAAATAGAACGCATTTCAAAACGAGAAACATTTCATAACAACCGCTTCTCAGGTGGGATACATAAAATGGGACAAGATCACGACCCAGCGTCCCAATAAAATCTCCTAAGCCATTTAAATCTCTCTAAACGACAGGGTTATCGTTTAATTTTACTGCAGAAAGCATTTCCATCACAATTGGAAGCGACTCCTTGTCATTTATTTTAAAGTGTCTGTGGCTTCGTCCTGGCGTGGGTAATCATAAATCTTTTTTAAGATGTAACCATAAACGGCAGATAAGGGCGCGCCCAATCGGCTAAAGATTGCTTACCGACGAATGCTGACGAATTGTGAGACGACAGTGACGGCCACGGTGGGTGTAGATGCGGAATTAGGTACTAAGGGATTTCCTAAACCCTTACTGAATTCACTATGACACTCACAGTCGCCTTGTCGTGTCATAAGAATATTGGGAATACTAAAGAACAGCAAAATTTGCGAACTATCAGCGCAGAGCTTTTGCCTAAATATGAGGAGCATTTTGGGTATTCCAAAAATATTAACTCTGTAACTGATGTTTTACTTACACTTATAACCTAACCTAAAATGTACATATGCATATGGTTTTGTGTGTTTCGGTATACGCGATGCATTAGGATAAAAAAAATCAACTATGTATGTAATATGAAACCACCTGTAGAAAATATGCCCTTGTTGGCCTTATACATAATATTTTGAATATTTTCGAACCATTGTGTAGTCTTCCCCAAAACTCTATGATCGAAAACCGTATGATTGAGCGCTCCCACTGTGATCACTAAATTGATTAAGTGTCTGATTTTAAATATTTCCCATTCGCCCTGGCCACGTTGAATGATCAATTAAAGTGATCGACGTTTGACTTGAAATCAAACAACTCAAACGAACGAATGAGACTCATATTCGCTAATAAATTATGTCTAATATTGGAGACTTAATTATGATTTGAATCCGATATTTTTACTGCTTTGTCAAATGTCAATGAACTATTCACTAATCAAATTTATAATTTTATTTGGTTTATTGTATTGGTTTAATTTAAATGTGTGAAGACACGTGTCCCCATAAAACATTTTTTACGTTATTGGTTTGAACGTCTTATAATGTACTTTTCCATTCTATTGCGTTTAACTAAATGAACAAAATGAGACCTTACGAGTATTCAATAGTGACAAAAAGAATCTTAAGTTCGTAAATTAATCTGATGTAAGGTATTTTGGCAAAACAAATATTCCAATGTAAACTAAATATTTTGCACATGCAACTGCGATAGTGACCATATGAAATATTACTGTTATGTTATGAGCTGTTTGTCAAGATGTTCGCGGTGCGGGTTGAAATCGCCACGTTTCGCATTGTTGTGTTGTCGTAGGATAACATAACCTTTTTACTTGCTATACTGCATCTTCAATGGCTGTGAATTTCGCAGAACACCCAAAGAAAACTCATATAATTATCAATTATAGTAAAATCGTGAAGCGCATATTAGGCCCCGTATTTAGTCTCGCACCATTCACACAGTTTCACTCCAACACAATAGTCAAAACAACAATAGCCACCAAACTTAAGAGATGTTTAACGACCCATTAAATTTTATTTCAGACTTATGTCCGTTTTGTACGTACGCCACAAAAGATCTAATTGAAGCGAAAAAAAGGAATGATTCTCAAATGATACGTGTTTGTTTGTTTGATTGATGTATCGATGGGTTGCGCGGCTATTTAACAGCCGGTTAGACAAAATGGTGGACATGTGTCGGTATGTGAGATGTGTGATCACAACACTAGTATGGCTGAGTGTAAGTACGTTCATTGTTGTCTTACGAGGTGCTCAAACTTTTTTCAATTTATATTTCGTATGTAAAATCAAATGCATACTCTTTTTCGCAAAACTGACCCAAATCTAAGGCATTATGCAGTATTAACCACTGGTATATCTACTATATTGCCTAACTATAACTTTATTGTTGCCAATTCTCTGCCATGCCATAAAATGCGATGACATTTTTTGAATAAAAAAAATTGTTTTAAATTATTATGTTTTGGGCCAAAGTATTAATTATGCATTTGTTTCACGATTTGAGATCTTAAGTGGGAAACCATAAGTTTTTACTTAGTGTATAAATAAACGTAACCAAGTTAATTAACGAGACATTGACTTTTGTTCAATTATACATAGGTACGTACATACATAATGAATACTCGTATACTAAAAAGAAATATCAAAAAATCTAGCACCGAAAAGTTTAGGCACCGCTGGCGTAGCAAATATAAAGCATGAGTGTGTGAGTGCAGTGATCACAATCAGGTTATTTCACTGGTAATTATGATGCGGCGAGACCCGGGGTCAGCCCGAATGTGGCACACGTGACTGTACCGAGCTTCACTGTATCGGGTAAGATTTTGGGTAAGTATTTTTTTAATACTACGTCGATAGCAAACAACGAGTAGTCCAAAGACGTTTTCTATTCAAGGGGCATCATGTGCGCATTGCTGACTATTCGAAAACTGTATAGTTCTTTTATGAAGTGTCCCATAAGCACTGTAGTCTCTTGAAAATGTCTCTGGAATTCTTTTCACAGCTTGAGATACCTATGCGAGGAACATTGCTAAATTAAAAAAATATAATAGCTATTCAATTACTATGGTTCGTGTGTTAAAACCATGTATGCTAAAGAATATTTAAAAGTAACGCATGCTCAATTTACCTACCTAAATATAACTGTTTATATATATTCATTTTGTACAACAAGTCCCTCAGGCAGTAATGTTACGTGACTTGTGTTGTCTATTTGATTTATTATTTTTATCAAATTTAGACCTGTTTCCATTCTACTACATGACAGATCTAGGCAGTATACACCGTGTTTTTATTGAATTCCGTTAACTTCGGGGTATGGTTAAGTACGTTTAAGAGAAATAAATGGCATAGTTAATTTTCAACAAAAAAAATTTTTTTTGCCTATTTTACAAATAAAAAAAATTTTGTTTAAAAACTAATTAAATGTAGCATACAGCGTTGTTGTAACACGGGCATTACATTTATCTCAACCAAACAATTGAAATCTCTGACATATCAATGTCATTTCGAACATCGATCGACCGAGATTGTACTTAAGTTTAGAAGCAAATGTATGAACTCATTCTAAACAGTAATTAATATGTAAACCGGACCTAAGGCAAGTGTACACGCTTGTAGAGGCCTTATAGCAAAAAAATAAATTATTGATTATCTCCGAAATGGAGTTAATTAGAATATCGGTGTCTTTGAGAAAGTTACTTGATTTAAGCTCAGGAATGCACCCTTGAAATTAACGGAAATCAAAAAAAAAAACACGGTGTATAGTCACTTCATAATATTCATATCATATTGAGAGGTGTTTAATAAGCTCTTACTAATTGTAAGATTACGGAACACACTAGACGCTATTTCCGTAGTCTTATCAGCTTCGTTCTCCATAGGGACATATTGTACAATATTAACATTCTTATTAGTAGATATAAAAAGGATCTAATGAAATAGGTTTAGTATCAACTGAAGAAATAAGGTAACGATGAGCGATATTCTAGATGTGTCTTAGTTTCGTTAGTAGTTAGTAGCAACAGTCTTAGAGGATATAACCAAACGGAGACGCCTTGTTTGTAATTTTCTATACAAAAAAATGTGCCGATTTTTGCGGGGGAGGGGCACGTCAAATCTATGCCTAACGTAAAAATAGACATGTCAGATAAACGTCAGTCCATACATTGTATATGACCATTGGCCGCCTATTTTCGACAGAGGGGAACGCCTGCTAATGGCTACTCCGTTTGGTTATATCCTCTAAGGCAACAGTAGATATATTTTATAATCACACGACCTAACTACAATCCTTTTCTAAAACTTAGCCAAATAAACTTGTATAAAGTCTTAAGTCGCTTTTTTCTCGGAAAGTGAAGTTTTTCGCTAACAGTGCCCAACAACAGTCACTCAGTTCTCAAGAATACCTAGAGCCCGATCTAGGTTGAACAATTTGTTTTGATTCTGAACTGGTTTTGGACACGATCTTGACGATCGTTTTGGTGATTGGCGCGCGTCTCACACACGACTTCCATTTCATTTCGCATGCATCTTCAATCGTCTTATCAAAACCAGTCCAACCCCATAACTAATCGTTGAATCTGAATCGGGCTCCTAGTGTGTGTTTTGTGTGTATGTAGTGCAGAGTGACGAATATGACACGCCATTTTAACAACCCCAGCAAACTGAAAGATATTTGTCCGGGACTCATGGCTCTTCTAGTTGCTATGAAGTACATATACTTAATCGCATTGGTTTGAGCTGGTTTTGCCTAGGTTTGACCCGCGGGTGGTCCTAGCGCGTCCGGATTACCATGCAACATTGTATGCAAAACGGCAATAAATACAATTTAATTGTCTAATTACACATTCACGCGTATGGAAACCGATATGGTTTGGAGTAATAAAGTATTAGAATTCACCTTTCAACGATGCTGAACCCGGATTACACGTAAAATGTCAGGAATATTAGCGAAAGTCTACGCAACAATGTAATACTTTAAGTGACAATTTAAAGTTGATACTCCTTAGCGGAGAAATTGATGCAAATTTGAGCTGTAACACTGAGGTTAATGCTTTTCTCTGTAAATTTCTAGGCATGTTTTGACACAAAGTTAATTAAATAAACTATTTTTACAGTTGTTCTCTAGCAGTAATATTATTTCGCTGAAATAGCAATAAGCTGCACATATAACGTGGTCAATAAAAAGCATAGGCACCTACAATGTAGTTGTTTTCGTACAGACAAGTTTTGAATCCTCTATTATGTGTTCACTGTAGCTTTGTGCCTGTATCGCCAGTAGGTTGTCATATGAAAATGTTGAATATCCTGACAAAAGTCCGGACTTCATTCTAAAACCCTTGACATTTCCTGGACTGCCATTTTTCCAAAATCCCCAAATTGGTCCCTTAGCCCTTTAAAACCAAACCCTTCGGAGGCCTCTAGGCCAAAGGGGCGAGTAAAGACTCGCTCTCATATTATGCCACAGCATAAACTACGCTTTGTTCTGCCCGACTCCAAACTTGCTCCATGTGGTTAGTTGAAGTTTATAAAAAACTCTGACACTCGCCAAGCACAATCCTGATCAAGGACCAACAAATCGTAACATTTCATGGGAAACTCTGACTTATAGCAACCCTGCCTGCATCAATTTGCATTTTGAAGTAAGTAATCGTAAATTATTTTAAAATGATAGCCAACACTGCACCAAGGCTACGCTGTAAACCTACTATTCATTAGGTCATAGAAATTTGTAACTTTGGAATTTCAAAGCTGATTTACCTAACTATAGCTATAGCCTATAGGTTACAAGTGAATTGACAGATAAAGTAGATCAGTCAGATCAGTGGTAATGGTATATGTACTTGGCAAATGGATTTAGGTTTCTCATTGAAACTGAAAGATTACCTCCCCATCACCAACAAACTCAACTATTTTCAAAATCGAACGGGTTAAAATGTAGATATCCTGTAATAAACGATAGCTCAATATCAATTCCACGTAGACAATAGGGTCACAACTCAATAGCAGAAATGAAATGAATAGTTTGAATAGAATCTTTCACACGATTACGTTTACGGAACCTCTATTGTATCTAATATTGATTTTTGTGGTCAAATCAATGTAACTGAGCTGCGCTCGGTACAAATTATAAAAGCCTCGACACTTCCAGGGGACTATTTCATCAAAGTTAAGGTGTTTGGGTACTGGCACTCGTAACTCGAGTGATGAAGAAATTGTTGTGGTTGTGATTTTCACTTGTTTATTATGTGGGTGCAACAAATATTGCTTTGCTGGCAGAATTTAAACTAAGTAAATAGGTGTTGTCAGGGTACTTCAAATTGTAAGAATGACATACCTATGCTATAATTACTTACCAATGTCCTCATATTCAGTGTTTTTTTTTTTTCATTTCAGTAACTTTTTTAACTTCAGCTTAGTTTTTTTTATACTTAAGACTTAATAACAATACATTCTTAATAAAACTATTAACCGGAAAAGTTACTGAGCAGCTTAAATACTAACTCCGAGACTAATGTGCGCTCAAGGATTAGTCAGTCGCTTTAAGTTACATTTTTGTATGTTAGTTCGTTAATACAATATAAGTATGTAAGGCAATTATATGTGTAAAATATAAGCACGCCACAAGTTTTTGCTAACACAAAATTTGTGGAATAATAGTCCGCAGCTTTAGCTTCAGTGCGCACTCACCTTAACGCTTTAGGCATTCTGGGCATTCATAATCGAACGCACCTTATCTACCTCCAAGATAATGTTAGTCGTGGTCACACATTGCCTTTGAAATTATATTATCGTATTGAAAAGCTGTGGTTATCACCCGGTATAATAATAACGTTATTTATAATACACTGTGTGGTGTAGGAACGGAGGTTTTGTAGATTAAAATGAAGGTATGGCCTAAATTTCGAACGTATGTGATCTTTATTATAGATGTTAAGGATGACTCACGCTGTACCGGGCCGGGCCGGGGTCAAGGCGTCCGACATGTCATTTTCTATGACGGCTGATCGGTGACCACGTGGTGCTTTCCATAGAAAACGAAGAGCCGGAAGCTCCGGCCCGGCCCCGGCCCGGTCTAGCGTAAGTCATCCTTTAGATTTTTAGGGTTCCGTACCCAAAGCGTAAAAAACGGGATCCTATTACTAAGACTCCGCTGTCCGTCCGTCCGTCCGTCCGTCCGTCTGTCATCAGGCTGTATCTCATGAACCGCGATAGCTAGACAGTTGAAATTTTCACAAATGATCTAAACAAACACGATTTTTTTGCTCTATTTTGTTGTTGATGGTGCGGAACACTCCGTGCGCGAGTCCGACTCGCACTTGGCCGGTTTTATTTTCTAATAATGACCTATTTAATCAAACCAATTAATACAACCAATTCATACAAGTTAACTAAGTACGCCAACAAACAAAGTTTTGTTTATTATTCTTGAAAGCTCTATCTATGAAATGAACTTCCTTGTTAGGATTTCCTAACGTTATTCAAAAATTTTATCAAAGTACCAGCCACGCGCAAGTGACACTTTTTAATACTTTACTATCAAACGGATTCTACGCTCGTTTGCAACCAACGATGCAGTATACAAACTAAATCCAGTTTTATAATGGGGTCTGTTTCTATAAATTAACGTATCCTTTCTCCGAACAACCTTTAGGTAGGGGCCCGATTCAGATTTTGAACTAGACATCTATTAGATGTCTGTTAGACATCACCAAGATACGACAACGATATGTTTAAGATCTTGCCTGTCAAAATTGACATTTGTGCGATTCTGGAGATACTCTTGAACGATTTCCACAAGATATTATTACGAAATTTTAACGTAAAGTGGCATTTGTTGCCCGAATTGAGGTGCAAAAGAGAACTATTTGAAATCTAAACTGCAACGTATCTAGTACATATCGTATCGTTCTCTAGTCTAGAACGGATCTTGTTTTCCGAATACCGCGGTAGTACTTAAGAACATTAAATTAAAGATTCGTTCACCTCACACTAGCTGTCATTTTATGTTTATTTTATTCAATTCCTTCTCTTGTCCAGCGACATTTCTTTTATCGAGACTCTTAAACAGCACTTATTAAAAATGTGGGCGGGAATTATTCTCGTGCTCCGGCATTATTGTCGAGAAATTATGAGTTTGTTATTTCTCCGCGACTTATATTATTAAATATTGGTGCAATGAAATGTAAACATTAAATATTTTTACTAAAATGGTTGTTGAAGGCACAAGCAACATTAAAACAACTCGATACTTCAAAAAACGTAGTATGAAGGAATAAAGGATATAGATGATGTATTTGGTTACACATCCTACACTTTGGAAATGTATCATCCACTTTTAATTTCCTAAAGCAAATAAAACAGGCCAGTAAATTACATCAAATGCCTCATTGTTGCTTTTCAGTTTGGGCACTTTTACGATTGCACAGAATATTGTTTAGCTTTTTCAAACATATCTTATGGAATTTGTTAAAGTAATATTTTAGTTTTACCGGCGACTTTTATTAAGTTTGAAAAAGCAACACAATAATAAAATATTTAGTCAAATATGCTACATGCATACAGTTTTATGCTCAGTGATAATCAACCAATCATTTCGATACTGTGTTTTTCTTAAAGCAGGCTCTCATTTATTTTGATACGTGATAACAAATTACAAAATTTTCAAATTGTTACGTAAATACATACTTATGGCGTTATTCATCAACGCATTACAAGCCTGAATTAGCTATGAATCGTTTGTCTTTATCTGTCACTTTGACTTATGTATTTGTAAGAAAGGGATAAAACATCATTAAACTAATTCAGGCTCGTAAAGTTTTATGAATAAGGGGGATAAATAAGGACCTTATGGCCAACTGAAATGTGTAACCACTTGTGTAACTATTGCGTATTCTTCCCATAAAGTTTATTCATGACTCTTTGGAAGATTACATAGAAAACGAATATCTCCAACTTTAGATTGCAACTACATTATTTTGTCCACTTCATGCCCTATAAAAGGTTGTATATCTGTATACCTAAATGTTAACCTTTGTTGTCATTGTCTCTTTAAATGTTAACAGGCCGGAATGCAGATCCGATACAACTCTCGGATGATTGTTTTAATTGCTCGATGAGAGTATCGCCGAGTCAGGGGTCAACTGACGATCCTGATTGGTGATTAAAGCTTTTTAGAGCAGTGTTGTCGTATCGGTGCGTGCATTGATTGGTTTTAAGAGTGTTTGGTAAGATGCAGTGTAAATTAACCCCTTCTGGTATTCACCATTTGACAAGATAGTTGACAAGATATTTGCCTCTTCAACAAACCAGGCAGGTTCTACACGTAACTTAGGGCCCGATTCGGATTTTGAAATAGACATCTGTTAGATATATTTTAGACATCGCCAAGATACGATAACGATTTGTTTAAGATCTAACCTGTCAAATTTGATATTTGCGCGATTCTGGAGATACTCTTGAACGATTTCCACAAGATATGGCTTAGAGATCCAGTTCACATCTAATAGATATCTAACTCTATCTAACGTAAAAGTGACATTGGTTGCCCGAATTGCGCTGCAAAAGAGAACTAGTTGAAATCTAAACTATAACGTATCTAGAATGGATTCAGTACTTATCGTCTCTTGTGAATATCTTGAAGTTCGAATACGGCAGTTAAGATCTCCTCCTCCATATAGGTATGATATTTTAAGTAACGCTAGTTACTATAGGTACTGCAGATTTGCGTCTTTCTGAGTGGGATTTCTGATTGACTCTCTCTCACTCTCTCTCTGTCAAGCTTTTTACTTATTAAATCCTCAACTGCTGCCTTTGGATGCCCTTAAATGACAATCATTTCTAAACACATTAATTTTGCCAAGTACCCTTACTAATTGTTCAGAACGCATCCTATATGTGACGTCACGGACGGCCGATTGCGCCCGAAATTCGAAGATCGGCCACGATCGGATGCGTATATAACGTCCGTCGCCAGCAGCCAACGGTAATCTTCCAAAATATATTGAACGACAAACTCTAGTTGTACTGCATTCATTTTAATTTACAAATAAATCTTTGTACACAAGTTTAAAATAACAAGTCTTCATTGAAGATCCACTTAGGCATCCCTGCAATATCTAGAACGGAGCCTAGGCCTCAACACTAATCAATAAAATAATACTTGATCGTCTATGAACTTCGCATACAGTTTTTTAGGCAAATGTGACACATAATGAGGACGTTATTTATGGTAAAACTTATCTCAAAAACATTCTCTGGCTTAACTTAAGATACATATCGTAAAAAACAAATAAATCTTGCAACGAAATCTACATAACAATGAAAGAAAACCAATAATCTATAACATAGAGAGGCTGGCAGTATTTCATATTAATAATGCATTTAGAACTAATTTTAATGCGGTGAATGTACTAAAATAATCTTTAAACAAAGATAACTTTGCCGTCCATATTTTATTCGAAATCTTTAAAGTTACAGAAATATGATTGACTTTTGATTGAAATACATTTTATGGAGTTGTAGATAAGTTTGTGGAACCATAACCGGCCGGAGACGCGGCCGCGAGCGGGGTGTCAAGTCATTGGTCGTTAATCTATATTAAAATAAACGGCATTGTTTTCTCCTCTACTAATATTTAATTAAGTATCTTGCCTACAAGTTATGGTAAAAGTTTCTGTTTAAAGTATCATAAGGAATGTGAAAGTCAAGAATAATCTATTCTGTAAAACTTAACACAACCATTTCAAATTCAAAACAGGATCAGATTAGCGTACAAATAAGAAATAAGAAAGTAAACATTTTAGCTCCATAAGTGATAATTTAGTGATAGGTAACTGAAAAAATAAAACTATAAAACCAATGTCTCGCCCTCAGCGCCGAACTGTGTTAGGGTCAAACTCCCCAGTACCACGCTTGAGCAATTTACTCAATAGATATAGTAACAGGTTTGATGTTCACTTTGACTCTCTGACAAAAATTAGAAATTTATTCATTAGTAGTTAGTATATTTAGTTTTAATTCCATATTTAGTTATATACCTACTTAACCAGTCTACATCGTGGTTGCGCTTTGCTCCTTATTCTATAGTAATAAGGTGTTCAAATGTGTCGGCTTTGTTGTTGAATTTGCTTTTTTAATTTTTGCATGTGGTGTTTACCAGTAATTAGTTATACATTCAGCATGTTATTTAAGTTTGTATTGATGTACTTAAGCCTCAATGTAATAACTGTTGGTGAACCTTAAAATAAAATAAAATAAAAAATAAAATAAAAAATCTGCTTATATTCTTTTCAATATGATGATCCTTTAAATAAACAAAAAAATGTTAATAAAAACATTTGAAATTCCCGTTGTTGTCAGTTTCATATGACTTTTTTTAACCAACTCCAAAAGGATTAGGGTCTTTTATTCCATTCTTTCCAAAATCAATTTGAAAACCCTTGTTATTTGAAACAATAACGCACAGCGGTATAGTCCAGAGTTAATCAGAACGCTAAAGATTGTGTCGGGAGACAAGAGTAAAAAAACAATCACCAGCGCAATATTGCAAGTCATAGCTTCGAGACCGGCCGATAGCCCAGCCTGGGCTATATTCAGAAACAGTGGTTTGATACTAATCTAATACTAACATATGGCAAGCAGTCAGTCTTCTAGCCAATGGACGAATTAGTTTATGGCTCTTACTTTATACCTACCTATGGGAGAAGACTAACATATCCAACTAACAAAATGTATTTTACTGATTTTTCAGGCTGGTGCCGAAGACAGGACACACACACACAAAAACAGGACTGGTGGTTCGACTCGAAGACAGATCGGATAGAATCATTTTGCCAGCGATTTGACGTAGTTTTTTTATATCCTATTATCCATTTAGTGTTTTTTTTGTGATTTCTTCAATTTTGTATTGACTTGGAGAACAATATCTTTTTAATGTTCGATCTTAGGGAACCAATGCCTTTTTAATATTATTTAGACATGTCAAGTGCACATTCGAGAATAAGTTCCCAGGGTGTTTGCCAGTTCAATTATCATTAGGTACGATTTCCGCCTCGTCACCGTACTGTGGGTGACCCGCATTAAATCGTTAATTCAAACTATTTATCAACTCGATTCGTTATGCATAGGATCAGATTTTGAAACTGTTTGGTGATGTTATGGCATTCGGTTCCCATTGTGCCCGCCCGGCTTACTTCGATGGGTGTGTACTATGATAATCGGGGCGTCCGATTGAATCTATTGAATGGTTCGAGTTAAATAGTAATACAATTAAAATTGTACCGACGGCTGTCACGCGAGGTCCGAGTCTAATTTTCGAACAACGTAAATACAATCAGACTTTGTTCCCATCGAATGAATGGGTTTACAATGCACGCCTGACATAAATGAGCACCTAATTGGAACGTTACAACACTGCACGGACTAGCTGCGAGCCGTGAATGTTGCGATAGGCTTAATTCTCACACGAGGACTTGATTTGTTTTAAAGGTGTCAGTCCATTTCCAACCGCAGCTGCACTACTGTTCATTTTACTATGAAAATTAACAGTAACAGCGACGCGTTCAGTACCAGTAGTGCAGCTGCGGTCAGAAATTGAATGTCGCCTTAAGGCTGCACGTTGTTATGTAATGTTCTACTGTCAATAAAAATTAAAAAGAACGATTAATCCTTAAAAATCATGTGGTCAAAAATTCGCGCAAATTTATATGCCTACTACTATTTTTTCTGCGATTTTACATAAAGCCATGTGCAGACCAAAACATCAAACACTTTAACAATAAAACATTACCAAAACAAATACCTACTATAAAATAAGTTATTCTTTGCTCCTAAAAATTAATTAACATCTTTAGAGATCAATTATTAATTACTTAAGGCTATTAGGACAGGCCTCTGGCCTATTAGATCTAATAGACATACAATAATAGACATGAAATGATTACGAAGTACCTTAAAATATGTATATATGAATATGGTAAATAAGCAATAAGCATTCATGGAACTGTAAAATAAAGCTTATTTCGCAATAAACTTTCATTTCTTAACAATGACCATTTGTTACCATGGGTACCTGCCTAATACCGTCTTTGCGAAAGGTATAAATCAAATCGTGTTTTAAGATGTTATCAGCGAGTTCATGCCCCAAACAAATGAACTAGCGTTAATTCCCAGATGAGAACCAACTTGTCGATGCTTTAGGAGACGTCTTATAATGTAGCAGAGCTGCTAAAATCCTCGATTCGTTTTTAGGGTTCCGTAGCCAAATGGCAAAAAACGGAACCCTTATAGATTCGTCATGTCTGTCTGTCTGTCCGTCTGTCCGTCTGTCCGTCCGTATGTCACAGCCACTTTTCTCCGAAACTATAAGAACTATATTGTTGAAACTTGGTAAGTAGATGTATTCTGTGAACCGCATTAAGATTTTTACACAAAAATATAAAAAAAAAACAATAAATTTTTGGGGTTCCCCATACTTCGAACTGAAACTCAAATTTTTTTTTCATCAAACTCATACGTGTGGGGTATCTATGGATAGGTCTTCAAAAATGATATTGAGGTTTCTAATATCATTTTTTTCTAAACTGAATAGTTTGCGCGAGAGACACTTCCAAAGTGGTAAAATGTGTGTCCCCCCCTGTAACTTCTAAAATAAGAGAATGATAAAACTAAAAAAAATATATGATGTACATTACCATGTAAACTTCCACCGAAAATTGGTTTGAACGAGATCTAGTAAGTAGTTTTTTTTTAATACGTCATAAATCGCCTAAATACGGAACCCTTCATGGGCGAGTCCGACTCGCACTTGTTTACACTTTGTTGAAATGACAAAATAAAAAGGGAGAAAGAGAAACTACCTAATATTTACAGTATAATCTGACACGTTTCTAATTATAAACATAAAGAGTTTACAATAATTATAGAGGACATATTATATTATATTTTATCTAGTCGACGTCCATCTTAGAAGACCTTGTTCGACTTACTTAAACCACACCAAATCTCCAGCATTTTTAGAAGATGCCTCGTACACTATAGGTAAAACATGTGCCGAAATTTCTTTAAGGTGACAGTGCATTTCCAACCGCAGCTGCACTACTGTTCATTTTACTATGGAAATTGACAGTAACAGCGACGTGTTCAGTACCAGTAGTGCAGTTGCGGTCAGAAATGGAACATTACCCTTACGCTTAAAAGTTGCATACTTCGTTATTAAATTGTTAGAATGATAACTTTTTGAGGGTAACTTATCGTAGCTAATTGATACGATACCTATACAACAAATAAACATCGCTTCAGAACACACCCGACCTTACCAAGAAGACAATAGCTGTAGAAATGTTAGGGACACGCCAGTAGCGATCGCTGATAATCCCGAAGTCTATTTGGTGACATTTTGAAGTGTGTCACTCAGTGATCGTAGCATCGTGTCGTGACGGCCGAAGTGGCGAGTTCGTGATCCAAATTAATTAAAACGGAGACACAAAACTAAAGCTATCACGATTGGCTTTGGGATTCGTTTAGTGTGGATGCGGAGTGTGAATGAATGCTTATTTAAATAGTTCAAGACTGAATATCTCAGTTTAAACGGATTGTTTCGTAAACTTTCAATTTTAATTTAAAATGTAAGTAGGCCTATCTAAAATTATTATGAATATGTGTATTTTTATGGAGTAGGTAGTAATTTGCAATAATTTAATTTAATTTCAATTTAAACCATAATGATCTGACAAGAAAATCTAATACTTTGTGTAAAATAGTTAGGTATAGTAGTAACTATTGCTATGAATTAAGATATTGCTAACGGGTCAAGAAAAAAAGCGGCCAAGTGCGAGTCGGACTCGCCCATGAAGGGTTCCGTATTTAGGCGATTTAAGACGTATAAAAAAAAACTACTTACTAGATCTCGTTCAAACTAATTTTCGGTGGAAGTTTACATGGTAATGTACATCATATATTTTTTTTAGTTTTATCATTCTCTTATTTTAGAAGTTACAGGGGGGGGGGGGGGGGACACACATTTTACCACTTTGGAAGTGTCTCTCGCGCAAACTATTTAGTTTAGAAAAAAATGATATTAGAAACCTAAGACCTATCCATAGATACCCCACACGTATGGGTTTGATGAAAAAAAAATTTTTGAGTTTCAGTTCGAAGTATGGGGAACCCCAAAAATTTATTGTTTTTTTTCTATTTTTGTATGAAAATCTTAATGCGGTTCACAGAATACATCTACTTATTACCAAGTTTCAACAGTATAGTTCTTATAGTTTCGGAGAAAAGTGGCTGTGACATACGGACGGACAGACAGACGGACAGACGGACAGACGGACAGACGGACAGACAGACAGACAGACAGACATGACGAATCTATAAGGGTTCCGTTTTTTGCCATTTGGCTACGGAACCCTAAAAAGGCCGTTACTGGGGCGTATTAAATGCATGTGTGGTTTAGGTATTAACATCTATTAACCTGTTGTGCGGGGTAGCTTATTTGTTTGAAAATATATTCGTCAATTATGATAATTAATTTTAACAGTTTGTGTCAAAACAACTAGTCTTTTTGATTGAGCTGTTAAATTTATTCTTTAAAACTTAAAAAAAAATATCAATCGCCTTATTACGCTTCTAGAATTTCAACAGTTTACACACCGTTCATTAACCTTTTCTGACTCAATCCGAAAGTCAATTCAACCTGCGTCCGCGGCGAAAATCGCATAAAAATCACCCGGCCCACCGCTGAGTGGCATAATCCACACGCCAACCGTCACTTTTCAAAATACAATATGCTAATTAACATCGTTCTTTTTGATTTGCGCTACAAGCTCTCAGAAACGCAGCAAACTGTCAAACATAAAATATCCTAAGCGACATTTCATACCGATCCAAGTGGTGTGTACCTTCAGAATTGCCCGATGATTCTGCATTATTGAGCTAAGTTCCTTGTAGTGTTAGTGTTTCGTCGCTTGTGACGTTTTAAGCTTTAATAGTCAGTATGCAAATTCGCGAGAGCCCTTTAATTACGCTTCGGACACTACTGACGACGGCGTTAAATATGCAGTTTTAAGGATGTCGGTGTGTGCTGCGCGTGCGAGGAAGATTTAATATGGTAAGCGGATTTAGCGGCGGAGGTGACTATGAAAATGTTTATTACGTACTCCCACATCGATAGGGCTGCCACTGGGTATGGAGGACAAATATGTAGGTATTTATATGAAATAAATAAATAAGTTTTAATAAGTCTGCTTTACAAAAACTACAGTTAATTCTTCATAGTTGGCCTGTTAAATTTAGTAAAAAAAAACATAACCTTTTAAGTAACTCGGAAAAGCTTCAAAATGGGACACTATACATAAAGGTTACGTTGATTTTATCTCAGTACATTCGCTTTTGCAAAACAAATTAAAATATAAATGGAACATAATCCAAACAAAAAAAAACACATTAGGCACAAAAACGAAGCCACACACGATTAAAATCTAGCGACACTTGTAAGGCACAATCGTGAGTTCGCTTCCATTGAAAATGTCTCCAATCAACAATAGAGCGCGACATTAATTCTATCCATCATCTTGCATCCAAAAAGGGTTGAAGTTCATTAAAGGACGCATACCACAAGTATTATTCTTTGAAAACTGGTAATAAAAATAATAACAAGGCGGCCACCCTGCCAAGTGCTATCAGCTCCATCTGTTGTCGTTGCGGACAAACTCGCCTAATGAACGATGATAAATCATATTCGAAAGGCGGCTCGTGGCCTGCTCCATGTTATTCTTTTGTCACTTATTTTATGGCTCTCTCACAGTACATTCCATCCATCGATTCATTTTGATAAGTGTGTTTCTATGTAGCCTGTATGAAAACGCAATGAATGCTGTGCTTGGTTAACTAACGAATTAAGGTGAGTTATTTAGGGACGAAATTGTGAGGTGTCTCTCTCGCCGTGTCCCTGCCCGCACACCATTGTGCTTACTAATGATTTTATGCAAATGCAGGCTCTTTAGATCGAAGTCTTAGCGCGATCTTGAACCGTCAGGTACCAAGCTCATTAATTTGAAATATGACTCGGGAATTTTTACAATGTTGAGATATAAATTAGTATTCTTATCGAATGACAAGTGGGAAATTGGGTAGGTTTTTCTTAATTTCAAAGGCAAATTGTGTGCTTTTGCTCTGACGCGGGAACTAATCAATCTATTCATTAAACGCGTTATTGTAGGTATTTGCTTGATTAATCATCTAAAATATCTGCACGTCTCGTCGATAATATCTTTTTGTTCGTAGTAGATGTGTTGTCTTACTTTTCTTATCTGACTTACCTATCTTACAGACTAATAAGTACTTTGCCTTTTTAATTTGTCAAAATACTTAATGCCAGGGAAATGTAAAATCACCAGCTCTATTTACCTGTTGTATTAGTCTTCTTCGAAATAAAGATATTTATTTTATTATTATATAAATAAAATATAAATGACATTTAATTTTACCTTAATTGCAAAATTAATAACATCACCGAACATCAAAATTTACTCTTTCTGTGATGCGTCATAATATAGGTTCTTCTTCTTCTTTCCCCTAGACCGGTAGTCCCATTTACTTGGGGTCGGCCCTCCTCGTCCGCATCCTCCACTGAGCACGATTCCGTGCGGCGTTGGTGTCGATTTGAGCTTCTTTGAGGTCTCTCTCGACCGTCGTCAGCCAGGTGGAGGGTGGTCTTCCACTGCCGCGTAACTGGGTTACAGGCAGGTTCAAGGCCAGCTTTACCGGGTGGTCTTCTTCGCGTCTTTGGACGTGGCCGTACCATCTAAGGCGTTTTTCTTTGGCTTTATCGATTATTGGTGCGACTCCGAAACTTCTCCTAATGTACTCATTCCGGATCTTATCTAAGAGTGTGACACCAGCTGACCATCGTAGCATACGCATTTCGGTAGTGTGTAGCTTGTTAAGATGGCATTTGTTTGCAGCCCAGCACTCCGATCCGTACAAAACCGCGGGTCTTATTGCTGTTTTGTACAGTATTCCTTTGGTCTTGAGTGGCATTTTCTTATCGCACATGACTCCTGTGAGCTGTCTCCATTTCATCCAGCCCGTAGTGATCCGGTGAGTTACATCGCTATCAATTTTGCCGTTGTTGGACACTATCGAACCTAAATATTTAAATTCCGACACTCTGGGTATTGGCGTGTCTCCTATCGTGATGTTGACAGTTTTAGGATCAGAGCGCCTACCGCGAACCACGTTCGACGTTTTGCCTCCCTGTCACACTTACGTACGAATTTACAAGTGCGACAGAGAGGCAACACGTCGAACGTGGTTAGCGGTAGGCCCTCTGTTAAACCGTCAAAGATACAGGATATATATTCGGTTTTCTTCCTACTTATCTTCATACCGTTGGCTTCGAGCGCTATATAGGTAATAATAATATAGGCGTCATAATATAGGTTATTGACACAAAAATTCAATGTTATTAAATTATCCATCTATTATAAACGTATAGTCATCGTCTGCAATAACGTTCATCCCCATATGTCTACGGCTAGTTATCTGCCGCCACTTTGTCTTTTCCCACCTGTTGTCAACAACATGTGGCGGCCACGACACTCATTATGCGTGCTCGTACCCTCCACAATGCCTCGATAATCTTACCAATTGTTTTTTTCTATTTATGCGAATGTAGCTGTACATATTTGTTTACATAAT
The DNA here is from genome assembly GCF_948474715.1 of Cydia amplana. Lineage (NCBI taxonomy): Eukaryota > Metazoa > Arthropoda > Insecta > Lepidoptera > Tortricidae > Cydia > Cydia amplana. Next base: position 11,121,122 of record NC_086079.1, on the reverse strand, counting down.
TCAATGGCCAATAATTCAGCTACCTAAAAAATCTGACAAATAAGAATCTCTCTCTCTGACAGAAACTCAAGAAAATCTGGCAAATATAGGTTTTTTGCTATTGTTTCTAAAATAAATGTCTTAAATATTTATTTTTATTATAAATAAACTGAAACAGATGTCATATATTAAGGTGGTTCGACTAGGTTACTCAAAGCTTAACCCTCGCTAGATGGCGCCACTTTCGCAAAATTTCATGTTTTATTTTTTTGTGGAATGGTCTTGTTATTTGTATACTTAAAAGTATGTTTAGCGAACTCTTTAAGTAAATATTGAACTATTAAAATAAACATTGAATACTTCATTATTCATAAACCACCCTTTAAAGTCGACGGAGTGTTGCTGTCATGCTTTTTCCTACTATAACTCACACATGCAAACAGTGTTTCCGTGATGCTTGTAGTAGACAATTTCACACAACGTAAGTATGCTGCAATAGCGTTATGGTATGTTCGTGGAAATACGTGCAAGAGGATTGGGGTTCAAGACTGGTGCGAGTAGGTAATTTCATTTTGTTTATTTTTGTCCCTTTTGTGTTATCTTAACGAGTAATCATTATATATGTCGGAGCGAGACACCAGAAAGACGTATTGCAGCATTGCAGTTCATAGTTAGACGCCTGTATAAAATCGATTAGCAATGTTTGGCGTATTGTTGAACTAAATGACAGGTAGAAGGCTTTGGAACGTCAAGATGACGTAGTATCTTGAGTGAACGTAGGCACGAGCAGGCATTTTTGTCGTTATGTTGGTAGACTGGTCAGGCAGGTTTACCAACTTGAATTGGAGGCGGGAGCGGTTGGCTCCGCCGCTGGAACTGGCTTCCTTCTTCTTGATCGGACCGCGCTAGAGATCGGACGTTAGCCAAGCTCGTGCCTAATTCGCTACGTTCCTGAAGGCTTACACCTGAAGGATTATTCTGAAAGCTTATAGATTCTCACGTTGTTTAACCGTTTAGCTAAGTGTTTTATTCCAAGTGTTATTTTGATTTCTTATGTGCCATTAGAAGCTTACTTTTGTAAAATAAAGATTTGAACGGTTTCACGTGATCTTTTTATTTTGATTCCAATAATTTTGGAATAGTGATTAGTTATTTTTATTATTTAGTACTCAAATAATAGTAGGCACTAGTATGGTTAATGAGTCCGAATGTTTATTTCATGCGTAGGTAGCATACCTACTATTTTGGCTGTGAAGTAATACATCTAGGTACTACCCCCACGCGCCCACCGCCATCGGGACCATCCGTCGCCGACATCAGCAAGTGGGATCGATGCGGAGTTTCATGTATTGCTTACACAGCCACCTGGGAGCGTGGTGTATTTCTGGTGACCTACATTCCATAATCTGAACACGTGGTAAGGTAAGCTCACGTGTCTAACCTTGATTGAATGGCGAGTGTAATTCATTGTTATTTGGTGAGAATTATTGTGAAATTGTGAATTATGATTGAGGCAGTCGAGCATAGCGGTCGTTACGTGACGTCATGTCTGGGATCGTTATGTTTCTTTGTAATTAATTTTTGTAATCCATTTAAATCGAAGCAATCTTGAGTTATTTTGATTTGAAATCCATACTGTTATTTAAAACCAAGTATTAGCTATCACGACGTGATATTATTCATCGCTGACTTGTGAATCTACCCTCAATAATTGATTTTTCATGAAAATACAATTAATTTTTAAAATCCATTTAAATCTAAGTGATCTTAAGTTATTTTGGTATGAAATCCATATTGTTAATTAAAATCAAATATTGGCTGTCGCGACGTGATATTATTTCATCGCTCACTTGTGAATCTACCCTCAATAATTGATTTGAAAATACAAATAATTTTTAAAATCCGTTGAAATCTAAGTGATCTTAAGTTATTTTGATGTGAAATCCATATTGTTAATTAAAATCAAATATTGGCTGTCGCGACGTGATATTATTTCATCGCTCACTTGTGCATCTACCCTCAAAAAATATTTTTTTTTTTCATGAAAATACAATGCACCGTTAGATATTGATCCTGCTGATTTACCAATGCATAGGATTTTGTAATCTTTACCCTGTAACGTTTAGTAATTAATAAAATTGCGACAAATTATTGCTCGTAATGCCGTGATAGATCACAAATCGTGCATACTATGAAAATCAGCGCTGCGCAGGCAATTTGTAATGAAATGACTGACGCAGCGTATGCTGAGCCCGTTCCTTTTGCCGCACAATTATTCTTATTTTTTCAATCCTTATGTTTTGTAACCTGTATGCTCTTTGTGTTGCAATAAATGGTTTCTTATTCTTATTCTTATTCTAAACATGAGCTACGCATATGAAAATTAATGTTACAGTGTCCTGCAGCCAGAGCCGAGCGAACTTGCAGACACCATTACGCCCGTGGCACAGAAGCAGCTGTGCAGTATCTTCTGTGCTGGAGATTTGGAAATAAAAGGACAGGTTTCGTTCTAATTGTTTATTAGTGAATTTTATTTTGAGTGTAATGGCGAAGCATAACAGTCGAACGTAACTAATATGCTGTCACTTTTCGTATTGGCCCATTTTACCTTGTTACTTATTTTTGGAACACGTGTTTGTTTGTTCATAGAATGAAATAAAACACACTCATTGAAGTTTAAATTTTATTCTGAGATTTTTGAAGTCCCGTATACATTGGAAACATGTTTTTTTGTGTCTGCTACCTTGCATTTCATAAACCTTTTGAGTTTAGCCTGCATACATGATAAACCTGATACCGTGCAAATGATGATTTCAGTAACAGCCAGCTATGTTGAACCACATCGTGTCTCTCGCAATCTGCCGCAGCAACGGCAACGGCAAGCGGAAAGGATCAGCCTCCGTGCTTGGGTTGGACCTCACCACCACCACCTTTGACTTGGTCGCGTGCATCATACTTTATTAAGCTGGTGAGCAGTTCCCATTTCGTTGGGATTATTTTGAGATGTTTTACTTCTGCATAGAAGTCTTGAGCGAGTTTCTGTTGTTAAAGCTAAAGAAGAAAGCTATCTTTAGTGATTTTGATCAGTAATGTTCAGTTTCAATTGATCAGTTGACGCTGATAGTACCAATGGTTCTGAGTAACATGATTTAAAGACCTGTTTTTATTTTCTTTTTTTTTGGAATTCACTGTTAACATTGTTTTGCTTTCGACGGACTGAAAGCTTGTACTTTCGTAGGGCTGAAATTACGCCCGATGGACTGGGCACTACTGTTTTGCTTTCGATGGACTGAAGGCACGCCCGATGGACTGGGCAATACTGTGTTGCTTTCGATGGACTGAAAGTACGCCCGATGGACTGGGCACTAGTGTTTTGCTTTCGATGGACTGGGTATTGTTTAGTGACCGCATCAGAAGTGCCGGAGCATGTAAGTGGTGCACGTGGTCTGCTTTTTATGTGCAGAATGCTCTTTGCGAGGAGTAGCACTTACGCGGCTGAGATGGTTACTTCTGACGACGGGTCTGGTATCTGCCGAAGGACTGGCAATGCACCGAAGGACTGGTGTTGTTTTGTTAAAAATGAATTCTTGTTTATGTACTGTGTTCATATGAGTAAAATTGAAACTATCAATTCAGAATGTTATTTATTTTAAGATGTCTTACAAAAATTTAGATCACATATGACCAATTTTTTTTTAAATGCCAGATAATTTCCCTGTAAATTGATATTGACGACAATAGTAGTGATACTGCCGAGCAATGAATTAGAGCTGTTGTTACTTGTGTTTTTGATGTTTGGGATTGTTCTGTTTTCACATAAATTTGAAAGTATCCGCCAGTTGGAGGCGATGATTATTGGTGTGTATCCGTTAGATAGCGGCGATGATTACTGATGATTATTTTTATTTAGTCGTTGCTCGATGGACTATTTTTTGACTAGAGAATTGAGTATTGTTAAAGTAATTTTGAACAATTATTTTTTCTGGTTTGATTGATAACAAAGTTTGATTTTAATAGTAATTTGAGTGAGACCCAAATTGTTGGTCAGGAATGACCGAGCGATGAGATACTGTGCTGTATGTTTTGTTTCAGTATCAAATGCATACACCCACACACGAGGACGTGTGTAACGCAGGACGGCCGTGTCGGAGCGAGACACCAGAAAGACGTATTGCAGCATTGCAGTTCATAGTTAGACGCCTGTATAAAATCGATTAGCAATGTTTGGCGTATTGTTGAACTAAATGACAGGTAGAAGGCTTTGGAACGTCAAGATGACGTAGTATCTTGAGTGAACGTAGGCACGAGCAGGCATTTTTGTCGTTATGTTGGTAGACTGGTCAGGCAGGTTTACCAACTTGAATTGGAGGCGGGAGCGGTTGGCTCCGCCGCTGGAACTGGCTTCCTTCTTCTTGATCGGACCGCGCTAGAGATCGGACGTTAGCGAAGCTCGTGCCTAATTCGCTACGTTCCTGAAGGCTTACACCTGAAGGATTATTCTGAAAGCTTATAGATTCTCACGTTGTTTAACCGTTTAGCTAAGTGTTTTATTCCAAGTGTTATTTTGATTTCTTATGTGCCATTAGAAGCTTACTTTTGTAAAATAAAGATTTGAACGGTTTCACGTGATCTTTTTATTTTGATTCCAATAATTTTGGAATAGTGATTAGTTATTTTTATTATTTAGTACTCAAATAATAGTAGGCACTAGTATGGTTAATGAGTCCGAATGTTTATTTCATGCGTAGGTAGCATACCTACTATTTTGGCTGTGAAGTAATACATCTAGGTACTACCCCCACGCGCCCACCGCCATCGGGACCATCCGTCGCCGACATATATATATATATTTATTTATATATTTGGATGATATCAGAAACGGCTCTAACGATTTCGATGAAATTTGCTATAAGGGGTTTGATCTCTTAGCTAGGTCTGATCTGTGAGAAAACGCGCATTTTTGGGTTTTTATATGTTTTCTGAGCTTTGGTCGGTCTCTCAGATATTCAATCTCTTCTTCCTCGCGTGGGGTCCGCTTGGCAACTAATCCCAGAATTGGCATGGGCACTAGTTTTTACGAAAGCGACTGCCCTGACCTTCCAACCCAGAGAGTAAACTTATCGGGATTAGTCCGGTTTCCTCACATTGGTTTCTTTCACCGAAAAATAGGTATCGGTATATAAATAAGTTCCGGTAAATAGGTATCAAATGATATTTCGTACAAAAGTTCCGAAAAATCATTGGTACGACGGTACCTACGAGCCGGGGTTAGAACCCGCGACCTCCGGATTGCAAGTCGCACGCTCTTTCCGCTAGGCCACCAGCGCTTCCCCCAGATATTCAGTATCATCATCATCACTATCACTATCACTACATAGTATAAAACAAAGTCGCTTTCCTGTCTGTCTGTCTGTATGCTTAGATCTTTAAAAGTACGCAACGGATTTTCATGCGGTTTTTTTAATAGATAGAGTGATTCAAGAGGAAGGTTTATGTATAATTTGTTAAGCCGTGCGAAGCCGGGGCGAGTCGCTATTATCAAAAAATTACTTTATCAACATTTTCAAAAAAAAAATCAATAACCTGATTTTCACAGATTATGATCTTTTTGGGTTCTTCCAACTCAGAATCACTAGCATATTCTTGTTGAATCCTGAAGCTAATATAAAAACTATGTCCCAAATATTTGTATAGAAGTTTTAGTTTCCGCTACGTCACGCAGGCTGGGAAACATTTTTGATACTAAAACCTGACGTAATGACCGACATTTTAGGATATCTTTTTATGCTAGGATGGAGAATACCTACTGACGATTCTTAGTAGAATGAGCCCAAGGAAGTCCAGGTTTGTAAGTGTCAGGTATCAGGTTTTTTTTAAAGCGCTAATAGTTTGTTCTACAAGTAAAGCAATCCCTTACTCCCCAGCCTCTAATAAAGTAGTAGGTAATTGTAAAATAAAAGGAAAACTTTTTTTTATTATGAATTCAAGTACCTACAGTACATTTTTTCATATTTGTTATCCGTAGTAGTCCCTGTACCTGAAAGAAATATAATTATCATGAATCATGATAGGAAAAAATCTCTAGTGTAATAGGAAGAAAGATGATGCAACAATATGGATTCTAATAAAGTTATAATCAAGTTATAATTTACTTACCTGGTAGTAACTAGTAATAATTGTGTTTTTCATTCATAGACAAAATTCCATTATTTTCAACCACAGGAAATTTTATACATTTCTTTTTTATTGCTGTGAGGATGTCCTGATTGTAAAAATCAAAGAGATTAGGTAGAGTATAATTTCTAATTATCTTTGTAAAAATTAAACGAATACGCTTAGCCCATACTTAATCAATCGATTTTTGAAAATAAGAAAAATAAAAATAAAAAAAACAATACGAAATTTAGGTGTAAAAAAAATACAAAAATTTATGTCCCAGCATACAATGACTGGGGATAGAACCGGGAACCTTCCGTTTGTAAGCAAAAAAGCGACTGTTTACAAAACGCACCATGATAGTTCTTAGCTAAGCTGACGAAATTCGGGTACTTATTCAACAAAATCGGGTAGGTCAACAAAATTGCACTAAACATGACGGCACTTCAAATTCACGCCGTGGTCAGCCCGGCAACGTCGGAAATGGTATGGCAACGTCGCAAATGTATCCGTACACGACATTTGTGACGCACACATACGTAAAATTGATGAAAAGTTAACTATGATTTTTGCATGATTTCTGTATGAAACATTGTTTTCCTATTCATTTAGCAAAAATGAATATTCGAAAGAAGATAAATGCGGAAATATTTATGTAGTAATAGTGTGTAGTTACTTAATGAAAGTCGATTGAATTTTGTATGAGAATCGAACCACCTTAAAGAAAAATTAAGTGACGAAGCCCTCCAGTGGTGAAGGCCGGATAAAATAATTAGATTTATTCCCAAAGTGTGTATTTATTTATATTGTTCTTTCGAAAAGACGCACTATTGCGTCACATTAAATACCCAATAGTTCTTTTCACGAAACCAAAAACTCAAAATCTGGATAAAACGTGTAAAGAAACATTCCACAGCCCGTGGTGGACCGCCACTAGACCGAATCCCACGAAGAACAAAGCAACTTAATCTTTACTTAACCCTAATTGCGATAATTACTGTCCGAGCGTTGACAAAATGATTTATCGTCGTCGGAACAGTAGCTTAATATTTCGCTAATGTTACCTTTCGAGAGCTGCCGTGGGAAAATGGTATTAATGAAGTATATATGACCGTTTAGACTGAGTGTTAATATGTATATCATTTTTGTATAGGCCGACCATGTATGCATAGATGTCGATTAAAAATAGAAAAGATACTCGTCTTTCGCAGGACTGCTAAATTATCGCATCATATATTACGCGCTGCATTTCACATATCGTGTCTTAATGTTGGGTACATGCGGAACTAGGTTTAGCAAGTAACTACTCACTGGGAGTAACAACAACAACAACAACTTCTATACAAGGTTACAAAAAAATTATGGATTATAGAGATTCTGTTAAGATAATATTACAAAAGATACAATTTTGACATACCTACACGATGAATGAGTTGTCATCCATATTGGTCCATACAGATTCAATATTTTTTATCCTTATTCCTATGCGTGTTTTTATACATTACTCAACAGCAAAACAGAAATACGTTATTTAACAAGGGTATCCACTTAGTTGAAGATAAAAACTTTCAATTGCGTAATACTTAATTAAGCTAGTTAACAAAACCGCAACTAGAGATTAAACATGATTCAGTCGCTAATCAAAATGCTAAATACGTCTGAGTAGTGTTGTGAAAGTCTAAATGACTAATACAGAGTTTCCAGCACTATCGAGATCAACATGGGTTTATGAGTAATACTGTTCGAGGAACTTAGTATCGTTTTGTGATCGCCACTCATTAATTGGCATCTTATGGGAGGACGCGAATCATTCCTCACAGTTAGAGGGTGTTCCGATTTGAGCATTAAGTTTCTGCAAAAAGTCCTTGTTTTATATACTTTTACAATAAGTGTAAACCTCTTGTATGGATTGTTTGGATAATTATTTCTTCATATAAGTAAACTTCACATAATTAATATAAGTTTACGAATATTAGAAGATTAATAATTGTAAATTAAAAAAAATGGTAATGCTGAATATAATTGCAACATAAACAGAGATACTTATAGGCAAGTAAATAAAAAAATAAATTCATATCAGTCGAAGATACGTACGTCGTACACTTTCAGTTAGGTATAGGCGTCCCTTAAGACCGTTAGACAAGGACCATACCTATGCATCTCCTACGAACTGCATCATGCGATCTTGATCTTGATGTCTTCATTTAAATTAAACCTGAATATATAACATAAATACTATAACATTTTCACTACTTGGTCTGACAAATCAGAAGAAAATTTCTAAAAATTTCACAATGCTGAGTCGATTTTGAACTGCTCTAGATTGAAAACTACTGAATGGATTATTCCAAAATTAAATATTCCTTCAATCTATTTAAATTCGCTGCATGGTAAACAATAGATTCTTAGGTACTAACGGATTTAAATTACTACTTATGCCCGAGATACACTTATAAGTTCTACTTGGGCCATTTTATTTAAAGTTGTCCCTTACACTTTTTTTTTTTCAAAATTGGGATTTTTTATGTTATTTCTACTCAGAATCATGAGCTCTTTTGATCCTAATAGGAGAAAAAAAGTGTGCCAAGATTTCCATACATTTTTCGATCTCCGAAACCGCCATACAAAGTCTATGAAAAATGGTAATGGAATGGGAAAAAAACCTTGGAACACTTTTTTTCTCCTATTATGATAGAAAGAGCTCGTGATTCTGAGTAGAAATAACATAGAAATTCACAAATTAAAAAAAAAAGTGTAGGGGACAACTTTAAATAAAATGGCCCACTTACGTAAGTAGGGACAAAGCTATTTGTTAGAATGAGATGACGATATTCATCTCTCATTCTGTAGTATAGCTGTGTCCCTATACTTACGTCCTGTAAATGTTTCGGATTCAACCTGCTTTGCATCCGCCGCTACCCGACTCATTCTCGGCACCGCTCGTGTCGTCGATATTATGTTTCTCTCCATTGTGTGTTTTATATTAATTAGCCCTACGCGCCCCTACGACCCAATCCGCCATCTTTAACGAATGCTTACGTCAAGATAACGAGTCATTTGTATGGCTATTGCATTTGTTAAGGGACATGGAATTGTTTGAGAAAAAAACATTATGTGCTAAACCAATTCTGTCTTGTGACACTGTTTGATTAACTTTGAGATAATAAAGTTTGGTAAACGACGACTTTAGAAAAATATATTGGCTAACATGTGACCTAAATTCAAATCTAGGGTAGATTTGCCATTGATTAAATTATTTTAGATTTTTTTTTTATTTTTAGATATTGCATGGAAAGCTCCGTCTATAGGTAAATGGCCTTGTCTATAGATAACTTTGACTTTTTTACCGCTTCAAGGGGTATAGCTATATACCCCCCCCCTTTTGTTTCATGTATGCTAATACATGAGTATTTGATTTGTGCTTAAAACCTCTACGGGTTCCTTAGACAAAGGGTCTTGACAAACGGACGGACGAACAAGAAATTGATCCTCTTAAGGGTTCCATTTTTTTAAGGACATTCCTCACAGCTAGAGGGATTTTAAGCATCTTATATAATCATGTATACTTACCATTATTATTGAAATAAAATACTTATTACTATTCAATTGTATAACATGAAAATAAAAAACCTTTGCTCTAAATGTAACGTACATTACTTTAATAAATAACACTAAGCACCACTTACTTATCTACGAAAGAAAAGAAAACTCATCACAGTTGGGGTCCGGCAGTAACAGACCACATTAGTCAGACTCAAACAAAGATTCACAATTCCAAATCTTTTAATTGGCATTAAGTATTACGACAGCCAATGACTTGCCCAATCCATCGTCTAATGATATAGATATAAAGAGGATACAAATTAAGTTAGTATCGATAGTACCTATTTTATAATAGGACCTTATCCTTATAAGTGTTACATAATAAAATAATATATCAAACTATATGAAAAATTTATCAATATTGTGTGTTAATTTATTCCTTCACTATCTATTCTATTTATGCCAGTGCATATACCCATGGGTATTGATTTTGAAATATGTAGTATTGTAACTTCCGGTGTTAAACTTTCTTTACAGCCTAATAAATATAAAATATGAAACACCTTTTACTCGTTTAAAAAAGCTCTGTTATAATTTACAAAACTTAAATGTCCGAAATCTCCCACATGCATGCACATAGTACAGCTTTAGTAATGTTAACTTAAAAAACTATTCGCAATAAAAAAAAAACACTATCCTCTCGAAGAATTAACCGCTCTATATAGTTCACCTCGTGGATTCCATTCTAATCTGTCACGTCTAGGAGGTCGGTGTAAAGTTCATCAATGCTGAATTCAATTATCGATTACACCATTGTGTTCCGCTCTTTCGATTTATATTTAAATACCAGAGGTTTACTAGAAACGTATTGTGAAATTAGATAAGTATTTGACGAAATGGACCGCCCGCGCCGCGTTGTCTCTGTGAGTTAATAGAATGAGGGAGTTTGGATGTTATTGCCAATTTCGATTAGCATGTTCATGGCTTGATATTAAGCCTATTGCACCTTCACTCTTCAGGTGAACTAGTTCCAATTATGTATAAGTTAATTTTGTATGTTTTTAAATCGGCAGTTAAAAATCTTCCTGTCAGTTACAATTTTTTATTGTTTTAAAAAAGGAGCATTGTCTTATTGATCAGATGTATTGTTATTTATTTAAACAGTTTCCTGGGAACCGTTATCAAAAAATCTATAAATGTAGTACCCATTTCAATAAATTCGGAAAACAAAAATACTGCATAGGTACTTCATTATTCGATCCGAACCTAAAAACTACTTAACAGCTAAACACAATATTGGTAATACCGTTAATGTTCAAATAATGGTAATATCTGCGGTGACATAACATATTTGTACTAAACGTTAGTCATAATTCCAAACGGGGTTTTTTTTAATAGCTCCACGTAATTGTACCTATAGAAACACTAATAATGTCATTAATTTTTATATACAGTAAAACAGGTTAGAGTGATTAAAAAACCGCATCAAGCACAGAAGCCCCCCAATTATGTTCTTGCGTTGTCACAAACAAAAATGTATCGATCGATGGACGCAAGCGCCGATTGCCCCGGTGGTCTGTGTGCTTCGTGGTAATCTGTCATCTGAACTGTCAAATTACTAACGGGCAAACGACCGATCGGCTACCGAACTTGTTGTAGATAACACAGCTGCACTGGCCCAAAGAGCCGTTTAGATGAGACGAGACATTTTACGAGGTTCTCAAAAGTTTAGTGGGGTTTAGTGGGTGTGAAATGTAAATGTGAATGTGAAAAGCAGAATTTAGAAACGTTAGGTTTAAAATTTGCTAGTTTTAATATACATAACTAACTGCATATGCTTGGACTGTATTTAGTCAAAGTGCCCTAGTTTATTAATCACTATTAATTTTATAACAGTAAAGTATACTTGTAAAGTATTCTGAAATATTAGTGCGTATAAATATATTTCCTAGTTAACTTGTGCGTAATAGTAGTTTATGTACCTGCTACATAATGAGAGGCATGCCTAATTATGTACAGTTACATACACTACTTTATCTAAACACATACTTAAAACGAACTAAAAGATAAACTGTACGTCAAATGGCGGCGATTGAAAACTTTTTTCACGCATGTCACACATCCGTAGTTTTTAAATTCCTAGACAAAAGAATGAAGTCCCTATTCTCATGTCACTCGAGATCAAATATCGTGCGGTTTATATTAAAAAAACATACTAAATTGACGTTTCGTATCGATAACTGTTTTAATATCTATGGATACTAGAATAGAGACCCACTTGAGTTTTGACTCCTGTTTCAAATTTAAACTCATAACCTTACAAAAATCTATAACGTTACCTATGTACTCGTATATTAAAGTACAAATTTTCCTACTACCACAGATAAGAGAGTTCTCAAATTGGTTGTAATAAAGCTTGTCATTTCCTACGGTTTCTGAACGCATTATAGAGCACTAATGACATGTGTGTAGATAAAATAAATAACAATATTTGTACGTATCAACGAACGTCAAAAAACAAATCATTGCCGTGCAGGTTAGTATAAAACTATCGTAGCTGGTGACTTACCTACTTAGGGGTAAAAATCTTCGGTTACAAAATTCATGCATGGTCACATTTTGAAGTAGAAACTAAACGAACTATAAAAGTATCATCACAACAGACGTATGACACATCCGTACCCAATAATCTTTGTGTTAAAATGAATTAATGTGGGTGTACCCTCGCGAGACACCTGATTGGTCTTTTTGTCTTTTTTACTCGGAATTTTAATTAATTTTTACTGTCAACCGTAGTCAAACAATGATAATGATTAATCGTCATCTCGTACGAACACCTTATCATAGCTGTTCTTTTTCTAAATCGTGTTTGGGGTAAAAATGTGTTTTTTTCATACGATCCTTATCTCAGGCAGAAGCAGTAAGCAGGTAGGTGTCAGTTAATTTTATGCTTGGATGCGTGGTGCCTTTTAACTGTATAATATTATTATGATTGATTAAACTGTCATTTCTGTGTTTAATTGTTCTTTTGGCACTCACATTTATTAAAATTTTTCCTTGTTTGATACCGTGAGAACATTTAACTTCCATTAAGTAAACATTTACCATGACAACATAGATATATGTTAATCGTTAGTAAATAGATTTAATCAAGTTTTGTTGGCACCTGTCGGTCGAAGTCCATGCCTAATATTATGTACATAAATATATACCAATATTATACATAAATATGATTTTTATCTTTGCATTTTACCGTGTCCTATTTTCATAAGTGTTATGCAAGTTTTTTGTAGTTTAACTAATCATTTTAGAATTGCAAGCAAAGGTTAAAAACATTTGCTTGCAGGCAGTAGGCAGTATATATGTGACTTCCTGGATAACATCAGTATTGTATTATTTTTAACAGAGCTTACATAATTTAACAGATACTTGAAAAAACATACCCACTGTTTATTTCCTTCAGACCACCATAATAATTTTTCAATTTCTCTTGAATAAAAATTATAAATCCAGCTCATCGACGCACTCTGTTTTAATCATTCATCCGCCGTGAAGTCAGTTTCTTATCTTTAATTAATATAATTGATTTTACCTTTTCATATCGAAGAACAGGGATCCATCAATTACAATTTAAAATCCAGCACGTAAGGTTAAAGGAATCTGCACACTCATAATACCAGTGACTGGTTGTCATTACTCATTTCCAATAATAGTTTGCACCCCATAGGTCTTGGGTCTGTTCCATATAGACCCTAACAATGGAAGACTCGACTGATTTACGGAAAGTGCAAACATAATTTAATTTTTGGCACAATATCTCTATGTTACCTATCCGTCATATATTATGTCATTGATTTAGTTATCTAATGATATCAGAGAGCCTACCGCGAAAAACGGAAATTGAAATTTCGTTACCTGCCTCTATGTAGTTCTTGCATATTCTCGCGATAAAGAGGCAGACAAAGTCATTTCGATTAATATCGTTTTTCGCGATAGGGCTTTAGAACTTAGTAAAGTGAAGTTCCTGGCGTACATTTGGGTCAAAGGGCTTGACTAAGTAGTTAAAAAAAAGATAGTATATGTTCGAATAAGTATGTTGTCGTAAAAATAGTCTAGTGATACCAAACCAAAACTCCCAAAAAATGCTAGAATGAAGAGAGTTGGCAGTGGTTTGCTACCAGAAGAATTTATTGTTGCTTTTTTTACTCTCACGGTACAAAATGTGATTTTAACTGTGCCTGTACTATTTATAATACTGTTAATATAAACTTGTTAAGTATTTATAATAAATATCTGGGTGACCGAGCTTCGCTCGGAAAACATATAAAAACTCGAAAATGTGCGTTTTCCCAGAGATAAGACCTAGCTAGATCGATTTTTCGCCCCAGAAAACCCCCGTATAGCAAATTTCATCGAAATCCTTAGAGCCGTTTCCGAGATCCCCGAAATATATATATAAATAAATAAATAAATATATAATAAACAAGAATTGCTCGTTTAAAGGTATTAGATAGATAGATTAGATAGATTAGATAGATATATTAAATTATTTTATCTACTCATACCATAAACTCAAACTACGAGTAGGTAGTTGATACTTGTACATATGAGGTCATATGCGGTTTGTGTACACATCATAGACAACTATTAAGTGCGTAGATAAAGCAGTGTATAGTAGCTATACATAATTAGGCATTAAAACATGTCATCATGTTAAAACTCCCTTTATTAGCAGTCACATAAACTACTATAACACCATATTTCAATTTCGTACCGAAGTTGAAATCTCAAGATTGAATTTTAGAAATAACTTCAGTTTATGAAACACGTTCCTTGTTACCTATTACACGAGCCATCAAACATCCATGCCTGAGTAATGTACACACGAAGGGTTGCACATCAACTCTATCAATCATTTGAGACGCTAGGTCGACCATCTATTGCAATATGACTTAGTGTAAGGCCTGAGTGGACGCTCGAGTTGCGGGGCGAGGCGTGCGGCGTGCATGTCAAACAAATGCAAGCGTATAGGAGCGGCCTTAGTGCACGCTGCTCAAATCATTTGTGAGCCCGACGCCACGTTGCACGCCCCGCCGAACGCTCCGCTTCGAGCGTCCACTCAGGCCTTACACTTAGGTATAACGAGCAAAAATAAATGCCCTGATATTAAATCAATACAATTATGTGAGACGAGCGTCATTCAGTCCAGAGGTCGCGGGTTTGAACCCTGGCTTGTATCAATGACTTTCTCGGAACTTAAGTACGATATATTAATATTTTATTTTTACCAGTCGCTAGTATTTTAAGTCAAAGAACGCTCCGCGAGAATACGTGAGTGAGCTGTTTTAAATATATGTATTTAATATGTCTGTGTCTCACGAAAGTATCACTACATAGTATAAGACAAAGTCGCTTCCCGCTGTCTGTCTGTATGCTTAGATCTTTAAAACTACGCAACGGAATTTGATGCGGTTTTTTTTAATAGATAGAGTGGAGGAAGAGGAAGGTTTATGTATAAATTGTTAACCCGTGCGAAGCCGGGGCGGGTCGCTAGTTGTTAATAAAATAAAAGTGAAGTTTTGCCAGCCTTTAAATAAACAAAAACAACGTATAGACAGACAAATATAAAAAAAAAATACCTGAACAAGCACTTTAACGCCTTGACAATAGACGCGTGTTCAGATATTTATATCTAATAGCGACTGGACATGAGCCTGTTTTTTGAAGAATAGTACATTTGTACTAGTCTACAGGAGCAGGAACAGAAGCTACAGGAGCAGGAACAGGAGCTACAGGAGCAGAAACAGGAGCTACAGAATTTGACCTACATTAAAATGGCAAATACAAACTTTGCTGCATATTTAAAACACAAATTACACTAGTAAAAACCAAACCTTTACAAACCCGTACAAACACGTACCGCACATATTTATGGGGCTCAATAAATCTCATCAATACACAGCGAGCGATCCACACTTTCATTAATTATACCCAGTTAGATAAGACACTGCATTCTTAATGACCCACGGCTGAGGGCCATTGCTCATCGACTGATTGTATAGCCATGGTCAAAAACATGTATACGTCTTTGCACCTTATGTCATCGTATTAAGGTGCAAGTGTGTACACACGTGTTTGGTTGTTATTGTGTTCCTTTATTTGTTGAAGCCATCATTAGGCTTTGTTGCATGGAGTACTTTTGAAGACTACTTTTACAATGAGTCGAGAATGTTTGAGTTTTACAATTGAGAATTACCAATACGATTTTCGTTCAATTAATTCGCCTTAATGATACTTTTTGTCGTTTTAAAATGTGGTTGACTTATGGGTTAGACTTGTAAAATAATACAGATTTTAATATAATTATACCGTACTAAATGAAGGTACGTAATTTTACAATAAAAAAAGGAAGGAACATAATTATGTTTTAATTAAAAGAAGGGCAAATTTATAAGGACTCAAAAATAATTTAAAGACACTTGTTAAATTTGATATTGAAATTAGATTCTTAAAAAAACCTGTCCTTACGTTTGCAAATGTAAGAACAGGTTTTTTGTTGATTTTAATTTGAACTAATACTTAAGAAATGCTGGCATGCCGAAAATTATGACACTACTACAAATATTTACTTACACCACCACAACAAATATTTATTGTAAGTAAAACAAATAAATAATTACAATTGTAATCTAGACGACTCCATACGATTCCACTACAATCCAGGATTAAAGACAAAAAATAATAACATTAAACGTGAAATCCTCAAGCTTTGATTGACCACAAATCAATATTAATGATCAAACCCAGCGGGCGTCCTGGCGATATCCTGCGTCCTTCTCATCCCCATTGAATTAACTGAAACGACAAATGTTTGGACACCTCGCCCTTAAAGCGTTTTAAGTGCTAAACGAATAAAACCATTAATTACATGGAATTCAATGTACATATTGAATTTATTCAAATGGTGATAAATGGTGGGGAGAGGAGGTGAGAAGGAGATGTAGCCGGGTCCTTTATGGGGTCCTTTTGGAATGCTTGGGATGATTTAGTGGCATCGGTCACGATATGCAGAAAGATCAACGGGTGATAGGAATGCTCGGGAAACTATCTTATTGAAGTGTTATGAGTTCGAAAATAGGGATGTATTGATAATCTAGACAAGCCTGTTCTACAAGGGGTGTCATTCTGAATCCCTAACAACGTTTGTCCTAAAGTCACTTGCCCTAACTGCTTTGTCCTAATGGGCACATGCCCTAACGATCAATTGTCATAACGATTATTTTCCATAATGTAAGGTTCTGAAAAATGTTTAGGTTTTAGAACTTGCTGCCACAAAAGTGGGTTAGGTTAGGGTTAGAACTGCGATGAGCCAGCGGGCGGCGGACATGGGGGCGTCCCCGCCCATGACGCTGGCTCCCGAGATGGTAAGCGCGACCTTGTGTCCCGAAGCACTTTCACTGGGACGGATATAAAAATGGGTATGGATCCTAGTCAGGATAGCCGCTGCGGGGTCGCGGACGCATTGCGCGAGCTTCCCCGTAACCCCGCAACTATAGCGGCGAGAGGACACCATGGGGTTTAGTGGGTAGTGGGGCCTCTTTACAGCCCCGAGTCCCACATAACCGTCTGGGTTTCTCCCCGGCCCGGCGGTATGCGTAGAAGCATTCCCCATGTTAAAAAAAAAAGCGTTGGAACTGCGACCCTCGCAAAAAAGAAAATATGCTTAATAACATTAGGATAAGTAATCAATAATTAGGAAAACCAAAATTAGGGTTTTTAGTGTTAGGACAACTGATCATTATGACAAACAATATTAGGGAATGCAAAGATAGGAGAAAAGACTTTAGGGATTCAGATATAGATCCTTCTACAAGCTTCTTCAAAGCTTGTTCGAAGTGAGATAAATAATATAATATAGGAGAATAATAAAACCTACAATCCTACAATCGTTGTTCTACAAGCTTCTTCAAAGCTTGTTCAAAGTGAGATAAATAATATAATATAGGAGGATAATAAAATCGTTATTTCAATGTGTCATTGGTTATAAATACATAAATTTTCGCATTAAACATTAGGTATGTACAGGGACATGTATTTGATCAGCAAGATACAATATTTATTTATTTATTTTATTTAGAAATTTAATTCAGGCAACAAGGCCCATATTACAAATACCTTACAGACTATATAGACTTATATAGGTACTTACTACATATATTATAACTAGGTACTATATTATTATATTTTAAGTTTTATATTTGGATATTAACTAAAAAAATCTGTTGTCAACGTAAATCCACTTCTCAAATCCTTACTTCGGCGCATTATCCCAAATCATCAGGATTAAAACAATTCCTCGCGTCCCTTCCACTTATTAAGCCCGAACCCTCGTTAGGACTGTAGAGAGTCTACAAATCTCCACTAAACTCGCGCTGTGACAAACACAAAAACCATAAAATTAAATTAATGCCTTTTGCCACTTCCTTGCGGCGATAGTTCTGGCAGTTAGGGATACGAGTATGTTTGGAAATGGCGTAGGTATATTGTTTTGCCTGTTCGTGGTGCTTGAAGAGAACGTTATGTCCTACTAATTTTATTAATGTGAAAGATTTGTTTGTTTCTCAGTAACGCAAAACCAGCTAATTTAGATACTAAATGTGATAGCTTAATTTAATCCTATGGAGAGACTCGATTAGAATATCAGAAAACTTTTTGTTTTATTTCATATTATGTTACTACGAGTGTTTTAAGAGCAAGAGGAGACGCGGAAGAAGCTGCAGGCAGAAGTTAATAACAAATAATCAGGATAGCTAACTGCGGGTGATGTTAGGTGATACCTACTTGAAGGTCTCGTAATAGCACATACTAGTCTGAACTACAAAGTCAATAATAGAAATAAAAGGATTTTTTACCGAAATTCAATGGTGGCGATCAAAAATTGTGGGTTCCCGGTACAGAGCAAAAACAATGCAAAAGGATAACTACAATTTCGGTCAGGATCCTTATGACATACGAGTAAACAGACAAGAGGTTAAAATCCCTCGTAGTAAAGGCATAAACCTACAATTGTAATGCCCTCTACGCATAAAGAAGACAGTCCATTTCCAACGACAGCTGCACTACTGTTCATTTTACTATGGAAATTGACAGTAACAGCGACGCGATCAGTACCAGTAGTGCAGCTGCGGTCAGAAATGGAATGTTACCCTAAAGCGGTGTCAAAAACCTACTTTTGCGCGCATCGATGTCCAGGATAATATACATATAGGTCCTAAAGACTCCTCAACTTAACTATTCCAATCTTTTTCTACTCGTTATGTCACGTTGGAAACAGATTGGAAACAGTTATCATTGACTCTTAATCTTTAAAGCTGACTTTACGAGAGACGACACGGATAAGTAGGATAATGAAAATGCAACTTAGTTCTCGATATAGCTAAGCTCCCGGCAAGATTGTTTCAATAAAGTAGAGTTTATTCTTAATACAAAACGAATAGGCTAATCATATTCATTCACCCGCAACCAAGCCGGCGTTGCGGCTGACCAGGCCCAGGTTCTCAAACGCCGCAAATATTCGTCCTTACTTAAGGACTACGAGTTTGCGGCGCTCGCAGTAGAACCACTGGGCCCTTGGTCAGCCGACATGCAGGCCTTTGTGAGGGCTCTGTCGGCAGGGCTGATTGACGCCACGGGAGACCCCAGGGCTGGCGCGTATTTCTCGCAACGAATCGCCCTGGCGGTTCAGCGAGGAAACGCTGCCAGCGTAATGGGCACCATGCCACAGGCGGACCTGCTGGATGGGGTATTCTTTTTATGATTAGGTTTTTATTTTATAGGTAAGTTTCTTTTATTTAAGTATTAATTTTAATTTGTTTGTAGTTTTAGTTTATTTTAATAAGATACTTAGTTTATATTTAATATGTTATTTAAGCTTTAGTTGTAATTTAATTTGTAATTTGTATGTTTTTTTTGTCTTTGTTAATCTAATTAATACTTACATATACGTATCGAAAAAAATAATAATTGTACAGTATCATATTCATTTATAGAGATAATGTATGTATGTTCATTTGGAAATTTTAATTAAATTGTTTTTAATAGTTTTTAGACTTTGTTGTGTAATCTTCGTTTTGTGTTTAGTATTAAAATCAATAATTGATTAATTATCTGGGAATTTAAGCATGTAGGTAATTTTGCGAACCTTTTATCCCGAATACGAGTAGGGGAAACTGGGGAGGGTTGATCACCCCTTTTGTTTTTAGCATACATTTTCTTAACTATTTGTAGTATTGAAAAACTTTATAGACCATACGATTCAGAATTTATCTCTTCATTAATAGTTTGAATTAGAACAGATTTGTGCAATAAATTAGACCATTATTTAATGAAAACCCATACTGTTGACTTTTACCATGTGTCCCCTATGTAAGGGAGACTTGTTTACCCCTGGTCGGGAGCCTTGATCCTAGGGGGATCAAGTGACCCTGGTTCTTGGGACACATGGTAAACAGATTTTTACCATGTCTCCCCATACCAGATTCTCATTGATTATATAACTCGGATCGCTATTAGCAATGCATCTATAATTTGTAAAATACACAGCAAACATATATATATTGCATCTTCCATGCTTTGAAGTTGTATTTCCGGTAATCAGATGTCTAAGCCGAAGGGATCAAGTCTTCCAGATTTGGGGACACTTGGTAAAAAGATTTTAAGCGCCAATGTCATATTTCGAGGGTAGTATCTACATTAATTTATTCACTTTATCTACAGAAAATTAATATATGAAGATATCAAACACATATTAATCCATAACCTTATACGTTTAAAAAACAATGTAATCGTATTATCCATAAAACAACATAAAATAGGGAATCAATTTTTGAACCAAAAAAAAAGTTAAAAAAAAAAAACAAAAATCTATGTTATTAACATAAAATTTCTTGTAACAAGCTAAATTTTTTAAAGTTATTATGAAGGTACCCATCTCAGTTCGTTATTGTTTACTATAATGAATAAGTTTAGAAATTTACTGCTCACGTTTCGAGGATGGTGTTTGAGCTGCATAATCCTAAAATCCTTTCTATGGACCGTCGGTTCTATAGTACATAAGGTCGGAAAGCCATTGAAATAGCATTTCATCCATAAAAACAAATATCGCCGGTTGAAAACCAAATATCGTTATAAGTGTTGTTTGTCGACCGAGTAACATCCCCTGTGTGTAAAACGTTTAACTTGATAAACAAGACCAAGTGCGGGTAGTTCGTAAAATGTTGATGTTAACTTTAGTTAGTCTTTTCAAAGGCCACGGGGATAATTCCGTTTTCGGAGTTCGGAGTCGGTTGTATAATTAAAAACTGAATTATACGCCATTAAATCCCGTTTTAGTAAACAATAATGAGTCAAAAACCTTGAAAGTTTAAATCAGTGTTTCTCTGGTCGTACTTTTGCGGCATGATTTACTAAAGAAAAGAAAATATTTATGATAGCACTATGAATCATTTTGTAAGTAAATTTATTACAATGTATACTTGATCGCTTTGGGGGTGACATGATCCCGGAATCATATCTCCCCTGAAGAAAAAGACAAAGTCTCCCCATACATAGTAAGATTATAAAACGTGCCGTACTCGAAACGTGTGTTCGCGTATATCAATGTAATCCAAGTTAATCATCACTTCAATAAACAACAAATAAAATAAGCACACTCACTAACATCATTTCCATCTCATATTATAAAATAAATCCAGTTAAAGCTTACCGAAAATTTAATATAGTACGCAGAAAATCTTTCACCGTCCGCCATTTTTGAACCACTGACTTTTCCGATACAGTGCCATGACAGAACGTGAAGTTAGGAACGAATGAATGAGTGTTACCAGTGCAAAAAAATGTATCTCTTTTGGTTTGATTAAAAATGAAGTTTACCAAGTGTCCCCTAGGGATCGACCCTCCCCACCCTCACCTACAAATTCGGATCGCGATTATAGAATGTGATGCGGGGTTGCAAGAAAAAGCTAGTTTGTAAATAAAACGTTAAGAATAATTTTCAATCGCAATCCAACTTCTTCAATATCGTATCTTCCATTGTTCGGTATCAATATTGAAAGATTATTCATTTTCAATATTCGAGAAAAGTGTCGATTGTTACAAAACAAGTCACGCTGAACTTTTAAATGGAAAAAGTACGGAGCGCCGGCTCTATTCATTAAAACTGGAGAAGACCCAGCTCACTGGGGAAGCGATAACTTATTTTCTCGAGAAAAGTATTTTTACATACTTTAATAAAGTTATTTTTAAATGACTTATTACGCAGAGGAAATTTGAACAATTTTCATTTTGTCTTACACTGTTTTCATCAGAGTTTGTGAAAAAACAGTTAAAATTAAATAAAATTGCATTTAATATATATTAAAAAGTTTCATTCATATAAAGTAATACGTGTGCGTTTAAATCTTTCGTTGTCTAGTTGCACACATTCGATTCTGGAGGACACATAGCGCCATCTAGTGTCGAATAGCAGAACTAATGCATTTGGTTTTATAGCCGCCGTGCCGCCTAGGCCTTGATACATTGTATTTATAGTACAATGAAGTCTAAAACATAATCTATATATTGATATTTAAATCACTGATTGAGAGGTTATTTAATATAATCTTTTAAAATTTGTCAAAAACGTACTAGGTAGTAAACAGGAAACTTGTTTAGCTCCAAAATAGGTTTAGGCGCAATTTCGACTTAATATCAGTCGTGGCGGTGACACAAGCGGGTTATATAAGTTCCTTGTCTTAAGATTTAATCTACAAAATAATTTTACAGTTGTTTGTTTATTACAGTAAATATAGAATGCCATTTAGTGAAAGCTTTCCAAGGAAAGCTCACAACTAGTCTTTAATAAAGCTCACCTCCGTAAAGCCTTTGGTTTATCAGCGGTGATACGATGCAGGGCACGATAGCTGCTTTAATTAATTAGCTTTTAACCTATCCCACACATTAAATCTTTACGGCTACATGCCAGTCCCATTTCAATGGGATTAACTCTATTATACGACTGTTTATGGGACGTCAAGTCTTTTTGTATTGTCTTTCTACGTGTCAAAGTGGGTAGTTTTGTTTAATTGTTTGAAACTAACGAATTGTTTTTAATTTGTACCAAATCACCACTTTTATATAGAAAAAAGGGAGATGATATTGGTAAGACTTTTATATGACTTAAACTTTAGGGGGACAAAAAGGGAGGTGCTATTAAAGTTCCGTTAAGACCTTTACTATGACTTTTCTTGTCAGTTACTTACATTTCGGTTGAAGTATGACATGGAATATTAATATGAGTATTGGCGATAAAAAATAATTAGTAGGTAGTAATAATTTCTTAGATTACATTACCTATAGCAAAAAAATTACTTCCTAATTAGATTTGTTTTACAGTAGGTAAACCTTTTAGAATAATTGTAAAATTTTATGTTAAGTCAATCATAAGGTTTCCGATCTGTATGTACTTATTTCAACATTTACTTTAGGGCATCCATAAAAATAAACGATCAAGATTAAATAACCGTAAGCCGAGGGTTAGTTTCGAACAAAATCAAGGGTACCCATCACTATGTAAATAGCGAACATAAATCCGTCATATATTTAGAAAAATCATCAGATATACGCCAAAGATTTCCCTACCCGATAGTAACTCTCACTCTATTGTTAGAGGGCCGAATAAGATTTCCTACACCTCTTTACTATTAAGACATATTGCGTTTTGTGTTTTTGAACTCGCGATCTCGACGCGTATTTACGTATTCACACTCGCATTACTCCTTGTAGTATACTCGAGATGAAATGTGAGCGTGTGTGTAATTCGTCTATTTGTGAGTGTTAGCTTAAAGGCGCCAATGATACTTGATCCGTTGTGTTCCCCGCGTTCGTATGCAAAATAGAAGGAATCGGTAAATGACATATGCAAGCGAAGGGGTCTACTACGGATGGAGATGTAGGACGTAGGCTTTCGAACATGTGTGCGCGCGTGTTGGTATGCCAGTCGCCTGGCTAGGCGCGCAATAGATGGGGGTGGGCAGCCCAAGAGGATGGGGTATAAAGGAAAACCATTTACATTTGAGCGATTCGTCCAATTTAAAATTCCTACAAGATGGCTCAGACACGGGTGCCATTCTTTTGAAGAGGCGAGCATCATGCAAAGGACATTCGTACTCCGTATTATTTTCCTCGAGTTATTTGGTATACTTCGGAAACGACTTATTACTTTTAACGAGAGTTTTTAACAAGCTACTTTGCCATCTATTTTAAAATTAGCATGTTTATAAATTCAAAGCATTTAAGTACATAAGTAGTAATACATTTATATACGTTCCTCTTAGATCCTAAAGCCTAAGATTGAAAGTGTCACCGATCAAAGTGTTCTCGTTATGAATATGAATCCGGCGTCGAGGCCGGCCTGAGTGTTCCATCAAAACGTCATAGGTCGCTCTCAGGACAAATTTGCCCGCTTGCCCACGTCCCACGTTTTACGAGCCACGCCGCCGAAGATTCAGCACCCAAGGGAGACATTCCGCCTCCAAAAACTTTACCCGTTACAAATTTGTTTTTTTTTTGCCTTATCTGCTCCCCGCGCTTTTGGCAAACCTAATTCCGTATTCAAAAATATTTCTGCAAGTATTGTGCTCGTACGGGAGCGTTTTATTACCGGCCATATAACGTTTTAAAAGTTAGCCTGTTTCGCCACGCGTTCGGGTGTTATATCGGTCGTAGTGCTTTTGTCGAACGTATTTATATTGCCTGTAATTATTATACATAGTTGTTTCGTAACTGTGTTTATTTCTTTTTTATATTCTTCAGTGACTTATGAAGCTTGTTTTGATGTAGTTGTCAAGCGAGTTAGCTTTGGTCATAAAGTGGGTATAAAAAGTATAGTGGCTGATAATCACTGTGTCGTTACGGCTCATACAGAGTTAGTCGGTATAAGCTTATTTTGCATTCATGGAATTTTTGTTAAGCGTTGTTCAGGAAGACATGGAGGCATAAAATCAGCATGTGGGGTGGGTTTCGGAATAAATAATAGTGATGCCACCCAATTTACCATTCATATTTGGATGGCAATCGTCTAGGTAGTTGGAAAGGTCGACACGTTTCGTTATTGACTTGGTGGCAGTATGTATTTATGAGAACTACACTGAAGTATGTCACGCGCTATGTCAACGGAGCCTGACAGTTGGCAAGGAAATTTAATTTTAAATATATGAACTTTAAGCATATCATAAGTAGGTAACAAATATGATTTATTTAAACACATTTTTAATGATGAGGTACAAAAAATCACGTCACATACATTTAAATTAAATTACCCGGATTTTTTTTATGAAAGCAATTACATTATAGGTATAAGTAGAATCGCTTATCAAATTTGTGTTTAGCCTAAGTCTAATTGAATTTAAATGAAAGTACATTCTTTTGATATTTTTTGTTAGTAGGAATAATACGTTGCTTAAATATGAAATAAACATTACGATTCCGACATTCTTTTCCAATAATTGGATTGGATTTTAAGTATACATTTATAGGTATATATTTTACGTAGCGATGAAGATTCTGTTCCTTTTTATCAATAAATGCTAGTATAATATAATATTTAAAAGTCTGTATTTAAACTTAAAGAAAACTATACTGATTATTATTTCCCCATTTCCCCCTCCTCGTAAATACAGCAACATCCTCCTTTTTAGTGCGAACGCCGCTTACAATCAAGTATTTACAAGTTGAAGAGAGTTTCTCGAGACTGGCTACAAATTCACCCGTTGTAAGTGAAATTATCATTTGAATGCTAAATCAATTTTACATTTACACAGCTATTTTGCCGGTTACGGTCCGTAGCTTAACCATACGATTTTATTATTATATAGGGGCGGATGCTTGTTAGGTATGAATAGGTAATTTGTTTTTGCATGAACGTTTTGTAGGTTTACTGGCGAATTAAGGTAAGGTTCTGACACTTTGTAGCAGCTGCATGACTGTCTAAGGTATATACAGGCACCTATTAACTTAGTAGTTTTATGAGTGTTTACAAAACACACTTATGTTATTGGTACTTTATCATAATAGTACATTACTGCAGACGCCGGGAAAGAAGGGCTTGCCGGGTGAGTAGGTGTAGCCGGCCGACCGTAGGGAGGCCGGATAGTGATACGAAGCCGGCAAGACCTTTTCACGGCTAGGCATGTATAGTGTTTTTCTCAAACATGCAATGAAATAAAAAAATACACCACTAAAAAAAACAAATTTATAATCTTTATAATAAAAATCCAACTTCACAACAAAAGTTTTTTAATTTTCCTTCCAATCCCGCCATAATTGTTTTTTTTTTTAACGGAAGTCGTCCGTATTTCGCGTGTGTAGTGTTTGAATAGACCTTATTAGGGCCATTATACACAATCTGATAATAAGAATCTTAATTTCTGTAAATAAAATAAATGCAAAGGATTTTAAATATTGTCTATGGTCTCTGGTGACTTACGTATAGACAAAATTTTAAATTTATTCATCAACACATTGAATCATACAGATTCGTATTCTTAATATCAGTACGTTCGTGTATAACAGGCGTTAACACGGATATTTTGGTCCGATAACCATTCATTCACTAAAAATATTAAAAAATATATATAATTCGGCTGTTTAGCCTGTTCATGGACACAGACCCCATGTTTACATTAGAATTTAAAAAAAAATTACTTCCCGGCCTAGGCCTTCAATTTCGTATGAAATTCCTTTACGGTTCTCTGGAGTTGCTCCGCCCTAAACGTGATACTTCGAAGCCTGATATAACGCCCGGAGCGACAACATTTCATTGCATGTTTGAGAAAAATACAATAAATGTCTTAAGAGTTTGTTTGTTTGTTTTTATTTGTTTTTGAAAGCGATTTCTATACCGTCAAAACTGAATGGTCTAATGGTTTTGGTAATGTAAAATAATATTACATGATTTTTATGATTCTCGATAGCGACCTTTTTGACTTATTACCAGCTAAGTAGCTGACGAAAAATCTCGCAGAGAGTTATCAGGACGCCGGAAGGCAATTAGGTACTCAAATGCAGTCTTGATCAACGAAATCAGCGCATTTTCATTCCATAATAAAGCTATTGTAAAATACTTAAAATAAATATCTGTCAATATAATTTGAAGACAATAATCCACCTACACATGCTCAGTCAACAAAATGGCCGCCTGCTAGCCTATTACGCGAAATTGTCTGCAATTTCCTTACCATCCGTTAAACGATTTGCAAATGTCGATTTCTTACACGTCATAATTCCTGAACACACAATGAAATTGCAACTCACTTCTTAATATTTGCTTGTTTGTTCACGAACGTGGCTATAATGGCTACGGTAAAATCTGATGGAGTGCCCACTAAACGCGTTCTGTAAATATCAGGTCAAGTTTCACTTCGTAGTTAGCTGAAATACACACAGATTGTGTCTAGTGTTTTTTTTTATATGTAGAAATAATTAACTTTAAAATTCATGATATTGTACGTCAAAATTAAATTTTAAATAGGTGGCAAATCAGAAAAAATAAAAATATAATTATATGGGTGGGTTACAGCCTATTTTAGGGTTCCGTAGCCAAATGGCAAAAAACGGAACCCTTATAGATTCGTCATGTCTGTCTGTCTGTCTGTCTGTCTGTCCGTATGTCACAGCCACTTTTCTCCGAAACTATAAGAACTATACTATTGAAACTTGGTAAGTAGATGTATTCTGTGAACCGCATTAAGATTTTCACACAAAAATAGAAAAAAAAAAACAATAAATTTTGGGGGTTCCCCATACTTAGAACTTTACTGAAACTCAAATATTTTTTTTTCATCAAACTCATACGTGTGGGGTATCTATGGATAGGTCTTCAAAAATGATATTTAGGTTTTTAATATCATTTTTTTCTAAACTGAATAGTTTGCGCGAGAGACACTTCCAAAGTGGTATAAATGTGTGGTGGTATAAACATAATCATTCTCTTATTTTAGAAGTTACAGGGGGGGAACTTCTAAAATAAGAGAATGATAAAACTAAAAAAAATATATGATGTGTTACATTACAATGCAAACTTCCACCGAAAATTGGTTTGAACGAGATCTAGTAAGTAGTTTTTTTTAATACGTCATAAATCGCCTAAATACGCAACCCTTCATGGGCGAGTCCGACTCGCACTTGGCCGCTTTTTTAACATGAATCCGTGTAGTTTGTTGTGAGAATTGTCACTAAATAAACCTGAAAATGAGATATCTCTTATTTTGAATAAGGTAGTGAAATTTTATACTATAGCTGAGGGAAGATAAAACTATTATCTATCAAGTGCAAACTATGAAAACTGCAATGGTAAAACAGATACGTTACGAAATTAATTAACTACAGAACTAAAATAGTATTTTATGCAACCGTTGTTTAAGAGAAGTCAAAAAAGGCGAGTGGCGTGAGTAACAATTTGAGGCGAAGCCGAAAATTGTTAATAAAGACGCCACGAGTATTTTTTGACTCAGTTAAACAACGTTGCATACAATACTTTTTCTACGACCAAGCACTTACTTTTAAATAAAATTGTTAATTTAACAAATATTTTTAATTCAAGAAGTAGCAAAAACGGAGGGTACGGGCGGGAAAAGAATGAATGAATGAATGAAATTTAAAAAGAACATGTCTATGGTTCACTTATTTGTCAGAGATGGCATTTAAAATAAGGTTGGCAACACTGTATTTCATTCAATATTTTTTAAGTGGTCATTACACGAAGTATCGTAAAATCGCCAAAAAGATACAGCGTGTATGCACAAATTCTTTTTTTGGGAATAGACTAAAGACTTGTCTTGACAACTATAAGGTAGGGTTTTAAAGGTGTGTGCACGACCCTTTAAATGACAAATAAAAGTACGGGAGTAGAAAAACCAACATAATAAAACTTACTACCTAAATAAATACTTAACCAATGGGTAAAAAATTGCCTAGATCGCCGTCAACAGGCAGGGTGTCTAGATTATTGTTATAAATTTAAACTCAAGGATATTATGCCTATATTAAGCTTTCCTCGTGTTCCAAAAACTCAAATTCGAATTTTTACTTAGTAAAAAAATTAAATGTTAAATTATCAATCAACCAAAAACTCATAGGGTGTGATACATAAACTATCAAACACTCACGTGGACATTCTAATTTAAACGACCCCATATAACCAGAAAATAACCTTCACTTCACGAATATCGCAAGGGTTATAGTCCGTGTCAAAAGTACGTCCCTAGCATAGCTAATAGGGCACATTAGACGAAGACACGAAAGTGAACCCTCACTAAATATAATACAGAAAGTTTAAAAAATAACGACCCAGAATCACGCATCGGAAACTTAGCCAAATTAAAAGTTGACTGCAATAAACAATAAAAAGATAGAGGCCTGTTCCTCATTCGATGCGAGTTTCGGTAATGATAAAACTATCGTAAGTTTGCCAGACGTTTAACGTTCCATAAAATGACGCACTAATAAAATACTTAGGTATATTGAGGCAAATTTTGACATAGATTTACTATACAAAAAACACAAGAAAGTGTGTTTATTTTCTTTGATAAAAGATAATACTTTTCCTCGTGATGTAATGTTAATTAATTTGCATAAATACATTAGGTACGGTAGGTAAATCTGACGAAGATTAAAATTAAGTATTATAAAGTACGTTAATAACGTTAACATAATCTTAATCATAATAAAATAGTATCTACCAAAATTGTTGTAGTCCCATGGCTTTCATTAGTAAATATATTAGAATTTTGCTGATTGCTCTGATTCATTTTACAAACTTTTGGACTTAAGCAAAAGTTTTTATGAGAAAAATTATACAAGGTATTATTTACATTACGGTAAATTTCAAGGCATTGCTAGATAATCTTGATTGTACTTTAATTTTCATATCAAGAAAAAATGGAGCGCTTAGTTTGATAGTATTAAAAATTATTACTGAAATTAATGCATAATTCCTTTAGGTAAACAAACACCTACTGGTAATACCGTACCTATATTACCTAACTGTTCTGTCACATCTTCTTGTTTGTTAAACTTGGAGCTTACAAGGATAAACCAAACCTGATGTTATCTGTGAAAATATTGCAGGTGCTTGAAACGGCACAAGAGTGATACATATATACTTATTAAAGGCAAGTAAGTACTGTAAGTTAAATAGTCCATTTAAAGGAGTATTTTCTGGTTTCTTAACCCCCAAGTGTGCATAATCGCCAACCATTAGAGTCAATAACAAACAGCCGTTTTTTTCCCCAAGTAAAAGAAAAATTGCCATAAACAGGTAGCAATTACAAATTATCCATAATGACCCTGGTTAGGCATTCACAAACGACTTCAGAAATAATTCTTAATACGACATTGATTAGCTTGAATCGAGCTGCACACGTAATGACAATTTAAAGACTTAAAAGGTCGATTTTATTATCATATTGTATGATTCTTGTGGAGCTATTAGCCCTTATGACAATAGGATAATGATACGTGCGCACGCGAAACGTTTTATCTCTTTTTATGGCTACTACAGTTTTAATGATTGCTTTAATGTTGTAAGAATCGGGCTGTAACTTTTTCCATCCGTGATGGCAATACACACACATGGATATGACAATCACACTACAATCAAAATTTATGGATTCATAGATTCATTTCCATTGCTTTAAGCGTAGTTGCTGATCTTTAGACTGATTATACTCGGTAAGATTTGTGTTCTTATACCTACATATGTACTTACAACTAGAGTCAAAAGAAACTGACTATAAAACAATAGTTTTATGTATTACACTTTAAGTTGTCTTATATACCTATAGTACTATTATTTATTCTGTGCCTATACTAGCGACACGCCCCGACTTCGCACGGGTTAACAAATTATACATAAACCTTCCTCTTGAATCACTCTATCTATTTAAAAAAACCGTCACCCGTTGACCACGAACGCTGTAAAGGGTTCGAAACGTCGGGATGTAGTATAAATTCAATATACGCGATATAATCAGTTTTAATATAGTTTTATTTCATAAGTAACTATCGGGGTAACCGATGACAATATTATACTATGTAGTGATTAAGTTTTTTTTTACAATATGTATGTTTCTGGGTGCAATGTTGATATTAAATAATAAAACTTATATGTATATATTTATAATTTACTAAAGTAAAATCCTTCCTGATTTTAAGTAATGAAAGTACCTGATGGCAAAGGTCGGACCTTACTAATTTATTAAATGCGGCTATCAGTGGCGGCCATACAGAAATTAACTTCTCCTACTTCCCATATTACCCTCGTGCATATTAGCGTGCTGTGATCAATAGTGCTTGATACTTTAAGATATAACTTAAACTTTCTTTTAATAGATAACTAGCGACCCACCCCGGCTTCGCACGGGTTAAAAAATTATACATAAACCTTCCTCTTGAACCACTCTATGTACCTATTAAAAAAAACCGCATCAAAATCCGTTGCGAAGTTTTAAAGATCTAAGCATAGGTACATAGGGACAGACAGACAGCGGGACGGGAAGCGATTTTGTTTTAAACTATATAGTGAAGTGATAAAAAAAATAACAGATAATGAAGATGTATGTAAACATTAATAATTAAATAAGAACATTGACGGTTATAACAAACTTATGATGCATATACATAGGCAATAAAAAAAATACTTTGTAAATGGGGTCAACTAGG
The DNA here is from genome assembly GCF_948474715.1 of Cydia amplana. Classification (NCBI taxonomy): domain Eukaryota; kingdom Metazoa; phylum Arthropoda; class Insecta; order Lepidoptera; family Tortricidae; genus Cydia; species Cydia amplana. The sequence continues at coordinate 11,089,688 of NC_086079.1, read as the reverse complement.
TACTCTATGCTTGGTTCTCAAAAGCATATGTATTGGCACCTATTTTTTAATTAATGTCAGCACTGCTCTTTACTACGATTTAAAGGGACAATCATTAGTGGTTTGACATTATTATTATTAGTTAGGTCATAATCCTTGGGTTTTATAATTATAATATTAGCGACCCGGCCAGGCTTCGCACGGGAACACAAAACCTTAACTAATTATACGCCTAATCCTGCCTCATTAATCACTCTATTGATAGGTAAAAACAGCATGAAAATCCGTTAAGTAGGTAGTTTTTGAGTTTATCACGAATATAAATAGGTACATACAGACAAACGCGGCGAGGGACTTTGTTTTATAAGGTGTAGTGATTACTGATTATCATCCATTCCTTAAATTTAGGTTATTCTTTTTATCGAATTATATGTATTTCAGTTGAAAATTTGTTTTAGCAAATAAACTAGTATCAAGAGATTTCATTCCTGAATTGACGTCATGGTAATAATAAGCTTGAAATTTTCTTATAGCTCAACTATTACATAGATTTTCTTGATCGTCTAAGGGTGGCTATGTAGGTTATTACCGCACTAATCTAAATTGATGGGGCGTCCAAAACTGGGAGTTTTTTCATAACATTAGTAATTTTCGGTGGCGGGAAATAATAACCGTAATTAGGTTTAGAGTTTCATTACTTAAGGAATATTTTTGATCAAGTATTGAGGTTTGGATTTTTAGTACCTTTACCTATAATTTATTTGGGTTTGTATTTAGAATTTCGGGGTATATTTTATAATTAATTAAACTTATTTCACCTATCCCATATCAGTACGGCTACCATCAGTTTGGCACTGACATAAACGCCATCGAGAACGTAATTTACTTTCTATACATCTCGATCGTACACGCATATTAGTGCGAACGAGATGTATAGAAAGTAAATTACGTTCTCGATAGCGTATATGTCAGTTTTGACACTGTCAGTGACTCATGGTACGGGCTCAGGTTGTTTTAAGTGTTCTTTATGAAAATTGAAAAATTGCAACTGATAAAATAAAATAAAATTGTGACCTACAGCAATATATACAGTATGTAATTTTTCAATTTCATACATTGGATTAAAAGTGGTATTATGCAGTATATTTTATAAATATAATGTTTTTTCTGAAGCCTAAAGAAAAGCCATATAAGCCATGTTTCAGTTAAAATGGAAATCGTCTACCGTAAACGTTTAAAAGAGAGGTATAAAACGGCAATAAAATTCATAATTCGACTCATCAACGATCAAATATCAGTAATTTGAAGCACGCGCAACTCACATGACTTCGATCGTACAAATTGTATAGGCGAACACTAATTGCACAGGGTAGAGTACTAACCGAAACGAGTATTTAACACCTTTAGGTTAGGTTAGGTATTTATATAGTAGTGTGTCTACTTGAAATAAAAACTAATTAAAATATTTTCTGAAAAAATAATTTAATTTGATCTAATACCTTTAGGTTTATTATGTAGTATTGCAGACTTTTTATATTTACCAGACTACTACAAAGGGGTGGGCAATGTGTTTATAGTGTGCATGTGAGTCTATGGCACGTTTGTTTCATTAGCAGTCGCTGCAGAATATGCTTGATGGATTATAACTTGCGTTTTCAACGATTTTGCCAAACTGCTCAGCGTGTCATCGAGTCTTTGTTCATTATGTCATGTAGCTCGGAACTGTAATAATATAAAGGGAAGGTACATAAGAAACTATAAGTTTAGAGTGGGATAAATCGGATATAATCTAGCCACACATCAGGTTCATTAGGTGATGCCACATTAATAGATACGAGTATCTCTCCAGTCAAGTGCTGACCCTTAAGATGGGGACCGATATTCAACGAGACATGAGGCATAAGATTATTATACTGCACGACTCAAAAAACTGAAATTGTGAAAAGTTAACGTATGCACACAGTTTCACTATTACCATTCGCGAAGCCGAAGATTTGTAACTGTTAGCTAACAAAATTGACACCAAACTTAAATAAAACCCAAAAATATTAGACAATCCAACTACTCTGTACAATTTAATCGAGATCGTCCAATGAAACCGACAGAGATTCATGCAAATGACCCGTCTGTGTTCGAACTGACAATCAGCACCAATCAATAATCTATTGGCAGGCCTAATGACTAGCCAAGGATGCTCGCCGCCAATAATTGGTATTCACCAGTAATTGGAACGGGGAGATGATAATTAAAATGATCTAGAGCGTGGACAATTCATTGAAATCATTAGACCAGTTATGGACAATGAATATCTGTGTCACCTTTTCAATAGGTGTCAAACTTTGAATATTACTTATTATATAGTGTTTGGTTCACAAAGCTATAGTTAATAATTTATTGGCTTAGTTAAGCAAATAAGATACTCGTATAACCTTATAAGGTTGGAACAGTAGTTTACTAAGTTGTAACGGAGGTTAAAATAAAAACTTAGGTAACTAGGAATACTAGGTGTTACTTAAATATTCTGTAGCAATCACTCATTAGAAGGATAAACCTAATCATAATTATTTTAAATGCCAAACTTTTTTCACCCTTAGGTACTTTAATGTTTTATTGCAGCAAGTGAATCTGCGTAGTAAAATTATTTTTATATCAATTTTGAGCTATTAAAGGAAATTGCGTCAGTTTTCCACTTAAAAGAAGCACTAATTTAATAAAGAATATATTATGGCTTAAAATAAAAAAAAGGTTTGGTTTTATTCATTTTGCATTTGGTAGGTAAATGGAATAAGCAATTATTCCATGTTATGATTGTGTCACCTCAAATGTTTTGATAAACCGCTCACAACCATGGAAAGCTACCGATACTTCAGACAACTCCATCAAAACTAACCAAAACATAAATATATGGAGAAACACTTTCAAAATATAATTACAATCGGACATAGGACCACCGCGACTGACGTCATCCCACGCGCTGTCCAACGTTCAATAAACTAGAGAAGTAAGGAATCCCACACTTTGCTAGCAATTGTTGTGTCCGGTGTTAATAAAACGGGGTATATTTTAGCTATTTTGACAGTTCGAAGCTATTCGTAACACGCGCGACACATGGTCGAGTTCTTCGGCGAACTAAAGGTTGACATTCAGTCATTGACATGTCGTAGCACGCGTAGCCAAGAAAAAAAAAGGGTACCTACATTTTGTCTAAAAAAAACTCGTTTAATTGCAGTTTAAGGTACCTACGCCTTTGTTTTTTATCTACCTAGGAGAACAAACTTCGGAAAAAAGTGTTCTTCTAACTTAAACCACTTTTTTCCTTAATTAACCTTAATTAATTTTAAATAATTGTATACCTTCTAAGACTATATAGATCAACGGATTTAAAATAAATATTAAAATAACTGATTTAAAGTGAGCTATGATAAGGTGTTACCTAACGTTTTACAGATAATAGCAAGTTAGACAGACATGATAGCAGTGTCGCCTAAAATAGCTGGAAGCAACTAGTGAACCGCCTACGGTGCTCGTGAAAGCGTTCAGGTTAAGTCTTGATTTGTGTTTAGGAAGATTATTGCCCGTGCACTCCATTACGAACAGTAATCTAGTTCCACCGTTCGATTGCTAAGTCCGATGTGAAAGGATTAATAATGTAGATTCGATTAGAATGCGTATCGATTTATATTTAAATGATTCGGTGCGGCTTCCGATTTCAGTTATGTTTAAAGATAAGATTTCTATATTCTTGAATCTGATATTGATATACGAAATGTTAAGTGCTGAAGTCCAATATTTTGGGAAATATGAAGATAGCAATTAACCGTTCGGGTTGCGCCGACACCATAATTATCTAATGAACGATTGAAACTCCGGAGATGTCATGACATGAGCGCGTTGTCGACAGGCCAAATGCACATTATTAATTAGAACCTTTCATAAAACAAATATTCATAAAAATATTTAACAAAATATAGTTTTTTTTTTAATTTCTCAAACAAACTAAATTCTTTCAATTTACTACACAACATGGTTAAAATTCAATATAGGAAATTCTTGTATGGTAGCCCTTACGAAGTAATCTATAGCTACAGGAGGATTCACTGTATCGAAAGGTTGACAAACGCAGGTGCCTAACCGACAACATTGTGCATCTTCGAAAACTCTGGCAAGTCCAAGTCGAAGGAAGATGGCCAGTTTTTTTACAAAGCTGGCCTTATCCTCACATCACGAGCTATCATAAAAGCAAGTCGAAATAAAACGTATCGCGGTCCTGCCAACTTTTCGCATTACGAGGTACAAACATTACACTGACTAGATACGTCTGAAGAAAAAATAAAAACCGACAATGTACCCTAAATAAAACCTTTCTTACTAAGGTAAATATTAAAAAACCTTATCCATCTCCTACTTTATTCAGTAGCTAACATAAAGTACATCTTAACAAGTAGTAAACAAAAGAAAAACGAGTTTACTTCTCCTCATTTTTACACTTACAGTTTCCTGAGTTGTAACAATGGGGTACGTTGACTTTTTCTTTTAAAAAATCTTCATTTTCTTATTTTGTAAGCCGGTAGACGTCTTACTTTTTTATTTTTGTATTTATCTTGCGTTTACGACAATTTTATTAAGGCTCGGCCGGTGCCTACGCAGCTTCGCTCATTCATTAAATATACCTGCGCATCAAGCCAGCGGGACCACTTATGTTTATCTTACGTGCTTTGAGGGTTTTCTATTGAGACATAAATGACACCGTTTCAGATGGAGTATGTATGTACCTACACTACTGCTTTAAAAGGTAAATTCAGAAAATAAATCAATTTAGAATTATTTATATGTCGAAATACAAGTAAGGTTTATTCGGGTAATTCCGGAAATCGGGTAATCCCGAAAATCATTGTAAAATCACTCATATTCCATTGTAGTAAGAGTCAGCTTTCGGAATTATCCGCCACTATAAATATAAAAAATGCTATAAGTGTACTATAATCAAATTCCTTCTAAATCCTATAGGTAATTCCGATCAGAAATCTTTAAGAAAAATCAATTTATCTTGATAATATTTATCACAATGTTTTGAAAGCCGGTACGAAGAGAAGCAATTTTGCGAAGGGTAAACAAGGTATGTTAGGGTTTATTGAGATCGTTCCTTTATCTACATACATACCTCTGCTAGGTTAACGCATATCTCAGTATACAAGTTTTATCTTATAGATCGCCTGAGCAGGAATTATTTCATTACGGGCGACGAAAATAAATAATGTGCGCGTGACAACGGCAGCGCCCGCGCATCCGACCGGTAACATGATCTCACCCGACGTGGAAAAAATTTAAAAATTACATCTCAAGTTGTGTTTACACTGTAATTATTAGTAGAAAAAAAAATCCCACATGTAAGAGTTTTTTTCTGGTTTTGTTCCTGAAGGGTTCCTAACCCCATTTGGCACCATGTTAGGTGATCTAGACATATCATATCGTATGGATGGATGAACGTCTGGCCCTTTTTTCATCGCTACGACCATTAAAAGGAAAATGAGTTATTGTGTTATTAATTGTAACCAAATGCTAAATAGTATAATATTATTGAAGTAAAATAAAATGCAAAAACCTCCATACAAGTAAATAACTTTTTCGTAGCTGTATCTCTACTATTTCCAGCTAACAGCAAAAAAATTTTTTTTATAAAAACAATATATTGTTATAATTCATTCGCTTGTTTCTCTTATTTAGTTACTCACCTGTGCTCGTTATTTATCATTTTATCATAAATATCGAAACACGTCACATCCGTGAACTAATAAAGTTACCAGGCATGTTTGTAAAACTCGTCCAAAGTCTATTGTGATGTAAATACGATGAGTAATTTATTCATGTGGACTATAAAAATATTAAGTCAGTGTCGCAAGTTTTTTCACATTTTATGATTAAAATATTTTGCTCTTATAAAACTAAAACGTGTCATTTTAATAAAGTTAATTATGGTTCGAATAAAAGCGGTCGGACCGGTCCTTGTGTGAAACTACTTAGAGGTGATTAGTGTATAGTAGTGACATCTATTGCGGAGTAGAGAAACTATCGAACATAACAAAACTTCGTTTAGTTAGAATAGTATTTGGAACAATGAAATTATTTGCATGCAAATTACTGAAATTGACTGCAAGTTAATGTCCATTAAATGGATCGGTATGAAATTATATTACACTGTTAGTTGTTAATGAATAATGCAATTCATAATGAATGTATAAAATAAATTGAACATGCATTGCATTACAACGAACTACGTTTAATATAATACATTTAAGTATATAGATTAATAATATGTTTTGTTTAATTTATTTTAAGATATTTTTGCTTGTTTCCCTATACTTTAAGTAAGTGAAAGTCTCGTTGAAATGTATTTTTATATACCTATGACCATTTCCCCGGAATTATCCTAAAAGCTTTATCAACATAAGTAGGCAGAAGGATGCTAATATGCAACTCATACTGAAATACCCCACATAGTTCCCACTTTTCTCATTATATAAGTTAAATTGTTTTAATTCAGTCTCGTGAAAGGGTCCTATTTCAATTAAGAGCTCATGTGGTTTCCTTAAACTCGGTTTAAAGTTTAAGCATCGTTTAAGGGTCGTGTGTGAACCCCTTTGATGTGCAAAGGGGTTACGGAGGGTTTTGTAATTGTTTTAATTGGCCTCACAGCGCTGATTTAATAGCTAGTTGTCTCTTTCTAATCAGATAGACCGCAGTATTCGGAAAGTAATGTCCTTTGAGTAATGTCCAATGCTTTGAAATGTCAGCCACCTTATCATATGGCTCTAGTTTTCTCTTTTACTAACAACATTCAAGCAATTGAAACTACTTTTCTTCGAAATTAATTAAGTAGTGCTCGTGTTTGAGTTTTTAACTTTCAGCAGGCAAACCGGGGGGAATAGAGTTCTATCGAAACCTTGCTATTGTCACAACGTTACATATGTACAAGTTGCGTAAAGTTTAAAAAAAAATCGAAAATTTCACAGGAAGCAAAGGGAACTGAAAATGAGAAATTTCCGAATTTTTTCCATCGCATATTTAATTACACAAACGGGTCTACCGCGATATAATTACGCGGCGCGGTAGACCCGTTTGTGTAATTAAATATGTGTACAAAACGCGAGAGTTTAAAGTGTTTTTTCCATCGCAATTTTGGAAACTCACCGACGGCACGTATACGGCACACCAGAATTTATTTATTCATATATTTTTTTTTCAAAAACCGTTGAGAGTTATATTATGCAATATCCTTCGCCAAACTGAGGGCGAATATTACGCTCTCAAGTTTTGATGTTTTTGTTATTAAATAAAATATTATTTTATTCGTGTTTTTCCTACTTATACATTATTTCGTATGTATGTTAGTCTGTAAGGTGTCTAATAGGCCTTAATTGCCTGAAAATAAATGATTTTTGATTTTATTTAATAAATACCTACCTATTCTATACTCGTCAAACACCAATGCGTGCACCAGTTAACTAACTGCCCTAACTAGCGTTCGTGCATCACCGGGCCAATAAATATACGAGTTAATGGCTCGTGCCGCCGAAACACCGATTTTAATACTTCGTGACAGTTGACAAGCAATAGGTATGTACAACCATTGTACATATATAACTACACAGATTTTAATAGATTAGATACGACACTTTCTTTGGTATCTGTAAATGTTTGCGAAACATTGAACGGAGAGCGACGATGAAACATAATAGAGAATACTTTCCAGGGGCCCAATTTTTTAATTTCGATCGCAGGTTCCCAATTTCAATCGCTCGTATTTCAAAAACAGCATTTCGCCGTTTTCCAAAGATTTTTGGGTGACGAAATAGAGCAATCGAAATTCATAAATCGCCCCCTGGCGTTAGTTGGGTTATTGTCTACGAGTATGTGTGGAGAAGATATGGTGGGTTAGCACGGGTCGGGAAAAATCTGAACGTTAATGGGACTCCGTTTTAAAACATTCTACCTATTTGATTTTTAGAAAACTATAATAGTTAAACTAAATAGCTCTAATAACATTTTTCCAATATGGCCAAAATAGCAATAATAATATTCAAATTTCCATGAGTGGTAAAAAATCACTAGGATTTACGAATCTATATGAAAATAAATAAGTAAATACATATCATTATTCTTTAGGTGGTGCGCTGGTGCGGTACTGCAGAAACTTTACGTATAAAAAATTTGAAGTGGTATATCTATAACATTACTATGCAATCTGTTACAGCGGCCTGACTGTACCTAAGTATATAAGTACTATACAATACACCGCAAACTGAAAAGGACTTACCTATGTATACGTCATGAAACTACATAATACCTTAACGCGTTTAGCGTTAGCTTAGTGTAGCTCTTAAGAGTAATGACAGCAGCTTTGTACAACCAGTTCCTATCATAAACATGTATGTATACAATTCTTTACCTTATTACATTGACTATAAGGTACAAACAAGTAGATAGAGAAACAAGAAGTCTACATGTTTATGACCGTGCGCCGCATAGTAAATATGAGCTTGAGACGGTGGCATTCCAGTTAATCAATTCTAGGTTTTATTGCTAAAATAAGTTTATGTAGACTAGATATCTACTAGTAAGTTTAACAGCTTTAGCTTACCGTAAATAATTAAAGAGGAGAGAGTTTTATATGTCTACCGTTTAACTGATGCGTAAGAAGTTATTTTAGTCAGCTAAGGACTCGTTGAAGGCTTGGATGCATATATGCATATAGCCTATATGTATTATGTAAAGTAGTTAATTAAAGTGTAATATGTATATACGTAATCTAGTTTTAATCCCAAAATTCAGGTACCTTCTACTATAATATTCACCGCGCAACTTTTTTACCAACCGCCTTAGATAAAAGACCCACGGTAGACCTATACCAAAAAACTAAAGTTTTAAATACTTCTTTGGCACGTATATATATTTATTGTAATTCACAATTTAATAAGCCTAATATTAAAATAATATATTTTTAGTGTGTTAAAAATAAATGTACATGTAACTGGTAAACCATTATTCAGAAGTAACCATCCGCGTGTAGTCACGTATTATTTCATTATGCATGCGACTTGCTATTTGTATTAGTTACAAATGAACGGTTACCGAAATCATTTATATGCTAATTCGGTAATTAAGGTCCGTAACCGAACCCCATCGATTCGACATTGTTGTTCGTATCATCGTCTGCACTGTTAACTTGACTAATCTTAAGCCTTGTTACATAGACATTAAGGCATAATTATGGTTAGTTGACGAGTATTGGTTTTCGTACTAGCAGCAACAGTTTATTGAACATTGGTAGGCCTTATGTGGATGCAGCAAGGTTTAAGAATAGTTAGTTAGATGGACCAACGATGGTACATTATGTGCCGTGTTAGTCAGTGTTTATGTGAGGTTAAATTGTTATAGGTGAAGTAGTATGTAAATGCACGTAATTTGGTATTGGCAACTACATCTATTAAAGTGGGATAAATAGACGAAGTTTAGTGTGGTCCTAATTAGATGTAGCTTCTATAAAGTGGGCATGAAGGTACATTATTTACTTAATTGAATTGCCTAGGGGCCTTTTTGGCATGCGACTCTGTGAGACAAATTGTTATAGGTTAATTATGTATGCCTATGTAAATAAACGTAATTTGATATTTGTCACTACATGTATTAAAGTATCATTAATAATACATATTATAAAATATTGTTATTATTCTAAGGTAATAAATCTAAGGGTACCCAATAGATGAAAAAAAAATGTGTTTTACAGCGGGAGTCGAAGAAATTCAAAGCAGATATGCAATGACAATTGCATATATCTGCTTTATTTATCAGCAGAGTTCCCACTAATGTTGTAACTTTCGCCATTTAGGTATGCTCATAAGTACCTATTACAGATCTCATCTTGAGTCGTTAGCTGGTCTAGGTACAAATAGTGTACAGTCGAGTTCAAAAACTTTGCAAGCCGACGTTCAAAAAAAATATTTACACGCCTATATGACACTGACAAAAAGACGTGTAAATAATATATTTTTGGGACGTTGGCTTGTAAAAATGTGATATCGACCATAAAGTTACCCCGCCTTTTACAGCAAAAACTGTCCAACTAAAAAGAAAAGTATACAAATGTTAAATAATAAATATAATATTATTATGGTCAAGGTACCTACTAATGACGCTATAACGATTCAACAATGCCAGCAATTCCCAGAGCAAAAAGCCTCTAACATAAACTCGGCAAAAGTTACTACTCGTTACAGAAGCTTAAGCAAATTAGACTGAGCGCGGACAGAGTCGCGGGAGCGAATTAGCAAGCTCTTTGTGCAATCAAGCGGGGTTTCGCACCCTAATGAATATGAATACTGGCTCTAGAATAGGCACTGGAATATGCCCGTCCTGTTTAGGCAGAGCGTAAAGGGGCCCACTGATTAACAGTCCGCCGGACGGTATCGGCCTGTCAGTTAGAACAAAATTTTGACAGTTCCGAACAACTGACAGGCCGATATCGTCCGGCGGACTGTTAATCAGTGGGCACCTTAAGCGTTACGAGTAATAATGAATTATTTCCTTACTAGCGAGCCGCCCCGGCTTCGCACGAGTTCTACTACTATCACACTATATATTTAAAAAAAAGCATCAAAATCCGTTGCGTAGTTTTAAAGATCTAAGCATGCATAGGGACAGACAGACGGCGGGAAGCGACTTTGTTTTATACTATGTAGTGATATGTAAGTCCTTATGGAATTGTCTCGAGAACCATTTGTTTTTGGCGGTCAAAATTTATAGTGCGCATACGAGTAGAGTTAACTGAAAAGTAATGCACTAGATAGGTAAACAAAATCAAGTCGACGTAGGCACTGAAGTTATACTTCGGAGTAAGTTACAATTTAAAATAAATGAGCGTAAGTGTTCAATAAAAAAACATTTTTTTAAAGTTACCTATTAACTGAAATCCTAAGCGTACCTTACTAAACACTTTTCGGGAAGCTGCGCTTCCATAGATTATATCAAATTATCACAAGTGTGTCAACTATCTTACTCTTCTTTTGGTTGAAATCAGGCTAACAGTCATTAATATTCCTATCTATGTGAGATAAATATCCTACATGTTTTATAAAATGATCAAGTCTAGAGTCTGTGCGGAAAGAGAAAAGTCGTGAAATGTATGGGACCCAATACATTCTACTCTTCTCTTTCCGCACAGACTGTAAAAGCGGTAAATTACCACGACTGGCAATTTGATACCCACTCTAATTCATTTCAAACTCAAAAGATTCACACGTTATAAGTACCTACCTACCTAACTGTCATTTTGATAATGAGCTTTTTTTATATCATTTAACTGTATAAGTTTACAATGTGAGCTACCAGCAGTCAAAACAAAGGGTCAGAACAACATTAACAAGATATTATATTCAAGAAAATTACAGTTCTTATCTCCGTGACAAACGTCATTAAGAACGTTCGTGTTAACATTAACAATGAAAATAAACACTATAATGACACAAAAGTATAAAGCGGGACTACACAGTATCATTCATTACTAAGAACACAAAGGTACCGGAAAAATGGTACCGACAAAAGTCGAAACAAAAGTTGAAACACGAGTTAGAAAATGGCGGAACGTACCGCGTTCCCATGAACCGACAGATCATATTCATGATAACGGACTCGTAACAATTAAACGTAGCTGTAGTCAGGGAGACGAAATAATATTACTCCGTCGTTGTGTGCACACCTTGGATCTTATCTGAAAATATATAAAAAAAAACTTCTAAACAAAGTTCAGGTTAAAAATTGCATTGTGCTTCTTGAAATTGCATCTTATCATTAAAAACCAGAAGTATAAACCCAGCTTAAAGCCCCACTTCTTTAAAAATATTGTTACGAAATAAAAATTGTAGCCCTAAATTGAACCATTTGACATTTTTAAAGTCATTTAACTACGAGGATTCTTTTGATAGGGACAAATCGACGAGTAATGTAATAACTATTCAGAGAAGATCGGGAAGTTTAAGAAAAAATATTTATTCGGATCTTTACCCGCAAGTACCAATGAAACATATTGTATTGAACTATTTACCTGATCCCTATAATATTATTATCTTATACATTGCTTAAATGCAATTATCATTTTATTATCTTACTCGACGACGACTTTAGTTGTCAAGCGGATCCCAGGCTCCCATGAGCCGTGGCAAAATGCCGGGATAACGCGAGGAAGAAGAAGACTCGACGACATAGACATCCTCGTATCAACCTTCCCGCCTACAAGTTTAAAACAAAAAACGTATAACCGGTAGCAAGCGTGCCGCTAATATTAAAGAGGTCGTTCCAGGCCCGGGTGAACTTACCCTAACAAACGTTTACGCGTTTCTTGTAGAATTAAGCCGATGCTTATCGCCGCAGTAATAAGTGAGCGTGCCTCATCGCATCGCACGTGCACTAGTTTTAACGAACTGGTCATCCTTTTTGACTGGGATAGGAACGGCGTATACTGAATGACAGGCAGTGCGACACAGCTCGTGTGTGTACGAAATATTCGTTTAAATGTCATGCAAAAAAAAAAGAAAATGATTGGCTAGTACAGTAACGGATGTGCGACTGGTAGGGTATATTAATTAAGGTAAACTATCTCCAACCAATTTGATTTCATTATTAGCGCATTCTCTCATTTATTTAAGAGAGCCTGAGACGTGAAACATAAGTAAAAGGAGCTCAACTTATATAATGTTTTTATATATTCAACGATTATTTTTTTACAAATTTCAGAGCCAGAGGGCACCGTAATCTCCTAGGATATTATATAAACTTGAAAAAAATCGACCTATGCTGCCGTCCGCGGCCCGGGCGGCCGAGCGGTGTAGGCAGGTCTGCCGCAAATGCAGAGGACGCTGGTTCGATTCCAGCCCTGAAAACTGAAGTCCTTCGACACTTTTCTTTTCAAATATGACATCTATTTCAGTTGACAAATTCGGGGCGTTGTGTGAGCAGTGTCTTATTGTGACGTGTGCACCGGCGCTCATCCCTAGCATCCGTTTCTGAGTAGTGACGCAATCTCGAGCCGAATCTCACGTCCGCGCTCTTCAAATAATCACCTTTGTCTCAGGCTCGGAATTACAATAACTACGACGACAATTATTATAGTCACCGTGTCGGCTCCTGACTTTTAATCAGATTATTAAATGAGTGTTTTACATCTATCATGGCGAAGAAATAACTTAATCCCGTCTAAAACTTTACATTTAAAAATCTAGTCTTGCGACGCACTGATAACATGTAACTTAACTTTTTTATTTTGTACAAATTGAACACATTTTTGCTCGTGAGAATGTATAATTCACTTTTTTAAATAGTAAGTGCGTTACAGTTTTCATTTTCATAATCGTATCAATATCATAATTTTATTATACTTCGGGAACGAGAAGAGCTCATTTCTTGAAATAAGTATCATTTCAAAAGAAAATTACAATTTAAATGTAGACACAATTTTTCCTAATCATACATAAGTAATTGAAACCGTTTCAATTTACGAATCAACATAACAATGTCCGAAAAGCCTCAAAACATGACAGGACATCTCAAGATGGAACACCACATGCAATCCCTATCTTATCACCCACAATGGACCAGGAGGCTCGAATAAAATATATTCCAAATGTTGTCGCGTGCACCGATCGATGGTAAAGGATTGCCTACACTTTTAGCTCGCCGTGGGCGTGGCGGGAAACTATTTCAATATTGCTTAGATGTATTCGAACCGTAGGTGCGGTGCTGATCTTATTTTTGGCACAGCTAAGGTATATGCAGGTTTAAAATTTTAATAGGCCAGGTCAGGTGTCATTCAGTTTGCCATCTTTATTTTAAAAGATAGATTATGTTTAATACATAACACCTAAGTAATTATTGGTTTCAAGAGATACAATAGAATATTATAAGAATAAAGGTCCAAGTTTAAATATTATAGGATTAAGAGAACGAGAACATTAATAATTATACCATTTGCACAGCAGAGTTTGCACGTATTTATACACATGCGAAGAAAAGACGAAGACACTTCGCATTATAAATCATAGATACGTTAGTAATCGTTTCTAAATAATACATATAAAATCACATGTTGTAAAGGTACATATGTATAATATATTAGCGAAATACCACGGTATTACAACGAAATTTTATTGTGTTTAAAAAACATAGGTATATAGGATATGGTATATTAGAGAAAAGTTACGGTTCTTTGCAATGAAATGTATCATTCCAGACGTTCACCCGTTTGATAGGACGATTTAACAATATCAATTTTGAAGTAATCACATCAACGCCCAGTCATAAGATCAAACAAGACTATCACCAACAAAAGGGATCAAAGACAGAAACTTTAAACTCCCCAACGTCAATTGTTCAAATACCTCCGTAATTAATACGAGAACTCGCTACCCGGAAATATCTGCGCACTCCATCAAACTCGGAGGCAATCAGGGAACGAAATGGTACTGTGGAAATTAAACCAACATTCCGGGAATTCCCGGGACCCTTGGCTTTTAACCCTTCTTGTCATTTGCGTTGAACAAATTAATCATCGTCATTTACATTCAGAGCAGCCAGATTTGTTTCTCCGATTATGTCACCCTCCCTGTTAGCGGAAGGGCGGGACGTGTTTTAATATTTCGTAGTTGTAATTAACAATGAGATTTGAGTTCATTGGGCCGATGCTTGAGTTGCCGACTTTATTATTAGTCGTATTTATTAAGACTATAAAACTAAGCTGACCATTTAATCTCTTTTTCTGTCTCTTTATCTACATACCTATTAGAAGTTTAACTTGTAGAAAGAAAGTAGCATATACTTTATATGGAAAAAGAAACCTCCGCAAGACTCTCTTTATTCTATGTCTATGTGGCATTGGACTCATTTGCTATTTAATGGTTGCTATGAATTTTGATTTGTAATAATCTCACACAAACAAAAAATTTAAGCTAATTAACACAAAAATGAAAATTTCCATCGGCATACTTACCTATAACTAAGAGAAAAATACTTATAAAAATTGAATTATTGATGGGTTAATTTATCTTTCTTTATATATTTTTGTACTGCAGAAATGTTTTACTACTTAAGTATAGCCTAAATACCTCTAAATCAAGTTTGATTGCTCTAAAATTGGACATGGATAATTTCTATGTAGGTTCTATGTACCTTGAAATCTTGGACAATAAAACCTCAAAAAGAAGGAATATTCATATCTATATTTTTTGATTTAAAAATAAGTTTTTTTTTACAAATTGAAGAAACTTCAATAAATTAGTTAGGCCTCATCTAGTTAAACCCTATAGGACATCCCTTAGGGTTCAATTATTACGTTCATTTAGAATTGGCACAACCGGTCAAGGGTTGCGCGTGACGAATGCCCCTCAGATTAGTTAGGATCCGTAGGTACTCAAAACGACTTAAGTTCCTAAGACGGCCGCGTCTCTTATGACCTTTTATGTGTACAGAAAAGTTAACATCTGCATATTTAGATGTCATTGGGCGTATGAATGTTAACTAAGGTCTAGTTAGTTGTTTTTGAGGGTCGTTCGTGCGTGAAATATGCATATTTTTGATTCGTGATGAATTCAACCCTCAACAGACATTTTCTAGGATAATGCGAGATGTGGATTTACATTTGAAACTTTCGTTGTAGTAATAAATCACGTATCACCATTTTATTAAAAAGCTATTATAGGGTGATTTTTTTTGTATTTGTTATTAAGTATGTACTTAAAGTTTTTAATTATGGACACATTGTTCACAGTTCTACGTAGTGCGTTGTTATTTTTGAAAGCAGACAATTTGAAGGATTAAGTAGGGATAAAACTATTATAAATTTCTCGTAATTTTCCATGATTTCTTAGCTTTTCGCTAAGTGTGCTATATTACTAACTCAAATACCTGGAAAGTTCTGTTCACCGCCGTATAGCTGGCAAAGACGAACTCTTTATTAATGGCGGAAGTTTCACCCAGCTCATTTACTTCCCCCAACTTTGAGAACCGCAACCCAAAGATGCTCAAAACTCAATATCACGGGATTAACGACACCCTTCAAAATTAAAAACGAAATGAAAGCGTCTTAAATACTCCCTTAGACCTGTGACAGTCTGTTAATACGAAATTTATTACCGAAAGCTAAAATTATTCCTACCTATTGTTCTGCTCTGAAGAATTGTGACCCAAACAATACCTTCATAATTTACTTTTCGATGTATCCTTGTTCTCTACGGCAGATAAAGTCGTGATAACAAATGGTAACTAAAATAATAAAATAAACCGCGACTGTGTAGCAAGCGACATATTTCATTAATAAAGGTAAAACAAACAAGATATCATACGGGCTCACTTCGCAGTGTCCATACGTTACTGAGATAAAACAAAAGATTCGAATCCGTTGAATTTATGCGTTATCGAAGCTAGAGTGATGCTGAGTAAAACAATGGAGGATCGTGGCGCCCCATGCGGCGAGGGGCGGCACCACAGCCCGCTAAGCGCTGCTGTATAGTGTATAGCGACATCTATTACCGAGTAGAGGAGCTATGCCGCTACTGTCGCCAGAGGTGGAGAGGTTACGCGCATTTAAATAAAGATTCAATCGCTATCAGAAGTCGTGTGAATCTATAATAATTTAAATGTGTTTTCTTTGATTTTATAGGTAGAAATGGAAGCCAAGCGCATGCTGTAGGTAGGTGTAAGCGTCTTAATGTGTTAACCTTTCTTACACCAGGGTTTTTCAAACATAAAAAGTGAAAATGAATTTACAACATTTAATATTAAGCCTAGATTAGGTATGGTTATTTTTAAAATTCTTGGTGTTAATCAAATTTGATAAAATCTTGTGAAAGTGTAAAATTAATACCTAAATACCGCATTTGTAGCCATATATGGCAGTTATAATATTCAACTGATAGCTATTAAAGTTCAATATGTAGTTATTTAGTTTAACGAGTATTTTTTTATGACACGAAGTAAGGGGTTAAGTAGGTAAATATGTGTAAAGATAATCAATTTGCATGTAGCTCACATAAAGAGTCACGAAAATATTACAGTAAAGGCAGTTCCAGCAAAAGTTAAATAAGAAATCTTCCAATGGGAAAGCCGAATTTTGCCAAAAATATTCATACGCTGTCATCAAGCGACTGGACCCTCGCCAGCTGCGGACAGCCAACGACAAAATATTCCGTTGCAAAATACTTACCCAAATCACCCCGCTCTTTAAAATCACTCTTGAAATTTCGAGCGGCAATTGCTTAAAAAAGTTCAATGGAAAATTATCTTTGATTGAATTTCCTCCATCCCCAAACTTCGGCTCTATTGCCATAACTTCAGAGTTCTGACAAACTCTTTTCGTATTATTAGTCATTACGCGCAGACCCCGCTCGAAGTTGGCAGCGCTTCAAATACTTAATTAAGCCAAAGGAATCACGCTGCTCTGAAAAATTCAAACGTCCCCTATTACAATATAACAAATAGTGCTCACTTCCGCATATTTCCTTAAACGCACCATTCCTTACGTCACGGCCCGTTGCGAGGTTATTTATGCCTCGTATTAAAATCGAAATAATATGCCTTCGCTGAAATCTAAAAAGAATAAGCCATAAAACGGTAAAACCCAAATCTGATACTAGGGCCGCAGTCGTAGGGCGTGCGAGAGGGATAGAGCTCTACAACCGCGAAATGAATGCGACGCTACTGTTTCATCTCTCACCTCTATCGGTTAGCGATCTCTAAACCGTCCTAACTCTGCTCGTAAAACGGTAAAATAAACCTTAAATCGTCTCCGCGAACCGCCATTATCGAATGCAGATTACTACAAATGGATTTGAGATTAATATAGTACGAGAGCCACCCTGTCTCATACCACCCCATTCGGCGCTCAGCATTCAAATCGGAATCGAATGGATGACCAAAACATAATATCGTTGGAAGATTCAGCCGCCATAAATCAAATGAGAAATAATCTGTTTCGGAACGAGATAGTCGCCGATGCCGTGCCACCATAAAAACGCAAAACGTTTTGTCTGATTGAAATGGTTACGTTGGGCGGGTTTTTTCCTGGCGCTATTTCCTTTTTATTTTCCTTGATGTATAATCAATGTGTTAACGGATGGCCGCGAACCGGGGCTTTGAGAGTAGATTTGCTACACAAAAGATTCTGATATTGAGTTTGAAAGTAGTTTCTCTTTTCTTCTTTTATGTTAATGGCACTTTTAGTTGCGCGGTAATGGCTTATGTGAATAAATGTCGCACTTTAGTTGAGGAGGTCACGTGGACATTGTTTATGGGTGCTCATTTTCATATTTTAGAAGTTTGCAACAACTAACTAGAGACCTGAGGACCATTTAGCTGGCACTTAGTACGTGGGCGCTGCATTAACGATAACTATTACATGTCGTTCAACGCTTAAAATGAGAAAAACGAAAGTCCTTTGTTAATATATTGCAGGTAAATAACAGGTTTTATAGAACAGTTTAGGAATAAAATACACAGCCGCCATAGGTATTATTGTATTGAGAGCTTGGACCTTACGACCTAAAGCTACTATTAGATACATAAAATGTTCTAAATGGTGTGATATTATTTTATTAGGCACTAATAATTGATAATAACAGTTAGGAACTAATGTAGGTAGTAGACACACGAGTATACTCT
The DNA here is from genome assembly GCF_948474715.1 of Cydia amplana. Taxonomy (NCBI): domain Eukaryota; kingdom Metazoa; phylum Arthropoda; class Insecta; order Lepidoptera; family Tortricidae; genus Cydia; species Cydia amplana. The sequence continues at coordinate 11,071,010 of NC_086079.1, read as the reverse complement.
ATATCCGAAACCTTTAATTTTTACACAACTGCCCAAACAAAAAGAGTGTATTGTTTTCAGCGTTCATGTTTGTAAATATGTATATATTTATTTATTATTTGAACATTCCCATTCAAATAAGATAATTAAAATTCCAATTGACAGCAATGGCTTCTGTAAATTCGTTAAAACTACGACGGCCTCGAATCGATTAATGCGTCAAATCATAATCCAATAAATTGGATAAAATATCCGACAGACTGCGCCACATGTGGTCAACCTGTCCCATAACCGCGGCACATGCCACGCTTACCTTCCACAATTACCACCAAAATTAAAAAAAAAAGTTTGAAAACACTCCATGCACCCCGTCCCAAAACAAACCATAACTTCAACAACTTAAGACTTAAATTTGAATGAAACGTAGTTGTCATGACTTTGACCATCTGTTCCGGATGATGTTATCGAAAAATTAACAATTTGTTTAATGTAAATGAACCGGGACAGAGCTGTCGATAAGTTATTGGAACATTTAGCGACGCTTTGGACTTTCATGCTTATGGAGCGTCACCTTGCCTGCACCAAGTATTTGCTTATCTTCGTAATCAAGCCGGATTTTAATAGCTTTTTTATTGGTCTCGTACCTTAGTGGCCAGCTGCCTTTCTGGCCCTTGTAGGTATTCGAAACCTGATTTGACTCGATCACTTTGCCAACTAACATTCGCAATTGCGTCGAAAATTAGTGAGGGTGATATAATAAAAATGCTTTTACGACGATGTTTTATTTGCATTTTATCGATATTATGTTTTCATGGAGTTTCATTAATATAACTTAATTTTGGTAATATGTTTGGTAGATTATCGTAACCTAATACTTTGTAAGACAAAATATCAACTTAGTACGATTGAATAACAATAACACATAAGACGTTCTGTTTTAAAAAAAATAATTATTCTCTGTGTAGGTAAGTATGTTGTTATTTTAAACAAATTAATATTTCATGAAAAATGTGTTTTTTTTTTTTTTGTAAATATTAAGAGTTTTCTTATAATGGAATGGATTTAATAAAAGTAAATTACTCGTAATAAAAGAAACTAACAACTAATAAATAAAGAATGAAATTACACAGAAAGCTTTATTTACTAACCCTTCACTGAATAACAAGCTTCGTGCGAGCTCTCTAATTTAGGTGTCATCAAAAGATTACAAATTGCATAAAAATAAAAAAGTAAAAATGAACCATTCACCAGTTAGCCACGAATAGGCAATCGCATGTTGACAAGTAATTATCAAAACGTTTGCTTTCAAACTTTTTTTCAGTTTCGTGACTGTTTGAGTTATAAATCTTGGCCTAATGAGATATTTATGCGAACCGGGTCTTCCTGTCAACGATTAATCCTTTATTTTCAAATAAAAACTGAGCAGTTTTATCAATATTAATACGGCGACGCGGATACAGTTACTGGAATCACGATTGAAAAAAGTCTTATACATTTTGTTTCAACTGTTTTAGCAAGTACATATTAGTACTCTAATGAGTACAATACAGAATTGGGCTAACAAATTGTCAGTTTACTTTACCTTAGATGATGAAAATAGATGGTGAGAATAAGGTGCATAATGTATAAAAAAAATATCAACTTTACAATAATTTTTAATTTGTCCTCATATAAAAACAATTACAATACCTTGACTGATGCAACTAAGGAATGTTTAAAGTAATACGACGTATTACGTAGAAATTTTAAATAAAATCCCTGGAAAATTACCTTAGTAAGTAAATGTTTTTTTTTTTCTAAATGACTTTTTACCCGACTACGGCAAATATACTTTACAGACTAAGTAACATTTTCGAACAAAAGGAACCTCCTATAATATTAAGTTCAGTTAAAGCTGGTATAGTACCTACTTATTGTTAGGCGCGTTCGCTTTTGATCTACGACTGGAGCTTAATGTGACAGCTTCCTTCGAGCGTAGTAGTTCTCTTGCCATATCCAGAACTGTCACATCCGCGCCAAAGCTACGCATGGCGATATTTCATTAACCGAATACTTAATATTCATGATATTTTGTCATTCTTTATTTTTACCGTGCTGTTAGTAAATCATCTGTCTGTCACAGCCAAATTATCTGCAACGCGAATAATGATTAGATCATCGATCGTAAAAAGCTTCTGACAGGAGCCAGTAAATATGTCAAATCAAGTTTAAAGTTACAATAAGCAGTCACAGAGTTTTAAAATAGATCATGTGGCAAAAGTCCTGCGAAGTGAAAATTGTGGAAAATCCGGCGAAAACGCTTTGAATGCTTCATCATATTCAAAGATACGCAGCTAAAAAGAGACAGAAATTCAGATACTGACACCGATATTCTAGCCCAGACAGGACATTGGGGCTAGCCAAAAATCGCCAATCGTTTCGAGTTTATTTGTTGTAGAGCGCAGGTACAAACAGGGAACAATACTAGCGGGTAAAACAACGCACCAAAAGTACATATAGGTATGTATATGCCACCCTCGAACACTTCCAAATAGAGATCTGTCTACAGTTCGTGTTCAAAAGTTTATGTTACAACATAATTGTTCTATATATAGATACATACACGCAATCTATTGTTAATGGATCATATTATTATCAGTTTTAATAAATGCCCGCATGCTGGTAACACACTATATTATCTTTTTGTTAAGCGAGAATGGTAATACTTTTGACGCGTAGTCTGATCCGCTACTTTTGATGCTGACTGTGCATATATCTAGTTTTGCAAGTTCAAAAGACTTGTATAGAGCACCGTCACAATTTAGTACACTGCAATGATTTTTGTCCTATAAAAAATAACGGGTCTCTATTGTTTCCCAAATAGTTATAAGCCATAATGTATTGTTTGCCCGAATTTTCGTTAGTCATAATTAATTTGGTTCAGAAACGCGTCACTTTTCAGGATTGCCATAAAACAAACCTAACCTAACCTAGCCCATCTATAGGATAACCTGACGAAAATCCTGAAAGTTAACGGTTTCAGTTTTATGACTGATGATAATATGACTAACAATACATTAATGACTTAAAACTTTGTGGGAAACAACGGGACCCCCAAAAAATAACACAACCTTTGGTGCTTAACAAACCTACGTACTTTTATTTGCATAGATGTAAAGTATCATTTTCCAAAAGCTGTAAACGACTGCATTACATCGATGTTTATCTGACTCGTTGGCTAAGCGGCTATTACACGGCAATTAGCTTTTAGTAATCAGATGCACCCCACTCATTAGCCATGAGAACGGTGGCACACGTGGCAATGCGCTTGTCTATAATAGATAGTTTTTACTTAAGTGACCTTTAGAATTAATTGCCAATGGCAGAACTTGGAAGACTTTTGCTGCGGCTACCTTAGACATCAATTTCGAGCGTTACCTTTGAGCCCCATAATGTACCTATGGGGCGTCAGGACATGGTGGAAGAAACTCAGCGAGTTTACAAACATTTTTACAAGCCAATATTCCAAAAATATATTTACACGACCTTATTGTCAGTGTCTTAGAGGTATATATATTTTTGGAACGTTTGCTTGTTAAGATGTTTGTGTAATGAACTGCAGAATCTGAGATAATGACACTAAAGATCACAATGGGAGATAAAAGTTTATCAATTTACCTATTTATGCAATCGTCTTGCTATTTATAATACCGGTACGTAGTCAAGCAAGACAGTATTAAACTAACGGCGCGATTCGGGAAATGAATTCGAGGTTCACTAGATATGAAATAGTAAAGATATGTGACGTTCCACGGAAAAAGGTACCTTATGGTGGCTGGCGCTTAAGCTATTATTAACGCCGCTCCAATATTCAGCCGGGGCAATGGTACCTTTTGCCGTGGAACGTCACATATCTTTACTATTTCATATCTAGTAAAGCTCTAATTCATTTCCCGAATCGCGCCGTAAGTATTTTGCCATGATTCAGGACTATCTATACTTTTATTTATTGTATTTGGTGTATTAGTGTATTTGGTATTCTACTTATGCATTCATTGATTAGGAATTAAAATAGTCTTTAAGCCATAGCTACTCGTATTTAATTATGTATGTACGAATACACGAATTATTGTTTTTTATTTATTGAAAACAAATCTGAGACTATGATGAAAATTAGCAATTATTTGATAAATAATAATTCAACCGTTTTATATTAACTTCGACATTATACCAAATTCAAAATTATAAAACCACTCAAAAACCCACCCACACACCCGTTCATTGAAGCACACATCCTCTAATTAACATAAGCGTTAACATAAACAAATAGATAAAGATAAGACCTATTTCAAATTCATACAAAATTGAACATTCGGGCACCCAGAGTAACTATGGCCCCTAGATCCTTAATAGCAAAGTATAATCACATATGATGTACATATACTGGTCTCAGACGCGTTCGACTATGTAAGGAATGGGAACATTGAAGGACCATCGTCACGTAATACCGGCTATTCATTATGGCAATTAACACGTTCCGCTATAAATTAGTTGCGCGGTGTACCGTGGATGGCACGACTCGTATTTAAACTCGCGATGCTATCAGTATTAGCGTTTAGTTTTCATCGACAGGAGTTTAGTTTTTAGATAGACGTTACACTGAAATAAATGTTAGCATAACAGTATCAAAATATTTTTCATCACACCTCGCTCGTAAAAGCTCTCTTACTTGTTACAAACTGATAAGAAAGTAGCCCTTTGTCCACAAGAGTGGCGAAGTAATTTGATGCAAATTCTCAGGACTCTATTTATGAATGATATTAGAAAGATTTTCTGATTGTCATACTTATATCAGTCTCACTTACTTAGTAGGTAGACCAGGTATATATTGTTTTTTTTGGATAAGGGCATAGAGTACTTTTTATTTCAAAGTGAATCAAATTCAATCAAATAAATAATGAAAACTTATTTAGAAATTCCATTCACGAATACTTTCATAAAGGTCCAGGCATTATTCCTCATAAGAGAAAGCCGGCTCCGTGCAATTGAGTTATGAACAAGGAAGCTATCTATGTACCTACACGTGAATTGGCCACTTCTCCTTTACTAAACATGATCGTCTGTCATTGCGTAGGTTTGGTAATATAGCTCCTTCAAGCTCTTATCTCTCTTGTCAGCTTAATTGGAGAGTGAACGTTATACTCTTTTCAGTAAAGTTCAATATGTATTAAAAACATTCAGGTCTACTAAGTAAGCAATCGATATCAATATTTCATTGCCTCTAAACAGGAAACAATAAAATGTATTGATGTCGCCACTAAAATTCCCACATGTTGGCTGACAACTGCTATGCGTAATTTGTTAAAGTTTAAATAATTAAACAACCGTTAGCTTTTTTATTGCCTGTGTAACGTTAGCGTCTTGACGCTCCTTGAATGATCAATTTTGTCATAAAAATACACTAAGAATAATCTTAAAACTAAATAAATTATATTAGGTAAAACTAAAATATAAGTGCCTAACTAAATAAATAATTCTATAGTAATATTTGCTCGTGTGGTGATGTAGGCGCTTATCCAGCGCGAAACACGTATGTGACGTGTGTATCGACATCGCGGGGCGCGAGGGGTGTCCGTGCATGGAGCTCGGCCATTTGGACTTCCGCGGCGGCGCGATGTGTTCGCTCCAGCTAAATTTTTAATAATGCTCTCGTGCAACCTTTCCAAAATGTGCCGTCGGAAAATTAATTAATTGCATCAGAAACTATCATGTTCTAAATTTATTTTGTGCGTTAGTGTTTTCCCCCGCTCGGGTGAGTGTTGCAAAATTATATTTTATAGCTACTTTGTGCTAATTATATCATTAGATAGTTATTTCTTCCTAATAAGGTGTGTGCTTAGATTAATTTGTAGTTAAGATCCTTTTACTACGCTTCGCCGCAGTAATTCTGTACAATTGGTTTCCTTTGTTCCTTGTAACGTAATGAATTTCTACCCTCTTGCCTAAAAAGTGAAATCATGATTTGCAATTTCCAAATGAATGTGTAGATTAAATACAACTAGAGTAAAACTTAATTGCTATAGGTTAACATTATTGTTTTTCAATATAAATTCCACTTTACATGTTTTGAATTTAATAGTTTTCACTGCATAAGTACTTACTCCATAGTACTGAGTTGATTTTGTATGTTTCTACCACATCACTGATCACTATTTAATGCTTTGAGCTTGCCTTCCTGCTTTCTGCACTTTCATCTTGCGCTATTCCTTCACGCGGCGAAATGTTGCAGGCAGTAACGCAAAATCGGACATTTTACTAAATGTCCAATAATGATAAATTCCAGGGTTCCTACCACCTACACTACCAACACTGGCTCCGGAGTCCACCTGCTGCCCTGCTGACCCGTGAAGACCTCAAGGCCGTGACGTCACCACCACTTACATGCGCAACCACCGCAGCACCAAGCGCACAGCAGGGAAGTGGCACTCGTTCATAAGTGCGTGCAAGTGAATACGGGCTCGCTTTAAATTGTATAAAGAACCACCTCTGAGATCTACTAATCTACCTACCCTCAACTTTAGTTATTTTTACAAAATCGTTTTTCTTTGTTTTTAATATAGTTTTTTTATTATGTACTAGTTGTTTTACTGCCTAGAACACTAAACAACAGCTAAACTGTCACATTGGCGCCCAATAATAGGTTTCGAGCCGTATTCACTTGTGCTTGCTGTAGTATTATCTAGTAATCTTTGGTGTTGGTTGTTTCTTTTAGCTATAAGTCTTTCCTAGTGATCATCAAAATCGTGTTTATAAACCTTAATGATATTTTTACATATTGGCTACTTACTACTTTTGAAATTTTCTTCTTCTACCCACATTTTGCTGATCATTGTTAACTAGCTAGTTTTTAAGTGATTTCTACTACTTTCTGCTTCTTTCTATTTCTGTGTTCTTCTGGGAAATAATTTTCTGCTATTATTTTTAATTGTAATTTGTATATTGCAACACGCACCTACGGACTAAACATGTCTTACCAAATTAAATATCTCTCATTGCAAAAGGCAGAGTTAGAGTACGAAGTACGAAGTTGGTGCCAGGAGTGTTTGGCACATCAAAGACTTAAAACTTACTAACTATAGGTCCTAGAGCCTTAAATTGATTTGTTCTAGTTCTACGGGTAAATATTCTATTCAAAAAAAACGACTGCGTCGGCCTCATTCTAGTATCACGCGTTCCTATTAAAACTATTCTTTTTTTTACGAATACATTAAGGGTACAGTGTTGAAACCTCTACCAGGTTCATTACTATAATCTCTTGGTATTAAAAGAAATACAGTATCTACCTACTGATTTTCTTGTACTATTAAATATATAAATTTTTTAACTAACTAATGGTACAGTGGTGAAACCTCTACCAGGTTCATTACTATAATCTCTTGGTATTAAAACAAATACAGTATCTACCTACTGATTTTCTTGTACTATTAAATATATAATTTTTTTAACTAACTAAGGGTACAGTGTTGAAACCTCTACCAGGTTCATTACTATAATCTCTTGGTATTAAAAGAAATACAGTATCTACCTACTGATTTTCTTGTACTATTAAATATATATATTTTTTTTTCTCTAAGAATTAATACTCCAAATAGGTCCGCAAAGATATAAAAGATTGAGACCGCTAAATATTTTAACATCTATTGTTGGCTATCAGCGAGTAAAAGTAAAAAAATACAATTACTCTGTATGAAAGAGGCTGGAAGCATACTATAATATGCAACGGCGTTATAAAAGACGAAGAATGACAGATTGGTACAAATGTGTGAAGAATGTGGCAAATTAGTGCTCAGGGCGGGTAGCTAATGAGTCAGTATAGCGATAGAGGATTTTACCTAGGTAAAACCCTTCCCAAACAAGGGGGGTATGTAACGTTAGCGTCTTGACGCTCCTTGAATGATCAATTTTGTCATAAAAATACACTAAGAATAATCTTAAAACTAAATAAATTATATTAGGTAAAACTAAAATATAAGTGCCTAACTAAATAAATAATTCTATAGTAATATTTGCTCGTGTGGTGATGTAGGCGCTTATCCAGCGCGAAACACGTATGTGACGTGTGTATCGACATCGCGGGGCGCGAGGGGTGTCCGTGCATGGAGCTCGGCCATTTGGACTTCCGCGGCGGCGCGATGTGTTCGCTCCAGCTAAATTTTTAATAATGCTCTCGTGCAACCTTTCCAAAATGTGCCGTCGGAAAATTAATTAATTGCATCAGAAACTATCATGTTCTAAATTTATTTTGTGCGTTAGTGTTTTCCCCCGCTCGGGTGAGTGTTGCAAAATTATATTTTATAGCTACTTTGTGCTAATTATATCATTAGATAGTTATTTCTTCCTAATAAGGTGTGTGCTTAGATTAATTTGTAGTTAAGATCCTTTTACTACGCTTCGCCGCAGTAATTCTGTACAATTGGTTTCCTTTGTTCCTTGTAACGTAATGAATTTCTACCCTCTTGCCTAAAAAGTGAAATCATGATTTGCAATTTCCAAATGAATGTGTAGATTAAATACAACTAGAGTAAAACTTAATTGCTATAGGTTAACATTATTGTTTTTCAATATAAATTCCACTTTACATGTTTTGAATTTAATAGTTTTCACTGCATAAGTACTTACTCCATAGTACTGAGTTGATTTTGTATGTTTCTACCACATCACTGATCACTATTTAATGCTTTGAGCTTGCCTTCCTGCTTTCTGCACTTTCATCTTGCGCTATTCCTTCACGCGGCGAAATGTTGCAGGCAGTAACGCAAAATCGGACATTTTACTAAATGTCCAATAATGATAAATTCCAGGGTTCCTACCACCTACACTACCAACACTGGCTCCGGAGTCCACCTGCTGCCCTGCTGACCCGTGAAGACCTCAAGGCCGTGACGTCACCACCACTTACATGCGCAACCACCGCAGCACCAAGCGCACAGCAGGGAAGTGGCACTCGTTCATAAGTGCGTGCAAGTGAATACGGGCTCGCTTTAAATTGTATAAAGAACCACCTCTGAGATCTACTAATCTACCTACCCTCAACTTTAGTTATTTTTACAAAATCGTTTTTCTTTGTTTTTAATATAGTTTTTTTATTATGTACTAGTTGTTTTACTGCCTAGAACACTAAACAACAGCTAAACTGTTACACCTGCATTTAGTAACTGGGGTGAAAAAATTGTCTAAACGGACCCATCGAAATATTCAGTCAAATAATGTGAGCCAGGACAAAGTTTTGTTTGCGCACTATACCTAAATTTGTCTTTATAAATTGTTGTATTTATTTTGTAGCCTATTTGATTATATGAATTTGTTACTATTATCCTCTTATTTACTTTCCACTATTCTCCAATTGGAGAGAATTTTGTTTTGTCAATCACCAGTCGTTCATCGTGTTGTTTTCGTAGTTTTCTGCCTTTTCCGTTTGTTGCAACGTCTGTTGCCGTCTTGCTGACTGTACTTATGCGTAAAATTTGAATACAGCAGTTCTGTAAGGATATATCCATATTCCTTTAATAAATTCACTTTAATTATTCGACAATCTTTTAGAACTCACAATTACGGAATTACAGTTATAAATCCAGAGACAAAACCCTCTCGGCCGCTCAGGTAATTTATGGTGGGCCACGAATAATCACTGGGATGTCGTATAAATTGTGCACCATTTGTAAAATAGGAATTACGCGCTGTCGCCCTCCGTAGATAGCTTCTGTTAATGCATTTTTTGTTCAGGGCTTATTGGGGCTTGAAAGTGAAAAATACACAGGTACTCTCATTGTTTTGATCAATAAAAGGTAAATGAAATCTTTATATTACTATTTAGTTGACTGGTACATTACATGTATCTCGTCACAGGCATATATGCTTGCTTTTACTTATTATAAGAAGTTTAAGTCCAATAAATATAAAACTAAAACTAACTACAATTAAAATAAATAAAATGTCCATATAAGTCCAATAAATGATTACATTAAAACCTAATCACCTTTCTGTTTCCAAAGTCCTTAAAACATTAGGTACAATTCGTCGTACCAAAGATTGAATTACGAATGAAAATTATATTTCTAAAAAATACTTATCAATGCATTATTTTAATTTTTAACAAGCAGAAACGTCTGCGAACGATGCTATTAAGCTTAGAACAAATTTGAAAGTGGAAAAATTACTGTCTTGAAAAGACGTTATGCCTAGCCTAGGTACCTACATGTTTTATATTTCACCCATACTATGTTATATTACTTGTACACATATCTAAAACGATGCTGAGAACTAAATATGAGCAATTCACGGTTCACTATAAAAATGGTATAAAGTTCTCGAAATTCGCTAATATTCGCATCATGCACTCAGGCGAGTGGGGCCACACTAGGATCTCGAAAAATACACCTCAATACTCTCTTGTGGAATTTTTAATAGTTTCACCCCTTCGGGCGTCAGTGTTTAATGTATTTGGAATCTGTCTCGGGGCTCTATGTATTGGAAATGGCTGTTTCGAACTACTTTTGGCCTTCAGAAGTGCTTCTAACTAGGAGTAATAAATCCAACGTAAGGCCGGCTAGTCTCTGCATAGAGGAGGTTAGTGAGAATTGGCACTAATGTATGACTGAATAAAAATAACACATTGTTTTTATAAAGAATACCTATAGTAGGAGTAGTTAAAGACTGGAACTTTTGAAAGGCAAATTTCACTTGGGACATCTGTGGTTTTGATAAATATGGAATAAAGTTTCCGGTACAGTTTTTCAGAAGATCGTTAGTTTATTCTCTTTGTGTACTTACATTTTCGCACTCACATTTATTTCCAAACTGTGTTTAAGCAGGTTTAAGTAAAAAAGATGTAAAAATAAACAAAGGTGTTTAAATAATGCTTGTTCTGTAAAAGTCATACTTTCTAAATAAAAGTATTTCTTTGTTACTTCAGGGCAGCAAAAGCATCTAGTGCTGTTTGAGTATGCATTTCAATTTAATGCCATTATTATTCCCACAGCCCACGTTTTAAAGAGTCTTGCACAATTAAAATTTAAACCTGTTGTCCATTCTCGCCCGACTTCCTCCCAGCACTGTATCGCAGTCTGGAAGCTTTATACGAATTTCTCCACGAAAATACACATTAATATTAAATGGCTTGGAAATGCTGCGTTGTTGGGGAGGCGGGGGCGGATGGGTGCAATAAAAAGAAGGCGATGATACACTTAGAGTTTCGGCTTGTGTCTAATTTAAATTGAATTTAGCTTGAATAATGAAACGAGGAAATTGGATGGGTTTTTAGTTTGAGACGTGCTCGCGTAAATGAGATTTTTAACTAAGCGATTTGGAGATTGGAACGTTCGTGTTTTTTAATTAAAACGGAACTGCGGAAGCTATTTTTTTTAGAATAAAAATGTTACAATCTAAATTCCCGCTACCCTTTTGTTGAAATTATCACAACATGACTTCTAGTATTGTAATGAGGTTTTCTTAGTTATGTTTTTGCTTTACTCTCGAGATTAAATATTGTTTTATATGTATTACTGTCAAAAGTCGGAACATAAATTTAATGAGAACCTATACCTAAACAATTACCATAAATAAAATATTAGGTCCTCCCGTTTGTCATCTGGCTTTTTATAGGTACCTACCTACTCCAAAATACAAAGCTATATGTGTCAGCGGCATTTTTCGTTGTGGGTAGATACATACTTTAATACTTCCAACATGCAAATACGTCTCGTAAGCAGATTTTTTAAAATGTTACTTAATAGAAGTATTATACAATCTTTACCTAAACAAAGATTAGGTACATTTGTCTATGAATACAAGAGGACGAGACTTCACGGCTCACAAATTTCAGAGATTAGGGGAAGACCGAAATCTCGCATATTATGGATTATTTATAACAAGAAGGCTATCTTTTCGTTATTTATACTTATTCAAGTATTTTCTGTTTATTAATAAGACTTTAGTACAGTTAAACTATGAAAGTAACAGCCATAGAATAAATCTGTATTTTTTATGGGTGAAGCTAAAAGGTCAAGATGGATATAATTATGAAAAATTTAAAGAGGTAAATCTAAGGCCCACTTGCACCATCCCACTACCCGGGGTTAAGCGGTTAAACCGTTAACCCAGTGTCAAATTGTACTGGTAACCATGGTAACTTCAGATTTAACGTGTTAACTTCGGGTTAGTGTAATGGTGCAAGTGGCGCTAAGCAAAACTAGAATTACATTCTTTAGATCATAATTTTTATTTTTTATAAATACTAATTAAAAATCAAATACACCCGTTTAAATAGGATTAGGTAACTAGTTTCCAATCCTAGTACCATAATAATATCCCCTGAAGCAAGATTATTACAAGGAAATGACAGTTCAAATGAGATTTTCCTTCATGCTCTTTTTGCCAGCCGAGGGGCCACGGAAGTTGGACTATTGGTACCTATAACTCCTATAAGTGAACGTTTTTACTACCGTACATCTAGTTTCTACATAAAAACAAAAGCCTCGTAATCCCTTCAACTAATATAATATGTGGAAAGCGTTTCCTATCATAATAAAACTTGTTGTCCCCAGGCCACAGCATTCCTACAAGTGATTTGGCTTACGAGCGCTCCCATCAACTTGGGGAATGTCAACCGAGCCATTTCCCTTACAAAGCTCGCCGTACGTGTTTTCCTTACATTAACTACGTAACACTATCCCCCCAACCTCCCCCCCGCTAGTTCCGACATCCAATAAGAGGTGGCGCTGCGCGAAACTAGCGCCGCTCTCTTTCACGAGCAATTTACTCCTTACACTAATTAAAAGAGCGAGCGAGAGGCCACGCCCTCCCCAAGAACAAACAGAACGGGGGAACCCGGTGCGCCAATCAGAACGCTTGATTATTTGTAATTAGAACGCCGCGCTCTCTCTTGGTGTGAGATGACCAATGGGATTTCGTAGTTAACGGAATTATTTTTGTCTTCGGATGGAAATTCTAAACGTAATTATAAATTCTAGAGAGTGCGATCTCATTTGCCGTGAGTAGGTAATCAGGGTGACAAAAGGGCGTTTTGTTAAGAGGGTCGTTTTCTCTTTTTATCTAATGACTTTCCTTATAATGTAAAAATGATAAATATAGGTATCCATTGTCACCTTTCTGACCTTTGCCACATAATATATTTTACATACCTATATCATATAAAACAAAATGAACCCTTTTCTCAAAATTAGAACAGTACAGATTAAAAAAGAAATAAATGATATTTAATATTATTTGTACCTATAATATAACTCTTTCGCAAAATAACTTTAACATAAGTTTGTTAGTCAGTAAATATAGTACATAATAGTCTCGAAAAAATAACTTTTTACCCAAGCCAGCAAACATTTTATTTCCATTCCACAAAACCTTCCAACCAAGAAACTTATCAACATTTTGAAAAGACTCAGTAACTATACAAAAAGTCCGCATTGAAACAGCACAATCATTCACTAAGGGAGAAGTTCTGTCGGAAAATCTAGGAAGAATCAGGCCGGCCACAATGAACGGACCAACTTGGAGCGAGTTTGCATATAGAGATAAAAGTGGGAGAATATTAATGTGAATCGCCGACTCCCATTTGCCCCCCTCTCCCCTTGCCTCCTCGTGGGGAGGAGGGGGCACTTTCTTCCAGGGCGGACCACGGGACAGTCGTGATTTTAATTATATTGCGACGTGAGACCGGCGAGAGTTATGGCGACGTGGAAATTTCTCGTTTTATATAATATTAATTTATTTCTATTTATTACCTACCTATTGTTTTGTAAATGATTCTATCATTCTCAAGCTAAAGATAAAATGAGAATCCGTGTCACTGATAACTAGACACATTTTTGTCTTATACCGTTACGGGGTGAGTAGGTTTCGCGGGGAGAGGTGGGTTATGAATGGGGAGAGAAGGTTTGAGAGGGGGGTGAGAAAGGATTTTAAGGCTACTGCTACAAAAATAATGTATTCCAATTTAAAATGGAGCTATAGTAATACGCATAATAAAAAAAAATCGATCCAACAATCTTCCAATATCACCTTTGTATGAAAAGCCCTCTCACCCCAAATACGAGGCACTACGGGGTAAGGTGGGTTTTCCTCTTTATCGTCAAAGTTATGAAATGAAACTACCCAAAATAAAATAAAAACTAAAATACAAACGTCCGGAACACTTATTATATACACCATTCAGTTTTCATATGTAAAAATAAAATGTTATCGAGGTTTGAATTTCAGTTTTGACCCTACTCACCCCATTTTACGGTAATCATAAATTATAAGTCATATACTATTAAGTGTCATTTCATTGTCAATATATCACTTGTTTTCAAATGATGCAGGTAATTTAAGTCACCTACTTATCTAAAAATGCATGCACTTTAGCATGCATGTAATAAAAAAATCCCATATTGCTAATTACACTAGAGAAACACCTTCTTTAAGTAAATTATTGGGATTATTATTTAGGTACGAAAGCGGGACTTAATCATCGCATAGGTATACCTACTTAGGTTTTCAAGTTGATAAAGAAGACCAAGTGCGGGTAGATTGATGTCAACTTTAGCCAGTCGATCTTCCCCGAGACCAACGGGACAATGGCGTCTTCGAAGCTCCTGAGGTTCCTAATTTAAAAACTTAATTAGAGGTGGCTGGAAATAAGCGCTGGCTGGACGTCGTGATAACGGATATGGAAGAGAACAATCTCACACCTGAGGATGCCTAAGACCGGGCAAAGTGGAGAAGACTGACCAGGAAAGCGGACGCTGGCGGAAAAACGCTAGGTTGAAGAAGAGGAATTAGAGGTAGGTATACGCGATTAAGTCCCGTTTTAGTAAACAATGTGTACAAATCGTAAATGTTTAATTAAGTACTAATAGGTTTGACGCACTTCAATTCCAACTACTGTAGGTATTACTTATTGCTTATTACGTTAGACCCAAAATACACTTCTAAATTTTACTTACGCAAGTATGGACAAAGCTATTTTGTTAGAATGAGATAACGATATTAATCTGTCATTCTGTAGTATAGCTGTGTCCCTACTTACGTAAGCTAAACTTACAAGTGTATCTTGGGCCTTACGATATACAAAAAAAAAACATAAATCAAACATTCAATCTTAATTTCTAAACAGTAATAAATAACTTGGTATATAAGTAATGCGAGCATGTGTCATGGCAAAGAAAATACCACAACGGTGGTCCGACTTAACCCTTCCACAAGTAAATATTCAACTCGCATAAATTTTCTTTCACCAACTAAATGTCAATGTACACAAGGCCCCTTTTGTATCTAGTTCCATATGCCAGCATGCGATGGAAAGAAGTATGATAGGAATCTAGAGAACAGATAAAGTAAAAAATAGCAGCATCAGATACAAGACTAAAGTTCACGATATAAATAGAAAGATAAGAAGACAAAAATGGAAATGGGCGGGTCATATGGTTAGGGGAAAAGACAAATGGAGCAAACTCGTCACGCAATGGTACCCAAGAGATGGAAACAGAAAGGATACTAAACCAAAGAAAAGGTGGGATGACGACATAAGACAGGTTGCAGGAATAACTTGAGAATGGAGAAGATTGGAGGAGGCCTTTGCCACCTGGCAAACGGACACACAAAAATGGAAAAAAAGAGAAATATATGAATATGAATAAAAGAAAATGTGTAGTCCGACTAAAGGCTAAATATAAATATGTATCTAGTTACCCCCAAACATCGTTAGTTTTTGTCTTTCATATTCACTTATTCGGTTACTGTTACGGTACTTTCATATACACTTTCGTTATCTACTTATAGTTTTTGTTTAAATCTACTCGTACTTTAATGTCATAATTTAATAAAGCTTCAGGACTCAGGATGAATGGCCGTCTTTATGCATTTACTGTAATGTACCGAACTATAATTTTAGACCTAATTAAAGTCTATTTTTTTATTCGGTAGACTGAAATGACAGTTAATAGTATGGAATGACATTTCATGTTCATACTATTAACTGTCATTTCAGTCTACCGAATAAAAAAATAGACTTTAGATAAATTATTTTATAATAAATGTTTTGAAGTGTGCTCAGGTCTAGGGAATAGATATACCGCTGTACGGATATGATGGTCGTTCTTGTCTACGTGACAGCGTGATAAAACGGTGTCCGTCACTTTCTTTCCCACGGTGTTAAACAGTGACAGTTATTTTATCACGTGGATAAAGATGGATAAAGCTATCCATAATAGGCTGGCTGGATGCATCTTATAAAATTATTGTCTGAAAATAGGGTGTTATTATGTTGATTGATTAAATTATACCAATTATGTTTAAAAAAGTTTACAACGTAATTAAAAATCCTAAATTTTTTTTTCCTAAATATTTAACCGTTTCCCAAAAAATATTACTGTAACTAAAACTAAAATATATGTCCCTATGTGTTCCACTCCAGCTCAGGTAAACCTACGAGACTATAAATAATAATAATAATAAGGCGGAAGGCGGTGATCTTGGACACAGCGCGGATAGTCCGCCGGTTCCTCTCTCTGCAGCCCTGACCACCGGCAGCTTGGGTCTTGCCCCGCTGCTGGCGGCACCCTAGGTTAGGTTTTTTTTTTATAATATGTTTATAAGTATTTTGTATTGTTTTTGTAAGTGTTTTTGTATTTTATTTTTATATCCATATTGTAAAAAACCAACCTAAGAAGAGAAATAAATAAAAGAATAATAATAATATTTGCACCAAATAACCAAGACTTGAAGGAGCTACTGAACACCACCGAAGTCTTCAGTAGTGCCATCAACATGGAGTTTGGTGTCGATAAATGTGCGGTTATGCATGTACAGCGGGGGAGGGTTGTAAATTCAACAAATTTACAACCTTCTGAGACAATGTCTTTTAGATCTATCTCTGAATCAGAAACCTACAAATACCTTGGTATGTCACAATCGTTGGGTATTGAGGACGAGGGTATTAGACGGTCGGTGAAGGAGCGCTTTTTCAGTCGGCTCACAAAATTCCTTAACAGTCTTTTGTCAGGAGGCAACAAAGTGCGCGCCTTCAACGCCTGGGTAATGCCCCTACTCACATACTCCTTTGGCATACTAAGGTGGACTCAGACCGAGCTGGACGCCCTGGATCGGAGGGTCCGATCACTGCTCACCGCACATCGCATGCTACACCCACGCTCGTCGGTTATGAGATTGTACATCCCACGGAAATGTGGAGGCCGAGGCTTCTTAAACGCCAAGGATCTCCACAACCGCGAGGTGTACAATCTCAGGAATTATTTCCTTAACAACGAGTGTGGGATGCATCGTGATGTGGTGGCAGTAGACAGGAACCTCACGCCGCTCTCCTTGGCAAACGAGAACTGGCGCAAACCTGTGGTACTAAGTACTGCGGATCGCAAGGCGGCATGGGAGAGTAAGGTGCTACACGGGCGGTTCTACAAGGCCCTCACGGTCATCGGTCGGCGGTGATCTTGGACACGGCGCGGATAGTCCGCCGGTTCCTCTCTCTGCGGCCCTGACCACCGGTAGCTTGGGCCCTGCCCCGCTGCCGGCGGCATCCTAGGTTAGGTTTTTTATAATGTGTTTATATGTATTTTTTATTGTTTTGTAAGTGTTTTTATATTTTACTTTTATATTCATATTATAAATAACCTAACGTAAGAGGAAAAATAAATAAAGGGATAATAATAAAAATCTTTATTTCGAAGCACATGACACATGGCACATGATGATGAGTAAATAACATTCTTCCAAAAATAATTGCAAAATCTAAATTGTCTTCTAAATTTCGCACGAACCATCCCGAACGCATTCAACCCGTTAAACAAAAATGCCGACCCACACACACACGCCCAACACATATGCACATATGTAAATACGTAACCGTTAAGCTAAGGATGTGTGATGCTGAGTCTCATTATCGACCTAGGGTCATGGCGCATGCTCGCGGGCTAACGAACGCCTATAGCGACAACGGTTCATCGCTGTAATTGAGTTACCACTTTATACGTAGCAATTTTGTTTTTAGGGTTCCATTTTTAAATTTTGGAAGTGTCACGGCTGGATGTGATTTGGCGTAACTTCCAGAACAGTAATTAATTGGCTACTTTCCTACTAGTCAAATCAGCTTCTTTTTTAGAACTGTCAAAACCATTTTCTCATATGAAAACGTGTGTAGTAACGTCACGGTCAACTCACCTACTTTTTATATATCAATTCAATTTATTAAATTAGTATTTAAAAATAAATAAATAAATATATATAGGACATTTTTACACAAATTGACTAAGCCCCACGGTAAGCTCAAGAAAGCTTGTGTTGTGGGTACTCAGACAACGATATATATAATTATACAAATACATAAATACATAGAAAACAACCATGACTCAGGAACAAATATCTGTGCTCATCACACAAATAAATGCCCTTAATGGGATTCGAACCCAGGACCGCGGCTTCACAGGCAGGGTCACTACCCACTAGGCCAGACCAGTCGTCAAAAATAACTGCTACCTATGTTTTTCTAATAATTAACTGGTGCTTTATTTCGTGCAGGGTGTGAAATAATTTATTTTAAGTAGAGGAAAGTACCTACCCAATTGTAAGATTCACCAAGACTGAAACGTAGGTACAACTAACGTAGGTAAAAGGTGACTTAAGAAAATATTTATAGCTGGTCAACCAAATCTTGCCAGTAAAAAAAGGCGCGAAATTCAAATTTTCTATGGGACGATATCCCTTCGCGCCTACATTTTTCAAATTTGCCGCCTTTTTCTACCTGGTTGACCAAGTATATTGTCGTTAGCGAACGCAAGCATAAATGAATTACCTGTTTACAGTGTGTATCTTTTAGAATATTTTGTTTTCTGTTTTTTGAAAAGAACTTAAGTCAAGGACAAGGATGCGACTTTATGCTAGGTCTAAACACATGAAAAAAAACTTATACACACTGAACCAATTCTTAAGAACTTACATAAGTACATAACATATTCATGCACTGTGAAATCGTCACGACAACCTGAAACCCAATATCATTTAGTGTCAAATACTTGTACATTAAAAAGCGGCCAAGTGCGAGTCGGACTCGCCCATGAAGGGTTCCGTATTTAGGGGATTTATGACGTATTCAATTTAAAGTACTTACTAGATCTCGTTCAAACCAATTTTCGGTGGAAGTTTGCATCGTAATGGACATCATATATTTTTTTTATTTTATCATTCTCTTACTTTAGAAGTTACAGGGGGGGGGGACACAATTTACCACTTTGGAAGTGTCTCTCGCGCAAACTATTCAGTTTAGAAAAAAATGATATAAGTAACCTCAATATAATTTTTGAAGACCTATCCATAGATACCCCACACGTATGGCTTTGAGGAAAAAAAATGTTGAGTTTCAGTTCTAAGTATGGGGAACCCCCAAAATTTATTGTTTTTTTTCTATTTTTGTGTGAAAATCTTAATGCGGTTCACAGAATACATCTACGTACCAAGTTTCAACAGTATAGTTCTTATAGTTTCGGAAAAAATTGGCTGTGACATACGGACGGACAGACAGACAGACATGACGAATCCATAAGGGTTCCGTTTTTTGCCATTTGGCTACGGAACCCTAAAAATGTCATCACTAATAACAACCCATCCCAACGAGTGTTATTTCAAAGCGTCAATTTAATATTTTGTTAATTGTACGGAACCCCTCCCGTCGTATATCGAGTGTACTTCTCGGGCTTTTCTCTTAGAATCGAGTCGAACGCTAATTGGGGCCAAATTTTTTGCCTTTTCTCGAACAAATATTGGATTAGGCGCATAATTTGGGTCAAATAGACAAGTCCTTGAAGGCTTTTGATGGAATTTTCTTGAGTTATGTTTCTAAGTTAATTGCTCTCTGAAATTACGTCTTTCGTACTCGTGTATTAAGTTAAAATATGATGAATAATTTCAGTTTTTGTATTTACCGCTAATCTCATTTTGTACAAAAGATTATTTTATGTTAATAATGGAGTTGCTGGTTTAAAGGGTTTCTTTCTTTAATCTATATATATAAATGCAAGTGTCCTGACTGACTGACTGACTGACTGATTCATCAACGCAGAGCCGAAACTACAAAAGCTAGAAAGTTGAAATTTGCACACTAGGTTGCATTTGTAAAGTGTACAAGAGATAAGAAGCGATTTTGAAAAATTCAACCCCTAAGGGGGTTAAAAAGGGGATGAAAGGTTGTATGGGGTTCAAGTTTTAGTTTAAGCTAGAAATGTGAAACTTTGTGAAAATGTATTATATTAAAAAACAAGAAAACTAATTTCAGCGTTTTCGAAAATTCATCCCCCAAGGTGGTGAAAAAGGGGTTGAAAGTTTGTATGGAGATCAAATATTTTTGTGAGTGTGTGACTTTAAACTTTGTATATGGGTATATTATTATAAGAGAGGAAAAGTAATTTCAGCGTTTTTGAAAATTCATCCCCTAACAGGGTTAAAAAGGGGTTGAAAGTTTGAATCCATTACAAATGCTTTGAAACTTCTTAGAAAGGCATAATAGCCGATTACAAAAAAAAGTAATTGCGACGTTTTAGGAAATTTACCCCCTAAGGGGGTAAAAAAGGGGATAAAACTTTGTCTTGGGGTGCAAATTTTATTTTAAGCTAGGACCTTGAAACTTTGCAAAAAGGTATTAAATTAAAAAAAAAGAAAACTAATTTCAGCGTTTTTAAAAATTCATCCCCCGAGGTGGTGAAAAAGGGGTTGAAAGTTTGTACGGAGATCAAATATTATTGAGAGTGCGGGACTTGAGTCTTTGTATAAAGGCATATTATTAAAACTCAAGAAAAGTAATTTCAGCGTTTTTAAAAATTCATCCCTTAAAAGGGTTAAAAAGGGGATGAAAAGTTGTATGGGGTTCAAGATTTATTTTAAGCTAGGAATTTGAAACTTTGTAAAAATGTATTATATTAAAAAATAAGAAAACTAATTTCAGCGTTTTCGAAAATTCATCCCCCAAGGTGGTGAAAAAGGGGTTGAAAGTTTGTATGGAGATCAAATATTTTTGTGAGTGTGTGACTTTAAACTTTGTATATGGGTATATTATTATAAGACAGGAAAAGTAGATTCAGCGTTTTTGAAAATTCATCCCCTAACAGGGTTAAAAACGGGTTGAAAGTTTGAATCCATTACAAATGCTTTGAAACTTCTTAGAAAGGCATAATAGCCGATTACAAGAAAAAGTAATTGCGACGTTTTAGGAAATTCAACCCTTAAGGGGGTAAAAAAGGGGATGAAACTTTGTCTTGGGGTGCAAATTTTATTTGAAGCTAGGACCTTGAAACTTTGCAAAAAGGTATTAAAGTAAAAAACAAGAAAACTAATTTCAGCGTTTTTAAAAATTCATCCCCCGAGGTGGTGAAAAAGGGGTTGAAAGTTTGTACGGAGATCAAATATTATTGAGAGTCGACTTGAGTCTTTGTATAAAGCCATATTATTAAAACTCAAGAAAAGTAATTTCAGCGTTTTTAAAAATTCATCCCTTAAAAGGGTTAAAAAGGGGATGAAATGTTGTATGGGGTTCAAGATTTATTTTAAGCTAGGAATTTGAAACTCTGTAAAAATGTATTATATTAAAAAATAAGAAAACTAATTTCAGCGTTTTCGAAAATTCATCCCCCAAGGTGGTGAAAAAGGGGTTGAAAATTTGTATGGAGATCAAATATTTTTGTGAGTGTGTGACTTTAAACTTTGTATGTGGGTATATTACTATAAGACAGGAAAAGCAATTTCAGCGTTTTTGAAAATTCATCCCCTAACAGGGTTAAAAAGGGGTTGAAAGTTTGAATCCATTACAAATGCTTTGAAACTTCTTAGAAAGGCATAATAGCCGATTACAAAAAAAAAGTAATTGCGACGTTTTAGGAAATTTACCCCCTAAGGGGGTAAAAAAGGGGATAAAACTTTGTCTTGGGGTGCAAATTTTATTTTAAGCTAGGACCTTGAAACTTTGCAAAAAGGTATTGACTTAAAAAAAAAGAAAACTAATTTCAGCGTTTTTAAAAATTCATCCCCCGAGGTGGTGAAAAAGGGGTTGAAAGTTTGTACGGAGATCAAATATTATTGAGAGTGCGGGACTTGAGTCATTGTATAAAGCCATATTATTAAAACTCAAGAAAAGTAATTTCAGCGTTTTTAAAAATTCATCCCTTAAAAGGGTTAAAAAGGGGATGAAAGGTTGTATGGGGTTCAAGATTTATTTTAAGCTAGGAATTTGAAACTCTGTAAAATGTATTATATTAAAAAATAAGAAAACCAATTTCAGCGTTTTCGAAAATTCATCCCCCAAGGTGGTGAAAAAGGGGTTGAACGTTTGTATGGAGATCAAATATTTTTGTGAGTGTGTGACTTTAAACTTTGTATATGGGTATATTATTATAAGACAGGAAAAGTAGATTCAGCGTTTTTGAAAATTCATCCCCTAACAGGGTTAAAAAGGGGTTGAAAGTTTGAATCCATTACAAATGCTTTGAAACTTTTTAGAAAGGCATAATAGCCGATTTCAACAAAAAAGAAATTGCGACGTTTTAGGAAATTCAACCCCTAATGGGGTAAAAAAGGGGATGAAACTTTGTCTTGGGGTGCAAATTTTATTTTAAGCTAAGACCTTGAAACTTCGCAAAAAGGTATTAAATTAAAAAACAACAAAACAAATTTCAGTGTTTTTAAAAATTTATCCCCCGAGTTGGTGAAAAAGGGGTTGAAAGTTTGTACGGAGATCAAATATTTTTTAGATTGCGGGACTTGAATCTTTGTATAAAGCCATATTATTAATTCTCAAGAAAAGTAATTTCAGCGTTTTCAAAAATTCATCCCTTAAAAGGGTTAAAAAGGGGTTGAAAGATTGTATAGGGTTTATATTTTATTTTAACCTACGAATTTGTAACTTCGAAAAAAGTTATTTCATTAAAAGAGAAGAAAACTATTGTTAGCGTTTTTCAAAATTCAGCATTTAAGGTGGTGAAAAGGGGGTTGAAAATTTGTATGGAGGTCAATATTTTTTGTAAGTACGGGACTTGAATCTTTGTATAATGACATATTATTAGAATACGAGAAAAGTAATTTCAGCGTTTTTTAAAATTCATACCCTATAAGGGTCCAAAAGGGGTTGAAAGTTTGTATAGGGTTCAAATTTTATTTAAAGCTAGGAACTTGAAACTTCGTAAAAAGGTATTTTATTAAAAAACAAAAAACCTATTCAGCGTTTTTAAAAATTCATCCCCCGAGGAGGTGAAAAAGGGGTTGAAAGTTTGTATGGAGATCAATATTTTTTGTAAGTACGGGACTTGAATCTTTGTATAATGACATATTATTAGAATACGAGAAAAGTAATTTCAGCGTTTTTAAAAATTCATACCCTATAAGGGTTTTTGAGAGTGAGAGACTTAAATCTTTGTATAAAGCCATAGTATTAGAACACAAGACCACTTATTTCAGCGTTTTTAAAAATTCATCCCATAACAGGGTTAAAAAGGGGTTGAAAGATTGTATAGGTTATAATTTTATTTAAAGCTAGGAACTTGAAGCTTCGTAAAAAGGTATTTTATTAAGAGAAAAGAAAACTAATTTCAGAGTTTTTGATAATTCATCCCCCAAGGTGGTGAAGGGGGTCGAAAATTTGTATGGAACCCAAATATTTATCGGAGTGCGGGACTTGAATCGTTGTATAAAGGCATATTATTACAATACAAGAAAAGTGATTCAAGCGTTTTTAAAAATTCATCGCCTAAAAGTTTAAACAGGGGTTGAGAGTTGGCAGGGGGTTCAAATTTTATTTAAAGCTAGGAACTTCAAACTTCGTAAATAGGTAGTTAGGTAGTAGGTTTTATTAAATAGTGGACTTGAAAATCTTCTGGGGGTTGAGAGAGATTATATCGAGATTATCGAGAACAATTTTATTCAGTTAGGGGCTTGAAACTTCGTAGCCAGGTTGTGAAAGACAAATCTCATGCGTTGTATAATAATTAACAAATGATTAACCGTCCCTACTGCTATCTTTTGCTGCATAATGTTCTAAGCTAATGTAGAATTTATAACCACCAACATAGAGAAAAAAATACATTGAGTGCTCACTCCATACGGATGTATGGACTGATGTATGGATTTTTTAACTGATGTTCAGACTATTAATTTCAGTGTCTATATCTAGCATCGAGTAGCGGAACTATCAGTACTGCTACTTGACAATAGATGTAGCACCGACCGGAAAGTCTTATCTCAATAGCATAAGACTTTCCGGTCGGTGCTACATCTATTGTCAAGTAGCAGTACTGATAGTTCCGCTACTCGATGCTAGATGCTAATAGTCTTTATCGTACTAAAACTGATGTATGGAGTGAGCACTCTATGTATTTTTTCTCTATGCTACCAATATCCACGCGTACGAAGTCGCGGGCAACAGCTAGTATTATTATAATCCTTTGTTAAACATTTTTTAATCGTAACAGTGTAAGAGGTAGGTAGTCATTACAATGTAATAATAATGTTTCAAAATGAACATGGACCAGTTCACTTTAGGGTTCGGAAGTCTACAAACTATATAGACATACTAGTTTTACTAAAAGGTATATATATCAGTTTATCTGACCTTCGATCCACGGCCTAGCTATTAGTAGCCCAGAGCATGATGTAAATTAATTACACCGAATGTACCGGTTTTAAACTAACAAAAATGGTATTCAGAGCTATATTTAAAAATCAGAATGGTTTACCAATTGCAAATAAATACAAATTGATATCATTATAGGAGAAATTAGTTTACTTACAGAAATAAATCCGAGTTTTTCTTAATTGTATGAGTAACGTTGCCCAAGTAAGCAAATAAAAAGTGTTCACATAATAATATGAGTAATATGCATATGATTCTAAATTTTAAGACGAGACCGTCTTATCGTTAGTCATAACTAAAGTAGCAAAATATGGGAGTAAGTATGAAAATATACTGACGCTGCTATAAGTACAACATTTCCCCAAGTAGCTTGTTCAGTAGACTGTTAATAAATCTGCAAAACACAGGCCGACGAATAAAGGATCTTGATAGTTTTAAGGCGCCGTGAGTTCAGCTTCTTTTCTCACTCTCATTGAGCGTCAGCGTGAGCGGGAGGGCTGTGTGAAGCCCGGGATCGCGGATATCATAATTTTTGAATTGTTAATTTAACAATAATGCGTCATATTGACATCAAAATGTAAGTTTGAATTCGGCTTATGGTGCTACGCCGAGTTATCTCTACCTACTTTCCGAGATTATACACTGCTATGTACCTATACTACGCGTAGCATAGGTTCGACTCGTGTTGGTCCTATTATTAATGATAGTCATGAGTACCTATTATCACAAAATTAATCAAAAGCGTAAATTAACTTGAACAATTAAAAACTCATTATCTGAAAGGATCGCTAAGTGTATTTTTTTGGTCGAGTCTTACTTACATAAATAAGATTGACCTACCAATAGAAAGACAACCTTGCAAGGTTACAAATTCGCGTTTTGTTGACGAAACATTTATCCCTTTTACTTTTACGTAATTAAATTTAGTTAGAAAAGAACGCGAATATTACAATCGAAAACATTTTTTTAGAACCACAGAAACCATTAGAGATAGACATCTTGGCAATAAAAGTAATTATTCTTCGAATTCTACAGTCTACGATTCCGCAATTTATCTAAGAAATAACGAGAGTTTTTGTTCACTAATGAACAGCGCAGCTCAAGCATTCTGAGTCGCAGTAAATTACTCCTTTCCTTACCTTAGGTATATACTAAGGCGGGGGGGTGGGGGGTTGTTCGTTTGTTGACCACCGCGATAGCACATTGTGGATACGAATTTAGAATAATACCTATAATACCTATTAGGTATTGGCTATAAGTATTTATCATCCCAAAAATGCTAGCCGTCAAGACTTGAGAATTGTTATTCTGTCTTCTGTCTTTTTGTTACTATAGTACCTACTGTACAGAAATAAACTTGATATTTTACGTATACAGAAAGATTTAAATCTCGTGCTCTATACAAAAGCTACATTATTTTGGGAAATCAATCACATGTGTTAAAATTACACTAAGCCACTTCCAGCCGTAGTTTGGAGGAGATTTTAATTTGGACACTAGACTACATAAATTTAGTATAAAATCGAGACGAAAATTTTACCATGTCAAATAAAATGTTATCAAAGCTTATTTAGCCACGGTAACATGTAATGTAATAAAGATTCTCTCATTTATAATACAAGAAGAAAGGATTTGATAATACGTATTAAATAGCAGTCGTAGCAGCTGAGAGATAATTTATCAGCAAATCCTTAAAGGTTTGTTTTACCGTAAAATTCTAATTTCTTGCGTCGTATCCTCGCTATTCCTTTACAAAGGGGGGTCGCCCGGGACCGAGGGAGGTCGGGGAAGCTGCGGAGGTCGCGTCGAGTGGTGCAAATTAATCTCCATACGTTGTACAACTATAGCTCTCTGGCCTCGCCCGCCTCAAGCAAATACATGTAAAAACTTGTACACCTTATTCCATTGTTATAAGGCGAAAACTGTTTACATATCTTTGACGTTTACTTTACAACTATGGCGCTTTGGCCCCGCTCGCCTCTCGCTTTGTGCAGGACATAATTGGGCTAGAAAATTGAGATTCGGTGTATCATGGCAATGGTAGTTGATTTTGCAATAAGCATTGTAAGTTTTAGTCTCTCACAGGTCACATGAAGCGATGTGTAGCTAAATGCAAACGAAACGTTCCCAACCAGGTGATGTGCTAGTGCATTTGATTCAGGGGATTTTGGGATTCTCGGTCTTAAAGCCCCAATCCCAAAATCCCCTGAATCAAATGCACTAGCACATCACCTGATTGGGAACGTTTTGTCGGATTGCATAATGCCCGATAGTTATGAGGATTCTCTGTTCCCAAGTAATTTGATAGAAGGAGAAAATTCAAAAAATTAGCGACTTCTAAATATTTCCGGGTGCCTACCGCGAAAACCGAAATTCGCACATTGCGGGGACTCCAATGAAGGCGTAATTAGAGAGACAGAGACAGATGCCCGCAATTTGCGAACTTCGATTTTCGCGGTTATAGCCCTGGACCGAGATAATGATAACGAATAGCGGTCACCCATCAGGCCGCTGCTAATTCGCTCGTTAACAGGCGCGCTTATGGCATGCAAAGCTCACGTCCAAACAACTATTAGTCTTGGACACTGGTAGGGTAGTATGGCAGTGGACTTTGAAGAGTTTGTTTTATCTTTAAAAATACATGATTAAGGAATAGAGAGTCATTATATGTAAAAAAAATATTACTAATTTTATCTACTCATACAATCATATACCTACACGTAACATAAAAAGGTGAAACAAACACAGTAAAAGTTACAAATCGTAAATATCTATTATTTATCTTCTTGCCTTAACAAGACAAAGATAAACATTAATGTAATAAGTTTATTTGTATACATGGTCCTTATATGTAACTCTACTTACATTGTTTTATGGTAAAAAACCAAAGACAAGCAAGTATTATCTGACCTCATATTAGTGGGAACACTGGGAACCGTATCACGCTGGGTCAATAATAATTTATTAAACCATAATATGCCGCAGCTACACACCGCAGGCGTATAATGCACGTGATACCTATAGTAACCGTCACATTTTAACACGGTACGATTGAAAGAGACAGAAAGTATCATTACCACGCTGTCATGTAGATAACTTTGTCTATCATAATCGAATTTAAACTGTTGTGAGATATACTAACATTGAATAATTTGTCATTGTGTAATTTGTTTGTTTGTGTTTTTTTGTGTTGTGTGTGTTTGTTTTGTTTTGTTTTTGTCTACCAATGTTCGTACTAGAGTCTGATGTGCGGAAAGAGAAAAGTCGTAGAATGTATTAGACTCCATACATTTCACGACTCTTCTCTTTCCGCACAGACTCTAGTGTACTTTAAATTCATATTTTGTTCGTCATTATCTA
This sequence comes from Cydia amplana, assembly GCF_948474715.1. NCBI lineage: Eukaryota > Metazoa > Arthropoda > Insecta > Lepidoptera > Tortricidae > Cydia > Cydia amplana. The sequence goes on along the minus strand of NC_086079.1, from coordinate 11,043,016 downwards.
CTTTTTATGCTATTAGAGGTAAATACTTAAGTATAAAAATTCGCCTAATAAATATAAAAAGCAACCTAGAGATCGCTAGCTTTTTATAGGATACTTAATCAAACATTAAATTTCATGGTAAATGAAAAGCCGTCTCCACACCGCACACTCCAGTAGCTGTGTGGAGCAAGGGGCGGTGTCCACCACGACCGCGACATTGATGTATCATGTCGGCTCAGCGCGGCCTCGTCTGTCCACTACCTAATCTCCATACATTATTACACTGGCTATTGCTCAAATAAATGGTACACGAGTCTTAAATTTTGACGTTAACATTTAGGGGTTTACAGCTGGGTTTTACGTGTGTTTTATGTTGAGGATTTTATTTTCTTACACTTAATGTTCGAAGAGCGCTCTGGAAAATTTAGATGCTTTGAAACATAATTTAAGTAACAACGAATATTTTGTCTTATACAAAGCTAATAATTGTGATTAACTTGTAGGTTCGTTAAATTGGTGGCAATTTAAATGCTCTACGAAATAGAAGTTACATATCTATTGCTATTGTGAATTTTTAGAGCAAATAGTGAAATAGAAAGATACAAGATAAAGTTTATCTTAAATAGCAATGACATTTAACCAAATGGCATTTAATGCCATTTATAATATAAATATCACTTTTGACAAGACGCCATTAATCGTGTCAGTTAAGGACAATATCGGATCGGTTAGCTTACCTATGAACCGATTGCAGACAAATAAGAGTCAAATTAACAACATAACTAATTTAAGAGTAAAGTTTTTGAGAAAATATAAAGGCAGACAAGTTACATTCACATTTATAATATTAATATTGCATTATTAAATAGGGCATTATGTCTGTATACTTTGAAACTGGAGATATATTATGTACCTACTTGTTAAAAAATAGAAGATACATATCTGACATGACTAATGAACTACTAGAACCTATACATAAAATAGTGAAGTTTAATATAGCATTATTTAATTTATTACCGCCATTTTCTAGTCTCTACTTCCATTACCCCCAGTTTTTTTCTAACACCTGATATGCAGGAAAAAGGCTAAATTTAACACGTTATTTTTTATGAAATCGTCATGACACAGTATAAAGTAAAATGGCATTTGTAATCTATCTCTTTTAAACTTTTGATCGTTTCCGCCAGTCTTCAAATGTAATAAATGTGTTAATGTATTGTTGGATGAAGTCTTGCGAGTCTCAACATTTTCTTGTTTCAAGTAGGTATTCTCAACATCATCTCAACAGGCATCAATGCCTCAATATTCTAACCTCTTAGGAATATAGTTGTATCGATATCCTAAACGCCAAGCTCCAACGACACCAGGGCTCTCTGTAAGCGCTTTATTAATAAAAACACCTCGACAACTCATGCATGTCTGAAAGCTGCGGGGGCGGGCGATGCTTATGAAGCCCTGGAAGAGACAAGCGAAGATAAATAATCTCAAAGAAACCCGTTTTCTACCCTACCTATGTATTATCTACCCCTTTACCTATGTATTAAGATTGTTATAATAAATGCTTGACTATGATCTCAAAGAGGGGTTCTGTAAATACCTAAAGCTGTGAGTTTACGTACTTATGTGTTACGTATTTGTTATTGACATCACAATTCGTGATGTCAGTGCACGTTCGAATTAGCCTGTTACATGAGCATGCCAAATTAAAGGCCAATCAGACATCGAAAACTGGTTGAAATCTTGTCTCAAAATTTGATCCACATATTTATCATAGGTACTGAACTGACTAACACCTGCATACATCTGCTAAGAAATTCAAAGGTGTATGTGAAGTCCCCAGTCCTCATTGGGCTAGCGTGGGGACTATAGCCCAAGCTCTCTCGCGCAAGAGTGGAGGCCTGTGTATATAGGCTGAAATTATTATTATTATTACTAACTAACATGGCAACTTATTTATCAGACGGGCATGAGCAATATGGATTCAAGTTTTACTAAAGCGTTTATTTTCATTATATGTGTGAGTGTGTTCTTTTAAATCATGACGTTACTGTTACTGTTTGACCTCGCCTGGGATTTGTTTCATCTTGAGGTGTCAATGCTGGAGCTGGAAGTGCATTTAAGCTGCACAACATGTATGTGCCAGAAAATTGCGAAACTACGTCCAGTACTCGGATTTATATTTACTCTGATGCTTCTTATAACTTTAGTTCGTCGGCAAAGCGCACACAGCAATGTTTTCATTCGATCAGGGGATCCTGCCTCTGAGATGAAGTTTGGTATTAGAAACGCAGCATCCGAGACTATTTTCAGTTTTGTTTGTTAACTCTTTTTCTTCGATAAGTGTCTCAAGTGGAGAGATAGTTTATTGAATTGAACAATATTTTTGCTGGTGGGAAGAACGTTTAATAAATACATGCTCAATAACATAGGTAAGCACACAAAACTGTTTAAAAATCCTGGAATATGGACAGAAGGATGGACGTACACAGGTTTTGCAAACGAGTCAAAAAACACTTAAAATATTTAGAATAGTAGTTTTTGAAAATATTTTATGTAGATACCACAGGCAGATAAATAGAAACAAAGATGCGGTGCCTAGAGATTGTTAATTAATAGCAACATATCACATTGTCAACCGAGAAATATTTGATTCTGAAAAATGATCGTCACGACTGATATTACAGTTTCTGAATATAAATTTACTCCTACCACAACACACACACACACACACACACACACACACACACACACACACACACACACACAAGCACATATGAATCCATTCCTCATGAGAAGACACGTGAAACCCAAAACCGTTTCTTTGTTCGGAATTTAGATTCCCGCAACTATCCTCACGTACAGAGGTATAAAGCAGTGGTTCCCAAACTCTGCTCTGTGCACAGGTGGTCTATGGAAGTTTTTTGTGGATCGGGGTAAGTATAGAAACACAATTACTTAATTACTTATTTATAGTAACTCGAAAGTCTGAGTTGCCTTGCAAAATATTCATTAATCGTAAGTTTTCGACGATCCAAGTATAACCAGTTTCCATTCTTTCTTTCTACAATAGGTATCAACTATGAAACCACGACAATGGTCCGCTATTAGTTCATTCTATCATTTCTGCCTGACATACTGACCGAGTCCGCGTTACTTAAGGTTCCTATTAAATAAGAATAGGTTTTAAATATTCCTATAAAGACTTAATTTCTTTATGCATCCCTATACCAGATGATAATAACATGGCATTACAACATGTATCACTCACATATACTGCCGTATTCGAACTTCAAGATATTCACAAGAGACGACACGTACTAGATCCATTCTAGATACGTTATAGTTTAGATTTCAACTAGTTCTCTTTTGCTGCGCAATTCGGGCAACCAATGTCACTTTTACGATAGATCGTGTTAGATATCTATTAGATGTGAATTAGATCTCTAAGTAATATCTTGTGGAAATCGTTCAAGAGTATCTCCAGAATCGCGGAAATGTCAAATTTGACAGGTTAGATCTTAAACATATCGTTATCTTATCTTGGCAATGTCTAAAAGATATCTAATAGATGTCTATTACAAAATCCGAATCGGGCCCATAGTCTGTGCGGAAAGAGAAGAGTCATAGAATGTATTGGATCCCATCAATTTACGACTCTTCTCTTTCCGCATAGACTCTAACACTTCTAATCTTATACAAAAATCATGTACATGTATGTGTTTTGAAGAAACCATAAAAATATTTTGAAGAGGTACTTAACCCAAGAAATAAATCTCAAGTGGTCCTTGGCAAAAATAGTTGGCAATCGCTAGCACAACGTAACCCCGCGACGAATTTTCTAATCGCGTCCGCAGGGTGGGAAACATCATATTTCACACCAAGGGGTGGAGATGAGTTTTTTACGCATTACTGCTACACACGGAACCAAATTGAACGAATACGTCGCACTAATAAATTCTAATTCCGATTATTTGTCAGGGGTTTTTGTTAGAGTTAGCAGGGTTATGAGATTTCGGAATGAAATTTCCCGGAAAATTATGGCGATTGTAATAAAATTTTATACCTATAAGTCGCATTTTCTTACTATTTTAAAGTTCGTAAGTAGAGTTTGCACGACGGATCCGAAATGTTTGGGAATATCCGCGGATCCGGATCCAGATCCGGATAATTTCATACATTTCGGATCCGGATTGCAAACCCTATTCATAGGGAATTGTTTAGTCGTACATGTGGTAATTTCGGTTAAGTAAACTTAATACATCATAAAACAAATTTATTTTTATATTAAAAATAATCTAGCTAAAAAGACACAAAATAAATAAGCTGTTAGCTGCAAAACAACAAGTTACAAGTTTTGATAATTTGTAAATCTATCACATAAAATAAAAAATATAAACGACATTTTCTTTCACAATTTCCAAGCAACATTGCCCCTCATTTCTTTGCATTGCGATAATGTAGGCATAAATCAGAGCCAGTCCGGCGAAGGATCAAAGCCTCTATATATCAGGCTAATGCTGATATGATATGTTAAATAAATAGCGCCGCCCACAGGATATTGGGTCTGCCCGGGAATCGAAAATGAATGTGACGCGTAAACAAAGTGGGTATCGGAAAAATGGGAGTTTTTCGTTGTGTTAAATATGCGTCGTGACTGTCGTGAGCGTGTGGTGTACCTACTTTCTTTGTTACTTTAATCATTTCTCTGGCCAGCAGATTAATGAAATTATTACTTTGACACGTAGGTTATTACCTCCAAAGTCATAAAATAATTTTTGCACTTTTTAATTTGAAACCTTTTATTCCATTATAATAAAATAAAAAATTCAGGATAGTTTTAATTTAAACACAAGCCTATAAAGATTTCGCAGAGGCCGTCGTATTGCTGAGTAGAAACGTCGTAGAAAAAAAAAACAATAATTTTGGTAGGTATATGTGCTAAATTTACTTGTGCTCTAAGTCGAAGCCAGGACATAGACAGGTTTCTTACTAATATTACAGAATTTAACCAAATGTAGTGTAACCTAATTAAAAATGTATGAATGGTATAACTTCCTTAACAGTAGCAATATAATTACCTACCATATTGCTCAAGAATGTTATAACTATTTAAAAAATTATATCAAAATCATTAACTACCTAAAACTTATTCACGACCCGATGGGAAAACGGCGAATATACGACATCAGAATATATTCCTTACCCAGGTACCTAATCTAGTTTGTATGTGAGGTGTGCCTCAGGATGGATGTGTTGGTTTTGCGCCCCTGATAAGTAGGCCTCCCTAATATTTCGTTCTGAAATGCTAAATAAATTGAATTTTCTGTGGCGGGGTTAAGTTTCAATGGGACGTATGTCACATATCGTTTTCATTATGATGAAGTTGATTTGCTAATAAGTTAATTTGCTGTAGCTCATAAAAAATATTACATGCACAATTACTGTTCCACGCGTGCCATTGTAGTAGAAGTTACTATTACTTAATAATATTATTCTAATACTAATTATAAAATTCTAAATGTTGCACTGTTACCTTCATCTACACTTTTATGACTTATAATAACACACCAAATTATTTCTTGTTATGCCTTATTATCACTATATAATTTTACATGTTAAATTATAGTTTACAAGTCTTTCTTATGTTTTCCACAATGTACATTTATACATATTATTTTACATACTAAATTTCCCCTTTAAAATGCAAAACCATTACAAAAATATTACACGTCAACAACGCCTTACCCACTGAAATAAAACAATAGTTACCCAGCCAGGGCGCTCCACCTTTTAGTGTCAAAAGTGTGAGAAGAATATGGGTAAACAAATCCTCCAATTTCCATCACATTTATTCGAGGCTGACGTCACCCTCCCTCCCCCCTCCCCCTGATAGAGAGGAACGTGTAATTTCTTTGTAGATAGTGTGAACCGGCACACCCCATTGGCCCCGGTGTACATACTTATAAAGATAGCAAATATGTTGTCAACGGTAGATGGATCTGTGAGCCAAATTGTTGTTGCAAGTATAAAAGTGTAAATTAATCGATTTTAAGTGGGTAAAAAGCATATTAAACTGCCGTGATTATAAAGAAAACATCGTGATAAAGTCATTAGACCAGTATTTTTGTAGTTGTTATTAAAATTACTAGTAAAGATTAGTGTAGATTGTAGCCAATCTTACATGAGCTATTCGCTAGGTGAACGACTGGTGCTGCCCTCATTTTGTCGGTCTTTCTATGTTAAATCTTATGGAATAAAATTAGTTCAAGCGGCTGCCGCTAGTACTAATGTCGGACATTCCATAAGATTACCTGTGTTTGTGACGATCAGCGCCACTTCCCCCTCCACAGACTTCGCACCTTGCCAATTATATTAGGTATATATTTTATCATCGTTAGGAAATCCGATTACCAATTATAATCAATAAGCAGCTAATAATTACAAGGATTTCTTAAATGTATACCTAACGCTTTTGAGGGACAAAGTCCAATTCATTAATGATGATAAAGAAATGAGTGATAATAATGACGATACTAAAAATAAATAAAAAATAGAAAAAAGTCCCTGAACAATCACTGATAAGCTTTTTCTCAGTTATTTTCGGAAAAGCGATCTACGAGTAACCTAACTAATAATGTTTTTGCTTGATCATAATCATAATACTAAGCACCAATTCACTAAAAGCTTATACATATTAAGATTCCATAATCACAACTCAAGCAAGGCATATTTCACAGCAAGCAAGAATTGCGAAACTACAAAAAAACAGCAGATAAAACGTTATATTTACTATATAATAATACGTAATATTATCCAGTAAATTTAGGAAAGGGAAAGGACTTAATAGAAAGGCCGGTCCAAGCTTATCTAAGAAAGCGTAAAATTTATGTTAATGACACCCCACGAAGGAAATAACGTAACGTTAAACCAAAGGAGAAGAAAGCATATTCCCTCGATAACGTGTCCCCGTTAAATGAGCATGAAAGTTATTCTCAAGGATAGGTGACATTTGGGATAGTTATCAAGTGCATTAGTTAAAATCTACAGCTTAAGAGGCAAATTCGAACTTCCATTTCGATATAAAAATGATGTCATTTTGCTATCATTCGCGCGAGTATTTCGAACTTGTTCATGTCTAGTGTGTAGATAGTAGTGTCTAGATACATGTATTGGGGCAAGCGAGACGCACGGAGGAGTTTTTGGAGCGTAAATGTTTCTACTAGAATTATTTTAAACTCTCATAATAAGCTGCTAATTTTCTTGATTTATGTAAATTGGTTTTGTACTAGTCACTATGTAACTACATTGCATGAGAATAGTTAGGTAAGTACCAATGAAAAAGAAAAACTAATTTTCTTGCAACTTAAAATTTACCCAGGTGGCGATATCATGTGGACGACAATGTTCGGCCACGAAAGCCATACAGCAAAGTTAACTAAATGTGTCAATTTTCTAATCGAATGTAGATTTTTTATACTGTTTTGTCTCAGTAAATTTATTGTCTCCATATCGATCGTTATGAAGATAACCCCCAAAAACTAGAAGAGCACGCAAAAAACGTAGCTCGAAGCGACCAATTCATTCGTTCCCATATCCGGTTATCGCCGGTTTATCATACGCCTGGGGGCCCACTCTAACTCCTCGCGTGTTTATTTTAAGCTTCAACCCTTAACGTTTTGATTAAACTGCCATTTCGGGGAATCCTTTTACAGTGGCCGTTGCTGGGAATTAGGTATAAAAGAGAACGAGGTAGCTAAGTGGCAGGTTTTCCGGAGTGTCATTGGATGAGACAAGGAAGATTATTACAGTATGGAAGACGAGACCGGATGAATTTATAGTTTTCAATTGTTTTTTCTTTATTTTTTATAAAGAGAAGAGTCGTGGAATGTATCCACGGCTCTTCTCTTTCCGTACAAACTCTAACACAGTGCTCAATTTCAAGCATGTTTTTGATGTATTACTCTTAAAATGTTATTTTAGTTTAAAGTACCTATCTACCTATTTTAAATTTTACCATATGCTTTGATGTTTTACACCCCTACTAAATTGTTTTTAAATTTCGAATCATTTTTTGATAATAATTATTTCTCAAGATATTCATAAAATTCTCTGAACTAAGCACAATAAGCAGTGGACATTATGTAGAACATATTTCACATAATAACACCAACATTAGACTAAGTTAAATATTTTAATGTATGATTACATAAGGCATACCTATTACCAGAATTGTTATTGTTTTCATAACCGTATTTTAAAAATATCTTCACTTTATCTCCATATATGCGAGCAAGCCATGGCAGTTACCTGAATTTAAAATTAATAGCTTCCCTTGTTTCACAACGAGAGCAATCATGCGAGGAGTCTTATTTCGAAACATGTTTGGATTTACGTAAAGGTATTGAAAACGAATTGTTTGCATTATATCACTCGCTCTAATGCTCAGCATACATGTGTGCGAATGTAATGCACTGATACATCTTGAATTGGTATTGTGTCTGGGATGAACTTTTATTTCTGAATACGACTCGGGTTGCAAGAAGAGAAGGTCTTTTCTCTCTTTCCTTTATAATTTTCTCGCCCCACGGCGGGTCGCGGAAAAATGCAGAGCGCGTTAAGGCGCGTTGCAATTTTTACATGTTAGACGTATGCGATGAGCCTAGTCGTTTTGTATTAGGTTTCGTGTTTAGAATTAAGTTGAATATTTGACAGGGACAACCGGTAAAGAGGTGAAGGGAGTTAGCGTTTTGTCTTTAAAAAAAACGTTGGCTCTTGACAGTTTTCTGTGTTTCATGTTTTATGTCACCTACTGTCGATCAAAGGGTGAGGCAGAAACGTAGCACATAAGGTGCTACTTATAGGGTAGGGTGGTTTTTAGGTTGCCAATATAATGGAGCGTCTGACTGACAGCTGATTCTAATCTAGTTTTTTCAAAATGTTACTGCACTTTATATTTAGTTATAATATTTTACAATAAACAAACAATATCATCTAATAGGCCTCCTCTATAGAATTCTAAAAGCAATCCGAAATCCACAATTCCGTAAAAGCAACCTCACACTTAATGATCCCAAACGGGCTATAGGAGAATACTTCCATTGATTTATACCACTAACATCCAGTCTCAAGCCATTTGCAATCCGAACTATTCCAAATAAAAAGGAATTCCACGTACAAAAACCTGGGGGAAAGAAATAAAAAATACAATAATTCATAATGGTGCCTGGCACTTAATAACTGCCTGACACCATTGGGAAATATAATTTAATTTTTCTTTCACTCCATCTTATTTTTTCTCATTGGAAAACGTTGCGCGATCTCTTTCGTGCATTTTAGCCCCCCTCTTCCCTGGAAAGTTCGGTCCTTGGGTTCTGGACAAGAGATTGTGATTGTGCATTGTATGATTTATATATACGGTACTAAGGTTCATTTTGTTGCTACACGACGATTGGAAAATATTTTGAGTATTAGTTATATAAAGATTAATTTCAGTTTTATATCAATTTTGGGTGAAAATCGTGTCCGGTTAAGTCAGTATTGAAACATCAATAAGTTCACAAACGAATACAAATGCAAAACGATGTTATATAATAGAAAATGGTGTGGCATCACATTGATTATCTCTCATAAATGTTGTTTTACATTTTTACACACATCCAAAATTAATATTTTCTGGATACTGCTAATGGACGCACGCGATAGAAGACAATATCTAGTTAGCCCCAAGCAAGCAAGTATAATCGAATTTAAACTGTTGTTAGACATACTAACATTGAATAATTTTACGGTTTAAGGTGACAGTCCATTTCCAACCGCAGCTGCACTACTGTCAATTTTACTATGGAAATTGACAGTAACAGCGACGCGTTCACGGCGTTCAGTACCAGTAGTGCAGCTGCGGTCAGAAATGGAATGTTACCCTTAGACTCACTTGTTTTAAGTTACTCGCGCGACATGTTTCGGAGAGCCTAAAGTCTATTTTTAGGGTTCCGTACCCAAAAGGTAAAAACGGGACCCTATTAGGGTTCCGTACCCAAAGGGTAAAAACGGGACCCTATTACTAAGACTCCGCTGTCCGTCCGTCCGTCTGACACCAGGCTGTATCTCACGAACCGTGATAGCTAGACAGTTGAAATTTTCACAGATGATGTATTTCTGTTGCCGCTATAATAACAAATACTAATAAAACCACTATTATCACATAATATTAAGATTATTTATATTAAGATTTACTGCATGAGATAACCCTGTTTTGACTATTATTGTTTATCTGTGATATTATTAGTGTGTATTTTTATTGAATTTGTATGCCAATAGGCACGACATAGTGATACTGAAACATTTATTTAACATCTTGTAACTTACCTATGTTGAACAAATAAAATCTCTGAATCTTTAAAATAAAAAATAAAATAAAATAAAAACAGAATAAAATAAAGATTTAAGTGGGGCTCCCATACAACAAACGTGATTTTGACCGAAGTTAAGCAACGTCGGGCGGGGTCAGTACTTGGATGGGTGACCGTTTTTTTGCTTGTTTTTTTTTTTGCTTGGTTTGCTCTATTTTTTGTTGATGGTGCGGAACCCTCCGTGCGCGAGTCCGACTCGCACTTGGCCGGTTTTTTTATTCGGTAGACTAAAATGACATTTCATAGTATGAACATCATGTGTCATTTCATACTAGAGTCTGTGCGGAAAGAGAAGAGTCGTGGAATGTATGGGGCCCAATACATTCCACGACTCTTCTCTTTCCGAACAGACTCTATGAAATGTCATTTTAATCTACCGAATAAAAAAATAGACCTTAGGCCTCCTTTCTCAAGCACTAACAGTGCGAGCAGCTAGTGCTGCTAGTGTGTAGTGACTTAAAACAAGTGAGTCTAAACCGTAAAATTATTCAAGCATACTTGCTACATGTAGTTATAACTACATATATCCAAGCTATCTCCAAATATCCCCATCCTAAACATATTCAGATATATACCAACAATTTCCGCCAGCAATCATTCAACATACCTTAACGAAGATATACATTTCCACCGATATGTAGTTTTATGCAAAGGGGGAAGGTGGGGTTATATTATTATGGATGGCGGGTCGCTCTTACCGACATTAGAATATTACGCTCGCACCTGGTCCCTGGCGACCCCGTAAATATATGTAGTTTTTGTCTATTTTATGGATATCTATATATATATATATACTTAGGTAACAGCAAAGTGTGGATTTTTGCTTACAGATTCCGCGATTCTAGGCGATATTGTTGGGAATAGGTAATTTTGTGTTGGATGCACCAACGGGTCAATAGTTTGAATTACAAGTAGGTATCTATTATTAATAATTCTAAGACACCTTAGATCAGACATCAGCCGCATAAAAATAAATACTTCCTGGCCAAGGCAAGACGTAGGTACAACTATAGACAAACCACGGGCGGTAATTCGTAAAGCCCCAGATCGCATATTTATGGCCCTCACCTTCGGTTCGGGCCACAAACACCTGCGATCTGGAGCATTCACGAATTCACCTCCCTAGGTATGTAATGTAGGTAAGTTTGTACCTACTATTTAATGTTTGAATACTTTTCATGGCAAATTGTTTTGTTCATGATTTACTTAGATATTTTACGATACATAACAACACGGTAATTTTAATGGATCGCTCACCAATATATCTACGTAAGGATTGTATTCCACCTTTCCAATTTCTTTGTCCAATGTGCATTGCGTTTCACCACAGACTAAATAATAGTACTAACTAAGTACAGAAGACTCACTCTCTAACAAAACGCATCTGTTACGATCAGCACAGATATGGCCGCTAGGTGGCGACAGCGCCACGCGCGGCTTATGGCTTTCCCCAAAATTGGGGCCGAACGGATGTACTTTTAGCTACCTGTAGCAAAGCGACGAAATCGCGGAGTGAAACACGTCTGGTTTCACTCTCTCATTAAGTAAAATGTGATATGCAAATACACATTGGACGAAGATATTGGACAGATGGAACACCACCCTAACTTAGGTACTTACAAGAGAAGCGCTAGAAATCTCAGACCTGCTGCTGCTGCTAGCATGAGTTGCGTTCTCGCGCGCGACTCCCATACAATCAAATCTTACGACTACAACGATGGACTCTCGCGCGAGAACGCAACTCATGCTAGCCGGTCTATAGAACTCTAGCCCTTTATCTACGGGTGTCAACCAGAGTTGCCAGTAAGGCAACACCGCTGCAGTACGGGTGTCAACTATAGTTGATCGGAGTAATGGTCGTGTTAAACATTTTTTTAAATCAAAACGAGACCTTGTGGCTTGGTAATAGCGGTCACATTATGCACTGAGATTAGTATAGATACAAAGAAAAAAATATCATAATATTTCGGTAGATGGCTCTGACATAAACATAATTTGAAAATTACCGCTTTTTTGCTGGCAACTGGGGTTGACACCCGTACTGCAGAGGTGCTAAAAATTGAACTCAATATGGCGGACAATAGTGTTGTTTTAAATTTCATCGACTTGTTGTCGATATGAGAGTACGGCGTGGCAGTGTTTGGAGTGTTATTTTTAGTGCTTTTTTACCGTTTTTGGTTCAAATATTGGAATTTAACATGTTATGATATCATTATTAGGTAATCATAAGTTTTACATTTACTAGGTTATCGATATATCGACAAATGTGTCGATAGACGTACATCACTTTTTTCCATAAGTGGCAAACTGTTTTTATGCAATGGTTTAAGTGATTGATATTTATGCATTATTTTCATAATTATCGTTATTTAAGTGTTTATTTGTGTTAAGTATACTATAAACTAATGTTCTTAAACTTAAACTTGTGAAATCCGCGAGTAGTAACTTAAAAATCTTCAATTTCTTAGTGACTGATATATTTCTTGATAGCAGAAAAAATTGTGAATATTATTACTCCAAGTGATTATTTATTGATTAAACACATTATACTTATTGTGTGTGTGAAGTTTCAAGTGTGTAGCTGTAATACTTCAAAAGTTACAAGTAAGTGAAATTATGCCTAACCGCTGACTCTCGCCAAAACATGCCCGTATTGGGCGGTTACGGAGTGATTCAAGGGCCCGTAGGTAAAGGGCTAGGGTAAACTATATAATAATATACTTAAAAATAAACTCTAATAAATAAATGAGTTTCTACTAGTCCTAATAGCACTGAATGTGTTTAGGTATCGAATTTGAATACTAGTTTAGTTTTAAAAACAACGCCACCTAGCGGACATTTGATGAACTTATAGAACGCGCTATGTTACAGGTGTTAGTGACGGACTAGTCGAGTTATCTAGGTGAGCTGCGTTATTGCAGGTCTTTCTTCTAGATGGCGCTAACATGAAAAATATATTTTACATACCTACTTATCATGAATCATAATGGAACTCTATAACAAAGAGAATAGAGTGTATAGAGAGTTACTATCATGGTAAATTATGTAGCCACAGTACATTTACTGCCATCTTTCGACAGAAGATTAAAACTGTTAGAACGCCATTTGACTTTGAACCTTATTCTTTCACTGATATGTAGTTATAATGTTAAATATTGAAATTAACGCCATCTACTCGACAGTAGGCCAAAGGTTATGGCGCCATCGCTCGAAAAGATTGCACCATACCTTTGGTATATATAGAAAGATGTGTATTACGTTATTATGTAATTTAGATATATTATATTATAAATAAGTTGTAAATATGAAATACCGTAATTGACATGTAAAACTATGTTTTATAAAAGAATAAATGATTGAGTGAATGAATTTATTACACTATTACCACACTCAAAATACTGAAATGACTAAGACATAAATTGGTAAAAATGTTTGAAATGTAAGTATTTCAAGAAAAAATAAACGATTCTTTCTAAATTATTTAATTTCTTTTTTTCTGTCTTTTTACCCGGCACCAAATATGTACAAAGTACCTACCTAAGTACATATATACTTGTGTTAGCTAGCGACCGCCCGTTGATCTACATGGAATCCATTTTTCTTTCGTCCCCACAGATCAGTTCCATCCCCTGTCCTTTTCGCTCTCTTCATAACCAGATCAGCAGATGCGTATTTAAGATCATACGCCCATCCGATCCACGCCATGAAGTCTATGAGTTTCGTCGTGAGATTGATATAATTATTGCCGAATTCGGAAGTACGGTAATCGAAAGGAAATACGTGATGGTAGTTGTGGTAACCTTCTCCGAGTGTGGCCAGTGATAGCGTCACGCTTTGTGTAGGCGTCATGTATTTGTCATAAGGCTTGTTACCGTACTTGTGTGCTGCGCTATTTACTAGAAAAGCGAAATTGAAGCCAATCATAAGACGGAGAATAGAAGTATGATGCGCATTGTTTAAGGTTTCTCCCCAATAGTATACTGGAATGAGGGCCGGCAGTATAAACGTTAGTAAAGTGGTTAGGTACAGGTAATATCTGAAAAAAATAAACATGTCACTCGATTTATGTACATCTGTCACATTTCAAGAAACATATATTATGAATATGGTGTGGGGTGACGTTAATTAAGTCTTTTAAAATGAATAGGGTTCTTGACTACACTGAGCATAGTCCGACATGCTCTTGGCTGGTTTTTATTCTAAGAAGGAATGATTTTTGGCGAAAGCCGCAAAACGGTTAAACCAATGATGTTTTTAGGGTTCCGTAGCCTAATGGCAAAAAACGGAACCCGCCCGCGCCCGCCGCGCCTTATAGATTCGTCATGTCTGTCTGTCTGTCCGTCTGTCCGTCTGTCTGTCCGTCCGTATGTCACAGCCACTTTTCTCCGAAACTATAAGAACTATACTGTTGAAACTTGGTAAGTAGATGTATTCTGTGAACCGCATTAAGATTTTCACACAAAAATAGAAAAAAAAAACAATAAATTTTTGGGGTTCCCCATACTTCAAACTGAAACTCAAAAATTTTTTTTTTCATCAAACCCATACGTGTCGTGTGGGGTATCTATGGATAGGTCTTCAAAAATGATATTGAGGTTTCTAATATCATTTTTTTCTAAACTGAATAGTTTGCGCGAGAGACACTTCCAAAGTGGTAAAATGTGTCCCCCCCCTGTAACTTCGAAAATAAGAGAATGATAAAACTAAAAAAAAATATATGATGTACATTACCATGTAAACTTCCACCGCAAATTGGTTTGAACGAGATCTAGTAAGTAGTTTTTTTTTATACGTCATAAATCGCCTAAATACGGAACCCTTCATGGGAGAGTCCAACTCGCACTTGGCCGCTTTTTTATTTTCCTATGCAGTTGTGTCACTGTTAGGCTACTTATTCGGGCGCATGAATTTCTATACGTTTTTGTTGCTACGCTTATTTTATTCCATGCATTTTGTCTCCTAATAGTCCGTATTATGTCCATACCATACCTATCATGTACCTGTAGAATTTATTACCATTATTTTATCATATTCTGTCACACAAATTGACTGAAAGTGAAATGGCGTATGAACCAAAAACTTCAAGTAAATAAATCGTTTTATATGAAAAACCGGTTCAGGACAAAGCCAGTTCTAGCAATGTTGCTGTAGTAAAATATTTTTATGGTACCTAATTACTGGCAATCATGTTCTACGAACGGCGCACACATGTACAATTATGAAGGGTCACGTGATTCCAAGGAAGTCAATAGGCCTTGGTAGGTATATATAGTACTGTATTACTGAACCGCAATTAAAAAGGGATTGAGATAGCTGTCAATCCATATTGATTTAGACGTAAGTGTATGGAAATCTGTTATTTCTATTCCCTTTCTGATCGCGGCATGATAATACATATTACGGTTCGGTAGGTAAGATTGGACAAAATATTAACCATCTAAAATACTAGTGTTTGATAAAATAACGGTAATAAATTCTACAGGTACATGATAGGTATGGAGATAATACGGACACGGAGACAAAATGCATGGAATAAAATAAGCGTAGCAACAAAAACGTATAGAAATTCATGCGTCAGAAAAAGTAGCCTAATAGTGACACAAGTGCATAGGAAAATAAAAAAGTGGGGAAAAACGCGAATGGAACAAAAATTATTGGGGAACAAAAATTTTGGGTAGGTAGCTATACTATATACTCCCAATTTTACATGATTGTTTTTAAACAATCAGCTTTAGCTGGGTTAATCATTCTAGGTAGGGCGTGATTCTTACTTCTCCTGAAACTGCAAAATTGGATTGTCATAAAGATCCGAAACATCTAACGTCTTTCCCTTCTTAATCGCCTCCGGATGTTTTTTCACTAATAACCAGCCGATATGTGAGTAGAAGAATCCTCTAGTAGCGTTATGTGGGTCGGCATCTGTGTCACTGTACTTGTGGTGTAACCTGTGAAAATATGAACAATACAAATACTCTTGGTAAGAGAGTCTAACTGCCGGTTTAGACTCGCGGCTCGCGACTCGGCTCGCGGCGCGTCTCGTGGCTCGCCTCGACACACTCGCGTTCGGCTTGTCATTCGGTTATAAACCTTATGCTGTGCCGTTAGTGTTTAAATTATATTAGTTCGACGAGCTTGCGAGCCACGAGACGAGCCGCGAGCCCACCGCTTATACTCGCGTCTCGTGGCGCGGCTCGCGGCTCGTCTCGTGGCTCGTGCGAGAGACTAACCCGGCTATATAAGAGGGGATTTAAGGAGCTACTCAAGCGCATCAGTCAGATTAAGATAAAGGGGGATACCTAACCCGACTGTTTGTTTACATACCTATATTTTTAAATGGTCTTATCACTACTAGCCACAGACAAGACATCCTCCAGGCTGAGCATAGTAGCGCTACCCCCTCTGCCACAAATATACGGTAGTTTTACTCCATTTTCGAGTCAAAGTGTCTTTGTGTGACGTCCGTGTCTTTAAACGGACCAATCACGGCACGGGACTCGCTCACCTCGTCCCCCGCACTCCAGTATTTTTGGAAGCATCGGTTTCATGAAATAAGTAATTGCTCTAAACTCCGTCTAGAGGATTCCTAGTCTATGCTACTAGCTTTCATTTGGTACCCGTATTGCTATTATAAGAAAAAAAAACATACTATTTTATACTATTTTGTTACTGGAAACGTAGTTTTACCCGACTGCATCAGAAGGAGGGTAATGTTTTTTGAGCGTGGTGGAATGTATATATTATGTCCATCTATTTGCCACGCCATACAGCCCAAACGGTTGGACGGTTTTTGACATATGAGGTGTGGTTGAATTTGCCAGAAATGTTGTAGTGACATAGGCTCTGTAAATTTTGAAAATGGCGCCCGCAGATGGAAAAAAAGGTAAGGGGGGATTGGGTGCCAAATGAAAGCTAGTGAAAAATCCGTTCAAAAATATATGTCAACAGTCGGGTTTTTTGTTTGTTTTAATAATAGAAAATTATACCTGTTGATGTACCTACTTTTCTTATCATTGACGTATAATATCTAAGGACGGGCTAATGGGGCACTAAAAATGGTACTAGTTCAGCGGTGTTACTCACGAATTCCAGCCAATCGTGCAGTCTAACGCAAGTAGTTGCGACCAATATGCAATAGCGCGCGTAATGCGAACTCGTCAACCAATCGCGCGCGTGATGCGAACTCATCAACCAATCGCGTTGTAGCGATTTCACACCGCTGTACTGGCCCCTGTCATGCCTCATTATTATTGCCCGTAAAGCCAGTCCCTAGATATCTATGTCAATGTTTCTTATTCTTTGATATATCTGGTTAATTATTTTTAGATTTTATTTAGAGGATATTCACAGTCATTTGGTATACAATTTTGAATAATCCATTCAGTAATTTTCAATTTACAGCCGTTCAAAGTCAACTCTGGGTTATGAAAATTTTGAACGTATTTTAATAATTTGCAAGTAGTAAAAATGTTAGGTAGATACGGTATGGTATATATTTGTAATCTACTCACACAAGCCCTTTCATTTGATACCCCACATATCTTTAAAAAAAAGGTAAAAAAAATTGTACGTACTGCCGAATTTATGACGCCACAGCAGCTTCCCCCACCACTTCTGTGCTTGTCATCTCATATATGTATTTGTGTTCAGGACATTATACTGAATGCTGAATACCTACCACATTCATATAATATACTGAATACCTACCACATTCGGGTAAGTAATAGAAGGTAAGGTACAAACCTATAATATATTGCTCAGAATATATAAATTCAATTAGTATAATTTTGAATGGCATAACGTGCAATAAGTATAACGTGCAATACGTATAACAATGAATTCTATACTTTTATAATGTATAATGAACTTTACATATAATATCGTTTATGATAAGTATAAAAAGGTATAACGTTGAAATAATATAATATACAAAACAAATACCACGCAATAAACCTAACCTTTTTTTTTATGGTAGCAGTTTCTTTCTCTGAGGGATCACAGTTCTAACCTAACCTAACCTACTTTTCTGATAGCAGTTTTTTCTGTGGGGGGGTCACAGTTCTAACCTAACCTAAACTACTTTTCTGGTAGCAGTTTCATTCTCAGAGGGGTCACAGTTCTAACTTAACCTAACCTAACCTAACCTACTTTTCTGGTAGCAGTTTCTTTCTCTGAGGGGTCACAGTTCTAACCTAACCTACTTTTCTGGTGGTAGTTTATTTTTCTGGGGAGTCACAGTTCTAACCTAACCTAACCTACTTTTCTGATAGCAGTTTTTTTTCTGGGGAGTCTCATTTCTAACCTAACCTACTTTTCTGACAGTAATTAGTTTCGATGACCTATAAAATACTGAGCTATCCAAATAATTTAACTGATGTTTTGTTCAGATATTTATATGAGATGTTATTCATTATTTTAATTTATATGCATAATGAATGTTATATTGAATGTAATTAGTTTATTTGTATGTTATACCAAACAGCGGTATGTATATTGTATGTTATATTATTTCTATGTTATAGTTATTGAAAATATAGATTTAGTGCATTATACATAAGATTAGTATACGTTTTGAACGTTTGTAAACTGAAATTATACCAAAAGTATTCATTATGATACGCACCCCGCGCAACGGTAGTAAAAACTTGTGTGCGTGGTGAATGGATACGCCTCCTTTAGACAGATTTGATGTCTGGCTTCTTAATCTGAAGGTTATTGTGGCGCAAAAGGCATGTTTACTTCGTTTTTCGGTCAGCGCGGGCGAGTAGCATGCGAGCGTTTGCTCAAAACCGGCGACGACAAGTACCCTGCTCGCATCGCCATTCTAACTTGTTCTGTGGTTTAACGCCCTGTGTCGCCAGGGGAAATAAAAAAGCTAGCATTGTAGTATAACCATATATGTATAAATTTAATGATTCTCTTACCTATGGTCTCGAGCCCAATGAATAATCGTATTCTGAGAGGCTAAGCTGTGTGACAGCATGAGTATAATCTGTAGCGGCCGCTTTGCCTTGTATGAGCCATGTGACCAGAGCCGATGCGCGCCCGCCGTTACTCCCCACACAGCTGCCACGTGGAGAATAGCATCTGAAAGTTCGTCCATTCCATCTTAATAATCACATATTTGTTTATACTAAAGTTGCCAAGAATACCTATTGTATTTGGTCGAATATCGAATATATATTATTCGGCCACGCTCTTGGTCAGAGGAGAAGGAGGCAACGACGGCGACGCGTACGCTTGAAGATAATAAAATTAAAGTATGTATGCAAAAGGGAAAAATACGAAAAGATGTACCCGTATTCTAGAGATACGGCGGGTTATTATATCTTTTTAGGAAATCACATTAATATTCGGTTGTGATAAACACACAAATATTTATTTTATAAGGGTATTTGCCCTTACTCGACCCCGGGGTATATAGCTTTAATAATAGGCCTTTTCATCTGTGTCAGTAGTGTAAATTTCATTCGATAGCGTGACGTGACGTACGTCGTACGTTTTGTATTGAATTTTCAGTTTCCAAACCGTCCCACTTGGCGCGCTGTTTAAAATCCTTAGACCTTAACACAAACACGTACGTCACGTCACGCTCTAGAATGAAATTTACGCTAGGGGATCTGATGTTTTAAGCAGTATCCCAGTAACTCTAGTTTGCGTTCGTGGCTATACCTATACTTACAAATTACTCCTATGCGAGAGAGGATCCCTCGTCCACACACGTGACAGGGTATGCTCCCCCATGTAGGTAGCTTAGGTAAAAAAGTTTATAAGTAATTTAACTATCCATACTGAATAAAATTGTTGCCCATTTGACAGTCGTGAAGCACAGGTAGAGTCCGTAAAGTCCGCCAAGGTGCCAGTAACCAAATATGAGGATGTTGGAGTACACCACGCGATACACTCGCGGGCCAGCCTGCGGGAGTAGCTTGTCTTCGAAGCTGACCTCATGATCTGCTCTGGTATTCGGCTCCATTTCTATACGAATATATAGAAAAATATCAATGAATTAATATCCGCTTGCATGAATAATTATATATCCTTAACGTTTTAACATAGAGAACACCCAATTAAACTCAGATCAAACGTGACATCGCATTTTTTTCATTAACCCTTACCATATTATACCTATTCTAAAGATATATGGCATAAGGTGAGTTCGGCAAATTTCGGGCGTTTTAGGTGAGTGGAGATATTAAGATGATGTTGTATTTTTTTTACTCAGCTTGTGGATAAGGTACTAACTTGATTCAAATACAGAATTGATAATAATGAAATTCACTAAATAACTAATTTTTATTATCTTTTTAAACGTCATAGTGAGCGTGTAATGACTGTTCAAATATAGGAAACCAAATTAATTGACAGCATTTTTTTTGTTCTGACGGTATAAGAAAGGACGAGCTTACAAGTTCGGCTCTATTGCCGGTACCATAGAGATTACTATTGCAAAACACCCGATTTTATGCCCTGATTAATCTAGAGGGTGCTTCCTGTAACAGGAGCAATAAATTAAACTAAAGGCTGTAGGTACTCCTCAAACTGACCAACATTTGTTCAGCAACTTTTAAAAATTATGAATCCTTTCGACTTCCTCTTTTTCATAAAAAATAAATATTGCCTTCAATGTACGCTGACATCTGTGTGTTTGACTTTGCTTAGTTTAAACATAACAAAATTTGCAATACATTGCGTCTTAGAATAAACTTTAAAGTGTAATAAAAATCAAAACATGAGTTATTTTCAAATGTTGCTGAACAAATGTTGGTCAGTTTGAGGAGTACAACCTACAGTTTAATTTATTGCTCCTGTTACAGGAAACACCCTGTATAGTAGAATTGGCCTAGTATACGTTTTATCTGTAAGTCTGTAACAATGATTTTTCATCCCAGGAAAATACTTGTACGGCTACCACCAGTTTGACACTGACATATTCGCTAGCGTGTACGTAACTTACTTTCTATGCATCTCGCTCGTACTCGCATATTGGTGCGAGCGAGATGTGCCTACCTATAGAAAAATAGGTTACGCAGGTGTTACCGAATGTTACTAGTTTGACACTGATAAAGCACTCGTGGTAAGGCTACTGAGATTTTCTCATGTTCAAAATTATCTTTGTATTCACGAATAAATTATTATTATGATTGTAAGTAAAAATTATTATGTCAAAATGTACATATTTTCAATAGAGTCTGTGCGGAAAGAGAACAGTCGTGGAATGTATGGGGCCCAATACAGTCCACGACTCTTCTCTTTCCGAACACACTCTATTTTATAATGACTTGTAATTCTCACTACAAATTTAAGGAGTATAAATTCAATTGCCTGGCTGTACCAGGAAACGTCAGAATTCCACGGAATTAAAAACCAGAGCCCGTACCATGAGTCACTGACAGTGTCAAAACTGACATTTACGCTATCGAGAACGTAATTTACTTTCTATACATCTCGTTTGCACTATATGCGAGTACAAGCTGATGTATAGAAAGTAAATTACGTTCTCGACGGCGTTTAATGTCAGTGCCAAACTGGTGGTAGTGGTACAGGCTGCACCTTGCACTCAAGGGTTGAGTAAGTACATAATTACATAATATTATTATATATTAACGCTAGACAAAAGAAAACTACCAATAAGTAGGTACTTACTCTATACTCGTAGAAATAACTTTTCCAAAGTCAATATTCTCCAAGAGGCCACCGTAAGAATCGCAAGACATCAGAACCTTACGTAAGTTTACAATGGCTTCAAATTATTACGCGAAGCATTTATATGCACACTGAGTTTAACCTAAAGCTAAATTCACCAGGCACAACCATACACCGCGGGATTTAATAACCCGAAAGATTTAAACCACTTATTTTTGACGACAGTACGAGTAAATAATGTTATATCAACATGGGTCCAATTATGTGTTTTAATTAAACTACTATTTCAGTACAAATTAAATCATATTAATTTACCGCTTCTTTGTGAACAAACCTTTACTTCAGAGAGCGAACGAGTTTAATTAATCTCAAGTAGAGAAACAGAGAGCGAGCATATCATTTCACGAATCACTCCGATATCATACGATGCGCGGCGAATGCAGTGACTTGTGTTCCATGACAAGAAGTGTTAAGTTATGTCTAGGATGATGTTTACGTTGTGATTATTTCAATTTATTGGCACCTCAAAATACCACAAATTGTATCAAAACTTTATTAATTAGTTACTACAGCAGTACAGTGCAGTTATTATTGTTGAAATTTTGCGATAAAATCTTTTCCTTTGACTGAGGTAACCAAAGTCAAATACCATGATTTTGATTATATCCGAAAGAAATCATGCCTCTTATTGTTTTAACTCATACAACTGGAAAGGGATAATTACTTTGTTAAAATCAATGACCTTTTGTTAAAATATCGATCATGCTTATGAGTACGTATTTTAAATTCTCGATGTGTTGATTTATACTGAGTAAAGTAAAATAAACAACTATGTTAAACAATTACGCTTTTTTATTAATTTAATGAATTAGGTTTTCGAAGTGTGTACCACCGTTTTCAGCACAAAGATTTAATAATAAACAAATAAATAAATAATGATAATTTTAAACGGATTCCATTATTTAGGTTAACAAAAGTGTTCTTTATTTCTTCGGAAGCCGTTCGAATTCTTATTAATAATTCTTCTCCAGAGTTCACTGGTGTTGAGTATTCCTTATCTTTCAGAGTTCCCCATAGAAAAAAAACCAATGGCGTTAAGTCGGGTGACCGGGCGGGCCAGGTTAGGACGTTGCTTCCACGGCCAATCCACCTGTCAGGGTATTGTTCGTCTAGCCAATTTACGAACTTAGGCTGCGAGCTTAGGAACGAAACTAGGCTGAAGTGGGTCCGTCGTGCCGGAACCACATAGTTCTTCAGGTTTCCAAATCCGTACACAATGTACGGATTTATCCGCTAAATGAGCTGGAGGATAATGCGGCATGGCGAATTTTATTTATTACAGTCAATCAAATTTTTAAGATTTTATCTTGCGTGACAATCAATAATAATATGAAATCATTATGTCATTTTATTGACATCAATTTCAAACTATCAGCCAGTTATCGTGAAGGTAAATAGTTTGCACTCTCGCGATTGAGAACAGAACAAAATTTCGGTAGTGAAACCTTTTTGTAGGATAGATACCAAACTTAATTAAGTGAAACTGGTTAATAACCATGCAGTTAGTGCGTCTGCATGTAAAATTAGTTGGTGGCTACGTCACGCATAAGGGTGTGTTAGAATTGAGATTTTTTAACTTGTGATTTGTTTTACATAATTAATATCTCTTAATTTATGTGTTTTTGGACTATATGTTATATAACTTTATATACTCTGATTAGGCTCTAAAATCGTTGGTTTAAATCTTTCTGATTATTAAATCCCGCGGTGTATAATACCTTGGTAAATTTTGGAAGGGGGTGTTTTTTCGACATTGGGTACTGGGTCTAAAATTTGAAAAAAAATACACAAAATAGTTCTTTACCTATAGATGACAGGAAAACCTATTAGAAATGTGCAGTTAAGCGTGAGTCGGACTTAATTACTTAGATTTTGATCCGACCCCTACGGGTTTTTGAAGTGAAAACTTCTTTACAGCGTAAGGCGATCACGTGACCGTAAGAGGCGTAAGGCGATCACGTGACCGTAGTGATGGGCAGTTCTCGAGAAATTTCGGAAACAGGAGAATATCGCGAGAAGCTTCTCGAGAAATTTCTCTTGAAAGGGAATTTCCGAGAAAGTACTTTAAATATACAAAATTTTAGATTAATTGTTGTTTGTATGTGTTGATATTAGTAATTTATATGTATTCGCAACACATTTTAATTCTTCCAAAACCTTTAAAGGCAAAATTCTCTTTGTTCTCGAAAAATTTCCGAGAAATTTCTTGAAAATGTTCTCCGGAGAACTTTCTCGGATTCATACAGTACCATTTAAATGGTAAATAATTCATAAATAAAACAGTTTTTTTTAACAGGTAATTCGCAACACGTGTTGATTTATCACCACTCGTTGCGAATTTTCTACTTTTGCACTTGTATCGTAATATAGGTTCTTTCTTTCCTAATTCGCGTTTTACTTCAAACGGATTTTTTTCACAATGTATAATACCTATGCCGTACAAATCTTGTAATATTTTTGCATCTATACACTGCATCACAAAAACACGTATTTGGTACGTCCATCGTCCGGCAAAGTTCTAAAGTACTAAAACACTTTACCTTTTTTAATTTTAACTTATTAACACGGATAATATGTCACAACCGTCCACTTTCTTAGCATTGATGACACTAAGAGGAAAAAACCATTTTTACAAGGGTACAAATGCTTTTTTCCCTACACACAATTCAATAAATTACAAAAAAATACATGCAAATAAAACAATGGAGTATTATTGGCGTTAAGCGTTATCTACAGGGTACCGGAAAGTTTGTCGGCTTTCCTTTGTTTTATAAACTAGGTACCATCGCCCACACTGTAAACTGTACATTGGTGGACCTTATGCCTTTTGTAATAATGTCCACAGATATACAATTAGGAGTGTTGCTGTTTGTACCTGAGATAGTTCATGACATGATCATGATTCTCTGCCAAACATTTGAAATGTATTTTATTTAATATTTATTTACCGATCATTTAAATAGTGAATTTATAGAAATTAGTCATTTTTGATTAACTCCATAATATGTTATTAGAATTGGTTAAAATAGTTTTTAATTTCTTAAATGAAACCTTTTTTGTCGTTAATGCACTATTGGCTGTTCTACATGAACGCCAAATGTAGTCGAGAACTATTTCAAGAAATTTCTCGGGAACAAAAATAAATTATCAATTAGAACGTTCATTTCATTTGGCAGATACCAACTTATCAAGCCAACAGCTGTATATAACATAAGCCCAGACTATTTAAGCTTCTTAATAATAATATTTGAAATCACGAGTATTTTTTCTTAAATATCCAATCCGGGAATTTTCTCCTGGAAGGTTTCTATATAGAACGTTCCCGAGAAATTTCTCGGAAATTTACGCATAGTTATTAATCACTTACAACAATACATTTAAAAAATATGAAATTTGTTATTGTTTTGATTATATGTACTTTCTCATAAATTTCCGTCCAAGAGAAATTTCTCGAGAATCGTTGAGAATTTCTAGGAGAAGGAATTCTCGAGAACAAGAAATTTCTCACCGGCACATCACTACGTGACCGTAAGCCCCGTAAGGTGGCCACTCATAATTTAGATGGCATTTAAATCAATAAAGAAAAACTCAATGTTATTTGACATTTATGTTGCGGACTCCTTTTCAAGACTCTTTACCTATGTTCAAATAATTTGACGTTGTCATGGCAGTATGTAAATAAACATGTCAATGAAAAAGTGTGATCTTATTTGAGAATGATAATAATATGTAATAAATAAATAGAATACCTCCGCTAAACGTATGTATCGTGTTACCGGCCGTCGGTAACATAGTGAGGTGAGTTTTCACTTCTATCGGCACTCCCGGAGTGCAACCGTTGTTGCTTGTTTTAAAGACAATATCTGGGTGACAGAGCTTCGCTCGGAAAACATATAAAAACTCGAAAATGCGCGTTTTCCCAGAGATAAGACCTAGCTAGATCTATTTTTCGCCCCCGAAAACCCCCGTATAGCAAATTTCATCGAAATCGTTAGAACCGTTTCCGAGATCCCCGAAATATATATATAAATAAATAAATAAATATATAAATAAACAAGAATTGCTCGTTTAATTTTAAAGACATTTCATTTACGTTCTACATAAAAATACATTGTTAAAAATTTTGAAATGTACGGAAACCTTGGAACTATTGAAACTTTGAACCTTAGAACCTTGGAGGTATTTTGTTGACTAGGGAAACAAACAGCATCCCTTATCATAAATACATATACATACATATTATAAAACAAAGTCCCCTGCCGCGTCTGTCTGTCTGTATGTTCGCGATATACTCAAAAAATACTGAACGGATTTTCGTGCGGTTCACACCTATTAATAGAGTGATTCTTGAGGAAGGTTTAGTGTAGGTATAATTTGTAAAGGTTTTGTGTAAATTCGTTGAACTACCCGTGCGAAGCCGAGGCGGGTCGCTAGTAGCCTAATATAGTATTTTATGCAACCGTTGTTTAAGAGAGGTCAAAAAAGGCGAGTGGCGTGAGTAACAATTTGAGGCGAAGCCGAAAATTGTTACTTAATAAAGACGCCACGAGTATTTTTTGACTGAGTTAAACAATGTTGCATACAATACTTTTTCTACGAGCAAGCACTTACTTCTGCTTACGTCTGTACACTACTCACGCCACTCACCTTTTTTGACCTCTCGTAAAAAACGGTTGTATAGTAGTTATTTGTTTTACAAGGGGGCAAAGTTGTTGTTTATCCGCTCGTGCTAATATTGATACCAGAGCAAGCGAAAGATTCCAAAATTGATTCCAATGTTCGAAAAATGGAATCTAAAGCGTTGCGAGGGTTTCAAAGCACGAGGGTTAAACAAAATTTTCCCCCGAGTGAAACACAAAATTTATCACCACACAACCCGAAGCAAATATTAAATGTAAAATGTCAAACAAAACCAAACCAAATCAAATTCAAATGAATGTTATTTGTAGCGGCGATATATATTGAGAGAGATCAAACGTACATAAATCCAGAAGCGCCTTGGCGGGCCGCGTGTGGTCTATGTATGGTGATTTGGAAATCCTCTGCTTTTATGGACAGCTGCATATATCCATAAGGGGCACTGGGTCACGGGGTACTTTCTGGTTGATTTTCACTTAAATTGCAGCGACAGAACGCGAGATATGAATTATTTATTATAATTGAATTACGGAGCGCGGAGCGATCGCAACCATTTCGATTCAACGGCAGGCGAAGTTTTTTTTTATCTTCGCTAGGTGGCGCGGTCATAGGTCGAGCCGGAAGGGCTTTGAGATAAATGTAGTTGCCAGCTCAAAAATATCTCGCTAACATACATGAAAAATATATTCTTTCCTAATTGTGTTGCTTTGTATGTAAGAAAAAATACCTATCTAAATATGCATAGAAATTAATTAATACTAATCTGTTCATTACGTACGTACGGAACATTATTAAATATTTATCATCCAAAATTATCATTTAAAAGTCAATTCTACCAGCAAACATAAGAAAACCACTCAAAATTTGCATTTGATTACTTTGCCTCACATGTGAATTAAACCTACTGATAGCAAAGTGCAACTTTGCTATCCATTTTTGAAGTGCAAAGTAAGCCTTTCCGAGCTGGTGTGGTGAAAAATACTATTACATATTCATTCATTTTAAATACCTACGCTTCCATTTTTTTTACAATTACGACACAATAATTATTATTTAAGTTAGGAAAACAGTATGCACGTAATCGATTATAAAGAAATTGTTATATCGGTTATGTGCATACCTACTAATATAATTTTTCATATGTAGTGTTAATATTTTATACCGGCAATAAAATGTCCTTGAACAGAAAAGTGACACTTTGATCCCTCCTAGCACGGAAGAAAAGTCCCATTTCCGAAAAGGTGCAGTGAAAAGTTTTTTTTATTCGTTTATTGCCATTTTTTTATGGTCTCGGCGAAAAAACTTATTTGAAATGACGTCTATGACCCGCATAGGTGGTTAGTTAAAGGTCAAACTTATTTTATACTATGCTACTAGCTGACCCGGTGAATCCGTTCGTATCACCTTTGTTATTTGTATGTTGGTGGTTATATGTTCTACATGAGCATAGAACATTATGCAGCAAAAGATAGCAGTAAGGACGGTTAATCATTTTTTCATTATTATACAACTCATGAGATTTGACTGTCACGACCTACGAAGTTTCAAGTGTCCTATATATTATACTACTCTTTGGTTTCAAGCCCCTAACTTTAAAAAAAGATCTCGATATAATCCCTTTCTACCTCTTTCGAAGATTTTCAAGTACACTATTTAAAAAAATCGTTCCCGATGCAAACTTTCAACCGAATTCTGCACTCCCAGAAACCTATAAAACGACATCCATGACGACTTTTTCGACAAAGTTCACGGCCGCCATGTTCGATTCCAAAACAGTTACCATTTTCGAATTCTACACTCCCAGAAACCTATAAAATGACATCCATGACGACTTTTTCGACAAAGTGCGCTGCCGCCATGTTGGATTCCAAAACAGTCATCATTTTCGAATTCTGCACTCCCAGAAACTTATAAAACGACATCCATGACGACTTTTATGACAAAGTGCACGGCCGCCATGTTGGATTCCAAAACAGTTACCACTTTCGAATTCTACACTCCCAGAAACCTGTAAAACGACATCCATGACGACTTTTACGACAAAGTGCACGGCCGTCATGTTGGATTCCAAAACAGTTACCATTTTCGAATTCTACACTCCCAGAAACCTATAAAACGACATCCATGACGACTTTTACGACAAAGTGCACGGCCGCGATGTTGGATTCCAAAACAGTCATCATTTTCGAATTCTGCACTCCCAGAAACTTATAAAACGACATCCATGACGACTTTTATGACAAAGTGCACGGCCGCCATGTTGGATTCCAAAACAGTCACCATTTTCGGATTCCGCACTCCCAGAAACCTATAAAACGACATCGCAAATTGCGGATATCTTTCTCTTTTACTCAAAACAATACGACCTAATAAGAGTGACAGAGAAAAATGCCCGCAATTGACGAACTTTGATTTTGCGGTAGCCCCTCAGCGTTGTGGTCAAGTCTGTCATTTCGATTCATATATATGACATTTCCGTAAGTTGATGAAAATCGATTAAAAATAATAACCGATACAATTAAAACAAAAACCAAATGACAATAAAATTAAATTCGATGTGAAAAAAAGGTTAATTAATAATACAAACAAATAATACAAAGTTGCAAAAATCGGCAGTAAAATCGATTCGACTAATTCGTTTATAATCGCTACATTTGACAAACGATAAGGTTAGCCTCATCACTACAATGCATGCGTAAATCGTGTCAGGAAATTGATTTATACCTTTAAAAATCTTCGAAATGTAATGGATAAGGCACTGCTCAAATCGACCTACATTGCTCTAGCTCAATCCGTCATCTCGTATTGCATCTCAGTATGGGGTAGTGCAGAAAGTACTTATCTAATACTTCTAAAGAGAGCCCAACGATCGCTACTAAAGGTTATTTTTTTCAAAACCGAGAAGATTCACAACTCAATGCTTGTATACAGAAAGTGAGGTCCTCACTGTGCGCCAACTGTTCATTTTGCGTAGTTCTATGTTCTATCATAGCACACAAACATAATATACATATTTTTAGTACTAGGTACTTGCGAGTTAGCGACACCTACCATATTTTGATATAATATTCGCAATTTTATATTCTGTTAGACATATTTTTTTCAATAATATTCACTTCGTATCAACAATTTGAAAATAAGTTATTTGTTTAAGTATAATATAATCAAATCGGTTAAATACTTCGTTAATACGTTGTACGGTCAGCCAAGAAAGTGGAATCAATCAGATGATAAGAGTCGAAAAGTGGTAGACCACTTTCTTGGCTGACTGTACGTAGCTGAACACAAAAGATATACAAGGCCTGATGATGATGTACTTACGTTCCGCTATTTATATTATAAATTTCCCTTTCCATATGTACCTACTTTGCACTGCATATCGCCTTTTTAGTATAACTGCATCGATTATTATGAGAAAAACTAAGAATTACTAGATAAAACTTAAATTATTAACAATTTGCGAGTGACAGTTGGTGATTTTTTTCGTTTATCTAATGGTGGCTTTAAATTATGGCTTTATTTCCTTTTGTATTATTTTTGGAATGAAAAAAAAATACCTTCATAATGGAAGAATGGGTAGAAGATTTTTAATTCGGAGTGCAAATAATTATAGTAACTCAGTTTTTATCACATTTCTACATAAAATCTAGCAACTATCTTCACAATCACAATGATATTAATTAGCATTACGCTTTTATTTGTTTGTATATTATTTGACGTAATGTTACTCTACCGTGAATTAAATAAGAACGACTAATAAGCCTCTAAGATAAGATTTATTTGCTTCCATTTAGTCTAAAAAACAAATGTTGTGTCTCGATTTCTTTCCTCCAAAAGATTTATCCTTAAAAACATGCATTTTCGGTTTATATATAGATGAATTACAATATTTTATAGGACCTTTATATGACGACTTTAGGTAACTCACGCTAAATAGCGTGGTTTTCGATTTAACTATAGCATGTTTTGGCACACAGTATAAACAGAAAACTGTAGTGTATTTGCCATAAGATTGACGAGAAATCCAGCTTTATCTTATATCTGCTTTATTATGTATTGTTAGACGCACTGATAATAACTATTTGAACCGGGACGCTTTACAAGAAACACGTTTGTCAGTGTAAGCAAAAATGAAGAACAGCACCTTGGTGTACCCTATTTATTTCAACGTGGCAGAGTACGGCCTGTTTGGTATAATTTTGGGTGGAATAGTGGCGATTATTATATATTATAATGTTGTTAATAGAAAAAATAAGACTGTGGCCGGGTTTCTGTTTGGCGGGAAAAATATGTCGATTTTCTCCGGTTCGTTGGGTCTTATTGCCAGGTAAGTTTTTAAAATAACACGTTATTTAATTTATTTGAACTTTACTGCTCAATTACTTGTCTTAACTTTCTGAGACCCAGAAGTAGAGAGGTATTATTTTTGGAGTTAGTTAGATAGGTAATTAATTAGATTTTGGAATAATAACAAAAAAATTTAGGTACGCGATTAAATGTATAAACAAATAAATGACAAACTCAAAGCCTGCCAGTCAACTATTGGCGCTAATTGGACTAAACAAGAAATTTATTTTTTGCATTTAGATACTTACATACTTACACTTCATATTAGTCATAATTTTGTTTCAATTCTAATTTTGAAAAAGACACAAATTTCGGCTTTTTTCCAAAAAACACCGCACAAAAAATTTCGGAACTTTTACTAAGGTTTATTCACCGTAAATCCATTCCAATAAAGTCTTAGATAACTATCCCTTTATTTATCTCGTTAGTATTTTTTAATGAACTATTTCTTCTTCATTCCACACAATATTTGGTTTTCCATTGACTTGCCATAAAATGCTACCCCTCTGTTATTATTCGCACACTGATTCGCACCATCAAGCTACATATTAGGTATTTCTTTACATGTCACTGTATTATTACATATTATTTCCAGCCATCTGACAAGTATCACATTGCTCGGCGTGCCTGTAGAGATATACTTGAGGGGTACACAATACTGGGCATCGGCGCTGTCCCTTATCTTAGTGACTATTCTAACAGCTGTGATATATTTACCAGGTAAATAATGAATGTTTGATTCATGTCTGCATCGTGTAGTGTTTTGTTTTTGAAAAATGTTTAAGTTGTTGCAACGCAACTGCAGCATGTGTGATGCGATTACCAAAGCCATTACTTGGATATAGGACAGTCCATTGTTACCCGGAGGTTAAGTTGTCCGGCCATTTTAATCGAGATATTTTACGCTCAAAAGCAGTTAGCGAGCTTAGCAGATTGGGATTAAAGGCACTGCCATTATACTTACTTTTTATTTAGTTTTATAGTTAGTTTGTGCATGCATAGATTGCATTGCATGCATTATTTCTACTGTGAAAAGTTTCTTTACCACTATGATCCGATTTGTACCTGTATGGGCGTGCTGGGCCCATAACCTGTTAGATCTCGGGCGTAAAGGAAACTATGAGCGATCCATACGAAGATATATTTTGTCGAAAGAAATAAGCACTGATTACAAATTTAGTCTGTTTAGTAAGTAGTAAGGCCGAAAGAATGTGACGGCATCACACACGCGAGCAAAAGCTGTTATATTATTCAAACATTTAAACTTGTTCCACGTGCGTTTATGCAGTTACCTATAAACAAGATTCTTTTAGTTTACGAAGACACTTTCCAACACTCAGCTTATTTTGTTCTCAGTTTTCCACCGTCTGCAACTGTCATCAAGCTTCGAATACTTGGAAATAAGGTTCTCCACACACACGCGCACCATCGCTGCAGTGTTGTTCGTTGTCAGCAAGCTAATGCTTCTGCCAATAGTGCCTTACGTTCCAATGTTGGCGTTTAGATTAGGTAAGTTATTTTTGAGATAAGATACTGGACTCAGTCAAGCCGGTTAGTTGTGACAACAAGGAATCTACCTTAATGAGCTCATTAAAAGTACACACTCGGTAACATTACATTTCTGAATATAGGTTTTATGTGAAAAGGTTCATGATGGGAGAACTATATAATATGAGCATGGATATGTACCTAAGATGTAGGTAATACCTAATTATTTTAAAACTTCTTCGTAATAAGTACTTGTACAAAGGAAGAATTGAAAGTAGAGTTATTAACGAACGCGAGAGGACCATTTAGTAATTATGTAATCGTTTTCAGTTACAGACCCTCTAGCAGGCCGCGCAACCGCAGTAATTTGCGTCCTCTGCGCGACGTTCACAGCGGTAGGCGGCCTTCAAGCTATAGTCAGCATTGGAATACTGACGTTCTTCCTATCATTCGCTGGTACGGCGCTGCCAACTGGCTTAGCACTGCTGCCAATGGGGATAAAGAGGATGTGGGAGATTGCTAGTCATGGTGACCGGTTGGTGCTATATGAGTAAGTGATATAGATGAACTTACTTGCGTTCTTTTCACGCTATTGAAGACAAGTGGAGGTCTAGGAGGTTCTTCGTATCATTGGACAAGTATGACGCATTCTAGATTTTAAACTTATTACTTATTAGCCACACCCTATACTGTTACCCGTACCTTTCTAAGTAGGTATTATATACGTTTGTTTCAGCCCCGACCCCGAACTGGCGCACCACACGTCTTTCCTAACCGTGACTTTAGCTCTAAGCACAAATTGGCTCTGGAAGGTAGCCCTCAGCCAGTCATCTCTGCAGAAACTCCAGGCGGTACCGACAATAGCTAAAGCCAGGATTTGTCTGGCGATCTCCTGCTTGGGAGTTATTTTGATGAAACTACTGTCATGTCTTCTTGGGCTGGCCCTTTATGCCTGGTTTGCAGGCTGTGACCCATTATTGTCCGGGCAGATTAAGAAACATGAGCAGGTAATTTCTGCATAACTCGTTGAAAATTGCTTTGAATGCATAAAATCATTATCTAAAATCATAAGTATATTTACCTACGACAGCTTTGGTCTTCGATACAAGACTACATTGCATTAACTTTTACATTTCAGCTGGTTCCACAGTTTTTACACAGCTTGTCAAGCATGTTTCCTGGAGTATGTGGTATTTTTATCATCGCCATTTTCAGCGCCACTACGGGGTAAGAATGTCCGACAAGTAATCGTAGAAAATTATTGAGGGCGCCACTTCCTACATACATGACTAATTTTTTTTTATGGTGTCAATCGATCGGGTTTGTTTTTAGGATCAAATGTCTATATGGGACCCATTGCATTAAAGTAACACAAAAGTCAGAAATTGTAGTCAAAGTCCGACAGTCGCACCTCACTCACGAAACGCCCTATACAAAACGGCCAGAGGCCGTGACGTCATCGCCCATCTTGTAGTATGGACAAAACAACAAAATTGCGTTTTTGTCAGTGAAATATTGCGTTTATGTATATAGTTGCTATATAATATTTTTTTGGATGAAATGTAAGGAATCGAATGGTACCCTTACTTTTATCGTTTTTGGAAGATAAAAAAAACTTAAATTTTGAAACTTTCAGGTCCTGTAATTTTTCAATATTTTATTTTGATATCCACATTATTGTGATAAATTGCTCGTTTGCTATCTATTTTACTAGATTTTGTTATAAAATTCAACATGTGTCATCATCCCTATTGTCACATTTTGACGTAAAATGCTTAAACATGGCAACAATTTAGGATGGATTTTTTTTAGTTCCATTTTATTTATATATGGTCAAGCAAATCTTGTCAGTAGAAAAAGGCGCGAAATTCAAATTTTCTATGGGACGATATCCCTTCATACCCACAGTTTTGAAATTTGCCGCCTTTTTCTTCAGAAAAGCTTTGCTTGACCATCTTTAGTTTCTACTATTTTATGTCGCACTATACATGTTACGCCTATCTATGGCAATAGGATTAGGGCAAAAGCGGGTATAAACAATGCGAACTTTATGAACTACCCGCAATTGGATTCTTTTCTACTTGTGCACACCCACACACATACGATACGATACACCGAAGATATAGAGAATGGTTTTAAATGACAATCATTTATTTTTTCAGGTGTATTGCCACTACAATAAATTCAGTATCGGGGGTTCTTTTTGAAGAGTTCATTAGACCTTGGATGCCACAGAGCACGAGTGAACTTGCCTGCTGTAAAATTATGAAGGTAACTATTAGCAAGTTCAACTTTAGCTGATATTGACATGTTGACCATACCATCTTTAGCCATGTCTTTGACCAGTATTTTACAAGCTTTTATTGTACCTATGCAAGTATGTATTGTAACTATGTTTGTACGGGCCAAATCTTGTAAGTTAAATTTGACCCATTTCCCGACTTCAAATGAAGCTGAAAATTTGCATACTTACATATGTAAGTCGGGTAACAATGCAATATTATGGTACCATCGAGCTGATCTGATAATGGAGACAGGATTGTGGCCATGATAAAATAACCAAATCTAATTGTGTTTGGGGTTTTTAGAATTGTCTCGATGAGTATTAGTTGCCTGTGGAAAGAAAAGTACAGTCAGCGATAAAAGCTTGTAAGTACCAATAATGAAATTTTTGCCAAAAACTTATTATTAACCGTGTTTTCAGCTCCTCTGCGTTTTAGTAGGGGCATACTGCGCAGGAGTGGTGTGGTGCGCGCGAGAGCTTGATCGGCTGCAACACGTAGCGTTCGGGGTGACAGGTGTCACTGCCGGCACTCTGTTGGGACTGTTCACTCTGGGAATTGTTTTCTCTAGGGCTAATTGTTCTGTGAGTATGCTTTGTAGATCTATACCGTGAAACTATAAAACTACACATAGGTAC
Organism: Cydia amplana; assembly: GCF_948474715.1. NCBI lineage: Eukaryota > Metazoa > Arthropoda > Insecta > Lepidoptera > Tortricidae > Cydia > Cydia amplana. The sequence goes on along the minus strand of NC_086079.1, from coordinate 11,007,532 downwards.
ACTTTCTTCACTTTGTCAGAAAGTGTATCTATTTGTAACTACTTTTAAGTTATTTCGCTTTTACTGAACTGTGACGCGGTGGGCAAAGTTATGTTAAAGAGCAAAGTTTTATACTTGTTCGGTACTAAATGTTACTTATACTTGTCAACTATATGACAATTATGAAAGGTGTGTAATTTGATAAAATTAGGAAGATACCAAACGTCCGTTTGATAATTAATTACTTTGCCACTTTTCTTTCAGTACTATTAAGAACCACACCCTCCGTATATCAAACTAAAACATTATGCGGGTTTGATATCAGCGCCATCTTCTCGTAACAAACAGTTTTAATTAAGGAAACAGGCATGGCGCTCGCCTTGCGCGTTGTACTTCGAGTTCTCTTTGTTGTGAGTACTCAACACTGCCTCATAGATGGCAGCTCTAGTAACAAAACTAACTTTGGAAAATGTATTATTTGGTATTCTTTTTTTGTGAATTTTCCATCTCGAAAAGATGAATAATATGGAAATAAGGACAATAACACTGATTACCTACAATAGTAGAAATTAGCTATCATACTAATACAATACTCCAATTACGTAAAGTGTCAAGTGGAGCGATTAATACCTAGGTAATATTCTGTCAGGTCAATAATCGGCCAAGTGCGTTAGGACCACGCATAATTAAAGGTCCTGTAGCTGTATATCGCCTAGATCGGTATGTTAGCTTAGCAATAACTAGTACGCTGGTGGTGCTTGGTGCGAATTCTGGTATTTTAAGACTATTTCCTACAAGGTCTGTAATCTGTATACCTATGTATAATTGGTTCTGACATTTGATGTGGATGTACACCACAGCGCTGTTTGATCACACACCAGAGCGGCAGCGTGTAGTCAATAAATTACAATGATCCATTTTATTAATGCTATTGATGATCATATAACATTAGTTTATCTGCATTGGGCTTTTGTTTGGTTTCTATTTGGTTTGGTTTAAAAGCTGGTGACAATACAATAATTATGATCACATCGACCTGATCCGATGATAGAGACCGAAGGTGACATTCGTTTTCGGTTTGAGCAATCATCACGATGAATAAGTAGGTATATGCTCCTGAAAGGAAAGTACAGTCATCAATAAAATGACAGGGACAAAACATATAATAACTTTTAATCTTACATCGATTCCAGGGCGCGCTAAGCGGCTGCCTGCTGAGCCTGCTGTTGTGCGGTTGGCTCCTCATTGGGGCAGAGAATGCTCTCGCCTCGGGGGCGTTGACCTTTCAGGGGAAGCACTTAGCTACCACGGGGTGCGGCAAAGTCAACTTTACGCACGTCTTGGTTAATCTTACCAGTAGCTTGCCTAGTGCCGCGTAAGTACCTGATTTGTTGGTTTTGTATTTTGTTATGGAGCGATAAAAAAAACTTAATGTGATCAAAATTACTTGTCGTTGTATGGTGGTGGGTTGTAATAAAAAAAAAAACAAACCGAACTACATGCCGAGGTTTCCTCGAGGAACTAAAGTATGAGATTCTACAAAAAAGGAATGTGAAGGATTCTAAATAGTCTGCAGCGCGCATGTTCAAAACTTATAAATCCTTTAAAACGACTAAATAACTTTTTACCGTATCCCAAAAGCAATTCGATAATAAGATAACAAATGCAAACAGGTTATATTTTTATATTCATGAATATTATCATTTCAGAAACCAAATCCCTACAAAACCGCTTCAGTCACTCTTCAAAATATCGTTCACCTACTGTCCATTTGCTGGGGTGATGTCGGTACTCCTCATCGGAGTTCCAATGAGCTACCTCACAGGAAAATCAAGAACCGAGTCCATAAACCCTGACGTCTTCTGCCCACTTACACAGAGTTTCCTACACAAATCTCAAATGAGGAGTCCGACGGAATCTTTAGAAGTCAGACCGCCAGACACACAAGAAGTATATGAAGCACTAGACGAAGCGTTAAAACAATTGAAAGACGTTATGGACCGATAAAAAATTGGACCCGTCAAAAGTTGGAGAAGGTAGAACATTTGCTATGGATGGGTGATCTGTAACTTTGACAACATATTTATTAATTTAGAGAATAATAAATTACAAGACAACATTATTTGAAACCATCATTTATTAAACTAGTTCCAAATACGAAATCCAACCATGAACTAAAACTATATTACCATAACGTAACACTTTCGGCGGAAGTGTTACATGGTATTTTTTATAACTACTGTAAGAAAATAAATTAAAGTGTTAATTTTTTTATTTGCTGTCCTTTTGCTTACCTTAACCTCTATAGTAACCTATATCTTGAAGACGGTTAAAAAACTATGTTGACGCATTGCACAATGCGGTATCCAATAGCTGATAAGATGTATAATATGTTAATCCGAATTGAACGACATCTGCAAAAAAAACATGATTCTTTTTACTACCGCCCACCTTATTAATATTTTAAATGAAATGTCTGTTTATGATAACTTGGATAATGTGACAATTATGACAATTGATCTATGTAGGCCATTGTAGGCATCTATTAGATTTAAACATGGAGTGCTTGCTGTGTAGACATTAAGCCAGGAATTAATTTCGTTAGTCATAGCTTCCCGATTTTCCCGAACTATAACTCGTAGTGGTTAAGAAGAAACATTAGTTGTCTTTTGACCATACAAACGATCTCGACCAAACAAGGCCAATAGGAAAGGCTATTAGATTGAACAGGAGCGAATGTTTTTGACCGTTTAAAATTAACGTTAAGAACGTGAAATATATTGGTATTTATTTTCACTAACACCTGGTTCCTGAACATTTCATAAATTAATATCGTACAACTCGGCAAATGTTAACCACGTATGCCTCATACATTTTAATTTTGTTTCCCAAGTTTCTATGTGAAAATGTACTCTAACCGTCTTTGATAAAGTCGAGATTTAAAGAAATCATGATCTAAACACATCGGTTATACCGTCATAAAAATTTACGTAAATAACGTTGCAAATTTATACGCTTGATATGCTCAATTACTCTCTTAGGCCGTTTTAATGTGGAATACTGAAAGCCGTTACGCTTTTAACGCTACGCTGGTGTGACGCCGGCATTACTTATTTTTCTTTTATTTTCAAACAGATTTTTAACCTCAGCGCGGAAAATTATCATTTTTTATAACACGTTTTCAGGTTTTAAAAGGTTTTATACTCTTATTATTTTTCTGCTTTTACCGCAAAATTATAATGTATGTACTGTTTTGTGGCGGGATTGTAGCTTTTTTATCCTGTTTGGTTGATGGAGTAAAAATATATGTGCTTTGATTAAAAATGCAATCGTTAATGTTTACTTTAAAATTCGCTAAGTAGATATTTTTGTAAGCAATAACAGTGTTATTAATAATAAATAAATTCATAATACTTGTATGTTTATTAACACATTTCACATATCATAATATTACTACTTACAACTCTCTGAATGCCTATCAGGATTTGATTAATTAATAATTTTTTCCTCAAATTTTTTATATAAAGTGTAAATCAATAGAACTTGCTAACTATGTAAACAAGTTACTAGTAAATTGACATTCAGTGTCAATTTTAGTATGGCGGTTTGTTTACATAGTTAGCAAGTTCTATTGAATGACACTTTAGACTGAAACTTTATTAATTGGAAAAACTAAAAATAAATTATTTATTGGTCCTTTACAATAAAATATTCTACGTGATTCGATGAGACAATCCTCCAAATAGCTGAGAAGGTAAAAATCGTTCCACGAAAAGCATATCAGCCATTTAGTGAGCGACAGACCTCGTTGTCCTAAAAGTGCTGTGTCCGATGTGTCCATTCCACATTTCATAGGATTTTAATGGTCTGACGATTAGCGCAGTTTCAGCCATTCGCATGCGTGGCCATGGGCGATGGGAGAGGCATGGCCCATTAATTCCTGAGCGAGATATGACGTATGTGTCTAGCCACTTCGATCCCTGATTCTAATTTGTTAATCTGTTAATTAAAACTCAAAACTAATGGTATGGCTAAAAAAAACTTCGTTAATGGAAGTTACTTTCCTTTGCATTAAGAAAATATAACTTTATCCATTATTTAAATAATTTTTTCAACAAACATGCTAATAAGTTATGAATAATAATAATTCAGCCTATATACGTCCCACACTGTTGGGCACAGGCTTCCTCTCGTACACGAGAGGGTTTTGGTATTGTCCCCATGCTCAATGCTGATTGGGGACTTCACATACACCTTTTTTTTTTCGCAGATGTATGCAGGTTTCCTCACGATGTTTTAAGAACTTATGAATATATCGTAAATAAAATTTAGTATTAAGTACTCGCTCATCAAACTGGTCAAATATTAGACTATATGACATCAATAACTAAAAAATGTACAAGGCATTTTGTGCAATATTTCTTAAAAAATCATAATATTTGATTTAAGAATTTCACCCTCAGGTGAGAACACTTAGGTCATGAGTTCAACTCTCACTTGGCCAGTTTTAGCCCTTGAATTGACTGCAATTACATTAACACATTTAATTACCCAAATATCCGATAAATTTTAACTACCAAATATAACGCGACCCACAGTACATCATTATTATCGAATAAAGATCAATTATTATTTTACACTAGTTCATCAATTTGTTGATTGTTATTGATAACATCCGAAAATACGTCGGTAAACCACAATAATCACTTGTGCTTTAATAAATTATTAAACGCATTAAAACATTATTATTTTCACTGCGATTCCTTATCAACATTGTCTGTCATGAAAATGAATCGATGCCTTTTCAAGTCAGTTAGGTAGGTAAGTCAGAAGATTTGGAATACAGAATGATACTCATCATTTATGAATTTATGTTAAGTCAATGTTATACTTTAATGTCATGGAGTTTATAAATTAAAGCATTTCATAGGTCCACTCACTCACTCCCATACTTCATACCTATTCTTAACCACGCGGAGGATATTTTTTGGAACATACAAATTAATCGCGCCCTGTTAATATTATAACGAACTATCAAATTTCCCGAAAAGCTAATGAGGCTAAAACTATAATTAGTATCGCAAAGTTCTAATTAAAACAACACTTCCAAGCCTGGAAATGGGGGAAAAACCAATTCCTCCTCTTCATTACCACTGCATACATTTCTTTTTTTTTCAAGTCACTCGAAGGCACTCGCAATTTTCTAGCCTAAAAAGTAACAAATGGGACTGACAAAGTTTCACCTCTGCCGTTGGTATTATAATTTACCGTCTTACACCTAAGTTATTAAGGATGAGAATATGATGAACTTGAGATAAAATATGCGCCGTTGTGATTCTGCAGTGGTACTCGAGACTGTAGGCACTCAGACTGGCGGTCTAGGAATTAATGCGGCGTGTCTAAAACCTAGCACGCACCTCTTGTGCTGTTTTTCCTTTGTTTCATGGAAAACAAAATGTATGTGGCTGCAAAGAGACTGGGCTTGGGTTTTTTCAGGCGGAACAAACCTATCAGCGCACTGGCAGTTTTTTCACGTGGATTTTCGCAGCTGGAAAGTTCTGTTAAATTGGCAAGAAAAAAAGTATCGTAACTAAGGTAGAGTTTAACCAGTCCTGTATACATACCACTTTCCTCAATCGCTTCCATCTCACATCATGAAATTTGTATTATAATATTTTGGATCTAGTCTGGGATGCAAATAATTTTCTGTACAATTTAAATCCGCATTAAAAATACTGGAGATATGTGCATTAGATTCTCTACTTCATTTACGGTGCGTGTTCTTGCAAAATGTGTGTTTGGGAACTAGTTTCTTAGAATTGGTCTTATTTTTTATTTTTTTTAGCTCTTATATATTTGGGATGTGTATTTATAGCCAGGGATCGGATATTCGGATAGATATTTACCTAAACTTGGCAAAATTCCGGAAATTGTTGGGAAAATATGGAGTCGGCTTCTTTTTTATTATAAGTTTAATAAATATGCTCCGGGACTCCGGGATCGCACGAAATGACATAAGATGGTACAAATTTACCTACATGTTTAGTTTATGGCTATTTTTGACAATTTTTGTAAGGAAATATGTTGTTATATAGATCTAACAAGAACAGTGTATGTAGTGTAGCCGCAGCGTGAATTGGCAAAATAATGTAAGCATTTCTCTATACATATCTTACATAACTATTTACTACTTATTATAGTAGATTCAAGGGTTCTGTAATATAAGAGAATAATAAAACATTTTTTTTGTATAACACATATATGTGACGTTTTCAAGCAAAAGGTACAATTTTGTCAGTTGTACATAAGGTTCACGTCTAGTTAAATCTTGATGGTATTCGTGATACTATGATTTACTCTCAACACCCCACTTAATCTCTAAGATAAAGCCCACGTACATACCTAAAGTACACGTGGTGACGAATTTTCTTTGTATTGCCCGTCTTTTTTTACCTGCTATGCGTAAGACAATGGCGGTAGCAGAGATAGCGGAAGGGAAAAAATTTGAGACCACGGGCATAATGTCGTCCTTGTAACGTCGAAGGAAAACAATTTCTAAAGTACTCGTAGTTTTAAAAGTACTAGTACTCACGACAAGTTCCGTTAAACTAAGTTATGATAATGATATTTCGCTAGTTGAATAAATCTCAGGTACATTGAATTTAATATTTCTCCATAGTAAATTACATTAAATACATAATAAATAAGCGTATTAAAATGTTCAAATATGAGTTTAGATTGCCTTGTTACATAGTTAACAAATCCCGGGAAATCCCGGGAAATTTATTACGAAAATAAAGTTGAGTCCGTCTCCATACCGTTCACGCCGCCAAAGTTTAGGTAAATATCAATCCGAATATCCGATCCCTGTTTATAGCAGTAGATGTTCCGAATGAATACATTACTATTTTGTCTATTGTTTGTTATCTGTGGCTTTCCAAAATCATCTCCTATTCCTAATGTATAATATATTTCAAGAAAATCCTTGTACTATTATTAGCCTCAATTTATCACGAGTAAAGGACGGAAGTCCGCCAAAAATGACGAATGAAAATATTTTCGCCACATCGAATTCCAGATAACCGGTGCTATTCAATATCGTACAAGGATTAAGAGTTCAGAGTTCACGTCTTTATTCTTCGCCTACATTCCTCGAGAAATCCTACAATCGATTTCGGATTTGTCGACGAGTTCGATAAGGAGGCAGGTGAACGACTTAATGACACCCGAATATATAATATGTCATCATCGTTACGAACATGAATAATGGAGGGTGACGGTGGGAATTTGCTAAAAGCATTGAATTGGTAAATCGTATTCATTTTTCAACATCAACTGAATAAAAATTATTTTTGACGACAAATTTTGAAAGAAAATTATTTGAGCGCTAAATCGTGTGTAGGCGATTGTGTGATGAGGTGTTTCCATCAAAATCACAACATTCGAATGTATATTACAACATGTTTTTATTGCCGCCGATTACGATAATACTTTTTCATTGCTTTTTAAAAAAGCTGTGAAGGTGGCGGCGTAAATTGAATTCAATTACTAGTTTACTTAATTTTAACGTATATTTTTTAAATCATAGTATATTTGCCTTTCCATTGAACAATATTTCGAATAATTTTATGTCTCAGCCAACTCGTCTAGTTTTATTTGCGCAAATTATGAAAACATTTTTTTGGGCAGTAGGTAATACAGTACATTAGTGAATTTACCGAAAAATTGCCAATGTTGATTTTTAAGACTTCAAATTATTCAAAAGTTTTTGTAGAACGGGGTTTCGCAATCCCACGTGCCTGTAACTTCAAATAGGTATATACTTATTCAATTTCAACGTTTAACTTTTTATTGGTCAATAACGTCTTCCAGAAGTTTTATAGATTTCTCTAGTGTCGGTGGTCTGAGTTATGCTTGAATACTCCGTAAGATTTCTAATATATGCTTTGTGGAGAAACATTAGGTTTTTAAGTGGACCACCTACCTACGTATCATATCTTATATTGTGCTTGATTGTCATATCTTATACCTTTAAACGAGCAATTGTTGTATATTTATTTATATATATATTTCGGGGATCTCGGAAACGGCTATATGGGGGTTTTGGGGGGCGAAAAAACAATCTAGCTAGGTCTTATCTCTGGGAAAACGCGCATTTTTGAGTTTTTTTATGTTTTTCAAGCAAATCTCGGTCTCCCAGATATTTTAATGTAGTTAATTGTCACGACGACTAACGCTTTTACTATGGATACCAAGGCAGCAAATGAACAATGCGTAGCTACTGAAATACTCAAAGCAGATTTTGAGAAGTGTCTGCGGCATAAATTCATATGTAGGTACGTGAAAAGTATAAAAACCAACCTTACCGTGATAATTACTAGATCTTTAAGACATAAGTATGTAATTTTACCCACACCCACTAAGCGGACATAACTTGTAACAAAAAGATAGATATACAATAAATATGCTTCTTTCTTTTTCGCTAAATTCGCTAAGGGTTGATGAAACAACCGGTATATTTTTTGAAGATCACGAAAAACTGTAAAAGTCAGCAATAAAAACCTTCAACTTCCATCGATCTTTAAAATGTAGTAAAACTTATTCAAACCAATGAAAAAGATCTCGACACTAAATCTTCAATGCAAAGTCATTCGGGGTTGCAAGAAAAAGATTCCAAGAACAAAAGCTATAAAAGCGCGCGTATCCTACACTCTCGTAATAGTAATATGGGGAAAGTTTTAATAAGGGGGAAATAAAAGTGTTCCCGATATCATTGAAGGAGGATTAAAACTTAGTTTCTTGGCCGGACCAATAATGTCTTTGGTGCAAGACTGTAGGTGTTGATGGCGGTGTGATGTCTCCTTTCAGAACTACATTTTATTTGTTAGCAGTCATAAAAAAAATAAACAAAATTAAATATAATATTTGGCACGTTACGTACTCTTCTAGGAGCAGTTGGAAGAATACGGAACTGATCAGGGTATGATGGGAAGGTGGAAGGTGTGGAGATTTATAACTAAAACAGTAAGTCAGGGGTAGGATTTTTGGTTCTTTATTTCCAGCCGGTTACAAAAGGAGTCAATGTGGCTCGTTAACTGGAATAGCTTAATATTAAGTAAAAAAGAAGACACTTAAAGTCCAAGATTAGTTAAACAGAGACAACACAAGACCTTGTACTTGAGTGACGAGGCTGGCGAGGTCAAAGCCCTGCAAAGTCATTCCTGCGCTGATGAGGAGCCAACCGCAGAGCAGCAGGCTCAGCAGGCGACCGCTAAGCGCGTCCTGGAATTGACAGGATAGTCCGATCAACGGGAAAGGTTTGCCTGTAGCCCTTTGACTGCTTATTTATTTTACTTACAAACTAGGTAGGTTAGGTACCTATGCGGATACTTTGTTCATGCATGCTACGCTAGATATTTCGGAAGTTCACCGAATAGAATCGCATAATTGTGTTGTTACCTATGGATATTGATGGTATCTATTAGCTTAAATATTGGCTTAGATAACAATTAATAATAGTATACATTTTACTAAATAATACCTACTTTGACTTTATTAGTAAAATATTATAGAGGTAAGATGAATACTTTTTAATTACCTATGTATGTATTTACAGGTAATTTGCAGATAACTTACCTGTCACCCAATAGGTACCACTTTGAATTCATATTCATATATTAATTTCTAAAGACATTCTCTTAGCTTTGTGCAACACGCTATTAACCTCAGAGCTAATGAAGTTTGGCCTGAGCTCATGTACGTAGCTAATGGATGCCTAGCCTATTTAATCCTCACAAACTCGATATTATAACATAATTATATCTAAAATCGCATTTGAACCAACTTAAATATATTTAAATAGTACAAAACAAGTGTTGAGTGCTTATTTATTGAATAAGAATAAGAATAAGAATTCGTTTATTCATGGCAAACTAAACTACATTTAATACAAACGTATTACAACAAGTATAATTTTAAACAGAAATTATAGTTTACCACGAAATGGTCCCGCCTCAGCATAATGCTAACCCGAAAGTCAGCGCTGGTCTTCCGGCGAGACCATTTGTGGGCCACGAACGCAACCGTACAACACGACCCTACAAGTAAATGAAATGAACGCGAACGCGTCCACTTTGCGCTCTGCGCCGACTGCGCCTGCGCGTACATGACAAAATGTCATGATGACTTACAAGGCCATGCCGTACAAGTATTGTTGGATATTAACATTCCTATATTATAATATGTTACTTAAACATTCGTTATTGTGAAAACACGTGAAATAAACTTGATAACATTACAAAGAAAACAAAATACAAGCATGCAACGTAAAATAAACAATACTTACTACATAACTGATTTAGATTCACAGTTACTTTGCCAAAGCGTGTGTTTTACAACTTTAGCATATAAGAAGCCTGGCTTTAGTTGTTACAAAATACAATACACATATTCCATGCAGAACAAGAGCTGCATAAAAATACACGAAATACTCGCGCAATGGTGATGCACGAGTTGCAAGTAAGCGAGGAGAAAAATGATGACAGCAACCACTGTATACGCTCACTGGTAAAGCATATAACATAGTAAGCACATAATTATTACACTAAAAGAAACTTGTGTCATTTCCGAAAACTTCCTGCTGCCGCTGGTGTTGATTGAAAGTGTAAATGTAAAGACAACAGCAAATGAGCAAGCTAATCTTACTTGAAGTATGCAGTACGAGTATGATGGTTGCGCTGTTATCGTGTCATGCGTCCTTTCGTTCTTTCATAGGTACTTATTAATACTATAATTGAATTACTATTACTGATTACTCTAGTAGCTATTCCATAACGAGGCAGTGTTAATGATATTAGCAAAAAGCCTTTCTGCAACTGAAGGGAGCAAAGAGGAAGGTTCCTCAAAGCTTTGAACTTTGCTCTCCGTTTGAATTAACCGTGTTAATTCGGTTTATCAATTTTGTCTTTCCGCTCATGCAATTAAGCACTATTAGCGGTAGATGGAGGTGTTTTTAGAACAAATAGTACTTACCTACTACATAGTACTTAACTAAAATTCGCTATTTATAGGTACTTAGTTTGTGTGATTTTTAACATTGGCGTCCTAGCTGTATTGTCGTCAACGTGCCTGTTTCGCCGCCAAATTTTTTGGTAGATACTTTTATAAACCTTTGAGGTGCAATGTGTAATATCCGCAACCCATAATAAATGACGAGTAGGTACATATGAACTATTGCACCTACGTTCCTTTACCATTTCATTACCACACGTACGATGTATTGTCTCGCAACACAGTGGGATGACGGCTATGTGCACACAAGGGGGGCGCCGTGCCTAGAATCTCGATTTCTTGCCTGATGTATTTCATTACGTTCATTCGTGACGAGCACCGCAAATGGCGTTACATTATACATATTACCCTATTTTTGCATTTCTTTTAATTTAGGCGGGTCAAATTTGTTTTTTCTTCAATATACATATTTTTTATTCTGCACAATATTTATTCGTCTTTTCTGTGGTCATTTTACTGTCGCACTGTTTAGTAATCATGTAATTAGTGTTTTGTGTTTTTAATTATTTTATTTTCAACTGTTTACTTACCAATGTTTTATCATATCATGTGAATTAACAAAGATTATGGATTTTTATTAAAATTATGTTTACTTCTAACACCAGTATGTAACTAAATGATTACTCATTGCGACATCAAGTAAAGAAGTGGAGCACGCGTCAATGGCCTTTATAAATTCAAGAAGCCAAATAAACATAAAATAACCCTTTTAAAATAGCACCAAGGATCGGGTTAAGAATGCCTTGAGTTAAAACGTGCGCAATTTATAGTCCCCAGCTCTTAGTATTTCAGAAATTGAATTCAGCCGGGATCGCACTGATTGCTTCGACCTGAATCAGCCGTTTTATACCTGAGTTGTCATATCAGGGTATGATTGGCAGCTTTAATTGGCTTAGAGCGAGAGACGGGAGATTTAGTTTAACCGATGAATATGCAGTTTATAATTCCATATGTATGCCGAAAGACTTGACAAATTAAAAATACTTGTTTTTATTGTCTTACATTAGAAGTAGGTACACTTAGTAAATTTGCAACTTCACAGTGAAGTTGCAAATTTTAGTATACAGAGTTGTTGCAATAAACGAGTAGGTACCTATATTTCATCAAAAAACGAAACGTGTTAAGTTTCATCTATTTTTGAAGCAGATTGTTTACAAGAGGAAAATGAGATGTGATTCGTAGATTTAATATAAGTAACTCTTAATTATAATTTGTACTTAGATTTAATTTTATAGCTAAAAATGTTCGCTATGAAGATACTTAATTACCGAGAGAGAAATTTTCTTATTACTTTCTTATACAAAATTCATGACCCTTGCGACCATTTTTCCTTTAATGTATTTTGTCATTTCCTTATCAAATTGCTTTATCTTTATGTTTTGTGAAAGTAGCCGTTAACCTATTAAAGAGGTGATTGTGGTGATTACTTCGAATTAGCTGCTAAAACAATTTCTTTCAGGCCACTAAATGTACAATTATACGCCGATTATAGCCATTATAGGAGTAACTGGGATTTATTATGCTATATAAATCGCCGTTTAGATAAAAGAAACATCATTGCTTTATTTATAAGATTTACGCCAAGAACAAAATGGAACGATGTTATTTAAGATACTAACTTGTATAATATCTGCCCATATAATAATGTTAATAATAGGTATTTTTTAGGCCAAGAGATCGGTAATTCATTGGCTGGAGGCGACGGTGTCCGCTACCTATTAAATCTTACGTTAGTTTACTGCTAACATAGAAAATATAATTATAAAATATATAGGTATCATAATTATAATTATTATTTTATAAAAAAAAACTTTTCTTAACAACCATCGATTTCGTAACATTCAATACCTAGGTACTTAGAATGACATCTATTTTGATCATATTTGAAACATTGGGACTGGGCTGAATAATGTGCTTCTGCCAGTCGCTGAATATTAGCCACCTATTTTTTTCGTAAAAAAAATACACTGAATCACCATGCCAATGCTTATCTAAAGGTAAATATTTAGATCTGGCAAACGTTTACCTACTGTGCAGAGTATCTCAGTAAACTAATAACCAAAAAGGGGGACTTCACGCCGTAGGTACGTATCTGTCCTACCGTGGTACAATCACGTACCCAGTAGCGCAACAATTTGTATTGTGCCGGTTCATTTTACCCTCGGCGTGGTTGGAATGGGAAGAAGCCTACTTATTAAATGGTGGAAGGCTTATTCCCAAGACTTACTGGGCGAACCATCACCTTTGGCAAACCAGTTTTGTTGAATTATACTTAAATAATTAATTTTTACCTGACATTTAAAATATGCCATACTTTCTTTCTCGGTGATAGACGAGTACTTAGTGTCTATCGATGGACAACCCTATTAAATCAATAACCCTTCTTCTTGTAATTTCGGTGAGAAGGTACCTACCGACAGTTCAAAAGGCCTGAATAGTTAAGTGCAAGCGATTAAGTTTCATTTAGTGGATAAAATAAGTGTGCGAATATTGTGAGGTTTAAATCTACGTAGGTACCTAACGGTACTTAACTTTGAAGTTTAATCTCTTATATCCGAAACATATTTATTATGATAATTAGTGTAAAATATAGTAGGAACGGTAATACTGGTAGTCGAGACAAACTGCCGCATTCGAACTTCAAGATATTCACAAGAGACGACACGTACTAGATCCATTCTAGATACGTTATAGTTTAGATTTCAACTAGTTCTCTTTTGCAGCGCAATTCGGGCAACCAATGTCACTTTTACGATAGATCGTGTTAGATATCTATTAGATGTGAATTAGATCTCTAAGTAATATCTTGTGGAAATCGTTCAAAAGTATCTCCAGAATCGCGGAAATGTCAAATTTGACAGGTTAGATCTTCAACATATCGTTATCGTATCTTGGCGATGTCTAATAGATATCTATTACAAAATCCGAATCGGGCCCAAAGCCACCTGTGAATATAGTAGAACGTGACGCGCTGGTCCCTACGAGTCTAGTTAATTAGGATGGAAGGATTTAAAAAAATAACAAGTGCGGGGCAAATGACTAGGTATACCATGCTGGGTGCAACCAGTTTGGCACTGACATTAAACTTACTTTCTATGCATCTCGCTCGTACTCGCATATTACTTACTGCGTAGTAAGTAGTAAATTACGTAGACGTTAGCGTATGTCTGTTTTGACACTGTCCGTGACTCTTAGTGCGGGTACTGTACCTAGTCTCACAGCTAAATAGCTTAAAAATTATTGTGCATCAACTAAAATCGATGTGCTCATCACACAAAGAAATGGTACTCAATTTCAACTTTGGTATATCAAATTTTTAATATCTGACATAAGGTCACCCGGTGACAAGAAAATAAATTTCCTGAACTGGTTCAGTGATTTCTTAAAGAACGCTTAATATTCCTCTCAATTTTCCTTAAATGTCGCCTAACGCCTTTGTGTTTCTAAATAAGCTTTTTATAGCGATCATTGTAAAGAAACCAATCTTGAAATCCAAGGATTATTCATTTCCCTAAATGTTTGATAAATTAAATTAATTCTAGTTTACAAGGGTTTTCTGAAAGTGGCACACGTAGACTACAGAACAAGAGACCGATCAAAGCAGAACTATTTTATTAAATGTAAGCTATTTTAAAGGTATATATATAAAATTTTATTATTAAAAAAAAACAACAAACATTGTAATTTTAATGTAAATAAATTTGTTGCATCTCAAATCAAACCACGTGTGTATTTTAAAACGTTACATTTTCATCATGAAGGTAGCTTCCAAAAAATATTTTTTATCATTTCTTTATCGGTACCATTAAGGTGACAGTCCATTTCCAACCGCAGCTGCACTACTGTTCATTTTACTATGAAAATTGACAGTAACAGCGACGCGTTCAGTACCAGTAGTGCAGCTGCGGTCAAAAATGGAATGTTACCCTTACCGTCATCTGATTTCCAATTTTGGTACAAATACTTGTTCATTCACACAAAGAAAGTCCATTCGTATTACTTATATATTATTTGATTCGCACACAACGATAGCGGCTCATTTAGCGATAACATGACAACAAGAACCGGTCGGTCGTTAAACTGACATTGACAGTTGAGAACGGCGTTCATATTGCGCGGACGCACGGTGTGATTATGAACACAGTGTTGTGATTTATTCTAACAAAATGGAATGGTATACTACGGAATCGGGTAAGATAACTGACTCGCATATATTTCATTGTTTATATTACTTATTATTATTTAAACGGATACTTGTGTCTTAGCAGATTTATTCCGATGTTTTTTCTGTTGTTTGTGGAAAATTTTAATGGATTCTATTTAATAAGTCGGATTGAAAAACAAATACTATGGATATCAGTATTATGGTATTAATAGTATTTGCGTGTAGTACTTGTGTATTTTAAGATGTTTGTAATAGTCGGCTCAGTAGATACATCGGTACATATTAGGTTCGACGAAAGGTACCTACTTACATGTAAATTGCATGAAAGACCTTGTTAATATTCTTGAATATAATTTTGATCTGATACCTACCTATACCGTGTTTGTTTTCTGCCCAAATTACGGCAAACTACTAGTAGGTATCCACCTCATTATACCGCATTACTTCCTCCAGTTAGCTTAATTTTTGCCGCCACTATGAAAGGAGCATTAGAAATTAAAGTAAAATACAAGGTGATGAGATTAGTTACGACCATATTTAATTACGACGCACTACAACTTAGACGCAACTTGTAAGGGAATATACCTACAGTTCGTGTGCAATCGTGCATTGGCTAATGCTGCAAAATTTCAAAATCGATTGTTGCTAAATATTCTCGGATATTGACATTTGCGGCAGCAATGCACTCGGCAATGGCACCAAAACAGTGTATTTATGACCAAAGTAACTATTAAGGTATTATATTCATGTAATATTGTGAATTACAGGAAAATACCGAGTAGAGTCACTGTCAGCTGAAACCTTCCCCGGTGCATTAAAAGTAAGTTTCACAGAATTTCGTTAATAAGAGAAAAAGTTGTCTTTGACAGTAATTGAGTTGTTGTGTGATTTTGAAAGCTAGATAACTAAACTAGCAAATTATTATCTACTTATATTTTTACTCACAAATACAACACAGAAATTCAATCCCAAATGTAAACTTTCGTACAATTTCCATACATTGACGACATCACTCAAAATTCTTCTTAGAGTCAGATGGCCGCTGGCCTTGGATCGAAGCAGACGTGTACGTCGTCGTAGCTCGTTTTTTGACATTATTAATATTATTTTAGACATTTTTTTATTTTAGTCATATACGCATACGTAAATGTATACTAGTAGATAAACTGTATTTCAAAAAATAAGGTAAATAAAAATAATTAAAATTTGATTTGTTGTTATTTACAGGTCGTAACGATCGAAAACAGCAGTAAACTATCCTAAAACAATACGATTACAATCGAATTTAAGTAACTTGTTCCTTCAAAACCCGCTTAAAATAAAAAAAGTTTAAAAACTCGTTTTACTGATTGGGATTGATTTTCATTATGCTGGTATCAATTTTGCGTCATTAAAAAAAATATAACTTCTGTACGTCAATGACTTTTGATGTCAATTGTAATCTTGTATTTACGTTAGAGAATATTATATATTCATTTAAATATTACTTACCTATTAATACGAAGCGTAATACGTTTAATACCTGAAAGTCTTACAGTGTCTACATACACCTACGTACTTACTTTGTGGCCGTTCGTTCCGTCTATATGTATGCGATTACGTGCTGTTCTGATAATCTTCAAGAAATAACGACAAGACCAGCATTTAGTACTAACTAGTTTTTGCGGATTTGGAGACAGAGATGAAGCTTCGGCCAATACCGCTGCGGCCTGGTTATTGTTATGTGTATATCGAGTATTATATATATTTACTATAAAAAAACAATGTTTTATTTCAATGACATTATGTGCGTAGGTACTTATGTATGTTTCGGTGATTATAAGAATTTTGTCCACACAATAATTGTGCAAAGCAGAGACTGCATGCTTTCTTTACGGTATATGCGGTATGGTACCGTTATTATTTATCAATACCGGTTCGTTTTGAAGATTATACCGGTTAAATTGAAAACTATACCGGTTGAAATATAAAGTACGGTACCGGTATAAAATTACAGCAGGGACAACTATTTTTATAGTCAGCTGCAGAGAAAAGGTACCACCCTTGCATAGATGATTGTATGCAGGGGTGGTACCTTTTCTCTGCAGCTGGCTGTACCTAAACCATCATTTACCGAGCGTTGGCGAAGGTCTCCGTTTCAACTTGGGCAAAAATGCTTTCGTATGTCCGAATTCTTCTCCTTTGCATATTACATTTCTCAACTGATTCTGGTGAAAATTTGTAAGGAGGTTCGGTACTCGGTAGTTCGATATAATTATTCGGTTTCTTATTTTTTTAAAAATTTAAAATAGGCAGAAATTGTCATAAAGGACTTAAGCGCCAGTAGGGTCTGTCACACTTAAGAC
Organism: Cydia amplana; assembly: GCF_948474715.1. Lineage (NCBI taxonomy): Eukaryota > Metazoa > Arthropoda > Insecta > Lepidoptera > Tortricidae > Cydia > Cydia amplana. The sequence goes on along the minus strand of NC_086079.1, from coordinate 10,989,973 downwards.
CACTGTTATTATTAGGTACTTACTGGCCCCTATTTCACCACGACCACGGTGACAGGTGCGACAATTGTCGACATCACTGTTGCTGATGTCACAGGCCTCCATAGGCTACGGTAACCGCTTACCATCGGACGGGCGATGTGCTTGTTTGCCACCAACATTTTAATAAATAAATAAACTCCATTATATTGCCACTAAAAAATCTTATTTGGCGAAGCTAATAACAATTGTCACAAGAAACACGACAATTGTCACGAAATTTCGACACAGAACTCATTTCCTGTCAAGCTTACTGAAAATGTCTGTTTTATCCGATATAATAAAGTTTTTTTTTTAATAATACACTGACGGTGGCAAACACGAATACGGCCCGCCCGATGGTAAGCGGTAACTATAGTCCATGGATGCCTATGGCGTCAATAACAGTGATGTTTTATAATTGTCGTACCTGTCACCGTGGTGAAATAGGGGCCAGATTACGCCGCGCCGCGTGGAACGTGAAGTGCATAGGGGTAAGTGCATACCGTTCACTCGAGGAAAAAAATATCCCTTATAAGATCACTCATGTGTCTGCCATTTTGTTAAAGCCAATTTTCACCGTAACTACTTACTACAGTAGAACCCGCTTAAGACGATTCTGAGGGGACCTAGCAAAAAGGGCGTCTTAAACGAGAAATCGTATTAAGCGTGAACAAAAAAACTATAATAACGGTGATACGAGCGAATGAAATCTAAGTGTAGGCAGGTTATCTAGGAACACTAACGATATTAGGCTCAAGTAGAAAGTCGTTGAGTAAAGTAACTAATAACTGCCTGCAAATAAATCTGAGAGCGATAGCTTGCACTCCGTGGTCCATAACGGTCAAGCAGATGGCATCGCATTCTTACGCCGATAAGGACCCGACAAAATATATTAGACAAAACCAAAAACTGTAGGTAATAAACACATAAAAAATGTTGGCTAACGGCGTATTGCATAACAATACGACGGTTATGTCAAAAACACAAACGTGCAGATGGTGCGTAACGGGACGGATAAGTAATATATAATTTTAGATGGCGTATTAAACGGGACGCGAGTCGTATTAACCGTGAAATAATGTATGAAAACAGGCCTAAAGTTGCAGGGACCGTCGTAAAATGGCGTATTATGCGGGAAATCGTATTAAACGTGATCGTATTAAGCAGGTTTTACTGTAGTTCAATTGAAATTTGGTACACATATGTCAAGTAAGGAAGTAGTAAGTCGGTGATCCAAAGATGGGCTAGTAACGTAAATAAATGAACTTTTAACTTTGCGGCGATTTTGGAATCATGTGACATATCAGATATAATACATAATTAGAAGTAGGTAAGCAAAAATCTATATCTCAGAATTGTATTACATATACAAAAAATAGTTCAACGCCAAAAGATTAATGGAAGACCCATGTCCTTGGTGAGTTGGTCTTAAACAAAAAATATGCAATAAAAATGTGTAACTGTGGAACCCATAGTGAATCCTAAAGTGTCATTCAATAGAACTTGCTAACTATGTAAACAAAAGTTACTAGTAAATTGACATTCAGTGTCAATTTTAGTATGGCGGTTTGTTTACATAGTTAGCAAGTTCTATTGAATGACAGTTTACTCGTAGGTACATGATCGGTTTTTTTTATATGATGTACCTATAAGGTATTTGCTACTTTATACTTTATAAGTGTACCTACATAATATTTACTTATAAGCAGTTGTCACGTAAAATATTTGTAGATTTTTTTGGAAGTATGTGTCACATCATCATCATCTTCCTCGCGTTATCCCGGCATTTTGACACGGCTCATGGGAGCCTGGGGTCCGCTTGGCAATTAATCCCGGAAATTGGCGTGGGCACTAGTTTTTATGAAAGCGACTCCATCTGACCTTCCAACCCACAGAGGGTAAACTAGGCTCTTATTGGGATTAGTCCGGTTTTTTCACGATGTTTTCCTTCACCGAAAAGCGACTGGTAAATATCAAATGATATTTCGTACATAAGTTCCGAAAAACTCATTGGTACGAGTCGGGGTTTGAACCCGCGATCTCCGAATTGCAATTCGCACGCTCTTACCGCTAGGCTACCAGCGGTTCCTAGGCCTCCAGCGATTTTTTTGAAGTATGTATAGCACAAAAAAATATTTAGAAATGTAACATTTAAGGTAGGTAATTAAAAAAAGGTATAAACATTATTGAAGGAGACTTGGAGGAAGTGTCATAGGGATCTACATTAGATGCGTGAAAAACATGTTCTTTTGTCTAATTATAATCGATCGGCAATCACGCGAGCGCATAAAACGAAAAATCTTTTTTTTTTTCACTCCCTAAAAGTCCTTTAACCTAATAACAGTAAAACAAAAAATAAAATATATAGGGTTACCAACCAGCCAAAGAATTATAAGTAGATATATGCACTTATCCCAACGCACCTCACGTTCTACTCTGCACGGGGTTCATTGCCGCTCCTACCGCCGTAAGTACCTAACTATCAACACCTACATTATCAAGGCAACGATCGAAGATAATCGGTTCAGCACTGAAATCTTACCGGTGGAATACCGGTATAATATTTTTTATTTTCATTTTATTAATTTAATAGCGAAACAAAAGGCGAATATACCACATATAGATGGTCAAACCCATTTGTCAGTAAATAGGAACAAAAAAACTATACTCATCCTTTTCTTTTGGGTGCTAGTACTAGTGTAAGACAAAGATAGTATGACTCTCTCTGTCTATGTTTGAAATAAGACAGTCCTTTGACACACTATAAAAGTAAATCGGTAAAGTGTTACCATATATTTTCAAATTTTATTTTGTCCGCCTTAATGAAATTTTGTACCCTGCCGGAACTTTATTTATTTAAATTCTCATTGAATTGATTTTGCGCCTTATGAAAAGTCGTATAGAGTAGTAAATAAAATTTTACATATGACTTAATGACATCTGGATCTGGTTTTATTCAGTTTAACTTTACAAAACGCGTATCTCGACAAAGTCATAATGTAGAAAATTGTCAACAATCAAATGAATGATTCGAATTTAAATAGGTACGTCACGTGTGACATGAACAGACAAGGAAAACAAGATTAAATGTATTGTTTCTCTTTCTTCTTTCAATGGAACGCTTTTACAGTTTCTGTTCCTAAAAGGAGGTCAGTGGTTAACACTAAACTCAAAACGCTATCTTAAAAAAAACTTGATGGGTCAATGACCTATCCCAGTAAAGTGAGGTAGTGTGCGTGAAGTGCGCTTGTGTGTGAAATGGGGTAAATTGACAGAATCTGAAAATTTACCCACCGCTACCGTCACCTTAATATAAGAATTTATTTTCGCTACTCATATGTCTCAGACCGTTGCACATTTATAACTCACCCGTAAATACATAATAATCTTTCAGGTAATACAAGAAGCATTCTGCCAAGACGAAGCAGTGTCAATAGGAGCTGAGGTCAACAAAGATCCGGCGGCACAGGAGGAGTTGTTAGAACTATGTGCAGACGCTGCCCTAGATGGCGTTTCGCTAGTAGCGATAGAAGTTAGCAGTGGACAGGTTGTGGCTGTTACTTTTAATAAACTACAGGTAAATATACACTAGGTACTGACCGTACTGACTTATTATTACACTAGCCGCACTCAATTCATTTGGTGACCTTTTTTTTACATCAAAAATAATACAGCCATTCGATTTTTAGTCTTGAATGCATTGTCTGTTAACTACCTACTACAGTCAATGTATTTTTAAACATATTTAAATGCAAATTCGTTATACATGATTGCTCAATGAATACGTGCATTTGCATGTGTTAGCTGAATAAATTATGTTTTACGGATTGTAATTTAATTTTCTCCGTATCGTATTTGGATAGTCTAGCTCAGATAGCTGAGTGACAACTGAAACTAATTAAAAACAAGTTTCAAGGTATACCTTTTTGTGTATAGCACTGGTACATACATCGTTTGTATTCTATTTCTTAATTAGTTATTGTTTAAGTAAATTACATTATTACCTTGACGTTTAATTTTATTGCAGCGTCTTTCTATTTCAAAATATATAGGAATGGTATTTAGTATGACAAACTACTCATGAGCTGAATCAAAACAAGTTCATGCTCAAAATACGTATATACTATATAAAAATGTCTTTCAGTACGTATATGAAATTTGTCATGAGTTACGTACGTTTAAAAATATATACACATAGTTCTCATATTGTATTACTTTAAGGTTGACTTTTTGCAATCGGAGCACCACAATATACACAATGATCATTTTTATAAAGTACCGTTTTTACAATTTATTTCAGGTTCAGTCTTCTGACTCTGCCGAGAGAACGTTTTTCGACGTTTTTGTAGAAGAGCGATGTAACCGGCCTTCGTCTAAGTCGCTTATACAGTTCATGAGCAACGTTGATGCCAGATGCAATTTATTTGAAAAGTTGGTTCCTTTTTTTATTTTATTATTTAGAATGCTCACTCCTTACATAAATAAAAACCCTTTTACATTAGGGGCCCGATTCGGATTATGTAATAGACATCTATTAGATATCTTTTAGACATCGCCAAGATACGATAACGATATGTTTAAGATCTAACCTGTCAAATTTGACATTTCCGCGATTCTGGAGATACTCTTGAACGATTTCCACAAGATATTACTTAGAGATCTAATTCACATCTAATAGATATATCCAACACGATCTATCGTAAAAATGACATTGGTTGCCCGAATTGCGCTGCAAAAGAGAACTAGTTGAAATCTAAACTATAACGTATCTAGAATGGATCTAGTACGTGTCGTCTCTTGTGAATATCTTGAAATTCGAATACGGTAGTAGGTTTCAAGCTAGATTTGCGAAAACATATTATAATTAGATTTTAGATTTTAATAAGTAGGTAAGAGTGGCCACTAGCCAAGTGAACCAGCTTATTTGTTTATCTGTGATTATAAATAGTCAAAACTATGCCTCATTTACTACTTACTGTATTAAAATGCATTTACAAATAAGGATACATAAATATTTAAATTAATATCTTTTGTCCAAATAAGTTTCATGTTAATTTAATAGATAATCGAAGTTCACGTTCATTTACTCGTTCGCATTGACTTCTTTTATCTTTGCTAATAGAGTTATATTAATTAAGTGAATGCACGATTCAATTAAATAACCTTTTATTGTCTTTTCTTTCCAGATACCAGACAGATTGTAGCTTAGAGATAATGTTTCTAGCTACCCTGAAAGAACACAGAGGCCAGAACCTTGGAACAATTGTTTGCAAACTATCAGTTGATCTAGCAAAAAAACTAAAAAACGGTCCCGTTTCAAAAATAACGCTAAAAGATTTAGGCTCTAAATACTCTCACATGAAACCACGTGAAGTAACAAATAAAGTACCAAAAATTTGCCAAGCAATATGGACGGGAGAATTTACGCAAAGAATAGGAGCGAAGTTAGGGTTCAACGTCGAAGTGAAAGCCTTAATGAGCGAGTTCAGCCATAATGGGAAAACGTACGCCGATAGACTAGGTGATCAGGCTGCCTATTCGGAAGTTGTATCCTTAGTTTTAGACTAAGTTTTTTTAAAGGAAAGTCTTGAACAAACTTTAAAACTGTAGACGTCTTTGTAGCCTTTTGGTACTTACAATCGACGTGGTGCTTACACTTTTGCATCTTACTCCTTCGTAATTTGGCAAAATCATCTTTCACTACGACTATACCAGATTTTTAAAATACTATGCAGTGATAATTTTTACTTACTACGAGTGTATGGGAATCTGATATAATGTTTAAGGCAGTTATAGGTAAGTAGGTACATCTTACACTTACATTCTTGATTAAATTCTAAACTAAAATGTAAGTAGAACAATTCCAAAAAAGTATTGAGAAATCTTTTTTTGCGACAAATACGCAATTCTAACATTAAATAATAGGCCCATTAATTTTATTGTTACCTATTAATATATGTGGATAAATAAATATATTATGTTTGTTTTATTACTATGTATTGTAATTAACTACAAAAATAAAAAGTACCTACCTATACGCCAACGTATACGTGAGATATAGTGACCCGTTTTTAACATATTTAATAGTACCCACCTAATCGATATTAAACTTTCGTGAGACATATTTTAAACTAAGTACCTGATTCGGTTTGTCATTTTATGCTGAATAGAGATAAGTTATATAAGTATTCAACTCTAGAACATTAACTTGATTACATAGGTACTTAATGCCATACAATAAAAAATATAACATCAACGTGCATACCTCCCAATCAAAACTCACTAATAGCATGTGCGGCCTTTGCTTTGTCGACGTCTGTAACTGATAAGCGCCGTGACAGAAGCCCAACAATCAACCACGTTTACAAAACCCATTATCGGACCGACATGCAAATGAATAGCAGTTCAGCAACAACCGGGACAATGCAATAATCGGTAGGTAGCCAAAGTCGCTGTCCAATACGAATCAATTAACAAGAACCAATTTGGAAGTTGGGCGATGCAATTAGTTCTGCCGTCTAATTGGCAAAACCTTTTGTCTGGACGCAAATTTTGATTCTAGTATAACTTGGCCTTAAAGTCTATTTAAGCTTGGTGATATAGTAGACCATTTTCTTTGGATGACGCGTTAGGTAAGCATTAAGAATTAGAGTGGTGCGGGCGTTTGAAGACCGTTCTACCTAAAATTGACGGGTAACACCAACCGGACAAGGTAACACAATGTAATATGTATTGTTTAATTAGCAGAACTAGCATTAACACGTTCATTGTTCCCATACAAAATGATATGACCAAGATAAAGATAAAGATAATGATAAAAGATAGTTTATTCAAGTAGGCATAATTACAATGCGCTTATGAACGTCAAATAAAGCTAGGTAGACCGGCTCCAACCCTACACCTCTGCCCCGAGAAGATTTAAATCCCCCCTCAATTGGAGGAGGGTATCCCAATATGGGACCGGCTACAAACTCGGCGGGACACATCCTTTAAAAAAAAAATACATCTTATAATTAACATGCATTACGAGAAAATAAGGAAAAAAAAATACAATTTAAATTACTATAGAATTCATGCAGTAGGGATGATGACACATGTTGAATTTTATAACAAAATCTAGTAAAATAGATAGCAAACTAGCAATTTATCACAATAATGTGGATATTAAAATAAAATATTGAAAAATTACAAAATTACAGTACCTGAAAGTTTCAAAATTTAAGTTTTTTTTAACTTCCAAAAACGATAAAAGTAAGGGTACCATTCGATTCCTTACATTTCATCCAAAAAAATCATCATTCATCATCATTTTAGCCTTCGGTCGCCCACTGCTGAGCATAGGCCTCTCTTCTTGTACGCCACTTGTCCCGGTCCTGTGCTAGTTTCATCCAAAAGTGCCCCGCGATACTTCGAACGTCATCCACCCAACGAGCCAACGGACGCCAGGCGCTTCTTTCATCCGTAAGCGGCCACCAATCCGTCAACATTTTGGTCCACCTGCCATCACTCTGCCTAGCAACATGTCCCGCCCAACTCCACTTAAGCTTGGCAATGACGTCACCCACGTCCCGCACCTTGGTGCGGCGTCGGATCTCGACATTCCTCACTCGGTCTTGCAGTTTAATGCCGAGCATGGTGCGCTCCATGGCTCTTTGTGCTACTCGTATTTTATGCACAGCCTGCTTAGTGAGCGTCCATGTCTCGGCACCGTAAGTCATGGTGGGCAGGACACATTGATTAAAGAGGCGAGTTTTCAGGCATTGTGGAAAGTTTTCAGACTTAAGGATGTCCGCAAGTTTTTTGAATGCTGCCCAACCCAGCTGGATTCTCCTGGAGATCTCCTTTTCCTGATGTTTTTTGTCAAAAGATAGAATATGCCCAAGATACACGTATTGCTCGACCACCTCCAGCTCTTCGGCTCCCACCTTTACGGTGAGATTCGAATTGCCAGTGATGTTCGTCATAACTTTGGTCTTGGACATATTCATCTTAAGACCTACATTTAAAGAAGCATGGTATAGTCCTTGGATCATGCTTTGAAGATCATCCAGGGACTCGGCAAACAAAACAATATCGCCGGCGAATCTCAAGTGCGACAAGAAGACACCATGGATGTTAATACGGGTCTTGTCCCATGCAAGCGTTTTTATGACGTCTTCTAGTACCGCCGTAAAAAGCTTGGGTGAAATGGTATCTCCTTGTCGAACGCCCCTTTTGATGGAAATCGGGTTACTTGTCTTGTGAAGACGAACCTGCATGGTTGCCGAGGCGTACAGCTCCCGAAGCAAATCAACATAGCGCGCATCTATGGAACAGCGATGAAGAGCGTCAAACACGGCCCAATGCTCGACACTGTCAAATGCCTTCTCATAATCGACGAAGGCCATGCACAAGGGCCGGTTGTATTCGTGACATTTCTCCATCAGCTGTTTTACCGCATGAAGGTGATCTACCGTAGAAAATCCGCTTCGGAAGCCGGCCTGCTCGGGAGGCTGGCATTCGTCAAGGTTTCGAGTGATGCGGTTGCAAAGGACTTTGGAAAAAAGTTTGTAAGTATGTGAAAGGAGGCTTATAGGGCGATAGTTAGCGAGTTTTGAAATGTCTCCTTTTTTGTGTATGAGCGTGACGATGGCAGTTTTCCAGGACTCTAGAGTTCGAGTATCCTGTATGACTTGGTTAAAGAGTTTTGCGAGAATATTAAGGACAGGCTCGCCACCAGCGCGTAGTAGATCGGCTGTTATGCCGTCTTCACCAGGAGATTTGTCAGCTTTCATATGGTATAAAGCTTTTCTAACTTCGCTAGCTATTATTGGTGGTATGTTATTATCTTCTAAGTACGGTACGGGTGGTGCTCTTACATCGGTTGTGGTTGACGTTGGCCTTGCTGCATGCGATGAATATAGTTTTTTGTAGAAATTTTCAACGATGTTAATAATTTTGTCCCGATCTGTGACTAAATTGTTATCATCGTCTTTAAGTTTCACTATTTCCTTTGTACCTGTTTTTAACTTTCTTCTAAAAACTTTTGGACCTCTGTATTGTTCTATTGTATTTACTATGATTTTAGTGTTGTGTTTCCTTAAATCTTTTCTAATTGATTTACCTATTGTTCTATTTAAACTTTCTATTTCTCTCTGATTTGCTATTGTGAGATGTTTCAGTCGCTTTCTTTCTTCCAGTAGTGCCAGCGTCTCAGGTGATAACTTATCTTCCTTCTTTTTTCGTTTGCCGAGGTGCTTTTTCGCCGTATCTGTTATGGTCTTAGTCAGCAAATTGTTTATGTGGTCAACATCGAGGTTCTGCTCTTCCAGACCGTCAAATTGATTTTGGAGGTCTACGCGAAATTCTTCCTGAAGTAGAGCAGTGTCTTCCTTATAATATCTGACGGATGTGGCAATCATTTTTTCTCGCTCTTTTTTCAGGTTGAACCTCAATGTTGCCCTCACTAGCCTGTGGTCACTGCCGGTCCTGAAGTTTTTAAGATGATGCCCGCAAAGATGTAGTCACAGATGTAAATCTGTGACTACATCTTTGCGGGAACTTATAATGTAGTCAACTTCGTTCTTTATCTTGCCGCCGGGACTAGCCCAGGTCCACTTTCTTGATACACGCTTTTGAAAGAATGTGTTCATTGCGTATAGATGTTTTTGTTCAAGAAAGTTGACCAGAGTTTGTCCCCGGTTGTTGCGAGTCCCCAGTCCAAACTTGCCTACATATTTTTCATTGGGTAGCTGTGGCCCAATCTTGGCATTAAAGTCACCAATTATAGTGTAGTATTGGCACGGACATTCATCAATGGCTTTTTGTATGTCGTCATAGAAGGTTTCCACTTCTTCCTCCGTACGGCCAGAGGTTGGTGCATATACCTGGATTATTTTGATGGAGTAGCGTTTGTTCAGTTCCAACACTACGTAACAGACGCGGGTTGATATGCTCTTTATATTCTTAACTGCCGATGAGATACTTTTGTGCAGCATAAATCCAACTCCCCCATAAGAGGAGTCCTCGTGACCTCGATAGTAAAATAAGTCGCCAGAATTAAGTTTAATCAGGTCTTCACCCTTTCGCCTTACTTATTCTGACAAACCTATTACATCCCATTTGATGTTGTCTAGTGCCAATTGTACTTGAAGTAGTCGGTCGTCCGTTCGCATCGTCCTGGCGTTGTAACACGCCAGGGTCAGGGTCGTCGTATTAGAGTTCGAGTGGCAGCCGGATCTCTTCCAGAGATTCTTAGCACCCTCTGCCCGACCGTTACCAGGACTGCTGCCGTAGCCTGGGATAGTGGGGCCGCTGGGGACTGAGGGCCGGGTTCTATGCGTACTTGTCATGTGAAGAGGGTAAAAGCCTTAAAACGCCACGCTGGCCAGTGCGTCTTGGCGAGTTTTCTTCTTCCTGCCACGTTTGCCTGGTATAAGTAGTACATGAAGTAAAGTTCATTGTACTACTCATACCAGTTACCAGGGGGGGACCGCGAGGAGGTGTGGACCAGGAATTGGTATCCACAGCGGATAAGACGTGAAAAACAAATGCGATGAACGTATTTCCTCCTCCAATCGTTATCCACTGCGGAGACCCCTTACCCCCCCCCCCCCAAAATCCAAAAAAATATTGTATAGCAACTATATACATAAACGCAATATTTCACCGACAAAAACGCAATTTTCTTGTTTTGTCCATACTACAAGATGGGCGATGACGTCACGGCCTCTGGCCGTTTTGTATAGGGTGTTTCGCGAGTGAAGTGCGTCTGTTGGACTTTGACTACAATTTCTGACTTTTGTTTTACTTTAATGCAATGGGCCCCATATAGACATTTGATCCTAAAAACAAACCCGATCGATTGATACCATAATAGTTATTTGTACAACAAGAGATCAAAGTTTGATATTTCTTCGAGTGCTTATTTTGAGTCCCGTGCAAGCGAAAGATTCTATAATAGATTCACGAGCGTAGCGAGGGAATCTAATTTAGAATCTTGAGCGTAGTAAGGGACTCAAAAGCGCACGAGATGTAAATAACTTTGATCTCGTGTAGTACACAACATTTTTCACCTCAGCAGTGAGAACATATTAGAGAACCCGAAAAATGTATTCCTTCTTCATCACTTACCTCTATTCACTCATGTTTTCTTAAGATATACCAACAATTAAATTTTCACCTCAGCAGCTCGAACAAGGGTACTTTGCACCTTAAAAACAGTGAGCAAAATCGCATTTTGCTCACTGAGTGAGCAAAATCGCATTTTGCTCATTTTGTCTCACTCAGTGAGCAAAATGCGATTTTGCTCACTGTTTTTAAGTAGCAAAGTACCCTTGTTCGAGCTGCTGAGGTGAAAAAAAAATTAGTCATGTAGCCTATTATGGTACACATAAGGTGTAATAGAAATTTGATTTAAAAAATATATACATATGTACATGGAATCATACATATACGTAGCTCTTTCAGAAAACATATCAAATTCTTACAAAAGGAAAAGAAAATAAAGTTATTAAAAATAAATGGGAAAACATAATGTAAATCTGATCAATTGTTATGAATTACCAACATAAAATATTTGATGTGCTTTCTTAACTGAGCTGTGTCACCTATAACTCTATACATAATACAAAGTTTTTACAAGTCACACGTATAAGTGTGCTTTCACTTTGAAGTTTTGAACCTATAGTCGAAGCACGGGCTCCTGAAAAAATCTTCATACCCCACATTGTGGGCACCCGGACGTGTTAATAAAACACAAATAATAATTCATACACATTCGCTGCCAGTAGGGATAGAGTTATACAAAGTCATTTTAGCCGTTATTTTATAACGATTATGCAAGTTATTTTTATCATTTCAACATCATTCCACATTGAAATCTGAATCCATAGGTAGAAATTATAGCAGCCCTTGTAATATCTGGTGAAGTTTCTTAAATTTCCAAAACGTTCAGCTTAGTAACATTAAACCAGTTACATTTCCACATATAAACTATCTCATGAACACTAACGCGATTACGAAGACAAAAAATCTCTTATTTCATACTCCGATGACTCAGAAAATTAGGTACATATTGAAGAATAAATACGATTTCCTTTCGTTTTATCGGCAAAGTAGTCGTATGTTACTAGTATGTAATAAGTAATAACAACGCATCGAGGAGTATATAAGTTTAGCTTAATATTATACTTATTGACTGGCCAATTATTAAAGTATTTCATTTAAATAGTTTATGATTTTCCTTTACATGTACCTAAGAATGATGTTTATTACAAAACAAGATAAATTATACATACATAAACCACCTGATTTATCGGCCCAAAATTAAGCCAGAAATGCCAAAATATGACGTTTGCAAGATAAAACCTTTTGACAATTTCTATTACATTTTCGTTATCAACAAAAAGTTACACATTTTAAAATAACACGAATAACGTAATCCATCTAAAGAAGTCAAAAATAATCTGGCATTACGTGGCAGTACGAGTAGCAGTACTACATGCCTCAGTTCAAAATGCAATGAAGTGTATTTGGCAGCACTATACGAGAAGAATCTCTTCAATACTAGACTTAATCTTGAGATATATGGCTCAGTTTATCTTCCGCAGTCTTGCGGTTTGACAGAAATATTGCGCCGTTCCATGGTTTGATATTCTCGATTGACTGACGTTATATTATAGAAAATACCCAAGCGTTTAAAAATGTTATATTCTATAGTATAGAGTATAGAGTCTATACTAATGCATGCTATATTATATGCCATTACAAAATAGTACCTAAGTAGGTACTCTTTATTCCACCATAAATACTTAAAATTTAACATGGAAAGTACTTATATCATAATTAGGTAAGAACAGGCGGCCTTCCAGATAACCTTTGGATGATATGGAGACCAGGGGGGGGTAGTTTAGTAAAGTTTGGTTACAATCTAGTACATGTAACCAAACTTTACTAAACTTACGTTTTAAAATAATCAGACTACTTACAAAGATCGTAATTTTTGTCAAAACCATTTTTCCGTGGTTTTCATTTTATAGGTATCTACGTACTGAAAGTGACACGATGTATAATATTAATTTAATTTACAAGTTGGTCTTACTTACCTGCCTATTTTTTACACGAACATTCAATTTTACGTTCAGGGGTTAATTTATACTCAAGCAATGCAAGATATACTCGTACTCGTATAGTGTGCATATTATGTACCTACAAAGGATCAGTTGAATTAAACTTTAGTTACAAGGGGTCTATCTATTTAACTATTCCTGGTATTTTCTCCATAGTCTTATTGGTCAAGGGATCGTTTGGATGTCGATTTTCGACAAAGGCAATTGTAATTGAAAGTTAAACTAAACTGTTCGAAACCCAGTGTACCTAAACAATTCAAAAGCCAATAGAATTCAATCACTTATTACCAATTGAATACATCAAACGTTAAGGCAACTTTGGGTATTGATTATCATTTAGTTAAATTAGACCTTATACGTTTCATGTAGAGTCTATAATCGATTGATATAAGTAACTAATATCCTTCTGATAAAGTCGTGGAAGCAATGAAAATGGTATAACATCACATTTGTATAGGACTAATAAATGTATTCATTCGATTGCTATTAAAATAAAAGGCAGTTTTCGTAGATATAAAGTAGATATCAGTGGCGGCGCGTCCATAAAAGCCGATTCCCACCGGCTTGCCTGTTTTTGGACGTTTGAGCAGAGTTGTAAAGGAAATTGTAAGCCAAATTAGCCCCGACTTGCCTATGAATATGTTTGACGCGCCGAGATATATAGTTAAATTTAACTATGTGTTTTTACATTTTAAATTTTCGAATACTTGAAACATTTATCAGAAAATTACATATGAAACTTTAGTTCCTAAATGTAGCAAACATACACATTGTTTACATTAATTTAACTAACTAAAGATACAGACTAAGTCTTGACCAAATTGTCGGTCCACCTCGTTACGTCACATAATTGGCGAAATTACGGGTTGACATTAAACCGGCAGAATTGGGCCAAGTCCAATTAACATAACATTGCCAGTTTGAAATGAATTCATCGTCAAGGGTTACGCATAATCTAAGCGAGGATCTGTTTGGCAAAGCACATTTAGGGAGCAATTGATCTGAGAACAGATTCGCTTTGCATAGCACTTGAATTTCAAATGGTGCAGTTTCATATTGAGCCTCCCTTGCCTGTCTAAGTGCCTGCGTAGCCATGGAAACCGTCACAGTCAACGGTTACAGGCGGTAGGGTAACGTTGCCGGAAACGTGAATTTATTCTGGCATGACAATATGAATTATGCTCAAAGCCCGCTTTAAGCAAACATTTTGCGGAATATGTTATGTGTAAAGAATTTTTTTCTCTGCAAATCTTTCATTTGATACCCCACACTTGTACAGTATGTACAATGCATTGTTTGTGTTCAATACGCAACGAGGCAAGAGCCATTTTGATGACGCCATTACGCTGAAGTAGATGGCCTGGATGGGCTGTTACGCGGCGGGTATTGGGTTCCAAATGTTCCCATACCACATCCAATAACATACTAAAAATTGGTACCGGTTATCGACTTTGAACTATTTCTTCGACTGTTTACAGTACGGCATATATAAAACAATTTCTGTAACCGCTTCGTGTGAGTACTTACGCAAATCTTATACACAATTTTACACGGAAACGGGGCTTTAGAAAAGTTATTTTACCCGAAGTAATAACCACTACTAGTATCTTTCCTCTACTGGTACAACCACCTTGCGCTTGTGATGATATCTCAGTCTTTCATTAAATGGTAGGAACTATTCGCTTTCAGGAAGACTCATTTAGCTAATAAATGGTTTTATTCCCTGGAACCGGAGCCGGAAGAAATACAGAAGATTTCTCTCGGTCTAGTCAGTTAATAAAATACTAAACAGAAATACTAAGAAAATATATTAATATTACTTTGAAACCATTATGATTATAGTTAGTGACATTGAGATAAAACTAGGGAATTGCGTTAAGGCTACAAAAGAAACCTTCCCTCAACATATGGTGATAAAATCTCACCATTATGGTTTCACAAAGTTATCATCCAGGGGAAAAACGTAATAAGAATACTTTGACTTCATTGAATTTGCTACAGTTTTATAGTAAACTTGTTAGCCCCAAGGTGCACTCTAGTGGGTCATTGTTTCAACCCTTAACACCAAGAGGTACTATTCCGAAGACTCTCGAAGTATCGGAAACGAAAGTATTACTGAGAGGAAATCGTCGAAAAATACTTGAAGTTTAATGACGAGTGGGGTTAGGTTAAAGTGTTAACTGCCTGTAACCCAGCAAAATCATACGAAAACACCAAGGTAAGGCACCTAAGTATTATATTTTCATATTACCCTCGAGCTTATTGCCTTATTGCCAACCAGCGTAGATATAAATTATTTATAAAATACCTAATGTAAAACAGCGGATGTTATTTGAAAAATGCCAGTTGTACTTTTAAACTAACTTTTGAGGAGTTAGTGCATATTAATTCGCCTTTGAAATTGTACCTATAGATAGAACACTGCTAATTTAGTCATAGATAGGGAATGCTATCTCTCGCCAAGATTGGCGATTCGAGATCTCGCATGAAAAATCTGAATCGAGATTGGGAGTTTCGAGATCTCGACCGTCAGACTTTCGAGATCAAGATTACTCTAGACGAGATCGAGATTTGACATAGTAATTAAAAATGTGTTATTTTGATCAAAAATCTATAAAAATTCCGTATATTCTATACTTTTATATCTAGGAAGCGTAATAACCAATAACTCTAGATGCACCGAGGACATCAGACAAAGAATCGCTATGGCTAAAAGAGCCTTCAATAACAAAAAAGATCTACTTAAGGCACGCATGTCAAAAAAAGCCAAACAACGAGTGTTTATCTGGAGCATTGCGTTGTATGCGAGTGAGACATGGGCCCCTATT
The DNA here is from genome assembly GCF_948474715.1 of Cydia amplana. NCBI lineage: Eukaryota > Metazoa > Arthropoda > Insecta > Lepidoptera > Tortricidae > Cydia > Cydia amplana. The sequence goes on along the minus strand of NC_086079.1, from coordinate 10,974,018 downwards.
CGACATGTGCAACTGTCAAATTTCGCGTCATTTGAAATTCAACTGTTGAAGTTCATTTGAAGTTCATCAAGTGCTGAAGTTCATTTGGTACAAACAATAATTTAACAAAAAACAACTTTGTTTTATTATTACTTTAAGGTTTATAATGGTTTGGTTTGGTTGTCACCTAACTGTGGATTGCTAATGTCAAATTTTGACAAGTAATGATTCCAAAGGTAGACTTGGTTCTCTATGACCTTCGGCACCATCTTGGAGTTTTTGACGTGCGAAAGGGTAATTTATAGCAAAGAGTAAAACTTTTTTTTTTCAGTACGTAAGTTTACATGAATTAATGACATCTTGTGAGCGATAGACCAACGAATGCGCTGTAGGCGATGCGGCGGCGAGTAGTGGAACTTACGTGACAATTTCCATCAATCAAAAAGGGACTACATTGCTGATGGTCGATAAAGGCTATTAATAATTGAATTTTAACAGCAAGAATGCCTTATTGACAAGCGATCTTTTTGTTGAACCCACACCTACACGTCAAATAATGCTTGCTCCACACATTCTCCTATAAACGCTCAAAATTGTAAAAAAATGAAACAATTTACTCATCACCTCTCTCAACTCAAGCTGCCTATTTCTAAACCACGTTAATAAACCACAAGTTGTACCTTAACACATTTCGTAAACCACATATTCAGAAAAGTCCGTATTTTATTACTAAGTGGAACATGAATAGCTTGTATTACTTTTTTGGCATAAAAATAATCTAAATTAGTCAAAATATTTTGACTAAATATTGCGCTACTGCTACCTACTATATAGGTACCTACTACCTTAGTAACTTGGTAACTTTGTCAGTCACCAACTATTTTGATGCTACCTACAAAGAGCATCAAAATAGTTGGCGACTGACAGGTCAGGCTCCGGTCTTGGTAAGTAATATAGTCAAATACAGTAGGTCATAAGACCTAACATTACTACCAAGACCTAAAAGTACCTATTGTTTAATATGTATCTACTCAGAGATGATTTTTAATTAAAGGAGATTAAATACATATATGTTATTCAACTACAAATAAAAAAAATTGATCTATTTCAGTTTACACATTTTTTTTCGTTTAATTTTAATAAAACATTAAAGTTTTTAAGCATTCAACTTTATTTAATTTTCTTCACTTTATTATTTTCTGATATTTAGGTAGGTATGGTGTTTCAGGTTGGTAACAGGAAATAAGAAAACCACACCTCTCCAAAAACTCTGCTGGTGATTCACATCTGTAAGTTTAAATATGAAATATGATAAAAACACTTAAATTAAAAACTTAATGTCTGAGAGACCGAGTTTTGCTCTGGAAACATATAATAACCCAAAAATGCGCGTTTTCCCAGAGATAAAACCTAGCTAGATCGATTTTGCGCCCCCGTAAACCTCCATATAGCAAATTTCATCTAAATCCGTTTAGAGCCGTTCCCGAGATCCCCGAAATATATTATACATATAAATAAATAAATAAATATACAAGAATTGCTCGTTTAAAGGTATTAAAAACTTATAAATAAATTATTAGCCCTAAATCCTGGTAGTGAGTGTAGTGACCTACCAAGTGCGGTAGGGTGCCCTTCTGCAGGCTGCCCGCTTGCCCCGCTGGATAAGAATGCTGATCCGCATCATCAAAAGCATACAGATATAAAGCGCTTTGACAGCTCCTCATAGAGGCAACGCGCGCTAGGCCGCACGCCATAAATCTAAGCTAAAGTCTTAAATTCGAGATCATGAACATGAAATATTGTTCGCTATAATATTAAAATCATAGGTATTAGACCTATGATTTTACTATTATAGCGAAAAGTTAGCAGGAGACGGCCGTGCCGTGGTCGTGATAGGTACAGCATGCGTGGACCAGACAAGCAAACCCTGAATTATGTCCCTACCTATTTTACTATACCTTTGTTCACCATTATGTTCACCTATGTATATTTACTCTTCTTTCCAAGATAATCATCTTTTTCAAAATGTAACCCGTATAATCGGGCTGTATAATTGCCTCAATTTTTTTTACACAAAGTTGTATGTAATCTTAATTCGATAATTAATGATGTTTTACATATTTATCATATACTATTTTGCAAATTTTTCTTGGATATTACGTTGTTTATTTCGATTGACGTGTTTATTATTTTCGTTACTATGACAGCGTTTTTTTTTCTTTTTTGGCATTTACTACAGTAGCCAGTGTCATGTCGATATAAAAACACTTTAAAAATGGAAAGGTTGAGTCCTCAATACAGTGACATTATAACTCAAACAAGAACCATCCAAAGGGGGGTGGGGGAAATTTCGTTATCTGCCTCTCTATCACTCTTGCATATACGAGCGAAATTTAATGGTGGCAGATAACGAAATTGGTTTCGCGGCAGGCCCTCTTTAAACAAACCGCCTTGATTCATCAATGTTATATTTATTAGGAACAAACGTTGACTGCCGACTGTTCTGTCTTCAGCAGCGGAGTTGAAACAGTCGCCGTGGTCGAAATCGGCCGGGAGAGTATATATATATATAGCTGGTCAACCAAATCTTGTCAGTAAAAAAGGCGCGAAATTCAAATTTTCTATGGGACGATATCCCTTCGCGCCTACATTTTTCAAATTTGCCGCCTTTTTCTACTGTCAAGATCTGGTTGACCAAGTATATATATATATTATACTACTCTTTGCTGCCCACTTCTAGCGCTGACGGTACACCGCGAAAATCAGTAAAATGCTGCAAATGGTGTTAAAGGTCTGAAAATCGGTACGATTGATCTTTAGGACATTTGAAACAATTTGACCCGAAGCGCCAACAAATAAAAAAAAACGAGAGGAGTTACGACGTCATGTTTTTTTGTATGAAATAAAAAAAAATGTTTAGAAACCTATTGTGTATGGTATTAAACGAAAGGGCTTTCTGAGCCAATGCTAAAAATATATCACATAGTTACATTTCAGTCATTTTGTTTAAATTATAATAAAAATAGTTTTCAAAACATACCAAGTTTGGGCTTCTCCAGATACAATACGGTAAATTTTTTTTTGTAAAATATACCTCTAATCTTATACCTAATATCCTCATATCTAACCCTAATAAAGCAATTTTGAAATTATATACATTTAGGTTTTTTTTTATTTTTCAATTTTACATAGTGTGATCTATACATCTCTCAATTAAATATTTAAAAAGAAAGCATAAAATTAATATATAACGGTTTTTTTCAGAAAGTCTCTTATATCTGGGAATCTATAAGTCGTAGTAAAAATTGTCTATGTAATAATTAAGAAAGAATTAACCGAAAAAACTCACCTTTAACGTCCCCCCTTTCCCGAGTTCTCCACCCCCCACTCATCTGAACTTTTTCTTACTTAAAGCTTAGATATTACCAAAGGAACATGTAATAGTATTTTATGCAACTGTTGTTTAAGAGAGGTCACTTTCTGAAAAAAACCGTTATATATTAATTTTATGCTTTCTTTTTAAATATTTAATTGAGAGATGTATAGATCACACTATGTAAAATTGAAAAATAAAAAAAAACCTAAATGTATATAATTTCAAAATTGCTTTATTAGGGTTAGATATGAGGATATTAGGTATAAGATTAGAGGTATATTTTACAAAAAAAATTTTACCGTATTGTATCTGGAGAATCCCAAACTTAATTGGTATGTTTTGAAAATTATTTATATTATAATTTAAAAAAAAATACTGAAATGTAATGATGTGATATATGTTTGGAATCGGCTCAGAAAGCCCTTTCGTTTAATACCAAACACGATAGGTTTTTAAACAATATTTTTTTATTCCTTACAAAAAAAGATGACGTCATAACTCCTCTCGTTTTTTTTTTATTTGTTGGTGCTTCGGGTCAAATTGTTTCAAATGTTCTAAAGATCAATCGTACCGATTTTCATACCTTTAACATCATTTGCAGCATTTTACTGAATTTCTCGGTGTACCGCCAGCGCTATATAGGTATACTTGGTCAACCAGATCTTGACAGTAGAAAAAGTCGGCAATTTTGAAAAATGTAGGCGCGAAGGGATATCGTCCCATGGAAGATTTGAATTTCGTGCCTTTTTTTACTGACAAGATTTGGTTGACCAGCTATATACATATTATACTACTCTTTGCCTACGCCTTTGCTTTAAACTTTTTTTAACAAGTTTTCACAGACAATTAATAATTTGACATAGACACATCAAGGCGGTTTGTTTACGGCGGGCCTATCGGGAAGTGCGAAAATCGAAACTCAGCTATTTGCCTCTTTATCGCTCGAATATGCAAGAGTGATAGAGAGGTTAGATAACAATATTTCTAATTTCTGACTGTATTTTTCTTTAAATATTTTCAAATATAATTAAGTTGCGTTGTTTTATCACAAAGTTAAAAAGACTTAAAAGACCACTGTCTGTATCATCACCATCAGATCAACTCGATGGTAACCATAAAAATATTGTATTGTCACCCATATTACATATTATGTACTTATGTAAATTTTCAGCTTCATTGAACACCCGAGAAGTGGGTCAAATCTAGACACGCGGTAGCGTGTCCAGCCAAGTTCAAAGAAAAAGGAACTGGCGACGCAGCACCGTGTGTAATATTACACGAACCATTTCGAGCTACTTTTGACCCCTTCACAACTTGAAACCTACTTAACCTACACACATGAAATTTGGCACATGTATTCAAGTCCCTTAGCTTGTTCAAAATACACTATTTCATAAACATAGCTCAAACAGTTATTGATAAATTAACGTTTAAAAACCGGCATTTTTGTGACTGACTGACATATAGATCAAAAACCTAACCCACTTCCAGGTGACCTAGAAACTTGAAATTTGGCATCAAGGTAGACTATTAGGTGTATATAGAAGGAAAAATGTGAAAATTGGAAATGATTGATATTTTGATGGAAAAAAAATAATTAATATAGCTGGTCAACCAAATCTTGTCAGTAAAAAAAGGCGCGAAATTCAAATTTTCTATGGGACGATATCCCTTCGCGCCTACATTTTTCAAATTTGCCGCCTTTTTCTACTGTCAAGATCTGGTTGACCAAGTATACTTATAGACCAAAAACCTAACCCACTTCTAGATTACTTAGAAACTTGATATTTGGCAAGGTAGACTATTAGGTGCATATAGAAGGAAAAATGTGAAAACTGGAAATTATTGATATTTCGATGGAAAAAAAATAATTAATACTTATAGACCAAAAACCTAACCCACTTCTAGATGACTTAGAAACTTGATATTTGGCATCAAGGTAGAATATTAGGTGCATATAGAGGGAAAAATCTGAAAACTGGAAATTATTGATATATCGATGGAAAAAAACATACTTATAGACCAAAAACCTAACCCACTTCTAGATTACTTAGAAACTTGATATTTGGAATGAAAGTAGACTATAAGGCGTATACACTTTTTGACAATTAACCGCGCGTTAGCGAGGGTCTCCTTTTCAGCTTAGGCAAACTGGTTTCATGATGAATACTATAGTAATTTCTGTACAAAAAGTAATGATATCCCAACAAAAACATAAATGTGAAATGAGAGCCAAGTTCAATATTGAGAATGTGTCGTTGTTGACTCGCCGACAAAAGAATTGAGATCTATATGGGTGCCAAGTTCTGTGCTGTGTAGAAAATCCTGAAATTATAAAGGATTTGTCTTGGCTAGTTTTTACGTATAGGCATATAGGTAGTGATGGGTAGGACATCAATTTAAAATGAGTTTGTATGAGTACCTCATTTTCTAAAATGAGGTGTTACAATGTCTTACTTCAAATGAGGTGAGGTACTAGCATATTTTCAGCGTCGACTATTCCATTAATTCCAACGGTGACAAAAATATTTAATGTATATACATATTTATGTACTCATCACTTCCTTTATAAATAAATAAATAGTAACATTTAATTGGAGTGCAATTCTGGAGGTTAAGAATAGAACTTTTAGGAGAAAGATAATTTTAGAATCAAGTAAAATGAATAGAGGAGTGAAGTAAGACATTTTTGCTGTACGAAGTACTGCGACAAATTAACAAAATGAGTGGTACAAATGAGGTGCCTCACGAGTGAGCGACTCAACACTACATATAGGTAATATATATTTTTCTGTTAGTTTTTCAAAAACTTGGTTTGTTGTTAAAAACTAGCCAAGACAAATCCTTTATAATTTCAGGATTTTCTACACAGCACAGAACTTGGCACCCATATAGATCTCAATTCTTTTGTCGGCGAGTCAACAACGACACGTATTCTCAATATTGAACTTGGCTCTCATTTCACATTTATGTTTTTGTTGGGATTTAATTTGCATGATTTGATTGGAACCACATTGGAACAGACAGACAACCAACGGGACAGATAAAACTAAGTAAAAGCTTGAAAAAATGTGGCTTTTTCAATTTCTATTGCAACTTCAGATGAAAACGGGGTCTCTATTGTTTCCCAAATAGTTTTAAGCCATAATGTATTGTTTGCTCGAATTTTCGTTAGTCATAATTCATTTAGTTCAGAAACGCGTCACTTTTCAGGATTGCCATAAAACAAATCTAACCTAACCTAACCTATCTATAGGATAACCTAACTAAAATCTTGAAATGTTAACGGTTTCAGTTTTATGAGTAATGATAATATGACAAACAATACATTATGACTTAAAACTTTATGGGAAACAACGGGACCCCATGAAAACGTCCTTATTGAAGCATAAGGACCCTTAATTTATGAAAAGCCACATATAACAACCAATTCGAGGCTACTAGGTGGCAAAATACGACTCAATACGAGTAGGTAGGTCAAATACACGAGAGTATTAAAAAAAGGATTTATATTTGGCCAAATATTCTTGTGACAAAGTTATTCTTCCTCGCGTTATCTCGATTTTGCCACGGATCATGAGAACCTATTGTTCTCTTGACAATTAATCCCAAGGATTGACGTAGGCACTAGTTTTTCCGAAAGCAACTGCCATCTGACCTTCCAACCCAGAGGGTAAACTAGGCCTTATTGGGATCTGTTAGGCTGTTAAAGTTTAAAGTTACCTACTCGTAAGTCTCGTAACACAACATATAAGTTTCACATAACAAAATTACTTACATATATATATTATGTACCTAAACATATTACTTTTCTAAAAAAAGGACTGAAATCTAGTGCTGCGAAGAAACGGTATTTTTGTTCGGCTTTTTTGTTGCTATTTTGGCATATGGATACATGGTAGAAGAAGTAAGTATGGAATCCTCCTCCGTTTTGCGTGGTCCGACGCACCTGGCCGGGTTTTCGCGATTTTCCGTCAATGTCTGTCAATACCTTATTTCTTACGAACACCTAAAATAATAAGTTTAAAATTAATCTCAATGTCTCCAGTTTGCTGTTCATTCAAACTGACAAAATCCAAATTTCTAAGGCAATATACGACCGCTGTCTTATATAAGCCATTAAAATTCATCATGAATAACCCCACGTTGCGTTGTTATAAATTTAATTAAATAAATAATTATTTTATTTTATTTATAACAACTAATTAGGCATAGCGTCCAATTTAGAATATGACACAGGCACTAGTTCTTACGAATTTTACCTTAATTTATTAATCAAAGGACCTGAGGTAAAAGTGAGAAGAGGTTAATAAGCAGATGCACCAGCTAGTCGCCGACGCTCCGCTTCCCCCGGGATTAGCCCTTAAGCCTGCACCTAATAGACTGGCTCATAGGGGGCTATGAGCTTGCTGTTGCGTCAATTTTCATTTTTAGAAAAAAAAACTAGTCTACTAACTACTAACAACACAATAAATGCTTATTTTGCCGCATTCTTCACTATCTCTCCCTATTTCACTGCCATCTAACCCAGAGGACAAAAATATAGCTTATTGTGGCTACTGGCTACTCCGTCTTCCTCATGACTCATGATATTTTACTTCACCATAAAGTAATTGGTGTAATATCAAATGATATTTTTCACACAAGTTACAAGAAGTTCATTGCTAAGAACCACGACGATTGGTTTAAAATTTAAACTTTATATATAATTTGTTACCTAGTAATTATAATAAATCTGTTTTCTTTTTGACATTTAGTGGTATATGTATTGCTGTATGTTTATTGTCAAGTTTTTTTTAATTCTGGACAATTGTCATATATTCGTTTTCATGATAGATCTACACCAACGCAACTGCATGTCATGTTCTTGCGGTTTATTTTTATAACGCCAAGATCAAAATTTGACTGTTAACTCCATCTTGCGTCGAGTAGAGGAATCAAAAAACTATAGAAAATAGAAATGCAGTTTACTCTATGCCATAGAATCCCCTTTTAAATGTCATAAATCCAAACATGGCGGCCATACCAATAGACAATCAAGTCTAGCGATGAAATGATTTGTTTACATGAGATTCACTGACAGATAATGATCTTTACCTATTCGACAACCCACGATAGTTCAGATTCAAATGAACTTCAACATGCGACGTCAAAATTGGCATGTCGAATAAGGCCCATGGACACTGAGACAAAAAGATAGAAAACGGTTGGAAGCTTTCGAAATGTGGTGTTGGCGGAGGATGGAAAGGATCAGCTGGACTGAGAGGAAGACGAATGAAGAAGTCCTGAGTATGATAGGAGAAAAGCGATGCTTATTAAATACAATAAGAAATAGGAGAGGCATGATGGTAGGACACCTGATATACGGCATGACAAGTTTTTCCTGAACATCTTGGAAGGCAGGATTGAAAAGACAAGAGAAGAAGGGAAACCTAGAATAACTTATCTTAGCCAAATAAAAAATGATACATCGTATGAGGAAATTAAAAGACTGGCACAAGAAAGGAATGATTGGCGATTACTCCACCGACAAGAGCAAAGCTCTTAAGTTATGATGATGATGATGATATTCTACTTACATAGGGTACGTCATGTTACGTTTTATATTAAAAAAATACAGTCGAAAAACACATTTAAATTGCACCTAATGGACTCCTCTTGAACTAACTAAGTATTAATGGGATGTTACGTTGTGATACTTGTTCATATTTTGTAACCAAAAGTATCCACCGCCTACTAAGTTAGAAAAACGTTAATTAAAAGAGGTTTGATACAACCACTTTTAATGTAATTTTTTTAGCATAAAACCTATACAGCCTCTATACTCATAATATATATATCAGCAGATGTATATTTAGTGCGCGAGGACACGGTAACTACTGATTGCGCTTTCAAATACCCTCTCGCAATAAGTATACTTAAAATATACCTATGAATGATTGACAGGAACTTTTAAAACTTCAAAGAAAATAAACAAGTAAATTTCCATACGCTGCGGCGCGAATAAAAAACTTTCCAATAGGATGTAAATAACCCACACATCTGACATCCTCAAGGGTTTGAAAGCAATCTAGGGGCCCTCCTACTATTTTTCTTTTGAAAGCAACACAAAGCAATTGTCGGCGGTTGTAGCCATCATCGGGAATAGGTGTACCTATTCTTGGATATTGAACGGCCATTTCTTTTTCTATTCAGTCTGCAGGAGAATGGTGCGAGGTTGTTATGTGCAACGGCGTTTTGGCGCGAAATTGAAAATTTTCGCGACAGCGTCGATTGTTGGTCGTTTTCGGTCCATTCCTAAGCAATTGCGGGTACGGTAAGATAGGACATTTTAAGTCTGAATTTATAAATTCGGCACTAACGCTACGGCTTACGTAGGCGGACAACGCGCGAACGCGGCGCGGCGCGGCGCGGTGGCGGCGCGGCGCGACGCGGCGCGGCGAGGATGAAACAAACCGTTGATACGTATAGGTATGTCCTACTTGTACGTGAGCGATTTAGACGCGAAGCGGCGCGGCGGCCGCGCGGCGTTCGCGCGTTGTTCGCCTACGTAAGACGTAGCGTAAGAAACTCCGTTTTTTGAGTAGTTACATAGTTGAGGTTTTAGAGAAAAATTTTACATGTCTAAATAAAGAGTAGCATTGCCTTATAAAAATAATTAGACATATCGATATCAACAAAATACTCTTTTTAAACATGATTGTATTATACAGACAACGCACAAGCCTGAAACAAATATACTGTCCTTAGATGCATTATAATAGTATTTTATGCAACCGTTGTTTAAGAGGGGTCAAAAAAGGCGAGTGGCGTGAGTAACAATTTGAGGCGAAGCCGAAAATTGTTAATAAAGACGCCACGAGTATTTTTTGACTCAGTTAAACAACGTTGCATACCTACAATACTTTTTCTACGACCAAGCACTTACTTTGAAAAAAAAAATGTAAATTTAACAAATATTTTTCATTCAACAAAAATAATACTTTAAACAAGTGGAATCATGATACGCGACCCGGCCACCGCGCCCCGCGCCCCATGACCGGTTGGTCAGCGACACCTTCTTGTAACTCATGAGGCCCTGGTACTTGCTCTTAGTTAAATTACAATTTTGGACAGTTTTTTTCTCGATTTTGGCCACAGTAGCCTATAGAGACTAACAGGCAACGCTAAGCGGTGTTCGTAGTCTATGGATCTTGCTATATTACGGGTGTCACATGCGCGTTTCTGACTTCTGAAGCAATTTTATTGTTTCTACTAGTTAGTACTCATCTGTCAGAGATGACAATTAAAATTAGGTTGGCAACAATGTATTTCATACAATATTTTTTAAGTGGTGATTACACGAAGTATCGTAAAAGTACCAAAATGATACTGCGTGTATGCACAAATACTTTTTTGGGGAATAGACTAAAGACTTGTCTTGACAACTATAACATAGGGGTTTAAAGGTGTGTGTACGACCTTTTAAATGACAAATAAAAGTACGGGAGTAGAAAAAATATATAATACATTCTAAAGTAGAGAGAAAGAATGTAGTAGAGCTCCAATAACGAAGGATTTTGAAATTCCACATTGAGGGGGTGGTTGAAAGTTTTTAACGACATCTACGAGAACGAATTTGCAGGTGGAGGCTAATAAAAACTACGTTGAGCGCTGCTTCTAACATGGAAACAATAATTGGATAAGTTTCTAGCAAAAATCAACAATCTTCTATCATTGTATGTACTTTTCTTACCACAGGCAACTAATTCAAACAATTCAAGAAACAATTCTAAAAACCCCAAACACAATTAGGTTGCGTTTTTTCATCATACAGTTCCTATAGCCACCTCCTGTCTTCATTATCACATCAGCCCGATGGTACCATAATATTGCATTGTCACCCGACTATGCCAGTAGTGTAGGCTAGATATAAATAAATAAATAAAAAATAAATTAAAAAGCTTTTATTTCAGGCAGTACCCATATTGTTAGATTGTTATGAATGCGAATTTTCAGTTCAATCGGAAATCGGGTAGTATTCAAGATTTAACGCACACTAACAAAGATAAAGGAATCTTCCTTAATATGTAACCTAATTATATATTTTTTTGTGTGCTCAAATAAAGACATTCAAATGTCAATCCATAAAGTATAAAATAACCCACATTGCATTTGCATTTATTGTGTATTTGCATTTAACTTCCGCATTAGGCACGCACCAAACCCTGTTCACTGAAATAAAAATAAACAAAATTCTCTGAATTTCTGAATAAGAAACCTCCGTCAAGATAAAACGGACATGTGCCTAAATCCTCGCTGCTTTCATTCATATTAATAGTATTTTTTGTTAAAAGGAAAGATTGGAAAATACGCAAATGTAAATAGCTTGGATGCCCGCACGGATATATTTCTATCAGGATTAAGTGTTCTTAAGATAACCAATTTTATATTAAATTGATACGATTTTTTTTTTTGAGTACTTATATGATCACTAGTAGGTAACTTATATGATCACCTATCAGTTAAATTAAAATCTACTTATAGAAACGAACTGAAATACATGATACAAGTGTTTGTTACAATAACCCATAATCGTCAGCTAAGTATTAAAATAAAGGCAGAGTATTAAAGGATATTATTCAAGAGTCACCCTCAAGTGTGATTTCCAAAACCCAGAACATTGGGCAGTAAAAATGGGCTATGAATTATTTTTATGTAGTGGCACTGCGCAGTAAGTAAAGCCACATTCCCCTACAAGGGGTAACCACCATTATAGGGATTTACGGGTGTTTGGGCCGCATCGACCGCGTCTCTAAAAAATGGACGGCCATGCATTAGGGACGGCGGAGGGTTAAAACGCTTAGCCTCGCAGCATTTAGGTTTTGAGATAACTTTATTTTTATTTTTTCCCTATTACAGTGCGTTGACGTGTTATCGGAGTGTAGCGATGCGAATATCGTCAGATTTACCCCGTTATCTGGATGTGCGGAACAGCAATGAATCAGCATTTCCTTTTAATTGATGGGGGTTTACGGGATGCCTTTCACTGGGATTTTCGGATAGATAGGGAATGAGATGGATTGTTTGAATCAGTTGATAATTAGTTCATATGATTTAGAAAACTTTACAACTTTTCTGATTATAGGTATACATATTATAAAAGAGGAGACCACGAGACTACGTTGGAAATTTGGCATTACGACTTTCCAACCCCGGTAAAAGAGGCAGAGGTAAACCGAAAACAAGATGGAAGGACGTAGTGCTAAAAGATATGATTGAGTGCAGAGTATCCGAAAGCGACGTCGAGGATAGAGCGAAGTGGAAGCGAAAGACACGGAAAGCTGACCCCATCACCATTTGGGATATATAGCTTGGAAGAGAGAGAGAGATATATAAAATAAACATTATAGCAATCAACTGATTTCAGCAGAAATTTTCACCAGAAAATAAGTATATTTTTGGAATTTTGGGTAGGTATTCTACTCCGCTCATATTTAGGTACGCTTACTTTTACCAAAGGTATATAATAATTATAATTATATAATAGCGTTTATATTTTAATTTCACTAACGAGACTTGTTTTGATGTGGTTATTTCACTTTATAAATTATACTTGCTACAATTTGGTGCCACTACACCCCCAAATTAGTTTTCGACCATCGTTACTCCTGGATTCTAGGTCGTAATTTAGTTTCCATCGCATGCATATTCAGTAGGAAGGAAGCAAAATATCAAATTAAGCAGAACAATGTGTGACACCCAAGCTACCCATCAACAGGGTCTTACTTAACTAAAGGTAAATTTAATAAGAACTTTTATCTCTACCATAAATCCTTTTAAATGAACAATAGCTCTAATCACGATGGAAAGGCAATCTCGCTGAAATATCAAAGCAAGCGGTACGGTTTCCGTAATGGGTGCAATTTTGCAATTTCAATCAAATGTAACATTATCTGACAAGGCTTCCGTTTGCCGGCACTAAAGAGTAGGTAACTGGCGCCTATTAGTTTGAAAAAGCTGGCTTATAATCATGAACTATGGGCAGTTATATAACTTCAGACGACGCTCAATGAAAAAGTATAAAAAAATAAATATAATAGATTGAAATTCTTAACCAGGAGGCCAACTCATCATCATTCAGATATCAATCTGTTTGCTCGGATCAGCCTCCTTCACTTATTTATAAACTGATATCGACCTTAAAAACATAATTAGCACTGAAGTTTATTTTTGAGAGAATCAAGCGGTGTCATTCCGGAAGTTCATTGCGAAGAAAACTCATCGTATAATTCCTAACGGTTAACAATTCATTTTAAGTTACTTTGAAAACCGCAAGTTTTTCTATGAAATCAATTTCACAGCAAGACGAGATTCATGGTTGGACCATTTTCAGCTAAAGCTGATTTAACTGATAGCTATCAAGGATTAGAGTGTTACATGTTAAATTCCGTAATATGAAGCGTTGGCGGCCTAATAGCGGTAAGAGCGTGCGACTTGCAAACCCCGGCTCATACCAATGAGTTTTTCGGAACTTATGTACGAAATATCATTTGATGTTTACCAGTCGCTTTTCGGTGAAGGAAAACATCGTGAGGAAACCGGACTAATCCCAATAAGGCCTAGTTTCCCCTCTGGGTTGGAAGATCAGATGGCAGTCGCTTTCGTAAAAACTAGTGGCCACGCCAATTCTTGGGATTAGTTGCCAAGCGGACCCCACGCTCCCATGAGCCGTGGCAAAATGCCGGGATAACGCGAGGAAGAAGAAGAAGATGTTAAATTCCGTAATATGTTGCGTAAATGGCAGCTACTAGTTTTTCCTCTTGTGCAGCCTACGGCTTGAGGCGTACTTCCTGAGCCACTCGGGGGATGATCAACCCCTTCGCTTAGGGTATGCCACTTGAATAATTCACCCCGTTTCAGAGGCTCGGATATCTGTTTGGGGATAGACCCATAGTTACTGCTTAAGATTCAAGTGAGGCCGAAATACTTGTTTATTTCGTGATAAATATGTAAATGTGTTTCAGAGGGATTGTTTGCATTGTTTGCCTTTTTACGCGTTTGTTTGATTGAAAATATTTAATGAAATGTTCTGCCGTGCAGTACTTAAACAACAGTAAGTGCTACTTTTGCGATTTTTCGTTTTTTCTTGATCTTGGACCACCATGTCAAGACGCACACATGTATACAGTCCACGTGCGATTATGACAACGGGAACATATAAAAATCGAATCATCCATGTACAGTAAATCTGAAGAATTTGGTAAATTATTGACGTAAAACTAACTAAACTGCCGTAATAAAGTTGTCGGCTGTGAATTTTGAGACTTCACTGATTAAAATACAGTAAAGGTCTCACGTTAATCCTAAATTAACTAGTAAAGGGAAGTTAATATTTACGCCAAAAACTATTTAAAATGCAGTACAATATAAATGTTCTAAAATAATAATATATTCTTTATTGTGCACCACATGATGAAAAATAATACAAAGAAAGAACAGACATTACATTAGGTAACAACAGGCGGATTTATCGCTCACAAGCGATCTCTTCCAGACAACCTTTGGGTAGCAGGAAACCAATAACTTACAACAATGAACGGGTAGTGCTGATACGACATTACGTAGAATACTAATATAATAGCCTCACATATCAAGAATAAATATAAAAAGATATATTGAAGAATTATTTTAAGTAAATACAATAAATATATAAAATACATACATATACAGGGTGTAATCTAAAACGTGATACAAGACGATTGTCTTGTTAGATTGATTAGTAATTATGCTGAAAATACAATAACATTTCAAACACAGTACAACTATTTGCTAGTTAAGTTGTTCAAAGTCATGAAAAGTGTTTGAAATGTTATTGTATTTTCAGCATAATTACTAATTAAACTGCAGTAATAATATTCCTCACTATAATTTAAGTGGTTGAACAGTCGTAAATAAGAGAGCAAAATACAACCTAAAGTACAGTACTAAGCTCACTTTTACTGTGATTTAAACTGTCGTTTGGATATTTTCAAATGTGTTTACTGCAATCGTGACGTAATAAGAGAGAGAGAGAGTATGAATAAGTGTGATTTACTTCAACAACAAGAGTTAAGCTAGCTTTCGTCTGATAAATAATAATTATTGTTTTTCAAGGCGCGCCTTGGCCCAAATGACAATTACAAATAGTAGTTTACTTGAAAACATAACTTGTGATGTACCTACCTATCTAACCATATAATTAAATAAATATTGTGTGGGTAATTTGATTATTCCGAACCAGAATAAATTAAAAACTAATTTGTTTTTATTATTGGCACGCAAATTATTTAGGCAACTCGTGATAATTAATAAAGTCATGTATATAGTTACTCAATTTGGTTGGTCTAACATATCTTATGTTTGTAATAGCAAGGTACCCCTCTAGAGTCTAAAGTCTAAAGAAAATAGTTAATTTCAGCTAGGTCATTGAAATATGTATCAAAGTTAGCTCATACATATTATGTCTATATCATTATCATTTTTATAATGCTACGTAATTAGAAGTTTGACTAATAATTACAGATATTCAAAACATGCTGTCATGAGCCACGCGTGATAATGATGAGATATTTCCAAAGATCGAGAGCTCTCAAAAACTATACTTAGGTCTGTTATTAATTGTATAACGCAGTTCTAAAAATTGATTAATAATTATCAATAAAGTATTAGTATAAGTATGAGTATTTATAAACATACCTTATTTGTACCACGTGTTGGTATCTCGCAGAACTTAATCAACATACTACGTAATTAATACTAAGTAAATTACAGTAAATAGTTATGAATACTGTACTTTAGCTTGCAATTAATCCAAGTAGCTATTAGTGTATCAGGGTTGTTTACAGTAATCCGCTTTTTTACTGCATTTTATTCTGCATTTATTGTGTTTTTACTTCTTTCCAAGGGTACAGTAAAACTGTAAAATTTTGAAAAATAGCAATAATTTATTCAATAATTGATAAACTATAAAAGTATTCACCTATTCGTATTTCATGTATTCCATGCTATATTTTGACATTCAAGCATTTTGTAAATAATCATCGAGACCATAAAAAAAAACGGTTTGAAAGGGTTTTTGCGTTTTTCTCGAAACTCACTTTTTGCACTTACTGTTGTTTAAGTATTGCACGGCAGTGTTATAATAACATGTCTTACAAAGTATACCTTATAAATTTATTTAGGGACCTTAGGAGTATTTTGTCCGTCTTAGTATTATTACACTTCTTTTATGGGTTAGGAAATGTAAATTGGGGTACTTTCGGTACATGTTTTAATAAAATAGTATTCCTACACATGTTCAACTCCATTGTACTCATTTTATACCGTTTTTTGTAAAGACATTGCAGTCGAAAACTTTTTAACGAGCTTTTAAATTGAACTGCAAGTTCTCGCTAGACCCTTTACATGGTCAAACTGTCGATTTGTTAAAACTGTATGATAGAAGCCTAAGTAAAATTTACCCGGATCTATTACAATGATCATAAAAAGTTGCCCGCATTCCTGAGCCTTTTGAACCCAAAGTTGTGTGTACTTGTGAGTTATTTGATTGTAAACACCAGCACTACTTTATAATTTGAAAGGGATAAAATGCTTTCGAAGAATAAAGTCTGAAACATAAACAAGTAAAAGTAGTTTGATATATGTAGTCATTTGAGCTGAACGTGGAAGTTGGTAGATAGTTAAGTTTCTAGACAGTTTTGTGTTTAACGAACTTGACTACAATGTTGAACAATATTGGAAAAATTTGATCAGTAATTCGTTCCCTGAATACATTTCTAAGATTTCAGAGGCTTGTGCAAATAGCCTTTGATTTCTGGCTTTCATTTCACTCTATTGACTTCCTCTCCAAAATAAAGGGTAGGAATTTTAATCTCAGATTCCTTCGTTTATAAGAAATAAGAATCCTCTTATTTCCTTGAAAACTCTCTTGTTTTATTCGATTTGGAAATAATGCTAAATTTATTGAATAATTCAATTGTTCCGATATACTGAAGTACAGAGACATGATTTTCGGTGTCATTGAACATTCAACGAGACAATGTTTGAGTTATTAATCCTATTTGAATGTTTATTCACTTAAATCACATCACATAATGTATTGAAACTTTGCTTTGGCCGAATGATTAATCAAAAATCCTTAAAACTACTTATTGTTGTGGAATCGCGGGGTTTGTAGCTCACATACGGCCGTATTCTAACAATGCTTATAAGTTGTCACAGCGATACGATATCGATCTGCCAGAGTCAATAGTGACCAGTGCGGCGCGTCAAACATATCCATAATAGTCAAGCCGGGGTTAATTTGGCTTACGTATTTCTTTTACAACCCTGCTCAAACGTCCAAAAACAGGCAAGCCGGTGGGAATCGGCTTTTATGGACGCGCCGCCACTGATAGTGACATTCCTTTAACCAAAAATACATATTATTTTTATAATATGTATGCTAGTTTTTAAGGTATTTATGAATGGGCCACTAGTTGCCTAAAATAAAAGATTTCATTTCATTTTCATTTCATTTTCAAAAACGTTGTTTTGACACTGTCCGATCGGTATCGTATCGCTGTGACATCTTATAAGCATTGTTTGAATTGGATCGTCAGACAAACCAAAATAAGAACGGTTTCCGATTATACAAAGTTGGTACGAATTTTAAAGCCTACGGTTCACTTTAGATCAACTTGCACCCTTTCGCGCACCTAATGGAAACATACGACCAGAGGACCAGGGCCTATCGTATTGTACAGTTTCACCAACAACACCCTAGAGGCAACAGCCTACCAAAGTGCACTGCACTTACTCATATGTTTCCGTCAGAATATATTCAATAATGGACTTTATCCCCTCTAAACTAGAGTAAATTATACAATATTCAACAGATTCAGATACGAGCATGATGAAGTAAGTGACCTATATTTGCATTCACCAGGAAGTTAATCAAGGGACTTGTTAGCTTTTCGCTTTGTAGCTCGCTATATTCGCGCGTCAAAAATATTTCAGTTAAGATTTAATATCGTGCTTTCATGTTTAATTCCGGATTGCATGGTTAATTTTGCTTTTAGGTCGTAATAAGCTTAAAAACTGGCATAATTACATTCTTATTACAGACAGAAGTAAAATGAGCCCATTTCATCAGCAGTACCACGACGGTTAATTTAATTGCAGAGTAAAGCCCCGAATTCACTGAGACAAATTATCCCGTGACACATGTCTGCGAGCCGCATTTACAAGATCGGCGAGGGCTCGAACCGGCGAAACTATTTAATACAGGACGCATTTATGCCGTAGAATAAGTTTGGAGTACTTTTGATATGCCTTAGCACGCGCAATTAAACGCACTTTGAAGGTTCTATTTTCGGATGCGATTATAGTTGCACTGTTACTGCTACAGCGTTAAAAAAGCGGTAAACGGTCAATCTTCTTGATAAATTAGTGAGGTAATTAACGTTCTAATTGCGACAGTAAGTTTTTAGGGCATTATATTTTTGACGTCAACTTTGAAACATATTTACTCGTATTTTTTCACACAGCTGCAAACTAAACGGGCTTGAAAAGGCAATTGTTCACTAGAGCAAGCCATAAAGTCCAATCAAATGATGGTGCAAAAATGCGCGCACGTATTTTGTGCAACGTGCGTCGCACACGAACGACAGCCATTATGTTCACGGCACGGTGATAAGTTTTGTAGTTTTGTTCGTTCTTGTGTTTTGTATACATGTGATGGCAAACCAATGTACGCGTAACCTACGCGGAAAAATCCGGGCGCGCATAATTTAATGCTTGCCATTAAATCATTAAGAAACTTATCCACGATGACATGACATTGGTTCGCAATGACGCTGACAATTACGCAAAGGAACAGGGGGCCGATTTTTTAAATTCGACCGCTCGATTTCGTGTATTTCATTCGTTTCGTTCTCCACTACTAGGCATTTAAATTCTACTAATAGAATTGAAATCGAGTGGTCAATACCACTAAGTAGATTCTCAATTTCTATCGCTCGTATTTCAAAAATTAGCATTTCGCCGTTTTCCACCGATTTTCGAGTGACGAAATCGAGTGGTCGAATTTCAAAAATCGGCCCCCAGAGATGTAAAAGAAATTTAACACTAAAGGATTATTTCTTTCAGGCTACGTTTTTGGCTACATCCACAAAATAAACTAAAATATTAAGAAATATATTGGTTAGTGAAACGAAATTCCCTGCGTCTATATGCAATTGAAGACAATAAAATTGATACATTGGACAAATATATATGACGAGTAAAAAGATATTTTGATATTTGTTAGTTTTTCAATTAAATACTGTTTTGCTTTTAATATACGTTTGATGCATAAATTCTTCAGAGCAAAGCTGGAGGGTTTCACAGTAGATCTTTAAATCAATTACTTAAAGTAACATGGCTGTTGTTTTTGTTTACATTTAATATTTAGCGTTTCTACTGTATAGAGGCCCGTCTCTCCTCTTTAGTTAACATTATGATTGACAACACAATTACATTCTACGACTAAATATTTATTATTTACTGTAATCCACTTATGCTCCTATTTTTTATCTCTCCACAGAACATACCTATTAACACACGCCATCCACGTGTAAGCATAGAACACAGCTATGTATAACAAATATGAGGCAATTATCCGTATAATGGTGAAGAAACGAAAACAACCTTTTGTAAACAAATATTATTTAGGTACAACTTTAATAATATCAGGATGTCAGTACATTCCACGCCATACAAACGGGCTCTCTAACAAGACTATTGTACATTTGAAATTAATTTTTGTAAGCATAAGTACATTGCCATTATTCTTGCCAAAACATCAAAGCTCCCTTACCGCTGACCCTGAGATTACAACAATTGCTTTCCTAGTTAACTGAACACATGAAACGATGCTTTAACAAGAACTTATACGGACAAGAAATTGGAGCCACTTGCGTCTTTATTTCTCGGGGCATAATAAGACTTGTCTTAACAATATGACCATTAATAATTCGCTTTTATGTATAACAGATCAGGTTCCAGCCAGCTTTAGTTTGTACCGTTTGATTAATTATTTACCCCTTAAGGAACAGCGGGTTAATTTAGAAGTAGTACCGCTTCGAAGCCTATTATGCACGAAATTTCATCTGAAATGAGTTTGTAATCAAACAAAACCTTTGATTATATAAGAGGACAAAAACAATTGATTAATTTTTTATCCTCTTTTAAAATGCGATAGAAAATAGTTAGGTTGGAATTGGAATTGAATTAAATTGAATTATGATAAATTGAGTGTAATTGAATTGAAAACAATAGTATTTTTACGCTAAAGGCGATAACTGATCGAACGTGGTAAGCGAATGTCAACGAAATATAATTCACTGATTTTTGTTAGAACTGTATTTTACAACAATTTTTTACATTGTTTGCAAGACCAAAAAGATAAGGAACTTAACTATTACAAATCATAAAGCAGACTTTTACATAATATACGACGGGTAACAATTATAGGAATTATAAAGACATGTTTTTTTACAATTCGTCAAACTCTATAATTAGAGAGTTATGAAGTAAGAATGCCATAAAAGTTCCAGGTTATCCTTAAAATAGTGTCAATTTTGCAATTAATAATTTACCGTGCCATCATATACAAATGTATCACTAAACTAATGGACACTTACATAGTTTTACAGCAATGAAACCAGCAGATTGGTCCCCTGGGGAAACTACACAATACTTAGAAAATAAATGACATAAGTACGAACACATCCTAAAGGTCTTACTACATTTACCAGCCAGCTTTTCTGTGGCTCTGTTAGTTAAAACGCCCCCTCAAGAATTCTCATTGGTGGTTACAACGTAATGCAGGTGCATTAGCCGTTTACCAAGTGAATTTCTTGTTAGAATTAAAATACTGAGGCAGTAAATACACCTAGTGCTCTCTGGGGATGTAGGATGGGCATGGGCAATAATACAAGTAGTGGTATTTTTAAAATAATACAGCCGAGTGTGAAAAAATGTAGGCAAGTACATATATTTATGAATTTGACTGTGCCTAGTTAAGTTATTCTTAATTCGAAATTGAATTGTTTGGTAGTTATTTTTGCCCTTACATAAAGAACGAACGTATAAGACTATTTCAAGATCAGGAGGCCAATTCGAATTTACATTTTGATGTCATAAGGATATCTAAATGATGTCAGTCTCGCGTGCATTACACTTGTACTTGTCCGTACACTGTACGTTGGTGATTGTAATGGCGCTAGCACAAGAAACTGGCATCATTTAAATAGATATAATTTTTATTTCACAATATACCTACTTAAGTTGGAATTGGCTGGACTAAGAAGTGCTAGTAGACTAAAAGCAACTTTTTATTAATTTAAATTCAATTCAATTCAATTTACTTCGAATCTGAGAGATCCATCTTAAAATAAATTAAGATTAGTGACATTCAATTTACAAAATAATTACTTACAGTTATTTTATAAGGCACTTAAGTTTGTATTAGTTATTTTAAAGGTATTAAATACATACTATTCTTTAATGTGTAGAAAGAAGAATAGCAGAATTAATTGTAGAAATTACTTACTTACACGTATGTACAATATGTACATATATTTATTTGGTTTATTACCGAACGCTTTTTCAAAATAAAACCCCGACCACTGTCGCATAGCAAAGTTACACAGCTTCGAGGCAGTTTTCAATTTCGCCGCCTCTGTTTGCTTTCTCGACTAGATTATTCTATTGTAAGCTCGCTATGTACCTACCTACCTAAGTATCTTGTAATTTTATTTATTCGACAATTTACGGTATACGGTAAGCTTTCTTAAGCTTACCGTGGGGCTTAGTGAATTTGTGTAAAAATGTCCTATTTATAAGCTTATTGTAGTAGTATTCAGTAATCACTTTATTGTACACAACACCGGTTTACATAAAATTTACAGAAATAGAGGTACAAAAGTGAACTTATCCCTATAATGGAAGGTATCTAATTCTATTTATTCAACAATTTATAAGCTTGTTGTAGTAATAGTAGTAGAATTTAGTAATCAATTTAGTGTACGCAACACCGGTTTACATAAAATTTACAGAATTAGAGGTACAAAAGCGAACTTAACCGTATAATGGCAGGGGGGGGGTCTTGTATACAATGTATACCATGTCATGACTTTTTAACCTCACTAATAGCTCACAGCCTGGCTTGAAACATCTATCACTCATAGATCAGTATCATATCGGAAGCAGATCGAATAACTTAAATTCGAATACGCCTGTAGGATTTTTTTAAATAATTATGATCCTACACAATATCATGTCCCTTACAGATTGTTGATGAATATCTGCATTAAAAAAATATAAGTACCTACGGTATATGTGGAATCTCCGAAACGCATCAATCAAGTAACTATATAATACAATGTTCACTCATATGTATATATAGGTATGTTAGGTATATATACTGTATTTGACAGCGATTGGACGTCTTTATTTGGCTAACATATGATAAATGTTTCGAAATAAGTATACCTACTTAACTCAATCTTTTAATGAAACTTGCACTACTTCTCATCATGAAATATGTTAACTGTCACACTGTGTAACCCCTCTATTCAAAAGTCACACTGGCTCTTGGTCAGTGTTTCCGGGAAACTCGCCTTAATCTTAATTAACCGCGTTTAATCCAGGATAAACGGCCCGTTTAATGCTTTGAACCTTTTTGCCCTGAAGAACCGCGCAATCATCTGCCTATTTAATATTTCGGTATATGAATATTAGATTATAATGAAAAGGGTTACATTTAATAGCCCGTATCGCTCTTATCTGATTTACTTAATCCCTTAAACATTTGTGTTATTACAGTCTCTGATTAAGCTTTTGAAATAAGAAACCTCTATTGAGCCAAAGCTTAGAAGTTAAAATACTTAATTGAAATATAATAGAAATAGATATTCTGTTTAAACATTATTTCTCAAATGAATCTACATAATTCATTCTGTTATCTGTGCTCTGTTGAATCATTTAAGCAGGGCATTCGGTCGTATAAAGGTGACATTCGGATGTCTACTGCAGCTGCTGATGGCGTTGATGCCACCGCTGTATCTGTCAATTTCCTTGATAAAATAAGTGACGGATTGAACGTCATCACAGAAATTGAAAACGTCATAATTGTCACTGCAGTAATGTCACGCTGCAGTTGAAATCCGAATTTCACCTTTATTCGTTTACAATGATTTACCCGTGTAACTTGCATTAACCATACTAGAGAAAATTTCATCAACGAAAAATATAATTTATCAACTAGATAACGGAAAGGTTACGTGCGCACATAACGCATAGGTACGTGAGTATTGTATTCTTTGATAGGTACGTTGTGTTACTGTTATGTCACTTAAAGATGTAGTGCATAATTGTTTTCCATCGTATTTTCTCGGAAACGCTCGTATTTGTCTTGCTACTTCAGTTACTTTTTGTACCGAGACTGACTGAAATAGCAAAACACGTTCGTACGTTTCCGTGAAAATACGATGGAAAATAATTAGGTATGCACTACAATCTGTACGAATATAATTCCACACGTTACAGTGTCCACGCAGGGGCCAGAACTGAGCCATGCTGCCCACATGTCCAGAGTGCATTAGCCTTTAAGCAATACAGTTTCATCGGCACTCTCGTTACGTTCACGTATTCGGTCTCATTATTTTGGTATGCGGCTGCAATTCAGTAAAGTGTTACGGTCCGTGAATCCCGATGGCCGGCTTTAACGGTCGTCTCATAAAGTAAATAGCGCTTGGACATTGTCATGGCGCCTGAAGCTGGGATCCTATTCTGGAATGCACATTTAAACGCATCAAAATTATACTGCTTACTTGCACTTTCTTACTCTATACTGCGATCCTTTGTGTGCGTAAAGGACGGCTAATATTCACATTGAATTGGTATTGTACTGGTACTGAATTTTGTATCTAAATATTGTCCCTGGGGTACTGTTTGTCTGTAATCTTTCGGGTTTGTTGGTGCGATAAAAGATTTTCTATAGGGGTGTAGTAGTTTAGTTGCGAGTTCAAAGGGGTATCCCGTATTTGTGACAAGTAATTAGAAGACTACTAAAAGTTAACAAGTAGTAACTGAATAAATTTCTTCATAGCTATTATTCCCTTTTATGTTACATAGCAGGATAGCTCTCAAAATGGAATCTTGAAAATTAAATTCATTATTCAAAGTTCGTTCGCGCTCAGTTTAAAAATAACAGAAAGGTATTCAATAAGTCTTTGTAAACTGTAGCTGGAACTCAGTTCAGAGTTCTAGCCTTCGAAACGGCTGTTATTTATTATCTGCTAATATACGAAAGCACTTGCAGCATTCTGTAGCAGCTGCGCCGAAGGAAACAAAACTAAATGGGAGCATTTGATCAGGAACTTTACCCAATATCTTATCTCACTCTACATTCTAATCGTAAAAGCAACCTTACAATTAGCTTAATAAAGTTTACATTCCAAAATAAAGTTGACATTTTATACGAGGACAAGACAACATAGTCGATTTGACGTTTTTCCCTCGAGTTATTTTGAAATCGTCGCCGTTTCATGCTGGCTGCGATTTTAATTAAAGTTGTCGGCACTGCAAAACGCTCGATTTAAAAATTCATTTAACCTTTTACTACAGTGTTGTGATTAAGCAATTTAATTTTGGCGGATAAACAAATATTTCTTAATAAGGAAGCCAAACAAGTTACATACCAATGTGTTCAGGTTGTCCGAGCGTAGTAAGAAGCAGGTATTTATTTAAACTTTAAAATATTGACATGTAGGTGGGCCATTTTATTTAAAGTTGTCCCCTACACTTTTTTTTTTATTTGTGAAATTCTATGTTATTTCTACTCAGAATCACGAGCTCTTTCTATCATAATAGGAGAAAAAAAGTGTCCCAAGGTTTTTTCCCATTCCGTTACCATTTTCATAGACTTTGTATGGCGGTCACGGAATGGAAAGATCGAAAAATGTATGGAAATTTTGGGACATTTTGGGGTTACCTATCACTCGGCGTAAGTAGTTTATCACTATTTTTTTCTGGGGTTCTGGCACGCCCGGCTCGTGAACAGTAAGCAAGGCAAGCGAAAATAAAACGTAATATGTGTTAGGTAGATTAGGTAGGAACAACTACTAAATATGTACCTATGTCAAAATGTTGGTTTTGTTAGGCAGTTAGAATTTTGGTAAAGCCAATTATTTTATATATATATATATACATATATATATATATATACCACATCGGTGGCAAACAAGCATACGGGCCGCCTGATGGTAAGCAGTCACCGTAGCCTATGGACGCCTGCAAGTCCAGAGGTGTTACATGCGCGTTGCCGACCCTTTAAAAACCTGTACACTCCTTTTTTGAAGAACCGCATAGGTACTGTAGATGTAGACCCTCGGGAAAACCTCGGAAGGGAGCTCATATATAAATTGAATTTTCCTCTAATAGCAATCATGCAGTGCTTTGACTGGAAATGCAACTGAGATTGCAATATCGTGCTAGTGTCATGTGTAATAATCTACCAGTCTCGCACCTATTCCTTGCACATTGCGTCAAAGGAGAGCAATTTGGCTGCAAACTGTATAAGAACATTTCTTTGACACTCATTTAGGATATGTGTCTTTTGTTACTCAACCTTTTGTGTTTAAGAACAAACTTTTTGGTCGACTTCACAGATTTTATTTTAACATACCTAGTTTGTAAGTAAATATCCAAAGTGACGTCAAGTTTTTTTAGATCTGTCATACTTATGAAAATGTCATAAAATCGGTAGGTGTTCATACCGATGATAAATAGTTATTTCAATATCGTCAGGTGACAAGCAAAAGTCCATACCATGACCATATTAGTACGAAAAGAAGGTTGATTTTTGTTTAAATATTTTATAGTAATTAGTGACTTTTGCTTGTCACCTGACGATATCGCTTTATTTTCTCTGTAATTCTTACTTTAAGTCTTATATTAGATATCAAAATAAAATCATTTATTTACAAACAAGATTTTAAGTACCAAAATTACTTAAGACCAATATTTTGAGTGTACTGACCAGTTAATTAATGTCCCACTGTATAACTTGAGTGCGTGCGTTTGCGGTTTAATCTCCTTCTATTATTTGGATTAGTTTGGATTTCGGCGGTCATTTGGTATGCAAAATCGGCTCACGGCCACAGGCGGCGTTCATAAATGAGATCTGAATGTCTTCTTTAACAATATACCTACGTATATAGTCGTGAAACTTAACGAACATACGTAATAGGGTAGCAATAAATTAATACCTATATTATTTTTGCTAAAGCGACTGATTGATGGGGTTGAGAATTGGCACCACCCATCGCCTGTTGATTTTTGTCTCATCGTATCATTGAAATTCTGGTCCAAGGTACAGGCACCAAAAAAATCCCGGTACTTAAGCTTGCCTACCTTCAAAATCTCATACTTTTATAAGCGTGAATAGGTCAAATCTTGCGTCCATGTTCGTAAGTGTCAAAAATTGTGTATCTAACAAAAGTATTTTATTGTCGTTATAATTGTGTTAAAATAAACATTAATACAGACTGTGTCCAAAACAGGATTAGAATTACTCATTGTGGACATGGTTAAATCCTTTTGGTAAAACCTCTTTTATTAGTTGCAAATAAAACTAGGTAGTTATACCTAAATCATGTGTCATAACAATACATACGTTACCTTTTGCAAGATTTATGCTTATACCTCGTTGAAATATGAATGGCCTGTGTATTGCATTGCCCACGTTGGCTGAATTGACAGCGGTTTCCTCCCGAGACCCACTGCAGCCATATATCGAGTCATTACCTAGTAGGTTGGGTAGATGTATCATTCAGTGTATACGCATACCTTCGAGTTCATTAATTATGCTTAGAGAAATACAGTTATACTCGTCGCAATTATGCTAATAATAATTTTATTATGGTAGGTAGCTTCTTCTACTACGGATAACTTTGCCTTTGAATTAGGTACATAAATATCTGGGAGATTCGACCGAGCTATGCTCGGAAAACATATAAAATCTCAAAAATGTGCGTTTTCCCAGAGATAAGACCTAGCTAAATCGATTTTTGACTCCCGAAAACCCCCATAGGTATAGCAAATTTCATCGAAATCCTTAGAGCCGTTTCCGAGATCCTCAAAATATATATACATATAAATTAATATACAATAATTGCTCGTTTAAAGGTACATAAGTAATTTCTAATATATTTTCATAAAATATACTTTTTACATTATTTAAAAAACACATAATAACACTCACATAAAAAAAATAACGTCATAATTATTAGTAGTAGTAATTGAATCATCGAACGTACTATTCTTTGTCTATCCGCTTCCCAATTTCAAAACTGTGTAAAAAATCAAAAACACTAAAACTAGATTAAATTGGAAAAATAAATGAATGATTATCACGTAAGAATTGTACCTAATCATTGCAAGTACTGGCACTCCTCACAGATTCCACGATGTAGCCATTATCCCTCCTCGCTTCACCCCGCCCCATTTGTCACTCCGTGTAAATTTTCTCAGTTAATATTTCAGCAGAATCAAATTACGAAACTCGTAACACTACGCCCGAGAACATATTGGGAGACGAATGCGAGGGCCCGATATTACGCGAATACGCACGGAAACGTCTTATGGGCTGTTTGGGGAACATTCCCAAAGAGTTATTTCTTTCCTAATGCCTCGGCTCTGTCGTAGCTTTAGCAATAATTTTGCGGCAGTTTAAAGGGTGAGACGGGATTTTTATGATACTCTTAGGTATTTTATTTAACACAGTAGCGAACGCGCAATCTGTTGAGCCGACACAAATTCAACTAGATCGTTTTCATAAAACAATGGGCGACAGCGTTCCCCTCTTTCTCTATAATTTACATTCCTCTTATTAGACTTAGATTCATTTCGAGTAGTAACTTGGTCATTTAAGTTAAATAGCTATCCAACTCGAGTTTCCAAATTAAGTTGTTACTTGGATTTAGGTCAATTTTTTGTAACTCCCCGAGAAGCGCCATAAGGCGTGGCGATAAATCTCCCGGCAGTTTCATAACTCTTATTTTTTTACATGACGACACGAACTTATTTTTAAATTTTGCAATAAACTTCTGGACTTCAGATGGAACAAATTTATAACGCCTTTTTGTTTTAATCTGTAGAAAAAACCTGAGCGAGGTGTATCAAATTCGGAATACAAAATTCCAAAGCATGGCTAATTAATAGCCCTTGAATCTATCAGTAGGTACAACTGTCATTAATACCTGAAAAACAAACTATCGAACACAATCCTTGACACAATGAAACATTACGTTCACCTTGTTTGACTTCCACTAATAATCATAATTAATTAATAATAATCAGTAAAGTATTTATTAATTGTAAACTGTGTACATAAGATGTCATATACAGGAGGAGATATCGAATCAATAGTTGCCTATTTCGAGATAAATATATTATGATCTAAATCCAATTCAATCGTCAATATAAATCCAAACTGTAGAGGGAAATTGATACCTAATAATAATTGAATAGCCATAGGGAATAAAAATGCATTTCTTGTTTGCCGCACTCTATTATTACCACATGTGCGTGTCTCTGACGCAAAATAAAATTATAAGGTGGGTCACAGCATTCACAGCCATATTTCTATTAATACTCATTTTAAATTGTTAGGTACGTAGCAGTTAATAACTTTCAAATTGCAGATTACGTATATATATTTATTGTCATCAAGTCATGGCTTTGCATATAGCAGAGGAGTTAACATTGTTTTAATAATTATAAGGGTATTTAAATAGTAAGAAAAAAAAAACATAAATTTTAATCACCCATTCCTAAAATTCTCAATCGTATAACCAAAAGGTTAAATTGGTGCATATAGGTCCTTAGGATCTGTTTTGTTCGTTTTATTGTACATATGGTTTAGTTAGTTTGCGAATATTGTTCCATAAGTCGTCCAAATAACTTTTGTTTGGAAGCACCAACTATCACCAAGAGGCACCTTAATGTCATCTAACTCATCTGTGTCATCTTCGTCTACAAAAGCTACAGGTATTCCTTCTGTTTCAAATGAAATAAAAATTTCCTCCTCGTTTTTAGGTTTAGATGCAATTATTACGGCACTCCCATTTATAAGTGCCCTAATAATGTTATCAAAGCAAGGGGACGGCACTGCTACATTTCCAAATGTGTTGTATAACACGACTTTATCAGGTACATTAAATCCCGATATCATCGTATCGTTGTTGATAGAGATAAAGTTGTTGATTTTCCAATTCGGTATTTCAGGTTCAATCTTATCTCCTAAACTGACATCATTACTTTTGATTATTTTCAGCACTGCGTCACAACGCTCGGTGAAAGTTTTATTCAACCATTGTCCTTGTATTTTAAGCATTTTAGCAATGGAGCTATTAACTTTAACCGTCACATTCACAGAATCTATTCTTTTATAAATCGCTTTACTGATTTCATCACATCCAGTAAAGTTACAATAATCATTTACCCATATAATTGGAACGTCGACGTTTAGAGCAATTTCATTGGCTTCTGAAACGCTGCTAGCCCATATTGATAAGCATAGTTGTTTGTACTTAGGAACAAGTGACAGCAATTCTTTGACACTTCTAAAAGCTTCTACTAACACAACTTGCTCTGACCCCTGCCGATTATAACATCCAGCATAATTTATTAAAAACAATTTATCACCATATCTAAATTAATTTGAGCATTTTTGTACTAATTCTTGCACATCTAGTTCGGGATCCTCATGACGTAATTTGCATTTCCAATCTAAAATAATCTTAAATTCTTCAAAAATATTTTCTTGAACGAGGAGACGTGTTAGCGGTAGCGGGTGTAACTCAGCATTTAGGAAATCATCAACAGCAGAATTCAAGTCAGATTGTTCGGTAATAATCCCAGTAATTTCGGGCAATAAACTATTGAATAGATTGGGATATATTTTGTCATTGTCCATCAAATTATTTAGTTGATCTATTAGTATTAATCGTACGTTCCATCCAACTTCACGACACAGTTCGGTAAAGAGATGACACACTACTGCGGTTTGTGGCGTCGACAAAATAATTGGGTCATCACAAGTTTTGAATATTTGAGCTACAAAACCAAGTATCAGCATTGGCGTGTTGTCAGCCATGGTAATAACTCCTTCTTCAATGTAAGCTGCTTTCCAATCTACACTGGCATGAAGCAAGTTTTTCATTATCAAATTTATACTGTGTTGCGTGTTTTCCATTGGGATACGCCGGATCAACCATTCAAGTTGGCAGAACAAGTTGGATTTTTCTTTAACTCCAGTAGCCAACTTTTTTAATTTTTCAGTAATATTTGTCCATGATTCTGTAGTTGATAACATTGACGTACCCGGTAGCAGGAATGAAGATGAATCTGCAACTTCTATATTGTTCGAATAAGAATCAAACTTAGTTATTGTTTTTTCCAGCTCAAAGTATAAGCTGCTGAATGCACCTTCATTTGTTTTTATGTATTCTACTGCTAACTTTGTGTTCATTTGTATTTCATCAAATTTCAGATTATCCAAAACCGTAGTTGATTTTACTTTACCCATTTTAACTCACTTTACTCGTACACAAACAATATCACAATTAAACAGAAACAACAAAACACTCTTGCTTTGTGAAATAAACTGACAACGCTTGTGATAACATTGGGGTTCGAACCGTTATCAAAAAGTTTATCTCTTGACTGACATAATAATCATTTTAAATGATATTAATATTTTACTCAATACTGTAAAGTTTCGTATTACGTTTTAAAATGGGCTCGGTTTATGTTGATATTGGTAAAATAAATATTAAGCCAAGCAAGGCAAAATAATTTCTAATTTATCTTTATCACTATGGAAACATTAAACTGTTGACGTAAACTATAATTATAAAGGTTCCGCAACAGTAATGTACTTAGCTGCAGTTGCCATCCGAAAGTCATCTTTACGCGCAGTAACGCTACTGTAGTCACAATCAGAATGTAACCTTAAGATGTATGATGTATTTGATGTAGTAGTGAGGGTACATCTAACGTACACCTATGTACCATCACGCTCCGCGATAACAGCACTTATGTGTGCTAGCATAAGAACATTCTGAACGTTTATTCTCTAAATTCCTATTGTTTTATACACGTTAGGTTGCGCTGACACAAGCAATATGCGTTTATGTCGCAGTAAACCAAAGCGTTACTGCTAAACACTAAAAGTGGACATTTACCACATTACAGTTACGCCATTTAGGGTTCTAGCTAAATTGGATAATCCATAGCGGAAGTATGGAATAACCAATTTAGCTAGGACCCTAAATAGCGTAACAATCTCGTGTGGTGACTGTACTAGGTACCTATACGTTTAAAAAATAAAAATCAACACATGAGAAAAACTAAACAACAAGAAGTTGAATATTTAAATTCGTATTGCAAAGAGTACATTAGGTAGCAGTAACAAGTAGGTACCTACTTACCTTCTAATGCCGTCTGGACATTTTCTGGACCCTTTTTAAGCCGCTTTCATTATCTTGAAAGCAATCTCTATTTTGTTCAATTCCAATCGATTCAAGTGTTAAGATTGGAAGTGGGTTTTGGACTATAAACCTTTCGTAATGGTCTTTTTTAAGCTTTGAATGCAATCGGAGATTTCTTTATTCAGAGAGAATTAGATAATAAATTTTATTTCTTTTAATACCCAATTTGAAAGTACGGCAGATATTTTAAAATGTTATTTTAGTTCAGTCTATTGAGTAGTGGTAAGAATGTTTTTTAATTTTAAAAATGTTCATGGTTCTCAATGGTTCTCTTAAGTAAAATAAATCCTCCAAAGGGAAACAAACGGATTTCTGTATCTCGAATAGGTTCCGGTTCCACACATCACTTTTACTGCACTTCTATAAAATAAATAACCAACTTTATCTGGTGGCCGTACCCTGGAGTGCAGTTTGGAATCTTTTAAACCAACTTTTGCTACAGTTAATGTTTCTTATATTGAAATGTTTCCTGATCCGTTGATATACTCGTATGTCCTAACTTTTCCTTAACAAAGTGCCTAGCAATGAAGGTGATAAAGGAACATGTACATCACTCAATGTTTATTTTGTGAACTTGCCATAACCAAAAAAACATTTTTAGGGTTCCGTACCTCAAAAGGAAAAAACGGAACCCTAATAGGATCACTCGTGTTTCTGTCTGTCTGTATGTCCGTCTGTCACAGCCTATTTTCTCCGAAACTACTGGACCAATTAAGTTGAAATTTGTCACACATATGTAAGTTTGTGACCCAAAGATGGACGTGTAACGTAAATAAATGAATTTTAAATATGGAAGCCATTTTTGGGGGGTAAATGAGAAAATTAAAAAATATAATATTGTGGTATGGAAGTTGGTTTGAATTGTTAAGAATGGGCTTGAAGTCCAGCTAATACTTATATTAAGAGGTCTTTTGTTATCAAAGATGAATAGAACGTCTGGGCAAGTCACAAAGAACTAGACTGTTATAGTCTAGACTCTAGACGGTGGGTAGGTGTCCTCGTTTTTTGCCAGTACTTGCCAGTACATAGGTATAGGTAACTATAGTTACGTACATATATATATGTAGTCGTTTTTTAATGAGAAACGACACACTAGTTGTACCTACTTTGTAAGACGCTTTTTGCAATGATTAACTCAAATGACGTACCTTTGTCATTAGCTCTCCGATAAAGGAACTATTGTGAGAAAATCGAACTAATGTAAATATGTTCTAGTGTTTCTTTTAAGACGAAATCATAAGTGCTTGTTGCTAGGCCTACATGAATAAAGTATATTTTGAATTTGAATTGAAAGATCACATTTTTCGTAAAAAATGATGCTTACGCTATTTTTAGGATTAGGTAGCTTAATCGGACCCCGATCCCCTGTACGATTCAACTAGGAAAGAGAAGGATGTGTGTATGCTTTCAAATTTCTGAGAATAGAAAGCATAAATTATATATTAGCTGCTCGACAATCAACACCTAAATTCACAGCGTTAATACTGAACAGTTTTGAGCAAAGCGAACTAACTGGATTCGTACAATAATTAGATTGAAAGTTGTTAATTCGACCAGCGCGCCGCTGGACTATTCTGTCCCTTGTTGCCAAAATTTTGGACGTAATTGAAAGCTGAATGTGTTGGCTACATCCAAACTTTTAGTGTGAACTCTAACTGGAAATTATTTAACCGCATCCGTTATATTCAGTGGTATAAATGTTACATATAAAATTGATAAATGGTTGTACATAAACTATAATTTAAAAACTTAATACGAAACAGTGATTTATTTTTTTAACGATTATGGCCAATTACATCTCAGATAAGGCATAACGAATACTTTTTTTCCGATATCCTAAGGTAACCTATACGGCTATACCACTGACATATTATACGTAAACGCCGTCGAGAACGTAATTTACTTTCTATATATCTCGCTCGTACTCGCATATTAGTGCAAACGAGATGTAAGTATAGAAAGTAAATTACGTTCTCGATAGCGTAAATGTCAGTTTTGACACTGTCAGTGACTCATGGTACGGGTTCTAACCTACTTGTAATAAAAGTAAGAAAGTTGCGTTTTTGAATTATGTATTTATATAATAAAAAAATAATACATTAAAATCTTTTATCGCAAAGCTCGAGAATACATGTGAATATAAGCCAGGTAAAAAGAGTAGGTACATTTTAATATAAAAACCAAAATACCTATATTTGAAATATCGTAAAATATAACAATTTTATTAACTATCCGCAAGCCAAATATCTGAAGTGCAGTCCCCTCCTGGATACCTGCAAAAAGGAAATTGATTCAAACGCTGTATTGTATAAAAGGGAAGACTTCGTAGGTATCAAGCGAGTTAGGTACCTATAAAATATGTATGTTGATACATAATATCATATCCTGGAGTGAACATTGATCCTATAACTACTTAATTGTACATGTATGTTAACAATGGGGTTAAAATGGCATTTCGTCAATACGAAGAGCGTTAGGTAAGTTTGATGATTTTTGAGGATACATCATAGTAGTGAATTTGCTATAGCTAAGTATATAACTAAACTTTACTATGTCGTTAGTCCATAAGTTTGTTTTAATAACGGGCTATGTTTCATAAACCGTCAAAATTGGATGATTTTTTTTACAATGCGGGTGTTTATAGCCGCTATAAGAACAAACAGGCAAAGTCCGGCTGAGGTAACTTTGCACCAAATTGAGGTAGTGTCATTAAAAAGGTCATATTTTCATAAAAAAATTACATTAATCATGACATTGCCATAATTTTTCATTACAAATGCCTTACAGAGTTAGCTAGTCCGACTCTAAGGTTTAAATATAGTTTCATTTTCTGACCTCATTTCATGCGGCAAGACTGGCCCGTTGGGTTCTTGTCCGAAGTCGATCAGGAAGTTGGGGTCCAGAGTCATACCTCCGTTTTCAGTATCAATGTCCAGTTTCACGATCCAGCCGCCCTGTAACCAACATGCTAATAATATATATATAATATAATATAATATAATATATAATATATTTTCACGCCACCACACCGCCAAGATTTTTTTAGGGTTCCGTAGCCAAATGGCAAAAAACGGAACCCTTATAGATTCGTCATGTCTGTCTGTCTTCTTCCGTCTGTCCGTCTGTCTGTCCGTCCGTATGTCACGGCCACTTTTCTCCGAAACTATAAGAACTATACTGTTGAAACTTGGTAAGTAGATGTATTCTGTGAACCGCATTAAGATTTTCACACAAAAATAGAAAAAAAACAATAAATTTTTGGGGTTCCCCATACTTCGAACTGAAACTCAAAATTTTTTTTTTCATCAAACCCATACGTGTGGGGTATCTATGGATAGGTCTTCAAAAATGATATTGAGGTTTCTAATATCATTTTTTTCTAAACTGAATAGTTTGCGCGAGAGACACTTCCAAAGTGGTAAAATGTGTGTCCCGACCCCCCTAACTTCTAAAATAAGAGAATGATAAAACTAAAAAAAATATATGATGTACATTACCATGTAAACTTCCACCGAAAATTGGTTTGAACGAGATCTAGTAAGTAGTTTTTTTTTATACGTCATAAATCGCCTAAATACGGAACCCTTCATGGGCGAGTCCGACTCGCACTTGGCCGCTTTTATTTATTTTCCTCATAGTTGATGTGAAAAGCAGTATGTGTCACACGGTATCAAAATTATTTCGTCTTGGGCGTTAATACTCGAATCCCTCATTACGCTCTGGATTATACTTTAGAATCCCTCACTACGTGCGGGATTCTATTGTAGAATCCATCGCTTCATTCAGGATTCAATATACGCCCTTGACGGAAATATATCATTTTGAACCCTTGTAACACAAACTACTATATACCTAGGTAATGTAGCAATTAAAATTGCTATAGTTTTTATGGCATTATTCGTTTAAATGCGCTACAAGCCTTAATTAAGACTCATTTAGACGGGGCGAGAACCCGCATGCGAGTTTGATTACATTGCGTCGTTTGAACGGTTGGCTGAATTGATGTAACCTCAATGGTCCGCAATGTAACTAAAATCGTATACGAGTTCGCGCGCCGTCTAAATAAGCCCTTAGACGGGGCGAGAACTCGCATGCGAGTTTGATTACATTGCGTCGTTTGATCGGTCGGCTGAATTGATGTAACCTCAATGGTCCGCAATGTAACAAAAATCGTACACGAGTTCACACACCGTCTAAATGAGCCCTTAGTAATGAATCGTTTGTCTTAATCTGTCACTTTGACGTATGTATTTGTAAGACATCAATTAACTAGCTACTTGAGCCTTGTAAAGTTTTGTTAAGAGAGTTTCCACAGACTACAGCTACCCATTTTTAGGGTTCCGTAGCCAAATGGCAAAAAACGGAACCCTTATGGATTCGTCATGTCTGCCTGTCTGTCTGTCTGTCTGTCTGTCCGTCCGTATGTCACAGTATGTATAAGAACTATACTGTTAAAACTTGGTAAGTACATGTATTCTGTAAACCGCATTAAGATTTTCACACAAAAATAGAAAAATAAATTTTTGGGGGTTCCCCATACCTAGAACTGAAACTCAAAAAAAATTTT
The DNA here is from genome assembly GCF_948474715.1 of Cydia amplana. Classification (NCBI taxonomy): domain Eukaryota; kingdom Metazoa; phylum Arthropoda; class Insecta; order Lepidoptera; family Tortricidae; genus Cydia; species Cydia amplana. The sequence goes on along the minus strand of NC_086079.1, from coordinate 10,937,495 downwards.
TTCATCAAAACCATACGTCTGCGGTATCTATGGATAGAGGTCTTCAAAAATGATATTGAGATTTCTAATATCATTTTTTTTCTAAACTGAATAGTTTGCGCGAGAGACACTTCCAAAGTGGTAAAATGTGTGCCCCTCCCCCCCTGTAACTTCTAAAATACTTGAATAATAAAACTAAAAAAAATATATGATGTACATTACCATGCAAACTTCCACCGAAAATTAGTTTGAACGAGATCCAGTAAGTAGTTTTTTTTAATACGTCATAAATCCCCTAAATACGGAACCCTTCATGGGCGAGTCCGACTCGCACTTGGCCGCTTTTTTTTTCTCTTGGGTTTGAGAATTTGCTTTAAGTTATTTGTTAGTTGTTAGTTCAGTTTAAGATTTTTGTGCTTTTGTTATTTTAATCTAGTTATTAATTTAGTTTAGTATTTGTATTATAGTAGGTAGGTACCTCTGTATAGTTTAATTGTATAAAAAAGGTTATTTAATACATTATAAGCAATATATAATAAATAATGCTCATTTTTTCCCTAATGTCCTAACGAACAACTAAACTTGAATAATATCTTGGAAATACCACGCGCCCCTCACATACTCGAAGTAATGAAATTTAATAAAGGCCAAGCAGTATTTTTCGAGAAAATTCAGAGCATTCCCATGAAATAAAATGAAAGGAGCATTATCATTGCCAAGAGAAATATATAAAACTATCATTACTATTAAGTAAAGCTTAGTGTTATGATGTCTAAATATTATTTTTATAGCTAAGTATAGGTAGTTTTACAGGCGAATTAGGTACCGTTTTTAAGGTAACTCTGCAGAAGTCAGCGCGAGTTTCCTAATCAGACATTTTATGACGTAACCTTTTGAAGTCAATTAAGAATAGTAATCGTGACAGTTGAGATTAAAATACCCAATAAAAATCGTTATGCTTACGCCACCGCATGCAAAGTTATTCCTAAATACATTTCAAGTGTGTAAAATAAAACTAAAATAATTCCATCTTATACCTCTTCACTGGTTTTCGGATAGAACTGTTTATCAAAAGGTGAGAAAAGAGAGCACGAAACATAAAGTCTCTTGCCGTCAAGAGATAGCTGTAGCATCTGCGGGCTGCCTTGCAGGGTCTTGCCTTTCACCGTCACTTGCTTATACGGACCCTGGAAACAACATAAGTAATTTTACGGTTTAACTTTCTTTTAAATCACTTGCACGACATGTATCAGAGAGGACTGTTACTTTAGTACTCAGAGAGGACTGTTACTTTAGTACCGCTTGAAAATGGAGACATAGGTTCTCAAAATATGTTGTGCGAGTGACATTATCATCATAAGCCACCTATTGGAGAATATCTTTATATTATTGTTTTAAAGTAGATAACCAAATTGTTACAAATTAATCGACACCATCACGACATAAAACTATGAAATGAAATGAAATGAAATGTTTATTTGCCAGAATACGTTACAATTTGGTCTTAATACAGTTATAGCATCAGTATTCAGTCGACATAAAGCCAACATGCAAAATGTACAGTCACATGTTTTAATTTATGGCCCATTTTTGTACCTTATCACAGTGACAATAACATGAGGTCTCTAGAGACTTTCATACTGATTATCACTGTGACAAGGTACGAAAATGGGTCATAAATTAAAACATGTGACTGTACTTAGCTAAAAATTACTTCAAAAGTATTGTTTAGATTTAACAGTACACAACGATATTGCACACTTCAATAAAAGAAAACGGTACAAATCACAAACTTAAAAGTAAAGGTAACATAATAGGCACCCTTATCGCTAAAGAGCAATCACTTTTACACAACCTGCGTCTTTCAAAGAACAAATTTTTTGCAATATAAAATTATTTCCATAACAAAAGCAGATTTTTTAAATTCTTGTGAAGTCTGGAGCGCAATATGAAACAAGCTGCTTTTGACTATTTATATTTTCATGTACATTATTTGATCCGCGCAATCACAGCCGAAAAACTAAGGAACAACAGAACAAAGTAATTTACGAAACAATACGAGAGTAGCGAGGCTGAACACAATGAATGACGTGCACTATGAAATACTGTAAAGTCATGTGGCCCCCTCCACGAGTATTATACATAGAATCGTTTATTCGGTTTAAAGATTCTTTATTCTCATAAGAATTTTTACAATTCACTTAAAATGAGAACTTAAATACATATATACATTTTTATTGCACGTCACATTCAGGTAACAAAGTGGTTACGAATCATGAGTTAAATATAGATTATAGTTATTGTTGTCTGAAATACTTTAACACCCTGAAAGTAGATTGCATTGAATATATGTAAGTACAAATGGAAAAATGCAGACAAATTGACAATTTATTTGATTCCATGCATAAATGTCGCCAAGAACGTAATCTAAATAGCTTTACCCGGCTTTCTTCAATCAAAACCTACTTTTTTGAAGGTCGGTTTTTTTTGGGAGTCGGCCTCGGTAAGGCTTTGGACTTTTAAGAGATTATTTTGAATGATAAATATTAAAATCATTAATTTGTATTTTCCTCGTGGCGGTAAGTTATTTTTTTGTGTTAGACTCTACAAAGTTTGTTTCCCTCGCGTGCCTTTAAACCTTCGTAACTCTTAAGATCGCACTCAATAAATAAATATTTGGGGAGGCCTTAACAAATATTTCATTTTACCTTATTGTCCTTATCTTCAACTACAGTTAAGTTTTCACTAGCCATCTGTCCTCCCAAAAAGACCTGGTCGGTTAGCTTTGGATTTTCCGGATCCGACACGTCGTACTGACGTACGTCCCCATGCAGCCAGCACGTGAAGTATAAATACTTGTCATCCAATGACAGCAGGATATCGGTCATCAATCCTGAGGGGAAAAAGTTAATAAAAGTGTCATACGCATTTACCGGCAAAGTTTTGCTGAATCCGAGAGAAAATTAATATTTTAGGTAGTTTCATATCTTTTCTGGTGTACTAGATACTTTTTTATATTGATTGTAGCAAAGAAAATGACGTTACCAGTAATTGCGACAGTAAGGAGAATCCTTACCATTAAGCTCGGTTTCTACGCCATCTTGCAATACTTTTTTTGCTGGTACATCAATGATTTTATCAGCTCTCCACTTTTCATCGGAGGTCTTTTTGAATCTGAAAAGAATTTAAAGTTAATGGATGTAAGGCTTTTTTTGGTTTGTCGCGTCCGATTCCTAATTGAGAAAGTTTTCTGGTTTCACTTAGGTCACTACATTACTGACTGCTTTGAAACTGTGTAAGCAAACGTTCTTATTTGGTAGCTGAAACTTACGTATTCAAATATAGAAAGTAACAAATAGAATATGAATCTTTAGCTGAAGGTGTATTAGACTCACGTTGACCGCTCACGATACGTTTTGTTAATATTCGACCAAAATGAGAATGACATTCGAATGTACCGTTAGTACAACATTATTTAAAATTATCCAATTATAAAAAAAATATGTGAATGTATGACACGTACCTATTTAAAATTATTTAGACTATGCTCGGTGATGATACCTACGGAATTAATAAAAACTATACGATGGTGTTACTTATGATTTACGGTCATGTTTCTTAGAGTTAGGTACACATATATAGGGGGCTATTCACAAATTACGTCTTTTCGGTATCATGCATTCCTTCCGCGATTTGTCATTTTTATTATATTGGTTCGAAAACTCGTAAATAATATATGTTACAGATACTACCAAAGGTAAAAAGACAAAGGCATGTATCGAATATTCAGCCTTGAATCCTTACAAATCTCTTACCTGAAAACGTTAGCCTCGACGCCGCATCCGACAAATCCCAATGCGGCTTTAGGATCATGGAGAAATCTGACCTCAAGGGGAGCCGTGCCCTCCTTACCCAGATCTATAACTTGTTGCAACTCACGAGTTGACCACTTGTACATATTTAAGGATGAACCGTATCTCTTCGGATTGGTCACGTCATCAGGGTGGAAGCCTCTGTAAAACGAAATTGACATTTTGTACAAAATATGTATCATTATCATTAGGAGAAATCACTGTATAATGTTTAAAATAAAGATAGTCATTAAATAAATCTTACGTTTTAAAATATTTAGGTGTACCCCATTCCGTAGATATCATAGCGTTGTGGTAAGGCTGATACCAAAAATCATAACCGAACTGCGCAGTTTTTCCTTTTGTCCACGTCCCTAAAAATAAAACGCAAAATGTCAAGAGGTAGGTTAGGGAGTAAAGAGCGTGTATCGTAATCTATTGAATAATATCTCCCCTCCGTCAAAGCGGTCCAAAGGCACGTCCACGAGCATTCACCTGTCACTTTCAAAGTCTGCGAGTCGATGAGGACAAAATCCCCTTTCCCGTTTTCGTCTTTATCGCCCATCATTGAGATCATGATTTCGCCAGATGCTAGGCAGTGCGTCGTGTGAGGGAAACTGCAGTTGAACGACCTTATCTCCGAGCCGTCGATTACCTGGTAACGAGATAAAGGGGCTATGAACACTCGATAAAGAAAGGAAGGTGAGAATATTAAGCAGTTTGGACAAACATTGTTTCGCCTAATGGAAAATAAAATGAGTCGCCGGTTGCTCGTGAAGCCGTAACGCTCGTGCTCGGAAACTTTATCTTTTGAAGTAAGTACCGTAGTTTTTATAAAATAAATTTTACATTGTACAAATGTACATGCATATCTATTAGTTTGAGGCTTTGAGCCTTGCGTAATAGCATAGTAATATTTTGGCGGAAATATATTATGCTGTTTTTTATTAAAGTTATTTTTTATATTATAATATTTGTATATCGTTATCTGAGTCCCCACAACACAAACTTTATTGAGCGTAATACCGTGGGACTTAGTTAATTTGTGTAAGAATGTAGTAGTAGTAAACACTTCATTGCACAAAACAAGTACATACTCGTAATACAGAGAGAATACAGTAAATTTGTACAAAGGCGAACTTATCCCCCGTTAAGGGATCTCTTCCAGCTAACCTTTAAGTAACTGAGAGATACATATGAAATGGTAGTCAAACTAAAATAAAATGTACATGACGGCGAGACATAAAAGAAGTAGCTAACCCTTTAGAAACATAACTAAATACGATGCGATGCATTAAGTGCAAAGGCATATACATATATACCAAACAATTACATATCCATAAAAATATTAATACATACTTATAAATAAATAAATATGTATATAAATACATACAAATATATTGATATATATCATGTCCCTTTAATATGAATTTATTTATTTATATTAATATCATATAATCGTTTTACCTCATTTAAAAGTACTTAGAGTCTGTGCGGAAAGAGAAGAGTCGTGGAATATATGGGGCCCAATACATTCCACGACTCTTCTCTTTCCGAACAGACTGTACTTCTAGTCTTGTATACAATTATTTTATGTATGCTATTAAATTTTAATCATCAAAAAATAAAAGTATGTAAGAATACATTGATGTTGCTAAAATTTCAAGTAAGGAAGTAACTATTGATTGAAGGGTAACTCCATGCCCACTTTTAAATGAATTAAAAAATGCTGTTTTTACTAAGTCGATATTACCTATAGAAACACCTCCGCTTCCTGAATATGTCAATCATAAAATTCAAAATTCAAACTAGCGGAAAAGTGTGTGAAAAGGATAACGAAAGGTTTAACAGCCAATATAACAAGTTCGCGAACTGTCTGGCGTGAGTTGGAATGTTTGAAGTTTGGCGACAGATTCGGGATGGGTTTCGGAGCTAGTTGCGCGAAATTTCACTTCCGAACTATGTGACGCCCCCGGCAATTATAGAGTTGGGTGATGATCGATAAAGTAATATGGGAAATGTTTCTACGGCCGTTAAGGCGTTAATAATTACCAGCCAATTACTCGAGCGGACTTGTACATTCCCCGTGGTATATTTTACTAGTAAGAGAAAAGTTAAGTAATTGAATATTTTATAAAGTTAATCCTAGTTAATATAAGTGTAAAATTTTGAAGTAAATTATCTAGAATAAGGTGATTTCTAAGTGTTCTTATGATTCAAACTACCTATTCGTGGAAATATGTAAGGCAATTTATATGTTTTTTTTTTGCAAATAACAATGAATCAACCAAAAAACATGGCAAAGAATTGTCAACGGGCCCGATAGGTATTGCGATTATAATATGTTTCAAAGCTCAAATATTGCCCTTGGTTTGAAGAGGAAATAATTTGCACAAGTGCTTAAAAATGCAGTTTTATGGTTAAAAGTTTGTAACATAATAGCGGTAGACACGGACACACGCTCAATCTTGAGCTTCGTCGTAAAAGATAACTTTTTTATCGCTAGATCGGGAAAAGTTTTTAAATATGGCTTTTATAACATTTCCTTATTGTTATTTTTAAATTATTATTGTGTTGTATTCTTTCAAAACTTGCAGCTTACATTTAAATATCGTACAATTTTGATTACTATATTTTAGTGAAATGTACATTACATACATAATAGTCAAAATTATGTTTAATTAATTTAAGAGTGTATACTTGTGTAGGTAGGAATTTTCTTACTTTATAACACGCAAAAGTTTTTGAATTAAAGAAATATTTAGTATCCTTTTAAAATAATTCCATTCTTTTTGTTATAGTTTAATAAAAATCTAATTTATTAAAAATAAATGTACCTTATGCATCTTCGGTTTACGCGGGTCAGTGCCTACGTCTACCACGTACACATTGCTGGAGACCAACGCGGGCAGGATAAGCAAGTTCCTCTTCAGGTTAGCGTTGTCATGGCAACTCGAGCATACATTCCACCCGCTGTGGTGTAGCTCGTCACCCACTTGGCCGGTGTACGTACGATGGATTACCTGAAAAAACAGCAATTATTGTTATTTCGTATTTTCTTATTCTTTAATATTAGTTGCTTGTGGATACTAAAATGGGATAATGGAGCTAGCCAAGATTCTCTGCGAGATCGAATAACAAATTTGCAATTAATTGGTCCGTTATTGAGTAAAGTCAAGGACATATTGCCGGTCCCATATTGGGATACCCTCCTCCAATTGAGGGGGGATTTAAATCTTCTCGGGGCAGAGGTGTAGGGTTGGAGCCGGTCTACCTAGCTTTATTTGACGTTCATAAGCGCATTGTAATTATGCCTACTTGAATAAACTATCTTTTATCTTATCTTATCTTATCATAGAGTAGTCTCTTAGATCATTGCCAGACTAAATTATGTTACAAAGACCAGGGCGTTTAGTGGCGGCCGATCGCGGCCGGTATAGGTACCTCATGAATCATGATTATCTGCTCATAAATAAGACATCTTGGTTATTTCTGGTATGTACGGGAGCTTCGAATCAAAACAATTGATTAAAATAAAGGCTGCATTTATACTTCAGTATGGTGAATTTAATTTGCATTGCCCAGTTAAGCATAATGACACGCTCTTGATTCGGATGTGGAGCGCAAACAACGCATTCAATGGCTTTATGTCCAGTCACAATACTCGCAATGTGTGCTGAAAATGTTTCCACTATTCTTTACTGAGATCGGGCCTGGAATAAAGGCCTTTATTTATTGGCTGAAAATTGACAGAAATATGTAATTAAATCTGTAGGAGTTCTTAAATTTCTTATTTACCTAAATGGTAAAGTGGTAGATTCACACTTAAAAATTGCACACTAACAAATACTAACAAATACTATGACTAACATAGTTTTTGAACTAAATTTTTCAAGTAAAACTAATTTTCTTTTTAGACCCTATCTAATAACTTGCCACATATTGGTTATTTACTAACGCCTAATCTACTAAAGTACTGTTGCAAGCGCTCATAGGCTGCGGTAGCCGCTTAACATTATTTACGGGCCGTTTGCTTCACTGCCGTTGCGCTTCAAGCTTGATTTTCATTACCGTGGTATAAAATAACCAAACCGCTTCCTCTTTCATGTCACATAATTCTAACAGACATAAACTGAACCCACAACGCCCACGGAAACATTAATAAAACTACAAAATTACCGAAACGTATCTCTTAATCCCCACAACAAATCTCGGACGGATATATTACATTCCGTTTGTTAATTTACTTCCCGGCCCGTATTGCAGCAAAGTATACAGTAATACCTACCAGCTGAAGCCTGGAATCCTCCAGGATTACCTCGACGTTATTGCCTCGGTGCGACATCGCTCTGAACTAAATGTCCCTTTACATTCACCAAACGGTTAACTAGATAGTTGACCAAAACAGGATGTTTTAGACCAATACTTGAATTGAAATAGATTATATGTACAATCACATTCGAGGGAAGCCAGTGCTGTCAAACTGGTTTAACTTGACAGACATTCAGACGTACTCATTTGAGTAACCACTGTTGAATTGAAACATACAACAATATTATATTACATTTGTAGAGCCATGAGTAACATATTTTTGCAGGTGACTGTACACCCGGCTGCAAAGTGCATAGCCACTTTATGAATGAATACAATTTATAATGTGTCCATACAATTTGATAACCTTTGAAATCCTTTGATAGTAATACCTACTAAAAGAAATATGAATCTAAAGTTCAAGTCCTTCAAGATCTAAGTCTAACAAAAGTTATTTATTTACTGTCTACTGTCAAGTTATTTGATATTATCTACGAAAGCGAGAATACGAAAAATAATCCTGACAGTGAATGTTCTCAGAGATTTACTCGTGCGTAGGTACTCGTAGATGCCACAATCATTTTGTCCCTATTTATTTCCCCGCCAAATCGAAGATTCGGTAGAAGGGAAAATAATGATTCAGATAAGTACGCAAATTATGAAACTATGACAAGACAATGTGAAAATGTAATTAATATTTTATTAGTTTTTAATTAAATATTTGGTAAAATTCTCAATCGGAAAACACACAACGACCTACATACAAAACAAGGCTTTAAGTCAGCACCAAGTTACATTTCCCACAGCAATGTAGCCAGAACCTACAGTCGCATATTGAATTTAATCTGTAGAGTTACAAATTTTATGTTTGGTCTGAAAATAAAGAAAATACTTATACGTAATGTCGTTAAAAATTTTTTTTTTCAACTTCTAACAAACGGAGTACAATGGACGACGATGGTTTTTTTAAATACCTACATATTATTATAAATACATTATACATATTATAGATAGGTATACATTATTAGGTAAGTAAATATTTAATATAGACAACTTAAACAATGAACATGGTAATTACGAGACATATAGGAACTTTCTTTGGCCCGAAGACAAATAATATGTTTTTCTCCTTATAAATACCTTTGCATTACATTTTTTTATTTCGGTAAGATGAAAGAACTACGTTAAAATAATAACGAGAGTTTTTGCTCTAATTAACGATGAATGTACCTAATAAAGGAGAATTACAGAATTCTTTTTCGTCTTTTTAGGGCATTTATTTTATTTTATTATAGTCTACGATGTGCTTAATTAACATCCAAAATATCTAGGTTTCCTCTCACTAATTACTTATTTCAGGGCTTTCAAATATTTATTTACCTACTAAATATAATAAATTAACTACGATTTCTCTTTTCAGCAAGCTTTATTATCTTACATACCTATTTTGAATACATGTAGTAGGTACCTAATAACTCGTTAACTTCTCTTCCTTCGACTTTCTACTCCTTTTTATGGGTGACGGCAGGAATGTTGAAGTGAATGAAGGCGATGAATGAACGAATGAGTAGATGTGATTCAAGTACACGATAGAAATTAAATACCTTGAAGAAACTTTTTAGTCAATTTTAAAATTTGGCTCTTGAACTTATTGCTGCTGGTACGATAAAAACTGATTTCAAAATTCCGCTGGCATTACATATATGACATTGGGGTGTATTCTCGGTACTGTTTTTATTTTTACAAAATCAGTCTCTAAACCGGGAATTCCCGGTTCTCGTTATACAATTCCAGTCCCGGGCATTCCCATTTTCTGCAATACATGATATGCTTTTGTGCGCTACTGATACGATATGTAAACTGCATTGCCATACACTGTATTTTTATTTCTGTATGGCACACAGAAATAAACATACACAGTAATTTAATGCGTTTTCCAATAGCTGTTTATGCGTGATGGGGCACTATTCTAGGATACAAATGGATGGAATGCGTGCCGAGGATGTTTTATGCATGTCCTATGAATCATACGTGATGAAACAATTGAGCTTCACGCTCATTATGAGTCTATTCATGTGTGGCTTTATCCTATAATCCGGCATAGTCCTGCTGCATACAAGGTAAAATATCTCACGTCTATCATGCCTTCGTACACTTGTCGGAATCAAGTCACAGAAACACTCGCAATCAAATTAACGTTACTATTTCTAAGCCAGGTAATTAAAAAACCTACAGGGTGCCCGGTAATTAGTGGATAACCTTCTAACCACCGACAGAGCACCTCAGGCTGGTCCAGAAAATGCACTTATAGGTCTAGTAAAAGTTTCGTGGTTTTCGAGATAATCGAACTTTTCTGTCTTTTTTAATGGCTACCAGCCTAAGGTGCTCTGTCGGTGGTTAGAAGGTTATCCACTAATTACCGGGCAGCCTGTATATCACTTACGTTAAACATGTTTTTTTATCAAATAAAAAATGGCATACAGACGGATGGACAGACGGACATGACAAAACTATAAGGCCTTCGTTTTTGCCATTATGGCTACGGATCCCTAAAATCTGTTATTATTATATTACTTATAGCGCAAATTCTATGTCAGTCCGCTGAACATGACACAATTCATGAGTATCTCAGAGAAAATCGATTTGGCTGAAAAGATTTAGGTACGGTACTTACAAATAAACGTTAATATATAAAGGTATTCGAAATAAGCACTTTGTATACCCTTTTTTATTACTTTTTCCATTCAAAAAACGGTAGGTAACGATTTAGGTTTAGGCAATTCATTTAGTTTGTAGGTCATTTTGTATGGTGTAACAATGAAAACCATTCTAAAACTGGTCAGAATTTCGTAATATTGTTAATGTGACTAGTACAACGTGGCTCACAAGTTACAACATGATTGCCTTTTATAAAAATAATAATCATTTATTTACAAACAAGATATATACAGTGGTATTACTAAAAGAAATTAAAAACTAGCTTAAATCTAAAATAGGCCCTTGAGGCAATGTACCAAGGATGCTGGCGACATTTCCTCGCTGTATCGCAATGCTGATACGTTGTGCGAGGTAGCCGTAAGCTATTCGGTCACCAGTTACGTCAACCAGACGCTTCGCGATTTCTGCGAACAACTTATGCGCGCTGGGACCCGATGGACCTAGAGTTTCAAAGTTTTTTCAGTTTTTATATATAAAATAATACAAACCTGGCTATAAGTAGGCGATTTAGGGTCAACGTCGACGGTGGCCAAGTAGTCCTCTTTAGTCTTGTCTGGTTGGACACAGACGACATATAGGAGCTCCTCTCGCGGCCCACTTCTGAACGCCTCCATTGGCGACGAGTATCCAGGGCCTTTGCCTTTAAAAAGTTAAATTAATGTAGTAAGAGTAAGTAGATTAATATCATCTATATATATAATTTTGTCAAAAATCGACAGATAAGCCTGCAGCACCTGAATAGGCATTGGCCACTACGTGCACTTCAACTCTTTTGTGTTGCGCGTGCCGCGACCGCTGCAGGGGACCATCGAGTGCGCCGACTTCTGGCCGAAAAGTGTCGTGTTTCGGAGGTTCCGGGGCAAATGGCCGAATCCGATGCAATGGAGCCACGCCGTTTTGTCGACTAAATAACTAGTGTTTAGTTTTAAGTCTATAAAATACATATGTAAGGTATTTGTAATATGGGCCTTGTTGCCTGATTTAAACTAAATAAATAAAATAAAATAAATTGTGATTTTCCCCAAGGCGAAAGCGCACGGGTTTTCTTTCCGCTGTGAATTTCACAGGCGCCCCATACAAAATCACAAGAAAAAAATGTCGTCGCGTATAAAGCTACCTTAAGCCATACTTTAATTAACTTAGTGCTGCGTTGTTGGAAGTCAAAATGATCATTGCGATGAAATAAGAAGGGGAGCGAGAATCAGAGGGAGTGCAGGTATAAAAATATGAATAATATTAGGTGACGTTGAAAAATAAATCTGATGTTAAGTAAATTGTAAAATGAGGCATTATTAAATGTGTCAGTTTACAAATAATTAGAGCAAGATAATAAATTGCTGTAAATTGTATGAGTATTTAAAATAAAAGAGAATATTCTGAAAAAATTGCCATTAACCTGAATTACAGTTGATAATGTGCGCGTAAAAAAAAATGATGCGTTGTTAACACCCGGAATTAAATCATCAATCATTTTACCACGTCGCAAAATACCTTTTCGGTTAATTAAGGGGAACGTTGGGATATTTGGAAAACAAACAATGTGCTATTGATGGATTTACAGCGACAAAGGAGTAATTTATACGTAGGGTACCTGACGCGATTAGCGAACCTGGCATAATGTTCCCATTGGACGCACAAATGTGGACAAGTCAAGTTTTCATCCATCCGAACCAGGATAGTTTAACCTCGAGGTTCTTTACAACTGTGCTTAGTTGGAAAGCGCAGTTATACTAGTTTGCTTGGAACTAAGAATCACCCGTGCTCGTTAAACAGTTAGAATGACAACACTGTGGCACCCCTCATTGCGCACCCTTGTTTATGCAACGGGGAAAATAAATGTTTAGATGCCTATCCACTATTTATTGAGACTGACAGTTCTTTTTATGAGAAAATAATGCAATCATCGACGTAAATTGAGTTTATTTTACCCAGCCCGGGATTGAGAGAAGAAAAGTTGAAGTGTTATGATTTTGTAGCCGTGTAAAATGTGCACAATTTTATTGTAAAATGTCCCGCGTGTCAACTTTTTTTTAACTTTAGACATCGTAACTTACAAAATAACTAATAGCAACCCGCCCCAGCTTTGCACGGGTAAAACTTAACAAATGATAGGTACATCTAAAGTCTAAACCATCCTCAAGAATCTGTTTATTGTATAGGTATATAAAACCCGCTTCAAAATCCGTTTATCAACAAACATGCAAACAGACGCTGCGGGGGACTTTGTCTTATAACATGTAAGAAAAAGAATTTTTAACTGAAATTTCGCTAATTCTAAATATCCGTTAATACCTACACTAATAAAATTGTGCCAGCTCCCCACAAAAGGGGCTTTACTTAAGTTTTTATCCAGTCACTCCTGTGTTTTATAACTCCATAGACGCCTATAGATAGAGTGTTGATAATATTCATGCTAATACTAATTAAAATGATTCAATAACATCTAGGCTGTGACGCCTGTGACAGACGAGAAGACGGACGCACGAGTGCTCCTTTAACACACACCACCTTTAATTTTAATTTCGGTCCTCATTCTAGTTTATTCCAACGTGAGACATGTGAAACCTTAACTTAATGGTTGGCTATGCTCTCTTAAGCTCCTAAAACACTCATAGATGAAATATTTAGGTACTAGGTAGGTACACGTTCAATATTTATTATGAATTCGAAATACGATTAGGAATGGCTGAAATCGCGCCATTACTTGTATTTTCACGCAAATATCAAGTAAAAATACGTTTCATTTTTGCCCTCAAAGCCAGTATTCAGTATTCATTTCCCTCGGGCTGTATTACAAAACCTCCACTTTCAAAGGTTCACTACAAAAATTCTTACATGGAAAATATTGTTAACTTCGTCTTTGAGCATTCATAATGACAAAAAAAAGTTTTTATTTATCTGAACTGAGATTAAAGACGTTTTGTAGCTTTTGAAGTCTTGTGAGGTCGCATAATTATGATTAATTACTACTAGGACCGCATGGTAGGTATACATATCATCAAATACTTATGAAAAATACAAGTATGTAACTGAACGTAAAGCAATTACTCAAACCCATTATTGTTTAGGTCATACTGAGCACTGAGCAACTTTTACTATGAGGCCAAATCCGAAAATGTTGTCTGATTCATACATTTTGCTTCTCTGATGTTGTAATTGTAGCGTTGTAGTAGGTAAGCCTGCTGTAACACATGCTGAGGTTCGCACCTTTTTACCATCATAATTTAAAAAAATGATATCTACATGTAAACAAATTAATTTGTGCCTATTTAAGTTTAATTCTAAGTCTTGTAATGTTTTGTAGCATTGCCTGTAAACATTTTTCAATGTGGTGTTAAATAAAAAAATTCTATATCTATGTCTAATTTCCTATGGGAAAGTCATTTTTTTTTAGCGATTTTGGGGTTGGCCCCATAGTAAAATTTGCTCAGTATGACCTAAACATTAACGGATTTGAGTAGGTCATTGCTTTACGTTCAGTTAGATATAGTGTGTCAAAGGTCTGTTTGATTTCAAACATAGACAAAGAGAATCATACTATCTTTGTCTAACACTAGTACTAGCACTCAAAAGAAAAGGATGAGTATAGTTTTTTTTGTTCCTATTTACTGACAAGATTTAGTTGACTCAGTATACCTACTGTATCACAATGTGTGGGAGGATGACGTACCTACTCATGATATAGGTATCATAGGTACTAAAATACCGTACCTATTTGTGTTAGAGGTAGATTTGCTTTGCTGCATTAGCTTTAAATAAATTATAAATAAATTAGGTACTCTTCGCATTCTTTACACTTAATTAGTATTCTAAATGTCTAATCACTATAGCATACAATACGAGTCTACGTCTCAATCGGCTAATCCACCAAATATACATTTGAATTCTATAATTAGCTAGCATATTGTCTAAGTATTTTAATATTTAGCAAATAATTTTCTCATAAATTAGATGTTAGGTGTTGGTGCCGGTAATACTCATTTAACATAACCTCAAATCTTACATAATTACCTCTTCAACTTTTGCACACTACAAGCAATTTTGAATAATTATTGTTAAAATTGAAAGTGTACTTACAGCACGACATTATCACTGGATTTGTTTTCACAAATAGCACAGACTTTGTTTTGAAGATGATAACATGCACAACCGAACACCAACAACGATGATAAATTATCTTTGAGTGATCAAGTACCGCTACTAAAACGAGTATTCACATATTTCTGTCCTTTTCCGCCTCGCTCTATTAGAATAGGCACTGCATCTTAGCGATACTGGGACTGGACAAACAACTTTGTTTGTTGATGTTTGAATAAAGAGTAAGGTCATAGTGAGTCATATTGTTTTTATAATTTCACTTTGGCTGGTCATAACTGTGTTGATACGTATATGTCACTGTAAAATTGTAAACACTCGTCAGTTTATAATCTCGCTAGTTAAATTATAAACTGACGGCAGGGAGATTATAAACTAACCTAACCAAACCTGCGTTAGATTGTAAACAAACGGGTTCACAATCTTACGGTGTCATATATACTTTTTAATAAACTTGACGAATTTAACAGTTTTCAGGGTTCCGTACCTCAAAAGGAAAAAAACGGAACCCTTATCATCGGATCATTCGTGCGTTTATCTGTCCGTCTGTCACAGCCTATTTTCTTCAAAACTACTGGACCAATTAAGTTGAAATTTGGCACACATATGTAAGTTTGTGACCCAAAGACGGGCATGTAACGTAAATAAATGAATTTTAAATATGGAGGCCATTTTGGGGGGGGGGAGGTACATGAGAAAATTAAAAAATAAAGTTTTTCAAACAATCGAGTACCTATGTTACATATCAAATGAAAGAGCTCATTGTAAGTATCTCAAATATTCTTTTATATAATTTTAGGATAAATAGTTGAGCAGTTATTCAACAAAATAGGCAAAAAAAGTACCTCCCCCCCCCCCCCTTTTATCTCCGAAAGCACTGGGTCTAACATTTTGAAAAAAATACACAAAATAGTTCTTTTCATATAGATGACAGAAAAACCTATTAGAAATGTGCAGTCAAGCGTGAATCGAACTTAATGTACGGAACCCTTGGAACGCGAGTCCGGCTCGCACTTGGCCGTTTTTTTATTTTATTTTACTTTATAAAAGTATTTATATGAAAGAGCTAGTACTGCTGGTTATTTAAATAATTATGATATTTTTACAAAAAACAAGTCAGTGGACGGAGTTACCTTAAGGTTTGGGACTTTTCCGTCTACCAACGATTTTTCTTATATTGTGACGTATTGCAAACATATACGGCTAGTGAACAAATACCATACTCTTAATCAAAACCTAAACCTTTACTTAGCGAACTGAATTTAAGGTTTATTTTAGATTTTATTCCCAAATATATTTATTTGAGGCAATTCTGGAAATTGGAAGTCACTGACGGTTTAAAATAGAGAAGCAGAACGTCATTTAAATTATTTAATTATTATAAATTCTTGTTAGATTACATTTTATATACTGCTATTTGACACTTTATGGATACAAAAATATTTAATTATACGGTGTTTTGTTTCATCGATGAAATCCGTAGATTTCTCGTTTGGTAGGTACCTGAAACAAAAAAGGGTGAAACTAAGTACAAACCAGTGTACCAACAGATAGTTTAAAAAAAATTAAAATAAAAAGATATTTATTTACCAGAAAACAATGAATTACATATACAATAAAAAATCTGGTAGAATTTACAAATACTTGTCTAGTAAAATCGATGAGACTCAGCGAGACCGCTGATTTTCAGTTCCCAACCAAAATTTTAAAGAGTCTCGCTCACGCCAATAAGTATATTATTATGTCAGAATAAGTACGAGCAATATGTATACGCGCGAATGATAACAAACTTGTATCATTTTGATATCGGAATGTACCTAAGTTTGAATTGACCTCCCGGTCTTTACAGTCATGTCAGTATTATAAACCAAAAATCACAACAAAAAAGCACGTTTATTCGTCTTTTACGAGTTCTGTCAGAATAATAAAGACGGACATCATTACCTAATCCCAATTCGGACCCATTCAAAGTAAGTCCAGAAAAATTTGGGGTCAAGCTGCATGCGTCCTTGTTCAGTTCCATTTTTCTGAAAGAAATAAGAGCATTAAATTTAATAAATGGTGTACGTGATTCATACTCGTTTATCTTCCTACTATCATAATTAATAATTATACCTTATTAAATATATTAAAAACGGGTCACTCACGTATTTTAAATGGAAAACGCTCGACATGTTCTGATACGTGTCGTGTGTGCTCGGTACGGAGGGAAACATGTCGAGCGTTTTCGACTTAAAATACGTGAGTGACCGATTTTTAATATACTTATTTAATATGTCTGTGTATCACGGAAGTTTTGTTATTAATTATCATTATACTCGTAAATGTATAAATTTGTATGTTTGAACGTAAGGATAATTTGTTATCCAACCACCACTAATATAGCAAACGGCTGAATGGATTTTGGCACATAAATAAATTAAAATATATCTTAGAAAAAGATGATAAGATTATTTTATCTCGAAATTCATCCCTTGAAGAGGTTCTATGGGGATTGTAATTTAATACGATGTTAATACTACAGGTATTGGGGCAGTTTAACAACTTCTACGTCGACGACGTCCAGAGCAGGTCCGTTATAACAGCTTTTACAGTAAGTACATATGGTTCTAATTTACAGCCCAAGTGCGGTAACTAGCACTATACGAGCTATATGTCGAATATTTTAACGGCCATATTTACTATAAAGCGCTGGTGGCCAAGCGGTAAGAGCGTGTGACTTGCAATCCGGAGGTCGCGGGTTCGAACCCCGGCTCGTACCAATGAGTTTTTCGGAACTTATGTACGAAATGTCATTTGATATTTACCAGTCGCTTTTCGGTGAAGGAAAACATCGTGAGGAAACCGGACTAATCCCAATACGGGCCTAGTTTACCCCCGTGGTTGGAAGGTCAGATGGCAGTCGCTTTCGTAAAAACTAGTGCCCCCGCCAATTACTGGGATTAGTTGCCAAGCGGACCCCAGGCTCCCATGCGCCGTGGCAAAATGCCGGGACAACGCGAGGAAAATGATGATTTACTATAAAACGTTGTACAATACACGTGCGAAAAGGTAATTCGCGGTAAACTCATTTACATTGTAGAATTTTAAGATTGATAGATGGATGTATTAAAATGTATATCAAATATGACTTTTTCATTCATTCATTTTTTCATTCAATAAATCCAATCCAATCCAACCTATATAGTTATTTAAACTTACTAGATACATATTACACCTCCAGTGCATACACTGGAGGTGTAATATGTATCTATTGGACTGTAACTTTGCTCTCCTATGGAACTGTTTAACTTATTTCTTTGCCAACGGTGCTACTTTATTACTAAGATCCCCCTATTCAGTAGCTCCTACCTAATTTAGTTTCGCTGAAGCTGCCTATTCGCGTAATAGTAAGTTACTAGCAGGCATAAAATATACTTACTCATAGAGCCGAGCAATTTCATAACTTATATTCAGAGCTCGAATAATTTAGTCTTTTTACAAAAATAAGTACCTATTATAGCATAGTTACGTATTAAATTATTTAGTATCTAAATACAGTTATCTCTTATCATATTAATTAAGTCAAGAAAAAACGAAATGATAACAGGACAATGTAGCCAATAAATTGGTGTATTTTTAGCGGATTTCGGAAAATATTCTTCAGGAAAATTGTACCCAAAGTACACTGCTTACATTACCTATTTACATTTATTTTTAAAGGTACTAAATTCTAAAATATGATATAAAGATAGCTGTTTATTTAATAAAATAATTTAGCTTCAATTCTTGGGGAAAACAATAACTTGTCTCTGAAAATTATACAGTTCAGTCGTAGTGCCGTTAAACCTAGCAGGTTAAGCTTAACACTGAAAAGTAGCATTGAAGGTTCTATAAAATTGTATCACTAAGCCATAAGATAAGTCATATGGTACATACTCGTACGTGCTCTGGGAAGCGAACATCGAGCGCGCGCGGTTCTCTAGTTGGTACACGTAGAAACTGGTTCCAATAAAATACGGTTATTGTCTGTTTGGAATTTCAATCTAGCACTTTATACAAATATTTTAACGATAATTTATATTAAACACGATTACACAGTCTATATTTAACTTAGAAAAACTTTTCTTTTCCCCTTGTGTAGGCCAGTGTGAGCATCCTGCATTATTCTTCGCAAACTAGAATGCTGATGGAACTCGTGTCGAATGGAAATATGTCTGCTTATATTTTTAAACAGAATATGCCACAGCGCTTTATCCTTGTTCTTCCACAATAAATCTGCAGTCTTTTCCTTAATCCTACGCATATTTTCCTCCAGTCTCCTAGCTTTTATTTCCATTTGTATGAGCGAACGGGTAGTATTTGTCAAAAGACGGTACAGGTATTCTTTTCTCCTCGTTTTCCCGGGCTCCGTTGCATTTGTCGGCAAACCGCCCTCGAGGTAATCATTTACTGTTTGTAATTGTTTAGTTTTATTCTTGAGAAGGATGCCGGCTAGGATAATGATGAGCGCGAAACTTAAAAGCATGAGCAGTTTCGCATGGTTGTAGAGTGGTTTGGTTATAAAATTCATTACAGATTTGGGTGGGACATAATTCACTAATCAGGTCTCATCGGGCTGCATGTTAGGTGAGCAACAAGTCCTGACAAGTCCGTAGGCGCGCGCGGCGCCCTCTCGCGGCTCGGGCGTGGACGGCACTGCCGCGACTGAAAACACGCCGTTGCGTCTCTCCCCACGAATTTCCCCAATGACTTTTCTTTAGAGATGTGAGAAGGCATTCTGTTTGGATACGGACGTCGAATTTTAATGTTTCTGGGGAGTTCGGAAAATATCGACAGGTAGAACTCAGCGTTTACGTTTAATAAATTTGTTTCAAGGCTTTAGTGGGGATACACGTCAGGTTATTACCGATTGAATTTACACATATTGCTACAAGGCAGGGCCACGTGCATTATATATTGATACGACCCGCCCCGGCTTCGCACGGGTTAACAAATTATACCTAAATAAACCTTCCTCTTGAATCACTCTATCTATTTTAAAAAACCGCATCAAAATCCGTTGCGTAGTTTTAATGATCTAAGCATACATACAGACATACAGACAGACAGCGGGAAGCGACTTTGTTTTATACTATGTAGTGATGTAAAATACAATTCCAATCTATCTGCTAGTATGTAATTATATATCTATATTCCACCTACTCATACTAGTATATAATATTTTCGGCATAAATATAAACATTTCTAATTTTTAGGGTTCCGTACCCAAAGGGTAAAAAAAGGGACCCTATTACTAAGACTTGGCTGTCCGTCTGTCTGTCACCAGGCTGTATCTCATGAACCGCGACAGCTAGACAGTTGAAATTTTCACAAATGATGTATCTCTGTTGCTGCTATAACAACAAATACTAAAAATAATATAAAATAAATATTTAAGGGGGGCTCCCATACAACAAACACGATTTTTTTGCTTTATTTTTTGTTGATGGTGCGGAACCCTCCGTGCGCGAGTCCGACTCGCACTTGTTATAATAGGTAACCTAAAAGAACAAAATATTTAAACTAATTGAAACTGTTAAAAAGGGCAAAAAAGTAGGCATCTTTATTAAAATATTTGAATTGAATTGAATTAACAATACGACTATAAAGTTACACGTGTAAAAAAAACTGACATCAAAATTATGTTGCATGTTCCCAGACTACCAATTGTTTGTGGCAAATAGAATATCAATTTTTCCGCGCTCGCTGTCCCCGGAGGTGCGTAAGTGGAGAAGGGGTGCGGCGTCCGCGGCAGTTCCCTGTCATTATCACCGCCAAGTTACCTGACAAACGTTCACTAAGATTTTGTTACCGTGCAGTGTGCACATTATTGATAAATTTTATCAAATGTTTGTATAACAAAGCCAAAGAAGAATATTTTGATGATTAATACGTTCTGTTTCAGTATAATATTATATTCTTTGTCAATGTATTTTTGGGCCTGCCTGCATTGCATTTCGAAATTATTAATATGCATAAACGGCAGACTGTATCAGTAATAAATATAAACAAGACCTTCAGAAAACCTACAACACATCTGACATTAAAAATGCGTTTAGCGATTTCTTAATAAAACAAAATTTCAAAGTGACAGGCAATGGTATAATAGGTTTTACTTGTGTTTAAATATAAATAAAAAATGAATAAATATGTGAATCAAAATAACAAAGTAGTATATTTGTTCACTTTAATTAATCAATATTCAATATCGTACACAAACATCAACAACTGTAAGTTTATGATAAAACAAAATAGGTGTCGGAAGACAAGTCCAATATTGACAAAGACAAAATAAGGCTTAAAATATAATTTTATCAAACTGATCGACCCTCCACAGTCCGGCTCATTGGTTCTGTTGTCTCAGCCCAGCTGCTAAACTGAGATAAGGGACCTTCTTTTAAGTTTCTTCCTTTAAATCGATTTTGGAGTATTTCCAAATCATATTTAACAACTGTATATCGGAACGGCTAAAGTGCCAAAAATATCTGAATATGTTCAGGCACAGATATTTGTAAATACCTTGGCCGCTCCGATGGCGGCTTAGGGTAACATTCCATTTCTGACCGCAGCTGCACTACTGGTACTGAACGCGTCGCTGTTACTGTCAATTTACATAGTAAAATTGCAGCTGCAGTTGGAAATCGACTGTTACCTTTAGGTAAATAGATTACGCTATTAGATCGTTGACGAGCTGATAAATTGAATCGGTTTCTTCAGTATTTTTGGAGAGATCTATCGCTCGTTAATCTGGCCCTGCATAATTTAGTTAAATGATTACAGGATCGCTAATACAAAAATACCTATTTTGAACTGTTTGGAAATTTGTCAATAAAAAGTATGTTTCTCAAGAAAGAGTAAGTAATAAAAATACCTATATCGTTTAATGTATAAAATCCAAATAAAATTATAAAAATAATATCAGAATAATTGAGTACATAATGATATGAAATATTTTTATTTCGAACATGAATAATTAAATAACAAATTAATTTTAATTACTTCCATAATGATCCTTTTATGCGTTAAACCAAGTAAAACGGAACTTCCATCATAGAGATGTTATTAAATATATGTGTAAATACTACCATATCTAGAATTAGAGAAACTGAGAAACAAAGGAATGAAATTTATATTTTCCTTAAATTTTTACAAACAACATTTATTTTGCCTAAATTTTTAATTTTTCCTCGCTAAATTGTTGATAGCTAGCCATAAAACATAGATATGTAATACGATAGGTAAAACATAGATATGTAGTACGAAATACGATTAGGAATGGCTGAAATCGCGCCATTACTTGTATTTTCACGCAAATATCAAGTAAAAATACGTTTCATTTTTGCCCTCAAAGCCAGTATTCAGTATTCATTTCCCTCGGGCTGTATTACAAAACCTCCACTTTCAAAGGTTCACTACAAAAATTCTTACATGGAAAATATTGTTAACTTCGTCTTTGAGCATTCATAATGACAAAAAAAAGTTTTTATTTATCTGAACTGAGATTAAAGACGTTTTGTAGCTTTTGAAGTCTTGTGAGGTCGCATAATTATGATTAATTACTACTAGGACCGCATGGTAGGTATACATATCATCAAATACTTATGAAAAATACAAGTATGTAACTGAACGTAAAGCAATTACTCAAACCCATTATTGTTTAGGTCATACTGAGCACTGAGCAACTTTTACTATGAGGCCAAATCCGAAAATGTTGTCTGATTCATACATTTTGCTTCTCTGATGTTGTAATTGTAGCGTTGTAGTAGGTAAGCCTGCTGTAACACATGCTGAGGTTCGCACCTTTTTACCATCATAATTTAAAAAAATGATATCTACATGTAAACAAATTAATTTGTGCCTATTTAAGTTTAATTCTAAGTCTTGTAATGTTTTGTAGCATTGCCTGTAAACATTTTTCAATGTGGTGTTAAATAAAAAAATTCTATATCTATGTCTAATTTCCT
Organism: Cydia amplana; assembly: GCF_948474715.1. NCBI lineage: Eukaryota > Metazoa > Arthropoda > Insecta > Lepidoptera > Tortricidae > Cydia > Cydia amplana. The sequence goes on along the minus strand of NC_086079.1, from coordinate 10,914,556 downwards.
ATGGGAAAGTCATTTTTTTTTCGCGATTTTGGGGTTGGCCCCATAGTAAAATTTGCTCAGTATGACCTAAACATTAACGGATTTGAGTAGGTCATTGCTTTACGTTCAGTTAGATATAGTGTGTCAAAGGTCTGTTTGATTTCAAACATAGACAAAGAGAATCATACTATCTTTGTCTAACACTAGTACTAGCACTCAAAAGAAAAGGATGAGTATAGTTTTTTTTGTTCCTATTTACTGACAAGATTTAGTTGACTCAGTATACCTACTGTATCACAATGTGTGGGAGGATGACGTACCTACTCATGATATAGGTATCATAGGTACTAAAATACCGTACCTATTTGTGTTAGAGGTAGATTTGCTTTGCTGCATTAGCTTTAAATAAATTATAAATAAATTAGGTACTCTTCGCATTCTTTACACTTAATTAGTATTCTAAATGTCTAATCACTATAGCATACAATACGAGTCTACGTCTCAATCGGCTAATCCACCAAATATACATTTGAATTCTATAATTAGCTAGCATATTGTCTAAGTATTTTAATATTTAGCAAATAATTTTCTCATAAATTAGATGTTAGGTGTTGGTGCCGGTAATACTCATTTAACATAACCTCAAATCTTACATAATTACCTCTTCAACTTTTGCACACTACAAGCAATTTTGAATAATTATTGTTAAAATTGAAAGTGTACTTACAGCACGACATTATCACTGGATTTGTTTTCACAAATAGCACAGACTTTGTTTTGAAGATGATAACATGCACAACCGAACACCAACAACGATGATAAATTATCTTTGAGTGATCAAGTACCGCTACTAAAACGAGTATTCACATATTTCTGTCCTTTTCCGCCTCGCTCTATTAGAATAGGCACTGCATCTTAGCGATACTGGGACTGGACAAACAACTTTGTTTGTTGATGTTTGAATAAAGAGTAAGGTCATAGTGAGTCATATTGTTTTTATAATTTCACTTTGGCTGGTCATAACTGTGTTGATACGTATATGTCACTGTAAAATTGTAAACACTCGTCAGTTTATAATCTCGCTAGTTAAATTATAAACTGACGGCAGGGAGATTATAAACTAACCTAACCAAACCTGCGTTAGATTGTAAACAAACGGGTTCACAATCTTACGGTGTCATATATACTTTTTAATAAACTTGACGAATTTAACAGTTTTCAGGGTTCCGTACCTCAAAAGGAAAAAAACGGAACCCTTATCATCGGATCATTCGTGCGTTTATCTGTCCGTCTGTCACAGCCTATTTTCTTCAAAACTACTGGACCAATTAAGTTGAAATTTGGCACACATATGTAAGTTTGTGACCCAAAGACGGGCATGTAACGTAAATAAATGAATTTTAAATATGGAGGCCATTTTGGGGGGGGGGAGGTACATGAGAAAATTAAAAAATAAAGTTTTTCAAACAATCGAGTACCTATGTTACATATCAAATGAAAGAGCTCATTGTAAGTATCTCAAATATTCTTTTATATAATTTTAGGATAAATAGTTGAGCAGTTATTCAACAAAATAGGCAAAAAAAGTACCTCCCCCCCCCCCCCTTTTATCTCCGAAAGCACTGGGTCTAACATTTTGAAAAAAATACACAAAATAGTTCTTTTCATATAGATGACAGAAAAACCTATTAGAAATGTGCAGTCAAGCGTGAATCGAACTTAATGTACGGAACCCTTGGAACGCGAGTCCGGCTCGCACTTGGCCGTTTTTTTATTTTATTTTACTTTATAAAAGTATTTATATGAAAGAGCTAGTACTGCTGGTTATTTAAATAATTATGATATTTTTACAAAAAACAAGTCAGTGGACGGAGTTACCTTAAGGTTTGGGACTTTTCCGTCTACCAACGATTTTTCTTATATTGTGACGTATTGCAAACATATACGGCTAGTGAACAAATACCATACTCTTAATCAAAACCTAAACCTTTACTTAGCGAACTGAATTTAAGGTTTATTTTAGATTTTATTCCCAAATATATTTATTTGAGGCAATTCTGGAAATTGGAAGTCACTGACGGTTTAAAATAGAGAAGCAGAACGTCATTTAAATTATTTAATTATTATAAATTCTTGTTAGATTACATTTTATATACTGCTATTTGACACTTTATGGATACAAAAATATTTAATTATACGGTGTTTTGTTTCATCGATGAAATCCGTAGATTTCTCGTTTGGTAGGTACCTGAAACAAAAAAGGGTGAAACTAAGTACAAACCAGTGTACCAACAGATAGTTTAAAAAAAATTAAAATAAAAAGATATTTATTTACCAGAAAACAATGAATTACATATACAATAAAAAATCTGGTAGAATTTACAAATACTTGTCTAGTAAAATCGATGAGACTCAGCGAGACCGCTGATTTTCAGTTCCCAACCAAAATTTTAAAGAGTCTCGCTCACGCCAATAAGTATATTATTATGTCAGAATAAGTACGAGCAATATGTATACGCGCGAATGATAACAAACTTGTATCATTTTGATATCGGAATGTACCTAAGTTTGAATTGACCTCCCGGTCTTTACAGTCATGTCAGTATTATAAACCAAAAATCACAACAAAAAAGCACGTTTATTCGTCTTTTACGAGTTCTGTCAGAATAATAAAGACGGACATCATTACCTAATCCCAATTCGGACCCATTCAAAGTAAGTCCAGAAAAATTTGGGGTCAAGCTGCATGCGTCCTTGTTCAGTTCCATTTTTCTGAAAGAAATAAGAGCATTAAATTTAATAAATGGTGTACGTGATTCATACTCGTTTATCTTCCTACTATCATAATTAATAATTATACCTTATTAAATATATTAAAAACGGGTCACTCACGTATTTTAAATGGAAAACGCTCGACATGTTCTGATACGTGTCGTGTGTGCTCGGTACGGAGGGAAACATGTCGAGCGTTTTCGACTTAAAATACGTGAGTGACCGATTTTTAATATACTTATTTAATATGTCTGTGTATCACGGAAGTTTTGTTATTAATTATCATTATACTCATAAATGTATAAATTTGTATGTTTGAACGTAAGGATAATTTGTTATCCAACCACCACTAATATAGCAAACGGCTGAATGGATTTTGGCACATAAATAAATTAAAATATATCTTAGAAAAAGATGATAAGATTATTTTATCTCGAAATTCATCCCTTGAAGAGGTTCTATGGGGATTGTAATTTAATACGATGTTAATACTACAGGTATTGGGGCAGTTTAACAACTTCTACGTCGACGACGTCCAGAGCAGGTCCGTTATCCGAACAGCTTTTACAGTAAGTACATATGGTTCTAATTTACAGCCCAAGTGCGGTAACTAGCACTATACGAGCTATATGTCGAATATTTTAACGGCCATATTTACTATAAAGCGCTGGTGGCCAAGCGGTAAGAGCGTGTGACTTGCAATCCGGAGGTCGCGGGTTCGAACCCCGGCTCGTACCAATGAGTTTTTCGGAACTTATGTACGAAATGTCATTTGATATTTACCAGTCGCTTTTCGGTGAAGGAAAACATCGTGAGGAAACCGGACTAATCCCAATACGGGCCTAGTTTACCCCCGTGGTTGGAAGGTCAGATGGCAGTCGCTTTCGTAAAAACTAGTGCCCCCGCCAATTACTGGGATTAGTTGCCAAGCGGACCCCAGGCTCCCATGCGCCGTGGCAAAATGCCGGGACAACGCGAGGAAAATGATGATTTACTATAAAACGTTGTACAATACACGTGCGAAAAGGTAATTCGCGGTAAACTCATTTACATTGTAGAATTTTAAGATTGATAGATGGATGTATTAAAATGTATATCAAATATGACTTTTTCATTCATTCATTTTTTCATTCAATAAATCCAATCCAATCCAACCTATATAGTTATTTAAACTTACTAGATACATATTACACCTCCAGTGCATACACTGGAGGTGTAATATGTATCTATTGGACTGTAACTTTGCTCTCCTATGGAACTGTTTAACTTATTTCTTTGCCAACGGTGCTACTTTATTACTAAGATCCCCCTATTCAGTAGCTCCTACCTAATTTAGTTTCGCTGAAGCTGCCTATTCGCGTAATAGTAAGTTACTAGCAGGCATAAAATATACTTACTCATAGAGCCGAGCAATTTCATAACTTATATTCAGAGCTCGAATAATTTAGTCTTTTTACAAAAATAAGTACCTATTATAGCATAGTTACGTATTAAATTATTTAGTATCTAAATACAGTTATCTCTTATCATATTAATTAAGTCAAGAAAAAACGAAATGATAACAGGACAATGTAGCCAATAAATTGGTGTATTTTTAGCGGATTTCGGAAAATATTCTTCAGGAAAATTGTACCCAAAGTACACTGCTTACATTACCTATTTACATTTATTTTTAAAGGTACTAAATTCTAAAATATGATATAAAGATAGCTGTTTATTTAATAAAATAATTTAGCTTCAATTCTTGGGGAAAACAATAACTTGTCTCTGAAAATTATACAGTTCAGTCGTAGTGCCGTTAAACCTAGCAGGTTAAGCTTAACACTGAAAAGTAGCATTGAAGGTTCTATAAAATTGTATCACTAAGCCATAAGATAAGTCATATGGTACATACTCGTACGTGCTCTGGGAAGCGAACATCGAGCGCGCGCGGTTCTCTAGTTGGTACACGTAGAAACTGGTTCCAATAAAATACGGTTATTGTCTGTTTGGAATTTCAATCTAGCACTTTATACAAATATTTTAACGATAATTTATATTAAACACGATTACACAGTCTATATTTAACTTAGAAAAACTTTTCTTTTCCCCTTGTGTAGGCCAGTGTGAGCATCCTGCATTATTCTTCGCAAACTAGAATGCTGATGGAACTCGTGTCGAATGGAAATATGTCTGCTTATATTTTTAAACAGAATATGCCACAGCGCTTTATCCTTGTTCTTCCACAATAAATCTGCAGTCTTTTCCTTAATCCTACGCATATTTTCCTCCAGTCTCCTAGCTTTTATTTCCATTTGTATGAGCGAACGGGTAGTATTTGTCAAAAGACGGTACAGGTATTCTTTTCTCCTCGTTTTCCCGGGCTCCGTTGCATTTGTCGGCAAACCGCCCTCGAGGTAATCATTTACTGTTTGTAATTGTTTAGTTTTATTCTTGAGAAGGATGCCGGCTAGGATAATGATGAGCGCGAAACTTAAAAGCATGAGCAGTTTCGCATGGTTGTAGAGTGGTTTGGTTATAAAATTCATTACAGATTTGGGTGGGACATAATTCACTAATCAGGTCTCATCGGGCTGCATGTTAGGTGAGCAACAAGTCCTGACAAGTCCGTAGGCGCGCGCGGCGCCCTCTCGCGGCTCGGGCGTGGACGGCACTGCCGCGACTGAAAACACGCCGTTGCGTCTCTCCCCACGAATTTCCCCAATGACTTTTCTTTAGAGATGTGAGAAGGCATTCTGTTTGGATACGGACGTCGAATTTTAATGTTTCTGGGGAGTTCGGAAAATATCGACAGGTAGAACTCAGCGTTTACGTTTAATAAATTTGTTTCAAGGCTTTAGTGGGGATACACGTCAGGTTATTACCGATTGAATTTACACATATTGCTACAAGGCAGGGCCACGTGCATTATATATTGATACGACCCGCCCCGGCTTCGCACGGGTTAACAAATTATACCTAAATAAACCTTCCTCTTGAATCACTCTATCTATTTAAAAAAACCGCATCAAAATCCGTTGCGTAGTTTTAATGATCTAAGCATACATACAGACATACAGACAGACAGCGGGAAGCGACTTTGTTTTATACTATGTAGTGATGTAAAATACAATTCCAATCTATCTGCTAGTATGTAATTATATATCTATATTCCACCTACTCATACTAGTATATAATATTTTCGGCATAAATATAAACATTTCTAATTTTTAGGGTTCCGTACCCAAAGGGTAAAAAAAGGGACCCTATTACTAAGACTTGGCTGTCCGTCTGTCTGTCACCAGGCTGTATCTCATGAACCGCGACAGCTAGACAGTTGAAATTTTCACAAATGATGTATCTCTGTTGCTGCTATAACAACAAATACTAAAAATAATATAAAATAAATATTTAAGGGGGGCTCCCATACAACAAACACGATTTTTTTGCTTTATTTTTTGTTGATGGTGCGGAACCCTCCGTGCGCGAGTCCGACTCGCACTTGTTATAATAGGTAACCTAAAAGAACAAAATATTTAAACTAATTGAAACTGTTAAAAAGGGCAAAAAAGTAGGCATCTTTATTAAAATATTTGAATTGAATTGAATTAACAATACGACTATAAAGTTACACGTGTAAAAAAAACTGACATCAAAATTATGTTGCATGTTCCCAGACTACCAATTGTTTGTGGCAAATAGAATATCAATTTTTCCGCGCTCGCTGTCCCCGGAGGTGCGTAAGTGGAGAAGGGGTGCGGCGTCCGCGGCAGTTCCCTGTCATTATCACCGCCAAGTTACCTGACAAACGTTCACTAAGATTTTGTTACCGTGCAGTGTGCACATTATTGATAAATTTTATCAAATGTTTGTATAACAAAGCCAAAGAAGAATATTTTGATGATTAATACGTTCTGTTTCAGTATAATATTATATTCTTTGTCAATGTATTTTTGGGCCTGCCTGCATTGCATTTCGAAATTATTAATATGCATAAACGGCAGACTGTATCAGTAATAAATATAAACAAGACCTTCAGAAAACCTACAACACATCTGACATTAAAAATGCGTTTAGCGATTTCTTAATAAAACAAAATTTCAAAGTGACAGGCAATGGTATAATAGGTTTTACTTGTGTTTAAATATAAATAAAAAATGAATAAATATGTGAATCAAAATAACAAAGTAGTATATTTGTTCACTTTAATTAATCAATATTCAATATCGTACACAAACATCAACAACTGTAAGTTTATGATAAAACAAAATAGGTGTCGGAAGACAAGTCCAATATTGACAAAGACAAAATAAGGCTTAAAATATAATTTTATCAAACTGATCGACCCTCCACAGTCCGGCTCATTGGTTCTGTTGTCTCAGCCCAGCTGCTAAACTGAGATAAGGGACCTTCTTTTAAGTTTCTTCCTTTAAATCGATTTTGGAGTATTTCCAAATCATATTTAACAACTGTATATCGGAACGGCTAAAGTGCCAAAAATATCTGAATATGTTCAGGCACAGATATTTGTAAATACCTTGGCCGCTCCGATGGCGGCTTAGGGTAACATTCCATTTCTGACCGCAGCTGCACTACTGGTACTGAACGCGTCGCTGTTACTGTCAATTTACATAGTAAAATTGCAGCTGCAGTTGGAAATCGACTGTTACCTTTAGGTAAATAGATTACGCTATTAGATCGTTGACGAGCTGATAAATTGAATCGGTTTCTTCAGTATTTTTGGAGAGATCTATCGCTCGTTAATCTGGCCCTGCATAATTTAGTTAAATGATTACAGGATCGCTAATACAAAAATACCTATTTTGAACTGTTTGGAAATTTGTCAATAAAAAGTATGTTTCTCAAGAAAGAGTAAGTAATAAAAATACCTATATCGTTTAATGTATAAAATCCAAATAAAATTATAAAAATAATATCAGAATAATTGAGTACATAATGATATGAAATATTTTTATTTCGAACATGAATAATTAAATAACAAATTAATTTTAATTACTTCCATAATGATCCTTTTATGCGTTAAACCAAGTAAAACGGAACTTCCATCATAGAGATGTTATTAAATATATGTGTAAATACTACCATATCTAGAATTAGAGAAACTGAGAAACAAAGGAATGAAATTTATATTTTCCTTAAATTTTTACAAACAACATTTATTTTGCCTAAATTTTTAATTTTTCCTCGCTAAATTGTTGATAGCTAGCCATAAAACATAGATATGTGTATGAAACACGGGTAGGTACCTAGTATTGAAATTGTAAAAAATCCAGCTATCATTAAAATTTTGTGTAGTGATACGTAACGTAAGAAAAATATGGAAAACTCAGCAGCACTTTGTCTCAAGTTAAAAACGCCTATACTTAACACCGGAAAATCGTTCCCGAAGTGATTAGTCCTCACAAGAGGGGGTTGTAATCGAGTATGTTTTGTCAATTAGGCCTCCTCTCAGGGGGCGCTAAATTCCCATTTGCTTCGGAGTTGTCTGTGTGATTATCCTTTTAGAAAGGGGCGGTCGGAATTTATAGTTTTCCGGGTAACTCCATTAGGGTGATCGATACTGAGGTACATTACGACTGCTTTTAGCGGGTACTGGAGCAATGCTCGTTTCGCACCGGGTACACAGCTGTTCAAAGTGGGCGATATATTTACAAACCGTATGGTGGAACTGAAAACTGTAGTAATCGTAGTGATTGTTCTCTGCAACTTTATTATATAAACCCCAATATACGCGATAAAATACGTTTTAATAGTTTTATTTCATGAGTAACTATCGCGGTAACCGAAGACAATATTATAAAAGTTAAAAGAAACCTTGCTTGGTTCATTTTGCTACAAAAGCACATTTTGATTGTAACGTATTTACAGGATTTAAACGCTAAAACATCTATTTTATTTCCAGATGTTTCTTCTCTAACAAAATCTAAGATACGATTACAGCAAACAGAAACTTGAAGTTCCAACTTTAGTGGCTATTCGCTCAAGTACAGAAAATAAAGGCGTCACCTTTAACATTTTCCCAACAAAGTTTATGGCAAGGAAAGAAGAGACAATTTACGCGAACCCTTCACTACAGCTACAGACAAGTTGTAAGTTCAAAGTCGAGACCCGAAGAAGGATAAATCATGATTCCGTCACAATGCGGCCGAGAACATGGGAAAGTCGACATGTCGCGAAGCGATGCATGAGGAAATGTGGTCTTCTGACGGTTCAGGCTTTTATTGATTGGTTTTTGAAAAATTACAACAGTTTTTGAAAAATAACTTCGGAATAATAAACGCAGGAACGAGAAACGCAGGATTGAATTGTAGGAATTGCTTTAAAACATACAAAATCAATAAAATAGTAAATAGCAATATTGTCACAAAAATGATTGCTTTAAGCTAACTTCAAGGCATGATATAATTATGATTCATAACACTGTGACAAGCAGTAGACGAATTAGTTGAGATGATTAATTTGATAAAAGTGTGAATTTAATTTACAAAAATGTAAGTAAATCTTTTGTGATCACATCAAAAACGCATGGTTTATGTATTAGCTTTATTTTATAGCCGCTGAGTACAAACAAACTTTAGTTGACCCACGAATTCCTAAAAATAGTACCTATTTGTTCTTACTCACACAAAAAGCTGCTGTAATGTTATGACTTAATAATGAGGCACTAAAACCCTTGTGGGACCCCAATAGTTTTGGAATCATTCAGGTAGGTACAATATATACAGCAAACTTTGCACTCTGACTCCGTCCCAGAGGAGGTAATGACCAAAGTTTTGTGTTTTTCTTGTCATCGCCTACTTTACTACGATTTACTACTAAGCCGGAGGGTTGTTTAAAACTTACTGTTGTGTTACGGGAGAAATGCAACAGGATAGTGATTGTGGGTTTGATTTTTTTTTTTCACGAGTCCAAAAACTGCATAGGGTTGTAAAAATGATTGCCTATACTGTAAAAAAAGATTAAGCTAAAAAAATTTTTGGACGATAACAAAACCGGTTTTCCAAGTTATACATTAACATTACCTAATTGAATCTTCTTAAGTTTTGAATTTGTACTTAGTTAGTAGAATTTGAAAATTGAATTCTAAGGTTAGACATTTTTTCAGACTAGTACGACTGTTGCGTACCCGCTACCCGTGACGTCACTATCATAATTTCATTAACGACGAAGATGGTAAACTTAGAATTTTTTGCTGTTTTATATTTTGAGTTCCGTTTGTCTAGCGAGAGTACAAGAAACTAAAATTAATGTATATTTTGACAACCTCATTACCATCAATAGCAGTGAACGAGTTCATGCGGCCAACTTCAAATGAGAGTGGAAAGTGAATTTAGCAACTTTTCCAAATGCTAACTAAAGAAAACTTAGTTCAGTGATTCCCAACCAGTGGCTCGCAAACCACGCCTGTGCTACGGCACATGGTTTGCAAAAGGATAACTCTAATAATATCGAAGTAGTACGTTCATACTGGGAAACTATTAATTAATTCAAATAATTACTATCCCAGAAACGGACGAAGAACATAACCACACACACACAATTTACGTAAATAAAATTTTCAGAAACTGATTGTTAGGTTAGGTAGGCAGTAGGGATGTACTCGAACTATGGTTTAAATAATTGAAGTGGTTCGTAGTCGAAAAAAGGTTGGGAACCTCTGCTTTAGTTGGAGTAGTGTACCGCACCAAGGCTAATTTAGGAAGTTGTTGATAGAGTTATTGAAAAGTTTCTGGACGTAACAAGCCGAGACAGAACTTCATATATCTCACTAGCGGTTTGATCCGAGCTTAAACTTTCACGTTTTCTATATAATTTTGTTAGTAGCTTGGTAAATGTAACTTCGATCGAGGCGGAGACGATATTTTGGGTGTTTTTTTATAAGGTACTCTGGTAAACAATGGTGTATTTTTTAATAATATTTTTTGTTTTTAAATGTAGCAGTTTATAGTCGTAGTGTACCTTGACAAGTATAAGTAGTTACCTAAGCATATAAATTAATACGAACACCATAAAAATCAAACAACGTACCTTGACAAGTATAAGTAGTTACCTAAGCATATAAATTAATACGGACACCATAAAAATCAAACAACGGGCTGCGGGTAATATTCATCAAAATATGAAAAAAATATTGTCCGTACTTAATGATCCAGAGAGGAAAATAGGGACTACCTTTGCTCTTAATGCTGGGCTGGAGAGTGGAAAATACTATAGGTACCTAATACCTATACCTTTTTACTATAAATAATTCACTATAGTGCACTACATGTTTCCATCGTAATCGTGACCAATTATAAATGGTACTATTATTTTAATGGAGCATGCCATTCTCTGTAATTACCATTGTTTTGACGAAGCTACAGATACACGAACGTGCAAATAGTTCATACTATTTACTCGTGTAAATAATAACAAAACATGACGTAAAATTAGGTCAGGATCCCGGCAACACTAACCTTTGCTTCGAACAACGTACTGCCCATGTACCCTACAGTGCATCCAGTGCTCCAAGGATCTCCACAACCACCGGTTGTGCGTCGCACTTTTCTAACAATTGTATGCAATCATGACCAGATCAGATCATAATATGTATATCGGGTCACTAAATTGGAAGGACTTCACAACACAACTGCAATCACAACTCTGAATAGTCCGTCGCCTCCGTCGGTCATATTGGTAGTTCTATCGTATTGGAAATAAATATGTAACGAGTTAATATAAAGTACATTATTGAATATTTCTGTGCGCCTTTTACCCACACCACATTACCCTTCCTTTTCAGTTCAGTTAAAAACCTTGAAACAGATTGTCAACTAAAAAGAGTTGAAACATTACGTTGTATTAATTTAAGCCCACCTTCACACCGTTTCTTTGTCCTTCCTTATTACATCTAACTACCCAACCTAGCGTACCCTACGCGGGGGCATGGACGACCACAGACAAGATATCCTCTAGACTGAGCATAGTAGCGCTACCCCCTCTGCGACAAATATACGGGTTATTCCCACTAGTTACCACCAAGTTGTTACCAGTGGTAACTACTGGGAATTTTTTTCCCACCTTTTACCACTGGTAACTACTGGGAAAAATTATTACATTCGACTTTGAACACACGGCTGGCTAGGGGCACGTCATAGTATAGTATAAATATAGAGTGATTTTGAATTACCGAATAAAATCACTTAAAAATAATCTAAATGGATTATTAAATGTATCCTTGCATATATTATAGTTTTTGTACTAGTACCGGTTAAACTGTTTCAATATTTTTTCGTCACTTTTAAGGCAGTTTACTAAAACACTAATCGACTTAATAATGATTTATTAAATCACTCTATATTTATTTTTAATTTTTTTGTACTGTTTTTATTAGTATTTAACCCTAACAAAATTGGTGGTAACTACTGGGAATTATTTTTCCCAGTAGTTACCAGTGGTCAAAGGTGGGAAAAAAAATCCCAGTAGTTACCACTGGTAAGAACTTGGTGGTAACTAGTGGGAATAACCCAAATATACGGTAGTTTTACTCAATTTTCGAGTAAAAGTGTCTTTGTGTGACGTCCGTGTCTTTGAACGGACCAATCACGGCACGGGACTCGCTCACCTCGTCCCCCGCACCCCAGTATTATTGGCAGCATCGGTTTCATGAAATAATTGCTCTAAACTCCGTCTAGAGGATTCCTAGTTTATGTAGACGACACCGTGCGGCTAAGCTTCGATGAACAAATGGCGTAAATATAATAACAAAGCGGCAATCCGGACTTATTTCATTCAGTCTGCGACAAGTGCAAATAGGGGGAATCGTTGTACTCCAATCAACAGAAAGTAATTGCTGTACGCGTAAAGTCACTGATAATTAAATAAAAATAGGCAGGTACCTACGTATATTATTTATGAACAAAGTATTTATTTAAATATTTATTGGATACAAAAAGACAATGAAATCCGTTTGTAAAATCAAATTAAACCCAAAACATTTAGGTCTTCTTAGATAGTTTACCTGGTTTAGGCCTCCCTCCCCTATTCATTTTATTTGTAGGAAATACCTACATGGCCTACAAGTTCTACAAAAAATGAGTGTACTTGTATTAATTTTAATTTGAAAGGTCCGGCAGCGCGTATGTCACACCACTGTAGGTGCAAGCTTCCGTAGACTGCGGTAGCCACTTGCTGGCTTCCTTGTTTGCCTTTCGTCGGTGCGAATAAAAAAACCGCCATGTATTTTTTAGCTACTTTACAGGAGACAAATAAAACTGTTTATTTTCCTGTTTGTAATATATTTGTTGCACCTGTATTTTTTTTTCTGGTAGATCAATGGTTTTTACATGATACTTATGCAGAAAATAAACAGTTCGACAGAAAACAAGGCATTTCATTTCGTTATGTGCAAAAAAAATCACATAGCTATTTTTTTGTACAAATTTTGTTAGTTATTTTCAAAACTAATATAGATATAAAAAAAATATTGATATAGGTCGACGGGAAATTGAAAAAGGAATTAGACTATGCCAAAATCAAAAAATCGTAAAAAAACACATAGCGATTTTTTTATTCGCACCGACGCTTTGTCACCGAGGTGGTAGGTATAAAAAAGTACCGGAAGTGTACATGTAGTATAATAGTAATTTTATTTAGATTTTTTTTTAGTTATTATTTCAGCAGCCCGTGAATACCTATGTAAAATGATAATTATGTTCAAGCGGATACTTTCGTAGATAAACTTTAGTTTTAGAATTCTTCGTTGATTAGTTTATTTAGCCCAGTCCGTAATACCGCTTTTGTTTTATGGGGTGCGCATGGTACGACAGAAAGAAACGAGTGCAAAGTACCTACTCTTTGCTTCTCTTTACAGGAAAATAAAGGTACATTTTATCCGAAGCAAAATTATCCAGAGCCCATACCATGAATCATTGGCAGTGTCAAAACTGACATAAACGCTTTCAAGAACGTAATTTACTTTCTATACATCTCGCTTGCACTAATATTCGAGTACGAGCGAGATGCATAGAAAGTAAATTAAGTACGTTCTCGATGACGTTTATGTCAGTGCCAAACTGGTGGTAGTGGTTAGTGCGTGGTAGGTAAGTTCTTAGTTTTTCGAAACTTATGGTACGAAATATCATTTTATATTTACCAGGCATTTTTCGGTGAAGGAAAACATCGTGAGGAAACCTGACTAATCCCAATTAGTTTACCTTCTGGCGTGAAGGGCAGATGGGAATCGCTTTCGTAAAAGCTAGTGCCTTCGCCAGTTCTTGGGATTAGTTGCCAAGCCGTGGCAAAATGCCGGAAAAACGCGAGGAAGTTGATGATGATTTATTTTTTATATATACCTATAGTATAAGTACCTGTTACAAAACCTTTATTATTTAAGTTCAGTTATTTTTTGAATTACCTAATGAGTTATGCTAATTTTATCAGTGTATTTAATAGGTTTGATAGGCGTATGTACAAATACTTTTAACGAGATACCAAAATTAATCGAGAAAGATTCGTTAATTCTCTTTAATTAATGACCCGCATCATATATTAGTTGACAAGTGATAAACGTTCAACACGAGTATCCTATACACGTGTTGTCGGCGGGTATTTCCCCGCATTTGCACGGCTAATACATGAAATACGTCTATACGTTTATGAGTGTTTGCGAGGGTAAGGGCGTTGACCTCATGTGGTGGAATCAATGAAAATGCAGGTTCCAACTGCACTTCAGTTGTTTTTGTTTCAATTGTCCATTGTATGTGCTGATACAGATGATGTACTGCACGTCCTTTAATCGATGTTTTTGGTATAATAAGTAGTTACGATTTCCATGATATGACTAACAATCATATTATGTAATCAAGCATATAACAATATTTAAATTAATCTTCCCATCCCATCAACTTATTATTATGCGACTGTCGTATTCCTAGTAAGAAAAATGCCCGACGCTGTCACAAGTTAATTCTGTTCTGACTGACATTTTAAAAAAGAAAATACTTTAACGTTTATTGGATAAGCGACCAAGAATTTAATCTCAGAGCCTAGATTTCATAATATAATACATATTGGTATATCAGCGAAGGAAGCCAAGGTAAACAATTTGATGCCACGCTTCAATCTACGTAGATGATCGTTATGAACAGTCAATGGACTGTAATGAAATTCCCAGCCACGTCAGGTATCACAGATTGCGTCCAATATGCCCTGTAGGAGTGCATGAACCGTACATATATACCGTATAGTAAAAACACCAGAATACAAAGACACTCCCCATTATACTACTCGGCCCTTATATCTACGCGTTTGAGTAATGCGGGCGAGGTGCGGGGGATCTCAATATGCTGGCTGCGTATCATCGTTGTATTGCATGCAATTTCTTGCGCCTGCAGGCAACGAAATGACATGCGGGATGCTTCGTGTTATATCGATGCCAATAATGTTGAGTCCCTAGGCACCCACGACGCATGAAGAACGAATACTATTTGATGATATAGCTTATACAGATCGCGGAGGTCTTTTAGAATAAAATATTTCAAGACTTTTTCAAAGGTTGCGGACAAACCAGCGTTTTAAATGAAAATAGCATATCAAATATTATATGATTTAAAAAAATATTTAAAACAATTGGCTTAATTTTGGACGTACCTAACAACAACCCGATATCAAAATAAAAAAGAAACTTAAAATAAACCGCAAAAGTTTAAAAGCGCTCGCTCACCCGGGATGGGATATTTGCTCCGAAAGTTAAAAAAAAGGTCTCGGAGTCGAGGTCGTCTCACAGAAGTTGGGATTTCCCATGAAACTTTTGTATGAACCTATCGGGCTCCTCTGTAGACCAATAAATATATAACTAGGATAGAGGTAAAGTATCCACGTCTCGACCACGACCACGACCGCGGATTTTTTATTAGAGTTCCTTTGGAACTATCTTAAAATAAAGTTTAAGTAGAGGCGCAACTGTCTGATAATTCCATTTAAAAGCTTTTTGGTTTCGATCTGTGCTCGCTTAAACTTTAAGTAGGCCTGTAAATGCGGCAAATCCCTTCATTTTCAGAAAGAATATCGCTTTCAACAAGTTTGGCTTCGTTTTGAAAAATAAAAATAACGTTACGCTCTTTTGTAAGGTTTTATCTTAGCCATACTGTGTTGGCAAGAAATAATATGTAGTTATTTTTTATGCGTAAAAAGCCGTTTGTAGCTTATTTTATACGTACTAGAAAAAATTAAATTATTATCGGATTTTTTTTATTAAAAGTAGAAACACTAATACCTACATAAATTACTACCGACCCGCTCCGGCTTTGCACGGGTTAACAAATTATACATAAACCTTCCTCTTGAATCACTCTATCTATTAAAAGAAAAACCGCATCAAAATCCGTTGCGTAGTTTTAAAGATCTAAGCATACATACAGACAGACAGCGGGAAGCGACTTTATTTTATACTATGTAATGATAAACTGAAATAAATGTCATATACTAAGAAAAAGTGACCAAGGCCTCCAGTGCCCCAGGCTGGAACCGACCCAGCGTCCTCTGCTATCGCGGTAGGTGCCTGTTGCCATTCGGCGACCGGGCCACATCGGCTTAAGTCGAATTTTCCAAGTATATGCACTTCTTACTCAAGGTTTATGTTTTTTTCTTAGTATATGACATTTATTTGAGTTTGAAGCTTATTTTGTCTTAACACATCAAGTGAGTATTGGCGATAATATACTTCATACTTGCAGCTCTTACTAAAACTCTCAAAGCACCGTAATTTAGTTTTAAAACCTCTTAAGCTAAAACAGCGAACCAGGCTCATATCCTAAAGGGTGGCATAACTTTTCATTTGGCGTTACTTATACGTTTAACCCGGAAAGTTGAGCTCCTGCCTCGTTATAAATTAACCAGTAAAAGACTAAAACATTACCATCCTGACATGGGTTGTTTTCAGTTTGGAAACATTAAATTATTGCGGTTTGTTTCAAACTCAACTTACAAATTATATTATAGTGTATAGTATATTTTACTAGATACCGGTTGTAAATTTATTAAACTTATTTAAAAGTAAATAAAGAGAACTTGCGGTCGATGCATGTTTTAGCATAGTTAATTGGATTGTTTGGTTTATTATGATTTTCGTCTCACCAGCATAATATATATTTATCTTCTCGTGTGGCGGAACACAGTGCGAGCGGTCATCCACATTAATTATCACAAAATGTAAATGTACCTAATTATCTTTTGTTGATCCTTAAATAAATAAAATAAAATAAGTAAATACAAAAAATGTTCATTATTACATATGAAACACATAAAAACCTAACCCGATTCTAACCGCAATATATCTGACGCCCGCAGATACCAAACTATTGAATAATTTTACGGTTTAGACTCACTTGTTTCAAGTCACTGCGCGAATTGTTTCGGAGAGCCCGTGTCTCCTTTCTCAAGCACTAACAGTGCGAGCAGCGTTCACGACGGCCGTCGCACTGTTAGTGCTTCAGAAAGGAGACCTAGGCTCTCCGAAACATGTCGCGCGAGTGACTTAAAACAAGTGAGTCTAAACCGTAAAATTATTTAATGTTAGTATGTCTCACAACAGTTTAAATTCAGATACCAAACTACTTTTCCTATAATGAAGCCAATTATGCTAACAGCATAGTTATCTTCTATTTCAGCGAAGCTTTATGTTGAAGGCCGTAAAGATAGGTGGTATCGACCTAGTTTTTATACGACATGTCCTAGAATCGATGTTCGTCTATAAGTGGGTCGTATAACGCTTCCTCACGTGTGGAATCACGTCATCACTGCGATATGAGATTTCTATGTCTCGGCGCGGGGAAAATATTGGATATGTGCAATCTGTACCTCGTTCTTGGAAAGCATTGCTTTATATCTTCTGTATAGAAAATGCGTAGGTATACTTTTAGTTTGAAGGAGACACAGCGGAATGTAATATCGCTCAAAACTGAAGCAATCCAACTGGGGAAATACCTTAGAGAAAACTATTAGGTATAGGTACATAAATGTAATGTACGCCTAGTCATGTGCCAAGCTGTCACGATAGCGAGTTCGCATGGTCTATTACGTAGAATAATTATCAATAGAACGTGTTTTCTACGGCATCAATTTACCACGTGGACAATACGCTTGTTTGCAATTGTCGTGATGTAAAAAGAAGAAGTTAACGAGTGCTGCTTCTTGCTTACGAGTATATGGGTAGAAAAATGACACTATACTTACATTTCCTGAAATCTTTTGCGTCATGATATTCACACCATTTAAAAAGGGCGAGGATCTGGTAGGCCTAGACGGAGATGGCGGGACGACCTGGACGCATATCTCAACGATTGGCCGGAGATTGCTCGGGACCGTGACGAGTGGAGATCGAGGGGGGAGGCCTTTGTCCAACAGTGGGACACTGTGCAGGCTTATAATAATAAATAATAATAAAAAATACACGTTGGTTACATCCTTATCGTCACGTGCATGTTTGCGACCGTGTCTAAAAACTGTATTTTTGTTATTTTGACTTTTCATCAATGTTATGGGTTTTTGACAGCATACCATAAAAGGTATAAAAAAAACACGTGCAAGACTTTATCCAACGCCTTTAAAAAATAAAAGGGGCACTTACTGCGCATCGTTTTAATGAGAATATTCAAAAAGTCGGTAGTCACAGACTCAGATAAAGCGTTCAACAAGATTTTATTAAGTTAGAGAGAAGATTTATTATAGCCCTTTTTGCGGAGTTATCCACGAGAACATAAATTCCATTTTGCCTTTACTAAGCGGTTTATCCGGCGTCCATTCTGCACGCAAATCAAATTAAGGTCCGATTAGGACACTCCAATACGATATATTAACTTGGTACCGAGAAATAATGTATGAACGTTATAATTTTGAGCTTAAATTACCGCACTTTGCTACGGAATAATGATCCTTAAAAGAGCCCAAAGGTAACCTCGGCTTATCATGATATGTCACGCACAATGTCCTGTAACTAATCATCAACAATTTCCAATGTTTAAAAAAGGAAATGTTTGGCGTACGGTACGTGACCGTCGGGATGGAACTTTTTGTAAATTAAAACGCGATTATACAGATTTTTTATAATATTTTGTTAAAAAGCGCTTTAATAGTTTATTGAATCGCCACAAGCGTGACAATAAAATGTGCAGTGAAAATAAAATGCCAGGAAAACACGATGTGCGTGGGAAATGCCAGATACGATGTGGTTTTTAATGCAAATTCCGAGCCAAATTATTAAATAAATGCACTGATAATTTATTAAAATACTAAACAAAATATTTCATAACTTTAGCACGACTATAATTGATTGTTTACAAAAGAAAGCTTATTCAATAATACAATAACAATATATTGTAGTGGTAAATTATGACGTATTTTATAATAATGAAGATAAGATTAACATTTTTATTAATATGTCGCCGTATAATCTCATATTTTAATAAAAGTTAGTTTTATTTTATGAACTTAACTACATACATGCTAAAAATATAGTTTCTTATGGTATGCTATGAACATTTTATGAGATCGTAGAAAATTCTTATTTAAACGCCGTGTTACAGCGATCATAATAGATAAGTATATGCAATAACCCTTTCTGACTCTTAAATAAGTTTAGTAACATACATAATACAAACCACATACCTACATACAACACATTAATACTACTAATCATTCATGTACAAGTTAATATTGTCACTAGATAAGTTATCACAAATCACAATTCACAAAAAAACGTGGAGTTATTTCACTGCATTTTCACCACAGCCACGTTCACCAGAACTCTGGGCAATAATCGAGAATATCTGAAATTGTACAAGAGCTTTTACAACACTCGCTGACAATCTCTCTCTTCAGCTGCATGCTGTAGAAGGTCGCCGCCCTCTTCGCCCGCACTTTGGAGAGGCGCGACTTGGGCAAATCCGGCACAGTAATGTTCCCGGTACAAATGTTGAAAATCAACTGGGACAATTTCCTGCTACATACAACATGCAACACGGAATTCATTGTCATCTGGTCAGCAGTTTCACCGTTTATAATTACAGCGTCAATTAACATCATGACGTATAATATGTAGTAGACCGGAGAACAAAATTTTGACCACATTTTAAATTTATTTCTATATTTTTAATTACAGTAGGAAACTGTCTCGGTGGATATTTGGCGACTGTGTGGCGCTTCCGTCTGATCCACGATAGCGCCTCAGCAATAAGTAAATCTGCGTATACACATACGTAAGTAGGCAAACATTTTTATTTATGAATTGTCTTATAATAAAACCACAGACAAGACATCCTCTAGACTGAGCATAGTAACGCTACCCCCTCTGCCACTTATACGGTAGTTTTACTCCATCTTCGAGTCAATCCCGTGCCGTGATTGGTCCGTGTCTTTGAACGGACCAATCACGGCACGGGATTCGCTCACCTCGTCCCCCCGCACCCCCGTATTTTTGGCAGCATCGGTTTCATGAAATAATTGCTCTAAACTCCGTCTAGAGAATTCCTAGTCTATGAATAAAACCAAATTGTTGACATTGAACGTACTTTAGAAAACTACGTTCGTATATACTTTGGACGGAAGTTTTGAATGGTAAAATTATTAAGGGCCCGATTCAGATTTTGAAATAGACATCTACTAGATATCTTTTAGACGTCACCAAGATACGATAACGATATTTTTAAGATCTATATAACCTGTCAAATTTGACATATCTGCGATTCTGGAGATACTCTTGAACGATTTCCACAAAAAATGACTTGGAGATCCTATTCACATCTAATAGATATCTAACACTATCTAACGTAAAAGTGACATTGGTTGCCCGAATTGAGCTGCAAAAGAGAACTAGTTGAAATCTAAACTATAACGTATCTAGAATGGATCTAGTACGTGTCGTCTCTTGTGAATATCTTGAAGTTCGAATACGGCAGTAAGAGTTTTTATAGTCTTCTGCTTTCTCTGTAAAAAATAAAGCGTATTCTTGCTTATGAAATTCAGCTAAAATTTACCGCCACTTTAAATACTTAATCTTCAAAAACTTATCTTCATCTGTAGTTTAACTCCACTATAACTTAGCAGGTGACAGCAGGATACTAACGCAGCAGTACTCAGTTATCTTTCTTTTTATTCTGTATGATAAATAAGTAAATTAAAAAAAAATAACAACAAATCAGTCTGTACCAATCTTTACAATAACGATAACACGTGTCAATGATGACTAACTTAAACTGATGACTAATTAAGTTCAAAACAACATGGCTTAAGAAATATCATAAGTAAACCATTAAACATAAATAGAATATTATTACGATAACAAGATAACGAGATGTTTTAAAAAATCTTAAAGTCAATTTAAGTAGGTGACTATTTTTTTTTGCAAGTACGTTCCACTACGTCCACTATCTAAATACCTATAGATAATTAATTTAACGTTTATGAACTATATCTGTTTATGGTTCTGATTAATATATTATACGTTCGATTTACGAAGTTTGTTTTTTATACAACAATGGTATTGTTAGCGTTGCAATGTTGTTTTTCTCAGCAATAACTTTAGCCTCATCTGCATGTAGACTGTTCTCATTAAGTAGGATTAAATCAATTAAATAAAGTAAATATTATTCACTTGTTTGTTTACTCTTGTGGGGTAATTTGTCCGTATAATGTAAATTGTGATAGATTAAAGGGTACAGCACAATCTTATGTACTGGTAGGTATCCGCTTTTTGGTGAAGTACTTGTCGGAATCTACCCAAAACTAGTCTGTTAGTTACATAAAAGGTTTTTAAAAATCGTGTTTTAAGAGCTGTACTGGACACTTGCAACAGTTGCAACCATTGTGAATAGGTATTTTTTTTACAAGTAACTACTGGTGTAAAGTGGTTTGAAAGACCTATCTAACGCACACACAATACACAATGGACTTACATCATTAATATTTTACAACTATATTGTGAAAAAAAAAACAAATTGCTGATAAAAATATAAATTGTGAAAGTACTGACCACAGTACTTTCACAATTTATATTTTTATCAGAAATTTGTTTTTAATATAAATTGTGAAAGTACTGACCACAGTACTTTCACAATTTATATTTTTATCAGCAATTTGTTTTTTTTTTCACAATATAGTTGTAAAATATTAATGATGTAAGTCCATTGTGTATTGTGTGTGCGTTAGATAGGTCTTTCAAAACGAATAGGGGTCTTCCACAAACATTTATTGAACAAATGAATATTTTCGGAAATAAACGCTCCGTAAGAAATAAAAAGCGGCCAAGTGCGAGTCGGACTCGCCCATGAAGGGTTCCGTATTTAGGCGATTTATGACGTATAAAAAAAAACTACTTACTAGATCTCGTTCAAACCAATTTTCGGTGGAAGTTTACATGGTAATGTACATCATATCATTTTTTTAGTTTTATCATTCTCTTATTTTAGAAGTTACAGGGGGGGGACACATTTTACCACTTTGGAAGTGTCTCTCGCGCAAACTATTCAGTTTAGAAAAAAATGATATTAGAAACCTCAATATCATTTTTGAAGACCTATCCATAGATACCCCACACGTATGGGTTTGATGAAAAAAAATTTTTGAGTTTCAGTTCGTATGGGGAACCCCAAAAATTTATTGTTTTTTTTCTATTTTTGTGTGAAAATCTTAATGCGGTTCACAGAATACATCTACTACCAAGTTTCAACAGTATAGTTCTTATAGTTTCGGAGAAAAGTGGCTGTGACATACGGACGGACAGACAGACGGACAGACGGACAGACGGACAGACAGACAGACAGACATGACGAATCTATAAGGGTTCCGTTTTTTGCCATTTGGCTACGGAACCCTAAAAACTGTGTCGCCATCCTCTAACTTTTGAATCATGGGCACAAAACATATGTAAACATTGTGAAAAAATAAAACTTAATAAAGACATTCAAATAAAACTATAGTGAACATGATTAATTAAGCCGTTTTTGAGTTATCGCAAAAAGTAATAGCAAGTTAATAGTAAAAAGATGTACAAAGCGCTGTGAAGGTAGCTGTATACTGCCTTTTAATATGTAGGTACATTCTATTTACTAATAGCACCCGTTCAAGGTCTATTGTGACGGACGAGTAACTACGGAACCCTATACTGAGCATTGCCTGACATTCTCTTGGTCGGTTTTTGATATGTTACATATTTAACGTGGTCTAGCAATGGCTAAGAAGTAGATTAGTCAGAAAACACTCTCATAAAAAATACTCTTATTATGTTTGCAGCAAATACGATTTTCACACCAACTCTTAATTTGTCCTTTGATTATAAATCCGTCTCCTGTCCTTACAATTAAGTCCAACATTTCACCAAAATATGTACGTACAAAACATTCAGACACCTGCAATTTTTCTCCTGCGCATTTATAGGTTATTATTTGCAGCAGTTATCTGCGAGGGCAGCCACCGCGAATATATTGCGGCACTATGTCACGAGATGACGACGTCCGGAGGCGACACGTCACTACCTGAGGAAAATTGCACACAATATTATAAATTATATGAATATTACAAATTCACTGTAAGTTAGTCACTTTATCATTAAAAAATCTTGTGGTATTTTGTAAACGTATTTATTGTACGTGTTGTGTGTTGTTGCAATGTAAGAGCTACCAATTTTGTTAGCTTTTAAAGCCATCTATCATTGCCAATCTGCACTGAAAGAGATACCGTGTATAAACCATTTATGTTTACGTACTTGAAAAAATATTTCGAGTTCGATATTCGTAGTAAGGTTTCAAAAAATATCGTCATCAACTCGAGGTCAAAGGTAAGGTGCAATCTTTTCGAGCGATGGCACCATATCTCTTTCCCAGTCTCGAGTAGATGGCGACACTTTTTGATATTTAACAATTTTAACACATCAGCATAGACTAGGAATCCTCTAGACGGAGTTTAGAGCAATTATTTCATGAAACCGATGCTGCCAAAAATACGGGGGTGCGGGGGGACGCGGTGAGCGAATCCCGTGCCGTGATTGGTCCGTTCAAAGACACGGACCAATCACGGCACGGGATTCTGACACTTTGACTCGAAGATGGAGTAAAACTACCGTATACAGCGTGTATTTTTAATATTACCTCAAACCGTAACCAAACGTAGGTTTTAAGGTAATTTTAAGTTAGTCTTAACCACTAAAGCGTAATGAATTTTTGAAAATTTATCGAGCAGCAATGTATTGCGTACACTTATTTGACACATGGAAGAAAAGGGTCTAGTATTGTTTAGTTATTATCGTTACGTATTTCCTACGTGAGACTGCTTGGCAGCCAAAACCGAGTCCTTATTGCGTTTAAACATTTTTTTATGTTAATAATATTAACTAGCCAAATTAAAGGCAAAGAATTCTTATTAGAAAACAATCATGACAATACTTACCATTTTATTACAACGTTGTCTTGCAACGAACAAATCACATAATGTTTTATCTCATACTACAATTTTTTTTTAAATTCTTGTGAAATTGCTATGAAACCTACTACTATTAACCTATTGCTATTCTACTATTAAATTAGCATTATTTTAAATTACTAAGCATTGTAAAGAAGATAGTAAATAATCAACAATCGGTTGACACGTCAACGTCAATGCCACACTTCAACCCGATACCTACGACATAGATAGCTACCTACTTGAATAAAAAGTTTGTTCAAGGAATATTCACTTCATTCAAAATTAAAGTAAAGTATTAATACAAACTACCAACCTATAGATAACTAATTTCAGCAAACTCGACAGACTACGCATTACTGTTTACTGGCTGGTAAGATATGATGCTAAAATAAATAAAGAAAATAATTTGTTTTGACGTAGATTGTCTTGTAAATCGGTGTCGATAACTTCCGCACACAATACCAAGACCATCAATATTACTTCTCAGGAACTAGCCGAAATGATTTTAATTTATGGCGAAACTGGACGAAGTGGGCGGCGCGGCGAGCCATAGCTTTACAGGCAGCGATTTCCAGGTAGTAGGGTACGTTTACAAACTTATAGCAAACTCAATGTCGGTTATTATTGACAGCAGTTAAAAGTTCTGTTATCAGTTGTGACGTCACGCCAGTAAGGCAAAGTAGCGATAAGTACATTGCGTGCTGAATTATTTTGTATGGGAAAAAAAAATAGTTAACGAGTTTTTTCTTGCAATATCGGTTCATAGCACGAACGCCTACGTCTGGTTAAAATTTGAGGTAATATTAAAAATACACGCTGTATAGTGGCAGAGGGGGTAGCGTTACTATGCTCAGCTCAGTCTAGACGATGCCTTGTCTGTGCACATCAGTGAAAGAATAAGGATCAAAGTCAAATGGCGTTCTAGAAGTTAAAATCTTCTGTCGAAAGATGGCACTAAATTTACTATGGCTACATAATTTACCATGACAATAACTCTCTATACACTCTATTATCTTTGATCCTAATATAAAGAGTGTATTATTGCATTTAAGATAAATTGAGATATTAATACGTTATCGTAGTAAAAAATGTAAACACATCCATACGATTCATGTAGTATATATAACATTTGACCCCTGATTTCAATATCATTCAACGGAATTGTACTGAATAATCAAACATATTTCAGCTGTCGGATCTCACTCTGTTATTATTACAAATGTTACAATAAATCAAAGTCCAGTTTAGACTACATGATATATTATACTTAATATTGTGTAAAAAAATGAAGCATCGTTGATTCGCACGTTGTCTATTTTTGTTAAGCGTTATCGAACAAAACTGGTTTGCTTAGCAAATGCACTTTCTAAGAAGCGCAAAGTACGGTCGAAAGTATTAATTTATGACCCATTTCGTACCTTGTCACAGTGACAATCAATATGAAACTCGCTAGAGACCACATACTATTGTCACTGTGACAAGGTACGAAATGGGTCATAAATTAAAACT
Organism: Cydia amplana; assembly: GCF_948474715.1. Classification (NCBI taxonomy): domain Eukaryota; kingdom Metazoa; phylum Arthropoda; class Insecta; order Lepidoptera; family Tortricidae; genus Cydia; species Cydia amplana. The sequence goes on along the minus strand of NC_086079.1, from coordinate 10,888,864 downwards.
TTCGACTGTAACACCCATCAAATTATAGAGTAAACTGACAGAAGTTTAAAATTAGTCATTCAGGTATTTTTACCTTTAGAGTTAAAAATGTACATTCATATGAACCATCAGACGCTTCGCATCATATGCGCATGGTATACCTACCTATACCAAGGATGTGAAATTATGTATTTATCTTAACTTCAAAACAACTAAATATGTTATGTAAATGAGATTACTTGCACAACAACAGACACAATGTAAACAAATCTAATGTGTGTCCTGCCGCTAGGCGACTTTGATATCGCTAGCTCGTATCATCAAAGTTGGTCGTATGTCCATTTTTGAATAACTTAATTCACAATTCGCCTGGGATCAGGTATAGCTCCAACAATGGTTTTATTTCAGATGTAGGTACATAAATATCAACATAAATATCGTAAAATGTCAATACCGTAAAACGGGGTGAGTAGATTTCGCGGGGAAAGGTGGGTTATGAATGGGGAGAGAAGGTTTGAGAGGGGAGTGAGAAGGGATTTTAAGGCTACTGCTACAAAAATAATGTATTCCAATTTAAAATGGAGCTATAGTAATACGCATAATAAAAAAAATCGATCCAACAATCTTCCAAAATCACCTTTGTATGAAAACCCCTCTCACCCCAAATACGGGGCACTACGGGGTGAGGTGGGTTTTCCTCTTTATCGTCAAAGTTATGAAATGGAACTACCCAAAATAAAATAAAAACAAAAATACAAACGTCCGGAACACTTATTATATACACCATTCAGTTTTCATATGTAAAAATAAAATGTTATCGAGGTTTGAATTTCAGTTTTGACCCTACTCACCCCATTTTACGGTAGGTTCTTATGCAATGTGTCACCAGCACTCACATAATTTCAAAAAGAGTAGCGCTAATAAGGACTTAAAATGCCATTATTACCAATAATGTAAAAACTGTCCGTAATATTATGGGAAAGGGGAAATTTATAGTGCGATATATCTCAAATTTAAATCCGCTTCTTTCAACCTTCGTATGATAACCGGAGTTCTGTTCTAATTTACCCCTCAAAAGCGGCCTCCGTGATTTTTTTTTTCAAGGGTAAGGTGGACGTCCTTTAGGTCACCAACTCACATTATATGTAAGTATATACAAAAAATGTATACCATATTATTTTAACTGAATTGGTCCAATAGTTTTGGAGCGAATTTGTTTTGACAGATGAACAGACTGACAGCGGCACTAATGGATGGTCCTATCAGGGTTCCATTTTTTTTCCTTTTGTGGGACGGAACCCTAAAAATATCCGTAAGAATGTTATAAGTAAATAAGGATTTAGCTTTGGATCGTTAACTATATGTGTGGATTTATGTCAGTCAATATTTACAAATGCCCGCGGGTTATAAACAACATGTTACTATTTATAAATGTAAGTTACTCGTACCTATACAATTGAAGGAATTGCTTCCCTTCCACATTTTCTAATAGTTTAAGTTGCATTTTAACGATCCCAATAAAAAAAAATGCGAAAATATTTTTTTTTTGAAAAACATACATATTAACCTGGCGGTGCCAACTTTTTGAGAAACGACCCTAACTCATTGGGGAATTCAAAAAATAAGTGAACTTAAATAATAAAGGAGTACATTTTGCTCAATATCCTACAATTTGTAACAGGTATACTATATACAGGGTGCCCAGTAATTAATGGATAACCATCTAACCACCAACAGGGCACCTTAGGCTTAGGGTTTCGTGGTTTTCGAGATAATCGAACTTTTCTGTCTTTTTTAATAGCTAGCACCATACTTCAAATTTAGAAAAGTGCGATTATCTCGAAAACCACGAAACTTTTACTAGACCTATAAGTGCATTTTCTGGACCAGTCTAAGGTGCCCAGTCGGTGGTTAGAAGGTTATCCATTAATTACTGGGCACCTGTATGTCTACAGTTAACGATTACAAACTTCGGAACTCTCCAAATGCTATTTACCAAATGTGCCCACGAACTAATCTTTTAAATAAACCTCGTTAAACGTCATTAGTACAGCTTAACGAGATAACGGTTTAGTGCCCAAAATGAATACGTACGAAACTGTTAAAAACGCCCCTTTGCCAAGCAATAAGATTAAAGGATAAAGCGCTCATTTTCCTGCCGCAAACAAAACTTATAACTGTACAAAGTGTACAATTCAAGTAATTTTCTGCACAGAAACAATAAAAACTTTCAGGCTCATAATCCAGCGTATTAACGAAAAGATTTAAACTTTCCGAATGTCCAAAGCTCTTGAGAAGTTGCGATTAATAAGTACCTGCGTACAAAGACTGCTTAACAAAGGATTAAATTAGTTTGATTTACACTGAGACTTTGCTTTTATTCTAGGGAGCTGGGAGAGGTAAGTTACTAGAGTATTTTTGAAAGTAATTTGTAGAGTAAAAGTTTCATTTATGTACATAGCACATAATAGTCTTCACTTCTTTTCTTAAGTGATTACACGGTTTATTTAGACTGTTTTAAACCGTAATTTTAATATCAGTTGGCACATCCATTGCTATGTATTTATTTAGTTAAAACTAATGAGAGTCAAGCTGATGTTTAGGTTACGGTAAAACGGGGTGAGTAGGTTTCGCGGGGAGAGGTGGATTATGAATGGGGAGAGAAGGTTTGAGAGGGGGGTGAGAAGGGATTTTAAGGCTATATTTAAGAATAGCTCTCTTTAAGAGGACTGTATATTCTCTATTAAAATAAGGGTGTAATGTTGTAAGCATAGTAGGCACTGGTTTTTTGAGTATCTTCTCTTGTTCACTCATTTGTTATGTACAACTATAAGGTTACACTTTTTTATATTTTTTTAACCCTGCAAGATTTTTTTTAACCCTCACGGCAAGACATGAAATAATGTATCTACCTATCTCATGGAATGTTTTTAGGGATAGTAATGAGTTAAAAAGTACTATAATTTACGAAAAAAAAATTAAAAAATTCTGAAAGTAGGATTTTTAGGATGTCCGTTAAAACGGACATTGCCATGAACCTTAAAGATTGATTGCTCCCAAGTCTGTCCTAAAAAACGGACAACGCTGTCATACAGTTTCAGAAAATTCAAATGAATAAAGTATTACAGGGCAAGAAAATTGTAAATTCTTTACATGACACAGTAGTAAATGTTTTAAGAAAACGTTTAATTACAATATCAAATAGAAAAAAACTTATGTGAATCATAATAATACTGTATTTACTTCCAGTGTTAATGTATAGAATGAATCCACATACCGAAATATTAAACCAAAACTATAAATTTCATGGCTACTTATACATGCAAAATAGTAACATTCCTATACTAAAATGACCACACCATTTAACACTATGATCTCACAGTTCTATCTCTTGCTTGTTTCCTTATCACACGGAGTATCTGGAACCTAAGCTGGTGGTAGAAAAAAGCTGTCGTTCCTGTTAAAGTTTAGATGTTTTTCAGTCTCAATGGTATCTCGAAACATTCTGGGATTATATCGCTCCACCTTGGCAAGAATCAGAGCCTTATGAATGTCATTCTCCTAAACTGCAGACTTTGGTTGGCGGTCCTTGACAACAACTATATAGTAAGTAGAAATACTTTCGTCTCCTTCCCATCCTTTACTAGGTACATCTGCCCCACATACAACTCGATTCAAATGTAGGTATTTACTCACCTGAATTTTGTAGGGATAAAATTTTACGGGCCTCAGGAATTATAACATCTTCTTCATCGACTTGAAATAGGTTTTAACCGTAGCACATTTCAAGACGTGCCAATCATTTGGATACTGAAGCGAATTATGCGTTTGCTGACGTGGAATTAAGTTTTGTAGATGGAGTACTAGGGGACAGGTCGTGTTCAGGTAGAGTCATTATATTATTAACAACGTTTTTCACACAAGGACGTTTGACTTCGAAATCATCTATAAGTACAGATTCACGATTTGGTGCACTAAACTTTAATAGCATGGCAATAAGAATAATAGTACGCGTCTTCGTAAATGAACCGATCTATATTTGTCCATCATATCTGACATCTCCGGAGAAAGTGACTTGGCTGAAAGAGAGTCGGATTGGGGCCAAGGTACGTACAAGCTGTCTGTAGTAGTAAAATTTCCTCATCGTCGTTTTTTATTATCTCACTCCTCTGAGTCAGATGGTGGAACCACCTGAAACTAAAATACAATAAAATGTATCCATATACTTATGTATCACACAATCCCAACGCAACGCCAGCCTATAAAATGACAATAAATGAAAAAAAAAGTATATAACCTAAGTACGGCAATGTCCGTTTTCTGTCACAATCGTGTCTGCGCACAAGGCGGCATGGTCCGTTTTTTAGGACGTGCATGCATGGTACCTGGTTACCAGTACAATCGACAATGTCACAAAAATGGGACAAGATTTATTTCACAATTTATGACTTATAATTAATCTATGATTTAATGAACTTTATATTTAATAACAATGTTTAACTCACCTAGTAATAATATCAACACAAAGAAAGCACTTTAGCTTATTACTTTATATTCTATAACGTCAGGAACACTCTCCGTCGCAAATTCAGCAAATTTCATATTTCAATTGCCGCTTGCGCATAAACCAAATGTTGCCTGATATTGCCATAAGCTAGAAAAAAAAGCGGCCAAGTGCGAGTCGGACTCGCCCATGAAGGGTTCCGTATTTAGGCGATTTATGACGTATTAAAAAAAAACTACTTACTAGATCTCGTTCAAACCAATTTTCGGTGGAAGTTTACATGGTAATGTACATCATATATTTTTTTTAGTTTTATCATTCTCTTATTTTAGAAGTTACGGGGGGGGGACACACATTTTACCACTTTGGAAGGGTCTCTCGCGCAAACTATTCAGTTTAGAAAAAAATGATATTAGAAACCTCAATATCATTTTTGAAGACCTATCCATAGATACCCCACACGTATGGGTTTGATGAAAAAAAAAATTTTGAGTTTCAGTTCGAAGTATGGGTAACCCCAAAAATTTATTGTTTTTTTTTCAATTTTTGTGTGAAAATCTTAATGCGATTCACAGAATACATCTACTTACCAAGTTTCAACAGTATAGTTCTTATAGTTTCGGAGAAAAGTGGCTGTGACATACGGACGGACAGACAGACGGACAGACAGACGGACAGACAGACAGACATGACGAATCTATAAGGGTTCCGTTTTTTGCCATTTGGCTACGGAACCCTAAAAAGTACAGTTCTTGCACTTTCTTCAACGTGTACTTCCTTTTCTAGCCCGCACATATTGTTTAACTTGGCGCCGCATTTAGTACCTGTACTAAAAAAGGGACATAAACGTTTTAAGGGTTAATTGTACCTCGATACAATTTGTAGATTAGGGAACTATAGGTCTATAAATAAATCAATTTGTAGCTATTAGCTAAGTTGCTCTTATGTTTATTATAAGACTGTTTGTTTCTCAATAAAAAAAAATAAAAAAAAATACGTAACCTTGAGTGATAATAATACCTAGCCTTTTATACTTTCATTTATATTTCATTTGAACGTGACGTGAATAAAAACAAAGATAATAATCTTTGTTTTTATTCACCTACTACACGTATTATCATAACATCCATAATACGTATAACTGATTGATATAACCTTGTCATCTCCCCGAGTACGAATTCGGTCCTACGTGGCCGTCATTTTGTATACCTAGTTAGTTTGACAGAGTTTGAACGTTATAATTCTTGATTTGTTGATACATAAAAATAGCTATATGTATGCCTATAAGATTTAAAGAGTTCCCTTAATTCCTCGTGGATCTCATCATCAGAACTGGATTTTGACAAAAATGGGACCAATCTGGAAGTATTACTACCTACTTTTATACAAAAGAGCATTTCTGAGGTAACAAACGTTAAAAAAATAACCTGTATAGGTTTGATGATCCAATTCAGTACAGTCAAATCATAACAAATCCAGATCAAATTCATAACATGTTATTAAAATCAGAACAAACCTCAGGATTACAGAGCTTACCTTTTTTTCCAAGCGCCGATAACAAAGCACCTTTAAACAATAAAAGTAACTTCAAATCGTAATCTAAGAGTGAATGATCTTTTCAATTCCACTCGAGATTGAACCATTCGGCTCTGAAGACGTTTCAATGCCCTAGTAGCTTGGAAAGCCAAGTTGAGTATCCGGATTAAACTGCTTTGACCCAGTCTCCCGACTCGACGCCTGGACACCTCACGTGAACCCGAGCGCGTGGCATTGATTTACCGAAACCTGTAGCAAAACTGTTACTAAAATCGCTTGCCAAGCGCTTGTTTTAGAAGAAACAGTATTTTTTAAGCCTATTATGTGACGCACTACGCACTGCTAGGTAGGTAAAGGTCTTCCCTATCTTTTGTAGAGTCAGACCAAGGTACAGGTACTGCATAATTATTTTCCATTGTATTTTCACGGAACCGTGCGAACGTGTCTTGCTATTTCAGTCAGTCTCGGTACAAAAAGTACTGAGGTTAACTGAAAGTAGCATGACAAATATGAACGTTTCCGAGAAAACACTATGGAAAACAATGCACTGCATCTGTAACTCTAAGACGTGTGTGTTATTTAAACGTCATATTTTCACAGAAGTTTGACGTTTAAAAGAACACTTCCACATCTGTACTATAAAAAACACTGCAAAGTTATCTTGGTCTGACTATTACTACGTAATATATAAAAATGTTACCACTTTGTTATACCTAGCTAGCCCCAGAATGTTGAATAGGGACGCTTGCGGAATGGATCTCTGCCAATAGGTATGATCTGAGTGAGTTATTTAGGCAAGCACACTTGTGAACCTAAGGGCTGTTTAACATCTTAACGGAAGTTGGCGGTCAGGCGCGTCTATTATTGAAGTAAAAAAGTGCTATCTTTTGATCCGTTTTTACGAATTTCACACTTATACCGGCTCACTTCATAGTTAAGTGACGGGAATAACAGTTGAGCAGTGTGAGCCTGTGAGTAACTTTCAGTGTTGGTGCAATGTACCTAACGTATTTTTGGAAGAACTTAGCAATACTTTTCAGAGTTTGAAGAAATAGCATTGTTTTTAGATAGTTATGTCGCGCTTCATTTATAGGTATCTCCAGAAAACAATTGTTGACTTAACTATAAGTAAATATATCAATGAACAAGAAAGATATAACTTCTAAGAATAGACATTTTATTTATTTGATAGAAGGCACAAATAAAAGCGTGACAGAGTGGTCAGAAATAAGGTAACCAAAAGAATTTTGACCTATTTAAGTAGTAGTAACTTTGTATTCAATCGGAAACAACATTTAGCCTGCGGCAGTTTATTAAATTGCAGAGAAGAGTCAATAATAACTATTATTCAAGGCTCACATATTTGATAATCAATGTAAATAGGTATATGGGTTCCTTTAATCCGTTGATAAAATAAGTACCTTTTTTTAACTTATCTCTACATCTTTCTTCTTTTTAAATAGGTAAGTAATTTTTTTTTTCTTTATTTAAATCTTTTATACTTACATATATGGAAATACCGATAAAACAAAAGCGTGCCTTTACCATAGGGATTAAAATAATCAAGCCAGCGCTTTCAAACGTTATAAAAAGTACGTTATATAAATAATTATATAATATAGATACTTATATATAAAGATATTATACTTTATACTTAAGATATTATACTTTATCATCTTCATCACCTACGAGATGGAATATCACATGATATATGTCACTTCCGAACACATTAGTGGGCCGTCTACTTGAGCGTGATAAACGGAGAACGCCGAGACACCATGACAAGGATAACGTTGTTTGGGATACGCAAATATTCAGCCTTATTTACCATTCTTATTTCAATTTCCAAAATGTACGTTTCACATTATTTATTAAAGTAAAAAAGTCGAAAAATATGATGAATTGCTTTATTATTAGTCAGTCAGAGAACCATAAGATGCCATAAGGGAACGAGCATCGGAAAATTGGAAATTTTGCCTAAATTTTTCTTTTTTTTATGCATCTTAATAGCGATTATGATAAGCTTTATTTTATTCACAAGTTAAGAAGGTCAACGAACATTTTAAATGCATAGATATTTATGTAAATGTTATATTTTAAGTAACTTGCATAGGTATGTTAGACAAGAACGATTTCAGCAATATTCAGAATAGATTTCATGCCCGATTTCATTTGGTTAATTTCTACATCATATGTTTACAAAATATCACATACTTTAAGATCATTTTCACGGAATATAGTGATAAATTCTATACCTAAATGGATACCTGCAATATGGATATTGTCTGCATCATATTATTTTATTTCAACTAACCTACATTATTGTATTTTATTCTTACGTTTTTCACAGAAAAAATTACAATTTGCAAGATATTATGTCGAATATATTCGGATATACTTAAATCTCTGGAGCTTAGCGTTAAATCGCTATCGGCTTCACCCTTCTGTCAATATTGTACGCTTAGTACTAAGTGAAGTATTCTTATAGCGATTTTCATGAGACCGGTCCCTTTCAGCGTTTGAATGTAGGCTCCCAACAGAATGTAGCTGCTTAAAGCTAGGTATTTTTAATATGAATCGCTGTGATCGTTCGCCAGCCTCATTTTGTGAAAGATATGCGAAGATGTATACGTAAATGAAATAAATAGTTGTGAACGCATTTTCTGTTAAATACACAGGCACCATTTAGTATTTTTGTTAAGAGGCCGGTATCGATTTCACTCGCAAAAATGTAAAATTGATAGATTTAGTCGATGATATTGTACACCTTTTGTTACATAATAGAAATAAGAAGTACTGGTATCTATTAACACGTCTTCTTATCTTGCACTTTTACAGATCATTTTTTTGAAAACAGACTCACTAAATTAGTAATGATTTTTTTCTGATGGACGTTTAGGTAAACGCGCGTAAACCACTGATTTTGTCGAATTTATTTGTAAATTTCGTAAAGTTTGAACTGCTAAAAATAGTAATTTTATATTACACATATCCTGTACTCCAACTTTAATACATTTTTGTTATTATGATATTGAACAAGAGTAAATGAAAGTTAGACGAAATCAATTTTCACCAGAAATTACTTCAAAACAAGTGACAATTTTTCGTGAAAATTCGACTTAATTTCAACGTAATTTTGATACTTAAATAATCTACAACATTTCCTGAACCTGTTCTTCTACATCATTTTGTATAATTTACCTGCACTATAATGTTTTGATGAATTTTTGAAAACTGCCCCTTCTCGTCATATATTGCCGGTGACGCACGCTCAGGACCTCATTATTAAAAGGCAAGATGAGAACACGTGCTAATAGAAACCAATACTTGTTATTTAGATATTACGTAACAAAAGGTGTACAATTTTAACGACTAAATCTATCAATTTTACATTTTGGCTCATTGGCTCTAACATCGTTAACGGGCTCTTAAATTACTTTATACTGCAAGCTTAATAAAAAATTTGGTACCTTTCTAACTTGAGCGTAGCGTAATTAAGTTATTATAAAGATGATGTTTTTATTAGAGTAATTATTTTCTAATAGCGATCCTAATTGGCGACCTATTTTGAGTAAGGTATCGCCCACTATTACCTATACAATTTAAAATATTGTTTTTTTATTGAGAAAAAACGCCATTTACGCCATAATTAAAAAGTCTTGAGTAAACAGTTATGCAAAAGTTCCTAACAAGCAAAACGTTTGAAAATCTTGTACTCACTGTACCTTTTCACCCGCGTTATAAAAACCAATCGATTGCCACCACAAAAAGCTGTGTAGTTTTGACGTTACAGTTTAAAGCACATGACAGGAACATGAACACGCCTACGCACATAGAAAAAATTATAACCCTTCCCGTAGTCAGGTAAATATACCAAAACTGAAATTCCCTTGAATTCTGCAAGAGCCCAAAATCAGTTCTTGACCTGTTAAAAACCGTAAAATTTAAACATCAGTAATTCATTCGAACATGTTAGCTACTGATCAAATTCAGCTGACGTGTTGAAAACCAACCAATTTGACTTCTAGTTCGATACCGTATTGTACTTATTCAATCTAAGTTGATGTGATTATCTTTTTCGTAATTTCACTGCTTGGCACGTGACTTCTATCGTGAACAAAGATGGATTTTAAATGTAATATAAATTCTTGGGCAAAAATGTATTTTTGCTTTTATTACTTCAATTTTACTTCTTCAAGTTGCAAAAACACGTTTAACACTTTCACACCGAAATTTTTAATGAGACCCTTCTCGTTGTAAAAGTCGGTTAAAAATGCTAGCGAATTTTTATGATTGCGCGTTCCTTGGACGTTTAATGAGGGTTGGAGCCTGTCAATAATTTAGTGTCACCCTTAAAGCCCTCGCATATACTTATTGGAGGCACGGCCCCTTTTGTTCACAAACTTTTCATTTTTAAGTCGACTTTTAATGTTTAACTTTTAAAGTGAACATCTGTGTTCGAGCATAATTTGTCGAGAATATTGAAGGACTCTTTTGATATGGAATCTTATCGTGATTCAAAATTAAAATGGATTTTTAATTTGGTTTCCTTACAAATGTTGTACATTTTATAGTGCTCAAAAATCTAGAAATACAGGGTGAAACGCGTAACCCGACAGATTTTAACCACGGCTTTCTTGATGATTTTACGAGTGAATAATATTATATCAAAATGGTTTAATTTACTGCCACATTGAAATAATTAATTAACAATGAAAAAAATCAATTAACGATAGTACCGACTTCCTTGTGGACGAATCCTTAAGGCATGAGTGGGGCTCGCCGCTTTTACATATAAAACGCTCACGCGCCGCTCACGCCTCGCCCGGAAAACGCGCCTGTGTGACGAAGCCTTTAGTCTAAGAAGTAAAAATGAAAATCGAACAAAATCGCGGGCAACAGTTAGTAATAGCATATTCTTTTGCCACTATTCATTGATAGAGCTAAACTCGCGCGTGCAATAAAACTACTGCGTCAGTTTTCCAAATTCTCCAGCGCGCGAGAAAAAAGAGAACTTTGCATATCGATTGCTGAAATTCACATCCGTAACTTTGACGGCCTAACGAGTGACTCGTATTACTGTGAGCTTTTGTGATCGTATTGTACGAGCGCTTTATTCGAGACCATTGAAATTATCACTTTCGAGTTCGTTAATAAACGAATAAATTCCAATTTTATGTCAAACTAGCGACCCGCCCTGGCTTCGCACGGGTTAACAAATTATACATAAACCTTCCTCTTGAATCACTCTATCTATTAAAAAAAAACATCAAAATACGTTTTTATAGATCTAAGCATACATAGGGACAGATAGACAGCGGGAAGCGACTTTATTTATACTGCGCATAAACTTTCATTATTTCTGATTAGCTCTGACAATGGAAAAGTAAAACAACTGTTTTTCATTTAATGACAAATTCCATTGAGCTTAATGTTATGGAAATAATAACAAAACGGATTGAGAATGAAACGAAATGAAATTTGTTTGGAGCTTAACATTTTTCCGATGGTAGTAAAACAGGTACAAGGAAAATGGCTTCATTAGAATTCAAATAAACTAACCGGCCAAGAAACAAAACTCGAATCACACAAAACGTTTTCGTTTAAACTTTGACCAACGAGCTTACGTAAGTACCTATAGAAAATTATAATAATTTCTCGGAAAGTTCTGTGTTTTTGTTATTTTTATATTATCTTGTAATCGACTTTTTAAAATCGTAAATACCCTATTGACGGAGCGTCAAAACCATCGCAGATCAGGTAATATCATTATTATTCTGCTTTTAAATACAAGTGTCTACTTGCATAACAAAGCATTTTCGTTGTAAGTAATTTACGAAATATGTTTAGTCAATGCTTTCTACTTACATAAGTATTCAAAATTAATAACAAACAATAAGTTATATCCAAAATCAAATACTATAATTAACTTGACCAATGAAGATTGCAATTAGCAGCTTTTTACCAGACGAAAGTTTTTTCTGCAATTAAATGGCATTTGTATTTCAACCACTTAATTGCTGAAGGACACCAGGAATAGCTTTGGGCGCGAATCGCCGTTCCTGTGAAATTAGCAAAAGCCAATAAGACCAATGACTCAACATTGGCCTGTGTTGCTCCGTGAGTTGTAAGTAATATTATAGTGACTAATCGTTTCCTTTCACAACATTGAAAGCTAAGCAGTTGAATTTAAAGTTATGTATTTTTTACAATACTCAAAAATAATCGGAGAGCTGTTTTAGAACTTTTTAGATATCATAATTATCATAAAACACACTGCATATTTGCATAAGTATTACAATTTCTTCGAATTTTCTAATTGTAAGTGCCTATCTATCTATTTTCTTCATTCATTTACATAATTTACAAATAAAAATATTGATGACTATTTCATGCAAAATCAAAATACCTCTAAAAGGACATTGCACTGCACCAAATAAACATGTCACTCGAGTTTGACTGCTTTGGTTTTCAGTTAACTTTCCTGTTTAATTTGTAAGCTGCCAAATTTTGTGTATTGTTTACATTTTAAAGTTATGTATACGCTGAGATTCAAAATATTGCACTGAGTTAATAAAAAAATCTAAACATTGAAACAAAAATCGAAACAAAAATTCTTCGACATTGGTAATATGTCTTCAATTATCACTACATAGTATAAAAGAAAGTCGCTTTCCTGTTTGTCTGTATGCTTAGATCTTTAAAACTAGTGAAGTGATTCAAGAGGAAGGTTTATGTATAATTTGTTAACCCGTGCGAAGCCGGGGCGGGTCGCTAGTTGGAAAAATAAAGTAACAAACACGAGTCCGCGTGAAGCCAGACGCGTGTCTTGGATTACGGAACCTAATCCCTCTGAAGCTAGACAACAATGAAACCTATAGGGCGGTAAAGCGCTCATGGTGTTTACTTTGAAAGTAACTAGCTGCCTGATTCGAAAAAAGATTTGCTAAAGATACGACACACGTTTTTGTTTGAAGAAACGTCACTTTTGACACTGACATATCCAATCCATATCGTATCTTTAGCAAATTCTTGACGTATCTTAAAGTTCTAATGAGGCCGTAGTTATAATTTTGTTATACTACACAAACCTACCGTAATAAAGTGGTCCTTATACGAGTTTTTGTTCTGTACATCTTTCAAGTAGAAAGAATATCTTCGTATAGACACATATCTTTCCGTATGCTAGTAAGTTGTGTGTAGTCGAAAGTATATAAAATGAGCCGATCAAATTAAATAGGTTATAACTGCTAGTTATAACAGTTACTGGCTTATACCTACATATGCTTCAACCAACACATAACTGCTAGTAAAAATGGGTTATTTAACGTATATATTTGTTTTGGCGATTTCCCGGTATTCCGGCACAGTTGCACATTTACATAAATACCATCTTCTCGGAATACGCCCAACTGGAGTAAAGTATAAATAAAGTGGAATAGTTCATCATCATCATCCTGGCGTCAATCCCAGCTGTGCCCCCGCGCGGGGCGCGAGGACCCGGGGTCCGCCTAATAAAAAAAATAAAGTGGAATAGTTATTATAATGTAAATGTTAGCTATCGAATCGTGGGTTCTACTGGCCACGGACCATCTCCAATATTAAATTATGGGAGTTGACCGGACAAAACCCTTTAGCTAAGGAGATACTTCTGCGGAAATGGCGCTGGATAGGTCATGTTTAACGAAGGCCAGACAACCATATATCCAAGCAAGGGCTGACTTCGAAAATTCCCGGAAAAAGGGGGCCAGGCCGCCCACGTACCACCTGGAGGCGCACAGTGGAAAAGGAGGCTGCACCAGTTGGCCTCGGCTGGGCGGAGCTGGAGGAGGCCGCGCTGGACCGCGAAAAATGGAAATCCCTTCTGAGAGCCCTATGTCCCTGATGAAGGATAACAGGATACCATCAAATGTTAGCTATAAATCTTTCAAAGTAGGTAGATATCTACTTTGTTTTAATATTTTCATCGTGTTTGGTTCTGATCAAAGTAACTGAATTGTTTTAATCAGAAACAAAGTAGGTACAGGTTGCTATAAGTACCGATAAATAATAATTACGCAAATCAAATGCGGTATACTGCGGGATTGATACCGATAGCTTATCAGGGGACACGTTTGATCAATATCTTGTATATTGGTAATAACAGCGCCAGCGGCTTTTAAATATATTATATAAAAAGTTATTTAATGCTAAAGGCATTTATTACAAAATGTATCACAGTCGAATACAAGAATTCACGCATGGCTTAATACGCTTGTTCACTTAGCTTATTTTGATATATACTGCCGTATTCGAACTTCAAGATAATCACAAGAGACGACACGTACTAGATCCATTCTAGATACGTTATAGTTTAGATTTCAACTAGAATTTGCGCTTTGCAGCGCAATTCGGGCAACCAATGTCACTTTTACGATAGATCGTGTTAGATATCTATTAGATGTGAATTAGATCTCTAAGTAATATCTTGTGGAAATCGTTCAAGAGTATCTCCAGAATCGCGGAAATGTCAAATTTGACAGGTTAGATCTTAAACATATCTTTATCGTATCTTGGCGATGTCTACAAGATATCTAATAGATGTCTATTACAAAATCCGAATCGGGCCCATAGACAGAGACACCAAGGTTGCGCAGTTAGTACCTACGCGTCGTTTTTTTAAACATTGATTTTAGAAGTAGGTAGTTAGTCAACCATAATATTTAGATTATATATACTTTCAGGGCTATTCTCAGATGTATGAACCTAAAACCATCTAAAATTATAATATGAAACTCAAGGATATGAATATAAAAGTTATAGTTTAGGCGGCAGTTAGAATTTACTTCCCGCGTTTGTTACGCATATTAATATACCGTTTTCAAAATAATAGCTCATTTCTTAACTCGAACGTAACGAAATGTATTAAAATATTTTACGATGCTTGCTGACGTAGATCCACTTGACTAGTCCATTTGGTTAATTTTGAAATAACCTCGCATCCATAAGTTAGAAACTAATAGGTACTCAACAAATTTAACTTGTGATAAAATTATCATGTAGGTGTAACACGCTGTTATTATACGATAGATGAATCAAAACATAAAGAGATGTAAAAAATCTCAGCAGAGAACCGTAAGGTACTAAAATAAATACCTATTATTAAAATTGAGTTAAAAACTATCAACAGCCGCTAATCATCCAAATGCTATTAAATGACCGGTTTTGAACCTTATTGCATTGAGATAAAGCCTAACGACTGGTCAGGTAAGTGTATTGCCGATAGTACCTACTTAATACCTAACACAGTAGATTAAGGAAGATTTTTTTTTTTGCTGTATGTAAATTCCATATTGACGTGTAAAAGTGCCCTTGTGGCCTATTTGCTGAATAAATGTTGATATTTGATATTTGATATTTGATATTTGATTGTTGAGTGCTACCGTTCGCCAACAAACTGTCATGCAGTTTGGCGAAAGAAAATGTGTAATGTATTGCTGTGTATTTTTTATTGAGTAAATAAATAAAAAAATGTTCGTAACCATGACACTGGATGTTGGACTATTCATAGTCAAGTGGGACGATTCACTCTCGCGGCCCTACCGGCCTTGTCTAAAAATACACCGTCTCACTCTGTCGCCAAGAACTAGCCCAGTCTTTCGTGTACACCAACCTTATCACTGAAAATGGCTGAACGATTACAAGATAATCGACTAACGTCAATAGTCCCACATGATTCAGTGTTTACAAAGTGCAAATTTGTATTTGACGTGGTGTAGTGCAGCGGGTTATTTCTAGGATGTCGTCTACAACGTCACTCGCGGGAAAAAAATGTTAGTACCTATTATTAGTTATGTGTCTAGTTAGTTTGCTAGATTAGTCTGGCCTATACATTTGTGTTGTATAATTTGATTAGTAGGTAGTCGGCCGCACCTGTAGTTCGTACTGTGATGGTGTCCTTCATACCACGCTAACTATTGAATAAATAAACAAATAGTGAAGTTTTCATGTTATAATTAAGGAAGTGATAATATACAATGTTGATACGGAAATATATTTATTAATAGCTTGTGTAACAATGTTAGGATGTGTGGTGATATTAAGTGTGCTTATAAGTATTTAAGTTGTTTTAAGAAATTATGGCTTTAAGTAAGTATCTTATAACTAAGCTTAATTTCCTAAGGAAGATTAAAAAGAATCATTGCTTTAATTTAATTTGTCCTTAATACGGAATCTTAATTAATTGATTCGTTATCAATGGAGGTTATCAATTATCTACTAAATGGTATCGTCATTACTTAGATTTCGAATAATTGTTACCTTTGAAGTGAAAATTATTGTCGTAATTTATGTGACTGCTACATAATGAAAGGCATCAAAACACTGGTGTGTCCGCTCGTTTCATAATAGGATCACACGAGTGTTTAATGCCTATAATTATGTACTAATACAGTTCCATACACTGTTTTATCTACATAAATATTATAAGCTCTCTTTGATCGTTACCTCCGGAATATCTTATCGCTCATTTTACACATTTTATACAGATTTTCTTTATAATTTTCAATCTCACACAATTCACTAAAAGCAGGAAAAAATGTATACACGAGTGCCTGTTAAAATTACGATAGTGAACTTGAGTTTTTACAGATGTTTTCATGCATTTGAGTGTAATGTATTTGCGGATAAATATTTATGACGCGTTTTTGCGTGAACCTTCCCAGAAGATTTAAGAACTCTAAAAATGATAAAATATATTTATTGTCACGTAATTTTTTACTATGTTCAAAATTTGTAAGTACCTATTAGGTGAAAAATATACATATAAGTAGGTTATGTAGGTTGTGTAGGTTATGGTTAGTTTTCTTCAAAAATTGAATAAAATATACTCATTCTTAGAAATCTGGTTAGCTATTCCTTGTTTTGCGGCCAATTTCTGCAATAAGGTAACGTAAAATAAGGCAACCCTATTTACAATATTTCCTTTCCAGTGGTACTGGGTACCCTGCTGGAGACGGACCACTACGAGAGCCTGGTGAAGGATCTGACATGCACCAAATGCAACAAGTATATGAAACCACCTATCCACTTGTGTGTGGACGGTCATAGCATATGTGGATCTTGCTTTGAAAAGAGCTTCCAGTGCCATGTATGCAAGGTGAGTGTACCATTTTATATTACACTGTGTTTGTTATGTTTCTTAGTTGTTATATTAAAAATCAACACATTTCCACTGAGCTTTTCACCAATTGTTACCATAATTGATTCCTAGCAAATAAAAGCGCCTATATGGCCGCGTTGATTTATCGTTAGATTATTTATCGGGTGAAATTGATTTAACTGTATGTATGTATAACTCGCGGCGCGCTCATTCTTTCTTCCGTGGTATAACTCTTGTGTAATTAAATTGAAGCCGTTCACGCCTAAGTCAGCTAACATGGAAATAGGTATCAACCCATACTTAATATTATAAATGCGAAAGTGTGTCTGTCTGTCTGTTACCTCTTCACGCTTAAACCGCTGAACGGATTTAGTTTAAATTTGGCATAGAGAGTTTGAGTCCCGGGGAATTACATAGGATATTAGTTTTTATGTCACAAGTAATCCCTAAATATTACCCAATCACTTAATGACAACCAACCTATCTTAGCAGTTTTCCTAGATATGAGCAAAGCCTTTGATAGCGTGTGCCACAAAATTTTATTAACAAAACTAGAAAAATATGGCATTAGGGGAAAGGCTAATGATTGGCTCAAGAGCTATCTGTCTGAGCGAAAACAATACACAGAAATTACTAAAATAGTCCAGAAAAAGAAAATCACCTACAAGTCTCTATCAAAAACAAGTAATTGTGGCGTCCCACAGGGAAGCATACTCGGTCCTCTGTTATTTTTAGCATATATTAATGACCTGCCGAACATACTAAAACATACATGCATTTTGTTTGCTGATGATGCTACCCTAATCATAAAGTCTAGCAATAATAGTGACCTAGAAAATGAAGCAATTAACGAACTGCATAATACGACTAGATGGTTGGAAAATAATTGTCTTAAATTAAACTTGGCTAAGACTAAAATTATTAAGTTTAAAACTCGTAACTCTACTAATACTAACCTAAATGTTAATTGTAACAATTCTAATGTAGAACTTGTTGATTCAACCACGTTTCTTGGTATTACTCTAGATGAACATTTAAATTGGAGAGCACACGTTGAAAATGTATGTTCCAGATTGGATAGATTTGTTTTTGCATTGCGGCGGCTTAGATCTATAGCATCAAGAGAAGCTGCAATGTCAGCCTATCATGGTTATGTCGCCTCAATTTTGCGTTACGGACTTATTATTTGGGGTAATAGTATTGATATCCAAAGAGCATTCGTGACCCAAAAAGCTTGCATCAGAGCTGTAAGCGGAAGCGAATATCTCGCCCACTGTACACCAATATTTCAAGAACTTAAAATTCTACCATTGCCTTGTCAGTACATTTTAGAAATTACTAAATTTGTCAAAAAACAGCCCCAGCTTTTTCCACTTCACGATGAAGTGGTAAATAAGCAAAGGCCCAGCAGGAAGCCACTACAGCTATATCAACCTGCGCAGAAGCTGAAAGTGTCCCAGTCAAATGTCTATAATATGGCTGTAAAGATATTTAATAGAGTGCCAGATGACCTCAAAACTCTACCGACATGTAAATTTGAAAAAAAAATGTTTCAGTGGTTACTTGAAAAATGTTTTTACTCTATAGATGAATTTTTTAATTGATATTTATTATGAATTCTTAATTAATTTTTTGTTAATGTTAAACTGACTGAATTATAATTTTAATATTTAATTTGACTCCACATGTACATAGTTATGTAAATATTTCTACGCCGATGCATGCCGGCAGAATATGCTGACCTAACACCTTTTACTAACCAACTTTGTATGTACCATATTCTTGGAAATAAAGTATTGAATTGAATTGAATTGAATTAAAGAGGGTGAAATGGGGGTGGAAATTAGAGAATTACTGAATTGCCTGTTAATTGATGTAAGCAATGCTCAAATTGAAGGATTGATATTACATTTTATCCAGGCGCTATTCTTACTCTAGCTGATGTTACTGATTCCACGCAGACGAAGGGGCAAAAGCTAGTAGTAAAATAAATAATTGGTTATCATTTCAGAAAGAGTTCTCTCTCATCCGGCCGATGGTGCTGGAATCCCTGGCCAACAAGGTGCTTTTTCCCTGCGTGAACAGCGGGTGCCCGAAGCACGCCACGCTGCCGCTGCTTGAGAAGCACACAGCTCATTGCCAGTTTCGCATCATCAACTGTTTCATGGCCCGAGTTTATGGTAAACATGCAAACTTTACATAGTTCTACTAATCTGTGATAACCCTATCAATTGTTTTTATCCATTATTACCACATTATTCTGCATTTGGCTGGTATATTAACAACAAATAACAAAATCCTTTTCCAACCACTATTGCCTCGATTGGCCCATTATTTCCTCGGTGAGTTATTTAAAAGGCTTGTCCTCTAAAATCATAGTAACCGTAACCTAGATCGGCTAGCATCATGATAATCAATCTTCTTCATCTCCCATTTCCCGCTGCTACAAGGCTGCACCGACAATGCAGTATCAGAAAACTTGCTGCAGTCGCCATCCATGTTGGTTACATTTTAAACACGTGCTCAACAACACCACAGACTTATCTGCAATTATAACTGCCAGCAATCAAAAGTGAACGTATAATCTCTTTTGCAGGAGAATGCAAATGGGAGGGCAGAGCTGGGGATTGGATGGACCACTGTTTTGCCGAGCACAAGACTCGAGTCACCGAGATCCCGTTCATCACCGTGAAGGACAAGTGGGACCCCAAGAGGACGGAGCCGGTCCTCAACTACTTCTTGCTTAAGTGCTACGAGAAGGTGTTCAACGTTTACCAGATTTATGATAAGAGGGGAGGTAAGTTTTACTATTTTATTTTCAGGTTGCGAGGTTAATAGAAATTTGTGAAACAGATTATTTCGAAATTAAAGCCTAGATTGGTTGTTGTTTTTTATTATATTTAATTCACATAGGTAATTAAAGCAAATCAGTTATCTCACAAGAACTGACTTGCAAATAATATTAATATGTGTATGTACATTACTGTTTGACGCAACGCAGAGCTTAAACAACAAATTTATGAGATGTACGAGTGTACGTACCCTTACGGTAACCTCTAAAACCGTAAAACGGCTTGCCAGTAGACGGGGCTGTATGTAAAATGATTCGATTATCATATTACCTACTGTAATATTCAATAGAATCAAAAGAACACGCACCAGAAACGTACATAGCCAAAATTTAATTTCCCAAAGCACCGATATTAATGCAGTTAGGTGTTTCCTCTACAGACGAAAAGAAAAATATTTTTGGAGAAATTAACCAAATCATTCTGAAGCATCAGAAATAACCTGCAAATTATTATTTTCTTTTCTCCAGGAAGAATGATGTGGACAGTTCTGGTGAATGATGAGTACGCCGAGAAATTTTACTTTGAAGTTGATATATTTTTACCAAGTCTGCCATGTAAAAGAATAATGTATAGGTAAGACGTGACTGAATTTTATAATAAATAGGTATGTTTATTAGGGCCACTTGCACCATCCACCAGGGGTTAAGCGGTTAAACCGTTAACCGAGGTTCAAATTGTACTGGTAATCATGGTAACTCCATCACCCTTTACCGCATACGTAGCCATATATGGCGGATATGACATTCAATTCTATTGACAGCTATTAAAGTTAAAATTTAAACAAATATTGTTTTATTACATGCAGTAAGGGGTTACGGGTTAACCCCGGGTTTGTGGAATGGTCCAAGTGGCGCTTAGTATTATAATGGCACTAAATTAAAATATATTTCGTAGTATGTATGAATAAGAAACTATCATCTTTTGAGTTACATGTCATATAATGTATGAGAAATTTGATAGTTACCTAACCTAACCTAACCAAACCCAAATTGTATGCCAATTAAAGAAGTAAAAGCTACCATAGACATTGAAATCTTAAAAATATGCATCAAATAATACAATAATGAGTAATAAGTTTCAAACGCAATGTCTAAGCTTTAAACAAGAAACAATAATAAAAGTGAATTCAGGTCATAACACTTGATACAAACCAATTTGTGTTAAGGACCCATGCGTCTCTGCAAATTTCGAGTAAAATATATATGGCTTATTATTCTTCATGACGTGTCATTTTGCATAAAAAGGTAATATTCGCGTTATTTCATTTGCATAAAAAATACCCCTAATGCGTTACCGACCCTAATTCACCTTGTTTATCCCAATTTTAAACTCTTTCCCAAAGGACTGTTTAAATAATATAAATAGGCCAAATCTTTTTAAACACTCCAAGATAAGTGCAAAGTGGACCGAACCCGCCATATTTATGGCTTAATCTTCCGTCTGTTAATGATATCGCATCGTTTACCAAGTTTGCTGAAAATTATGTTTATTTCCTTGGGGAGAAATGAATATATTTTTGTAAGGGAAATGATTTTAGGGCGGAAATTTAAATGTTGCCATATTTTTAAACCGAGCTTGTTACAATACTTACGAGCTCGCAAACGACAATACTTTGATGGTTTGTAAAGGAAAACCCAATCGTATTTTGTGAAGGATACCCACACGGAAAGAACGTTTTAAGTGAAAACATGTTTTTAGGCTTCCGTACCCAAAGGGTAAAAACGGGACCCTATTACTAAGACTCCGCTGTCCGTCCGTCCGTCCGTCCGTCAGTCCGTCAGTCCGTCCGTCCGTCTGTCACCAGGCTGTATCTCACGAACCGTGATAGCTAGACAGTTGAAATTTTCACAGATGATGTATTTCTGTTGCCGCTATAACAACAAATACTAAAAACAGAATAAAATAAAGATTTAATTGGGGCTCCCATACAACAAACGTGATTTTTGACCGAAGTTAAGCAACGTCGGGCGGGGTCAGTACTTGAATGGGTGACCGTTTTTTTCCTTGTTTTTTTTGCTTGTTTTGCTCTATTTTTTGTTGATGGTGCGGAACCCTCCGTGCGCGAGTCCGACTCGCACTTGGCCGGTTTTTTTTTAATGTAAAATAGGTAGGTTAATTATTATTATATACCTATATATGTATATTTAACATAAAGCATTTGAGTAATAGTTTTTTACGAACTCTGTTTATGAGATTAAAATCTTATTTTCTGAAAAAAGTGTCCGTGTAAACTTCCTGTATTTAGTCATAAAGAGGCTCCTACTACTGGGTATATTATTAGAGATGCCACGAATATTCGGCAACTATTCGGTATTCGGCCTATTCGGCCACTTAGCCGAATATTCGGTATTCGGCCGAATACCGAATATCTGTTGGACCTACCTGAAAAGAAGAATTACACAATAAAAATAACCAAACACTAAGTTACATTTAATATTTAAAATTTATTCTTGGAAAGTTGTTAAATACGAAGACCTTTTTTTGAGCATTAGTTGATTACAAAATATTTTATTTTAACATGGATCTGATTTGATTGACTCTAACGATATTCATTAATTCTGTTGAACAAAAAATAAGTATATCTTAGCAAACGTTATACTTTGTTGCCGAACAGTTTTCATAATAATATGTAAGTAGGTAATTGTGACTCAAAATGTTCGCATATCATGCCGAATATTCGGTACTCGGCCGAGAGATGTGCCGAATATTCGGTATTCGGTATTCGGCCAAAACCACTATTCGGGGCATCTCTATATACTACCCTCAAACCGAAATGACGAACGGTATATTGATTATATATGTAAATGTAGTGTCATATATATTTAAAACAATCCTTAGAGTATCTCACGCTTGGTAGATAAGACATTATAAAAAGTATTTTCAGTAATTTTAATCTTAACAGTACACACTTGTTTTAAACAGACGTCCGTGTAAGTGCGAGAAGGACGCAGACTTCCTGGAGCACACTCAGAACGTGTACATTCCTGTTGAAAACGTGTTCTCCATGCTGGATGAAAGCGAGTCCATGAACTTTACTGTTCGGATTGGTATGTTTCACTGTTTACGACCAAACGAACGTCAAAGAAACTCACCTAAAAGTTCTTCGTCTCCGGTTGACGCCATACGTTGCGTAAGATACTGCGTCATATCATATACGAGGGCTGTTTGATAAGTACCCGTTTTCCAAATGTATTAATATCACGGGCCGAAAATATGTATACAATCGTTTTAAGCCATTTTTCAGAGGTGGGAAAATTAAAAAAAAAACAGCATTCTTTTGTTTTTTTCTCATTTGACAGCGATTCAGTGAAAGCGTGAACTTAAAATTGTGAAAATGGAGAAAGAGCAGTATCGGTCTGTAATTAGATTCTTGTTTTTGGAAGGAAAAACATGTAATGAAATAAAAGTAAGAATGCAAGCGGTTTACCATGAATGTGCTCCTTCTATGACAACCGTCAGATACTGGTTTAACGAGTTTAAGCGGGGGAGAACAACCGTCTTTGATGAGGATCGCCCAGGCCGCCCAATTGAGGTGACTACAGACGATATGGTTAAGAAAATTGAAAATATCCTTTTAGCCGACCGCCGAATTGAACTTCGAGAAATCGTTGATGCTGTAAATGTTCCAATCAAGCGGGTACAAAATATATTAGAAGAAAAATTGGGTATGAAGACAGTATCGGCGAGGTGGGTGCCGCGTTTACTCACGGAGGAGCAAAAACGGAACCGACTGACTACTTCGGAGCAGTGTTTGGCCGTGTTCAAACGTAACCCGAAGGAGTTTCTGCGTCGTTTCGTGACCGTGGACGAAACGTGGGTCACCACTACACCCCGGAAATAAAAGGGCAGTCGAAGCAGTGGATTTTACCGGGTGAACCTGCGCGAAAGATAGCAAAAATCGTTCCATCGGCTGGAAAGCTCATGGCGATCGTTTTTTGGGATTCGCAGGGTATTATACATATTGAGTTCTTAGAAAAGGGGAAAACGATAACAGGGCAGTACTATGCCAATTTATTGGATGAATTTGACGCTGTGTTGAAGGACAAACGACCCCATTTAAAAAATAAAAAAGTACTGTTTCATCACGACAACGCACCAGCTCATTCGTCTAGAGTTGTGATGGCTAAATTAACACAATTACGCTATGCCCTATTGCCTCACCCCCCGTATTCTCCAGATTTGACCCCATGCGATTTATTTTTGTTTCCCAACCTGAAAAAATGGCTCGGTGGTAAGCGATTTGGATCAAATGACGAAGTCATTGCCGCCACAGAGGCCTATTTTAATGACTTTCCGAAATCATACTTTTTGGATGGTTTATTGAAGCTTCAATATAGGTGGAACAAGTGTATAGAGTTAAAAGGAGACTATGAAGAAAAATAAATGCATATAAACAAAAACAACTGATTATTTTTTTCATAAACGGGTACTTATCAAACAGCCCTCGTATATTACCTATAGAAATGTGTATCGCTGTATTTCCATAGGTGCATTGTGACGTTTTATGCAGCGCACATCATTCATCGAAGAATAAGGTTTAATTTATTTATAATGAAATAATAGAAAGAATTAAGGATGACTCACGTTACACCGAGCCGTGTCATGTGCTTCGTTTTATATGGAAATCATCACACGATCACCTGTCATCTGTCATAGAAAAGTAAGCGCCGGAAGCTTCGGCCCGGACACGGCCCGGTCTAACGTGAGTCATCCTTAACAAGAAGATGTATTAGACCCTTATCACACCGGCAATTTGTGGGACAGTTGAAAGCGAGGCGAACAAGCAGCGAGTTCCTAAGGCTCTTACTCTCAAATATATGAACACGACAGTTTTGTCGAGGACTTCGAAGGCACACTCAGTTCTATTTAACATTTTTCGGAAAATATCCAGATATCATACAGCTTTTGTGACTTTTCAATGTGATACCTATTCAGTAGGTATACAAACAAGATATATATACAGTGGTATTACTAAAAGAAATTAAAAACTAGCTTAAATCTAAAATAGGCCCTTCAGGCATTGTACCAAGGATGCTGGCGACATTTCCTCGCTGTATCGCAATGCTGATACGTTGTGCGAGGTAGCCGCCAGCTCTTCGGTCACCAGTTACGTCAATCGGACGCTTCGCGATTTCTGCGAACAACTTATGCGCGCTGGGACCCCATGGACACAGGGCGGACACGCCATACATCAAAAATGATTTGGGTTTATATATGTGTGCGCGGCACGTCTGTACACGCGTCATTGTGTATCTGACGGACTTCTGGCATGCTCTCAGTAGAGCGACTTACGCACACATTCATGTCGCGGCCAGTTGCGGGGCGAGGTAATCCGAGTCGGGGCAGGGCGGTGCGTGTCTGTTCTGTATGATAATACTATTACTTATTCTGTGCCATGGATCTAGAGGTAGTAGGTATTAACCGATATCACTTTTTTCTAGGCGAGGTGGAAAACCTGGCGCTGCTGGAATCGCCTTCAATGAGCGAGAGTCGCATCCTTCTACACGACGACGAAGAGATCCTTCACATCGACAGTTAGATTACATATCATACTATAATATATAAATGATACAAACAACTGTAACTTTATTTAATAAAGTTTCGTGAAGTCGAATCATTATTATTGCTTTTCAAATTGATATAAAATGTTATTTAAAATGACAATAACAAAATACAGTACAATTTAAAATTAAATAAACGAACTAAGTAATTAATAAAACTTACTATGTTATAATGTGACAGAAAGTTGTACATTGTCATCGCATAATAATAACAAAAATACCAACATTATTTTAGTTAAATATAAAATTATAATAATAATAATTCAGCCGTTATACGTCCCACTGCTGGGCACAGGCCTCCTCTCAAATTACAACAGAAATACCTAAGTGAGTTATGTTACAAAGGTTTATTTATTTCGCGTGCTAAAAAACCTTTATAAACTACGGGTTACTAAAACAAATGTGTTTTAAAAATAAACCGATATGTATGAAATATGGGTATGTAGCATAATTTCTATAATAAAATTTCCTAAGTACGAAATTTCTAAAAACAGAACATCGAAAATCAAAATGTCTAGTGTACAAAATTCCTAAAGATACATGTCCTACGGTTAATCAACCTACTATTTAGGTATACAGGATTTTGACTCTTGGAGACCCTATACATCTCTAAGGATAATTTGATTAACTACTATATATTGTAATCTTTTAGTTATGATGACACTTGGAGACATTTACATCTCTAAATAATTTTAGATTATAGTTTTTGTATCTTTGTGTTTTTTTTTTCAATACTATTGTTATAGCGTTTTTTGTAATTCGACATTTAGAGACTTTATACATCTCTATGTTAGTTTGATTTAATATTTACGGCTTAGTTGTATTTTATAATTGTTGATGTGTTTTTTTTTTGCTGTATGTAAATTCCATATTGACGTGTAAAAGTGCCCTTGTGGCCTATTTGCTGAATAAATGTTGATATTTGATATTTGATATTTAAATGTCTAAAGTACAATACTGCCAGTGCACGAAAATACTAACGATCTTTTTTCCTACGTTCAGTCGACCTAAGTTTAAAATGTATAAACTGCGAAATTTCTAACGACATTTATCCTACGTTTAGCTGACCTTAGCTTAAAGAGTCAAACGTACGCAACTTCATTTTCAAAAAACTTCCTTTACAACTTAACTAGTAGTAGGAGATCCGGCATATATGGTCGACCTTCACCGATCTGTCTGACGGATGAAACTTACATATTATGAAAGAAAATATGTTCCTGAACATAAATAAATAGGGTTGCCTAAAGAAATATGGTCAAGGCTATTTTTAATTAATTTTTGAAATAAAATTTTTTTCTTCAAATTTCACCGATCTGTCTGACAAACGAAATAAGTTCCAATGGAAAGTATACAACTTGCACAACATAAATCAACTAGGTTGCCTATCTTTTTCCGGTCACTATTATGTGGTTGCCTAGTTTAAACAGGTGAGTTTTTGGGGTGGCGTTGGATAGGTCTTTCAAAATAAATAGGGGTCTGCAAACAACATTTTTTGATAAAGTGAATCATTTCGGAAATAATACTTTAGAAAGAACAAAAACCGGTTATTCCTTCTAACTTTTGAAAAATCGATCCAAAAAATATGAAAAAAATCATAAAAATAGTGCTTAAAAAACTCATTCAAACAAAATTAAAACAAACGTGATAAGTTAAGCCGTTTATGAGTTATCGCTAAAAGTCTTCCCTTCTTATTTTATTTAAAAGCCTGGCAACCCTTATTTGTGACCGGATTTTCGCAGGCTACCCTATGCCACTGTATTTGCAATAAAATTACCATCATTTTGATGTATAATTCAAGCGTCAGACAGATGAGTGCAATTATCGATAAAAACTCACCTGTTTAAACTAGGCAACCACATAATAGTGACCGGAAAAGCATAGGCAACCTAGTTGATTTATGTTGTACAAGTTGTATACTTTCCATTGGAACTTATTTCGTTTGTCAGACAGATCGGTGAAATTTGAAGAAAAATATTTTTTTTTTTTCCAAAATTAAATAAAAATAGCCTTGACCATATTTGTTTAGGCAACCCTATTTATTTATGTCCAGGAACATATTTTCATAATATGTAAGTTTCATCTGTCAGACAGATCGGTGAAGGTCGACCATATATGCCGGATCTTAGACTATAGACGGAGCCCCGCTTCGCAGGGCTCCTATTTCTGGGTGGTTTGCCCTTCGGGCATCTGAAGCTACATAACGAACCTAACCTAAGGGTAAGAAGGAAATGTTCTCGGAAATATTGATTTTCAATATATTGTCATTAGGCTTTTTGAACGTAGCTATTTTGAGCACTAGACATATTGACTTTCAAAGTATTGTCCTTAGTATTGTGTACAAAGGAATATTGATTTTCGAAAATGAGATCGTTCAATTAAAAGTGTATTAGGACATGCGTCTTTAGGAATTTGGTACATTAGACATTTTGATTTTCGATATTCTGTTTTAGGAATTTGAAATAGTTTTGGTAAAATATATTTTTTTATATGTATTATGATTTTGCACCTTTAATTTCATAAACTATCATAAGTCATAAGCTATGTCAGGTTGTTTAACGATATTACACATTTAATGGTTGTGGTTTATACTCGTACCGCCATATTATCGTTATATTGCCTTCTCATGTAAAACTACTCATAAATCGTAATAAACTATTATCCTTAGTAGGTGTACCTACAGTGTAATAATTAATTTAAACGTATGAAATTTATTCTTATTTACTTACCCACATCGGTTACATTGCCATAATGCGGCAGTTGAAATGGTCGTTTATGTTATAGCAGAGTTTAAAAACCTTGAGCTTTTATTCTGGTATACTTAAATAATATTCTGGTCATTTATGTCGTGTTTAAAAAAAATGGTTTCTTTTTTGGTATTTTTCCAATTTTCTTAACTCCAATTCAAAACAACTGTATACATAATTATTATTTAGACGCTATTTAATTGTTAGTATGCAAAAAATGACTGAATACAACGTCATATGTAAATAGTCCTGTGTTGACTGTATTCACCTAGCTTAAATCACCTGGGGTAATTAAGTACAACATGCACTTTTTGTGAAGGAATGTCAAGAACAAGTACTACAGTATTTCAAAGTTCCAATTCTTTGTACTAGTCTTGTCTAAGTTTCCGGCGATTGAGTGTCAGTCAAGCGTGAACTAACAGCACAAAAGCGTCAGAACTATTTAGATTGACCTGTTAGGGATGTGCACTGGACTTCTATGAAATATTCACGCAAATCGCAAATTGAATTGCATATTTATTATATTTATATTTTAGCATACTCGTAAGATTTTAGCAAGCTTGGTTTCGAGTTTTGCGTGCAAAACTTTTCCTAACAAACTTTAATATCACATTTCTCTTAGGATATCCAGGACACATCAAGGAATCATCACGTCTATAACCTAACCAAGATGACATTGGTGGTACAAAGAAAATATGAAATAATGCTAGTCAGTATTAAATATGACTTGCAACTAACCCATTTGCATGCTACTAGAAATATGACTACTACTGATCGTTTTATAAAATTTTGTCAAAACTACTGTCCCATCTCTAATTCATTGCTTTTTATACTGCCATGACTGGCAGCAAACGAACTGAAAATTTACTACTAAAATAAAAATATATCGGTACGTACTGCAATCGATCTCCCACAAACCATTAAACGCTAAGCGGACGATGAAAAATATCGGAAATAGCGACCACGACAAAGCAAAATACTCCTTTGAAACTATTCTTCGGTCTCCATTTATGGTTGCCAAACGGCAACTCCGGTGCGGTCGGGTGATTTTTAAACTTTACCTTGATACGAAAATGGGACGCGCTTGAATAGTCACAACGTGGGTACCATTGTGAGTACAAATGGAAACAGATGAATGTTGACAAATATTGCATACATAGCTACTATTTACATGGATAAGCTAG
Organism: Cydia amplana; assembly: GCF_948474715.1. Taxonomy (NCBI): domain Eukaryota; kingdom Metazoa; phylum Arthropoda; class Insecta; order Lepidoptera; family Tortricidae; genus Cydia; species Cydia amplana. Next base: position 10,859,364 of record NC_086079.1, on the reverse strand, counting down.
AGAAATGACAAGATGGTGACTGCAGGCGGGACATTTTAGAATTTACTAGTTTTTATTGGAAAAGTGTCTGAATCTGGTATTTGATTTTTGTAAAATGAAGATCGAGTATGCAGGAATGGGGAGACAAACTATATCAGTGGTGTAAGATTACAATTGTAATCCAATAGTTCACTGTTTTTGGCACATGTGCGTATGCATCCCTGCATTTAACCTTGCTTGCTATACTTTCCTCTAAAAGAGACTGTAAGCACTTCATAATTTCTGCGTGTCTAGCAGCCATTTCCGTTTTTTCCAGGTCATGTGTACCAATATTTTCTCTTAAAAAGATTTCGTCAGCAAGTGTAGGGTATGAGGAAGTAGGTACTTTCGTTTGTCCACCTGTGTTCGTACATTGATTACGGCCCAGTAAATAGTGTAAATGGCCGTTCACATCATATTATACTGAGCCCAACCGTGGCTAGGACACAAAAATCCTTGTAGAATGCCCACATGAAGTGGCTTTTATATTCGTTCGTTAAATACAGTTTAAAAATAGACTGGTAGTATCGTTCGGGTCTATATCTGAATCCCTAAAGTCTTTTCTCCTATCTTTGCACTCCCTAATATTGTTTGTCATAATGATCAGTTGTCCTAACATTAAAATCCTTAATTTTGGTTTCCCTAATTACAAACACAGGACAAACGTTGTTAGGGATTCAGAATGACACCCTATGGTACCTGTCATGTCACTACTGTCCACAAATACATGTCACACGATCCCATCAATACCCTACCCTAACTAGCCTAGAGGTTATTATGTTATTATAAAATATTCAAAATTATGCTTATAAAGTGTTTCTTCTTCATTACTCGCTAGTAGGTATTGTCGGTATAAGTAAATAGTACTTAGTAGCAGCTGAGATATCAGATGACATACTTACGCATCACTTACACTTGTCTTATTTATTTATTTAAATAAGTAGCACTTGACAACAATTTATCGAACAAATTAAAGTAAATATTTAGATAAGACAAAAGAATAAAAATAGACGGAGGACATAATACATTGCCCAACTTAACTGAGCAATATTGGCCAACTTTATTAATCTTATTTGCTCCTGATGTTTAAACTTTCCTGCACGTGTCTTAGCCGTAAGCCTACTTTTTGAGGCCGCACTAACATTAACATTTTTTACTGACTATAGGTAGGCTTTCTTTGCAATAAGATTCGATGAGATAGGTCGATGGTAGGTGTACGTGCTAATGTTCTTTATAACCTTTAGGTACAAACAACAACACTCTTAACTGTCCATCGGTGGACTTTATGCCTTTTGTAATAAGGTTTACGAACTGTCAGTTAACATTGTGAGCGATGGTACTTTGATATGCTTGTCGGTCATTTTCGCTACAAAATAAAAAAGTTTTTGGCAAAAATTTCATTTTTGGTACAGGCTTTTATAGCTGACTGTACTTTTCTTACGACAGACAACTAATACTCACCGAGACAATTCTAAAAACCCCTAACACAATTAGGTTGCGTTGTTTCACCACAGAGTTCCTATGGCCACCTCCTGTTTCCATCACCAGATCAGCTCGATGGTACCATAATATTACATTGTCACCCGACTTACATGTGTATGCAAAATTTCAGCTCAATCGGAAACCGGGAAGTGGATCAAATTTAACTTGCAAGATTTGATTACAGAGCGCGCGACAACGGGACAGGTGAAACTAAATAAAAGCTTGTAAAAAACGCTGCTACGACACCCATAGCTACAATGCCCGCCACAGCGCTGCGTAGTAGCTCGAATGGGTTAATATTTTAACTGTTCATTGCAATAATAAATTTCAGCGCAATGTTTAATTGGCATATTGTACAAAAGTGTTTCGTGTCGCTGGGAATCATGCTGTAAATCACGCCGCAGAATTATGAGAGCGTGAAATTTATTACATTCGCATCGGGTTGCAAATTTTCTCATAGAGAGTAATTTTCTACACAATACGGACTTATTTACGGGTCCACGTCTGTTGCTGTTTAGGGCGAGTTGCTTTACGACATCCTGTATCCGTAAATAGGTATATTAATTGTCTTCATTATTTCCTAATTATTTTAGGGTAGGTAAAGCAACATGTTTGGATAAATAACTTATTAAGTAAATATGCCTTATGCCTTTTATTTGTTGAAGACAAAACTACTGCTACTACCAGCGTTTACGGACTAGGAGGGGCGACCCCAAGAGACATGGGAAATAGGCTCAGGAGAAGAAAAAGAAGAGTTGAAGACAAAAGACAAAACTAATGGATTTCACGTCGAAATACAAATATTAAACGTTAGTTTTTGTGCAAGTTAAGAATTGGAATGAAAAATATAATGAAATTGCAAGCCCTATTTAGTAAAAACGGTTTTATTATTATAATTTGCTTATGAAGAAATGTTACTTTTGACAGTTTCAGGTCAGATTCATATCTAATCAAGATAATTCTTAACTTATTATTAAAATCAGAATACGCCTGTACGGAAGAAATTTGAATAAACCAACCACTTAATCGGATCTGCTCAAATTTCTCGAGTTAATGCAAACCGTTTAATTATTAATACGTTTCTTGTTTACAAAAGCCGTTCTATTTAACCGAAACTACTATGGCAAGTTATCCGAATACCAAACTAGGTACGTGTACGGTTTACTTGAATAAACCTCATTTGCACCTTGAACACATTTACAGTGATACTGAATTTCAAACATTCCATTCGTTAAGTCATTTATTTATTAAATGCGTCTACGTACAAATTACTTTTGCGCTACAAGGTGGAGTCACAGTATACAGAGTTCAGGAGGCATTTTCCGATTTTAAAATAATTGATACATATTAAAGATATATGATATATAATACATCTCTGTTCATTTAGCTTGCTGTATTGGTATTGTAAGTATAGGTATTATACTTACTTATGAAACTATACTTTTGAGTAGATACGCTTTACAGTTAGATTATATGACCGTATGGCGAGTTCTTTATAGTCTAAGTAATGCACCGGATAGCTACTTAAATCGATGGAAAAATTAAATCATTAAACAACGTTAAACCGATTGCGGCTTTGTCGTTTTTATATTTTTCTCACATAATAATAACCTTTTAAAATTAGCTTAAATCTGTTTTTTCCCTAATAGAGATATAAAGATTTTATCAGGATTTTTAAAGATATTCTAGTTCACGTATTCGAATTAAATTCTTTAAATCTTGGAGTTTAAGAAATTGCATCGTCTATTTTACGGCCACAGATAACCAGAACTTTGCTATGAAAACACAACCATACCAAAGCATAGTTCATGACAGTACAGTCGCCATCAGATATATTGGAGCGCCCAAGGTGCTCACGAATATCTGACCACGCCTCTATTGTCAAAGCGTTAGAGTGCGTGTTCAGATATTTTTGAGCACCTTGGCCGCTTCGATATATGTGATGGCGGCGAGTGTAGAAAGTAAAATCTGGGGGCACGGGCGTGCCCCCGTCAAGACGAGACAAAGTGCAAAAGGCCGTGCATATCTTTTCTCGGCACGTTTCGTCGTATTTTCGAACCCTCGTAGTTTCGGCTTGAATAATGCTAGAGAGCTGATTTTTTAGGGTTCCGTACCCAAAGGGTAAAAACGGGACCCTATTACTAAGACTCCGCTGTCCGTCCGTCCGTCCGTCCGTCCGTCCGTCTGTCACCAGGCTGTATCTCACGAACCGTGATAGCTAGACAGTTGAAATTTTCACCGATGATGTATTTCTGTTGCCGCTATAACAACAAATACTAAAAACAGAATAAAATAAAGATTTAAGTGGGGCTCCCATACAACAAACGTGATTTTTGACCGAAGTTAAGCAACGTCGGGCGGGGTCAGTACTTGGATGGGTGACCGTTTTTTTTTGCTTGTATTTTTTGCTTGTTTTGCTCTATTTTTTGTTGATGGTGCAGAACCCTCCGTGCGCGAGTCCGACTCGCACTTGGCCGGTTTTTTATTTTAAGTATATAAGAATATTCTACGAAACTTATTGTACTGTTTAATGTTCTGAGTGCTGCAGGAAGTCTGTCGTTTGACTACTCATTAAGGGAGACAGCGCCCAGGAATGCGGTTCATTATTTCTTGGCTTTCTCAAATTGCGACCGACGTCTGCTCGCAGCTGGCGAAATGCTCAAATTTGAATATCTTCTTGAATAAACATTCATACGTACCTACGAACATAAAGTGTGATAGCGTCGTTTAATGAAAGTCTTTTATGCAGCTATTTCGTAGAGTTTTCTTTAAGTAAAGGATGATTCACGCTACACCTTGTATTCCGTAACACTGTACAATATACAGTCAATTATGAACTCGCGGCGGTTTTACTACTGATTGTCGGCTCGAGGTTTTACCTTCTTTTAATGACACGTTAAATAAAATGTAATAATAAACATCACCTATTTAATTCTAGTTACAGCTATTTTTTATGTTTTATAAAACTGACCTAATAGGTAATTAAAGTCGTATGTTTAATATTGTTTCGAACGTTACGTTACCTATTTATACATAATTATACATAATAGGTGATTTTATGATAGCTTTAGAAAATTAATTTTCTTGAAATTGTATTCCTCGAATCCCTCACGTGATTTTTGACGATCGGTCAAGGATGCGGCGCAGCCAAGGGAAAATTATGGAGCATATTTAAACAATCTAATCCTTTACTGTGTGTTAAGATAACATGCAAGATATTCTAATTTCCAACGGACGTTGGCATTAAGTTGTAGAGAGTTGCCACGCCGAATACGGCGCTATATGTATCGCGCCTGCACGTTTCCGCCACGGCTGACGATGTGGTGGAATATGTTCGCAAGAAGATCCGGTACGAGCTGAAAGTGTTCCAGCTGCGATCGCGCCATTACGTGCACTTCACCTCGTTCGTGGTGCGTGTGCCGCGGCCGCTGCTGGAAACCATCGCCAGCGCGGACTTCTGGCCGAAGGGTGTGGTGTTCCGGCGGTTCCGTGGGAATCTGCCAAATCCTACACCGGAACATGCGACACAACAGAAAACTTCCGTGTCGCCGAAATAATTTTTAGCTTGTAAGATTTTTATTATTGTATGTATGTTAGTTTATAAGGTATGTATCTATGGGCCTTAGTTGCCTGACAATAAATGATATTTGATTTGATTTGATTAAGTCCATTACATAAACGTCTATAAAATAAGGTTGGTTGTACAAAATACTACAGAACTGCGAAGCATTTGATCCGGTTGGTCGGTATAGCGTAAGTCTAACATAAAGACATACGGCGGCGACATTACGGCGGTAAGTCTGCTGGCATCTAGCTGATATTGGCAAAGTATGGTGTTTGAAACATACGCTGACGTTCAATCCCACATGGCATACAATAAGTAATATGAACATTGATTCCAGTTAAAAATGCCTTAGAAAATAATACTTATAATTTTCTGCCTCAATTCAAACATAACTTTTTATTTCCTTCTTGTCTTCAAATATTTTTGTGGGTACCGTAGAATTACGAGAAGGTCGAATGTTTTAGAGTTCTGATACTAATAGTTCCTTTTAAATTCCTGTGCCAAAAATGCTCCTAGCAAGCTATTGCTATTTGTCAAAGCAAGGCAGCAAATAACGATCCATCACGTATCAAATGCATCATGCAGCTGTCTCGAAAGTTGAAGTAAAGAACTGCATTTCGATCGAGATGATACAACTTATGAAAAAATGTATACCAGAAGTATACTTAAAACATAATCCTTTTAAAACTAGTCGCGATTTTGGATAGAAATGGAATCTAGTGGTATAGAAAAATCATAACTCATGACGCTGACTGTACATTATCTCCAAAATTCGTAAATTCCAATCAACGTTAATTAAAAAGTTAGGGAAGGTTTCCTAAAACATTTTTCGTAGCAGCGCGCATAATACGCCCACAAAAAAATACAGTAATAGATAATAGTAGTAGTAAACACTATTATTACGCAGAAACAACTTTTTTATAAGTTAGAGAATGTTAAGACAAATAATACAAACATTTAGTTGGCATGTCTGTCGCCTACACGGGTATTTATTTAAGAGCTGATTTGGTGATTGCCGATGCCGGTCCAAATAATGAATTGATTCAGAAAGCGGATTATATCCGTTCCGTCTAGACTGGAACTCTGTGTCAATTAAAATATTAAAACAGAATTAGTCGATGTCGACAGCCATTCATTTGGTATAATATGCGGAAACTAATTATGTTTATAAGGTACTGATTATATTTTAAAATTAAAATTTAACCATAAACAAATGATTTCTCTTTTATTGTACACTACTCTCTCTACACTATCTCTGCAGATCAAATCATACAGCTAGACGCAGCGAAACAAAGGAAATCAAATAAGCCTTAGAAATGCCAACTCGCACGATTGCACCAATAATTCCTATCCGTATGTTTTTCATCAGTGGCGTAGCTCATCAAAAAAGTATGTAAGTTGCTTTTTTCTCAAGCACTACATAAAGAGCTTTTTAAAATGAGAAGCACAGTACAGTCTCCTCGCCCCTTTATAGCTAAACGGCCATATACGAACCTTAAGATACGTCAAATACTAGAGATTGAAACGATATGGAATGGATATGTCAGTGTCAAACAAATGTCAAAAGTGAAGTTTCTTCAAACAAACGCGTCACTTTTGACACTTGTTTGACACTGACATATCCAATCCATATCGTTTCAATCTCTAGTATTTGACGTATCTTAAAGTTCGAATAGTTATGGCTGTAAGACAAGGTTCAGCATTCTGCTGCAAATTTCAGATTTTTACACACACTATAAATAACCGCGAGAAACCGTTTCATTTAACTTTTGGAATAGTTATGTGATATTCAGTTGAACAACCTCCATTTTTTTTTAAATAAGATTGGTTCTCTCTTCAACGTCAACTCCATCCATTCCATCCGCATTATGATCCGGATTCGGTATTCTTATCCGGATTATGATGGTGTTAAGATTAAATTGGCATCCAAATTAAATCTTCACATCAGTTTATGTTTTTTGCCAATCTATAATAAATAATGAAATTAAAGTTGAATCCCCATGGAATGATCAATCTGGCATCTTGCGATTCCCCCGAGATCATTACGAGGTTGAGAAAGCAAATTAATTAAGGCTGGACGTTGTACTACAAAATTAAATATTTCGAAGCTACCAATTTGTGGAATAACGAAAATTATTCGATGCATTAATTAACTACTAGGAAATAAGGCACGCCTAGTGGGTTGGAACTGATTTAAACATGTAATTTAGTATAGCGACTGATGTCATTTTCGTTGTTACCTAGGTACCAAACTTGCAAGCTTAAAAACACTGTTATTTATACTATTACCACTAGTACTACAAAGCAACGAAATTATGCCTAATGTGGCAAAAACCACATGCAATTTTGTGAACTATTTCGTAATTCTGGGAATGTATAATCCACAAAAGCTTACATAATAGTCGTGGCTCTGTAATGCTATTTTCATCCTAAAAAGTACCAGGAAACGCCTGAAAGTTTATAAATCCTAAATAATAGTGTGCTTCTAGCAAAGGTATTAATATAGGCATTAATTAGGCAGTCAAAATTGGTTAATAGATAAGGAACGTTAATGTTACTGTTTTTTTGTAGGCCATTTGTATTTTGATGTCAAGTACTTTTGACTTTTACTAAAAGTCATTCTTAAAATATTGTATGCCCGCAAAGGGTAAGTACCAGCATAATAATAATTCCCATCTGATTGTGGGGTCTGCTAAGGGTACCTGTGGATACTAAAATATATCTTTTTTTTAATGATATAGGTCATATAGGAGGCAAACGAGCAGACGGATCACCTGATGGTAAGCGATTGCCGCCGCCAATGGACACCCGCAACCCCGCAATGATGCCAACTCCGTACTAATCTACCTACACTACAATTAAAAGTTATACGTCTAAGTTATTTCATGCGATTTGTTTGATGAACAGAACGTTAAGATACCTACCTAAACAGTTGTATAAAAAAATACATTGCATGTTTACTTTAAATCAATTTTTATAAAACAAAGCATTATTTACCGAAATAATAAAGGCTTTATTGCAAAACCTTTGAATAAACTTTACGGTAGAACAGACATTACTACAGTTAATATAATTCCAAGCTTCGAATAACATAAAATACGAAATGAATCGAAACAATGCGAGCGTTATCTCGAAAGTGTTCATATGGGGCATTATCTATGAAAAGAGACCTTATTGTCGATGGCGCTTACGCCGCACAGCGTCGCGCGGCATTATATTTATATCGGAGCATCTTTAATAATGGCGTAAGCGCCATCGACAATAAGGTCCCTTTTCATAGATAACGTCACATATAATGTCCCGCAGCGCGTGGCAGGTGCACCGTCAAAACATTCCGTTGTATTGTTAATAGGGATGTACCGACTAGTCGCCGACTAGTCGGAAAAGCCGAATATCCGGCCACATTTGTAGTCGGCGATTAGTCGGCGACTAGTCGGCAAAACAGGCCGATTAGTCGGCCTATTATTGATTACAGAAAGCAGGACATAAATGAAATATGTTACATGCCCATTTTACTCAAATACGTATTTAGGGTACAAAATGTGCTTGTGTTCATATTAAATTCAATGTATAGGTAATTATGTGGGTGTATCGTCGCAGTAGCACTGAACGCATTTCAGTTGATATTGAAAGCGCGACGACGCAAGGAGCAAGCCGAACTTGAATAAAGCTACTACAGTTGCCATACGAATGTAATCTTTATCGGGAAGTAACGATTATGAACTTGGCCGACTAGCCGACTAGTCGGCCGACTAATCGGCCATCCGAGCGCCGATTAGTCGGCTAGTCGGCTAGTCGGTCTAAACCATAGTCGGTAGGTACATCACTCATTGTTAACAAAGTGTTTCAAATTTCAATTTTAATATTTTTAGTACAATCCAAGATAGTTTCTGAGGGCACACACCTAAGTCCTCTACTTATCCTTGAACGAGAAATTAAAATGTCTTTATGTTTCAAGGTGGACTGAAACTATTAATAACAAGAAAGTCTAGTATATTATATTATATATTTAAGTAGTAAAGTGGATTGAAGATGATTTATGCTTTGACTACTCTTGATTACCTAACAGAAACTAGAAAGCTAAATTTGCAAACACTAAGACAATTTACTTGACATCTCAGTCTAAAAATATAAATTTTGCCTCACCACAGAGACATTAAACTAAAGCAAAAGTAAAGAGTAAATCCAATTTCTTATCCAAATTTCGATTATACTTTTTGTTTGTCTTTACAATGTATAAAGGCGCAAAGTATCAAACCGAAGTATGTACATCAAACGGAATCTTTGGCGAAAACATTTTGCAGTTCACTGTAATTACGTCAGGCAAAAGCCAATTTTGGTTCGATGGAAAAATCATTTTTAAGTTGATTTTTTAGTATAAAAAGCCTGTTAGACCGTAAGCCAGGCACAAATTTCGTCGGTCATCGCATTCCGGGTGATCGTAAAGTCTCATAGTCAGTACAAAAAAACTATACATAACACACCTAAAGCAGTTTCCTAAACTCCTAAAATAAGGCGCATATGGGTCCCACCCTAAACAAATATTTACTTCGTCCTTGCATTCGAATCAGAACTAAACTCACAACTCACTCCCTATTTATCAAGTTGATTAGGAGCGGACGCAACATTCCGCCATCTTTCTTTGTTTACTTACGTAGGAGATTTCCCTTCAAGCACCTAATTTCCAATATCCGTTCACTAGTTGCTTCAGTAATTACGATCATTATTTACGATTTTCTTACGTAACAAACACTATTTATAAGTAGGTAATTAAATATAATGTTTCAATGTCTCACTTTACGTATCTAAGCCAAACGTTTCCAAAAGTTAGGATACCTACTGAATCGTAATATTTTTTGTTTGGTACAAGGAATATTTACCATCCAAAACCGGTACCAAGATAGTTTACCGGTACCAGCGGTCAGTGCATTATTTGTTTAGGTAAACTTATTTCTTCTTTACTTTGGGGGCAGAAAAGAGAAATCAGAAGATATTATTATATGTTGACCCATATACATAGAGAAATCTGCGTATTTTATTGTTAAAGTGCTTAATTTTGTAATTTTACAATTACTACGCTAATTATACATTACATTATTAGGGCAGAAAAGAGAAATCAGAAAATATTATTATATGTTGACCCATATACATATACATATAGATAAATCTTCGTATTTTATTGTTAGGTATAGTACTTAATTTTGTAATTTAACAATTACTACGCTAATTATACTTTATTACAGTTTAATTCACAGAAAAGTGATTTAACATCTTACGTTCGATAAGTTTTACTAAAACATTTATTATAATCAACCGATTCCTTGCTTTCAGCGAAAATATATTATAGTTAATGGATACAAGGTAACAGACGCTCTACCCATTAGTCAAACAGATCTTAACCCTTGTTACCAACACAAGAGCGAGAGCATGACATTGGCACATTAACGTAGCTTACTCGCAGAAACCTCATTTTCTCAATTACCTTGTATTGCTAAGATTTTCTAAGAAATCGTAGAAAATAAACATCAATGCGTGGAAAGGTCATGCAAAGTAACATTTGGATAGATTCAAGCAAACTTTAAACACTTGAGCAAATATTCTGCAACACAAATAATCGTCGCAACTGGTTTGATCGCCACTAATCATACAGGGTGGTCCTCGCTGTCGTGTTGACGCATTAATCACATTAGGACCCGAGAGTCAACGTGCGTTCGCATAACTGCGCCAACCTTATCAAAGTATACCTTATCACACCGTACTATTGGACAATTTAGTCGACGTTATAAATGTAATATGTGTGGCTTAAAAAACAGCTATGTCCACAGAATAATATTATAGGTTATTTTACACGCCCGAATCAATGTTTACTTCAACGATAAAATACCTAGTTTACTTGCTAACAGTTGGCACATTTTACATGGGTATTATAATTCGGTGGGCACATAGACATATATGTGCTTGAAAATGTACATGGAAAGACCCTTATAACAAGGTGGAACGAATATCTGGTCAAGTTTCTAAGTAACCATTGAAGAGGTTTCGGGAATCACATGTGAGCCAGAATATTTTTTCGGCTGATGATAAAACTATAAAAGAAGAACTAAAGTCACTAATTTTGTAGCGAATTTGCATGACTAAGTTATTAAGTTCATTATTTTCGGATATTAGTGATAAGTAAGTAAATGTTCTGCTTCTGCGCATAAGTACCTACTTGTTCTACTTGTTAGATTGGTCTTATCTGATCCATTTATTTGCTTGTTTGCTAATTATAGGCTACTTTTATAACCTCTTGAAAAACTGCACCGCGTAAAAGGGGAGGCTTTTGCCCTCAGAGCTCCAATCGACGGGCTTGTGTTTAATAGGTGATTAGTATGCGGGGAGTGAGAAAAGTGTGTCACGACGTACTACGTAAAATCTCTACCTTAGCGTAGCGAGGCAAAAATGATCGTGATTACTAAAGGTACTGGGATTTTCAACGGTGTCTTTTTTGCTGTTCTGCTTATGTCACGAGAAAAATTGAGGTTAAAAATAATAGGCGACAAAGAATTTGTCAAAGTGTAATTAAAAATCGTGCAGAATATCCTAACTACAAAGCAAAGGTAAGATAAACGTCAAAATAACCAGCGTAAAAGCTTTCAACCTAAACTTTCAAACTCGTATACCAGTTAAGCATGAATAAAATCTTTATTGGTTTCATAATCTAAAGTTTTTGTTTGATAATGTAAGTTACAAGAATTTAAATGGTTTAAATAGATTTGTACCTATCTATTAGATTTAAGATTAAGACAAATTAGAACCCAAGTCTGATTATATTCGAAGATAAATTGAGACATCTGTCCCACACAAATAGTATCTGTGACGCCAATGACAGCGTCCCACATACATCAGAACGATCAACCCTCTGCGTAGGCAAATTTGTCACGTCACACGCAGATGATTGATAAAGGAAATCACGTTTGATATTGAATTCGCTATAACAGACGTGCCAGCGGGTGATCGCAGTTTGTGTGCAACACCGTAAATATGTTGCAACAGGGGATACTGTTGGTAAGATTAATGTACCTACTGAGGAGGCGAAAATTTATAAAACCACCAAGAAACAGCTTCAGAAAAACTTGTCTAGTTTATTGTCACCGCAAATAAAATTGATGGGTTGTTGTTGTTTAGTGAGGAGTTTAAATAACTTACATCGACAGTTTTAATGGAAAATATAACAAAGGTTTCAAATGAAAATGAAAAACACTACCAAGGCAAAACGAGTGCCTCAAGTTGTTGCATCTGGTTGCAGCTATATTTAGGCTGAGTTGGGCTAGTTTGTAAAATAGATACAGTACACTAACTTTATGGAAAAGTACGCGAAAATGATTTTTTGCAAAAGTAACGAATACTAACGTAACGATGGTTGGATGTAGTTTTAGCCCCGCTAGTGTAAAGTGTGTGTCCCAAGGAAGACACTTGGTAAGAGGATATCTACATCTTATGAATTATTCCGAAAACCTACCGCTGACTTTGCTGGTGGATTTTCTTTCCGAACTACCAGTGACCTCTTGAATTAGAATAACGTTGAAACAAAAGTGTTTGTTTGATTGCCCTGAAACCCACAACACACATAATTTTCACATCTACATACATAGTATGTATGTATGTATGTATGTATAAACTCTTTATTGTACAAAACACAAAACGCAAATTTATGGCACAGGATAGGCAGTATAAAGGCGAACTTATCCCTTTAAGGGATTTTTTCCAGTTCACCTTTGAGTAGATGAGAATTGATGAAGAACGGCATGGTCTACAAACCACTTTTTAAAACAACCCAAACCGGGAACCAAATCTAAACTATCGAAAGTACAACAATTTCCACATTAGATGTCTCCAAACACAAGCATTTTTGTTTTTAATTTTACTTGAGATACGTATTCGTAATTGTATGTTCTACAAAAGTTGCCCAGTATAAATTTGGCTACAAAATCCAATCGATCCTATTTCTATCAAAGATAAAAAAAGTCTTTCAACAGACAATAATTAAGGTTAGTGCACCTACTAGTGGACGAAGTCACATTTTTTATATAAAAGGAAATAAACATAAACATTTCTAAAATAATTGGACCCGATTTTACCGATTTTTAGTAAAGTCTTATAATTAAATGTTTTGATGAAAATAGCGAAAATTGCACTCGAAGCATAATTTGCGTAGTTAGACATTAAGCATCATCACTACATAGTATAAAACAAAGTCGCTTCCCGCTGTCTGTCTGTCTGTCTGTGTGTATGTATGCTTAGATCTTTAAAACAACGCAACGGATTTTTATGCGGTTATTTTAATAGATAAAGTGATTCAAGAGGAAGGTTTATGTATAATTTGCTAACCCGTGCGAAGCCGCGGCGGTTCCCTAGTAATTTATATGCTGTTTAAAAATTTGATTGTTTCTTACAAGACCACATCTTTATGACTCAGTTAGGATCCGCCGTCCGTGATGCTTTATTGTTCATATTTCTCAGCATGAATCTGAGCTCACTGAAATGATAAATAGATATTTGAAATAAAATTGCAAAAAGGAAATCTATACTCGCCAGTCTTGCTTTTATAACAATTCACTGGAAAAATATCTTGGATGATAGAGCATTTCATAATTTTTTTACTTAGATATTTAGAGAAAGAAATAACTTATTTACTACCGTTAACTTTATTGCTGCAATTTATTTCAAAACGTTCTAAAAAAATGACGACAATATTATTCAAATCGATCAGGGCCCAAAAAAGGTAAGCTTAAACTTTAAGATGATGTTAATATGGATAAAGGGCAGATATTATAGAAAGAACGCAGAAAGTATAGATATACATATTATGTACATACAAACATCTAAAAAGCGGCCAAGTGCGAGTCGGACTCGCCCATGAAGGGTTCCGTATTTAGGCGATTTATGACGTATAAAAAAAAACTACTTACTAGATCTCGTTCAAACCAATTTTCGGTGGAAGTTTACATGGTAATGTACATCATATATTTTTTTTAGTTTTATCATTCTCTTATTTTAGAAGTTACAGGGGGGGGGGGACACACATTTTACCACTTTGGAAGTGTCTCTCGCGCAAACTATTCAGTTTAGAAAAAAATGATATTAAAAACCTCAATATCATTTTTGAAGACCTATCCATAGATACCCCACACGTATGGGTTTGATGAAAAAAAAATTTTTGAGTTTCAGTTCGAAGTATGGGGAACCCCAAAAATTTATTGTTTTTTTTTTCTATTTTTGTGTAAAAATCTTAATGCGGTTTACAGAATACATCTACTTACCATGTTTCAACAGTATAGTTCTTATAGTTTCGGAGAAAAGTGGCTGTGACATACGGACGGACAGACGGACAGACGGACAGACGGACAGACGGACAGACGGACAGACGGACAGACAGACAGACATGACGAATCTATAAGGGTTCCGTTTTTTGCCATTTGGCTACGGAACCCTAAAAAGCAAGGGATATCATATATTCATTGCACTTTAATTACCAACTAGGCAAAAGGGTTGTCAACCTACTAGTTGGTTCGGCTTGTATTGTAAAACAAATCACTGTTTTAAGTATTTTTTGTCTTCTGGCCCCTATTTCACCACGGTGACAGTTGCGACAATTGTCGACATCACTGTTACTGACGTCACAGGCCTCCATAGACTACGGTAACCGCTTACCATCGGACGGGCGGTGTGCTTGTTTGCCACCAACATATTAATTAAAAATACGTAGCCCATGGATGCCTGTGACGTCAGCAACAGTGACATTTGTCGAATTGTCGCACTTGTCGCCGTGGTGAAATAGGGGCCAGGATCTAACGTGGTGACCAATGACAAGCGACCAAAAAACTAAGTATTTATATTCTAGTAAAGGCATGTGGGACGACAGCGACACCTATGTCAAAACAAGAACTCTTGAACTTCAAGGCTTTATCACTTATCACAAAATATGTGATATGGTGCATACGGTCGTCATTTCTTGTCACTTTGTCGTGTCTATTGGAGTTAGCGATTCATTTATACAAGTTTACCTAATCTCATTTCATGAAAGGTACCAAAAGTAAAAAAAAAAAAATACATAACTTATAAATAAACATCCCTTACATATAACTAATATCGTCATTAAGCGCGCACAATACTGAAAGCCAACCGTTAGCGAAAATGTAAGCCTGCATAACGAAGACTCATACCAAGCTTATGTAATGTATATTATGTGTAGTTTCATCCCAGAGGCCGGTCACGTTTGACAAAGATGAGACATGTGAATCCCTAACGAATGTTTACTTTGACTTCACGGTACAGCTCTATGCTGAGCCGTGTTTGAGTATTTTTGTTCAGTACGTACAGGTTTTGAATCTGATAGGGGTTAGCATTTGTACCTAGTGTACCTACAACATTAAAACACAAAGTTTTCTTGTTTATTTGTCCCTTACAAAAATAATACAAAATTGAATGAACAACAGAGTATTATTTATTCAAAAACACAAGTTACTTCTACATATGACACAATAGTTTTCTACCATATAGGACCAATATATAATTTGGGACTACATTATATATTTCTAATAATTATTTATATTTATTTATATGAGAGTGTCCCAATTCAGGGCAAAAGCCTAATAGTTATATACATATTAAATAATTCCAATGAATTCATAACCTATTAAGTACCTAAAATAATTAATATACTTAAATGTAATTACATTATGGTTAAGCTTCCTGACATTTCCGTGTAAGTACCTATACGATTTTATTTTGATATATTTTGGAATAGGATACTCTGTAATGAAAAGACGCAGACAAAACGCAGCTACCGTCTTATGTAAGAATAGAGCTACTGGTTATACAAGCAAGAAAGGATCTTGTATCCAGGCAACGCGGTATTGTGCTGCCCCCGTCTGTCTGCCGTATTCGAACTTCAAGATATTCACAAGAGACGACACGTACTAGATCCATTCTAAGTAGATACGTTATAGTTTAGATTTCAACTAGTTCTCTTTTGCAGCGCAATTCGAGCAACCAATGTCACTTTTACGATAGATCGTGTTAGATATCTATTAGATGTGAATTAGATCTCTAAGTAATATCTTGTGGAAATAGTTCAAGAGTATCTCCAGAATCGCGGAAATGTCAAATTTGACAGGTTAGATCTTAAACATATCGTTATCGTATATATCTTGGCGATGTCTAAAAGATATCTAAAAGATGTCTATTACAAAATCCGAATCGGGCCCTGTATCTCAATACATCTGCTCCACGGCCATTGCCATTTCAGTTACGACATCGTACAATAAAATCATTTTCTTAAGATGATGCCACCAACTTCACAAAAACCATGAAGTGTTTTTTTAAATTGATAAACTTAATCTTGTTCTATTTGTATTTGGTCTTGGCTATTTAGAAATTGCGTAAGTTTATTGCGTAGTTATGTCACTCTTCAAAAGTTATGTTTATTTATGTATATATCGTAAATAAAATTACGTTATCTCTAAAGGGTTCACTGAGAAGGTGACTGTAGAAAGTAACATGAGTATTACACAAAAAAAACTCAATACTTTTTTGACCCGCGCAATCCATTTACAATGTTTATAATTTATTTACTTTTAAGTTATAAAAAAACATTTTTAAATACTTAAAATTCAAAAGGGCAACATGGCGTTAAGCTGATCCACTTGTGTTCTCCTATATTAATACTTTCCTGGTTGCATCCTAAAGAAGCCAGAGATCAAAACCTTTTTATTAGTTAAGAGAATGTTATCCTACCCTTTCTATAGCATGGACCTTTAAATATAACCACAATAAATACCGTAGGTGTAACACGAGCTACACGAGCCACGAAATGAGTTTAGAAGTGGCATTCGTGCAAATATAATGCTAGCGAGTAAATATGGTTTTCATTTGTCATGTTATGTTTTATATTATTACTACGTGTGAAATAAACAGAAGACTGTTGCCAAAATAAGATCAAATTGACATCAATTTGTAGATAAAATAACATGATGGGTAGAATTGAATCAAAAAAATCATTTAGGAAATTACGTTCAATATTATACATTTCTACATGGGGTATACTTATTCTTAATTACTCTATGACACAGTTTTGAGCACAGCAGAATCAGTGCATCTTTCAAGTATGTACTGATTCTACTGTACCCTGGTTATCTATATCTCATGTGGATATAACCAAAGTGACAAACATTACCTAATGAATAACGCGAATCGAAAAGTAAACAAATTATCCGATTAACAGATGCAAAGGAGAATATATATGTGGGGAACTTCATAATTAGGTACTTTACGTAGGATTGGCGTTAACGATTAAACTATAGTCATCTCGGCTGCACCTGAAACGATATGTTAGCATTTTTTTTAATAAAGCAAAGCTAAAATTATTAAGTGAAGTGTTTTGTATTTATTTATATTTGAATGTCCAGACCTAAACCCACGGTTGAAATTCACATAAGCGCGACACGGCACACAATGAACACAGAAATACAATACGTAGTGTAGGCGACAACGTGGGCCTGCAAACATTCGTTAACTATGGCCGTGTCCGGCGGACGGGGCTTCAAACAAAAGTAACTGGAACAACGGAATACGTAAGTTACGCGGCTTCAGAGTTGATGGAAATTATTTCGTTGCTGACGGAACGCTTTCACGCTTATTTTATCTCGTATTTCGTTTGTTTAATTAAATTTTATTGGAAATTTTGATTTCAATTCCAAACCGTCTATTGTACAGCTTATATTGTATAAACACAAAAAATATATAAGTGAGATGATACGCACACAGACGGTCGTCATAAGACTGATGACCAATGTCTTCCTATTCGCTAGGTGCATGACTGGTGCTACCCTCATTTTGTCGGACTTTCTACGTTAAATCTTATGGAGTAAAATTAGTTCAAGCAGCTGCCGCTAGTACTAATGTCGGACATACCATAAGATTACCTGTGTTTGTGACGATCAGCGCCACTTCCCCCTCCACCGACTTCGCACCTTGCCAATATGACATAACTACAGTTACTTGCATTACTAACGTTATTTTTGTCATATATTTTCTTACAATTAATTAAGTAATACCGAACAATACTAACTACTAGTCTATAATGCCTATCAATAGCATTTCCACGTCATTCCTCAGGGAATGTAGAACCCGCTTAACAAGCGGTCGGTAGTACAATCACAAATGTTAGCAGTTTATCTGTAGTTTACTGCACCTATTGGGATTATTGTGTGCGAGCTGTGCCCAAATAGGCTCTTTTATTATTCTACAGGGAGACTTTAGCTCTCCTCTGTATAAATAATGTGGGTTTCTCTCGTTAGTTATATGTTACGACTGTATTGTATTGGATATTTGGTTATTGTTACGAGTTCGAGAAACGAACGATAGGTATTTTATTTCCTTATGTGTATTCCATTTCACCTTTACCGAGTGTTATTTCTTTTTGAAGTACAAATACGTATACTAACGATATAAGATATAATAGTTATTATACATTATGTAACACGTCTCATTATCTCATGTTTACGTCATTTAAGAATATTTACTTTCTAACGCATTATACGCAAACAACTTTGTTGCTAATCAATTTGGATTTAAGCTTCTGACAATTCCATTTTTATCGTACGTAGGTATGTAAAAATATCGCGATACGGTGTTAGCTACTATTTACGAGATATTAAATAAGTAAAAGTAACTTTTCTCCCGGCAGGCTTTGATCCTACAAACTTATGGAAACAGCATCCCTTGGCGGACAAAGGCAACATTTTATCTCAAGAAATATGAGGTGCTCACTGGCGATAAGCCAGTTTTCTTGCGAAAAGTTTAATCATTACTGTATATGTCTTGGCATACTGCATTTTAAAATGATGGCCTGATTTTTTTTATAATGTTGGTCAACGTAAAAGCAACTGCTTACGAGTAATATTTTTCTAGCCTCGAGTTACAAACAAGCTTGTTCATTTTAGCTCCATTGCTTAATCCGGAAACAAAACTGTTTTACTTAGTTAAGCGCAGTTCCGCCAACTTTCTATTCCTTTTTAGGGTTCCGTAGCCAAATGGCAAAAAACGGAACCCTTATAGATTCGTCATGTCTGTCTGTCTGTCTGTCTGTCTGTCTGTCCGTCTGTCCGTCTGTCCGTCTGTCCGTCTGTCTGTCCGTCCGTATGTCACAGCCACTTTTCTCCGAAACTATAAGAACTATACTGTTGAAACTTGGTAAGTAGATGTATTCTGTGAACCGCATTAAGATTTTCATACAAAAATAGAAAAAAAACAATAAATTTTTGGGGTTCCCCATACTTCGAACTGAAACTCAAAAATTTTTTTTTCATCAAACCCATACGTGTGGGGTATCTATGGATAGGTCTTCAAAAATGATATTGAGGTTTCTAATATCATTTTTTTCTGAACTGAATAGTTTGCGCGAGAGACACTTCCAAAGTGGTAAAATGTGTGTCCCCCCCCCTGTAACTTCTAAAATAAGAGAATGATAAAACTAAAAAAAATATATGATGTACATTACCATGTAAACTTCCACCGAAAATTGGTTTGAACGAGATCTGGTAAGTAGTTTTTTTTTACACGTCATAAATCGCCTAAATACGGAACCCTTCATGGGCGAGTCCGACTCGCACTTGGCCGCTTTTTTATTTTTTATGAAGTAATTCTACCGAGTGCAAGTTTACACTCCGAGGGTTCTCAACATTTTTATGTACTTATAGGTATTTGTTGCAATTTTAAAACGTAACAAATATAAGAGCCTCGGTAGAGAGTACCATTTTGTACCATTTGGAGTTGAAACTCTAGGTCCATGGGGTCCCAGCGCGCATAAGTTGTTCGCAGAAATCGCGAAGCGTCTGGTTGACGTAACTGGTGACCGAAGAGCTGGCGGCTACCTCGCACAACGTATCAGCATTGCGATACAGCGAGGAAATGTCGCCAGCATCCTTGGTACAATGCCTCAAGGGCCTATTTTAGATTTAAGCTAGTTTTTAATTTCTTTTAGTAATACACTGTATATATCTTGTTTGTAAATAAATGATTATTCCATTTGTTGCATTTAAAAAATTATAGTTGTTTTAAAACAAGATATTTAATGAAAACGTAAATGTGGTGCAGTACAGTACAATGTGTATGTGTCTACTTTGCTCCCCACCGGGTAACAGTGCTTCACTGGGTTTGTTCCCCACTGGATATTTGTGTTCAAACAGTATGTGAAAACTATATCACAACATTCACAACCACATTTAAGTGTTACAACATGACAGTGACATAGTCTGCATCATTTAAATCGGCATACTATATATCATTATACCTTATTAGGTACACAATATTATATAATCATTATACAATTTAAAATTAAATTTAGAATTTTAGAGCGAAGTGAACATTTTACGATACCTAACCTTTTAATTCTTTGACAGGACCCTAAAAAGCAATTTCATCCATTTACATACACCATTTACGGTTATATAGATAATAACCGGCCTACTGGCCAAACAGACAGATACATTTGATACTGCTTTGTTTCTATCTTACTTATAATTATATTAATAAGCCGTAGCTTTAACCCCGTGTCAGGCTCAGGTCGGTGTGACGCTCTGTTGTTGTAATCCCGGCAAGTAGCAACAAGTCGTGCCTGGTTGCACCCGGCCACCCTGCGCCAGACGTCCGCAAACAACAGTTTACTTCCCCGTTCACCTCCTTCCACAATAGTTTTACTCTAAGATCGGTTTTGATACGTTTAAAATTAGGTTTATATTTGTAAAGCACAAAATAAAGACAGGAGCTTTGTAAAGTTAGCAGCGAAAATGTATGAACTTAAGTGGCAGTTACAGACTTTAGCCCGAATAACCGCTAAACTTGTGTAATATTGTGTTTGCTAGCTTGGCAATGTTTTTATCGCTTTTGTTAGACTTTGTTAGAGCTTAAGTAGAAATTATGTTGTAACTTACAGATTAAGGCGTATATCAATGAAGATTTGGAACATCTCATACAAGTTCCAGTGCGTTTGTGAGACTTCATTAACTGTGTTGTGTTAATCACTTAATATATTTCATAGATTCATTCTTTGCGATTTAAAGTTAAAGTGCAGGTATTATTACTATAACATTCTGAGAGGTATATGTATTTCCGGTGTATTCCTATTTATCCCCACCGGACACAGATGGGAACAGGTGGATTCATATGAACCATTCCCATCTGTCCCCGCCTCATGTATGGAGGTGGTCACGTGGGGCGGGGACCAATGGGAATACACCGTGTTTCCCGCTAGTATTGAACTGCTCAATTTTTTTTTTTTTGATATGACAGCCAGGAACTGGTGTCTTATCTATGTAAATAATAACTATTATAATTTCAATTTCAATGTTTATTTGCAACCAAGTAGGTACAGTGGGCACATGCAACTTAATGCTAGGTAGGCACATACATAACTACTAGGACCCGGATAGGGCTTAGCAAAATAAGGTTTTAATTTTTCCTAATCTAGATTTCAGTAGCAATAATTATACATACATTTTGCTACCAGTAGCTATACAATTCATTTGTATTTTTAGATAAAATAAAGATAAAACTGTTGTCAATACAAAATAAAATTTAAAAGGTATAACATGAAATTAACTACAATTTAAATAATAATGGTAAAATATTGTAAAATAATTTAGTAAAACATTTGTATAAAGCATTTGTAAAAATAAACATACATCAGAGATTCAATTTAGTAAAGCGACACTTTGATTACGCGAAGACACGGTAAACAAGACACAAAAGGAGTTTCATAAAGCAGATAATATACGCATTTGAATATTTTCAGTTCATGTCGACATGTTGGCAGAATGTAAGGCGGCTTTGACATGCTCATCACGGCGGCAAAACGCGACAAAGGAATAGTTAACGAATATTTACCCGCCCGCCTACTAACGCGCAACCCTAAACTTAAGAGACTTTACGTCGTACAATTTTAGACTAAAGTGACAGTTACATTTAAGACAGTCTCTCGTTATTCTGTCTTTCGGGTTTGTGATTATGGTAATATTTTGAAAGCGATTAAATTTCTTAAGAAATAATTATATTTCATCGATACACAGTGAATGCCTGTTCATTCAGGCATTTCATACTAAGGTGAGTTTTGAAATTTGTTGGATCGACACTTTGGGATTATGAACATTATAATAGCTTGATTTGTTATTAGAATATATAATTTACGTAGCAGTAGCCTGTAAAAACCAACTCATCCCTCTGTCATCCCTTCTCTCCCCATTCATATAACCCTACTGCCCTCGTAATCCCTACTCACCCCATTTTACGGTACTACAAGTTTTATTAGTACGAGTATGTAGGTACCTACTTGTAAAGCAATATCATTTTACACTTGGTATGCTCTACTAGACTCTATACTCGCTTCAAAGATTTGTTCCAAGCATTGTCACGTGCACACGCGCTGGATTATATCGTAGTGATCCCACCAGGAGAAATATTTACTTATGGAAATACTTGTTTGAAACGACTAGTGAAAGGAATACGCGATGTTTCCAAACTAGTTCGTTCGTGACCCGATTACCATGTACTCGTATACTAAGCTCTTTCCAAATAAAGAAAATGTTTTTTTAGGTTTTTGTTGGTTTTATGTGGCTCGCTCAAGTTCTGGTGAGGATAACCTATAAGTTAGACGATTTTCTCGAAAGGTTGACACAATTTAATATAGTTCGCTGATTCACAAAGTCATAGGTCATAGGTACCCGTAAAAGCATTTTTAGGTAAACATGTTTTCTTGTAAAAATATATTTCTCGTGTAATAGTCTGTTAATCTTGCTTGTAACTATGCTGTAAGTAAATAAAAAGGTTATTTTCTTCTAAAGCTAAAAAGATAAGGTGTGTTTAATCAATGTAAATAGTATCCAATTTGGATCTATATACCTGTATAAGCCCTAAGTGTCCAGAATTTTCATTGTCAGACAATATCTACTCTCAAAGTACACTCAGACTACTTGGAGTGTCCCTCAAAGGGAATAAGTCGTGTAAAGCCTACTAGCACGGAACGTTACTGCGTCCCATTGAAAACGGAATCGTGTAGTTAGCTACTGCAATCGGCTCAACGGCAAGAACAATCCAAGCCCCATGTTTAGTTAGTGATGACTACTATGTCCTACATAAATAGGTATAAGTATACCTAACTACAGCTATAATTCTTACGCTACCGGTAGCTCTCGCCAGGCTCTTTTATATGACCATACAAATTTTGGACAACTTTCCTCTCGAATACAGCAAGTTTTATTCCCATTGATCGAAAATCTTGAAGTTGGTCAAGAACTTAATTTATGTAGCACAAGTAAAGGAAAGGTCCGAAAACCGTCAATTTGTAAACAATCACATTACAAAATCATTACTTTATTGCGATTATAAACCTATTTGCAGTTGTTAAATCAGCTGCGGCCTGACGATATATGGGGACAACAGTTTTCCAAAAGCGAAGTTAAGTTTGTTCGTTTAGAAAATTTGGTACAAATAGCAACAATCTTAACTGTCCATCGGTGACCTTATGCCTTTTGTAATAAGGTTTAGAAACTGTCAGTTAACAGTGTGGGCGATTGTACTTTTGTTAATGACTCGCACTTGAGCAGTTTTTTTTTATCGAATTTTTGTCAAAATGGTTCTAAATAGATTTTAAGTCACCTAAATGACGCCGTTTTAATTTTTGTAGGGGTTTAAATTATTAAAGGTCCTACCGAACTTGTCAAGAACCCTATTAATTTGTGATTTGATTAAAAGAGTAATAACTAAGTATTTACGAGTAATACAATGTAGTACATGTTATTTTTTTGGGATTAGTCGCACTAGGCTCGATTAAGTAGGTAGTCCTTCATTTGCAGCGCGACCGCCATTAAAACAGAATTAATTACACTACACCCGTATGCACTAATTACTTTTAATTATCACTAAACGCTAATCACATAATCAATAGTGTCAATAAACAAAGTGCAATACCAAATACTGTTCAATTCAAGACTGATTGATTTTCGTTTATTTTAACTTATAATTAGACTATTAAATTGTACAACGGGACTTAATCGCGTATCTAAGTTTTAAGATTTACCTCCGACGTTTCGAGGACGGCGTTGACCCCGTGGTGGTGGTGGTGGTCGTGGTCTCGTGGTCGAGTCGTGGTCGTGGTCTCGAAACGTCGGAGGTAAATCTTAAAACTTGGATACGCGTTTAAGTCCCGTTGTACAATTTATAATGTGTAAAAATCGTGAAAGTTTAAATCAGTGTTATAATTAGATTAGTAAAGTGCCGATAAATCATTGTTATTAAGACATTTCAAATTGAATCCATTTAAACCTGAACAAAAATTGGAATAGTGAAATTTTCCCGGCGAAAACAAATAAGCTACGTCTTTTATTCGGAAGATTAATGAGTTCGGAATTTCTCTGAGGATGTAAAGTCGATGAAGTCATTTTTCTAAAGGCCACTGCCAGAAAATGACACGAAGATTGATGTTGGCCCCGGGATTGGTGAAGCGTGAAACGGTACGAGGAACAAGTTATTTTATTAGACATATATTTTTTGAGTAATTCTGCGTTATCGCGGTCATTTGTTCTTCCTTGTGTTTTAAGGGTTTTGACGACGCGACCCTTTAGCCAAGCCATAAATTCTGCAACTACTTTAATCGTACCTACATAACAACTATATATAAGTTTTTGATTAAGTAAATACTGTCTCTGTCCTGCATATTGTCATAAATACTATTCAAAATAATAGCTTTGAAAGTCCAAAATATAATTTAACTTATGTGTATAAAACTTCTACTTTCTCTATTTCTATTTTTTTCAGGTCACCAGATTTAAACCGACAACATACTTAATAAATAAAAAATATAATAAATTGTAACCTAAAATTAAAACGACCTACAAAACGTACAACTTCTAACAACGAAAACTAGTACCAGACGTATATTATATTACTTGCATTGTTTATATCAAGAATGAGGCCTTTAACATCTTGATAGATGATTTGAAAGGCCTATATCAAGTTACATAGTATTTCAGAATGTCGTATTAAAATTAGAGCGTAACTTTGATTATATGCCTCTCAATTTTTTCAGATGTTTTGTTGTTCATTAGGGTTCCGTACCCAAAGGGTAAGAACGGGACCCTATTACTAAGACTCCGCTGTCCGTCCGTCCGTCTGTCACCAGGCTGTATCTCACGAACCGTGATAGCTAGACAGTTGAAATTTTCACAGATGATGTATTTCTGTTGCCGCTATAACAACAAATACTAAAAACAGAATAAAATAAAGATTTAAGTGGGGCTCCCATACAACAAACGTGATTTTTGACCGAAGTTAAGCAACGTCGGGCGGGGTCAGTACTTGGATGGGTGACCGTTTTTTTGCTTGTTTTGCTCTATTTTTTGTTGATGGTGCGGAACCCTCCGTGCGCGAGTCCGAGTCGCACTTGGCCGGTTTTTTATTTTTTATTTACTAGCACTTTTATCGGTATATCTACATAGTTAAGTTAGCAATCGTAGATTAAATTAGATACCTCACGTTTCCGTCAACGAAGAGCGAAATTCCGGATAGAATTTCACGGAATCTTTTTTAAGAGTTATCTGATACTAGGAAAGGAATGGGATTTGGAAATCTCACGTTACCGGGCGCGTGTGATTGGGTCAACAGCAATTTAAGGCCAAATGAGGAGTAGATCGATATGTGACATATTAATTAAGAATTTTCGATAGCAAAATCATAATAACGCTTGGCTTTCAACATAGGTATAGTGTAATATTTAAAACTTTCGCGTTTTGAACACATATTAACTCACATTTATAGACGAGTCTAACGCGAAATTTATTCAATTACCTTTATTTACCGACGTTTCGACACAGGTTTCACTGGTCATGGTCGCGGCTAACTGATGTCCCAGCAAAATATATCAATACAGAGATTTGTGCAACTACTTACCCGACGAAAAGTGTATGAAAAAGGTAATAAAGGTAATTGAATAAATTTCGCGTTAGACCCGTCTATAAATGTAAGTTAATATAGGCATAGTGCCTATATAAAACATAAAGGAGATATGCTCCGAACTAAGCTGGGAGACCGTCGATCAGAGGGCCGATTTTTAAATTTCGATTGCCCGATTTCGTCACTCAAAAATCGGTGGAAATCGGCGAAATGCTGATTTTTGAAATACGAGTGATAGAAATTGGGAATCTATTGGTATTGACCACTCGTTTTCAATTTTATTAGTAGAATTTACAGGCCTGATAGTGCAGATATTACTGAACGAAATACACGAAATCGAGCGGTCAAATTTCAAAAATTTCTCTTGATTAAAACGCTTAAAAAATCAATTTGAATACTACAGTTTTGCGTTAGCTCTTAAATAATAAATACCTAGATAGAAACTGTTAATACGGAAAAAATAGTAGGAAACTCTATAAAACTGTGAAAAACGGTTCTTAGGTAATAAATAACAATGAAAAATAATAAAACTGTTATGAGAAATGTTAAACGGGGTCCCGTTGTTTCCCATAAAGTTTTAAGTCATAATGTATGATAGAAACTACAATACATGATGTAATTCAAGTCACACCCTCCTCATTACTGTTAGCTATGGCTTAATAAGAAAACAAACTACCTACCTACCTATTTCGCAGTTGGCCACCGTATCAGCGTGCGACATGTTAAGAGTTTATTTACATTTTAATTGCGGTCAGACGTGTTTGGAGAAACAAAAGATTGAGTTACAATATGAGTTGGGTTAATGTTTGAAATAAGTATCCTGTTTGTATAACATTTTCCTGGAAAGGATATGGGATATTAATTATTATTTTTAATGAAAACATATTATTATGCCATTGGTGGAAATGAGAAAAATAATGATTTGCCTATTACTTGCAATTAAGCATATATGTTCAAATTGAATGAT
Organism: Cydia amplana; assembly: GCF_948474715.1. Classification (NCBI taxonomy): domain Eukaryota; kingdom Metazoa; phylum Arthropoda; class Insecta; order Lepidoptera; family Tortricidae; genus Cydia; species Cydia amplana. The sequence continues at coordinate 10,832,347 of NC_086079.1, read as the reverse complement.
TTCCATTAGACTTTATCCAGGCGCTATAATTACTGTTACGCAGACGAAGCCACGGGCAACAGCTAGTTGCATTTAAAATAAAGAAATTAGGCTATCACTAGGTACATAGTATAAAACAAAGTCGCTTCCAGCTGTCTGTGTGTCCTTATGTATGCTTAGATCTTTAAAACTACGCAACGGATTTTGATGCTGTTTTTTAAATAGATAGAGTGATTCAAGAGGAAGGTTTATGTATAATTTGTTAACCCGTGCAAATCCGGGGCGGGTCGCTAGTAATTTATAAACCAACATCATAATTATTACATGCCTAAATCATAAACATACTTGTTTATTACACGCTGGTATTTTATTCTTGCCGCATTTTTCCTACTGGCACCACAACAGGCGGAACGTCTAGATTGTCTCCTGTTTTCCCAATTCAATATTCCAAAACTAATTAGGGAAGCCTCGGCTTCTAGCTGTGGCTGTGGCGTTTATTAGACAAATAAAATACACGCAGAGATGGCAAGCCAAGATGGCGCGAGCTGCCAGACCTGTGTCAAGTGGTAATTACAATTTACCACCTGAATCGCCCAGACGGACAGGTAAACAAACGTCTACGTCCAATTTAAAGGTTGGTACAATTCTGGATGATATTTCAGAGAATTTCATGTTTCAGATTTTAAGATGAGAGCAATTTACATAAAGCTACATTTAATATTTATTTGAAGATTCGTAACAATATTCTGATGTTGAGTGATATTCGAAAGCTCATATTATATATATTATAGTAATCGGATGTAAAACTTATAATCTCTACTAAATAATTAGCAGGTGAAGGGTATTTAGTGAAGTCTATAAAACCACCAAATGTATAATAATAATAATAATTTAAAGTCATTTCTCACCTTCTGTACATGGATGACCTCAAATTATTTGCACCAAATAACCAAGACTTGAAGGAGCTACTGAACACCACCGAAGTCTTCAGTAGTGCCATCAACATGGAGTTTGGTGTCGATAAATGTGCGGTTATGCATGTACAGCGGGGGAGGGTTGTAAATTCAACAAATTTACAACCTGCTGAGACAATGTCTTTCAGATCTATCTCTGAATCAGAAACCTACAAATACCTTGGTATGTCACAGTCGTTAGGTATTGAGGACGAGGGCATTAGACGGTCGGTGAAGGAGCGCTTTTTCAGTCGGCTCACAAAAGTCCTTAACAGTCTTTTGTCAGGAGGCAACAAAGTGCGCGCCTTCAACGCCTGGGTAATGCCCCTACTCATATACTCCTTTGGCATACTAAGGTGGACTCAGACCGAGCTGGACGCCCTGGATCGGAGGGTCCGATCACTGCTAACCGCACATCGCATGCTACACCCACGCTCGTCAGTTATGAGATTGTACATCCCACGGAAATGTGGAGGCCGAGGCTTCCTAAACGCCAAGGATCTCCACAACCGCGAGGTGTACAATCTCAGGAATTATTTCCTTAACAACGAGTGTGGGATGCATCGTGATGTGGTGGCAGTAGACAGGAACCTCACGCCGCTCTCCTTGGCAAACGAGAACTGGCGCAAACCTGTGGTACTAAGTACTGCGGATCGCAGGGCGGCATGGGAGAGTAAGGTGCTACACGGGTGGTTCTACAAGGCCCTCACGAAACCCGATGTGGGTCAATTTCTGAACACGATTTTTTTTCTGTCCGTGATGAAAATCGCGGGTTAGCATCAGACAATACTTACCAATTTTTTTTTACATAAAGAAGTCACACTTTCACACCGAGTTCCATATGAATTCACTGATTAGTTGGTTTTTAGAGTACACATAAAAATACCTAAAGGCTCAAATTACTACTCCCGTGCCCTGTCCGGAATCTACTTTTGAGCATAATGAAAAATCCTACGAAAAATTCTACATTAGTATCACTAATTTAGTGTCAAATACTTAAACTAGATGATATTTACTATCACTGAGCACATATACTATTAACTTCATTGTGGTAAATAACTCGTGATCGATGTTTAAATTTTGTCCGAGCGCGCGAGTAAAATTTCGTCGGCAAAACTCAAAGGGCTCTGACAGCCGACGTTTGTATTTGAACCGCCTCGTATCCCGCCTCACCTGTACTGGCAGTATTCGGCTGTCTCTCAAAGCAAGCGGATGTAAGTCAAGCCGCGGCGTGTTCGAGCAAATCGCGTAAGTATTTCGGAATCCGGGTGGGCGACAATTTTTTTCTAATTTCGATGCCCCTTATAAATTTTATTTTCCACATAGCTTTTCAATAGCAATTGTCATATTTAGGAGCCCTTTATGTATCTTTATGTAAGCGATAACATAACAGTTTGGTCAAACACGATTTAAATTTATGGCGAATTTTTTTATTACGAATTCTAATTTCCGTGCCCTAATTCCCATAACAAATTTACCTAAAACAGCTGATTAAGTGGCACGGGAATTAGAAAGTATTACATATATTGTCAACAAATCTTTTATTGGGGGCACTGTAAGTTAATTGGCAATGTTTACGTCATATTATTATTACTTATATATATTGGCATTGAATATATATTATATGTAATAATAATACGACGTATATTTTTCTATTTTACATTTAAGGAAATCTTAAAGAATGCACAAAAATCTGTGAATAGTTTTTTAGTATAAGTACTATAGTACTTACATACAGGATCGACCCGAATAACCCGGGCAATTTTAATACGTAAGGTAAGGTGGGGTAAGACGACACCGGGGTAAGACTATCACTTGTATGGAATCCTTGTACTGTTAGTCTTGCCCCACCTTACCTTATTCATTGATCATATTATAACATTAAAATATTATATAAACATAAAACTATTTCTGGAATTATTACATATTATAATACCTGTATCTAAGGTTACATGAAACAAAATAATCACATTTGCAATGTTTTGTTTTTGTAAATTTGACAGCTGACAGCGTATGCCGTATAAAGTTTAAATATCTGGGAGACCGAGCTTTGCTTGGAAAACATATAGGTACCTACCTACCTAAAAACTCAAAAATGCGCGTTTTTCCAGAGATAACACCTACCTAGATAGATTTTTCACCCCAGAAAACCCTCATATATGATAAAATTTCATCGAAATCGTTAGAGCCGTTTCCGAGATCCCCGAAATATATACAAGAATTGCTCGTTTAATAGATTAGTTGTTATAAATTAGCTTTTCTAATACAAGAAAAATTAAATATATCCTATTCTTACTATATTATAAATGCGAAAGTATCTCTGTCTGTCTGTCTGTTATCTCGTCACGCTTAAACCGCTGAACCAATATCATGTTGATGATATTTGGCATGGAGATAGTTTGAGGCCCGGGGAAGGACAAAGGATCTGGGGACACGGCAGTGCCGCCGCCAAGTCGAGCAAAACAAAGTGGCTCGGTCAAAATAACATTTAATTTGAACATGTAATCTAAGAATTAATGCACTTTAAAATCTCTTAGTTTTGTCACTGACACAATCACTCACGATCATCATTATTCTAAGGTACTTCTAGCATACCCACAAGTTCCAAATTTGAAACGTAATTAGGTTTAAGCTTTTTAAGCCAATAAAAATCTAATAATACTGCAATATTAGTCACGTTCTAAAGATCTAATAACTGCATAAATAAGTTTGTAATCCTATAGAAATATATGCGATAACAAATTTACCTTTTAGTTCTTACAATTAGTAGGGAAAGTAAAGGTACACTACGATGTACGATGTGAGTATGAATAAAGATGTATATAGTTATGATATGTGTATACATAGTATCAGTATGGTATGGGTATGATTACCTGAAAAGAAGGACAGCCTACAAAAAGAGATGGGATCCTATCAAAAACATTACATGTAAAAAGATGCAAGTCTCGCAACGCAGTTCTTCTACTACAAAAAAAGTTTTGAGATGTAATGTGAAACCAAGTCGGTTATTTTAGACAATGCCAGGGGGGTATTAAAACCGTAATACTATTAGATACCTTATTAGGGTTCCGTAGCCAAATGGCAAAAAACGGAACCCTTATGGATTCGTCATGTCTGTCTGTGTGTGATAGTCTTACCCCGGTGATAGTCTTACCCCACCTTACCTCATATGTGGTTAAACAATTGTTTGTGTTATGAATTTATGAAGGCAGCATATTCGATTTCTTCAGATTAACTTACACAATAACTTCTTCTCTCTGTGCCCCTATTTATTTCTTAGTATCATTTCCTATACGGCCATAAAGCAGATCATACACCTTGTACCTATCTACATGCAGATACATAATGACACTTTTTAATGAATAGTTTTGTATGTAAGGCGGACATGTTTACGCAACTACTCAAAGTATTGTTTTGAAATATATATATTTTACTAAGAAAGAGAGATTAGTTGCCATTAAAATCAAGGAAACTATTAGTCAAATACGTAGTTTTTAGTGTATCATACTTTCGTAGATTTGTCGTCCGAAACTAAAATTAAAGTAGATAAATATGTTCGATGCCGCTTCAGTATGGTTGAAGTATATTATTGTAGATTAAAATATACATAAATAATAGTTTTAACTACCAAAATAAGCTAAGAAAACAATTCCTGTGCCATGTTCTAATTTCCGTGCTAGTAAAATCTAATTCCCATGGACACACTAATTCCCGTGCCCTGACCAACATTTTAAATTGAAATAACTTTTATAGTTTTATGAATATTTTTACCCCATAAGAAAATTAATGTTCATTATATTTTTTATCAAATTATCAGCATATTTTTTTTTGTGTAATGTTGGTATTTCAAAATTCCATGGGAATTAGACAAAAATGCTCGTTTGGTGAAATTGACCCATGTGGACCTGCTCGCGTCCGTGAACTGGTTACGATTCGGGGACCTCTTCGGAGAAACCGAGGGTTTTGCCTGTGCAATTGCGGACGAAGTAATGATGACGAACAACTATCGGAAATATATCCTGAAGGACGGTACAGTCGACATTTGTCGGGCATGCCGCCGTCCCGGAGAGTCACTCAGGCATATCATTTCCGGTTGTTCTCATCTTGCTAACGGCGAGTACTTGCACAGACATAATCTCGTAGCCAGGATTATTCACCAGCAGCTTGCTCTTCTATATGGTCTTGTGGACCGCGAAGTACCGTACTACAAGTATTCACCTGCGCCAGTTCTCGAGAATGGTCGTGCCACGCTCTATTGGGATCGATCTATCATCACTGACAGGACTATTGTAGCCAATAAGCCTGACATTGTGATAATAGATCGAGCGCAACGCCGGGCCGTGCTCGTTGACATCACCATCCCCCATGATGAGAATCTCGTGAAAGCCGAGAAGGACAAGTCCAGTAAGTACCTAGACTTGGCTCACGAGATAACCGCCATGTGGGATGTTGATTCGACGATCATTGTCCCGATAGTTGTTTCAGCGAACGGTCTAATAGCGAAGAGTCTCGACCAACACCTAGAGAGACTCTCGCTGGGTGGTTGGATCAAGGGTCAGATGCAGAAGGCGGTTATTTTGGACACGGCGCGTATAGTACGTCGGTTCCTCACTCTGCGGCCCTGACCACCGGCAGCTTGGGCCCTGCCCCGCTGCCGGCGGCACCCTAGGTTAGGTTTTTTATAATGTGTTTATATATTTTTTTTTTGTAATGTTTTGTAAGTGTTTTTATATTTTACTTTTATACTCACATTGTAAAACCCTAACCTAAGACCCTAATTAAATAAAAGAATAATAATTGGACACGGCGCGGATAGTCCGCCGGTTCCTCTCTCTGCGGCCCTGACCACCGGCAGCTTGGGCCTTGCCCCGCTGCTGGTGGCACCCTAGGTTAGGTTTTTTATAATATGTTTATATGTATTTTTTATTGTTTTGTAAGTGTTTTTATATTTTACTTTTATATTCATATTATAAATCACCTAGCCTAAGAGTTCAAGTGAATAAAGATAATAATAATTAATGAATAAACATTCCGGAAACGACAAAACATCAAAGAAATCACCAAGTTACGTTCCAGCATCGTTATTACGGCTGTAACAAAATGGCGCCGTACAAATGCACGAAACTCGACGCCCTTTAAATTGCATTCTCCTGTTATTCTAAAAACTGCAATTACCTCGAGGAGGCTATTAAACATATTTTATTGTTCTTCCTTGTTTATACCTACTGTAACGGGTATTTTTATGGGTGTAACTTTGTTAATTAAAATATTTCGTTTAATTAAATGTACCGTAGTCTACGCTGGATAATACGCTGAGATAGGGGAAATGGGTGAAATAGTTTCGTATTTTCATTTAGTTGTCTAAGCAACTATGGGAACGGTTATTAGGCAATTCGTATGTATGTACTTTATTGCACATGGAAATAAAAACACGAGAAACATAGTTACAGGGTAAATTAAATACAACAAAGGCGATCTTATCCCGGTATGGGATCTCTTCCAGTTAACCTTTGAGGAATCGAATAAAACAAAACAGAAGTAACGATGACAAACAAAAACAATAGTGTACAATCACTAAAATTAATTAAATGCAAGTTTTGAATACACATTGCTACAAATAATACCTATATATAAACATAAATAGAAATACTTAAATAAATAAAAATAAAGCGTACATATATACCTAAATCCAGTACATATATACCAGTTTTCGCCAACAAACTGGTTACAGTTTGGCGACATCATTAATTTTGTTTGTGAGCATGTACCTTTTGTGTAAATAAAAAAAAAAAATATATATATATATATATAACCTAAATAAAATAAATAAATAAATAAATACTCAATATATATCATAAATAAATAGATATGAGCTCGAACCAGATAAGTAAAGGAGACTAAAGAAGTACTAATCGAGGAAAACCGAATTACTTATGTATCGGAAAGCCACAATTTTTTAAGCCTCTCCTTGAGTAATGCTACAGATTGGGATTGCCTCACGGCCACCGGTATCTCGTTCCATAGCTTCACGGCGTGGACAGTAAAGGATTTTTTGTATGTGCGCGTCATATTGGATGGAACTGCGAGTAAAAGGTAGGCGCTTGATCGAAGACGGTGACCACTACCAGCAGCTAAGAAACTAAATCTTTCGGAAAGGTAAGGTGGCGAAGCAGGATTAAATAGTACATTGAAAAGCAATGACAGGATATGCACATCTCTTCGACGACGAATCGGAAGCCAGCCAAGCTGAGATCGGAACTGGGATACATGATCAAACTTACGTAGACCGAAAATGTATCGAATACAAATGTTTTGCAAACGCTCGAGTTTGTCCAGTAGCTCCTCATTAAGGTCCAAAAAAGCAGAATCAGCGTAGTCTAACAAAGGAAGTAAAAGTGAACAAGCAAGAGTTATTTTAGTTTGAAGAGGAAGGAAATTTTGAAGACGTTTCAATGAGTGAAGAGATGCAAACAGTTTATTGCTAATGTCAGAAACATGAGCTGACCAGGACAACGTTTGATCAAAGATGATGCCCAAGTTCTTAACTGTCGAAGAAAAAGGGATAATTGTTCCGTCAAAAAGCACTTTGGGTACCACTATCTCCGACAATTTGGACACAAAGTAGGGACCACCAATGACAATCGCTTGCGATTTCTTTGCATTAACTTTTAAACCAAAATTACTCGCCCAGCAACGAATTGACTCAAGGTCGCCATTGATTTTATCAACTAAAGATGGGAGATCATCAATGCTAGCCGCCGCGTAAATCTGCAAATCATCCGCGTAAAGGTGGAAGCTACAATTTAAAGACTCAGTAATGCCATTAATGAAGATTGAGAAAAGGAGAGGAGATAGTATCCCTCCTTGGGGGACACCAGCAGAAAGGTCACACCATTCAGAGACCTTGTCGTCAACCCTGACACACTGGCGTCTCCCAAAGAGGTAGCTACGGAACCAAGACATTCGTTTAATTTAGAGAAAGAGTAAATACAACGAGCATGACTTGGTTCTGATTTGAGCTATCTTTTCAATACCTATACAAGTATTTAATTGGTAGGTACTTTTAATATGTACTCGTATTTGACAAATGAAAAAGTTGTTATCATAGAAGAAAAGCTTGACACCAATAATACCTAAAATTATGGCTACGACTACTTTGTGTAAAATAAAATGACATATTGAACCACAAACATACCTAACCTACAAATTTGAATGATTTAAGCTTTATAACGCTGTAGATCCCATATTTTTGTTTCTGAACATTTTTGCATTAGGTACCTTTATTATAACTATTTATCTATGTATGTCGTTATGGCAGCTATGTATTTGAATATTTTTGATCCTATGAAGACAGTAAGCATTGAAGTAAGTATTTATATCTAACTATCTATCTAAGAGTGAATAACAAAGAAACTTCATACTTCTTCCGTCCGTAAGTCCGTATATACAAAGTTCGACAAAGAAACAACTTGCCTTTGTTGAACGATCGGGGTATCGCCTTATCCAAATAAAGGATATGATTATTTCACGCTCACACGTTGCGGGTTCTTACAAACCTACAAATAAAAGTAAATTGTAACGTGTAAATAATGGAGCAGCATACTAAACATCCAGTTAGTTAGTTAGTCGTGTGATGTGAACAGCCCGACAATAAACAGTGGAATTTAATAAAAAAGAAATAAAATATTTTTTCATCCTGACGGCGAAGTAATAACCAATTTAGACCGACCGCATCTATACAATCGGCTGCAATATTGTCACAGCTCGAATCATCATCATCATTGGCCTTCGACTCTATTACAGGCTATACAAGTAGCAATAAGTACGAGCAAGTAGTAGTAAGTGGGAAGACTACGTTTTTCATATCTGTGTAATCCAATGCGGGAGAGGCAAACACTATTCAACCTTAATAATTATATGATGTTGCCTGCTCTCACTCCTGGCGTCCTAAATTTACTTCTAGCAATGTCTTTAATCTTCATAAGTAATAAGATGATTTTCGTAAAAACTTTCAAAAAGAAATTGTTCGACAAACACTTGTCGCATTTTTGTACGAACAGTTCTAGATGTTAACACTTCAGATTATACGTGACATGTATTATTACCTTCCTTTATTACCACATGGTTTGACATAACCCTTAACTTTACTTGGTATACTTAACACTAAATATACCGTTCAGTTAGTAGACGTGGGAGAAAAGTGTTTGCAGAATCGGTGCTATCTATGTAGGTCAATCGAGGCCGGTATCGAGCAAAAGTTGAGAAGCTAAGCCTTGTGTGTTTTTAAAGACTCTAGGTATTTTAAAACTATGATGCATAAGTACTTACGAGTAACTATGTATTTGGAAAAATATAACGGCAAATGTTTTAGGATATTCTTCCATTTTCAATTAGGAATAGATTATAATAATATTTAGAATATTGTCGGAATAAAAAACCTAATAATTGCACGAAAAAATTAGTATATACTATAGTACCGTTATGTGAATGTACCTATAAAACGGAAAATATGTTAATTCGATATACTTTACAAAGTATTAGGTCCTGTTATTTTAATTAATTAAGCCAAGTGGCAAATACATTTCTTTTTATGGCTTTCTTTCTAGTAATTCGTCTCAATTATCAAGATATTAAAAGGATCATGCCGAATTTGGCCTACGATTCGATAAGCATCCTATATATACGATAAATTTAATCATATTTCTTACAATCTCATACATATATTAGATTCCAACGGACACTTCTTAGTAAAGAAAATAAGTTAAAGAGTAATTAAACCAAATCAACACATCCCACGCCATTACATATAATCAATGACATTTCATAAATGGACGTCCAGAGTCAAACAAAAAAGTATGGCAACAAAATACTTTTCTACGATGTTCCTGTTGATGCGAATAACACTCACTTCAAAGAAAAACATTCATACCACTAAAGACATATGAACGACATGCTGTTTTAAACACTAAGTATCATAATTGCAAAAAGAACTGCGATACAGTAAAAACTTTTTATTCCAATGACTTTCATTGTAACATACCCAAATGACTTACGTCAAAAGTGAATTGCGAACGAATATGGAACGAATAGAGTCGCTATGGATTGTGTTTTCATATTAATTATTACATATTTATTTGATAGTATTGTATGAAATCTAGAAGAGCACCAATTTACAATTAGCTTTCACCGGCTTTCCCCACTGAACTGAAGTCGTTTTTTACTTCTTGAAAATTGATTAACTTTTTAATAAGACCTTATTTGATATCAGGGTATGAATAACACGAAAATAGGTTAAAACTTAAAAATACAATAAAATAAAGGGGAAAATATATATTTAACTTTTTTTATAAATTACCTATATGATAAGATAAACATACAAAATAGGAATTCTAACTTCTTTGAAATAAATTAAGTTTATTATTAAGTGCCTTTTAGGCAAACATTTGTTTTTGAAACATTCTTTTTTGGTATGAGCTAGACTATTATAACAATCCTGTGTGATTGTTACTGTATTTCTTCTTTCTCTGGAATTGAAGTAAATATGTTTACTTAAGTGATTGTTTTTACATTTGATGCTATAACAATTTTGACTATAAAACAGCTCTAGTTGTTATAGTCTATTCCGGTTCGCATGCTATGTCTTATTCGTTTAAGGAAGTCGTATTAAATAAAATATATTGTTTTATTTAAAAAAATATCCTAATACCAACTCATTCGATTTGTGTTCCTTGACAGCCTTTAAACGCCCAATATCATCGATATATTTACACTATTTACGGCACCTTATTTCCTTGTAATAAGGCATAATAATATTTAACATGGCCCGATACAAGGCAGAATTCCTAACCTCAAATTCGTAGAGAAATTCCGCTTTTATAATGTTCTGTGAAGTGTCCGTGAATTTCTAATAACTATCGGGACTTTCATTTCATGTTTGGAGCCTAACAATATACCACCCATGTTTAGCGAGTGTTGGGCCAAACTTGTATGGGAGCGGAACATCATCCTTTACGTTCGAATTGACCTCTGTCTTTAAACAAAAAAACTGCGCCTGTGTTGAGGCAATGAGAAGGAAAATGATGATTATATATATATTATTTTTGTACTTTATAATAATTTACAAAGCAAAACTGATCAAATGTTTACATATGTGGGAATATGTTATTGGAATTGTGGTTGCTAATTATTATTCACTTATTTATTATGCGTTGAATGCAACGTGGCATGGCAATATAAACGCAGGCGTGAATGAATTATTCGTGTCCTAAATAAAATTGTTTCACCAATAAATACTGATGTAAGGGTAGGAATAGTGGTGTGCTGATTACGTGAATAATTGAAATTTTTATCTTTAACACATTCACTGCACCCACTAGGCGAGTTCTCTGTTTGTAGGCGCTTTTCGCTGCATACGGTCTTCCCGTGTTATCGGCCACACTCGTAGGGCGTAGCTCGAGCTGGCAGTGAATGTGTTAGTATCCATCCACTTTATTATTGTGAGCCTATTGTGTCCCACTGCTGGGCAAAGGCCTCCCCCCTCTTCTTCCATTCATCCCGATTTTGAGCTATATCTGGCCAGTCACTCAAAAAGGAGTCCAAGTTATTCCGCCATCGCCGACGAGGTCTGCCGGATCCGCGGTTTGACTCGTGGGGCACGTTAAATAGCTAAATATATTTCAATATCCATCCACATTATTTAGCTGAAATATTGTTCAAAACGTTTTAGTGGTCGTATCGGTTAAGAATTGATGTATCTACGACGACAAATTTCATAGCAAAAAAAACCGGTCATATTTCCAAATGTTTCGGAGAATTTTATAATGTTGTCAGGAGTTCCTTAAACATGCTGAATAATGTTAGTTCAAAAAGTGTATCAATACAGCTTTTCAATTATACAAAAAAATGTATATATTTTACTTATCACAACTACGTGTTCTCGTTGGGAGGTGGCGTACCTTTACCGAGTCATTATAATTTGGAATACTTAATACAAAAACAAACAAACATATTTAAATTAGAGACTTAACATATTTCTAACACACTCGTACATATTATAGAATGTTGTTGTTGAGAAGTATTCTCTGAAACAGCGACACATCATAAAGCATTTTTATTTCATTTCATTTCACATCACTAGGTGGGATACGAGTACAATTTTATTGCCCGTACTGAAATTAACGCGGTTTAACGCTCATAAAATGCGAATATTCCAATCCGGGACATAAACCTAATTGGATTGTTCCTGAAAACTCTATCATAACGGCTTCAATTGAACGTAAATCGCTGCCAATTGTTTCCCTTTATTTCTTTTTAGGGTTCCGTACCCAAAGGGTAAAAACGGGACCCTATTACTAAGACTCCGCTGTCCGTCCGTCCGTCCGTCCGTCTGTCACCAGGCTGTATCTCACGAACCGTGATAGCTAGACAGTTGAAATTTTCACAGATGATGTCTTTCTGTCGCCGCTATAACAACAAATACTAAAAACAGAATAAAATAAAGATTTAAGTGGGGCTCCCATACAACAAACGTGATTTTTGACCGAAGTTAAGCAACGTCGGGCGGGGTCAGTACTTGGATGGGTGACCGTTTTTTTGCTTGTTTTGCTCTATTTTTTGTTGATGGTGCGGAACCCTCCGTGCGCGAGTCCGACTCGCACTTGGCCGGTTTTTTTTAAATCTATGGGCACACCCACCGCTTATGTTATTATTCTCGTTATACCCAGGTGTGTTAAATTTAAATTGATTGATGCCTACAAGGGATTGTTGTTTCGATGTTCACTTAAATTAAATCCATTACAGATAAAACTCTGAGATAAACATTGAATTATTTATCGAGATAAAGATTCTGAATTTATAATATCTTAATGAAATCGGACAAACTAATAAATATTAATTAAAAAATGTTAAGTGCGAAGGCATTAGTAGGTTCAGTATTATGGATTCATTTTACATAACTTGGTACCTAAATAATATTTAAATGCCTCTAATTTCGACGTGTTACCTGGTACAGTTACCTGGAAATGGTGTTACCGACTGAAATGGTTAAAGCGTATTAATTCTATAAAAGGAATTCTCGATAAGGTTTTGTACTTGTATGTATTACATTTACCCTGTATACATATACACAACGATTATCACCGTTTCACTCATACAGCATACGTATTACGTATACGGCGATCTTATTTCATACAGGTGTACTGAAGGACAAAGGCCTATATTGATCCCGCGAGAGTTATGTATCGTGAAAAAAAAGCTATAACTCCCTAGGGAGTTATAACTTCTTTTTTAATTATGTCACTAATTCATACGAACCAATTAGGTTATAAGTAAAATACTTTGTTTAAAATCAAGGTATAAGGGAGTTTTACATTTAATATACTTCGATTATATTCTAATATTTTTGTTTATGTTTAAAAATATTTAATTTGATTATAGGTGAACCAGGATCTATTGAGGGTGCGCCATGTTGCGGAATTTCACTGGAACTAATTTTTTCATACTGCACTGAATTGTCACCCTATACATGAGAATAACAGCGCCCTCTTGACAATTATCATATATTACTGGTCAGGCTATAATAGCCGTTTAAAATATTTTTACACAAAATGTTCATTCGTGGCTGAATGCCAAAGGTCTGTGCCTTCGATGCCTAACCTGTCAAGAAATGACAATATGGCGGACGAATGTTTGAAATGTCACCGTATTTAATAATTATTTCGCTTAAAAATTTTTTTCTTCGCAAGTGTGATGAAAAACATTGTGTGTATCTCCGGGGGTAAGAATATTGCAAACTCGAGTCTTTAATGCACTCCAGCCTGCAGCTGGAGTGCATTAAAGACCTCATATGCAAAACTTCACTTACCCCCCCACGTTACACAATGTACTAATATCTATTGTAAAGGCTGGAAAAAGTGGACAAACTCGTAATAGTTTTATTTACCAGCACACTTAGTTTCTATGGATTTCACTAATTTTAGTACCTATGTAATTTTATATGAATTTTGTTTCTACCGTACAGCTACCTAGTATAGTCACATTTTGGTATTCGTATTTATATAAAACAATCAGTATTTCAATAGGTATTTTAATCATTTAAAAGTGTCTCTCATCCGAAACCATAATTTTAAAGTTGGTTATTTCTTAAAGAACAACATGTACCTACAAGAAATAGAAGTGTCTGCAATTTTTCGAAAGCGACTTTTGTAACATCGTTAACTGTAACTTACCTGGGAGAGCAATATACGTCACTGGGGGCGGTGCACGACAGTGTTGCAAACAATAGAAGAAAAACTACAATATAGGTACCGTAAAATGGGGTGAGTAGGGTCAAAACTGAAATTCAAACCTCGATAACATTTTATTTTTACATATGAAAACTGAATGGTGTATATAATAAGTGTTCCGGACGTTTGTATTTTAGTTTTTGTTTTATTTTGGGTACTTCCATTTGTAGAAGCGGTGGTGGCCGAGTGGATATGACGCCCGACTTTCAACCAGGAGGTCGCGGGTTCAAATCCTGGCTCGTACCAATGAGTTTTTCGGAACTTATGTACGAAATATCATTTGATATTTACCACTAGCTTTTCGGTGAAGGAAAACATCGTGAGGAAACCTGCATACATCTGCGAAGAAATTCAAAGGTGTATGTGAAGTTCCCAATTCGCATTGGGCTAGCGTGGGGACTATAGCCCGAGCCCTCTCGCGCATGAGAGGAGGCCTGTGCCCAGCAGTGGGACGTATAAAGGCTGAATTATTTTATTATTATTTATTATTAGTTCCATTTCATAACTTTGACGATAAAGAGGAAAACCCACCTCACCCCGTAGTGCCTCGTATTTGGGGTGAGAGGGGTTTTCATACAAAGGTGATTTTGGAAGATTGTTGGATCGATTTTTTTTATTACGCGTATTACTATAGCTCCATTTTAAATTGGAATACATTATTTTTGTAGCAGTAACCTTAAAATCCCTTCTCACCCCCCTCTCAAACCTTCTCTCCCCATTCATATCCCACCTCTCCCCGCGAAACCTACTCACCCCGTTTTACGGTACCTCAGTAAATGTAACTAGTGAAGGTAAGCAGTTTGTGCAAGCCAGGCCATAATAATATGCTGCACTCTTTCATAATAAACGCCTAATTTTCGAATATGCATTTCTATTACCTCAAATGAAAATTACTTAAAGTGAAATCCGATACAAAAATGAACTTTAGACATATTTGAGTTGAATTCTATGTATGTATAGTATATTGATCCATTTCAGAAAATTATAGTGACTCACACTCACACACTCATACATAGAACCGTTTTAAATTCTCACTCTTGTTTCTCAGGCTGAATTAGACGGCGCGAACTCGTTTGCGATTTTATTTACATTGCGGATTGTTGGTTACGTCCAATTCAACTGACCAATCAAAACCCGCAATGTAATGAAACTCGCATGCGAGTTCTCGCAACGTCTAAATGAGCCCACGCTAGGCACGATATTCGTTGGTGCCATCACTAATCGCCTCTCGCTAGACATAATAAAAAAAACAGGCAAACTCGAAAAACCCTGTTTAATATGAAAATATCTATTAGCATATCAACCGGGGACGAGCGTCTCGAAAGATCGTTATTTCGCGACGCGATCTAAGTAAGGGCCTTGTTAACCCTCTTCGACTTCAAAAGAAAAATATTGCGATTATCCACTCTCGTCCTCTTGTCTAATAAACAGACTCTTGATATCGATAATGCTATGTCAGCAGCGCACTTAAAATTTTGGTTTTGTGTTTATCATATCATTGATGTGCGTCATTTTTGGTAGATATTATAAATTAACAGGTCACTGTGCAATTTGATAAGCTTCGTTATAATGTAACATTTAAATAAAATATTTTCATAACATTACAAATAAAAAATAAATCAATCACTCAATCAAACAACCTTTTATTGATAAAATAGAAGTATTTTACATGTCAACACATTATTTATATTATTAATAAGAGTCAATAAGTTATCTTATAAATATGTGGTACTTATTTATACATGCGCTGTCATGTCAATATTTAAAACAATACTTTCAATTAAAAGTACGACAGTTGGTAGCATCACTAAATTTTTCATTGAACTCCTCAAACATGTAATACATATAGGTACATATATTTGTGACCAAAAACGGAATTGTACCTCATGATCAAATATTTACAATCTATTTCGTGGACCCAGTTTTTTTCCCCTGGCTCTGTATTCAGGTGTGTTGCGGCTAATAATAATTTAGGATGGGAAATAACTATTTCCCGGTAAACAGAGGGGCGTTAGAAGTAATAGCTGCAATCTGAGGCGACGCCGACGACCGTGCGGGTTTGCCGAATTTCCCTCGAGAATCTCTTTAGTAACGTCGGTTCACGAAAAATCAGCCAGAGTTTGACGTGAGACGAGTTCGTGTCGACTTTGACAACATGTGTTATTCACAATGAATTGACCTAGAATTTCCTGACGAAAAATGTTGCGTTTTGAAATTTTTCAATTTGTAGAACATATTTTTTCTTTCAATTCGTATTCGATTCGAACTGTTAATGAACCTTATCTCACCATTGCCTTTGATTGTTTTTTTTTTTTGAAGTGAAATAAAAACTTCTTTAGCGGCGCTGTACACTTTTTGTGATGGGGAAAAAATGTTAAACTCGCGACAGGTCACGCGACCGACAGATTCGACAGATTGAAAATTCGTAAGACGGACACGTGACCTGATCGAAAAACTGTTACAATGTCATTGAGTTTTCACTTCTGCCGGCACTCCCGGAGTGCAACCCGTTGTTTTATTAATAAAAAAATATGGCGTCACCATAGCCATTGTAGTTACCTACATACTTCTTTTAATCAATAATTTTTGTTTCATCATTTAACTTTTTTTATTTAGTGTTTTCTTTTGTATCACTAATTATTACCTATTTAACAAATAATACGTACGTCTTCTTAAATTGGTAGTTCGGATAAATTGAACCCTGAAGGTTATATTACATCCTTAATTGCTGCAGTATTACTGCCGATTGCCTTGCTCCAGGAAAATGTCAAAGCTATGGGAAATGGATTAATCAGTAGGTAACGAGGATTGTGACTTGTTTAGAGATTGATAGTCTTCATTATTTCTTTGTCTTTTATGGGTGTTACTGTTGATAGTATTTATCAGTTGAATTATCTTGAAATTTATAATGTTGTGGATATTATGATAACGAGCGGGGTATTAGTTCTTCTAACTCTGCAACTTTATATATGATATTTACGAGTAAGATAGGATAAATATAAGTAGTTAACATAATAGCTTTCACATTAGGTTGGTACTATAAAGGTAATTTTAATAACAAAACTTCCGTGAGACAAAGACATTAAATATATTAAAAAACGGGTCACTCACGTATTTTAAGTCGAAAAACGCGCGCGAGCCTTTTTCGACTTAAAATACGTGAGTGACCCGTTTTTTAATATATTTAATACTATAAAGGTAATATATATATTTTTTAATGTCTCTAAGATTAAGTAAACATATATTGATTCAAAGTAATACAGTCTTTAATTGAATTGCGCAATCAAAGTCAACTTCCTCCACACAAAAGGGACCCAAATCAGCGATCAGCGAGAATAGAAGTGAATTGATATTAACATACATGGTTTGTGAGGAAAGGAGTTACTATTTCATAAAATTGTCGAAAGGGATTCTATGTATTGTTTTCCGCTCCATGCACAGCTCCCAAAGGTACGGGCAAGGTACGGGTCCCCATTGGCCTGTGTATGGAAAATAAATAATAACAGCAAAATTTGCTTTAACGTTCCAGTTATCACAAACCGTTGGTTGGGTTTAATTGAAACAGGCTGAAAAGGTGTCTTCAGGGGATTAATAAATAGGGGCAATACATATACTGGGGATGCGCGCATCGCACCTTTCCGTATTTATTCGCCAAAGCGGTTTAAATTGCATGCACGTTCCCCTCTTAAAATCTCATTTGGTATTCTCTTTGTTTATAAAATGTTAACAATACCTGACTTCGCTCTTATTTGTAGTAATTTCAAAATATTAGTGAAATAAGAATGTATACGTGTTTATTAACTTTATAAGAAATATTGATAACGTATCGATTTCTTGGGAATTTTTTGACAAATATAATATATCATTAGACGAGTTTTCGCTTATTTATTAATTTTTTCATAGCCATAATACTTCTACGCGTTTGAAATACTCTTTATAAATAAGTACCATTAGATTAGTTTAAGTTATTTTATCTCATTTCTAAAACTCAGACTACACCATACCACCTCCAATCTTCAAATTATTACCCAAACTGGATGGAGCAAAAATATCTTTGAAATAAATAACAAAACTCTGAAGTACATAAAATATGTTATGGAGTTTTTTGCACAATGAATTATTATATGAAAACAATCTATCTACACGAGCATCATTATTTAAAAAGCAATTTTCACCAAAATTTTACATAAACATAAGTACCTAACAAACGCTTTGATTGTCAGCCGCAACCGCTTAACTTTACAAAGAATATTTCCGACCTTATTAAGACAGTAACATTATATTTAATTTATCTGACTGACGTGAACCCGCTAAGACGAGAAGTTGTTTTCTGTATATTTGGGTTTTGAAGAGACATGTATCTGAATAATAGAGTAGACGGTGCATGTAGGGCTGTAGGTACAGGTAATACGTGTATAGAAAAGCGCGGTTGCGATGATATAAAATCAACCAAGCGTACTACTTAATTCTTTCTTCAACGACGTTCACTAGGGTGTTAAATTATTTAAAGTAATATTGTAAGCATAGGTAATATTATGTAATATAAAAGTAGGTAATTCCAACCAATCAACCAATCTTACCACCAATTCTTATTTTGAACAAAGTTTTTTTTCTTTTATACAGCGACTGCGGCAATAAGCGAGGAACAAGTTTTCTTTCTCTATGGAAAAAGATTTCGCCGGCAGTGTGTATTATTGAGTGATTCTCAAAATAGTGGCATCTTAACCTGTCATCGAGTTTTTGAATTGAATGTATGTTTATTTGCCCTTTTTCATATGAAACAAAAATGTATCTAGATAAACTAAAACAATGTTTATCAAGGCCAAGTCATTATTTTTATTTAAATTTAAAACTTATATTCATAAAAAATAAAGAGTAGCACTTTTTACTGTAACCTGTCTTGTCCAAAAGCATCGCTCTTCCAGTTTTAGTTCTTTAGATTTTATAAGCATTAATTTATGTAAATAAAATATCATGCTAAAGTCTATTTTTTTATTCGGTAGACTGAAATGACAGTTAATAGTATA
This sequence comes from Cydia amplana, assembly GCF_948474715.1. NCBI lineage: Eukaryota > Metazoa > Arthropoda > Insecta > Lepidoptera > Tortricidae > Cydia > Cydia amplana. Next base: position 10,813,105 of record NC_086079.1, on the reverse strand, counting down.
AACATGAAATGTCATTCCATACTATTAACTGTCATCTCAGTCTACCGAATAAAAAAATAGACTATATATAATAACATAAACAATACCTTTTAAAATGTACTTTGCACAGGCCTCATATATATATATATATATATTTTTACAACAATATTCACGCACAAAGTTTGTCCAAGGATATTTTCACTGTTAACCTGTACCAACCTGTACATGCGCGGTATTGCATCTGACTCATACACAGAAAATTTTATTTAGATCATAACTATGGCAAAATATTAGGTAAGTATCAAGCTAACCACCGTAGGCTACCATCATGACCCATGTGTCGTAGTTTCGTAGAGACAAGTGTTTAAAGGGTTTTGTAACGGAATGTTAACTTTAACTTGTCTCGATTATTTTAAGAATTTGGTATGGGGCCTAATGTAATAATATCATTTTAATATTGTATGGAGGTTTATTCATCTATGCTAAAAGTGAGACATTCGTATTATTATCCGTTCAAGGGAAAAAATAAAAATGAATGTATTTTTCACTGTAACCTGCTTAACTTTAACCTGTGTTCAATGTATAGGTTATTGTAAGTCTTGAAAATAACTTCTTTATTTTTAGTTCCCTTTTGAAAATTTGGGGTACTTGAAGTAGTAAAACATATTTTTCATTCTTAAAAGTAAAAAAAATACAATTTTTTTTTCATTAACTTTAACCTGTCGATGCCACTTTCTTGAGAATCACTCTATTAATATGATATATTATAGACCTCTTTAACTCATACGGGATTTCTTGTGCGAGAAAATAGTCGATCGCTATTCGCCTACGCCGGTCGGAGAGCTGCTTTAAGCAGTCAGTCCACTTAAGAACCAGTTTGATAAGAAACGGTTAAACCGAACCTGAAAAGAATGAGAGGATTTCATCATAAATGTCATTTAGTCATTTAGTCATTTATTCAATATTGCATTTCAATATTTATTCAACATTTCTTCTCTCTTCTTTATTAAATATGCTGCTCTATAAGGTCAGATGGGGTAAGACAGACACTGGGCCAAGAGTAACATTTGTAGCCCTTGTAGGGAATCCTCATACTGTTCCTCGTTCCTCGTACTATACTGTCTTGCCCCGAGTAAAAAAAACTATGTTTCTCTTCACCCACAGAACCCCACCTAAGTTGACAGTTAAGGTCTTAACTATACCTAAAAAGATCACGGAACTCCGTAATCTATTTATAAACATGTCTTTGGAGTTGGATTTCTCTGTCCGCGCGGTAATGTATAATTAGACTGTGACAAGGGTCTGACGGTCTTATTTGGGACAAGAAAGCACGATCCCACTAACAATTTGAAAAGGTGCACCTGCGAGTGGAGCAATTTTATTACCATATATATTTCTTTACCATTTATCTGATAAATGTCTGGTTTTTATCCAGTATGGAGCCACAATTGTTTCTAGCCACAAAGAAAATTGACGATGAGTGGTGACTCTTTTATTTAATCTTATTCGTTATACTCTTTGCAGAGTGTTAATCATTCTAACCTCTTTAATATGTTCTGTGACAACACCCTTTCCGGCCGAAGAAACTGATATCTAAAAGACTATTTTTAGCTACAATCTTAGGGCCTCAGTGCCCTCAGTGTTCCCAAGTATCTAATCGGCAAAGTTATAAAATTACATTAAACCCACTTTCCATCACGTTTTAACGTACCTTTCCACAAGCTCTCGACTTCTTGGTAAGATTGACGTGAGTTAGCAAGTATGGATTGGTACGTGTTTGAGGTTAAGGGCCCGATTTTGATTTTGAACTAGACATCTATTAGATATCTAGTAGACATCACCAAGATACGACAACGATATTTTTAAGATCTAGATCTGTCAAATTTGACATTTCCGCGATTCTGGAGATACTCTTGAACGATTTCCACAATGTCTAAAACGTCTGGTTATGTATTTTTAGATCTCAAAACGATTTTGAAACGATCTTATAATACGATAATTTAACGTAAAAAGTGACATTGGTTGCCCGAATTGAGCTGCAAAAGATATCTAGTTGAAATCTAAACTGCCAGGTAACTAGTACATATCGTATCGTTCTCTTCTCTAGAACGGATCTTGTTTTCCGAATACCGCGGTATAACTTAAGTCGTTTTCCGTGGCGCGTAGGTACTTGACCTTCCCGTACGAAAGGTCGATAGAGGTTAATTTGAAACTACCAATCGTTACGTTTTAATTTAATGGACTCACGTACGAACATGTAAGGGCCCGATTCGGATTTTGAAATAGACATCTGTTAGATATCTTTTAGACATCGCCAAGATACGATAACGATCTAACTTGTCAAATTTGACATATGTGCGATTCTGGAGATACTCTTGAACGATTTCCACAAGGTATGGCTTAGAGATCCAATTCACATCTAATAGATATCTAACTCTATCTAACGTAAAAGTGACATTGGTTGCCCGAATTGCGCTGCAAAAGAGAACTAGTTGAAATCTAAACTATAACGTACAGCCTTCCAACCCATTGTGATACAACAAAGAAGCCGCCTTTCCAAAACTTAATAATGGCCGATTTATTTGCAAAGGTCCCAGTTAAAATGTAAATTAATTCATAAACAAATATGGCCTACAAAATTCGTGATGAAATGTATTAAGGAAATTATTATTCATTTACGCAAATTTAGGCCACGATGAAAATATTGGAAACAATTGAAATGCTTTGAATTTTGCATACTTGTTAATAGTCTTTAGTCTTGTCGAAATTTGTAACCTTGAACATAAAACGCCGGTCGCAAAAAGTAAGTATAAGCTCATCAACCTATAGTTATTTATTCTTTATTCTTTATTTTTTCTTTGCCGTGTGGTGGCCGGCTTTAGAATAGCGCCAACCCTCACATGGGATAAGGGCGTCGTACGAGGCGACTAAGTCCACAAACGAAGCAAAAAGCTATTTCGTCACAGGGGAGATGGACCTCTTAGCATTGGCTTGCAATCCATCTTGGAGAAGAATACTCCGAAATTAAATCCCGGAATGGAGTTACCGTAAGGCGCGAGTAGGATCCAACCTGAAATAAGCGGCAGATTCCTGCAGCCGACCTGCCTCCACACGTATTGGCTCGCCTTTCCTGTGGGTTAAGACAGTGAAGCCGAGAGGGTAATGCAGGTGCTGGGCATCCCTGCGTTTCCTTAATTCCGTCCCAGGCGGTGTTAAGTCTGGAGAGGTCATTGTCTCTCCGATTTGCACCATAAATCGTCTGCAATAGACGCAAAGGCCAATGGATTCTTTATTCAGGCAAACACTAAGTATAAGTTTACAGCTACAGCCAAGACACTTATAACTGTTAATACATATGTAGTCAGTGTTGTAAAATTAGTACACTTCCCTGCTATGAGATAAACGCTAGTAAACGTTAAAAGCAGGTGAATATATAGGTAATATTCTCGTTACAGTACCAAAAATGTCATAGCCCGTGTAACTAAATGTATACGACAAAATAACGTATTCCTTTTCCTTTATTCATCGTTTAAATAGGTTTTTATAATATGTATGTGAAAGTAAAATATAAAAATGACTTGGTAACTGGAAAAAAGCGGCCAAGTGCGAGTCGGACTCGCCCATGAAGGGTTCCGTATTTAGGCGATTTATGACGTATAAAAAAAAACTACTTACTAGATCTCGTTCAAACCAATTTTCGGTGGAAGTTTACATGGTAATGTACATCATATATTTTTTTTAGTTTTATCATTCTCTTATTTTAGAAGTTACAGGGGGGAGGACACACATTTTACCACTTTGGAAGTGTCTCTCGCGCAAACTATTCAGTTTAGAAAAAAATGATATTAGTAACCTCAATATCATTTTTGAAGACCTATCCATAGATACCCCACACGTATGGGTTTGATGAAAAAAAAATTTTTGAGTTTCAGTTCGAAGTATGGGGAACCCCAAAAATTTATTGTTTTTTTTCTATTTATGTGTGAAAATCTTAATGCGGTTCACAGAATACATCTACTTACCAAGTTTCAACAGTATAGTTCTTATAGTTTCGGAGAAAAGTGGCTGTGACATACGGACGGACAGACAGACGGACAGACAGACAGACAGACAGACATGACGAATCTATAAGGGTTCCGTTTTTTGCCATTTGGCTACGGAACCCTAAAAATGAGTAAAAAAGGCTGTATTAAATCACAAAGAATAGAGAAGTGCCTTTTCCCTAACAGTATAACAGTAGCAAGGCATCTAGAAAACTCGATTTCCATCAGCTAGTCATGTACCTAAGGCTACTATGTACATTGTAAACGAAACTATGAAAAAACATCCTAGCAATTAGGTAATTTAAAATTTGAAATAAATAAATAAAACATCTTATCTTATCTTTATTTCGAAGAACAGACTTCATAGTTGTTAGTAACAAACAGTAAAATTAAAACAAATAAATTAAACTTAAAGCTAAGGGTTAGTATTAGTTATAAGTAGGTACATACACATTTAATATTTAATAAGGGCTAGTTGCTACCCCTTTAATTTGCCCAATCCAATAGGCGACAATTGGGCTATCATATTTGTCAGCAATAACATTCAGAATACTGTTGGGACTGCTTCTCACTCGACCTAGCAGAGATACTATTTTCTTGCGCATGATTGCCGGAAAACCGTCTGTTCTAGCTTCGCAAAACATGCCAGATGCACTACATCTACTAGGTAAGCCCAACAGCGTTCTGAATGCATTGTTGTACTGCACTTTTAATGCATTGTAGGCTCGTTTCGTATAGTTAACCCACAGGCCGCTCGAGTAAAAGGATTGGCAATAGGCTCTAAAGAGCGTTACCTTGACATTACTGGAGCATCAAGCAAACCTGCGGGCCAACATATTCCCCCGAACTGCCAATGCCCTGCGTTCTCGTTCAATATCCTGGTCATCCTTGAGATCATCGGTGATAATATGACCAAGATATTTAAACTTGTCCACATATGCCAGAGTCATGCCATTAAGAATAACAGGCTGTGCGTGGTAAAGCTTGATTTTACTTGCCTTAAAAACCATGATTTCACTTTTCTTAGTATTGGATTCGAGACCATGGGATTTAGCAAACGTCTCGCAAACACTCAGCAACCTAGCAAGCGCACCGACAGCCGGCGCCAGAAGCACCATATCATCTGCGTAACTGATGTTATTGGCAGACACGCCATCAATGTAACATCCCGCATGGATACTGCTGAGGCCCGCTATCAGCTCATTCACATAGAGGCTGAACAATTTAGGAGAAGTTATTCCACCCTGCCTTACCCCACACTCCAGTCTGTATTCCCCCGACAGAGTACCTACATGACATAAAAAGTGGCCCTATATCTGTGGTAGCCTGCTGAACTGATGTGGAATTTAAATCAACATCAAAATACCATGTTCTATGCAACTTCTTTTCAAAGTACGTGTGTTTTAGTGTAAGTATTTTTTAAAACGTTTAGTCGTAAAATATTTATATATTTTTAGACTAGCCGTTTAGGGGCTTATTAAAAAAGGAGTGTACAGGTTTTTAAGGATATGAAACGCGCATCCCTGTAATGTTAACCGCACCCCTGGAGCTGCAAACGTCCTTAGGCTACGGTGACCGCTTACCGAAGGTCCGTATTATTTTTTGCTACCGACGTAGTACAAAAAAGCAAAAAGCTGCAAACCTATTATCACAGTCGCCCTCCCTTTGTAATTTACAGAGGTGCGTTTAAAACAGTTCATTTACTTTTTAATATCACAGGCAATCCATCAGAGCTGTCAGGTACCCTACTCAATGGAACGTCGATAACACAGGAGGAGCGGAGGTGCTGTTTCTTGTTCGCCCATTATTACAAAATCTGATAAAGCTAACTATAGACCGGTTAATGCATTTGATTAAGGAGAGTTTGTGAGGTACCTGGGTGCCTAACCAAGGTGGCAATCGCTTGTGCTACGACAACAAAACGCTTTGTGCCTCTCCATCACTCTTCCTTATCAGTGCGACAGTGACAGTTGCGTTTCGTTCGCTACTGAGCGTAAACGATTGGCATGTTGGCTACGCACCTTGTTATTATAGTCAGTATTCATTTTTTGAGAGAGAAGAATACTTACGACAATTTTTGTTTATGATGCCTATTCGAACTTACATTTTAATATTAAAATTATGTGAAAATGATAACAAAATATGAACGTAACATGTCTTAAGTAATTAACAAGAGAGGTGACAGCAGGATATCATCTGGGTCAATTTCACCAAACGAGCATTTTTGTCTAATTCCCATGGAATTTTGAAATACTAACATTACACAAAAAAAATTATGCTGATAATTTGATAAAAAATATAATAAACATTAATTTTCTTATGGGGTAAAAATATTCATAAAACTATAAAAGTTATTTCAATTTAAAATTTTGGTCAGGGCACGGGAATTAGTGTGTCCATGGGAATTACATTTTACTAGCACGGAAATTAGAACATGGCACAGGAATTGTTTTCTTAACTTATTTTGGTAGTTAAAACTATTATTTATGTATATTTTAATCTACAATAATGTACTTTTACCATACTGAAGCGGCATCGAACATATTTACCTTCTTTAATTTTAGTTTCGGACGACAAATCTACGAAAGTATGATACACTAAAAACTACGTATTTGACTAATCGTTTCCTTGATTTTAATGGCAACTAATCTCTCTTTCTTAGTAAAATGTACATATTTCAAAACAATACCTACTTACATACATACATACATACAAAACTATTCATTAAATTAAAAAGTGTCATGATGTATCTGCATGTAGATAGGTACAAGGTGTATGATCTGGTATATGGCCGTATAGGAAATGATACTAAGAAATAAGTAAATAGGGGCACAGTGAGAAGAAGTTATTGTGTAAGTTAATCTGAAGAAATCGAATATGCTGCCTTCATAAATTCATAACACAAAAAATTGTTTGACCACATATGAGGTAAGGTGGGGTAAGACTATCACAGACAGACAGACATGACGAATCCATAAGGGTTCCGTTTTTTGCCATTTGGCTACGGAACCCTAATAAGGTATCTAATAGTATTACGATTTTAATACCCCCTGGCACTGACTAAAATAACCGACTTGGTTTCCCATTACATCTCAAAACTTTTTTGTAGTAGAAGAACTGCGTTGCGAGACTTGCATCTTTTTACATGTAATGTTTTTGATAGGATCCCATCTCTTTTTGTAGGCTGTCCTTCTTTTCAGGTAATCATACCCATACCATACTGATACTATGTATACACATCTTTATTCATACTCACATCGTACGTCGTAGTGTACCTTTACTTTCCCTACTAATTGTAAGAACTAAAAGGTAACGTTGTTATCGCATATATTTCTATGGGATTACAAACTTATTTATGCAGTTATTAGATCTTTAGAACGTGACTAATATTGCAGTATTATTAGATTTTTATTGGCTTAAAAAGCTAAAACCAAATTACGTTTCAAATTTGGGTATGCTAGAAGTACCTTAAAATAATGATGATCGTGAGTGATTGTGTCAGTGACAAAACTAAGGGATTTTAAAGTGCATTAAATGTTATTTTGATAGAATGTTATTGAGATTTGATGGTACGGCCGTGCCACTTTGTTTTGCTCGACTTGGCGGCGGCACTGCCGTGCCCCCAGATCCTTTGTCCTTCCCCGGGCCTCAAACTATCTCCATGCCAAATATCATCAAGATGATATTGGTTCAGCGGTTTAAGCGTGACGAGATAACAGACAGACAGACAGAGATACTTTCGCATTTATAATATAGTAAGAATAGGATATATATATTTTTTTTTGTATTAGAAAAGCTAATTTATAACAACTAATCTATTAAACGAGCAATTCTTGTATATATTTCGGGGATCTCGGAAACGGCTCTAACGATTTCGAATGAAATTTATTTTGATCATATATGAGGGTTTTTTGGGGTGAAAAATCGATCTAGCTAGGTGTTATCTCTGGGAAAACGCGCATTTTTGAGTTTTTAGGTAGGTATATGTTTTCCAAGCAAAGCTCGGTCTCCCAGATATTTAAACTTTATACGGTATACGCTGTCAGCTGTCAAATTTACAAAAAAAAAACATTGCAAATTTGATTCATTTTGTTTCATGTAACCTTAGGTACAGGTATTATAATATGTAATAATTCCAGAAATAGTTTTATGTTTATATAATATTTTAATGTTATAATATGATCAATGAATAAGGTAAGGTGGGGCAAGACTAACAGTACAAGGATTCCATACAAGTGATAGTCTTACCCCGGTGTCGTCTTACCCCACCTTACCTTACGTATTAAAATTGCCCGGGTTATTCGGGTCCACCCTGTATGTACTATAGTACTTATACTAAAAAACCGTTCACAAATTTTTGTGCATTCTTTAAGATTTCCTTAAATGCAAAATAGAAAGATATACGTCATATTATTATTACATATAATATATATTCAATGCCAATATACATAAATGTAATAATAATATGACGTAAACATTGCCAATTAACTTAAAGTGCCCCCAATAAAAGATTTGTTGACAATAAATGTAATACTTTCTAATTCCCGTGGCACTTAATCAGCTGTTTTAGGTAAATTTGCTATGGGAATTAGGGCACGGAAATTAGAATTCGTAATAAAAAAATTCGCCAAAAATTTAAATCGTGTTTGACCAAACTGTTATGTTATCGCTTACATAAAGATACATAAAGGGCTCCTAAATATGACAATTGTTATTGAAAAGCTATGTGGAAAATAAAATTTATAAGGGGCATCGAAATTAGAAAAAAATTGTCGCCCACCCGGATTCCGAAATACTTACGCGATTTGCTCAAACACGCCACGGCTTGACGTACATCCGTTTGCTTTGAAAGACAGCCGAATACTGCCAGTACAGGTGAGGCGGGACACGAGGCGGTTCAAATACAGACGTCGGCTGTCAGAGCCCTGTGAGTTTTGCCGACGAAATTGTACTCGCGCGCTCGGACAAAATTTAAACATCGATCACGAGTTATTTACCACAATGAAGTTAATAGTGTATGTGCTCAGTGATAGTAAATATCATCTAGTTTAAGTATTTGACACTAAATTAGTGATACTAATGTAGAATTTTTCGTAGGATTTTTCATTATGCTCAAAAGTAGATTCCGGACAGGGCACGGGAGCAGTAATTTGAGCCTTTAGGTATTTTTAAGTGTACTCTAAAAACCAATTAATCAGTGAATTCATATGGAACTCGGTGTGAAAGTGTGACTTCTTTATGTAAAAAAAAAATGGTAAGTATTATCTGATGCTAACCCGCGATTTTCATCACGGACAGAAAAAAAATCGTGTTCAGAAATTGACCCATCTATTGGACATTAGCATGTCGAGCAAGACGTTTACATTTTACAACTCAAGCCTAATTACGAGACGATAGTACCCACTGATGAAATAAAATGACTTATACAGGATGAAACAATTATTTCTGACCTTTACTCTGAGGGGTTGATAACATAGGTCATACTGAACAATTTTTACTATGGGGCGAAAAAATTCACCTATTTTTTCTATAAAATGACTTATACAGGATGAAATAATTATTTCTGACCTTTACTCTGAGGGGTTGATAACATAGGTCATACTGAACAATTTTTACTATGGGGCGAAAAAATTCACCTATTTTATAGAAAACATTGACTCTGATTCACCGAAATGTATGATGGCAGATATTTTTACGCGATTTCAGGGTTGGCCTCATAGTAAAAACTAAAAGATGTTAAGTATGACCTACATACTCACCCCTCAGAATTTGGTCAGAGATAACAATTTCACCCTGTCTCTAATGGCTTCATAGTGGTACGTTCCAATTGATAATCTATTCAAATTATCAGCAGCGCGGGGCTGAAGTTAGTAGCTATTGTAATGTTTCTGTATTAACATTTCAATGTACCATTGGAATATTCGCTTCCACTCCTCGATTTGTACTCGTTAATGCTATATATTGTGCGCTTCGTGAAGGCTCTTTAATGATGTAGGTAAATATTGTTAGGAAATAGTTTTTCAGCCTCAGGCAGTTTTTACGCAGTTGCGACGATGTATTCTGGTAGAAAAGTAAATTAGTTTGGAACTCAATCTAGTATAAGTATTTAATGTTATGAAGTCAAATCAAATATCATTTATTTTCACATACATATGTAAATATGAGTACAATAATACAAAACTAGAACTCACATTGGCGACACAGTTTTCTTTAGCGGTGTTAAAATCACTTAGCGATAAAACCGTATTGCTTACCTTCTACCTTTACTTTACTTCATATGTAAAATATATGTTCCTTATTTTTCTTTATTGCAATAAAAAATCTTCACTTACTTATGTACATATTTTTGAAGTGAAAACTTCTTTAGCGGCGCTGGGCACTTTTTGAGGTGGGGAAAAAATTATAAACTCGAGACAGCGTAAGGCGATCACGTGACCGTAAGGGGCGTAAGACGATCACGTGACCGTAAACCCCGTAAGGTGGCCACTCATAATTTAAATGGCATTTAAATCAATAAAGAAAAACTCAATGTTAAACATTTATGTTGCGGACTCCTTTTCAAGACTCTTTACCTATGTTCAAATATTTTGACGTTGTCATGGCAGTGTGTAAATAAACATGTCAATGGAAAAGTGTGATCTTATTTGAGAATGATAATAATATATAAAAAATAAATAGAATACCTCCGCTAAACGTATGTATCGTGTTACCGGGCGTCGGTAACATAGTGAGGTGAGTTTTCACTTCTATCGGCACTCCAGGAGTGCAACCGTTGTTGCTTGTTTTTACTGAGCATACCAGAAACCAGTCGCATACAGCAAACCTTGTAAATAACTAGTTCCTAGTAAACTATAACTCTATAATCGGGTTAGCGGTAGACCTTTAGTCAGGATTAACAGAATAATACATGCTCGTTAATATTCTATGACATGTAGAGAGGCCAAATAATTGGCTCTTCTTCTCAGTACATAAATAATTCTTATTTTTCATTGTTACTTGCTCAATTTAAGCTAGGTTTAAGACACGTCTTACATTTCTCTAAGTGACAAAACTTCTGGCGTTCCATATTTAAGGTGCCATTGTGTTGGCAACTACAGTTGCATTAAGGTGACGTAAAACGGCAACAAAAATCACGCACATAAAATATCACGGAAATTGACAGTGACGGTACCCGCGTTGTTTAGCCATTTCATTTCTCTTGAGTTTACTCATAATTAAAATCCATTACTCAAGTACCGTAAATCGACCTAACTATAGTCCTTAATTCACCATTATCAATGTTATTTTAAGTATTTTCTGGGTGTTTTCCACCATTTATGAAACTATGTTGCCGCAAAACTAAATAATTCAGAGAATAGTCTACCTAAACCAAAATATTGAAGTTAGTTTTGGGAGATTCTATATTATAGTTGGCTGGTTTTACGGTAATCTTTATATAAAGTACCTTTAATGAAGTTAAATGCGTTTCATGTCAAAATTATAACTTTTTCACTTAAAGCCTTTCCCGATCTAGAGCCATTATGCTTTAAAGTTCAGAAGTCCACTATTAACGTCTTGCTTAAGCTCCGACCTATTAAATTTGTGTTCCAGACAGGACAAGACTTCAGAAAGCTTTTTGCAGACTGCTTTTCGAAACTTTCAAATTCCTAGTACCTAGTTTAAGTTTAGTAACTTTCATAAGCCCATCGTGACAGTGGCGATAATTTTAAAAGACTTGCCAGCAGATATTCTAATAAATTGTAATTGTTACAGTACAGTAGGTAAGTAGGTGTATTATTTTGGACGTCAACTACTTATTTGTAGTCTTTTTAGGGTTCTTAATTCGTCGGGGTTAGCTTAGCACCCCTGGATAGATTTATATGTAGGGGTATATATTTATCTATACATCTCTCTATCTATGCTGACTGTACCTACTTGTTCGTAACTATTTATATAAGACATATTTCAAGGCTACTTCGTATCAATTCAAGATACAATAACCGTAACGTATCATCCACGTGAGGTTCGGTCTGTGTTAATATCACACGCCTACACTTTTAACAAACTTACTTAGCTCATACGCGTAGGTATATAAAACGCTAGTACCTACTTTGAGAACCACTAGGTATTATGTGGTTGTACTGTGCACCACTATTAGTTAAAGCAAAGCCTGTAATTTTCTCGAATATTTCGGTTAACTCCGTCCATCAGTATTCAAATTGTTAGCCTAAAACTTACACTTATTGCTTAACAGTAAATTTTATACGGTCTTACCTATTTTACGTAAATCCAAAATTCTTTATTTGTTATTACTCTTTTAAAATCTTTTATAAGTCATTATTGAACTCCACTTGATTTTACAAAGAAATGAGACTCCATTATACAAGTTGTACAAAGAAATGTCAAGGTTCACCCGCAATGCCTCGAACTCCTATACAAACAACCAATACACACAATAAAACAAGTCCGACCGTTTTTCCTTAGTCGAGGAATCTACCCTTTCTGTAAGGAATTTTAATTAGCCCCTTATTTCTTCTTTGAATTGACTCCGTGACGGCAAAGAAAAGCAGGTGTTCCTTAAACTTCAGAAGCTATATATAAAAAAGGTGAAAAAAGGGAATTTATATTTAAACTTCAAGAAAACTCCTATTATATCTAATACCTTTAAATGAGCAATTCTTGTTTATTTATTTCTTTATTTATATATATATATATGTCGGAGCGAGACACCAGAAAGACGTATTGCAGCATTACAGTTCATAGTTAGACGCCTGTATAAAATCGATTAGCAATGTTTGGCGTATTGTTGAACTAAATGACAGGTAGAAGGCTTTGGAACGTCAAGATGACGTAGTATCTTGAGTGAACGTAGGCACGAGCAGGCATTTTTGTCGTTATGTTGGTAGACTGGTCAGGCAGGTTTACCAACTTGAATTGGAGGCGGGAGCGGTTGGCTCCGCCGCTGGAACTGGCTTCCTTCTTCTTGATCGGACCGCGCTAGAGATCGGACGTTAGCCAAGCTCGTGCCTAATTCGCTACGTTCCTGAAGGCTTACACCTGAAGGATTATTCTGAAAGCTTATAGATTCTCACGTTGTTTAACCGTTTAGCTAAGTGTTTTATTCCAAGTGTTATTTTGATTTCTTATGTGCCATTAGAAGCTTACTTTTGTAAAATAAAGATTTGAACGATTTCATGTGATCTTTTTATTTTTATTGAATTCCGATTCCATCGTAAGATCGTTTAGTTATTTTTATTATTTAGTACTCAAATAATAGTAGGCACTAGTATGGTTAATGAGTCCGAATGTTTATTTCATGCGTTGGTAGCATACCTACTATTTTGGCTGTGAAGTAATACATCTAGGTACTACCCCCACGCGCCCACCGCCATCGGGACCATCCGTCCCCGACATCAGCAAGTGGGATAGATGCGGAGTTTCATGTATTGCTTACACAGTCACCTGGGAGCGTGGTGTATTTCTGGTGACCTACATTCCATAATCTGGACACTTTGTAATGGTAAGCTCACGTGTCTAACCTTGATTGAATGGTGAGTGTAATTCATTGTTATTTGGTGAGAATTATTGTGAAATTGTGAATTATGATTGAGGCAGTCGAGCATAGCGGGCGGTCGTTACGTGACGTCATCTCTGGTATCGCCGCGTTTCTTTACAATTAATTTTTGTAATCCATTTAGATCGAGGCGATCTCGAGTTATTTTGATTTGAAATCCATACTGTTAATTAAAACCAAGTATTAGCTATCACGACGTGATATTATTTCATCGCTCACTTGTGAATCTACCCTCAATAATTGATTTGAAAATACAATTAATTTTTAAAATCCGTTGAAATCTAAGTGATCTTAAGTTATTTTGATGTGAAATCCATATTGTTAATTAAAATCAAATATTGGCTGTCGCGACGTGATATTATTTCATCGCTCACTTGTGAATCTACCCTCAATAATTGATTTGAAAATACAATTAATTTTTAAAATCCGTTGAAATCTAAGTGATCTTAAGTTATTTTGATGTGAAATCCATATTGTTAATTAAAATCAAATATTGGCTGTCGCGACGTGACATTATTTCATCGCTCACTTGTGCATCTACCCTCAAAAAATATTTTTTTTCATGAAAATACAATGCACCGTTAGAAATTGATCCTGCTGATTTGCCAATGCATAGGATTATGTAATCTTTACTCTGTAACGTTTAGTGATTAATAAAATTGGGACAAATTATTGCTCGTAATGCCGTGATAGATCACAAATAGTGTATACTATGGAAACATGAGCTACGCATATGAAAATTAATGTTACAGTGTCCTGCAGCCAGAGCCGAGCGAACTTGCAGACACCATTACGCCCGTGACACAGAAGCAGCTGTGCAGTATCTTCTGTGCTGGAGATTTGGAAATAAAAGGACAGGTTTCGTTCTAATTGTTTATTAGTGAATTTTATTTTGAGTGTAATGGCGAAGCATAACAGTCGAACGTAACTAATAAGCTGTCACTTTTCGTATTGGCCCATTTTACCGTGCTACTTATTTTTGGAACACGTGTTTGTGTGTTCATAGAATGAAATAAAACGCACTCATTGAAGTTTAAATTTTATTTTGAGATTTTTGAAGTCCCGTATACATTGGAAACATGTTTTTTGTGTCTGCCACCTTGCATTTCATAAACCTTTTGAGTTTAGCCTGCATACACGATAAACCTGATACCGTGCAAATGATTTCAGTAACAGCCAGCTATGTTGAACCACATCGTGTCTCTCGCAATCTGCCGCAGAAACGGCAACGGCAAGCGGAAAGGATCAGCCTCCGTGCTTGGGTTGGACCTCACCACCACCACCTTTGACTTGGTCGCGTGCATCATACTTTATTAAGCTGGTGAGCAGTTCCCATTTCGTTGGGATTATTTTGAGATGTCTTACATCTGTTTAGAACTCTTGAGCGAGTTTCTGTTGTAATAGCTAAAGTAAAAAGCGATTTTCAGTTATTTTGATCAGTAAAGTTCAGTTTCAGTCGATCAGTTGACGCTGATAGTGTCAGTAATTCTGAGTTACATGATTGTAACACCTGTGTTTATTTTCTTTCCGGGATTCACTCTTAACATTTTTTTTGTGCTTTCGATGGATTGAAAGCTTGTACTTTCGTAGGACTGAAATTACGCCCGATGGACTGGGCACTACTGTTTTGCTTTCGATAGACTGAAGGCACGCCAGATGGACTGGGCAATACTGTCATGCTTTCGATGGACTGAAGGCACGCCCGATGGACTGGGCAATACTGTTTTGCTTTCGATGGACTGAAAGTATGCCTGATGGACTGGGTATTGTTTAGTGACCGCATCAGAAGTGCCGGAGCATGTAAGAGGTGCACGTGGTCTGCTTTTTATGTGCAGAATGCTCTTTGCGAGGAGTAGCACTTAAGGTAAACGCAGCTATTAACGACCCCTCGAAAAACTGCAGGTATTACCGATCTATTTAGGTAATTAGATGTATTTTCGATACCAGAACCATTTCAGCGGTAGGTAGGTAGACTTCTACAAGCGTTTGTTCCTTGTGTATCGGGTAGGTTAACGTTATTTTGAGTGGTGGTTCGAAAAAAAGATAAATTACGTCAATTACGGCGCGGGTAGCGTGGACGCAGGTTATGTAGTACTGGCGCTTGTACTTTCAAGTAAGTACGTGACTTTTCTGCTTAAGACATTTATTGAAATAATTGACTACTGTACTTTACCTTTTATTACTAAATGTATCAATTCAATTATAAATTCTTGTTTTAACATCACAATTTATCTAAAAAATTACATTGAAAACCATAAAACTTTAAATTAAAATAGAACGGTGATAGCATCACCACTTTTAGTTGTAGCAGCTATCAACGATCCGTAAGTCGGTAACGGCCACAACGTAATGTTTAATTTTTGCGTTATTTTATATTATCATAACATACCAACACAAGTATTTTTATGGACCCGAATAAACTCAAACAATTAGTCTTTTTAAAAATCTATTACCGACATACACTTCATCATCTAGTTTTCTTATTTTAACGCTGTAAAATTACTTATTTTATCACCGATTCAAAGGAATCGGTAATAGTAGTAACTATAAGAAGCTATTACCGATCGTAGATATATAATTTAATTTTAAACTTACTCTTGTGACACGATAGGTACCCATTATTATAAATACACACACTCAAACTGACACAAATCAATCTCCCCAAACTAAGCAATGCGTGAAAATTCCTAGAAATTTTCGTTTATATTGGAAATATAAAATATTTACCTTATAAAGAGTTAGAAATTTTTAAAATAATTCACTATGGAAACTATGTCACCACACCTGCCTAGGTATATACATATATGTATAAATATATATATGAGTTTCACTGCTGGGCACATACTTTCTCTTATCAGCTTATCACGATCGGAAATAGCTGCTTAAAAATCGTTAATAGCTTCACAGCCATTATTATGGGTCGGCAATAGTAACAATCGACTTAGTAACTTTATAAATTAATTTTTACATCATAATCCTTTATTTAGGTACAGGTAGCTTTATAATTACCTTTTATAAACATAATATTAGCATATAAAAATTGAAAAGTATACTTGGGGGCAACCTGTATACTTAAAAACTATGGTCGATTCTAAAATAGCCTTAAGGGGGGCGTTAATACCTGCATTTACCTTACGCGGCTGAGATGGTTACTTCTGACGAGGGTCTGGTATCTGCCGAAGGACTGGCAATGCACCGAAGGACTGGTGTTGTTTTGTTAAAAATGAATTCCCGTTTATGTACTGTGTTCATATGAGTAAAATTGGAACTATCAATTCAGAATGTTATTTATTTTAAGATGTCTTACAAAAATTTTGATCACATATGACCAATTTTTTTTAATGCCAGATTACTTCCCCGTAAATTGATATTGATGACAATAGTAGTGATACTGTCGAGCAATGAATTAGAGCTGTTGTGATTTGTGTTTTTGATGTTTGGGATTGTTCTGTTTTCACATAAATTTGAGAGTATCCGCCAGATGGAGGCGATGATTATTGGAGTGTATCCGTTAGATAGCGGCGATGATTACTGATGATTATTATTATTATTTTTTTATTATTTAGTCGTTGCTCGATGGACTATTTTTGACTTGAGAATTGAGGATTGTTAAAGTAATTTTGAACAATTATATTTTCTGGTTTGATTGATAACAAAGTTTGATTTTAATAGAAATTTGAGTGAGACCCAAATTGTTGGTCAGGAATGACCGAGCGATGAGATACTGTCCTGAGTAGTTTGTTACAGAATCAAATGCATACACCCACACATGAGGACGTGTGTAGCGCAGGACGGCCGTGTCGGAGCGAGACACCAGAAAGACGTATTGCAGCATTACAGTTCATAGTTAGACGCCTGTATAAAATCGACTAGCAATGTTTGGCGTATTGTTGAACTAAATGACAGGTAGAAGGCTTTGGAACGTCAAGATGACGTAGTATCTTGAGTGAACGTAGGCACGAGCAGGCATTTTTGTCGTTATGTTGGTAGACTGGTCAGGCAGGTTTACCAACTTGAATTGGAGGCGGGAGCGGTTGGCTCCGCCGCTGGAACTGGCTTCCTTCTTCTTGATCGGACCGCGCTAGAGATCGGACGTTAGCCAAGCTCGTGCCTAATTCGCTACGTTCCTGAAGGCTTACACCTGAAGGATTATTCTGAAAGCTTATAGATTCTCACGTTGTTTAACCGTTTAGCTAAGTGTTTTATTCCAAGTGTTATTTTGATTTCTTATGTGCCATTAGAAGCTTACTTTTGTAAAATAAAGATTTGAACGATTTCATGTGATCTTTTTATTTTTATTGAATTCCGATTCCATCGTAAGATCGTTTAGTTATTTTTATTATTTAGTACTCAAATAATAGTAGGCACTAGTATGGTTAATGAGTCCGAATGTTTATTTCATGCGTTGGTAGCATACCTACTATTTTGGCTGTGAAGTAATACATCTAGGTACTACCCCCACGCGCCCACCGCCATCGGGACCATCCGTCCCCGACATATATATATATTTCGGGGATCTCGGAAACGGTTCTAATGATTTCGATGAAATTTGGTATATAGGGGTTTTCGGGGGCGAAAAATCGATCTAGCTAGGTCTTATCTCTGGGAAAACGCGCATTTCCGAGTGTTTTCCGAGCGAAGCTCGGTCACCCAGATATTGGGTATTATTCTTGAATTATATTCCTAAAATTAAAATTAGAATACGCCTGTAGATTCAAGATTATAATTTATACCAATATTTTATAAGTGTTGCGAGAACAAAAACTCCAATTTAACTAATTACTTTTTTTTATATTTGGGGAATCTTAGGCTCCCAAATATTAACAGTTGTACGTATTCTTGAATTATATTCCTACAATTAAAATTAGAATACGCCTGTAGATTCAAGATTTTATACCAATATTTTATGTGTTGCGAGAAAATCACTTTTATTTATGGAATCCAAGCAAAACTAAAACATTTTTCAATTTTTTTTTTCAAACAAACTCCAATTTAATTAATGACTTTTTCTTTGAATATTTGAGGAATCTTAGGCTCCCGAATATTAATAGTAGGCAGGACACCGTCTAATATATTATTAGTGCCCTAAAACGGTTTTTAATCAATTATGTATCTGTACCTACTCAATCACGCCATTTGCTCGTTACTCGGGGAAGCACATTACCCTGTCCTGCCTGTACGCAATAGGTTTTACTCGTAAAATTGATTGATTAGAGAATGATGAGCAGTTTAAGAAATATAAGGTATATTTTAATATAGGAAACAAGTATCTTTGAAACCTTTCAATGAATACTGCCAATCTTCTCCATTAATTTAGCAACTATCTTGTAGCACTACTGCACTCCACATTTCAGCCGCAACAGTCACTAAAACAGTATGTATTTGGAATTTCTTGCTCAAGAAAATGGTAAACTATCGATTATATAAGTTTGCGAATGCGTGGTACGGCCGAGAAAAGTCGGATTTTTTAATATAAAAATGGTTCCATTAAAAAACCTATTGATGTAGTTTTTATCTTCAAAGTCGGTCTCGTGGTTTCTAAATAATTCAATTTAGCTAGCTTTGAAATTTTCTGATTTTGTCTCAGCGTCTCACGGCCATATTTAAACTTTAAGATACGTCAAATACCTACTAGAGATTGAAACGATATGGAATGGATGTGTCGGTGTCAAACAAGTGTCAAAAGTGACGTTTCTTCAAACAAACGCGTCACTTTTGACACTTGTTTGATACTGACATATCCAATCCATATCGTTTCAATCTCTAGTATTTGACGTATCTTAAAGTTCGAATACAGCCGTCATTCGGTTTGAACGCACTGTAGAGAGATGTATACGTATAACTAAAATGAAACTACCTCGTTTTCAGAGGCTGTAGAGCCTAGACCAGCTTTATCATTGTTCAGCGGTGAATTATGACTGATTTGACGAACGGACGCCGCTAAATTATTAATTGAAACAGAAATTCATTTCCACTCACGCATACTCGTAATACCGATGACGGTGACGTACCGATGACGGGTACAAATCCAATTCCAATTCAATTTCTTTTCCATTTTTGCCATCCGAGTGCTCAAGATTAGTGTGACAAATTAGATTTGACATTGCGCGTGATTGTGTTTATATTATTTTTATCCGAATTAGGTATGTTTATATCCATACTTAATATTATAAATGCGAAAGTGTGTCTGTCTGTCTGTCTGTTACCTCTTCACGCTTAAACCGCTGAACCGATTTAGTTGAAATTTGGTATAGAGATAGTTTTAGTCCCGGGGAAGGACATAGGGTTAGTTAGTATAGGGTAGTTTTTATCCCAGAAGTCATTCTTTCTTCTTCTTCTTCCTCGCGTTGTCCCGGCATTTTAGCCACGGCTCATGGGAGCCTGGGGTCCGCTTGGCAACTAATCCCAGGAATTGGCGTAGGCACTAGTTTTTACGAGAGCGACTGCCATCTGACCTTCCAACCCAGAGGGTAAACTAGGCCTTATTGGGATTAGTCCGGTTTCCTCACGATGTTTTCCTTCACCGAAAAGCGACTGGTAAATATCAAATGATATTTCGTACATAAGTTCCGAAAAACTCATTGGTACGAGCCGGGGTTTGAACCCGCGACCTCCGGATTGCAAGTCGCACGCTCTTACCGCTAGACCACCAGCGCTTCTAGACCACCAGCGCTTCTCCCAGAAGTCATTCTTTAAGGGGGTGAAAAGGGGGGTGTAAGTTTGTACGGGGAATCGGTAAAAAGCAGATTGGATCAAAAATAAGCTACCCAAATTACTAACTCCACGCGGACGAAGTCGCGGGCAGAAGCTAGTTGTTTATAAAGTACAAGAATTACGTTTTGTATTGTATGGTCAATTTCTAGCAAGCCCTATTTACAAAAGCTTACTTACCAAGTAAAGTTAAATAAAAACTTGTCAGTAATATTAATATGACTTTTGTTTGGCATTATTTTACTGCTTTATTAATTAGAGCAAAACATATTTTCCGTCCATTTATGTGAGTATGCAGTTAAAATAAATTATGGGGTAATTAACAGGAGCTGGTGGAAGTTATCTCGACTCGAATTACTCGGGCTCAGGTAAATTGCTAATTATTCGCACAATAGCATGGTCATATAAAAACAAGCTAGCTAATAATTATTACGGTGTGAATGTATAGGTATGTATGTTCTTGTAATTTGTTGTTTTGTACCAGCAGTTACATATTTATATCTAGGTAATTTGTGTTTAGTTCAGTTAATTTCAAATAAATAAATGCAATCTTAGTCCAAATCTAATAATATTCAACTACAATACAAGACCTCTTGATCAATGTTTTATGTTTATTTTTGATGCTACTATTGGTTAATATATTTAAGCGCATATTTGCATATTATACTACATTGGCGTGGTTGTGATCAAAATAATATGATAGTTTTCAATCTCTAGTATTTGAGGCAGTAAATGAAACATTCACGATACATTCTGATGGTTTATTACAGTATTGTCTGATCAACAAATTGTATCTTATTTCCTTATCTACTATACACTTATAAAAATATATTTACACCCCAACAGCCTACAATTTACATACAGCTGGCATACATTATCTATTTACAATTGGAGGGTCCTATTTGATGTAGGGCGGCCCCTGGAGGTCCGGCCTGTGTCGGTGGTGGGCCCCTCGATGCCTCAAGTGTATAACCGCATCCCTCATTTTCTCCTGCCTCAAATTCTTAATATAATCCTCGTCGATAGAGTGTCTGTTCTTTCCACGCTTCTCCCTCTCACTGTCTTTGAACAAAACACACCACAGCGACTTGTCCTTATTGTCCCACAACAACGACTTAGTGTACTCCTTCAGCCTGCGACTGTTTTCCTCCACTCGCCGCATCGCAATCTCTATTTTAATCAAGTCTTTGTAATGGTCCGACACCGGCGAGCTGTTATTGCCCTCCGCCTTAACGGCGCTTATATTAATTCTCGACAAGTAATAATTCTCATATTGGCCAGCGGAGCCTCGTCGCAATAACCACACGACACTGGCGACAAACGTGCACGTGACTATGAAAGTTAATATTAGGAGAGTCAGTCGGAATACTACGCTGGGAGACGTACAACTCATATCACTTTTTGTTTATGTTTGCGGACGCACTGTGGGTTGTCGAACATGCCGCGTTGGCGTAGCTCGTGCTACGAAGGCTGCACGTCCGTCCGCTACGAGCGCCGCTACGAACTGGCGGGAGGCTTCGCCGAACCTCCTCGGCGCACACTCACTGTTTATCTCTGCTGTAATTTGCAGTCCGAAGCTGTATCCGAGTTGCAGCTGCCTTTAAATCTCTACGTGCAAGCTTTCTTTGTACTTTTGTGAAGTCATTGTGCTGGAAGTTTTTAAAATCGTAACTGCGGAGTCATAATTGCTCGCTTTGAATTTTAGGATGCATAATTTTAGAAGAGAAGTAAATGGTTTTATTCAACATTTCCTTTGAATACACGCTGTTTTACATTAAAGAAGTTTCCAGTGACTGCACTATAATGTTGTCATTAAAGTGGAAAACGGAACGACAGCATTATACCAACAATAACATGAACCGAAGGCAATTAATTATATACTTAGCAAGTAACGCATATTAATTGTCCATCACAATTGCTCCTTGACCTAATCCTGACCTTATTGACGGGAATGGCCAATTACTCCATCCCGCAATGCCGCAGTTCGTATAGGGACAGGACAGACCGTCGGCTCGTGCGAAAAAAAAACCGTTAAGTGGCCGGCTATTTAATAAGTATGTATTTATAAAAAAAATAATACAAACATTTATCCCGTGGGAAAATAATGAATAGGTAAAGAATAATGCTTTTCTCTAAAATATTAAATAGGCACCTGGGCACTTAATATTAAATATTTTCTCTGAAATAATAAATAGACAGGCACTAAATAGTACACTACACACTATAGCCATATTCGAACTTTAAGATACGTCAAATACTAGAGATTGAAACGATATGGATTGGATATGTCAGTGTCAAACAAGTGTCAAAAGTGACGCGTTTGTTTGAAGAAACGTCACTTTTGACACTTGTTTGACACTGACATATCTATTCCATATCGTTTCAATCTCTAGTATTTGACGTATCTTAAAGTTCGAATATGGCCGTGACATATCCAAACCCTATCGTTTCGATATCTAATATTTGACGTATCTTTAAGTTCGAATATAGCTGTAATATAGTGAACGTTCCAATTATTTCTCGATTCATTTTGTGGACCTATTAAAACTTATCAATAAGCGCTAAGTTGAATTCTATGTTGAAACGATAAGCGAAGTGGGTCGTCGGGTTCCAGGTTAATTTCCTAATTTGGCTCGAAAGCGCCGGCGATAAGGATCGCGTCGCACTGCAATTACGATATTTTGTTTCAAAATAAAATCCTGGAGGCCGATGCTGTTTTAACAATCACTGCCGGCGACCCGCTAGGCGAGTTCTCTGTTCGTAGGCGCTTTAGACTGTATCGCGGACACGTGTTAACACAAACACTGTCAGTGACCGCTAAACGGGTTCTTTGGTCAGAGGCGCTTTTGGCTACAAAGCGGAAAATATGTGTTAACCATCGAGTTATACACCGTGTTTTTTTTTTATTTCCGTTAATTTCAAGGGTGCATTCCAGAGCTTAAATCAAGTAACTTTCTCAAAGACACCGATATTCTAATTAACTCCATTTCGGAGATAATCAATAATTTATTTTTTTGCTATAACGCCTCTACAAGCGTGTACACTTGCCTTAGGGCCGGTTTACATATTGATTAGTGTTTAGAATGAGTTCACACATTTGCTACTAAACTTAAGTACAATCTCGGTCGATCGATGTTCGAAATGACATTGATATGTCACAGATTTCAATTGTTTGGTTGAGTTGAATCTAATGCCCGTGTTACAACAACGCTATATGCTACATTTAATTAGTTTTTAAATATTTTTTTTTTGTAAAAAAAAGCAACAAAAAAAATTTTTTTTTTAAATTAACTATGCCATTTAGTTCTCTTAAACGTACTTAACCATACCCCGAAGTTAACGGAATTCAATAAAAACACGGTGTATGTCTTCCGGAGTTAGTAATACGGCCAAAGAGTGTAACCGAAAAAGAAGTCAAACTAGGGGATTTATATCTCGTTTTGATGAAAAAATCAATGATGTCATTAGCAAAGAAAAATGACAGAACTATCCCCGTTTTATATCAATCCGTAGTTTTAGCATTTTGCATTTGCAACGCTTATAGATCCTCACAATAATAATAATTTAATAAGGTTAGGTTTTTTATAATGTGTTTATATGTATTTTTTATTGTTTTGTAAGTGTTTTTATATTTTACTTTTATATTCATATTATAAATAACCTAACTTAAGACCAAAAATAAATAAAGTATTAATAATTTAATAATAATTTGTAATTTGATTATCATTGTTGACATTGTATAATTACGTTTGCATGCTAAATTATTGACGATCATAATGTAAATTCATATAGATTAGCGTAAGAATAATTTATAGTGTAATTTATCACTAGTGGCTCTGTGAACTGTAGACCTCGCGAGCAGAACTTAAAACTGAATAAATGTATGGCAAAAATATTTATTAAAATATAGGTATAGTACATGTAATATAAACAAAAAATTAAAAACTACATAAAGCTACAAACAAAAATTAAACGAATACGCTTAACCCGCGCTTGATAAATAAAAAATACGATTTTTTTCATTTTTTCAAATAAAAAAAAATAGGTAACAAAAAGTTATGCAGCAGTATACAATTACTGGGGATGGAACCAGGGACCTGCCGATGCAAAAAAAAAAGCGAACGTTTGCCAAATACGCCATTATAGTTCTTACTAAAGCTGACGAAATTTAGCTACTCATTCTCAAGTAAAAACTAAATATCTAAATACCGCCAAAACCAGCGATACAAATTTTCTGAATTTTTGGCCATTTAATCTATAAACATATCTCAAAAAGAAAAAACTCTTATGATACCGATACGACTATTTGTTTAGGCGGGAGCTATCACGACTCCGCCATTTTGAAAATTTTCCAAAAACCGGATCGACAAAAAAAAATTATTGAGTCATAGAATTCGGTCACAAAATTTCACGAAAATCGGTTAAGAATTGCGACCTGTAGAGGAGAACATCCGGACATACAAAAGCAAAATGCCCGAGTCAAAACGTAGACCTTCGCTACGCTTCGGTCAATTATAAAATAAATAACTAACCAATGAGGACTCGTCTCATAAGGCATCTCGCTCGCACTAATTGGTGCGCGTGAGATGCCTGATGACACGACACAAATGTCGTAACAAAATAAGATCAAAACGTTACCAAATTGTGAAAAGAGAATCAGCCTCCTGTTTTTACACCAAATTACAGCGTAAATACAGCCTTTGCGAGATCGATTATCAGAGTAAACTGGAGACGCGTTTTCAATTTGATTTCCCAAATAATCCACCCGTGATGGATGTGGTTTTATGTTCTGTATTACGAGCTGGAGAAATATTACCTTCATGATCGTTTAGAGTATAGAATTATATGGGACCAACTTCGGGGTATACCCTTTCCAATAAAAAAATAATTATCAAAATCGAACTACTCTGTAAAAAGTTATGCGTGATCATACAATAAAAAAAAATATACGCGTCGACTTGAGAACCTCCTCCGTTTTTTTCGTCGGTTAAAAAGATATAGTACCTTAGGGTTATATAGGGTTCCGTACCCAAAGTGTAAAAACGGGACAATGAATCGCATGAGCTAGACAGTTGAAATTTTCACAGATGATGTATTTCTGTTGCCGCTATAACAAATACTAAAAAGTACGGAACCCTCCGTGAGCGAGTCCGACTCGCATGACTTGTCTTGTCCGGTTTTGAATTGGTATGGTTTAATTGTTAGTGTACTCAAGACGGTTTCAATTTGCTAAAATTACTAAGTCCATTAAGCTAAAATGCGAATCTGTAATTTTAGGTAAGATAAATAATTATAATTGATTAAATATTGAACATTTAACTCTCTGCGCAGTCGGCTTATTTACACGAAATCTAAATTATCTGAACTCCCGTAAAATGGGGTGAGTAGGTGCAAAACTGACATTCAAACCTCGATAACATTTTATTTTTACATATGCAAACTGAATGGTGTATAAAATAAGTGTTCCGGATGTTTGTATTTTAGTTTTTATTTTATTTTGGGTAGTTCCATTTCATGACTTAGACGATAAACAGGAAATTCCACCTCTCCCCGTAGTCCCCCGTATTAGGGGTGAGTTGGGATTTCATACAAAGGTGATTTTGGAAGACTGTTGGATTGATTTTTTTTATTATGAGTATTAAGTAATAGCTCCATTTTAAATTGGAATACATTATGTTTGTAGCAGTAGCCTTAAAAACCCATCTAACCCCTCTTTCATCCCTTCTCACCCCATTCATGACCTAACTCTCCCCGCGAACCCTACTCACCCCATTTTCCGGTAAGTTAACGGGTGTTACGGTGTGTAGATAAGTATTGTTAAACAAAATGAATACGTAATGCCTTTCATTATGAACTTTATTTTATCCAGAACTAAAAGCAAATTTAATTAATACAGATGAAATATTCTAATCCGATTTAAATAATCAAATGTATAATAGGTACATTTTGCTATGTGATATTTTATTGAAATTCTCTTTATAATACAATGTGTATGATATTCAAACGTGTCATAAATACGATACGGATAAAGACTGGAGCAGCATAATGGATGACTCATGTTAGACCCGGCCGGGTTAGGACCGGAGTTTCCGGCGCTTCGTTTTCTATGGAAAGAATCACGTGTTCAGCAGTGATCTGTTATAGAAAAGTAAGCACCGGAAACTCCGGCCCGGACCCGGTCCGGCCTAACGTGAGTCATTCTTTACTGTTACAACGTAACGAATTGCTGCAACGTTGACTCGAGCGCTGTTACTGTCAATTGACTCGAAGAATTGCGTAGATGTAGGTAGTTGTGCCATTACTGTCGTGATTAGAAAGCTGACATTTGGATGACACTGCAGCAGTTTTTATTGCACTTACATTATCTTCGTGGTCCTGAAGACTAGCAATGAACGTTTCAAAGACCATCCGCTGTATTCGGAAAACAAGATCCGTTCTAGACTAGAGAACGATATGATATGTACTAGATGTTGTAATAGTTTAGATTTCAACTAGTTCTCTTTTGTAGCTCAATTCGGGCAACAAATGTCACTTTTACGTTAAAATATCGTAATAATATCTTGTGGAAATCGTTCAAGAGTATCTCCAGAATCGTGGAAATGTCAAATTTGACAGGCTAGATCTTAAAAATATCGTTATCGTATCTTGGTGATGTCTAATAGACATCTAATAGATGTCTAGTTCAAAATCCGAATCGGGCCCAATCTCACTTTTGAAACGTTAGAGGTAATTTCCAAGCTTATAAATAAGTCCCGTTTCAGTCAAATCGTGTAAAAATTGTGAAACTTTTGAACAGTGTCAGCAATCAACATAAGGGTGGAATCACATCTGTCAGCATCAAGCCGCATTTTATATATGAGAAATTGCTCGTTAGTATGAAGATGCGTACGCATGCTTTCAGCTTTCCGATACGTACGCATCTTCATACTAACGAGCGATTTCTCATATATAAAATGCGGCTCAATGCTGACAGATGTGATTTCACCCTAAATAAAGCTTACATTGTTATGTTCAAAATACATAATAAATTACATAATAATGAAAATACCTAGTGTTTCCTAAGCCGAGTTAACGCGTTAAATTGTGTGCATTAAATTTAAATTGAATAATCAGCTTAAAGCATAAATTTTAATGCGACACAACCGGGTGTAAAAATGCAAAGCGGACGCCGTGTAAATTGCGAAAGGTTAGTTAGCAGCTCGTAAATTGTAAATACTGGAACACCGTTAACCGTGGTGAGCAAGTTTTGTTCACAACGATGTTACATCACGGTAGAATAAAATTAAGAAATATCGTTCCTAATTATTTTGTAAGTTGTTTTTATTTAACGTATTCCTTACTCGGTTTTATTTTTCCACGTGCAAATACGTCGGGTAATTGAATTCAAACCTGACACCTAGGACGCAACTATTTCAAGATAGGGATTATACAGTAACGGATATTGGGGTTTTTCAATCAGTATTGGCGGAACCGCTGTCAAAAACTGTTAAAACGTGTACAGTTTTTTTGATGTCGTTGTTTAGTAACACTCGTTGAAATTCTGTATTATAGAGGCCCAACGGAGCCGACACATCTTATTGATATAGGCTTCCTTTAAATAAGTAGATATAAAAAACCAGACACCTATTGTTTGTGCTATCTGTTGCTGTTGTGAGCTGTTTTACCCCCCTCTCCCTTATAGACTATCTATTTCCGCTGCATTTTGCCAACGCACTTGAGTGGTTGTACAAAGGTGCTTGAGCTGCGGGCGTGTTGATGGAGGTTCGGGTCAAGAGAGTAGGCCAAAGACTCAAGTCGCGTGCGAATAGGTTTACATAGGCATTTTAATTTCAAGTGTATATTAAAAGATAAAGATAAGATAAAAGATAGTTTATTCAAGTAGGCATAATTACAATGCGCTTATGAACTTCAAATAAAGTTAGGTAGACCGGCTCCAACCCTACACCTCTGCCCCGAGAAGATTTAAATCCCCCCTCAATTGGAGGAGGGTATCCCATTATGGGACCGGCAACAAACTCGGCGGGACACATCTTTTCAAAAATAATTACATCTTATAATTAACATGCATTACGAGAAAATAAGGAAAAAAAATACAATTTAAATTACTATAGAATTCATGCAATTATACACATAAGGTGTAATAGAAATTTGATTTAGAAAATATACATATGTACATGGAATCATACAAATTCGTAGCTCTTTCAGAAAACATATCAAAAGGAAAAGAAAATAAAGTTATTAAAAGAAATGGGAAAACATATTATATAAATCTGATTGATTATTATGAATTACCAACATATAATATTTGATGTGCTTTCCTGCTTACCTGAGCTATGTCACCTATAACTCTATACATAATACAATGTTTTTAATTGCTACTACTTTTTATTAGTTTCTGGTTTGGACCATGCATGTTTGTCTGTCAAGTAGTCCTCGACTCTGTAATAAGCTTTTAACATCAATGACTTTTTTAAGTAATTCTTAAGAGCTGGAAAGGGTAATCTTAAAGCATCCTCAGGTAACTTGTTATAAAAATGAATGCATTGCCCAACGAATGACTTTTGTACCTTACGGACACGAAACTTTCTGATAGCAAGCTTATTTTTATTTCTAGTGTTAAAGTTATGGACATCAGAATTCTTAGTGAAGGAGTCTAGATTCTTAATAACATAAATAATACTATCATATATGTATTGGGAAGCTACAGTTAAAATATTAATTTCTTTGAAAAGTTCTCTTAATGATTCACGCGCTCTTAAGTTATATATAGAACGAATGGCTCTGTTTTGTAAGACAAATATAGTCTGTATGTCAGCTGCTTTGCCCCAAACCAGAATACCATATGACATTACACTATGAAAATAACTATAATAAACAAGGCGAGCTGTTTCAACATTAGTCAATTGTCTAATTCTCCTCACGGCGTAAGCGGCCGAACTTAATTTGTTAGCTAGTGTTCCGATATGAGGACTCCATTGTAGATTTTTGTCCAATGTTAAACCAAGAAACAGAGCTTTATCTACCATCTCTAAGCATTCATTATTCAAAAGTATTTTAGTATCGACTGGTTTAACATTACAAAAGTTACTCCTTTTCTTTTTATAGCAGAAAAAATATGCTATGTATTTAACGCAATCCATAGCTTTTTTTTAATGAAATATACCTAACTATTTTAGCGGTTTATATCGCATACATTAAATTTTAAATAAATACCGACTTTTCGAACTCTTTACCTACAGCGTTCGTGGTCAACGGAAGATTGAGGATAAATATTTATGTTAATTTTGTAAAATAATTAAAATTCAAACGGTAATTACTTGATCCCTCATTTGAAAAAAAAAACTACATAAACAACATATTTGAACATCAACCTTTAAATTAGGTATATTTACAAACATAAGTAGAAATGGCGCAAAAAAACAAGGTACCACACTATTTATACACACACTACAAACCATAATATTTATTCCTAAAGCGTTATCGTTCAAACAACATTATTTTAGTACATTTTGAAATATACCTAACAAACGTTCATTATCTAAATTTTCAGTGCTATAGAGAGCTATTATTACGTATTAATAAGCTCTTTCTAACTAATTACAGTAATTCTACCGAGGCGCTTTACGTAATTAACTTTGAAATTTTAATGTTTCACATTCTGTCAACACTAAGGCCGATAGAAAATAGGTAAGTACATAACACTATAGCTTAACAAGCTAATTCGAACGTAGGTACAGTTGCATGTTTTAATTTATGACCCATTTTTAGGGTTCCGTAGCCAAATGGCAAAAAACGGGACCCTTATAGGTTCGTCATGTCTGTCCGTCTGTCCGTGTATGTCACACACAGCCACTTTTTTCCGAAACTATAAGAACTATACTGTTGAAACTTGGTAAGTAGATGTATTCTGTGAACCGCGAACCAAAAATAGAAAAAAAAAACAATAAATTTTGGGGGTTCCCCATACTTAGAACTGAAACTCATAATTTTTTTTTTCATCAAACCCATACGTGTGGGGTATCTATGGATAGGTCTTCAAAAATGATATTGAGGTTTCTAATATAATTTTTTTCTAAACTGAATAGTTTGCGCGAGAGACACTTCCAAAGTGGTAAAATGTGTCCCCCCCCCCCTGTAACTTCTAAAATAAGAGAATGATAAAACAAAAAAAATATATGATGATTACCATGCAAACTTCCACCGAAAATTGGTTTGAACGAGATCTAGTAAGTAGTTTTTTTTAATACCTCATAAATCCCCTAAATACGGAACCCTTCATGGGCGAGTCCGACTCGCACTTGGCCGCTTTTTCTACCTTGTCACAGTGACAATAGCATGAGGTCTCTAGCGACTTTCACTGTGACTAGGTACAAAAATGGGTCATAAATTAAAACATGCGACTGTACACTGATATAAGAATCTTACTTTGTCATTCAGCTATCGTGCATCTCGCTCGTACTTGGCCGTACATGTATGCGCGGGCAAGACGAATGATAACAACAGTCTGTGTGGTCGGTCTGGCTGTCCGTCGTGAACTGATCTTATTTTGTCGTGTCGTTGTCATGTCTAATTTTGAATTTAAATGTCCGTAGTTCCAAATATATTTTACATAGTGTAAACAATTGTTGTTGAACCAATAAATATAAAATAAAATATGTAGTATATTTAATCTAAACTAAAATCACCTACATGTTGGATAATACATACTTTTAGATATGCCTAGCTGATCAGGTGCAAAGTCGGGAAAGAGAAGTGTGAACATTTTCTAGTCCGTAACTTCACAAAGGCCTTCTATTAACTTGTAATAAAAAATTGAGTGACAGGTGCTATTCTTCCCCTACCAAGTAATCCAAAACCATGAACTTAAAATTTTGTTTTAATTAAGCCAAAATAGGTTTAAATTGCACGATCATGCTTCACCGCAATCAATATGAAGCTGAAATGTAATCCCTGAAAATATCCAGCAGCCATAATCACTGGCTCATTGAAATTTAGTTATTATATCGTCCGACGGGCATTAGCTGAGAATATCACAGGTCTAACAAGTTCATGTGAAAAAGAGCCTATGATTCGTGCAATCTTTAATACACAAGTGCCCTTTTGGAGTAGCGTGGCTGGACTGTCGATACGTCTAGCACTCATACAATGCGGGTATTCCCGTTAAATATGCAAGAGCTAGCCGACTGGAATGAACCACATATATTTTTAATATTCCATTTGTATTTGTAAATAT
This sequence comes from Cydia amplana, assembly GCF_948474715.1. Classification (NCBI taxonomy): domain Eukaryota; kingdom Metazoa; phylum Arthropoda; class Insecta; order Lepidoptera; family Tortricidae; genus Cydia; species Cydia amplana. Next base: position 10,781,586 of record NC_086079.1, on the reverse strand, counting down.
ATTGTATTTAAAAAAAAAAAAAAAAAAAAAAATATTCCATTTAAGGCGCAGCGCTTAGTATAGTGATGTAGACCTTTTCTGTAGATGTTTTGTAAACATGTTTCTTCTGCTATGGTGGGATATTTCACCTTAATTTTGTAGAAGACGCCTAGGTATTCGTTTTGAAAGACTTATCCCACACTATCGGGTTAAAGAACAAAACATGACCCACTTTACGTGTAGGGTTAAGGTGTAAGTACCTTTAAAATATTTTTAATTCTAGATTTATCGAACCACTTAGTCGGCGTGATTGATTTATATATCCATGCCAAATTACAGCTTTCTATAGCACTAACGGTCAGTCAGCTCGGACGGAGAGACAAACTGACGGATATGGCGAAACTATAAGAGTTCCTAGTTGAACGTAAAAAAAATAAACCGTCATTAAAAAAATACTGAGAAGCGTTTTATGGTTAGAATTTTCCTCGCCTTAAGCGATAACAATAGATATTCATTATTGACTTGTAAATTTCACGTTTGTTGCTAATAATATATCGTTATAACACCAAAATACTTGCCGAATATGAAGTCACGTTTATTGTTAATAATATATCGTTAAAACACCGAAGGAATACTTACCGTCGGTATTTTCACACATTCTTTCAGTAACTGTAAATGATAGATAGAAGTTAATTACCCGTAATTACTGGTATGGAAACATGGAATTCCCAGTTTAATTCGTACGTTCGAACGTGGTAGCCCCTGTTAAAACTCTGACTTTGAATAATTTAACACAGTAATCAATATAATTTACTCGGTATCGTGTTCATAAAAAGTTTTTGTTTTAACTTAATGATTTTAGCCTTTTTAATTAGAGTGAAAAGTTCACGTTAGTTTAAAAAATAATAGGTATGTAGATACCAATATGTTACGGAATAAAAAAATAGTTTGATTTTAAAGCATTGATTAAAATAGCAATGTATAATGGACCGTATGGTCTACAAAAATACATACATTATATAGCAAACAATATTGACTAGGTATCAACTGAACTACAACGTTAGTGTCATTTTGAAATTTTCTACTTATGTAGGGTGACTGCTATAGTTATTATTGGCCACTACATAGTAATTGGCCTTTCCTATCAGAAAGAAACTATGTGGTAACCAATAAATATAGCAGTTACCCTATTTCTTTTAATTAGTACCTACTTGAGCAGGAGCGTAGTTAAAAGTACCTATACCTACAAACTGATTATATTTTCATTACGCTTTACTATTTATCTACGCTTTATTTTCAAAGTTATATGAGTTGTTAAAGTATTATCTAATCGCATACTTAAGCAAATGTATCAATAGTAAATATAGTTTGTCAAAGGACTGTCTCATTTCAAACATAGACAGAGAGAATCATACTACCCTAGTACTAGCACCCAAAAGAAAAGGATGAGTATAGTTTTTTTTTGTTCTTATTTACTGACAAATTGGTTTGACCAACTATAAATCCGATCATGCTAGTAGATTATGTTAACCGATGCATTTCACAGCCGGATCCAGGCAATCTCCGACAGTTAGCAACACAGAGTCCAATCTGCATTGCAGTGCAGGCTAATAGACCTACAGATCTATATTATCAAGAAGTTACACACACAGCCATATTCGTCACTTTTGACACTTGTTTGACACTGATACGAGTATCCGATTCATATCGTTTCCATATCTATTATTTGACGTATCTTCAAATTCGAATATGGCTGTCAGTAAAATGGAACCTTTCCGCACTGTGCCGTGTCATGTATAACGTATGTACCTACATACCTAATTGCTAAAAGTTAAACTGTTTAGACGACAACGGTTTCACTCACTTGAATCTTTAGTCGCTATTGGCGACATGTTTCGGGGCCTTCGGGGGTCCTTCCTCAGGCTCGAGTGCTCGCGGCGACTGCAACTCGTGCGCGATCAGTGCAAAATTCAAGTGAGTGAAACCGTTGTCGTCTAAACAGTTTAAAATATGTCTCACGAAAGTTTAATATCGATTATTGCTAAAAGCTAGTTTTTAGTAAGAGCAATTGTTTGGAGATTATAAGTTATTAAAAGAACGTATAAAAATAATGTTGTACTCTTCTTTTTTGTATGCTTTACCGTGGTAGATTCATTGGTTACCTTTTGTCCTCTAGAGTGAAAACTTGAAAAGAAGAATAAAATCGCACAAAGTACTCGTTCAAGTACAAGCTTTCTTAAAATTAATTGTTTTACTAAACACTTCTTATATTAAGTAGCTGTACCCGTCTACTATTTATTAAATAATGGTATTATTATACAAACACTTCTATTTCGTACTCATCTGTCACTAGTAAGTAGAAAGTTTGAAACTTTCGTTAACCTTTTGGACGCCAATGACCGATATATACGCACCGCAGGTCCAACGCCAAAGACGTATTAATCGGTCATAGACCACAGAGCAACATAGACCTAGGTGCATATGCATAAAGTTCAATTTCAGTTTTGACACTTCGGTGACGTGGCGTCTGAAAGGCAGCTTTTGTGTTTGACACGGCGTGGAAAAGGTTAACCATATTATTTGCAAGATATTTTTTACGCCACGCAGTGCCACAAAGTGCAATAAAGTGAATCTATTGAGCGAAATCCTTCCTCCAAAAAGTATGAAATCATGATTTCATATAGTAATTTAATCAGTCAACTACATAGTATAAAGCTGGAGGCTGAAATATGGCAGCACTATTTGCCGACACTAATCCAAACAGTGAAACTCGGACTCTTGTCAAAAATACCAAATTTAATCACTAAGGGCTCATTTAGATTGTGCGAGAACTCGTATGCGAGTTTCATTACATTGCGTCATTTGATCGGTCGGCTGAATTGACGTAACCTCAATGGGCCGCAATGTAACTAAAATCGTATTTAATCGTATCTAAGTGTGGAATCAAATTTATATGAAAACATATTTTATAATGACACTCCCTCACTTAACTCTATTCAAGTCTGTGCGAAGTTAGCTTAGACGGACTCTGCGCAGAGCTTGGTATTAGCCCACAGCGAATAAACAAGCAAAAAAATTAAACTCACAAGTGCCGCTGAATAAACCGAGATTCGAGAGTTATTCATGTGAAAAGTGACAAATGAACCAAAATCAACTCTGCTGAGTGAAAACCGCTATTCGAAATTGAATTAATCGTCGTTGAATATGCAAAACTGGACATTGTTCGGCGTCGAACGGTTCGTTCGATTAAGTCCGCATTGTTTTCATGCTTGATTATTGTTCAATGTTACAAATTGTGACTTGATTATCTATTGTCAGGCCCCCCGAGACCGCCCCTTGTATTGTTCGGTTTGACGGCGACGCAAGACGTCTGACGGTGCAAGGACCTTTCAGAGGGCAAATTCAACTTGTTTTGGTGACAGCCTGCAATATAACGTTAACAATCTTCATTTTATACTTAATAAATGGTTTACCTCAGAATAGCAGAGTTCATTTATTTCAACAACAAAGGAGACGACGTTAATGTGTACTGGTTTTATGTTAAAATAAATACAGTACCCGTTTGACTAGTCTAGATTGCATTATATTTTGTGAGGTAGGTACCTATAGGTAGTACTATTTATTTATTTTAATTATTTATTTAATGCAAAGGCATTATTGTCTATCGCAATACAACGCGGCAACGCAGCGAGCGTGATGGGCACCTTTGCGTCGATGACAGCCCGGGAAGTGTTTTAGTAAGTAGTTATTTTTTATATTTTAGTTTGTATTTATATTTAAGTTTCTACAATTTATTTCTCTTACAATATAATATGGTTTATTAAATTTAAATTATAACTTATCAAACTTATCGATATTTTGTGACGACTACTATAATAACATACTTGTATATTGAGGATTAAGCGACTAAATTTACGCACAGAATAGAACAGTACCTACTTACTACGTAATCTAACCAACAAAAGCACTTACCAAATGTTTCAATGTTCAGGCGCGTTCAAAGAAACTTAATTAATTCCGTTTTGCGGAAGCCAAATTTGTTACCTATTCATTTCTCGATTTACTCAAACGCAAAACACAATTTGCGGATCGCAGGATGGAATTGAAAAAGTTTTCAGTTATTTATTTGAAACGCTTCACGTTGCCGCAAGCCCAAGCATTAATTATTTTTAAGCAAACTCAAACACTTCGAGAATCTTCTCCAAATAAGATATTTTTGGAAGATGAAAGCCGTGTGAAAAAGCCCAAGGAATTCGATTTTAATTGGTTTCTTGTTATTCCTTGACAAACAAACGTAATGGAACTATAAAAATTCAAAAACAAATACAATCAGTTTAGCAGCAAGAGCTAGCAAATGACGTAAAGTATAAATAATAGCAAGTTTATTTGTTTTATTGCATTTTATCGAAGTGTTTGTTTAAGAAGCGAATTAATTAATTAATAATAAGATAATAATTATATTGATTATACTTAGTTTATTTGCCCTCAAACTCATCTACATCTCTACCTCATTATCGCAATTTTCTAAATTAGTAGCTACAAGTAGCAGTGCAAGTTTCTAAATCAAATTTCACATAATTTATTTTCAATGACTAAAGCGATCCAATCGAACAAACGCAGGCTACTTGCTAAATGACTCAAGCAACTAAAGCTTTTATTTAGATATAGATATTTACGGTGAGGGTGTTCTCGAGCGAGTCGGCTAACGCAATTATTTACCATACAAAACGTTTAGCAAATTACTCGAGATCGAGATAAGAGCGGGAGGGCCCGTTAAGGCAACGCCTCAGAGCCGAAGACGCAATTGCTAAGGCTTTCCATTTGCATGTTGAGAAATTAAAAGATTCGAATACAACGACACTTTAGGTATACAACCAGCAAAAGACTGTACGATTTCATTGACCGAAGCGTAGCGAAGGTCTACGTTTTGACTCGGGCATTTTGCTTTTGTATGTCCGGATGTTCTCCTCTACAGGTCGCAATTCTTAACCGATTTTCGTGAAATTTTGTGACCGAATTCTATGACTAAATAAAAAAAATTTGTGGATCCGGTTTTTGGAAATTTTTCAAAATGGCGGAGTCTGTCATGTGATTATCAGGATACCTACAACCCCCCCTGTTACAAAAGAAATTAAATTGTATAAGATAATAAATACATATTAACTCATCCTCTTTCCTTAAATTTTGATTTCAACATTCCATTGTATTTTATTGGTACTAAAATTATATAATACGAATAGTTTATTTGATTGAATAAGTAAAATTGGCTTCAATAATTATGCTTAACATAATTAATTGGTAAGATACTCATATTAATTCTATTATGGTTATCTAACATCTATATGAACATGTTCACCCGCATGCTGTGGTGTCACATAATATTAAATTAGTAAAAAAAATGACACTAAAAAGGTTGTAGCTTTTAGGTATTACAAGTGTTAACGCCTCGTCTTTGCTCGGGAATCTTCGGGAGCCGTCGCCGACGCAACGCATGGTGCGGGGCGCGGAGAAGCGAGGCCGGCAGCGGCATTCTCTCAGCAATCTTGCGACGGACGGTCGTGCCCGTCCGCTTACCACTAGTGATATTCTACCACCTATGTATCACCAAAGTACTTAATTATACGTGCATGTATTGGACTACGAGTGTCATTTTAACTCACCTCATCCACGACCCCAAGATCTTCTCGTCCACCCCTACATGCGTGGACATGTGGCGACCGTGACATTTCTTCAAAATCAAACGGTCATGAGGCGACCGTTGGAGTTCGAGCGACTGTAATGGCGACTGCCGAGAAATAACGGACTGCACAAGAACAAAGAAACTGGGATTGCTGCCGTGGCGCTTTGGATTCTACAACACTACAAGTTGAAATAGACATCAAAAGTCAATGCCGATGTGAAGTAAGCCCGTTCCTTTTGTTCCCTAATTTTTATAGACTTCTGTTTGCTATAAATTAGTGCTAGCCTACTTGCAAACGTCGGGTTATGTATCTAGCTTTATGCGTACTAGCCAATTTGCACTATTCTGAGCGCTAAGTTATTTTGCTTGGTTTCTATATAGATCAATGCATTTAAAATTGCAAATAGAAGTGGTTTCATTCGGTAATTAGCTCGATAATGCTTGCCGGTTTTTTATGCACCGTTATTTCAATCTTATCGCCTCGTCATAGGTAAATGATTTCTATATAAATCAATAAGTTGCTCGTCTATTAAGTTTTATGCAATAACAATACGCTAGTAATTATTATTTTAAAGTACGACAAAGTAAGTTAATGTTTAAAAAGTGTACGTTGTAGGTACCGTTATAAATAAATACCTACCGCTAATTTTGTTCTATGCCACGCTTGCTACTTCTATTCTTTATTGTGCATAAAGATTTAATACATTTTATTTGCTTCGACTCATTAAAGGTGCATTTTAGTTGTTTATTTGCATTTAATAGGTAATTACGACTAGGGTTCAAAGTTCATTGAGGTGAATTCCTATGGTTCAAAGTCCGTTGTGGTAAATTCCAGTGTACATCGCTGCGCGCTGTTACCGGGAGCGTGTTGCTACGCGGTTTCCGGGCTATTCGCGAGTACGAGCGCTGTGGAGACGGGTTCGCCGGACGCGGCCGGTGCTGCTGGCGGGCTCGGCGGCAGCTGTGCTGGACTAGACGGCTGGATCGTGTTACCGGTTTGATTGCACCATTTTATTTACCTAGCTCATTGTTTGTTGTTTAAAATGGGTGAGGAATTCATTAGAAAATTAAATAGAAGGCGCGGTGGTCTTAAAAGTCAGTTGACCGTTTTTAAAGACTTTGTAAAAACAGTACAAGGGTCTGAGCACACGTCATTATTAATAAAGGAGCTGAGTTTGCGATTAGATGGACTTCGTAAATTAATGGTTGATTATGACGCCGTACAAGTTCAACTTGAAGATATTTCCCCTAATTTAGACGAACAAATAGCGGAACGAACTCAAACCGAAAGTCTTTTCTATTCGCAAATTGCGTTAGCGCAAGATATAATTGATTCGTTTTCGGCAAAAAATAGTGTGGACAGTGGCTCAACTAAGTCGAGCTCTTGTCATGAAAAACATTCGTCAGTTCGTCTACCAGTAATAAATTTGCCGACGTTTGATGGAAATTACACGCGTTGGTTAGAGTTTAAAGATTTATTTGAGTCATTGATAAATAACAACGAGTCTATTGCGCCGATAAATAAATTCCACTATTTAAGGAATTCGTTACAAGGAAGTGCTAGTTTAGCAATAAGGTCAATTGATTTTTCTGCCAGCGGATACGAGCTTGCGTGGAAAACATTGTGTGAAAGATACGATAATAAAAATATATTAATAAATAATCATTTGAGTGCGATCGTAAATATTAATCCTATACAAAAGGAGTCTTTTAAGGCATTAAGGTATTTAATTGATACTGTTTCGAAAAATTTAAGTTCATTGGATACGTTAGGTATTTCAACTCAGGGTTGGGACCCGTTGGTGATTTTTTTGGTCTCGGCGAAGTTAGATCCCAAAACAAATGGAAAGTGGGAAGAGTATAAAGGCAATTTTTCGTGCCTACCCTCAGGTGCTTTAAATAAAAATTCTTCTGAAGTACCCACTTTAGAACATTTTAAAGAGTTTTTACGTAATCGTGCTAATGTATTAGAAACGATGTTTTGCAGTCGGTCAAATCAGTCGAATGAAAGTAAACCTGTTTTTAAGGAAAATAAAAATACCAAGTCTTTTGTTTCTTCTGGCGAGGGACCACGGATTAAACCGTGTTTGGTATGCGACCAGAACCATCATGTTTACCAGTGCACCAAGTTTAAGTCTATGAGTCTGGAGGACAGGCTTGTTGAAGTTTCAAAACATAAACTTTGTAAAAATTGTCTACGCGCGGGACATGACGGTTCTCAATGCACTTTGAAAGGTTCCTGTCGCAGTTGCAAGAAAAAACACAATTCTCTCTTGCATTGCGACAGCGTCAGTAGTAATAATAATAATGCTGCTCCTACCGACTCTGTAAAAAATATTAACACTTCTGTTCACATGTCGACTGACGCTGACGCATCGGGTCAGGTTATGTTGTGCACGGCTCAAGTCGAAGTATATTGTCCTAAGAATAACGCTACTTACGTCGCTCGTGCACTCTTAGACAATGGTAGTCAATCGTGTTTAATCTCAGAAAAATTTAAGCAAAAGTTAAAACTACCTACAAATCAAATTGAACCATTTGATATTACTGGGATCAATAAACAGAAAACGGAGATATCTGAACGTATCCAACTAAAAGTCAAGTCTCGCTTTAATTCTTACGAATTAGATGCTAATTTTTGGGTGGTCCCCGAAATCTCGGATGATGTGCCAAATGTGGCAATCGATATCGAAAAATTAGATTTGCCGCATGTTGAGCTAGCGGATCCGCTGTTCTATAAACCGGATCAGGTTGATATTTTGTTGTCAGGGGACAGATTTTTTAAAGTTCTTAAGCCAGATCAAATAGATCTAGGAGAAGGAAAACCTATGCTACAAGATACTAAGCTAGGATGGTTAGTAGTTGGTCGCACGGGCGAAAGCTACAACCAAATTAATAATGTTTATTGTCATTTAGCCACTACAAGGCGCCAGACGTCACTACAAGATGTCGATAATTCTCTAAAGCGTTTTTGGGAGGTGGAAGATTTGCCTTCCGATTGTAAGTCTTTGTCTGTTGATGAAGAGTTTTGTGAAACTCATTATGTTGATAATACTAGTCGTTTACCTGATGGTCGATTCTCTGTACAGATGCCATTCAAGGAAAAACCCGAGGAAACTCTCGGAAACTCATATCCTATAGCTATGAGACGTTTTCTTAACTTGGAAAAGAAGTTAGATAAAAATCCCAACGTTAAAGAACAGTATCGTGATTTTTTGCAGGAGTATGCTGATTTAGGACACATGACTGAAGTTAAACGGCCAAGTTTCGGGTGTTACTTGCCCCACCACTGTGTTATTCGTGAGCAAAAGGAAACTACTAAGCTTAGAGTCGTTTATGATGCGTCAGCTTCTACGAGCTCAGGCAAGTCTCTGAATGACATTCAGGCAGTAGGTCCAGTTGTGCAAAGTGACCTACTTTCAATTCTGTTGCGTTTCCGTACTAATAGGTTCGTTCTAACAGCTGACATCGAAAAGATGTATAGGCAGGTCTCTCTTAGCGAACAACAGCGCCATCTTCAACTCATTCTGTGGAGAGACCAGGCTGATCAGCCTGTCAAGATTTTTCAGCTCAACACTGTTACGTATGGAATGGCTTCGGCACCTTTCATCACAACAAGGTGCCTCAAGCAGTTAGCTCTCGAATGTCAAGATGAAGTGACTTCTAATGTCATTAAAAATGATTTTTACATTGATGATCTTAACACAGGGTCGTCAACAGTAGAAGAGTTAAAGTATATATATGAAAATGTTGTCAAAGTTCTAAATTCTGCATGCTTTCCCCTGCGCAAATTTCGCACGAATTGTCCTCAAATTTTAGAAGACCAGTCAGGGTCTACGAATTGCCTTGACTTTAATAATGATGCTTCAGTTTTAGGCCTAAAATGGTCCCCTCAGGCGGATACCTTGCATTTTCCGATAGACTTTGCACCGCCTAATAAAATAACAAAGCGAACCATCATATCTACAACATGCAAATTGTTTGACCCATTGGGGCTTCTATGTTGCTGTATAGTAAAACCTAAGATTCTTCTGCAGAATTTGTGGTCTGCCAAATTGGACTGGGATACTCCAGTACCTTTGGATTTTGAAAAAAGATGGTTAAAGTTTGTCAACAATTTGGATCATTTGACAAATATCAATTTAAATAGACATGTTCTATGTGATTTACCTAATACTGAGCGCACAGAGAGTCATTGTTTTGTTGATGCGTCCCAAGAGGCGTACGGAGCATGTGTGTATTTGCGGTCGGTTGACAGCAATGATCATGTGACAGTTCGATTGCTTTGCGCAAAGGCCAGAGTGGCCCCAATTAAAGTTTTAAGTATCCCACGGCTTGAACTGTGCGCCAGTTTATTGGGCGCTCAATTGTGCACGAAAGTAGCTCAGTCTATAAAAACTAAAATTGTCAAACATGTAATGTGGACCGACAGTATGGTCGTTCTCGGTTGGCTTAAATCGCAGTCTAAAACTCTGCAAGCTTTCGTACGCAATCGAGTAAATAAAATTAATGAGTTGACTCAAGGTCACGAGTGGAAACACGTACCTACGGATTTTAATCCGGCAGATCTAGCGTCGCGGGGCGTTGATCCGCAGCATCTGCCGTCTTTGTCTTTCTGGTGGGAAGGTCCTTCGTTCCTGAAGAAGGATTTTACGGAGTGGCCCTCACAGCCTCAAACGCCTTCAGACTTACCTGAGGTCAAGGTGTTACTAACTGTTAAAGACGAAACCTTAAGCTCTGGTGATCCCGTCGTAACATTCGATCGACATTCTAGTTACGTACGTCTGAAAAGGATGTATGCTTACGTCTTCCGGTTTATACATAATTGTAGAAAATCAAATGCCAAACTTAAGGGACCTTTAACAGTTCAGGAGCTTAAGGACTCGTTGGCGTTTTTAGTTAAAAAATGTCAAGCGCAGTCGTTTCAAAAAGACATCCAAAATTTAAGCCAAGGTAAACCACTTCATAGCCGAAGTAGACTTTTGTCTCTCAACCCTTTCGTAGATCCCAGTGGTGTTTTACGTGTAGGAGGGAGAATAAGTAATTCCAACTATCATTTTAATAAAAAACACCCAATTTTGTTAGATGCTAAGCATCACTTTACAAAGCTTATTATGAGATACGAGCACTTACGTTTGTATCACGCAGGTGCTCAGTTGATTTTATCGTCACTACGCGAAGAGTTCTGGCCAGTGGGTGGTAGGAATTTAGCTCGGAGTATATCTCAAAGGTGTGTCGACTGTGTTAGGCAAAGAGGAAAAACAGTTCAGCCTATAATGGGTGATCTACCGAGCGTAAGAGTAGAAACAAGTTCCGCTTTCCAATCTACTGGGATTGACTTCGCCGGTCCTTTCATGATAGCTAATAAGAAGGGACGCGGCAGTCGTAATACTAAAGCCTACCTATGTGTCTTTGTGTGCCTTGCCTCTAAGGCGATCCACCTCGAGGTGGTTAGCGATTTATCCACTGAAGCTTTCATACTGTGTCTACGCAGGTTCGTATCGCGTCGTGGCAGGCCCGAGGTAATTTACTGTGATAACGGGAAAAACTTTGTAGGCGCGCACAATGAGCTAGGTAGAGTTTTACGGTCCAGCCGTCATCCAGTTTCGGATTACGCAGCTAACGAATCGATTAACTTTAAATTTATGCCCGCGTACGCGCCTAACTTTGGCGGAATATGGGAGGCTGGCGTCCGAGCAGCCAAATTTCATTTAAAACGCATTGCTGGTAACGCAAACCTGACGTTTGAGGAGCTTACTACTTTTTTTGTGCAAACGGAGGCTATTCTAAATTCTCGTCCTATCACTCCTCTTTCATCAGACCCCAACGACATGTGTCCCCTTACCCCAGGGCATTTTTTGATTACTCGGCCACTGACTTCATCTGTGCCATCTCTACCCGTCACGGGCACTCCAGCTACGAGATACAAGCGCATCGAGCTTCTTCGGCAGCAGTTTTGGGAAAGATGGCGTCGCGAATTTATGGCTGAGCTACAACAGCGCGTAAAATGGAAAACCAATCAAAGAGGAATCCAGATCGGAGATCTCGTTCTACTTAAAGAAGACAATCTGATGCCGTTACAATGGCGCATGGGGCGCGTCATTCATCTTTACAATGGCCCTGACGGTGTTTGTCGGGTCGCCGATATATTGACGGAGAAAGGTCCAATCAAAAGGGCCGTAAACAAGATGTGTCTTCTGCCAACTGATCCTGAACCCGATGACGAGGACAATAAGTCAAAGGATGATCAGACCGATCCCTAAAAATCAGTCTTCAGAATCTGATCCCTTGAAAGCAGTATGCTTTCAACGCCGCGGAGGATGTTAACGCCTCGTCTTTGCTCGGGAATCTTCGGGAGCCGTCGCCGACGCAACGCATGGTGCGGGGCGCGGAGAAGCGGGGCCGGCAGCGGCATTCTCTCAGCAATCTTGCGACGGACGGTCGTGCCCGTCCGCTTACCACTAGTGATATTCTACCACCTATGTATCACCAAAGTACTTAATTATACGTGCATGTATTGGACTACGAGTGTCATTTTAACTCACCTCATCCACGACCCCAAGATCTTCTCGTCCACCCCTACATGCGTGGACAACAAGTATGTACCTATTGTGTAAGTTTATGCATGCATCCTTATTGTTCAAAGACCAAATCCGTAAGACAATGCAAAATCAACTCAAGACGTTAATTAGTTTTAAATTCAACACATCATCTGATCATCTGATCATTTGTTTACACTAGAATCGATTATCATTGTTATTATTATTCACTTGCGGTACACCAGGTGCCGAGTATCCCCACCGATCAGGAGGCCTCACTGTCCTGCCAAAGCGAGAAACAAAGTAATCAGTTGTCTGCAATGCTGGACGAGTACGTTGGAAACTACCTGTGGTACTGGAGCCGCGCACTCGGTTTGCCCAGGTGTCCCCTGCTACTATATCATCATACGGAAAGTGGTCGACGGGTGAATCGCGGCGCCGCGTGGAGTCTAATATGAGTTGTCTGCGGTTTCGTCGTATTATTCTGCCCGTCTGGAGTTTGACTGAATACGATCTAGGGCCTACTAATGCTATGATTTTACCGTCACACCACCTGCCACCATTACGAACTTTAACTAACGAGCCAGGTTCTAGCGGTGTAAGGTTTTTACTTCCCCTATCAAAATATCTTTTTTGCGGAAGTTGACGGTCTTGCAATTCTTGTCGAATTTTCCTGTTATTTACGGGTTTAGGTAACAATCGTTCCGGCAAGCAAGGCAAAGAACTACGCAACTTCCTATTTTTTAGGATTTCTGCCGGAGATGGTAACTTGTCACTAATGGGTGTATTTAAATAACCTAACAGAGCCAGTCTAAAGTCCGAAGAATCTTCTGCGGTTTTACGTAATATTGACTTTATTGTCTGAATGGCGCGCTCCACTTGTCCATTCGATTGAGCATATCTAGGTGATGACGTATGATGCTCAAAGCCCCACTCTTTACTAAAGTTTCGAAATAATACCGACGAAAATTCCGGCCCATTGTCTGAGAACACGATATCTGGTATTCCCTCCCTACAGAAAATATTTTTTAAATGATTAATCACATGCCCCGACGTGAGGGACCCTAATTTTATAACCTCCACATATTTGCTAAAATAATCAATAATGCAAAGATACGATTCTCTCCCGTAATGAAAAATATCAGTGCCGATCTTTGACCACGGACGCGACGGAACATTATGCGGTGTCAAAGGTTGTTTACTGTTCTCTTTCCTATGCATAAGGCAGGGTTGACAATGGGAGATCATGTCTGTAATCTGAGAATTCAACCGCTCCCGCTCAAACGAATAGTCGTATCGGTATCATAAGAGTTTTTTTCTTTTTGAGAATATTTATAGATTAAATGGCCAAAAACTCAGAAAATTTGTATCGCTGGTTTTGGCGGTATTTAGATATTTAGTTTTTACTTGAGAATGAGTAGCTAAATTTCGTCAGCTTTAGTAAGAACTATAATGGCGTATTTTGCAAACGTTCGCTTTTTTTGTTTGCATCGGGAGGTCCCTGGTTCCATCCCCAGTAATTGTATACTGCTACAGAACTTTTTGTATTTTTTTTTATACTTAAATTTCGTGTAGTTGTTTTTTTATTTTGAAAAAATGAAAAATTTCGTATTTTTTATTTATCAAGCGCGGGTTAAGCGTATTCGTTTAATTTTTGTTTGTAGCTTTATGTAGTTATTAATTTTTTGTTTATATTACATGTACTATACCTATATTTTAATAAATATTTTTGCCATTCATTCATTCAGTGTTAAGCTCTGCTCGCGAGGTCTACAGCTCACAGAGCCACTAGTTTAGTGTTACGTCGGATAAAATGCGGTAGGTACACACTGGTTTCTATACAAAATTCAGTGCTATTTTCTATTTTTTTTTAATAAAACCAACGAGTATCGGGGAAGAAATTGAGTACTTTAAACAATATTAGCACAATTACATATTTATCAGACATCAAATAGCCTCGATAGCAGTGGCGGCGCGTCCTTAAAAGCCGATTCCCACCGGCTTGCCTGTTTTTGGACGTTTGAGCAGTGTTGTAAAGGAAATATGTAAGCCAAAATAGCCCCGGCTTGCCTATGGATATGTTTGACGCGCCGCCACTGCTCGATAGCCATTACTTCTGTCGCAAATTTCGCGCGGATCGCCATATCTTTTGTCCCCTTCTAATTGCCTGGCTTTACTACCTATCTGAACCTCGTTTTACTTTGTAAGTTCGATGATCACATGAGTATTTAGTGAAATTGCTTAAACAAGTATGAGCTTTGTCAACGCTTCGTTAGCGTGTTATAACCAAATATTCTGTACATAGTGAAACTAACGGCAACTTGACTGAATGTTACATAACTTCTATAATACCTAACCCTATGCGTAATACTTGTCAAACATTTGTACCAACATTGGTTCCAAACTACACTGCCGGTATATCACATGTTTACCAAACAGATTACCGGAGCTATACTAACTCACAACCTAATTAACATTATAGACAACATTTACCGAGTACGCTAGTATGTTGCAAGCTAGGGATCCATGTTAAACTGATACTGAAATTACCAGAAGCAAATGGATTTAAAGTTTTTGCAGTGTTACATTTCAACCATTTAAAAAAGCATGTTGAAAAGAAATTCTTCAGACGTTTTAAGTAGATGCTTTTAAGTAGTCACTATTGGTACCCGTACCCTATTATGCGAACTGCAAGGTAGGGGAAATATTTAAAAGTGGCACGGTAAATGCTTACTTGGGTCGTATTTAACATATAAACTGTTTGGGTGAGGATAAGGCCGCAAAGTATGTCTTACCAATCTTACCTGCTGGTTTGACTTCAGTAAATGATAGGTAGGTATTGTGGCGCATCACTACAAGCTGCCCTCATCCCCTCAGTCGGCACAGCACGTCAACGTCATTCAGTCTGTCGTTAAGGTATCTGTCCGCTAGATAAAAAATCAAATAATCAACTGTCTATAAGTAGTAAGGGTAAGGTAAACGTACTGGTGCTCGACGCGGCCCCGGTACATGTCATCTTGAAACTTAAGTCGTTGTCAATAGAGGTGATAGCAGGGTGTCATCTATTGGGCATTAGCATGTCGAGTACTAGTACCTTATAACTAGCAGCTCATAGCCGCAAGGTGCTGTCATAAATACCCGTCCTATTGGAGCTGATTTGTATTGGCCATGCTGTACTCCTATGTAGGGCTTCCAAATACCGGACTTCTCACAATACCGGTATTAATACCGAAACTGTCTTCATCAATACCGGGATCCCGGGATCCCGGTATTGGATATGAATCGCTTAAAAATATATAGTTTTATTAAAAAGGGGAATTAGAAAGGCTCACTGGAATACCAGATATGTCCTAAAAGCTATTACAACAATAAACAATCAATGCCGCCATCTGCAATAATTTTATTTCACACTCCAGGTTGGCAATAATTTTATCCAATTTGTTGACTTCACCTCACCAGTCACATTTGTAGTCCAACTTAACCAACCAGACAACATTTTTTCAAATTTCCGTCAAAATTGGTTTGCCATTATTACAGTTATCTTTGCTCTTTCGTTTTATTTTTTGATAAAATTATAAGAACTAATTATGTTAATGTTAATGTCACTATCATCATATTCATCACTCACATAACTTCAGGATTCATCCACCACCAACCACCAAATATTTATCTGACGCATTAGGCAACGATCTTGTTTCAATAATAAAATGCGGGCTAGAGACCAGTTAGAGTTAGACCAAGTAAAGTCTGCAACGATTTTGATAGCATACGCAGTACGCAGTGCAAGTATTATTTGTACGTCATAATTTCATAGAAGTTTGACGTTTAATATAACACTTGCACTGCGCGTGCTATCAAAATCGTTGCAGACTTTTCTTGGTCTAACTCTAGATGCGTCTGACCTTTAGTAAGCTTTTTGATACAGCCGAATATAATAATTTAAAGGGGTTATACTGCGCATTTCCCTCATTTTTTTAAATACCGGGTTCCTGGTATTGCCTTTAATAATACCGGTATTGAAAAATGCGTTTAAAAAGACGGGATCCCGGGATCCAGAAATACCGGGATCCCGGTATTGGAAGCCCTACTCCTATGTAATAATGCTCGGAGCGTGCAATCCGTGGCCCTCCGGTAAGTCTTAGCCAGCTCATATAATAAACATCAACCTAACAAGATCTAAACTAAAATGTTAGAAATATTATAATAAATGTGTTCATTTAGCATTTGTCCTTAGAAGCGCTGGTAGCCTAGCGGTAAGAGCGTACGACTTGCAATCCGGAGGTCGCGGGCTCGTACCAATGAGTTTTTCGGAACTTATGTACGAAATATCATTTGATATTTACCAATCGCTTTTCGGTGAAGGAAAACATCGTGAGGAAACCGGACTAATCCCAATACGGGCCTAGTTTACCCTCTGGGTTGGAAGGTCAGATGGCAGTCGCTTTCGTAAAAGCTAGTGCCCACGCCAATTACTGGGATTAGTTGCCAAGCGGACCCCAGGCTCCCATGAGCCGTGGCAAAATGCCGGGACAACGCGAGGAAGATGATGATTTAGCATTTGTCCTTCTAATTCTTCTAGAATGTTAATGTACCGTAAAATGGGGCGAATAGGGTTCGCGGGGAGAGTTGGGTTATGAAAGGGGAGAGAAGGGATGAAATGGGGGTGAGATGGGATTTTAAGGCTACTGCTACAAAAATAATGTACCTATTCCAATTTAAAATGGAGCTATAGTAATACTCATAATAAAAAAAATCGATCCAACAATCTTCCAAAATCACCTTTGTATGAAATGCCATCACACCTTACGAGGGACTACGGTGTGAGGTGGGATTTCCTGTTTATCGTCAACTATACATCAACTACCCAAAATCAAATAAAAACTAAAATACAAACGTCCGGAACACTTATTATATACACCATTCAGTTTGCATATGTAAAAATAAAATGTTATCGAGGTTTGAATGTCAGTTTTGCCCCTACTCACCCCATTTTACGGTATAGGTGCATGTGCAAGGATGCATAAAATATAATAGTATTAGCAATCTCTGAAACTTCTCAAAAAATTAAGGTTACCCATCCACACATGAGCAAATAATGGATTTCGGCCAGACAGAGTTAATTTCCAACTTAGAATTATTCCAATATGGCAAATGGGTAAAGTTAGCACACAGTTAGCAAACTTATCAAAGTAATGGAGTTTGCTCAATCGTTCCCCGCCGTATGATAACAATTAATGGAGAGCCACCAACAAAACCACATCGACGGCTCGATAATTTTAATTTCAGTTTAAAACCTTTTTATATCCGCTTTTTGGCGATAAAGCCACCTGTGTATTTACGCATATAAATATTATTTGTACCATATCAAGAGTCACTGCAACAAACAGAATCGCTGGTTAGCTCAGATAGTATAACACTCAATCATTTTTAACAAAAATAGAAACCAGCTTTGACACCGAACCTAACCTACCGAATTAACTTTGTTCCACTTTCTTAGAGCCAAATAAATAGAATATCAGCCTTTATTTTTGAAGATTGCTTTCGTTTTCTTCAGGGTCCTAATATCATCAAAGGGATAAACTATAAAATAAAGTACAGTTCAGTTTTACAGTGTTCAGTAGTACAGTTAGTTTTGTGGGTAACTGTTGAAACAAATTGTACCATGATTACCATCTACAAATGTACACAGTACCGCAATAAATCATTCTTATTCTTATTCTTGGATTTTCATTTATGTCGAATGTTGAGCACAATTGTTGTTAGTATGAAAAGTATGAAAAAATAAGGAATTCGGTGCTGTTTTGGGCATCCAAGATATTTTCGTGATGGTTGCGAAATTAAGTGAGGCTACCTATCTACTTTACGTAGGTACTGTAGGTACCTACAGCTACACAGTACAATGCAATGCAAGAGCAATAACAAATGATTACCTGTGTAGATACCTATAGATATTTTCACACGTCAACATTTTCAAAAGTAATTTTTAAGCCGTTTATGCCTCCTAATTATATGCTTTTTTAATTCCAAAAAATACTAAAACGAAAGGCAGTACCAACGAGTAAGTGGTTGCTTAAATTCAGCAAGTAATCTGCAAAAGTTCGCCCTGAGGGACAGGGTTCATAAGCCGCATAAAATTAATTAATACTAATGAAATATACTTAGTACTGGACCGCCCACAAACTCTCCCCGTCAGGATTATCCCCCCTGAGAGCAGTTTAATTTCTTCCTCTTGAATATACACCGTGGAGGCAAGTAGTTTTAAGGAAATTGTTATGAAAACTGACAGTTGAATATTTCCTTGGCGCTCGGAGTACGTACTTATTAAATGGCCGTGGCAGAATTTTTGGTATTTTTAAAATAAAACAGCTTAATATCATGTTCTAGCTCTATTTTTATAAAATCTTATCTTGTATCCACATTAACCTTTTTTGGTAATGAACAAAAAATTATGATGAAAGTAACTCAATGATGGTGGTAATTTTAAACTTATTAAAGGATGAAGAAATTAAGTTGAAAGTATTCCTTTTTACCCGACTAGGGTTTGCACGACGGATCTGAAATGTATGGGAAGATCCGCGGATCCGGATCCGGATAATTGCATACATTTCGGATCCGGATTGCAAACCCTATACCCGACACCACGAAGTAAAACAGGGTAATGTAGTTTTTAGTGTACGTACCGTATACATATAAATCTATGTATATAGGTTCATTTGTGGCACTTAAGAGACGTGAAGTAAATGTATTTAATTCAAACAAATGGAGATCCTAAACTACCGAAATTATGAAGTTTAAATTTTTTACCTCTTTCAGTTTATGATACGATAAAATTTTAGAAAATTAACCCTTAACGGGAAGAAATTAGGGGTGAAAGTTTGTATTAAAGAAAAATAATAACTGAGTAAGGAGGCAAAGTAGACCTAAACCCAAAGCATCCAATATCGCATGTGAACTTGGGATCTTCAACAATTCGTAAAGCGCGTCTTTAGAACTTGAGTTGAAGCTGATATCCAAGTGCTTCTGCCCAAAAGCCCAAAAGTGACAGCAGTACCCCATCTAAGATATTACTGGCAACTCATACATATTTTGGGCACTCTTTGCCCTGGAATAAAGTATCGGTGACTAATTAAGCATCTAGATATAAAATAACACACCTGTGTTTTGTTTTTTGTACCTTGTATTAGTCAACATATATTATCTGCATCATCACATATGTACAAATACACCAAACATTATAACAACCCGACTGCGTTGCCAATAAGCCTTCAAGAAGCACTCGGAATTTATACTATTATTATTCCGAGCAACGGGCAAAACGCTCACTTGATTTTCGGCAAAAATGCTGCCAAAAAGGGCTTGGCTAAGCTTACAAATGGAAATTGTCGTCTTTACTTTGCAACATGGCCGAGAGCTTGTGAATTTTCCATCGCATGGAATAAGTTACAGTAAAAGGAAACCAGTCGCCTACTCTCTGCAGGTTTTCCAGCGATCCTTTAAGCTCAATTTGCTTCATAGAGATTCTGAGTTATCGGGACGCAGGAATCGAATGGAAACATTGAAGCAAGGTACAGACTTACAGATATTCATCTATCTAATACCTTTAAACGAGCAATTCTTGCATATTTATTTATTTATATATTTATTTATTTATTTATATGTATATATATTTCGGTGATCTAGGAAACGGCTCTAACGATTTCGATGAAATTTGGTATATGGGGGTTTTCGGGGGCAAAAAATCGATCTAGCTAGGTGTTATCTCTGGGAAAACGCTAATTTTTGAGTTTTTATATGTTTACCGAGCAAATCTCGGTCTCCCAGATATTTATACTTAATTCCGTGTAATTTTGTCTTATACCTACTATTTTGTATACCTACAATGAACTGTCATTATATTAAGTGTAGTAATATTTTAGTAACTCCGGTTTATAATGTAGCTTGTATTTTATCTTTGAATTTGTATTAGTTATTACCTTATTAACCTTCAAGAATGTGCGCAGTTAGTGGCAACTATACGACTAAAGTAGACAAAATGATCGCCTAGTACCTACTTCCCAAAAAAAACCGACTTTTATAAAAAAACAGGCAATTCAACACACCTGCAAACGCAAGTAAATTTGTTGACAGCCCGTACCATGAGTCACTGACAGTGTCAAAACTGACATTTACGGTATCGAGAACGTAATTTACTTTCTATACATCAACTGATGGTAGCCGTAAAGGGGTCAAGTGTTCGGATCGTCAAAATGACAGGTGTGACGTGATTTCGATTAAGTTTATTTTTACACGACTGCCCAAACAAAAAGAGTGTATTGTTTTCAGCGTTCATGTTTGTATGTATATATTTATTTATTTAAGAGTTATTACTTAGTTAGTTTAAACTAAGGTAACCATATGGTAGCTTCATCCACCTATCTCTTTGATGTAAGAGACGTACCTACATAGGTATGTGTGTGTAAGTAAACTTCCGCGAACTCCCATGAAACAAACCCCAAGGTAATCTATCGGAGTAGGAGCACCGATGAAAGCTGACCTGCCTAATCGATTTACAGCGAGGTTAGATGCAGAGAAAAACATTTATTTACAATAAAGCAACATACAAAATACCTCCACATTTCTACTTCCATTACAGAACTGTGAAGGCTCCTGTAATGTTTTCCGCGCGATCTAAGAAATTGAATTTCTGCAGGTGGTCTGTTATTAATATAGTGAAACACTTTGCGAATAAACTGTAAGTAAGGAGCGAGAACAACTGTGAGGAGGATAAATAAATGGTTTAGATGCTGTATTTTATTTATTTTTCGCTTACAAATAAAACAGGCGCTTGAATTGCAGAAAAACTTGAACCATTAAAATAAACTATTTAAAGATTCGATTTCTTCTTTTAGTTGGCTCATTTAGCTAAGTGAAACCTAGAATCTATTATGATCAATGATGGTACCAGCAATATGCTCATATGGGGGAGAATTAGTTCATAAAGATTTTTTAGCTATGCATCCCAGTTCAGTTTAAGGGTCATTCTTTGAGATTATGTCTGCGGTTGCATACATATTCTCAGATAATGCAGACTTTTTTGAGAATGGCTGTAAAACGAATAAAGTAGCATTATCAGCTCATGTCATGAATTTTCGACTAACCTAATACCTACATTTGCTCAAACTGTTTTGTACAGAATATTGGATTTTAGCTGTGGAATCCGGCAGAGGTTTGAATTACCGTAGTTTATGTAAAAGTACGGTCAATGTGCATTGGTTTCCATCCCTAAACATACCTACAACCTTACTGATTTTACAAATGAAATCGTCTTACACATAGTAGTATATATATATACAGAATGGTCCAAACCTTGACGTCCACATTTTTTTTTTAGATTCCTCACTTCGTGGGCTATCAGAATATACCCCATGTATGTTAGCCGATTTTATGTAGTTTTCGAGTTATGATTTTTTAAACTTTTAACTTTTGTTATGAAATTCCGGGGTTCCCATACAGGGTGGCGTCGCGATTTCGGGGTTGGTCCCATAATAAAATTTGCTCAGTATAATCCCAAAACCTCCCTGGCAACGGGAATGCAGTTATTTTTAGCCACCCTGTATGGGAACCCCGGAATTTCATAACAAAAGTTAAAAGTTTAAAAAATCATAACTCGAAAACTACGAAAAATCGGCTAACATACATGAGGTATATTCTGATATCCCACGACGTGAGAAATCTAAAAAAAATTTTTGGACGTCAAGGTTTGGACCACCCTGTATGAATACACATCGATGTTACTTATATAATGGCCTACATGTAGTGTTCGGTCCAGCTTTTAGTGAAAGCAAACATTACTCTAACGTCATCCGGTATTCTGACCTCGACCCAACACATTAATGCCAATCCAAGATAAACACTTTTAGTTATACATATACATGTGTAATATCATTCAGGGGCTACGTAGATTTGTACATGTTGTGTCCGCTTTTAATTTATGTTTAGCCATTATGTACTACATAAGTAATAAGAACAATAACAATGTCACAAAATACCTACCTAGAACATCAAAAAAAAATCTGATTTATTCATTTCAGGCATTACAGTCACAGTATAAGCCAATCCAATAGTGACAGTATCACAGCTAATCCAATTTTTTAGAAGTGAAATAGTTGTTATGTAGTTTCCTGTTAAAAGTTATCTACTTTAATAATATAATGTAAATATAATTGTATAATAATGTGTATATGGTTTGTGTCTCTGTTTGATATTTTATTTTTACACCCATATTATAAAAACCTAATCTAAGACTTCACATAAAGATAATGTATTAATAATAATTAACTCTATGTATAAGGCTCTTTAAAAATATAGTTCTTTTTTAAGATTTGTTATTAGGTATACACTGTAATAAGTAGGTACTAATTACGAGGTTTTTTTATATTATAAATGTTACCGTAATTTAATGCATTTAACAATGATAACGATAAAGACAAAATTTCAATGACTCTTTAAAAATGAATAACGTTCTTTAATTATTATTTTTTTGGTTTATAAAAACAATATTATATTCAGATAAAATTATATTCCTTAATTCGTACAAAGATAAAAAAAATCCATACATTTTCAGACGTGGATTTCTTTAAATAAGCACACAACTTTTTTTATCACAATAACTCAAGTCTTTCTTATCCACGTATTAAAGTAATTTTCAAGCCATTCATTTCTCGGCGTGTCCCAGGGCGATGTAGGTATTAGATTTCTGCTTGGATATTAATACTGTAATTACAACACCGCAATGCTAATCTCAGTGAGCAGCCGCAGTACAGTAAATTGGCAGTAAATAATTCAACATTCATTCCCCACGTCAAAGAAAGTTCAATAAAGGTCTATTTATTCACGGTTTGAAACATATATTTGTCAAAACAGAAAACGATTACCTTATCTAATACTAAACTTATTTTTAGTGTACCGCACAAACTTTGTTCGCGGTACACTTATGGGATCACATCGGTCTTGCAAATCAGTTAAATGTGTTTTTCTCAGAAACCATTTGACGTAGATAGCTAAAATTTGGAACAGTTATAGCAATTACCAGCACTAACATTATTAATAAGTCAAAACGGCTTACTTATTATTTTAGGGGAAAATTTGGGGGTTGAAAGGGGTCAGCTGAAAATATTTTTTATTTGTAAGAATCGTGTCGGGTACCATTGGAAAGCTTGCAAAAAATTGAGCCGATGGACTGATTTTGACTTCATTTTAGAGTGCAGTGGTTTCGCTAAAAAATGCATTTAAAGTTGCAAGTTTTCATACAAAAAATTTCACCTCTGTCCTGGCGATTTTCGCGAATAGATAACAGGCAGCTGACCAGTCAATACCCAACTAAAATTGTCATGGAGACGGCGGGAAAATTATCAGCTTAACTTTATCTTTGTTAGTTTTTCAACTGCAGCCTGATCTTTGGTTGCTTAGGGTTAAGGTTACTAGCTAACACTGGTCATTTCATGTAAGGAAGTAGTTTTAGGGAGAAAGATCCTTACTTCTAACTTTGGCATTTACAATTTATGACTTATGTGCTTGACACAAAGTTTAATTCTCCTTGCTTATTTTTGTGGGATATAATTTTTTTTCTGAATAGCCTACTATAAGTATGAGTGAGAAAAAGGATCTACAAAATACAACCTTGTTAAAATGCTAATAAGTTTAAATTTCGAACGGGCTTTCCAACCAAAAGACTATCTCAATGTGCGCAGTAAGAATCATATTTATTATTGGAGTTCATCTGTAAAAATTTAAATTAAGAATTCCGTTCTTCACTGTCGTTGTGTTTTATTTTTTTAAATAAAGCACATAGAGTTAATAAGGCATATATAATAGAGAATATCTGGGTGACCGAGCTTCGCTCGGAAAACATATAATAACTCGGAAATGCGCGTTTTCCCAGAGATAAGACCTAGCTAGATCGATTTTTGGCCCCGGAAACCCCTATATACCAAATTTCATCGAAATCGTTAGAGCCGTTTCCGAGATCCCCGAAATATATATATATACAGTGCCAGCCACTTGAATAGCCTCACTCAACAAAATTAATATTTCTCATAGTAATATAAAAAGGAGATATATATTAAACATTAAATATGAAATAAAACAAGAAGCCTTGTAATAGTAAATACAATATTTATTGTTATCTAATCAAAGTTTTAAGAAATAACGTCAAACAAATAAATTGACCCTTCCACTTGAATAGCCTCACATGCTAAAAGATACTGTTTAGTTATTAAAACTCTCGTTTAATATTTCGTATACCTTCCATTAGACCTTATTAATTCGAAAATACGTTTAGGTAGTGATTCATATAAAGAATGTATGTAATTAACGTCCACAGAATCCCAAACAGTGTAAATAGCTTGAATGAGTTCTTCTTTATTACTAAACTGTCTTCCGTTGTAATATACTTGCCGAGAAAGCCAACCCCAGGCATTTTCCATGATGTTCAGATCAGGGGACAAGGATGGCCAATCTAGAACTTCAATCTGGTTTTCTTCAAACCACTTTGTAACTATGGCTGACTTGTGTATGGGAGCATTATCATGCTAAAAAAACACTTTTTTTCTACCTATTACTTTTCTGATCTTACTTTTTGTTTCTTTTAATAAATTTAAATACTTTTCAGAATTTAGTCTTCCGTCTACCACAATTAAATCAACAGTACCATAGTAAGAAATTGCTCCCCAAACCATCACCGATCCGAGAGTTGAATGATGACGTGATAGTACTTTCGGTTCTTTCCTTAGGTCATGAAAATAATATTTAAATCCATCTGGACCATCTAGATTCAACTTTTTCTCATCACTAAAAATCACATTTCGCCACTCGGTTTTCCAGCACATGTACTTTTTAGCCAAAGACAGTCGACCCGCCACATGTTGTTCGCGCAAAGGAGGTTTACTCATGATTTTTTTTCGTTTGAGGTGGGATGATGTTCTAATAATCCGTCGAACTGTGGAGAGAGGTGCTCTAGTATTTATTTCACTAGCTATTTGCCTGGCGGTCTTGGTGGAATTTGAAGCAGTGCGTAAAATAAGTCGACGTTCACGATCCGTAGTGGCAAATTTTGTGCGTCCTTTATACTGGTGGCCGTAATTTTCCTTATTTTTAACATAATTATTAATAACTTTAGGGCTGCGACCTATTTTTTGAGCTATCTCACGATGGGATAATTTTAGAGTTAAATAAAAATTAACCTTTTCAATTTCTAAACTTGTAAGTTTTTTTCACGTCCCATAGTCACAAAAACACTGTGTTTATCGCGTTACTGCAGGTACTTAATAGAATGCCATCTGTATTATCTAATCATAATAAAATAAATTTGAAAGCGAAACTTAAATGCACGGTTTGGACGATTATGTTACACTGAGGCTATTCATGTGGACGGCCCGTATTAGCTCTTGCGTCCACAACGTTTCGCGCGCAGACAAATTCGGACTTGTTAATGTGTCGTTCGATAAACGTCAGGACGTACAATTCAAATTTAAGATATATTGATAAAAATAATCACGTATAATTATAATACTCACAATATATAGGTGAGGCTATTTAAGTGGTTGGCACTGTATATGACGGCGCGATGTCGAATATTGCACCCGTATTTGTTTCTATCTTTAGATAACTTTCGAATGTTTGTTATTCCGTTGTTTGTTTCGATGAGTTGAACGTAAAATTATAGTAAATGATGGTACTTATCAAACTATGTTTGTTATGATTGGTTAAACGTCAAAATATTATGGTTGTTATTAAAATGTAGGGTATCTTTGATATCACGTTGACATTTGACAGCTAGTTGTTTGTTTTGATTGCTTAAACGTCAAAATATTATGATTGGTGATTGTATTTAAATTCAGGGTATCTTTGAAATTGTGTTGACATTGACAGTCATGAAAATATTGAAGGTAGTATTCAAATAGGAGCGGGTTTCCCCCGAATAGGGTAGCAAGATGGCGCCGACCGGTCGGCAGTTGTCATTCTGTTGACAACTGCGCGCGGTGGTGCACGTGTTCTAACCTATTGGCTCCTAATCCAATTTTATTGTGTCAATCATATGTTATTTTGATCTAAAGAGTATTTAAATAAAATCAGTGATTTGTAAACGTGTAGAGCGTGCTTTTATTTCCGCGTTTCCCCATCCTTATACCGCGATGGGTGATAATGATGAAAGTAACGATGCCAACACACGTGATAAGTTAATCAATGATGACAAGCGTTCCGCCGAGCCTCCTGGTGCTTCGTCATATATATATAAATAAATAAATAAATAAACAAGAATTGCTCGTTTAAAGGTATTATTAGATAGATAACAAAGTCATCTAATTACCTTTGAACGAGCAATTCTTGTATATTTATATATTTCGGGGATCCCAGAAACGGCTCTAACGATTTCGATGAATTTCGGGGGCGAAAAATTGATCTAGCTAGGTTTTATCTCTGGGAAAACGCGCATTTTTGAGTTTTTATATGTTTTCCGAGCAAAGCTCGGTCTTCCAGATAATTAAACTATTCATGCGGTTTATATTGCATTAGAAGTACATTATAAAAACTGAATTACAAAAACTCGTACTGAATTCAGTAGGTATCAATTGAACGTAGTTTAGCGAAAAGGATTCATCCATAAAATGTCATTTAAATTAATTTTGCTTACACTCTCTCACTCTGTTAGCTTAGACCAGGCTTAGACTTAGACGAACTCTGCATTTTTAACAGTTCTATATAATATTTAAGTCTAATGTATATATGGTATGGAACTAGAAACAAAATCAAATCAAAATAATAAGTTCTAAATTTAATTTAAATTAAAGCAGTATAGAATACCGAGCTATAATGGTGAACCGTAGAATACGAAGGACCTATCGAATCTGAGGGCCTACCGCGAACCACGTTCGACGTGTTGCCTCTCTGTTGCACTTGTAAATTTGTACGTAAGTGAGACAGGGAGGCAACACGTCAAACGTGGTTCGCGGTAGGCCCTCTGAGCGCTTCGATGTAACGTTGCACTGTAGTTTTGCCATGTTGACTCCTATAATTCCTACTAGCGACCCGCCCCGGCTTTGCGCGGGTTGACAAATTAGACATAAACCTTCCTCTTGAATTACTCTATCTATTTAAAAAAACCGCATTAAAATCCGTTGCGTAGTTTAAAAGATCTAAGCATACATACAGACAGGCAGCGGGAAGCGATTTTGTTTTATAATACTATGTAGCGATAAATTATCTTCTAGGTTATTGTCGGATACAATGGCTCGCTTTTCGGATATACTTGCGAATGATTACATCGAGGATGAATGTGTCACTGAGTCATAGGATACTTTCCCAAAATACAAATTACCGTCGTAACCCGCGATGTACTTTTAATGCAGGCTATGCAAATAATAATCTCTTAACGACACGGTAAATTAAACGTAGAAATAAAACTATTAAAACGGATTATATAGCGTATATTGAATTTATTAACTTTTGTCTATCTTGATGTAGTATAAATTCAATATATGCGATATAATCCGTTTTAATAGTTTTATTTCATGAGTAACTATCGCGGTAACCGAAGACAATATTAAACGTAGAAGCTAAAAAACCGGCCAAGAGCATGGTCATGCTCAGTGTATCAAAAAATGTGTAGGTATCTAAAAACAGGCAAATAATCTCTGTAAAATATAACGATGCGTGCGGTACACTATATGCCACGAGCAATGACTCGGGCTTGGCCAAATTTTTTTAAAGTATGACCTACATTCTTTTTAATCTTAAACACTGATACCAAATAATAGACTTGTAAAGACAAAATATAAGTAATAATATAATTTTAACATTTGTTGGAGTACGAGCCAATGATCTTGATATTCATAAATAAGTGTTACCTGTTTGAATAAACCCAGATAATCCCGAGATAGTTACTTGTAATGTGGATACAAACACTTTTTCGGTGTATATAAGCTGAATTCTTATTAAGTGCCGAAGTACCGACATGCGGATATGATCGTCTAAATATCTAGGTACTTAGATCCATTTTTTCTCCCCCGAAAACCCCCATATAGCACATTTCATCGAAATCGTTAGAGCCGTTTCCGAGATCCTCGAAATATATATGCATATAAATAAATAAATATAAAAGAATTGCTCGTTTAAAGGTATAAGATAAGATTAACGCTAGCATCATCACTTCATTACAAGGGATCCCTACCTGCCAACGCCCTAGAATATTTTACTCGTACATAAGTCATAAACTTAAGCCTGGTCGGGCACTTATGACCGCCGAAGAAGTTTGGCTGATTGAACATCGAGCAGTCGCAGTAAAACTGGCTGCCAACAAGAGATGAGGCGTAATAAACGTAAGCCGTGCAAATTAGATCTCGGGAACTGAGGGCCTACCGCGAACCACGTTCAACATCGTTCGTATTTGCCTCTCTATCGCTCGTTTAGGTAAGAACGAAAGAGAGGCCGATAACGAAATTCCAATTTTTCGTTTTCGTAGTAGGCACTCTGAAATAGGTACCTAGTGTGCTTTCTGGCGCCTTTCAAAATGCTTGATGCATATAATATTGGTTTTCTTGCTTGCAATTTGCTGTCGCTAAAATTGATGACATAACGATAATAACGATAGTTTTAGTATGGAGTTAAAACTGAAATAGAAAATTAAGTGTCTGCTGGTGTTGCAGATTTTATTGGTATCACGTTGTGTAATCAGTCGGTTGGTCCACCGAGGTGAATAGGGTTAAAAACCGGGAACGGCATTTACTGAAAATTCATTTCCGGTTTAAATTTCCATTCACCCCGCCATTCCTATTCACCCCGGTTGAGAGTATTCCATATTTACTAGGTCATTTTACATCTTAATCGCCTTTTTCACAGATTTAACTAATTACCTAATTAAGACACGAACGTAGTTGATAATTTAGGATACGGAAGTTTGTTTCCTGGTCTAACTAGGGCCTGTATTTCGATAATGTTCTCAAGTTATGAAATTAACTAAAACAGTTTATAAAACCCAGTGTAATTTCCATAAATACCTCTCCAGAAGAAATAACTTTACAATAATATACAGAGCGACATACTGCGTCCTAATAATTCACAGGCACATTTATTGCTGTATCAGCCCGTTTGCAAATTTGTCGATCAACAAAGTTCCCTCTAATAATCAAGTTTGCCGATACCTTCTAATGCAGCCTCGTAACACGTACGTAGGCCCTTCTCATCCCTTCTGTACCAAATTGAGTTATTGAGTTACCCAACAGAGTTAATAAAGAGGTCTACTCGTGACTGGAATAAACAGTAGCGGTGAGTCTAAAGAGCAACTCGAAATTAGAGAAGCAGTGACCATTTCGGATGAATTGTCCTCTTGATGGTTATTACGAATGGTATATAGAATACGAAATCGGAAATCAATTTTTACGATGCAATACTATAAGGCAACATGTATTACTTAGGCACATAAACTTGTTGGGAGTAATATTGGGAGCGAATTTTTCTATGATGATGTTAATGACAACTGCCGGATTACATGTGATAATGCATCAATTTTTGGTAATTAATTTTGAATCAATGTAAAACTGAAAACCCACCGATTACCTATTATAAAGTTATAAATTAAAATAGGAATTAATCTCTTAATTATTAATACAGTGCCAGCCACTTGAATAGCCTCACTCAACAAAATTAATATTTCTCATAGTAATATAAAAAGGAGATATATATTAAACATTAAATATGAAATAAAACAAGAAGCCTTGTAATAGTAAATACAATATTTATTGTTATCTAATCAAAGTTTTAAGAAATAACGTCAAACAAATAAATTGACCCTTCCACTTGAATAGCCTCACATGCTAAAAGATACTGTTTAGTTATTAAAACTCTCGTTTAATATTTCGTATACCTTCCATTAGACCTTATTAATTCGAAAATACGTTTAGGTAGTGATTCATATAAAGAATGTATGTAATTAACGTCCACAGAATCCCAAACAGTGTAAATAGCTTGAATGAGTTCTTCTTTATTACTAAACTGTCTTCCGTTGTAATATACTTGCCGAGAAAGCCAACCCCAGGCATTTTCCATGATGTTCAGATCAGGGGACAAGGATGGCCAATCTAGAACTTCAATCTGGTTTTCTTCAAACCACTTTGTAACTATGGCTGACTTGTGTATGGGAGCATTATCATGCTAAAAAAACACTTTTTTTCTACCTATTACTTTTCTGATCTTACTTTTTGTTTCTTTTAATAAATTTAAATACTTTTCAGAATTTAGTCTTCCGTCTACCACAATTAAATCAACAGTACCATAGTAAGAAATTGCTCCCCAAACCATCACCGATCCGAGAGTTGAATGATGACGTGATAGTACTTTCGGTTCTTTCCTTAGGTCATGAAAATAATATTTAAATCCATCTGGACCATCTAGATTCAACTTTTTCTCATCACTAAAAATCACATTTCGCCACTCGGTTTTCCAGCACATGTACTTTTTAGCCAAAGACAGTCGACCCGCCACATGTTGTTCGCGCAAAGGAGGTTTACTCATGATTTTTTTTCGTTTGAGGTGGGATGATGTTCTAATAATCCGTCGAACTGTGGAGAGAGGTGCTCTAGTATTTATTTCACTAGCTATTTGCCTGGCGGTCTTGGTGGAATTTGAAGCAGTGCGTAAAATAAGTCGACGTTCACGATCCGTAGTGGAAAATTTTGTGCGTCCTTTATACTGGTGGCCGTAATTTTCCTTATTTTTAACATAATTATTAATAACTTTAGGGCTGCGACCTATTTTTTGAGCTATCTCACGATGGGATAATTTTAGAGTTAAATAAAAATTAACCTTTTCAATTTCTAAACTTGTAAGTTTTTTTCACGTCCCATAGTCACAAAAACACTGTGTTTATCGCGTTACTGCAGGTACTTAATAGAATGCCATCTGTATTATCTAATCATAATAAAATAAATTTGAAAGCGAAACTTAAATGCACGGTTTGGACGATTATGTTACACTGAGGCTATTCATGTGGACGGCCCGTATTAGCTCTTGCGTCCACAACGTTTCGCGCGCAGACAAATTCGGACTTGTTAATGTGTCGTTCGATAAACGTCAGGACGTACAATTCAAATTTAAGATATATTGATAAAAATAATCACGTATAATTATAATACTCACAATATATAGGTGAGGCTATTTAAGTGGTTGGCACTGTATATACCTACTAATCAACCCCGTTTTAGTTCATAATAAATACGAGGTGCTTATAAATAAAATCAAGTAGGTACTTACTTACTAAAGGTGACAGTCCATTTCCAACCGCAGCTGCACTACTGTTCATTTTACTATGGAAATTGACAGTAACAGCGACGCGTTCAGTACCAGTAGTGCAGCTGCGGTCAGAAATGGACTGTCACCTTTATCACATTATTTAACAAGTAATACCTAGGTACCTTCCTACTTGTTAATACTTTGCATCACATAAATACCTCTATACTTATTGCGGAAACATCGTAAGATTTTTCAAGAAATCACTGTTTTACGATCTTAGTATTAAAAGCATCTTTTACAGGGTGTTCTAAAAATTTCGTCGCAAAGTAAATGATGGATCACGGCGGCGCTTTACAGCTGGGCCATCAAAGTTACGGGGCCTGAATTATGACGCAAACTTTCTTAGCTTTTTCTTTTTAAATTTACACTACGTGACATTCATGCGAATGCTGATATCATTACGTTGAACGACCTTTGGGGAGTCGTGTGAAACAACGTTTCTTTTTTGGATAAAAGATTGTTTTATTGATAAATCAGCGCCTTCTGGGTGCTATCCACTTTAAGTTGGCGGCAGTTATTGGCATTTCCTTTTTATTACAAATATAATTAAGAGTTAATTGGGTTCTATGTTATTATTTTCACGACATTCTTATTGCCGAAATTGCTAGCGAGAATGGAATAGAAATGTTATTTTGATTGCTTTGAATCTGGATTACATTAAAAATACACATTTGCCCACCATTTTGTTAATTTTTAACTCGAGACATAACAGGCAAGGACCACTGGTCATTACAGCCAAATTTAAAAATGCGTAAATAATATTACAACATGAAACGTTAAACTTGATTTTTTATAAAAATAAGTATATTATCCTAGTCAAACTCGCAAACAATGCGCGACTAACTTCCGTAGTCTGCATGAAGTAATAAAATAATCAAATAATAAATAATTTTACTAATAGGTAACATTTAACAGCTAATAGACTTATGACTTTTTTATGCTGTATAATGTATAGTAAGTAACACTTTTTACAGAAAATGTTATGTCGTTTTGTACAGTTACCGCAGAAGTTTTAGTTTTGGATTTTCAATATTTATTGTGTCAGTTTCGACTTCATATTAAATTCCTTCTTCCAACTGACGTTAGAGTACGTTGAATGGAGTAAGTCCATTCTTAAATATTCCAGTTAGACAGCCGAGATTTTTCAAAACAATAATATGTATATTGGAGACAGAAAGCATCTAAATAAAGTAAAATGATCAAAATTGTTAATTTAATTGAGACCGTTTGTAGCTTACTTAGGGTAGCAAAGCAACGCCCCTTTAATAAGACGTCGGGGAGGTACCTACTAAATTAATAAGGCTTTTCTACTCCCAAAACATTAAACTTGATACTCTTCGTGACATAATTAGTAGAACAATCAAGGAAATTATTACGAATTGGGCGATTGGTGTCTGTGCCCCAAAATAAATGTTTAAATGATGACGATAACATAATATTTGGAAATAATATTCCTACTTGAGATTAGATGTTATTGTTATTGTAATCTTATATTTGTATACCAAATAAATATGTTTTTACTAATTATGACTAAAGTACCTAATGTCCCCATTCCTAATAATATATCTTGATTTGTGTCTTGATTTATTCCATTGACATAACATTTGTATAATGTATTAAAACATTGATTGTATGATGGTATAATTCTAGTATTTTCCACATTTAATATTGTTAAAACCTTGAGTTACCTACTCGTATTAATAAACATTTTAAATTAAAAATCATAACGGGCAGGGTCGTTTGTAGGATTTTTATATATTGTTTTGCATTATTCCCGTCTGTTAATTAGAACTTTTAAGTAAGTACCTAAATAAAAAAGCAAATAATACTTGGTAAAATATTTGAGCCCAATAACTCCAATGAAATAATAAAAGTAAAAACGCGTTATTTGACTTTAACGTCTGAAGTTTTTCATAAACTTATTCGAAAATAAGAGGCTTATTAATTTAAAAAGTATTTTAATCAAGACAGAGCGGATGACCGAAAACAACAGGATAAGTTAGCAGGAGAACATAAATTTTTGCTAAACTTCTTAAATTGTGTTTTTCGTTTGAGTGAACTTTGCAGCTGGAGCTCAAAGTAAAATAAATAACTTTTGTGAACTCAGCGTCCGTCCACCGAACAAATACCCTTTAAAATATATTACCTACTCTTGAACCGTTTCATAATGTTTATCTTATTATATGAACGAACAGTTGCATTATGGAGAGGACTCGGCCGCTCCCGCGTGACAACCAGAATGGTTCCGTTTTATTTTAAAAACAAGGTGTTAAAATCGTGAAAGTCATAATTAATACGTACCTAAAAGACGAGCGTGCGCCTCTTGTTTTGTACTTTGTGTAAATTGGTGGAAAGTCACGTCTACGTCGGGAATGAACTGTTTACACAGAAACAAAAGTTCACTTTTATTAGCTTGTATTTATTTCACTGTTGATACCTGACGTCGTTCGCTTTTTTGTGCCAAAATGCACATTTCCAGGGGTCGGCATAATATCGTTCGACGTATATGGGGGCTTTTAGCGAGAGTAAATATCATTGACGCGTCATGGGTGGAGGTTAAAAACGCCTGAACATTTTAGGCCCACCCTTTCAACGTACTTCGTCACCCTCCCGGGTAGCTATGGATTTGTGTAAGGACAGTTTATCCTGACGTTATTGCGATCTCAAATTGTTCAGATAATTTTCTTTGGCAATACCTTTGGAGTATATTATAAAAGCGTCACGTTGTTGATATTTATAGGATGATATGAGAGAGATTAACATGAAGCAACCTGTTTTTCATGGAAAGTCCATTTGAACTGTCCTCTTCATGCTTGCTTGTATATGACACTTTGAAATTGGGTTGGTTGGCTTGAATTTCCCTGAGTTTGTATGTACGTATGAATAACAAAGTTATCGAAGAATATTCTCTAAGTGCCGACTAAACTTGATATTGTTGGCACAAACTTGGGTTACACAATAAGGTTCGTAAGAAACAAGTCATAAGTATGCGTGGCGTGCAAATATTTCGTGCTCTAGAAATAAGAAAATAACCTTAAGCATTCCATGAGAGACATGGCATAAATAAATATTATTAAAAATGTTTCGTTCATTTTGAATTACAGTTTACTGCCGTTTATTTTAGTGTATTGCAATAAACATTAATTACATAGATTAAAATGAGCATTGTTTAAAACAAATGGTAATACATTATTTTCTAACATAATCGTACCTCATTAAAACAGAATACAAAAGCGTAACACGCATTTCAAGCGTTAAATGAACATAGTTTTAATAGCGAGTACTAGTCCGCGAAAATATGAAAATCTTTTGCACCCCGAAGGGGGTACGAGCAGGTAGCAGGATAGGCAATAAAAAAATAAACGTCACTCTGGAGGTCTCTTCTTATTTCAATTATATTTTCTCTCTTGATGTTGATCGAACCCCCAGCTTATTTAGGATAAACTTTTCCTTTATATTTACATAATTATTCTCAAAGTCATAACGTTGGCACAAGAACCGGCGAGAGTAAAATTTTAAGTAACCTCCTCTCATTGCATGCCTGATGACCGCATTATTTATAAGAACCCTCCGTTACTTTATGTTGATTTAATTTGGCCCTTTTTTGGTCGAGCCGGATACATGAGTACGGTGTCAAATATTTATTCTATTGCATTAATGATTAGATAGGCACTTTTGGTAAAGTGCTGAGCTTCACTGAAAATGTACTGTCGTTTTATTTTGAATCAAGATGTGTCGATATATATATTTAAAAAAAAACGGTGAATTTGGAAGATTGTTGGATTATTATAACTCCATTTTAAATTGGAATACATTGTTTTTGTAGCAGTAGCCTTAAAATCCCTTCTCACCCCCCTCTCAAACCTTCTCTCCCCATTCATAACTCACCTCTCCCCGCGAAACCTACTCACCCCGTTTTACAGTACCTACTTACAAAAGTAAAATTAAGTCGTTATTATTGAGGTGACATTCCGATATCAACTGAAGCTGCATTACTGTTGCGACATTTCTGCGCCACCACTACGTCGCGCGAGTCGGATTTTATGTACGGAACCCTTGGAACGCCAGTCCGACTCGCACTTGGCCGCTTTTCTTAGTAATTCGCGCGACAAGTTCGGAGAGCAGCGGTCACGATGCCCGCGCGCCGCGTATCTTATATCTACACTGCAGCACCCTACAGTACTTTTTTTTTAAATTTATTTAGGTAAACAAACAGTCACTACAAGAAAGGCTTAAATATAAAGTATTTTTAACACTATATACAGTATGTGTGACCAACACCGTTCACCACTTATTACAATTAGGTAAGTACTTTGATTATTCGGAGCTTATACCTCTGGAGCTTAAGGCTCCGGGAGGCATTGACAAGGTAAAGGTTATTATTACATTAAGTTCATACATCATAACTTTAGCGCCTATAGCACTTTAAATTCGTTATTAGTATAGCTATAATAGGGATGATGACACATGTTGAATTTTATAACAAAATCTAGTAAAATAGATAGCAAACGAGCAATTTATCACAATAATGTGGATATTAAAATAAAATATTGAAAAAGTACAAAATTTCAGGACCTGAAAGTTTCAAAATTTAAGTTTTTTTAACTTCCAAAGACGATAAAATTAAGGGTACCATTCGATTCCTTACATTTCATCCAAAAAAATATTGTATAGCAACTATATACATAAACGCAATATTTCACCGACAAAAACGCAATTTTCTTGTTTTGTCCATACTACAAGATGGGCGATGACGTCACGGCCTCTGGCCGTTTTGTATAGGGCGTTTCGCGAGTGAAGTGCGACTGTCGGACTTTGACTACAATTTCTGGTTTTTGTGTTACTTTAATGCAATGGGTCCCATATAGACATTTGATCCTAAAAACAAACCCGATCGATTGATACCATAAAAGAAAATTAGTCATGTAGCCTATTACATGACTCGTCTTAATACATATATAGAAAACATTTTAATTGCAATGATTTCTAATGAAACTATCAGAGCTTATACATATAATTTTATATAATAAATATCCAGAGTACTTTCTACTATAGTATAGTAATTTAATTGATTTTCGTTAACTTAAATTAATTTGCAGATTTCAAACATTATCTCTCTACAGTGGAACAGGTACATTTAACTTTGTTAACGGCAAAAGAGATTGGATGTAACCCAATTTGTCAGGCTTTCATTTTAATTTAATTGTAGTATGCGAACTCATAGCACATAATATAAGAACGACGATGAAAAGAGCTTTCTGTTGTTATATGGCAAAATGTCTGACATAAGTTACTATTAACTATTACTTATCTATTTACTTGTTTTGTAGAATAAAAGGTTTGTTGCTGCTACTACTAGGTATTTACTACATTCTGGTTATAAATATGTTCTCCACATATTCTGATCATAGTATATTTATGAAAAAACAAATTCCAGTGAAAATTCCAAACTATTTTTAATCATAATCATAATCATAATTTTTTATTGCATGAAAGTGAGTACAAAAGGTGTTAGTATATACAATAAGTCCATCACAATCTGCCGAGGTCCAGCACGCAATATTTCTTAAATCTAAAAGCTAGGTACAACTAAATTAATTTAGCTATAACTATAAAATAACAAATTAATAAATAACATAATAGGTAATTAAAATATTAAAAACGTGCTCGTGTGATTAACCAGCTCTTTTGGTTGATTTCGGCCACTCTGTACAAAATGCGTCCGGTGGCGCCATGTACTACGGTAGCCATCTTGCGGGGCCTACTCAGTACCAATTTTGGCTCACCTTTCCTGATGCGACAGACATTATACGGCCTAGTCCTTTTTAGTGTTCCGTACAAAACTTTGTTCACGGAACACTTATTTTTTATAGTTTGGTATTGCTGTGAATCATATTTGTGTTTCTTTTCCTCGCAATATATGAGACGGTATCGGCAATACACATACAAACCTAACTGTGATAAGTAAATATGAAATGGCATGTCATGTTTCACTCAATTATGCCCATTCTTTCACCACAATCCGTATTGGGTGTCATTTCGCCGAGTCAGCAGATCGCGCTGCAGGTAATGAACGCCCGGGGCACGCTTTGAACATAAATCACATTTTTTCCTCAGTGCACTCCTGGAATCCGCTACTAAATTATTTTGGCACGTTCGATTCGCTCGACGCCGATCTGAAACTAATACAGCTCAGTGGGATGGCGAACAAATTAATAGCACTCAACCAACCTAGATTTCATGAAATCTACCTATGTGGTGTATAAACATGACATATGTACACAGCCTGTTAGACGGAGAGAAATTAATTTATGAAGTATTTAATGTGTTTTTTTAAGGTTCGTGACATATTTTAA
Source organism: Cydia amplana (assembly GCF_948474715.1). NCBI lineage: Eukaryota > Metazoa > Arthropoda > Insecta > Lepidoptera > Tortricidae > Cydia > Cydia amplana. Next base: position 10,743,709 of record NC_086079.1, on the reverse strand, counting down.
ATTAAACAAACTTAAATATCTTATCTAGTTTTCTATTTTATTTTGTTTCGTTTCAAGTTTATAAAGCACTCGAACATGTAGGTAAGTATACTAAACATTTTACATTTGTATTTTAGTTTACTATTAACTATTTTAACAAGAAAACGGAGAAACGGGTTTGTGGGTTTTCACAAACTTAAATATAAATACAAACTAAAAATATAAAAAATAACTACTTACTAAAACCCGTCCCGGGCTGTACCTGACGCAAAGGCTGCGTTGCCGCGTTGTATTGCGATGGACAGCCTTTGCATCAGGAAGAACCCGGAGCGAGGGTCAAGGCCCCCTTTCACTCAGGCGACGACCCAGCTCGCGAAGGAACGTCTTACCCTCAGCGCACCAGCAACCTGAAGTCTCCACAGCGAGGGGGACGAATAGATACCCGCTCAGCGCCGAGTATTTTAACATATGATAAGCGTGATGAACTGTGTATTAACTGCATATTATATGATCTTCGAGCCAGCAAGTATATTCAAATTGAATACCTAGTTGTCTTCTGTGCCAATTTCAACGCTAGAAATATAATTTTCCCGTCTCTCAGATGCGGATGCGACGTACAAATTTTCTAGCGTTGTGTAGTAAAATATTGTTTTGAAACATAAGGGTGACACCCTATCGCTCGGGGTAAGTGACTTTTATATAAAATGCTACTTACATAACGAGAAAATATTTGCAGTACTTTTTTGAGGATTTTATTGAAAATTGTCCATGCTAAAGCAGTGCATCATCCTCAGAAAGTCCGTCTGTACCGGCCCTTAGTGGCATATCTACATGACAATTGTGTTTATACGTGTGTATGTAATATGTTTCATGAAGAGATTTTATATAAGATGCTCTAAGGGTGCCTTAGGAGGCATCTACCTATGTCCGATACATAGGTTTACAAAGCAAAAAAACAAGCGTAGGTAGGTAGTAGGTTATATCAGTGTAGGTGTGTGCACTTAAGTGCACTTATGCCAAACAGGAGATTGCCAAATCACAATCATGATCTACACCCTATAGTATTTTTGATATACCTTGGAACGGTGACTGCTTTTATCTCCATACAATTTATACCTTAAAACCGCACCTTATGCGAAATATGTATAGAGATGACAGCTGTACCTAAGTCATGTGAAGAAAAAAAGCTAAAACATTAAGTAAAAGCAACGAATATGGGTGATTCTTAAATTGTGTCCAAAAAATTTTTTTTTTCATAAACGTTTTTATTTTTCACATATTATTACATATATCAAAAGTACATACAAAAAGCAATTTTTTGATTCATATGGTCAAGCTTAATACCCTCGGGAAAGGTAAATAAAATAAGTACATAAACACGGTTGTGACAAAGTGTCCCTCAGTCGTGACATTTCGGCATTTTGGTGGCCAACTCGGCTATTTTGATTTATATAGTTATTTTAACATAGCCTAAGTCACTCCTATGACTACGACAAACCTAATGACAGTTCAGACGTCGAAATCCGTCAAACTATAAAGGCTGTAGAGCGTGACAAAGAATTCGATACACATCATACATACATACATACAAGTGAAAATCATTTTTTTTGCTTTGGCAGTCGGGCAATAATAGCAAATGATCTGTAGCTAATAAAAATGCATTACTGAAAAGTGCATGTGCCTCTAAACTAATCAAACGAATTAAGAATGACACGACCACGTGTCTATATGTCACGAACGTGGACTCAAAAGTCCGTGGTGGTGACAGATTTTTGAGGCCACGGTCGTGATAATTTGGAACATGTTCGATATTACATAAACATTTCCTTTGATTTTGCAAATGTTAAATAATTAGCTTAATCTGCAATGTATGAGGTATATCTTATGTTACAAACAATAACGTGAAACTGCAACTTACTTTTAAAACTCTAACACGGCGGTGATGCGTTAAGGTTGACCATTTTTTCAAATGATATATATAATTTTCGACAAAACTTCTCCCTGCAGCCATTTGTAAGTAAACCTGACAACAACACAGTGTTGCTGTTCTAAAGTAACTAAGGGCTGCCAGTAGTAAACATAATTTTCTACCGAGTACCGCATGTTTATATTACAACGCGCGGTGGTGACGCGAAAACTAATCACAAAATATATGTTGTTTAAAATTATATAAAATCGTTATAAATCCATATAATTTTTAAACAGTGTTGTAGAACAAGGATTAGTGTTTTATATTTGATATAATTATTGTAAAATCACTTCATATTTTTTCAAAAAAAAATCAAATATCACAAAGTCTGGGGAAGTCACACTACACGGTCCGTGACATTTCGCACTTGTAATTTTTTTTTATATGTTTCTAATACTCTTAGGACAATACATTTAAGTTGACCTAAAACTAGAGGTAAATTGCTAAATATCGCTTGCTTAGTGATAAACGGGAATAAGACGAAAAACGAGAATTGTGGTAAAACGCGTTTAAAGATTTCTTCGTCAGCGCATCTCACTTTATTTCAATAATTTAGCAAACTTTAATTGCATAATGTCATTGTTTGTGTTATAATTTACATTATATAAAGTAAATACTTATATATTTAATAAAACCCAGTTCATTGTATTATGTTTCATGGCATTTTTAAGATCTTAAAAAATAAGTTACAGTTATATTACGCTTTATTATGAAATGAAATATTATGTTTATGTTTTAAAAAGGCTCAACTCCTCAAGATGCTTTTTAAGATAAAAAGTCATGGCAACGATTAGTAAGTATTTCGTAAAAATACAATTTACGAAAAAATATTTAGGAAGGAAGACAGTTTAATTGAATATATTACATTTTAATAATATGAAAAAGGTAACGAAAGGATTTTAAATGAAATTACCAATTGGTTTTAATCATCATATTTTTATTATAAATCGAAAAAAACAAGGATTTTCTAGTCATTTGAATGGGGGGCATAATGTTTATATGACCTGGATTATAATTAACTTATTTCAAGTCCATTTAAGGGAACTACAAATAAAAAAATAATAACAGTAATTATAAAGTATACAACAACGCATAATCTTCTCTTGGGACACCAATTGAAAAAAACTTTTCAACTGAAGTAGTTACGTTTTCTACAACTTACACATTTTTTAACAATGTATGTAATACATACTTGCCGAAACGGAAAAAAAAAAACACATTTTATGCTTCTTATATTATTCATCAAGAACTTATACATGTCAATATTTACGATTATTACGATAATCAGCCTTAGCATCATCACAAAAAGAGATCCAGAGTAATTAGCTAATGTACTTGCATAATACTTATTTACTTATATGTATTTCAGTCTCTCTATATCTTTATGGCATTATGAAAATTCTGACTTGAGTAATTTCAGTATATTTTATTAATTAGTATACAAAAAATAAACATTTATATAAAGAAAACTTATATACTTATTTAATTATGTACCCGCAATGTGAATATTTAGTTAATCATCACAAAAAAGGTTCTACGTTACTGTAACGGCTTAATAACGCTACAAGGTAAAGAACATTTTATAAAATCCTATTATAATAATCTGCGTAATAGTTAGGTATAAGGTTTTTCGAGATCAAATCCCGTAAATCCTTTTTCTTGTTTTCAGTTAATTCTAGTTTTTCACTGAACAACGTTTGTAAATTGATTTCAGTTCTACTAGGCATCTTCTTCCTTTTATTGCGTACATAGACTTTGCTATATTCTTCTTGATTATATGAACTTTTGTAGTAGAATACAAAAGGGTCTTCTTTGGTGAATTTCAAAACTTTTATATCATAAAATAATTTACAGACACGAATTCGTCTTTTATCTACAGTAAAGTAATAAGCTTTATTGTAGCTTCTAGGATTTTCAGCATTTGTGTATCTATATTTAGGTTGAACATCTACCATACATGCACTTATGAAAGCTCTTTGCTTGTATAAGTCAGCTAATTGCCACTGTTTCTTAGCTTCTGTATCTTATTTTGTTTCCAGTTCTCTGGATTCCGAGATTTTTTTCTGCCACGTTTTTTAGGGGTATCTGATTGAGTTGAGTGCTCCGAATCCGAAGAAGAATTTCTTGAATCTGAAGACCTGCTAGACGACGACTCAGAGGATGATGACTTAGATTTAGAAGAACTAGATGATGACGAATCTGCTATTACTCTTGGTGCGATATGGTTTCGTGACGAATTACCGGTGTATGTTGGGTCTGTATCACTCAAATCGACATCGCTCTCATTGGAATGAATGGGTGAGAATACATAACTAGGGCCAGGATTTTCATCTCTTAGCTCATAAGAATTGCGCTGGCGTGTGAGCAGGCCACGATTCAATTCAAATACCTGATCAGTAGAAGAATTTTCAACAATGTCAGTTCATTATAATGTACATAATGTTATCGTATTTTTATAATGAAACATACCGTTATAATATCATCCGAAGTTGCATCGTCCCTTTTTCTTTTTTTGACAGTGGCACCTGCAAGCCGCATCATTTCTTCTATTCTTTTGTTCATACTAAAATGTTAATTTCTATGTTAGTTTACAAATACCGACGCAATTTTTTATACCATAAAAAGAAATAAACACATATAAACCATTAATAGCATGTTTTATTTTATGATAAAACTAACTGATGTCTTAATGTTAAAATTATTTTGAAACATTATAAATAAATTAATGAATCAACACAAATAGTTTTCTTGAACTACCTTCTTTTAAAATTATGAAATGATGCATGTTTCAATAGTACATTTAGTATTCAATATTTTTTTGTATTAAAGTGATGTATTCTTAATTACGTCAGTTTATGATGCAAACATTTTTTTAGTAAAACGAGCTAATTCGTAATGTTTCAATATTTTACAAAATATAGTAAGTAATTACTTACGTGGTCTTTGATAAAACAAAGATTTATCTCCTAATATCACACGAAAGTGACGTCTTCCTCGCAATCAAGTCACAACAAGACTGAAGTTGGCTGCTTTAGCATGAAATGAAATATACCTTCCATATCAAAGTAAAACGCAGCAAAATGTGCTATCTCTTTTTAACCCATGGCTTAGGCCGGTTTAAGAAAGAAATGTGATAGTTCTACTGGTAATAGGCTGTTTTAATACGAAAACAAATTATACACGAATTTTGAGTTAATTCCGTTTATCACTAAGCGAGCGATATATTGATATAGAGTTTACTTATTTTCACAAAAATACATGCTATTCTTACGTGTTACACAAAAAATGCATAAGAATAAGAATTACCCATATGACTTACAATGAGGCGCACAATACCTACACTTTAAAAGTCCACAAGCTCATATAGGTAACTAAGCTATGGCGCCCGTATCTCTTCTAAGGCAAACAGTATTGGGTCGACCTAAAACGACGGCCGTATCGGCCCGGACGTCCGCCGGCAGCCGAGTTTCAGCGAAATTTCCACCAGATAAACCTGTCAATACAAAAAACCTGCAGGTCGAAACTGTAGATGTAGGATTAAGGTTGCAGTTAAGTATGTAGGTCATCTGTACTTAAAATGTTGCTGTGTGTAGAACTGTACGACTCACTAAGTTGTAGTTACATAAATTGTAGTTGTATTGGTATTGTAAACATTTTACCTTTTACTTATATGTCAAATTCAAATTTAACAGTTATTTGAAATAATCTTTAGGTTAAACCAAAAAAACCGACTTAACAAATCAGTTTGAAATGTCATTAATAGTTTTTTTACGAGGGGCTAAGAAACTGAAACTTAAACGTAAAGTAATTGTTTCACTCCTCGTGCTAATATTGATACCCGAGCAAGCGAAAGATTCTAAAATTTAACCTTGAGCTTTACGATTACTTCGAAAAGTGGCATCTTGAATCATGCGAAGGTTTCATAAACATTTTTCATCACTCCAACGCGAGGAAAATACTAACCGTAAAACATTACGAAGCTAATTCAAATGGACTCTATACAATATCTTTCATTCAAAATCATCACTTATTTAAGTCACTAGCAAGCTCAAAAATACCTTTAAGTTCCCTCGATTCCTCAAAGATCCATTCAGTAGAACTGAATTTTGACAAAAACATATATAATTAGAATTAGGACCGGAGCGGGTCCGCCGAAACCGTGTATCGATCCGTCGTAATTTCATTTGCAATTCACGCACGAAATTATTTTTTCCTTTTTATTCACTATTTACTTTGAGTTAATACTAATCTCCCCACTAAGAGCAACAATAATGGTAAAATGTATTAACACTGTTGTTGGCAGGAGATTAAAAAGTCGTTTTGTTTGTTTCTTTTTTAATTAAAAGCTTTACAATTCAAATAAACTTCGCTTTTGATATATTTCAACGCTAGTGGCGTAAAGGTTTTTCATTACTATCTCAAAGCAAAATTCAAATCAAAAGAGGTCAGTTAAAATTAAAAGCGCAGTGTAAAATATGTTCTATTTGGTGTTCCGTAGTCACCTAGAAACCCTTGTAGGTAATTTCGCCATATCTGTCTCTCTGTCCGAGGCTTTAGTACTAAGAAGCTGGTATTTGGCATTGATACATAAATCGTGCATTACGACAGAACGTGAAAATAAAAAAATATAAAAAACTTTTTTATTTTTACACTATATCATAATATTTGATATGCACATGCACTAAACTTATAGGATACCGTTAACTAGTTATCACTTGCAAATACTCTTTTATCCTGTTATACAAGTTTCATTGAAACGCTACAGGGCATAACGTAGGTATGAAACTTTCCAGTATATTCTAAACTAAAACTGAGCTGCGTACTTACTTTCGCGTAAAGTTGTCACTGAGACGATTCAGACTTTGTGTTTACTTAGATATATTAAAAGTTAGCAGAATGGAGAATGTTACTATAGCAAATAGAAATGATATATTTATTTACCTATCATTGAGACATTTGACTTTGGCTTATAAACGTTTTCTTTTTAACTAAATAGCTGTGCTGTGTTAAATAAATTTGTATTGTATCTCTGGTCAGGGTCACTCGGGATTAGGGTTTGCACGACGGATCCGATATGTTTGGGAATATCTGCGGATCCGGATCCAGATCCGGATAATTTATACATTTCGGATCCGGATTGCAAACCCTACTCGGGATACATTTGGTGGGAGTGGCGTGGTCGAAGGACTAGGCACAAATTAACTCAATATGTGTTTATTCCGTGAGTGCAGCGCGGTAGGTACTCAATGAGAAACTGAAGCGTGGATTTTTTTGCTTAACTGGATAGCGATCGCTAGCGAACACTTAGTAGTATAAGCAATATGTGTTCCAACATACTAATAAAAAGGAGAAGAAAATTATATAATCCTGGGGGATAATGAGGAGTAAAGGGTATGTACAGTAAGAATGAAATTTTAAATATACATATAAGAAACATACTTCCAAATCTAAGAACCACAAATAAGCTACGAGCGAACGCTGCAACACATTTGCGGGGTTTACAAATCTCGTACCTATTTTAAGTATTCAGTTCCTCTGTGCCAGAGTTCTTGAGCGTTATTCTGATTGTCTTCTCTTAATTCCAATTTAATCTTCTTAACAGTCCGTTTCGCTCTTACTTTTGGTTTCATGTAATCGGAGTCTGGCACATTCGTACTATCAACATAAGATTTCAATCGAATACCATATAAAGTATAAACCAAGAGTACATTCAAGAAATGACCTCCTTGGCTCAGAGAAAGAATCAGTTTGTAACTATCGAGCTGGAATCGACGTGCCAGCCACAGACACGGCCATTTCAACCTCAGCACCATTTGCAGAGGTGCTTTAAAGACAGTTACGGTGTCATTTATTAAAAATATTGCCTACGTGAATTGGAGAACAAAAGTTATGTATAAAAAATAAATAGGAGTATATCGCATATAAAAAAGGAAAAGTTTGAGAAATGGGTATGTTTAATGAGGCATTTTTAAAGTGAGGGATTACTTTAAGTACTTATATGTTATATTATATCTTACCAGGATTCCAATCCGGGACCTCCTGATTCGTAGGCAGCGTCACTAATACCACCTAGGCTTCCTAGCCAGTAATTAATACATTTTAATAATTAATTTGTGGTTAACTTTCCTCGAGTAATAATAGACCTACTTACCTATAACATAAGTGTCCTAAGTACAACAATCTGAATGTTTCCATGATAAAAAATTCTCTGTTCGTAATAACTTTAAGCAAACGAACGAACTCCCATCTCAACTTGTTTTAAACTAAACAAAGCAACAAAGAATATAAATCCAGAACTGTATGCAGTATCTGACTAACGTGTTTTTCATCTTGGAGCAGTGCCATGTTGTTTTGAAAAATTAGAGTGCCCTGTGCTTGGTCGCAGTCCAAGACCGCGACAGTTCCCCGATAACAACCCGATATGTCTTATTTACTTCGTAATTAAGTGTTGAAAGGTGCTGAGCAAATTTACTTAAGCAACTTGAGAAATACAAACAGATGTTACGCTTTAAAGCTAGCAGTTCCGTTTTCGCAGGCAAGTTTTTACTTAGTTGTGTTTTAATCTTGTCTAGTTGCCTTTATTTTTATTTGAAGCCGTTATTGCCGGATTAATACCTATACTTTACTACTATTCTGGTATGGTGCCTAATACTTGCGATCAGATGAATTACGTATTTTACATTTTTCTCAACATTTTGTATCTAAGAGTTAAAAAGAAATAGTTACTAAACTTTACTTTAGCAGCGGTTTATTTATCAACAGGAAACAATGTTTCCGTATCGGATACCAAACTCTATTGTCGCACAAATAAAGTTCAAGTTTAAGTGGGACTGAACCAACAAATCGCCTCTCGATAGGACATCGCGTGTGGCAAAAGAAAATAGAAAGACTTAGGCTCTCCCCTATTGCGCCATTTACTAAATTGACCTACATGCCAAACCCAATAATGTGTTGCCTATTTTATAAAGTCAACACAGAAAAAAAAGTTATTATATTATTATTCACTTTACTTATTTATTTATGTATCATAAGTCATTTATTAAATCATGTCTAAGTACTTATAATATATGTTAAACATGGAAAAAATAATATATCCATACAAAAGATCGTGACTTCCGTGGAGTTTGGGGATGCTGCTCGTGTGGGGCGTGACCTGAGAGACAAGGTAACACCACCCCACCTCCACGGTACTATTAATAAAACAGCAGCAGCCTAAATAACCAAAGCCCCCAAGAGGCTGAACCTAGGCACCTTTTAGGAATCGAGACCTAAGGGACTAAGTTCCGTGGCAACCCAAGACATATATTACCAAAACGGCTGGTCGAAGTCTCCGAGGACAAAAGAGCTGACAGCTTCGTCGCTCAACGCATGTGTTACGATTCAGCGACGTAATGCTGCCAGCATCCTTGGCACCATGCAACAGGGCCCATAAGCTATTTCAGGATGTCATTTTTTTTATAATGGATACAATCGTACTGGCTGAGTTGCGTACTTTTTATTTAATTATTTATTACGAAAATTACTAGTTCATATAGATAAATTACAACATTTGCAACCACAACAACATCTATGACGAAACTTTTTTCTATCTCACCACAAAATCGGACCCTTGCCCAAACATCGAACGGAGTAAAAGCAATAAAAGTCAAATTACTCTTCGACTCATGCATCACCAAAGTTTTGGGTGCGAAAGTTGCAAATTGAATAAAATTAAGGCCAGCACCCTCCCTGTATGTAAACGTCGAACGCGTTCGTACGGTAACATTTGTTATTCCGACTTACTCACTTTGTATTCACATGAAACCATTTATTACACCGCCGTTACGGAAAGTCATGGCGTCTTCATAATCATGTATTTCAATTCATATTATATTTTACATCTGACAAAAATAACAAATAAAAATTAAAAAAAAGTGTAAGTTGGGTAACTGCGGTTGTAAAATGTTAGAAACTGCAGACTGGGCTAATACAATATAGAATAGAATATAATAGAATAGAAATAGTTTTATTCGTGAGCACAAACACAAAATAGAAAATTATACATAACATTACATGTAGTAAAGTCTTTATCATGTATCTAAACCGCCTCAGTAGTTTTACGCTATGATGTAACACATACAATTATACCTACCTGTGTTTTATGAACAAATAGTTGCTTATAATTAGCTGTATTACCTATTCCAAAGCCGTTGTTAACTAGGTATTTTTTTGTCTGACGGGTCTTCGGAAAGCCTTTGAAAGACGTCGGAGATATTCAATATTATGTCGTTTTTACCCATTTCAATAAATCATTCTGTAAATCATTGGATAAAAGTAAATGTTTTCTTCACTCTATGAATAGTTCGATAACATAACGAGTATAAGTTATATCGTACCACGCATGCAAATGGATTCGTTTGAACGAAAGTTACTTGTACCTATTTACATACATTACTCGTGGAGGAGGGAAGAAAAAATAAATCAAATATCAAATGAAAACCACATCAAAGTCTCTTTGTAGTTTCTGTTTATGGGGTAAATTAATCTACATAAAAGTCTCACAAAAATACAACTCAATATTTGCATACACGTACGAGTATTTAGAATCAGAAAGATGAAATCTTACAAAGGAACATCAAAAGGTTCGATATAGGATAGGTACTTCATTTATATACTCAATTTTAATTTGGATTTCTACTTTCTGTCAAAATTTTAATAACCATGAAAATATAATGTTTGTAATGTTTTTGTTGGTTTAGATTTGTTATATGGGAAAATCCTTAAAAATCGTAATATGACTTGTAGTGATTATGTAAAATAAAGCAGCCACGACTACAAACTTTAAGCAATAAATATCTAGTCTATCTATCTATCTAATACCTTTAAACGAGCAATTCTTGTTATATTTATATTTATATATATATATATTTCGGGGACCTCGGGAACGGCTCTAACGATTTCGATGAAATTTGCTATATGGGGGTTTTCGGGGGCGAAAAATCGATCTAGCTAGGTCTTATCTCTGGGAAAACGCGCATTTTCAAGTTTTTATATGTTTTCCGAGCGAAGCTCGGTCACCCAGATATTCATAATTAAATGAGTAAGTAAATATACTTAATTACACCACAAAGAAAACAAATTCAAAAATAGATTTACAATGTAAATAAAAGTAGCAACAGGCGAGCTTATCGCTATAAGCATTGCAAGTATTTTTATTGCTGTTTGTTCCAATAACTTTCACGAAGCCTTTAGTTTCACAGTTATTTAAGTCATTCAAAGCCCACTCATGTACATTTTTCCGACAAAAGTCATTTTCAAACAACGCCATCAAAATTCAAAGTGTGTTCATAACAAGCCGATACTTACTTGAGGAAACACGGAGGACAAGGGAAACCGTTTAGAGTAGACATAAATCACGAGACAACTGGAGGTAGGGTTGCCAGATGGTCGGGATTCGGCGGGATTCTCCCGAATTTTAGCATGTGTTCCCGATTCCCGACAAAGTGAAAATTGTCCCGAAAAACAGTTTCACGTTATAAAATAATAATTTCAAGTTCCGAACTGTCGCAGGGCAGCTGACGTAGTGCCAATAATGTAAAATATCGTTGTTTTTAATACAATTAATTTAATTTGAATGGTTTTTTTTCCCGACTTAATGCCCAAAATCCCGAAAAATTTATATTTTTTCCCGATAATAGCGCCTTTCGATCTGGCAACCCTAACTGGAGGGCTACAGCGCAGCAGAACTATGACAACCGCTCGGCTGCATTAGCGTACACGAGTTGTGAGATACTGTGCAGGGTTAAGGCTCCCACCATAGACTAGGAATCCTCTAGACGGAGTTTAGAGCAATTATTTCATGAAACTGATGCTGCCAAAAATACTGGGGTGCGGGGGACGAGGTGAGCGAGTCCCGTGCCGTGATTGGTCCGTTCAAAGACACGGACGTCACACAATGACACATTGACTCGAAGATGGAGTAAAACTACCGTATATTTGTGGCAGAGGGGGTAGCGTTACTATGCTCAGTCTAGAGGATGTCTTGTGTGTGGCTCCCACTCACAAGCGACAAGAGATTGCAAATAACCTTTACTATTTAACCTTCTTCATCATCATAGAGGCCGAAAGACGTTCGCTCACTGGTGACAAATGGCGGTCGGTACATTCAAGCATACGCTACACGAGTGTTCAGTACATCTATTAAAAAGTACCTATTTATAAACTGGTATATCGCGAATTAATTTTGTTACCTTTCAACACACACAACAAAACATTTTTTTTAACAAAACAAAGTTACATCAGAGACAAGTAGTTCTCTTTGGTTACATTAAAAGATAAAGATAAAAGATAGTTTATTCAAGTAGGCACAATTACAATGCGCTTATGAACGTCATTGAGGATACATTTATCAATAATATTTACGTGAAATAGGGGCTAATGCTTTGTATATGTTACAAACCCGGTATTGCTAATTATGTAAGTTATATAAAGTAAACAAGGCTGCTCCTAAATGTTATTGAAATGTTGTAAAATGACCTGTACTAGACAGGTGTAGCAAAATTACAAATTACTCAGGTGTATTAAGTACTAAGTTAAGGTTGATACCCTTAGCTAATACTAAGTTCATGTGAATTTAGCAAACTGCTTAATAACAGTCATCCATCTATAACTTTACTAACATTAACAACTATAACTGTAACTGTGAACCTATTCAACAAGTAGAATGTATTACTTACCTTGGAATCAAAGTAGACGAGCACCTATCCTGGTCGTATCATGTTAATTTTATTTATGAAAAACTTAGAGTCTTATTAGGTAAGTTCTATCACTTAAAATTCAAAGTTCCTATTAGCACACTTAGATGTCTATACATGTCACTTGTAGATTCAATATTGAGTTATGCTCTTGACAGCTATGGGCTCACAACTAAGACCAATATCGATAAACTAGAGACTATGCAGATCAGATTTTTAAAATTACTTGTCAACCATAAAATTAAACTCAAATGTAAAGGTAACTACAGACTACTATTTAAAATTTGCAATATTTTACCAGTTAGTTTAAAACATAAATACTTACTCGCGATCAATAACCATAGCTACCAAGAGTCTAACTCAGCGGATTCCTTAACACCAGTTAATCATACATACATCACAAAGGCTGTGACTACAGGCAAACTATCTGTTCCTAGAATTAATAACTACTACGGGGATAGAACACTTAGAAAAAGAATTCCATACTTACTCAATAGTTTGCCTGAAGCTATAAGACGCGAAAACAAGAAGTCCAAATTTAAATCTATGTTAAAAAAACATTACCATGACACATTGTAGTAATTAATTTACCTACTTTAAGTTACATTAAGTTACATATTAACCAGAGACTGATGACCCCACAGTCAAACTCATTGTTGAGTTTTGCGGGGCTATGATTATAGTTAAGAATATCACTGTACTTTATTAATTAAATAAATAATAATAAAAAATAATCGGAGAATGAAGTTTTGTTTAACTTTGTAGTTCAGGGACATTGAAAGTTATGACTACTAATAAAATATCAAATAACTTAACTACAAGGTTAATAAGTATAGAATGGGAATAGGTAATACGTACTTATACTAATTTATTTCTGGTAGGTAAGTAATATAGAACTGTTCTTCAAGTGAGCACTGTGGTAACGATTTCTCTTTGTGAGTAAATATTATTAAATTAGGAAAGTATATGTTATATTGTCTTTATACTTGCTAGACGCTCAACGATCACCCTAAAACAAAGTAGGTTAACGATTTTGTGACACAAATTAATCTTGAAATCAATGAGAGCTCAAACTAACTTTAAAAACAAAAAAAATGGGTAAAATCACCGCTTTGCTACCAACCAAACTGAGCTACTTACAGAGTAACGTCGTAATTTACGCAACGACGTGAAATTCAATTGTGATTTCCCAATCAAATCTGCATTTGAATATAATAGGATTCAACCACAGTGTGCCAACCGTTGCCATTGTATCGACACATCAATTATTCAAATCGGGGATAGATTATTTGTGTATATGTTGTATCCCAGAGATTGCCTCTCTCGTCACTGATAACTGGTGCAAGGGTTCTCACCAACACAGATTTTATGAAATTAATAGAAAATACGGTTATATTTACACCTTTAGTAAAATTTTCGTAAATAATCCAGTCACCTCAGAATGAGAGAAAAGCTGGAAATATAGATTTTTAACCAAGGGATGAAAGGCACCCATTTAAGCCGAAGTAGTTTGGCGCTCGAACGCATTTTTACATTTTGGTATTGGCACACAGTGTATTAGGTATTAGCCCAATAGATGACACCCTGCTGTCACCTCTATTGACAATGACTTAAGTTTCAAGATGGCATGTACTGGTACTGCGTCGAGCACCAGTACGTTTACCTTATATGTACTTTAATTAAACTTACTCGAATTCCTGTGTTAGCATCCCTACAAACACATCACATTCAGTAGCCTGACGCGGAATATCAGTTAGGTTCCTAAGTATTTAGTTATTACTATGTACTGTTCGCGCCAAACTGTAAACTCGCTATTCGCCTAAAATTCAAAAACCTAGTATTTTAACACTTAGGCAAAAGTGCTTGTAGTAAACTCACTATACTCCAATAAAATTGAAAAACTGCAGTATCTATTCCTCAAGAAAGAGAAAAGTAGTTTTTCTTTGCGCGGCAACAATACTCCAGGGAAAAAGCATTCGGTATACGAAAAACAGTATGCCCGCAACTATCTTACAATTAAAGTTAGCGTATCTGTAACTACCCCCGCTGGGGCATTCTTTCGGGCTTATGTAGGTATAATGGCTATCTTGTATCCCTAGTTGCTTGTGGCCAAAGTTCTACACGAATTCGAATAACAATAACATAGTTGAGCTTATCTAGTTTGTAAGTTGGTCAGATTGAAAACGAAATTAAATCCACCTTCAGAGTTCCTATCTACACAAATCGATATGATATGTGTGTATCGATATGAGTATGAGAGATGCCCGATGTATTGTGCGGTTTTACTGAACAATAGACAATAGGATAAGCCTTCGGGCTCTACTAAAAAGCTACAAACTATACTCAAAGTTTGCTCCGCGGACCGCCGGGGCTAGGAAATGACGAAGGTGACGTAAAAATGTTCTAAAAGGGATATGTCACCAAAAAAAAACAATTGAACTACTAAGGTACGAGTACGCACTTGGGAGCTTCTTGTTAACGACGACGACAATTATTATGAACGAGTATAATGGAGTATTTTTATTATATCTTATGTAATCATATTAAAACGTAATCTTGTCCTGGTATACTACATTGGCAGTAACTAGCTTTTGAAGTTCCCATATAACGAACATTGTCGTGATATATTTAATTACACAAACGGGTCTACCGCGATATAATTTCATTGCCTTTCCGTGACCACAGCTGGTGCAACTCAGCTGAAACGTCGGAATTAAAGGTAAAAACAATGAAATTATATCGCGGTAGACCCGTTTGTGTAATTAAATATGTGTACAAAATGCGAGAGTTTAAAGTGTTACATTGTCGTGATTTTCTTTAGTACGACTAACTCATATCAAAGTTAGCGTAGAGGCTGACAAGCTGTGCTTTTTCTAGTTCAGAGTTCGGAGGCATAGAGCGGGCGTCCTGCCAACTGGGGCGTTTGATTGCATGTAAGTATTTCATACAATTTGCGACGTGAACATGTTATTCGCTGGCACTCGAACGGAATTTCATTATGATTTAATCGTATTAAGCTAGCTAATGAGATTTCTGGCTTAAGCTTATTTTGACCTACTTTAACTTAACCTAGATATTTTAGATATTAAGTTTTCATTAAATATTTAACCACATTTGCATTGCAATGCCTTCACACAACAGCTACGGACACGACGACTTTTGCAGAAAATATTTTATCATCATGGTTTGAAAACGCCTTACCTATAGCATGGTTGCAAAGTTGCCGCGATAGTTGCCTTGGATCTAGTTAGGTAAATATTTTTCTTTAAAACTTTTATAAATATTTTTTGACTAACCCTTGTCTTTAACCTAACACAGTAACTATATATATATGATTGTACAGTCAACATCATCAGTAACGTATCAAATTATGCGTCAAAAATATATATCAAGTTTTTCTCTAATAGCTTAACAAAAAGAAACATTCTGTAACAGATATGTAGAACAATAAAACTGTGGTAAATATTGTAAATCTTTTTTTACCACACCAACTGGTAAAGGCTCTCTTGATTTTTCAAAAACTGATAGCATAGTTGCATTTTATTCACACGTGAGGCAAAGTAATCAAATGCAAATTTTGAGTTGTTTTCTTATGTTTGGTGGTAGAATTGACTTTTAAATGATGATTTTTAATTATTTACTAATATATTTATGGATCAACAGTGAATGTCGCAAGTTTACATACAATCTTATCGATGAAGTATAGTGTTTACGTAGTCCGCTGACAGATGTCATCTCATTACAATTTGATGATCATGACACCTGTCACCCTACCTATTTAGTTTAAAAAATGCTATAACATAACACGGCACCTATTTTAAGTTACCTACAGTTCCAAAATCCAACCCACACAGACAAATGACACGATAGCAGTAAGTGGAAATTAGGTACCCGACAGTCTACGAACACGTTTTCGAACACGAGGGAGCCTAATTAGTGCAAGTTGGCAACTCCGTCTAAATACTTGCGAACGAATCGCTATCGACTGTGCCCAACTGCGCGTACATTTTTAATTAAGTACTTACTTACATACAAAAGAAATAATTCGCATGAATTATAGGTTAAGCGAACTGCGCAACTCTGGTTATTCGGTCCATGTTTTGTTTTGATTAAAGACAGTTATTTTTAACACCTGTCTAAAAATATGTGATGCAATAGTGCTTTTACGAAAACGTATACGAATAGCACTCCCATCCTATACAGAGAATTTTTTTTTACTAAATATATACATTTTGTTTAATATAACTTTACTATTTGGTTTATTCTGTACGTCAATATTCCATCTGTAAAATGCTTTTTCTCATCAATCATTCTCACGTATCGGATATTTATCAAATTTACCTAATAAAAAACTTTACCCCGGAAGTTTTTATTTATTTCCACCAACTACACTTTAATAGCATTAAAATCGCTCCATTTTGTACGATGCTACCTGTTAGAGAAAAGCTTTTATACTCTTCATTTTCAGTTCAGGTCAACTGTGAAAAGTAAAAGGTTTAGTCGCTGTCACTTATAAAAATACCGTGTAGTTATATAGGTATTTTTGTTGTCTCAATATTGGATCTTAATCATACTACATAGGGCCATGTAGTGTACTCAAAGTACTGATAAGAATGTATTTTTTACTAAGTCAAGAGCGAGATTTTTTAATCAAAAAATAAATATTTGGCTGTGCTTGTACCTAATCCCAATATGTGCGCGATTATAAAAACCGAATCAAAACCCCAAAAACTACACATAAATTTATCTTTTCTTAAAATTCGAAAGATCGAATTTACATAGCAGAATTGACAAGCGCAACGACATTAAGGATGTCGAAATAATCAGTAGGTAGAGTCTGTTCGGAAAGAGAAGAGTCGCGGAATGTATCGGGCTCTTTTCATTCCGCTCAGACTCTAGTAAGAACAATTAATGGGGTCCATATTGGGTCGCATGGTAATTGATTGTCCTAATGTAATATTACGCATAAAACTCATTTGGCATAATTGTTATTGTGCTGAAACTATTAACATTTCTGAAATATTATAAAAGTAACGTAATCTAACCTACCCTGTTCTACACAACCTAAGCAAAATATTTTCGAAAACACTTTCGGTTTCAGCTGGAGAAAAATTATGCGAAAAGAGTTTTATGCGTTACATTACATTAGGACAATCAATTATTATGCGACAGACACGACCCCCAAACGCTCATGCGTTTGGTTTGAGAAGTAAGTTCTCTAAACAGCTTATTTAAGTAAGTGAGCCAAAATTACGCTATAATAAAGGGTTATATGAACACTGGAGGCATTATTAGAGGTAGACTGCCGTATTCGAACTTCAAGATATTCACAAGAAACGATACGTACTAGATCCATTCTAGATACGTTATAGTTTAGATTTCAACTAGTTCTCTTTTGCAGCGCAATTCGGGCAACCAATGTCACTTTTACGATAGATCGTGTTAGATATCTATTAGATGTGAATTAGATCTCTAAGTAATATCTTGTGGAAATCGTTCAAGAGTATCTCCAGAATCGCGGAAATGTCAAATTTGACAGGTTAGATCTTAAACATATCGTTATCGTATCTTGGCGATGTCTAAAAGATATCTAATAGATGTCTATTACAAAATCCGAATCGGGCCCAGAGTTTCGTCACGTGCGGAATTGCACCTAGATTCCACCGTACAGCGCATTTCAATTAAGACCCCGCCTTTATCATCCCATCCCAGCGAATATTCTAAAATGCTTAATGAATTGCGTGTGCGTCGTTTCGAGTATCTAGAACTGTGAGAACAGGAAATTACGGCTGAATTGGTAATTAATAATTGAGCTGATTACTACTGGTTCATCAATTCAATTCTAAGCTAGTTTGCTATAGGTAGGTACCTAATTTATCGGGTCTCTATTGTTTCCCAAATAGTTTTAAGCCATAATGTATTGTTTGCCCGAATTTTCGTTAGTCATAATTCATTTGGTTCAGAAACGCGTCACTTTTCAGGATTGCCTTAAAACAAACCTAACCTAACCTATCTATAGGATAACCTAACGGAAATCCTGAAATGTTAACGGTTTCAGTTTTATGACTAATGATAATATTACAAACAATACATTATGACTTAAAACTTTATGGGAAAGAACGGGACCCCTAATTTATCGTGTAGCGAAATGATGAAATGTGCAAAGTCAAATTTAATTAATACTACCTTTGAGATGTTCCATTAACAGAGCATAATATACATATATGAGTAATTACGTAACGGTTATAACGAAGTGAAGTATGAGAAGCCGGTCGCGTAAATATTCAAAATGACAGTAAATAAATTGGCTAGTCCTGACTAACATTATTAGGTGGTCCGGAGATAAATAATAGAAAAATAAGACGATTTACGGTTTTAATGTGTCCGAGGCCGAAGTCTCATCTGAAAATAAAGTCATTTTAAAATAAGTATAACTTGGAAACCAATCAAACGCGTCTTCTGTATTCGCGGCAGATGCCATCCACCGAAACCGCGGCGGTATCGATCGAAATTTCTTTTATAAAGGCTTACGGTGCCTTTTGGTAACTCTTAAGGTAAACCACTATGTGTTCGTAAGATAAGAATGATAAGTGTATATAAGAGGCTGGTTTTTATCCCAGCCCTGTGCACTGGAGGCCTTAAGGGGCCCACTGATTAACAGTCCGCCGGACGGTATCGGCCGACAGGCCAGAACAAAAAGTTGACAGTTCCGAACAACTGACAGGCCGATACCACAGAACAAGTTAGAATGGCAATGCGAGCAGGGTACGTGTCGCCGCCGGTTTTGAGCAAATGCTCGCATGCTACTTGCCCGCGCTGACCGAAAAACGAAATAAACATGCCTTTTGCGCCACAATAACCTTCAGATTAAGAAGCCAGACATCAAATCAGTCTAAAAGAGGCCTATCCATTCACCACGCACACAAGTTTTTACTACCGTTGCGCGAGTGTTAGTAAATGTGGAGAGGAACGAGCGGCGACACCGGTTCCGATACTAACTACGCGCGATAGCCATTCTAATTTCTAACCTCTTTAATACGTTCTGTGGCCGATACCGTCCGGCGGACTGTTAATCAGTGGGCCCCTTTAAAGGCATTTCATGCTGTCCGTAAACCATAACCTAGTCTAGTCGTAGACTTAATTTCCTATTAATTTACATATATCTACGTAACGTGTCGATCTAACTACATACATATATTATAGTTATAGGGCTGATATAGATCAACACAACCAATTAGCCGAGTGTCAAATGGGCTATAATGCAATATCATTAATTATCAAATTAGACATATTGCGTTCTAGCCAATCAGTTAAGATCCATATCTTGATGGACATATGTTATGATAAAGGAAAATCCATAAAAAGAAAACAATTTCAATAAGGAATACAGACATGACAGCAATATTCTGTAATACAAAGAGCCTACATCATTTTGTAATTAATTAGGTAGTCTAATACAATTACCATAAAATATTTATTTTATACATCCATCACCGAAAGTGATAATCCAAACTGATTTAGATGTTGTAGTTGTACAATCAATAGATACAGTTTGTATGAGTGCTACCGTTTTCACAGCTCTTGTTTCAGTTAAAATAAGTACCTACAACCAGCCATCTTTTACTAATTTAACACAAAACTGTAGCAGAAGGCACCAAGTGCCTACTTACGCAAACGACCAGCTACTTTTGAAGCGTCTGCGCTGGAGACAGGGGCAGCAAATTCATGTAATTTACCTAGTACCCTTCCGCATAACTTATTTTATTAAAATATACTCGTACAGAGTAATAACTTTGATAAACAGTTTCAATAAAGCGACCTCGAGGGGACCCTTCCATAACCTCCTAGATATGTGGTCTGTAGTCAAAACTTGCGTGATTTTCCCAGAGACTGGTTATTGTCAAAGTTATTTCCGACTTCAGAAAGTTAGTTCAGTCATAGAGAAAAAAATACATAGAGTGCTCACTCCATACATCAGTTCAGACTATTAATTTCAGTGGAACTATCAGTACTGCTACTTGACAATAGATGTAGCACCGACCGGAAAGTCTTCTCAACAGCATAAGACTTTCCGGTCGGTGGCTACATCTATTGTCAAGTAGCAGTACTGATAGTTCCGCTACTCGATGCTAGATGCTAATAGTCTTTTTGGTACTAAAACTGATGTATGGAGTGAGAACTCTAAGTATTTTTTTCTCTATGGTTCAGTTTACATTTCGCTATTCGAATACTAAATGCGGTCGCTCCAAACTTAGCAAATTAAGGAATCTCCTCGGAAAAACTATCGAACTGGTATCTTTAAATGTTAGACTTAGAAGTTTGCTACTTTATGAGGCAGGCGGACTCCGAGGAGTAGGAATGCTACAATGACATTGACGACGAGAAAGCTTTTGTTTTTGTAGTACGAATAAATATTTTGACCTATATAGCCTCTTTAAATACGCCGCGCTGGTGGCCTAGCGGTAAGAACGTGCGACTTGCAATCCGGAGGTCGCGGGTTCGAACCCCGGCTCGTACCAATGAGTTTTTCGGGACTTATGTACGAAATATCATTTGATATTTACCAGTCGCTTTTCGGTGAAGGAAAACATCGTGAGGAAACCGGACTAATCCCAATACGGGCCTAGTTTACCCTCTGGGTTGGAAGGTCAGATGGCAGTCGCTTTCGTAAAAACTAGTGCCCACGCCAATTACTGGGATTAGTTGCCAAGCGGACCCCAGGCTCCCACGAGCCGTGGCAAAATGCCGGGACAACGCGAGGAAGATGATCATATAGCCTCCTTACGTAGGTATTAATTAAAAATATAGAATCACGGAAAGGAACCAAATAATATATTTTATATTACGTAATTCTAATTCCCGTTTCATTTACATACATGAATGTGTATTCCCGTAATAATATGTGTATGTATTTTTCGTAAAATATACTTACGTAAGGATGCGTAATAGTCTGTAATATGCTATGGTTTTCCCCTGGGCCCGAAATCGACGACATCATTACATCTCTATCTAAAGTACTTACCTTACTTTTTATCCTTCAGAATCTGATAGTCAAATGAATTACATGAATATAATTCAGCAACCAAAGTTAAAACTAATTAAACAAAACAGAGTCTTTAACTCAATAATTATTATTTCAACAAGCAATTTCTAATGAGATTACTTGAAACTCTTTGGGCGACTTAATAACATCAAAAACTTTTGCTGTAAGTACCTACTCTTTGCTATATTTAGAAGCCGTACTTTGCATTAATTAAGTAGCCTTTATTTTTTTTATAATTTTAAATATATGTAATTCAAAACCGCAAATACATTCTTAACGCAAAAATAATGAATATACTGGCAGCTCTGCGAAACCTACAGCTGCCATACCCACATCCGGGAAATAGCCACGTAAATAATTATCTGAACGAACAAAAAGCAAAAACTCCACCGGTGCTGTATTGTGTCGGGCTTTAAAGTGCGCGTATTTATTTCCATCTAACGGCCATACTGGCTCTTGCCCAGTTAGGTTAGGGGTTAAATTGGCTTTAACTCTAGTTTAACGCTGCTGGTCCGTTTCGTCGGATGTCCGGCAGGGCAGTCTCCGCGCGCCGGAAGAGCATTCAGATAAAAAAAACATACATTGATTTGATATTAACACTCGTATGGGCGTGGGTCGTACTTTGCGTGGGTCTTGCACTAGTATAGAAATGCGAACAAATAAATAAAATATGTTGGTAATATTTTATAAATCTGAATTTGTCTCTCGGTCCAAAGTCAATTAACTAAGTATGAAATATGAAAATGGAGTACACAGTTTTTTCCATGGCCGGACGCTCGCAGACATCAAATATAATCATACACATCAATACAGCTCTACGTAAACTGACCAGACAATTTTGATCGTAAATCGCTTCAATTAAAATATTGTGAGGTCGGGCACATGATACATGAAACGTATTAAATCAATCGCGTCCCTGTGTCGAAACGTCGGTAAATAAAGGTAACCAAATTAAATTCGCGATAGACCCGGTTGTAAATGTAGATTAATATGTACCGTAAAATGGGGTGAGTAGGTGCAAAACTAACATTCAAACCTCAATAACATTTTATTTTTACATATGAAAACTGAATGGTGTATATAATAAGTGTTCCGGACGTTTGTATTTTAGTTTTTATTTTATTTTACGAAGTTCCATTTCATAACTTTGACGATAAACAGGAAATCCCACCTCACCCCGTAGTCCCTCGTATTTAGGGTGAGTTGGGTTTTCATACAAAAGGTGATTTTGGAAGATTGTTGGATCGATTTTTTTTTTATTATAAGTATTACTACTTACAGCTCCATTTTAAATTGGAATACATTATTTTTGTAGCAGTAGCCTTAAAATCCCATCTCACCCCCCTTTCATCCCTTCTCTCCCGATTCATAACCCAACTCTCTCCGCGAACCCTACTTACCCCATTTTACGGTATTATTCAAAACGCGAAAGTTTTAACGTATATATGAAACGTAGCTATAGCTACGGACATACGTATGTGGTGGTGATGGTTAATTTTGCGAAATCATAAAACACGTCCTTTTAAATAGAGAATACGCAAAGTACCTATGTATTTTTAAATTCTATGAATACCTACCTATAATCTTTATCTGTTTGTTTTTTTAGTAACCTATTTTCTATTCCTTATTTAAAGTACCTAAAGTGAATACTCATGACTTCGTGCTAGAACCGGTTCTTTCTAATACAGCTTATTTTAAATAAACACAAGAAAAAAAAACAAAAGATATAAATACAAAAGACAGGGACAATCGCGACCGGAAGCATTTGCTCGCGAATTGACTGAAGTACAGTCGAGCACAAATATCGTAAGGGGTAAACTTCAACTAACATACAGGAACATAGAGGACGATACCTAAGGTACAGTATTCACAGTGTATAGAAAAAACAGTGGATGACAGATCATAGTGGATCTTTTGCAATAACTTTGCCTATATTACACAGTAAGTAAGAACCTAAGAACTAATTGGGCTAATGTCACTGTAAAAGAGTCTCCTTTTACCTCAATATTACAGTTGTCATCTTATTATGAAAGCGCTATAATTCGATGCCGCTCACCGACCATATATCAGACATATTTTTAGATAGTACTAACAAACTTCAATACATATAGTACATAGTCATTTACATGGGTTTATTTATTTATTTAATCGTATGGCGTATATACATAAACATTTTTACATTAAATAGCTACATAACTATAATTATAAGTCCACATTCAGGGACCCGATCCACGAGATTGCGTCGGATGTTAACTTAAACAGATCTTCCGGGGAGCCTGAGAAAGAGTGTAAAGGGCAACGCCGAATGATGTGCTCTATAGTCTGGGCTTCTTGACCGCAGTCACAAAGAGCAAAGTCTCGCCATCCCCACTTGTGCCGAAAGTAATAGCAGCGTCCATGGCCTGTCCTAAGTCTATTGAGGCGACACCAGAGTTTTCGTGGGAGACTGAAACCGTCAGGTTTGGCTGTAGAATCTATGGCTTGCAGGACGGTGCCAGCAGTTAGTGTGTTCCACTCATCCTTCCCACACTGATTGACGTCAAATTGAGACAGTGTTTGGGCCGCAACGCATGCGGGGCGGCGAGACTTGAGACGCTGGGGTGGGGGATTGCAGAAGGACTGGTGACAAGGTAGATACTGTTGCGATTTTATCTTCACTGCTTCTCTCCTCAGCGCTTGCAGTCTGCGCAGGTGTGGTGGAGCAATATTACTAAGGACTGGGAGCCAGTAAAGCGGCGTTGACCTAATAGTGCCCGACGCCCGACACACATCTCATTGCTTCATGCAACTTAGTGTCCACTTTTTGAGTGTGTGCGCTACCTAGCCACACTGGGGCACAGTATTCGGCCGCCGAGAAAACCAATGCGGTAGCCGACGTGCGCAGGCAGTCAGCGGATGCACCCCATGTAGTGCCACAAAGGTTGTGAAGGATGTTATTCCGCGAGGCAACTTTCAAAGCTACCTTTTGGAGATGTTCCTTGTAAGTCAACGTCCTGTCCAAGGTCACTTCGAGGTACTTAGGGAACGGGTTGTGCTTTAGCAATTCTCCTTTGAGAAAGGCGGTTGGTTGGTAGTTGGCAAGTCGGTTGTTAAGATGAAAACTTGCCACTTCCGTCTTTCTTGCGCTGGGTATGAGGCGCTACGCGTCGAAGTACTTATTGAGCACCACGAGGTCTGATGACAATACTTCCTCACCCGACTTGAAATCTTGGCTTTGGTACACGAGGGCTATATCATCGGCGTATATGAATTTAGTGGACTGGGTAGATGGTAAATCATGAATATAAAGGTTAAATAAGCTTGGAGCAAGGACAGAACCCTGTGGTAGGCCGTTGTTCAGTCGTCTCTTGCGGCTTTTGGCACCTCCCAAGTAGACCTCAAAATCTCTATCGCTAAGCATATTCATGATAATGTCTGCTATTTCTCTGCTTGGGATAGCTTTAAGGATCTTACACATCAGTCCTTGTTTTATTTACAGGGGTAATATGAGTAGACACAACTTTTATTAACTAAAACCAAGTTAACAATAATGGCAGAAATACATAAACACAATTACAATTGCGGTAGCTTGGCTCTACAGTAGGTATTCAAATTTCAAGCGTTTCCATAATTTTATTGATGCTAAATGATATAATTATGGAAACTAACTTTAGATTTCGTTTGGTTTAGTTGGTGTTTTGGAAGCGGTGGTGGCCGAGTGGATAACGCCCGACTTTCAATCCGGAGGTCGCGGGTTCAAATCCTGGCTCGTACCAATGAGTTTTTCGGAACTTATGTACCTACGAAATATCATTTGATATTTACCACTAGCTTTTCGGTGAAGGAAAACATCGTGAGGAAACCTGCATACATCTGCGAATAAATTCAAAGGTGTATGTGAAGTCCCCAATCCGCATTGGGCTAGCGTGGGGACTATGGCCCGAGCCCTCTCGCGCATGAGAGGAGGCCTGTGCCCAGCAGTGGGACGTATAAAGGCTGAATTATTATTATTATTAGTTGGTGTTTTTAGTTAGGTATATTCTTTAACTTTTGTATTTAACAATATAAAATGTATCAAAAAGATTAACATTATAATAATAGCCACCTGTGTAACCAGTAACCAGTGTGTAGTTGCAATTAAACGGAACAAGTAGCGGTGATTCGCGAGCGGTGCAGTGTAAAATGAGCGACGTAATTATTGCCAGCATTGTTCGCAGACAGGGACAATCGCGGCCGGAAGCTTTTACTCGCTACTGTACATTCGCACACACAGATCATAATGGCAGGCGTGGCTCACTCCGCGATTTCGTCGCTACCTGTAGTTAAAAGTACATCCGTTCCACACCAATTTTGGTGGCTAGCCATAAGCCGCGCGTGGCGCTGTCGCCACCTAGCGGCCATATCTGTGCTGATCGTAACAGACGCGTTTTGTTAGAGAGTGAGTCTTCTGTACCTAGTACTATTATTTATTCTGTGATAATGGGTAAACTTCAAATGACGATGTAAGAGCGACTAGTGTCAGTGCCTTTCACAATGGAATTAAACAATCAACATGGAGGCCGACTCTAAGCTCACAATTTGTTTAGGTTTTGATCTTGTTTTGATATGACCTTGACGATCAGTCACGCTGGTTGGTGTGTATGAAATTAGGCACTTGTGAGATGCCTAATAACATCAAAAACAAGTCCTTAAACCAGAATCGCCTCTTGTATACTAAATAAGTAGTCTAAATACTAATCGCCCGATTTGGATAGTTTATTACAATAACAAAAATAGAATCAATAGCACAAAAGAGCACTATACTAA
This sequence comes from Cydia amplana, assembly GCF_948474715.1. NCBI lineage: Eukaryota > Metazoa > Arthropoda > Insecta > Lepidoptera > Tortricidae > Cydia > Cydia amplana. Next base: position 10,717,200 of record NC_086079.1, on the reverse strand, counting down.
TACTTCACCTAACCCAAAAGTACCGTAATTTTAAAAAATGTTTTATATAAAAATACATAAAATTTGCATAGAAATGATTACATCTAAAGTTTTGATATTAACCCCCGGATCCGATTTATTTTTAAATTACATCAAACTTGAATAAACGTCACCCCAAAATATTAGGAAAGTTCGCCCGTACCGCGAACGTTAGATTAAAAGCGAAGGTCTCATGAAATTATAATTTAATTTGTTCACACAAAACTCATTCTCCTTTCAACCATATCTTGAATATATGATGCCGCATGATTGCAGGCAAAATTTATGAAAGACTAGGGACATTGTACATTTAAAGGATAAATATTGTTCCACGCATATTAAATATTGATATACCGTAAAATGGGATGAGTAGGGGCAAAACTGACATTCAAACCTCGATAACATTTTATTTTTACATATTTTAGTTTTTATTTTATTTTGGGTAGTTCCATTTCATAACTTTGACGATAAACAGGAAATCCCACCTCACCCCGTAGTCCCTCGTAATTGGGGTGAGATGGGATTTCATACAAAGGTGATTTTGGAAGATTGTTGGATCGATTTTTTTTATTATGAGTATTACTATAGCTCCATTTTAAATTGGAATACATTATTTTTGTAGCAGTAGCCTTAAAATCCCATCTCACCCCCCTTTCATCCCTTCTCTCCCCATTCATAACCCAACTCTCCCCGCGAAACCTACTCACCCCGTTTTACGGTACCTTCAATAAGTTGATAAGGTAATGCGAAGAAAAAATACGTTTATTTGTCGGGTAGGCTAAACTAGCCTAAAATGTAGGCACAATAGCCTCAGGCTAAAGTATTTTATCTTAAGAGCCAACAGGAGTGGTCATTTCTCCATACAAACGTACTCGACTGTTTCCTCCGTGGGTTTTGAAGCTAGAGCAATGATTTTTTCAACACAGATTAATATTGTCAATATCTGTGTCGGACCGTTTTGATTTTTTTGATATTTTTGTTTTCTAAGGCGCTAGAGCCCTTCAAAAATGGCCAAAATGGCCTAATTGACTATGCCACAATGAGAGGCGTGCTATTCAAAACTGATATCAATTAGTCAAAAAAGCAAAACGGTTGGTTACGATTGGTTAAGTTTTGGAGGAGGAAACAGTCGCGTACGAAACCTCGATTTTTGAGATTTTTACGCAGTATTTTTCGCATTGTCCTTATCGCACTAGTTTTAAGAGCCGCTTCCGTTAGCGAGACGGGTATATTTACCTAAAATATTTAAATCTTAGCTCCTGTTGGCTCTTAACACGCCTGGGCAAAAGCGTTTTAGCTTAGGACAAACTACTTTAGTCCAATCGAAATCGAGTTTGTCCGGTAAGATTTGACAATCATCAGTCATGTCATGGGTACCTAAGTAGTAGTAGAAGTACCTCTTGAAATGTCTTATAATATGTGTTTTATCTATCTGATCTAATACCTTTAAACGGGCAATTCTTGTTTATTTTTTTATATATATATATTTCGGGGATCTCGAAACGACTCTAACGATTTCGATGAAATTTGGTGTATAGGGGTTTTCGGGGGCGAAAAATCGATCTAGCTAGGTCTTATCTCTGGGAAAACGCTAATTTTTGAGTTTTTGTATGTTTTCCGAGCAAAGCTCGGTCTCCCAGATATTCTATTACTGTATGAAGTGAGTACTCTAAGCTTACTTATTTATCTGATGCCTATATCTAGGTACCGACTAGCGACCATACCTTACCATATATTGCAGCTTATTACTATAAACACTCGATAGTCCTCACGAAAAAGTTTGATTGAATTTGAAACGCTATATACCCAATTATTTATAAACTGACTGAACTTAGCGTAACATAAGTATTAATAACGGCCCATTTTCACCACATAGCGGACAACCTTGCTATGGACTCAACATACATCGTACAACGCACCCTTGGAGAATAAAGTACATAATTTAAAATTGATCACTTATTTTAGTTAAAGTACTTTTTTCAGACTGACAATTGGTAAACACCCTTATTGTTAAAATACCCTTTTTAATTTACAATATCTGGGAGACCGAGCTTTGCTCGGAAAACATATAAAATCTCAAAAATTTGCATTTTCCCAGAGATAAGACCTAGCTAGATCGATTTTTCGCCCCCGAAAACCCCCATATACCAAATTTCATCGAAATTGTTAGAGCCGTTTCCGAGATCCCCGAAATATATATATATATATTATACGACTGACTGACTGGCTGACTGATTTGACGACTGGTCTGGCCTAGTGGGTAGTGACCCTGCCTGTGAAGCCGCGGTCCTGGGTTCGAATCCCAGTAAGGGCATTTATTTGTGTGATGAGCACAGATATTTGTTCCTGAGTCTTGGTTGTTTTCTATGTATTTATGTATTTGTATATTATATATATCGTTGTCTGAGTACCCACAACACAAGCCTTCTTGAGCTTACTGTGGGACTTAGTAAATCTGTGTAAGAATGTCCTATAATATTTATTTATTTATTTATTTATATATAAATAAATAAATATGCAAGAATTGCTCCTTTAAAGGTATTAGATACGTTACATGAAATCATTGCAGGGCAAGCTCTGTCAAAATTGTTGAATGAGTATGAGGATGAGAATGACTTTAATTTTCATCTTAATATCGATTCCATAGCTCATTATAATCTTACCGTGCGATGAAAACTCCGATGCCTAAATACAAGTTTCAATTACAAGAGAAGACAAAATATCTCTTGAAGATATTCTACAGCGCAGACCGCCGGGACAGATTATATTCAATTAAACCTCAACTTTATGGATAGCTCGAGCCAAACTCTGCTCACTTGAGACCAACTTCTAACTGGTTTTCGTAAAGACCATCTTATAAGTACGGTACCTACACCTGAAGAGACTACATTAATCTGTATTTCAAGTTTTTTGCTATAAAGTTCGAAGCTATATTTAATTCGCATTAGTGATAAAATTGTGTAGTTATTTCAAATACTAATTAGTACTTCTTAGTACAAGCAGCTTGTCGTGCCGAAAATCAACGATTATACAAAATTGAAATAATAAATATGAAATGATAAGCTCGATTCTTCACAGTTGGTCAAATTCATACATATTAGTCGTAGAAAATATTTTAGTTACAGTTATAATTATAATGCCATAAGACAATTTGAGCTGTTATAAACTTGCATTGTAATACTTAAACCAAAGTTAGGAAAACAGACAAAGTTTTTATGATCAGCATTTGTTTTTCCACAATATTCACACAAGCCATAATACTTACGGAACGACAGCGAGACAAGCCCTGAATAAATCTTGAATGCGAATAAGGAAGAAAAATTACTGCTCTAGTGAAGCTACACGCACGATATAAACTATAACATATCGCTTTGCAAACAATACTGCATCCGTATTCTGATAAGGAAATATTCTAAGCAATTTAAAACAAATGCAATGTTCATATCAACGGATCGCGTTCGCACGCTAAAGCGAGGCCAGTTTACCACCACCAAATTTGTTTTCGACATATTTTTCATACGTGAAACGCAGATTTGTGAATAAGGCCCATACCTACGTTAGTTTTAGGAATAAATTTTATGTTTGTGTGCGACACCGGTAGACATTTTATACAGGTGGGGTAACAAATATGTTTTGAACCTCTTTGACTTTCAGATGAATGTGGTGTATTTGTCGTCTATAATTTAAACGTAAACTTTGTTGAGGTTGGTAAACTTTTTACAGTTTGAATAACTTTTGCGAACGAATGAGCCTGATGTCTCACTGCATTTAATGATAAATTATACAAAGCAGTGATAGAAAATACTCGTTCAGCTATTATCTTGCTCCGCCAAGTATTATTATCGTGGTACGTTGCCGTCGGTCACTAATCGGTGTGGTGGCCAAATGGACACGTCTGTCGAGTTAGACGAGACTAAATAGTTATTTGAGAATCCTCAACTTGTGTTTATGAACCAATATAGACTCTCATTATGAGCCCGAAAACAACCATTTCACAGAGCATTTTAGTTTACCTATTTAATTCGGGATGAAGTATAAATTCAATATACGTGATATAATCCGTTTTATAATAGTTTTATTTCATAGGTAACCGAAGACAATATCATTTCAAATTAAGTTACAAGTTTTTCTGGTCGTACGAGTATAACGGTTAAGATAAAAAATACCTATAAAAAAATAACCGGTAATAATGCCAAACGTCATAATGCCAAATTTATACGCAAGTAACATGTGGACTAAAAGAATTTTACACGAAATGTCACTGCATTGTGTCTGTCTTCTCAAACAGTTATGCATAAAAAATACGGTTTGTTCCTGGTTCGTCGTATTCCTGTTTCGTCGTATTTCTGTTTCGTCGGATTCCTGATTCGTCGTATTCTTGTTTCGTCGGAATTATATACATATAATTAAATATGTCGTGCAGTAAACCAGTATTTACTACCTAAATATGAAGATCTAATGTAATCACCAGTGATCGTACTTTTTCTAGCATTTTTAGCACATTTCGACGAATCAGGAATCCGACGAAACAGGAATACGACGAAACAGGAATACGACGAAACAGGAATACGACGAACCAGGAACAAACCAAAAATACGAATACATTGCTAGCATCATGTTTGTTTATAACATGTCACACAGTTTTTCAAGTATTAATTAAACTCGCCATAAGACTACGCGCGCACATAAAAGACCTGAAAGAATCTTGTAAATTGCTCCACACTCTTGTTATTTCTCCCACGTAAACTACACGCCTCAAGGCCCTCAAGTACCGAACATGTCAACCTCTAGAGAGAAGGCAGTGTTTACCACATTGCAAGCACTATCCCTGAGGTTGTCCCACCGCACCGAAGGTAAATTTAAGATAATCTCGATAAGAACTCTCGGTCCGTATCCTTTTAGCGAGCAATCGGGATATCACATACCTAGTAACGTCGTGTTTTATTGTTCCGTAACGTCAAAACATTAGACCTTTTTTTATCGAGTTAGCTGGGTGTCGACCCTTCGTGTCCCTCTGATGTTGTGCGTAACTTTATTGAATTAGGATAATTTACTGTGTTTGTTGAATGTGCCGATGCCTTTAGCAACCTCCACATTGAAATTTAAAAAGGTTGGAAAGTGAAAAATTTACATAGTCATCCCGCATGCATACTCCGGCCGTGCCGCGTGACGGAGGTTGAATTGTGCTCATAAATATAAAGGAGATCTGCTTCATCATCCGCCTGTTTATTTATACATAGTATAAAATAAGCGGTGGTGGCCGAGTGGATATGACGCCCGACTTTCAATCCGGAGGTCGCGGGTTTAAATCCTGGCTCGTACCAATGAGTTTTTCGGAACTTATGTACGAAATATCATTTCATATTTACCACTAGCTTTTCGGTGAAGGAAAACATCGTGAGGAAACCTGCATACATCTGCGAAGAAATTCAAAGGTGTATGTGAAGATTGTGAAGTCCCCAATCCGCATTGGGCTAGCGTGGGGACTATAGCCTGAGCCCTCTCGAGCATGGGATCAGGCCTTTGCCCAGCAGTGAGACGTATAAAGGCTTAAATTATTATTATTAGTATAAAATAAAGTAACCTAAGTCTAATTAAAATGCAATTTAAAAGTATTTATATCGCATACAAATTCAAACATTTTATTTTATAGTCATTAAAATTCAACGTGAATAGAAGAAAATCTTGGAATATTCAGTATCAAGTTGAGGTAGCAGGAGATGAAGTTTAATTATAATTTGTCTGAAGTTTCAGCGACAGAGAACTGCGCGGAAACGGTTACCTTTGCCGGCATTGTTTGCTGCAAACATCTTTAATAATAATATACCTGTCCTCTCGGCTGAACAAAGGCTGCGCGTTGTCTGTTACATTTTGCATACAAATGACCATATTCTCATTATCTAATGATGTTACTGTAATTTGTTTTTTTAGCATTAGAAAAAAGGTATACAATCTTGATGTGCCTTTTAATTGAAAAACCCGTTTTAAAAATAAGCCACGGCAAATATGTAAGAATTATTAATCTAATACGATCATTTATATTCTTCAGCTTTCATAAACAATTTAATAGTTACTGATTTTCAAAAAGCGTTTTTCAATTAAAAGACATGTCAAGATCACTTACCTTCTTTCTAATGCTAAAAAAACGAACTATAAAAAGGAAATATATTTAATTTATATTTTACACTACATTAAATTATATCTTTCTCATTTTAATGTAAGCATACAAAAAAGAAATCCATCATATATCCGAGGTATTTCTGTCTGCATACCGCTATATCACATTTTTATTCACGCTTTCTGGTAGTTACGGCCGCTTCTGCCAAAGATTTTTCAAACCCGTATTCGAAATTTATCGCCATCTTTCAGCGAGGAGAACCGCCTCCGAAAATAATTTTGCACTCAATATGCTGTTCAAGACATAATATTTGCGTAAATTTATTTTAACTCCTTATGGTACTGTAATACACAATGCTTACGTACCGAACGCATCGGAAAACTGGAATAACTGTGACCTCCGACAACCTGTTAATATTACGGATGTACAGTTCAAGATATACTGGGTTATCTCACAGTCATAACGATTTGTGATTTAATAAACGGTGTTATATGTATGATCATAACTAGTCAATGGCCTGAATAGTGCGAGTGGTCGTTACTTCTGCTTCAACTACTTGGCGGCGAAAATATTCATTAGAATGTTTCTAAATTGTATGTTATTACGATGTAATTTTCATTAGTGATTATTGGACACGTTAATAAAGTATTTCTATAGAAAAAAAGAAAATCGTTTCTATTCAGCATTGAACATATAGACAATTTAAATATATCGTTCTTATTGAACTAGACAAAAATCGAGAAGAGTGCACCAAGCAAACTAAGTAATTTTGTTAGTTGTTATGACATTTGACGGTCAGCTATTAATAAATAATACAGATCCAGACATTACCAAATTTACCGAATCGATTGATCATTTCAGATTTTACGTAATAGTTGACATTTTGATTAATTTATAAAATAAAAGGTATATGTGTATTAATAAATAAATGAAATGAAATGAAATGATTAGCTAAAAAAAAAACGTACTAGTTTAGTTTTTGATTAAAATAATCATTATATACACCTAATTTGCTCACCTATTTAATCAACTTAACACACAGACAATTGCTTCATTAATTAACAGAGTAGCGTATTTTTTCACGGCGAGCGCTACACGACTTAAATTTTAAGCGCCCGCCCCTCCCGTTACCGTTTAAAAACGTGTCTCGAATGCATCGCTAAGGAAATCCCTGAACGAGTATTCTCATTGGAGTCGAGTTTTTAGGCGTAAGTTTTTAGTTTTTAGGAGTAATTGTGGCCCTGAGATCAGAATGAACTATGCCTAATCTGAAAAGGGTTTTATATTGGTTCGCTCGACCTTGGCTAAGGCTAACTGGCTTAAGTAGCTGCTTTGTTGATTCTCCAAAGTGCTTTTACAAAATTACAAATCAAATAAACTTTAGATGTGTACATAAAACTTGTTCTCATTAGCTGCAATAAATAAAAATCAAGACGTTTCAGAAAAACTCGATGCCAGGGGCCGATTTGCAATTGTTTTCAGTTCCTGAGTTCACGAATACGTTTATATTGTACCCAGTGGACCTTCGGTTGAAGCAAGGTGGTAAGTGATGAGAATTACATCTCTCTTTTTACAGAACGGACAATGTGCTAAATTAAGCCACGCTATGGCGAAATTGGCCACCCGTTAATTACATGCTAACTAAGTTTGTTTCGTCCCCGCTGGAAAATTGGAATGTTGCACTGAATAAATTACCTCGCCAATGTTATACCGGGTTTAATACTGTTTGTGATTGGGGAAGGTCTTTGCTTGTATTTGATATATTGTGGATCAGAGGCAGAAATGCTGGTAGCTACAAATAAAAGAAGATTAACTATTTTCACCTACCTACCTACCTATTTTTTGACGACCGGTCTGGCCTAGTGGGTAGTGACCCTGCCTGTGAAGCAGCGGTCCTGGGTTCGAATCCCAGTAGGGGCATTTATTTGTGTGATGAGCACAGATATTTGTTCCTGAGTCATGGTTGTTTTCTATGTATTTAAGTATTTGTATATTATATATATCGTTGTCTGAGTACCCACAACACAAGCTTTCTTGAGCTTACCATGGGGCTTAGTCAATTTGTGCCTAATAATGTCCTATAATATTTATTTATTTACCTAAGGCCAAACAAGAATAATGTGTGGTTTTAAGTTTTAGATTCAAAATTAAGATCTTTTAGTCGAATTGGCACATACTTGCCTTACCATTTCCTTAAATAGGTATGCAGTCAGGTAGTTCATCTAAAAGATAACCTCTTCTATCAGACAATCATGGAACTAGCAAACTGGTTTCTTGCTAATTTTCTGCCTGTTTAAGGCAATTTTATGAGTATAGCGACACGCGTTTAAAATATGTACTATGTAGCTACCCGTATTATTGCTGCTGCATTGAGTATATCAGAGCGCAACAGTATCTCTAGTATCTAGTATAGTAGTAGTAGTATCTAGTATCTCTTCTAATAATTTAACTGAAAAATGTATTTTAAACGACCGAACGAATACTGCATCTTCACAAAGATGATGTCTGCTGAGAAGAAGAGCCTCTAATATGAACAGAATATTAATGACTTGGGCTGAATAGTTCTCGTATTTAAACGTCTATCAGGGCTCAGGCCGGCTCACACATCGGCGCCATCAATCAAGCAGACTTATCGCGTCGGCCCGCCCATACATCTTACCGTATACGCGAGGTGAAAAGTTCATTTATTTTATGTTGGCGACTTTTTAAATAATGGCCGGATTTAGTTTGATTCAGGTGCGCAGGTAAAGTAAATACGTTGAAGCAATTTAGAGCGGTTAAGGGTCTTGAGTAATGAGATGTATTCACGCAGACAGCTTACAGTATACACGATGCGAAAAGTCCATTTATTGTGTTGGTGACTTAAATCATGGCCGGATTTAATCACATACTTACAGATTTTTTTAACAGGATAATTAAGTATTGTGTTAAGTTAGTGGAACTATATATAAATATACGCACAACCAGCGCAAACATCATTTCGACTCATTGAGGGCATATATTATATCAAATTATGTGCTCCAAAATAGAATATGGGCACCGAGCACAGTTCGTCCTGGTTACTATGTACAAAAGTAAATATTTATCGATTACCTACCGTACGCGCTGGATTTTTAGAATACGAAAAATGTTCTATTTAATTATTAATGATATTCCTTCGACCCAAGTCAATAAATGTGTTATAGCAAGTTTAAATGTATAAGAAGAAATTATTTTATACATAGGAACGTACCGTTAAATAACGTTTAATTTTATTCTTTAGACAAGAATCACTTTTATCGTATATTGCCCGTACATGCCGCTTATCTTAAAGCTGATCATGGCTTATCTCATGCGGGCTGCGGTCGAAAATTATCCCTAATAGGGATAGATAGCGAATCGAAGGATAATGCCCGTCCCCCGTAATGGGAATGTATGTTAAAGAATTAAACTGGAAAATCTCCTTTATTTGCAGAATACACAGTTACTTCTTGTTTGTAAATTGACTAAATAAGTTGGCTTAGGACAGGTGCGCCGAGACTACTCGTCTTTTTCTAACTGTATTAATTAGAGAGGGAAGGACAGTCCATCTAAGTATATGGGGGTTTTCGGGGGCGAGTAATCGATCTAGCTAAATCTTATAAGTATTGAGTTTTAAAAAGTTTTTCGAGCAAAGCTCGGTCTCCCAGATATTTATTTGATAAACAATGATCTATTTTCAAGTTTGACACTTGAAAAGATTATCTTTACTCATCACAAAGTTATAAATTATTAAGGTAAATATATTTTACAATCTCGTGGGCCCTACAAAGGCATTTCGTCTAGACGTCGGTCAATAAAAAGAACGCTTTTCTACCCTTGATTTTTATTCAACTTGCTCGTATTACCGTAAAATGGGGTGAGTAGGCTTCGCGGGGAGAGTTGGGTTATGAATGGGGAGAGAACGGATGAAAGGGGGGTGAGATGGGATTTTAAGGCTACTGCTACAAAAATAATGTATTCCAATTTAAAATGGAGCTATATACTCATATACTCATAATAATAAAAATCGATCCAACAATCTTCCAAAATCACCTTTGTATGAAATCCCATCTCACCCCAATAACGAGGGACTACGGGGTGAGGTGGGATTTCCTGTTTATCGTCAAAGTTATGAAATTATGGAACTACCCAAAATAAAATAAAAACTAAAATACAAACGTCCGGAACACTTATTATATATACCATTCAGTTTGCATATGTAAAAATAAAATGTTATCGAAGTTTGAATGTCAGTTTTGCCCCTACTCACCCCATTTTACGGTACAAATTTATAAGCGCGTCTAGTTATTACTGAGCGATTGATGTTGTGCTATCTACATACTTATGAACTTTACTGACATGAATAACAACTTCTGAGAAATAATTTAAGCCGTTATATAATTTTGTTATTCCAAACTGAAATTTCTTTGCAGACTACGAAGTTAATGATATTTACCAAGTTTTGACCTTCACAGACGTATTTTTTTGCAATTCGAAACGGTTTCAAATGTAAAGTTAAATCTATTAAAATACGTTGTGCTTTTGAAATGAGGTAGTTACTTATATGTTAATATTTTTTAAAGATTGTGGGTACATTAGGTAAGAGAGACATAATTATATCAGCGTTATTAACTTGGGAAAACAAAAAGAAAAACTCACAACTAACTCCCTGTATGAAGTTCAACTTTCCCATACTAAAATGACCGACCGTATATAGTAGATTGTTAATCAAGGGGTGAAAGTCACTCATTTCTGCCGAGGTATTTTGGTGCTCGAACGCAGTGAGAGCGCCAATAGTCCGAGGCTGAAATGATGCCTTTCATCCAAGTTAAACACTCTACTTTTCATTTCGAATACGAGGAAAGTAAAATGCATGTGAATTTAAAAAACATGACTGAGTATAATTTTTTATACTGTTTCTTAAGGGTAAGTACTTTCAATTACCAATTTAGGTAAAAGAATCTTTATTTATGGAATTGGGAGTTTCAGAATGGAAATTGTACCTATAACAAATCCATTGAAAAGCAAATTTCAATTGTTTATCTTAAAAAAATGAAATAAACTCGTACTTGGAAAGTTAAATGCTCTAGTGCAGAAACCTATCACTTTCTGCACACCTTTTAGATCAACAATGACCCTCTTTCAGAGCATGAGAAATGAAAAATATTTAATTATAAGTAAGTAATATTATTCGATACTATTAACATGGACTATCTTCAGAAACACAAATCATCGACACAAGTTCTAAAACGAAGTCCAACAACCGCAGGAGAGGCAGAAACTGTGACGGGCGACGCCGCAAGCAAATAACCAGACAACTGAAACTTTTCCAATTTTCTGTTGCATCTCGAGGGCGGTGTTTTACATTGTATGGCATCATCCTTGCGTGAAACCAACTCAAACGCGGTTTCACAGTCCACAGCTTACCAGCGCAATCAGCCGTTTCATTAGCAACCCTGTTGTATTTATTTCTGTAATTGATTGGAAATTGAGCGAAAGCTTGTAGAATGTAGATAGAGTCTTCTGTTCGGAAGGAGAAGAGTCGTGGAATGTATTGGGCCCTACACATTCCACGACTCTTCTCTTTCAGAACAGACTCTAGGTGTTATTACGCGGTTGAACGTGCCAGAAGATGCTTATATAGATACAGTGTACTTTCAAATTTGTATTTCAGCTTTCAAATATTTTTCATACTACTAAAAATGTAACCATAGGTTACACAGAAACTAAATATTTCAGTACTTAAATTTAAGTGTCAAAAAAGTCCGAGACAAAATAACTACAAAATACTTAGTGGCAAAACACAAAAACTAGATATTTCAGTACCTTAAATTTAAGTGTCAAAAAAGTCCGCGACAAAATAACTACAAACTACTCATATTTTGATAATTTAGTCGGTGTTTATTGATGCGACTCTTGGTCCGGATCGTACCTGGTCCAACAGATCTCATTGGCCATTCAGCGCGGTAACGCTGCCAGTGTGGTAGATACATTTGAGCCAGATACGATATGTCACGGTTATTTTATTTAAATTTAATGAAGTTAAAACGACGAAGCCTGTTTCGGGTGTCATCATTGGTTTGTTTGGTTATCGAAACATGTTGCTAATTTGCATTTTTTGCCAACTTTGCCACGCAGGCCGTTTCGATTATCTTACATACAAACTGGTTTATTTTTAAGGTATTTGTTGGTTATTAAATTAGCTCAATTCAATTTGTGTAAATATGTTTAATTTATTTAATCATTTTATTCAAAACAAAATGCTTTATACCAAACACGTTTCAGCAGCAAAATGGGTTTTAATTGTAGGAAAAGAACTATCAAGTGTGCCAATCTGATAGTTCTGTGTATGCTGTGCTTTAGTATTGTTTCACTTAAAGCTATACAACTCTATTATAATGTTTTGCATACTCGTCCCAGGTAACTGTTAGCCTAGAAGATCCACTAGCAAACTGATTTTCTTGGAACTAATGTATATGGAGTGTATTAATTAAGTAACAAAGTATCATTTTTTACCAATATTGAAATAGGTAGGATGTTTTTCGCCATAGGAAAACTCCGAAACATCCACAGAAATCCGGAAACACATAGATTCCTGTTTTAATTTGAAGATCAGATTTCATGAGTTTCAATTAGGTAGCCAAACAGACTGTGGGTTCATTCGGGATGCAACCCGGAAAACAATATAAATAATATATAGTCGGACTACTTAACGTAACAAATAGATTTTTGACAGTTATTAATAAATAAATAAATATTATTATAAATAAATATTATAGGACATTTTTACACAAATTTACTAAGCCCTACAGTAAGCTCAAGAAGGCTTGTGTTGTGGGTACTCAGACAACGATAGATATAATATACAAATACTTTAATACATAGAAAACAACCATGACTCAAGAACAAATATCTGTGCTCATCACACAAATAAATGCCCCTACTGGGATTCGAACCCAGGACCGCGACTTCACAGGCAGGGTCACTACCCACTAGGCCAGACTAGTCGTCCATTAATTGACCCTTACAACACGTATGTAGCTAAGGCTATCAATAAATCATAGGGTTCAGAGTTCTAAGAGTGCATTCATAGCTGACTAAAATGAATTCTTACGTTAATCCGACTACAAGATTAGTAGCAAAAAACAGCGCGCAGCGGTTTTATGGATGACTCACGCTAGACCGGGCCGTGCCCAGGCCGAGGTGTCTGACATGTCATTTTCTATGCCGGCTGATCGGTTATCACGTGGTACTTTCCATAGAAAACGAAGCGATGGCCCGGCCACTGCCCGGTCTAGCGTGAGTCATCCTTTAAGTAAACTGATCCCTGGCGGAAAATTATGATGCTTGACTTGAGATGAAATTGTTTCTTTTCATTACCTGGGGGCTTATTGTTACAGGTAAATTGCTATCGCAGACACTGTGTTTGACAACTTAGATAATGGTTTAATGAAAAATTACTGCCGCCGCCGGTTAGAATTTCAGGAGGAAACAACCATTCTTTGGAACGAGTTTGACGTCACGGTGGATACAATACACTTTATTATATAATGCAAATTTGTTCGGGTTTGTAAACTGATATATTTTATCCGCCCATGGTGAAGAAAAACATCGTAAGGAAACCGGAATAATACCAATAAGGCTAAGTTTGCCCTCGGGGTTGGGAGGTCAGATGGCGGTCGCTTTCGTAAAAACTAGATACAGTTTAAAAGTGTACAAAGGACTGAAATCTTACGGTTTTCTTTCTCTCTAAAACCACTGTAAAGGAGAAAGCTATAATTTTCATAAAGTACACAAAGCCCGGTGGAAAAGTTCAAACTATTCATAATTTAACAAACCTATTTTCCAACTATTATTTTAAACATGCTTGAACCCTATTGTCCGTTTTTTGCACGCACGATTTGAGGTAAATAGCAAATGCGCAGTCTCACTGTTTGAGGTACTGATGGCTGCATGTGCACATAGTGCCGCTATCAAAGCTGCCAGACAAATAAATCAGTGATTCCAGCACAGCCCACTGACTAGAATCAACACATGAATCGTTTGGACATTTTTATATCAGCAATATAATACATGTGTTCATCGGATTGTACACACACTATATTTCAAACAAGAGTTTTTAAATGAAACTAGCGGACTATGTTGCAGTTTAGAGATTACTCGTATATCATTTAATTATTATGGGAGCGGTATTTGTATTTTAAATCTTAGTTCTATATTTGGTACCTATTGGTTTGCAATTTATAATTATCTTAGCAAGGAATTTATTTTTAAAACTACGAAATACAAGCGGATAAAAATAATAAAATATTTAAACAAAAAACTTACAAATAAAAAAATGTACCTAAGTTTCGGAGGCTAGATAAGATACCCAGAAGGCTGGCTGAGTGGCCGCATTGCCCCGCTGGATAGAAAGTGTATGACGTAGTACTTTATAGTTAAAAGCAGACTACATATAGTAGAGACTTAACCTGTCAGTTCCCAGTGGCTCCAATATGAGTCGGAATTGTATGGATTTGAGAGGTCCTGGGAAACGAGGGGTTAATAATGTGGAGCAGTTTTATATTAATTATTTTACGTAAATATTAGTAATTTTATGAGTACCTACATAAAAAACTCCATATAAACAGAAAACCCCATACCTACCATAACACTATCGGTATCTGCCTGCGGCGATTCCAATTAGGGCAATGTTTCGCTTCACAATCATTAATACTTCAAAGTATTTTATTTCAACGTGGAAATTCCAAAACAATAAGTCCGCCACAAAGCGAGTGTGATTGCGGATCATTTGCATGTTTCATTGACCAGGGGATTGAATTTTCACCGCGAGGCAGTTCTCATTCTGTTTGTGTTTTACATTGGACGTGAAAATATAATTAAACACAGGGAATAACTTCATACATAACTATATTGTCAGTCATAGATAGTATAGCATCGGTACAGACGTGATCTCTATTAACCTTTTAACCGCCAGCAATTTTTGATCGAGCGTGCTCGCGTCGCCACCGACAGTAATTGTACCACGCAGAGTAAGGTTGGCATAGTCACATGTGCTGTAAAAACCAAATCAGATCTTTGTCTTATTTATCAGACTGTGGCGAAATGAGCTGGATATGTAATGTCTTATATATCAGGCTTTGGCGGTTAAAGGGTTAAAGCTTATAAAGCAAGTTTTCTTAGCATAAACATAATTTGTTTATGCAGAGGGTACAGCAAATTATGCCAATGTAATGCCAAGTAGAACAAATTTAATTGTCTACTTGTCTTTGGTATTCCGCTATGATTACGATATTGGAATAATAACCGACTATTCTATTAATGCCAATTAAATATACCTACTTGCGTATACGGGATCCGCCAAAGGAATCTTTCCTTTCAAAGGAGAAAAGAAAAACTCTTTCGAAGTTTTCATTCATTCCTTTGAGGGTCCGCACCGTCAACATCTCGGTGGTCATAGTAATAAGCAGGGCCGGATTAACCCTAAGGCAGAGTAGGCAACTGCCTATGGGCCCCGCCTCGGCTAGGGGGCCCCACGCGCGCAAAATAAAAATATTTGTTTCATATGGTCAAAAAAAAAATGTATGGTACCTAATGTCCAATATCAGTTTCTCAATTATATATAATAATAATCATTAGATGATTATGTAAATTATGTTATTTTATAGCTTTTAAAGTCTGTAATGTCGAGCACGAATTTCAGGCTCCTGAGGGCCTAAAACCTCATCAATGGAACTTCGGCCCTCCGAGTAACTCTTGTACATATGACACATATTATTGTTGGGTAACATTTGACGATTGGTTCGTGTCAGAGCGCTGCACGCAGCTTTCTTACAGCTCGATCCTCGGCGTCCGCTTTTTAACAAATATCAACATTGATTTCAGAAGCTTGGCCTTTTGCCTCGCATGAAAGCTCACCTCGCTGGTTATAAGTACGCTTTGGACTTGTTAAGTAATGTGGAGATTGCTGAGCTCGACCTTCAGCCAAAAGTGAGGCTACCTCAATTTTTGTTTTGTCTTCCAAATCTCCTCTTCTTCAGCTTAGAATAGCCTTTGGTCTCGCTGCGCCAAGCTCGGCCTGCGGTCTCGCTTTTTAATACAATGGACATTTGTTGGCGTCTGTGCTCCAGCTGAGCTTGTCCTGAAGCACGGTTTTGACCTCGCATGAAAGCTCGCCTCCTGGGGAACTTGAATTTTTAGGGCCGGTCCGGCCTTTCTAACACGCTCTCACAATTTTTTTCCAAAAAAATTCGCGCTCGCTACGCTCGCGTTTTTTGCTGGTTGGCCCTGTACCTACATGGTAGCTTAACTGGTCAATGAATACATCGAAAATCATTATTAGTAGTTTCATTTTAATCATGTGGCCTCAGCGTATGGTCTTACGGTCGGACAATCGCTGTTCAGCCTCGCAAAATATTTAACTACCTAGCGAAAAACACATCGCTCGGCTTGTTCGGATCGGCTCAACCGACACCTGAACCTGAAGGTTGAAATTAAAACCGAAAACTTACTTCCCTATACTGAACATTATGTATGCAGAATTGACTATAAGGGGGCCCCGAGCATTGCACTGCCTAGGGGCCCCGACACGCTTAATCCGGCCCTGGTAATAAGTAACTATCCTAGTTAACATGCGATGTTAACACTTGCCTTCATTTGTTTATCCAACACAAAGGCAGTTTACCTAATGGAGGAGATCGTTATAAGGGTAGTGACATAAAACTGATAGCGACAAAAAGACAAAACTGCGAGTCACATTATGCGGGTCGTTCCGTCAAGGGTCCGGCATTGTGGAAATAGGCATATTATCTGTTTCGTCAGTTGTGTGTAATTGCAGCGCATCGTGAGTACAGGGGAATAATGCAAAGATAACTTTTAACCTTTTTAGGTAAACCTAGCGCTGATATAGGTATGCTGTTGTTTAAATGTTTAGGTCATACTTTTGCTCAAATAGAAACACATTAAATATATAATGGCAACCGTTGGTGGCAAACGAGCTCAAATTATTTAATCTGATGGCAACTTATTTAACAAAGGAGTAGATGCTTGCACTGAGACCCTATGCTGATTTTAGTGTGAGAATCATGATTGTTAATGTTCCTTTCTTTTGGCTTTAAAGACTGGGTCCTGGGATTCTCCACCATAAATAAGCAATAGAACTTGGACTGGAAGGCCACATTTATTAAGCAACGTGTTACTAAAACGGAACACAGATAAATGGCGATGCATCAAGAACTATAATTAATATAACACAAACAGTTGATTTTATTATAATCTAACCGAATACTCTTTTATAATACCGACAAAGTTGTTCCATTCATTTCAATAGGTACTTTAATCATATTAAGTATGCACCCTTGCACTCCTTGGACGAACTGTGCACACTCAAGAGCCGTAATTAATTTAAATCTCTGCGGACGATACGTTTTCATTAAGCGTAATTAACCATGACAGACATTCAATTAATTTTCTTGGCAGTTCTAATCTCATTTAAGTGGCACTAAATTGCGTTTGTAACAAAATGCCCGCTACTTCTACCCGACTAATTGAATGAGAAAATGTCTTCACAATTTGCCTGTCTAATGTAAGGTAAATAGAGTGTGAACTTGGGCTGATACTTTGGGAACAAACAGTGGATGCAAAACAAAGTGGGAGTAAACAGCGGCTGCCTCGGGTGAATTAACATTTCACTGTTAGATCCTACGAGTATAACACAGCACAGTTCAAACATGGCCATCAGTATCTTTGAGTTTGCATAATCATTATAACTGGTGTGTATCGTTAAAGTGCGGTCCTCTTTTGAGCAAGGTAGTATCAAAGATCTCCGTATGTAATAGATTTTAATCTCCAAATTTAATTTTGCTTTCATTTCAGACACATGTTTCGTTACTAAAGATGAAATTAAAAACCTTTTATTATACTGATATTGTAAGGCATAATGGAAAATTCAATTTTAGATACACCTCCAAATTTTGCTTGCACGTTACTGTCAAAACTATGTATGTTCACCTAATATGTAGGATTGGTTTTATATTTTATTCTAACTACATATAAGAATACATATATAATATATAATAAGAAGATACTACAACTAATATTACAAGCGGAACTCCTTATTTAATAAGTGAAATTAGAAAAGGAGTTCCGCTTGTAATATTAGTTGTAGTTTGTTATGCAATCGGCCCATACTCGTACATATATATAGTTAAATACAATGTTTACTCTTTATTGTTTATTTCTCATAAAATATATAACTTAAGGGAAAACAATTGCTTGAAGTTCTCCAGACAACCTTTCTGAAGTGGAAACAGAGAACGTAAACAAAAAAGTAGGTGTTACAAAAACATGTACAGTCTATTTTTTTATTCGGTAGAGTAAAATTTCATACTATGAAATGTCATTTTAGTCTACCGAATAAAAAAATAGACTTTAGGTATACTGGGTAGGTTCGTACCTCTACCAGGGGGGTGTCACTCCGCAGTTTAGGTACATTTGGCCGGCGCGCCCAACGGACAGGCGTATGGCATTGGGCTGCCGCTCGGCGCGCACGATAGTCGTGTCACGTGGCGCTCGCGCAAAAATTGAAAATACACAATGGCTTCGAAACTTACTTCCGTGAGATTCAGGCATACTATCTCCGGATAAAAATGTATGTTTACATAATCAACGTTTGTAATTCCTACATATTTATCTTAAAAATAATAAATCAGTGGGTGTAAAGTCTATTTTTTTATTCGGTAGACTGAAATGACAGTTAATAGCATGAACATGAAATGTCATTCCATACTATTAACTGTCATTTCAGTCTACCGAATCAAAAAATAGACTTTAGGTATAAAAACTTGTCAAGTGATAACCCCGTTCCGACACTCACAGCTCGGTCATAAAACTGCGGAGCGCAAAGGAGATTCACGGTTCGAGCGCGGTTATAATTTTCAATTTTGCTTGCAGGCGGCGATATAGGTGTAATTTTATACCTAATCTGACTTTTGTGAAGGAGTGAATTTTCTGTACGGTAGTACTATTAGTTATTCTGTGGCTCTACGCCATAACACGTAGCAAGCTAATCTCAACTACTGCTACATTTAGGTGTCGTAGTATGCATGGAGACGTGATACCAATAAAATGTACTCACAAGCCAATTCGAACCTACACTGACATCAAAATGACATCGAAATGATGTCATTCAGATATCGTGCATTTTGATCGTACTCGTACTTGTCCGTACATATATGTATGACGCGAACGAGACGCACGATAACTAAATGACATCATCACACAGACATGACATATCATGACAGAAGGACGGAGGGGTAAGACCAATCGCAATTGGCAGCACATTTCGCCGATTGGTGGCTAAACTTGGGTGTCGAGCGGTGCGAGAGGAGATGGCAGCGCAGAGAATTCGAGAAACAAGGAATGTGTTATAGTTAAGCTCGATATCAAAAACGCTTTCAACTCGGTTGAGCGTGATGTTTTGTTGTCGGAGGTCAGGGAGAAGGTGCCTTCTCTCTATCCCTTCCTATTTCAAGTTTATTCCTCCCCATCAAATCTTTTTTACAATGGCTCCCTTGTCCTTTCCCAGGTAGGCGCGCAGCAGGGTGATCCTCTGGGTCCTTTGGTCTTCAGCCTTGCTATACAGAAGGCAATTTCTGAGCTTACGTCGCCGTTGAACATTTGGTATCTGGATGATGGTACCCTCGGGGGTAAGCCAGAGGATGTGCAGCAGGATCTGCTTACTCTTCTACCACGTTTTCAGGTGCTAGGTCTAGAGGTTAACCCTGAAAAATGCGAGTTTTTCCCCTGCAGTGCCGAGTCCCGTGATTCTTTCTCTACTTTTTTTAGTAATCTGCTTCCCGGACTCAAGGAGGTGTCAGCTCAGTCTTTCGTTCTCTTGGGTTCTCCAATTCGTTCGGAGGCGATTCCTGAGGCTTTTGAAGAGAGAAGGCAGCTTCTCTTGATGGCTGCGGAAAGATTGAGGGATCTTCCGGCGCATGTGGCTCTGGTTCTTTTGCGGGTATGTTTTGCCGTCCCTAAAATAATTTACTTTCTGCGCACCGTTCCAGCTTGGTTGCACCCTGTTCATATAGACTCCTTCGACTGTGTGTTGAAGGAGTCAGTGGAGCGTTTGCTGAATGTCTCCCTCAATCCAGATCAGTGGGCTCTGGCGTCTTTGCCCATAAGGAACGGTAGTTTGGGCATACGGCGTGCACGGGACGTCAGTCTGCCGGCCTTCTTGGCATCGTCAGAGGGAGTTGTGGGCCTGGTCACTGAAATTTTATCTGTGGATGCAGGCCAACAATTCCTTTTGCGTCTGATGCTGTGGCAGCCTAGAGGGCTCTCAACCCGAATGCGCCGATGCCAGATAAACCAGACCGTCAAAGGATGTGGGATGACATAGGTGTGGAGCGGGTTTTTGATGGCCTGCTAGAACGCGCTGTTGGTGCAGACAAGGCTAGGCTGATTGCGGTGTCTAGGCCTGAGGCTGGGGCATGGTTGCGTGCACTTCCCTCTCCACACATGGGTACCCTTCTCGACAACAACTCCATGCGGGTGGCTGTCGCTCTTCGCCTGGGCTGCGATGTTTGCGAACCTCACATATGCATCTGCGGCACTATGGTTGAGAGTAATGGTCATCATGCGTTGAGTTGTTGTCGGTGTATGGGGAGGTTTCCACGCCACCATACCCTGAATGATATTGTGCGGAGGGCACTTTTATCAGCAAATGTGCCTTGCATGTTGGAACCTCCAGGCCTTAGTCGGTCCGACGGCAAAAGACCTGACGGGTTGACGCTTATTCCGTGGGAGAAGGGTAAGTGTCTAATTTGGGATGCCACGTGTGTTAGCACTTTTGCCGCCTCGCACATTGGCCGAACGTCCCGGACGGCAGGAGCGGCGGCTGAATTTGCGGCACTTCGGAAGCGCGATAAGTACTTGGCGCTGCTGACAAAGTATATTTTTGTCCCGTTGGCAGTGGAGACGTCCGGGTGTTGGTGTGCTGAGGCCAAAATTTTCTTGGGTGAATTGGGGCAGCGTTTAAGGGAGAGAGGTCATGACCCTCGTTCCGGGTCTTTCCTGATGCAGAGGCTGTCCATCGCGGTTCAGCGTGGCAATGCGGCGAGCGTGATGGGCACCTTTGCGTCTGGAAGGGCGCGGGACGAGTTGTTTGACTGAGTTATGGCCTTGTTGAGTTTAGTTTTAATTTAGTTTATAGTTAACTTTAATGTATTTTTAATGTAAATTTGTTAATTTTCTTATTATAAGTATAATAAATATTTTTAATGACATCATTCAGATATCATTCCGATGTCAGTGTACGTTCGAATTGGCCTGTTATGTTAATATGAGCAGCCATCAACGGGTTAACTCGACAACCGAAGCGCATTAGGCTATTATCTTGCTGTCAATGAATTAGCGCTAGCACAGATTTGATTATAGTAGGTAGGTAGGTACTAAATGTGCACAACGTCCACTGTCAAAACCGAAAATTGATAACTAAATCCGAAATTTAAAGCTAAAATCATGCCGTACTGCCCTGATGCACAGTTGTGAGTTTGTGTGTGTGTGTGTGTGTGTGTGTGTGTGTGTGTGTGTGTGTGTGCGTGTTGTGAGCCACTAGGATGCTCGGATTACGAATGGTACGTGCAGAAAGCGTCTGCCTTTACGCATAGGCAAAAATGTAAACCAAATTAGGTACATGCCTGCAAGAAGTTGATGGGTATAAAGTCAAAGTACTGATTGTAATAAATAATTAGACTGTAACATGTTTCTTGATAGGTATTGAACAGTTAAGCAAACAGCTAATGTTCTCCGATCCGGTGAAAAACAAGCATTACCTAAGTTCCAAGCTCCAAGGCATTTACTGCTACAAATGTTTGGCATTTGCAAACATTTTACTGTTTTAGTTAGGACTTGTGTTTACGGAAATTTTACAGCACTAGTTTGTAAATGGATGTCTTTTTTTATTTAGTAAAACAAGACAATACCGAGCCGGATATTCGTGTCGCTACCTTAATCATGGAGTGCTTTAAAAACCCAGCTAACAGGGTACTTAATGAATGGATGGATAAACCTAAGTATTATCTTTACATTAATTTTACTAGCCTGGAAGCAAAATTATGAAGGTTTTAGGTATTGAAATTTAACATATGATGCGCCAGAAGCACAGAATAAATAATAGTACTAGGTACAGAAGACTCACTCTCTAACAAAACGCGTCTGTTACGATCAGCACAGATATGGCCGCTAGGTGGCGACAGCGCCACGCGCGGCTTATGGCTAGCTACCAAAATTGGTGTGGAACGGATGTACTTTTAGCTATCTGTAGCAAAGCGACGAAATCGCGGAGTGAGCCACGCCTGCCAGAAGGCAGATAGCCTTAAACCTATTTTTGGAGACAACGTGGTATCGGTATCTGTTTTTAAGTGGTGTCAGAAAGTTGAATGCTAAATAGTCTTTGTCACGCGATTAAAAGACTATGCGGCCATTATAAATCCACTGAAATGACAAATAAAAAAACGAATGACTATTTGGGCCTAGAAGGTAATGCCGAAGTAATAAACAATTGGTGATTTTTTTTAAAGGTACCTTTCTTTTTAATTGTAATTGTTGTTAGTTGTTAAAAGAACCAAAGGATCTATGAAAAATAATGTATAAATAATACATTTCCGTAAGTTTATTTTTATAAATAAAACTAATCAGACGTTGATATTAAACTTTCGTGAGCCATATTTTAAACTGTTTAGCTATTGGCGACATGTTTCGGGCCCTTCGGGGGTCCTTCCTCAGGCTCGAGTGCTCGCGAGTGAAATTCAAGTGAGTGAAACCGTTGTCGTCTAAACAGTTTAATCAGACGTTTTATATAAAAATAAAAATATTAAATTTTAAATAACAAACTTATTATGAGGCGTATCCTGATTGTATTTACACAAGTTATGGATATGACAATCTGGATTTGTTATATATATGATCTGTCAGTTTCAAAAGGGACGTTTCTGGTTGCAGAAATGTCACTTTTGACACTGACGTATGTATCCAAATCAAACTCATAACCAGTTACTATAATAAGAATACGCCTCCATCTCACTGTGTAATCATGCTCATATTTTTAGAGGCAGTCGAATTATATTGACTAACTGGCTTATGATACCTATTGACTATCATCATAACACATTTTGCTAAAGGAAAACTTCGACATAAATAACAAAAAATATTTTAAGGTGCTATGTGCAATGGTAAAATACAGCATTCAGCAAAGCGAAATTCAGATTCCAGTAAATTGAGTTTCCTCTAAGCCAATCCGTCATAAATTCAACAGAAATGCAAAAGAACTGCCACAAACTTACATGCACTCAGCAATAACAATATGAACGTAAACGAATAAAAAGCCGGCGCCGGCGTCTACCGAACGAGATTAATGTCCGCCATTGCTGTGACGTCACGCGCGGAAACTCACTTCCGCTAAATGGATCGCTAGCCACAGCCGCCGCCGGGCTAGCTTTTGATTTTGCTTTTTCATTTCCAATTTTAATCCGCATTGCTAAAACTGCGTAATTTTATTGACGCTAATCTGTAGAGAGCGGAATTACTGGTGCGAGGAAAATCTGCGGCCGACCGCCTCGCCTGTTTCAACGTTAAAAATAATATTAACCAACCTTATGGACTTCGCAATGTACAATTTTGATTAACATATAGTATAATAGTCGCATATAAGTCGGTTATTTTGTGTTCGTTTGCGCCAAACCGTGTGTCACCGTTAAACCGTTCACTAAATTTTATTGAATGGTATTCTATATCGTTTACTGCTAGGGTTGCCAGATGGTCGGGATTTGGCGGGATTCTCCCGATTTTTAGCATGTGTTCCCGATTCCCGCCAAAGCGAAAATTGTCCCGAAAAACAGCTTCACGTCATAAAACAATAATTTCAAGGTCCTAACTGTCGTCGAGCAAGCGAGCGACCCGCGTCGAGCCCGACAGCGCGGCATGGCGAGATTGGGCAGGGAGCAGCTGACGTAGTGCCAATAATGTATAATATCGTTGTTTTTAATACAATTACTTTAATTTGAATGTTTCTTTTTTCCCGACTTAAGAGCCAACAGGAGCTAATATTTACATATTTTCGGTAAATATACCCGTCTCGCTAACGGAAGCGGGTCCTAAAACTAGTGCGATAAGGACAAGGCGAAAAATCCTGCGTAAAAATATCAAAAATCGAGGTTTCGTACTCGACTGTTTCCTCCTCCAAAACTTAACCAATCGTAACCAAATTTGGAAATCTAAATGATTATGACATTATCTATGTCGGACCGTTTTGCTTTTTTGACTAATTGATGTCAGTTTTGAATAGCACGCCTCTCATTGCGGCATAGTCAATTAGGCCATTTTGGCCATTTTTGAAGGGCTCTAGCGCCTTAAAAAACAAAAATGTCAAAAAAAGCAAAACGGTCCGACACAGATATTGACAATATTAATCTGTGGTGAAAAAATAATTGCTCTAGCTTCAAAACCCACGGAGGAAACAGTCGAGTACGTTTGTATGGAGAAATGACCACTCCTGTTGGCTCTTAAGTCCCAAAATCCCGAAAAATGTATATTTTTTCCCGATAATAGCGCCTTTCGATCTGGCAACCCTATTTACTGCTGAGTAGCGTCACAGGGCGGACACGCCATACATCAAAAATGATTTGCGTTTATATGTGTGGGCGGCACGTCTGTACACGCGACATTGTGTATCTGACGGACTTCTGGCATGCTCTCAGTAGAGCGACTTACGCACACATTCATATCGCGGCCAGTCGCGGGGCGAGGTAATCCGAGTCGGGGCGGGGCGGTGCGTGTCCGTTCTGTATGATAATACTATTACTTATTCTGTGGTAGCGTTGATCGTACGTCAATTGTGGTTGGTGCAACAGGCTTTTAAATTGTTTTAAATTTATAAACAAATGTGGCATAAATATATTTTGATTTCTGCTGATTATGAATTTCTGGTGACATTTTCAAGTAACTAATGCCATGAGTATCAATAGATCTCTGAAATAAAACAGTCCCGATCAAAAATTTTTTTCTCCGTAGAAAAGCCAACCAAATTGATTTTGATTTTGATTTATCTTTCATCAACACATTCAAACCGGCCAGTCCAGATAATCCTTTTTAAATCGTGTCGCAGCTTGTTGCGGCAATATCCCAGGCCCGTTATTCCGAGCATATTGCCTGGAGCTAACCAATCTACGTATGACCTCCAAGTCCATAGCAACCATGGCTAATCAAAGCTCATTCTTGAACTGGTTAGCCTTCAGTGCCCACTAAGCGATGGCAATAGCTGTACAATACTGCGGCTGCAAGCGGCGATACGGTGAAAGCCACGTTATTATATTTATTATACGAGTATGAAACTCTGGCAAACAAAAGCCAATCGAAACAAGTAATATAATCCAAGAATGGTTGGCTGATCTAATACTACTCGTATTGATTCCATTCCTATAAAGCTTTAAACGAAAGCATGTAGCGAAAATAAATGTAAACATATTCAAAATTAAACTTTATTTCATTCATTCATTCAATTCATTTTTAGGGTTCCGTACCAAAAAGTTACAAAAGGTAGGGTTCGGCTCTAAGGTTATGGTGCGGCTCTAAGTGTCCCATTGTTAAATATCATGGGAACAACGTATGCTACACAGCTACAGTACCTATTATAAACCTCACCCTGGGTGTGATTGCCTACGAGATCTAGGTTCACATTTTATCTTATAGGTGACAGTCCATTTCCAGCCGCAGCTGCATTACTGTTCATTTTACTATGGAAATTGACAGTAAGAGTAACATTCCATTTCTGACCGCAGCTGCACTACTGGTACTGAACGCGTCGCTGTTACTGTCAAATTTCCATAGTAAAATGAACAGTAGTGCAGCTGCGGTTGGAAATGGACTGTCACCTTAACACCGACGCGTTCAGTACCAGTAGTGCAACTGCGGTCAGAAATGGAATGTTCATGTCATGTCAAAATTAATGGCTTTAATTAGATTATTAATCTCTTTATTTATTTATCATCTTAAGTTAGGTTAATTAATAATATGGATATAAAAATAAAATACACTTACAAAAACAATACAAAATACTTATAAACATATTATAAAAAAACCTAACCTAGGGTGCCGCCAGCAGCGGGGCAAGGCCCAAGCTGCCGGTGGTCAGGGCCGCAGAGAGAGGAACCGACGGACTATCGACGCCGTGTCCAAGATCACCGCCTTCTGCATCTGACCCTTGATCCAACCACCTAGCGAGAGTCTCTCAAGATGTTGGTCGAGACTCTTCGCTATTAGACCGTTCGCTGATACAACTATCGGGACAATGATCGTCGAATCAACATCCCACATGGCGGTTATCTCGTGAGCCAAGTCTAGGTACTTACTGGACTTGTCCTTCTCGGCTTTCACGAGATTCTCATCATGGGGGATGGTGATGTCAACGAGCACGGCCCGGCGTTGCGCTCGATCTATTATCACAATGTCAGGCTTATTGGCTACAATAGTCCTGTCAGTGATGATAGATCGATCCCAATAGAGCGTGGCACGACCATTCTCGAGAACTGGCGCAGGTGAATACTTGTAGTACGGTACTTCGTACTTGTAGTACTGTAGTAGATTATTAATATTATTAGATTAGAGCCTATAATTTCTGTTTGGAGTCTCCCCCTTATACCTAAGTATATAAATAAAAACATGACTTACCCGCAAGCACGTAAGCTATTAATTACAGGAATTATTATTATTCACAGGAAAACCTAATTTCGACTTTCCAACTGTTTATTTTAGTCATTTCTTGTCATCGATTTAGTCCAATGGTTTAAGCTTTTTTTCCGCTCAGTCCACCCTGTGAAATAATATTTTTGAGGTTTTTAATTATGTTATTATTATTATTATTGGGGTGGTACTGGGCCTTTGAGTGTCACGTCGACCAGGTATTGATCTATTGTGACGGCCCTTTAAAGTTCATTACTAATACCCGTTGCATTTAGAAAATTACAGATGCTTTGGGCCGTAACGTTCTGTACCTCATAGGGTTGCAATACATGCCGCCCTAGTAGGTATTTCTTTTAGACATTAATGGTCCACGGGAACATTTAATTATGTTATCGAAATGCGTTAATTACCACGACTATTAAATGATAATGAGGAGGGTACGCATAAATAAGAATAAGAATAAGAATAAGAATAATTTATTTATAATAAAATAGGTAGGCAATCTCAAAGGTGTCCGGTAAGCACCAAACTAGGCTGAGCCTGTATCTTGGGGCTTACAAAAGAGTAGGTAACATACGGTAACTAAACCTAATTAAAATGATGTGTGAAAGAGGGTGATAAGGTGTATGCTTTTAGGGTGTGTATATGTGTGTGTGTGTGTGTGTGTGTGTGTGTGTGTGTGTGTGTGTGTGTGTGTGTGTGTGTGTGTGTGTGTGTGTGTGAAAGGTGTAGGAGAGCGAGTAAGGACTAGATGATGAAAAATAATATAAATATAATAATTGGGTAAATTAAATGATTTTTGCTAAATGCAGAAACAAGTTCATTTATTACAGTCTCTGTCCGCGTCTTCGTCCACTTTCAGCCATACCATATTCGAACTTTAAGATACGAGATAGAGTGATGTTTCTTCAAACAAACGCGTCACTTTTGACACTTGTTTGACACTGACATATCCAATCCATCTCGTTTCAATCTCTAGTATTTGACGTAGGTATCTAACGGCGCGATTCCGGAAATGATTTAGAGATTCACTAGATATGAAATAGTAAAGATATGTGACGTTCCACGGCAAAAGGTACCTTATGGCGGCTGGCGCTTACGCTATTATTAACGCCGCTACAATATTCAGCCGGGGCAATGGTACCTTTTGCAGTGGAACGTCACATATCTTTACTATTTCATATCTAGTGAATCTCTAAATCATTTCCAAAATCGCGCCGTAAGTTCGAATATGGCCGTTAGAAGTTGTTAAACGCGAGCCCTCCCACCCTTTCCCTGCAATGTACCCGTTCCAACCGTTTATGCCATCGTTATTCATGTATATTGTATGTATTATATTTGATCATAACAATATGAATTAGAAATTCCTAGACTGCGACCGTCTGTCAGCGCGCCGTCCGGAAAAACTAACGACCTTCCGGCATAATATTCGGGCTTCCTGTGTGACACACGGATTTATAAGCCCGAAGTAACATTTAGACAACAAAAACCGGCCAAGTGCGAGTCGGACTCGCGCACGGAGGGTTCCACACCATCAACAAAAAATAGAGCAAAACAAGCAAAAAAACGGTCACCCATCCAAGTACTGACCCCGCCCGACGTTGCTTAACTTCGGTCAAAAATCACGTTTGTTGTATGGGAGCCCCACTTAAATCTTTATTTTATTCTGTTTTTAGGGTTCCGTAGCCAAATGGCAAAAAACGGAACCCTTATAGATTCGTCATGTCTGTCTGTCTGTCTGTCTGTCTGTCTGTCTGTCCGTCTGTCCGTCTGTCCGTCTGTCTGTCCGTCCGTATGTCACAGCCACTTTTCTCCGAAAGTATAAGGACTATACTGTTGAAACTTGGTAAGTAGATGTATTCTGTGAACCGCATTAAGATTTTCACACAAAAATAGAAAAAAAACAATAAATTTTTGGGGTTCCCCATACTTCGAACTGAAACTCAAAAATTTTTTTTTCATCAAACCCATACGTGTGGGGTATCTATGGATAGGTCTTCAAAAATGATATTGAGGTTTCTAATATCATTTTTTTCTAAACTGAATAGTTTGCGCGAGAGACACTTCCAAAGTGGTAAAATGTGTGTCCCCCCCCCCCCCTGTAACTTCTAAAATAAGAGAATGATAAAACTAAAAAAAATATATGATGTACATTACCATGTAAACTTCCACCGAAAATTGGTTTGAACGAGATCTAGTAAATAGTTTTTTTTTTATACGTCATAAATCGCCTAAATACGGAACCCTTCATGGGCGAGTCCGACTCGCACTTGGCCGCTTTTAGTATTTGTTGTTATAGCGGCAACAGAAATACATCATCTGTGAAAATTTCAACTGTCTAGCTATCACGGCTCGTGAGATACAGCCTGGTGACAGACGGACGGACGGACGGACGGACGGACGGACAGCGGAGTCTTAGTAATAGGGTCCCGTTTTTACCCTTTGGGTACGGAACCCTAAAAAACGGATTGTTAAACATACGCATATTTTACTCTGTAATCATTGAAATAATTACAGAATGAAAAAACTACAACATGCAGAAATTGACCATCATTTTTGATCTATCAATTCAACATGAGCAAATGCAGTTAGAATACAGTATCATGTCGAATGGTCATATTTAGAATAAAATATCCAACTTTTGCGACCCTCCGGAGTAAGCTATAAAGCAAAGTTATTCCAGCGCGCGTCCGGATAAACCAACGACCTTCCGGCTTGCAGCGGGCACTGCACGCGTAATGTTCGGGCTTCCACTGACACTTGAAGCGGGTTTTTAAACCCGACATAGCTTTCCGAAATGATTGAAAGGGCTGTAAAAACCAACGTAAAGTTTAGTAAGAGTATTTCATTGGAACGAAGGACTGCAGAAATCTAGTGCTTTCTGAGTTCAATAAACTTTGTTGTTAACGCAGCAAAAGGTACTGGAAACACTGCCTCTGTATCGCTCGAATATTCAAGAGTGATAGAGAAGCAGATAACGAAATTTCGATATTCGCGGTAGGCCCTTAGGGGGGTAGTAACGTACAACGGAAGTGAACTAGACGCGCTTCTTTATTTTAAAACCATGAACCCGAGAATCCCCTTCATATACTCTCATGTACTCAGAATTAATTATAAACCGTTGGAAAATATTGATATCTACACTGCACGTAGCCCAAAAGTGCAATAACAAAGAAAAAGTGCTGCCGACGCGCCATCTGCTTTGCCTCACCAATTTCGGTCATATTAGGAAACGGGGAAAAGCATTAATCTTTTATTTAATTTCGACGGCGGCACACACTACGGGAGAGACATCATGTTTGGGCTCATAAATAAGTGTAGCCTGTCTTGTTTCGAGAAAGAACGCGACAGCTCCGCGGGATACAGCATAAATCCTTGGATAAAATTACACAGTCGTTAACTGTTGGAATACAGTGCTTCAATAATTCAGGAAGCACCGTGTTGTTTCTCCATTTTATGAGATGTTGCGATTCCTAGGGGTTCGAGCAAAGAGTATGTAAATTTGCTGAGCGAAATGTAAATGATTCAGCAGTGGGTTGTGGAACTAGAACGAACTAGACGACTGCTGTAAATTCCGACGTCATTTTTGCTTATTTTCTGATTCGGGTCAGCAAGAAGCAGCCATAAACAACAAAATAAATTTTAACGAGAATATGTCTCTGAATTTATTTTCTCAGTGGGTGGCAATCTAAAAATGAAATAGGCGAGACTTGTTACCTATGTTGGCATATCTACGTATGATCTTAAATCGAAAATATAGGTCCAATGGTGTCCAGAATTTTCTCATTCATTTCATAAGTATAATTTGTTTAACGATTTTTAATATATTCATGCTAAATTCCTTAAGATTATTATGAATAATAATAACCTAATTAATTAATATTTTCTATGTGGTAAACCAGTTAAGAGTAAGTTAAGTTCACAATGATCAACTGCATTACTCAAGCACAAATTGTTCTGTGCGCTGTCCACAATGCACAAAAATTACCATATTAAATTTTACATTGGTATGAAATTCAAATTAACCTCCGCGTATTTAAATACCAGCGGAATTGCAATTATTGTTGTATTTAATTTGACATGATAGCATGTTGTTGGCTTTATCGTTGTTCATGTTTGTGCTGCTTTTTTTTGCATCTCCAAGTTACTTTAGCCGTCTTTAGCAACCTTGGTAGGTAGGCAAAGAATGTGTACACTTTTTAGGGTTCCGTAGCCAAATGGCAAAAAACGGAACCCTTATAGATTCCTCATGTCTGTCTGTCTGTCCGTCTGTCTGTCCGTCCGTATGTCACAGCCACTTTTCTCCGAATCTATAAGAACTATACTGTTGAAACTTGGTAAGTAGATGTATTCTGTGAACCGCATTAAGATTTTCACACAAAAATAGAAAAAAAACAATAAATTTTTGGGGTTCCCCATACTTCGAACTGAAACTCAAAAAAATTTTTTTCATCAAACCCATACGTGTGGGGTATCTATGGATAGGTTTTCAAAAATGATATTGAGGTTTCTAATATCATTTTTTTCTAAACTGAATAGTTTGCGCGAAAGACACTTCCAAAGTGGTAAAATGTGTGTGTCCCCCCTGTAACTTCTAAAATAAGAGAATGATAAAACTAAAAAAAATATATGATGTACATTACCATGTACACTTCCACCGAAAATTGGTTTGAACGAGATCTAGTAAGTAGTTTTTTTTTATACGTCATAAATCGCCTAAATACGGAACCCTTCATGGGGGAGTCCGACTCGCACTTGGCCGCTATTTATGACAAGATGTAGTACTTAACTGCTAGAAAAGTAGAATACCGCATCCTTGCGGTAATTCTAATACGAATTAAAACGATTATGATTTATTCTTTATGTAGGTATAAGGATACGTACCGACACTATTGTTAAAAACGATGAAGTAACCGGCCAAGTTTCAAGCTTTTCACTATGGTTAATTTTGTATTTGACTATAATTTTGAACTTGAAATATTATACTTTAACTAAGTATAACTAACTATAACGCCAGTCGAACCTTACGGTCTAGCTAAGATGTTATTTACTCTTGAAACACCCCACTGGCACTAATACACGATTAAACTGCGTTGCTAGAGACTTTTAAACCAACTCTTGAATTTCAGGAATATGTTCTCATAGCTTATCATCTTATCAATTATCATTTGTAACTTAAAATGTACGTAGGTACTGCAAGATGAAATGAGCCGTCACGCAAGAAACATTTTACGAAATGTTTTTCATAGTAAACGTACCTACAGCATCCACGAACAAAGCAGTCTAATGATAGTAATGATCTAATCGCGTGTCTAAAAATATTACCTACCATTATAAAATTTTGAAAGCTTTAAATTAAAATGAAAAAGTTCCTACTTCTATGTTTTTAGTTTAATTAAATCTAGGTAAATGTATGTTTTTGCTTCCAAGCAAATAATCCTTGCCTGTCTAGTTATAGATCAATTTCTTTTCTAAAATCCGTATTGTAAATCACATCGAAATCGATAAAACTGTTTTAAAGAACTAATTTCACATATATGATATTTATGTGTATGTATTTACCTAATACATTATCATATGATGCCAAATGTTTTATCATCAGCGATAAGCGATAAAACTCGACCATGATATTCACGCCGAGCTGCATTATTAGCTGCATTTTATCCATACAAAATGCAACTGCAAATGGCGCCGCTGAAAAACGACATCCTATTATAATCCAACCCAGTAGTGAAAATCTCTAAACGTAAAACCAGCACATGTTCCAGGTATGTTTAATATTACCTATATTAAAAAGGATGAAAATATAAACGGTATCTTTAAGTAAATTAAAGGTAAATTGAGCAAAATAGGAGTACTTTTTTATCTTTCTAGCTAGTACCTATACTCCAATACCTTTACTCGTAAACGAGCAATTCTTGTTTATTTATTTATATGTATATTTATTTATATATATATTTATATATATATTTTGGGGATCCCGGAAACGGCTCTAACGATTTTGATGAAATTTTCTATATGGGGGATTTCGGGGGCGATAAATCTAATATCTGGCTAGGTCTTATTATCTGTGGGAAAACGCGTATAGGTTTTATATGTTTTCCGAGTACTTTCCGAGTAAGTCTCCCAGATATTGATTACATTATTAAAGATTACCTACATAGGTAAAAAAAGTTTGTAACACGTTTATATATCTAGTTGTTGGATAAGCTTATTTAGACTAACGTTTTTATAGTAGAACACTTTTAGTCCTGTAAATCATCACCAGTTTCATTAGCAAGCACCTCGCCTCCGAAGAAACGGGAGGTTAGCCGTAGTTAACTATGTATTAGTAAAACTTTTACAGAGATAAAGGAAAGGACGAATTAAAGATAATGATTTTTGTTGTCTGTATGTATGAGGAAACCTGTACAGTGCGTAATTTATATCAATCATTTTAAATTAAGACTACCGTAAAACGGGGTGAGTAGGTTTCGTGGGGAAAGGTGGGTTATGAATGGGGAGAGAAGATTTGAGAGGGGGGTGAGAAGGGATTTTAAGGCTTTTTTTATTTTTGTAGCAAAAAATAATGTATTCCAATTTAAAATGGAGCTATAGTAATACGCATACCTAATAAAAAAAATCGGTCCAACAATCTTCCAAAATCACCTTTGTATGAAAACCCCTCTCACCCCAAATACGAGGCACTACGGGGTGAGATGGGTTTTCCTCTTTATCGTCAAAGTTATGGAATGGAACTACCCAAAATAAAATAAAAACTAAAATACAAACGTCCGGAACACTTATTATATATGTCGGAGGCAGATCGTAAAATCGGCCATATCGAGATATTCCTAGGCATACCATGAAACGCCGCCATTTCATGATCTGACTAGCGACTACCAGCCATATCGTTCAAACATCAACGTTTGACGATTTGCCTAGCGACGTTTAGGCATATCAAATGTAGGGTGTGATATTCCTAGGTATATCATGAAACGCCGGCATTTCATGATCTGCCTAGCGCGACCATCAGCCATATCGTGCAAACTCAAGGGGTGATATTCCTAGGCAGATCAGGAAACGCCGGCATTTCATGATCTGCCTAGCGACCACCAGCCATATCGTGCAAACCTCAATGGGTGATATTCCTAGGCAGATCATGAAACGCCGGCATTTCATGATCTGCCTAGCGACGAACAGCTATATCGTGCAAACCTCAAGGGGTGATATTCCTAGGCAGATCATGAAACGCCGGCATTTCATGATCTGCCTAGCGACGACCAGCCATATCGTGCAAACCTCAAGGGATGATATTCCTAGGCAGATCATGAAACGCCGGCATTTCATGATCTGCCTAGCGACGACCAGCCATATCGTGCAAACCTCAAGGGGTGATATTCCTAGGCAGATCATGAAACGCCGGCAATTCATGATCTGCCTAGCGACGACCAGCCATATCGTGCAAACCTCAAGGGGTTATATTCCTAGGCAGATCATGAAACGCCGGCATTTCTTGATCTGCCTAGCGCGACCACCAGCCATATCGTGCAAACCTCAATGGGTGATATTCCTAGGCAGATCATGAAACGCCGGCATTTCATGATCTGCCTAGCGACCACCAGCCATATCGTGCAAACCTCAAAGGGTGATATTCCTAGGCAGATCATGAAACGCCGGCATTTCATGATCTGCCTAGCGACCACCAGCCATATCGTGTAAACCTCAAGGGGTGATCTGCCTAGCGCCACCATCAGCCATATCGTGCAAACCTCGATGGGTGATATTCCTAGGCAGATCATGAAACGCCGGCATTTCATGATCTGCCTAGCGACCACCAGCCATATCGAGCAAACCTCAAGGCTCAAAAGGAACGTAAACTTGTATTAAAAGGTACGATCGCAACACTGGCTCCGACGCAGCGCCATATAGAATGCAGCGCCACCAGTGACAAAAAATGCAATTATTTTATGATGCGATCGGTATGAATGAAGCTAGGATATTTCATGATATGCCTAGGAATATCTCATCAATTATTTTACGATTTTACGATGGTATGTAGCTAGGAATATCAACGAATACATTGGTCTGACCGATCTGCCGCCTCTTTTATAAGGCAGATCGTGATACGCCTGGGTTAATCTAAGTCAGATCATGAAATGGCGGCGTTTCATGATATGCCTAGGAATATCTCGATATGCCCGATTTTACGATCTGCCGCCGACATATACACCATTCAGTTTTCATATGTAAAAATAAAATGTTATCGAGGTTTGAATTTCAGTTTTGACCCTACTCACCCCATTTTACGGTACCGTAAAACACCCTATTTTCGCCTACTTTTTGACATATTTTTGAAGTTTCCTCTTAGGGTACATGTTTATTGTGTCATCAATAGTATCTAAATGGTACATATAATGATAACACCTAAATTTAATTTAAAAATAACCCAATTGTACGTATAATTATACCGAAAAAAGAGCTCAAAGACAATAGGCGAAGTTTCATCTTTTTGCCTAATTTCGCCTACCATATCAAACATGACTAAACATAGGCACACTCCATTAAAATTAAGTTCTACCATCTGTATGATTCACGTAATTTATATTGAATCGTAAGCCGGTGTTATTAAGGTCCTATTACGCACATATTTTCATCATAGGCGAAAATAGGATGACATCCAGCGTTGTTTTCATACATATTTCTTCGATCGTTCAGGGTTGTCAAAAATCATGTTTTTAACCAACTGTCGCAATTAAAGAGGGTTTTTGGTTTTCATGTCATAAATCATATAGGTATGAGAAAAAAAAACATTTCAAAATCAACCACAAAATGTATTTAAAGAGTAATATTAATTAAGTACTTACTTAACAAAAATCCCGCTTATGTTAGGTGAAACATAGATAAATCAAGCTGCATAATTGCATGTACCTCTATCAAGTGTCCATGCAATTTTGCAACTGGGTGTGCATGATCGAAAATAAAGATTTGTAGTGACCCAATAAGTAACTAAATATTTTATATCACGATTCAAGTTATCTTGTAAAATACCACGACACAAGAAAATAACCATGGTCTAGGTCAGTGGTTCCTAACCTGGGGGTAATTACCCCCGTGGGGGTAAAACTGGTATTTTACGGGGGTAATAAGCTTACCTAATATATCAATACAACAAACGTACACGTTTTATTTTTTTATTAACATTGGGAGGAGGGGTAAAATCAGGTTCCCTAGTTAGTCATAGGGGTAACCGGACTGAAAAGGTTAGGAACCACTGGTCTAGGTACTCAAAAAACAATGTCAACAAAAACACCACATGACTCAGTTAAAATTTCAGAATGACCTGAACACAACACAATAAACACGTGAATCGGCCATTCTGAAATTACTGAGTCATGTGGTGTTTTTGTTGACATTTTTTTTTTCAGACTATGTGTTTGTAAATGGATTATAAACTATATCTGTATCAAAGAAGAAAAAGAAGAGATTACCTAGTTATATAATTAGATACTTAAAAAAAAAACGATGAATATTATTGTGCGAGATCATTAGGATGTAGTTATTAAATCATATATTATTTATTTAGTAATTTTTCATAATACTACCCAATTTAACGGATAGGGATAGTGGAGAAAAACAACAAAACTTAGTACGTAACAAATTTTGACATACAAAAAAAAACGCAACGTGAACCTATTTTTTTTCATTAAAGTGACAACCCTAGGGGTAGGCGAAATTTGGAAGGAAGATGGCGTTTTGACCTCCCAGGTGACATATTACAAGATAACTTTTTAATTACGAGGGATACGTGAAAACTAATTATTTCACGCGAAAGATCATTAAATTTCGATTATAGATTGAAGTATTTTGTTGACTCACCTGTTAAACATGTGCCGCTGGAGACAGAAGTATTCACGAGCAAAAAAATCTTTGTCACACCTAACACTCTTTAAGACACTCTAAAAGTGAATAAGCTGAAGGTAGACACAAAAAAGTAACAGCAGTGTTGCCACAAATAAATTTCCTAATAGATATGGTAGTTAAATATGCCACGTTTGATACCAATTTTAGTAGAAAATTTAATATTTTTAATTTAGGCGATGTTTGGCTTGACAGGCGAGATTAGGGTGTTTTACGGTAATTTATCAATCATTTTAAATTGAGACTATATGCGGTTTATAGGGTAGGGCATCGTATTGCAGCCAATCAGTAATCACAGAAAAGCCAATGATTGCTACCTTCGCGCTTTTATTACCTACCCCTTGTGATTACACAGAAATGGATCGTAAAATACAACTGGCTAACGTTTATTTGTGAGTCAATTTTACATGGAATACGTTTACTTGCTAAACACCATTAGAGTTATTGTTTGGCGTAACAGTTTACATAGCTCGTATATAAATTGATAAAATTATAACTTATGTAAGTATTGTAAACTGAAGTCGGGTTTTTGTGATTAGTATAATCTGGGGGCACGGCAGTGCCCCCGCCAAGTCGAGCGCGAAGCAAACACTGCCGTACCATCCTTTACTGGAACCATTTCGCCGCATTTTCAGGCCCCTATTTGAGAACCTCTGGATAAGACCAGAACGCAGAAATTTTCGTCATCCAGTATGCTATAATCACATACTTAAAATCCAAAATTTCAAGTCTGTAGGTCATTTAGTTCCGAAGTTAAGCGAAAGCAAAGTTTCGCATTTATGACACTCATTCATTCACTCATGATCATCAGAATAGAATTAGTACTTCCCATTTAACTCAGAGAGCTGAAATTTGGTACAGAGTTAGGGTTTAATGGCCACATAAAGAGTAAACCTAAAAATATTGCAATATCAGTCACGTTTTAAAATCTAAGAACTGCATAAGTAAGTTTGTAATCCCATATAAATATATGATATTACAAAGTTACTGTTGCAGTTCCTACAAATAGTAGGTAAAGTAAAGGTACACTACGATGTACGATGTGAGTATGAATGAAGATATGTTTAGTTATGATATGTGTATACATAGTATGGGTATGAGTACCCAAAAAGAAGGACTGCCTACAAAAAGAGATGAGATCCCATCAAAACATTACATGTAAAAAGGTGCAAGTCTCGCAACGCTTTTACTACAAAAAAGTTTTGAGATGTAATGTGAAACCAAGTCGGTTATTTTAATCAGTGCCAGGGGGTGTTAAAACCGTATCAATAAGATATCTTTAATTGGTAGTACATATAATGACTTGGCAATCGCACATAATGCTTTACTCGTACCGTACTCGTAAATATGTGTAATGCTCAAACTGCAATTAGCGCTAGCGTTATGTTCAACTAGTATTATTTTTAATAGGTGACGATGATTCTTTTGTCATTAAGTCATTATGCAGCCGTGCGATGGCCAAGTCATTATACGTATTACAAATTAAAGATATCTTATTGATACGGTTTTAACACCCCCTGGCACTGATTAAAATAACCGACTTGGTTTCACTAATGTGAAACTAACTAACTGTGTTTGAGATGTAATCATCTCAAAACTTTTTTGTAGTAAAAGCGTTGCGAGACTTGCACCTTTTTACATGTAATGTTTTTGATGGGATAAAATATTCATCTTCCTACCCTACGGCTACGGAAAGTAAAAGTTCTAATAAAGGTAGGTGGTACCCATTGACGTATAATATCTAAGGACGGCCTAATGGGGACTAAAAATGGTACTAGTTCAGCGGTGCTACTCACGAATTCCAGCCAATCGTGCAGTCTACTGCAACTAGTTGCGACCAATAGCGCGCATAATGCG
This sequence comes from Cydia amplana, assembly GCF_948474715.1. Lineage (NCBI taxonomy): Eukaryota > Metazoa > Arthropoda > Insecta > Lepidoptera > Tortricidae > Cydia > Cydia amplana. Next base: position 10,678,568 of record NC_086079.1, on the reverse strand, counting down.
AACTCGTCAACCAATCGCGCGCGTGATGCGAACTCATCAACCTATCGCGTTGTAGCGATTTCACACCGCTGTACTGGCCCCTGTCATGCCTTATTATTATTGCCCGTAAAGCTAGTCCTTAGATATCTATGTCAATGGTGGTGCCTAATTATGTTGTAAAATGCATGCGTCTTACAATGATCCTCAACTTTTCATATACACATTAGTACTATTTACTTACATATATATTCATGTTACCGTAAAAACCTGAAAAATCCCAATTAAAACTATTGTTAAGTAGCGAAAACGCGTTTTCACTTAAAACGGGTTTTTACGGTGACTTATACGCGAACCAAATACGTAGTTTTAATTTAGCCCACACGTTTATACAAACAAATGAAAAAAATATATCTTTGACATATTTATCAGTTGTTGGGTGTCCGATGAAAGTTCAGTGAAGATTTCCCCCCAAAGTCGCATATACCTGCCTATTACGTCTCCGTCTGTCCCCTCTGCGGGTAATTCATGCAATTTGTTACCCACTTGAACCCAGGGCGCGAATGTAAAGATATTCTACTTTGTACAAAACGTAGATGGTAGTTCAAATATTTCCTGTATTCTATTATGTGTACCAATTATACCATACTTAGAAACTTGTTAGTTGATTTATGTAACATTATCTAGGTATCTATTTTTTACACGTATTGCACCACGCAGCCAGGCCACGAAGATAATATCACGAAGAGTTTGTGTCAAAATTTTCGAAAATCCCGTCTTTGCTTTTTATAGGGTTCCGTACCTCAAAAGGAAAAATGGAAACCCTAATAGGATCACTCGTCTGTCTGTCCGTCCGTCTGTCACAGCCTATTTTCTCCGAAACTACTGGACCAATTAAGTTGAAATTTGGCACACATACAGTGCCAACCACTTAAATAGCCTCACCTATATATTGTGAGTATTATAATTATACGTGATAATTTTTATCAATATATCTTAAATTTGAATTGTACGCCCTGACGTTTATCGAACGACACATTAACAAGACCGAACTTGTCTGCGCGCGAAACGTCGTGGACGCAAGAGCTAATACGGGCCGTCCACATGAATAGCCTCAGTGTAACATAATCGTCCAAACCGTGCATTTAAGTTTCGCTTTCAAATTTATTTTATTATGGTTAGATAATACAGATGGCATTCTATTAAGTACCTGCAGTAACGCGATAAACACAGTGTTTTTGTGACTATGGGACGTGGTAAAAAACTTACAAGTTTAGAAATTGAAAAGGTTAATTTTTATTTAACTCAAAAATTATCCCATCGTGAGATAGCTAAAAAAATAAGTCGCAGCCCTAAAGTTATTAATAATTATGTTAAAAATAAGGAAAACTACGGCCACCAGTATAAAGGACGCACAAAATTTGCCACTACGGATCGTGAACGTCGACTTATTTTACGCTCTGCTTCAAATTCCACCAAGACCGCCAGGCAAATAGCTAGTGAAATAAATACTAGAGCATCTCTCTCTACAGTTCGACGGATTATTAGAACAACATCCCACCTCAAACGAAAAAAAATCATGAGTAAACCTCCTTTGCGCAAACAACATGTGGCGGGTCGACTGTCTTTTGCAAAAAAGTACATGTGCTGGAAAACCGAGTGGCGAAATGTGATTTTTAGTGATGAGAAAAAGTTTAATCTAGATGGTCCAGATGGATTTAAATACCTATTATTTTCATGACCTAAGGAAAGAACCGAAAGTAGTATCACGTCATCATTCAACTCTCGGATCGGTGATGGTTTGGGGAGCAATTTCTTACTATGGTACTGTTGATATAATTGTGGTAGATGGAAGACTAAATGGTGAAAAGTATTTAAATTTATTAAAACAAAAAAAAGTAAGATTAGAAAAGTAATAGGTAGAAAAAAAAATTTTTTTCAGCATCATAATGCTCCCATACACACGTCAGCCATAGTTACAAAGTGGTTTGAAGAAAACCAGATTGAAGTTCTAGATTGGTCATCCTTGTCCCCTGATCTGAAAATCATGGAAAATGCCTGGGGTTGGCTGTCTCGGCAAGTTTATTACAACGGAAGACAGTTTAGTAATAAAGAAGAACTGATTCAAGCTATTTACACTGTTTGGGATTCTGTGGACGTTAATTACATACATTCTTTATATGAATCACTACCTAATCGTATTTTCGAATTAATAAGGTCTAATGGAAGGTATACAAAATATTAAACGAAAGAGTTTTAATAACTAAACAGTATCTTTTAGCATGTGAGGCTATTCAAGTGGAAGGGCCAATTATTTGTTTGACGTTATTTCTTAAAACTTTGATTAGATAACAATAAATATTTTATTTACTATTACAAGGCTTCTTGTTTTATTTCATATTTAATGTTTAATGTATATCTCCTTTTTATATTACTATGAGAAATATTAATTTTAGTGAGTGAGGCTATTCAAGTGGCTGGCACTGTATGTAAGTTTGTGACCCAAAGATGGACGTGTAACGTAAATAAATGAATTTTAAATATGGATGCCATTTTTGGGGGGTAAATGAGAAAATTAAAAATAAAGTTTTTCAAACTATATATCGTGTTACATATCAAATGAAAGAGCTCATTATAAGAATCTCAAATATATATTTTTTATAATTTTAGGATTAGTTTAGCAGTTATTCAGCAGCAAATAGGCAAAAGATTACCATTCTTCCCCCCCCCCCCCCCCCCTTATCTCCGAAACTACTGGGTCTACAATTTTGAAAAAAATACACAAAATAGTTCTTTACCTATAGATGACAGGAAAACCTATTAGAAATTGCAGTCAAGCGTGAGTCGGGCTTAATGTACGGAACCCTTGGAACGCGAATCCGACTCGCACTTGGCCGGTTTTTTTATTCTAAACGATAGGTACCAGAAAAGGATAAGACCCTATTATTTGTGGACGTAGGAGTACTTAAATGACTTCGTAATTTAATCTACCATTTTGCATTATCAAACACCTTTTTTTTACCAAATGCCCACCAACATAAAGTAACTTTGCTGCTTTACTAAGTTACGTTACTCATATGTCATCCACCAGACAGACTAACCGCAAATCATAATAAACATAACCATAACGTATGTACGTCGTGTGGGTGTGTTATCAGTAGTATGGCACAGTATGTGGGACATGTGCTTGAGCACTATTCCGATTATTATTTAACCGTACAAAAAGTGTGAATATATTTAATTTGTACTGTGAATACTACGTGCTTTCAGACTAGCATTTTAAAAGTTTGTTTTGTCTACGCTAGAAATATTGTGTGGTGCCTTGCATACGTACTTACCGAGCTTTAGTGGGCTTTTAAGCTCATGTTAGCGTGATCCGCGAAAGTATTCCCACAGTAATATCGAGTAAACATATCTGAATATATATTATATATTTATAAGCTCATGTGCAAAAAGTAACATGTGAGTTGTGCGTATGCTTAAACTACCTCGCTCCTGTTTCCATTTGTAAATAAACTATTTTTGACCACTTATATTTTGTAAATTAGCCGTTCAGAAGTCGCTTCATTAAAAAGGTAATTTCAAGGGGCTGGTTAGAGCGGCATCGGCATTCGGCGCCACTTAACAGCTTGGCGACATCGAATTTGTTGGTCTTGTGTTAGGTTCAATGCACAGATATAGATACCGTAAACCGTGGTGACTTTCAAATGCAGGGGCGACTTCGATATTTCAGTTTTTCAGCCGTTACATATTTTTATTCGGATTTTTTAGTAGTAGGTAAACAAGTATGTATAATAATCTAACTTGTTACACGAACAGTTCGAGAAAATAATGAATAATGATAATTTAGTGGCAGTTTTAAAACTATCAAAGTATCCCCAAAATTTCCTAAAGTCACCTCGTTTTACGGTACACTATTATATCTGTGTATCTATTATATCCGGTGTATAATGTTAGGTCAGTCATGATACAACTTAGGCATGATTAGGGAATGCGTTAAAAGGGAATAACAAACAGACAACTGTACGGATTGAAAAAGGGTTCTCATGGGTCAATTTCACCAAACGAGCATTTTTGTCTAATTCCCATGGAATTTTGAAATACTAACATTACACAAAAAAAATTATGCTGATAATTTGATAAAAAATATAATAAACATTAATTTTCTTATGGGGTAAAAATATTCATAAAACTATAAAAGTTATTTCAATTTAAAATTTTGGTCAGGGCACGGGAATTAGTGTGTCCATGGGAATTACATTTTACTAGCACGGAAATTAGAACATGGCACAGGAATTGTTTTCTTAACTTATTTTGGTAGTTAAAACTATTATTTATGTATATTTTAATCTACAATAATGTACTTTTACCATACTGAAGCGGCATCGAACATATTTACCTTCTTTAATTTTAGTTTCGGACGACAAATCTACGAAAGTATGATACACTAAAAACTACGTATTTGACTAATCGTTTCCTTGATTTTAATGGCAACTAATCTCTCTTTCTTAGTAAAATGTACATATTTCAAAACAATACCTACTTACATACATACATACATACAAAACTATTCATTAAATTAAAAAGTGTCATGATGTATCTGCATGTAGATAGGTACAAGGTGTATGATCTGGTATATGGCCGTATAGGAAATGATACTAAGAAATAAGTAAATAGGGGCACAGTGAGAAGAAGTTATTGTGTAAGTTAATCTGAAGAAATCGAATATGCTGCCTTCATAAATTCATAACACAAAAAATTGTTTGACCACATATGAGGTAAGGTGGGGTAAGACTATCACAGACAGACAGACATGACGAATCCATAAGGGTTCCGTTTTTTGCCATTTGGCTACGGAACCCTAATAAGGTATCTAATAGTATTACGATTTTAATACCCCCTGGCACTGACTAAAATAACCGACTTGGTTTCCCATTACATCTCAAAACTTTTTTGTAGTAGAAGAACTGCGTTGCGAGACTTGCATCTTTTTACATGTAATGTTTTTGATAGGATCCCATCTCTTTTTGTAGGCTGTCCTTCTTTTCAGGTAATCATACCCATACCATACTGATACTATGTATACACATCTTTATTCATACTCACATCGTACGTCGTAGTGTACCTTTACTTTCCCTACTAATTGTAAGAACTAAAAGGTAACGTTGTTATCGCATATATTTCTATGGGATTACAAACTTATTTATGCAGTTATTAGATCTTTAGAACGTGACTAATATTGCAGTATTATTAGATTTTTATTGGCTTAAAAAGCTAAAACCAAATTACGTTTCAAATTTGGGTATGCTAGAAGTACCTTAAAATAATGATGATCGTGAGTGATTGTGTCAGTGACAAAACTAAGGGATTTTAAAGTGCATTAAATGTTATTTTGATAGAATGTTATTGAGATTTGATGGTACGGCCGTGCCACTTTGTTTTGCTCGACTTGGCGGCGGCACTGCCGTGCCCCCAGATCCTTTGTCCTTCCCCGGGCCTCAAACTATCTCCATGCCAAATATCATCAAGATGATATTGGTTCAGCGGTTTAAGCGTGACGAGATAACAGACAGACAGACAGAGATACTTTCGCATTTATAATATAGTAAGAATAGGATATATATATTTTTTTTTGTATTAGAAAAGCTAATTTATAACAACTAATCTATTAAACGAGCAATTCTTGTATATATTTCGGGGATCTCGGAAACGGCTCTAACGATTTCGAATGAAATTTATTTTGATCATATATGAGGGTTTTTTGGGGTGAAAAATCGATCTAGCTAGGTGTTATCTCTGGGAAAACGCGCATTTTTGAGTTTTTAGGTAGGTATATGTTTTCCAAGCAAAGCTCGGTCTCCCAGATATTTAAACTTTATACGGTATACGCTGTCAGCTGTCAAATTTACAAAAAAAAAACATTGCAAATTTGATTCATTTTGTTTCATGTAACCTTAGGTACAGGTATTATAATATGTAATAATTCCAGAAATAGTTTTATGTTTATATAATATTTTAATGTTATAATATGATCAATGAATAAGGTAAGGTGGGGCAAGACTAACAGTACAAGGATTCCATACAAGTGATAGTCTTACCCCGGTGTCGTCTTACCCCACCTTACCTTACGTATTAAAATTGCCCGGGTTATTCGGGTCCACCCTGTATGTACTATAGTACTTATACTAAAAAACCGTTCACAAATTTTTGTGCATTCTTTAAGATTTCCTTAAATGCAAAATAGAAAGATATACGTCATATTATTATTACATATAATATATATTCAATGCCAATATACATAAATGTAATAATAATATGACGTAAACATTGCCAATTAACTTAAAGTGCCCCCAATAAAAGATTTGTTGACAATAAATGTAATACTTTCTAATTCCCGTGGCACTTAATCAGCTGTTTTAGGTAAATTTGCTATGGGAATTAGGGCACGGAAATTAGAATTCGTAATAAAAAAATTCGCCAAAAATTTAAATCGTGTTTGACCAAACTGTTATGTTATCGCTTACATAAAGATACATAAAGGGCTCCTAAATATGACAATTGTTATTGAAAAGCTATGTGGAAAATAAAATTTATAAGGGGCATCGAAATTAGAAAAAAATTGTCGCCCACCCGGATTCCGAAATACTTACGCGATTTGCTCAAACACGCCACGGCTTGACGTACATCCGTTTGCTTTGAAAGACAGCCGAATACTGCCAGTACAGGTGAGGCGGGACACGAGGCGGTTCAAATACAGACGTCGGCTGTCAGAGCCCTGTGAGTTTTGCCGACGAAATTGTACTCGCGCGCTCGGACAAAATTTAAACATCGATCACGAGTTATTTACCACAATGAAGTTAATAGTGTATGTGCTCAGTGATAGTAAATATCATCTAGTTTAAGTATTTGACACTAAATTAGTGATACTAATGTAGAATTTTTCGTAGGATTTTTCATTATGCTCAAAAGTAGATTCCGGACAGGGCACGGGAGCAGTAATTTGAGCCTTTAGGTATTTTTAAGTGTACTCTAAAAACCAATTAATCAGTGAATTCATATGGAACTCGGTGTGAAAGTGTGACTTCTTTATGTAAAAAAAAAATGGTAAGTATTATCTGATGCTAACCCGCGATTTTCATCACGGACAGAAAAAAAATCGTGTTCAGAAATTGACCCTCATGAAAACTTAGTGCGGCTGCCGTGAAGCCAATTCAGTTTTATTGTTAACATTAGCTTTATTGTAATTAACGCTAGCCAGCTAACATAAATATTTACGAAGCCTGAATAGCGACCGGGCGAATGGTGGAGAACTTTCATTCAAGGCAACTAGATCGCCTGAGTGCCTAATGTTGATTGACTTTTTACGTAAAAACTTTGTACTTTGTATGACATATAAAACGCAGTTGTACCTAACATAAATACCTATATTAAAACGCAGAAAAAAGTCAAATTGCAAAATTAATGCGACGAAATTCAACGCTTGGTCAGGCGGTCTAGCATGAGTTGCGTTCTCGCGCGCGACTCCATACATCTTGCGCGACTTCAAGTATAGAGTCGCGCGCGAGAACGCAACTCATGCTAGACCGCCAAGTAGCTGCAGATTAGACCAGTAAAAGTCTGCTAAAACTAACTTATCAGGTTGTAGGATGTATCGAAAAGGAAGGTACAAAAGACTAAGAGTGAAGTGGAACACAAAATACAAGTACCTTCCTACTTTGGTACACACTACACACACCTAAGTACGTATGATTGATTATGTGTAATTCTCCTAGGAAAGAGCAAACTTTGATAAATTACTAACCACTTTTACACAAACACTGCCAAGTGAGTTGATCATTACACGGTTCTAAGAAAATAGATTGAAGACAGATTTATTTTCAAAGTCCCACATTTCCGACGACAGACAGTTTTGTTAGTGGATGTTCGAAATAAAAGTAAGCAAGCTAAATCTGAGGGGCTACCGCGAACCACGTTCGACGTGTTGCCTCCCTGTCACACTTACGTACGAATTTAGGTACAAGTGCGACAGAGAGGCAACACGTCGAACGTGGTTCGCGGTAGGCCCTCTGGATCGACCCTTGTTATCGCAAACGAATCTCGAATCAAATCTGCGGCCGTATTTGGATCGTTTCCCCAATCTAATAGATAATGACCCAATTTCTGCGACCCTCGAATTCAGCTGACTGGCTTAAGGTTCGATTCCGAGCATACCAATTCAATTTAAACGTTTTAGCGAAAATCATTTAAGTAATAGTAGCTTAATTATTTTGGAATTTGTGGAACTCATAAAATTTATATGTGAGTATAAAACAGAGGTAACTTTTATTTTACTTACTGTTTACTGAGCAGTTAGCTGCAATAATCGCTACCACAGAGCATACAATCTGAAGCTGACAATAAAGTTTAAACGTGGTGCATGGAAAAATCTATGGGTACCCAGCCCAACAGGAGCCCATGGCTATAAAGTCATAACAGACCTTTTTTTTTTGTTAGCCTGGTTTAGTGTCCCACGATGGGCAAAGGCCTCCGTCCTTTCCTCCACTCAACCCTGTCGTTTGTATCCCGCCAATCCAGATAAAATGCGTCCAAGTCGTCCCGCCATCTCCTTACCTACCGAGTGAGACCCACGGAACACCATCGATGGTGCAGGCAGATCAAAAAGGAAACAGACATAATCTCAGCAAAATATCATTGATACTTCCCATGATGGGAGCCGTAGATGATTTTTCCACGGGCCTCCAATGCTACGCATCTGGCTTGAATGAATGACAAAACCTAAACCAAAAAACCGGCCAAGTGCGAGTCGGACTCGCGCACGGAGGGTTCCGCACCATCAACAAAAAATAGAGCAAAACAAGCAAAAAACGGTCACCCATCCATCCAAGTACTGACCCCGCCCGACGTTGCTTAACTTCGGTCAAAAATCACGTTTGTTGTATGGGAGCCCCACTTAAATCTTTATTTTATTCTGTTTTTAGTATTTGTTGTTATAGCGGCAACAGAAATACATGATCATTGAAAATTTCAACTGTCTAGCTATCACGGTTCGTGAGATACAGCCTGGTGACAGACGGACGGACGGACGGACGGACGGACAGCGGAGTCTTAGTAATAGGGTCCCGTTTTTAGCCTTTGGGTACGGAACCCTAAAAAATACATACAAAGTTTTACTGTAAATTAACTATCCCAAGTCTGTGCCCTAGCTAAAAGAGGCTCTTATTTACATAATTTACTTACGTACCTCCTACAGAGATAACACAGTTACAAAAAGATTTCATCATGAATATGATTAGGGTTTAATGCAAAACCTATTAAAGATAATCTGGCTATTTAGACCGATGCCTACATTCTGGTTGCACTCCATATAATAATAATCTCATTCCAATTAATCTCATTAACAATCCGTCTCTGTCGCACGCGTTTTATTCCACGTTAGCAGAAGCGAGAGTCCACGGGCTGCCTATAATTTCAGTGTAATACGTACTACGAGTAATACAATAAATCTTCATGGCAGAGTAGTATTCCGGATAAGATCCCCTTACTCCGAGGCGAACTTATTTCGAACTCAATAATATTCTCGATGCAGTGTCTGCCAGAGGAGTTATGACACAAGAAAGCTTTTATCTCCGCTCATGCATGGCGAAATTGCAGATTTTCCTTTGCCTACTTGATACGTGTATCCGTGAACTTTTACATGAGTAAGTAAAGGAGTTTGTATAAGTACTTTGTATATTGTTCAGTTTGAATTCTAATTACATTCACACTGAAACGGATGCCCTTAATTTTAATTGTATTCATATCGTTCTTGATTCTCTTATTAACAGTAGGTATTTATGAAAATGTACAAGCAACAAAATGAAACTGAAAAAATTCGGTAAAATAACAAAGTGATATTAATAACAACAATAGTGGTAGATTTAGGAAGGTACTGAAAGTCGTTTGATAAATGATAGAAGGTTTACTAGGTGTGTAAACAAACCAATTTACCTTCTCTGTCAGATGCTGGACAATTCCGGCACCCTTTTTAAATTTGAATTGGCCCAGATTACCTATAGATTAAGATCGTATTGTAAACTTATTATCTAGTATTTATTTCTGGCCGACAAGTGGCACAAAAAATAAACAAAAATGTGTCACTGTCAACGTCCAATGATATACGAGTATAGAAAGAGTTGCACCAATCTCAAAATGAAGATGAAATAATGAAACATTCTTCCAAAAAAAAACAATTCTTTATCATTGTTTTGCCGTAATTCTACTACAGTAAGTCATTATTTTTATTCCGTATATTTATTTAAATAATATATGAAAAGACGTTAAGGGGCAGTCTATTAACCCTTTTCGAGGTCGTACCAATCTAGAAGGTTTTCCCAAAAATTCCAAATATAAGTATGTTCCAAATAGTTACGTTTTGTTGATTAGGTTGAAGACGAGACATTGCCCAAAAGCCAATCTAATTTGAACCTTAAATCGGATTATGCATATTGACACGTAGGTACGTACGGTCGATAAATTTATCGTAGGTACTATGGCCTGGGAAAGGGCTAAAGCCTAAAGCGCATAGACAAGCTAAAACCTCTTTGCTCCATATAATGAATAATCCTTTCCCATCGTATTTTCTCGGAAACATGCAGTCGGGCTCATATTGGTAGTTAGATTAGACTATTTAGGTTAGAGACATCTGTGAGTCAATCCAATAGGTATTTTAGGTACATATTTTAGTGCAAGGCATGGTACGTACTTTGAATATGTAATAGTCCGCGATAGAAACCATAGATGCCACTTTATTACAGTTTCATCAATGTCACACAAGCGACATCTAGTTAGCAGAACTGTTACGTTTTAGTACCCTGCGCAAAAACCGTACTCCGTAAAAACCACCTACGCCTGTTGCATTGCAATGTAAAAAGTTATCACTAGATGGCGGTTATTGAAATTCCAAAAATTCACAATAGATGGCGCTTACACTACCTAAAGCTTTCTCGATTCTGAAACCCAAAGAGTAAAGTAAGTATATAGGTAAAGAGAGCCCTCTTGAAGCATTTTATGGAAACTCATTTGAAAGAGGCATCTCTGATTCTCCGCCGAAACTAAGTATGTTTGTGTGCGTACACAACTACATATGCATCCATACGTGTACTTTCGTTCCACATAATATTAGGTCTACTTGGGCGGTTTACAAGTCCATTTTTTGTTTGGTTTCTTGTAACAAAAACCTTTAATTGTTTACAAGAAATCAAACAAAAAATGTACTTGTAAACCGCCCAAGTAGACCTAACATTATGTGGAAAAGGTTAATGTTATCAATAATGGAATAAAGAAAAAAACAGAATATTAAATTCAATATGTTTATTGCATACATGTTTTACATCACATTATCGCTAGGAAAGTACAATTTTAGGTAAACAATAGAAAAGAAAGCGAGTGTGGTGAAAAAGCATTCACACACAAGAAAATACATGTTAATAAGAAAATTTGAATAATTTACTACGCACAATACAAGCACATAGTCTAGGCATTGTAGCAGATTTATCGATAATGGCGTGCCTTATCAAAAGTAGGTTAGATACCTACCACGAAATAAATTTACTCTAAAATAGCGTCCATATTGCACAAAATAACACAGAACTCAACGCACTTTCTGGAGGTTTTCACAACAGGGCATGGCAGGGCAGGACAGGCATGTGTTTTCATTCGGGCTATAATTTCCTTCAGCATCATAACCAAACCATAACGAAGAAAATGGCTCAACCATCACTAAAATATTTTTAATTTACGCTCTTCCAGTGACAGTTAAAAAATTGCATGTCTTGGCCATATACCTAGTATTATATACTTAGATGAGCTATACGCGTGCGCCCGTGAGGGACAGAACATACGTAATGCGACCAAATTAAAAACACGTTTTGACGTTCCTGACAACCTACTAAACATAACCTACGTAATTTGGTCGGGTCATTTCAAAAGCGCTTTCTCTGCTACTCATACTAAAAGTTCCATAAGTGCATCTCGTTCGGTCAACTGGCTCCTCGCCCATTTCATCTATATATGAATGATTGTACCTCTATGGTCTTGGCGGTTATGCAAGTGTTGCCAGCATAAACAAACAGCATAATTAAATCACATTTTAACAAAATTCTTATTTTTTCGCAAAATTTATTGAAAATTATAATAATTAAAAATATTAATTCGTACTTATTTTTATTTTAATATTAATGCCACTAAAATTATATGAATTTTATAGTGACACCTGGTGAGGTAGTTTGTGTAATCGGAAGTCAACTTTACGCAATAGTATGTTGTCGGGAGCAAAATATAGAATTCGCTTGCATCTTTACCGACGTTAACTACATTTCTAGTGTCCCCCCCCTGCTGAAACCTATGTCGCTATGATTTTCATTTCAAACATTTTCGAAGCTTTGGTTTAATGGGGTTGACCGGCCGAAGTATTTTGCAGATGGCGCCAGCATTCGTTTTCCTTTGAATCCCTAGAATGATATAGGTGACTCGCTGAAATGAATAGTCAGCTCAGCTCAATTAAAATTAACTATAGGTAGTTAAGTACCTTCCTGTCCCATTCAATTTCTTAATGTGTAAAAATCGTAAATGTTTTACCTAAGCTAATGTGTCCCACCCAAAAACCAATAAATACTTACCCAAGTCTTGACAATCATACAATCTAACAAAAAAAAATCCAATATTGTGCTTATTAACAAACCAACGATTCTAGTATTTCAATCGCATAGGTATTTGAAAAGGGTAGGACCCTCTCCAATACTTTCAAGTCTTATCCAATATGTCATTCCATATTAGGTTACATTAACCGCCCTTGACCGCTATTATTTACATTTTGTAATAAAAGTGTAAGTTACGTGGTGTACCCATTCCCACATAGAACAAACAGACACACATACGAGGGCATTTGAGAATTGGACACATTCTCAGCTCACAATGGACCCTTGGATTGCGCAATGAAACAGTATCTTTACTATTTATGTGCATTGTTGGTCGCGGTGTAGAATTGGACAACAGTTTGGCTACGAACTATACGAATAAGTATGTTAGGTACAACTGAATTATTTAAGTATGAGGAGCATGAAATTATATAGCGAGGTATAAATTGTAATTACAATGTAGTACCTACTCTTATGGGGTTTATAATTATTATAGGATTTTTTATTTGTCGGAGGTAAATCTTAAAACTTAAATACGCGATTAAGTCCCGTTGTACAATTTAATAATGTGTAAAAATCGTAAAAGTTTATATAAGGAACGTTCAGTTGTTATTCACGGTCCAATCTTTTTAATGTTTGCAGAAACGTGCCTGATTTTGGCGACTTTTACTCATTTTAGCGCTAGGTATACAGTTATGACACTTATGTTATGACGGCGATCCTGTCTGGCAATCTGTCGCTTATCGTAAATATAAAGGTGACAGTCCATTTCCAACCGCAGCTGCACTACTGGTACTGAACGCGTCGCTGTTACTGTCAATTTCCATAGTAAAATGAACAGTAGTGCAGCTGCGGTTGGAAATGGACTGTCACCTTAATAGGGATCGTTAGAATTTCGTATATATATGCGGAAAAATAAGTAAGGATGGTATTGCTAAAGTTGCCATTTTCATTGGCCCTATAAAATCAAAACTCTACACTTGCATGGTGGTTTCGTTTTGATCACCGCAAGCAAAAACAAAGCAAATGTGCCGGGTCAGCCTGCGACTAAGTATTTGGTTGATTATTATGTGCTGCTTACGGTACCGTACGTGACCGTGACGTATGTGTACGATGTATTTACTGCGAGTTGTACTCGTACACGGTTAATTGTTCCTCGACCACATACTTTCAGACCATGCGCATGCATGCATGTGGATTGATTGTATTTTAGGCGCACAAACGAACAAAGACATAACGTACCAATAGGTAACTGATAAGGTAAACATCCTAGGTAGTGTGTGATAGCGTGTTGATAGCATAATTCCAATAGGTGTCAGTCCGTTTATCACTTCTATTGCTTGGAATCAATTGAACATGATGGTAACTATTAGGATAGTGTCCAGCACTGGGAGTTTTATTGCATATGTCTGCATGTTATGAGGTTTATTTGAAAGCTCAAGCATTGCCTATTGCTTTATAAATGAATATGGGAATATACTCAAAACCCTAGAGAAATCACATTCCATCGATTGCAACTGCCGCTATTGCTGTTGTACTTATTATACGTGCATACATTTTTCTTTACAACGCAGTTAAAATCGGGACACAACGAGTTCTTCGTCTCAATAAAAATAGTATAAAGAACCACAAAAACATTACAAAAAGCCGCATTACACCATACAGTCTTAATCAAAGCAGTAAAACGATTTGAATGCAAATACGACCATAAAAATGCAACTCCCCTTGCAAAAACTCCGCTTCGCTGACCTATTTTAATAGTGCACTGGTGCACACCTGTACGTGCACAGCGTAGTTTACAGTTCCTAACCTACTTCGCTATCGGCCACCGGACGCAACCATTGACATAGATATCTAGGGACTGGCTTGACGGGCAATAATAATGAGGCATAACAGGGGCCAGTACAGCGGTGTGAAATCGCTACACCGCGATTGGTTGATGAGTTCGCATCACGCGCGCGATTGGTTGACGAGTTCGCATTACGCACGCTATTGGTCGCAACTAGTCGCGTTAGACTGCACGATTGGCTGGAATTCGTGGGTAGCACCGCTGAACTAGTACGATGTTTAGTGCTCCATTAGCCCGTCCTTAGATATTATACGTCAATGGACGCACCCTATTCACTAGTTCGTCCATTCATTCTGATTTTGCTGGGCATGAAGACGTGTGTAGACTTGCAGATTAATTATAATTTTCAGTGCATGGTAGGCAAACGACATTCCTAAGTAAATAAGCGCTTATCAAGCCCTTAAGCAAAAAGGCGTCTTCGAACGCCTTAGCGCTGTCTAGGAACCAACTGCGCAACTTGGTAAGGGTGCTTACTGGGCACTGCGGCCTAAATAAGCACATGCACACTATGGGGAAACGTGACATGGGGCGGTGCAGGTGCAGACTATGTATGGAGGCAGCCTATTTTTCCTAATGCGTATTTCTCGTGACTTAATCCTGGGCGGACACATATTGCGCCCGGAGGAGTTTTTTTTTTTTTTTTTTTATTTTATTTATTTGGGGCATCAACAGCAATACAAAAAGTACATGATACATAGCACAATGAACAGAAAACAAAGCCAGTAACAGATGTCCACAATAATACAGCTAACATGCAATAACAAGTGGCAATAATATAAACATCTTTAGGAAAAATGAAGGGAGAGAAAAAAAAAAATATACAAAGAAGGTGTGGGCTTGCGTAACGTGTGTGTGTGTGTGTGTGTGTGTGTGTTTACTTTGTGTGATTGTGTTTGTGTATGTGTGTATGTGTCTGTGATAGTGTGTATGATGTGAGACGAATGAGGTGTATGATTTACTTACCTAGTTATATTTATTCAAGTTGTCGCTCTTTTTGATTTCAGTAACAGTGATCGAACACGATTTTTTAAGGTTGATTTTGTGCAGTCGAACAAGTCGATGCTACTAAATTGTTTATTATATAGTTTAAGGATACGATTGATAGACGAATTTTGAGCATAATTGGTATGAGTTCTGGGTAGACTAAACAGGCAACGCTCTGCATTCCGCGTTCTGATTGACGGCACTGATAATTTGATCTCCGATAGCAAAGGAGAACTGTCAATGCGCCCCGAGAGTATATCGTACAATACAGAAATGTCTAATAAAACTCTTCTGTCCTGGAGACTTAGTAAGCGGTGACGAATACATCTGGACTCGTAATCGGAATCCCATTGTCTGATACGGAAGCCCAGGTGGCGCAAGAAGGAGCGCTGAATTTTTTCTATTTTTTCTTTATGGATAATATACTGGGGAGACCAAACGCAGCTAGCGTATTCAAGGACGCTACGGACATAGGCATAGTATACTACTTTGATGCATCCGACATCTTCAAAGTCACCACAGACGCGTAACACGAAACCCAGATTTTTATAAGCACGGTTCACAATATCGTCGATATGTTGAACATATGTTAATTTAGAATCAAGGGTCACCCCAAGGTCCCTCACTGAGTATACACGCTCAATAGCTTCACCTCCGATGCTATACTGAAATTTAATTGGACACGGACTACGGGTGAAGGAGATCTGGGCGCATTTTGTAATGTTAACAGTTATACGATTGTTAATGTAATACTGAGATAAACGGTCCAGATCCCCCTGCAGCTGTTGACAGTCACTCAAACTACTAACATCCGCGAAGATTTTTTTGTCATCAGCATACATAAGAAACTTCGAAGATCCAAATACAGAGTAAATATCAAAGAGATATGCGTTGTAAAGCAACGGACCGAGGTGCGACCCCTGGGGGACACCAGAAGGGACATTCACAAAGTTTGACCTGCATCCACCGAGTACAACCGCTTGCCGCCTGTTCGACACGTATGACGTAACCCATCTGAAGACATCACCACGGAGACCCAGCCAGTGTAGCTTGCGAAGCAGGATGACGTGATCCACTCTGTCAAATGCTTTTTCGAAATCTGTGTAGATCACGTCAACCTGCTTTCTTTTATCCATATTTTTAATCACGAAGTTTGTAAAATCTATCAAATTCGATATCGTAGAGCGATTCCTGAGAAACCCATGTTGCTGAGGGGGAATACCTTTGTTAACTACATCGTAAATATTATTTAATATAATTTTCTCAAACGTTTTAGCGAATTGATTTAAAATTGATATAGGGCGATAATTTATTATTTTAGATTTGGGTCCTTTCTTGTGAATAGGAACAATTAAAGCCTCTTTCCATTTTTCCGGAAATAAACCCTCAGATAAAGACTTTTTAAATAATATAGCAAGTGGATGACTCAGGCTCGATGCACATTGTTTAATAAAAAAGGGGGGGATCCCATCGCTGCCAGCACCGCCATTGGGATTTAATTTAGATAGTAAATTTTCTATTTCAACAGGCGAAATATTTACTGCCGAGACAATCTGCTCACTGTTACAATACGGTGACGCAAGATGCGTGTCAGGATAAACCGTGAGAGGCAGGCTGAATACGGAGTGAAAAAAATTATTAAAACCTTCACAAATCTGAGCGTTATCATCTAAAGTTTGACCTTGGTATTCAAAGGATTTAGGATATGCAGAACCGCCCCGTCGAGCTTTTATAAAAGACCAGAGCTGCTTCGGATTACTTTTTATCCCATTTTGGACAGAGAGGAGATAACGCTTCCAGCACAATTCTTGCAGCTGTTTTTGACGTTTGCGTAATATTGCAAAACTATCGTAATCAAGAGGATTGCTATATTTTTTCCATTTAGTGTGCATGTTATTCTTTTCCTTTATAACCTTTATTAAGCAGGCGCTGTACCAAACGGGATACTTACGTTTATTAGGGCGGGAATCAAGCGGTACATGCTTAGCAATTACCTCATTAAGCGCATTATAAAACTTGGACAGCCCATGATCCATTGAATCTGAAGAAAGGTAAGCGTGCCAGTCAATGTCATTAAGGCTATTATTGATGTGAGTATAATTACCTTTTCGAAATTTAAATTTTGGTACTGGAGTGTCTTTTAAAGGGCCGCAAAAAATGTCGCTTATAGTTATTTCAAGAGGAGGATGGTATTTATCTGCGGTGACTAGAGGAAAATCAGAAATTAAAACCTCTGACGAGAAATTGGCAAAGACTAGATCTAAAGTATTATTACTGCAGTTAAGTGTGAAATTATGTTGTTCTACGTTAGCAAAAAGCAGACTTTCAACCAATAAGGATGCGGCATTTTGGACTTCTACAGCTCCACGTCTCTCAAACACTGGCAGTGTATCGCTACTCCATTTAATATGAGGCAAATTAAAATCTCCTGCTACAAATAAATACGCGTTTGGTGATTCAGAGAACACCTTTTCGAGCATAGAATTTATGTTAGTAATACTATTTGCCAATGAGGGGCCCGGTGGCGCGTAGATTGAACACAAGTGTAGATCGCGGCAATACTGTAAAGATGGGTCATTAATGTGAGAACGCAACGATATAGCTGGAATAGTGACCCATAAACATTCTGTGCCAGTGCGCAACCACTCGGGACGAGCACGGGCACCCAAGGATCGAAGCACCAAAATCATTACGCCACCACCATCGGCTTTACCGCTCAACACTCTGTCCCGGTCCAATCTAAAAACATCGTATCGATGGTCACATAGTTCCGTGTCTAGAACGCCGTCACATAGCCAGGTCTCAGTAATAATAATTACGTCGTAGTTATGACATAACACATTTCGGTAAAACT
Source organism: Cydia amplana (assembly GCF_948474715.1). Taxonomy (NCBI): domain Eukaryota; kingdom Metazoa; phylum Arthropoda; class Insecta; order Lepidoptera; family Tortricidae; genus Cydia; species Cydia amplana. The sequence continues at coordinate 10,660,231 of NC_086079.1, read as the reverse complement.
GAAGCGTTTTGGTACGTAACCCACGTGTATTCTGATAAAATACCTTTAGGTTCTTTAGAGCTGACGTCGTAACGGCGTATTTGGAAAGTACTGATACGAAGTGTACAAATTATATTTAAATTGGTTGATAACTAGTGATGTTAACGACACGGTAAAGCGGAATACTCCGGTGACGACATGAAAGCGCGACTGCAGATAGACATTTAAAAGTGTAATCTGTGACTTTGTGTAGAGGTGTACCATGTGTATGTGTAATAGTGTGAGTGTTACGTTTACCCTTAACATGAAAAAGTAGCAATTATTTTTATTTCCCAGGCAAGCGAATGTTACAAATAAAAGTAAAATAGCAAGCGTCGGTAACAGTAAGTTTTTAAACAATTTTGCGAAAGTCCGAGGCCGAACGGATGTGAAGAAATGGAGCCTGGTCTGCCTTACGTACGTATATATTACAATTCTTGACCCAGACATATTTGTAATTTTTTGAAGAACAGTAATCTTTGCAGTCTTTAAATAATTTCTTATTGGCAGGAGTCAGATGGTCGTGAACGAAAATCTTATGCGATTCTCCGCTGAAGCCAATGTCCGCCGTTGTAACTCCACGAGATCTGCGTAAGCCGGATAGAATATTATCTTTGAGCGCGCGCTGCCTCAGCTTGACAATAATATTTTTTGGTCGGCCTTGTAGGGGGCGCGCGGGCTGAACCCTGTGCGCAAATTCGATATCCCCCGGCCCGAGAGTAACGCCGGCATGCTTTGCTATATTGATGGCGACAGTACTGGGAGAATCGTTTGTCCGCTCGGGCACTCCCGAGATTTCCAGATTACTCATGCGGAGCCACTGCTGGTGCGACCCAAACTCGTTCTCGAGCTGGGCGACACGCTCCTGTGCGACGGTAAGCTTGTCTTCTAAATCTTGGATTTTATTCGTCTTTTCCTCCAATAAAATTATTTTTTGGTCAAGTTCATTTTTTACGGCAGCTAATTGTGCAGATATCTCTGTTTTAATTATTTCCCTAAGTTGGACTTCCAAGTTTCGATGCGTTGTTGTAATTAAATCCGTAAGCCGTAATTCTAAGTCACCGAGGGAACTACAGGTGGCCAGCGGTGGCTCAGCTGATCCCGCGCGGGGGGGAGGGGTCGCGGTGCGCAGGCGGGGGCTGGCGGCGTCGTCGCTCAAGTCATTACCGCCAATACCGGCCAGCGGCGCCTGCAGCGAAGTAGTCGGTGGCCCTTTGGATAAGTTCGCAGCACTCGTCGGTGTAGTCACTGTTGGCACTGGTTTTGAGCTCCTATCCCCCGTTACGCATGCCGAGCAGTTCTTCACTTTTTTGTTGTTTTTAGACAGCCTCTTAAAATCATCTTGTGTTATTTTTAAACAAAAATAGTGAAAGCTGCGGGTGCACGAAGCGCATACCATTACATCGCCGGCCGCGATGAATTTGCCACAATCGTCGCACTTAGCCGTCATAGCGATACGCAACAATGTATGCAGTTAGTAATAATCACCTCCAGTTGGACGCGGCGCGCGATGAGGGCCGATGGTGCCCGAACGGAGCGCGGTGCACAGCAGCGTCGATTCGGGAGGGACAGGGATGAATTATTTCGACCGACTCTTTCCCCCGAGGCAGGCGGGTTAAGGAGGGCAACGCACTTTTTCAATGGGCACTCGCGGGAGTTTAGTGGTTATTTATATGTTATTAAGTAGCAGAATGACTTGCACTAACTATTTAAATATTTAATTTAACCGATAACACGTCCACTAGCATTGAGTACGCGAAGATGACCTTAGACTTACGCGAAGAAGTTAAGGTCTCTCGAGATCAAAAAGATCCTGCAGCTGTTTGAAGTTGCAGGTTTGGATCGAGAGTTGTAGTAGGTGGCGATCACAATAGATCAGCGATGGTCGCAGTGATACATAGGCTTTGGAGCCTTATATAGACCCTAACAAGAAGAAGAAGAAGAAGTAAATAATGGGTATCATCTTGGGTCGTCCCATTCGTTTTTCGTCAAGTTCTTAAATTAGTCCTATTCTGCTTTCGTCACTCATTCTACATTCGTCACAATCGTCGGTGGCTTTCAATGTAGAATGAGTGACGAAAGCAGAATAGGACTAATTTAAGAACTTGACGAAAAACTAATGGGACCACCCAAGATGATACCAAATAATGATAGAAAATAGTTTGTCTAATTTAAAAATAAAAGTTAATATGGACGTCGTTTGCGTCTGCGCTCACCGTTGTACTAGTTGACTGACCTAGGTTTGAAACTCCATTGTCTTCCTAACCTAACTGCTGTGCCCTACCCCTACCTACACTGTTTTGAGGAACTTTTTCCTAATCTGTATATCTGGTTTCCCAGTACGTAAAGGTGTAAACCTTAAGGTTAAACTTATATCGGCTCAACCGAGGCAATACAAACCTACTACATATCACGTTATAAAACCATAAACACCTCTGCTAACTCGGTGCTAAGGCTTAAAATGGCTAAGCTAGAATAGAGAAAAGGATGTGTGATGCTAGGACCATCACATTCACAACCATGCAGTATAACATTCACAACCATGCAATATAATGTGATCTCAGACTATATACAGTTGTGACGGATCCCGAGATCAAGTTATACTAGTTCAGTAGTAACCAAAAAGTCTGAGAAACAACTAGCAGGATTGGGTACTTTTAAGCTTTAGTATGCAGGACACGTTATCTCAGACAATACGGGTCAAGGAAGACCAGAAACACGGATAAGAAGGCTCTCAAAGCAAGAGTCTGCAAGAGTACATTGACTTGAAGCTAGATTTGGAATAAATAGTTCGGTAATCGAGTAAAGTTTTCTTTAGGGGTTGTACATTTTTAGATAGTAAAATCACTTTAGGGTTTTATTTGATAAATTGGAGGTCTTCGAAAGTAATTGGTTTTCTTTTGTGTGTGCTAAGGATTTTTTTCTTATTTAGTTATCGTTTATCATATTAAATAATATGTTTTTAGTTACTAGTTTTTAGTCTCAGGACTTTATGGATTTTAAAGTTCACTGTAGGTAATTACTTACACCTTTGATTTATCGGGTGTGATCTATAAAGCTAAGGCCTGAAGAGCCCTGCTAACTTCAGCCATGAACTCCACACAGCTTGTATGGACGGGAAACTTATTAAATTACCACATACAAATTTAGCAAGCAATTGTTGCCTGGATATAACTTTACATAATTAATTAATTAAACGTATACATATCATAACGCGACACATTACTTCATCAACACAATCATTATTGATAGTTTTTATTACAATTAAGGAAACAATATTCAACGATGGACTTGCTTTAACCCTTAAATTGGCATTGTGCATCACCGTGTACGTTAGTTAATAAAAAATCCTGTCATAAATATATCAAATTTTCTAAGCTTTTATTATCAGAAACTACTTCATAATGATGTTATGAATAGTACTAAAATATGTGATATGGCAAAAATTTGAAATTAACGTCACTATCAAAAAATCTGATCAAAGCGGCGACGCTCGCCAGTACCTCTTATAAGTTTTATTAAATTTTAACAACTTTTCTGTATGCAAGTTATGATTATTATGTTTTGTGTTTTATAAGAAAATGGTAAAGTATATGAATAATTGGTCATTTTGTGTGCATAAGGCATAATAATAAAGATAATCACTGGTAAATAGGAATGTACACCACGGTTACCGTTGACAAGTTTGTAAAGATGTACTTACATTCAACCACGGTAACCACCGTGTACGTTGCCAACTACACGGTAAATAAACATAGGTAACCACGGTGTACATTACCAACTTATCTGTACTTAACTTCTGTTTTGAATCTAACGATTTTGCGTGTCCTTGTTTATTTAAAATATTTCTAAGCAGTATGTTTTCCTTTCTTTGTCTGTAGTACTTAACACTGTGTAGATCGTATAAGATTTAGGCTTTAATTCTCGTAAAAAATGTTCTGATAATGAATCTGACTGATTCCGATGAGGAGCCCACACGCATTCACACAATTCTATTCTGACGATAGCGGGTCTCTATTGTTTCCCAAAAAAAGTTTAAGTCATAATGTATTGTTTGTCCGCATTTTCGTTAGTCATAATTTGTTTGGTTCAGACACGCGTTACTTTTCAGGATTGCTATAAAACAAACCTAACCTAACCTATCTATAGGATAACCTTACGAAAGTCCTGAAAAATTAACGATTTCAGTTTTATGACTAATAAAAATATGAGAAACAATACATTATGTCTTAAAACTTTATGTGAAACACAGGGACCCCCGATAAATAATAATAATCAAGCACGATTTAATTCTGAAAGCACGTTGATGTCTTTCGACCATATTAGACATAGTTCTACATTCTCCATCTACATTTATTTATGATGCCTTGCCCACATTAAACTCTGTACAATCTGTAGCCACGCCATCTAACTATACTTGAACACTCATCGCCATTAACTACTAGTGTAACAAGAGCTTCATATAAACACGTGAAATGTACCAGCCTGAAAAAAAACAGAATTAGATACAGCTTTAGGTTACCTACTTTTAGAACTTCCGGTTTGTGCTATTCGAAGGACATTGTAAAGCGACGAAGATTGGTAATCTATGAAATAAAAGTTGACAAACTGTGCCATAACAAAAAAAATACATAAGATTGTGAAATAGAGTCCTACAGACAGTCTTTGGTTTAACAACTTGGGGCATTTTCTTGAGAGTGGACCGAAAAATGTACGCTGCAGATACTGCAAGGAGGGAAAAAAACTTGGAGAAACAAAAAACTAAATTGCTTTTTTTTTTTTTTTAATACCACATAGGTGGCAAACAAGCATACGGGCCGCCTGATGGTAAGCAGTCACCGTAGCCTATGGACGCCTGCAACTCCAGAGGTGATACATGCGCGTTGCCGACCTTTTTTTAAAAACCTGTACACTCCTTTTTTGAAGAACCCCATATCGTAGACCCTCGGGAAAACCTCGGAAGGGAGCTCATTCCACAGCCGGAGCGTCCGCGGGAGGAAATTCCTCTTAAACCGCACAGTACGCGACCATTTAGGTTCTAGGGTGTGTGGATGAACACCCTGCCGATGGCGAGCGGTGCGGTGATAGAAAGCTGCCGTTGGCATCATGTCAAACAATTCTTCAGAGCACAGCCCATTGTACATTGTGTTGTATTTTGATAGTTCCACACTAAATTATGTTTTTTCATAATAATTTACGTTAATTTTTATATAATATTTTACTGTCTTCTTGGCAACGGTAACCAGCATGTACATACAAGAATGTTACTCTCCTTGTTATAAAATTGGCAACGTGCATAGTGATGTACATAGATTTTCTGAAAAACCAATAATACTGGATTTTTTTCAACATTTTTCTGTAGACCCCCAGACGGTATTAAATAAAGGTATGCTACTATATTACTAGTTTTTACAAATTTTTACTCTTGCCAATTTAAGGGTTAAGGTGCCGTAGACTCAAAGACCTGAGTTTTTGAAAAGTCGTGGCGCTTTTTTAGATCACTTTCATTTCTCTCGGGACTTCATCGATTCGAATCCTGAGATTTTGACTTTGTCTGGATAGAAAAAAAATGAACATGCAGGTCTAAAATTCACGTTAAAAATTTGCAACAATTTATGCACAAAAACTAGAAATTTAACATTGCATCAAAAAATGCGCAATTTTATGTTTGAGGGAACTCAGTGATTACTTTTATCTTTTTTAAACTTGCAAGAAAAATTCAAAAACATGATATCCGCGGTCCCGGGCAGGCACATCCATCTCGCTCACGCTTACGCTCAGTAAGAGTGAGAGAAGCACACGAACCTACAGAGAGTACGGGGCCTTAAGTACGTATATATTTTTAGGTCGTCAGTCTAGACGTCTAGTCCGCTCGACCGCTGTTTAAAGATACAAGCTGTCTTCTATTTCGAGGTAAGAGGTAAGACGTAGCTTTATCGATTCAGCAACTTATATTTAGAAGAGTCCAAAATAAAAACACACATTAGATTAAAATTTGCTGTAGTAATAGAAGTCTTTTATACTTTTTTGACTTGTTTAGTTCAAAAAGAGGCACTGTGAGTAATCGTTGAACTTGAACCTACTATACGGCTACTATACCATCGTCCATCAGTTTGGCACTGACATAAACGCCATCGAGAAGGTAATTTACTTTCTATACATCTCGCTCGTACTCGTAATATTAGTGCGAACGAGATGTATAGAAAGTAAATTACGTTCTCGATGGCGTTTATGTCAGTTTTGACACTGTCAGTGACTCATGGTACGGGCTTGGTGTACTGATACAGATGTATCAGTACCTGCACTAGTAGGTACCTTCTGAGCAGTGTGGCCATGACCTCTGTTTCCCGCAGTACTAATTCTAACGCCCGTTTGCCCCTTGACACATCTCATCTTAGAGTCTCATGAGACGCGAGCGGATAATGAGAACGTAACAACTTATTTTCGTGTAAGTAAGTACCTATAGTTCATTTCCGCTACAATGCTACATCATAGTAATTTGCTCGTCGCTCGTAAATGTACAAGTATCTTCATATTGTCCACAATGTACATGCAACTTAAGAAAATAATGAAAAGCGCTTAATTATCATTTTCAGTGAATCCAACTTCACGTGCGGCCCAACGTGAACCTTTATCGGTGAGCAAAAATTCTACTTGCAAAACCTCATAAATCATATTAAACCAATTTCGAATTTTGAACTCTTTGTCCAATAGAATTAGGCTGCTTTTAGTTTGTACTTATTGAGCCATATAAGGGGATTTGAAGTAAGTCGAAGGCAGAAGTTGATACAACTTTAATCGTCGTTCACGTGTTTGGTTTCATATTCGTACCCTCCTCCCTTGTCAGGTGAATGCGTGTACCCTTGCTAACGTGTGTATTCTGACATTTATAAAGGGGATGATTCTCTTTTATTTTGGTGACTATTTTTAGAACCCTTTGCGGAACTAATATTTTAAACAGAACACCATTTTGTTTTAGAACTCAATATTTGTATGGCCAGCTTAGCAATCACGTATTATAACAAAAGAATCTTAATATTTAAAATTATACCTAATCTTAACATAGGTTACCACATTAGATCAGACAGTCGTAAGAATGGGACACATACACCAACTTTCGTATTGAAATTTTCCAATCACAAAAGGAAAGTGCTCCCATCAAGGTGACCGGGAATCTAATATCCTACTAGTATTTCTAATTTCTACTGCAGGATTAGATTGGCCTAATGGTTTTAAGCCCGACTGGCTTTGTATGTAATGCCCAATTTTTGCCATTCAAAGTTGTAATTTTAAAAGGCATTTCGGTAATAAAACATTTTCATTAGGTAAACCATTTTAATTTCGGTATAGTATAAAGCCTCATCAATTCCACATGATTGGGCGACGTATCGATCCTTGACGCCTGTCTGCGCCCTTAAATTTTTACTGTCAATACGAAAAATCTTTTGTACGGCTTTAGGTTATTTATTGAATGATCAAACGAACTTACCATAAGTGAAGTTCGATCATAATTATCTTGTCTTCGTCGAAGAGATTTAAAAATATTATGTTTTACTAATGTAGTTATGTCCAGAGCAACTTGCGAACCTACTCGCACCAGTATTTTAGCGCTGAAGGAGGGTAAAAAGGAAAAAACTTCTCGATACCTACCCGCAACGCTACCTTATATAAGGTCTGCCAGCAGCTAGCGACCTCATTATTTTCAGAGTATACCGTAAGCATTGATTTTGAGGGGCCCAGAAAGGGAGGGAGGGTTTTAAATCTCTTCGACGAAGACAAGATAATTATGATCGAACTTCACTTATGGTAAGTTCGTTTGATCATTCAATTATCTTGTCTTCGTCTCTTAGATTTAAAAATATTATGTTTTACTAATGTAGATGTTCAGAGAGTAAAAATCAATGCTGCAAAATCAAAGGTATAGCGACAGGTATATAAATTATAATAAAAAACATGTATAGTCACATGATATTTATTCTAAATTAACATATAATCGACAAATAGCTTTTACTTAATTAAGGATTATTAATAACCGGTCTATTATAAAAATTTGCAAAAACAGCTGATTGGTTAGACCAGCCAGCTGCTTTTCTGATCACCTCAATGCTAATGCCAGCCCGTGAGGCTGCGGAGGTTGTGGCATGGCGCGTCGAATGAGCGCCAAAAATGCTAGTATCAATGCCACTCTCCTGGAGGACCTGTTTAATCCAGCGACCGATTGTTTGTGATGAAACAGGTCTGTAAGGCTTCTTATGGGTGAGTATGAGTTTGTCTTCATTCGACCTATAGGCTGCAGTAACTGCAATATATTTTTGTAACGTAGCCGCCGGGCATATGCCTGGCCTTTGATTAAAAAATGGTAACTCTATTACTGGTTGTGCTCGCCCAATTCCCGATGTTTTAATTAAATCAGTTATGATAATTACAACCTTATCGCTGTAAAATTTAATATTTGAGATTCTAATCAAAGATAAAGTTTGGGTCCTTTGAGCAGTAGCCAAAGCAAGAAGCATAACCAGTTTTTTACTTAACTTCTCTAAATCAATTGTATCATTTGATAAAGAATCTAAATAATCTAATACCGTACTAGGATTCCATGTTACACTGTAACGAGGGAAAGATGGCCTTAATTTAAAAACACCTCGAAAGAACCTTCTAACATTCTCGTTTTGACTTATATTATTAGATGAGATCAAAGACACAGCGGATCTATGATTATTTAGCGTACCATAGCTTGATCCGCTTTCAAAACATTTAGACAGGAAATCTAGCAATGATGGAGTTCTAACATCAAAAAAATCAACCTTATTTTCTTCACAATATTGCCACCAGAGCTTGAGACTAGAAGAGTACTGTGACTTGGTACCTTGTGTTACTGAGGAAAGTAAGACATTTAAGGCAGACTCTGGTACCCCTTTTTTGATAAAGCTTTCCCTGATAACACGCTCGCTGCCAGGGTAAGGTGTCGGTGCAGCGGGTGGGTTAATCTGAAAGCAGATGAAAGGAGATATTTATTCGGAGAAAAGAATTCTACTTCACCCATACTTAATGTCTTAAAAAGAGGATACCAGGGTTGCGACGGCCAGTAAGGAACGATAACTATACCAGTGGCGTTATCCGTAACGATTTTATTTAAAGTTTTTAAGATAAGTGCAAACGGTGGAAATGCATAGAAGAAAAAAGGTTTCCAATTAATAGTAAATGCGTCAATATTATACGCGTACGGATCTCTTTTCCAAGATATATATTTAGGGCATTTAGCATTTATGCGGGACGCAAATAAATCAATTTCTGGTCGACCAAACTTCTGGATAACCTTAATGAAAGCTTTGTCCTGCAATTGCCATTCGCCGTCAATGTTAATTTTCCTAGACTCACTATCTGCTTCAATATTTAATGAAGATTTAATATAAGATGCAAAAATAAAGATCCTTCTTTCCTCGCACCACTTCCATATCATATTAGCCACATAATTAAGGTGTGGATATTGCACGCCACCCATTCTATTAATATACGATATGGCGGTGGTATTATCAACGCGAAGGAGTATATTACAATTAGCTTTATCCTCAGCAAATGATTTTAAACCGAAATAGACTGCTAACAGTTCCAGATAGTTAATGTGATTTTTACGTTCTATATCAGTCCATTGACCTCCGGTTTTCTCACCATCCGAGGCAGCACCCCACCCGGTAGTGGATGCATCGGTAAATATTTCTTGTATATAGTTATACTTTTGAATAGGGTTAAAGGCTGTCAAAATGTTATTTTTCCACCACCGTAAATCATCACGCACACTATCTGGAACTGCCATAAACTTATCGTAATCATCATTAGATTTAAGTAAAGCCAAATATTTTGCTCTCTCCATTGACTTAGTGTAAAGCCAACCATATGTGATTGCCGGGCATGCAGCTGTAAGTGTGCCTAGAAAGCTTGCGAAGTCACGAATACGAATGTTTTTAGTATTTAACAATTTATTTGTGCGTTCTAAAATATTGTTCCGTTTTTTTTGTGGTAATTTTAAACACATCATTTTAGAATCTAGAACAAAACCTAAATATGTACTTTCTTTTTCCGGAATCAAATTGCTTTTAGTATAGTTAATAATGAATCCTAACTTTTCTAGGCATTCAATAGTTTGGTTAGCATTTTTTAAACAATCTTCTTTAGTATGTCCTATACAAAGTATATCATCGAGATATCTTACAGACTGAAAACCTAATGTTCTTAAATATGCCGCGACCGGTTGTAATATTTTTGTAAAAATATACGGAGCTGAAGAGAGCCCGAATGGGAGAGCCATAAATTCATATATCTTATCCATAAAAGAGAAACGTAAAAATTTTCTATGAGACTGGTGAATAGGCAATAACAAATATGCTTCTTTCAAATCGATATTTATCATATAGCATTCTTCTGTAATAAGCTTTGTCGCTGTTCTGATATCTTCCATTTTAAAATGTTCAGTGTGAACATATTTATTTAATTTTTTAAGGTTTAAAATAAACCTCATACTTCCGTCACTTTTTGGAACAAGGAAGATATCAGACAGAAACTGGCCCGGTTCGGGTTGACACTCTTTTATTGCATTAATATTAGTTAAATGTAATAGTTCTTTTTCAATCAGCGATCTGTCAGAGATGGAAAAATACTTCTTAGGGTAACTTTTAGGATCTTGTTTAGGTATTGTTATAAAGGGAATTTTGTAACCTTGTATCGTATTTAGAATAAATTTATCATTAGTTATGGACTCCCACGCATTTAAAAAATATTTTAAACGACCAGCATGTACCTGTGAGTCTATGTTTGTGGCTGGTTGGCTGACGGGCGCGCTGCCTGCGCCGCTTGTCGCCTCGGTGGCGGAGGCGCCGGCGGCGGATGCTGCGTCTGTCGCCGGAATGCCGTGTTGTGGGCTGGGGGCGCTCGGCGCCTGGGCTGGTAGTACGAGTATCCTCGGAGCCCACCGCCGCGGCCGGGATACGGCAGCTGGCCGCCTCGCTGTAGGCGTGGGCGTGACGGTGGGGGCCTCCAGTTTAAACCGGAACTTGAAGCAGATGCTGTGGGTGCTGCTTGAATCAACTGCCCAGTTTTCTTGATGCCGCGGGAGCTTTTAACTAAATCGCCAAGCTTTTCGCCAAATAAAAAGCTATCCCTTTTCCTATCTTTGAAAGGGTCAATGAGCGATTTGTCAACCAGTGGAATTACGACAGACCGACGAGTTTCAGTTTCGGCGAAGTGAGCGTCGGCAACTAATTTTCCGACGTCGCTTAGCGTACGTATAGCTTCAGCTATATTAGGCTCCTTTTTCAAAAGGGAGTTCATAGCCTTGCCTAGACCTGAAAGGGCTTTTCCAATCTGCTGTTGTTTGGCAAGAATCCTATTATCTCTATTTCTAGATGCCTCGGTCAGCATGGCGGCTATTTCCGGATTCAGAGTTGGGGCTTTTGAAAAAGGTACGTTTTTTGGAAATAAGTATTTTTTATGCAATTCTTCCTTTGCTTCTTTTTTTAGCCCATTCAAAAGGATGTGCTGAAAATGTTTAGCAATATCTTCGTGAATGTTGTCGCCCCACTCAACAGTGTCTGGCTCAAACTCGCCTAAGGCTCGTAATAAATCGGGATCAAAATCCTCGGTGACAACGGTGATCTCGTCATTGGTATTTGTTTCGGCAGGAACTAAATCCTTTTGCACGTCTGCATTGCTAGGCGCCGAATTTTCTGCTTCGGCATGAACTTCTGCGGTACATTGGACCACGTGACTAGCAGGGGCAGCTAATATAGCAGATTCCGTTTCCAATTTATCTGGAAATTTATAAATAAGCATTTAGCAGAATAAACGCATGTAATTCACACACGAGTGATTAACTAACAGAGCCGTAATAGACAAAAAATATGGCTATAGAAAAAAGGTATATCTACCTTCAATTGCATCATCGTAAATGTACTCGTCATATTGCGCAGCGGAACCTGCAGGCTCATAACACGTGTCTCGTTCGTATTCTTCATGATCTGTAAAATGCCATAATAATATTAAAAACCTGTGGTTAATCACGTATATTCAAACGTTTAAGTACCTACGCAACAAAACATGGAGGTACTTTTGTTTTACAAATAAAATTTGTACTTTCCACTACAAATGCAGTGAAGGAAAAAATTGCTACGGGTTAATATCTCGTATTAACTCTGAGCAGAAAAGGGCTGTTGGCCAATATCGCGTATTGGCTCGAAGCGAAAAAACATTAAATAATGGCATATTTTATCACAACGAACGAATCACTTGAACTTACCTTCAATTATATCATGTTCATCGTCCGAGTAAACAACACGGTGAACGTTCTGTTTTTCTTTTAACTTTGCCTGGTATTTTTTTATTCTTCTGCGCCATTTGTCCTCTTCCGCCTCGTCCCTTTTACGCTTAGGCATCGTACCTAACACTTTAACAACTCGTAGAACTTATTCTAATACTAGGTGCGAATGCCGCGCGCGCACGAACAATAATGAGGTCGCTAGCTGCTGGCAGACCTTATATAAGGTAGCGTTGCGGGTAGGTATCGAGAAGTTTTTTCCTTTTTACCCTCCTTCAGCGCTAAAATACTGGTGCGAGTAGGTTCGCAAGTTGCTCTGGACATAACTACATTAGTAAAACATAATATTTTTAAATCTAAGAGACGAAGACAAGATAATACCGTAGCAACAGGTAGCTTTAGAGTGCGCAATTTGAAAACAAAAGTAAGGATAACTTCTTGAGAAAGAACATCAAAATATGCTTTCCAATGTTTGTGAAATTAAAATCATTTTTTTGTGTAGGATAATAATAATAAAATGTCCCCTCCGCCACAACCCTTCACCCTGCAAAACGTTAGATTTAAAATTAATGTACTTGCCTACATTTTCTTTTTAACTCTAGCTATGGAAGTGGGAAACAGAGTACCACCTACAAAACTACATTAAGTAAAATCAAATAATTCACCTTACTGTAAAAATGGCTCGTATAACTATTTAATATTTAATTAGAAAAAGACAAATATCTAAAGATTTTTATCTTATAACCTTCAAAAAAAAATTATGAGGCCAATTCGAACATATATTTTGATGTTGAATTTTTGTCCTTAATTTGTGATCATTCGCCCAATACGTGGTACTAATAAGTACGAGCAAAATGCACGCGCGAATCATAACAAAATGACATAAATTTGGTATCGGAATGTAAGTTGGAATTGGCCTCAATGAAGCGAGAATTGTTTGAGAAAGTGCTTATTCGGATGGCTTCCGCAGAAGTTGTATTGTAGATGTAAATACTTACCTAATTGGAAAAGTTTCCACGATTCTTGAAGTCGCTTTATTAGTTAAACGCACAATTAATTTTCTCTTGCGACAAAACTCAGGGTTTACTCCTAGAAATAGGTAGGAAGTTTAGGTACATATTTCAAGATCTAATTAAAATTCTTTCCATGAAGATAAAATTGCAGTTTTACGTTGGTATAATTTTAAAATTTTTAAAGGGTAGTAGAGGCATACAATATATCTATACAAACATTGAGACAACCGCTTCAACGTGATATTGGGCCCCCACTGAGCCCCCCATTGGCCCCATTATACCCAAGAGTCAGTCACTTTGCTATTATAGCTACAGGTCGCAATCCTGCTCAGATTTACATTTATTTTCTAATATTTATACTTACTTAAATTTACATAATTTTATAACAAATGTTGTTTATCGTTTGTCCTGTTACTAGCATATTCCCAAAGATATTATTTACTGACTGATACTTATCTGCCGGTTAATACGTATCAGAATACCTACTCTCGTTATTGTAACAATTACTGACCTTCTTGATCCTAGTAGGTATTGTATTGTAATGTATTGTTACCACAAATCAAGACTTCGACACTTCAAGCAAAGACTCTCTAACATTACGTTACGTTACGAGTAATGTTCGAATCACAAAATGTAGTTGATTAACAATGGCGGCGATGGTGGTTACTCGTATATTATGGCTAACGGTCATTTCTCCATACAAACGTACTCGATTGTTTCCTCCGTGGGTTTTGAAGCTAGAGCAATGATTTTTTCAACACCGATTAATATTGTCAATATCTGTATCGGACCGTTTTGTTTTTTTTTGATATTTTTGTTTTTTAAGGCGCTAGAGCCCTTCAAAAATGCCCAAAATGGCCTAACTGACTATGCCGCAATGAGAGGCGTGGTATTCAAAACTGATATCAATTAGCCAAAAATAAAATTAAACAAAAAAAGCGGCTAAGTGCGAGTCGGACTCGCCCATGAAGGGTTCCGTATTTAGGCGATTTATGACGTATAAAAAAAAACTACTTACTAGATCTCGTTCAAACCAATTTTCGGTGGAAGTTTACATGGTAATGTACATCATATATTTTTTTTAGTTTTATCATTCTCTTATTTTAGAAGTTACAGGGGGGGGGACACACATTTTACCACTTTGGAAGTGTCTCTCGCGCAAACTATTCAGTTTAGAAAAAAATGATATTAGAAACCTCAATATCATTTTTGAAGACCTATCCATAGATACCCCACACGTATGGGTTTGATGAAAAAAAAATTTTTGAGTTTCAGTTCGAAGTATGGGGAACCCCAAAAATTTATTGTTTTTTTTCTATTTTTGTGTGAAAATCTTAATGCGGTTCACAGAATACATCTACTTACCAAGTTTCAACAGTATAGTTCTTATAGTTTCGGAGAAAAGTGGCTGTGACATACGGACGGACAGACAGACGGACAGACAGACGGACAGACAGACAGACAGACAGACATGACGAATCTATAAGGGTTCCGTTTTTTGCCATTTGGCTACGGAACCCTAATAATAAAAAAAATAATTAAAAAAAAAACAACCAATATAACTTCATTGTATTTCTTTTTAAAAAAAAAAGGGAACCGCCTTCAAAAAATCAACCCACTGAAAAGCACAAAATAATTTTTATATACCCCACCCCTATCCTTGTTCAGTCCCTATACCGTCGTTAAGCAAATTTCTGCCAAAAAGTAGTCAATACCTAATAATAAGAAAATTAATAGCCATCCGGGTAATTACTTAGTTTTTGAAGTCGGTGCCAAACCAAAATTTTAGAGTCTTACTAACTTAGTTCTTGCACTAGGTACTTACTAACTACTCGTTTTTTATTCTGTTTGGCAGCAAAGAATATTTTTGTTGGTTTGGCACCGCCTTTATTATTTTTTGTTTAATTTTATTTTTATTTTTATTTTTTACTTTTTAGTGATAGGTAGGTACTTCATTTATTTTAGGTTTTGGGCTAAAATACTAGTTTTTTAGGCTCTCCATTTAGTTTTGGGCTAGTAACTACCTACTAATGTTGGGGATGGCCTAACTCGATGATAATTGCGTCACAACATAATATGACGTTTCGGTGCTAAACGATTTGTATGTATATTGCTCCCACTCCCACTATTTTATCTAAATCGGTTTCAGCAACTTAAATTTGTTGGTAGGTATACCGATAGCATGGCCACCTACCGGGTCCAATTGGTTTTTCAAACCATCCATGTACTGTACACTAAAACTTTTTCCAGAATGTGTAACAAACACTTTTCTGAAAACCACATCAAAATCGGTTCAGCTAAACGCGAGATAATCACGAACACACATACATACATACATACATACGGGTCAAACTGAGAACGTCCTTTTTTTAAAGGCAGTTAGAAAAAAGTTCAACGACCCACCTAGTGGAACTCTGCAACATAGGCACACGACGACAAGTCGGATAACCAAAACAAAGTGTGTATGTTGCACCAAACCTGAGTTCCACTAGGTACAGCAAGGGTTCAGCATCAGCTCTATCTTGGGTACTGCTCTCCCAAGTGCTCATCAAGATGTGACGGATGACCAAAATAGCGTGGGCCTATGTTGCACCAAACCTAAGTTCCACTAGGTACAGCCAGGGTTCAGCATCAGCTCTATCTTGGGTACTGCTCTCCCAAGTGCTAATCAAGATGTAACGGATGACCAAAATAGCGTGGGCCTATGTTGCACCAAACCTGAGTTCCACTAGGTACATCCTGAGTTCCATTAGGTACAGCAAGGGTTCAGCATCAGCTCTATCTTGGGTACTGCTCTCCCAAGTGCTCATCAAGATGTGACGGATGGCCAAAATAGCGTGGGCCTATGGTGCACCAAACCTGAGTTCCACTAGGTACAGCCAGGGTTCAGCATCAGCTCTATCTTGGGTACTGCTCTCCCAAGTGCTCATCAAGATGTGACGGATGACCAAAATAGCGTGGGCCTATGTTGCACCAAACCTGAGTTCCACTAGGTACAGCCAGGGTTCTCCAGCTTTTAGTGATAGGTAGGTACTTCTATGCAATGAAGTACCTACCTATCACTAAAAAGGACAGCCAGAGTTCAGCATCAGCTCTATCTTGGGTACTGCTCTCCCAAGTGCTCATCAAGATGTGACGGATGACCAAAATAACGTGGGCCTATGTTACACCAAACATTAGTTCCACTAGGTACAGCCAGGGTTCAGCATCAGCTCTATCTTGGGTACTGCTCTCCCAAGTGCTCATCAAGATGTGACGGATGACCAAAATAGCGTGGGCCTATGTAGCAACAAAACCTGAGTTCCACTACAGTACACAACCTGAATAGTACCGTTCTATGCAATGAAGTACCTACCTATCACTAAAAAGGTACAGCTAGGGTTCAGCATCAGCTCTATCTTGGGTACTGCTCTCCCAAGTGCTCATCAAGATGTGACGGATGACCAAAATAGCGTGGGCCTATGGTGCACCAAACCTGAGTTCCACTAGGTACAGCCAGGGTTCAGCATCAGCTCTATCTTGGGTACTGCTCTCCCAAGTGCTGATCAAGATGTAACGGATGACCAAAATAGCGTGGGCCTATGTTGCACCAAACCTGAGTTCCACTAGGTACATCCTGAGTTTCACTAGGTACATCCAGGGTTCAGCATCAGCTCTATCTTGGGTACTGCTCTCCCAAGTGCTCATCAAGGCGTGTTGGATGACCAAAACAGCGTGAGCTTATGTTGCACCAAACCTGAGTTCCACTAGGTACATCCAGGGTTCAGCATCAGCTCTATCTTGGGTACTGCTCTCCCAAGTGCTCATCAAGATGTGACGGATGACCAAAACAGCGTGAGCCTATGTTGCACCAAACCTGAGTTCCACTAGGTACAGCCAGGGTTCAGCATCAGCTCTATCTTGGGTACTGCTCTCCCAAGTGCTCATAAAGATGTGACGGATGACCAAAACAGCGTGAGCCTATGTTGCACCAAACCTGAGTTCCACTAGGTACAGCCAGGGTTCAGCATCAGCTCAGATCTATGTATACTAAAACCTTCTCCAGAATGTAAAAATTTTGAAAACCGCATCAAAATCGGTTCAGCCAAACGCGAGATAATCGCGAACAAATATACATACATACATACATACATACATACATACATACATACATACATACATACATACGGGTCAAACTGAGAACCTCCTTTTTTTTTTGAAGTCGGTTAAAAAAGCAAAACGGTCCGACAAAGATAATTTCATTACCATTTAGATCTCAAAATTTTGTCACATTTAGTTAAGTTTTGGGGGAGGAAAAAGTCGAGTACGGAACCTCGTTTTTTGAGATTTTTATGCAGGGTTTTTCGCCTTGTCCTTATCGCACTAGTTTAGGAGCCGCTTCCATTAGCGAGACGGGTATGTTTACCTAAAATATTTAAATCTCAGCTCCCGTGTCCTCTTAATCTCATCCTTTAACTACTAATGTTTTAGTAGCATATTAAACCGAAAACAACGCAATTCCATCAAAATCGTAACAATACGGTTCCAAGTTTTTATTCACACAGTAAACATTGTAAGAAGGACGGTGGTGTTACGCGTTTCCGAAAATATTATTGTTTCGGAGATCTACTAACCTTAATTAGTTTATTTTGAGTGCAATAGTTTAATTTAGAACAACGTTTACTTCTCATTGTGTGAGTTTCATACTATTACACAAAAAGTACAAAAACACATAGAGCTGAAAAACATTATTCACTCATCTGCGACGACTGCGACAGTAGGCTAAACATACTTATATGTATTTAAAAATAAATAAATAAATAAATATTATAGGACATTTTTACACAAATTGACTAAGACTCACGGTAAGCTCAAGAAGGCTTGTGTTGTGGGTACTCAGACAACGATATACGTTAGCGATTTTCTACGTTTTCATTTGCGACGTTAATTTATATCAGCAGTAGAATCGTCCAGGTAAAAGCTATTTAATCGCCTCGCTTAATAGTTTGGTTCCCGAACTCTGCCCATTCTATTCGCTTACCGAGGATGGTCGACACAGCTCAAGCGATACCTTAAAACCGGCCAAGTGCGAGTCGGACTCGCGCATGGAGGGTTCCGTATTTAGGGGATTTTGACGTATTAAAAAAAAACTACTTACTAGATCTCGTCCTAACCAATTTTCGGTGGAAGTTTGCATGGAGCAAAACAAGCAAAAAAAAACAAACAAAAAAACGGTCACCCATCCAAGTACTGACCCCGCCCGACGTTGCTTAACTTCGGTCAAAAATCACGTTTGTTGTATGGGAGCCCCACTTAAATCTTTATTTTATTCTGTTTTTAGTATTTGTCGTTATAGCGGCAACAGAAATACATCATCTGTGAAAATTTCAACTGTCTATCTATCACGGTTCGTGAGATACAGCCTGGTGACAGACGGAAGTTTCAACAGTATAGTTCTTATAGTTTCGGAGAAAAGTGGCTGTGACATACGGACGGACGGACGGACGGGCGGACGGACGGACGGACAGCGGAGTCTTAGTAATAGGGTCCCGTTTTTACCCTTTGGGTACGGAACCCTAAAAATGTGATCTCCGATTACGCATAGTTGGCACAGAACTCGAGCACAAATTATACTGGTTCGCCCCTAGAACTCAACTCGCCCGTGCCCGTGTAACCGACAGGAACACCAGCCTGGCTTTTCCTCTTAACGGTCCCTTACAAGTTTATTGCAACCAAGACGTGACCCATTTGCGTGCGAATTAAGCACAGGAAACCAGGTTACCGAGAATGACCTCGGTAATCGGCTCGTCGACTTTCAGGACACGGAGGCTATCTGGAAAAATGTACCTTCACATTTAAAAAGAATTTTTACCTACTTTATTTTCTGCATCCGTAAAATGATGACAAAAATTTACTGATAAAAAAACATAACACTGTTCAGGCAACTTTTGTCACTAATTTTAGTTCGAGAGTTCTAACCCGGTACAAAAATAATACATATTATTTTAGTTATTACCTTAGTCATCAAGGAGAAAGTATACAATAAAAAATACTAGATGAAATGAATGGCGGGATCACATCACTATGTGATCCGTGAAGCATAATTTTCTTGTCAGTGCATGACTTCCTCGGTCGATGGCCATTAAACAAAGACTTATTTCTATGATATTAAAATAAAACCATCTATTAGTCCATTGGAACCAGGGATGTTGCGGATGCAGATTTTTTGACATCCGCGGATGCGGATGCGGATGCGGATATTTGAAGGCTCACATCCGCGGAAAAATATAGGTGCGTTATATTTAGGTTTAAAGAATTTTTATTACTCATAAGAATATTACAATTCACTTACATGAGTTAACATTACTTATACTAAGAAGTAAGAGTTAATTATCTTGACGAGTACATTTTTATTAGTTATATAATATTAATATTATTATGTGCAAATTTATTGTTTGCAAAATATAGACAAGAAAATATATATGTAGGTAGGTAGACATTTTTTATTATTTAGCCCGCAGCGACTTACACAAGTAAGTACGCGAGCACATTAGATTAGTTTAATCAGCTGCGCGAGCGCAGGCGCGAGGTCTCAGGCTAACCAGAACTACAGATCGCGGGATGGGTAGCGACTATGTGTAATTAGAGATCATGGTTACTAAGCTAGCTCAGGCGCGCCATTAACTTGCCCGCGCTCGGCAGGCGATCAGAATAGTGCATAGCAATAACAACTAGTCAGTATCATAGCTTATAAAACAGAGGATGTACTTATAACTAAACAAACATTTTGGTATGTATTTTAATAAATTAATTTAGATTTAATAAACAATAACTTCGCCGACTTTTCTGGATCTAGACGATTTCGTTATAGGTAATGACGAAATTACCTAGCACTTACGCCGCCGCTAAGACGTTCCTGTACCGACTTGTTCGACATCCGCCTCCGCATAAGCTCCTCATCGATTTTATGCGGATGCGGATGCAGATGCGGATATTGAAAATAATGCGGAAGTTCCGCGGTTGCGGATGCGGATGCGGATGTTCGCAACATCCCTGATTGGAACATTAGGCGTTGGTTCACATACGACCACCCACATAGTACGTGGCTAGTGTGACCACGCATTCAAATTACAGTAGAATTCTCATTAGCGTCTCCGTTAAAAAGGTCATGCGTTTTGGTAATTACCTACATAGAAAGTACCGTAGTTTTGTTGTTTACAAGCTGCGTTGTCATGTTACGTCAATCGTGTCTGGTCGCAGTAAAATCGTGGAGTATTATCAGTATTAAAATCAGCTCCAAGTAAATAACGAGGAAAAATTAGCATTTTTATTTTGAGTGGTGGGTATCATGCACCGGATTAAACCTAAAATAAAATACTCGGCATCAAGCTAAAGAGTGAGCAATATCGACGCCGCATCAAGGTGCAAGACTTGTCGTCATTACATTTTTTAAATGCATAATTTATTTTTAGTATCGTCATTTAATTTAGTTGAGTTATTAGACAGTTGTTTTCTTTCCTCTCGGTTTCTCTTCGTCGTTTTTCAAACATCGTATAATATTTACTTACTCGTAACTCTCAGGCAGTCCGAATCACATATGTATATTCTGCGTTATACAAATTCTTGGTCACCCTACATAAAACTTTGATTTAGAATGAAAATTGATTACACTAAGCACGCGACGGTACAGGATGCACTTCGGCCAGTCATCACTGTGTCGTCATGGATTCAATCAAACAATGTACGATTATACCACCCACACTGAGTTCTGTGCACTACTTTTCACGGGTTACGCCAAGGTAAAATAAATTGTGCCTCCAAAGTTAAGTTAGGTTAGGTTAGCGACAGTCTAAGGGCTCCTCTACACGGGAGCCATAAGAAAATCAAAGTTTGAGTCATGAAGGCCGTACATCGTGCTTCTCTTCTTTATGATCTATCTAGACCCCCGCTTAATCACAATATACCTACTACCTACTACCCTCTTTTCGCTCATAAACAAAATTTAGTTGCAAGTTACCTAAATGTAGTATATGTAATTGTTATTGCTCTCACACATGACTATAAGTATAAGACCTATTTGTCAACCGACCCTTCCCCTAAACCGATTGCTTATACTTATAGGTCTTATAGCATTGCCAAGTCCCTGAGGACCAGGTTAACTTAACGCGGGAATATATTGCATTTGTTAATCTAATAAATCCTTATAAAACCATAACACTTTTACTATTAGCAATAACTGAAATTGACACACCTGCTACGTACATTGTAGTGTAAGTTAGCGTAATGCATTAACGCCAAGAAATATATTGCTATCGAACTAGGGCCAAAATGTTAAAATATTAACACCCCACAGTGTTCATTACATTCCAAAAGAATTGGTTGAGTGTTGCCATGGCTACTCGCTAGTCAACAAAGGGTCTGTGAAAGATGGTAGTATGTAATCAGCAATATAAATGGGTGAAATGGGTATTTTATAGGCTCAGCCTGGGGCAGTCTCGCTCGCGAATTTTGTACTGACGTGAATTAATTAAGTCAAATATTCTGTCGTGCCGTGCTAAACATAGCACCATATTTACGTCTTAAATCACCTTTAATTGTATACCGTGTGTTTGTACAATAACTTACAAAATGGAATGATTTTTCAGTTGCAGATATGGTGATTCGCTTTGCGCTGCAGTATTGTGCCACTATTAGGTTGCGCAAAACTGTTAAAATTCTCAAATTATCGCAATAAAAACTTAGTTAAACAATGTATTCGGCAATATCACATTAAAAAAATATGGAATTACCCAGTATGATAATAACTGTAGGTACTTTTGTAAATTGGAAAAAATTGGTAGAACGCACCTGTCATGGGGCAATTACTGATTGAAACCGGAAGTAAAATATCGACTGACAGGTCCCCTGTTATATTTACATAGGGGGCCGTAAGGGCTAATGTAGTTCCGGCGTGAGTAGGTAAAAACATTTTTGAATTAAATTGCTTAATAGGTAGTCAAGTGTTTTTACTTGCGACACTTCGGCCACGAGTACCTCATTAGAAATAATCCTAATTATAAAATAATTAAGTGCAATTAACTAAACCGTAGCGGAATGACGAGGTCAACTGTACAAGTGTATAAAGGAGTCTGCATATAAAGCAAACTTTGTTTAATGCTCTGGCACAGAATTGCATAGAAGACCGGCAACATCGCGCAGATTGCACTACGAAAACATTTCTCATTTAAAAAAAAGTAAAACGCTCGCTGTTACATTTTTATAGCCACGTTGTAAACTTGCTGTTGCTGATGCTTCAGTAAAAGGAATGGGTATATTATACCATAGCATAAATCTTCCTACATTATTATTTTCATAAATTTAACAAAATTACAAGGTGAAGTCACAAAAACAGTCCTTTTGGTCCTTTGTAAGGTATAATTAAGATTTATTTAAGGATCTTAGGGTCGAGTTAAGACTCCTGGAAGGTTATTCCAAGCGCGTAATAGTTAGTCGCAAGAGTGAACCAGTATACAACCGGAAAAGTATGAATGCATTTTATTTACAGTTTTGAGGTCAAGACACACTGGTTAAGCCAAGGACTTGAGTCTCCAATCAGAATTTACACAATCTTGAACCCGAAGGTTTGTGCCTTAATTACTATGGCATCAAAGCTCTTGGACCACCCAGGTGGCGTCGACGCGGTCATTAGTCTCTCTAATGTCTAATAAAAGGTATGCCCATTACATTTAATGGGGCCGTCAAAGTATTATTTAGAATACGGGGCTAAGGGTAGGAATTAAGTGATTTTGTATGACGTATACTTAGTCGAAATAAGTATAAAATAATTTAAATAGAGGTACAGGAAACTTAATCTTCTTGTTACTCTAAACCTGATAGTTAGTGCAGCAAAATGTACAAAATAGGAGGCCTATTCAAAGTGACAAGTCCTTATAACTTATATTAAAAATAAATCAAAAACAAAAAATATTATATACTTAAAACAAAAATTTACCAATATTTTTTCTCACTGCACACACTTAAGCACACACTTATATATCTACATACTTTAAAGTACATACCTACAAACATAGTTGTACATAGTTAGTGAACGATTTTCATTTGAAAGACGGTAATAATAAACTCATTTACATACCGAATACTAATTATTAAAAAAATACAAGCGAACATATTGGTTGCCATATCACGCGCCGTCATTAAAACAAGTCGAATTATCCACCTGGTTACCCGGTAGCCGGCCGGATAAAATGACTTCCGCGCCCGTCTATCCAATTACAGGCGCATGTTTAACAAAAAATGCCTTTTAGCTGATGCGGGCTCATTTAATTATGCAGCAACTCTTTCTGAAGGATTATAAATTCTAGGGTTCTGTTATATCAGCTATGTAAAATCAATTTTACATACAAACATGTATGTTGTACCTAATACATCCAATAGAATGGGCAACATACTTTTCTTAAATATATATAATAAGGCCAACTTAAATATAATAAGGATACATAAGTATGAGATAAATCCAAATTTCAAGAAATCCGTACCATCGTGTGGTCTTATTTATTAAAATAAACTACTTAATGAGTCGAGTATGGATATTTTATAAAATCAATGTTTTATACAAATAAAAGCGTGTGTTCCAATTTCTGCGATGATATTGATGGATATTCGAACTCCAAGACAATGATTTTAATTGTTCCAAAGAGCCAATCGCGACATCACTTCGAAAAAGGTAAAAATGAAAAAATCGAAGCAAGTTTTCATTAAAATTGGCCCTTCTACCCTAATTTTTGCAATGTCAGAATCCCTGCAACGAGTTCGTAAAACAAAGTTTTAATGGAACCGTGTAGAAAGGTAGGCAAGCACGGAAAAGAGACCTACAGCCAAGTTAAGTCACAAACCATTTTGTCTCTACTACAACAACAACAGCGAAAACCACAATTATAAGTTGACCTTCACGTCTGTAACAACAATCCGAAATGAGAGACCACTCTTTCATTAGTCATCATTGGTGATATATTTGACAAGGGATGTGATAACAGGCAAGCTGAAATCAGTTGTACACAGGATAACCAGTGTAAGCAAGGACTCCGAGTACTCATCGTTATTTTAATATGGGGTTGGGAATTTGACAAGTCAATATACAGATGATGCGGCGACAGCTAAGAGGCGACGCGATGCATGTTAAGTCGTATCGTATCCAATCAACCTGATTCTGATTTTAATTGCTTGTTCTGTAACTGATCTATCAGCTGTCAACAGTGATATTTCCAAGAAATATAACCTGTCTCTAAAATGACATTATAAACACCCGATGCCATGAAATGCATGTCAACATGCAAACCATACACGCCACCAGACGCATATTACGCAGAGTGTAGATCTTCCTATCCGACCTCTGGTCGCCAACCTCTGGCTCTTGGTCTGGTTACCTCACCTGTGTTCTAGTCCAGAGCCCGTACTATGAGTCACTGACAGTGTCAAAACTGACATTTACGCTATCGAGAACGTAATTTACTTTCTATACATCTCGTTTGCACTAATATGCGAGTACGAGCGAGATGTATAGAAAATAAATTACGTTCTCGACGAAGTTTATGGCAGTGCCAAACTGATTGTAGCCGTACAGACTCTACCTACGCCACGTGTAAAGCCTCAAATAACACTATTGAAAGACGATAACATTGAAAGTGTGTCGTGGCGTCGTACAAATATGTTTGTTTGTAGGTAATGTGCACAGAAGGAGACATCGCCGACATCGGGTGCCGACTATCGACTTGTTGCGTTTCAAATTGTGTTTCCGGCTTCACACGTTGCTACTGTGTTTCCAATACTCTAGCCGCTGGTCGCATGCTTATTCTGTAATTGGTATGTTACTCTCAAAGAGAGGTCCCAAAAGTCCGATGTTAGAATGGTGCGATGAGCTAAATAGAAACGTACTTTAAATGAGTCTGTGTTTATTTATGTGTGTTTTAGACATACCATCAATACATATTATAAAAAACAAAGTCCCCTGCCGCGTCTGTGTGTCTTTATGTTCGCGATAAACTCAAAAACGACTGTACGGATTTTCATGCGGTTTTCATCTATTAATAGAGTGATTCTTGAGGAAGGTTCTGGTGTATAATTTGTAAAGGTTTTGTGTAAATTCGTTGAACTACCCGTGCGAAGCCGGGCGGGTCGCTAGTTAATTATAATTTATAAAACAAACCTCAAACTCCGTATGAGCTTTAATGGTGGTTCATTTCCATTTGAAAGAATGGTTTTTGGTAAAAACAAACGAATATACTCGCAAGTACTAAGAATCAAACGCCTTCAGGCATTCTCTGTCAGGCAACCATTCGGCTAAACAGAAACAGTTAGTTTGGTGCAGAATTGTAAAGAGTGGATATGAGAATAAGACACATGTCGAGATTACTAATGATAATATATGTACACAAATATGGAATATGGATTTTTAAATATTCACAGTTCTGTTTTAATTAAAATGGCTTGCTTCATTGAAATTGTATAAAAATTTAATCTCTAATCTAGGTAATCCCATTTTACACCGTATAATTAATTTGGAACAGATAGTGCAGTAACTCATTTTCATTTCTCGTTTATAAACAAAATTATTAGCAACTCGTTAAGTTAAATGTTTTCGAAGGAAACATGAGTTTAATTATTAAACTACCGCTTCAGGACTCAGGGGCGATTGAGAGGGCCTACAAACAACTCTTGTCTATTCCCAATGATCGATCGAACTACAATTTGCGTGCATTGGAAATCCAGTGTAAGATAACCTTACGGTCTCTAACAAAGTTTGCGTGTTTGTGGAACAAACTAATAGATACTGCTCTTTTGAGCCTCCGTTTCGCCCGAGTTCAGTAAGCATTTGAAAGAATAACCTTGCAAAATATTGATAAAAGGGTTTATCCCGTCTCCAGGTCAATTAATAGCCAACTCTGCCAACTAGTTTTCCTAGCTTCGTTACACCAGTGTGAAGCAACACATCAGTTTATTTAAAATGCCTTTAAATTACGGCCCCCAAGTTTGCCAAATTAGCACATAGAGGTACGTTTTTTAGCTTTCAGCGCAATTACATTTAATATCCTTTTTTTTAACCAAAAATTTAGCCTAGCGGTACGGATAGTTATGTTGGTATTTGTCTACACATAACAGCGTGAGCACAGAACAAAATAAATAGGCCTGATATTTTTTTTTAAGTGTCAGGTCCCTAGCCTACATTTTATCGAAATAGATCCAATTTCAAAATCACGATCATTACTTGGTCAATAAATAGTATAAGGTAAAGTTATACTGATGTACTCGTAATTCAATATTTTTGCTGCATTAATCACGCTGAAACGTTAATGGAATGCAATTTCTCCTGCAAATCCCGAGTTGACGCACATTGCTAATCCCAACTTTGTCACACGACACGACAAAACGTAATTTCCACTCGTTTTATCGAAAGCCCTAAAGAGCGCAATACATCAACGTCCCAGCCTAAGTCGTTCCGTCCATAGATAAACTGAACAAATAGTTTAACACAATGCCTATTTTTGTGTCGTAATGTCCTAGCATTGGATAAGATAAATGGCTGTGGACCTAAATATACACGTACTTCCAATTACAGAAAGGTCAGTAAATATGTACATATTACTTAACGCCTATGGCTGAAAAGGTGGCTTCTTCAAGTGAATTAATATATGATATGTCTCGGGCTAGGCATATCGTATAATATACGGATGGAACTTCACTTACAAGTAAGTTCGTTTAATCCTGTAATTATTATGGTGTTACGAATACGAGTAGTTATAACAATCATGAGAATAGGTTACAATCACAAGTATATTTATGACCTTACCCGTTTTAAAAAGCTTCCAGCTCCTTCTCTACGTTAATTATAAATGTCCTTTATTCATAGTCATAGTCATAGTCATAGTATTTATTTGCTAGAATTATGGTACATTGTAGATGGTGGACATTGATTTGGTAGTTCATCATAATTCACCACTATATAGGCATGCAAAACTTTACACTATACATACATCTAAAACATTTTAATTCACATAGCACATGAAAATGTTAACTCAACACATATTTTATACTTAAGTTACAATCGATAAGTATTTACATTTTTACATGATCATATTGACATAAAACCGTCAAAGAAATATAACATGTCAAGCTTAAAACTATTTCATTATTTAAGAGCAATTAGGAGCATATATCAAAATATTCTTTTATATTGTAAAAACATTTTTCCCTTAGCCAACACCGAAGCTTCACTAAAAACAACTTGTAAGGCAGAACTCTGATTTGTTGAGGTATATGATTATAGATTTTAATGGACATTATGTAGCAATTTTTACTATTCAAGGTTGTTTTTGATAGTCGATCTGAGCTGATGCTGAACCCTGGCTGTACCTAGTGGAACTCAGGTTTGGTGCAACATAGGCTCACGCTGTTTTGGTCATCCGACACGCCTTGATGAGCACTTGGGAGAGCAGTACCCAAGATAGAGCTGATGCTGAACCCTGGATGTACCTAGTGGAACTCAGGTTTGGTGCAACATAGGCCCACGCTATTTTGGCCATCCGTCACATCTTGATGAGCACTTGGGAGAGCAGTACCCAAGATAGAGCTGATGCACCAAACCATCCTGGCTGGCATGGTTCACCCTGGCTGTAGGCACACTTTGTTTTGTAACATAGGCACACTTTGTTTTGGTTAACCGAATTGTCCTCGTGTGCCTATGTTGCGGAGTTCGACTAGGTGGGTCGATGAACTTTTTTCTAACTGCCTTTAAAAAAAGGACGTTCTCAGTTTGACCCGTATGTATGTACGTATGTATGTGTGTATGTTTGTTCGTGATTATCTCGCGTTTGGCTGAACCGATTTTGATGCGGTTTTCAGAAAAATGTTTGTTACATTCTGGAGAAGGTTTTAGTGTACAGTACATGGATGGTTTGAAAAACCAATTGGACCCGGTAGGTGGCCATGCTATCGGTATACCTACCAACAAATTTATGTTGCTAAAACCGATTTAGATAAAATAGTGGGAGTGGGAGTGGGAGTCGGACTCGGACTGGGACTGGGAATGAGAGTGGAAGTGGGAGCAATATACATACAAATCGTTTAGCACCAAAACGTCATAATATGTTGTGTCGCGATTATCATCGAGTTAGAGGCCATCACCAACATTAGTAGACTAAATGGAGAGCCTAACAAACTAGTATTTTAGCCCAAAACCTAAAATAAATGAAGTATCTACCTATCACTAAAAAGTAAAAAATAAAATAAAATAAATAAAAAATAATTAAAAAATTAAAAATAAACAAAAATAAAACCAAAATAAAATAACTTAATATAATATCTTTTTAAAAAAAAGGGAACCGCCTTCAAAAAACCAACCCACTGAAAAGTACAAAATAATTTTTATATGGCACCCCTTTACGTGTCCAGTCCCTATCCCACGGCGTAAAGCAATTTTTTGCCAAAAAGTAATTAATACCTAATAATAAGAAAATTAATAATCATCCGGGTAATTACTTAGTTTTTGAAGGCGGTGCCAAACCAACAAAAACAGTCTTTACTACCAATCAGAAAAACAATACGAGTACGTAGTACCTACAAGAACTAAATTAATGAGTAAACTACGAGGGGTGTTCAAAATATTCTCGGTATGAGAATGAAAACAAACAAGTACGAAAAGTTTGATATTTTTATTATTCAATATACTCCCCCCCTATGTTCATACACTTAAAAGATCGATCAATTATTTTTTTTAATCCCTCGTAAAAATATTTTTTATCTTTCGTGTAAAAATGCTCCTCCACTGCCGCCTTCAATGCTTCATCGTCAGAAAATTTATTTCCACACAGATCCTTTTTAAGATTGGGGAGCAAAAAGAAGTCGCTGAGGGCTAAGTCCGGACTATACGGTGGGTGAGTAACAGTTTTAAACCCACATTCAACAATAGCTGCCTTGGCAATATGAGCAGTATGGACGGGGGCGTTGTCATGCAGAAGCAGAATACCTTTGGTTAACTTTCCTCGCCTCTTTTCTTTAATTACATCCTTTAATTGACGTAGAATGTTAGCGTAGTACTGTCCTGTGATATTTACACCTTTTTCTTTATAATCGATTAGTAAGTATTACACTTCACAATCCCAAAATATCGTGGCCATGACCTTGCCAGCTGAAGGGATGACCTTGAACTTCTTGGGATGAGCTGAACCCTTAATGTGCCACTGCATGGACTCTTGTTTACTCTCTGGGTCATAATGATGAACCCAGGTTTCATCTCCAGTAACTATTCTTTGCAGCACCTCATCAGGATTTTCACCGCACAGGTCAATAAAATCGGAACAACAAGCTACACGCATGTCTTTTTGAAGCCGAGTCAGCATTCGCGGAACCCATCTTGCACTTACTTTTGACATATTAAGATGGTCATGTATAATATCATGTACGGTACCAATAGAGAGATTGGTTACTTGTGCTATAGATTTTACCTTCACTCGACCATCTTCCAATATAAGTTTTTCCACTTTATCAATATTTTCTTGTGAAGTAGCTACTACAGGCCGGCCAGGTCTAGGGTCATCTTCAATACTCTCCCTTCCGCGTTTAAACTCGCTTGACCACTTTTGAATGGTAGATAAAGAAGGAGCAGACTTACGGTAAACACAATCCATTTCCTCTTTTATGGTTTTTTGATTTTTACCCTGTTTTGTCAAGAATTTTATCACGCATCGATGTTCTAATTTAGTTAACATTGTCAATTCGCACATGATGTTCATGTTTGTTCAGCAATTGCAGAAAAACAAAAGACCATCTCGGTTCGAATTATACTTTTTTTTAATGTCAATGAATAAACCTTAGCGGCCAGTAACGAAAGAAATTTTAGAAGAGGTCGTAAGATAGCAATACCGAGAATATTTTGAACGCCCCTCGTAAGTATGTCTTTATAATGCAAGTAAGTACAGCGTTCTTCGTTGTCTAAAATATCGGTTCTCAAAAATGTTGGTTTGGCACCGACTTCAAAAACCAAGTAATTACCCGGATGATTATTAATTTTCTTATTATTAGGTATTAATTACTTTTTGGCAAAAAATTGCTTTACGCCGTGGGATAGGGACTGGACACGTAAAGGGGTGCCATATAAAAATTATTTTGTACTTTTCAGTGGGTTGGTTTTTTGAAGGCGGTTCCCTTTTTTTTAAAAAGATATTATATTAAGTTATTTTATTTTGGTTTTATTTTTGTTTATTTTTAATTTTTTAATTATTTTTTTATTTATTTTATTTTATTCAAAAGCATAGAATGATTAACGAGGTCGAATATTCTTACCCTAAGGACTCTTGCAACTCCTGGGAGCCTTATGCGTCGATCTAAATATTTGAAATGTATTACGACGACAATTGGCTATTGTTGTTTAATGTTTATACACTTAAGGATATGGGTAAACAAACTTTTGAGAAGCGCCAACCGCAATAGAAATCACCAGTAAGTTACACATGACGCCAATAGGAGTTGCAACAGTATTTGGGCTACAAAGAGCATTAATTAACGTAATAATTAACGTAGGGAAGGGGCTGACAACTTTTTTAAACATAATATTTCATAAAATGGGCAACATAATATGGCGCTTTTAAAATCTAACCACAAACAATGAGCTCCAACATTATTTTTTCATAAGGCCGCTAAAATAAAACACGTGGTTATGATAGAAACATTATCACTGAAACCCATCCCATTAGCTAATTGCTAACTTATCTCCAGAATGCATTTTTTCCACTGATTCGTGCAGCAGGTAAACATTTCGCGCACAGGGGAAATGTATGCCATTTCACAAAGCCAATGGAATGGAAAATAACTCTATTTCCGCCACAAAGTGTGAAAGCGTCGATATATGGAGTTCAGAGCATGTAAAATCGAATTGAGTTGTACATTATTCTAATCATACAATGAAAATGCGCTGGTAAACTTTGAAGCCAAAAAGTGAAGTTTAAAAAATACTAACGCAACAGTTTGAAGATGTGTTGTAATAAGTTTATTTTACCATCGCGATTGTAAAAACTTAAGGTTATTACTTATACTTTGTCCTTTCTATTCCCGAAAGTTATAAGTATTTAAGCAATAGTCCTGTTTTAGTTTTAGCTACTTAGCTAGGTATTATAAAACAACCTGGTGGAGAAAAAATACAAGTTTTTTTTCTGGATATTATTATTTTTATTTTTATTTAAGTATACCCAACGTCGAAATTTCTTACTACTTAGCACTTTTATTTTAAAATGTTAATAGAACAACAAGTTTTAGTTACACAATCGAAGGGATTCGATTATCTTCAACGTACACTAAATGTTGAAGTTATCATCAAATATCTATAATTATACTAACATTTTAAGCAAAAATGACGAAACATTGAGAAACTGCCTATACCAATTAAAATACGGCTTATTTTATATTACTGGGCTATAACCGCGAAAATCGAAGTTCGACAATTGCGGACACTTTTCTCCCTGTAGACCCCCTGTTCTTTGTTTTCTTGTCCTTCTTCTAATGATAACAAAGCTTGATTGACAGGTTGAAGATAAACACAATATTAATGGCGCCACCATAGATTGCGTAATTATTTTACCCCCAACCTGAGCTGAGTCACTCCATTATTTACGAGAAGAGAGTGATCGATAAGCAACCAGTAAATTTTATGTCAAATTGAAACGCATCAGGCTTTCACATGACACGCATGCTTTAGCATAAACACTCTCACATTTTTTGTGCAAAATTATTTAAGAATCAAAAAGCAACCCAACGCAACCCTGTTGACTTCTGCGTAGTTTTGGTGTGTCGGTATTTTTATGGGTATGTGGATAATAACTGTACGGTATAATAAAATTAATAGACAACTAACTTCAACGACTTCAAAGAATGGTCCATGCTATAGGTAGGTAAGTAATTAAGATTATTTCTGCTGTAAGTTGTGTTCATTAGATTCAGTGTCGGGTCAAGAATAATAGAATAGGTACCTACCATGTATATTCGATTGTTGTATTGCATACACATATAATGACCAAGGGCAGCTTTATTGTGCACAGTGCGATCGGATATTTAAAGCGAAGTTCGGTTTTGCGAGCCATATACGTGCTCATCAGAGAAAAGTGTAAGGGTCGCCGTTGTCGGATACGGCATGGAGGACTATATGCATTCGAAAAATGCAGACTTGATTCGGTCAAATTATGTTTTTTGAAAAACAAATTATCCACATTGAAACTAGTACAGTATGATATAAAATAAAATACCTCCGGGTAACCATCTACTGGGACACCTATTTCATGCAAAAAGGGGGGGGGGGGTTGCATCAGGGAGAGAGAAGGTTTTCATTATTGTGCGGTATCATATCGGTGTAAGGTATCATACTACATTCGTTTCAAGCTGGATATGTTTGCTTATGCTGATTAGTTTGCCTTCCCATACAATCATATATTAGAACATAACTTGACCGAAGCAACTGTGGAGTGCGGCCAGCTAAGCCTATTCTACTTTTTACGCGACCCAAACTCCTGAATCAAGATAGGTAATTTGCCATCGATCCGTTTTTCTCTTTATTCTCCAAAACAAATATCTTCTTCCATTCCATCTTCAACGTAGATTTATCTAAATCTTATGAAAGAAAATACAGAACGAATCACAATTTGACGATCCATTACTTTATCGTTGATACTTGAAAAGACCTCACGCGGCGCGGTAGCGAATCTGGCACAACCGCGGATTGAAACGCAAACCCACCTGTCCACGGCATGGTGTTTTCGAATTCCCCGTCGAGTTGATTCGCCTCGTACCGAAGTCGAATCGCTGCGAATATCGCGCGAATGCAGCCGAAAGGCGATCTTTACTCGCTCGCTCCAGCCCGTTCTCGTAGTCTTCACTTCAGTCCGGAGGTGTCCGCGGGCGGGGCGGCACGTACGGCGTGCGTGGTCGTCGCGCCACTCGACATTGCATTGTTTTTACTATGCACATCATTGTTTAAAACAGTTCTTATCTAATCAATACGATTCAGGAGTGATATAACACGGCCTACGCTTCGTTTAAAGCGAGATAACGACAAGTGTTCGAACAAATCAGTGACAATAAAGCGTTTTATCTACAGCTACTTGCTGGTGGCTTATTGACAAGTGAAATTCAAAATCGGCCCATTCATAGGACCGATCGGTCCGAGAGTTTGTTATTGGATTTTTACTCGTGTAAGTGATCTTTGTGGTGAAGCAAAGGATGCAAATCAATAATCGAGTGGATTCCCAGCTGCGAACCGAGAGCTCGTGCTGTGCGGTTTAATACTCAGTTGCATATTGATTGCCACTGGATCTGGATATTGTCGACAAAATACCTACGTAAGTTTTCTCATAAGAAATTGCTTTTCTAATCTACTGTGAACCTTATCAGCAGCACACAAGAACTACCTATCAAGAAACGTCCCAATGTAGAAACGTTGCACAATTCCTTATCTGACCTAATCTATTACGTGTAACAGGTCCGGCGTGACATTTGATATGAAGCGCAATGCGAGAGAACAAAGGAGACACATCCATCCTGGGGTTATATTTTATGTAAACAAAAGGAACTGAAATTTTGCACCTACATTACATACGTACCTGCATCAGCATTTAGATCAACAAACTGCCTGATGCCTCCAACAGAACCCATGATTCAACAACTGAAAACTTCGCTGGCCAATTACAGTTCTGTCAAACCGTTGTTGACGAACATAAAAACTAGATAGGCTGGGATGGGACCTAGTGACCCTACCTATCTACAGACCCAATGTCAATGCAGAAAAAACCAAGCGTGTTAGGTATATGGCTGATTGCCAGTTACTTACACTGTAATTTGTTCAAATCGAATGATAACCTGACATGGGATGACAGTACAAGAGTTCTGAATTTGAAATTTCTGAAAAGA
Source organism: Cydia amplana (assembly GCF_948474715.1). Taxonomy (NCBI): domain Eukaryota; kingdom Metazoa; phylum Arthropoda; class Insecta; order Lepidoptera; family Tortricidae; genus Cydia; species Cydia amplana. The sequence goes on along the minus strand of NC_086079.1, from coordinate 10,625,971 downwards.
GTTCTGAAATGAGTCAAGAATTTGAAACATGGGCGCCAATATTTTGTTGTGGTGTCAAGACCAAAATTTGTGTCACTACCACTTGAAACACAATCGCTTTGAAGAATGAAAACAAATCGGCACAACAAATAACACGTTGTAAGCCAATCAGCATTCAATGGCCACACTAATCCTTGGCAGTGTCCTCACAAGGGATTAGCTTAATTGATAGCTGATTGACCTGCATTCGCTGACAGAATTTCTACTGAACTTTTCAAGAACAAAATTGTGAAATTTCAAAATAAATATTATAAAAAATTAGGACAATTTTACACAATCACAGTATCTCTGCCATAAGGCTTTCCAAAAACCATCCAAGTTTTGAGCAATTTCTTTAACAACGACGAAATGGCTGGATAGTGCGTCCTAACTAGGACCTACCTATCAACACAATATCTAGATGTATAGCAAGTTTACGTTGAAAAGATCAATTAAACAGCGAGACGTCCAGAAAAGAATAGAATTCGCTTGTTTTGAAGTAAGCCAACCCTTATTTCAAGTCAGGTCAGAACAGTAGCAATCGCGGGATTACCTGCGCGGACGACCTCGGACCGCTTTTGTAACTCCAACAATGGCAGTGGAACTGGGAACGCAGGTATAAATTGCAGATTGCACGCCATTATCCATCTCATGTGTTTTGATACAGATCTTTTGTGCAGCCACCGTAACGTTTTGAGGGAGATCAAGATACAAGAGGTTCATACCTACGCCACGATAGAAGACACGTACTGATCATTCGTTTCCGAAACCTAGGGAAGAATTTGAACAAATTGTAAAATAAGTGTTTAAAATTCAAGGAGGTCACTTATTGGCTCGAGATAATTAAAAATATTGATATTATTACTTAATAAGAACATGGCAATCGTATTGGTAACTATTAAGCTCGATTATACTACGTACATAATCCATCACATTGGCCTTTGCGTCTATTGCAAACGATTTATGGTGCAAATCGGAGAGACAATGACCTCTCCAAACTTAACACCGCCTGGGACGGAATTAAGGAAACGCAGGGATGCCCAGCACCTGCATTACCCTCTCGGCTTCACTGTCTTAACCCACAGGAAAGGCGAGCCAATACGTGTGGAGGCAGGTCGGCTGCAGGAATCTGCCGCTTATTTCAGGTTGGACCCTACTCGCGCCTTACGGTAACTCCATTCCGGGATTTAATTTCGGAGTTCTCCAAGATGGATTGCAAGCCAATGCTAAGAGGTCCATCTCCCCTGTGACGAAACAGCTTTTTGCTTCGTTTGTGGACTTAGTCGCCTCGTAAGACACCCTTAACCCATGTGAGGGTTGGCGCTATTCTAAAGCCGGCCACCACACGGCAAACTACTACATAATAATGCAGTAGAAAATAATTACGTCTCAACCTCGGCGTATTAAAAAAATCCTTTTCTTAAAATCTGGTTGCGCAGCTGCGTATCTCAAAGGGCATGCAATTCAAACAACCAGTTTTAAACCTGGCCACCATATTCTGGCCGGTAAACACCTTTACTCATTGTGATTTTGTAAAGAAACCTCTGATGTACTTATATTACTTGAAGTATACTCATTACTGGAGTTTGTACTTTAAAACTAGAAAAATGTAACGAAGAAATAAAATCGAAACATACTATACACGATAAGATGATACCCCACCACCTCTGCATCTCTGTTACTAACTCAAATGCGAAAAGAAAGCAGTAGGTGTCAATAACTATGATTGTATGATGTTGACTAGCAATAAATTATCGCTCTTACTTGCCAGGCGATTACTTTCTTCGCTCTATCTGAGAATCATACGCGATAGGCGCTCCAACGCTTCATTGTTTTTTTTTTTCTGCGATCTATCAGATCATAGCAGCTACACTTTCTATACGAAGTACTCGTAAGTAGTATGAAAACTTACTTATTCATATCCATTTGTGGCTGAAGTTGATACTCGTCTTCTAAATGCAATAGATATTGGATACCAATATTACGAATATTGCCAATTGAAGCAATATTCTAGGAACACGAACTCCTCGTGCGGCTCCCTGAGTTTCTCAGTAATATGTACTCAAACAACTGTGTCATATCAATATAATCTAGCTATGTTGTGCCACCTTTTCTTTATTCTATATCGAGCGAGATCGCCATCTGGTCTGGCTCAGAGTTGATTAACTTTGTCTGGAACTTCTGCGCGGTTTAAATATAGTGATGATCCGTTTATCCTGTCTCCGATATGGTCACCCGTCAATCATGATATATCTCCTCGATGTCAGTTCGTACATTCCCTTTATTCACAGACGGCTAAAGCTCACAATGGCTTCGGCTGTACCTTATGATTGCGATTGCCTAATAAAATAAATTATCCGGTGTTGCTCAACGATTGTAAAGAAGTCGTTGACATTTCCTTCTTAAACCCTTAGGTTGATTTGATTATGAAACTAGACGTGAGCTAAGTAAATTGTGTACAATGCTTTTAACTTATCAACTGGATAATATTAGTTAACCGAGGTAATGCAAACATAAACTAAACACTTTTTTCTGCACAAAATTAGCTAAAAACTAAATTCTAAATTAAAATTCAACGAAAAATACCTATCTTTACAATTTAGTTTAGACGTACATTCCTACTTTATCTTTGTTAGAAAGACGTCTGTTTTCATTTACAACCACATTGATCATCCATCACATTCCTTATTCCTGATTCATCCCTTTGCCGTGTCGGTCGTCAGAAATATAAAATTCTACGTGATTCATCGAGGTTGACTCTTGACAAATGAGACGCATATGTTACGTTTTGAGCGTAAATAATGCGCTTTAGCATGAGCTCCGTGAGGTCAGTTTTAAAATAGAAGAGGATAATTCATTACTTGTTATACCTTAAATTATAAAGGCCTAATTATTTACCTAATTCTACCTATACATATAATAAAGTTCATTGCGTTTTAGTTTTGACGTAGGTAGGTTTATATCACCAAAAATATGGCATCGCTTGTGTTATGATGCTAATTTAATAGTCATTACCTATAACTAACTAATCTTGGTATCATAGCCGGTATCATACCAAGTACCACGGCATTCGTGGTTTCATGCTCATTAATTCGGTCGAACACCGCAAGGTTTACGTTATCGCTAACCTTAATCTAAATCTAAAATAACCCACTTCCATGTCGACGAAACAGTTTTTGTTTCGGCTAATTTATTAGTATTACACTATGCGATTTAAGTTTATGCGCCGCGGCAATCTTCGGCTATGAATAACAACCACAGGACTAGCCTTACGGGCAATAAGAATGGAGCATGAATGGAGCCAGTACAGCGGTGTGAAAACGCTGCAACGCGATTGGTTGATGAGTACGCATCACGCGCGCGCGGCCGCGCGATTGGTCGCAACTAGTTGCGTTAGACTACACGATTGGCTCGAATTCGTGAGTGACACCGCTGAACTAGTACCATTTTTAGTGCACGTAAGGCCAGTCCTGAGATATAAGTCAATGCAACCATGCCAGGCGAAATCGTAAATATTTGCAAGACCGTATGCACTCTATGCAGTACATCTGTACATTACCAGTATTAGTTGTTTATAAATATAGTTAACCACTTATATTTATTTATTGAAAACAACAGAGCTGTGGTTTGTTTAGAAATATTGAGGTTAATGAAAGCTCGATATAGAATCTTGTGTGGCTCGAGAATTTCACAGACATGTGTTTAGATGTGTTATGTTACAATTGGACATTATTTATTGTCACGATCTAAATCGAATACTTATCTATCAGTATCAACAGATAGTCTGTGCGGAAAGAGAAGAGATGTTTGGGGCCCAATACTTTCCACGACCAGGGTTGGGCAAAATACTGGCTTCCACGTATTTGAAATACAAATTACAAAATACATTTTTAAAAGTATTTGAAATACAAAATACAAACTACTTTGGTGACGGGTATTTGAAATACAAAATACAAATTACAGTGTTTAAAATAATGTATTTCAATTACAAAATATACCTTTATTTTTTTTTGTTTAGCATTTAGTTTTAACGTTAACGAATATCCTTTCATATAAACTTATAGGGTCATTGCGCTAGTTTTCGTCCAGCTCTAGTTTACGTCCACTTGACGAAATTTGAATATATACCTACATTCCTGCACAAATTTGGACTGATTTCAATCCTTATGTCTAAGGCGTCTAAGCAATATATCTGTCTACATATAACAATGATATTTCGCAAAAAGGAAGCGCTGGTGGCCTAGCGGTAAGAGCGTACGACTTGCAATCCGGAGGTCGCGAGTTCGAACCCCGGCTCGAACCAATGAGTTTTTCGGAACTATGTACGAAATATCATTTGATATTTACCAGTCGCTTTTCGGTGAAGGAAAACATCGTGAGGAAACCGGACTAATTCCAATTACGGCCCTAGTTTACCCTCTGGATTGGAAGGTCAGATGGCAGTCGCTATCGTAAAAACTAGTGTCAACGCCAATTACTGGGATTAGTTTCCAAGCGGACCCCAGGCTCCCATGAGCCGTGGCAAAATGCCGGGACAACGCGAGGAAGATGAAGATTTCGCAAAAAGTAGTAAATAAAAAATGAAATATATATTTGATAATCCGTCAAGTCGTCGAAAACTAGTGCATGGACGGAAACTACTGCAATGACCCTATCCCCTAGATTTAAACGAAAAGTTCCACGCAGAAGTTGACCTAATATAGATCCAGTATCCAGCCAATGAAAATTGTATCTCGGCTGGATCAGAGGTTCGCGGTCGGCTCACAGCTTGTGCGAGAGATTAGACATTTTAGGATTATAGAATTTAATAAAATGTATTTATAGAAATGTATTTTGAATAGTGATGGGCAGGACATCAATTTAAAATGAGTTTGTATGAGTACCTCTTTTTCAAAAATGAGGTGTTACAATGTCTTACTTCAAATGAGGTGAGGTACTGGCATATTTTCATATTTTCAGCATCAGCATCGGCTATTTTCTCCAATAAGTTCAGAGCTTATCGGAGTTATCGGCAACAAAAACTAGTTAAACCGAATTTTTAGTCAGACACAACTTGTCAGTCAGTAAGAACCAGGAAAGTTATACTCATCCCATTCTTTTGGGTGCTAGTACTAGAAAAGATAGAGTTATAGACAGTATGATATATATGATTCTCTCTGTTTGGTATGAGACAGTCCTGGGCCAAACCATATAATATAATTATACTCCTATTATCCTTTACACATAAATATTTAATTTGAATGCAATTCTCGAGGTGAAGAAAAGAACTTGAACAACAGAAGACAGATCAATTTAAGAACTAAGAATCAAACCAAGGACCTAGTGACCCACATCCTACATAGAAACTTTGATGCTTTTATGAAACTTGTTCTAATTTAGCTGTTTTATGGATTGTTCAATTCAATTTAAATCCTTGCTACTTGATATTATTTACAGTTGAATGATAATATATTTCAATAAGAATAGTAGCCTTAAAACTACACGACTGTTTTTTACCAAAGTAAGGAGAACAAATTCCATATTTTCTTCTAATTAGATATCATTATAGATAAAAATAACTAACTTACCACTTCAGATCATTTAACAGTAATGTGATACTAAATAAAAGCACATTAACATTCGCGCCATAACTCCAAACTCATACTTTTCTTTGTTCCGTCACTGTCACTACTGTCAGTGTCAGCTGCCTATGAATTGCGTTTCATTTCGCACTATTTCTTGCGAATTCAGTCTTACTTTTATCATGTTGATTGTTGAGATTGTCGAGTGAAGAAATAGAATAACAGGAAATTTGCATTCCATAGATAATTACTATAAAACAGTCTATGAAAATTGGCTTTTATGTGTCCGCACCTGCTGATTCGATCGGAGAATTTCATCAGATTGGCGAAAAATTGTCGTGTCTGTAGGGCTATTATGGCCGGCTCTTTATCATTTGTCACCATGGCTGTCACGTTCTAACAAATAGGTAAGTGCGAAAGTGACGCATAGCATGACAAGTGATAAAAATGCGACCATGATACGCCGCCTGGATACCACTTATTTCAACGTTGTTTACGAAGAACGGTAACAAAAAGTAATACAAATTCAAATCATTACGTAAAGTACATGTTTATTACACTTAGTAAATTATACTTACTATTTAATTACTATACTGACGTAAATTGTCACATTTTGTGTAAACCACCGACCGTATTCACCGTATTATATTGCAATAATTTAAATAATATTTTGTTCAGTAATCCTCTACTGTTTCTAAGCATGCTTCGTAAATGCTCACGTCACATGCTCAGTCAGAGGCGAACCACGTTGGACGTCTTGCCGCCCTGTCATACTTACGTACGAATTTACAAGTGCGACAGAGAAGCAACACGTCGAACTTCGTTCTGATGACTTAGATTTCCCGCGCCATTGGGCCATTTTGACTTTTAGTTTTTAGGGTTCCGTAGCCAAATGGCAAAAAACGGAACCCTTATAGATTCGTCATGTCTGTCTGTCTGTCTGTCCGTCTGTCCGTCTGTCCGTCTGTCTGTCCGTCCGTATGTCACAGCCACTTTTCTCCGAAACTATAAGAACTATACTGTTGAAACTTGGTAAGTAGATGTATTCTGTGAACCGCATTAAGATTTTCACACAAAAATAAAAAAAAAACAATAAATTTTTGGGGTTCCCCATACTTCGAACTGAAACTCAAAAATTTTTTTTTCATCAAACCCATACGTGTGGGGTATCTATGGATAGGTCTTCAAAAATGATATTGAGGTTTCTAATATCTTTTTTTTCTAAACTGAATAGTTTGCGCGAGAGACACTTCCAAAGTGGTAAAATGTGTGTCCCCCCCCCTGTAACTTCTAAAATAAGAGAATGATAAAACTAAAAAAAATATATGATGTACATTACCATGTAAACTTCCACCGAAAATTAGTATGAACGAGATCTAGTAAGTAGTTTTTTTTTATACGTCATAAATCGCCTAAATACGGAACCCTTCATGGGCGAGTCCGACTCGCACTTGGCCGCTTTTTGTGAGTTAGGATTAAAAAGGCGTAAGATGTATGAAAGCGTGCAGCACTTATTAGCACTTACGCTTGTTGTCTTTCGTGTTTAATTTTTAACGTATTTTCGGTGGTGATATTGAAGTGTCTGTCTCACTCCCTCTTTTGGTATTTCTAATTCATTGTGTTTCATTTTGAAAGGATTTTTGAAGAATTTGAAGTGTTCATGTCAATGTCACAGTGACGCGGTGAATGGTACAAACTCAACGCATTTCTCGGTGGACCTTTTGCCATTGCAATAAGGTTTGTAGTTCGGCAGTTGACAGTGTGGACGGTTACTCGTTTCTTAATTTGAGTGTCAGTGAGCCGGCGAGCACCTAGCGGCTCGCGCCTCGCGCGAGAGTTGGTTGTGAAGGGCGTGTAAGCTATGAGGCCCGCGAGTGAATTTGAAAGGAGAGTTTTTTGAAATTTGAAGTGTGTGAATGATTTGTGTGGCAAGAGGTGTATGTGATGCGCGCGAGTAAATGAGTTAAATGAATGGAGGAGTGAAGTAAGACATTTTTGCGGTGTGAAGTACTGCGACAATTTAACATAATGAGCGGTACAAAAGAGGTGCCTCGCGAGTGAGCGACTCAACACTAATTTTGAAGCTTGAAGTATTTGAAATACAAAATACTAAATACATGTGAGTGCAGTATTTGAAATACCAAATACAAAATACTTTTGAGGTAGTATTTGAAATACAAATACAAAATACTAATTTGTATTTCAAATACGTATTTCAAATACATGTAATTGAAATACTGCCCAACCCTGTCCACGACCATTCTCTTTCCGAACAGACTCTAACTGAACGATCGAGATATAAAACGTATCCTCCAAAATTATGTATGCTTAATTACCTAAGCAATTTCTTTTGAAATGTGAACAAATGTAAAAAGAATTTGTATTGAAGTTAGCATAGGGAAAAATATTTAATATTCAAAAAGGATATTCATTCATTCGCAATAACTGTAATTTGTCTGAAAGCTTTGCTTTGTAAATTTTTTTTTATGAAAAACAGAACGTGATATCAAATCAGAGAAAAAGCTTTTACGTAGGTATATTGTACAGGCGAGCGCTTTAACTACAGCTAATAGTAGGTATATAGGCTCGTATCCTCTGTATCGTTTGTTGTTGCGAGCTGATTTGGAAAACCAATGAATAACGAAACAGACGCTAATAGTTTTATCAAATATTCAGCTAAACTCAACGCCTTGGCTTTATACGTATTACGCAGTTGCTAACAGATCCGCTAAATATTTACTTCACCACTACAATAACGGTTAACACCTCGGAGAGATAAATCATAAATCTTCACACAACACAGCAATCCACAGAAAACAGTCGATTTTGACTCTTTCCACAAAATAGGCGTTTGATAACTGCTTGAAAACCCAAAAGCGTTAGGAAATAAAGTCAAGCATTCAATTACTGTAAAATAGCGGTTTTTAGGGTTCCGTAGCCAAATGGCAAAAAACGGAACCCTTATAGATTCGTCATGTCTGTCTGTCTGTCCGTCTGTCTGTCCGTCCGTATGTCACAGCCACTTTTCTCCGAAACTATAAGAACTATACTGTTGAAACTTGGGAAGTAGATGTATTCTGTGAACCGCATTAAGATTTTCACATAAAAATAGAAAAAAAACAAAAAAAATTTGGGGTTCCCCATACTTCGAACTGAAACTCAAAAATTTTTTTTTCATCAAACGTGTGGGGTATCTATGGATAGGTCTTCAAAAATGATATTGAGGTTTCTAATATCATTTTTTTCTAAACTGAATAGTTTGCGCGAGAGACACTTCCAAAGTGGTAAAATGTGTGTGTCCCCCCCTGTAACTTCTAAAATAAGAGAATGATAAAACTAAAAAAAATATATGATGTACATTACCATGTTAACTTCCACCGAAAATTGGTTTGAACGATATCTAGTAAGTAGTTTTTTTTTATACGTCATAAATCGCCTAAATACGGAACCCTTCATGGGCGAGTCCGACTCGCACTTGGCCGCTTTTTTTTAATGAAAGAAACGGTACACAAAGTAATTAAAATTTATGCGCCGATCATTAATTGTACTCGGCAATGGCATCAATAACCCCATTTAGTTCGTTAGATTACAAGTGCACGTGCCGCTTCAAACATCATACAATTGGGCACTAGCGGCTTACTTAAACATATAATATACATATATATATATACATATACATACTGGTGGATGGGAAGCAAGTGGCTACAATTGGGCTGTTTTCCCACGCAACACTGCAAGCTACCCACGCCTGTGCCTGTATTCGTTAGGCGAACCGTGCCAAGTGACATTACTAGAGAGAGTTACTCAATGACAATGAATGATCACACATTATTAACGCTAAATGGTGGCACTGAATACGAATGGCTGTAATTAAGCAAGTATAGTCTTATTTAGGTTTTTGATATACTTACCTAATAATCTAGGTGTCTATTTAATAAGTCAATGTACGTCCGATTATAAACGTATTTCCATAAGACAACTAGAATATCGAATCAATTATTTTATTTTTGTAATGGCGATTAGAACCAATCTTAACATTAAAAGCGATTGGCTAGTGTAAAGATATAGTCGGACCAAGCTAAATCTGCACCAATTTTGACATGACAAAGTATGGGGTGTCATAATAAACGTCATACTTTCATAGAAGTTTTACATTTGTGCTGACGTTTCGTAACTTTGTCATTTGCAAGGTCTGTGCAAATGAGTTAGCATGGTCAGACTTCTTCAGTTGGTCCCTCAATACTGAGGATCGTGACATCATGTCCTTCTTTTGAAGACCGTTCCTCCATAGGGTTCTGTTGCATAGGTGCCGTAATTTGAGAACACCATCTAGTAGGGGGAGGGGCCTGAGGTCTCGAGCCTTCAACTTTGCCCGTCATTATTACTCTTTCCAGGCTATCAGGAGATCGACGTGAGAGGTGTCCGAAGTATGCAAGCATTTGGTCCGACTGGTCAGACTATACTTATGTCACGTTAAATCCCACAGCTCCACCCGATTTTTACACTCGGTTGGATACAAATTTGGCCGGTATATCTAACTCAACGTGACACAAAGGGGATTTAATTTAGACTTTTCCAGGTTGCGGTTTGTTTCAAGCGCTACCACTGCTCCCAACTCATTAGTCCTTAATTTAATTTACGCTATTGACCAACCGCGTGCTCTATAGTAGTAGGCACATTGTATGTTTATCCAAATGGTCATACAATGGATTAAATTGTATTGACCAAGTGTGTACTTTAGGTTAGGTATGGTACCTATTCATTTAATTTCACATTGCTGGTAGTTGGTACTGTCTTTGCTTATCGTCAGTTGAAACTGATTTAGTGTGGTCCCTGCCAAGTATTAAGAGAAGTTTATCTTATTATCACATTTTGCCAACAGCGTCAAAATCAATCATAGCTGTTATTTGCCGCCTATCTTAGTGGCAGTCCGCGAAATTATAACTTTAAAACTTGCATAATTTGATTTGATTGAATCTTTTCACGAACTAGGTCAAATTTACTCAATGGGCTTCATCATAATGGGCGGGAAACTTAGAAATCTGTTTGTCTAATAATTTCCCGGTAGCAAGCGCTAATAAAAGCCCTCAAATTGGTTCTCGGTTCGTTTTTTATTTTTGAAAGGAACTTGCATTAAAGCAATGATAAACGGGTACAATTTGTATGGATGTTAAGTACTATGAACTTCTTAAGCGTAATATAACTGTATTAAGATTCGAGATTACTTTGACAGTTAAATAGTTATTAAGTACAGTTTACAACTTTAAAATTCGAAGTTTTTTTTTGTAGTTTTCACATTCACGAAAATCAAAGGTCCGGGCAAGCTGTCCGTGCAAAAACATGTTCTTCGAAATCTTTATACAATGCATATCCATTAGATTACCTTTTGTGTAAAACTGACATCATCATGACAAGATGACAGTCCCAGTCGGTAGCATCTCTCAAGACTAAATTGCATAAACTATGGCTATCCAATGACTTGTGTTCTGGTTGAGTACTAAGTATTTTTATTTAATTATGTTTATGTATATATTTATTTATATGTATGTATTCATATTAATATGTATTATATATGTGTATTTATATTAGAATGTAGTTAATTATTTATTTACTTGGGTAATAATTGAACCATAATTTGCTTTTCAGTACATGTGTTCGTTTGTCTGTCATTTTCATTTGTCTACTCTCAATTGCTCAAAGGTTGACTGGAAGAGATCCTTTATAGGGATAAGTTCGCGTTTGTACATTGTATACTTTCTTTTAATTGTATCTTAACCTGTCTTATGTACAATAAAGTGTTTACATACATACATACAAGATACATGGTAAAGTCGACACGTTTGTCAGCTTGTATTATTTTAATATCAGTTCTATTCTCGAGCGATTACCATTCAATAACGTGGTACACTTAATGTAACATTTATGTAACGCATTGTCTGTCGCTTCACCTAGACAGCATAGACTGCGGTTGATAAAAACCCACAGGCTATATAACGTAATCAACTAATCATCTCCAACTTTCTTTTCCTGGGATGAGACATCAGTCAGGTGGTGAGTTATCTAATGTAACGGGGCAGTCATCGTGGTGTTAAGATAAATCAGAAATGCATTATTGCATAAAGCTCTGGGAGTGATTCCATAAAACACTAGGTACTGGTATATTGTACCGAATGCAATTGGTTGCAACCACTATAGTCTTATTTTCGGGGAGAGAAAGAAGACGAATTAGTAAACCGAGAAAATCGGCGGTATGCACCAAAAGCGTCAGAATTTACCGACATTATTTGACCTTTAACGAGTCTTCGTCGTGTCGTGTCTACGTGTGAAACTAAATAACCCCAACCTGCGTCCGTTTGCCCAACTTATAAGATTTCATTAGCTAAACAAATATCCTACAAAATCTCACGCAAAGGATCTTTGGCGTCAGCTATATTGACTCGGGTCAATGCGGACGTTCACAAACAAACTTAAATGCGTCTAGCTGGTTAGGAACTAAAGGGTTCAAAATAATAAGGCGGAGGAATTGAATCTGTAATACAATTCGTTGATAAGCTACGAAACCCTCAAGGGAAACCAGATTTCATTTAAATTCAAGTCTATTTGCATCAAGGCTAGGTTTGCTTAAAATATTCTACAATTTACTCCCTAATTCATAAAACTTTACAAGCCTCAATTAGTTAATGTATGTTCTATCCCTTCCAAAGACAAAGAACTAAAAGCTAATTGAAGCTTGTAGCGCGTTTATGGATAACGCCATTAAACTTTCTGGTTTTATCTAGTTACATATCCAGTGAGAAACAGGTAAAACTGCAAACGCAGGTTAATATATATTGTCGCAGCAAGTACCTATTGCAATATATAGTTAGTATTATACAAGGTATTTACTTACAAGCTCAAATCTCCCGGGCCCAGCTTTGTTCTGTAACCTCTTCCATGAAAATTCGAATGTTAGAGTCTGTTCGGAAAGAGAAGAGTGTATTGACTGTAATGACTGTATTGTATTGGGCCCCATACATTCCAAGACTCTTCTTTCCGAACAGACTCTACAAACGTTACCGGCGCTGAACTGCAGCTCTGCCACTGTTAGTGCCTTCGTACCTAAGTATACCATCCTATCTACTTAACCTATCCATCTAGCTACAGTCTACTATAATTAATAGTCAATAGGATACCTCGTAGTTGTCGTTCAAGCACTACTCTAAGAAAATATTTATTTAGGTACCTACTAAGACAAAACTTCTTATATACAAACACGTACAAATAAAAGGTATAACTATATATAGTGTAGTGTTTATTGCCAGTACTGCATACTGCAATGTCCATTGACAAACGTAATAGATGCAAGTTAATTCAGCGCGCGGTCATTATAACTATTAGAAGGCAGGTTTCACGACATTGATATTGACCGGGTGAGGTCACTCGCTCCACTAGAGCTGACAATGCCGTTTTAGTGAGCCGATAACAACTTTGTTGACTCCGAGAATTAATGCAGTAATTGTGGTCGTAATTTGTATAAGATTACTAGAATTAAATAATCGCATAACAAAGTATGTAAATTAACATAGGTGTTCGATTGCATTAGCCCTGGCCTTACATGGACATATATTTGTTATGATTAGGTTGGTTAACCGGGTTAACCCTATTGTTCTAATAATAGATGCTTGAATTGCAAAAAAATGTACATAGTTAAGTTAAGGCCTGTAATTAGTCCGAAGTTAAATGATTCCATTGTGTTACACAATTAAGCCATATCTGCTTAAGTTATAGGTATGCATGAAAGTGTGTTAGCATATGCTACAGACTTCTATGTGTATGAATTAAGGACAACAAATACAATTTAAATGGTATTATAAACTTTATTATTAGGACATGAAAAGACAAACTAAACAATTAAGTAAATTATTTTTAAATAAATGGTTAATTTTTGCAATTCACCCTATGTTCTTTGGTATGTGTGTGTGGGGGAGCGCCTCCTTGGTTAATATAATTAATAATGTAAACATTTATTTTTTCCTTTAGTAGACACATGAAATGCAAGTATGGCAAGTAACTGAAAGTAGGTAAATCCAACTCCCAGTTTACCGCACAATAGCGAGAATAAAGTGTTCATGACACTAATTCGTCTTCGTCCGCCCGCTTTCTGCCCCGTCAGCGGATATCGCTTAATCTGCCGCTTGTTTCATAGCGTCAGCACTATCACACTTCGCAGCTTGTCTAAAAATAATGTGACACTGCACATTATAATTTCTCCAATGACGTACCTAGATAATATAATAAGTATAGGTACTTGTAACTCAGAACAGACTTCGGAACAGATTTCCACAAAGTTTAATCCAAATTCGATAGAACAAAGAAATATTTAGGATTTGTTGTCTAACCCTACCAAGTGGATGCCGTATGTTTATTATGCTTAATAATTGCTAAACATTTATGTACGGTAAACTATTCACCAAACTAACTTTGTTAAATCTGCCTGAAGGATACTTTGGTAACTATAATGAGTAATGACAAATCCATAGAAAGCTCAATCAAGGTCTATGAACTTTTAAGTGCTAATTACCGTCTAATAAGGCAAGACGATACGGATTACTCGACACCTCGTTGAATATTTATAGTTAGATAAGTGGGCTGGTGGCTTTTATAGAGTGATTTATTTGCAAAAGGCATTAGCAGATGAGTGCCTACAATTTTATTAAATTATTATAATTTTGATTGACGTGGCGTGAGATTACAATACAGTTTGATCCGAAACCAAATAAGATAAGACCAACAACTGCGACAAACAAAATTAACGCAAGCTTTAAATGTAAAATGTATTTTCAATTGGCAATTGCTGGACACATCAGGATACCAGAAATGTCATTCCTATCACTACGATTGACCATCGCCCGATTATTCGCATAGTTGTAATGATCTCGAGGTTTCATCACACTGGATCCTAAGAATTCGACTTACTCGCGTAAGTCGCGTAACCAAGCGTAATACAAGGGCAGTAAAGTGATATGAAAGTGATAGCCTTTCATTTTATCGGTAGTCGTGGATATCAATAGCCATTGTGTACGAACACGGTGAGCTTCAATAAAACGCTTGTTTTTATAAAGGGTACCAATTCATTATCGTAAAATAATGCATTTGGAATTTTCATTTTCATATAAGGTCAAGCACACTCTTACCAAGTCTAACCTCTAATTCTAACCTAACCAAGTAGCCAATTACAGTTGGATCGAAAGCTAGTAACTTTATAAATTTTCACTGGTTCCTGTTATTTTCTCTAAAACATTTTTATACTCAGCTCGCTGATCCTATAACTAGTACCTACATTTTTGCATCCAATGTGATTAATAATCTTATTTTTGAAGCGATTGAGCTTGAGCGTCAGCGTGAATAATTTATCACCCGTTTTTGTTCCTACTGTTTTTCTGAAGCTTCGCCTCATATATTTTCAATTATTCATGCTCGTTTACTTTTACGCCCAAACGGAAACGCGAATATGCTAATTATGTACCTACCTTTATGTGGGTATCCTTATTAGTTTACACTGCTTTCCTAATTCGTTGTGCTGACAGTTCCCTCAGTGTCTCAAACCTCATACGTCTCTTACAGTTGCGTTAAAAATTATACTCTATTTCTTTGCCATTAAAGATCTCTTTTTAGTTGTATAATCAATAAAAAAAGATGCTGCGTAAGTTACGATTTTATGAGAGCGCTGGCGATGGCGTGGGACTGCGCCGTTCACTTGCAGTGCGTGGGCGCACAACGCACATGAGCTTAATAAAAATCGTTTTGTTCCTAAATTACAATGCGGTATTTCTGATGTCGATCACAGTTGATTGATCTTAAATATATGCGGTAATTTATTTTCGACGCAGACATGGCCATGCCCACCTTAGGGTTGCTCAATAGTTTACTAAAGAAGCCCAATATATATGTCACCGTAAAATTGTAAACACTCGTCATATTATAATCTCGCTAGTTACATTATAAACTGACGGTAGGGAGATTATAATCTAACCTAACCTAACCTACGTTAGATTATAAACTAACGGGTACTTACTTGCTTCAAGCAAGTAAGTAAATATTATAATCTCGCTAGTTACATTATAAACTGACGGTAGGGAGATTATAATCTAACCTAACCTAACCTACGTTAGATTATAAACTAACGGGTTCACAATCTTACGGTGTCATATATAAAACTCTGATCGTTTACTGAAAGTGAGAACCAACATAAAAGGCAGTATTTTCTCATATATTTACAATTAGCTACAACCCTCTAGCCCCCAGGCTAGGTTGGATCAATGGCTCGTAACAAGGACTAAAATAGGTCAGGACTTTGACCCGTGTAGGTGTACATAGTTTCACATAAATAGTTATAGGTTACTGAGGTAATAATCCCGCACTTCTAAAACGGTCTGTGAATCTATAAACTTATCTTGTACATACAGCTTTTTAAAATTATGCTCCAAAATACTTTTTGAAGAAGTTTTAGGTATGTAAATTAGTTGTGATGACGGCCCGCCTGCGGGTATAATTTGTCTTATACTTTCTTTATATTACTTGTCTTGAGCTCTTATTGGGAGTGATTTATTCACATGAATCTACCAGTTTTTTTAGATGATGATAGCTACATGATTACGCAAGATAAAATGTCATTTTCGTAAATATACTCAATTCATTTTCATTTTCGAAAGAACAGAAGCAATTTAAACAAGATATCAGTAGTTGATCTGCAACCTTTTGTTTTGAGAAACGATAGTAATTTTTTTGAAGTGATAGTTCTTTTTAGCGGCGCTGTGCACTTTTTGAGGTGGGGAAAAAATGTTAAACTCGAGACAGCGTAGGACGATCACGTGACCGTAAGACGGACACGTGACCTGACCGAAAAACTGTTACATGTAATGTCATTGAGTTTTTCTTTATTGATTTAAATGCCATCTAGTGAGTTTCGCTCTAACTGGTATTAATATGACTAGAGTACTAACAGTGATGTGCTTAGGGGTTTCAAGTAATTAACGCTAACGCTAGATGGCGTTAACCTCAATTATACATAATGCATTTTGCAATAGTCATTGAGTTTTCACTTCTGCCGGCACTCGCTGAATGCAACCCGTTGTTTTTTTACTGACCCAATGGTTTGGTTTGCACTTATCGTAGGTATGCTCATTTTTAAATTACCACCCTCGAAGTAACAAATATGTCGATCGGAAAAGTCATACGTCAAAGTCAAGTTCGTTAATAATAAATGAGTGAGTGTAATGAATAAGTTATCGTTGGAAGTTTAGTTATTATTCTTGGCTGCTCACCGGCAGTCACGTCCAAGCACACGCGTCTTGACTTTATTACTTCTGCCCATTCACAAAAGACCAACACAATTAGTTTATTCTAATACGGTTAATTAGTAAGCCAGCGGCATAGCTACTTTACGCATATGAGAAGGTCTACATCTGCTCATTTCTAGACCACAGGCAAGTTATGTTTATGTTTGCGTGTATACCTAGGTATAACAAATAGTATAAACTCGCATTCAATACTAATCAAGAACTAATTGTAAGTAACAATTAATTATGCCACTTGTTTCTTATTGTTACGTATTATGAATATAGCTAGTTACCTACATATTGGAGAGATGGAGACCCTCCACCCGTTATGTAATCTATCCATATACCTATGCATTTTCATAATTTATCGTTGTGGTAAAGACAACCGTCACTTTAAGACATACCTACCTTACAAAAGTTACATTTATATGTAAGCGCGTGAATGACGCATGTATTAACTATCCCACGTAGATTAACCAAGAAACGAGGCCCGCGGGATGAGTCTACATCTCGATCATCTCTGACGTATTTGTTTTTCGACTATCCATATATTCTGGTACAATAATTAGGTTCCCACACGCGAACCATAGCGTGCGTCATTTAATTTCCACATCATGCTTAGTTGTTTCCTCTAATGGCCCTTAATAATCAAAATCCTCTCATGCTCGAAACACTAGTTGTGTTGTGAAGTTCTGATTCTGGGTATCGAATCGGACAGGTTAATTTTAGTGTGATTTTCGGGCTGCTCACTTTTTGCACTCAACTTGCAAACATTGGCTGTCCATGTGGTCGACATACAGAGTGAATCCTTGGATTCATTTAATTTCCATACTTACTCTTGAAATTTGATTTGTATACCATTTCATACCTTGCCACAGTGACAATCAATATCAAAGCCTCTAGGATCTTATAATGAGACAGCTTACGAAATGGTAGGTATAAAAATCTAATTCCTTGACCGTGTACCGCTTTGAGAATAAACATAAAAACAATACATAACAAGTGCCTACATTGCTTTCGATACATTTATAAACTGGGGAGCTGACCTCCTAAATTCCGCTGCCTTTTAGTTTTGTCATGCACGGAACCTTAACATATGTCATTAGGCAGTTATTCCTGGTCACATAGCCTCCATGTTTCTTACAGAATAATTGCTGTGACCATTAACATTCCACCGCCGCCGCTAACGTGACTTTCTCAAGTGGGTTGGGTTGCTCTAAAAATATGGGAGTCACGAATTATAGGTATGTGCCTTTTGAAATTCTATCCCCTACACTCATACCACAAATTACAAACAGTTAACTCTTGCGATTTGATCTCTTAGAGTTCTTAGACAGTACTTAATTATTATTTTCTACTGATATGTACTATAAAATATAGGAAAATATATTCCTAATTGTTATGCGTCCTCCAACAATTTTGATTTACTCGAAGAACATGAGCTTTGACTTCCAGATCACGTAGTGCTAATCAATACGTTCTGCAAACTGAGACACGTGTATTCGTAAACCCGAATTAACTAAATGTAAACTAGCATTACCATAATCCTACCTGCGCCGCTCATATTCAAATATAGACTGGAAATGCCTAGAGCTGCTTCCCTAAACACACAATGTCGTCTGTCAGCCCTTTACGACAAGAAATTGAGATCACCGCCAATAGAATATATGAAGGAAACTGATGCTTCATTCTCTATTCAAATGTCAACAGCTCGCATCCCAACAAAGGGTTATTGATCTGGAAACATAAAAGGTTCTTTTCTGAGCATTGTCTTAAACGGACGCGTTTTGTGGATGAAACAGGCAGAGCGTGCCCAAGTGCCTGGCCAGACGGTAATAGCTCCACTCGATGTATTTTAGAAACGATATTAAATTGCTTTCTTGCACAATCGGGATCGTAATTTGTTGCTATTTTTACATCGCTGAGAGTCATAACGATTAAGAAATAATGTTATGGTATTACGATATTGCGTGTTTTTTGCAAGGGTACCTGCTATAGATATTCAATCAAGCGTAGCTGCCATTGAAAATTTGAACTTGCAAAAAGTGAACACGTGGATGTTCTTTGACACAATTGTTGCTAATAATATTTTGTAGCGTTAAATAAAATTCAAGCAGGAAAAACGGAAAGTTCCCCTGAGACCCAGGACAAAATTATATAACAAGAAAACAGGCGGGGAAGATAATAAATGCTGTTTCCTTCCGTTTCTTATTTATTTTCCCGGCGATAAGTACCTACATGTAACCATAATTTAGACAGCGCGGCTGTTAAATAGTTCTGGTAACTAAACAAGTAAAAATATCATGGAGAATGATGCCAGTGACATTGAGCTGCTTGTCTAAAACGAGTACGAGGGTCGATATTTATACTTTTACACCCACAACACCACGCTGAGCCATCGCGCTATACCTTCTCACGAAGCAAGAATTTTCTATTTTGGTGTTTTATGGCACGTTAAATGGGAATTCCAGGATTTGTCATTGCATAAAGAATGTAAAGATCTTTTGAAGCTTGAACATTCACGCGTTATTAGACGATCAGAGTTGGTCTCAATATTTTTCACAATACATTAAATTTCTTAAATTTTTCCTTATTTGATTGACTGAAATATACGGTACCTAATAAATTAAGTCCGTTTGCGTCGTAGAATCATCGTAAAGACCCATAATTTCCTCAAATCTCCACGAGCTTCTGATGTGTGCTTTCGTCAGATTCAATTCCACAGCTTTGACTGTAAGGAAGCATTACGCCACAGTTATGTTTTACTGTAAGATATAATGGCGTGAGATTGCATCGTTCGTGGAGACATGCCAGATCACCCATCTCGGCCTACGATTACTTAGGTTATGGATACACTGCGAGCGTCTCCTCTCGGGTCAATGTTCACAAGTGAAAGTTTTGGCAGTAGTAAAAGAGTGTTAGAGATAAAATCGAAACGTAAACAATAGAGTATTGAAAACATGCGTAAAAGCATCGCCGTTACATCGACGGTTTGTTTTAAAATCTGACATACCTATTAATTAGTGTGGCCTCATAGTAGTCATAGTATAAGAGGTTTGACATAAGGCACGTCGCTATATCGCCTGGGTTGCCTTGATAACCTACTTGTAACATTGATGAAACGAGCGCCAAGGGAACCCCAATGTCCGCGGCAAGTGGAGCAAGCAAAGGCTGTCAGAAATTTCATGTCTTATACTGCTTAATAACGATGTAATAAAATACCAATACGTGCTGTTACCATGAAGTTTTTGCTTCAAAGCTTTTACGACACTATCATAAAAAATATTGGGTAGGTAAATCTAGATTTTTGCTTTCTTATTTATTTTTACATGATTTATATTTTAAATTATGAACGGTAAGGAGGATTTTTAAGTATAGTTTGTAGCTTTCTAATAGACCCCGAAGGCTAATCCTATTGTCTATTGTTCAGTAAAACCGCACTTGCTACTTACCTGCAAAAAAGGGTCTTGTTTATTCTAATTGGCACCTGAGCGCGGACTAGTCCAACGCTCAAATACCAGTTTAGGTGCGCTCTCCGATAA
The DNA here is from genome assembly GCF_948474715.1 of Cydia amplana. NCBI lineage: Eukaryota > Metazoa > Arthropoda > Insecta > Lepidoptera > Tortricidae > Cydia > Cydia amplana. Next base: position 10,605,532 of record NC_086079.1, on the reverse strand, counting down.
CGCGCCTTTGTTACGCATCTCGATGACACATTTTAGACTGGTTCTGTAGCGTTCGACTCGCCGGCACTCAGTAACCGAAGTACCGTTTTTTTATGCAGGTGGTTGTGGCACGTGGCACGAGCGGTTTTTCTTAACAATAGACAATAGGATTAGCCTTCGGGGTCTATTAGAAAGCTACAAACTATATGTAGAATGTATCATAGTAAATTATTTGTCATTTCCTAAGATAGGTAACAAAAAAGAAATCAAAGAAATGTATTATGTTATGAACACTTTACATCATACGCTTTAGTAAGTAAAAGGGGCATACAAAGTTCCTTATCATTGAAACTTCATACTCCACTTAGCCTCATTAAAAGTTTTCCTTAAGTGGAAAACATCGTTCATGACTGCTTAGCTGAAATTTTGCTTTAGGAAGATGTAATAGAGGTGTATATTTTGCACTCCTGCATTTTTCTATTATGCATTGTCGGATTTCCGTAAGTAACTATTAGCGCTGTTAAACATTTTGTCGATAAAAAGGATATTCAAACGACTGACTGTTATTTTCACTAATTCTGTAAGCGCCATTTGGCCGGATTTTTTATACAAACAGACACAGTTGCGTGCCATGTGTGGTCGGAACCTTACGCACAACAGTTGCATCTGGACAGTTGGCACGCGCTAAAACTGTCACGGCAGACGCTGCGTCTCACTTTGCTTTCTTTGTTTTTCCTCTTTCCTGAAACATTTCTGTATACTGATTATGAACCACGTACTAGCACACTATATACACAGTGCCTTGGCATAAAAACGAGTAATTAAGCGACGAAAGTCTCTGTTCTATTGTTTCAAATACTTTAGAAATCGACGTTGAAATGCCATAAATGCCATAATCATATCTATCACTTTTAGACGTCATCGCGTCTAACAATGCCTATTCTTTCGCGATAATCTATTACAATAACACTGTCGTGTTATCGTAGATGGTAGCGCAGAAGTAACAAGCGTGTGAACTCAAAGCCCAGGATGGGGACATATTATATGACTCGATAATGTTAACCTTTCTAGTCTAGTCCTGTCACAGGGCGGACACGCCATACATCAAAAATGATTTGCGTTTATATGTGTGCGCGGCACGTCTGTACACGCGTCATTGTGTATCTGACGGACTTCTGGCATGCTCTCAGTAGAGCGACTTACGCACACATTCATATCGCGGCCAGTCGCGAGGTAATCCGAGTCGGGCGGGGCGGTGCGTGTCCGTTCTGTATGATAATACTATGTATTACTTATTCTGTGGTCCTGTCTAACACTTTAAACTCTCACGTTTTGTACACACATTTAAATACACAAACAGGTCTACCAATAACACTAACAATGGAACTATATCGCGGTTGATCCGTTCGTGTAATAAATATGTAGTCCTGTCAAGTTTTTAAACAATATTCCCAATGATAAAGTACCAAACAAATATTCGCTCTCCAACTTTTTATATCACTCGAGACGAGACTTCAAAGATTGCAGGGGAAAATTTCTGGGTCATCATCATAACAGGAACGACTTTAATATCAATCTAGAACAATCCTCGTTTTGATTAACTTACTATACTACATACTATACTAAGTAACAAAGTCAATATTATATTTTCTAATGAAACCAGTTCAGTAGGTTACGTAATTTGACGCTTATCCGCAAACTTATCTCGGTTGCTGCTATAACCTCTTATTGCTCGCAACTTTTCCAACACCAATAAACAGTACAGAGGTCCTTAGGGCGCGCATCCTCGACGAAATTATATTTTACCCCTTGAACCCACACCCCTCTTGAAGAGTTTAGAGGTGTGAGAACTTCGGTCCCTTTTATACCTCGAATATGTCGCTTCGCTTTTATACTTAATGGATAAAGATGCTTCTAAGTCAGATTATGTCAACACAATCTCATGTTTAAACTAGTGGAGCTACAGTACGTAGATAATGGTCTTTATTGACGTGACATAAAAACAGACCCTTCCCAACTGGAGAAAACTGCGAAATCCCATCTGTCAACAGTCAACACTGAGCTGTAATAAATAGAATGACCCATCCTCTTGAGTGTTCAAAATAAATACTACACAAACACCCAAACCCAATTATGAATTTCGAATTCTTACGAACGACTAGGTCGTTCGTATTTAATGGTCAATTTTATTAATCAGTAGTTATATATTGTTCGGAATACAAATATTACTTTTCTGGGTATTTTCTTCATAACGTCTAATCAAATCCATAACGTAGATATAGGTACTACCTAACCCATTCCGAGCTCGTACATTTCGTCAGAGTGAGTAAATCGAGCAATTTATTGGAATCGATTTATTCGACTGCCGATTTTATTAGCACGATAATACGTTTAGGTTCGGAATTCAGGAACAAATGCGTGAAGTAACGAAATGTTTTTTTTTTGTAAATCGTAACATTATTTTAAAAAAAACATGAACAATTGTAAAAAGAAGACAATACCGGTCTTATTAAAAGCATTGGTCAATAATGAACTAATGCAGGCTATTTACAGAAGAAACAAAGGCGTTCTGACGTCACGTCCTATTCCGAATCAAAGCGAAACACCGCGCGTTCCAGTGGGCGTGACGCTCGTTTACAACTCACAAATTGCAACCGTTCGTTTTGATTCGCAATAGTTATTGGTTTTACTAGGGGGCAATGTTGTTATTTAACCGGTCGTGCTAATATTGATACCCAATCAAGCGAAAAATCCCTAATTTAAACCACGAGCAAAGCGAGTGTGTGGTGAAAAAATACTTACAACATCAAACACAGAACATTTATTTTAGAACTATCAGTAACATATTTATTTTAGAGCATTTAATAAATAGTTATCTCAGCTCAACATCCAAGCTGAATTCAGTATACGTACTAAAGTAATTTTAAATATGCGACGTGACGCGGGTAGGAAAATATGTGAGAATCTTTTTCAATATTACCTCGTACCTAAACGACAACTTGTAGATTTAGATAGATCTTAACCTAGTTATAAAGACATTCCACGCAATTATAAAAATACGCTGACAAACTTGGAAAAATTAAACTAGACTAACCTACCTTACGTTTCGAATTATGAATATCAGAATGCCTTGTAGACACAATTATGTTAAAGAAAAAATATTTTTACCTATGTGAAATATCTGCGAGCTTAGGACTTTTGGAGTTAGTTTTGTTTTCGACGCCATCTAAGTCTCTTAAACTACGTAAATATGTATATATAATGTTGTGGGGATTGTAAGCATTACTTTTTATTATCGACTTCCGAGAGACGACTACTAAAAAGGTCAACGATAATATTGTTGAAGTTTTCGCCCACAAACAGACAAATACCTACCCAAATGTTATGTATATGTTGAATATACGCTGGTATAAATGTATAAAGGTAATAAGTACCTTATTTATTTTTCAATTTTATTTTATTTACCTACCTATAATGCCATAATGCCTTGGTTTCAACAGAGACTCATTAGTTTGATCAAACCTGATTGTACTCTCAGCCATCGTACCGTACCTAGGTCCTGTATTGCACCTTCTTACCATTCGCCTCTAAAAATCCATCATAACTCTGACCTCTAAATCCACAACATCTATGCGCAATAAAAGATCAAGATATACTGGTTTCATAAAGGAATACGTTGGTATTCCTTTATGAAACCAGTATATCTTGATCTTTTATTGCGCATAGATGTTGTGGATTTAGAGGTCAGAGTTATGAAACGTTTAACGAGCACGGGTAATCCAGATAAATAAACCAGTAAAAGTGCACTCTCTGCTTACTCAAAGTTGTTACGGTCCCAAGGTCACAATACAGTAGTTGGCTTAAGTACTGCCTACACGTCCGAGCTGGTATAAGCAATGAGAACAAACTGCCAGGATCCGGTCAATACCAGCATGAATGCGAACAATAGAAGCACCAAGGGAATCGAATTAGAACGGGTTCAGCTTCATTCAGACCGGGAACAATAGAGTCGTATGTCGACTCCGTTCTGCTTATTCCACACGTGCGAGGGAGACGGCGCTGCAAATTCATGAGATTTTCAATTGTTATGGAACGGAGCTAACTGTAAACAAAGGCTACAGTGCAATACATAGGCGCCATATTAGCGTCTAAAAGCGGACTTGGTACACAAACGTATCAACAAATGGGACCGCTCATTCGGAAACGAATATTTAATACCAATGTAAATAGGTATTAATACATGTACCGTCGTCGCGATCTATCGCGTTTCTAATATAAGTACGTTTAACGAGAGCATCCGTACATTAAAAACTTCCGTAAAAATGTTCCAGAAGTCGCCTTTGTCAGCCATATACAAACGTCAGTCTATACAAAATTATCAGCCAGCCTATTATGGATAGCTTTATCCATCTTTATCCACGTGATAAAATAACTGTCACTGTTTAACACCGTGGGAAAGAAAGTGACGGACACCGTTTTATCACGCTGTCACGTAGACAAGAACGACCATCATATCCGTACTGGTAGTAAGTAAATTTTATCACGTGTAACATAAAAGTCATAATTGTATTGACATTATGTGTGTAATAGGTAATATTAGTGTTGAGTCGCTCACTCGTGAGGCACCTCATTTGTACCACTCATTTTGTTAATTTGTCGCAGTACTTCGTACCGCAAAATAGTCTTACTTCACTCCTCTATTCATTTTACTTGATTCTAAAATTATCTTTCTCCTAAAAGTTCTATTCTTAACCTCCAGAATTGCACTCCAATTATATGTTACTATTTATTTATTTATAAAGGAAGTGATGAATACATAAATATGTATATACATTAAATATTTTTGTCGCCGTTGGAATTAATGGAATAGTCGACGCTGAAAATATGCTAGTACCTCACCTCATTTGAAGTAAGACATTGTAACACCTCATTTTAGAAAATGAGGTACTCATACAAACTCATTTTAAATTGATGTCCTACCCATCACTAGGTAATATCCTTATGTAGCACTTTCGATCGTCTCCGGAGATATCTAAAACCTAGGTTCAGGATATCCAATTATGTGAGCTTCGTTCAGCAAGCTTGTTACACACAGAGAGGTTCGTTTACGTGCATTGGAGGATAGATTAAATTAAATCCTGCATCCGCGGTACTTGTGCTACAGATACGGACGCGGAGGATGTGTGAAGTACTGGCGGGCGAAATAATAGCGACACTGCACGTAGTGCCCGAAATGCGAACTTTCGTGGGAATAAGTAACATTAAGGCTAATTTTAGGTATATATGTGAACACGAATAGATGGAAGACAGTGATTTTGTGAATACAGAAAATATGAGACACGCTAAAAGCATGTAATTATAATGAGCTTAGCCCGTGTAAGTGGCATTATGAATATAAGTTAAGTAAATAAACATAACCACGTGACTCGGTATACTATCTATTATCTACAACTGAAACAAAAACTTGCTTTGATTGGCTAAATTTGTGGTGAATATTTACGAAATTCCGATCAACCGAGTGACAAGATTCAGAATGTTTTCAAACGATGTCGATTTTTTTTACCTGTTTACCACTTTTTTTACCTTTTAGCTTACCTGACTCGCGGTGTGAGCGGACAGCATAGATGGTATCGCCACTTCCGGCCCGCAGTACAATAACCGCTGTACCGGAAGCTCGGCGCGTGCGCTCCTCGCCGGTCCACTTCTCTATCGCTCTTAGCATAAACCGTATGTGTTCTTCAAAACTACATAGTTCGAATGTGAACTCTACTTTAATAGGCCAAGGTATAGAATTGAACGGGTCGCTCATCGCTCGTTCATCAAATTCATATTTATTATCTTCTCTCACTCTGACCACTTAGGGGCTCTCGGTGCGCGAATGATTTGGCAGTAGAATAGACATAAACACATATGTACCTACCTATATGTAAGTACATAGTTTATTTCAAACTTCAAAAGGTGCAAAATATTTTTTTTCAATGTGCAGCACATTGCTCTATAGGTATGTAATTGCACAAAAATATCTTTAAAAGTATTTTAGTACACCCTCTGAACCTATATGTTATGTACTATAATCTATTCCGTGCTTTGGATTTTTATGTGTAGCTAAACGACAAAACCGTTTCACTTTTTTATTCGTTCAGCGAAAGGATGCCCGCTTTTATTACTAGACTAGGCTACGAGTAGGTATTCTAGCGCCCCAGATCGGTAGAAATGAGCGTAGTGGGCAGGATGGCAAAGCGGATGACTTTACCTTTTATTTCATGTAGACTTGTTCTCTACCTACATATTTATAACAATTTTAAGTATTGTTACGCAGAGAAATGAAACGTTTAAAAATAAACGAAACGTATAGCATGTTGTTTAACGAAACATAATTAAATGATCTCGATGCAATCAGTTAATATGCAATAAATATAACAAACGCGTAATTAACACATTTTTAACTTTGATAGCTAAGTTATTTATAGTTATAGTTAACACAACACACGAGAACAAAGGGTCTAATTATATAATTGATATAGATAAATGTACGGCTTCCTGCCACCACGTCCTAACCTTGATTGTGAGATTTGTGAGTCACAAGTTACAACACAAGACAACAAACAACTCTGACAAAACCAAAAACAATCCATCTTCAAAATATTTCATACTTTAAGTCACTTCCGTATTCCCTCCGAACGACCAATAAAACTCACCATGACTTCTGCCGTTGCGGTAGTACGGTGAATCTGTATATAGGATGAACAACTCAAATGGAAATAATTTTTAAGAAAAAAAAACCGACTTCTTTGCGGCCCGGTGAAAGATTATTGTAGATGGTGCGCTATGTAGAAAAGGAGGTAAAACCACCCACTTTTCTAGTAGCATTTCGTTTCTGTAAGGCTCGCAGTTCTAACCTAACCTAACCCACTTTTGTTTGGTTCTGTGAGGATAGCAGTTCAAACCTAACCTAACCCACTTAACGGCGCATGCGGTGCGGTGTACGGGGGTTTGAGCGGGAGGGGTTTGGCCTCATCATACTTTATACCTACATTTTATGGTAGGTAATCATAGTAGTTTGTTTAGTTTAGGTATCATAGTGGTTTTCCGGGTCAAGGTCCGGGTCTGTGTCCGAGTCCGGGTCCGGGTCCGAACCGGATCCGGGTACAAGGCCGGATCTGGATCCGAGTCCGGGTCCCAGTCCAAGTCAAAGTCGAAATTCGAAATCACCAAACATGTACTATGCGTCGTTGAAGAGTTCTGTTCTGATCATCATCAGCAGTTCCAGTTCATCAAATGCGACAGTTTTTAATGTTAATGCTTTATTTTAAGATGAAAATACAGAAAATTATATACGTGTGCCTTTAAGATTTGAGGAGTTCCCTCGATTTCTCATGGATCCCATGTTCAGAACTTGAGCTTGACATAAATATGGCTTAAAAACCTAACTTGCTTAACAAACATAACGAAAAGGAAAAATCGCCAAACGCGAGCTATGCGTCGTTAAAGAGTTTCGTTCTGGTCATCATCAGCAGTTACACTTCCTCAAATGTTACTTTTTAAATATATATGCTTGATTTGTTGATTAAAACACAACAATCACTATATGTATGCCTTTAAGATTTGAGGAGTTCCCTCGATTCCTTATGGATCTCATCATCAGAACTCGAGCTTGACAGAAATGTGGCTTAAAAACTAAACTTGCTTAACAAACATAACGAAGAGGACAAATCGCCAAACGTGAACTATGGGTCGTTGAAGAGTTCTGTTCTGATCATCATCAGCAGTTCCACTTCATCAAATGCGACAGTTTTTAATAAAAATGCTTGATTTTCTGATGAAAATACAAAAATCTCTATACGCACGCCTTTAAGATTTGAGGAGTTCCCTCGATTCCTCATGGATCCCATCATCAGAACTCGAGCTTGACAAAAATGTGGCTTAAAAACTTAACTTGCTTAACAAACATAACGAAGAGGACAAATCGCCAAACGTGAACTATGCGTCGTTGAAGAGTTCCGTTCTGATCATCATCAGCAGTTCCACTTCATCAAATGTCACGTTTCTGAATGTATATGCTTGATTTGTTGATAAAAACACAAAAATCACTATATGTATGCGTTTAAGATTTGAGGAGTTCCCTCGATTCCTCATGGATCCCATCATCAGAACTGGGTTTTGACAAAAACGGGACCAATCTGTATGCATATACATACAATCAAAAAAAGAATTTTCAAAATCGGTCCAGTAATGACGGAGATATGAAGTAACAAACATAAAAAAAAATAAAAAAAAATAAAAAAAAAAATAATAAAAAAAAACATACAACCGAATTGATAACCTCCTCCTTTTAGATTTCAATTCAATTCAATTCAATTCAATATTTTTATTTCGAATAAAAAATCCATATTATTGTTAGTACTTAAGGCTAAACAAAACTTATAAATCTAAGTTAGTGACAAAAAGTAGATACAAATACAAACAAACACAAAATATTAACTATACTTAAAAGCGGCGTGGTGCGGCGAGCGGCGGCGCGTGCAGCCGCACCCAGCGCGCGAACAAAGGCGAGTCCCAGCGCTGCGCCAGCACGTTTAGAATACTGTTTGGGCTGTGGCGAAGACGGTTGACTAATGACGCACACCGTTTTCTAATTATTGCGTCGAAACTATCAGTGTGCGCCTCGGCAAACATAGTTGACGCGCTACAGTAACGCGGCAACCCAAACAGCACCCTAAACGCGTTATTGTATTGTACGCGCAGTGCGTTGTATGCCCGCTGCGTAAAACTGACCCACAGATTGCACGTATAGAATGTTTGGCAGTATGCTTTAAAGAGCGTTAGCTTCACTTCATTACTACAACGAGCAAATCTGCGGGCCAGCATGTTACTACGAACACACAACGCCCTGCGCTCCCTCTCTATATCATCGTTATCTGTCATGCTTTCTGTTACCCAGTGGCCAAGGTACTTGAACTTCTGTACGACTTTTAAAGCGGTACCGCAAAGGGTAACAGGTGTCATTTTGTACGATTTTGGCCCAGCTTTAAATTGCATTACCTCGCTTTTCAAAGTATTGTACCTTAGCCCATGGGTACCTGCATACGATTCACATATCTTCACCAATCTCTGTAGTGCACCAACCGAGGGGCTCAACAGCACCATATCATCCGCGTAGCTGAGGTTATTAACACACACCCCATCCACGTGACATCCGACATAGGTACTGCTGAGCTCCTCGATTAACTCGTTCATGTATAGATTGAACAGCTTAGGTGAACTCAACCCCCCTTGCCTCACCCCGCAGTCCATCCTATACACGTCAGAGTGCACGCCGGCCCATCTTACAGTATTCGACTGGTGGCCATACCAATACCTAAATAAAGCCGTGACCTCCCGGGGCACGCTGGTATGTTCTCGTAACTTATGCCATAGCTTGTCATAAGCCACCATGTCAAAAGCCTTTGACAGATCCAAGAAGCAGGCGAAGACTGGCGTCTTGCGAGTGGTGTAGTACTGGACAGTTTGCTTGAGACATAACACTGCGCTTTCAGTAGATAAGCCCGGCCTAAAGCCAAACTGAGCGTCGTGAATGTTCAAGTGTTTTCCCAGCACGTCGTCAAGCAAACCATCCAGTACCTTAGCCATAATCGTGGCAAGCGATATGGGCCTGTAATTGGAAATGTCAGAAGCGTCTCCCGTTCTATTTTTTACAATAGGAACTACAACAGTATGCATTAAATCCTCCGGCAAGTAACTATGGCTAATACACATGTTATAGAAAAGAGACAGAACTCTAGGCAGGTGACTTCCAGCGTACTTGAGATGCTCGACACTGAGGCCGTCGTGACCTGGGGATTTCCCTTTCACCATGTTTTTAATTTTAGCGGCCAGATTTGGAAGTCGGTTAAAAATAGAATTATGTAGTTACAATACATACCTATTAGTTGTAAAAAAAACTACAACATTACGTTCGAGAAGATAAGAGGACATTTTACAATTTTCTAGCCTCTTAAGTTTATTCTACATGTCACTTCTACTTCATTCGATGACACTCTATTTGATATTGCATTTCTATTTGTGGTAGGTATCTACGGTGAGCCACTTGCGGTATACAGTAGACTACGCAGTACGTTCCGCCGCCTGCCCCGCCATGAATGCCCCATTGTTACACCTCCATTGACTGACTGAACAGTGCTGTGCTTATAATGGAAATTACGTATTCAGCGATAATTGTATAATAAATTGTAATTGCGTTTGTTGAATTACGTGACTTGTGACTTGGCAGTAAAATAGACCAGTCATGCCAAGAGAGATTTTCTGTGAAATTTAACACATCTCAAAATGGAAAGTTGTCAAACTTTGCTACACTTATCGTTTTGGTACCAGTGGACACATAAGAGATTTTTTCTACTCCCGTCCTTTTATTTGTCATTTAAAGGGTCGTGCACACATTTTTAAAACCCTATCTTAAAGTTGTCAAGACAAGTCTTTAGTCTATTCCCTAAAAAAGCATTTGTGCATACACGCAGTATCTTTTTGGCTCTTTTACAATACTACGTGTAATGGTGACTTAAAAAATACATTGTTGCCAACCTTATAGTCATAACACACTGTCGCACCGCAACGCGACCTTGGTTCGTCGCACCCATAAGTGAGAGCGAGAAAGAAATATATCTTTCTCGCTCTCGCTTATGGGTGTGAATGTCATAATATCTGACAAATAAGTGAACCATAGACATGTTTTTTTTTTAATTTTTATTCATTCTTTTCCCGCTCGTACCCTCCATTCTTTGCTAAATACTTCTTGAATATTGTGAATCTTGAATATGAATACTATTGTGCCTGTCGAATGAAAACTTAACTTTTGTGTTAAATAAAAAACAGTGTGTCTTTCAAGTTAAAATGGATGAAGACAAAAACTTAGTGTCTACGCCTGAAGAAATATCAGTAATAGCACAAGAATCACTAAAAACAGGTAGATACCGTAGGTAGAAGTCCACTAGATGACAAAATGACATGAAAAATATTTGTTAAATTTACAATTTTATTTCAAAGTAAGTGTTTGGTCGTAGAAAAAGTATTATATGCAACGTTGTTTAACTGAGTCAAAAAATACTCGTGGCGTCTTTATTAACAATTTTCGGCTTCGCCTCAAATTGTTACTCACGCCACTCGCCTTTTTTGACCCCTCTTAAACAACGGTTGCATAAAATACTATTATGTTATTTCAAATGTGTTATTCCATTCCATAGGAAATTAATGCACGTTAAAAACTTGCAAAAGATGACTCACGCTTGACCGGGCCGGGGCCGGGTCGAAGCTTCCGGCGCTTCATTTTCTATGGAAAGCACCACGTGATCACTGATGAGCCGTCATAGGGCCCGATTCGGATTTTGTAATAGACATCTATTAGATATCTTTTAGACATCGTTAAGAGCCAACAGGAGTGGTCATTTCTCCATACAAACGTACTCGACTGTTTCCTCCGTGGGTTTTGAAGCTAGAGCAATGATTTTTTCAACACAGATTAATATTGTCAATATCTGTGTCGGACCGTTTTGCTTTTTTTGATATTTTTGTTTTTTAAGGCGCTAGAGCCCTTCAAAAATGGCCAAAATGGCCTAATTGACTATGCCGCAATGAGAGGCGTGCTATTCAAAACTGATATCAATTAGTCAAAAAAGCAAAACGGTGCGACACAGATAATGTCATTATCATTTAGATTTCCAAATTTGGTTACGATTGGTTAAGTTTTGGAGGAGGAAACAGTCGAGTACGAAACCTCGATTTTTGAGATTTTTACGCAGGATTTTTCGCCTTGTCCTTATCGCACTAGTTTTAGGAGCCGCTTCCGTTAGCGAGACGGGTATATTTACCTAAAATATTTAAATCTTAGCTCCTGTTGGCTCTTAAGATACGATAACGATATGTTTAAAATCTAACCTGTCAAATTTGACATTTCCGCGATTCTGGAGATACTCTTGAACGATTTCCACAAGATATTACTTAGAGATCTAATTCACATCTAATAGATATCTAACACGATCTATCGTAAAAGTGACATTGGTTGCCGGAATTGCGCTGCAAAAGAGAACTAGTTGAAATCTAAACTATAACGTATCTAGAATGGATCTAGTACGTGTCGTCTCTTGTGAATATCTTGAAGTACGAATACGGCAGATATGTCGGGCGCCTCGGCCAATCAATAGCGTGAGTCAATCTTAACATCATATACCTACAGTATTATGATTAATATAAACTTTACGGAAATATTCTACTGCAATGAAAATAATATAATTAGGTACATATTTAACATTTATCGTCGCATGAGGAGGCAGGCGTATGCATGGATGTGACGCAAATGAATTTGTTTACTGAACGGCGAAGATGAACCATAACTCGTCACATTAATTAATGTAAATACGGCAACGCTTACCTCATCTCTAACTCTAATCCAATAAGATTAATAAAATCCAATAAAATAACAGGAATAGCTTGACATTAACCTTTCTGCCGTTCGATAGTAGGTACGTAATGAAAATAACATGTCTGCTATTTTGTGGTCATAGTAAAAATGAAACTTCCTAGTCTGTCCTTCAAGTGGGATAGGCAAACTGTAAGATTGTGTCATGGTATAGAAACAAATGATCTTCCTGAAATGTAGGTACCTAATGTTATTAACATTAGTGCTACCTGTCGATATGGACAGAACTTTATTCAACATTTTAGGTTTAGGTAAGTAGTTGTTTAAGATAATACAGTATGTTGCACGAATATTTACAACCTCGAGCGCATGCTCATTCGATCTTGCATGCATAAGTGTACCGCACCAGATAACGCATGGCCGGCCTCTTAATCAAATGCACACTCGGTCCAATTGGTACGAAGGCCCCAATTAGGGCATGCTCCCGGGAATTCCCGGTTCTTAATTTCCCGGGAATTCCCGGGAATTTTGTAGTGTCAAAAGAACCGGTACTGAAGACCCGGAACCGGTACTTCCCGGTTCTCCCGGACCCGTGTTTAAATTACCTTTATATTGCTATTTTGTAGTAAGTAGTCATAATATATATGCCGTTATTCATAAACGGCTACTAACTTAATCAGTTGATGATCGTTGTTATGCCATAGAGAGGGACAAACGACGATCATCAGCGGATTAACTTAGCAGACGTTTATGAATAACGCCGATAGTAATAACCCGACGCGGATGACGGTCAATTGTAAAAAATAGCTATGTCGGCGAAGTCCGAATAATATTTCGTATAGTCAGACCAAGCTAAGTTGGTAGCGATTTTGATAGCACAGACTGTGCAAGTGTTATTTTAAACGTCAAATTCTATAAATTTTAGCAGCGACATAAGCGGTTGCTGAAGTAATAGCGGCTCGGCCACGATATTGAGCAACTTGCGACGGCGGCAGCGATAACCATAGGTTGGAGTGAGACACGGCGATTGGACCTTTCGTTCCCACCTATGGTTGTCGTTGCTGCCGCCGTCGCCAGTCGCTCAATGTCGTGTCCGAACCGTAGGTGTTATACCGCCAATGAGAGTAAGCTTGCTTAAGCAGCCGACAGAAAGGTTGGGAGAGCTAGACCGCACCAATCACATGGATACTAAGACCGGCATAATTAATCGGGACGGTAGCTTGGGTCCAACTGGAGGATGTGAATGTAACGTTCTGGATTTTGTTGAAGTGTCTCTTAAAATTTGGTCAATATTTGTATTGAATGTGGGTAATTTCTAGAGTCGCGGCGGATGATGTTCAATAAATATGGGTAGGAATGGTCAGTCTCAAAATGTAGTCATGGGTTAAATTAGTATTATAGTGATTTCATTATTATGGCATTCAATAATACTTATGAAATTGTAATTATTCATATAGAATTTATTCATTCATAAGGATTGTAATAGACTTAAAAAACGAATTTCTTAAAAAATGATTATATAATATCCTAAGAACCGGGAAGAACCGGGAATCCCGGTACCGGCCGTGCCCAGAACCGGGAAATGAAATTCTCGGTACCGGAACCGGTACTGCATGCCCTAGCCCCAATCAACGTAAAGTATTCCATTTTACAAGTAATTTACGTCGTAAATTGTACGATATCCGTTATAAGAGAACAACAAGCCTTTATTAGTAAGATGACAAGCAGTTGTTAGACATATCAACGTCAAAAGTGAATTCAAAATGTCAGGAGATAGTATTTCAATTTCTATAGTAAACCTTCTATATATTATAATTTTTACACTTCTACGCGAAAATAGATAATCACCAATTTCTTTGTTACGGTATGTTTGTGTCTTAACCCCTTTGCTACTAATCGGAAACATTCCTTCTCAACTAAGTAAAACTAGTTCTTATACAGGGTATATCATATATGGAGACTCTTCAAACGGGTTTTTGACCAGTTGGCAATTGCATTTATAAAATAAATTTGCCAATCCACAAAAGGTTTATACTTAAGTTATAAAGTAAGTAGAGTAGTTACTAGAGTAGAGCATGTTATGTTCTAGAGAACTTATAACATGAATGTTGGTTTCTCGTATTCGATTTTTTGTGTTTCGGGACTCTTCGAAACCATTCAAGTTTATTCCCGGCGAGATCTTTACAGCGATAAGAGTCGCTGCGACTCCGCTTATACTTAATGCAGAATAAACATGGGTAATAGTTTACATACCTACTCACACAGTTTATTTTCCAAAACCATAACTTCGTTTGAAAGTTACGGTCGTGCTCAGCTCCAGAACTTCAGCCACTCCCAATTCCGTCTCCACGTGGTCCATTAAGAGTAATAAAATCCGTCTGTTTCACCTAATGTCATATGATAATATACACCAATTAACTTTTATGATGAGCGATAAAAATTGAGGGCAGAGTTATAAAGTTACGAGATATGATTTAATGTAATGTTCTGTAACAAACGTAATGCTAAATACTGTAAATTATGACTTCATGAATTTTAGCCTACCAAGTACGAGTAGCAACGAATATTACATGATGCAGATTAGAATGCCTATGTGTATGACTGGAAGATAGATTAAATGATGACAATACACATCAATTATTCTGATGATTTAAACGGTAATCAAATTGCAAGGACGTTCTGAATAATAGGAGTAAGTATAAAGTAAACACCCAACATTATGGACGTGGCACCCAACATTATGGATGTATACCGCATATCCTGTAAAATAAGTTCATATTTATCATCAGTTTTTAAACACTGGCAATATTTTACCACAAACAACAGCTACTTAAGTTTGACGTTTCATTAATTTCTGTTTGTTGTGAGAGCGGCATGTACAAGTAAAAGTCTACCAAGTTTCCGTTAGCGGACATAACGCCAATACTCACCTATACCTACCTGCTTTCGGAGCTCAAGTGCTTAAAGAACCGCAAAACCCAGTTTCCCCGTCCACGAACGATCGACGTAAATGTCGCGTGCTTTTCCGAAACTGCCATTCAGGGAACTGATTGATCTGCCGTCGTTCCAATCCCTCAAAGGGTTAGTACAAACTCCACTAAATTTATCGCCCCATTCCTTACAGTTGCCTTTGATCCAGATTTATGATATTTATTTACAGATACAAATTGATATCAAATACGCCGCCTTTGATACATGGCCTAATTACGTTTTGAAATTGGACGTGCCCGCGCCAATGTGGCAAAACTAGTTTTGCTTCCAGTTACCACAACTTTAATAACATTTTCGTCAATTATAACAGGTGAAACTTCTGCTTGTTTGGTTATTTATGGAAATTAAGTAGTTCAGTCTTTTGCAAAACAATTTGCTAAATTAGTTTTAAAAATTCAAGGCAATTGCTGTTCTTTTGCGAATTTAATGAACTCCTCAAAACTAGAGCAAATGAAGTTGATGATATATTATTATTTCTTGCGGGAAAAGAAAAGAACAAAAAGTGGCTAAAGTACGTCATCGAGTAGCGCAAGTTTGTGATAAATCACAAAAGTGTAGGTAGCGCTTCAACCGAAATTGAGTAACCAAATCAAAAAGTTTCCATCTAGTGGACGAAGTTTTGTTCCATATCCCCGCCCTCACAGGACCAAGATAAAGTTATTCAACAAAAGTAATATCCATTTTTGTCGCCTTACCAACCTACCTAATGATCGGTGATAAAATATTTACATGTTACAGATAATACAAAACAGGCTAGGTTATGCATAACTCTTCTCCCATGCACAAAAAGGAGTGAGGGTATGAGTCCCCACGCCATCCGGCGGTATCGGCTGGAAACTTCACTAAAACCAATTTTAATATAATCTTAAGCCATACCAGATGGCGAATTTTAAAAATAAGCGTTTTTATTCAGGTCTGTTAACGCCATTTCCGTGAATGTTCACAAGTTCGTTTTTATCATCATTAGCCGGTTCATGGTCGTAAACAGCGCCTTAAGCACCGTGTGCCTTCGACAACAAAACAAGACTTCGGGCGACGTTTACAAGATTACGTTATTTAATGATCAGTTCAAAGCATGTAGCTTAAATAAGGAAATGCGCGTTTATGTTTAAAAATTTAGTTAATTGCTTGTTATTACGGTTATGTAAATAACATGCATATTATTATTTTTGAACATTTCACGCTTACCGTTTGACTTTGATATAAAATGTTATTACCTACTTTTCTATAATAATATTGTAATCAAAGTAGTTTTGTTAATAAACTGCTAATCCAATAACAGAAAAATACCTATATTACAGCATTTTCCGAATCGTAATTATTATTAATGGTAATTCTATTTTCTTGTTTCAGGTTATACAACTCACGATCACATACTTGAAGTGGTAAGTTACTGTATTCATAAATATTTGCTAATGCTTTGGTTTTTATATCAATCTTCGAAATTTTATATTAAAACTATAAGGCCGCTATAGACAAAATCTAAACCAGCTTTCGCCGAAGGTCCATTTCACCATTTAACTGAGGCGGTTAGTATGAAGTTGTTACGATTAGCTACTGACTGGTTAAAGGCTTGGCTGTATGAAGCTGATTTTTATTATGTTAAGTTACTAAAAATTTAATATGTAAACTAGTTTTAGTCCCAAAACTCAGCTACATACCTATTTACTACTAAGAAATCACCGCACAACTTCTTAGCTACCAACCGCTGAGGTAATTGTTAGACCTATATCACTGCCATTGTACTATTACTAACAAATTTGACCCTGCGCGGAGTCTATCCGAGCACAGAAAGGGGCAAGAACAATGTCATATAGCAAGTGGAATTAGAATTAACCCACGTCACGCCCCACCAAGCCGTAGCTTCGTGATACAATTGCGCAATTAGCAATATTCCGTGCATTATTGCATTCTTAACGGCTTGCGTGGTATCAACATGCGTGTTTATGGTTCAATGAGCTTTAAGCATTAAAGGAGTAATCGACAAAGGAGAGAGTCGAAAATTAACATTTTACTCACAGATTTTTGCTTTGATAAGACACGAGATGATATCATATAACTATTCAACGTTGTTTAAGTTGCGTACGATTTCGCTTTTCCACACTCAAACCCGTAGCACTTATCGTTGGACGTTATGTCCCTTGGAGAGGCTATCGTCCGATTATAATGAAAAGCGGCTCCAGGAAGTTCAGGGTTGTTTACTGAATTTTAATAGGTATCATGTATCGTAAACGGGGTGCGTGGGAATACGGGGGAGGAACTTTCACACACGTGTACTCTCCTCAAAGAGAGCCTAATAATCACGTTCCCTAAATAAAAGACTCGAGCACGTAGCTTTAAGACTAAAATTACTCCATTTTTAACCTTGGACTTAAGACATTTTAACTGTGAAGCCACATGACCAGAAGCTGCTGCACTTCAAAGTGCCGATCCTCCTTATAACTCAGTACATGTACTCATAGCACAGGGGACCATAACATAATGGTGACGCCGTGCACAGTTTCGTGACACGTGTGTAATGCAGCTGTGAATGTAAACGCTGGGAAAGTTTTAATTAATCCCCTAGCTAAAAATGTTACAATACACAATCCTTGAAATTAATTAGATTAAAGAAAGGCCGTAGTTTGTTTACATAAAGACTTATGTAATGTTTTGTTATAAGGATGTACCTACTTTTTTATTTTGTAATGGGAAAGATAATAAAATTCCTAGTGCAAAAAAACATTAACAAAAACATTAAAAATGGTTTACTTGTATATATTCCTATGATTTCGTTTGGCTGCCGGAAATTAAAATCAGCTAGGTACCTACGTATTGGTACACAAAACAAAATTGCGTAAATAACATCTCGCTCATTGCTGTCTCTACTGTATATTTACATTACTGCCCGATAACATATACATACGTTAAATTTGTTTATCGACGATGATTACTTATAACAAATTGTCAAAAATGTTAACAGAAGTATTTAATTATATTAAAATATTAACCAATATCGGATACAGTAAACCTAATAATGTACACGTACCTAAAGCATTACAAATAGCCATATAAATTATTCACTTTCTAATTACGATAATGATCACGCAACTGCCGTACGAGCCACACATGGTCAGGGCTCGTTTTATATCAAGTGATACTTCTAACCTCACATATTCCGCATATTGCAATAAGTACAAATATCATAATTAAGATAATTACAATAACAAACTCGCTTGATTTGCAACCCTCATGCTTTTGTCTTAAGATTTGAAGTTGCTTGTAACATAGTCGAAGTGTTTAATAGTTCACATGATGTTCTCTTGCCTTAACGAGCGCTGTGGCCGATGTGCATGCACACATGTGCTATATCGCCTGCAGTTTTTTCATGCTAAAGCCTAAATTCACCTGCCGTCATCTTGCTGCCGGAAAAGAAAAAAATATACGCACATGTGAGTGGGTAAATTCTAACAACGTACCCTTGCATGATGTATTTACTTTAAAAGCATCTGTTGTTTGCTACACAATGCCTATCGAGCTATCAAGCAGCGATGTAAAAGGTGTTTCAATACATAACTATAACGTTTTTAAAGCGTTTAAACAAATATCAAAATCCAGAGAGTATCAGTTGTATAAAACCATAGAACTTATGGAAGCCCTTCGTTTTTCTGACAAGAATTGCCGCTGACACATCTGTCAATGTTCACACGGAAACATTTCCGATAGGTGATTTATTGGAACACGGTTGGTATTTCAACTTGAACAACTGCATTCGTCGGACAATAGGTAGCTGAGTAACGGATTAATCGATTTTCAACACTATATCACCAAAGTGAAGGTTCAAACGTTGTATGTAGTTACTTTCAATTTAAACATTTCACTACACCTATGCGACAAAATGTACAAGAAGGCGTTATTTGTAGTTCGGTGTGTTGATGACCGGATTTTTTTCAATCGGCAGCAATTGTCGGGCAGTAATACTTCAGCAGTAACTCAGGTGCAGTCTGAATCCAAACTGTACCTTTTATCCAAAAATTAAGCCAGTTCACGATACACTTCATTATAACATAGGCGCTAGAGATAAAAATCACAGGTTACAGAGGTATTTAAGAACATACTCATCATTAGTTTAGTATGAATATGGTGTACAGCGAGCTGCAAAATTGCATGAACATAATATGAACGAATTCATTTATATAATGGCCATGCAATTTTGCGACAGGGTGCAATTTACCTGTGTTGTCGAACGTTTACAATAGTTGTTACATTCTTAAGGATGCAATAAACTTCACATGATATCTATTCAAGCAAAGCGGCTCAAGAAAACTAGGTACACGGTAGGGGAGGTGTTGTGTTGATTATATTAGTAAACAAAAACTTGAAGTAATAGTCTTGTTATGTATGGCCTACGGTTTCCCACGACGGCGCTCCCCGTTTTATTATGTACCTCGGAAAATGTTGTCCCTTTTATTACGAAATCATGAATTATGAAAATGTTTAGCATTTTACGAGGGTTCTAAACATACGTTTGAAAGTTCAAGACCTAAACCAAGAAGTGTTTTGTTATTATAACAAGCAATTAACCTACCTACGATTGTTTTTAACTATCTTGGGTTATTATGGCCGGTGTAAACACCTAACATAAAATCTACCTATTCATTAAAAAGTCTATATTACAGAGCACAAACATTATAAACTGTAATCGCGTGGTTTTTCTTTAAATATTTTTCATTCTGATTTAAGCTTGACTTACATATCTATGTCACTGAAAATGTAGAAGATTATCATTGTAATTTGTATTGATGTTTAAAAATAAAAATGTTCCAATATAAACAAAGTTATTTAATACAATAGGTACTCGTAATACGTAGGTACATTGACTGCGTGGAAGTATCCGATTAGTTTAACATCTGGCTAAACTGGGTTGATCGTTGGATCGGAACCTAATATTAACGGAATATGCTTGATAGATAATACAAACACATCGTGTTTTTTAACCCAATTTATTCTGCATCTGCCCGTAGGCTGCGGTGGCTGCTTAACATCAGAGCGCCTACCGCGAACCACGTTCGACGTGTTGCCTCTCTGTCGCACTTGTAAATTCGTACGTAAGTGTGACAGGGAGGTAACACGTCGAACGTGGTTCGCGGTAGGCCCTCAGGCGACCCGTGCGCTCCTGCGCTTATTTGGCTCCGTCGTAATATTAAAACAAATCTTTTTTGTGAAGACAAAATAAATATTCCGGCTTGCGTGACAAGGTGAAACAAAATGTAGACTATATAAAATTACGCTTTCCAAACTTGATCAGTTTTCTACTAAATAATTAGAGATAATTAACGATAAATCCTTCATCCATAGTTAATTTTAATTGTAAGTTTTAATGAGCTCTTTTTGCTACATTGCGTGTATGAAGGTAGCCATTAATTACAGCAAAACCCAAGCCAAACAACCACATACAATGTACCTTCATGTTTTTACGATGTTCACTAATTACTGAAACCGAAGTAATAATAAATGTACAACATGTACATAGGTACTTATAATTACACACCTTATACCTTACATTGTTACAAGACTGACCACAATTATATTCCTCGGCACATCTGCAAAATGTTCTCCTTGTCCTCTTTCGTATCCTATTTTCCTTTATTGGAAACGTGAGAATTGTTTGTTACAGTAGGTAGTGGGTATAACACCCAAGGACTTTCCTACAAACATAGGATGGTATATTGTTACTCCCTTATATTAGTTTCTTGCTGTTTCAGGATTATTTGACCGCACTTAACATTAATCTTGGTCAATAAATGAGATGTCATCGTGCCAAATCTTGATAGAGACAGACATCAAACTGTTATCGTCAAATCGATCAAGATAAGTCAAAAATTATTCATCACGAGACTTATAACTTTTACCATACCGAATACCTACATCCTTCAAAATAAGATTATTAGATTCCTACTGTTAATACTTACATTAAGTCATTCGCTTCACTGGCGCTAAGCCCGATTTGGCAACAGAATCTGGGACGCAGAGGCGTTGAATCTTTACAAACCATACTTCAAAACGACACAAGGTTGAAACAATTGTAAAAATATTTAGCTCATAATGGATAGCGAGCGCAGTGATGAAAGGGAAAATCTGGGGGCACGGCAGTGCCCCCGCCAAGTCGAGCGCGAAGCAAACACTGCCGTACCATCCTTTACTGGAACCATTTCGCCGCATTTTCAGGCCCCTATTTGAGAACCTCTGGATAAGACCAGAACGCAGAAATTTTCGTCATCCAGTAAGCTATAATCACATACTAAAAATCCAAAATTTCAAGTCTGTAGGTCATTTAGTTCCGAAGTTAAACGAAAGCAAAGTTTCGCATTTATGACACTCATTCATTCACTCACTCATGATCATCAGAATACCACAGCACAGTACTTCCCATAAACTCAGAGAGCTGAAATTTGGTACAGAGTTAGGGTTTAATGGCCACATAAAGGGTAAACCTAAAAATATTGTAATATCAGTCACGTTTTAAAGATCTAAGAACTGCACAAGTAAGTTTGTAATCCCATATAAATATATGATATTACAAAGTTACTGTTGCAGTTCCTACAAATAGTAGGTAAAGTAAAGGTACATTACGATGTACGGTGTGAGTATGAATGAAGATATGTTTAGTTATGATATGTGTATACATAGTATGGGTATGAGTACCCGAAAAGAAGGACAGCCTACAAAAAGAGATGAGATCCCATCAAAAACATTACATGTAAAAAGGTGCAAGTCTCGCAACGCTTATACTACAAAAAAGTTTTGAGATGTAATGTGAAACCAAGTCGGTTATTTTAATCAGTGCCAGGGGGTGTTAAAACCGTATCAATAAGATATCTTTAATTTGTAATACATATAATCACTTGGCAATCGCACATAATGCTTTACTCGTACCGTACCGTACTCGTAAATATGTGTAATGCTCAAACTGCAATTAGCGCTGCTAGCGTTATATTCAATTAGAATTATTTTTAATAGGTGTCGATGATCCTTATGTCATTATGCAGCCGTGCGATGACCAAGTCATTATACGCATGCACACATGCATCGCCCTTATCGCTGACCAATCACGTGCAGTCTGAGTTTTCTGGTACTAGCTCGTTAACGTGGATAGAGTATAAAAGTACCTATAATTCAGTTTGCTTTGACCATAGTTAAATCTTGTTCGTCTTGTCCATGACATCATTCCGCAAAAACCTAAGTACAGCATACAATGAAGCATATACATTTACGGGTTATTATTTTTAACCGTTACTGTGTGCGGTGTACATTAGTGTTGAAATTAATCAACTGTCTATTTTTTACGATGATACGTCAATCATGCTGGATTCGGAACTCGGCTGTTTATTTAAAATGTGGTTATGACATCAACACTTGGTTGATTAGATTTATTTTCAGAATTGTATATTTAGATTTGTAGGTCTACATTTGCATCTACATGACTTCGCAATTCAATAATAAAACAAAGAGTTAAAGTTAGAAAAATAATAAAGTAAAATTTCTAAGCATAACTCAGAGATACAGCAAGCTTTTGTAGGTACACCATTAAAACTGCATTAGAGACCGTATATCTAAAGAGGTTCACAAAACTAAAACTCGATAAGCTAAACAGTCCATCTTGTAGTGCCTGCTGTCCCTGTCGCAGCGATAAATCCTAGGCAGGTAAGGGAGCTAGACAGTTTATCTGCAAAATGCCTGCCTGCAGCTATTTCATGTAGGTAATATATTTGTGGATTTTACACAAAACTTCACTTCACATGATTAATTAAGGATAACTAACTAATCTAAGTACGGTCCCTGCCAAATCGTATAGGACACAGGTGATAAACATTTGATGTTGACGTAAGTATAGAGTCTCGGACTCTACGGAAAGCTAACTCAACACCTACTTAGACATAACAAAGTATGGGAATGTTTAAAGTCTTATTTACACAGGAATTTGACGAAATTTGACACTTTCATACGTTGTCATTGCAAGGTCCGAACAGAATTGATGATCCGACTGTGCCTTTATTTAGTCAGATAGATTTAATGTAACCACGCGGTTGATTGCGTGAGTCATCCTATAAGATTTTGCTCTGTAAAAAAGTTATTTATATAGATCATTTACCTGTCATATGTAAGTAGTTTCTTCGTGAGCGAATTCGCTGCTTGTAATGATTGTACTTTATTAATGTAATTTTGTGAATTGAGCATGATTATTCATTTAGAGCTGCCAATTTGACTTCTTGAGACTGACTGCAATTATCTTTATCTTTAACGACATATCGACTTAATCTAATTATGGTTATGCATTATAGCGTAACGATTACGTAATTGGTTCGATAAATAACAATGATAAATTTAGTTTTGGGGATTTAAACCAAATCAACATTGAATGAGCATAGTTTTCATATTTTGTACCTGAATCCGAATGTGATTAGTCACATTACAAGGCAAAGTTTGGCGTGCACCCAAAATTCCCAAAATATTTACGTCCACGCAATAGCAAGCTATCTTCATAGCGCGCGAATGTCAACATAGCTTCCTGGTACGTCGAAATGGATTATTGTATATTGTACCGTAAGTATACAAAGTTGTGGACATTTTATATTCTAAAATCCATATATGTAACTAGTATTATAATAAGCCAGCTGTCTATACGATACAACGATCAAATACAAAATAACGTATGCGAAATTGAATGAAACGAGGAGTTAGGGTAACTTCTTCTCTCCCAATTAACAGAATGAAGAGTTGTATACTCTACTTTAGGAACTACTTAGGGCATAAATTACAAGTATTCTGCAATCTACGCCCAACATGAAGACAAACTACGAGAATTGGAAGTGAAACTATAATGTATTTACCAAAAAGAGCTTTACTTTGAATAAGGGCCCATTTAGATAGCGCTCGAACTCGTAATACGATTTTAGTTATTTACATTGCGGATAGGGTTTGCACGACGGATCCGAAATGTATGGCAATATCCGCGGATCTGAATCCAGATCCGGATAATTTCATACATTTCGGATCCGGATTGCAAACCCTAATTGCGGACCATTGAGGTTACATCAATTCAGCCGACCGATCAAACGACGCAATGTAATCAAACTCGCATGCGAGTTCTCGCCCCGTCTAAATGAGCCCTTGGCCCTTTATTGAAAACTGTCACACTGGGCCTGTATCGTAAGAATCTATAGATATCTAAATATTTGACTGGAATTTTCTCATAGAATCACTGAAATCACGATGTTAACGATCGCATGGATGCTTGCCTGCCATGCCTATGGGGTAGGTAGGTTATGTATAGGTATATCCCACCTTCCCACTCTCATAACTCATTCCGTCACATTTAGCGAAATGCGCACCCCTTGTTGATCGGACTAATCTAGCCCATTGCAACTCGAGTAAGTAGGTCGGATATTAGGGGGAGAACGAGACCGGCCAAGTGGGTCGGCAGCTGCAGCGCCGCGTGGACCGCCATCCGTCAGCCAATGAATTATTGATACCGACTATTCCAGCATAAAAACGTTACGTACGTGAGTGGAAAATAGGATACTGTGGCGGCGTGAGGCTTTGAGGGTGGCGGATCAATAAACCATTAAGCTACTTATTTTTATCAACATAAACAGCTTATTCCTATAATACTACCTACTTACTATAGGGTCACCTTTCGGAAGTAAGGCTTATTAAGACTCAGTAAGACACTAGTAAGTTAAATTTAAGGTATACTTTTACCTAGAAATAACTTCAGACAAAACAAAGAATGGACATGAAACAGAGGAAAAGGATGGTTAAACTTTAAGTACGAGTACGTAAACCTCAAGTAAAAAATAGTTAAGCATATCATGCAGTCTTAAGTACTAAAGTAGTGCTTCGCAGTATGCGTGTAACCTAATAATACGAATCTGTCCAAGGCATTTTGCTTAGCTTCAATGTATAAGTAGGAGGTTTGAATTGATACCGTAAAACTACGCTACCGCACCGTACCCTTTCCATCCGTTTATCAGTAAATTCGATCTATCTAATAGTAGGTGCTATTAGTTATTACCTTATTACACTTACGTTCCATGGGAATTCAGTGCCTCGGTTAATTGAACACGTATTATAATCTATTGTTGCAGATTGCCGCAACCGTGTTGTTTATTGCTTAGAATGGGCGTCATAATATTGATATATGGGAACCATAATTCCTACAAGCCTGTCTTATTCTGAGGTGAAATGATAATTGTTTCAAAGGCCCTCTTTGTTTGGTTGGGTTCCAAGGTTACCTAATAAAATAAGGAATCATTCAACAATTAACAAAATAAAGGGTTCCAGCTTAAACCTCCATTGCCTCCCGTAAAGTTTACTTTTCCATTATGTACCTAATTGATTCCTTTGAAATTCGTGCTACAGAAGGCCGCCAATATCTTTTTCATTACTTAAATTATTACAATAGAATGGTGTATCGTAATAAACCATGTTTCATAAATAAAACACAATAAAATTCATAAGATAAACGTAACCAAATTACCATTGAGTTGTAACTGTTGTATTAAGTATTCATTGTTTCCACAGGGGCTACACGGACTCAGATATTTATGAACAAAGTGATAACCGACTGTGCGTTTCGTAGGTAACCTACTTACGTTTGACAAGTTCACAATTTGCGAATTGGACTCGATTTTAGTGATATGATAAGTAAGACGCTAATACCTCTGCTCCAACAAACCGAATACACACAGTTTTTATCTCCAGGACCAGTTATTGACATTGATGAGTGTCTTTTCTAAAAATGTGAAATGGTGAAATGATCGTTAAAATTAAATAAGTACTTAATAAATAAGTAAATGGAAATCCATTCAAGAGAAAATAGCGCTCGTAAGCAGACGACGTAAGTACCGCAGGATGACCTACATGCATGTACATGTGGTTAAATATGGATGGGCTCTAATATGTAAAAAATACAACACCTTGAAGATATTTATCCATTTATTTTCTTGTCTTCTTCCAATTCACAATAATCTCTTCTCTTGACAACCGCCTGCTAGCACGACTCAACAACCAAAGAGAGCTGTCCGCCAAGTGTCTTTCTTTTTATACCCAACCAATAACAGTCTTCAATTTCAAACTACCCTTAACTTTAAAAACTTATTAAGTAGGTATGCTAGGTCTTATTTCAAACTACCCGTAACTTTAAAAACGAATTAAATAGGTATGCTAAATACCAAAAACCCTACACTCGTCCATCCTGACTCCGTGTATGTCCTCATACACGTGCCAGGTGCAAACCCTACACTTGGCCGACAGACTACGTATACTACTTAACAGTGGATACACTAATCGCATAGGATACGAAACAGTTTCAATCAGGCATCAGCAAGTCAAAATCTCAAAAACATCATCTAAATAACCTTTCGTATGCCTGCCACACAATTTGGACTAGAATTTACAGTTTCAAGGTTATTAATTCAGTGGTAAATTTTGACTAAAGCATACGAAGGGTTAAAATTGTTACTCTTCTGCCGGAGACATCCTGCTGGAGACGGCTCGCACCGGACTCTGGCGGCGCGAGGCGGGCTCCTGCTGGAGACGGCTTGCACCGGACTCGCACCGGACTCTGGCGGCGCGAGGCGGGCTCCTGCTGGAGACGGCTCGCACCGGACTCTGGCGGCGCGAGGCGGGCTCCTGCTGGAGACGGCTCGCATCGGACTCAGGCGGCGCGAGGCGAGGGACGCCGGTAGAGGTGCGGCGCTCAACTTGCTAAAAATATCCAACATTGGGTTAATAATCACAACAGTGTACACCTTGACTAGTGTAGTGTGCACGCACACTCTCTCACATGTACCCTATATATATACCCTAGCATAAGTATCATAGATCAGAATAAACCTATACTCCAGAGATAGTGTTTGTCTTTACGTCCCACACCACATGGCGATCCTGCCAGGATCGCCATGTAAGGTGAGGATTCGGAGCTGAGTACAAACAAGTGTTCAGCTAGAATGATGATTTATTACTGCCCTAAATACATTAGTAAATGGTCCTTATATATATCCTATGAACTACGTACATAACTATATCTAGTATACACTACACTAGTAATTCAGGGTAACAGATCATTAATTGCCATTTATTATTCGATTTTCATGAGTAATGATCATCTCTATCTGCAGGTAGATAGTACACGAACCAATTCAATTCTCGTGACTGAAACAACAGAGTACACGAACCAATTCAATTCTCGTGACTGAAGCACTATCAATCTTCCTGCCATATATAATATGAACCAGTTCAAATCTTTTCTAAAATAGTAGTACTTAGCTGTGTCAGCACACGAATCAAATCAAATTCTCGTGGCTTCAACATCATTTTCCATTATCATGTCAAGAAATCTTCAATTATAAACCTCACTCTTGAGACAGGAATATTTCCCGAGAACCTTTCAGTAACTTTAACCCTGACTATAATTTATAAAATATTACTATGATGAATAACAGCGATAATTAAGTAATTATTGTGTACAACTTGACCTATTATGTTCCCATTATCAATGCATTAATCATCTGGTACTAAAAACCTATACCTAATAGCTTCCCTCCCAATGTTTTCAGAGAAGGTCGTATATTCTAGCTTGTTAGGATTTATCCAAGCTGACAAAGTACTTAGTCCATCAATTGCAAGACGCGTTGGGATTTTCAGACTATTAGATTTTTTTATAATATGCATATTGTTTTATGAAAGACTTGAACAGTATATTAATTCACTAAACGTCTTTACAGCATACCAAATCCCGCAGTTCGGGAATAAACACTCGTAGCACCTAAATAGGCGTGTTTCCGCAGAAAAAGGACCAGTAATATTTTCTCTACACGTTGAATTAAATAAATTATACGTTTCAAATGTTACATGGCAGACATTAACGATAGAACTGCAAAAACCTGATGTTTTACCTATCCGTACCTTCCGACTTGTTCTAGAATACAATCAAAAATGTATACCATGGAATCGCATATTTTGTAACTTAAATATGGTATAATTTAACTACTGGGGTGATTACGACGACGTTGTAATTATGTTTAGGTTGTAAGAAAACTGCCCACGCAACGTGTATCACCAATATCCACTCAGAGATTTCTTCAAGGAAATACTTGCGTTAATTGAGATCTACATACTGGAGCTTCGCCTTTTTGTAAACATAAAATATTAAGAATAAATCTTTTAATTACGATTTGCGCACTAGTATAAATATAATTATCAAATTTCAAGTTCGGCAATAAGTAAAAGTATAAAAGTGAATTCTTTACCGCAATACGTGTCTTTAATAACCTCCCAGTTGAAATTAATATCTCTTATTATTAAATTATCTCTTTTAAAAACTGTCTCAATGGTAATCTACTATTATTTGACTAGTTTTTTATAGTTCATGCATTATTTAATATATCAGCTTATCTAGTAATGAGATAATGTTTATTATTGTACATCTATTTTTATCAAGTCTTAATTTAAACATAATATTTAAACATAATAATATAACCAATAAGAGGCCATCAATCCTCCTCGATCTCGGTTTAATTGTGGTGAGTTCTACAGGTTCAACCATGCACTCTTCATTATAGCTTATATTAAAATCATCATATTAAAATCATTTCAATGTAATGCTGCAACATTAACTGCAGTAACCTATGAATTAAAAATATGATTCAATAATTCAATGATTCAATAATTCAATAATTCAACGATTCTACAATTCAATAATTCAACGATTCTACAATTCAATAATTCAACGATTCTACAATTCAATAATTCAACGATTCTACAATTCAATAATTCAACGATTCTACAATTCAATAATTCAACGATTCTACAATTCAATAATTCAACGATTCTACAATTCAATAATTCAACGATTCTACAATTCAATAATTCAACGATTCTACAATTCAATAATTCAACGATTCTACAATTCAATAATTCAACGATTCTACAATTCAATAATTCAACGATTCTACAATTCAATAATTCAACGATTCTACAATTCAATAATTCAACGATTCTACAATTCAATAATTCAACGATTCTACAATTCAATAATTCAACGATTCTACAATTCGATAATTCAACGATTCTACAATTCGACAATTCAACGATTCTACAATTCGACAATTCAACGATTCTACAATTCAATAATTCAACGATTCTACAATTCAATAATTCAACGATTCTACAATTCGATAATTCAACGATTCTACAATTCAATCAACCAACGATTCTACAATTCAATCAACCAACGATTCTACAATTCAATCAACCAACGATTCTACAATTCAATCAACCAACGATTCTACAATTCAATCAACCAACGATTCTACAATTCAATCAACCAACGATTCTATAATTCAATAAACCAAACGACTATAATTCAATAAACCAAACGACTCTATAATTCAATAAACCAAACGACTATAATTCAATAAACCAAATGACTCTATAATTCAATAAACCAAATGACTCTATAATTCAATAAAGCAAATGACTCTATAATTCAATAAAGCAAATGACTCTATAATTCAATAAAGCAAATGACTATAATTCAATAAAGCAAATGACTCTATAATTCAATAAAGCAAATGACTCTATAATTCAATAAAGCAAATGACTCTATAATTCAATAAACCAAATGACTCTATAATTCAATAAACCAAATGACTCTATAATTCAATAAACCAAATGACTCTATAATTCAATAAACCAAATGACTCTATAATTCAATAAACCAAATGACTCTATAATTCAATAAACCAAATGACTCTATAATTCAATAAACCAAATGACTCTATAATTCAATAAACCAAATGACTATAATTCAATAAACCAAATGACTCTATAATTCAATAAACCAAATGACTCTATAATTCAATAAACCAAATGACTCTATAATTCAATAAACCAAATGCCTCTATAATTCAATAAACCAAATGGCTCTATAATTCAATAAACCAAATGGCTCTATAATTCAATAAACCAAATGACTCTATAATTCAATAAACCAAATGACTCAATTCAATAAACCAAATGACTCAATTCAATAAACCAAATGACTCAATTCAATAAACCAAATGACTCAATTCAATAAACCAAATGACTCAATTCAATAAACCAAATGACTCAATTCAATAAACCAAATGACTCAATTCAATAAACCAAATGACTCAATTCAATAAACCAAATGACTCAATTCAATAAACCAAATGACTCAATTCAATAAACCAAATGACTCAATTCAATAAACCAAATGACTCCATAATTCAATAAACCAAATGACTATCAATACTAGATACTAGATACTCGATACTCGATACTCGATACTCGATACTCGATACTCGATACTCGATACTCGATACTCGATACTCGATACTCGATACTCGATACTCGATACTCGATACTCGATACTCGATACTCGATACTCGATACTCGATACTCGATACTCGATACTCGATACTCGATACTCGATACTCGATACTAGATACTCGATACTCGATACTCGATACTCGATACTCGATACTCGATACTCGATACTCGATACTCGATACTCGATACTCGATACTCGATACTCGATACTCGATACTCGATACTCGATACTCGATACTCGATACTCGATACTCGATACTCGATACTCGATACTCGATACTCGATACTCGATACTCGATACAAACAAAGCAACAAATCAATCAATTCACAGAAAATGTGCCGTTAATGAGCTAATTATTGTCCAATTTTGTTTATAATCAGATGGCATTATAAATGTGGAGCTTCCTTGCAGTTCAAATAGAAATCACAAAAGTTGGTCAAAGGCCTGACCGGCTGAGAACCACTCATAGATCGTATCTATTATTTCGTAAGATAAGATATATACGCGTTATTATATCGCATTGACATATTTAGGCAAAAATTTCTCATAATTGGTACACAAGTAATAGTTTCTATCGGTTCATCAAATTTATTTTTCTCAACTTATCCTCTGGCAATATATTCATCTTATACTTATGTTATATGTGCTAGATGTCGATGAACGAGATGAAGTCAAGCAATTCACGGTATCTAACACATTACCATATCAAATCATTCATAATATAATAGTAAAAGTAGGTGTACATGACCTGATGTCCAGTGGCGCGTGCCTCTCGCTAAGGCTGTCGAAGCGGGGTTACTCCCGACTTTCACAACAGGACTCTGCTTCGGTCTGGATTCCTTTTTCACTGCCGCTGTTATTCCAGCTACATTCCCTTTCGCGAAGACCGAGGCTTCTGGTGTTCGCAAGCGCCGTTGATCATCATGAGTCATCGTCAGCCATATTCTCCAACTCGGCATGAAACGTAAAAGTATCCGGTGTTACATATACCTATATACTATATCATAATACCTTATAAACTATAAAGGAATTATATGACAAAATAATGTTTAATGGTAGTTCAAATTATAAACATTCATTTATCTCAAAAACTATGCGTCGTAGCAAAAAAAATGACTGAAAATTCAATGCCCCGTTTGCATAGTAAGCCATCTACTTATATTCCACAAATTTTAACATTAAGGATCAAAATCAAAACTCAAAATCTTCAATTAAATTGCGAGACCTGGTTATAAATCATAAATATCAATTTATCTCTGAAACTATGCGCCGTAGTGAAGAAATAATGAAAATTAAGGCACCCTTAAATACTCCAACCAACACATATCAAGACCCACGTGTTGACATATTCTGCCTAATTCCCACATGTGTGTGGGTAAGTAAGTAGCAAAGAAGTTAATAACTACAGTCACGTATCTATTTATTAAGAAGAACACGTGTACTTGATCTTGTTAACTGAACATTATTATGCCTAGCTGTCGGTGGCATGGTGGTTAAATACTTTGAATTCTCGACCAACTGACGCATATATTCTTATGATTACACATTGATATTATGTCCATTTAATTACATTTATGGGTCAAACTAACCTAAGTTTAACTGATATGCAATTAGATAGCCTATAATCATAATCATCATAATATTATTAATAAATGATGCAGGTACTCATTTAAATTAAATAAAAATGTTACCAGTACCATATTTCTTACGTAATCCATTAGAATTTCGTATAGTTAATTAATTATCTCCAAGCTCAGAATAAGGGTCATGTTATCAGTTATCTCACTAAATCAATAAGTAATAGCAGTAGGCGTGTACTTACGTTCTGCACACTTCTGAAGTGTAAAAAATACAACACCTTGAAGATATTTATCCATTTATTTTCTTGTCTTCTTCCAATTCACAATAATCTCTTCTCTTGACAACCGCCTGCTAGCACGACTCAACAACCAAAGAGAGCTGTCCGCCAAGTGTCTTTCTTTTTATACCCAACCAATAACAGTCTTCAATTTCAAACTACCCTTAACTTTAAAAACTTATTAAGTAGGTATGCTAGGTCTTATTTCAAACTACCCGTAACTTTAAAAACGAATTAAATAGGTATGCTAAATACCAAAAACCCTACAAATAGTATTCCATGGAAGCAAAATTTGCCCAAAAATACGAATAAATGTTTAGTTAGAATAACACTAAATAGTTATGAGCAAGGATACCCTCTCTAACGTCATGAATGATCCCCCCACTTATTTTTGCTAACAAATGTCGGCGGTTCCATTCAATTTAACACTGCCTTCATGACATCCG
This sequence comes from Cydia amplana, assembly GCF_948474715.1. NCBI lineage: Eukaryota > Metazoa > Arthropoda > Insecta > Lepidoptera > Tortricidae > Cydia > Cydia amplana. The sequence goes on along the minus strand of NC_086079.1, from coordinate 10,572,452 downwards.
TGTCAAGCACCTGCCCTGTCTAATCTTACTCGTAATTGCAGCTGGATTCAATCACAGAGACCTTGACTCGGGCTTTATTTGCTTTTTGTTCGTCTGCATCCGTGAAAATTTGAAGGTGAGTCTTTAAATTCGTTATATCCATCGACTTTGAAGGAAACGGCTCTAATATCGACAGGATTCGTTTTAGTAGAATATTGTAATAACGAATTTAAGCTGTGAGGTTATGACAAATTACCTAATATTGTTCGTCAAATTAGGATTATCTTAAATTAAGAAGATACTCACTTTTAATATTACCCGTTCTCTCTATTCATATCAAGAACTCAACAATGCGCAACAATGTTATACATTTTCTTAAAAGTTTATTCAGAAAGTTGGACACTTTTACAATTATCCAGAGCAAACGTCCAGTGCACTGTAATCTCGTTTGCAAATGTTCCGAGGGCTATCGAGCAGGTTGGCGATTTGCGGTTATCGGCTCGACAAATTACACACTCAGTATATTGGAACAGAACTGAGGACTCCAACTTTAACTATTCTGCCCTAGGCGGTATTCCATCGCTGTCATTATACCTACGGAACATCTGAAGATCTCTAAATAAATATAATGCCATGGCTTGAGAAACTCTTATCTTTATTGAAGTAACATTGCCGATAATAATAGCTATTCGAAAAACGACCACCCGAGTGAAACAATTTCTAAAACGACAAATTCTTGATTATAAGTCGTTCTAGACGTAAAAAATAAAAGACTTGTAGATGACAAAAACAGTAGCCGTTGGACCTCCGTTATGGTTCCACCTATTTGTCGGCTGTCATAGGCGATCTGGCCCACATATTTTTTATTAGTAATCAGATTAGATAAGACCTTTACGACGGATGGAAGGGGCGTGATACGTATTTAACTGTTATTCGAGTTACTGAGAAGTTATCTGAGCTGCACATAATGTTTCTGAGAGACAATCAATTTGAAGAAGCTTACATTTTTTTCGTTGAGATATAAATCACCTAGCCATTGTACACTAAAACGGGTAAATATACGTTCGTCTGTAGATATTTATATTATATTATTTCGTAGAAATATCGTGAATGTGAACCTAGATTCTCAGAATAGGAAGGCCGGCAGAATTCTTCTTAATATTAATAACCGTCCGGATACCTCATCATTTTACTCCTAGCACCCCAAGATCTTATAAAATAAATATAAGATTTTACGAAATTGATGGGCGTATCAAAGGATATCGCACCACGCACGACTATTAAAAATACTTAATCTCCAGCTAAATGTCAAAGATAGACAGCTAGCAGGATTGAAATGGAATCAAAAAAAAATTTTACTCCTAAGTATTTATGCTTGAAGATTTGAAACTAATGAAAGTCGCAAAACAGGCATTAGGTACCTACTCGTACCTATATTGGGCTGGTAGGCTAAGAAATAAACTTATATACCTACTTATACAGTACACATACAGAAATAGGTAGCACTTGTAATACTGATCTAAGAACGTCGTCATCTCTTCAAAACATGACACGTTATTTTACCCCCTTTTTGAAACGTGTCCGGTTGTTTCCACCTCAATTTGACCTGTCCATGAGCAAACAGGCCAAGCTCTAATGGAAAGCAAATTGGGAACGTCCACTCGTTCGGCCTCAATGATGTTGACACGGGCACCGGTGACAACGCTGTAACCACCACCACCGTTACACCAACTCGCGTGCCTCGGGTGACCTACTCAATCGGGCTTACAGTACATTTAATAACACCGCACCTTCGAATCAAAAGATCTTGAGCATTAACTTAATAATATAATCTACGCCTCTTTTTGGCCCACTGGTTGACTGGCTATTATTTTATTTATTTGCAGTAAAGTTTAAATAAATAAAACAGCAAATGTTCTTATTGCTCTTATCTTATATTTCAGCTGTAAAACTTTGCTCCTCATAACCAAAGACCAGGATTTTACGAGTTGACATTCATATCAATCGCTATAAATATGTACATACTAAGGTTGCCGTCGAAACTCTTCTCTATATTAAATCTAACGCACATAAGGCACTCTTCCTCCAGCATGACTTTAGCTGTATAAATCTAGAAAGACGGCTTTTTGCCGTGTTTTTGTCCCCGCTATTATTGTCAAGCGTGTCCGATTATTTATTGCCGTGATTCGCGAGTCATGCGCCTGGCGAAAAAAAGTTTGACGTAAGCTGTGCGTTAAGTAACAGTAACATTGGATAACAGGAACCCAAAGACCTATTCAAGCCATATGAATTGATGTTATTGTAACATCACTCACGTTGCATTTCGCTCATTATGATGTAGTATGTTTTATCTGTCATTCGAACGAGATGCACTGCTAGTGATGTCAAAATTAGATCATTATTTAAAGCACAATTAAACGTCGTGCATAGTTTAATCAGGTTTATTTTGTCACGTGGTATGGAATTTCATGCAACATATAGAACCTATCTTATTTTTATAGCAAATCTCAACACGTACCCTGCCCGGGTGTCCATGTGGGGTTATGAAGCTTTTTTCAGGAGTCCGTGCTTCCACTATGGGTTCACAACTTCAAAGTGAAAGCACACTTGGACGTGTGACTTTGTCATATCATTTTGTATGGGGACAGTAAACGTGTACGTAAATATGCAAGTAAGTATCTACTCAAAGTAAAGTGCTCATAAAAGTGTGTGTGTAAAAGATAGGCGGACAGTTGTCACATACTTAGGAATTGCAGTGTCTAGACAAGAAATTACTGTGATCATTTATAAAATCGGTCAACCACTTGGCCGACACACATCCGCTTCTGGTTTAATTGACTACTTTCATCTATAAATTATGCATTGCCTTGAAAGCTAAATGTTATAATTTTACAGTTCGACAGGTAGCTAATAAACATGGCTCTAGATTTATGTCCTGTTTGTAGCTCTCTCTTCTTGAAACACTGGTTTTGTCACCTTATGCGGCGTTTTTAATACCATGATTTAAAGGTACCAAACGATAAAAACCTGTTGAAAAATATTATACATGTTTATAACAATATGAAGTTAAAATTCGATACGAAACGGCTCACCATGGTGTTGATTACTTAGTTGTTTCTTGAAATTTTTGGATCACAACACAACGCTTGCACTGTCTATATCGTTTGTAAAGGGACCCACTGATTAACAGTCCGCCGGACGGTATCCGCCTGTCAGTTGTTCGGAACTGTCAACTTTTTGTTCTAACTGACAGGCCGATACCATCCGGCGGACTGTTAATCAATCAGTGGGCCCCTTTAGACTGGCAAGATATAAGTACATCCAGTACTAATAATAAGACAGGTAAATAGACCCTACTCCTATTTAGGTACACAGGGGTTCTAATTCCTTATGAATAATAATTACTTAGGTATTATCAGCCTGCGAATACCTATTTACTAATGACGCCGTCAAAAGCGCTCCGCATGAGCATGTCCACACGACCAGGGTTCAACGAACGCAATCACACACTCTTTACCCAGCATAACGACTAATGACAGGAGAGGACAATCACGCCGTAGATTTTGGGAGTCACGAACCGTGATGAGCGCACTTCCTGGCGATGTTCGCAGTTTGTTTTAATCTAAGAACTGAGAGTACAAACCTAACGGCCATCTACCTATAGTTGTATGTTTTTTTTTTTTGTAAATATCTAGTTACCGACTAATCTATGCCTTATATAAAACCTATACATAGATTTTCATGGTATCACTTACCTCACGTGTAGCGTGTCACGTTTGTGCTTACTTGTCGAAAGATGAACATTATACATACAGTATTGGAATCCAATATCCAGCGCAATAACTTAACTCAATGTCTGTTATATCGTTCAATATTAAAAATCTCTACAAAGCATTATTCATCTGGCCAGTCTTTTAATATACATAACTAGCAACTCGCCCCGGCTTCGCACGGGTTAACAAATTATACATAAACCTTCCTCCTCCTTAAAAAAACCGCATCAAAATCCGTTGCGTAGTTTTAATGATCTAAGCCATTCTAAGCATATATACAGACAGACAGACAGCGGGAATCGACTTTGTTTTATACTATGTAGTGATAATAAATAGGACATAAAACAGTCTTCTGACTGAGTGACTGTTGTACCTTCGAACTGTTGAAAATTACTACCTACTAAAACCTTAAGGAAATTTGTTATTACAGGTGTTGTTTTTTTTCTTTCAGTAATACCGCATGGCCGACTGAACCTTATAGAGTTGAACCACGCTCGGTTTTCCTGTCAAGTACTTTTATGGCATGAATTTAAGTCAGTGCAAACTTAGCGTGGTCAGGATCTAAAAGTTGTCGAATTCAATTACAGTAGAGATAGAGATACATATGACGCGAAGCCAATGCGTATTTACAAATAAGGTCATGTTGAATATTCCACGCAACTATTAGTTCCCACGCATTATTACCGCATTATCATACAATCGGCGATTATACAATCCTTATTTAAACGAGACAAAACACTTACTTCCTGAACCGTGGCTTATAAAACAAATAACTTTGTAGACTGGGCATTGCCCGCGGCTTCACTGAAGTAGCCTAGTATGCAAAATTTTCGCTCACTCATACAACTGGAGCGGCATTCACATTAAAAAATAAACTAACATGACTGTGTTCATATTAATTTTATATTACTCGCACCAGTATACCTACATGTGAGTACATGTACCTACACTGGGACTTAATATAATATCAGTAACAGATCAAGGTAATATTCAAATTTGTATTCCGCTTTGGGTAACAATTAACCTTTTGGACGCCAATGACCGATATATCCGCACCGTAGGTTCAACGCCAAAGACCGATTAATCGGTCACAGACCACAGAGCAACATCGACCTACGTGCATATACATAAAGTTCAACTTCAGTTTTGACACTTCAATGATGTGGCGTATGAGTGACAGCTTTTGTGTTTGACACGGCGTGGAAAAGTGTTGGCAGAAGAAATAGTAGGTAAAGGTTGGAGAAATACGCGGATCTGCAATATTGAGAGATGCCTAAGTAGGCGTCAACCCGTGTATTTGATTATCTCGATTCTATAATCATCCATCCAATACTATAGCTAGTATAATATGTACCTATTTACAGACACCCTTGTGGCAGTCTAGCCGCGCGGCGCACTTCAATCAACCCTTTACGTCTCCGCTTTAAATTGCATTGCAAAAACGGATTAAAAACGTTGCGAGTATTTGAGCCATTCCACGAGAATGTCGCTTACGAAATGCATTTCTTCTGCTACTTCTGAAAATGCTGGGAAAGCGATATTTGGTCTGGTAATAATTAACAGATTGAATGTATAGTACACCAAACGAACACCAAAAATTGCCAATCGGGGGAAATAATACATGTGTAAGCCAATTTTAGCACGTTGTGTAGGTAATGGTGTATGAAATAAGATACTAAAAGTACCGGGGGGGTGGGGGTGAAGCTAACGGGTAGGGGGGGGGGGGGGGTTAAGGTCCCTTTTTATAGTTTTTCGTAAATAACTCTTAAACGGTGGCCCGTAGCAAGAAATGTTCTACTACATAAGTAATGTACATATATAATATTTTCTACAAAAAAGATTTAGTACACTATTTCGATAGAATCAATATTTTAAAATATATTAAGGTTGGAAAGTGACGTATAATTTGTTCTAAGGTCGTTTTTTTTTAGTTTTTGTAAATAACTTTTAAACGGTAGCCCACAGCAATAAATTATCTTTTACGTAAATAATCTATTTGAGATTTCTTATAAAATAAATGCTACTTTTTAGGGTTCCGTAGCCAAATGGCAAAAAACGGAACCCTTATAGATTCGTCATGTCTGTCTGTCTGTCCGTCTGTCCGTCTGTCTGTCCGTCCGTATGTCACAGCCACTTTTCTCCGAAACTATAAGAACTATACTGTTGAAACTTGGTAAGTAGATGTATTCTGTGAACCGCATTAAGATTTTCACACAAAAATAGAAAAAAAACAATAAATTTTTGGGGTTCCCCATACTTCGAACTGAAACTCAAAAATTTTTTTTCATCAAACCCATACGTGTGGGGTATCTATGGATAGGTCTTCAAAAATGATATTGAGGTTTCTAATATCATTTTTTTCTAAACTGAATAGTTTGCGCGAGAGACACTTCCAAAGTGGTAAAATGTGTCCCCCCCCCCCCCCCCCCTGTAACTTCTAAAATAAGAGAATGATAAAACTAAAAAAAATATATGATGTACATTACCATGTAAACTTCCACCGAAAATTGGTTTGAACGAGATCTAGTAAGTAGTTTTTTTTTATACGTCATAAATCGCCTAAATACGGAACCCTTCATGGGCGAGTCCGACTCGCACTTGGCCGCTTTTTTTTTTCGCTAGGATCAATATTTAAAAAAATATTTAAAGGGGGGAAAGAGTATACGCCTGACAAGCCTGGTTTAAATATTGATCTTAGAGAAAAAGATTGAATAACCTTTTTGTAGGAAATTTTATGTTAATTATTAATGTTATAAAACATTGTGCGTGCGTGTAACTTGCAATACAAACGGATGTCACTTTTTGACAGCTTTTGTTAGAAAGGGACTTCCACTAGTATTACAAGTTACAAGATTTTGAGCAAGCTTCGAAACGAAAGCTTTTGTTTCCAAACAAACGAAACAAATGTTTCGTTTATTTGCTGTTCACTTTTCGTCCGATCAGTCAACCCGATGCATTTTTACTTTTCGATTTGCGTTTGTTGATAAAACATTTACATCTTGGCTACAGCCCCAGGTTAATCCAGACTAATGTGGCTTAATATGATACGCCGTACCTTATTACATGTTAAGGTACATGATCACCTGTTTTACTTTGAGTACTGTTTACTTTAGTTCTTATAAATGTACTATGGATAAGCCATTGACGTATAATATCTAAGGACGGGCTAATGGGGCACTAAAAATGGTACTAGTTCAGCGGTGTTACTCACGAATTCCAGCCAATCGTGCAGTCTACCGCAACTAGTTGCGACCAATAGCGCGCGTAATGCGAACTCGTCAACTAATCGCGCGCGTGATGCGAACTCATCAACCAATCGCATTGTAGCGATTTCACACCGCTGTACTGGCCCCTGTCATGCCTCATTATTATTGCCCGTAAAGCCAGTCCCTAGATATCTATGTCAATGGGATAAGCGTACAATCGCACGTGCGAGTGATTGCGCCGCTCGCCGCTTTTTGCGCGCATTCTCGCGCTCGCTGAAAACGAAATGGAATCCGTTGACTGCCGGCCATCTGCTTATTAACTTCTTAAAGCCAACTGGTTAATGATTAAACCTCGCTCTTCTTGTATTTTTATAATGGAGAATTTCGAATATTTTAATGTTTATGTTAGTTAGGTATTTATTATATATATATATAGCCTTTATTGCTGATACTAAACATAAGTACAACAAATTTTACATACTTAAAATCTTATTAACTAGCCCATCGGTTTTTCCGGTTTAGTGGTCAGCGTGTCAAGGGACACATGACAAGAGATAACAGGACAAAATGGACCAAAATTATAACGGAGTGGTTCCCACGGGATGGCAAAAGGAAAAAAGGCGGCCAATTCAAAAGGTAGGGAGACGATATTAAAAAAATCGGAGGAGTAGAATGGCCCAAGAAAGCAGCGGACAAAACAGAATGGAGGAAGCTGGAAGAGGTTATATAGTTAGGTATAGTAGAGCATTAATGTCAGGTGGTCTTTTCGGCTTGCCCTGGTGGGTAAAAAAAATCAAAAAATAGGTACGTACTCAACTATATTATATGTAGGATACAGGACATTTTGTAATATTTTATGGCAGATTCAATTATACGGGATTATTTTGCTTTTTAGGGCAATTAAAAAATGTAGAGTCGATATACACAAATCATCACTTTTGTCGACTTTTTACGCACATTGTGTATAATTTATAAATGGATATACAAGCTATAAAAATGTACAATAATATGTGCAACAACGTCAACAACTGTTACAATTTATCGTCACTTGTTGAATTTATGTAGCTGTCACTTTAGAAAATACCTAGCGTTAACATTTGCTTGCCATGTGCTACTGGGACACTAACGGTCTCTCCCATAGACATATTTAAGTAGATCACCTAAACGTATTCTCGTATGCCAACAAGAACAAGGACTAGAAAAGGCCCAAAGACTTATGGTGAATTAAATTATAATCTCGGCACAGAATAAATAATAGTACTAGGTACAGAAGACTCACTCTCTAACAAAACGCGTCTGTTCCGATCAGCACAGATATGACCGCTAGGTGGCGACAGCGCCACGCGGGGCTTATGGCTTTCCCCAAAATTGGGGCGGAACGGATGTACTTTTAGCTAACTGTAGCAAAGCGACGAAATCGCGGAGTGAGCCACGCCTGATCTCGGGAACTCGGGTTTCGTGTTTCGTATTTTTACGGTTCCGTATCCAAAGGGTAAAAACGGAACCCTATTACTAAGACTCCAACACTGTCCGTCTGTCTGGCTGTCACCAGGCTGTATCTCATGAACCGTGATATTGAAATTTTCAGAGATGATATATGTATTTTTGTTGCCTATAACAACAAATACTAAAAATTCAATTTGCACGGAACCCTCGGTGGACGAGTTCGACTCGCACTTTTCGGTTTTTTATTCTCATTTATCTAACTAGATTCTAATTTTATTAGACGCCAGAAAAAAAAACTTGCAAAAACGAAAAGCTCTAACTTAAATTATAAAACGTTGTCCAAATATTCGCACACTGGAATTTCATACCCATGCATAATCTATTTAGATATGTCTATGAATCCTGTACAATATTCGCTATGTAATCTTCTAGGTATTTAACTGCACATTGTACAAGTCATTGTTGACTCGTGACGAGATTTCTCCCGGCTCTTACACGTTTCGAATGAAAGATAATTATATACATGTCTAACTTCCTCCGCCATTTAAGCCGAACAGAACATCTAATTAAGTAAATTAATTTTAGGATCAGCGAAGTGCTTTGCTTAATTACAAGATGTTTGACACGAATGCAAATTACTGGAATTAGGGCTTAAACTGTAGCCCACATCGTAGCTGGTACGATATTTTTATATTAGTACATGGTCAATAAAATAATAGTTTCAAAACACTATTAATCTAATAGAGCGTAAGTTAACCTTTTCGACGCCGTGTCAAACACAAAAGCTGTCACGCTGACGCCACGTCACCGAAGTGTCAAAACTGAAATTGAACTTTATCCATATGCACGTAGGTCTATGTTGCTATGTCGTCTGTGACCGATTAATCGGTCTTTGGCGATGAACCTACGGTGTGGATATATCGGTCATTGGCGTCCAAAAGGTTAAACTTCACAATTATAACATCATTATTTGCTAATTTATTTAAATACGAGATTATATCAAAATCTGTTGGTAGTGTTCTTGCTGCTCCTGCATTGTGAATATGAAAAAAAAATTCTAACTGTTTATTTTTCTATAGAATTACATTACAGTTACTTAGTACTAATCTTACATTTTTAAGATTATATGAACTAGGGACATGGGGAGCAACCCCTATGAAATTATGGAATTACCATTAAATATTTTACATGCTACTGAGTCTTTTTACATTTATCTCTATCAATGCCTTTTTAACAATAGCCATAATATTATTATTTATTTGAATATCATCTCAAAACCGATAAGGAAACATTATGGTAAACACAGCTAAACGCAAACTTCACACGCAAACTCTCGAGTTGCTGCTATGTTGGTTACCATCTCCGTGCAAACGGGAACTAACAAATGTCAGTTGTAACACGAACTAAGTAGGATTCACACATGATAAAAAAGTATTCACACGTATACATGTGTATTTATTTGTAGCTATCGCCGTTATTAAAATCTGTGTCATGCTGACAAGACACGCTTTTGCGGAGAAGCTTGTTAAAATGAAGCGGTGTTTTTACGCAAAAACCTTTAAAGATTTATTAAGGTCGCTCGAAGCTAGCACTCAGAAGTTTCTTAGAAAATCGACAAGTTCACAAGCTTTCAAGTGTACACTGTCTGCTTGATTTTCCATGGAAATTATCACCTGCCGCTCACTCTAGAAAGACCCTTTCTCTCTACAGAAAGTATTATTAAATAATAGATGATTCAATTTAAAGCGAGATGTTGTCAGGCTCGGTTACATTTAGCGCCGCCGCTGCTTCTTATTGCCGCGAGCCAATATTTATTTTAGAGGTCAAATAGATACAATAAATTCTTAGGAATTTAAAGCCAATGCCGACGCCGACAAGCATACTTAACAAATCCGTTATAGTTTACAGAATAAAAGCTAATACTTCTTTTTATAACTTACGTACTTATTTACTCGTATCATCGCAGCATATTTTGGTACCGTAAAGTGGGGTGGCTATCAAATGCGGGCATAACATATTTTTATGCGCCATTATTTACAGTAGGTGTACGTCAATATTATGTAGTAAAGTAATCTAACTAATTAAACGGTTTCAGTAATATAAATAATCAATACTTACTGGTAATTTTATGACAAATTTTCCTAAAGCAAACCGATATATTCTTTATTCATTTTAGAGCATTAATTTGACTTAATTACGTCATTTTCATATTTTTTATAGTGAAGGTACTTACAATCATTTATCAGGATTGTTTTTTGTAGATTTTTTTATGAGACCTATTTAAGCATAATATGTTGTGTTGTGTTGTGTAATATTATGTGTGGTCTGTGAGTAAATAAATGATGATGATGACGATAATATTTTTATTACCTAGTAACCTATAAACCTAAAATTCATATGCATGTCATATACCTATGTATAATGAACTTGTAAACATACACAGCTATGTAGAAATCCAGATAAACAGCGTTACATAAAGGGAATTCTTAGCCAGCGTAAAGAGTCTCCATATCACTGCCTTGACACATCGCGTCAGGGTACCTTCCTCTCATTAGACGCGATGCCATGCCACAAGGATATTGCCTTCCGACATTCATAAAGCTCTAAGAAACACTATTACGATACGTCGGCTTCCATACGCTTGCCTATTGAGATTTTCAATAAAAAGCAAATTGCCTTAGCATCCGGTCAACGTTAGCTTTCTATATCGGCCTGGTTTTGAGCTTAATATTTCAGGCCATTGAATTCATTTGCCATTTTTAATCAGATTTGCTTCCGATTCGTTAGCAGACTTTCATTTTTAAAAGCAATAGAGTGCTGCAGAACAAAACACAGAAATAAAACTCCCTCCAAATCATATTTCGCTAAAAACTCGTAATGAAAACTTTACCAGCGAATTTTTCACTAGTACGCTGCCGTATCGTGAGTGACGAGGGTTGTTATTCCAATAGCTTACTCAGTGTAGACAAGTACTTAAAAGATTCATTCCACACATTCGTTATAAAAGACATATTTTCATTGAAATATGACATTAATGATGACATTGCCACACTTTGTCATTGCAACTGCCATGCAGAGTGAGCTTGCTGCGACTCTACGAACCTCTATTCCATAACGTCAGGTAGGGCAAAGGGGAACACCGGATACGAGGAACGCTTGTATGGAACTATGGAATAGTAATGCCTCAAATATCATGCAAAGTAAATTATGTTTCTCTCGGCTCATTCACACAGATTAGTCTAAAAACGTAATTCACAGTAGGTAATGGCAATGGTACTAGTATTATATGATCTGTGGTAATGGGAATACAATACGGTCTGACGGGGCGAATAATGTGCTTCGCAATCCGCTCTCTGTCGGATCTCATTCGCCGGTCATTCCCCAACTTAATGAGCTCCCGTAAAGCCGGTTGGCTTTTGCGCAGTGTACTATAAAAAAATAATTATATTACTGACGCTATGGTACCTATATGCTAGCTTTTAGTTTTTAATAAGATATATAAGTACCTAAGTACATTTATTAGATATTAGCAGCCACAGCACACTTACTTATTTCTAAGTACACAAATCTATAGCTTTCAATATAAACTAAAGCACTTATTTTATTTGTTTCAGGTATATTGAAGACTGAAGTTCACCTGGCCTTACTTAACGCAGTTTATTTTAAACACTCGGTAAGTATATACGCTACCGACCGATTTAGTAATTCTATGGCAACTGAAATAAGAACTCCGATGACATTTATTCTTTTATAATTCCTTTTTAGTGCCTTAAAGTGTTTTGATCTATACATACACCTTACGTCGCACAAATTCGCCCTAAATAGTGGCTTTTAGTGTAAGGCCTGAGTGGACGCTCGAAGCGGAGCATTCGGCGGGGCGTGCAGCGTGGCGTCGGGCTCTCAAGTGATTTGAGTTGAGCAGCGTGCACTAAGGCCGCTCCTATACGTTTGCATTTGTTTAACAAGCACGCCGCACGCCCCGCCCCGCTGCACGCCCAACTCGAGCGTCCACTCAGGCCTTACACTTACCCAGTCAACTTTTCTCGAGAACCAACAAATAAGTCAACTTAAATATTAAAAGAGTTCGAAATTGATAGATATCCAAGACCGTTTTAATATTAGGTATAAACACTGTCGAGTAAGTGTAATAAATAGTTGCGTGTATGTAATAAGTTAGTAATAACGTGGCCGTTAGGCAGTTATATCACAAACGAGAACGTGTTAATTTCTGAATATGCTCAATTAATCTTACAGTTGATTGTATATGGCCAAATTTAGTGCTGCAATCTTTAATTTGTAAAGACCTGCAATATTTAATTAGTTTTATGTTCAGTGTCAAAACTATTACATATATTATATTTTATACCTTATATTGTAGTTCAACAAAACACAAAATGCAACATTATGTTACTTTTCCTTGAAATGTAATGATTGCAAATCACGTTATCGTATGGTTATTATGTATGGAAATGTAGTACAAAACGACCCGCTTTTCATTGCTCTAACTGATATGAATATTTAAAAGCGTATATTTACCTAAAAGTATAGGTACCATACATTTTCTCGATCACTTATTGAATTTACTTAAAGTAAATTGCACTACTAAAGTCTGTTAGTTTATTCGAGTTAACACCCATACATTTATCTTACTGTCGATCCGTTATGCACACGGCAACTAGAGACGGCACCGAAACGATGAGGTAACGGGAATCCCGCTACGAAAAGCCGCTCGTTTGTATCCAATCTATAAATTTACTCTAAACTGTGATCCGTTGCGTTAAACGTTTCTAATAATACGAGTATTTTTACGGCATAAAGTATAATAAACGACGCTAAGTGAAGATGATCCCTAACGTTAAGTCATCGTTAGGGATCATCTTCAATTCAATGTGTTTAATTTTATAATGTAGAATGCTTTTAACACCACTTGACTTTCATACTTGAATATGTACAAGAGTCATCAGTGTTAAGAAATGTTATAGGTATTATAGTGATAAAATAATATTACGTGAGCCGGCGGAAATCTTTATTATTTTAATTTTATATTAAAATTCATATGTACTTGCCTACTTTTATTAAGTTATCTTTCAAATTGAAAACATAAATTTATCTTTAACTTCTCTTGAAGTCGCAGAGCGTTGAAAGTACAAAGTTTGCCTGGCGCGCGGCACCTGACATGACAAATACTGCGTTTCTCTGTAGGTACCTACTCCTAGACCTGCGTGTATTTAGAACTGCTAGAAATCCTAGAATGTAAAATGTCAACACATCGGCTATCGACGCTTTTGACAAAATGTATCGATCACAGAGCAACTGAAATTACGAATTATTAGACTGTTACGCAGTAATGACACTGATGCGGATCCGCACGTGGCGCCGGTGTGTGAGCGAGAGAGCAGAGCGGCGTGGCGTGCGGCGTGCAGATTCGTATTCAATGTGATGCGGTCGGTCGTTCGTAAAAAAAGTATTGAAACAACAACGCGCGACAGCGACTTGACAAGTCGATTACTGGGTCACTCCACTAGACATGTTTTGGTCTCGTGTCAGCGACACTCGCTGCATACGGATTGCCTGCATTCCGACGACTTGACTTTATAGCCAAACCTAACTGTATTGTGCATTTAAAAAAATGTGATGTTTTTGAACTTGTTTTGCAAGGAGCTTATTACTACGGACCCCTCTATGAAAACTATTACGAAAGTAAAAAAAAAAACATTTTACAGATGTGGTGAAAGTATAAAGATAAGATCAACGGAAATAAAAATAAAAGTAAAAGGAGAGATATAGAAATGATACTTTAATAAAACTCCTTTTTCGCGTGGATAACGGCATGTTTGAATAGCAGTACATTTAAAGAAACTTTCTATATTATTGGCTGGTCCAGGTTAAGTGTGTTTTAATTAGGCACTAAACGATTCTCTTGATAAAAACAACTTTTTGCCGTTCATGCGATAATTGCTTAAGGACATTACGTTAATTGCCTACTTGAATCTCATTATTGGGCACCAAAGCACCATTAACAAGTAAACGAGTACATTACCTACACTTGTTAAGAGTAAGTATGACCAAAAAGCAGGTTAAGTAAAAAAATCGTGAGCATTAATTGAACATAATACTGAGCTCAACTCAATATTCTTACAACAAAAGCACGAAAACATATATATAATACATAGGTATGTATAACTACATACTTATATTTAATTGTTTAACAATATTGTTATGAAATTGAAATTATCTCCAATATTACGAGTTAAATTGTATCCCTGATGTTAGCATACACCGACTCCAGGACCTTCAGAAAAGGCGTCAAGTTTATGGTTTGGTTGACTGTCTTATTGTAACCCAGTACTAGTAACATGTTATTTTATTACATAAGCATTTTAATTAGGAAATGTGACGGCACTTGAATCGATTTCCTCTTATCTCATTAGATATCTAATTCCTTCAATTGTTCAACGTTAGAATTTCCCACAATAACTCTTGATTAAAAGATCACGATTAGTGAATATACGCTAACTTTCTGTTCCGGTTGATTTTAGTGGATTTGCTATTCGCCATCTGAGGTAGCGTGGAGTTATGTCGAGGCGTGGCCCAGGCAGAGAAAGTAAAGGGCCACCATTCTGTGCTTTCTCTCGACTCTTTTGACCCTACACTGAGCTGTGAATCAACTTGTCATGACATTGCTTATCATTTAACACTTAAATACTCGTATCACTTAGTTTTTTTGCTAATTTCCTTTTAAAATTAATGATTGCAACTAACATTTTGCCAAACATGCTTTCAGTTTTTGGTAAACTCAGCTCCCGCGCGAGGAAATGCTTTTGATACTTGTAATGCTATGATGAATCTGACGTCAACCGCGTAAAAGGAATATAATAGAGCACTTCCCCCTTGCTACTTACAATAAATATACCTACCAATGTGTGAATATTTGAAAGGTTATTTTATCCAATACTCCATGATATTTGTACGTCTGTGATATTCTTAATCCTACACTGCGATATATGTGGCTGATTGGCGTTGAATGTTAGTAAAAATAATTTAACCGTGTGCGCATCCCGTGTGCTCTTGAAATTCACGACGTATAAGCACTGGCCATACGGCATACACGTTATTGTAGGTACTTATTGTTAGTGCAATGCGTACCCAGTACACATTATACATTACATCTATGACCGACTGACCGTAGACAACCTTTGTTAATGTTAAAGTCGGTCGAATAAAAACAAAAGTTGCTATACTAGTTATTCGAGATAGACAGGTCGAAGGCGCGGCCAGTTCGGATGACCGCTGCGGGTCCCGCTTGCAAATTATTCGACCTCGAATTTTAATAAAAGTGAAACTTTCGATGCCCTGAAACCAGGGATCGGATACCGGTATTTTTTGTATGGGAACGGAAACGGTATTTTTTCGTTCTTTGCTAATTACTTCATTTCTAATTGGGCAATCTAATAATACGAAGTCGTACCCTAAAAACACAACTGAGTCCTACATTTCGAGTATAAAATAATTCGAAAAATATGGTTATTTCTAAGTTTTTGCAAAAAACCGGTTCCGATCCCTGCCTGAAACAACTTTATTTATTGTAGTGTCATTTGTATCTGTTAACCCTACTTAATTATCCTTCAATACAAAATGAACTGAGACCAAAATTACACAATTTTAACATGTATTGTACTCAATCGAAATGATAATGGAACATAACGCAATGGCACAGATCTAAATTAAACGTGTTAATATGTTTTTATTTTCACTGATTCAGTCTCAATTAAATAGATCAAATATTACGACTCTATTTGATTGTTGTATTTTAACCGACTTTAAAATTTAACGGAGGGATGTTCATGTTACATCTCAAAACACCCATCAGTTAGAAACCGTTTTGTACAATTCATTTCCCTTTCTTCCCCTCTTTTGTATAATATTGTACTAACACAGTTCTAATAATGGGATCCATAAAGAATTCAGAGCACTCCGTAAATCTGGTTTAATACATTTTCATTTTCAAGTCAAGCATTTGCATAAAAAAAATTGGTGAAGTAGATCTGATAATAAGTAGAAATGACCACTGGAAATCCTCAACGAGAAGTATTTCAAATTTAGCGATTTTTTTATTATTGATTAGATTCGGACCATACAGACTCGACACGAACTTTGCAATGACAACGTGTGGAAGTATCACCATGAATACGACATTTTGTTACGTCAAAGTCGGTGCAAATGGCGTAGCTTAGACGGTTTGTTCCTGGTTCGTCGTATTCCTGTTTCGTCGTATTCCTGTTTCGTCGGATTCCTGATTCGTCGTATTCTTGTTTCGTCGGAATTATATACATATAGTAAACCAGTATTTACTACCTAAATATGAAGCTCTAATGTAATCACTAGTGATCGTACTTTTTCTAGCATTTTTAGCACATTTCGACGAATCAGGAATCCGACGAAACAGGAATACGACGAAACAGGAATACGACGAACCAGGAACAAACCGCTTAGACGAAGTCTAAACAATTTTATGCCAATAATTAGTGCCGGAGGTAAATTAACTGAAACCGGGAATTGTATCCTGGCCGTGTTTGGCCTAGTTTTAGTTGTTAAGAGAGGGCTATGGGCATAAATTACTTTAATGGCACTTTAAAACTGTTTTGTGAAATCTTTTTTAATTTATCATCGGCACATCTTACTGGAATAGACTGTTTGTGTTATCACTACATAGTATAAAAAAGTCGCATCCCGCTGTCTGTCTGTCCCTATGTATGCTTAAAGCTTTAAAACTACGCAACGGATTTTGACGCGGTTTTTTTAATACATAGATAGAGTTATTCAAGAGAATGGTTTATGTAGGTATAATTTGTTAACCCGTGCTAAGCCGGGGCGGGACGCTAGTTTAAATATAAAGATAGGGACGTTTTGTAGTCGTCGGTGATGTAAACGAAATTAAAATGCAATGGGCAACCAGATACGTATCTGTGGGATAGGGCCATAGTTCAATTCGCTCCTCGAGTTGCGTAACAAATACCTGCGGCGCGCACAATCGACCATCGAAGGCTTGTGCAACGTTATTTAATAGCAACCATAAGGCACAGACATTACCTGACAATACATACTAAGCTAAGCCATTTTTCTCAACCCAAAGCGTAACGTTAAAACTGGCAATGTTTCGAAATCTGCAGCAATAAATTAACAAAACATTATGAGACGTGCATAAATTTTCTTAAAAGGCAGCCTTATTAGAGTCGTTTAGGGCCCTTGCGTATGTATAAGCAACTTACATACATTACACGAGGAATATCGTTTGCGTACTAAGTGAATCATTTAGCCCGTTTAAGGTCTTGTAAGCTGGCCAAAAAGGCGGTTTCGTTTTCAAATAACGACTCGGACGTTGCGAATCTTGAAGAACTGACGATGGCGTGAGGCCAATGGCCCGATTCGGCAGATCGAATATCCAAGTAGCAGTGGCTGGAATTGAAATTGCGGTGGCTCTCGCAAAACATTTGTCAACAAACTTAACGTGGGATCAGGTTCAGCTGTCCCTTTCGCTCGCGTTGCGTTGGTAAAGACGACCTTAGTTAAGACTTCGCGGGTGATTCTAAAGAGTCTGGCCCGTGCCTCGCAGCGGGCAAAAAGTCGTCGACCCGGCTGTCTGACGCGCATGATAATTATTAAAGGGCGCGATGCTGATGGCGTCTCGTCTCATTTCGCTCCTCCACCTGCCTTCTCCCGAAATTATTTTTGTACGGGTTGCGGCTGTGCGTAATTATTTTGGGCGGATTTTGGAAATATTTCTAAAAAAGCGGCCAAGTGCGAGTCGGACTCGCCCATGAAGGGTTCCGTATTTAGGCGATTTATGACGTATAAAAAAAAACTACTTACTAGATCTCGTTCAAACCAATTTTCGGTGGAAGTTTACATGGTAATGTACATCATATATTTTTTTTAGTTTTATCATTCTCTTATTTTAGAAGTTACAGGGGGGGGACACACATTTTACCACTTTGGAAGTGTCTCTCGCGCAAACTATTCAGTTTAGAAAAAAATGATATTAGAAATCTCAATATCATTTTTAAAGACCTATCCATAGATACCCCACACGTATGGGTTTGATGAAAAATCATTTTTTGAGTTTCAGTTCAAAGTATGGGGAACCCCAAAAATTTATTGTTTTTTTTCTATTTTTGTGTGAAAATCTTAATGCGGTTCACAGAATACATCTACTTACCAAGTTTCAACAGTATAGTTCTTATAGTTTCGGAGAAAAGTGGCTGTGACATACGGACGGACAGACAGACGGACAGACAGACAGACAGACATGACGAATCTATAAGGGTTCCGTTTTTTGCCATTTGGCTACGGAACGCTAAAAAGTAGTAAGCTTTAGTCTAAGGTGGATATTTACTGTTACTTTTTCTTTTTTTGTTCGTGTAGTTTTTTTGTAAATATATATATATAAGGTAAACGTACGAGTGCTCGACATGCTAATGCCCAATAGATGCCACCCTGCTGTCACCTCTATTGACAATTACTTAAGTTTCAAGATGGCATGTACTGGGAGCGCGTCGAGCACCAGTACTTATTATATTATAAGCTTTTGACTTTAATCTTGCTTTAGATCAGTCAAATCTTACAATAAAAAACATTGCGTGATGTAGTTCTATATTTTTGTGTATGTCGTTTGGAGTCCTTGGAGGAATGTGACACTATGTTTTGCAAGCAAAAAAAAGTTGTGCTCCCTTCGTAATTTGCAAAAAACTGCAAAAATTTCAGACTTTTACAAATACAAATACAAATACAAATACAAATACAAATACAAATGCATTTATTTCATTACTTTTTACATCAGTTCTTAGGTATAATATAAGGGTATACTTTTTTTAGTTTTTGCACTTTTATTATAAAACTATGGGTTTTTGGTCAAAGCTTGCTATGTAATGTTGAAAGAACATTAAATTTGGAACAATTTAAGCCCATTTACAGCGCCGTATGTCAAATAGTTCATGAGATATGGAACTTTAAAAAAAGAGTATTTTTTTCCTTAGAATGAAATTTTTAGTTTTTCCTATATTTCAGGACAAATATCGGCACAACCGCTCATGCTATGAGATATATTGCGCAAATAAAGTTGTAGCAAATTTAATTACCTTTCATTTAAGCGCAAGAAAGGGTCAGTAAGTTCTACAGTTCTCTAGTTATCGTAAAAAAATGAAATTGCTATAATGAGGAAGGAAACTAATGTATTGTTTAAGGCATTATCAAAATTCCTACAAAAGGCAGCACCATCGACGAGAGTGCCATCTACGCTTTTACCGGCCTTCTCTGATAGCAGCAGAGCGATATTAGAGATCAACCATTTTTAAAATGCACTCCCCTAATGTAGTAACTCCCAGTAATGAAATCAAGATACAAACTGTAGTTTGGCTTGTTTTTCGGCTCCACTTTTTGGTCGTAGCCATTGATTGTATTTCCACGATACCGATTCTTATTTAAGAATTAGTTTTGGTTTTGATCTTGTTTTGATACGACCTTTACGATAGTTCACAGTGATTGGCGTGGTGTTGGCGAAACGCACTGGGATCACTGGAAGTCTAGCCTAGCTGTCGCTTCTTGGTGCTCTTGAGTGTACTGTGAGTCGTGTTAATACAAGATCACGATAATATCCTAATCATAAAACAAATTGATACATCAGAATCAGCTACCATTACCGCGACAGCTAGACATCTAACGACACGACTTCCAGTGATCCCAGTGCTTTTCGCCAACACCACGCCAATCACTGTGAACTATCGTAAAGGTCGTATCAAAACAAGATCAAAACCAAAACTAATTCTTAAATAAGAATCGGTATCGTGGACTACAATGGCTATAATCAAAAAGTGGAGCCGAAAAACAAGCCAAACTACAGTTTGTATCTTGATTTCATTACTGGGAGTTACTACATTAGGGGAGTGCATTTTAAAAATGGTTGATCTCTAATATCGCTCTGCTGCTATCAGAGAAGGCCGGTAAAAGCGTAGATGGCACTCTCGTCGATGGTACTGCCTTTTGTAGGGATTTTGATAAAATGATAATGCCTTAAACAATAGATTAGTTTCCTTCCTCATTATAGCAATTTCATTTTTTTACGATAACTAGAGAACTGTAGAACTTACTGACCCTTTCTTGCACTTAAGTGAAAGGTAATTAAATTTGCTACAACTTTATTCACGCCAGTGTTGCCAGATGGTCACAAAAGTCACATTTTTCGTGACTTTTCGCCTTCTCGTGTGACATGTGCGTGACTTATGATTTTGGGGCAATTTTTGTGACTTTTGAAGATAGTCGATTTTTAGACAAGTTTAGTTTTGCAATTCGTATTATTTAGGAATGCTCCCAACCAAGCTTACTAAGCCCTTTAAATTTGACACTTTGCACTGACCCTTGACGATACATCAACAATCATGTTTATCACTAGGTCTTATCATAGTCATGGCAAAATGAGATTTGTTACCTTGACGTGACGGTGTTATATAGTTTGATAAGAGTTTTTTTTTGTGTAAAGAATCATTAGTAATGATTCATTTCTTTTAGTCTGTATCTATACTACTCATTGTACTACATCAGTTATTGTGAGATTTTTGAGCGCTCTAAAACCATTAATTTTAGCCGGGGGTAAATTATTTACGCATATACTTTTTTATTTTCTTTTGATTAAAGATTCGCAGACAGGGAAATCGACACCACACTCGCGTTCGCGCTTTCACACCACGATTCACGCACATAGTCTGGAGGGGGCTTAAACAGTGTAAACTTTAAAAAAATTCTCTCGCACTGACTGACTGTGAATTGTATCTTGTTAGTAGTTTGTGGACTCATGTGACTGAGTTAAGTTTGGTAGATTAAGGCGTGTCCAGACGAAGACCATCCCCCGCCAATCCGACCAAACTATCCGATCAAACCAGGACGCGCGGACGCAAACACCAATTTGGCTAGTTTTATCAATTTAAATTTTATGGTGATATTTGACCGCTGTTAATTAAAAAATGCCCCTAACCGCGAAAACTAGCGTCACAAATTGGTATTCTTGCGTCCGTACTCCATTATATCGGTACTATCGGTCATAATCGGCGAGCCAAATTGGCGTTTGCGTCCGCACGTCCCGACCCAATCGGACAATTCAATCAGACCGTCGAAAAATTTTCCTCGTCTGGACAGGCATAAACTAGTCTGTCAAGCCATTTCATTAAGTAGAAAAAAGCGTCAAATTTAAAAAATTTAGGCGCGTAGGGTCTATCATCCCAAAGAGAATTCAATTTCGCGCCCTCTTCCACTGACAAAGTTATTTGACTGACTTTATAATAACTTATTATGGTAATTTTTTTTCGTGTTGAAAACGAAAAAAAAAATCAAGAAATAAAAAAAGGAACTTACAATTCATGAAATCGATCACATAAAATCATATAAGGTTAGTAGAATTTTTGTGTAATATATTATTTTCGGAATTTCTTCTATTAAAATCGATTTACCAACCCATACTATAAAAATGTGACTTAAGCAGCAAAAACGTGACTTTTAGGGAAACGAAACGTGACTTATGACTCCAGAGCCCTGGCAACACTGATTCACGCAATATATCTCATAGCATGAGCGGTTGTGCCGATATTTGTCCTGAAATATAGGAAAAACTAAAAATTTCATTCTAAGGAAAAAAATACCCTTTTTTTAAAGTTCCATATCTCATGAACTATTTGACATACGGCGCTGTAAATGGGCTTAAATTGTTCCAAATTTAATGTTCTTTCAACATTACATAGGAAGCTTTGACCAAAAACCCATAGTTTTATAATAAAAGTGCAAAAACTGAAAAAAGTCTGAAATTTGTGCAGTTTTTTGCAAATTACGAAGGGAGCACAACTTTTTTTTGCTTGCAAAACATAGTGTCACATTCCTCTAAGGACTCCAAACAACATACACAAAAATATAGAACTACATCACGCAATGTTTTTTTAGGAGATTTTTTTGTAAGATTTGGCCGATCTACTTTCAAAATCCAACGTTTCGAATTACTGCTACCCTGAAAACCAAATCTACAGATCCAGAGAGCAAAGGCTAGTTGAAAGAATTAAAAGTGCCATTTATAATGAAATATTCTTTAATCAACTTGAAAGCTTTTCTTAACTGGTCTATTTAGTTGAATAAGGCATCCACTTGTACCAATTACGTACGGCTCCAAGGGGCGAGAGGTCTCAATTGGTAAGAACTTTAAATCAAAACCACTTACATATTTATGAAAGGGTTCAATTTAAATTTAAATGATTTACTATGGTCGGTTAGTCGCATTATTGAATCACTATTTCCGAGTAAAATATAAATAGAAGCATGTAGCCGCTTGCGCAACAGGACTCTAACCATACCTACATAAATACAAGAATAGCAACAAACGACACACACGAAAACACAGTTATAATGTAGGGTAATACCCCCTCCCTGAGTCAAATAGTCATAATGAGTTTACCAACACATATCTATCTATCTAATCTATCTAATACCTTTAAACGAGCAATTCTCGTTTATTTATTTATTTATATATTTATATATATATATATATATATATATATATATATATTTCGGGGATCTCGGAAACGGCTCTAACGATTTCGATGAAATTTGCTATACGGGAGTTTTCGGTCCCACCATACCACCATACCTACATAAATACAAGAATAGCAACAAACGACACACACGAAAACACAGTTATAATGTAGGGTAATACCCCCTCCCTGAGTCAAATAGTCATAATGAGTTTACCAACACATATCTATCTATCTATCTAATACCTTTAAACGAGCAATTCTTGTTTATTTATTTATATATATATCTATATATATATATATATATATATATATATATATATATATATACTTCGGGGATCTCGGAAACGGCTCTAACGATTTCGATGAAATTTGCTATACGGGGGTTTTCGGGGGCGAAAAATCGATCTAGCTAGGTCTTATCTCTGGGAAAATGCGCATTTTCGAGGTTTTATGTTTTCCGAGCGAAGCTCGGCCACCCAGATATTTGTCTTTAAAATTCGGATCCGAGTACAGAATCCGCATCCCCATATTAGGTACAGCGCTCCTGTCGAAACTGAACCGCGCACCAACATTTCGGACATTGGAACTAGATACCTATTTACCAAAAATTTTGAGAGACAAGTTCGAATTCGTTTTTGTGCGTTAGATAAGACATGTTTGACTATCTACAGTCAGCAGCAGAAGTTACTAAGCGATGTAGGTGTTCAAAATGATCTTGACGCGACTTTTTTGTTAACAGAATAAGAGCGTGTCAACGTAATTTTGAACACCTCGCCCGCGTAGCAACTTCTGCTGCTGACTATACATACATATTACCAAAATACATTGCATACTCGTGTGCTTAATCAATTATTTTCTTTATTTCAGGTGAGTTCCTGTTCTCCTCGTGATGTTGCGACCCGACGAGAGCGTGAGATAGCCGCCTCGTGCGGCGGCGCAGCATGGGTGCGAACATGGGCAAGAACTCGAGCCTGCTCGACGCGCTGCCTTCTGCGCAAGGCACGCTGCACGTCGTCATGCTAGGCCTCGACTCCGCCGGCAAGACCACTGCGCTCTACCGGCTAAAGTTCGACCAGTACCTCAACACGGTACCAACCATCGGCTTTAACTGCGAAAAGGTTAAAGGCACCATAGGAAAGTCCAAAGGAGTAAATTTCCTCGTCTGGGACGTCGGAGGCCAGGAGAAACTCCGACCGCTGTGGAAGTCGTACACGCGATGCACGGATGGCATTATATTCGTGCTCGACTCGGTCGACGTAGAGCGTATGGAGGAAGCCAAAATGGAGCTGATACGGACGGCGAAGTCGCCGGACAACACGGGCGTGCCGATCTTGGTGTTGGCGAACAAGCAGGACCTGCCGGGAGCGAAAGAGCCACGGGAACTGGAGAAGTTGCTGGGGCTGCAGGAGCTGGTGGCGTCGCCGCACGGCTCGCGCGACGCGCACACCTGGCACGTGCAGCCTGCCTGCGCCATCACCGGCGAGGGCCTCCACGAAGGCCTCGACGCCCTCTACGAGATGATACTCAAGAGAAGAAAACTCGCTAAGCTACAGAAGAAACGCGTCAGATAAACTGGCCGCGTCAAACTTATGGCTACGATTATCAATGTTGTGATGTACAATGTTAAGATAATGCTCATCGCGTAGATGTTATTTGATATGTATGTCCGATGTGTAACACCAAATATTGTTTTTACTGTAGATATGAAGGAACGTCTTATGAAAATATTCCATCACAATGTTGCTCAAGTATATTGAACATTTTGAAGGAAACGAATATTTTGATAAAACTATAACTACTAGTCATTTTCTTTTGAAAATAGCTAGGCGGAGAAAACTAAATAAATTAATTATACTGTCAGTCGGTCTACTAGATAACGGCCACGGCTTGAAAACCGAACGAAGGAATCTAGACATCTATTATTGTGACCTTATGACTTTTCAGAATGTTAATACATGGCTGGGATGAGTAATTTTAATCGCCATTTTGTTGTAATTAAAGTGATCCCCTTTCAACTCAAAACTAGTTCATTCGTTTTGGTTGAAATTAAACCGAACACCCATTTTTGTATTTTGTATGATTACACAGACGAGCTGCAGACCTTGAATTAAATATATCTATAGTGCAATAATTTATAAATAGTAGTTACACGTAATCTCTAGAATTCGTAGTATTTTTCCCTATACACTTTTTCAGCAAACAAATAACTCTTGAATTCTTGATCCTTTGTATCCCAAAATAATATGACCTTCTAGTAGTACAAGGGCGATCAAGCGATACCTTACTACAATAATAATTAATAAATATCTGTCAAGACCGTAAGGGCTTTAAAAAAACTCTTTGAAGTTTAATTATTTTCATGTAGACATATATAATTATTCATTATCATGAAAATGAGATGTTTGTGCAATGTGCATAACTTTTTAAAAGAGGCTTTTAATGTTTCTGTGTCGAGAGTCTTCTCTATGTATATATGATGTAAATAAACGAATTTGGAAGATAATATAACGAAATTTACAAGAGTAGATAAGTATTGCGTTGTTAAATAAGCATTTTAACGTTTGCGTATTTAGTTTAAGGAATATCTAGATAAATTATGTTATTTTAGTTGGCCTGTTTTGTAACTTGTAGCTACATCGACCCACCGGCCGAATTTTTATCTGGAGTTAAAATTAAGTGACCATCTTGTGGACCTTGTCATAATGCACAATTTTTACAGTGTAGGCCATTTTTCTGCATGACCATGCTAAGAGCATACACATTTTACTGCTTTTTTTCTATTAGCAACTGATTTGAAAGAAAATTGCGCAAAACACACTGATTTATATTTCAAACAGACAAACGTTCGTAGATACTTGAATTAACACACCACGGCGATATTGTATTTCGCCCTACGTAACATGCTCTTGGGCTCATTACATCAACCAGCGTTAGCATAAATGTAGTTCAAAATTGGCGCATGTCAGCTCTAATTAAGAGTTTAGGAGTTTTTGCTGTCACACGCCCAGGTCAATAAATATTACGCCCGGTCCCTATTTCAGCTACTTGTCAATTTTCATCTGACACTGACCATAGTGATCATGCATTCACATTTCTGGGTCGACGAGTATCGCTGGTCACAAGATATCATCAATTCATCACTCATCACTGCCCGCCTAACCCAGAAACGTAACACCAATGAAATTGTCAGTGTCACTTGTCAGATGACCATTACCAATCTGGTGAAATACGAGCCTACCTGATTTGGTGCTTTGTATATTGTATTGCACTGCCTATCTGTAGGCACGTGAAGGAGAAATATTTATACCTCGGTCTTCGGTCATTTAAAGCTTTAATCATATTTAACTTTACATATTGTATAATTTTTCGCCAGTGTAGTAACCTGCTAACCTAACAAACACAAAATTGATATTATTAGGTTTACAACTTACGCTGTTTAGTTAGCAATTCATATAATTTATTTATGGAGTGATTCATATTAAGGTTAACATTACAATTAGTTTAGGTCTTGCGGATTGCTTTTACCAAGTTTGTTTAGTCAACATTGTAAATATGTAAATTCCAAGTAGTTATTCGTCAATACCAAGAAACCAAACATTTATATGAGTAGGAAATGTACATTTTGTTATTTAAATTGATTTGTTTTATTATATTATCTATATATAGTATATCCAATTGTATTTTGTTTGATGGTGGAATTAATAGGCTATATGTAGGTTGTTTTCGTATTGATTCCCCGTAAATAAAATCTGTTTTCAATAAAGTGTGTTTCATTTTAGAATTAATGTCTAAACTCTAAACCAAAGATTTATTGACTGTATAAGATGAGTAAAATCTAATATAAATTCGTGCCTTGAAATTCGCGATTGATGTAGGTAGAGGCTTTGTACATTATACCGTTGAGTGATCACCATATGACGCAGTACAGCGCCATCTATTTTGGTTGTCAAACTCAGGGACACGATTTGATCTTAGACCTTGCACCTCTGTAGTAGAGGTGCAAGGTCTAAGATCAAAAACAATAATTATTAGGTCTAAATTAACTAAAATTTAGTTTCTGTCCTTTTGTGCTTATCTTCGCTAAGCGCTTGCAAATAGTTAGCTGGATCTTCATTTGCTGTCCAATCTGTGAATAGAGCCAAGTATTCGAGCTGGGCCTCTGTGAGAGACTCTCGGGATGCTTCTGTCACGGTGCGAGGCCGCGGCGCCTGGCTCATTCTAGACTTTGTTCTCTGCTTTAGTTTAGCTGTTGGCGGCGATATAAAGTCCGGGCTATCTTTTGGCAAGCAAGTGCGCCTCAACTCCTTTTCCAGACGTCTAAAAAGACGTAACTCTCTAGCAGCAAACCTTGCTTTCCTCATTTTAGTCCGTTCCAGTTCAATATAACGTTGAACAGCTTTTTTTATGTCATCACTACATACTTCATCCAGACCTTTCCAATAATCCATATAACTTGACTCTAAAACTTTAGCAAGGGATACCAAGTCAGTGTTCATTGGTTTTTCATTCAGTACCTTTTCATAGCAATATTCTAAATGTAGTCCCATTTTCAATACTTCCAAAGATCCAACGTTCTCGTAAAACATTCCTTCGAGGATTTTGTGGAACTTTGCCTCGATTATGTTGCATCTCGTATTTTCTCTCTCCAGCATATCTTCGAATTCTTTAATAGCGTTAACAACTGAGACACTACTTTGTTGGATCAAGGATTTCAATGACACTAATTCTTTCTTCAGGGTCCTCACGTAAGGTGAGCTGTAAATAACGTACGTCAAATAATTCAGTTGCTGTTTTTCAATAGACTCAAACATATCCATCAAATCATTCGGCCGTTGGAAGTAAAGAACCGGGGCGATAGGATTTCCCATGCTTTCTTGTTTTAATTTCTCAAATATCACAGTAAACGGATCATCATCAGTAGAATATCCCAAATCAAATCCTTTCTTCTCTATCTCGACCGATCTAGCAAAGTCTCTATGACTCGCTCGCCATGTAGGTGGGGATAGATAATAGAGCAGTCTTCCGTACTTCTGTTGCACACTGTATCTATAGTCTAAACCTATCAATCTTGACATAATGTAGAACTTATCATTCGCCAGACTTTGCAGTTCAGCTTCCTTTGAGTTAAGTTTCATTTTGAGTTCATCCCACTTTCTCAAGAAGACCATTGACTTGAGATAGTCTTCGGATATAAACGTGTCAAAACATTGTGCTTGTTCCTTACATCTCTGTACGCTGATTTCATATGTTTGCAATTCTTTTCTCATGTTAGATTCAATTCTCAAAACGCAATCTTTTATAAAACTAGTATGATGTCGAATTTTAAATAGACTATTTAATGAAGGGCCCAGTGATTTATAAAGTGGGATATAATTGGACAACGGCCTTACATTTACATACTCAAAGAATTTTGGATCAATATCAGTCAATCCTTGGACTTCGTTAGGGAGGGATTCAACGTGCAAGCGCCTCCGCAGGTCTGTGCTGACAATTTTATATTTATCATAAATTTTTATGGCTAATCTTGTCTTATGTCTTTCAGATTCTTGTCTTTTTGAAAACAGTCTGTATGGTAACAACAGTACATCATTCTCCAACTTATTCACAGGCAAAGGCTTACTTCCGGGTAAAGAATACTTTTGTAATGAAATATTAGACGGCTTTCGTTTGCTTACGTAGACAGGCAACTTTGTTTTTTGGCGAACCGTACACGTCATAGGATCCGATTTTCTAGCATAAACTATGGGTTTCGGAATGTTAATAATAAACGAGCGCATTTCGTCTTCCATTTTAATAATTGAATATTAATAATTATGAAATCAATGTAAAAATACATAAATGTAAGCCAACTAGATAAATTAAAAATATCCCTGATTTACGAATTAATTTAAACCTTAAGCGATTTTGATGCGAATATTAACCTTTTGAAAGCCAACTCTTATAAGTGTCAAGGTGTTGTCAAAGTAATCTTAATGTTTTCAAGTCGTTTATATGATAAGTACGAAATGTGGATTTTTAGCGGGTCAGTGAGGATTGGTGAGGAGGAGTGAGGATTCTACCATATCCGGTGCTGCTATGCAAAAATAGTCTTGGAATTTTGACGACCGCTGTGGCCTAGTAGGTAGTGACCCTGCCTATGAAGCTGATGGTCCTGGGTTCGAATCCCGGTAAGGGCGTTTTTTATTTGTGTGAATGAACACAAATATTTATTCCTGATGATATTTAAATACCGTTCCTAACTTACTAATTACTTAAGGTATGTCAGGTAATAACTTCTACAAGCTCTTTCGTCGCTTTTGCATTTGTAGATGCCTATTTGTACAGATTCTTATAGTATGAATTATCTCAGATGATTTTTTCGGGCTCGAGCACTAATCTGTTAAACAAAAGCCTTTGTTTCTTTTAAGAGCGGTCTTCAGCACGTGCCAAAGTAACCATGTCGTTTAAAACGCAACTATCGTGATAGTATTAAGGTTCAAATTTATGTGACAGCTCATTCTGAGAACAATCAGGGTGGTCTTTTCTTTGGAGATAACAAAACGTGTTATCTCCAAATGGGTTGTTTCATGAATTTGAACCATATAAATAGAATGATAAATTTGCTTTTTAAACGGGTTTCTTCCCGTTACTTAAGTAGGGTCTATTAGCAGTAAACAGGTGTAAGCACTGCATAAAGGAAACAATACCTTTTGTTTAATAGACTAGGGCCCGAGCCCGAAAAAATCATCTCAGATAATTCATACTATACTAAAAAATTTAAAAAAAGTTACTCCAATTACAGAAGGTCGGTAGAGCTGAATAAGCAAAGCTCTTCCTTTCTGACTTTGTCTGGGCGATGTATTTTTGAATCTGGATAGAAATGGAATGCTTTTTTGTCAGTATTGATGTTTTTGTCACCGACTAATTGACTATCTTGCCAATTATCGTTGATTAATAAGTTAGGGAAAGTCTCGGGCTATTTTCGGGTAGCAGCACAGAATTTTACGATTTAACTCACGTATTTTTAGACACTCGCGCGACATTAAAAATTAGCTTAAAGCTTTAATAGTTATTTGTTTTACAAGGGGGCAAAGTTGTGTTTAACCGCTCGTGCTAATATTGATACCCGAGCAAGCGAAAGATTCCAAAATTGAACCACGAGCGTAGCGAGTGGTTCGAAAAAAGGAATCTCGAGCGTTGCGAGGGTTTCAAAGCACGAGGGTTAAACAAAATTTGCCCCCGAGTGAAACACAAAATTTTTCACCACATCAACCCGAAGCAAATATTAAATGTTAAATATCAAACAAAATCAAACCAAATCAAATCCAAATGAATGTTATTAAATATTTATCATCCAAAATTATCATTTAAAAGTCAATTCTACCAGCAAACATAAGAAAACAACTCAACATTTGCATTTGATTACTTTGCCTCACATGTGAATAAAATGCAACTTTGCTATCAGTTTTTGAAGTGCAAAGTAAGTCTTTCCGAGCTGGTGTGGTGAAAAAAATTAACAGGATACTTACTGACCTGTTAAAAAAATCCATCCTAACTTAGTACCTTAGCTTAGTAACTTATTTGGTAGGACAAATGGCGGTCAAAAGGTTAAATCTAAACTTGATATGACATTACTGCAATGCAGTGCTACAAATCAATATCAGATTGTTAAATTTCCCAGCCAGCCAAGTTAACTACACATTGCCTACCCCTCTCGATATTTAAATTTCGGTCATTGAATGGCGAGGCATCCATTCTAAGGCTGGTTTAGAATATTGATAATACGTTTTCAAGTAAGGTACTGGATCTGTGCCTTCACACCACT
This sequence comes from Cydia amplana, assembly GCF_948474715.1. NCBI lineage: Eukaryota > Metazoa > Arthropoda > Insecta > Lepidoptera > Tortricidae > Cydia > Cydia amplana. The sequence continues at coordinate 10,541,680 of NC_086079.1, read as the reverse complement.
CCGTAAATAACAATAACCCCTCTCTTTCTTCGTCTGTTATTCTTTTAAACCTATGAGCAATTCTCTTTTCCCCCATCAATAATGCGGCCGCTTTTCTTTTTTCAGCCAAGGCTTGGGCTTTTCTCGTTTTTTTATCAACAAACTTTTTTAATACAGGTCTTTTATATAACGCTGGAGGCAAAAACGCTTTATGCATAGCGTTTGTCATTTCTTTAAAGGCTCTCAGTTCTCTTTCTGCATTGTATGCATTTCTCATCATAGTCAAGTCCTGAGCAAAGCAGTCATTTCGAGCTTGGTTCACTATTTTGAAGTCCAGTGAATCAAGTTTCAGGTTATAATCCTCGTACATTACTTCCATGATTTTCATAGGATCTTTTAGATTTTCATGGTCTTCATCACTATTGCCAAAGACCTCTTGGTATACGAATTCTATGCAAATTTTTAGCTTTAATGTATCCGGACTAGCGACAGAGTGGTAAAATGGTTCATTCAAAATACGGTAAAACTTTTCTTCAAGATGTATTTCGTTTAACTTTTCCCTAGTTATTTGACTATTTATACTGTCAATGTAATATTGAAAGTATTCGAGTTCTACTTTCGTAACTTTCTTAAGTGTCCTAATAGAGCGCATTAGAAGCTTAAAAGGATCACCAGTTTTAGCCAATTGTTGTAAATATTCTCTACTTTGTAATTCCATTGTGTTAAACAAGTGCATCATCTGTTCAGGCTTTACAAAGTACAAATGTGGGGCTAGAGGACTACTCAGCTCTACCTTAGCCTGGTCCACCATCTTGTCTATATCGGCAGTTTCTGCTATCTCATCGTCGGTTTTAAATGTATCGGTTACAAATATAATTGACTTACTTGCTATCAATCGTAGATTTTCGTCATACTCTTTTCTCCATTCAAGTGGAGCCACATAAATTAAAAAGCTGCGATATATTTTTAAAACTGATCTAATCGCGTCTAGTTTGAACAGAATGTTATTTAATTTTGTTATAGATGAAACCAACACAAGAAATTGATTATTTTTCGCAACAAGAGCATTGTAGGCAATTTCTGCTGCTGAAATTTTAGCACATGCCTTCTTATAATCTTCGGTAAGAAACTTTTGAAAGTTTTTAATGTGATTTTTTAAATTTTCTACAATCTTGTCGTGCTCTCTAGTTTCTTCTACCAAAGTTTCATCAATTTTCATTATCAAATCTCTACGATAGCCTATTTGTTGGCGATTCATTGCATAATTTTGTATATTTTGAACGTATACCTTGATATCGTCAAAGCTTCGTAACGGTCGTCCTTCAATGACAGTGTAAAATTCTGGGTGGATTTCAACCACTGCCCTGACATCGTCGGGAGGTTCCTCTATGAATAGCCGTCTCGACAAGTCCCTCGTCGCCGCTATCTTCACATTGTCTTTCAGGTGCAGCGGTTGGGAAAGCCTCTTTCTATATATATTTTTTTCAATTCTGTCGCTGTACTTTATGTAACTGAGTAATTTCTCGGTTCTAGGCACACGAAACGGCCGACTTGCTTTTCCATGTTCTTCCTTTAATGCATGTTTTCTGTTAGTAAAGTAGTATTGGGTATTTTTCACATAACGACGTCTGAAAACTATGTCGAGTGTTTTTAACGGTACGAGAGGCTTGCGTTCTTTTTTAAGACAGTTTTTTGTCGACATTATTCTTTGTAAAAAATATAAATAACAGTGAGATAAACAAATAATGTGCCTCAAATCAACAAGAAAAAATAGCATAAATTGAAAGTTTCATATTGATTACCAAATGTCACAATACAAAAAATTCAATTCTTCTTTTTAGGTATTAATTGTAGGTATTTAACCTTTTTAGATACACTAATGTGCTTTTAAGCAATTTTTAAGTAGTCAACTAAGAACCCTAATAGTTACGCCATGTCCGCCAGTCTGTCCGTCCGCGGCTTAGCTCAGTGGCTTTAATACTAGAAAGCTGCAATTTGGCATGGGTGGACATACAAATACATATCAATGTTGCCGACAGTGTTAGTAAAAACCCATACAAAGCTGCGGTACTTCCTTATGCTTATAATGTACATTATACTTACTAATAGCCCCCGTTAAGCCTATTCTGCCAGAATGGAACCCTACACTGCCCTACATGCTCTTGGCCGATTTTTGTTTTTGTTAAAGTGAATGTTAGCAGAAATGATCGCTGCGAAAGTTAAAAAAAAGTATATGCGCCATTTTGCTTGTTAAGGGCCTACTGCAGCCGCGTCTGGCGCTTCGTAAACCACGCCCGCTAGTTCTTCCCTCCCCGCTAACACGCACACATGGAAACGCTTCGCGCCCCACGTGAAGTTTGTGTGACCTTTTAGCACCATCTAACGTTACAGAAGTTAACTACCATTATACGCGGTCGCTGCGGTCGGCCAGAAACTTAAATTCGGAAAAAATTGAAACAGATGGCGTTGTTACTTGTTCATAATAGCAAACAATAAAATAATTAATTCATAAACCTGCATATTTATTGTTGTTTTGGAAGACGTTAACAGCATAGAAGCAGCAGCGTATATAGCATATAAGTTAAGAGTATTGATAATAAGAAAATAGCACAAGAACAGAAAAGAGATTATTTTTGATAAAATATGATGAAAACAGATTTACTTGATTACGCTCACCTGACTTTGCGGTCACTAAATGCAAATTTCAACCTTATTGTTATGGGGTTACAATACCCCTGGGGTTGCAGGCGTCCATAGTCGTTATTATTATAAATGCTTTGGTTGAAATACTTTTTAACCCTCGAATTTTTCATAGGTACAGTCACCTGCAATAATATGTTACTCTTCGACGGCCGCAAAAATATGTGACACGCTCTTATGGCTCTACAAATAAGATCTAACATGATCTACCGCAAAACGGCCTTCGGTGTGTAACATATTATTGCAGCTGACTGTACTCGTATTCATTGTTGTATAGGTAGGTATTAATATCTTTTATCCGATCGATTTGCATTTATTTGAAATAAATCACAGTGTTTAGTAATTATATGTTTTATTGAATAAGAGATTATTTAGTTATGTAAGGAATACAGGGTGCCTTTTTGAAACACTCATTTTTAGGGTTCCGTAGCCAAATGGCAAAATACGGAACCCTTATAGATTCGTCATGTCTGTCTGTCTGTCTGTCCGTCTGTCCGTCCGTATGTCACAGCCACTTTTTTCCGAAACTATAAGAACTATACTGTTGAAACTTGGTAAGTAGATGTATTCTGTGAACCGCATTATATTTTCACACAAAAATAGAAAAAAAAATTTTTTTTTGGGGTTCCCCATACTTAGAACAACTGAAACTCAAAAAATTTTTTTTCATCAAACCCATACGTGTGGGGTATCTATGGATAGGTCTTAAAAATGATATTGAGGTTTCTAACATATTTTTTTTCTAAACTGAATAGTTTGCGCGAGAGACACTTCCAAAGTGGTAAAATGTGTGTCCCCCCCCCCCCTGTAACTTCTAAAATAAGAGAATGATAAAACTAAAAAAAATATATGATGTACATTACCATGCAAACTTCCACCGAAAATTGGTTTGAACAAGATCTAGTAAGTAGTTTTTTTTTTAATACGTCATAAATCCCCTAAATACGGAACCCTTCATGGGCGAGTCCGACTCGCACTTGGCCGCTTTTTCTGGATAATTTTGAATTTCAATTGTCAGGGGAGCCTACATTATTTTTTAATACATTTTACAACGACAACAAACAAAAGTACAACTTCGCCGTATTTTTATTACCCGGGTCGATCGCAACAAAATAGAAAATCATGTTTTTCAAATCTAAGCGTTATTGTAATTTATCTCAAATAACCAAAAAGTCAATCTGATTAGAACTTAAAAACGAACTGAATTATTTTAATATGTCGATTTTTCTTGGTGACCCAGGAGATTTTTTTTTATCCCATACAAAAAGAGCGTATCCCAATCGCGTATCGGTTTTGGTTTTTACTTATAAGTGTGAAAAATATATTCTACCATATACGAAGGATGTGTGTTTTTTCATGTTTTATGTGTCTTTTTGTACAATAAAGTGTTTTACTGCTACTAATATATCATATTAACGATTAACTAAAAAGGTATTTACATCTAATTTAACTGGTAAATTATTAAAGTCCGCTAAAATTAATATATATTCAAAAAAATATTTGTTAATATGTCCCAAAATCATGGCTCATTTTTTAAGTCTCCTGACTTACCAAACATATCGCAACGAAGGCAAGGGTACAACGCGGCATCGTGAACCTAATAACGTAACGTTTCAGTTACTTTTTTAGTCGCCGACCATTTTATCCGGGGTACGAAAAGAGGTATTAGATCTATCCTGGGTCTAATATGTTATAAAAACATAGTTTTTTGAAAAATGTTCGTAGGTAGTACACAAAATTTACATTTTCTTTTAAATGTGATTTGGGTCATCGTTCTCCCTGGTGACTTTTCTGGTGACCCAAGAGACATCAATTTTATTATGACTCAGGAGACTTTTTTTCTATGCACTTTGATTTTTTTGATGCGCTAATTTTGTAATCTAAAATAACTTTAAACTGCTGATATACTTATATCACTTTGCTGATGAGTGGAAGTGGAATTTAAACTTAATTTATTGTTCTCTCCCTTGACATTTTGGCATACATTTGACATGCTGCAGTGCACTCCTAACGTTAATAAAGACATAATTTTTAGAAAAAGCTTTAGGAAAACTCACTCTTGAGCTTAAAACGATTAAGTCCTTATCATATTATGTTAGATTTTTAGTACAGACCCCAAATCAGTGAAAATGTGTCTTAGCCAACTAAATTTGTCTCTGGGAAAAGTACGATATCCCTAAAAATTGTACGTACATTTCGCATTTTTCTGAAGGAACGGAATTCATAAATTGGGTTATTTTTTTTTTTTCAGATTATTTGATTGCATTGACATATCACCAAGATAGATAGAACATTTAAGTTACCAGAAGAAAAGCATTTGTGTTCTTTTATACAGTGTGGAAAAAGTAGGTTCGATTCCCGGGCGCGACTAAGCGAATTTAAAAAAAAAAACAACGTGTTGCATTCCGGGAGTGCCGACAGAAGTGAAAACTCAATGACTAGTCCAAAATGTCTGCAGCACTATGTATAAATGACCCATCCTCCTTTCTATTGAAAACTTTTGGTTCCGAAATTGCTGGTCAGTGAGCTTGTTTAAAATTCGAAATTCAAATTCATAGCGTTAATTGTTTAAAATTCGAATAGAAATTGTAAAGTTACCTTGCAGACCTCGCATCTAAATATATTTGGTCATGATATTTTGAGTTTTATTCACCAGTACTAGAGTTCACTTTTATTAGCGATTTCATCAAGATGTAGCTTTATTGAATTATATTTGAGTGATATAAAGTTATAATACTGTGAGATCCTCGTATTTCAGCCCGTACAAGATTATAACCTTTTTCATGTAATGTCATTGAGTTTTTCTTTATTGATTTAAATGCCATCTAAACCTTACGGTCACATGATCGCCTTACACTGTCTCGAGTTTATCATTTTTTCCCCACCTCAAAAAGTGCCTAGCGCCGCTAAAGAAGTTTTCACTTCAAAAATCTTTGAATGCAGTTGTTTCTTTAAAAAACAATAATGTTTCATTTAAGTAAAATGAGCAAACTTAAGGTTTTAAGGCACTTTCCCTCCAGGGCCCATAATTTTTTTCCACCCGGTAGTAGACAACTATTTTTTTCGACTAAATGAAGTTTTATTAGATAAATCGTTTCACATCAAATCGTTTGTCATCACAATCAAAATTTGTCAAAAGTAATGAAATTTATGCCAAAAAAACATAAATAAAACATATAAATTCAACACATTTTTTTAATAAAAATCTTTCTCGATGATATAAAAAAGAACATCGACAAATTATGTTCAAAGAATTAATATCAAAACAGATGTCATAATTAGGATTGGCTACTTTAAGAAAGGGACAGAGAGATTTAATCCTCTCGCTCTGCACGTTTTTCTCATTCCTCCTTGTCAAGCCAAAATAAACTATAAAATGATAGTAACACAGTACATTGTAATATTCACTTTTTCCACGGTATCATGTCATTGTAAATTACTTATGTGAAATTGTAGTGGCGTGCGACTTTCAAACCGGAGGTCACGGGTTCGAACCCCGGCCCGTGCAAGTGAGTTTTTGTAAGTAGGGACTTTTTTTAGTGGTACTTAAATATAATAACTTTTCGTATTATTGAAATAAAATATTTTATTCAAACAAACTTAATAATATAATAATTAAAACGAATAATATCAATTAGTTTATAATATTTATTCAATTATTTTAAATTATTTGAGCATGAAACATACTAGATTTATTTTTATCATTACAATAGAAAAAAAGCAAAAAATATATTCTTATAGATATTTTATTTTCAAACAAAAATAAAGCAAAAAGTTACGGTTAGATTCTGATGGCTATATACCAAACAGCTACCGATACATTTCAATATCTGTCGAAATTTCCTAACCCGTTGTAACTGACAAAGAGTATAGATTTCGACGTAGCATGACGTAGCTAAGCAAACACGCACACATGCGTAACATATAGGCCTGTAAGAAGGCACCATCATAGGTTTACCTCCGATTCCGTTACTACTCAATGGAGTTACGACTCAACGTTTATTGGATATTAAAATTTTACGTAATTCGGAGCGCTGCGCGAAGTGACATAGGTCTTACCTCTTTGAGGCACGACGGCCATCTAACATTACTGGCATAAAGGATGCATTTATGACTTTGACGCATGACAGAAAGAGAAACCGAACTGCGTAAAATGGGCGTTTGCTGTTGAATTCATGAAATCAAAAATCGATAATAAATCCATCGGTAAAGGATAATAAGTTAATATTTAGTTCTTTGAAAGTTAAGACGAGATGAAAACCTTTGCTGTAAGGTGGATTGTGCTGGATATGGATGTGTTTTCTAGTTGCACGAAACTAAAACCGAAAAATGAACACGTAAGTTTGGATTTATTTTCTATCGAGAAAATTTTAAGCATTCGTGTTTCGACTACTACGAAATCACTTATCATATAGTCAAGAAACATATATCCGAAAATCACTACTGTTTGTTTCCGGGGCTAGCCACTGCCACGTTTCTAAGATCCTGTTATTTTTCGATGCACGGCCTTAAGTTTTTATCTATATAATATATGTACAAAAAAACCTTTTATGTTTGCATGTTGTGACTGGGGAAACTACAGAACTCTACACTGAGCATGCACTCATGGGCCGACATAGTTTTGGCATTACACACTATGTACATACGGCATACGAACTAATCCCAATAAAAACCTAATTTGTTAGCTACCACCTCAGATCAAATTCAATTAATAATTAATTTTCCTTCTTGTTGGCTCAAAGGACGACTTTAATCTTCTATTCAGCTTTTCGACGTCTTTTAAAAGTTTAGCTGCTTCTTTGGCGTCTTTCATGTTCTTTATCTCATTCTCATATATCTCGTGCTCCACTGCCTTCACGAGGTTCAAATCGTAAGTAGATAAATCTAGCATTAAATTGTCATATTCGTTCTCCAGAGCCCTCATCATTTCCACAGGACTGAGATTAGTTTCATTAGTAGCAACTAGTTGTTCGTAGGTATATTCAACGTAGTTAGATACTTGTAAAGCACACTCCGATGACACTATGTACTTTAATTTATCGGCTAGAATTCTGTAAAATATTTCTTTAACTTCAATCTCGCGATGTTTATTCGTTGCGATCATGGCTTCGATTCCTTCCATCTGAAATTATTTAAACATTCTATATAGATAGAACTGAGTTATTTTAAATTCTGATTCTAAATGATCAATTGATCATTAATAAGACAAAATAAGAAAGGTGTAGGTATTAAGTATGAAAAAATATTATTTCGTCATAAATTATTCTTTCTTTTAGGTGCCAATAAATAAAATATCTCGTACCTACCTTTTTTTGAATGAAATCTAATTGTTGGTTTAAAGCGGCTTTAAAGACGTCTCTCGATTTTAGTAATTTATTCTTTTCAGCGTTCAATTCCTCTGTAGCAAGTAAATAATTAAGATTCTGGTGCTCCAACAACTCAAACATTTCCAAGAGTTGCTCAGGGGTCTCAAAATATAATTTTGGAGCTGAAAGTTTACTCAAGCGCTCTTTGACTATATCTTTGTTTACAGGAACGAAGATATTGGAATCCATTTCAATGATTTCAGTGTGATGTCTGTCCAGTTGAACATTGTTATGTTCCTGCCACAAAATCGGTGCAGCTGTATGAAGGAATCTCTCGAACGACAGCAATATCAGTAAAGTTTCGTCGATGTACTGCAGTTTGGACTTGAGGGTTGCCACCTCGTAATTTGCCTGTTTGTGCTCCTCAGTCTGATTTACCAGATCTTTTGCCAAGCCATCCGATTTTTGCATAATAGCAATCGTTTTGTTATTATCGTCAGCCAAAAATTTGTCGAAACTTTGTTGACAATCATCGAAGTGGGCAGACGCGGATTCGTAAATACTTTTTTCATTTTCCATTTCTCTGTCTATCCTTAAAATTTCGTCAGTTAAAAATCCCCGAAGAGTCCTTTTTAAGGCAACATTTTTAACATCTTCCTTGTACTTGTTCATGGAGGTGTTCGGTCGAATTTTTCTACCTTCAACGAGAGAAAAGTAGTCGGGGTCGACATCCAAGATTGTTTTGACATCGTGATCCGTGTAATTTTTTTCAATCGGTGGTAATTTTATTCCGAAAACTGCTTTACTCGATTGTTTACGAATTAACTTTTTATTTGGAGTTTTATCCATGTTGTACACGACAAGCTGATGCCGATAAACGATCGATATTGCTATAGTTACCACTGCTATTTTGCTATTAAGAGAATTCAATGAATTTTTGCTAATCCAACCTATCTACGTAATTACAGTAATCCCTGAATTTTATCTGCTTTATCTAAATTAATTTTAGGGTCTTTTAAACTCGTTCGTCAAATACATTTATTTTATAAAGATGAGGTATATGCACATAAGGTGTTAAAGTACGGCCACTTAATTCGTTGGTAACTATTGCTATTACAACTAGGTTTTTACAAAACATTACAAAAAAAAATACTTGACGTATTTACATCTGCTAATCGTGGAGTTGGGCCATTTTAATTTGTGCAGTCAGCAACAGAAGTTGCTAAGCGGGCCAGGTGTTCAAAATTATTTTGACGCCAGTTTATTGTTAAGAGAATAAGAGCGTGTTGAACGCTTAGCAACTTCTGCTGCTGATTGTACACTTTTTTTTAGATTGGGAAATAGTTATGTTACAAATAACATACTTATAATTTTAAATTTTAACATAAAATTAAATTTAAATATAATGGCCCAGTTACGTGTTTGGTACCTATACGAGATCCGCGTGTAGCAAGCCAATAAGATATTTACCTACACAAAGGGTCTGGCCCCTATTTCACCACGGTGTCAGGTGCGACAATTGTCGACATCACTGTTACTGACGTCACAGCTGGCCTTCATAGACTACTGTAACCGCTTACCATCGGACGGGCAGTGTGCTTGTTTGCCACCAACATATTAATTTTAAAAAACTCCATTATATCGCCAATAAATAAGTACCTACTTATTTTGCGAAGCTATTAATGACAATTGTCACAAGAAACACGACAATTGTCACGAAATTCCGACACAGAACTCATTTTCTGTCAAGAATTACCGAAAGTTCTATTAAATTGTGTGAGAATTGTCATCATCATCATCATAAACTTCGAAAGAGAAATACCTGTTTTTTGCCGATATAATAAAGTTTTTTTAAATAATACAATGATGGTGGCAAACAGGAATACGGCTCGCCTGATGGTAAGCGGTAACAGTAGCCCATGGATGCCTGTGACGTCAGTAACAGTGACATTTGTCGAATTGTCGCATCCTGTCGCCGTGGTGAAATAGGGGCCTAGTTGTACAGTCACCATAAGATATATCGGAGCAACCAAGTTGTTCACAAAATTTGAACACGCACTCTAACGCCCTGACAATGAAGGTGTGTTCAGATATTTGTGAGCACCTCGGCCGCTCCGATATATCTGTTGGCGACTGTACAAAAAGCAAATCATACAAAATAACAGCCACATTTCAATCACTGTCGGAGCTACCGCTCTGCCGTTCCTGGTCCTCTTCTTCCTCGGTTTTCTCTTTCTTGACCAGTTCCCATGGCATGACAGGCAGCGGCTCTACGAAGGAATCGTCCACCTTTAGCTTGTACAGCAGTCTTGGGGTGAAGTGATTTGGGAGAGGCCACACTTTCTCTGTAAGAGAACGATTTTAAGTACATAATAGAATTAAATTTAATATTCTGCCAGAAAAAATGTTAAGGTACCTCTGATCCGGAATTTTCCGGAATTCAAACCTACCAAATAGGTTGGAGGATCTTTGATGTTCGGGTAGCATAATCTATCTACTTAGAGAAAGGTAAATTTAATAAAGGGAAATTTTGTGCTGGTATCCTGTAGAACAACATAAGAGCAACATACCGAAATAAAATTCGTGGTCGTCGACGCGCCGGTGCAAGTGTATAACTTCGCGCAGGGGTGGAATGTGCCTCGACTGTAGGAGAAGGTCCAGCAGTGCGACTTCGGGCAACGCGTTAGTCTTCGGGTCCGCCGCGCTCATTCCTTGGAACGACAGCTGTAGGACGATAATATTATACGGATAATGGTATACTACATTTCAAATACCAAGGCCAGATTGCACTTGAGACGGTCATTGGGCGTTAACAATAGGATTAGTGATAACAAAAGATACCTGGCTAGACCCTTTTGCTTAAACGCCTTTTAAACAATGCAGATTGCACCGACGCGTGCCAATTTGAAGTATTTTGAAGTGCTCCAAATTAGATAACAAAAGGCAAACATTATGAGCCCCATTGTTAAGTTTCAAGTGCAATCGGGCCTTGGTATTTGAAATGTAGTATAACGTATAAGTCCCCTAAACTAACTATCTACCTATAGGTAATAAATGAAGCGCTCTTCTCGAAACTTCTGTACGACATATCACCACATCACCACTATCACCTGCAGTTACCAGGCGGCCTAGCCAAGGACAATCGCTGACAAAAAGGTGAGACACAAACGTACATATGATACCTATCTTTCATTATGATAGGCGTAGAACTACAAGTTTATATGTAGGTAGGTACTTATAACAATTTCCAATGGATAAACGCAGCGACAAGTTAAGTAGCGAACCCTATCAGTGTTTGTTTTTTTTGAGTGACTATTGAACCCTACTGCTTGTATTAAGCCTCTGTTGTCCATATCAGAGACCTCGAAGCGCCAGTCCAACCAGCTGTTTCCCGTTTTTGTTAAGTATATTTTATGCTCACATTATCATCAGCGGTGGCGAGAGTGCACAGCATGGCGATCTTGTCAAGGCAGATCTTCAGCTGTTCCATGTGCTGCGCCAGCGGCGCGTTGATGTCCAGCACGCCCACCAGCGACGGCGGCCGCGCCGTTATCCCGCTCCAACCTTTGAACAGGAACTATGGGGTGGAAGATTACAATTTACAATTACTTTTACACTAAGCTGTACTAAGTGGCGTTCACCCACTCATTGAACTTTAGTAAATGGTTCACCTGGTAAGTCAAAAGACTAGAGTAGACACAGGCAAATCGAATTACCTACAGAGCGAATTGGATCAATTTATACTGTCTATATAATTATTTTATTTATTCTTATTTTTCATTCATACCAACGTTTCATTCTATTCAGTCTACCCAGTCTGCTCAGTGAAATGAGCAGAAAATGACGTACACTTTGTATGGAATGATAAACCATTAGCAGCTTGAGCCTCCGGAACAAGCATCGGTCCGGCTTTTCCTCGGGCTCCTCGGGCCACACGAAGGGCTCGCCCTCCGCCTCCGCCTCGCGCGCCGCCTGCCGAAGCGCCTCTAGTTCTTCCGCGTCCTTCCGTTCCATGGCTTCTATCCAGTCCACCTCCGTCTTAAACAGGAACCTTAGCAAACGGTGCACCGTGTCTTCTGATCCCTATGGCAAATTGAGGTAGGTAATATTGTCGAAAAGTGAGAACCTTAAGTTGCCTCAAAAATAAAATTACTGGACATCACTTCATAACTACTTACACCGTGTTCACAGACTCGTGTGTCGTCGTGTAGGTACTTCGGCTGGACAGTTTATATATAGACCACTAAGTGGTATATTCAAACATTATAGTCTATGTCTTATAGACTATAATTTTTGAATACGCAGGGCGCTGAAGTCCTACACACATTTGGCCGATTTTGTTGTGTTTCTTACTCAGTAGGCACCTACATATAGGTATAGGTAGGTAGTCACCACACGGGATTGTAGGTGTATGCCATTTAGGGTTCTTGCTAAATTGGACATTCTATAGCGTAAGTATTGAACAACCAATTTAGTTAGGACCCTAAATGGCGCAACAATCGCGGAGCGTGATGGTACCTATATAGTAGGTACCTACCTATCTTATGTATACCTATAGTAGTATAGGTAGGTACCTATGAGCTTGAAATTCTACCTGAATATATTGAATACCTACAGATAGGTACTTACTTCGACAATATGGACGAAATAACTGTCATACACGAGTAGAAAACCGGTTACTTTAATATCACAGTAACCTCCATTTACTGCATCAACAGTCTTGCCGATTTCCTCTATCATGGCTTCTCTTGGTGCCTTGTGTTCGCCAATGTATATCATTCGTATACCGTAGGTTTTCTGGGCATAAAAGATCATACCATCAGCATCACTTATTATATCTAGAGTCTGTGCGTGGAATGTATTATTGGTTCCTAAATGGTTCCGATATAAGTAGGTACATCCCACGACTCTTCTCTTTCCGCACAAACCTTACATGTAAAGTAGGAACCCACTCGTAGTAGGTATAAAACTATAAGTTCCAGCAAACGTAGTAGTTGTATTCTCTTTAGTTCCAGCCACGGTCACATCTCACATCATATAATATCCACAGGAAAGATATAATATAACCTTAACTCATACCTACTAAAAAAGTTTTCGACCCGTGTGCTACTGTGGGTGCGGGCTAAACCGTACCGTATCCGTGTGAAGTTAGCTAGTTATTTTATTAGTACCTACCTACCTATTACCTACGTAGGTAAAAGTACTGTAGACTGTATGTCACATTTACCTAGGTTTACAATTACACGTGAAACTACTTACCAAGCCAAGTCTCTGGAAGTTCTCTTCGACTACATGTAAAACCGATCTTGTGTCAAGTTCTGGCAACAAGGGCATTTTTATGTTACCAATTCAAACCCCATTAGTAAGCAGCTTTAATACATATTCAGTTTTTATGTCAATGATTTGTAAATAAACACAACTCGGAGAAGCGAGGAAATGTCAATTGCGTATCTATGGCAACCGATTGATTATGAGTTATGAGTTTGGTTATGAGGTTCAAACATGGTTCAAAGTTCAACACCATTCAACACCAATACCTATTATAGTTTGTCAAAGGACCGTCTCATTTCAAACATAGACATACAAAATCATACTGTCTTGTCTTACACTAGTATAGTACTAGCACCATAGCACCCAAAAAAAAACTTTTTTGTTCTTATGTGGTTCTTATTCACTGAGAATTTGATTTGACCAACTGTACCTACCAACTCCCTACCAATGATTATAGGTTAAATTGATGGGTCTTGCGCATGGCGCCTGTAACCTACATGGGTATGAACAACGAAGCATGCGGTTTTTAAGGGGTATTTCGTGGGCATCATATGTAGTGGACTGCAATTTACCAAAGGAAGGGAAACAAATAAATGACAACCTTTTGGAAGTGTCGTATATTATTCAATACTAGGATCTACAGGTACAATAAAATTTGCAATGCACTAATAAATTTATAACCAAGTGTGAACTTAGAATCTATCATCATCATCATATCTAGGCCTTCTATTAGGTCTGCTGTTGTTGAATCTGTTGTTAGAGTTATATCTGTTGTTTGATTTGCTATAGTTGTTGTAATCATCATCATCATCGTCATCATTATATCTGCTGCTGTTGTTATTGTATCTGTAGTTGTTGTTGTTGGTGCGGAATTTATTAAATCTCTTATTTGGGCTGTATGAGTTTCTTTGGGAGTATCTGTCCTGTTCCTTCACTTTAGACTGGCTGAAGCTGTGAGCCAATTCGTCCAATTCCTGTGGTGGTTCCTGCCAAATTACAAATATTAAAATTAAACTATGCTAAAAACTCAGCTTGTATAAGACCTCACACTGCTTGCTCTCAAGGAGATTCGTATTTACTATATGTCGCTGTATTCTTCATTTCCGTTTTCTTGGTAATGGTTTTCTAAACTATAGCGATTAAATTCTAGTGCTAACCTGTGTCATAAACACTTATCGTCGGTGATGTGATAAAACATCAGCAGACGTGCTCACGCTTATCGCGCATGACTTTGACATACAATTTACGTCACTTTCTCACCCCGTTCGTTATTATACTTAGGGCTCATTTAGACGGTGCGGGAACTTGCATACGAGTTTCATTGCATTGCGTCATTTGATCAGTCGGCTGCATTGATGTAACCTCAATGGTCCGCAATGTAACTAAAATCGTATACGAGTTTGCGCGCCGTCTAAATAAGCCCTTAGACAGCGCGAACTCACATGTGATTTTAAGTTAAATACATTGCGGGCCATTGAGGTTACAACAATTCAGCCGACCGATCAAATAACGCAATATAATGAAACTCGCATGCGAGTTCTCGCACCGTTTACCGCATTTAGATGAGCCCTTAGTCCCCTGTCATTCGCGATAAGCGCGACCGTAAAACACTCACAATCCTGCTTGCAGTCCTGCAATAGGAGACAGCTAGCAACATTATCTTTGATATTACTAACTCACTCTTGTAGTACTGCAGACAGGATCGAGGTTTTATACTCCTGCTAGTTTTCTAACGTATTTAAAATTACACACATTGCCGGATCTAGGGTAGAGCGAGTGGAGCGGCCGCTCTAGGCGCAGGATGGCAAAGGGGGCGCCAAAATGGCAAATGAGTAAAAAAAAGCTTTAAACGACACGAGTGTGGCGAGGGGTGGGGGGGGGGGGACTTCAACGAAGAGCGCCAAAACCCGATTTCGCTCTACCCTGATCAAGGGCTCGGGCCAGCACTGATTACACAAAAGGTGGCTTTCCATTTCCACCAAAGGGGTCCTTATGCCCCATGTGCATAAGGTTGGTATTCCACCTGTCCAATTTCTTTGTCCAATGTGCATTGCGTCTCACTCTCTCACTAAGCAGAATGTGAGACGCAAATATACACTGGAAAAATAAATAGGACAGGTGGAATACCACCTTAAGGAACATTTCTCTGATGGAAAGCCACAATACAGAATATAATATACGTATCTAGTGCATAATCTTTTACCATCATATATTTTCAAGGAAAAGCACAAGCGTGTTATGCTATTTCAGTCAGTCTTAATACAAAAAGTACTGAGGTTGACTGAAGTAGCATGACAAATACGTTTCCGAGAAAATACGATTGCAAAGGATTATGCGCTACATCTGTAGTTTTGTTAATTTGTTACATTTATGAAACAACAGTGAAGTAGAAACCTAAGGGCCACCCCACATCTAGCGTCTTTCGAGCGTCGGCGTCTACAACTCTATGGCCCTGCTCGACGCAACGTCGACGCAACTGCGCAGCGACGTCATTTTCCATAGCGCTGACCGACGCCGACGCCCGAAAGACTCCAGATGTGGGGTGGCCCTAAGCCAACATAATCATAAATGCTTCTTTCAGACCTGATTGGCTTCCTTCAGAACTGCAATCAAGCTCTTAGCCAGGCGCGCATCTTCCTCTGTGAACAGCGTGTGGGCCTCGCCTTTCTTGTCGTAGCGGCCGGTCCTGCCGATCCTGTGGATGTAGTCCTCCGACGTTTGCGGGAAATCATAGTTGATTACATGTGTGATACCGTCCACATCTGGAATAAACACAATGAAAGTGGCTTAAACTGATGTCTTGCTATAAATTTAATAACTCTTTGCTCAAAAATTTGTGGTAAACAATATGTAATTATGAATTTCTAACCTTTATCATGTTACTTTTGTATGTTTAACTAGTTTATCACGAAAAATAAATGATTTATGATTTTATGAAAAATAAAAGGGGAAGGTTAGAAAGACTACCACTTCATATTCTAAATATGTACTAGCAAGGACCAAATACAGGTATATATCTTCCTTGCTTGATACTAGGTAACTGGGCAACTGCAATAGGTACATACAGTAGAATCCGTTTATTATGACCAACCGCTTACTATGAGGTTAATGACTGTGCATAGTTTGGTTTCATATAAAATTCTTTGTGACAAATTCGGATAAGATGACTTCGCTTATAGTGACAAATCACTTACTATGACCTAAAAATTTCCATTAAATTATGTCCAGATATACTGACACATTCGCTGGTTTCCGTGGCCGTCACGTCTTTCCCTGAGAGGACGTTGGTGCGTGCGTAGCGTGTAAGGTATTTTAGTTTTGATTCTCAGTGACATCTTGATATTTGTTACAAATTTAATAAAACTCATCTCTCACAAAGGAATTTGAGATTCATTTGGAAAACTTAACAAAAACAAGAAGTTGTACAACTATGCTTTATATGACATCCACTTAGTATGACGTGTTTGTCACTTCCCTTCGATGTCATTATAAGCGGATTCTACTGTAATACACACATTAATGTTATTTAAAAAAAAAAATTGCACTCACCTAATCCTCTAGCAGCAACATCAGTAGCCACAAGAATGTTAGTGTTACCAGTTTTGAACCTCCTGATTATAGTATCTCTTTGCAGTTGAGTTTTGTCCCCGTGGGTGCCAACTGCAGGCCAACCATTCCTTTTCAATTGTAAAGTGAGGTGATCCACTGATCTCTTAGTATTAGTGAAAACTAGGATTTTTCCTATGCCTTCTCCTGATATCTGGTGCATTATTTCCTTGAACCTAATTAAGAAATAAAATATTTATTTTAAATTACACTTGTTTAATGTGCTTGTTGATAAGGGGGGTAAAAAAATTGTTGACCATCAAAAGCCAACTTGATCTCAGACCTGAAGGATCAGATGCTAAATAGTCCCAAAGTAGGCAACCCAGTGGGAACTAAGTTTTATTGCTATAATTAAATAAAAAAGAGGTAAATTAAATAAAAATTAATGTGTTAAATAATTATACTACAACACTAATACTTACTTGTCCATTTTGCTATCCTGATCACAAACATGTACTATCTGTTTAATATTGTGATTTGCAGATAACTCAGTGGATCCAACATTGACTTGTACAAACTCGCCTAAGTAATCCTTTGCTAAGTGTTGTACCTCTTTAGGCCATGTAGCAGAAAACATCAAAATCTGCCTTTCAAGGGGAACTCCTTCCAAAGCTTGTCTTATTTGTGGTTCAAATCCCATATCAAGCATCCGGTCAGCCTCATCTAGTACCACGTAAGTACACCTACTGAGGTTTGTGGTGCGGCTTACAAGAAAGTCATTAAGCCGGCCAGGAGTAGCAATGACTATATCCACACCTGCTTCCAACTGCTCAGCTTGTACTGATCTACTTGCACCCCCATAGATACATACACATCTAATATTAAGCAGTTTCTGGAAATCCTTAGCTACAACCTCAATTTGTTTAGCTAACTCTCGGGTAGGTGCCAACACCAGTGCTATAGGACCTCTACCTTTCCTAGCTGTCTTTTCTTTTATATGCACAACTGCAGGTAGGAGAAAAGCAAGTGTTTTGCCTGTGCCTGTCTGGGCTATTCCAACAAAGTTTTGACCACTCAAAGCCACTGGCCATGCTTGAGACTGAATAATAGTTGGTTTAGTAAAGCCCTGTTTACTAAGGAAGGTTTTTATGTACTCTGGAAACTCACTTGCTTCTATGTCAATGAAAGGACTAGGAACATCCTCCCCATACACTGTAATATTATGTTCGTTTCTGTAATCGTCAATACCTTTTTGCTCTGTATTTATGCTATAATGTCTCGTTGCATTTTCACCAAATAGCGAATGTCTCTGTAATGCTGGACATAACAAGGCAAATGTTCTATGTCTATATGTGTTTAAGAAAACTGCATCATTAGAAATAGGAGCTGAATTACTGTACAATCTGCAATTAAAATAACGTCACATTCATTCAATTAAATAGTATTTTGGGTCGATGCTGACCTAAACCAATGTAAATTTTTAGATACTTACAGGTTTGCTAAACCACGACGTTTTAATAACCGTGTAATGATTTTCGAAGCCATGTCAATAATATAGTTTCTCTGTTATAAAGCAAGATTTATGAATCTTACTTCTTACTTTTTTTCGTAGAATCTATCTTTTTATCCGGTTAGGTTATGTTACACAAGGTTGCGACCATGTTGCGACATTTCATCGTAATCGCAGAACCCTCAGTGACAGCAGCATAGACAATAACGTGGTAAAACACTAAAGCCCTTGCTACACGGTCGCCGACAAGCCCCTCAGACCGCGTAGCCTTGGTCTGGACGGACCGTGTAGACAGTTGTTTCCAACAAAATTTGACCAAAACTGACCAAGGTCAGACCAAGGTCAGACGGTTAGAAGGCTTGTCGGCGACCGTGTAGCAAGGGCTCAAAACTGACCAAGGTCAGACCAAGGTCAGACCAAGGTCAGACGGTTAGAAGGCTTGTCGGCGACCGTGTAGCAAGGGCTTATCGCACCACACCGCGCGTGCGTCGCACCCATAAGTGAGAGCCAGAAAGAGATATCTGTTTCTCGCTCACTTATGGGTGTGGCAGTCAAATGGACTCCACACTCACGTTCGCGGCTTTTCGATTTGCGCATGAGTGTGGAGGAGGCTTTAGATTTTCGCTTCAAGATCGGTTTTCCTACGTCATGCTCCGTGGAAACCCACTGTCTGTGTTGTGATTTATTGCAGGGATGTTACGGAGCTCCGTTTCCGTTAAGTTGGAAGGTCGGAACTTCCGTTTGGTATTACACATCCGTTTCTATTCCGGTTCCGTTACTTTTGAAACGGAAGTTATATCGGATGTCAATGATTAGCGCGGCAGCGGGACATGAGCGATGTACATCAAAAACAAACAGGTTTATACCAGTCATTCGCTCATAGCCCCGCTTGCCACGTGCTGCAGTAATTAGATGTTCTGGTTTATGCGTGTTTTTGAATTTAAAGTACCTATTCGTATGTGTTGTGTAATGTATACCTACTGATAGTACTGACTCAGGCTCCGGTTCCGATTCCGTTTCTGGTTCCGATAAACTAAATTTAAAACATCTGGTTCCGCTTTCGGTTCCGATAAAACCACATCCGTTACATCCCTGATTTATTGAAACGTAATGCTGATGTACACAATATGTACTGAATTAGTACATACTTAAAAAAAATTGTACCTCAATAGATGAAGAGTACAATTAACTCAATTCGGACTTGCTGTAGAGCATCTCCCCAGCAACCCCAAAATTTATTTAAAGAAAATTCACGTAAATACTTACTTTTTAGCAAATAAGACGCTGAAAAAAAAATTGTACTGTGGTTTTTAACGTTGAATCAGTTAGCCATGGCTAGTTAAATTACCTAATTGTCGCCAGGACGCAAGCGCATCAGTTTCGTACGTTTGAGAAGTCGGCTGGAGGCGCTTGCGTCCTGGCGACAATTAGGTTAGGTAATTTAACTAGCCATGGCTAACTGATTCAACGTTAACCCTTTGAGCGCCGTTGGCATGTATACAAGACAACGATAGAACGGTACACTGGCGCCGCTGTCTTGTATACAAGACACAAATTCAACCGCTCGGTAAATGTGAAAAAAATATCAATTGTAATTTTTTTACACTCTTTTTAATGTTTTAGGTCTTTGTTTAAAAAAAATGCATTTAAAGCAGCTATATATGTAAATCCATTCTTTTATAATAAGGCTATCAAAGAATTTGCTCCACTTTTCAACGTTTTTCATGTTCCTCGTCGCCGTTGTCTTGTATACAAGACAGCTAGGGATGGGAATGTTAACTCGATATGAGAATATTCAAAATAAATATCAAATCGCAAATCTCGTTTTATTTAAGCATTTGAACAATTGTTAAATGCCAATTGGTGGCAACTAGTAACTAGATTACGTAAAACGAGAGAGAGACAGGCATAACTATAGCTGAAGTTCAGGGAGCTTCTTCAGCTGTAGATAGTAGAGTCAGACAAGTAAATCTGTCCTTGTGGTCTATTTGCAGAACAAATGATTTATTTTGACATGATAGTGTAGTGGGGAGTGATAGCCCTGCAGTGAGTCATTTTAAATTAAAGATGATTACAATTTTCACATGCATATTTTTAGTCACGCACACGTGTTCAAGTGTATAAAAATACCACACTGTTTTAAATCACACGTAGGAACAAAGGACGCGCCGCGCGCCGAGCGTTTATTATGTGACGGTTTATAACCCTTAAAATTTTCTTTGTTCACTCGATCCGAAAAACACAGGAACCAAACCGAAAAAGGACAGCTGATTATTTTTTGATAAGAAGTTAGAATGGAAAGTAAAATAAACTCCTAATTGTTCATTGATAAGGAGTTAGAATATAAAGTAAAGCTACGTATGCTACTATTAACATGTTTTTCAAACTATTAGATTAATAAATGACTGAATAAATATTATTGTTCTTCACTCATTGACAATTCAACCCACGTGTAATTTTCCCCAATGCAGTTCCGGTACATTTATATTATCGACACACTATGCGCGGCTCTAACGTTACGCTTATAAAGTTTACGTACCGACGAGCGCTTACGCCGTTGACCTAGAGACTATTATTACTTAATCCGCGCGGAAACAGTCCTTGTCGGTCTGCACTGCGGCCAGTCCATGCGCGCCGTTGGCATGTATAAAAGACTTCTCGTACAGCCTAGTGCAGTGATATTACGTCATGAATCGATATTGTTTAGTGGTTGTTTTTAATGATAAAGACCTTTATTTTTAACATTGTCGTGTGTAAAAAATATGTAAATTTTTGGCATTTTCGAAATAAATTAAAGTTGGGTAAGAACAAAGCCAAATTGAGAAGATCTTTACCATAAATTGTAAATATCGATATCACTATTTGCAATCCCTAAACTTTTTATTACTTGTTTACTTAAAATTTACTCTGGCGTGTGAGTGAGCGTCTTTGCGGACTAGGTCCGGCGGCCAAAAGGTTAAAAACCACAGTACAATTTTTTTTCAGCGTCTTATTTGCTAAAAAGTATAAATTTACGTGAATTTTCTTAAATAATTTTTGGGGTTGCTGGGGAGATCCTCTACAGCAAGTCCGAATTGAGTTTATTTGTACTCTCGATCTATTGAGGTACAGTTTTTTTAAGTATGTACTAATTCAGTACATATTGTGTACATCAGCATTAAGTTTCAATAAATCACAAAACAGACAGTGGGGTTTCCACGGAGCATGACGTAATTAAACGCGATTCAATTATAAAAAAAACCCAAGACGACTATGTAATGTATCATCAAAGAACTACTGCTGTTCTCACCCCCCTGGTGCTCATAGTGCGGGCAGTAGCGTTTGATGATAACTCTGGATAGGTTGGGGATAGGGTTTTATATGTAAAGTGAAATAGTTTTAAAATGTTCGTCTTCATTCTTATCTCACATTTATTGACATTTAACATAGAACAGTATTGGAATGAAAATTTCTAATTATGAAGTTGAGGAGCTGTTCAAAGTTGTACAGTCAATAACTTAAGTCTAATAACAGCTCCCAGAAGTGACGAATCAAGTTTCACGGACACGGACAATTCGGTAATCAGAAATTGTTTTAGTAACAAAACCTTTTAGCTAATCCTCACCAGAATCACAGCTTAAATTATCACAGTGCAAAAATAAAAATAATACAATTAAGTTAGGTTTAGAAAATCAAGGTACATAATGTAGACCCACGAAATAAATAAACTCACTGATACTATATACCAGACAATCAGATATCCTACTTGCAATAAACATTACACTTTCACACAAATAATTCCTATGAGGATTTGCTACTTATAAGCTATCTTAGATTTAGATTAAAATTAATAGTCATTAAACCGTCTGTGGCCACCGCCACCACCTCCTTGTCCGTTCCTACCGAAGTTTGTACCGCGCTTGAATGAGCCGCCGCCGCCACCACCGCGGCCACCTCCGAACCGGCTCCTGTTGTTCCATCCGCCCCCACCGCCTCCACAACGGTCGGCCATAGATTGCAATTGAGGACTGATAGTCTGTAAGCAAAAACAGATATTTCAGTATCATTTAAACCTGCAATACGCTCTATAATTTTAATGTAAATGGAAAATGTCACAGCATCTGAGGATGGGATCCAGACTAATGTTGTGTGGACACCGAAGGCATGTAGCTGTCGTTTTATGTACCTCATACTTGCATTCATGTCACGCCAATAAGAGACGTACCCATGCCAAAGGTATGAGGAAAATTTGCTGCAACACTTTGTAAAAACATTAAAACCAATTACCTGATTGGCTTCCTGTAGTACAGAAACGAGATCCTTGGCTTGACGTGAGTTGGAAGGTGTGAAAAAGGCATATGATGTGCCTTTCGTCTTTGAACGGCCAGTTCTGCCTATCCGATGAATGTAGTCCTCAGAAGAGTTAGGGTAATCAAAGTTGATTACATATTTAATCCCATCAACATCTAAAAAACAAATTCATTTAGACATCTTGAAATGATGTTATCGATAAATCATTTCAGTACTGTCATTCAGGAAAATCTGACAAACTCAATAACAAAAGCTTTTATGACAACCTTGTACATTTTAAGTAGGTAACTCATGGCTGTGTTACTTACATGGATGAGTTACACAACAGCAATGTACAAAAATCCAGTAAACAGTTGCCTCTCACTCGGAACCCAGGAGTCTTGATAGGGCGTTCAATTTAAGACTTTCATAGATGTTCACATAGCCCAAAACTCCACTCCGGCCGAAACAGAAAACCCTTGACCATTTGTAGATCATCTCAACTGGGGTCAAGTTTTTCAACAATGCACCATTATTTTTCGATCTTTGAATTAAAATACCACGTAGTGCATCACCAGGTTTTCATCAACTCTCAAGTGCATCCGCAATAATCACGGACATACCATCAAGCTTCCGGCCTCGGGTCCAATCACAGTGAAAGGCACTAATGAGGCACCATAATAATGACGAGTTATTGCATTCTCAATGGAAATACCACTGCATCTGTCTTATCTACAAATCCAGTGCAGTAACATGCCATCTAATTTCAGGCAGTATTCAGATAGAACACAATAACATGCCGCCAGTGCCTCTGAAAGTATAAAACAAATAATGGTCGTTAAATTGTCATTAACAAAGTTAGCTTTTGCATCAAATTTCAAGATTTCAATAACAGGAAATAAATTGAAGATTCTTACCAAGTCCTCTGGCAGCAACATCAGTTGCTACTAAAATACTGGCACGGCCTTGCTTGAACTGATATAAAACGTCGTCTCTCTCTTGCTGTGTTTTATCGCCGTGCATGCACACAGCGGGCCAGCCATAGCGCCTAATATTTCTAGTGATATTCTCAACTTTCCTCTTGGTCTCAACAAAAATAATGGTCTTTGCGCCAGGGTCCTGACTTTGTCCGATTTCTTGTAAAAGTACATTCAATCTAAAACAAAACACATGACATTTATAATTGCGTCAAAGAGACTGCAGCAAAGAATAAAAAATAATAATATTCAGATCTTCTTAGAGGATAGTTTGCTTTTCTAATCAGTACTGGTGGTCATACCAAAAACATTCATCACTAAAGATTAAAAATTGTAGTAAAAAGGGTGGAATAAGAAGATAACTCACTTGTTTTCCTTTTCATGTTCCTGGCATATATCGATGATCTGTAGAATGTTATGATTGGCAGAGAGCTGGAGTGAACCAATGTTGATCTGAACATAGTCTCCGAGATAGTCCTCGGCCAGCTTTTTCACTTCTTTAGGCCATGTGGCAGACCACATAAGGGTCTGTCGGTCTGGGCGAATTTGTTCAATGATCTTTCTAATCTGAGGTTCAAAACCCATGTCTAACATGCGGTCAGCTTCGTCCAAGACCAGGTAAGTGCATCTTTGAAGGTTGGTGGTTCCCTTTTCCAGGAAATCAATTAGTCTGCCAGGTGTGGCAATAACAATCTCCACGCCACGCTCCAAGTCGCGAGCTTGCTCTCTCTTAGGAGCACCACCAAACACGCAAGTGTTACGCACATACGAGGCATTTCCAAAATCATTGGCTACTTGTTGAATCTGCTGAGCCAACTCTCTTGTTGGAGCGAGAACCAGAGCAATGGGTCCGTCACCACGTCTGAGGGGCTGTTGGTTGTTGATGTGCACAATAGCAGGCAGAATGTAAGCCAGGGTCTTTCCAGATCCAGTTTGGGCGATACCAACCAAGTTATTTCCAGACATAGCAATCGGCCAGCCTTGAGCCTGGATAGGTGTTGGTTCTTTGTAGCCCATACCACTGATTCCCTTCATTACATAGTCAGGAAAATTGCCCTCCTCAAAACGTTGGATAGGGATGGGGACATCAAGCCCACTCACAGTGATCTCATGCTGACCCCTAAATTCTTCTACTTCATATGGGGACCGGCTTAGGACTGTCGGGTGTGGGTTGTAGAAGTTCTTGTTGAAAGGCTGCAATGTCATGGTGTCCCAGTTAGGGCGGCGCATGTTCTGGCCTCCAGTGAAGTCCTTTTTGCCGCCGCCTCCGAAACCACCACCACCACCGCCGCCAAAGCGGCTGCCACCTCCACCGCCGCCGCCGCCAAATTTGCTACCACCGCCAGAACCATATTTGGAACCGCCGTTACCACCACGGCTATTGCTCCAATTGCCGGACCTTGAAAGATATAGAGCCTTGATTAAAGTCAAGAAAATCGATCGAAGAGCTATCAGGCCGCGTACCCAACATGCCAATCGCTTACGCTCCGTAGCGATCGTAACGCAACTGTCACTGTCGCACTAATATGAAAGAGTGATAGAGACACAAAGCGTTTCGTTGTCGAAGCGATAGCGATTGTAACCTTGGCTAGGCCGGCTGTAACACGTGAACTTATATACCTATGTGGGTGTAGAAAACGTGACCGCGACGTTATGACGTGTACTAAGCAAGCATTTAAAACGGAACTAGTTTTAAGTACGAAGGACAAAATAATAAATAAAGTGTGCGTAATTCATTACTATATAATATATATAACTACAATAAAACTAAGATATCTAGTTAACGGACCATGACAATTCTATGCACACCACGCAAGCGTAAAATTAACGATCGACTGGCTAGACAAAATGGAGGGCGAAGCAACTTACTAAACGTAGATAAAACTTGTCTGACACCATTCAGTTCGGTCTTATTTTAGTTTATGGATAATTGTAATATTTCTAAATATGAATAGATAGAAAAATTTATAAAAATCAAACACTAAACTGTAATAATTTTAGCCAATATTAATCTGATACTTCGGCATACGTCAAAAATGACAAAACTTCAAAATGAACCAAAAAATAACACTACTAATGAACAAAGAAATACATTTATATAATACTCACATTGTTAATGATGATTTTGAATTCAAGATTTTCTGAATAAATGCAGATGTATTTGCAAATCCAATCTTAGCAGGGCGGGTGTAGAGACAACCTGAGGGGAGACGCCATTATCGTTCGTTAGAACTTATTTCGAAAACACGGATTATCACAAATTATATTATCACGGATTATATTAAAATCACAATGATAAATTTCAGGTTTTTTAGTTAGATAAACGTATTAACTTAAAATAACAGCATTTAATAAAGAAAATATTAACAGCAACAAATGCGTCTTACCTCAACCACTGCTTTTCAGAAAGAGAATGTTCAATTCAATTGTTCAATATTGAGTGATGAATGGAATGAATGAATAATATTTTATGACCGAACGAAAGACTAGAGAATGAATGAAATGTATTGAAATGGTGCGTAATGTTGCCTCCACATTACACAGCTACATTTTGAGAATTCTATATACATAATATTATTTTTTATAACTACTTATGAAACGAGGGGAGGCCTTAGCCCAGCAGTAGAACATTAAAAACTTACGTTGAGCGAACTCATAGTGGTTTAGTGCCATAAAACCCTACACGTTCTTTATGCCAATTACTGCTATTTTGAACATTTCAAAATATGAAAAGACAGAAAAAATACGAAATAATTTTTGTCCAAGCTGAAACGGAGACTATCGCTAACGCTCGGAAAGAAAGAAAACATAATATTGTTAAGAATCGAATCGTGATCATGCTCGGTTTGCATAAAGTTGGTCATAAAAACGCATACATAACTAGAGTTGAACCAAGAGAACTCTGCAACGATTTTAATAACACGCGCAGTGCAAGTGTTATTTTAAACGTCAAACTTCTATGAAATTATGACGAAAATTACACTTGTACTGCGTGTGCTATCAAAATCGTTGCAGACTTTTCTTGGTCTAACTCTATCCCTATAGGGATAATTTGTTAACCCGTGCGAAGCCGGGGCGGGTCGCTAATAATACATAAAGGCGTTTGAAAAAAATATCGGACCACACTAAGTTTTCATGCTAAGTGGCCCAAGTGCTACATGAAATATGGAGGTTATAGGACGTAGTGATTATATTCTCTTTGGTTATAACCTCCATATTTCATGTAGCACTTGGGCCACTTAGCATGAAAACTTAGTGTGGTCCGATATTTTTTTCAAACGCCTTTATGTATTACTAGCGACCCGCCCCGGCTTCGCACGGGTTAACAAATTATACAAAATCCTTCCTCTTGAATCACTCTATCAATTAAAAAAACAATGGGTTGCACTCAGGGAGTGCCGGCAGAAGTGAAAACTCAATGACTAGTGCAAAATGCACTATGTATAATTGAGGTTAACGCCATCTAGCGTTAGCGTTAATTACTTGAAACCCGTAAGCACATCACTGTTAGTACTCGAGTTATATTAATACCAGTTAGAGCGAAACTCCCTAAACTCAAGAAAAACTCAATGACATTACATGAAAAACTGTTACATGTAATGTCATTGAGTTTTTCTTTATTGATTTAAATGCCATCTAAATGAGTGGCCATCTAAATCTTACGGTCACGAGATCGTCTCACGCTGTCTCGAGTTTAACATTTTTTCCCCACCTCAAAAAGTGCACAGCGCCGCTAAAGAAGTTTTCACTTCAATAAACCGCATCAAAATCCGTTGCGTAGTTTTAAAGATCTAAGCATACATACAGACTTTACAGACAGACAGACAGCGGGAAGCGACTTTGTTTTATACTATGTAGTGAAACGACGTGACGGTACTGTACGTGTAACGTGTATGTATACCCAGTGTAATAAATTAAATGAAAAAGTGTTGTACGAAAGAATGAAATCATCGTCATTAAACGACTGAGTGAATTGCAAAGCAGACCGCATGTGCTGATTCGTTCAGTCACCACTGCTGCTGAGTGAGCGAGTGAATGAATGAAATAGATAGAACTGGGTCGTTGTCGCTGTGCTGCTTGTGTGGAGCTGTTTTCGATAGTTTTGTGATTGTGTTACGTGTAAAAGTTATAAATTAATATCATAATTGTGTTTTATCTAGACAATTTTTGTTAAAAAATGGCAATGCAACCACATAGCAAGAAGAGAGTGTGCTATTACTATGATAGTAAGTATAAGCAAGTTAGTTACCCGCCACAAGAGGCTTTCGATTTTCTTACTATGTTTTACATTATTTCCAATGATTGCTTATTTTTATTATAACTTTCCGATACGAAAAGCTTATTTACTCATTATTATTGTTGGTTAACGCATAATGTGAGATGTTGGATGTTCATCTTTTTACTTTTATTGAATTGTGTGTCATGGCATTTCAAAGCGTCTGTACCTCGATCTGCGCCATGATTGGTCCGATCGGTTTTGTTCGCACCTTCATCCGTACACTACAGACTAGAATGTGTCAAGCCGTTAAATGAACTGAGTAACATGTTGATAGAAAGTTGAAATTGTTATCATTGATTACTGATTGACTGAATGTTGATTGTTTGTTTTAATTACAGGCGATATTGGTAACTACTACTATGGGCAGGGCCACCCCATGAAGCCGCACCGCATACGCATGACTCATAATTTGTTGTTGAATTATGGATTGTATAGGAAAATGGAAATCTATGTAAGTTAATACAAATGTAAAGTTAGGCATATAAAATACATAATATATGAGTGCACATAATTATTAAAAACTTCATTTATTAAATGACTTCTTCCCTTTTACTATTTTAGCCTCGTCTAGTACCCATAAAACAAGGTTTTATTGAATTGACTTATTTATCCCCAGAGGCCGCATAAAGCAACTGCAGATGAAATGACAAAGTTCCACTCGGACGATTATATCAGATTCCTTCGGTCAATTCGGCCAGATAATATGTCTGAATACAACAAACAGATGCAAAGATGTAAGTTTATTTACTTCCACCAACTTTAGTTAGATTTGAAAAAAAAAAGAAAACTTTTTTTTCTTTAATATAAGTTACAGCATGTTCTAAATTAGTTTAAATATACATATATATATATATATATATATATTTTTATGTATGACCACGCATAACTTTTATTTCCAGTTAATGTTGGAGAAGATTGCCCAGTATTTGATGGACTGTATGAGTTTTGCCAATTATCAGCGGGAGGTTCCGTAGCTGCTGCAGTCAAATTAAACAAACAGGTAATTTTTTAAACACATTTACTGCCAAAACCCCAGTTGGTGGGTTCTCTTTGTATTGGAAATGGACCACTTGGAACTGAAAGTGTTAATAACCATTGAAATACAAACCAATAACAAATTACTAAATGTAGCCTTAATAAAAATAAAAAACTTATCATTATTACCACATGGCATCTGTGAAAGACATTCATAGACTATAATTTACTAGTCATTATACGGAATAACTGGCATTAAACCTTGATTTTTATATCCTGGATACTAAAATGTGTATAGGTGGTAACATGCCTTAATAAACACTTCTGCTCTTAAAATTTGAATGAATAGTAAGCATTAGGTGGGGTAATTCGCCAGTAACTGGCCAAGTGGCCACCAGGTTTCAAT
This sequence comes from Cydia amplana, assembly GCF_948474715.1. Taxonomy (NCBI): domain Eukaryota; kingdom Metazoa; phylum Arthropoda; class Insecta; order Lepidoptera; family Tortricidae; genus Cydia; species Cydia amplana. The sequence goes on along the minus strand of NC_086079.1, from coordinate 10,512,462 downwards.
AACTGGCCAGCCTTCAATAACTAGCCACCTTATCCTAGAATGAATTCTGTTTATAGGTGTATAGAATTCATTTTTAGTCTAGAGTGGCCAGTTACTGGCGAATTACCCTACATAGTGAATGAGTTAAAGACTAAGCATTTGCATTTTTTGTGTGACTGAAATCAACTGTAATGGTTAAAATATATTCCATGTTAATCTTTTTAGTCAAGACATTGACTTTATCATAGATGAAAATTAACCATAAATAAATTCCACAGGCATCAGAAATCTGCATCAACTGGGGCGGTGGTCTCCACCATGCTAAGAAATCAGAAGCGTCTGGATTCTGTTATGTGAATGACATTGTCCTGGGCATCCTGGAGCTACTCAAGTACCACCAGAGGGTTCTGTACATCGACATTGATGTACACCATGGAGACGGAGTTGAAGAGGCGTTTTACACCACAGACAGAGTTATGACTGTGTCTTTCCATAAGTATGGAGAGTACTTCCCTGGCACAGGTACTTCATTTTATATAATTACTAGCAACCCGCCCCGGCTTCGCACGGGTTAACAAATTACACAAAAACCTTCCTCTTGAATCAATCTATCTATTAAAAAAAACCGCGTTAAAATCCGTTGCGTAGTTTTAAAGATCTAAGCATACATACAGACAGCGGGGAGCGACTTTGTTTTATACTATGTAGTGGTAGATAAAGATTCTAGAATGCAAAAGTTAATGTCATGTTTAGAATTGACTACTTAAATAGGTGAGAGCCTATTTCCAAATTGATTAATGTTTAGTGCAAGTTAATACATCTGCTACTAAACTAAAAACAAGAGCAATTCTATCAACACGCAGTAAACATTTAAATGTCTGAACATAAACATAATAATAATAATAATCCGCATTCGAATCTTTATCACTAGTTTCACCAGAGGTGTAAATGCTTTTTCGTTCCCATTTCCAGCTTATAACTAATTTTGTTATTATACAGGTGATCTACGAGATATTGGAGCTGGTAAAGGAAAATACTATGCAGTGAACATCCCACTCCGAGATGGCATGGATGATGACTCTTATGAATCAATCTTTGTTCCGATCATCTCCAAAGTCATGGAGACATTCCAACCGAGCGCTGTGGTGCTGCAGTGTGGTGCTGACTCTTTAACAGGTAACTAATAAAAAAAATGACAAATATTTTTATAATCCTTTATCAATGACTATAAGCGTAATTCATCGATAAGCAATATCGATTTTAGCCGCATCCTTGTTGACAGCTCAGTTTATTACCCTATCGGAACGATCGTTTGGCGTCTATTATAGCGACCCGCCCGGCTTTGCACGGGTTAACAAATTATAGATAAACCTTCCTCTTGAATCACTCGTATCTATTAAAAAAACCGCATCAAAATCCGTTGCGTAGTTTCAAAGATCTAAGCATACATAGTTACATACAGACAGACAGACAGGGAAGCAACTTTGTTTTATACTATGTAGTGATACACAAGTCACAACAATATTCTCAGCTCTTACTACAACATACAGGATGATTTTTCAATGAATGTATAAATAGAATTTTGGGTTGGGGTCTGCATAAAATGATGATGCTTGTTTTAGGACATCAATTATTTTTAAATTTTAGGGTGTCGGGCCTGTTTTAAAAATCTACAAAATTATGATCTGCACATATTTAAACGACAGGTTTTATTAAAAACGCCATATCATAGGCAACCAAAATAATGTACATGTTGACTATTTAGGTGACCGACTGGGGTGTTTCAACTTGACGGTGCGAGGGCACGGGCGGTGTGTGGAGTTAGTGAAGAGATTCGGACTCCCATTCCTTCTAGTTGGCGGCGGAGGGTAAGTTTTCGCCAACCGATATCGATATAATACACATGCTAAATTAAATTGCTGCTGTTGCATGCTGTTAAATTAAACAAATAATTCTGAAAGAACCATTTTTAAAGTTGAAAATTGGAATTAAACTTTCTGTCAAAGATAAAATCCAATGCCAAGCTCGTGAAGTTTGATGAAATACAACTCCTTCCCTAAACTGTTTATGTTTTCTTTGAATTAGGATGTCTATTAATCTAGTATTCTAGACGTTCAGTTGTATGTATCGTTATAAATCAATAACATGTGAGAATGAGTAGTAAGTATTAGCTACTTCTAACTGATTTCCATTCTTTTTATCCTAGGTTTCCTGACCCAGTAATACAGGGTGGATTTTCTTTTTGGGTCAGTGAGGGCAGCTACCAGATCCCGTGCTGCTACGAGAAAACGGTCTTAGAAGACCTTCCCTCGATTTCAAATTAATGAAGATTTGCTTTTACAGATTTTGAAAAAAACATACAGGGTGCGAGAAAAAGGTCATTTTTGACAAACTTTTTTTTTGATGCCAATCGATCCCATTCCTATTAAGGATCAAAAGCTTGTATGGAACCAAAAAAAAAATTCCGGCTAGAAAAGCCACAAATCGAGGAAAACTTTTCCCATACAATTTGTATGAAAATGAAAACTTTTATTTTTCACATGCTATTTTTGTATGTCAATCGATTCCATTCCTATCCAGTATCAATAGTTTCCTTGGGGTCAACTCACGGCAATGTACTAAAAAGCCACAAATTAAAAAAATCTTTTTCCGTACATTTACTATGAAGAACACGTGAAATTTAATTCACATTTTTCTATCTGCCCAATCAGTCCTGTTACATTTAAGGATCATAATACTGTATGAAGACATTGCCGTAAGACTGATGGGCGAGATAGAAAATCGTGAATAAAATTTCACGTTTTCTCCATAGTAAATGTATGGAAAAAGTTTTTATTAATTTGTGGCTTTTTAGTACATTATCGAAAGTTGACCCCTAGGAAACTATTGATACTGGATAGGAATGAAATCGATTGGAATACAAAAATAGCATGTAAAAAATAAAAGTTTTCATTTTCATGCAAATTGTATGGGAAAAGTTTTCCTCGATTTGTGGCTTTTCTAGCCGGAAATTTTTTTTTGGTTCCATACAAGCTTTTGATCCTCAATAGGAATGGGATCGATTGGCATCAAAAAAAAAGTTTGTCAAAAATGACCCTTTTCTCGCACCCTGTATGTTTTTTTCAAAATCTGTAAAAGCCAATCTTCATTAATTTGAAATCGAGGGAAGGTCTTCTAAGACCGTTTTCTCGTAGCAGCACGGGATCTGGTAGCTGCCCTCACTGACCCAAAAAGAAAATCCACCCTGTATATTATTGTATACTTAACGCTTCTTTTTATTGCAGTTACACAATCCGTAACGTATCCCGCTGCTGGACTTACGAGACGTCCGTCGCGCTCGGCGTAGAGATCGCGAACGAGCTGCCCTACAACGACTATTTCGAGTACTTCGGGCCGGACTTCAAACTTCACATATCACCGAGCAACATGTCTAACCAGAACACGCCGGAGTACCTGGAGAAGATCAAGAATCGACTGTTTGAAAATCTAAGGATGTTACCACATGCGCCTGGAGTACAGGTACATTTACCCATTCGCTTGAACATATTTTGCCGAATGTTTATTTTATTTGGCCGAAAATACTCCGCTTTGACTGAAATTTTGATTCAGTACTCAGCAAAATCATTAATCATGACGTTTCAAGTCTAAACAATATTTTAATATTATGAACTTTCAATGTTTTTTATATAATTTATGTGTCACACACCATTTCTTTATTATATATTGTAATTAGCCTAACTTAAAAAAGATCATCTTGTTTAAGGTTCAAGCGATACCAGAAGATGCTGTAAATGATGAGTCAGAAGACGAGGACAAGGTTGACAAGGACGAAAGATTGCCACAAAGTGATAAGGTAAGCAAATTAAAAAAAAAAGAGTAGTACAGTACTTATACTTGGTCAACCAGATCTTGACAGTAGAAAAAAGCGGCCAAGTGCGAGTCGGACTCGCCCATGAAGGGTTCCGTATTTAGGCGATTTATGACGTATTAAAAAAAAACTACTTGCTAGATCTTGTTCAAACCAATTTTCGGTGGAAGTTTACATGGTAATGTACATCATATATTTTTTTTAGTTTTATCATTCTCTTATTTTAGAAGTTAGGGGGGGGGGGGAAGGGACACACATTTTACCACTTTGGAAGTGTCTCTCGCGCAAACTATTCAGTTTAGAAAAAAATTATATTAGGAACCTCAATATCATTTTTGAAGACCTATCCATAGATACCCCACACGTATGGGTTTGATGAAAAAAAAAATTTTGAGTTTCAGTTCGAAGTATGGGGAACCCCAAAAATTAATTGTTTTTTTTCTATTTTTGTGTGAAAATCTTAATGCGGTTCACAGAATACATCTACTTACCAAGTTTCAACAGTATAGTTCTTATAGTTTCGGAGAAAAGTGGCTGTGACATACGGACGGACAGACAGACATGACGAATCTATAAGGGTTCCGTTTTTTGCCATTTGGCTACGGAACCCTAAAAAGCGGCAAATTTGAAAAATGTAGGCGCGAAGGGATATCGTCCCATAGAAAATTTGAATTTCGCGCCTTTTTTAGGGTTCCGTAGCCAAATGGCAAAAAACGGAACCCTTATAGATTCGTCATGTCTGTCTGTCTGTCCGTCTGTCCGTCCGTATGTCACAGCCACTTTTCTCCGAAACTATAAGAACTATACTGTTGAAACTTGGTAAGTAGATGTATTCTGTGAACCGCATTAAGATTTTCACACAAAAATAGAAAAAAAAACAATAAATTTTTAGGGTTCCCCATACTTCGAACTGAAACTCGAAAATTTTTTTTTCATCAAACCCATACGTGTGGGGTATCTATGGATAGGTCTTCAAAAATGATATTGAGGTTTCTAATATCATTTTTTTCTAAACTGAATAGTTTGCGCGAGAGACACTTCCAAAGTGGTAAAATGTGTGTCCCCCCCCCTGTAACTTCTAAAATAAGAGAATGATAAAACTAAAAAAAATATATGATGTACATTACCATGTAAACTTCCACCGAAAATTGGTTTGAACGAGATCTAGTAAGTAGTTTTTTTTTTATACGTCATAAATCGCCTAAATACGGAACCCTTCATGGGCGAGTCCGACTCGCACTTGGCCGCTTTTTTTACTGACAAGATTTGGTTGACCAGCTATACCTACTAGGTACTTTATATATGGAAATACATGATAATTGGAACATAACCTAATTGTGTGGGTATCTAAATCAGGGATGTTGCGGATGCCGATTTTTTGACATCCGCGGATGCGGATGCGGATGCGGATTTTTAAAGGCTCACATCCGCGGATGCGGATGTCAAGATTAGTTACTTAGAAAACGTCAAATATTACATTTTTAGTTTTTTTTTATTTAAAAAAAAATAAACGTTTAGTATTTGAACAAGAATATAGGTGCGTTATATTTATTAAACAGTAACTTGGCCGACTTTTCTGGATCTAGACCAGTGTTTTTCAAAGTGTGGGTCGCGACCCCCCTGGGGGTCGCGGCACTTGTCCAAGGGGGTCGCGAAGTTCAGCTTTGAGAGAAACTTATGGAAAGCAATTTCATTGTTTAAACTTAAAAATAATCCAATCCTTTAAAATTTAATGTTTAAAGGTCGTTAATGTACATATTAATAAAACAAATCATTACCTATCTGGTAAACTGTATTTTAAAAGTGAAGGTTTAATTGTATTCAGTGTGAAGAATGAGCTTGTTTCATTCTGACTCTTAATTTGTCAAACCGCGGTTCCTGCCGCGACACGCAGACGATTAACTCATTTTCCGAATTCAATCTATGTATTCCTTTTTTTTGGTTTTGATATCGACCATTGATGAAAACGTAAGCTCGCATAAATATGAAGTAGCAAATGGGATCAAAACTTTAAGGGCTTTTTTGCCAAACACTGACCAGTGGTTCCTTTGTTATAGGTACTAGATAGAAAAACGTAGAAACGGGGTTTGGGGGTCGCGAAAAATTTTAGTGGTCATAAAGGGCCGTGACACCATAAAGTTTGAAAAACACTGATCTAGACGATTTCGTTATAGGTAATTACGAAATTACCTAGCACTTACGCCGCCGCTAAGACGTTCCTGTACCGACTTGTTCGACATCCGCATCCGCATAAGCTCCGCATCGATTTTATGCGGATGCGGATGCGGATGTTGAAAATAATGCGGAAGTTCCGCGGTTGCGGATGCGGATGCGGATGTTCGCAACATCCCTGATCTAAATACAGACATTTCTATTTTTGTAAAATAAAGAATTGTATGACCAGATTTTGGAAAGAGTCCGAACTTGCTGTTGCAAAAACGATAGAATTTTAATGTTTCAAAAATTCCTGACATCCTAGTTAAGCTGAGCCTAGTTAAGATGACAATCGTTTGCGCTACGACAACGAAACGCTTTCTGTCTCTCTATCACTCTTTTTTTAATAATTTATTTAATATAGTGCATATTAGTGCGATAGAGAAACATAGCGTTTCGTTGTCTAAGCGCAAACGATTGTCATCTTACCTTACCTACCATAAACGGTCCTTAGTGGGCGTGGGTTCGAATCCCACTTCTGAAGTGTAAAAAATAACAACACCCTTGAAGATATTTATCCATTTATTTTCTTGTCTTGTTCCAATTTACAGTAATCTCGTCTCATGACAACCGTTCGCTATCACGGCTCAATAACCAAAGAGGCCCGTCCGCCAAGTGTAGTTTCTTTTTATACCCAACCCATAATAGTCTTCAATTTCAAAATTACCCTTCTTTAAAAACGAATTAAGTAGCTATGCTAAGTCTTCAATCTCAACTACCCTTAACTTTAAAAACGAATTAACTAGGTATGTTAAATACCAAAAACCCTACACTTATACTACAAGATCGGTTACAGTATTCATAGTATGACCGTCACGTTGATTTGCAGGACAAGCGCATCACCGGGGACGGCGAATTATCCGACTCTGAGGACGAGGGCGAGGGCGGGCGCCGCGACAACCGCTCCTACCGCACCGCGCAGCCGCGCAAGCGCCCGCGCCTCGACAAGGAGCCCGGCCCGCTCAAGGACGAACTCAAACGTGAGTACCACAGACAATCCAACCTCTAGACATAGCATAGTCGCGCTACCCCCTCTGCCACACATACGGTAGCGTTACTCCATCTTCGAGTCAATCCCGTGCCGTGATTGGTCCGTGTCTTTGAACGGACCAATCACGGCACGGGATTCGCTCACCTCGTCCCCCCGCACTCCCGTATTTTTGGCAGCATCGGTTTCATGAAAGAATTGGCCTAAGCTCAGTCTAGAGGTTGGATTGTCAGTGGTGAGTACTAACTAATTACTCCATCCCTATGTACAGATCAGGGATGTTGCGGATGCAAAATTTTTTGACATCCGCGGATGCGGATATTTAAAAGCTCACATCCGCGGATGCGGATGTCAAGATTAGGTACTTATAAAACGTCAAATATTACATTTTTAGTATTTTTTTATTAAAAAAAAAACGAAACGTTTAGTATTTGAGCAAGAGTATAGGTGCGTTATACTTACTAAACAGTAACTTGGCCGACTTTTCTGGATCTAGACGATTTTGTTATAGCTAATGACGAAATTACCTAGCACTTACGCCCCCGCTAAGACGTTTCTGTACCGACTTGTTCGACATCCGCATCCGCATAAGCTCCGCATCGATTTTATGCGGATGCGGATGTTGAAAATAATGCGGAAGTTCCGCGGTTGCGGATGCGGATGCGGATGTTCGCAACATCCCTGGTACAGATGAGTCTTTTCAAAAGGGCTTATTTCTTTATGAACACCATACAAAAAAAAACCGGCCAAAAAGTCGGACTCGCGAGTTCCAAGGGTTCCGAACATTAAGTCCGACTCACGCTTGACTGCACATTTCTAATAGGTTTTCCTGTCATTTATAGGTAAAGAACTATTTTGTGTATTTTTTTCAAAATTGTATTCTTTATTTATATTATTTTTTCATAAGTGCTTGTTGCTAGGCCTACATGAATAAAGCATATTTTGACTTTAGACCCAGTAGTTTCGGAGATAAAGGGGGGGGGGGGGGGAATGGTCGGACAGACAGACGCACGAGTGATCCTATAAGGGTTCCGTTTTTTTCTCTTGAGGTACGAAAATACGATGGCAATGGATTATGTGCACTACATCTGTACTGTACACCCAGGGTCACATAGTACGAAAAGATTTTACGTTCCATACGAGAGTACTTCGCAATGCGGAGGGCACTACATTTATTCGTGTTATATCGAGAACTTATTCTAACAGAAAATAAAACGGTAAAAATATATGTTCACAAATTGTTTTTATTTTGTTTCAGCGGAAGATTCAAAGGATGACCTTAAGAATTTAAGCACAGTGGAGGAACCAAAGAAAGAAGTCCCGCCCAACCCCTGATGCGAGCGGTAGGGCCAAGTTAAGATTAGCCGTAGTTCGTAACGATATGTCACCGATATATCGTGGAATTTTACTCACCCAGCATATCCGACTGTCTTCATTGTGTGTAATGATGTGCAAGTAAGGCTCTCAGATATTTTGGCAAGTAATAAATAAAATAAGGATTTTTTGTGAAAATGAAATTCAATCAGGCACATCAATCCGAGCTTTTTGGTTCACAAAACAAGTGCCTACCTTAATTTATGGACAAAAATAGGTCGGTGAAACTTCATAATGATGAAAAACCGAAATCTAGATGCAGTCAACTTAGCAATACAAGTTTGCTAACAAATTCGTTAAACTCAATCAAGAAGTCGAAAAGACAGACAAGAGATCTCGAATTAAAGTTTAAGAATTTTCCTGAATGTTAGAGGATTGTTTTCTGTAGAATAGATTTTGTATTACATAGTTATGTAATGTATTTGTATATTTTACCAGAGTAAATAGTTATAATAGGGAGCACTCAAAAAAGTTCTGGTAAATGAGCAGTCTGGTTACATAATATTAGAGTGATTCAACCTATATGTATTTTGTATGGATACCCTAGTAACTCAGAGAATGCCATCCGACACCTACGATAATTTTATTTGATATGATCACTATTATAATTTTCTACTCTATAATTTTACCAAACTGATAAAGAAAGCAATAATTTAGATAGCAAACAACCATACATACTAATACTTCATGATTTAATTTATAGATATTATTTTTGGACCAATATCCAATAAATAAGGCAAAAATCATTTTTCAAGTTTTTTTGCAAACTTATACAGGAAAAGAGGATAAAAAAAATATTCCTTATAATTGTAGTATTAGGGTGCGAAATAAATTTGAAGAATTTGTTCTCCCCTCTAGTCCAAATGTCGTCAAACAGATTTTTTCAACAATATATATGTCACCGTAAAATTGTAAACAATCGTCATATTATAATCTCGCTAGTTAAATTATAAACTGACGGTAGGGAGATTATAAACTACCCTAACCTACGTTAGATTATAAACTAACGGGTTCACAATCTTACGGTGTCATACATATGTCACCGTAAAATTGTAAACACTCGTCAGATTATAATCTCGTTAGTTAAATTATAAACTGACGGTAGGGAGATTATAAACTAACCTAACCTACGTTAGATTATAAACTAACGGGTTCACAATCTTACGGTGTCATATATATACCTTCATTTTACTACTGATAGTACTGATTGTTACTCAAGAGCCGACTTTGAAGGTACAGCTGTAGCAATGCAGATTTCGTGCCAGACGGCTCTTATAAAAGTTATTATTTTATGAAACGATCTTTATACGCCAGACCTTGTTCCTGAGGTATAAACGAAATATGTTTAAAGGAATTTAAACTGTTGTGAGACATACTAACATTGTATAATTTTACACACACACGGTCGCCGTGAACGCTGCTCGCACTGTTAGTGCATGAGAAAGGAGACCTAGGTTCTCCGAAACATGTCGCGCGAGTGACTTAAAACAAGTGAGTCTAAACCGTAAAACTATACAATGTTTAAAGGATCTAAATTAAAAGAAATATTCGTAAAAGTGGCTGGATTTTATAATTGGATGGTTAAATAAGCGTCGCAACTCGATCTTGTAAATTTCGGATGTCGTTCTCAGGAAATATGTCTGTCGTCGTCTCATTATCACCACGTTTCATACATTTTATATTATAGCCGTGGCAAAGTGGCAGACCTATTTTCTGAGACAGGCCAATTTATATTCCGTCTATTTTTAGCGCATGACAATCGAAAGAGCATTCGTTGAATTTTTTGTACCTAATAAAATGTCTCTTAAGTGTAAGGCCTGAGTGGACGCTCGAAGCGGAGCGTTCGGCGGGGCGTGCAGCGTGGCGTCGAGCTCCCAAGTGATTTGAGCAGCGTGCACTAAGGCCGCTCCTATACGTTTGCATTTGTTTAACATGCACGCCGCACGCCCTGCCCCGCTGCACGCCCAACTCGAGCGTCCACTCAGGCTTACACTTACACTAAATTAGAAAGTGTTTGAAATACTTCATGAATTTTCGCTAGTGGTATCTTCGTAAATAATGTAAGTTCTAATTTAATTTATAGTTTTTTTTTAAGATGAAGCATTTAGACTGAAATCGCTTATTTGTGTGCATCTTATAAAGATAAATAAGCTTTTATTTTTCTACAATAAACGATTACCTACGTACGTACAGGTGTCACAGTGAGAGTAGGTACCTAGTTAACGAAATCGATTTTTTCAATTAGCGTAATTTTGCTCTTCCGGTATTCTTCAATTGTTTACTTATCTAAAATATCCTTATGACTAGTTACACAAAAGTCACAAAACCTGCATTACATACATAAAACATATGCATTAAAAAAAACACGCATTTAGGTTGAGCTCAAAATACATTCTTCTTGGTCAAATCGGTCTATTTGGCCGATTAGGTTTCATTTAGATTTTTTTTTTTGCAGAAAAGTAATTGCACAACGAAGTATTTTGTGTAACTGGTTGTAAGTGTTGATGCATATACTATTGTTACTGTAAATGTATTTGAACTGCTTGTAAATCAGATGCAATGCAATTTATCACTTTAGGTAGGGTAATTGTCCGTATTTGTGGTTGAATTGTAATCTAAAAATACACGACTACCCTTAACCCCGTCAACGCCATTTTTCATACAAAAATATCTCTCCTACGTTAACAGGTTACCTAAAAATGTGCTCATATGAGTCTTATTTCAATGTATGAAGGTCGTTTTGACAACATACGCCATGACAATTGTATTTAGTTCCACTAACTCGTATAGCACTGGGCACATTTTGTAACACTTGTTTCCTTGGCGTTGAGAGGGTTAATCTATTTTAATCGATCTTATCAATAGACAGCTGCCTGTCAAATGAGTCATGTAGTCAACAGGCGAATAAAATTATTAGAAGTTTTTATTATTTGTCAATTTCAAGTAATTGCAGTTCAACGTTATTATACTTTCTATTGTTAAATAAATTGCGTCAAAATGTGTCATCCATCGTAGTTTCTTTTATAAATCCATTTCATAGGGATGATGGCAAATGGGTAAAAAAAGAAGTTCATGTATTTGAATATTATATGTAATTGTAAACAGATTATCACAACGCTCTAGACATAAAATTGCACCATAAAATAAAAGTACCTTCAAATCAGTCTGGTACCAAAGAGCTGGATAAAACCATCAAATAATTGGAATGAATATAAAAATACTATCAAATAATTTAGCAATATACATCTACATAGTTTTCATCAGTTTTTTACATACCTACAAATAAAGATAAATGAATGTAATTTGATTTTATAAGTAGTTATTCTAATGAACACTTAAAATGTACGGGGCGAGCTCTACGTTTACCAAATTATCGTAAAATTGAACCTTTACATCACTCCAAGTCTACTAAGTCTTAAAATTACCTCACGTTTTGAACTTTATTTTAAAAATCACACTTGTTCATAATTTTTAAAATACTTGACTGCTACTTTACATTATAAAAAGGAATGTAAAATTGGAAGATAACTATTTATATCGTGAAATCGATTGGAAGTCTCAATATATTCTACAATTTGTAATAAGAACGTTTTATAAAGTAATTGTGCGTAATTGTAGGCCTTTTAAACGTGACTAGGCAAGACCAATTTCATACCTTTATACCGATTTTCTCTTTATATAAACAAAAATCCATAACAAAACTGATAATAACAATCAATAAAATGTATAAATTAAGCATGACTATAATATATTAGTAAACTAAACGCGTAATACTAACTCAATCACAGTAAATATAAATGGTTATTCACTTTTCAAGATACTATTATTATAATCTTATTATATTTGAAAGAATAATTATCTTTTGTCATTTTATTAGTTCACAAATGCCGGTTAATTTAACCATCGGGCATAAGTATCCTATAATAGATGGCGATCAGTTAGTTCATACAATTAGAATGACTATTCAGTAGCTAGAGTCTAAAATGTTATTATTCTAACTGGCACAATAGTGAGCATCCGAGAATAATCCGTGTGTCTGCAATATCTGGACATTGAACCCTGCTCGACTTATCACGATAAACTCATCGCAACGCGATGCGCGTCGCTTAGGCTTCGGCTCCTTCTTCTGAAAAAACAAAACATGGATTATATTAAAAAAAACCGGCCAAGTGCGAGTCGGACTCGCGCACGGAGGGTTCCGCACCATCAACAAAAAATAGAGCAAAACAAGCAAAAAAACGGCCACCCATCCAAGTACTGAACCCGCCCGACGTTGCTTAACTTCGGTCAAAAATCACGTTTGTTGTATGGGAGCCCCACTTAAATCTTTGTTTTATTCTGTTTTTAGTATTTGTTGTTATAGCGGCAACAGAAATACATCATCTGTGAAAATTTCAACTGTCTAGCTATCACGGTTCGTGAGATACAGCCTGGTGACAGACGGACGGACGGACGGACAGCGGAGTCTTAGTAATAGGGTCCCGTTTTTACCCTTTGGGTACGGAACCCTAAAAATGTGTAATGTATGACTGACGTAACTTAGGCTGAGAAAACAGGTAAATCGCTACAGAGGGCCTATCGCCTCTATTTCACTCGAACAATGCAGTGTAAAAAAAAGATGAAGTCCTCCAAATTCCAATAGTTGGACAGCTGAAATAGATGGCACTGTTGACAACCAGAGTTACAGCAGTGTGCGGAGCCGTACAGCGCCATCTACATCAGCCGTCAAATGATTGAATGACGGCTTTACCCAAATTATACAATAAATAAATCTTTGGTTAATAGAGGTGGATAACGAAATATCTATATTCGATGCTTGCCTAGTAGTCTATCTCTAGAGACCATGGGTACAAAATGAATCTAATAAATAATACAAAATACTGATTAAAAACATTCTTCATAAATTCATCACACATTTCCATAATCAGCACACCTTTAACCAGGTATCGGAACCGGTTTTTTGCAAAAACATCGAAATAACCATATTTTTCGAATTATTTTATACTCGAAATGTAGGACTCAGTTGTGTGTTTATGTAACGACTTCGTATTATTAGATTGCCCAATTAGAAATGAAGTAATTAGCAAAGAACGAAAAAATACCGTTTCCGTTCCCATACAACAAATACCGGTATCCGATCCCTGCCTTTAACGTCTCTAAATTGAGACTATCATAAAAAAAAAATCGCATTGTCGTCACCTTGAAATACAAAACATAATGGACATCATTTCCGTATTTAATCAGTATAAAAATCGTTAAATTAAAGATAACTAACTAGCGTATTATTGAACTTACCTGGAGTAATCGGATGATCTCGTAGCATTGAACCTGTAATTATAAAAGTGTATGTTTATTACAATGCAATGATAAACTCATGCTAAGAACATGCAAAATGAAATATATTAACTATATAGGTACTTCTGACTTTAACTACATCATTACTTTGAAAACTATCTACTGTCTATTCAAAACTTGATTGATGCTTAAGTTCGTGTCTGTGTTCTAAAAGTGGTGTATCTATTCAAAGTAAACACGTGGTTAGGTGTAAACATGACCATGCTTAAGATGAAGAACGTAAACAAAAACATGCAATACATTTCGAATTATATAAATAAAAGAAACAAGAAACAAACAGAAGAAAGTTTTAGGCCCACAAAGTATTCGATTGTGGCATTATGATTTATTGAGATAAATATCGGGCAATCTTACACGATACAACCTACTTTCAAAACAAGTCAACAGTCAAACAAATAATGTATCCTACATCTGCCTAGCGGGCACCACCGTCTGGCACATAGCCAATACTGGTACTCTGGTAGTGGTAAAGATTTTTTCTTTAGGACGCGGACAAAGCCGCTGATTCCAGGTGATTTTGAGTACATCCAAACACACGTGACATGCAAACACAAGCGCATAGTAAGCAGCAATGAGCATTTTTACCTAGATACAGGCCAGACGGCACATTGACACTAGTAGCTCAGTACAAAATAGCGTCTGAAAGTAGGTTACTGGTTAGTGCGGCGCCCGGCGTGATGCCGACGATGCTGCCGCCGACGCACGCCTCCACGCCCTCTGTCGACCACCACCCAACGTCAACACAGACTACACTACGCTTGCTATTAGCTGCTAAAGCTACTAAGGCAGTCTAGTATACCTACTATGTTGTGTTATAGTGAACCGCAATACACGTCTATCGATTTTTTTTTAATTATCCCATATGCCCCAATTATGGCTGTCGCTTAGTAGTAAAAAATTGTGTTAAAAGTGTAATTTCCTATTATAAAATATAGTTAGTTGTATGAAATATCTTAAAATTGTCAATAAACAAGAGTTTAGCAAGTTAATATTAAATGATATTGCCAATGTCACGGTTTTAACTTTTTTTGGGTAGGGAACTACCTTGACTTTAGCATTCTACAACCCCTTTAAACGAGCAATTCTTATATATATATTATATATATAAGAATATATATAAATATTTCGGGGATCTCGGAAACGGCTCTATTTTTGGGGCGAAAATCGATCTAGCTAGGTCATATCTCTGGGAAAACGCGCATATTCGAGTTTATATGTTTCCCGACCGAAGCTCGGTCTCCCAGAGACCCAGATATTGCAGCAAATACGAATAGCAAGCGTATTGAGTCTATGTGCAAAATAGTAAGTAAACACAGGTTCAATGTCCGTTCACAAAGTTAACAAATAAGAAATGAAAGAAGAGTTTTATAAGCATGCAACATGACTGTTATTTTTTCGAAAAGAAGGGATAGAAAGTTTTTTAAAACATAAGTTGCTTATAAAATAAATTTTTAAGTATTATTTACATTAAAAGTTATGAAAAAATACACCAGTTAATAAAAAACCATTTGAAATGAAATACAGTTTACAATTTAGATAATATAACCAGACGAGTCAATTACGGTCTCGACACGAAAAACGGAATTTTACATTTGTTCATATACTAGTAAACTTACCTACAGTTGAAGTTCATGGGGGTAGTATTCCACCTGTCTAATTTCTTTGTCGAATATGTATTTGTGTCTCACATTTTGAGGCACAGACGCAATGCACATTAGACCACGAAATTGGACGGGTGGAATACCAAACTGACTCACTATCAGTAACGGCTATGAAACTCAATGCTCATTTTTTTAATTTATAGATATACATATTTTTTTTAGAATACCGACTCAACGCCAGCATATTTTGCCATGCCAATCCCTAGAATTGAGTCAAATGTTTTTTTAATATTATGCCATCAGTGGCGGCGCGTCCATTCCCACCGGCTTGCCTGTTTTTGGACGTTTGAGCAGAGTTGCAAAGGAAATATGTAAGCCAAATTAACCCCGGCTCGCCTATAGATGTTATACGCGCCGCCACTGCCAGCTATTTTAGCCAAATCTCATAGAACTAAACCAGAGAAAGGGGCAAGCTGTGATGGCGCCATCTTTGCAAACTTTCGACAGTTGCCAACCCCAATAGCAGGTGCTGTCTCACCTGTGGTACACGCGGCGTTGTCCGTGTTGACGCCGGCGACGGACCAAGGCCGCGCCTTGCCGGGCGTGCGCGCGCACCCGTTCCCTAAGCACACCACACTTAGGTACACTTTACAAGCACAGGTAGCCGGCGGCCAAGCACACACACTATACAACTGATAGACGGGTTGGATGGAAACTGCAGGTTATTTCTTGGTGATATATAACAAGGATAGTTGCAGTCGGCCACCTTTTTAAAACTAAGGGCTGATTTAGACGGCGCGCGAAGTCGCATACGATTTTAGTTACATTGCGGACTGTTGGTTACGTCCACTTCAACCGACCGATCAAAACCCGCAATGTAATGAAACTCGCATGCGAGATCTCGCGTCGTCTAAATGGGCCCTTAACTAGGGAATGGGGCTCGAATAACATTTACCTGGTTGTACCAAACCGTCTGTCAACATCATCTTTATTACATGCATAGTATAAATAACCTTTCTTTGCAAGTATTTGCGTGCGTTTTACAAAGTTTTGTTGGATCTTAATCCTTCGTATATCCTTGTCAAAAACACAAACGCATTGCTGCTGAATTAATAACCTTTAAACTATACATTACAGTTCAAATTGTCTGGGACTTATACGGGACAAAGCAAACGAAAGCACGAAAAGTGGTAAAGTTTGTCCATGTACCAAAAAATACTATTCGGCGATATACTAACTTCCCAAGTTATTTACCTGGAGATTGACAATTACATACAACTATTGCAGCATCTGTTTTAGCAGGAAAAGCGTTAAGTTAAGCAGTTCACTCGGCACGTAAGCAGTGCTCGCGCAATCGAGGCGGTGAAGTCCACAGGACGTTAGGCTCATAGGCTGGTATACCTCAACTTACCACGCAGCCAGACTGGCTATTTTTCATGCGCAAGTCACTTTTATTGCTTTGAATAATGAAGTGGTTTATAATCGGCAACCTATCGTTAACTTCCTAAATAAATTTTGCCATCATTTAGGTGTTGAATAAGTCAATGGCACGTCTTCGCTTGTCAGTATGGTATCTTGTTAGCATCGGATACCTAGCTATGGTTCCCTAAATGGCGCGGTTGTGAATAGATACCGATGTAACACAGACTACGTACTGCTAGCCAGTCCTGCTGCCAGGAAGGTAAAGTCAATTTTTTTATTCGGTAGACTAAAATGACATTTCATAGTATGAAATGACATTTTGTGTTCATACTATGAACTGTCATTTCAGTCTACCGAATAAAAAAATAGACTTTAGCTGCAACCAGACACTGACCATTTAAGTATTGACTTAATTTACGTATTTTCACTTTGATATGGTATTTACCAACCGTTGACAATCCAGCAATGGTTACAGCTTGTGTTGATTAGTTCAAACGCAACAATAAAAATGTAATATAGGAATCCTCAATAAACACAAACGCAAGGCTCAGTTCGCCTAGCCTACGGGATATCTCAAACATATATGGTCCGCTATTTATTGAAAAGGTACTCACCCATAGCATTGACGTCGTCCGACGACCGCGACGGCGGTGGGGTGGTCGGCGCCTTGGCGCCCACGTTGTCCGAAGATTTGCAACGCGACACTTCTGTCAAAAAAGTACCAATTGTTTCAGCGTTCGCCTTTCGCCTTAAAACGCTATATTACAATTCAACTACTTGAGTACCGCGGACTCGAAACCGCGTATCAAATGACCGTCAACATTTAATTTTAAATTTAAAGTTGCGGTGGAAATAGAAGAAATTAGATCATCGAATGAAAATATAACTAACCGCATTCTAATAAAACTGGTGTGCTTTCGCCCGATGTCACGCTGTACCTGAAAGTAAAAGTTCATAATGATAACCATATCCCTAATAATGCACGTAGCTATAGTACGTACGTCTAAGCGCCACTTGCACCAACCCACTAACCCGGGGTTAGGGAGTTAAACCCTTAACCCAATGTCAAATTGTACTGGTAACCATGGTAACTCCAGGTTTAACAGGTTAACCCCGGGTTAGTGGAATGGTGCAAGTGGCGCTAAGATGCTTAAGTTTGGGTTTCCTAAATAACAAAATAATAGCTTTTTTCTACTCCCGTACTTTTATTTGTCATTTAAAGGGTCGTGCACACATCTTTAAAACCCTCCCTTATAGTTGCCAAGACAAGTCTTTAGTCTATTCCCCAAAAAAGCATTTGTGCATACACGCAGTATCTTTTTGGCACTTTTTCGATACTTCGTGTAATGACCACTTAAACATATTGTATGAAATATACCAATATATATAAATATAACTTTTATAAATGTAACATGTGCGGCAGGTGCGCCGGGCCTCGGCTAGTATATAATGTACACGTTACATGGTGTCGTCCCTCGGCAGCGTGGGCGAGCGGCGCAGCGGCGAGGGCGAGGCCAGCGACGACAGCGAGTGCAGCGAGCGCGACGTGAGCGGCGTGCGCGCCGACAGCGACGCCTCCTCGCTGCCCGGCGGCGTGCGGCACGTGCGCCAGAATTGAGCTAGTATATAATGTACACGTTACATTGTGTCGTCCCTCGGCAGCGTGGGCGAGCGGCGCAGCGGCGAGGGCGAGGCCAGCGACGACAGCGAGTGCAGCGAGCGCGACGTGAGCGGCGTGCGCGCCGACAGCGACGCCTCCTCGCTGCCCGGCGGCGTGCGGCACGTGCGCCAGAATTGAGCTAGTATATAATGTACACGTTACATGGTGTCGTCCCTCGGCAGCGTGGGCGAGCGGCGCAGCGGCGAGGGCGAGGCCAGCGACGACAGCGAGTGCAGCGAGCGCGACGTGAGCGGCGTGCGCGCCGACAGCGACGCCTCCTCGCTGCCCGGCGGCGTGCGGCACGTGCGCCAGAATTGAGCTAGTATATAATGTACACGTTACATGGTGTCGTCCCTCGGCAGCGTGGGCGAGCGGCGCAGCGGCGAGGGCGAGGCCAGCGACGACAGCGAGTGCAGCGAGCGCGACGTGAGCGGCGTGCGCGCCGACAGCGACGCCTCCTCGCTGCCCGGCGGCGTGCGGCACGTGCGCCAGAATTGAGCTAGTATATAATGTACACGTTACATGGTGTCGTCCCTCGGCAGCGTGGGCGAGCGGCGCAGCGGCGAGGGCGAGGCCAGCGACGACAGCGAGTGCAGCGAGCGCGACGTGAGCGGCGTGCGCGCCGACAGCGACGCCTCCTCGCTGCCCGGCGGCGTGCGGCACGTGCGCCAGAATTCGTCTAGCCCTGGAAAATTATTTAGATTTTCGATTAATAGTACATTATTATCAAGGTTCGGAAGTAGCTACTTGCTGGCTGAGGATTCGTTTTAAACGGACGACCTTGGGAGTCCGTTTAATTGAATCCGAAGCCAGCAAGTAGCCTTCCAGCCGAGTCATATATAGTGCTTTTCTCAAAAATGGTGCAAGAAATAGAAATTATTTACTGGAGCAACGGTCTAATTCTCACAGAAAAAAGTAAAACCATTGAAAATATTTGCTTTGCCGCCTTAAAAAAAAGTGTATTTTTCTGCTGAAAATACGCCAACCTATTTGAGACACCTAAATAGTCGCGGTACCAACATTATAATAATAAGTGCTGATCATGTCTTTGGCTGTTTAATTGGACCTATGCCTTCATTTGATATGGCCATTTCACTTTTAAAAAGTTTGGAACTCGTTAAATAATGGAATTTGTATGCAACATTGCAGTCCCGAAACCGAGACTGCAATGTTTTAAACTTTTTAATTTTTTGACTTTGCGGTCCATTTTTGAGAAAAATAAGTCTTAAGTTCAGTAATTTGCGCAGCAGAAGGTGAAATTTAAATTTTTTGAGAAATTAAAACAGATTCAGACTTAGAGAATTACCTTCGTCTATGTCCTGCGATTGATCCGTGATAGGTCGAGATGGTGCTCTAGTTTTTAATCTTCTTGGACGACCTGTAAACAAAATATTAACATGTTAAATCACTAAATACATGGAGCAAATAGATATATTGTAGGTTCAAAAGAGAAAGTATTTATTTCAAGAAATATAAACAACATAAAGTAACCTAAATAAAATTAAAACTACCTACAAAACTAAAACTACTACTTAAAAAAGGAAAACTAAAAATCTATATCTAAAGAGGGCCCCTGGGGCATAGTACCAAAGATACTGGCAGCATTTCCTCGCTGAATTGCAACGCTTATTCGTTGAGCGAGGAAGCTGCCAGCTCTTTTGTCCCCAGTGACCTCAACCAGCCGTTTGGCCAAATATGTAAATAGATTTTGAGCTCCCGGACCCCACGGACCGAGGGTCTCAACACCGAAAGGAATAAAGTTGTAATTGGCGTCGAGACCCCCGTATTTCCGCCTCTTGAGGGTCTCGGCAGCTTCGGCAGCAGCACCCGCTTTCTTGGTAGTACCGTGAAGGTGAGACGGTGCCAGTGTGTCCACGCAGGTCGCGTCCCACACCAACACTCGTCCCATCCTCCACGGAATCAGCGACATACCATCAGGTCTCTTGCCATCGTCCCGAGCTATACCGGCCGGCTCGAGTATCGCAGGCACGTTGACGGTGACAAGAGACCGGCGGATAATGTCATTGAGCGCGGCGTGACGAGACAATCGCCCCGCGCTTCGCTGGCAAGACAGACCATGACGCCCCATCTGATCCACATCACTCCCACAGTGGCATATATGCGGCGCACAGATTGGAACCCCCAGGCGTAGACCAACTGCCACACGGAGGGTGTTTCCGTCTAGATGAGTGCCAGTATTGGGTGAGGGATATGCGTTGAGCCAGTGGCCAGCGTCCCTACAACCAACTGCGATCAAACGAGCGCGTTCAGCTCCTTCGCTGTTATCTAAACATGTGGTATATGTTAATTTCGATAAAGCATCATCCCAGCTCCTCTGTGATTTTAGATTATATGGAGGGTCAATTCCCGGGCATGCAGACAGCCAGGCATTTCTAGCATCGCCCAAGCCTGTGATCTCATAGTTTGTGGGTAAAACCCTTAGGATTTTTCCTACAAGATCAGCAGAGCTATGGACGGACGATAGAAATGCCGGCAGTGAAACGCTAGAGATTTTGCGTAAGCCCAGCCCGCCGTACCGAACGGGTAGAGACGCTTGTAACCACGATTGATCGGATAGCTTTATATTAAGAATACGCTCTAAGGTAGTCCGGACCATGAAGTCTATAGGTAGCAGCAAATTTACATGTTTCCAGAAAGGGCTGCAGCGAAGCACATACATTAACTGGGGAACAAAAAGACAAAATTTAAGAATGGTGAGGGCTGAATGGGGGCTGATTTCTAGAAGACGGTCGGCGTAATTTTGAAATTTGGAAACGGTGTTACTGATAAATGTTGGAAAATAGACGTCAAAAATTGGAGTCCCCAGGAGGCTAAGGGAATCTCTTGTAACAGTGGTAACATTAGGTGTTATAGTATTGAATTTCTCTGTAACGTCCGAGTGGTTTAGTGACGGATCGTGAATATATAGTTCACATTTATTACAGTTCAGGTCTAGACCTATGGACTCGAACTTGGACTTGAGAACGGAGAGATCCGAAAGGACTGTTTCCAAGTTGCCTCCTAATGTTCCATCGTCCAGGTACCAGACATTGAAATCAGAAGATAAATTTTGAATGATGGGGTTGATAGCTAAACAAAAGATAGCCGGCCCCAAGGGATCACCCTGCTGGCATCCTACTTCCGAAGAAATTTCATGACTGCGGTACATTAATTTGGAAGGATCAGCGTAACAATGAAGGAGGTAATTATAAAGCTCTGGGGTGTTATTCCTGATTTCCGTCAGCAGGGTGTCTCTATTCACAGAGTTAAATGCGTTTTTGATGTCAATCTTTAATAAAACTTGGCATTGGTCGTTGCTGAGGTATGTGCGAAGCGCGTGAACAGCCGCCTCGCAACCACCTTTTGTACCACAACCTAATTGTACTGGTTCGAACCTATGCTGCAATTTTGAGATAATGTGTCGAACAGAAATTTTTGATGCCAAACGCCTAAACGTCGATCCAACTGCGATCGGTCTCACGCCACCGTCCTTTTTTGTTAAAGCAATTAAATTGGCTCCGTAGAGAATAGGGACAATATCTGCATGTACACGGCCACTCAACATAAGATTTACCATGTTAGTTAAAGATATAATGAGTTTTCTGCCGGCATCACCAACACCGTGTGCTATGAGATCTTTAAGGTGTTGTGGTGAAATTCCATCAAGACCTCCAGCTGAGCCGGTTTTGAAATTATAAATTGCATCAACTATATCCTTATCTTCGACTTGGAGGCATTCTTCGATCGCAGTTGGTGGATCCAGGAAAAACGGAACAGTGGAGGCTGAGGGATGCTTTGAACGCAAGGCTGTAAGGGTTTCGGTAGAATCTGGAGATAATATGTCACTGGAAAACAAAATACGAGCAGCGCCTTTCAAGTCTCCGTCAGTAATCTTATTTTCTACCGTTTTTGCTAGATTGAAGGCAGAAAACTTGTGACCTACTCGAGCTGTTTTGTCAAAAGGCAAATCTAAAGGCTTTATACAGTTATTTTTGATTTTTTGAGTTAAGGATAGCTTTTTGTCCTCAGAAGTGACATGTAAAGTGTTGTACACAAAAGTAAGGAGATTGCTCCATGTATCCATGTCGTTTACCGTCACGCATTGGTCAATTAAATAGGACAGGCGAGTAGCAACGCATATCCTAGCGCCGCTAGGAATTCTTTTTGTAACTGGAAAGCTATTTTTGAGGTAACTAAGGTAGAGATGCAGACTTGGACGTGGCGGGGCTTCATTAGAGAGCGATGGACTCGAACTCGAAGCTGGAGCAGCATTTTGTGATAAACAGATTCTGTGTGTTTTGGAAAAATGGATATTGAGACCGCGGGAACTTTGAAAAGATTTGTGACATAAATGGCAAGGGAAATTTGTCGAAACGGCCGGTTGACTTAAAGTAGGCATATACAAGATGTTAGATAGACTTAGTATAAAACTTACAATAATATAAGGGATATAAAAAATGTAGTAATAAGTAAATTAGGTAATGCGACGCTCTTCCTCTGACCACCGAAAAGCTTTGGCGGTGTGGTAAGTTTATCGTTTGTTTACTTGCTGTAGGCTTCTTTGAGGCAGGGCCTGCCGGGCTTCGTGTGAAGATTAGTGGTTTTTGTGAGACAGCGGGTATAGTTTTACACAAAGCGCTAGAACTCAACTTCACGAAACAACCACCATCTAATAATTATTTAAATGTGTCTAGTTTTTTTGTAAATATTATTCTTGCTTGACAACCATTTGTCACAGTCATAGCCGCTAAATTTCGCAAGGCCGTATCATGAGTACTCGGGCTGCGGTCTCACTGGTTTCAGCACGGAGGTTTTGATGTTCGTTTTCTTCTGCTATACAGCTTTGGTTAAGCAGGGTATTACGTGAAAAATTGGAAATAAAAATAAATATCTCGGAGAAATCTTTCGGACCGTGTTTGACGGTTGCTAGGTTCGCTTTTTAAGTTATAAAGAGAAAGTTATAAATATGCGGCTATTATTTTATTGTGTTAAGTAATAAAACAGTGTACGGTCCGGTCCGAATACCCAAATGGGATTGTACTAGGTATAATTTTTCCGTCAGTTGCGACACGGGCTGGGCATATGTGTTTTATCTCAAAAATGGACGGCAAAGTCGACGTTGCCGGTTAAAAAATAGGTCGCGAAGTGCATAGTTTATGGTCATTAAAAAAATTAAAAAGTTAAAAACATTGCAGTCTCGATTTCGGGACTGTAATGTTGCATACAAATTCCATTATTTAACGAGTTCCAAACTTTTTAAAACTTTAAATGGCCATATCAAATGAAGGCATAGGTCCCTTAACAGCCAAACAGATGATCATTAAGCCTATAACAGACTATCGCACCGCACCGCGACGTTGGAGCGTCGCACGTATAAAAGTTCAATTATATTTCATACAATCTTTTTAAGTGGTCATTACACGAAGTATCGAGTTCCAAACTTTTTAAAACTTTAAATGGCCATATCAAATGAAGGCATAGGTCCCTTAACAGCCAAACAGATGATCAGCATTAAGCCTATAACAGACTATCGCACCCAGTGTTGGCCGAAAGTTAATGCAAATTGAAAATGCTGGCCATTAACCATTATAAATTGAATCGTAAACTATAGTCGTCCGATACGGTTTAAGGTTCAATTTATAATGGTTAATGGCCAACATTTTCAATTCGCATTAACTTTCGGCCAACACTGATCACACCGCACCGCGACGTTGGAGCGTCGCACCCATAAGTGAGAGCGTGAAACAGATTATCTCTTTCTCGCTCTCACTTATGGGTGCGATGCTCCAAGGTCGCGGTGCGGTGCGATAGTCTGTTACAGGCTTAATGTTGGTACCGCGACTATTTAGGTGTCTCAAATAGGTTGGCGTATTTTCAGCAGAAAAATACACTTCTTTTTTTTTAAAGGCGGCAAGCAAAGGTTGTACTTTTTTCTGTGAAAATTAGAACGTTGTTTCTGTAAAATATTTCTATTTCTTGCACCATTTTTGAGAAAAACACTATATATGACTCGGCTGGAAGGCTACTTGCTGGCTTCGGATTCAATTAAACGGACTCCCAAGGTCGTCCGTTTAAAACGAATCCTCAGCCTGCAAGTAGCTACTTCCGAACCTCGACAATTTCAAAATTTCCAATTTCAAAAATTTCAATAATGTACTATTGTTGTGTTAGGAACACGAACCCTTGACTAGGTGTCGCAGCTTGTTGGCGGGCAGGTCGGCGAGCGCGTCGCCCGCCTCGCCGTGCAGCGGCGGCAGCGACAGCATCTCGTTGCTGGAGCACTGCTGCTCGGCCACGGACTTGGGCCGCACGCGCCGCGCGCCGCGCTCGCGCCGCCGGCAGCCGAGCGGGGTCGCCTGGGAATCACTCACGGTTAAACCAGTGTATAGTTTGTAGCTTTCTAGTAGACCCCGAAGGCTTATCCTATTGTCTATTGTTCAGTAAAACCGCACGTGCTACTTACCTGCAAAAAAGGGTCCTAATTATTCTATTTGGCACCTGAGCGCAGGCTAGTCCAACGCTCAAAAAACCAGTGTAGGTGCGCTCTCCGATAACGCGCCTTTGTTGCGCATCTCGATGACACATTTTAGACTGGTTCTGTAGCGTTCGACTCGCCGGCACTCAGTAACCGAAGTACCGATTTTTTATGCAGGTGGTTGTGGCACGTGGCACGAACGGTTTTTCTTAACAATAGACAATAGGATTAGCCTTCGGGGTCTATTAGAAAGCTACAAACTATACACCGATTTACATCGAGTTGTCCAACTTCGAACAAAAAAAGCGGCCAAGTGCGAGTCGGACTCGCGCACGGAGGGTTCCGCACCATCAACAAAAAATAGAGCAAAACAAGCAAAAAAACGGTCACCCATCCAAGTACTGACCCCGCCCGACGTTGCTTAACTTCGGTCAAAAATCACGTTTGTTGTATGGGAGCCCCACTTAAATCTTTATTTTATTCTGTTTTTAGTATTTGTTGTTATAGCGGCAACAGAAATACATCATCTGTGAAAATTTCAACTGTCTAGCTATCACGGTTTGTGAGATACAGCCTGGTGACAGACGGACGGATGGACGGACGGACGGACGGACGGATGGACGGACGGACGGACGGACGGACGGACGGACGGACGGACGGACGGACCTCGGAGTCTTAGTAATAGGGTCCCGTTTGGGTACGGAACCCTAAAAAAGGGCGGTGGATAAAAACACGTGACTACGCGACATATTTATGCAGGTTTAAAGCATGTTTGCTAAGGGGCGCGCCCGGGCGGACCGAGCCGGCGAGCAAATGCGTCTGAGATTTTAAATTTCGAACTAGGATTATAAAATGTTCGAAGTTGGACTACTGGATCTAAAAGATGCCTTCCTTATTCTATACTGTGGACAAAGGCCCGTTTACAGTGTACATGGGACGAGTCAGTTGTTCGCCTCGAACGTACGGTTGTCGTTAACGTAATACTAGAAAAAAAAATCTACATAGGCACTTGTCCGATATTGGACCTCGTAAGTTGATAATTACTTCGCTTTAAATAAATAAAGGAGTTATACTATACTATATAATATACGTCGGTCATATCTAAAATGCCGTTGATATTATCTTATCCCTTTCCACTATTTTCACATATGTTTGTTAGAAATGAACAAAACTTAACATATTATGTTTGCTAAATTTTACGAATAAGGAAGTAAAAAATAACCAAAACGAGTCCCATGCTAAAATCGTTTTACATAATCGCCTTTCTGGTATCGTGTACCTATAATATATCATACCCATAAGCGAGTTATTACTTTAAAGAATGTAAATGAAGTAAATATATAGTTTATGAGTAATTGTCTGTTGAGTATTGTAGATATTTTCTTTTTAATTCGTCTGTTAAGTCACAATTGAAGTGATGTTTATAGTAGCAGAAAGTACAATAATTGAATGATACTTACCAAGTTTAAATAATCCAACTTCTGTCAGCATGCGTGTTAGTAAAAGCCATATTAATTATATTCACATACATCATTATTACACATTGCACACAATTTACAATTTGAAAGTAATATCGACAATTTGTGGCCTTTGTATGAAAACAAGAATCAATAAATGAATACGTGCATATGTAAAAGACAGACCAAATCTGCACATGTAAAGAAGATATACCAAAATAGAGATTATTTTGATATGGATAGTTATTACATCATTTACGAATACCGATAGCTTGTAATCTAGATATTTTAAACATCACGAATGATAAGTTTATCATTTGGTAGGATGGTATTACGGACGCACGTGTGTTAATCAGTTTTGCTGTGTATTTTTCGCATATCGACAACAATTGTGCCTATTGTGCGTGAAAAACGAGGCAATGTCTTCAGGTTGCTAAATGCCTCATTTAGTTTGCACGGAGTCCCTAGGTATTTGTTCCTGTATACTTCTGCAAGTCTGTCAAGGACAAAATAGGCGGTCATCAAACTGGAGCCGCCACCCATATAAAAAGCGATTCAATCCCGAAAACGATATTGGATTGGCCATATCCGCAGAAAACCTGATATCATATGCAATTTGTCACCCTAAATTTGCTTGACACTGTTTCGTAAACAAGAGACGAGTGTTTTAGGGATGAGATGGGAAGATGTTATCCAAACTGTCTAGGTGCTAATGCTAATAGTGCAGGGATCGGCCAACCGTGCATGCGGCTCTTTGAAAGTACAACTGCGACTCTTCAGGCCACCCAAAAGCTGACTTGTGTTTTCTTAGGCCACTGAAAACAGCAGTCGCGGCTCTTCGAGATTCCAAAAACTGGTGATTTCTCTGGCTGGTGGCAATTGGCTCTTCTTAAAAGTTTGCCGACCCGTGCTATACATAGTTAATTTTTTTAGCATTGGAAAGAAGGTAAGCGATCTTGACATGTGTTTTTATTGAAAATCACGAATATACGATCTTTTACATTCTTTTGCTTTCATGAGTAATATTATAAACTAATTTTTAAAGGCTTCGTCTCACAGGCGCGTTTTCCGGACGGGCGCGCCGCTTTTACATATAAAACGCTCACGCGCCGCCCGGATAACGCGCCTGTGTGACGGAACCTTAGGCTTCGTCACACAGGCGCGTTTTCCGGGCGGGCGTGAGCTTTTGTATGTATCAGCGGCTCACGCCCCGCCCGGAAAACGCGCCTGTGTGACAGAACCTTTAAAGCGTTTCTCAATATTTTTTAATAAAAAGACACGTCAAGATTGTTTACCTTCTTTCTAATGCTAAAAAAATGAACTATAGTAGAATAGTATATAGTTCGTTTTTTTTTAGCATTAGAAAGAAGGTAAGCGATCTCGACATGTCTTTTAATTGAATAACGCTTTTTAAAAATCAGTAACTTATACATCTGAAAGCAGAAGAATATAAATGATCGTATTTGATTCATAATTGTTACATATTTGCAGTGACTTATTTTTAAAACATGTTTTTCAATTAAAAGACACATCAAGATTGTTTACCTTTTTTCTAATGCTAAAAAAAAAACCGGCCAAGTGCGAGTCGGACTCGCGCATGGAGGGTTCCGCACCATCAACAAAAAATAGAGCAAAACAAGCAAAAAAACGGTCACCCATCCAAGTACTGACCCCGCCCGACGTTGCTTAACTTCGGTCAAAAATCACGTTTGTTGTATGGGAGCCCCACTTAAATCTTTATTTTATTCTGTTTTTAGTATTTGTTGTTATAGCGGCAACAGAAATACATCATCTGTGAAAATTTCAACTGTCTAGCTATCACGGTTCGTGAGATACAGCCTGGTGACAGACGGACGGACGGACGGACGGACGGACAGCGGAGTCTTAGTAATAGGGTCCCGTTTTTACCCTTTGGGTACGGAACCCTAAAATAACGAACTATAGTCCTCCACCCCAAAAGGGGCTAAGAAACTTACCGCTGAATGTGATATAGGCGTAAGGAGATCAGGTATGTTAGCTTCGCTGCTCGGCACCGGGTCGCTGTCGGCACTATCCACTCCCTCGCACGCCGACAGCGCTAGGGTCTCTACAGCTTCACTGCAAAGCAAATTATTATCATCATCTCGTTCAGATTCATGGGAAACGGACTTAGTTCTGAAGACAATTGTAGAACTGAAATTACTAGGCATCTTTATTGTAGAAAACCACCAAGTTTGGTCTCAGATTTGTGGTCGCTACACACGGAACAAGGTAGGTTTAGTACTAGGTGGTATCCAGCAGGGAATCTCCATAGTTCGTATTTTTTTTTTAATTATTAATTTTAATTATACCGCGGAAGAAAGGAGAGGCATTTGCCCAGCAGTGGGACAGCACACAAAACAGGCAAATAAAAAATATATTGGGATACGTTACGTATTGATTAATCTTGCATATTTTTTACGAATGCAAAGATAAGAAAAAAGCTTTTGTTTGTTTACCTAAACCGCTTATATCTGAACGCGCTATGCACTATTGACTCCATTAAATATTTCATAAACTAAACATTAACAAACACACACACTATTAATTTCACAACGGTAAAACAAGAGTAACGCCGGCAAACAAGTCGTGACTGAAGTTGTGAATGTGTTTGCTTAACGTCTCATCACCCGTCGGATGAATCACTAGTGTTACTCTGTTACTCTTCGCGATTTCGAAGAATCTATGTTTATTAGTAAGTGCTAGATTCAGAGTTCCGGTCAATAAACTATGTAGTTGTCAAATAAAATAATTGTGCCAAATCTCCAATCACTTCGAAGGAATACAATTGAATTGAACTGTGTAAATATTTTTAGAAATAATTATAAAGTACCAGCTATGCGCCGCCAAATATATCCTGGGCTATTAGGTTCGATTACGAGTCACTTTTTCTTCAAAGGTTTCACACGACAATGAAATTCGCGTTTTATGAACAACTCCTCACTGCAAAAATATTCAGTAAAGCTTTGGTTTCCTCCGATAGCGGTGCCGTCATATAGCGGCCGTCTCCATACAAATACTACGACATCCATATTTAGCCGTATTATTTAGTATGGAGACGGCCGCTATATGACGGCACCGCTTTCGGAGGAATCCAAAGCTTTACACTTAGTTAATTGTATTGAACACTGAGTATCATTCTAGTTGTGTCTGACCGGGTCAAGGCCACGCGTATATGCAGTACGAGGGTTGTAGCCGACTATAATACCCTACTAAACCCTTTAAAAAACTGGCAGTGACATAATTATGCACCTTGCATTTGTAGTGTCTCGCACCGATAATGCAATTATTTTGTCACCCCTTCGGCGTTTTATTTCTATTAGGGCC
This sequence comes from Cydia amplana, assembly GCF_948474715.1. Lineage (NCBI taxonomy): Eukaryota > Metazoa > Arthropoda > Insecta > Lepidoptera > Tortricidae > Cydia > Cydia amplana. The sequence goes on along the minus strand of NC_086079.1, from coordinate 10,482,724 downwards.
AACTTTGTACCTAGTTTCAGAGCAATGTAGCTCATTGTTTTAAAATGAGTTGCAATAGGTTCAGCGAGCAGTTTCTTTTTTCTGGATCATAATATGGTAGCCAAAAAACATGAATAGTAATCTCAAGGCCTTTCCCTAGTATCTTCATCGATTCGAAACCTGATTTATTGACTTTCACTCGATATAAAATCAAGAACATATATAGGTCTAAAACGCAACTTAAAAATTTCTAACAATTTTTGCACAAAAGCTGAAAATTTTAAAAATTTATTTTTCATCGAACTCGGCGATTACTTTTTTTTTTGTTAAAACTTACTAAATATAACAATTCAAAATCGTGGGATCCGCGATCCCGCCGGGTACGCACAGCCATCTCGCTCACGCTTACGCTCAGTGACATTCATGTTTCTTGTAGGCTTAGCAAGAGTGCAGCGCAACTTATCTCACCCGCGAGTTAGCCTACGGGCTCATTTAGACGGTTCGAGAACTCGCATGCGAGTTTGATTACATTGCCTCGTTTAATCGGTCGGCTAAATTGATGTATCCTCAATGGTCCGGAATGTAACTAAAATCGTATACGAGTTCGCGCGCCGTCTAAATGAGCCCTACCTGTCACTTTCTAATGAATACAGTTAGAAAAATACTAATAGGCTACATGACTAATTTTTATTTATGGTATCAATCGATCGGGTTTGTTTTTAGGATCAAATGTCTATATGGGACCCATTGCATTAAAGTAACACAAAAGTCAGAAATTGTAGTCAAAGGCCGACAGTCGCACTTCACTCGCGAAACGCCCTATACAAAACGGCCAGGGGCCGTGACGTCATCGCCCATCTTGTAGTATGGACAAAACAAGAAAATTGCGTTTTTGTCGGTGAAATATTGCGTTTATGTATATAGTTGCTATACAATATTTTTTTGGGTGAAATGTAAGGAATCGAATGGTACCCTTACTTTTATCGTTTTTGGAAGTTAAAAAAAACTTAAATTTTGAAACTTTCAGGTCCTGTATTTTTGTAATTTTTCAATATTTTAGTTTAATATCCACATTATTGTGATAAATTGCTCGTTTGCTATCTATTTTACTAGATTTTGTTATAAAATTCAACATGTGTCATCATCCCTATTGAAGCGGATGACTCACTTGAGCAGGTCCTGTAGCGTGTTGGAGCACGGCGCCATGGCGTCGCGCACGGCCTGCAGCGTGACTAGCTCGCCGCTCGCGCCGCTGCCGCCCATCGCCGCGAACACTTCGCTGCATCTCTGAAACAACATTTTATATTAGAGAACTTTCGATCATTCGACGACTTATAGGTTAAGAGCCAACAGGAGCTAAGATTTAAATATTTTAGGTAAATATACCCGTCTCGCTAACGGAAGCGGCTCCTAAAACTAGTGCGATAAGGACAAGGCGAAAAATCCTGCGTAAAAATCTCAAAAATCGAGGTTTCGTACTCGACTGTTTCCTCCTCCAAAACTTAACCAACCGTAACCAAATTTGGAAATCTAAATGATAATGACATTATCTGTGTCGGACCGTTTTGTTTTTTTGACTAATTGATAGCAGTTTTGAATAGCACGCCTCTCATTGCGGCATAGTCAATTAGGCCATTTTGGCCATTTTTGAAGGGCTCTAGCACCTTAAAAAACAAAAATATCAAAAAAAGCAAAACGGTCCGACACAGATATTGACAATATTAATCTGTGTTGAAAAAATTATTGCTCTAGCTTCAAAACCCACGGAGGAAACAGTCGAGTACGTTTGTATGGAGAAATGACCACTCCTGTTGGCTCTTAAGGGTCAGTTGTACCAACCACATTTGATAGACTGATCAACTTCAGCCGGCGCGCCCCGGCGCTTCACTATGAAACTTTCCATACATAAAAATTTAGCAAACTCTTTAACGATACGAACAGTTTGGTGCAACCGACCCTTACTAAGGCCGATAATTATTTCCCGACTTTTTTAGGGGCCATATCGGCAGCGGCAGAATGTGGTCGGCGTGTGAATCAAACCGTAGGATGACCGACTACATAATTTTCTTCGCCAGGACCTATTTCGACACAGGTCTCAGACTCTTACTGACCAACCAGAAATATCGTTATAATGTAGGAACACTGTCAAAAATGCGAGAAATTAGACTTCGGACAACTCGGACACGGCCGTCATGTCGCCTCTATACCTGCCTAGGCGCACGTTATCGGAGCCGCCGCCGCTCCACGCGCCCGTAGCGTATGTGCGGTCAGAGGTCTCCGGAGCAGCGTCGTTCGCAACGGTCGCGATATTGAAGCATAAACTCGTCGTCATTAGAACTTGCGAACTATGTAAACAAACCGCCATATTGAAATTGTCTCTGAATGATGAATTTACTAGTGATGAGCAAGACTCTTACTTACTACTTTACTAATGTCAAACCATATCGAGTAATAAAATACCAAAATTAAAAAACAAGTAGTTACTTATTTTTAATTTGTTTAATCACAATCAGAAGACAAATTGGTACTTAAGAATGATGTATTGATGTATTTTACAACCGCGGCGGTAGGTACAGAGCGTGAGTTGGGTAGTGTGTAACGGGTTTATATCACAAACTTTAGTCACAACGCTACCTATCATAGACAATTGTAGAATTTAAAAGAAACAAAAACGTCATTCCATCAGGTCCTAATAACCTAACTTATGAAACCATTTTAAACTTTTAATTAAATATCCAAGATACAGTTATATATTTATGTATTTTACGGAACGGACCGTTTCAATAGTGTATATGTGTATAGTTTGAATTGTGTTTGATGGGGTAGTGTGAAAATTCAAGGAGAAACAGTCACAAAACAAAGTTACATTGTTTGTTTACATAGTTCGCAAGTTCTAATGACGGCAACTTTACCCGTGTGTGTTCCCATGCGATCGTACCTGCAGGTACTGGTGCAGCAGGTGGTGCGCGGCGGCGGCGGCGCGCTCGAGCGCGGCGGGGAGCGGGGGCGGGGGCAGCGCGGCGGCGGCCTGCGCGGCCAGTGCCGCCGCCGCCTCGCCGCCGCCCCACGCGCGCTCCAGCGCCAGCGCGCGCAGCGTATGCGTGGTGGCGGGGGCCGAGTTGTGCGACAACCTGCCGAGACAAATCAAATGTGATCGATTTCACTGTCGATTGCGTCGAATGTAAAAATAAACTTATTTTTTTAAGACTGTCACCCCCCGTTACGACATCCCTGACATTCACGATATGATCAATAACACTGTTAATGAATTAGCGTATCGCCGGTCAGTTTCCTAATTCGTCAATTTTGCTGATTCAACAGTTTACCTTCTGGTCATTTTCACTAGGTTGACAATTTCGCTAGTGGGTCATTTTCCTAAACCTTCAGTTTACTCTTTCGCCAGTTTTGCTAGGCTTCAGTTTCGTAAATTTGCTAGTTTCCTTATGTGCTAATTTAATTATTCGTCAGTTTGGTCAAATGGTCATTTCCCCTAGATAATCGGTTTCTATATTCGCCAGTTTCACTAGTTGCCAGGGTCTTATAGTCGTGTTTCGGTGTATCAAATATACAAGGTGATTTCATTTAGCAAGAGACCAAGGCTTGATGCAGAATCAAAAGATGAACCTATTGATGGTTCATTGATGTTTCTAGTCACCTTATTAAATGTTATTTTAAAACTATTATCCGACACCATACAAAGTTATGTCATCTGCTATTCTCCTGTAGGTACAGTCACCTGCGAAATTATCTTCCAGAACAAATACTGTAAAAGTATCTTATTTAAGCAATCTCATTTGTAGAGCCATAAACGCGTGTCACATATTTTAGTGGCCTTTGTGCTTTGTTGTCGAAGATACTTTTGCAGGTGACTGTACTACAGTTTGAGTCATGAAACTCATGAATAGGTTGACCATAATTAAGTATGAATTTTTTTTAATGTAACAACTAATGGCATTGCAATGAAGTGTAATTTCTTACCGAGTATTTTGTAAACGTAATTCTAATGATAAAGGTACTTATGCATGCAAACTAACTTTTGACCTTTGTAGAGATTACATTGCTACTTTTACGATATAAGTTATAATATTGGATTGTTGTATAAGGAAAGTAACGGATTAGGAAAATGACGAAATAGCAAAACTGACAACTTAAGATAATTGAGGAATAAGGAAGTTTGCGACTCAAGAAACTGGCTTAATAGGGGCTCTGACAATTTAGTGAAACTGGCAAAAAAGGAAATTGGCGAATTAAGAAACAGTCTAATCATAAAACTGTTGAATCAGCAAAATTGACGAATTAGGAAACTGACCGGCGATACGCTAATTCCTGTTAATAACAGAACTGTCCGCCGCGAGACCCGAGGTCCCAACCTAAGAATAGGGATGTTGACATGAATCGCGAATATAGAACATGTTATGTTTTTACCATAGCAGGGAATATTAGAATGCGGAAAATCATATTTTGCAAGTGTAAATATGCGTAATAAATGAATTAAAAATAATCAAAAGTATTTATAATTAAAATAATGCCCAGTATCACGTGACTGCAAACGCCAATCGGAGCGCATGACGTCATAACATTTGAATCACCACAGACAAATCATCAAACCTGACCGTAATCCATACGACACCACCAAAGAGTTTGGATGTTCAAAAACTGTATCTATCTAATACCTTTAAACGAGCAATTCTTGCATATTTATTTATTTATTTATATATATTTATTTCGGGGATCTCGGAAACGGCTCTAACGATTTCGATGAAATTTGGTATATAGGGGTTTTTCAACTCTTATTCGATCAAATGAAAAGTGAACTGGAAAAACAAACAGAGACATTAACAGAGTCGATCACAGCCACTATTATGGAAAAAATCGATGAAAAACTGCAGCCTATTATATCAGATAGTAAAAAACTACAAATAAAAGTAGGAAAACTAGAAGAAGAGATAGAATATCTGAAAAGAGAAAAGAAAAATAACAACATAGTGATATTTGGCATGAAGGAAGGTGAAACATCTACTACTCAATTATTAGATAAAGTGAAAAATACTTTTAAGGAGGATCTAGGTATCAACATAGAAAATGGTGAAATCAATAATGCATTTCGTCTGGGGAAAGTAATTAGAGACAATAAACCTAGGCCAATTCTTCTATCCTTCGTAAGTACGTGGAAAAAAAGTGATATCATGAAAAATAAAAAGAACCTGAAGGAGATATACGTGAAAGATGATTTCTCAAAAGAAGTTCTAGAAAGAAGGAAAGAGCTACTCCCTAAGGTAGAAGAGGAAAGAAAAAAGGGGAATATCGCATACCTGAAACACGACAAACTCATAGTTATTGAAACAAATACTAACGAAAAACGAAAGAGGCAACCATCTTCATCGCCGCAAGTAAGAAAACAACCCGCACTTTCGTCGAAAGATAACAGAATGAACGCCTTCGATATAATGAGAAACCGATCGAACTCTCTTTCAAACAACACAGCCAGTGGCAGTAAGGAACAATAGCAATTAAACGGCAACCGGAAAACACAAAACAACAATGGAAAACAAAAAGCTGAAAAACGAAACACTCTCCCAAGCCGACTGGTCCTCGTGGGAGAAAATGACCGCGACCCTCTAAATGAAACAAACGAAGAAGCAAGTAAACTAAATGAAACAACCTCGGACATATATATAGCGACTCTGAACACACGAACGCTACGGACCCCAGAAAAACTAACGGAGCTAGAACTGGCCATAGAAAATATGAAATGGGACATAATCGGAATCAGCGAAATGAGACGGTATGGAGAAGAAATTGAAGACAAAGGGCAGTATATAATGCACTACATTGGAGAAACTAAGGGACAGTTTGGGGTTGGTTTCCTGATAAAGAGTCACTGGGCAAACAAAATAGAAGAAATAAGGGGAATCAATGAGAGAATAGCTCTCCTCAACATTAAACTTCCCACACATAACCATAGGGAAGAGATGTGGACCATCATTCAAGCATATTCACCAACTGAATCTGAAAACTCAGATCGCAACGAGAAGACGGACAAATTTTACGAAGATTTACAAGCAACCGTTCAAGGTTCGTATAAAAACCTAATTGTGATGGGAGACTTCAATGGTCGAATAGGGGTTTGCAATGAAGGGGAAGAACAAACAATAGGAAAACATGGACATGGCCAAAGAAGTAGTAACGGAGAAAGACTAGTCAATTTTGCATTAGAAAATAAACTTAGTATTTTAAACAGTTTCTTCAAGAAAAAGAAGTCAAAAAAATGGACATGGACATCACCCAATGGTAAATATAAAAACGAGATTGATTTTATCCTGACCAACAACCGAAAAATTTTCAAAGACATACATACAGTACAACAACTTAACTTCCATACGGACCACAGGATGGTAAGAGCATCACTGGCAACGAATCAGAAACAAAAAAGAAAACATTTTCAAAATAAGTACAAAACTGCCTTGGTGCTAACTGGTAATAAGGAGTCACTTCTTGAAAATTTGAATACTACAATAAACAGACACGCGACTATAAACTACAAAACGACTCAAGAACGATACGACAATCTACTGGATATACTCAAAACAGAAACTACTAATACAAATAAGCAAAACAAACACACAGAAAACACACTATCTTCAGAAACTAAACAATTGATTAAAAAGAGGAAAGAACTCATACAAGAAGGTAAAAACAAGCAAACTCGCGAAAAGATATCAGAAATAAGCAAACAGATACTCGTTCACATAAGACAAGATAGAAAGAATAAACGACTGAACCTTATCAAAACATCCATTGAAAAAACTGGAGGACTAAGGAAAGCGTTAAAACGACTTGATCAAAAGAAAACCTGGATGCCAAACGCAAAAAACAGACAAGGAAAGTGTACAAGCAAAAGAGAAGATATACTAGACATTGCCACAGACTATTACAGAACACTTTACCAAAAACAAACAACACTACCGGAAGAAATCCAAATGGAGATATTTACAGACACCGAACCAGTACCAAATATACTACAGGAAGAAACGATAAGAGCAATCAACACACAAAAACAAGACAAAGCACCAGGCTCAGACCAAATAACGAACGAGTTACTAAAATACACGTTACCTGTGATTGGCCCAAGACTAACAGAAATATTCAACGACATCCTAACAACCGAAAGCATACCTAAAGACTGGATGAAATCGACTATAACACTTATACATAAGAAAGGAGACAAGGGAGACATGAGCAACTATAGGCCAATAAGTTTAATGGCAAACATTTATAAGATATTTTCAAAGATAATACTATCACGTATCACGGTCAAACTCGAAGAAAATCAACCTAAAGAACAGGCGGGCTTTCGAAGCAAATTCTCCACGATAGACCACATTCACGTCTTAAGACAAGTGCTCCAAAAATACAGGGAATATAATAAAGTCTACTACTTAGGATTCGTGGATTTTAATAAAGCATTCGATAGCATATATCATGATAGCATCTGGAAAGCGTTAACAATACAGGGAGTAGAGGCCAAATACATTAGAATACTCAAAAACATCTACTCGAACAGTACGGCCCAAGTTAAGCTGGAAAGAACAGGGGAAGAATTTCCACTCGAAAGAGGAGTCAGACAGGGCGACCCAATCTCACCGAAATTATTCTCTGCGGTATTGGAGATGGTCTTTAGAAACCTAGAATGGGATCGAAATGGAATCGATATCTACGGTGATAATCTTAACCACCTACGTTTCGCAGACGATATCGTCCTGTTTTCTGAAGACCCAAGTAACTTAGAAGAAATGTTACAACAGCTATCTGATGAAAGCGCCAAGGTAGGTCTCTCAATGAACACCTCCAAAACAAAGGTGATGACAAACTCAACTAGAGTAGATATCAAAGTAAATGACGGACAAATACAATATGTAAATGAATACATATATCTAGGCCAACTAATAGCCCCAGAAGACACAATGGAAAAAGAAATAAACAGAAGGATTACAAACAGCTGGAAACGATTCTGGTCTTTGAGCGAAATTATGAAGGACAAAGACATGCCTATCAAAGAGAAAAGAAAAGTATTTGATACGTGTATCCTCCCATGCTTATCGTACGGATGCCAAACATGGGCACCGACCGAACAACAAATAAATAAAATAAAAGTATGTCAAAATGGAATGGAAAGAAGTGTTCTAGGAGTAAAACGCAGAGATAAGATTAGTCTACAAATTATAAAGAATAAAACGAAATTCAAAAACATTCAATCTGTTTACAAACGATTAAAATGGAGATGGACAGGGCATATGTTAAGGGAACGTACAGAAAAGTGGGCAAGATTAATAACGGAATGGTACCCATGGGACGGGACAAGAAACGAAGGAGGACAATTTAAACGTTGGGAAGACGACATAAGAAAGATAGCTGGCCCAACATGGAGACGAACTGCAAAGGACAGAACAAAATGGAAAGATTTAGAGGAGGCCTATGTCGAAAGACAAGCTGTAAAAAGGAAGAGACGAAAACCGGTTGCCGATTCACTTAGTTAAGAAATATAGATATATAGTGTAGTATTAAAATAAATATTGTGTAAAGGTACCTACTTAATACTTATATTGTTATGGTGTTAAACAGCAATAAAGGCTTATTTTATTTATTATTATATAGGGGTTTTCGGGGGCGAAAAATCGATCTAGCTAGGTTTTATCTCTGGGAAAACGCAAATTTTTGAGATTTTATATGTGTTCCGAGCAAAGCTCGGTTTCCCAGATATTGTATTTTTTATTTCGACATTAGACATCTATTACGTACAAAAAATATTAAAACATGATATAAAGTATATATTTGTTTGTTATTAAATAAATAAAATGTTAAATAATACGATATTTCACTAAAAATATTTTTAATTATTTGGCTGAATGGAACTATCATTGCCACGTTGGCTGTGGAAAACAGAAAAAAATAAAATTTAAAAAGTATAACCGGCGACCGCTATTTGTACTCAAAATTTAGTTCTATCAAAATAATTAATCTTAAATTGTAATCGTAAGTGTTTTGTGTGTGAAATCAGTTATTGTGATTAATTTTTAGGGTTCCGTAGCCAAATGGCAAAAAACGGAACCCTTATAGATTCGTCATGTCTGTCTGTCTGTCTGTCTGTTCGTCTGTCTGTCCGTCCGTATGTCACAGCCACTTTTCTCCGAAACTATAAGAACTATACTGTTGAAACTTGGTAAGTAGATGTATTCTGTGAACCGCATTAAGATTTTCACACAAAAATAGAAAAAAAACAATAAATTTTTGGGGTTCCCCATACTTCGAACTGAAACTCAAAAATTTTTTTTTCATCAAACCCATACGAGTGGGGTATCTATGGATAGGTCTTCAAAAATGATATTGAGGTTTCTAATATCATTTTTTTCTAAACTGAATAGTTTGCGCGAGAGACACTTCCAAAGTGGTAAAATGTGTGTCCCCCCCCCTGTAACTTCTAAAATAAGAGAATGATAAAACTAAAAAAAATATATGATGTACATTACCATGTAAACTTCCACCGAAAATTGGTTTGATCGAGATCTAGTAAGTAGTTTTTTTTTATACGTCTTAAATCGCCTAAATACGGAACCCTTCATGGGCGAGTCCGACTCGCACTTGGCCGCTTTTTTTTAAATGTATTCATCATCGCTGAACGTAATGTATTGTATAGTACGCAATTAACAATATCATTCAAGTCAAAATTCGTAACTGCAACGTAAGTGTCATGTAACAATAAATATTTGTTTTATACTCTAGGGTCTTGATTGTTGTTCTTTTACACATAGGCACTGCATAAGACATGTAAAACTTGTTATTCATTATTTTAGCTTATATATTTACGTAATTGCTTTTGCGTACGCTAGCTTTTGAGTTACGCTAGGAGTGACATTTTGGCAGCAGTATGTTAATTTTCGAGTTCGTGACGTCATCAAGATCACGTGACAGCTTGGAGCGTTTAGGCTCGAACTTTAAACACTAAACTACTTAAGCTCTATTTTGTATTTAAAATTAATGAATAAAAATCTTTAAAAAAAAATCTAATAATTACGTGTCTATCTATAAAATTTATACAGTTCTAAAAAATTGTCAACATCCATATTGTTCGCCCTTCCAGTCCTCCTAAAAAGTTGAATACCGTTCCTTGTCCGAGCGTGGTGGGGCGGCTCGGAACCGTTTACCGGATAGTGTTGGGCTCGCTCCTTCGGTCGATGTGTTTAAAAACAGATTGGACGAGTGGCTCTTAAAAAATAAATAAGACTGATGTTACTAGTGATGTGATATAAGAAGAATAGTCTATAACTATATAATAAAACTAGTCATGTACCGACTATTGATTTAGCCGACTAGCCGACTAATCGGCGCTCGGATGGCCGATTAGTCGCCAGATCATTAGTTTCGTCTAAGTTCGGTTCAGATGCACTTAATAAACAATCGTTTTACCCCTTTCATCGTGCTATTCATCATATTAAGGCCCGTCTCCATATTGCGCGGCAAACTATCGAACATTGGCTCGCGAGGCAGCCGCGCGCAATGGATACCGGGATGGATAATGGATACTCGATCAGATCCATTGCGCGCGGCTGCCTCGCGAGCCAATGTTCGATAGTTTGCCGCGCAATATGGAGACAGGCCTTTATAGTAACGCTAAAAATAAAAAATAAATCCTTAGGCTATAATCATACGGCAACCGTCCGACAATCGGATGTACGAAAGCGACCACACGGTCAATAATTCGAACAAAAATTTTCGTAAGCACCCTAAATAGTAATTTGGGTAAAAAAGGTGAAAATCTTATGGTAAATATTCGCTGTTTATTTCTTTTTGGCCTGGTTTTCTGTAACTTATAAAGTGCCGACTAATCGGTCATTTTTGCCGACTAGTCGCCGACTAATCGCCGACTACAAATGAGGCCGGATAGTCGGCTTTCCCGACTAGTCGGTACATCCCTAAATAAAACATATGTTACGATGTCACGATGCCCTCGAGGCCGCGAACTAGACGCCGGCGACGACAAATGGAAGATTCTTGATCATATGTAGGAGAAAATCCTGTAAAAAATGTAGAAAAAAAAAAGTTCCATGCGTAAACGCCCCCCGGTTGTCCCGTTTGCCCGCTGGGGAGTCGGCCGCGACGGGAAATGCGGTCGTATAGGTGAACCAGGATCTATTGAGGGTGCGCCATGTTGCGGAATTTCACTGGAACTAATTTTTTCATACTACACTGAATTGTCACCCTATACATGAGAATAACAGCGCCCTCTTGACAATTATCATCATACCTCGCAACCGAGATAGCAAATCTGTAGCAATTGTACGTCAGGGTTATCACTACTACGTATAAACTAAAGTAAAAAAAATGTTTTCTTTGTTTTCAAACACACCAATATTTTCAAGCAATGAACATTCCATGTTAATATTTGAAAGAAATGCGAAAAAAAACGTAATGTTATAAACAAAATAACAGATACATTGAATTGAAGCGCATCTAATATTGATATTGACCTGTTAATTTATTTTATTTGACAGTTAATTAAACCGGGTTATATCGGAAGAGGGTCAACAAGCTTCTCGATCAATTTTACTAAATCTTACATACCATAAAGTTAAAGCTAAATGGTTCGTCATAATCGCCAACCCTGACACAAAACTGTCATATGCTACGGTTTTGCTAACTCCGTTGCGGGGTATGATTATCATATATTACTGGTCAGGCTATACCTCTCATGTAGTTCGCGCCACAAGGCGGCGACGCGCTCGCTGGCGCCGCGGCCGCCGGCCGCCGCGTCGCAGCCCGGGAACTCCACGCGCCGCACCGACACCGAGCGCCGGAGCGCCGTCGCGATGTCCGTGAGGCCTGTTGCCAACATTTATAATGCCAGTATGAGCTTCTTCGAACAAAAATTTGGGAGGACAGTTTTATTGATCTTGAGGGTCGGCAGTATTACAGGGGCCCACACGGAGTGAACCACCACGCGCGGCATAGTTCGGGTAGAACACATCCTCTGATATCAAGCTGTTTAGCGCGGCAAGTTCTTCACCCAAGGTTCGTTCCGTGTGGATCCGCCAATTGGTTGATTCAAAACAGATTACGTTTTCAGACAGTTGACATCGGAGCGCCTCAGCGTGTACCATCAAACACGGGTCGGACGTTCATTCAACATCGTACCATGTAGGCTGTTAACACATTTCGCTGTCTCAAAAAAGTGATCCCAATACGCTTACACCCGTAATAGAAGAAGAAGAAATACATTTATTTTAACGCCACAACATGAAAACAAAAAAAAAATAAAAGCATGCAGACATAAAAGACATTTGGACGCTAAAATAGGATCCCCACTCAGCATAATGCCGCGGCAAACCGTGGCGCTGGTTTTCTGTGGGGACCTGACTTAATCTAAAAAGTTGACGGCGACACGTACGCCAACGACACACAAATAAATTTACATTGATATAAAAAACACAAACATTATTATTTATATAACAAGGAACTAATACTAAATTTAACTTGGCTTTGACACACTACCGCGTGTCTAAATGACTCCCCCAGCAGCTATCCAAATTAAAAGGTAGAATAGAATACCTTGCAGGCTGAAGGCGTTCCTGTCGATGTAGAGCGTGTGCAGCGTGCAGTTGCACTGCAGCGCCTTGGCGAGCAGGCGCGCGCCCGCGTCGCCGGCCAGGTTGCCGCCCACGTCTAGCGTGCGCAGCCGCCGCGCGCCGCCCAGCGCGTTCAGCAGCCCGTACAGGTCACCCTAAGGACACAAAACAGATACAGTACAGAAATCAATCTACATACAAAGCAGGGATGTTGCGAATATCCGCATCCGCATCCGCAACCGCGGAACTTCCGCATTATTTTCAACATCCGCATCCGCATCCGCATAAAATCGATGCGGATGTAATGCGGATGCGGATGTGGAACAGGTCGGTACAGGAACGTCTTAGCATCGGCGTAAGTGCTAGACTGCTAGGTAATTTAGTCATTAACCAAAAAACCTATTAGAAATGGGCAGTCAAGCGTGAGTGGGACTTATTGTACGGAGCCCTTCGAATGCGAGTCCGACTCGCAGTTGGCCGGTTTTTTTAAATAAAAATTACTAAAATATACGTTTTTTATGGTACTATCTTGACATCCGCATCCGCATCCGCGGATGTGTGCCTTTAAAAATCCGCATCCGCATCCGCGTCCGCGGATGTCAAAAAATCGGCATCCGCAACATCCCTGATACAAAGTGCGCTCGAGCAACACACACATAGACACTGCTCACAGACACGATATCTCGGACCGGTTGGGACCAGTCCGAGCGCGAGTGCCATCCGCTTGAGGCACGCGTCTGTGAACTTTTTTGTGCAATAATGGAGAAACAAAAATAAAGTTATTACAACTGTTCAGTGGACGGTTGTTTAAATTCAACATTAAACGGTGAATGGTCGTTTTTTAAGCTACCAGTGGTTTACGAGAGGTAAGTTGGTATCTGCTTGTATTTCGATGGTTCGTTTTAACGTTAAACAGACAGTTAGGTAGGTAGGTAAGCACCCCGCCCGGCCACTACTAGATACGAGTGCCACTACCACGATAGTTTTTTGTGCATAAGTCATAGTTGACAACCCTAGAGCGACCGCCGAGCGTAGGTATGAAAAGTGAAGTACATACATGTGATTGACTTCTGTACTGTATCTGTTTTGTGCTAAGGAGCACCAGCAACCAGCACTTAACCCTTCGTATGTCTAAGCACTGATCAGTGCGCACGAATTTAAATCCATTGTTGAATACAATAGGTTTAAATTCGGTCGCACTAATCAGTGCTCGTATATACGAAGGGTTAAGATGGACTTCCACGTACACGCAAAAACTTACTTTAATGTAGGTCAAAATCATAAACTATTTCGGATATAAAAGACAAAAGATAAAAGACACTTGGGTCGTATAAGACTGCCCAGTCGTCTTTCACGACCGCTAGTGAGGTATTTCTAGCTGTTACATGAATTTGAAACTTATGGATAAGGGGGTAAAATTGCTTTTTAAACGGGCTTGTTTCTTAAGTGCCTAAATCGTCTACAAAGGATTAAAATGAGTATGGCAACGAAAAATATTTATTACATACCTTCAGTTTACAATCACTAAGGTCCAAAGAAATTAAAGCTGTGTCTGGTTCTTGTAAAACGTGAACTAATGCCTGTAAACCAAAAAAGACAATTAATACGTAAAATAATATATATTCATTGCAGTTTTTTATTTAACAGATAATTTGATTGTTTGAGAACACCGCTAGTGCGCTCTCAGGTGAGTGGTAACGTCTAACTAATTTTTACAGCGAATATACATAAATTATGAATTTACCGAGACAAATTCAGTTAAGATGTAGTTGCAAACTTATTTCCACTTGGTGTCGATGTATGCATATCCCAACACAGTTAACCTCTAAACTTTATAGCATCGTGGTAAGGTATAATATTAATAATTATAAAGTATACAGCTAGTCAGTGAAGTTACCTGTATTAAAGGTGGCGCGTACGATCTTTTCCCGCTGAGTCTGCTTAGAGAGAGCTGGTGAATTGAGTGGTTCTTGCCAATCGCCCGCACGATACCGGAGAGTTCTAATTCCATACCTATAAAAACGACATTACACATATTATTATAAATATCTGGGAGACCGAGCTTTGCTCGGAAAACATATAAAAACTCAAAAATGCGCGTTTTCCCAGAGATAAGACCTAGCTAGATCGATTTTTCGCCCCCGAAAACCCCCATATAGCAAATTTCATCGAAATCGTTAGAGCCGTTTCCGAGATCCCCGAAATATATATATAAATAAATAAGCAAGAATTGCTCGTTTAAAGGTATTAGATAGATATACTTACTCGTTCTCTCTTGCTTCGATATTTTCAAAATTCGTTCCTCAAGAATGAAATGAGAGCGTATTTGGCATAAACCGTTATGTCAAAAGATTAATGGTGAATTAACGAAACCGGTTTGAAAAATAAAACGGTTTCCGACCCCTGGGTTGAGGGCAGCGTATTATTGTGGCGGGGATATTCTGGGAAGATCTATTCAGCAGTGAATGTCATGGCTGATATCATGATGTTAAAGGCTTCGTCACACAGGCGCGTATTCCAGGCGGCTCGTGAGCGGGGCGCGCCGCTTTTACATATAAAACGCTCACGCCCCGCCCGGAAAACGCGCCTGTGTGACGGAACCTTAATACTAACTGTTGTCGGACAGGTCGAGCGACCGCAGACAGCGCACGCCGTGGATGCAGGACTCGAGCACGTGCGCCGCCTGCGATGAAGACAGCACGCCGGAGAGGTTCAGCTTCACGCCCGTCGCGCTCTCGTTGCATGCTAGCCCCAGTAGCAGGCTCCTGAGAACATTACACAAAAATATTGGATTTAAGGTCCGTCCAGAGCTGGCAACGTCACGCACACTAAGGACCAGTTGCTCCAACCATTCTTAACATACTGATCAACATCACTCAAGAAAGAACTATGAAAATTTCCATACTTAAAAATTTAGCGGATGCTTTAACGGTAACAGACAATTTGGTGCGACCGACCCTAAGTACAGAATTACATCTCTAATGGTTCGCAAATGGCTAGTATGCGAATCATGCGGTAAACTGGCAAAAAACCGGCCAAGTGCGAGTCAGAATTGGGCACGAAGGGTTTTGTACCATTACACAAAGAACGGCAAAAAAAAACTTTTGTTTTATGGGAGCCACACTTAAATATTTATTTGTTTTGTTTTTAGTGTTTGTTGTTATAGCGGCAACAGAAATACATCATCTGTAAAAAATTCAAATGTCTAGTTATCACGGTTCATGAGTTACAGCCTGGTGACAGACGGACAGCGGAGTCTTAGTAATAGGGTCCCGTTTTTGTTTTTACCCTTTGGGTACGGAACTCAAAAAATGGCGGCGAGCCCTTGAACCGGCATACCGCTGCCAATGGACTGTGTTTACAAAGCCGGGCTGGGTTGTATAGACACTAACTTGAGTGTATCATCTTGCAGTAAAAGTCGAGTGTGTTGAGCGCGAGGCAGGCGGTGAAAAAATTGTCAGAAAAGGAAGGATGTGGATCCTTGGACCGCCGCACGGCCGACGATAGATTACATCCTACAAGGAGTTCCTATGTGTTATAGTACTAGGTTGTATAGACACTAACTTGAGTGCATCAGGCATCATCTTGCAGTATGAGAAGTCGAGTGTGTTGAGCGCGAGGCAGGCGGTGAAAAACTGACAGAAAAGGAAGGATGTGGATCCTTGGGCCGCTGCACGGCCGACGATAGATTACATCCTACAAATGTGTTCTAGTACTAGGTTGTATAGACACTAACTTGAGTGCATCAGGCATCATCTTGCAGTATGAGAAGTCGAGTGTGTTGAGCGCGAGGCAGGCGGTGAAAAACTGACAGAAAAGGAAGGATGTTGATCCTTGGGCCGCCGCACGGCCGACGATAGATTACATCCTACAAATGTGTTATAGTACTAGGTTGTATAGACACTAACTTGAGTGCATCAGGCATCATCTTGCAGTATGAGAAGTCGAGTGTGTTGAGCGCGAGGCAGGCGGTGAAAAACTGACAGAAAAGGAAGGATGTGGATCCTTGGGCCGCTGCACGGCCGACGATAGATTACATCCTACAAATGTGTTATAGTACTAGGTTGTATAGACACTAACTTGAGTGCATCAGGCATCATCTTGCAGTATGAGAAGTCGAGTGTGTTGAGCGCGAGGCAGGCGGTGAAAAACTGACAGAAAAGGAAGGATGTGGATCCTTGGGCCGCTGCACGGCCGACGATAGATTACATCCTACAAATGTGTTCTAGTACTAGGTTGTATAGGTATAGACACTAACTTGAGTGCATCAGGCATCATCTTGCAGTATGAGAAGTCGAGTGTGTTGAGCGCGAGGCAGGCGGTGAAGAACTGGCGGAAGGAAGGCGGCGGGTCCTTGGGCCGCCGCACCGCCGACCACGGGTTGCGACCCACTAGTAGTTCCGAGAGCCGGGCTGCGCAACCACGTAGCAGAGCGCCCCACATCTGTAACAAGTACAGTTGAAGTTATCATCCTCCTAACGGTATTCGGCCGTGCTTTTTAGGGTTCCGTACCCAAAGGGTAAAAACGGGACCCTATTACTAAGACTCCGCTGTCCGTCCGTCCGTCCGTCCGTCCGTCCGTCCGTATGTCACCAGGCTGTATCTCACGAACCGTGATAGCTAGACAGTTGACATTTTCACAGATCATGTATTTCTGTTGCCGCTATAACAACAAATACTAAAAACAGAATAAAATAAAGATTTAAGTGGGGCTCCCATACAACAAACGTGATTTTTGGCCGAAGTTAAGCAACGTCGGGCGGGGTCAGTACTTGGATGGGTGACCGTTTTTTGCTTGTATTGCTCTATTTTTTGTTGATAGTGCGGAACCCTCCGTGCGCGAGTCCGACTCGCACTTGGCCGGTTTTTTTTGCGTAGCTGCTGCGCTCTCCGGTGGCTATTGTAGACATTTTTTGTGCGACCGCACTCGCTTTAATAATTTTATTAAGTATTTATATATATGGCAATTTATATAACCAAATATGAACATGTCCGGCTAACTTTTTCCCATAAAGGGCAGGAGATTTATCCGTCACGTGCCGTTCGACGCAACTTCTACCGCATAATGGACTACCATAGAGAGCTGAAAACTATAAAACGAATTATTTTTATTTACCTTGTTCCTTCCATCTACAAGGCTTTGTTGAACTCAACAATGGTTTTCATTACAATAGAAATAATATTCCATTAAGTTAAGGGATAAAAATAAGGACTATACAATCAACACGATAAACGAGTAAAAAATTACCATAAACAAACGTAATTTTGCCAGAATTATATAAACTTTACGTTATTAAAATTTGAAATCGGATTTTTTTGGTAAATAGTACAGTACTAATATCAGGCGGTCTAGCATAAGTTGCGTTCTCGCGCGCGAGTCCATACTTGAAGTCGCGCAAGATGTATGGAGTCGCGCGCGAACACGCAACTCATGCTAGACCGTCAGTTCACAGTATAACTACTACGAGTCTCATTACATAGGCAACAACCTTCTATCAAAGTATGAGAATAAAGTTACAAAATGAATAATAACATTAATAAGTAATAACCAATCTATCCCAGAAAACAAACAAAAAACAAAACTTACATTTTCTAATGTGGTTTCCGTGTTTATCAAATTGAGATGAGTCAGTACATTGGGTTGCGCCAGGAAGTTGTATAAATTCTGAAAAAAAAAACACAATTCAATATTAATATTTAATTTTATGAATATACTTACCTCTGTTTGAGTCACAATTTATCGGGGCATTCAATTCAGTTACACGTATATTATTAATGAAATTTTCAAATTGTCAGTACACTAAGTAATTGTATAAAATAAATAATAATTATAATACATAGTATGTATTAATAATAGTTAATTGTATATTCTCAATTATTATTACCATACGTTTTCAAGTCTCTACAACAGGTCTTGAACACGAACCTCGAAGCGTATCAAAAGATGTCGAAGTATCTTCGTGATTTGAGATAGGTAAGTCGCGTTACGTTATTACATCAAATTAAGTTTCGTTTATTTTTAAATCAGAATTTATTCACGACTCACATGCGAGTCACTGGCCCTGCGGAACTGTTTGAGCATGACCCATAAGCTGAGTCGCTGGCCCTGAATGGGTTGTAACCAGGGATGTTGCGAACATACGCATCCGCATCCGCAACCGCGGAACTTCCGCATTATTTTCAACATCCGCATCTGCATCCGCATCCGCATAAAATCGATGCGGAGCTTATGCGGATGCGGATGTCGAACAAGTCGGTACAGGAACGTCTTAGCGGCGGCGTAAGTGCTAGGTAATTTCGTAATTACCTATAACGAAATCGTATAGATCCAGAAAAGTCGGCCAAGTTACTGTTTATTAAATATAACGCGCCTAATCTTCTTGCTCAAATACTAAACGATTCGTTTTTTAGGGTACCCAAAGGGTAAAAACGGGACCCTATTACTAAGACTCCGCTGTCCGTCCGTCCGTCTGTCACCAGGCTGTATCTCACGAACCGTGATAGCTAGACAGTTGAAATTTTCACAGATGATGTATTTCTGTTGCCGCTATAACAACAAATACTAAAAACAGAATAAAATAAAGATTTAAGTGGGGCTCCCATACAACAAACGTGATTTTTGACCGAAGTTAAGCAACGTCGGGCGGGGTCAGTACTTGGATGGGTGACCGTTTTTTTGCTTGTTTTGCTCTATTTTTTGTTGATGGTGCGGAACCCTCCGTGCGCGAGTCCGACTCGCACTTTGCCGGTTTTTTTTAATAAAAAAAATACTAAAAATGTAATATTTGACGTTTTCTAAGTACCTAATCTTGACATCCGCATCCGCATCCGCGGATGTGAGCCTTTAAATATCCGCATCCGCATCCGCGGATGTCAAAAAATCTGCATCCGCAACATCCCTGGTTGTAACTCACGTGAACATCGTCCTTGAGGTTGTTGTGCGACAGGTCGAGATGCGACAGCGTGGAGAGGTGGCAGGGGTTGTCGTTGAGCATGGCGGCGAGGTGCGACACTGTCTTGCCCGTGAGCCCGCACTGCGACAGCGAGATTTGTCGCAGCCCGTCGGGGTTCAATGCCAACCCAGATAGAATGCTGATTGCACCTACAAAAGACAATGGGACGCATTAAAAATACATTGAAAATATAAAAATCTCCTGATATACATACTATTACGAGCTAGCCTAGGTAAATGTTAACGATTTCAATTAAAAACAACCTACCTAGTTATAGCCGGTCAAACAACTTTTTTCAGTAGAAAAATACGTGAAATTCAAATTTTCTATGGGACGATTACCCTTGGTGTCTAATTTTTTTTTTAATTTGTCGCTTTTTTCTACTGACGGAAATGGAATCAGAACCAGAATTTTATTGGTAAAAGTAACAGAATTTTACATGTCAGGCATAAAAAAATATTATAACTATATATGTCACATTTTTAATTCATATATCTTTTTTAACACACAGTTAATTATTAGTTTAAGTTTAATTTTAAGATATTTGCACAGTGATTGCCAGTTTAACATGGCTTGACAGACTATAGCTTACTACATATAGGTAATGCCCATTAACTTATTAGTAGATCCGGGCGTCCGCAGAGAGACAGGCCAGCAAAACTGTTCAGTTGGGAAAATGGAATGCTCAATCACGGGTAAAAGGCCGAAGTTGTGTCATTATTAGAGGCCTGGTTCTTATGCCTGAATAACGTTAGACGTCACCTGGTATTATGTACTTGTTTTCCCGCAAAAGAAACACCTGGTAATGTTATACTTATTTAAATTAAATACATAAGTACCCTTATTACTACACTAAACCAGTACTAAACCCAGAACCCAAAGAACTCGCGTCCTTCGTATACTTACATGAGGAATCAACTATTAGGTACCGGTATTTCTTGTTATATTGCACCCATACGTAACAACCATACAAGCAGCGTACAACATGTGACATTTTAATTGTTTACTTACCTTTATCTTCAATATGGTTCTGCGAGAAATCTATAGTATGCATCGCGGGGCGACGCCGCGCCCTTACAAGAGCGTGTCCTAATCTCGCCGCGTGGTCGTGTCGCAGCGCCGACGCACGCCAGCTCAGCCGCTGCGGCGCGGGCGACGCGCAGCGCACGACGCGCGACAACGCCTCCCACGCCTCGCCGCCGACGCGGACCCCGTCGCCGCACACGCCGGTGAACCATGTGTTGTGTTGTAACGCGATCAGCAGCGGGATCAGATCTCTGGAATATGTATGGTATTTTACGTCACCCTAGGCCCGTAAGTGGGAGGAAGAAAATCTCACTTCCTGGCCAAGGCAAGACGTATATTTATAGCGCGGGGCGGTGAGGATTTCCATTTAAATTGAATTATGGCCAAAGTCAATCATTAAAAATGTAAAAAAAAAACTGAATCTGGCATTTGAATAGTATGAATACAATGTTTTAATATTTTACAGATAAATTACAGGCGATATTTTTACAAATGAAATTGGTTTCTGTCGCCCTATTATACGGCAGTAGACTTTCTTGCTAACAAGGTATGCCCACCAAATACGCTCATAAGAACGATATATTCTATCGATATAGGCTATGCACTATCTAATGATATATAAGTTACTTCGGGACGCGTCATGGCCCAGAACCCATACTATCCGGGACATGGTTCTTTTAGACAAACCACGGGCGGTAATTCGTAAAGCCCCAGATCGCATATTTATGGCCTTCACCTTCGGTTCGGGCCACAAACACCTGCGATCTGGAGCTTAAATTTACGAATTCACCTCCCTAGGTATGTAATGTACTATTAGGCTGTTTTGAGCTAGAGTGGTAGACAGAAAACAAAACGATCAACGTAAATGAGTAGAACGGCAAATATGGCTAAACTAATCAAACCTAAATCTTAGGATGAATACAGGGCCATGGCCATATAGCTGTACTAGCGTGATTTAATCGAGTAAGTGGCTGAGTGTAAATTAACTAGATTAACTTTAACTTTTTTTAAGTCTGTCCTTTTTTTTACCTATGTACCTAGTTTTGACAATAAATAGGTATCAATATATTAGATTTGCCTGTACGCGGTCGCCAAACAGGAAACTTTCTGCTCCAATAACTATCATTCTACGAAATATATCACAATAACTGGATAAATGGCAATAATTACGATATCAGCGTTTAATGAATTTTTACATGGACTGTTTTCACCACTGTAAAAAATCGAGTGTTACAATCGATTAATCCATACGACAATGCAACACAGTTCCGGGTCATTGACAGTCATTATTCAATCACGAGAGGAAATATCTACGCGGGCCAAGTTCACAATTACCTATACCTAAATAATCTAATAAAGTGCTTAAAGTTATTAAGTTGTATCATTTAGTATGTTATCATTATCATTATCAAACCTTAAAAATACATATAACTCAAAAAGTACTTATCCGATTTTTATTTTTTACGGCCTTTTTAGCAGGTTTACTTTAGATTGTCAGTAAAAAAAAGTAGTGGTTTCAAAGTAACCCCATTCTTAATATAACTTTGACCGCGTTGTTTTTATTTATTTTTGATGAAAATATAACTCCAATTTTTATTTATTTAGCAGGCTAAGAGAAGAGATAAAGCCGATTATTATATATTTTTTTCATATTTTTACGTATATTAGGATCGTCAAAAAATTATACCAAACTCAAAAATTGATCAAAGTACCGGTTTACGGTACGGGCCTATAAAAAAATCTGGCTCCTAGCTCATAGATGTATCCTGCCTCTTGCTCTTTGTAAGTTTAACAAATGACCAGTTAGTTACAACGATGGCACCATTTTGCCTGAAAACAACACCATTACCTTTGATCTAAATGGTCGAAGTCCTTCAGATGTAGCATTCTAATATCGTGCGCCAAGTAAATGGTGTCAATGTCCCACGCCACCTCGGCCCTAAAAAATTAATATATATTTAAAAACAATTCGCTAGTTACATGGTTCCATTAATTTGAGCTATTTTCATTTAGGAAATAAGATGTAAATTTGGTCTAGCATGAGAAATAAATAAACTAGGTAACCTATATTAGCTATGATAAGACGCGAGCACAATAAGTGCTGGTGGGCCAGCGGTAATTAAGTACGTGCGATTTTCAATCGGGTGGTCGCGGGTTCAAATCCCAGCTCGAACTAATCAGTTTTTCGACACTTATCGGAAACCGGACTAATCCCAATAAGGCCTAGTTTACCCTCTGGGTTGGATCAGGTCAGGTCAGATGGCAGTCGCTCTCGCAAAATCTAGTGGCTACGCCAATTCTTGTGATTAGTTGATAAGTGGACCCCAGGTTCCAGTGAGCCGCGGCAAAAATCTGGGATAACGCAAGGTAGATGATGATGAACCTACGATGAAGAACCTACGAAGTGGTGTTCCCGTCAAGAATCTTCGAAATGGATAGAAATATGTCGAACGAAATATTGTTAAGTGCCTTAGCATAAACTTACCTAAACGGAGTTTGGCAAAGATCACACATAGCGGCATATTGGTTAGAGAAATCCCCACAAGTAGAATGTTTCCTAGTGCCGCTTACATGTTGTAGTGAAAATGGTAAATTGACCTGTAAATACATCATACTTCAAGTAAAAATAAAATAAAAAAGCTTCTGATTTTCATAACATGGATTTTAAAGTATTAGTAACTTAATCTAAATTTCACCAGAACCCCCTTTGGAGGTATAGGCCTTTTCCAGCTTTTTCCATTTTGTGCGGTCTTGGGCCTCCCATATCCAGTTGACCCCCGCTACTTTAATAATGTCGTCGATACTTCAAGTATCTGTCTCTTAATACTATTGTATTCAACCTCAAAAATTGTATGTTTAACTATAAAATTCTCAAATGTTAACAAAATGGTCCCTAAAAATCTTACTTCATATATTATTTTAATTGTTAAAAGTGTATAAAAAAAGTTCACAATTTCATTTCTAGACATTTCTGGTTTAAACTTGACTTTAAAAAAAAATCCAAATACCTATACATTATCTAACTAACTTACTGATTCCGTTTGACACAATTAACAAGTTGAAATTGGCTCAATTACGCATGAGTGTACATTGTAAATGGCGAAGTCAATGGACCTTTTGTTGCCAATTAATAAAACATATTAAGGTAATCAGTCAAGCATAAATTGCATGTAATTTAAGAGTAAAAATAGACAGTAATTGTTTTTTATTTATTTATTTTACCTTGCTTATTATATCCTCTATGGGTACATTTGGATATAAGTCGTCAAATGCAGCAACAAGTGCATGCATAACATTAATAACACCTTCTGATTGCTTTTCTTCACCTGGTAAAGAAAACATACAAAACATATAAATATAAAATAAGTGTAAAAATGCAAGTTGAAAAATTAATCCAGAACATTATTTGTTAAATTTTTTTGATGCATTAAAAATCTTTATAAATGCTGACAAAATGATTATTTTATTTCACTACAGTCACCATTAAATGGATAGTGATGGCCAAAGTGGCCAAGTAAAAGTCTCATTCTATGGAACTTGCTATGTAAACAAAAGTCACTAGTAAATTCATCATTCAGAGACAATTTGAATATGGCGGTTTGTTTACATAGTTAGCAAATTCCATAGAATGACAAAAGTGTCATTCTATCAATATAAAGATATTGGAATACATCCTTATTTCTATGGTAAAAAAGGCCTGTTGCAATATATTTGGCCAATTTTACCATCACTATACAAAGCAATACTGCATCAAACTGTCAACATGTTATTTAACTGTCTCTAAACACGCAAAAAAGAAACAATGCAGAATGTTCACAAGGAAAAACATCACATTACTCAGTTTGGTGTCAGTGCCAGCGGCTGCTTAGCATACAATAGTAGCAATTAGTCACTTACCAATGAGAATAGACACTGGTTTGTGTTCATGAATCAGTGTTATGGACAAGTGGTTTGCCTTTTTACTTTCAATTGCCTCTATTTCCATCAAGTGAAATCCATTGTCAACCTAAAAAATTATTAAAATATAAATAAAGATCACCAAAATAATGTTATAATTATGAAATTAATGAATGAAGAGATCTCATGACCTTCCTCAATTCAATTGATGGATAAGTCTAATGGAGATTTTTATCTTTTGTTGCCATCACAAGTGCAGTTATGTCTGTTTATTGGCATGCAAATGATACTCGGGAGTTCTTACCCTAGTTGGAACTTTGGCTGTTGTTATGAATATTCTATAAGATGTCACAACCTGAAAACATATTACAAAATTAGTTATTTGTTTAGATACTTATCTATTATGTTATATTATTGATATAGTGTAATCATAGATAATAATGTACCTATAACTATTGTCTAGCCTAGCTGTATGTAACATATTCCCTGTTCTACATTATTTTTGATAATAATATGATTAAGTTCTTTTTCAATATAGTTTACTATGTGTGTATTAAACTTAATTGTCTGAAGTTAAAATATTGAAACTAGAAAATTCATCAAATACTACTCGATTTGCATAGCAACTCTGGAAAATCCATTACAAAGATAAACTACATTGAGTTCACATATTACAATCTTTTAAAGAATCTAACATAAACAAAAAATCCATGTAGGTATCTTATCTAACACAACAATAACAAACATTTTTTTTTATGTCATACATCATTATTAAAACACACATTGAATAGCCAGGCATCTAAACCACCAAACCATCAATGAAACCAATTAGAGTTAACATACAGAGGATAATTCAGGCTACCTATTTTATATTGGGCTCACAAAGCCCACTTGCCTGTGGGTGTATGTCCATAGGGACCACTACACAGCCGGGCAATATGTATGACACACCTCAATGACTCACACTTGTTAAGAATTTATTATCAATGAATGTGAAGCCAAAAGATTATAAGCTCACACTCAAGTTGGTAGGTAGTTCTATTATATTTTGCTAAACATGTTGGCTATTTACAAACCTATCAAAAATTAGGTTATTCAGCTACACACAAACAAGAAAATTGATATTATTGACTATAGGAGGAAAGACAATATTTATAAATTTCATCAAAATCCCAGATATTTATATACAAAGAATTCCTTTTGAATAGTGAAACTACTGTTTGTATTACTCACCAATACTTTGTTATCAACTTTATCACCTCTCGATTCCATGCGAACAAGGGATTTGTAAAGTATTTTAACATTTTTACCCAGGACATTACTGATGCTGTCTGCAATGTTAGAATAACAAAAAAAATATTATCCTTAAAACAATCATCACTCCGGAAATAATATTATGTATACTTTATTATCAAATAAATAAATCTAAGATATTTGGATGTTTAAAAATCCTCATTTATAAGGAAAAATAATACGCACCGCTTAACTCTGTGGATATTTGAGATTTTGTTGACATTTTTTTTATTTTCTTCAATGTCATTACATCAATAAAATGTAATTATTTTCAATACACAGAGCATCCATACTTATCACAGTACTTTTATAAAAAAAACCTAAGTGTTTAAATCTTACTTATTTAGTAAAAATAGGGAAATCATAAGGCATTTCGATCGAATAATGGAAATCTGACTTTACACCCAAAATCACTCACAACACACACACCTCGGCTCAATCCTCAATACGTACCATAGATTAAATTCAAAAAATCAAACCTACAGCAAACCTACAGTTTCCTGCACTGAGAAGAAAATTAATATAGCTGGTCAACCAAATCTTGTCAGTAAAAAAGGCGCGAAATTCAAATTTTCTATGGGACGATATCCCTTCGCGCCTACATTTTTCAAATTTGCCGCCTTTTTCTACTGTCAAGATCTGGTTGACCAAGTATAAAATCCTAGAACAGTGCATAAATATAAAACGACTGTACACGATCGGACCATATCATACATAACCATAGACAAAATCGTTTTTTTTTAATAGAGAAGGACGGTCGATTGTCTATTCCTCTATTGTCCGTAGAGGGTTGGTCTGTGCCGTAGATATAGTCCGTAGACAATCGAGACAATCCTTGGAGGAAAATTACAGACATGGCGTCTCCGTTTGATTATATCCTCCAAGAGACAATCTGTCAAATGCAAACAAAATATCTTTGCAAAATATCTTCATCGGTTCAATGAATATGAAATGTACGTATAAATACAACAAATGTGAACTAAGGTATATTTGTAAAATCAATTCAGTCTGTTAACCGTTTACAATTTCATTTTATAAATTATAATACAGAAAGAGAATATAATAGAACCAACAAATAGTATTCGACTGTACAAATGAACAAAAATTACGAACGCTGTACCCATTGTAATCGTCGCAAGTGGTTAACGACGGGATGTCTTCGAAAATGGCTAAAACCAATAGAATGCAAACATTTACAACGAACTATTGATACCAAAAGAGATTACACTAATGCTGACGTAGTTCATTGTGTATTTTTACCCGAACGAAAACCTCAGATGAACCCTAGTAAGTTCGTTAAGTTTTGGAAAAACAAACTGTTTATTTCAGGTAGTGTGAGATCTCTCCAAAGATATTTTGGCAATAAAAACAATGATGAGGATCACATATACAACATTACAAAGAGCAAATGTAGTGAACCCTCGACGTCATTGGAAAAGAGTCCAGTATCAATTATTGATAGTAACGATAAGAAAGTCGTTGAATATAATAAACAAGTAATGAAGTGTCAACATTCAGATGGTCACTCAGTTCTTAGAGGACACCATCAACATGCGTCACTTGAAACATGTACCATATACTGTCAGCTGTCCAAGTGAGTACATAGTTTTATCTATCTATTCAGCCCATATCCACCCACTTTTAAATGCATAGTTTTAATAGAAATACAAAGACATAAACAAAACTCACTGTTTGGCAACAACACACCTGAATGTTCAACACAACAATGTGCATAACTCAATTTCTTTTCAGGCATGGATGGTATTGGGGTGGTATAACATCTAGTGAGGCAGAAGAGCTGTTAGCAGGTCAACACGATAATGTTTTTCTGGTGCGAGACTCATACGACTCTCGCCATATTCTCTGTGTATCTTTTCGCTGTGTAGGCCGCACTCTCCATGCTAGGCTCCGACATGCAAACGGACTATTCTCATTGAACAATGAAACATTTGTGCCAGCAAATAGGATATCGGAGCATTGTTCTGCTGTAGATGTGAAATCTAACCTTTTTGAAATGCCAGTGAAGCTAGCAAGGCCATTGAACAGGTAATTGAGCATCAATATTATATTTAATTCTTATATATTTGTTAAGTAATTCTTAGTTCCTTTTAACATAATGAGTGTTTCAAGTTTCAACAATAAGTTGCTATTTTGTTTCTTTTCTTTTAATTTATAGTCTTAGTAATCCTTCTTATTTAAGTTTCACCAACAAGGGACAAATGATGTCTTACTCTTGGCAGTTCTGTTTTTCTTTTAGGTCTGTAATAACTATAATCTGGTCTGTGTTCCTATATGCAACTTTACGTTCTACACTTTTTTTAAATTCCAGGTTTGCAAGACTTGACTCACTTCAAATGATCTGCAGATTTGTGATACGGCAAACTGTCTCAGCGAATATATGGAACAAATTACCACTCCCGCCTAATTTGATCTCTTATGTTTCTACAGGCAGTGACTACATAGTTGTTTCATAGCTTAGACTAAGCAATTATTGTGCCTTCAAACGTTCAATGTACCAATATTGTAAGCCTACTCATACTGAACTATATCAAAATGTAAAAAGTATTTATACATTTTTATACAAAACATATTATATTTTAATATTAATGTCATGTGTATTGTTATGTATGGACTTGTTATGCATGTGGTTATATTAGTATTTCAAGATGATTAAAAAAAGCAGAAAGATTTGGAAAATAACTATATTGTTCTAAGCCAAGTAAATTAACAATACTGCAGTCAAGAAAATGATTATGTACCCACCCAGTTGAAAGTGACCATGTTTTCTTATATAATATAATCTCCGAATTACTTCAGTGGATTTATTCCCAAAACATTTTTAGCCTGAAAAAAAGGCAACATTAGTATTAGGTTCCTTAAAAAATATAATACAATTAGAGTGTATTCGGGTAACTCCGAATACTTCAGACTGTCTGATAACTCTAAAATTAATGATGGACTCATAGGTGACTTTTGGAATTACTCAGACACGCATTAATAGTTAGCATTAATGGTATTAAGGATAGAAAGTACTGACAGAACGAAGCTTTACTAGAGTCTGTTCAGAAAGAGAAGACTCTTGGCATGTATTAAGCCCCATACATTCCACGACTCTTCTCTTTCCGCACAGACTATCTTATCATCTTCATCTTCCTAGCGTTGTCCCGGCATTTTGCCACGGCTCATGGGAGCCTGGGGTCCGCTTGGCAACTAATCCCAGTAATTGGCGTGGGCACTCGTTTTTACGAAAGCGACTGCCATCTGACCTTTCAACCCAGAGGGTAAACTAGGCCCGTATTGGGATTAGTCCGGTTTCCTCACGATGTTTTCCTACACCGAAAAGCGACTGGTAAATATCAAATGATATTTCGTACATAAGTTCCGAAAAACTCATTGGTATGAGCCGGGGTTCGAACCCGCGACCTCCGGATTGCAAGTCGCACGCTCTTATCGCTAGGCCACCAGCGCTTAGGCCGCACAGACTATCTATAAGTGTAATTTAAATGTGCCTTCAGTAAAAGTAAAGCCTTACGGTAACAAAAGCAGCGCTTAGCGTTTGTGGTGTGGCCGAAACTGGGTTCAAACTGAGTGCAGTTTGCAAAAGCTCTGCATCTCTGATGCGTGACGTGATGAAACTCTTCGTCGCCGTGTTGTTCGGGCTGCTATCAGTGAGGTAGAATAGTTCTGACGCTTTGTAGATTCCAGCCAGACCCACACGACGAATATACCAATTAAACTGAAATAAATAGTAACATGAAAAATTGATTTAGCACTAATTCGACTGACCTTTAGATAATCTATAATAGTAACATAAACCTTAAGGGTCTTGTTTTCTCGACTAATATTAACGGTCCGTGAGAGTACGCATTCTTTCTTGGTCCTCTTTCAACCAGTGGCATTCATATTTATGATGGGGCGCCACTGCCACTAATAGTTCAATGTTTGTGCCGCCTTTCACGCCCCGCTGTACTGGGACTGGGACATCCTAGGGCCAAATCTGCTATAAGTACCATAAGAAAAAAGCCACTGCTATAAATACTTACGTCTACGCTCCGGTCGCCTGAATGGTAGCAGATATCATCAACTAAAGAAAGTAAAGTCGCTAAACAGTTAGGAACATTGTTTGGAAGGGCTTGAATGGCCATTGCTTTCGGCCATGTACTTCTGTAATAGAATATATGAAAATTATAGTGATTATAATATGAGAATAAAAAAAGAATGGTTGATTTTACCAGAGACTAGTAAAAAGTATAGACTTCCTCTAAGTAAACATGCCTACGAAAGAGCTGTGTTATTTGCGTTAGTTAGGTACGTTCTTGGAGGATATAATTAAACGGAGACGCCATGTCTGTAATTTTCTGTACAAAACAGTCTGCCGATTTTTGCGGGGGAGGGGAACGTCAAATGTATGCGTAACGTAAAAATAGCCATGTCAGATAAACGTCAGTCCATACATTGTGTATGACCGTTGGCCGCCTATTTTCGACAGAGGGGAAAGCCTGTTAATGGCTACTCCGTTTAGTTGTATCCTCCAAGGGTACGTTACATGTGGTTACATTTAGCAAGTTCTTTATCGTATATTTAAAACCTCATAAAAATCCTTAAAAAAATTAAGATAAATATTGGAGCATTAATTCTCTAACTCGATGTCATATTGAGGATATCCAACTTACTTGTAGGGTTCAATCATAAGAAGTCTTGTCACGATTGCATTCTCTATAAATTTAGCGGGTACTTTTGACTCCTTAACTTGATCTTTGGGCCACTGAAATCAATAAAAACTTTTAAGTCCAATATATGCATGGTTCAGACATAAAAATTGATTTATTTACTTACACTTTTCATTTGATCGACGAGACTATCATTGCACTTAACGTTGAAATAGTGGATCAAGTCACCCCCTCCATTAGGGAAGAGCCCGTGCGCCACGCCGGGGTAACCAGCCGCCTCAGCACCAGCGCTCAACGATTCTACAGACCAACCATTCTTAGAAACATATTCTAGAGCCTTCTCCAAAATTCGATTCTTAACACTTTCTTCGTACTGATTTTCCTCATGTTCAGTTGTCACTGTTGTTGCTGGGGCTTTAATTTCTTTCTCAGCAGTCTGACTGTAGTATCTTATTTGTCTTTGGGTGTTTTGTAAAGGAACTGTTGCAAGTGGTAATACGAACTTACGACCATTCCTTATGGCTGTTGACAAAATGAATCCTCGTTTAATAGTAGTTTGTGTTACAAGGGATCAAAATGATATATTTCCGTCAAGGGCGTACATTGAATCCTGAACGAAGCACTACTCCACAATAGTATCCCGAACGCAGTGAGGGATTCTAAAGTAGAATCCTGAGCGTAATGAGGGATTCAAGTGTTAACGCCCAAGACGAAATAATTTTGATACCGTGTGACACATACTATGAGGAAAATAAAAAAATCTTAGTGTTGACACAATCTGATGCTTAAACAGATTATTTAAGCTAAAAAAAATAATGTGCAAAAAAAATTAAATATAGGTAGTGTGCTAGAACATAAGTGTTACTTTGATCCCTCCTAGCAGGGAGGAAAAGTCCACTGTGATCCCTCCTAGCAGGGAAGAAAAAGCTCTTTTCCGAATAGGTGGTGTGAAAAAACTATTTACATTTTATACATATGCTACTGCTAAGATTTGGTGCAGAATAGATTTTAAGAAAACAAAATGGAACATTCAAATATAGTACTTATTTATTTCAAAAATACTCTTACAAAGCAATGTATTTATATATTGACAGTGATACACTCAGATAAACGTGCCACAAGACCATCCATTAAATGGAAACAATTCAGGGCAGAATTAATAATTTCAATTTTTTGTTCATCAGGTATGCTATCCAATGGATTTCCTCCCACATTGATAGAAATTTTGGTTTCTACAAGATCTGTACCCTCTTTCACATCCTTCAGTTTAACTTCATAGTGTGCTTTTGATAAATTTAATGCATTCCTCAAAGTACTTAGATAGTCCGACTCTATGTATGAGTAACACTCTTTGATTCCAGTAACATTTGCTTTGTCTCTTAAAACTAAGTACCTTAGGAAGTTTAATACTGATATTATTTGATCACTTAGTTCCATCAGATCTGATTGTGCTCCATGGGGCATATGACACACCTTTTTTATCAAATCCATCATTTGGGGGTAAGTGAAACATGCTGGCAATTCAGTATCCTTTAATGCATCATCTATAGCATTCTTAAGAAGGGTTATGGCATATCCGATCATTCCTGAATGATTAGAACTTGAAATTATGTATTTGATCAACATGCATCTTCCGCCATATTCAAAGCAGTTAACGTGCTTACGGATGGTATTCACTGCAGTTTTTCTAAGACTGTCATATGATGCAAATATAGCTACATTTATCAATGCCTTACATAGATTGAAGTGAACTGCAGCTGATAATAAAGTATGAGAAGCATTCGTTGATAATCTCTTCACTAGAGCCTCACATAAGGACAATCCTTTGGATTGTGGGCCATATTCTGGGCAATTCAGTAAATAAATTACACATAGCATTCCAGTATGCACAATGTATTCTGTAGCATAAACTTGTGGTATAGCATTGTCGGGCAAATCAAATTGTAAAGATAGGACAACATAGTATAAGCCTGAAAGTGTAAGCATATTCAGTTTCTCTTTATGATCATAAGGTGGTTTTTCTACATCACTTTCAGATGATTTCGACTTGGAATTGGTTTTGTTACAAATTTCAACATATTCAAGAAACTTCAGTATATTTTTCTCTAATGTACAGATATCTTTCACAATCGTAGTGCAGCATAGTCTAGCTTCACTTTGTTCATTGTTTTCAATGTCCAAATCCAGATAGATCAAAGGTTTGCCAAGGAGGCTAATTAAAAATGCAGCTATTATCTGTTTGGTTTTAACATTAGATTCAGGTGCTTTTAATTCCTCAATAAAGGGTTGATAAAATGGAGGTATCAAAGAGTAAACTCGAATGATCCTCCTGATGTTAGGGTCACACTCGGCCAGCAAGCGTGCCTTGCCCTCCAGCTGACATTCAGGTGTGGGAATATTTTCAATATAGGTACTTATGGAATTTAAGCTCCACTCCAGAGATCTTCCTCTTTTAGCTGACAGTTTCTTCAGAAGCTGTTGCAGTGGTGTAAGCACTATTCCAAACTGAGCATCATTCTTAGCCACTTCCACTTGTTCTATAAACTCCAGGAGTGCTTCTTCTGGCGTTGCTTTCTGGACAATAATAGCCAGCAGTTCTTCACAAGTGCTGTAAAGTGAGGGCTTGATAACTATGGTCTCATCCTGTATCTTGCCGACAGCTACCGAGATCATGTCCCAACAATTGTCCTTGAAACTGCTCGCATATTTTTCTTCATTATGAACACTGAGAACTTCTTTGTACTTTCCTGAATCTAATAATTTAGACACTAAGTCCACAACATCTACAGTATCACTCATTGCGACCTTTGATATGTAGCCGGATCAACCAATAATGCCGTCAATGATTTCTGAAATAAGTCAAATTGTATTCTAAAGGAAAAAACGTTGTTGACGCAGTTTATTAGCGTGTGTGTTATGAAAAAACAATTGCTACTTACAACGAAAGATGCACGGTAACTTGCTCATGCTGGAGTATATCAATAACAAGATAATACACTGCTACAATGATGTTAGTAATTGCTCTTCTATTGACTTCTTCTAGACTAATATTCTACAGCTGAAATTATAATTTAAAGCCGAAATTTTCACGCTGCGCTAAACGGAGAGCCAATGTGGTGCTGGTGACCGTAGATAATATAGCAATAGCATGCTGACAGTGACATGAGAGAATTTGGAAATTACGTTTCGTTACATCGTTAAAATAGGTATTCTGTCTCTGCCAGGGGTTTCATAAAGTTTATGTTATTTGAATTAGTAATAGCCAGAGTTATTCTGCGGCCATTTACATTATAAAAATAAATCTCACGTACCCACGTACCTTTGAAAACCACATTTTCATTATAAATAAAAGTACGTCTATCAAATGGTAATTTGTTTCTATTGCGTGAAATGGAGTGTACAAAATCTGAGTTACCATTTTTCAAGAAACGTTCAAATACTTATATTTAATGTATCTAGTTAACTTGGTGTCATGTGACATTGTGTTCATAAATGATAATATTTAAACATAAAATTTACACAGACGACTCTTTTCTTTAATTTGAATTGAAAATTATTCAAAATATGTATTTTTCTATTTTATATTTCCACTGTTTTAACATTTGTACAATTTTTTTTGGTATAATAGCGTGAATTCGAACAATATATTTTGATTGTCATCAATTATTGACAACTCGGAAACTGAGACACACAAGCAGGCAGCAGCGAGCAAACAGAATGTATATTAATTATTTAATGTAAAGGTTTTAATAATCTACTGTAATTATTTAAATATAGTCAGAATGGCAGCAAAACAGAAAAATATTTTTACTCGAAGTAAACCGTTGATGAACATTTACAGTGGTGTAGATCACGATGGAAAAGAGGTAACGTAAAGGGGGAGGTTCAAATAAAATGATCAGTGATGTTCTTTGTTTTTAATTGGTTGTGTATAATTTTAGGTGGAGGTTCGTGAAGATGCGGAGCAGTTGGTTAAGTGGCACGAGATCTCGGACGCGTTGGTTGCGGCCGGGTACTACCGCGCCCAGTTGCAGGGTCTGTCGGCTTTTGATAAGATCGTCGGAGGGCTGTCTTGGTGCATAGAGTTGTGTGATATCGACGTGGATGTCAGTTTACTCTTTGAGGAGAACCTTACTATTGGAAAAAAGATGTAAGTAGGCAATGGATGTATATTATTTGTTTGCATTTAGCAGATAAGTCTATCAACCTATGTATATTAGGCAGTAAGCATCCCGAATAAAATAAAATAAATA
This sequence comes from Cydia amplana, assembly GCF_948474715.1. NCBI lineage: Eukaryota > Metazoa > Arthropoda > Insecta > Lepidoptera > Tortricidae > Cydia > Cydia amplana. The sequence continues at coordinate 10,448,033 of NC_086079.1, read as the reverse complement.
CTTTGAGCATCTTGTTAAAAACCATCAGCTGCAATCATCACACACATATTTAAAGTTTTTTTTTCTTTTACCAGTGCACTAACAGAAAAAATAGTTAAAGTACTACCTTCTATGAAATGCCCATTCATAATCGAGCCTCATCAAATCCAAGGATTGGATTTCATCAACATCTACCCCCTCATACAATGGCTGATAAAATACTCAAGTGAGTTCCGAGAAGCAAAAGAAGATGAGCTGCGGAATTTTGCTGTGATGCAGTATGACAAGGAACACATCTTTGAATCAGATCGAAAAGTATTTGAACAAAAAGAAAGATTGCTCAAGAATTTATCTGTTTTACAAGTAAGATAATCGTATTGCCACTTGTAACAAGCTTAAACTATAAATGCCTGTTTGTTAATTCTTTGTCTTTATAAAATCTCTTTTTTAACAATTCAAAATATTTTTTTTTATCTTAATTAATCATTGATTGTTTTGTATTTTTTTCAGAATTTATACAAACCATGTAGAGTCCGCAAGAGGATAGGTGGTCTGCCGGCAAATGAACTGGAGCAGGTCAATGCAACCCTCTCTGAATACGACCAGAGGATGCTACTTCATATCACTACACAACAGGATGAGAGCAAAAAGGATGAGGGTCTTGATTTCCTGGTAAGTTTTAATTAAATAGAGTCAGGGGTGTTGTTTTCCCATCCGCTTGTTGATGATGTTGCTCTAGAAGAATTCTCTCTATTCTTTAATTCATCTTAAATTTGCAATAGTTTGACAAACTTTATAAAAAAATAAAATGTCATTTTCCTAGAACCATTATTTAGACATTTCCTGCATTTATAATATTTTTTTATGGTTGTTCCAGTATGACTATGAAAAAACATTAGCTGATCCATCTAAAATAACAACAGAAGTAAGTATCCCAAATAAAATAGTAATTGCACACAATTCCACAACAAATTGTGTTTATGACCTCTTACCAATAGTAGTAGTAGTAGTAGTCATGCAGTAGTCATACCCTGCGTATGAAGCCGAGAGTTCTGGGTTAAAATTTAAATTTGTGTGTTCAACCCCTTGTCCCACATAGATGGTATGTATAGTGTAGCCGCCATGCAGGTCAGGATCTTGACGACTCAAATAAAAAAACCGGCCAAGTGCGAGTCGGACTCGCGCACGGAGGGTTCCGCACCATCAACAAAAAATAGAGCAAAACAAGCAAAAAAACGGTCACCCATCCAAGTACTGACCCCGCCCGACGTTGCTTAACTTCGGTCAAAAAGCACGTTTGTTGTATGGGAGCCCCACTTAAATCTTTATTTTATTTTGTTTTTAGTATTTGTTGTTATAGCGGCAACAGAAATACATCATCTGTGAAAATTTCAACTGTCTAGCTATCACGGTTCGTGAGATACAGCCTGGTGACAGACGGACGGACGGACGGACAGCGGAGTCTTAGTAATAGGGTCCCGTTTTTACCCTTTGGGTACGGAAAAAGCTTAAATTTTTAGTGAACTGATATAATTCTCCAAAGTACTGGTTTACAAGGGTTATTATTATTGGGGTTTTGTGGGCCTTTGAGTGTCGCTTCGACCAAGCTATGATCTATTGTGACAGCCCTTTAAAGTTCACTACTGATGCCCGTTGAATCCAGGAAGCTCCAGATTCTTTGGGCCGTAATGCTCTGTACCTCATAGGGTTCCAGTATGTGTCGCCCTAGGTAGGTACTTCTTTTGGACATTAGTGGTCCGCAGGAACAGAGAATGTGCATAGCAGTCTCCTCTGACTCCTGACAGAACCTGCATGTCGCATCTTGTTTTTTCCCTATTCGGAACATGTGTTTGTTCAACTTGCAGTGTCCAGTCAAAATTCTAGTCACCGCGCAAGTTTTGTGTCTTTTGAGCCCTAAAAGCTCCTTAGCAGTTTTGCTGTTGAACCCTTTGATTAGAGCTTTCGAGTGTTCTTGTCCTCTGACGAACTTCCACCAATCGATTGCTCTCGCTTTTTCCATGTTGTTGAGCAGAGAATATGCGTCCCGTTTTGTGATTCCACAAAACGGTTCTGGGCCGACCAGGGGTGTGTCTGCGCCCTTCCTAGCAAGTTCATCCGCTTCTTCGTTTCCGTTAATGTCGGAGTGCCCTGGTACCCATCTAAGTATGACTTTGTTGGAGTTAGCCAGTGCATTTAGGTTTGATTTACAGTTCTGGACTAGTTTTGAGTTTGACTCAAGAGATTCTAGTGCCAGCAGAGCAGCCTGGCTGTCTGAGTTGATGTAGATATGCTGGTGTCTCAGGTTTCTATCCAGGTTGATCTCCGCACATTTGTTGATGGCGAAGACTTCTGCCTGGAAGATTGAGGCCTGTGTGCCCATGCTGACGCTAGCTCTGAGCTTAGGTCTCTCACCATAGATCCCACATCCTACATCATTGCCTTTCTTGGAACCATCCGTATACCAATTGAGGCTTCCCTCTTCGACGAACATTTGGTCGTTAGACCATTTGTCTCTAGGAGGTATTTCTACTGTGTACAGTTTAGTGAAGTGACATTGAGTGTGCGTGTCATCTGTGGGCATGCTAAGGGTTCTATTTGCAAAAACCCAGGCCTTTAGTTTGGTTAATGCTTGAGAGCGCCATTTTGGCCTGTTTAGCGTGCAGACTCTGTAGATGCACTGCTTGGCCTCCTTTTGCACCTGCAAGTGGAGTGGTATAATGTCCAGCAGTGCATCTAGGGCCGCCCCCGGCGTCGAGGAGAAGGCGCCTGTTGCTGTTAAACAAGCCGTGCGTTGCAGGCTGTTTAATGTGTCTATTGCTGTCTTTTGGCTGGTTTTGTTACACCAGACTGCGGAAGCGTAGGTGATAATTGGCCTCACTACAGCTGTGTATAACCACATAGCAATTTTGGGTCTTATGCCCCATCTTGCTCCTGCCATGCGACAGCATGACCACATGGCCATTTTCGCTTTTTGTATGATGTTTCTCAGGTGAGGGTTCCAAGTTAACTTTTGGTCGAAAGTGACCCCTAGGTACTTGACCTCGTCTGAGAATGATATTATTTGTCCATTAAGTCTTGGTTCTGTGAGCTTTTCGAGCTTCCGTTTTCTTGTGAATGGTACTATCACGGTCTTGCTCGGATTAATGGACAAGTCATTTTCTCGACACCATTTGAATATGGTGTTTAGAGCTCCCTGCATTATGTTCGATATCGTGTGGAGGCAAGGGCCTTTGACGATGACTACAAGGTCGTCGGCATATCCTTGTGTGTCATAGTCTTGGCCTGACATGATTGCAAGAAGTTGGTCCACTGCTAGGGTCCATAAGAGTGGGGATAGAACGCCTCCTTGTGGGCACCCTTTTGTGGTATAAAATTCATGCTCTATAGTATTGAGGGTTAGAGTGGCTACTCTATTGGAGAGCATGCTATGTACCCATCTGGTGGTGGTTTCGTCTACTCCCTTTGATTTCATACCATTAAGTATGGTCTCTGTGGGCGTATTGTCGAAAGCACCCTCGACATCAAGGAACGCACATAGAGCGGTTTGCTTGTCCTCTAGGGTTTTCTGCACCTTGTCAACCAGGTCAAGTAGGGCAGTCTCCGTAGATTTTCCCTTTTGGTAAGCATGTTGATTTACGCTTAGTGGTCTTTCCACAAGGTATTTGGCTCTAATGTGCTGATCAATGATTCTTTCCATCGTTTTGAGTAGGAACGATGTTAGACTAATCGGTCTGAAGGATTTAGGCTGTGAGTAGTCCTTTTTCCCTGCCTTTGGTATAAAGCGTACCTTGACCCGAGTCCATTTATCTGGTATAATACCCCACGAGAAGCTTGCTCGGAATATTCTGGCCAGATGTGGGAGGAGGAGGTCTTGTCCCTGCTGTAAAAGCGCCGGAAACACTCCATCTTCTCCCGCTGATTTAAATGGTTTAAATTTTCCCAATGCCCATTTAATTTTGTTTGGTCTAAAGATGTTAGTTGCCAAATTCCAGTCGATATTGCGTACCCTGTGGATTCGAGGGTTCCTTTGGGCGCAAAGTTGTGTATTACTGGTTGAGTACGAACCGGGGAAGTGGGTGCCTCTGAGCAAGTCCAGAGTTTCCTCTTCTGTGTTCGTAAATGTGCCATCTGGCCTTTTGAGGAGACCAAGATAGTTGGTTGGTGTCTTGGAGAGTATTTTGTGAATTCTCGCACCTTTATGAGTTTGGGCAATCTCTTCACAGAACCTTCTCCATGACCTTCTTTTTGCTTTCCTGATTTGTTTATTATATTCAGTCAACGCTTTACCATACCTTTCCCACCCATTCGGCGTGGTCGAGTGATTGAATATGCGACGTGTGGACCTGCGAAGGTTTTCTAACTTTTTGTTCCACCACGTCGTTGTGTTAGTAGTTTTTGCCTCTTTCAGCGGGCAGGCTTGTTCGTAGGCCCTACGTATGCCTTCAGATAATAAGTTAACTGCCATGTTGAGAGAGTCTTGTGTTTTTACATATTTTGGGACATCCTTTAGACGGTTTTCGAGGTCTGCCTTATAGGCTTCCCATGACGTTTCTTTTGGATTCCTGCGTGTGAGTGGTTCCCTACCTAGAGAGCCTTTAACACTGAACAAAATATTTTACAAGGGTTTCTTGCCAGAACTGTTAAATGTAGAAGTGGATATTGTATGAAGGCTGATGAGAGAGTGATTTGCAATATTTGATCAGTACAAAAGGTGGTTTAAATTTAGGTGCCTCTAATTGGCCGCGATACAAAGTATGTGGAGCGCTCCTATTTTAGCCGAGCCCGACGGCCGCGTTTAGCTACTGCATTAGGAATATAGGTATTGAGATTTTATACAAATATAAAGGTTGCGTTCGCAACATATAGTATTAACAAAGGTTTGCTAAGATTGTCCCCAGAAATTTAAAATAAATTTCTTATTTTTGTCACACTCAAATTTTATAACATCTTTAATTTTAGACTGACAGGTTTACAAAGAATCAGGATAATAATGTCGACGCTGCTGACACCAAAATTCACTATGCTGTGCTACACTCAGAACTCACTGGAGAACTTTCAAAGGAGCTAGAATTAAGTGAAAAGCTCAAATATTCAGAGGAAGTGGACAAACTCACAAAAACTGTTGATGCTATGGAGAAAGAAGTAGAAAAAACTAAGAAGGAACATGAGAGTAGAATGGAAGACGCAAAGCAGGAATATGCTAGTGTTTTAGAAAAGTTGCAAAAAATTACATATACAATGATGAACTCTGACGACAGTAGGTAAGTCTAGAATAGCCCATGAACTTCACCTAACACATTCACGGCTAAGAACATGCTGAGTTTTAAAACTCTTGTTCCATTAAAATATGAAGTAGAACAGTGGGGGTAGCACTTATAATACTAGAAATTATTAAAAAGAGAGTTTACATAGACCACTTGATGGTAGGCGTGGTGGTTTGGTCACTATAAGGTCTAGTAAGACTTCTTATGGGAGATGAAATTAGTACAAAGCGATGTTGTAAAACATTATTAACAAGCCTCGCTTGCTATACCATTGACGAATTTCTCGAGGCGTGTAGTGACCCAAATATTTAAATCTAAGTTACGAACCTTAACTTAGAAAATAATGCAATGCATGCAGAAGTAAATTAGTACCTATGTACGTGTTAAATACTTATCTACCTAAGATCTAGTGTATAAATAGATTAATATGTACCTTATTTGACATTAAAATATTATGTTTTATGAATAAATAATCAATCAATCAATCTTATGTATGATGCAGGATCTTGCACAGTACAAATTTTAATTAATCACGGAAGAGCGGTGCCTTCCAACACAGGCAAATATATTGTTTACTGGGTGACACCATCCCTCAAATTATATGCACAGTTTTTTTAATGAAATAAAGAATTTTGTATTATTTTTTTAATTTTCACTTTTAGAGCATTTTGACTCAACGGAAAATTTTGCTTTTAGTGACAAAAATGTGAAGAAATTTTACAAGACCTTGAAGGAACTGGCACGAGAAAGAAATGAATTGTTGCAAATAATCCAGCACAGGGAGACGGAAAACAAGAAATTGCAAGAAGAATTAAGGTAAATATTTTTTATTTATTTAGTGAGTGTTTACACTCTCACTCTCTGTTGTATCATCGCCCACACTGTTAACTGACAGTTCGTAAACCTTATTACAAAAGGCATAAGGTCCACTGATGGACAGTTAAGAGTGTTGCTGTTTGTAGCCTGTAGCATAGAGAAAAAAATACATAGAGTGCTCACTCCATACATCAGTTCAGACTTTTAATTTCAGTGTCTACATCTAGCATCGAGTAGCGGAACTATCAGTACTGCTAGTTGACAATAGATGTAGCACCGACCGGAAAGTCTTATCTCAACAGCATAAGACTTTCCGGTCGGTGCTACATCTATTGTCAACTAGCAGTACTGATAGTTCCGCTACTCGATGCTAGATGCTAATAGTCTTTTTGGCACTTAAACTGATATATGGAGTGAGCACTCTATGTATTTTTTTCTCTATGCCTGTAGTGTGTTGAACGCACGCTGAACGGTTTAGATCAGGATTTGCTAATATTTCTTGCGCCTAGGTGAGATAGATAATTTCTTGTCCTGTTTTTCTTATTTGGTAAGGCATTGTACATTGTCTCGGCGTTTCTATACCCAATCCTACTGTACCTGTACCCACGCCGTATTGGTTGGCTCCTCATAATTAGGGGTTCTCAGTGAACTATCACAGTATAATTTTTTATGCCATTAAAAGTTGGTAAAGTTCCAATACCTACCTAAAGCAATAAAATAGTAGTTTGTGTTACAAGGGATCAAAATGATATATTTCCGTCAAGGGCGTACACTGAATTCTGAATGAAGCGATAGATTGGTTGGATGGATTAAAGTAGAATCCTGAGCCTAATGAGGGATTCAAGTGTTAACGCCCAAGACGAAATAATTTTGATACCGTGTGACACATACTGCTTTTCACATAGACTATGAGGAAAATAAAAAAATCTTAGTGTTGACACAATCTGATGCTTAAACTTAGAAACTTAGATTATTTAAGCTAAAAAAATAATGTGCAAAAAAATTTAAAAATAGTGTGCTAGAACAGAAAAGTGTTACTTTGATCCCTCCTAGCAGGGAGGAAAAGCGCCATTTTGATCCCTCCTAGCAGGGAAGAAAAAGCTCTTTTCCGAATAGGTGGTGTGAAAAAGTAATTTCTTTTTAGTGCCGCGCGAAACCCGGCAGCTAAAGTGGAGGAGCAATCACTCACTCCAGCTGAATTAAAAGAGTTCAGAGACAGAGAAGAAAAGTTAAAAGCATTTATAACCAATATGAGATTGGAACTGGCCAGATTAAACAGAGAGGTTCTGAGATACACTGTGGCCTTAGACGAGGTTCCTGGCACTGCTGAACTACTGCAGTATGAGAAGAGATTTATTGAACTCTATAATCAAGGTAATAAAGTCGAATTTTGTGTAATAAATATATACTTAAAAAAGAAAAGTGGACTAATAATTTTTATTTTTGTTACAGTTGCATCTAAACACAAGGAAACTAAACAGTATTATATATTTTACAATACGCTTTTTGAAGTGAAACTTTATACCTCAAAGGAATTAAGTCTACTAAATTCCATTTTGGATAATTATGAAGAGTAAGTACTTATTATTATTTTATCTTACATCTGTCCCGGTCTGCTAATGACATTGAAGACATTTTGTATCTTAGATCGTGTATTAAGGCGGGATTCCACCAGTTTGCGGCATTGTGCGGCACAAGTATTTTTTTACTGAATATGCTATCTATGCTTGTGCCGTACATGGTGGAATTCCGCCTTTCAGATCTTCTATTCAACTGATAGTCACTAATTTTAAAGGCAAAGCTGGAACACGTAGGCATGTACAGTCACCTGCAATAATATGTTACACAACGAAGGCCGCAAAAATATCTGACACGATCTGATTTGTAGAGCCATAACAACGTGTCACATATTTTTGCGGCCTTCGAAGAGTAACATATTGCAGGTTACTGTAAAGATAACTGACCCCCCCCCCTGCAAACAAGTTTCTAGGCAGACTTGTAGGAGACTCCCCGGTCTTTTGATGTTTTTAGTTTGATGCAAAGCGTCTTTAGATATGTCTCTTCCTCTGTAAGAACTAAGAATTAATTAATTTGTTACAGGGCCATGTCTTCAGCCAGAAAGAGAGAAGAGTTCATGACGCAATTCGAGTCCATCGTCGAATGGGTGAACCAAACGGTTAAGAAGGTCGAACACAAGTTCAAACACGAGAGGGACCAGAAGACGGCCCTGCACGCGGAGTACTCGCGGCTCATGGACGTCCAGAGACAATACGCGGCGGCCCTTAAGAAACTAGCGGGAGAGAGGCAGAAGTATGGAAAAAGGAACAGCTGATCTGATGATGTGGAAATGGTTGTTTAAGTACAAGTCCTGATACCTTTAAGTTATGAAAATGTCACAATTCTGGGGGTACGGGAGACCGTATGGTTATGGCCTCCTGTACAGGCGGCCAAGGTGAAGATCGCTTGCGCTTCGCTATCGGACCGGTTTGTTTCTCTACGCCAGGGGTTCCCAAAGTGGGGGGCGCGGCCACGTTTTAAAGGGGGCGCGGCGCCTCGGGAAATTTGAACACGATTGCCTAATAGTTATCCGTTTCCTTGCATCGAAGCGAAAAGGGGGGCGTGGGAACTTCATTTTAGGCAGCAGGGGGGCGTGCCTAAAAAAAGTTTGGGAACCCCTGCTCTACGTTATGCTCCGTAGCGAACGAAACCCAACTGTCACTGTCGCACTAATATGGAAGAGTGATTGCGAGACACAAAGCGATTCGATGGCGAAGCGCAAGCGATCGTCACCATGGCTAGGCCACCAGCCCTAGTAGCACGGTCGCATTTTTATCATTTGTCACCATGCCTAACAAGTATGTAAGTGCGAAAGTGACGGGCATAGTGATAGTCGATAAAAATGGAACCGTGCTGAGCCCGCAGGCCATTCACGAAAGCTGGTGCGAATGGAATGAACGAAATCAATTATATCTGTCATTGTGTGACTGACACATGTATCGGTAATAATCGGTATACAGCCAGAGTCACCATTTTATTGGTTAATCTGTAACACACATATATATTTCCATTCACTCATTCATTCCATTCGTGCCAGCTTTCGTGAATCGACCTGTACCGTACTTAGCCTATCCTATGGCATGGGCCAGAGACCCTATCGCGATAAACGAAATTTCTTTATCTGCCTCTCTATTGTTCGAATATGCATGAACGATAGGCAGATAACGGAATTTCGTAAATTATGCAGCCACAGTTACTGCCAGCTTATGGCGTACTGTCGAGTAGAAGTAGAATTTCAATATTTAACAAATTAACACATTGATATGTGTGTGTGTGTTTCACTCATGTGAAAGAATAAGAATCCAAATGGCGTTCTAACAGTTTTAATCTTCTGTCGAAAGATGGGAGTAGAATTTATTGTGTCTACATAATTTACTTTGACAATTCTCTATTTCAAATTCTATTTGGTTTTGTTTAGACCGTACGTACCCGTTACTGTACATTTATTGTAAACTACGAGTTTGGTGAGGTGTGCTAATCCGCCTCTATTTCAAATTCTCTTTGGTTTTGGTTAGACGGTACGTACCCGTATTTGCAACTCAAGAAGCTGGCAAAAGTTAAAATAGGATAGGAAGAGTTGATGGTGTAGATTTTTTAAGAACAAGTGCAATGATCTTTATAGTTTTTATTTATTACTTGAGATTGCCAATGAACATGTCACGAAAGAAAGGAATACTCTTAGTGTTGGTATTCGAGTTAAACAGTGAGTTAAATTATTAACTGTTTTAGTGTGGAAATTTTTGTTAATGAACCATTGTTAAGAATCACAAAGGAAACGATTCATTATTAAGATCCTTACATAATGGCTACAATATAAGTACCTAATACTAAGATAACTTCTAAGTCCGTCAGCGTTAAGGTAAAGTGAGGACGCTAAGCACGGGGAACTTCATGCATTGACCTGCCTGTTCCTATCTCTATCCCACGTGCATAATTATATTGCGGTCCCGCTCGCAGTGTCATTGGCCGCTGGCATCATGAGCGGAACAGCAATATAAATACGACGTGTGATAGATATAGGAACAGGCGAATCAATGTACGAAATTATTCGTGCTCAACGTCCTTACCTTAATGGATTGGTCGGCAATATGCGGCCCGCGAACCTCTTGCGGTCCGTGAGCCTCCCTGGCTATTTTGTATGTAATATTGACAAACGACAATGTCTGATAAAGTCATAAATATTAACAGAGTGTGGCCCGCGTCAACTTCGTTAACTACTATGTGGCCCTTGGCTGCTAAAAGGTTGCCGACCGCTGCCTTAATGGATTGGTCGTCTCTTGGATGACAACCCTGGGTTCAACCCCGGGTTTGGTTCTTTATCACAATAAATAAAAGAATAAACAGAAGTAGAGGAAATGATACTTGTTGACGAGTATCATCTTCTCTATGCCTTAACAATGGTTCATATTTAAAAATATATGCGCCAATTTTTATACATAGTATTTTTCAAACACGATGGGTACGCTGACAGATGTCATCTCCATACAATTTATAACCTTAAAAAGCCAAATCTCCTAAAAAATTTATTGTGATCACACCTGTCATTGTACCCTTCGTGTTTGAAAAATAGGTACAGTCAGCAGCAGAAGTTGCTAAGCGGGCGAGGTGTTCAAAATTACCTTGACACGCTCTTATTCTCTAAACAATAAACCTGGCCCGCTTAGCAACTTCTGCTGCTGACTGTACTATAAAGCGAGATGCAATAAAATTGAATACTTGGAATGGTAGTAGTCTAGCCGTTGTAGACGATTTTCTACTTTTATATGTATGTATACATTCCACTATTATTGGTCATATCGTTAAGCTGACGATTAAGTTTCTATTGTTAAGACTGACATAGCTTTTTATATTGTTCTATTTTTAGCCATCGCATTTGGCAACTTATTGCAGTACCTTAGATGGTTTTATGTTATTCAATTACGAAATAGTATGAGTACAGTAAAATGCTTTACCGATTATTTTTAAAAAAGGAGGGCGAGCGGGGGAAGGTTCGAAAAAGGTAGGTCGAGAACCCCTGTTATACTGTCGCCCGATATAAAATGATATGACGCAAACACCGAAAAGAAAATTGAAAATGGGCCGTGGATTGTTTTTTTTTTTTAATTTCCTGGATGACTATGTTATGCCCGCCCATCAGAATCGACCTACGTATTGCTGCAAAAAGTCGTCATGTGGTCGCTACTAATACGATTAGGTATTCTTTGTTTTTAAAGCGGGAAGTAATATATTACAATAATTTATGAAACCCATGTTTTTATTTCATTACTTTGTAGTTAAATAACAATTAACATGATATCGCGCGTTCTCATCATTCTCATCATGCCTCGCTTATCTTTAAGTGCAGGCTAAGTACTTATAGCTGGTCAAGCAGGTCTTGTCAGTAGAAAAAGGCGGCAAATTTGAAAAATGTAGGGATATCGTCCCATGGAAAATTTGAATTTCGCGCCTTTTTTTACTGACAAGATTTGCTTGACCAGCTATAGTTACTCTCAATTGTAGTCTCATCAGAGCGTGACGACGTTGCCGTGTGAGTGGCCTTTATGGCTGCTGTGTCCGTGGTGATGGCTGTTCGACTTCTTGTACATGGTGAAGGAGATCAGCTCGCGGTTGGCGTTGGTCATCGCCATGGCGTGGGACACGACGTCGTACCCGAGGATGGCGTGGAGTCGGTTCACGACCACTAGGGTCAGGCCTTTTTGTGTCACGCGCACTGTGCGTTCTTGATCTGATGATGTTGCGACCGACATGTTGAAGGAGGAGTTCAGCTCCTGGAAATTAAGGTCTATCTTAGCAATCTTGACTCACAACCCATTTATTTGCCTACAGAATATATCCCTACTAATAAAACTTTTTTCAAATAAGATTTAGGTAGCTTATTTGCTATAAACACGGTTATATTAGTGACTGGCAAAACTATTAAATATATATTTCCTATTGATTTAAGTACCTACCTACTGTTTAGAGAGCGTGGGAAGGCCAAGCTAACAGATTGATTGCTAAAATGGGCATTACGCTTGGGTATTTGAAATGTCTACAGTCGTGTTACTCAACAAATTTCAGAGTAGGTAAATAGAGTTATGAGTTGACCATTAAAGTACCTACATAGGGCACTAAGCAAAAAGTTAACCAGCTCGCTGTTTACACTAATTGAAATACAAAATAAACAAGCCGGTAGATCTGTTATTGAGCCGTTAAACATACGTACCCTCACTAGCGCCGCTCGCTCCTCACTCTTCAGCCCGTATACCGTTGCGCCCTCGTCCTTAGAAAGATGGGGCGCACTCAGGCTGCCCATAACCATGATATACGGCATCCTGACCGATTCACACTAGTACTTATGTACGATTAAACACTGGCTCGCAGCCGCGGGTAATCACCGTCGCACAATCAGGGTCATTTTTAACAAAGGCTAAGCGCAATATTTATATAATAATCAGATATAACGCACGCGTACGGTTGGTCGTGTGTTAGTGAACTCTGCCAGGTAGGCACTGCACACGTCGGGCCACAATGGCACCGCACGTGTAGCGGTATAGCTATAGGTAACTATAACAACGTGTAAGTGACGTCGGCGTATGGCCTTCGCGTTCGGCTGGCTGCGCGGGCGCTGTGTCGGTTCTCATCGCTACTCCAGCGCTTGGCGACCAGTTTTAGGTCATATTCGGTCATGAATGGTAGACACATGTGCCGAGGTCTCATAATGGTACATTTAAAATGATGCGCTCGTCAAGATATGAGAATAAATTCCCGCCGGTCTATTGAAATGATGTGAAAAACAAGAGACAACTTAAGTTAAATTAAAGGCAATTTTGCACGGTTTTGAAGGTCGCTGTCTGTTTGGCGGTACAAATAAACGTAGACATTGAAAAAAAAATGAATTGTTTATCGTAAGTTACGAACCCACTGTGGCAACTGTTATAACAATTTGACAACAGCAAACTGGAGCGGATGAACTATATGCTGTAGCCGTTGTAGGTATACGTTTAATACTTTCTTGTAATAAAATAATTCATTAAATGGTTAATCCAGATTGAATATATACATCTGTGATATACATACTTACCATTTACCATACATTTTTTAGGTGTCTTTTTGAGAGTAATGGCAATTTTATATAACTAGGTACCGTGTGTTATATATCGGTAGAATCGATGAGTCGTAGGGGTCTTGTTTAGGTATGTCGTGCGTGCGTATGTGTAGGTAGCTATTAATAAAGTAGGTACCTCAAAGAGTAGTATATTATAATATACAATATAGGTACCTAATCTCAGGCAATGAAAACTTTGTTAAAATATTTTATGTTAAATCTTATGTAACCCTAACCAAGGACTGGCCGATATTATGTAAAGCTATGAAAACCTACATTGATATTTGTCTAATGAGAGTTGTTTTGACAAATTACTATAAACTTCAAAGTATTTTGTATGCATACGAGATTTTATTAGCTGAATAAAAAACATTTTTATGTTTATATTAATAAAACCCCAATAATCATGAGTCACTCTATGAGCAGTCCAAAGAATATCCAATTAAGTAAGTAGGTACCTACCACATAATTATCATTTCATTTTGCACGCAATACGTAATGCTGTGAACTGAATTTCATAACGATAATTATATTATTATGTCAGTTTTAAGTATACCTATTGAACTACCTTTCCTAAGCACCAACTACCTAATTATTATAAGTACTTACTTATTACTACCTACCTACTGAGATATTAATAACTAGTAGTTCGCCCCGAACTGAGAACTCGCGGTTCGTCAAAAAGATCAATTGAATGTAGTGCTACTTAGTCCGAGATGGGCATTTCGTAATTGAATCCTGATTCCACGATTACTTGAAATTACTTTTTAATCTGATTACCGATTCCCAGATTAGGTACTTTGTAATGTAACAATACCGAATTACTAAGTACAATTCCATTTGAGGAATCAGGAATCAATTTCTCGAATATTACAATTACTAGTAATTGGAATCAATGTCGATTCCTCATTACAGGAATGCATTACTTGATTCCTTTCAGATTACATTTCGTACTACTACTATCAAAAGTACATTTCGATAGTAGATATAGATGTTGTTGACTTACTAGGATGCATCAGTGGATGCATCTATATCTTATTTGAAACAGGTGCGCAGATTTCGAAAATGATGACCATGACCTATAAAACGACACCCATGACGACTTTTATGACATACTGCATGGCCGCCATCTTGGAATCCAAAATAGTCATCATTTTCGAAATTTGCGCCCCCTAAAACCTATAAAACGACATCCATGACGACTTTTATGACATAGTGCATGGCCGCCATCTTGGGTTCTAAAACTGCGCCCCCTAAAACCTATAAAACGACATCCATGACGACTTTTATGATATAGTGCATGGCCGCCATTTTGGATTCTCAAATAGTCATCATTTTCGAAATCTGAGCCCCCTATAACCTATAAAACGACATCCATGACGACTGTTATGACATACTGCATGGCAGCCATCTTGGAATTCAAAATGGTCATCATTTTCGAAATCTGCGCCCCCTAAAACCTATAAAACGACATCCATGACGACTTTTATGACATAGTGCATGGCCGACATTTTGGAATCCAAAATGGTCATAATTTTCGAAATCTGCGCCCCCCAAAATCTATAAAACGACATCCATGACGACTTTTATGACACAGTGTATGGCCGCCATCTTGGATTCCAAAATAGTCATCATTTTCGAAATCTGCGCCCCCTATAATCTATAAAACGACATCCATGACGACTTTTATGACATACTGCATGGCCGCCATCTTGGAATCCAAAATGGTCCTCATTTTCGAAATCTGCGCCCCCTAAAACCTATAAAACGACATCCATGACGACTTTTATGTCATAGTGCAAGTCCGCCATTTTGGAATCCAAAATGGTTATCATTTTCGAAATCTGCGCCCCCTATAATCTATAAAACGACATCCATGACGACATTTATGAAATACTGCATGGCCGCCATCTTGGAATCCAAAATGGTCATCATTTTCGAAATTTGCGCCCCCTAAAACCTATAAAACGACATCCATGACGACTTTTATGACATACTGCATGGCCGTCATTTTGGATTCCAAAATGGTCATCATTTTCGAAACCTGCGCCCCCTAAAACCTATAAAACGACATCCATGACGACTTTTATGACATAGTGCATGGCCGCCATCTTGGATTCCAAAATAGTCATCATTTTCGAAATCTGAGCCCCCTCTAACCTATAAAACGACATCCATGACGACTTTTATGACATACTGCATGGCCGCCATCTTGGAATCTAAAATGGTCATCATTTTCGAAATCTGCGCCCCCTAAAACCTATAAAACGACATCCGTGACGACTTTTATGACATAGTGCATGGCCGCCATCTTGGAATCTAAAATGGTCATCATTTTCGAAATCTGTGCCCCCTAAAACATATAAAACGACATCCATGACGACTTTTATGACATAGTGCATGGCCGCCATTTTGGAATCCAAAATGGTCATCATTTTCGAAATCTGCGCCCCCCCAAAACCTATAAAACGACATCCATGACGACTTTAATGACATACTGCATGGCCGCCATTTTGGAATCCAAAATGGTCAACATTTTCGGAATCTGCGCCCCCTAATACCTATAAAACGACATCCATGACGACTTTTATGAAATACTGAATGGCCGCCATCTTGGAATCCAAAATGGTCATCATTTTCGAAATCTGCGCCTCCTAAAACCTATAAAACGATATCCATGACGACTTTTATGACATACTGCATGGAGTGCATGGCCGCCATTTTGGAATCCAAAATGATCATCATTTTCGAAATCTGCGGCCCCCTAAAACCTATAAAATGATATCCATTACGATTTAATGACAGTGCATGGCCGCCATCTTGGATTCCAAAATTGTCAAATTTTCAAAAAAACAATATTATAAATGTGTAATAAATGTGTAAACCGAGCACTTTCATTTGATACCAAACTCGACCATACTTTCTTGCAATTAAAATGACCAGAATAGCAAGACCCCTCACAAATGGCTTTTTAGCATTTTAAGCTCTTCTAGCTCAATAACCTCTTGTTCAAGCCAGCTCAAAATTTAATGACTAAAATATAATGCCCTCGACTATACGTTCACCCAATTTCATTTAAATTAGAACAAATTTACTTAAGTTATTGAGTATCAAACTATCCTCTGAAAGTTCAGCTTAAAAACATTGAAATGCCGGGACGTGCCCCTAGCCAGCCGTGTGTTCAAAGTCGAATGTAAGAACTTCGCTTCGCTTCGCTCGCTCGTTCGACTAAGCACGTAGTACTTGTCTGATGTTGTTTATAACCATTTCAGTTTTCGAAACGTATCAAAAATCCAGAGTGGCGTTCGTCCAAGCCATGGCAGAGCTGGCGACGAGGGCGACCAACGTTAAATGTTTGGAAAGCGTCGGGGTATTAGGTTTGTATACTTGTACTTTTGTACTTACGCCATTACGAATTTATTATGGTATCCTTACCTCTAACAAGTAGGTATAGGTACTTGTAGTTAGTAGTTTTTATTAAGTCAGAGAAATTTCATCGATTTTGGCATCAGAAGATTCGGTTGAAATCGTGGCAGGGTCGCCATGTAAGGTGTGGCAACTTGTTGGTTGAAAGTATGGTTTTATTCATATGTAAGTATATGACCTTAAATAAATATATACCTAGTCATATTGTGTGAAGGTGTGTGTAACGTAGGTACGTATATAGCGCACACTACCTACTAGGTGTTATCCGTATAATTTCGAATCACTTCCGAATGTCGGCTAATTCCGCGGAAATAGACTTTAATATGATGGATGGATGGATTAAGGGTGATTTTTAGAATTGCTTGATATTCGAAAGTGATTTCGGCAATAGAGCGCCCAATAACCATTTTATGTAACATTCCGTAACATCTTCAGTTATTAATGTTATTTGTTCGTAATTCTTTCGCAACGACCTATTAAAATGAGGAACAAAATGGTTGTATGAATGGAAGAACCTTACTCCTGTTTAATGTGCGCTAGTTTAGCTTTTAATTGTGAGGTTCCGCTAGATATCCATATTAATTAGTTTCATGCCCAAAGAACTTCTACGGCCGCTGCTCTCAGACCCGTGCAGCACGGTGCGGCAATGCACGGTGGTAGCGGTGGCGAGGCTGGCCGAACACGACGAGGGCGTGGCGCGGCAACTACTCGCGACCGGCATGGTTACCATCGTGTTAGAAAACCTCAACAAGTACAACGTGAGTACTGCACACAGACCCAGCACGGTGCGGCGGTTAGGCGGCCGAACACGACGTGGGCGTGGCGATGGCGAGGCAGCTACTCGCGACTGGCATATGGTTACCATCGCGTTGGAAAACCTCAACAAGTACAACGATCGTTAGTTTGGTTTGCTTCGAATATGAGCGAAATCAATTTCCACTTCCACGTCTATTTTAATAATGATAATTAAATATATACAATATATAACGTACCTTTTCTTTTATCTGCAGGTATTCTACAAAAGATCTGCACTATACCTTATGCGGGCTGTTGCAAAGTAAGTAACCATGAAGGCGCTGTAGTTAACTGTAGATAAATGTTATTAGGTATTTCTATCCTTTCGCCTATTTAACTAATATTCACTTCATCAATTTGTTGTTTTTATTTAGGTACTTACTTACCCATTTGATTTTTTTTTCTCTTTTAATAGCTATCCAGTTCATAGTTTTAGAAGTTCCTTGTCTGTTTATATAATTATATTCGTGTTGATTAAATGTTGTATTACAGGCACAACGAGGAACTTGCTTCGTCCATTGTTCGACTCGGAGCTCTCGAGCACATCGTATCGTGTCTTGATGACTTTGACACCCAGGTTACTCTTAAAATCTCATTATTATACTTACCTAATTTTAAACATTAATTACTATATTGTTAACACAATCTTTCCTTATAGGATTACACACAGTAACGGTAAAGCATAAATTCGTCGTTGAGAATGCCAAATCCGTTATGTGCTCGATTTTTGATTGACAAATAGTTACCTAGCAACAAATTAATAAGGTATTAATTACTTTGATTAAAATCACGCACATACCGGATTTGGCATTCTCAACGACGTAAGCTGAAACTTCTGTCTGTTCCCAAAAGTTATTAAGGCGCTGCAGCGCTGCTGAGTGCTGACATATATCTAAACTTCTTCTTCTCAGAGTGGTCGTGGCTAAACACAAATTAATTTTGGCTAGTAATCAATATTTTATATACATTTTATACACCGCTTTCTTAATTTTCGTGATAACAAAAGACAAATTAAAATGAGCTAATATAATGACAGGTGAAAGAAAACGCGGCTTGGGCTTTGGGCTACATCGGTAAACACAATGAAGTTCTAGCGGGCATGGTGGCGGACGCGGGCACGCTCCCACTCCTGGTGCTAGCCTTTCAGGAGCCCGAGATAAGTCTCAAACAGGTATAAACTATTAACTAATAAAACTTATTCAATAAATAAAAGAAAACGGTGATTCTTCGGGCAATTTGCCTGATGCAAATGGAGGGAAGGGATATTCGCACTCATCAGAAGCCAGATCCTTCTTATTCATTATACAATTTAAAGCTTGACGGCATCGTTTTTTGCGCATGCGGATTATCCATTTTAAGTAAAAGCTCTGTCGACTGTCGGTACGGATTACTACGGATGCGAACATCCGCAACATCCCTGAATCTCAGAGAGACCCTTAACTTTGTCCACTTGAGGGCAAAAGGCGACATTTAGATTTAATTTTCTCACTGGTGAGTGGTGACCAACTGCAGGTATTAAAGCCCGGATGATCTACGACTACATATATAGACTTGAATTGACGCCCCATGCTGTGCAGTGGTTGCAAAACGTGGATGTTGCCTTATAAAAAAAATTGTGTATAATGTATGTGTATAATTTTGCCTATTGTGACTATATCGCTATGCGATTAAATAATATAAGCTTCACCGACACCTACATAAGTACGATTTTACAGATCACAGCAGGTGCCTTGGTAGATTTGGCGCAGCATAAACCAGAGGCAGTTGTGAACGCGGGGGCCATTTGTCACCTGGTGCGAGCATTGGAGAACCAGGACCCAAAGTTGAAAGTATGTATTATTTGTTGTTTATTGTTCCGTTTGTTTACATGCAAGGAAGGCATAATCGAATAGGCATAGAAGCATAGGAAAGGCATAGTAGAATAAGGTAGCTAGAATAAGAATATGACATGGTGTCGATACCATGCCTTTATTATCGGCAGTCTAATTCTAAATCCTTCTTTTTCTTCTAGTGCCCCGCCAACTAGTAATGGTAGGCTGTCCGCATACTTATTTCTCCGTCTTTATATAGTGACGTTGAAAAGCTCTATTCCGCCCGGATATTACGTAATTCGAATCTTCCTGCAACTAAAACCTCTCTAGTTTAAAATAATGACTAAATACGGCCCGATATTTCCCCGTTCAGCGCAGCACGTTATGCGCGCTCGGCGCGGTGGCAAGCGCGCGAGCCGAGCTAGCCGAGGCGGTGGTGGCCGGAGGCGCTTTACCACCTGCCCTCCTACACGCCGGCCACGACGCCGCGCCCGTGCGCCGCGCCGCCGCCTGCCTCATCCGGGACATCGTCAAGCAGTCGGTTGATGTATGTTAGCAGTGTGGAAGTTACATCAGGAAGAATGTAGTGTAGTAGCATCCTACCATCTGCATGGTTGGGCTTCCTTATACAGGTCAAGAGTCACACGGTAGCACGTTCGTTATTTCATGAACCATTCGTTTTCGCTGAACATACACTACACGGGGTCATATATGTATAGTAGGTTAGTAGCTATGTAAGTTGTTGGCAACCAGACACAAGTTCCTTGTTGTCATTTATCACTCGGAAAATACATATTACCAATATCCTATCCTGAATGTTGTGATAGATGTGTTTCTTTTGCTATCTATTATTTGGCGTAAAGTGATGCCAAATCATCACCAACCTGATCTTTTCTCGAACAGTTAGCCCAGCTAGTGGTGAACACAGGCGGCTGCGGGCCGCTGGCGGAGCTGTTGAGCGAGAGCACGGGCGGCGTGCGAGTGCCGGCGTGCATGGCGCTCGGCTACATCGCCGGCCAGTCCGACCAGCTCGCTATGGCTGTCATCGAGGCCAAGGTGTGCGTTGAACAGTTAGCCCAGCTAGTGAACACAGGCGGCTGCGGGCCGCTGGTGGAGCTGTTGAGCGAGACCACGGGCGGCGTCATAGTGCCTGCGTGTATGGCGCTCGGCTACATCGCCGGCCAGTCCGACCAGCTCGCTATGGCTGTCATCGAGGCCAAGGTGTGCGTTGAACAGTTAGCCCAGCTAGTGAACACAGGTGGCTGCGGACCGCTGGTAGAGCTGCTGAGCGAGACCACGGGCGGCGTCATAGTGCCTGCGTGTATGGCGCTCGGCTAAATCGCCGGCCAGCCCGACCTGGGTGACATCGAGGCCAAGGTCTGTATAATTTCATAAATTATTCCTTTTCTCATCTTAGCACTTTCTTGTTTTCCTAAAGGAACACGGGGTGCGCTTTTGGGCAATCGGATCTCAGGCACAGGTTTTTCAAATGCAACTGCCATCCAACCTTCCAGCCCAGAGAGTGTACACAGTTGTAGCTTGTTCTGAGAAGGATCTCCCGACCAGTTATCTAAAGCTTGCTGAGTATCTGCATTCGGACTTTAAGATTTCTCTCATTTATATTCAAGTAATAATTTTGCTGCATACCAAAAAGCTAAAGGCAATCATTATTTAATTACTTAGAATACTTAGATACCTACTACTTTTTATAGAACTGTACTAGTACTTTTTATACAACTGTAATTTTAAAATTTGGCAGGCTATCGCCGTATTAGTGACGATCCTTCAGAACACGGAGGGCGAGGACGCGGAGCTGTGCGCCGCGGCGTGGACGCTGGGCCACATCGCGAAGCATTCGCCACAGCACAGCCTGGCCGTCGCTGTGGCTAATGCTCTACCTAGGCTGTTGCAGGTTCATTTAATATTAGTACCCTAGCGAACCCACCTAGGAACCACCGTGCGATCCTAGAGAACAGAGAGGGTGATGTGGAGCTGAGCGCCGCGGCGTGGACGCTGGGCCACATCGCGAAGCATTAGCCACAGCACAGCCTGACCGTCGCTGTGGCTAACGCTCTACCTAGGCTGTTGCAGGTTCATTTAATATTAGTGCCCTAGCGAACCCACCTAGGAA
The DNA here is from genome assembly GCF_948474715.1 of Cydia amplana. Lineage (NCBI taxonomy): Eukaryota > Metazoa > Arthropoda > Insecta > Lepidoptera > Tortricidae > Cydia > Cydia amplana. The sequence goes on along the minus strand of NC_086079.1, from coordinate 10,426,667 downwards.
CCACCGTGCGATCCTAGAGAACACAGAGGGTGATGATGTGGAGCTGAGCGCCGCGGCGTGGACGCTGGGCCACATCGCGAAGCATTCGCCACAGCACAGCCTGGCCGTCGCTGTGGCTAATGCTCTACCTAGGCTGTTGCAGGTTCATTTAATATTAGTACCCTAGCGAACCCACCTAGGAACCACCGTGCGATCCTAGAGAACATAGAGGGTGATGATGTGGAGCTGAGCGCCGCGGCGTGGACGCTGGGCCACATCGCGAAGCATTCGCCACAGCACAGCCTGGCCGTCGCTGTGGCTAATGCTCTACCTAGGCTGTTGCAGGTTCATTTAATATTAGTACCCTAGCGAACCCACCTAGGAACCACCGTGCGATCCTAGAGAACACAGAGGGTGATGTGGAGCTGAGCGCCGCGGCGTGGACGCTGGGCCACATCGCGAAGCATTAGCCACAGCACAATCTGGCCGTTGCCAAGGTCCATGCTGTTGCAGGTTCACTTAATTTAGTAGTACTGGGGGCCTAGCCAAGAAGAGGCCTGTTGTACATCGACATACAAAAAGAAAAAATGTATCGGGATAAGAGATGCAAAGAAAAGTCATGTGATGAACGATTGTCATTTTGGCTAGGGCCCCAAATTCAGTCTTTACACAATAAGGGTCAAATCTAACAGCAATGATATATGTATTGTGATAGATTTATTTTTTCATAACATTTAACATTAATTAAACCAAAATGCTCAGAGCATCCATTAACTTGTTAAATTTCTTCCAAAAATTACCTATAGCAAATTTTTCTTGTATGTATATGTATTCACAGCTATACACAAATCCGAAGTCATCAGCCGAAGTGCATGCCAGGACCTCCTGTGCCCTAAAACAGGCTCTTCAATGCTGTCTGCATCGCCCTGCGCTGGAGCCTTTACTGCACGCTGCACCCGCTTGCATTCTCAAATATGTCCTTGCACAGTATGCTAAGGTACAGTATAAAGTATTCACATATTTTGCCCATATTCACAAAGTTACGTAAAGTACCTAAACAATATGTTAATTATCAGGGGTCGGACAAAAAGTGCGGATGACGTCAAACCACTTATAGGATGATTTCAAATAGTATTTTTGATTTTCATAAACAATTATCACTTATAATTTATCAACCTCTTTATTAAACAATATCGCCACTTGAAATGAGTAAGTACGTTTTTGACTGACACATTGTCAAATTGTCAATCAGATGAACAATAAATTGACTTCGTTATTGTTTAGCTATTGTATCTTCACGATTATATTTAGCTAAAATTTATATTTACTAATGTATAAGAAAACGCTCTAAAATGTCATCTTTACTCGAATATTGTGGCAAGTTTCGTGAAATTTATTTTATTCACTACATCACCCTACCACCTGTATTATTAATTCCATGGATTTATTTACGATTATTTTGTTACTTCATTAATACTACTTTGTTACTACATGTCACACGGAAGTTTAAATACAAACTCAAACATCATCCTGTGTGCAAGATTACGTCATTTTTACGTCATCCGCACTTTTTGTCCGACCCCTGTAATTATATTAAGTACCCAAAGTCTACTCACTACTCACTTTAGTAAACAGGACCGTCATCCAGATTATCATCTTCTTCATCATAGTCTTCCCCGTTGTCAAAGTAATTATTAGCATAGTCAGTCCCATCATCCAGTTCATCTTCTGGCTCCTGTTCATCTTCCAAGTCCTCATCATCATTCGCTTCAACCTTTTTCACAGTCTCTTCGCCTTCAGTTGTTTCCATTTGTTCGTCATTTTCTTCTAGCGTTTCTTTCTTTTCGAGAGTCTGGAATCTCTTATTGATCTCCGTGGGATCGTCTAGGCGCCGTTTACGCGTCGACGCTCGGACTCGTCGCGCCTGCGGCCGTAACTCCGTAGGCATATTGTTCCAAACACAGTTTAAAACTTTTCCTTGTTTAGCGTCCATAGCGAGAAGCTTGTACTTGTCGGAGTACCTTTCTACGTCGTCAGTTCTTGTTTTCGGTTTTACATATGCGGGTGAGTCGTGCAGGAATCCAATGAATTGGTCCTTAACAATCAGCATGTAGTCAGTAGCGGCATCACAGGCGAGCGGTAATGGCTTGGCTTCGAGTTTTGGAAATAGTGGAGGCGGCGCGAGGGTTGGTGCGTTGTTTTCACCGCGCGCGATGCCTAACGCCTGCAGCTGCTCATGTGTTAGTGATAACGTACTACCGCGACCGCGACCTCGTCCTGCCATTGTTATTTTATGGTCAGTTTAAAAAAATTACATATCTTACTCCAGCACGTTGTTTTGTTGATATTGGTATCAGTAACTTTGACATTGACATTCTCATGACATTGACAGTTGACACTTAAGTAAAATTGTTTAAGACAACGTTTTTAACACCAAAACAGGGAGATCGAAACAATAAAGCCATGAAGCTTAAAATTCTCTATTTTAATTTGAGAACTTTGTTTATTTCTAGATATTGCCGAATGACGCAAGAGCAAGGAGACTTTTTGTAACAACTGGTGCATTGAAGAGAATACAAGAGATAGATACCGTTCCAGGGACATCTCTAAAAGAATACATTAACATAATAAATAGTTGCTTCCCTGAAGAAATAGTCAGGTAAGCCGAGGGCCTACCGCCTACGGAATTTCTTTATTTGTCTCTCTATCGCTCTTTGAAAGAGTGATAGAGAGGCAGCTAAGGAAATTTCAAGGTTGGTTGACCACTTATCATAATGCTTCTAACTGCCTGAACTACCTAATCTGAGGCCCTATCACCTTCACGAACGAAATTTCTTTATCGCTCAAAATATGCAAGAGCGATAGGTAACGATGTTTTGATTTTCGTGGGAGACCTTCTGTTAGCCTATGTATACTATTACTTATTCTGTGCCCACGTTTCTGTGGAAAAGACGTCTATGAAAGGAAGACATTTTTATCTCCAGCGATTGCAGCGCCATCTGCGTTCAGTTTTACGTGTTAATCCTCATTGCAACATTATTTTGATTTCAGATATTACACACCAGGATTCTCAGATTCATTACTTGAGAGAGTAGAAGCATTTACGCCTCAGGTAAATTATAAGATTACAACTCCTTTCCCCAAATAAAAGTGTGGCGTTTGATATTTGTATTGTGACACATAGCTACTAAATAGTCATCATCATCAGCCAATCTAAATCATACACCTACTTAGGTTAATGCAAATTCTCAGTCTCGTTGCTGGATTAGCCTTAATATACCTATGGTTTCTATTATTGACTATAGATTATAAGTCTAATGCGGGTTGGGGACCTCACATACCTACTCTTACTAGAATTATTATTTTTTTCAGATACCGGAACTATTTACAGACAGGGTGCCTAGTGATTGCCAGAGTGAATTAACAGTAGAAAATGCAAATTAAACAGTATTTATTGATCAATTATGTTATATTTTATTCAATAAAAGTTATTTTAATTCGATATTGAGTTTGTTTTTCCCATGGTCCAAACGAGTTTTTGAACTCTAACGGTCCTTCCTCCTATATTCAATGTTATATTTTATTCAATACAAGTTATTTTAATTTGATATTGAGTTTGTTTTTCCCATGGTCCAAACGAGTTTTTGAACTCTAACGGTCCTTCCTCCTATATTCGATTCTTCCATTGCCATCGATTGTCCGTAGACATTGTACCTGTTGAATGTTAAATCACGGAAAGTTAAGTTAGTCTTATCTCTACTTAATTTTGAATAGGTTGGTAAGGTGTATTCGGGTATTTCCGAATCGCGAATGAACGAAAGTGGCGGATAATTCCGAAAGCTGACTCTTACTACAACGGAATACGAGTGATTTTACAATGATTTTCGGAATTACCCGAATAAACTTTATTAGTTTTTATTAGCATTATTATTTTGGGGAGCCCAACTTAAATAGTTTGACCCAGTGAAAGCATAAGTCGTATGTTGTTATGAAAGTCGTATGCAGTTGTTACGTTTTAGCTTAGCACGGTAGTATTGAGAAAATGTCGTCATGTTTATTCCAAATTTTACTGAAGTTATCTGTTTACTACAAGTGAAAAGTGATTCCACTGTCCTTGATATGAACTAAAACAACTTCTGCACCACTTCACGACACATGAAGACATTTTTAATTACAAAAAAACGTAGTTTTTATAAACCAATTTAGCCATCCGTCACTGACTGTCATCTCGGCCGCACTGAAGTTGCCAATCGAACAGTCTGTAAGCACCGCCTACAATCGAATACTTTACGTTGGGTCATAATTGAGCGGACAGAATACTTCCATGGTTTATATGCGTTCACTGGTTTGACCACACCTACTAAATGCACTAGTCACAGATGAAGCACTTACTCGACTCCGCCCAAGATGTTCAGAATCGTAATACCATTAGTTTCAGCTTCTATACGATCTGGACATCGCCGGCTAAAGTTTATCTTTAAGTTATGGAGAGCTTCTTCCAAATTTGTAGCCAGAGGCGCAGGTAAAGCCTGTAATAATAGTTATTTTTACATCACCTATTCGGAAAAGGGCCTTTTCTTCCATGCTAGGAACATAGAGAAATATGTAAGCAACTATAAGTATAGAGTGCTCACTCCATACATCAGTTTTGTTACCAAAACGCTTATTTTCGTAGTCGACATCTAGCGTCAAGTAGCGGAATTATCAGTACTGCTACTCAACAATAGATGTCACGTGTCGCGACTGACGAAAAGTGTATTGCTCGACAATTTACAACTAAAAAATATTACAAGCAGAAGGACTTGAAAATAGAGATCCGGTTATAATATTAACTGAAAATTGTTGGACATTAAGAGTTTTCGTTTGTCGCGACATCCATTGTCGAGTAGCAGTGCTTGACGACTACGTAAATAATAGGCGTTTCGGTACTTTTTTCTCTATGCTATAATTCGTTTTTTTAGCATTAAAAATAAGGTAAATAATCTTGATGTGTCTTTTAATTGAAAAACACATTTTAAAAATAAGTTACGGCAAATATGTATCAATCTAATACGATCATTTTCCGTACACGGCGGGAAGAAGTTGATAACTCGCGGGAAAAAATGGAAGAAATTTGAACCTTATGCCATTAAATTTTAAGTTCAAATTTCTTCAATAAAATATCTCGAGTTATCAACTTCTTCCCGCCGTGTACCGCGATATTCTTCTGCTTTCAGAAGTAATAGTTTTTGATTTTTAATTCTTCGCTACGCTTGGATTCAATTAATTATAGTCCTTCGCTTGGTTCAGGATTCAATGTACGCCCTCGCCGTAAACGTCATTTTGCTCCCTTGTGACACACTACTATTGTTCTACAAGGGGGCAACGTTGTTGTTTAACGCCTCGTCCTAATTGATACTCGAGCAAGCAGCTTTCAAACATAAACGACGAGCACAGCGAGTGGTTCGAAAAGTGGAATCTAAGTAATGGCATATCTACAAGTCAAAATTATATTGCAGATGACAGTCAATTTCGTATGTGTAAACTTACACCTTACAGGTATTGTTTTACTCCTACCATAGAGAAATATAGTAAGACAAGAGTGCTCACTCCATACATCAGTTCAGACTATTAATTTCAGTGTTTACATCTAGCATCGAGCAGCTGAACTATCAGTACTGCTACTTGACAATAGATGTAGCACCGACCGGAAAGTCTTATCTCAACAGCATAAGACTTTCCGGTCGGTGCTACATCTATTGTCAAGTAGCAGTACGGATAGTTCCGCTACTCGATGCTAATAGTCTTTTTGGTACTAAAACTGATGTATGGAGTGAGCACTCTATGTATTTTTTTCTCTATGCTCCTACGTAACCTACCTTCACTATGCAAGTCGTGTCACTTTCTACGTTTGTAGCACTTTCAATAACCTGCACAAAATGCATGTTACTTGTCTGCGTTTAAATTGCCTACTGGCCATCTGTAATGTAATCATAGGTCCTGCAGTGTTGTGCCTTATCAAGCATTTTGCGGATGTTTGCGGTATTTTCAATAAGATAACTACGTTTATAATGTTACTCATTTATTTTAATAGTTCAATATATTTACAATAAATAATTTGGTTTTCTTTTCATCTTCAGTATAAGTTAATACCTGAAAAACAGAAAAAAATGTTGTAGCAAAAATAAAATATATGATGAAGTAAAATAGTACTGTAGATGTCAGAAATTAATTATCTTCAAAGATATCTAGATATATGCTTGTCTATGGTTGTTCATCATTTAGTTTAGAGAGCTGTCTGCTGTTTTTCAATAAAGTGTGTTAAGTACATTTACTGGAGATCACCAGTATGTCTGAGGCTTGTCTGAGGCAATGATAAGCTTAGTATGAAATTGAAAATTTATATTCAACAATTTAGGAATGGCTTTATTTACCTGAAAGTATATATTTTTCGTTCCTTGCCTGTGGTAGTCTATAATTACCTGTAACCAAAAATAAATGATTAGCACAAGTTTTATTTTGTTTCCTTACATGTATGTGTACATGTGCTTTCAGATATTACCATACCATATTTTCCCCATGGTTTTGTGAGCCAGGGATAACTAAGCAGTTCATCATATATTATACGCATTATATGGGGCATTATCTATGAAAAGGGACCTTATTGTCGATGGCGCTTACGCCGCACAGCGCCACGTGACATTGTATTACTATCGGAGCATCGTTAATAATGTCGTAAGCGCCATCGACAATAAGGTCCCTCTTCATAGATAACGTCACATATTATTTCATTGCAAATGACGCCTAAATTGGTCACTCGTTTCGGTGCCGGGTCCACGGTTATCTGCTAAGCTAAAAACTTTTGTTTACATAGTTAGCAAGTTCTATTGAATGACACTTTACGCTCAAATATAAATGGCAAGTAAAGCTATCCCCGGCCTACCCGGACCGATGACGGACGTTCTCGCCGACGAGAGTTTAGAAGGCTGTATTATATGAGTTAGGCATTATTATTTTACAAATGAAAGGTATTATTTACCTTGAAACTTGCCAATAACTTGTTTGACTGCCACCTTCAGACCTGAGAACAAAATAAAACAGTAATCAGTATAAGTTCATATACTGTACCATTTGTAACCCTCTTGTGTGTCTATCAGATGTTACCATACCATATTCTCCCCACGGTTATGTGAGCCAGGGATAACTAAGTACTTCATCATTTTGAACATAGGCCTCGCTTCTCATATATGGGCCTTAGAACAAAGGGCGTTAATGAACTCGTTTTGATCTTAACTCCTTGAGATTACAAGGTCTGCCCTCATGTTAATAAGTAGGAGCAGATGCGATTTTTTTTCAGTGGGTCAGAAACGACTCAATAATAGGAATGTATGAGTAGAATGTCAATTTTATTTTACTGATAAATGGTTACCTACGACACTTTCATAGAATATGAACGTGCTGTTAAGGCTTCGTCACACAGGCGCGTTTTCCGGGCGGGGCATGAGCGGGGCGCGCCACTTTGACATATAAAACGCTCACGCCCCGCCCGGAAAACGCGCATGTGTGATGGGACCTTTAAATAATTACCTGTAACAATTCAGGTTGGCCAGCCAGGAACGTGACTCTATAACAGGATTGACGTCCGGGCTTCATTGAGCACCTTAAAAATGAAGAGTGGGTTATCGAGTATTCTAATAAAAATGTCTCTTACATTAGTTTGAGTGTCTATCAGATGTTACCATACCATATTATCCCCACGGTTTAGTGAGCCAGGGATAACTAAGTAGTTCATCACATAGTTAACTTTAAATCATGTACATACGTACATTATGAAAAAAAAAATGCAATGAATTTAACTTTGCCATTCTTAAGTATTGAATTATTAAATTCAACCATTCCATCAAAATTGTGGCTCTTGTCAAAAGGGTTAAGTCTCAGGTTACACAGGTGAAAAAGGGTATAAGTTACATACAGTGTTGGCCGAAAGTTAATGCGAATTGAAAATGTTGGCCATTAACCATTATAAATTGAACCTTAAACCGTATCGGACGATTATAGTTTATGATTCAATTTATAATGGTTAATGGCCAGTATTTTCAATTTGCATTAACTTTCGGCCAACACTGGTTACATATAACACTCGTGCTTTTGAAGTGAGTCTAAACCGTAAAATTATTCAATGTTAGTATGTCTCACAACAGTTTCAATTCGACTCGCCTTCGTGCCCTTTTTAACCTAAGCTGAGTTATAATTATTACACACAAGAAAAATAATTTTGATAAAGATAAAAACTTACCTAATAGTTCTAAGGTCTTATATTAAATCGTTGCACCATACCGTCAATCTAAAAAGAAAGTAATTATTAAAAAAAGTGTTCTAAACAAATATATTTTTTGGACTGCAGTAAATATTTTATCAGTAAATAAATTTCGTCAATGAAATTATGATATATGCTTGTAAATAACATCATGTAAATATTTACTCAACAGTATTTAAAATGATTGACTATTTTACACAAATATTTTTGAGGAAACATACCTTTTGCAATAGTTATTCTCAAGTGCGCCAAATCTTGTATGTTTCTGGAAAAAAGGACACCTAAATTATTATGATGCCAATATAAACCGTATTTTATTTTATAATCAGGAAAGATCAATCATCAAACTACAGCTAGGGGCGATACGTAAAGTCATCACGGTAAGAATATGTTACAATACTAAGGGTTGAGATGCTATGTTCTATACGAGGAGACATTTAAGGCCTGTGCACACTGGCTGCGTGTGCGTAGACGTACACGCGCGTTGTAATATACCGATCCGTATGATATGAGACGGCACACCACTTGCGTGACGTGTGCGTGCGCGGCTCAAACAAGCACACGCGCACGTCTACGCACACGCAGCCAGTGTGCTCTGGCCTTTATCTTCAAATTGGCAGCTTCAGTTTCTTATGTTAAACTTACTCTTCTCTCTTCTTACTTTCCTCTGGTAAACTTACCATTAGATTGATTCATTCTCTTCCACATAGATCACGGTAAGTCCTCAGTGATACTGGTATTTGCACAGCACACAATCCTGTAAATAACAGATTTGAATTTTGAGTTTCATGTATGTAGTATATTTTTATGTATCTACAAGTTACTTTTTTAATATCAGAAAAGATCAATCATCAAACTACAGCCAGGGGCGATACAATAAGTCATCACAATACTAATGAATGTTTTAATATTTTAAATTAATATATTTTTTAAACTTACCTAATTCTAATTTTCCTCTTGCAACTTTGATAAACTGGCGGTCATCTGTACTGTACTAGCCCATGCTGTAAGTAATAGATTACATTGAGCTACATATACATAAAAATATTTAAGATTTTTTGTTAATCAGAACAGATCAATCATCAAAATAGCAGCTAGGGGCGATACAAATAGTCATCATAGTAAGTAATGCAGTACCAAAGTATTTTACTTGTATTTTTTACACTAACCTCATATATTTTCGTTTTGAATTCCACTCATTTGTCTTCATTTAACTCTGTGAAGTTACTCTGAAAATAAATATTGTTTTATTAGTATCATTCAGTTTCAACATGTGATTTTTAAATATTTAGATAATTATCAGAATAGATCAATCATCAAACTACAGCTAGGGGCGATACATATAGTCATCACAGTATTTTGAAATAACATTATACTTTATTTTAACTTAATGCTAACTTACCGTTTATCTTTTTTATTTCAGTATCATTCCATTACATCCTTCATTCTTGAATGATCCTTCTTCTTGTCTGTAAAGAAACAAAACAAAAATGTAATAATGATGAATTTAACCAAACAAATTTGATTTTATGATTTAACTATCAGAACAATCGATCATCAAATATCAGTTAGGGGCGATACATAAGTCATCAGATAATTAAGAAGAAAACACAAAATAAAATTAGTAATAATGAGGATATGCTCACCTTTAAAATAAATTATCAATTTTCAATTTAAACCTGTTGTTAAATTTGATTCCTGTAAATGAAAACACATCTTCAATATTCAAATAACTTAGTGGCAACGGCAATCAATTATTGAAAAGTATATTATCAGGTATGATCAATCATCAAGAATCAGACAGGGGCGATACATAAAGTCATCATTTAAAAAACAAAGAATAAGCTTCAGAAGAACAATGCGTTTGGAGTACTTTGCAGAGGCAGTATTTATGTAACATTCTAGAATACGGTAACATTTTTTGCTTTTATCCTATTACTAGCGACCCGCCCCAAGTTCGCACGGGTTAACACATACATAAACCTTCCTCTTGAATCACTCAATCTATTAAAAAAAAACGCAACAAAATCCGTTTTATACTATGTAGTGATATAGTTTGTATTTTGATGATATCAACCCATTAAAAAATATGATTAATGAGGTTATAATAAATAAAATAATTTTATTTCGAACATAAATCCATAGTTGTTAGTTACATTTAAAAATCCGGCAAACTCGTGTAGGTTTTAGATCTGGGCTTGAAAACCATTAGCTCACTTTTTCTTACATTTACGGTTATGCTCACCTTAAAAATAATTGATGTGTTGATTTTCAATTTAACATGTGTAAACCTCAAATGTTCACCTGTTGATCAAATTGATTCCTGTTGAAGAAAACAAATGTTTAATATTCAAATAACTTAGTGAGCACTGAGCAACAATTTAAAAAAATATATTGTCAGGAATGATCAATCATCAAGAATCAGACAGGGGCGATACATATAGTCATCATGTAAAAAAACAAAGTATAAGCTTCAGAAGAACAATGCCACCGGTAGGAGGTACTCTGTGGAGGCAGTATTTATGGAACAATTTTTGCTTTCAAGTTTTAATCTTTATACAAGTTTGTATTTTAATGATATCAACCTATTAAAAATTATAAACTTACCAAATAGGTATATCTTCTAGTTTGTTTGCACGAAATCAATCTGTAACAATAAAATACAGTAATTAAACTTTCAAGAATAATATAAATAATTAATTCTGAAAATATAGGAGTACAAGAATAGTTGTCACACTCAACCCTTGGTTGTGCGGCCATGAGATCACACAACTTACACGGAGTGTGATAATGTTCCTGACCAGAGTCACGCATGACAGTAGTTCTGTTCACACATCGGCTTTGGCAGGGTCATACATTAGACGTAGAGAAACTAATGAGAGCAAGTCTAGTGTATTGAACAAAAACGTTAAAACACAATTTTAGTGTTTTACTAGTTGTATGATTTCATAATAAAGTCGAAACTTGACTGCAGTCACACCTCGTCTATTAGTCTGTTAAAAATGTAGCCGATTTCACCTTCATTATAGTATAAAACAATCCCATTGATACATCATTTGTCTAAGTTAGTTTAGTAGTCTTGTTGATATTGTAAAACAAACCTAAGACACATACATACAGCACAGAATGCTAAACTCATAATATATCCCATGGCTGGGTAAAAAAAGAAACTTACCAAATAGGTCTTCTAGTTTATCCTTATGCACAAATTTGGAGGACCTGTAACAATAAAATAATATGATTAAATGTTAAATAATAGTAATAATGTAAATTTGTCAGAACTAGAACAGTTGTCACACTCAACCCTTGGTTATGTGGCCATGAGATCACACAACTTACACGGAGTGTGGTTATGTTCCTGACCAGAGTCACGCATGCCAGTAGTCCTGTTCACACATCGGCTTTGGCAGGGTCATTCAAGTATATATCATTCATCAATATTAGCATTAGCTAGTGAAACTACATGAAATGGACAATGATTTTAATTGTCTAGAAATTATTTGATAAGTTCTGATTTTGTCCATATCGACTACAAACTCTTGACTAAAAAAGTAAATGCTTATTAACTACCTAGTTACCTATATTTAAGATGTGCATTGAATTCAGCATGGCCACAGAAACCATTTTCACCTCTCTTAGCCAATTTCACTTGCGGTAACTGAAATTAATAAACTAAGTGTAACTAGCGGGCTCAACCCAAACAGAATTAACCAAAATATAAAGATATATCAGTGAGGTGGTAAGTTTGAAATCATAAATTTTCATACAAACGAGACTATAAATTTAAATTCATCATTTAATTTATTGCTGTCTACAAAGTATCAGATTTTTTGGAATTAACTTTACGCACCATATAAAAGTATAATCTGTTGTCAGGTAGTTCCTCGTATATTTCTTCCATTATCAAGTATTTTGTCATCCAGTTTGTTGCATGATGTTAAGCTGAAATTTTTTATTGCATAAGTAACAAATAAAGAGGTTAAACATTAAGATATTATAGTAACAAGGTTCAGTAAGGTGGTAAATTTAAAATCATTTAGTTCATACGAACGAGACTATAATTAAAATCATCATTTTGAAAAGATTTATCAAAAATTATAAAGGTGATTCATATAATAAGCTCACCTTTTAGGTTATAGTTATAGCAGCAAGTCCCAAGCCACCCCTGAAATATAAAACAAATTAAGTAAAGAAAAAACACCACATGTTCTGTAATAACCACTTGACTCACCTCATTTCACAAAATGGATAGTTAAAGGGACTAACAATGTAACACATCATATAGCTTAAAAGTAATTCTTTATTTTGTCCCTTGATTGTCACTTAACCTCTCTAAGACACAAGAATTACTTCTTCGCGGGTTTTTTGGCGGCGGGCTTCTTGGTACGCGGCTTCGGGACTTTCGTTTTGGGGACAGCCTTCTTGCCAAAGACGCCGGTGCGCGCCGCCTTCACTTTCAGGCTCTTGAACACCACTGTTCTCGCGCGGTTCCTCTTCACACGTGCCGACGTCAGCTTGAAACGGTCGTAGTCTGTCATAGCGGCGCGTTTCTCTTTGTTAGCGAGCTTCTGTGCCCATTGGCTCTCGGCCCACTTCTCGTTCAGCTTAGCGTCTATCCATGCTTTCCTGACGACGCGGGTGGGCGCTGTGAAGGGGAAGCTCAGACGGAACTTGGTCAAATGCAGCTGGTTAAGGCGGATCTGTTGGCGAGGGACACCGCAGCCGGGGCCGTCGACGAGGGCGCGTGTCTGATCAATGACGTCGACAACGCTTACAAGCTTTCCCTTCAAGGGGCCATCGGCTACCAGGGCTACTCGCCCTGGTTCAACGTACCTCGCGAATGGCATGACGTCCTGCAACACATGAAAGTTTACTTTAGTTAATTTTTGCACTTATCCACATGAAGACACTCATACTACTTGTAAATAGCAAAACACAAGTCCAGCACTATAATCCTTGTGTCACTGAAAGTTTTTGACCAAAATATGTGTAGAACATGTATTTAATTGAAGTCACAATTCACAAAATCAAATTAAAACGCAAAAAAGACACGCTAAAAGCTCGATTCAAAATGATAAAATAATTTCTAACCTAGACAACGTCTTCACGAATGAAAAGTACTAACGAAAAGAATTTCCGGTTAATTGACAGCTATGTCAAAGTGTTGCCATGTACAAACACCTTGCGAAAAACCGGTAAATATCGGTATGGCATAAAGCCGGGTTCACACGATTACTACGTGACTAATGATAGGGGTTCCAAAGAAATCATTATAGAACCCTTCACATCACTACTAAATTTTATTCTATCTTTCTCTATGCCTGTGTATTTCCGATATGGCGCCAATTTAAATGTCGCTTGCTGTTGCTATGCAACAATGACAGAACAACATATTACTTCGTGATAAATCCAGGATAAATCATATAACTTAAAAATGCGTTTGAAATATTCAAAAATGTTAATGGAAGCACAAGTAAGAGTGTTTCAAAATTAATTACGATGGATGTTTTAAAAGTTGAAGTTAATTTTTTGCTAGTCATAATGAAAACAATTAATTAGGTATGTGACGTGGAAATACTAAGTCCATAGAAGTTTTTGTTAAACCCAGGAGGGCGACAGTCCTATCGCCGACATCTGCTGGTCGGCGAACAACGTGAAGCTGGCGGTGGCGACGTGCGAGCGGCAGGTGCTGCTGTTCGACCGCGATGGAGTGCGACGAGACAAGTTCAGCACCAAGCCCGCTGACCCTGCCGCTGGGAAGAAGTCTTACGTTATTACAAGTACACACTTGTGGTTTTACATTAATTACATCCTATTAATTTGTTACACAAGAGCAGGTAGTTTGATTTCATCGGTTATTGCAATGGTAGAGTCTGTTCGGAAAGAGTCGTGGAATGTATTGGGCCCCATACTTTCCACGACTTTTCTCTTTCCGCACAGACTCTATTTACTTAATTATTAGTACTTTATTTAAATATATTTAATTATTTATGATATTATATGAATGGGAAAGTTGATTTAGGTACGGTGGCTTAGGTAGTAAGGATTCGAATATCAATTTGATAATAAAATACAAAGGATATACAAATTAGGATATGACAAAAGTATTATATTTATGAACACCTTGATGGTACCTATCTGGATATGTAATTTCAGTGTCATAGATACTCAACCTGATCCAATTTTGCTTTGTGAAGGGCTTATTACATCCATCCTGCCTTCGGAGTCGGACGGGTAAAGGCTTTGTGACACAGGCGCGTTTTCCGGGCGGCGTGCAAGCGGGGCGTGAGTGTTTTATATGTAAACGCTCACGCGCCGCCCGGAAAACGCGCCTATGTGAAGAAGCCTTAACGATCGGAAGCGACGTCGGCGCCGATGTCGGGCCCTCGGGCCCGATGACTCTGTTGAACCACGAGCGTAGTTAGTGGTTCGAAAAATGAAATCTTGAACGTTGCGAGGATTTCAAGGCCCGAGGGTTAAACAAATTTTGCATCCGAGAGGAATACAATTTTTTTCAGCACACCAACACAAGGACAATACTAACTGTAAAAAATTAAACAAAATCAATGCAAATCGATTCAAAATGAATGTGATTATGATAAAAGATAAAGATAAGATAAAAGATAAAAAACAGTTTATTGCCACAACTAGAAATCTTACATTTTTACAACTAGAAATCTTACAATTAGAATAAACACCTTAAACATAGTAGGTAGGAACTAACATTACATTAATTTAAATTTCATATTGTTATTTATAGGCAATGGGTACCAGTCTCAGCCTATGCTAGATATGTGGCATGCATATATCCAGCGCTGATTTTCAGCATGGTTATATATTTATCATTAAAAATCGTCATTTAAAGTCAATTCTACCAGCACACATTTTTGAAAAACCAAGAGAGCCTTTACCAGCTGGTGTGGTGAAAACGATCTTGCTTCGGGCCCGACGTCGGTCCCGATCATAAGTTGTGTCCAGACGAGCCCGTCTCCGTTGCCCTGCCGGGCAAATCGACCGATTTGATCAGGAAAATAATTGGCGTCAATCTCCAATTTAATCACCAATTTAAGATTTATGGTGATATTTGAGCCCTCTAAGTTAAAAAAATGCTCCAAAACGAAAATACTAGCGTCAGAAATTGGTATTCTTGCGTCCGCACCCCATTTTATCGGTAATATCGGTCATAATCGGGGGTCGAATTCGGCGAGCCAAATTGGTGTTTGCGTCCGCACGTCCTGATTTGATCGGACAATTTCATCAGATTGGCGAAAAATTGTCTGGTCTGGACTCCACTATAAGGCCCAACGGCAGGATGGATGTAATAAAGCCCTTTCCAAGGTGCTTTTCAATTTCCCAGGTTTAGCGTTCAGCGACAACTCCGAGCTGCTAGGCGTAGCCCAGAGCGACAACATGGTGTTCGTGTACCGCGTGGGCGCGGACTGGTCCGGCAAGAAGGTGATCTGCAACAAGTTCCCCCTGACCGGCGCGCCCGTGCGGCTGCTGCCGGCCGAGCAGGGCTTCTATACCGGCACCAGCGATGGCAAGATCAGGTATTCCAAACGGATTGTATTATATCTTGTGCATTAAGATATCTACAGCGGTGTCTTTGGGGGAAGTATTTTACTAATGAAGGTAATATATAAAATGTTGGATGATACTTCTCTAGTCCAGAGCGACAACATGGTTTCGTAACGTGTACCTCGTGGGCGCGGACTGATCCCGCAAGAGAGTGATCTGCAACAAGTTCCCTCTGACCGGCGCGCCCGTGCGGCTGCTCCCGGCCGAGCAGGGCTTATATACCGGCACCAGCGATGGCAAGATCAGGTATTCCAAACGGATTGTATTGTATCTGCTTACGTGCATTAGGATATCTACTGCGGTGGCTTTGGGGGAAGTATTTTAGTAATGCAGGTATATAAAATGTTGGATGATACTTTTCTACCTGGATGAAATCTGCTAGTTTTTTTATGAAAGGTAGAAATAGGTAAGCATTATAGGTAGTTTGGGTTCCACAGCAATCTACTGCCGATTACTATCACAACTATGCGCGATTTGTGTTTTGTAGAATCATACTGCCCAGGCGGCCTAGCCAAGATGACACAATCGCTATCGCTTCGCCATCGAATCGCTTTGTGTCTCTCTATCACTCTTCCATATTCGTGACAGTGACAGTTGTGTTTCGATCGCTACGATTTGCACGTTGGCTACGGGGCCAGGTCCCTTGACTGCAAGAGCAACTAGAGCTCCAGCCTGTGGTCGGGCGGGGCTTGCTGCGTCCCTAGCACGCCGTGGCGGCACGCTCACTTCAGGCGACTGAATGGAACGCTGTTCCTCAACTACTACCTACAGCCGCTCACAAACCTCTATTTAAATGGCTAGTGTTGTCAAGGGTATTTTTGCTCAGGTCCCTCGACTGCAAGAGCAACAAGAGCCTGTGATCGGGAGGCCACTTGGATGGAATGTTATTCCTCAACCACTAGTTACCGCTACACTAAACCGCCACCTTCTCACAACGCTCTTTTAAGTGGCTAGTGTTATCAATCTTCGTTTACTCAGGTCCCTCGACTGCAAGAGCAACAAGAGCTCGAGCTTGTGGTCGGGCGGCGCGTGATGTGTGTCCCTAGCACGCGGTGACGGCACGCTCACCTCAGGCCACGTGGATGGGACGTTATTCCTCAACCACTAGCTATACCGCTACACTAAACCGCCAACTTCTCACAACGCTCTCTTAAGTGGCTAGTGTTATCAATCTTCGTTTACTCAGGTCCCTCGACTGCAAGAGCAACAAGAGCTCCAGCCTGTGGTCGGGCGGCGCGTGCTGCGTGTCCCTAGCACGCGGCGACGGCACGCTCGCCTCAGGCCACGTGGATGGGACGTTATTCCTCAACCACTAGCTACCGCTGCACTAAACCGCCAACTTCTCACAACGCTCTCTTAAGTGGCTAGTGTTATCAATCTTCGTTTACTCAGGTCCCTCGACTGCAAGAGCAACAAGAGCTCGAGCTTGTGGTCGGGCGGCGCGTGCTGCGTGTCCCTAGCACGCGGTGACGGCACGCTCACCTCAGGCCACGTGGATGGGACGTTATTCCTCAACCACTAGCTACCGCTACACTAAACCGCCAACTTCTCACAACGCTCTCTTAAGTGGCTAGTGTTATCAATCTTCGTTTACTCAGGTCCCTCGACTGCAAGAGCAACAAGAGCTCCAGCCTGTGGTCGGGCGGCGCGTGCTGCGTGTCCCTAGCACGCGGCGACGGCACGCTCGCCTCAGGCCACGTGGATGGGACGTTATTCCTCAACCACTAGCTACCGCTGCACTAAACCGCCAACTTCTCACAACGCTCTCTTAAGTGGCTAGTGTTATCAATCTTCGTTTACTCAGGTCCCTCGACTGCAAGAGCAACAAGAGCTCGAGCCTGTGGTCGGGCGGCGCGTGCTGCGTGTCCCTAGCACGCGGCGACGGCACGCTCGCCTCAGGCCACGTGGATGGGACGTTATTCCTCAACCACTAGCTACCGCTACACTAAACCGCCACCTTCTCACAACGCTCTTTTAAGTGGCTAGTGTTATCAATCTTCATTTACTCAGGTCCCTCGACTGCAAGAGCAACAAGAGCTCGAGCCTGTGGTCGGGCGGCGCGTGCTGTGTGTCCCTAGCACGCGGCGACGGCACGCTCGCCTCAGGCCACGTGGATGGGACGTTATTCCTCAACCACTAGCTACCGCTACACTAAACCGCCACCTTCTCACAACGCTCTTTTAAGTGGCTAGTGTTATCAATCTTCATTTACTCAGGTTCCTCGACTGCAAGAGCAACAAGAGCTCGAGCCTGTGGTCGGGCGGCGCGTGCTGCGTGTCCCTAGCACGCGGCGACGGCACGCTCGCCTCAGGCCACGTGGATGGGACGTTATTCCTCAACCACTAGCTACCGCTACACTAAACCGCCACCTTCTCACAACGCTCTTTTAAGTGGCTAGTGTTATCAATCTTCATTTACTCAGGTCCCTCGACTGCAAGAGCAACAAGAGCTCGAGCTTGTGGTCGGGCGGCGCGTGCTGTGTGTCCCTAGCACGCGGTGACGGCACGCTCGCCTCAGGCCACGTGGATGGGACGTTATTCCTCAACCACTAGCTACCGCTGCACTAAACCGCCAACTTCTCACAACGCTCTCTTAAGTGGCTAGTGTTATCAATCTTCGTTTACTCAGGTCCCTCGACTGCAAGAGCAACAAGAGCTCGAGCCTGTGGTCGGGCGGCGCGTGCTGCGTGTCCCTAGCACGCGGCGACGGCACGCTCGCCTCAGGCCACGTGGATGGGACGTTATTCCTCAACCACTAGCTACCGCTGCACTAAACCGCCAACTTCTCACAACGCTCTCTTAAGTGGCTAGGGTTATCAATCTTCGTTTACTCAGGTCCCTCGACTGCAAGAGCAACAAGAGCTCGAGCCTGTGGTCGGGCGGCGCGTGCTGCGTGTCCCTAGCACGCGGTGACGGCACGCTCGCCTCAGGCCACGTGGATGGGACGTTATTCCTCAACCACTAGCTACCGCTGCATTAAACCGCCACCTTCTCACAACGCTCTTTTAAGTGGCTAGTGTTATCAATCGTTGTTTTACTCAGGTCCCTCGACTGCAAGAGCAACAAGAGCTCGAGCCTGTGGTCGGGCGGCGCGTGCTGTGTGTCCCTAGCACGCGGCGACGGCACGCTCGCCTCAGGCCACGTGGATGGGACGTTATTCCTCAACCACTAGCTACCGCTACACTAAACCGCCACCTTCTCACAACGCTCTTTTAAGTGGCTAGTGTTATCAATCTTCATTTACTCAGGTCCCTCGACTGCAAGAGCAACAAGAGCTCGAGCTTGTGGTCGGGCGGCGCGTGATGTGTGTCCCTAGCAAGCGGTGACGGCACGCTCGCCTCAGGCCACGTGGATGGGACGTTATTCCTCAACCACTAGCTACCGCTGCACTAAACCGCCAACTTCTCACAACGCTCTCTTAAGTGGCTAGTGTTATCAATCTTCGTTTACTCAGGTCCCTCGACTGCAAGAGCAACAAGAGCTCCAGCCTGTGGTCGGGCGGCGCGTGCTGCGTGTCCCTAGCACGCGGCGACGGCACGCTCGCCTCAGGCCACGTGGATGGGACGTTATTCCTCAACCACTAGCTACCGCTGCACTAAACCGCCAACTTCTCACAACGCTCTCTTAAGTGGCTAGTGTTATCAATCTTCGTTTACTCAGGTCCCTCGACTGCAAGAGCAACAAGAGCTCGAGCTTGTGGTCGGGCGGCGCGTGCTGCGTGTCCCTAGCACGCGGTGACGGCACGCTCACCTCAGGCCACGTGGATGGGACGTTATTCCTCAACCACTAGCTACCGCTACACTAAACCGCCAACTTCTCACAACGCTCTCTTAAGTGGCTAGTGTTATCAATCTTCGTTTACTCAGGTCCCTCGACTGCAAGAGCAACAAGAGCTCCAGCCTGTGGTCGGGCGGCGCGTGCTGCGTGTCCCTAGCACGCGGCGACGGCACGCTCGCCTCAGGCCACGTGGATGGGACGTTATTCCTCAACCACTAGCTACCGCTGCACTAAACCGCCAACTTCTCACAACGCTCTCTTAAGTGGCTAGTGTTATCAATCTTCGTTTACTCAGGTCCCTCGACTGCAAGAGCAACAAGAGCTCGAGCCTGTGGTCGGGCGGCGCGTGCTGCGTGTCCCTAGCACGCGGCGACGGCACGCTCGCCTCAGGCCACGTGGATGGGACGTTATTCCTCAACCACTAGCTACCGCTACACTAAACCGCCACCTTCTCACAACGCTCTTTTAAGTGGCTAGTGTTATCAATCTTCATTTACTCAGGTTCCTCGACTGCAAGAGCAACAAGAGCTCGAGCCTGTGGTCGGGCGGCGCGTGCTGCGTGTCCCTAGCACGCGGCGACGGCACGCTCGCCTCAGGCCACGTGGATGGGACGTTATTCCTCAACCACTAGCTACCGCTACACTAAACCGCCACCTTCTCACAACGCTCTTTTAAGTGGCTAGTGTTATCAATCTTCATTTACTCAGGTCCCTCGACTGCAAGAGCAACAAGAGCTCGAGCTTGTGGTCGGGCGGCGCGTGCTGTGTGTCCCTAGCACGCGGTGACGGCACGCTCGCCTCAGGCCACGTGGATGGGACGTTATTCCTCAACCACTAGCTACCGCTGCACTAAACCGCCAACTTCTCACAACGCTCTCTTAAGTGGCTAGTGTTATCAATCTTCGTTTACTCAGGTCCCTCGACTGCAAGAGCAACAAGAGCTCGAGCCTGTGGTCGGGCGGCGCGTGCTGCGTGTCCCTAGCACGCGGCGACGGCACGCTCGCCTCAGGCCACGTGGATGGGACGTTATTCCTCAACCACTAGCTACCGCTGCACTAAACCGCCAACTTCTCACAACGCTCTCTTAAGTGGCTAGGGTTATCAATCTTCGTTTACTCAGGTCCCTCGACTGCAAGAGCAACAAGAGCTCGAGCCTGTGGTCGGGCGGCGCGTGCTGCGTGTCCCTAGCACGCGGTGACGGCACGCTCGCCTCAGGCCACGTGGATGGGACGTTATTCCTCAACCACTAGCTACCGCTGCATTAAACCGCCACCTTCTCACAACGCTCTTTTAAGTGGCTAGTGTTATCAATCGTTGTTTTACTCAGGTCCCTCGACTGCAAGAGCAACAAGAGCTCGAGCCTGTGGTCGGGCGGCGCGTGCTGTGTGTCCCTAGCACGCGGCGACGGCACGCTCGCCTCAGGCCACGTGGATGGGACGTTATTCCTCAACCACTAGCTACCGCTACACTAAACCGCCACCTTCTCACAACGCTCTTTTAAGTGGCTAGTGTTATCAATCTTCATTTACTCAGGTCCCTCGACTGCAAGAGCAACAAGAGCTCGAGCTTGTGGTCGGGCGGCGCGTGATGTGTGTCCCTAGCAAGCGGTGACGGCACGCTCGCCTCAGGCCACGTGGATGGGACGTTATTCCTCAACCACTAGCTACCGCTGCACTAAACCGCCAACTTCTCACAACGCTCTCTTAAGTGGCTAGTGTTATCAAACTTATCAATCTTCGTTTACTCAGGTCCCTCGACTGCAAGAGCAACAAGAGCTCGAGCCTGTGGTCGGGCGGCGCGTGCTGCGTGTCCCTAGCACGCGGCGACGGCACGCTCGCCTCAGGCCACGTGGATGGGACGCTGTTCGTCAACGGACGGCTGCTGCTGCGGTACGCTCTGCCGCCCTGCGCTCTTGTTATGCTGCCTCCTTATGTAAGTCATATAAGTCTATTTTGTAGTATAGCCAAGTACCGTGGTAAATAGCGTGGTATAAAGTATTCAAGTAGGTAATTTACACGTCCACCGTTATTAGAGTCTAGGACTCTTCTCTTTCCGCACAAACCCTAAAACGTTAAACGCAACGCTGTCAGTGTCAATCTAAATAAAGAACCAATTCTTCCATTACTACATCACCCCACCTTCTAGTTATGGTACCTCATAATTTGTGTCCATACTAAATCCCATCTCATCATCCCCCATATTATTTCTCTCATCATATTTATAGTTACGTACCTAGCTGCCAGTTTGTTGACAACTTAATTAATCCTTATTTGGGTCCTCACATTAATAAATAAAATAGGTATCAATTTTATAATATTTCAGTTAATGATTAGTTAGCCTTAACTATTAAGCCATAGATTTCATAAACACGATTCAGATTCATAGCATATCAATTTTGCATGGCAGTTGATAGTGGGAGGCTGTGACGGGCGCGTGGCGGTATACGCGGCGTCTGGCGGCGCGCTGCTGCGGAGCGTGGAGCCGGCGCTTCCGCCGCACGCGAGGGATCTTACGGTCGCCGCGCCCAGCCCCTCTGGACAGGTAACCATAGTCACGTCTAGCTGACTGTGAATAATAATTTGCATGGCAGTTGATAGTGGGAGGCTGTGACGGGCGCGTGGCGGTATACGCGGCGTCTGGCGGCGCGCTGCTGCGGAGCGTGGAGCCGGCGCTGCCGCCGCACGCGAGGGATCTTACGGTCGCCGCGCCCAGCCCCTCTGGACAGGTAACCATAGTCATGTCTAGCTGACTGTGAATAATGATTTGCATGGCAGTTGATAGTGGGAGGCTGTGACGGGCGCGTGGCGGTATACGCGGCGTCTGGCGGCGCGCTGCTGCGGAGCGTGGAGCCGGCGCTTCCGCCGCACGCGAGGGATCTTACGGTCGCCGCGCCCAGCCCCTCTGGACAGGTAACCATAGTCACGTCTAGCTGAATAATGATTTGCATGGCAGTTGATAGTGGGAGGCTGTGACGGGCGCGTGGCGGTATACGCGGCGCCTGCGGCGCGTTGCATGCAGCAAAGAGAAAACTTCTATGAAATTATGACGTTTAAATAACACTGAGCATTTTATATGTAAAAGCGGCGCGCCCCGCTCACGCCGCGCCCGGAAAACGCGCCTGTGTGACGAAGCCTTTACGCAGTCTGTGTTATCAAAATCGCTGCAAACTTAACTAGAGTTAACCTATATTTGAAATGCTCATAATGCTCATCATTATAATCAGCAGGTGTATGATGGACGCGGTTATTATGTGGTAATAACATATATAATAGCAAAGATGATTTGAAATAGAGGCGGACTGTCAAAGTTAATTGTGTAGCCACAGTAAATTTACTGCCATCTTTTTTATTTTATTTTATTTATTTAGAAACAAAAAGTCTCGTATTGCTTTTGACAGGAGATTAAAACTTTTAGAACGCGATTTGAATTTGATCCTTATTCTTACACTGATATGTCTTAATTTGTTAAATATTTAAATTAACGCCATGTAGGCCAACGGTATGGTGCAATCTTTTCGCGCGATGGCGCCTCAACCTTTGGCCTACTGTGTTGGCGATAAACTCAAAAACTAGGTACTGAACCAATTTTCATGCGGTTTCCACCTATCAATACAGTGATTCTTGACGAAGGTTTAGGTAGGTGTATAATTTTTAGGGTTCCGTACCCAAAGGGTAAAAAACGGGACCCTATTACTAAGACTTCGCTGTCCGTCTGTCCGTCCGTCCGTCCGTCCGTCCGTCTGTCACCAGGCTGTATCTCATGAACCGCGATAGCTAGACAGTTGAAATTTTCACAAATGATGTATCTCTGTTGCCGCTATAACAACAAATACTAACAACAGAATAAAATAAAGATTTAAGTGGGGCTCCCATACAACAAACGTGATTTTTGACCGAAGTTAAGCAACGTCGGGCGGGGTCAGTACTTGGATGGGTGACCGTTTTTTTGCTTGTTTTGCTCTATTGTTTGTTGATGGTGCGGAACCCTCCGTGCGCGAGTCCGACTCGCACTTGGTCGGTTTTTAATTTGTTGATGGTGCGGAACCCTCGGTGCGCGAGTCCGACTCGCACTTGGCCGGTTTTTAACTATATTTTGGGTGTAACAGACGATAGCAGTAGGCACGTTCGACGGTTTCCTCGTGGGCGACATGAAGGAGTCTGTCGGACTCGAGCTGACGTTTCTGCCCATACCTCACCTGTATGCGACGCGCGCCCTGGCCTGGAGCGGAGACGGCACCAAGTTGGCTGTCGCGTCGCAAACCGGCGCTGTTATACTACTTGAAGCTGTACTCAGGTATTCTGTGCCGTTTTAAATTTGCATAAATTAAAAAGTTTTTGGCAAAAATTCCATTTTTGGTACAAGCTTGCTGACTGTACTTTTCTTACAACAGACAACTAAAGTCTATTTTTTTATTCGGTATACTGAAATGACAGTTAATAGTATGAACATGAAATGTCATTTCATACTATTAACTGTCATTTCAGTCTACCGAATAAAAAAATAGACTATACTAATACTCATCGAGACAATTCTAAAAACCCCTATCACAATTAGGTTGCGTTGTTTCATCTCAGAGTTCCTATGGCCATCTCCTGTTTCCATCATCAGATCAGCTGTATGTCATAATAATATTGCATTGTCATCCGATTTATACATGCATGCAAAATTTCAGCTCAATCGGAAACCGGGAAGTGGATCAAATATAACTTGCAAGATTTGATTACCAGACCGACAGACAGACAACGGGACAGGTGAAACAAAATTAAAGATTGTAAAAATATTTTTTTTTTTATGGAAGATGGATTACGTTTACCTTCTACCTTAAGTATCACTGCTATACCACTACTACTACTACCTACTATTTATGTTTTGTACGGATTTGACAAACTTGTTTGAATAGATTTTGTTTGATGACATTGCAAATTTGCATATTAATTTTACATAATAATATGTCACAATTGAACGTACTGGAATTATTTCACTACGGATTTAACATACAGCATTGTGCTTTCACTGACTTACTATGTTCGTAGCGCTACGCCGTAGCTCGTAGCTCCAGTCCATAGCGTTATTAGTTCGTCGTCGGTCCGAAGCAAAATTAATGCTTCGTTCCGTATTTGGAACATCTTGAAATGCCTTTTAAAAAACGATAACAGTATGGGGTATTTCAATTAAGGAGTGTATAGGTTCCTTAAGGGCCCGTAATGTCCATATCTTGTGACAACCCTGAAGTTGCAAGCTACGGTTAACCACTTACCTACCATCAGGCTATGCCTGCTTTCACCGACGTAAAAAATAGTTTAAACTATCTGTGTCCATGCAGACCACCTCAACTTATTAGTTACAGAGCACATAAGATAATCGAGGTCACAAATTTAATTTCGCCGTTTTCTACAGATTCTCAAGTAACGAAATCGAGTGCTAGAAATTAGTGTAAATTAAATTATAGGTATTTACAAAAATTGGCCCCTCTAGTACCTGGGCTGTATACAATTCCACCTGTGTGGTGACATCGTGCTTTTTGCAAAGCTTGAAATTTTGTAAGTTTGAGTATATAGTCTGTGATGTTTATAACTGTTATGGGCAGACGCTGGGTGTGGCGAGACTCTGTGGAGGTTCAACACGTGAGCCCGAAGCAGCTGGTGCTGACGCGGCTGGCCAATGACGCCCCGCCCATGACCGTCACCACCAAACACGCGTCCGACATATTTCATGTTCGCTTTATAGGTAATATATGGAGTAGAGATACATTCGCTTAATTTACTTATTTATTTATTTAGAAATTTAATTCAGGCCCATATATACAAATCAGGGTTGTTGCGGATGCAGATTTTTTGACATCCGCGGATGCGGATACGGATATTTAAAGGCTCACATCCGCGGATGCGGATGCGGATGCGGATGTCAAGATTAGGTACTTAAAAAACGTCAAATATTAATTTTTTAGTTTTTTTTTTAAACGAAACGTTTAGTATTTGAGCAAGAATGTGCGCACGCACCTATGTGCGTTATATTTAATAACCGACTTTTCTGGATCTAGACGATTTCGTTATAGGTAATGACGAAATTATAACTAGCACTTACGCATCCGCTAAGACGTTCCTGTACCGACTTGTTCGACATCCGCATCCGCATAAGCTCCGCATCGATTTTATGCGGATGCGGATGCAGATGCGGATGTTGAAAATAATGCGGAAGTTCCGCGGTTGCGGATGCGGATGTTCGCAACATCCCTGTTACAAATACCTTACAGACAAACACTAGTTAATGTGGGGCTCTGTGTAAGTCCAGTAAGCAGGCAGAAGCAGCTGGTATACGCACGCGGCTGGCCAATGACGCTCCCTGTCTACTTCAGGTATAAAAACTGCGGACAGAATATTTTGCGCTAGTTATATATAATATTAATAAGTCTATCAATCCGTAATTTGGAAAATCGCTTTCTTTATGTTTTCAGGTAACGATTGGTACGCTGTTTGCCGTACAGCCAGCACTTTCATACTCTGCGATATAGCGCGAGGCTTGACAAGCGAGGTGGGTTGAGAAATAAAATATTAAACTGTTTTATTTTTGACTTGATTTTGTGTGGATTAACATTTAAATTCCAAAAGCAGGTTGCGGCCGTTCACAGCGGTAAGCTTTTTATCAATATGTGATAGTTATAAAACGTAATAAGAAGCCTCCTCTAAATCTACGTTGAACGTTATAATATATTTATAAAGTTACTACTATATCAGGGGCACCACAGACCAAGGTGCAAGGGATTTTTAGAACCTAAATCTACGTATTTGTTTAGATTCCATGGTCAGGCAGTGGGGAACGGATATACGCAGCGGTCGGCGGAGCGTGCCTGCTGCATCGCGCGGGCGAATTGAGCGTCGTCGAATACGGACTCGACAAAGTATTGCATACTGTGAGTTGATGTTTTGATAAAATTGCTGGCACCATCTTGCATGCTGTCAATTCGTAAACTTTAATACAAAGACGTAACATCCTTTTTCTACTCGTCGACTGCAATGCTTGAATTAAGACTTCGTATACCAAAGTGAAATCGCGTACTTTTTCCACTATGGGACCCCAACTCAACTATAATATTCATTTCGATACAGTTTAGTCAACTATAATATTCATTTCGATACAGTTTTGTCAACTATAATGAAATTGACCAATCGAAAGCGCGGAGCAAGTACCAGAGCCTCATGAGTTACGAGAAGGTGTCGTTGACCAACCGGCCGGGGGCGCGGGGCGCGGGGGGTCGGGTCGCGTACGAGTATGAAGGTATCGCGCCTGCTCGCGCATCTTAGCTGTATACTTTTGGTTTTTTTACCTACATATATGATTCTTCTACTAGTTTTAAGTATTTTTTTTTGTTGACTCGTAGAAAAAGTATTGTATACAATAGTGATATAATCAAGCTTTTCAATCTCGTACCTTCCTTAGGCAACTCAGCAAGCTTCGTTGCCTAAACACGGTACTCGACTGAAAAGCTCTCCATTATATCACGATTGTATAAAATACTATTCTGTTGGTACCTAAAATAAACCTAACTTTACCTACTATACTTGTTTCATCAAACATAAACCAGGAAACATTGTATGTAGTATGTATTACATTGTTAAATAAAACGTGATGTAGTCTGTTCGACGATAAGCTATTATTTAGGCTAAACGAGGGCCGATCGCTTTAACTATGTATGAGCTGCTTACATAATGAACACAACTGGCTAATAAATTCTCCAGGTGCGAACTGAGCGCGTTAACCCGCACGTGCTTAGCGTGCGAATAAATGAGGGGAACGACAAGGAACAAGGCGATAGGAAGCATCTGGCGTATCTATTGGACAGGCAGACTATTGCCGTGGTGGATCTGACTACAGGTGAGGTACAGAGTCAATCCGAGAAAGTTAGGCGAGCGGAACTATGTCTGATGCATTTATTTACAAGACAGATAGACGTCAATCCTTTCACATCCCTTTTTAGGGTTCCGTACCCAAAGGGTAAAAACGGGACCCTATTACTAAGACTCCGCTGTCCGTCCGTCCGTCCGTCTGTCACCAGGCTGTATCTCACGAACCGTGATAGCTAGACAGTTGAAATTTTCACAGATGATGTATTTCTGTTGCCGCTATAACAACAAATACTAAAAACAGAATAAAACAAAGATTTAAGTGGGGCTCCCATACAACAAACGTGATTTTTGACCGAAGTTAAGCAACGTTGGGCGGGGTCAGTACTTGGATGGGTGACCGTTTTTTTGCTTGTTTTGCTCTATTTTTTGTTGATGGTGCGGAACCCTCCGTGCGCGAGTCCGACTCGCACTTGGCCGGTTTATATCTTCTTGGCTACCAAAATCCGTATTAATAAGATGGTGTCGTGTGTTGCCTTCATCACCCCATAATTGTGACCATGAAAATATAAGCCTACTGCTCACATGAATAAGTAGGTAATGTAAGTAAATATATCTTTTTATTATTCGTGTGATTACCAGGAGTTCAGCTGGGCCAGTGGTGGCACGAAGCGCGTGTTGATTGGCTGGAGCTGAACGAAAGCGGACAACTGTTGCTAATTCGAGACACGCGCCGGAGACTTATCCTGTTGAGATTGCAGTCTGGCGACAAGGTAAGCAAACCTCTAAAGAAACCTTAGACTTTCCGGTAGCTTTTTCCGCGACGCCATATCGAACTATTGTCGATATTAGACCGTAGGTATAATAATATATGCAATATTTGAATTTAATTTTAATTTTGATTTGATTAGAGATTTTTTACGAATACCTACTTCATTTTTTTTCTGCTTAGGAAATCATAGCAAGTGGAGTGGGATTCGTGCAGTGGATCGAAGATAGCGATGCCGTTGTTGCCCAGACGCCGACACATCTTCTCATTTGGTAATACCCACCTAATTAGTGTTAGTTAAGACTCGATTCTTTGTGTCGCCTGCTTGAAGACTTAACTCGGTCGAACCTCGGAAGAACCTCCCAAAATACATGTCCTTTCAACTTGTTAGAGACCCGAGTTTGTTGTAGAGGCTTGAGTACTTTTCAGATAACTTTATTAAAATAAAATATTAGGTACAGTGCCTGGGACCCCGGCTGTGTGGAAATGGCGGAGTGTGGTGGCGGCGTGGCCGTGGAAGTTAACGCTCGAAGGGTGCTGCTAGACGGTGGACATGTGCCTTATCTTCAACTGGACGAGCATCGACTTGCTTTCAGTACGTAAAGCTGGCTAAGCAAATCTTGTCAGTAAAAAAAGGCGCGAAATTCAAATTTTCTATGGGGCTATATTCCTTCGCGCCTACATTTTTCAAATTTGCCGCCTTTTTCTACTGACAAGATCTGCTTGACCAGCTATACATTCGATTCTGCAATCTATAAGGACTTCTTCTGTATTTAACCCGTTTGTAACTATGATTATTTTCATTGGAATGACATGAGAACATGACCGTTTTGATGTACTTGACAAGATCTGCTTGACCAGCTATACATTCGATTCTGCAATCTATAAGGACTTCTTCTGTATTTAACCCGTTTGTAACTATGATTATTTTCATTTGAATGACATGAGAACATGACCGTTTTGATGTACTTAATGTGAAAAGTTTACAAAAATCTTTTTTTTTTGTTAATTCATAAGTCATATTCATTAGTCATCCTTCTTGTTTATTCATTCGCGCGCCTAAACTCCGTCAAACTATACTAGATGTGTCACGATTTGATAGTACTGAGGCTGACCGCAGACAAAAAAATTAGAGTAAGAGCGTCACACAATTTTGTAGATAACGCGTTGCGTAGTGGCGATCTGTCTGGGTGCGCTCGCTACTTGGACGGTGTAGGCTACGCCGACCTGGCCCCGCTGTGGAGACAGCTGGCAGAGAGAGCGTTCGCCAACGAAGATATTCAGGTAGGTATTTATAGAAAACACTTGCATTACACTACTTACTGTCGACAACCCATCCGTTCTGGCCACAGACAATCCAACCTCTAGACATAGCATAGTCGCGCTACCCCCTCTGCCACACATACGGTAGCGTTACTCCATCTTCGAGTCAATCCCGTGCCGTGATTGGTCCGTGTCTTTTAACGGGCCAATCACGGCACGGGATTCGCTCACCTCGTCCCCCCGCACCCCCGTATTTTTGGCAGAATCGGTTTCATGAAAGAATTGGCCTAAGCTCAGTCTAGAGGTTGGATAGTCAGTGGTTCTGGAGCGTCATGCGTATTTTTACCCCCGACAACTACATAGCTGCAGTAGGGCGTAGCGCACGTAGAGCCAGAAACCTTATCGCATTTCCAAATGTTCACACCTATTACGGTTCGAAAGCACCCACGTACCGAGCAATAGAATTACTAAATAATTTCTTAGCTACAATCCAAAACGCAGACATATTCGCAGACAAGTGGCCGTCCTTACAACATAGTATAAGGATTTTTTAAACTCAACCTATCTAAATTAGTATAGTATCAGGTACATTATCATTAATAACGTAGTATATATCAGGATTTTTTATTTTTTAAACTCTATGTAAATTGACATATCTAGAGCTGTAAACTTGTACATGTGTTTATTTAAAGAATAAAGAATAGGACTAGGTAAGATACGATAACTCTAAACACTCTAAACTAACAAACTAAAATTACCATTCCGTAAATCACGAGCCAATGTTTCAAAGTATAATACCCAATTCACTTAGTTGATATTATTCTTCGAAGATTAGACCCCTTGGGAGGAGATCTATAACTAGCATTGTCTGTGGCAAGCTGACAAGTAGACTGATTTTATTTTCAACACATAACTAGTTGAACCAACGATCAATCGTCACGATGTTAACCGTAAATTTGTCTATTAGCTAGCAGCAAAATGTTACCGGGAGATTGGCGATGAAGCTCGCGCGTACTATCTCGAGGCAACTGTTCAGTTGGCGGCTAGAGAAGGTGATGGCGATGTAACTGCTGGTAAATATTGTAATATTCCACGTGCGATTGCATTTGTTATTATTAGAAGGGAGTTAAAATCTTCTGGATTTTTGTAACAGGTCTTCTCCATGCCGTAGTTCGAGCGAAACTTGCTATATTTTCCGGAGATTTAGCTTCCGCGGAAGAATTCTACGTGAAGAAAGCCAATCGGCCGGAAATGGCGATCAGCATGTACAAGCAGTTCAATAGGTGGGCCGAAGCTATTGCCCTGGCTGAGAAGACCGATCGGCTGGCGGTGACCACCTTGAAGCAGCAGCACATGGATTATTTGACTTCTACCGGTAAGGAAATAAAATATTGCAATTGATATTATGTACATTAAACAACGAAGCCCGCTTAGCTACTTTTACTGTTGATTAATTATACTTACGATACGTAGGTAGATGTGTCGAGTTTTAGGAGCTAAAGTCAGGACGCTAACCTCGAAGAATTTCCTACATTGGCCCGCCTCGCCTGTTCCTATCTCTATACCTATTGAGTCAATATACATTATGTAAGGTCAACCGAGGTAAATGTGTCTCTTGTGGTAAATGCGTCATTTGAAAATATCTTCGAAACGCAACATATTATAACTATTATAGCCGTCTGCATTAAAACCACATGACCACACTGCAAACAGAGAGGGTTGCAATAGTTCTAAAATGTTCCGTTTAGAAGAAATCTTTAAAAGACGCACTTCAGAATCAGAAATCAGAAATTATTTATTTGCATTGATACAGTATGGGGATGTTATGTTACAATATAATTATAGTATATCATGTACCTAGCTTGCATGCAAGCGTGCAAATTCATCATTATAATCATAAGTTTAAATAAATATAAAATGTCAAATTGAAATAATTGAAAAAAAATTACATAATAGGCATATCACAATACAATTAATAACTAAAGATCACTAATTTAAATATTGCTGGTATTCGAGATACGACTTTACGCTGTAAAAACAACGTTCTGAGAGCCAGTTTGTCAAACTGCGTTTAAAAGCGTTTCCCTCTAGCAGCTTTAGTTCCTCCGGGAGATTATTATATACAATGATGCACATATTAAAAACATTTTTCTTGTATATCATCTTGCGACTACGAGGGTGATATAAACGGTTCATAACGTTTACCCTGGTTCGCCTTTCAAGGACTTCGCCACGTGTTTTAAAGTACGAGTGATGTGATCTGACAAATTTACATATTTCTCTTAGGTATAGACACGGTAAAGGAAGGATTTTTAGTTTCTTGAAAAGGGGCACGCAGCTTTCGTCCTCCCACGAATTACTGATGACCCTGTCACTTACCTCAAGTGACGCATTTACCTCGGTTGAACTTAAAGTTACTAAACAGCATGTTAAGTCACGGTCACGGTACTGCTGAAGCTTGAAATCCTTAGGCCTAGATGTTAGAATTCTCAGAATATAGCCGTATCCATGCAGACGAGCTGGGCAAATCGACCGATTTGACCAGGAAAATAATTGTCGCCAATCTCATCTAGCGTCCACACGTACACAATTTAAACACCAATTTGCATTCCATAGATACTAACTTCGAAAATTGGCATTTTGGTGTCCGCACCTGCTGATTTGATCGAGGAATCAAATTGGCGTTTGCGTCCGGCACGGCCTGAATCGATCGAAAAATTTCATCAGATTGTCGGAAAATTGTCTCGTCTGGACTCCACTTAACCCCTCATTTCCCAGGACCTCTCAAATCCATACAATTCCGACTCATATTGGAGCCACTGGGAACTGAGAGGTTAAGGCTTTCTCCCTCATATTAGGAAGGCTGGGTGAGGCAGGTGCCGAGTTAGCGGCATCAGGCGACATCCAAGGGGCAGTCCGCATGTGGTTGAAGGGCGGCCGCGCTCGCAGGGCCGCGGGGCTGATCCTTCAACAACCGGCCTTGTTGAGAGATAACGAGTTGGTAGATACCGTCCATGCTCAGTTGATTCAGGTAATAATGAGCATATATTTGAGTATTGCACTTAACGAAGTAGTGATATAAAGATATAGTACTTGCTCAACGAAAGCTGAACAGTACAGAGTTGTAGTTCACTCAATAACAATGAAAAACCGGCCAAGTGCGAGTCGGACTCGCGCACGGAGGGTTCCGCACCATCAACAAAAAATAGAGCAAAACAAGCAAAAAAACGGTCACCCATCCAAGTACTGACCCCGCCCGACGTTGCTTAACTTCGGTCAAAAATCACGTTTGTTGTATGGGAGCCCCACTTAAATCTTTATTTTATTCTGTTTTTAGTATTTGTTGTTATAGCGGCAACAGAAATACATCATCTGTGAAAATTTCAACTGTCTAGCTATCACGGTTCGTGAGATACAGCCTGGTGACAGACGGACGGACGGACGGACGGACGGACGGACAGCGGAGTCTTAGTAATAGGGTCCCATTTTTACCCTTTGGGTACGGAACCCTAAAAAGGGTCAGGTTGTACGTAATTATCGAGCTATTTAATATTTATAAATATGTTGGCGTTGGGACAATTAGCTACACAGACAGTGTAACGTAGCTGAGAGTGCATTTAAATATCTTTGGCCTTGACTGAGCAGATAATCTTCATAAAAGAAAATTCGCTAAAACCAAAACCTAAATTATGAAAGTGAGAGAAGTGTCAACTAATTGGCATTCCACTTATAGATTCAATTTTCTATTCTACGAGTATTATAGTATAGCTAGTTTCATAACTGTATACTGTACTTGCAGGAGGAATGGTGGGAGATGGCGGGTGAAATTTCTGAACGCCGCGGCGACAGTCTCACTGCAGTCGAGTATTATGCTAAGGGAAATAACTTCGCGAGGGCAGTGCAATTAGCCCGAGAGGTACATATTTTTTTTGCCTTTGTCCAAAAAAAAAGTTAGTGGCCTAGCGGTAAGAGCGTGCGACTTTCAAACCCGGGCTCGTACCAATGAGTTTTTCGGAACTTATGTACGAAATATCATTTGATATTTACAAGTCGCTTTTCGGTGACGGAAAACATCGTGAGGAAACCGGACTAATCCCAATGAGGCCTAGTTTACTCTGGGTTGGAAGGTCAGATGGCAGTCGCTTTCGTAAGAACTAGTGCCTACGCCAATTCTTGGGATTAGTTACCAAGCGGACCCCAGGCTCCCATGAGCCGTGGCAAAATGCCGGAACAACGCGAGGAAGATGATGATGCAGCACATAGGTACATTCGAAATTTTTTAAATTCACTAACAAACATGGGCGTTTTTTTGTTGGCCCCTATACTTTTTTTTCAAATTTGGCATTTTTTATGTTATTTATACTCAGAATCACGAGCTCTTTCTATCCTAATAGGAGAAAAAAAGTGTCCCAAAATTTCCATGCATTTTTCGATCTTTCCATTCCGCGACCGCCATACAAAGTCTATGAAAAATGGTGACGTAATGGAAATAAAAACCTTAGGACACTTTTTTTCTCCTATTAGGATAGAAAGAGCTCGTAATTCTGAGTAGAAATAACATAAAAAATCCCAAATTTGAAAAAGTGTAGGGGACAACAAAAAAAAAAACGCCCACATCATAACTTGAAGCCATGAGGCATATGAGGCTTATGAAGCTTACATTCACTGGCATTTTTAGTAGCCGTGTACAAAATTAAATGACGCTGCTCCAATAGCTTTTTTTACTATAGACTTGTCCAGGCGAAGTGACCCGATTAGAAGGCGCTTGGGGAGCGTGGCTCGTGTCTTCTCGACAAGCTGGCGCTGCTGTGCCGCATCTCATAGAAGCCGGGGACACCAGAGGCGCCCTAGCGGCGGCTTTGAAGGCACACCACTATAAAAAGGCTTTGCAAATTGTACAGGTATGCTCTTATCCACAGACATAGCATAGTCGCGCTACCCCCTCTGCCACACATACGGTAGCGTTACTCCATCTTCGAGTCAATCCCGTGCCGTGATTGGTCCGTGTCTTTTAACGGGCCAATCACGGCACGGGATTCGCTCGCCTCGTCCCCCCGCACCGCCGTATTTTTGGCAGCATCGGCTTCATGAAAGAATTGGCCTAAGCTCAGTCTAGAGGTTGGATTGTCAGTGCTCTTATCTAATCTATATAATACCTTTAAACGAGCAATTCTTGCATTATTATTTATTTATTTATATATATATTTCAATGATCTCGGAAACGGCTCTAACGATTTCTATGAAATTTGGTATATGGGGGTTTTCGGGGGCAAAAAATCGATCGATCTCTGGGTAAACGCTCATTTTGGAGTTTTTATATGTTTTCCGAGCAAAGCTCGGTCTCCCAGATATTAGGTATCTATAATTATGTTATACGTGATATATATTTTTTATCCTGTGACAGTCACACACAGGTAAAAAAAAACTAATAGTCCCTACTTTTTTCAGGGGGTTTCCGTGTATGAGTTGGGTATTTGTACTTTTTTCCGAGTATTTGTATAACGAGCATTTGCTGACTTCTGTACTAGGATTTTTTTAAATGCTTAGTACTGACTGTTTACTCAATTTCCTGATCTATTTTTCTTTGGCAGGTCATAGAAGACAAGGATCTAATTCGAGAACAGTGTGAACAATTAGCTGACCACTTCATATCTACTCAGGTTAGATCAATAACTTTTTAACTTAGTCAAAAAATCATTGACTTATATCTCAGGACTGGCCTTACGTGCACTAAAAATGGTACTAGTTCAGCGGTGTTACTCACGAATTCGGGCAAATCGTGTTGTCTAACGCAACTAGTTGCGACCAATCGCGCGGCGGCGAACGCGTGATGCGAACTCATAAACCAATCGCGTTGCAGCGTTTTTACACCGCTGTACTGGCCCCATTCATGCTCCATTCTTATTCCTGAGATATATATATGTCAATGCAAAAAATATTACTTCCATCCATTTTGACAGACCAGTATTGCACGTGTACGGTATTCACGTCACTATAGGCACTTCTAGAATAAATTTTCAATGCTACTGGTTTGTAGGAATGGCAGACAGCCGAGCGTCTCCTAACCTCCTGCGGTATGGCCGAGAGATGCGTCCGAGCATACAACTCGGCCGGCCGGGTCGCGGACGGCCTGAAGCTAGCCGCGGCCCAGTTGTCGGAGGAAGAAACCAGGGACATTTACATACCGCTGGCTCGGCAGTTACGGAGTGAGGGGCAGTTTAGGAAGGCGGAGCAAATTTATATCGGGCTTGGCGAACCGGATGAGGCTATATCTATGTATAAGGTATATTGGATACATTTAATTTGTTTTTTGGTAATTACCTCTCATGCGCTGGCACTTTCCCGGTTACTCTGCCCTGGCCCCGTAGCCAACATGCCAATCGCTAACGCTCCGTAGCGAACGAAACGCAACTGTCACTGTCACACTAATATGGAAGAGTGATAGAGAGACACAAAGCGATTCGATAGCGAAGCGCAAGCGATTGTCAACTTGGCTAGGCCGCCTGGTTAACCCATAAATTGTCGTAGAAGAACCAAGCTGTATTTTGTAAAAACTATTGACAAGAAAAGGCTTTGTCTAAGTGTTTGGGGAGCTTAACTCAAACTTCTTGAAGACCTTTTAATTCGTTCGATGGACGCATGTTCATAGCCGCCACGCGGTCGACAGGTTGTATTAGTTGTGGGTTTTTACGTAAAGTGTCATTCAATAGAACTTGCTAACTATGTAAACAAAAGTTACTAGTAAATTGACATTCAGTGTCAATTTTAGTATGGCGGTGTGTTTACATAGTTGGCAAGTTCTATTGAATAACACTTTAAGTTGTTTAATGTGTCAAAATAAAGGCTATTTTCTGAAAATGTTTACAGCAGCTCAAGAATCGACCTGGAATCTGTAACAACATATTGTCGCTAATAATGAAGAAAGTATTTTCTAGGAATATTCGTGATGTTTTAGGAAGCCTCTCAATACGAATCCATGCTGCGCTTAGTAGCGGCTCATCGCAGTTCTTTACTGGAAGCGACTCGGCGCCATGTCGCTCAGGCGCTGCACGCTTCTGGCGATTTGCGGGCCGCTGAGAATTATTACATACAGGCTGGTAGGTATAATAGGAATCCTTCATATTGTTTATCACTGGTATGAATCTGTATAACATAATCGTAGGTAGTATGCCTCTTAGTGCTGCCGCTGCCACTGCTAATAAGCATAGATCTCTATAACTACTAAAATCAAAATTTATTTTCAAATTAAAAAAAGTGAATATTAAATTGCATTTTAGTCTCTATCCTCTAACCGTTAGATCCAACCCTGTGAAATCACAAAAATGGGCAAAATAGTTATCCCATAGAAAACATCGATATACAGGATGCCCAGTAATTAATGGATAACCTTCTAACCACCGACAGGGCACCTTAGGCTGGTTCTGAAAATGCACTTATAGGTCTAGTAAAAGTTTCGTGGTTTTAGAGATAATCGCACTTTTCTAAATTTGAAGTATGGTGCTAGCTATTAAAAAAGACAGAAAAGTTCGATTATCTCGAAAACCACGAAACTTTTACTAGACCTATAAGTGCATTTTCTGGGCCAGCCTAAGGTGCCCTGTTGGTGGTTAGAAGGTTATCCATTAATTACTGGGCACCCTGTATAATCAGCAGAAATGTATAAAACAGACAATTGCAATTTATATTCTGTTCCGATTCCCAACTTTAAGGTGACTGGAAGAGCGCAATTCAAATGTATCGCTCATGCGGTCAGTGGGAGGGCGCAGAGCGTGTGGCTCGCGCGCACGCGCCCAGCGGAGTGCAGCAGCAAGTGGCGCTGCAGTGGGCCGCGGCGCTGGGCGGGTCGGCTGGCGCTAGACTCTTGGCGGCCAGGGGACTGGCGGCGCTGGGAGCGAGATGGGCGTTGCAGGCACAGAGGTTTGGTTTTATTTATTTACTTTTATGGCCCTTACTGTGTGCTCATGGACCTGCTTCAAATATTGTAACAGTTAAGTGGCGTTGCAATGGGCAGCCCCATTAGACGGGTCGGCTGGCGCCAGGCTGTTGGCGGCCAGGGGACTGGCGGCGCTGGGGGCGAGATGGGCGTTGCAGGCACAGAGGTTTGGTTTTATTTATTTACTTTTATGGCCCTTACTGTGTGCTCATGGACCTGCTTCAAATAGTGTAACAGTTAAGTGGCGTTGCAATGGGCAGCCCCATTAGACGGGTCAGCCGGCGTTTGGCTGTTGGCGGCCAGGGGACTGGCGGCGCTGGGGGCGAGATGGGCGTTGCAGGCACAGAGGTTTGGTTTTATTTATTTACTTTTGTGGCCCTTACTGTGTGCTCATGGACCTGCTTCAAATATTGTAACAGTTAAGTGGCGTTGCAATGGGTAGCCCCATTAGACGGGTCGGCTGGCGCTAGGCTGTTGGCGGCCAGGGGACTGGCGGCGCTGGGAGCGAGATGGGCGTTGCAGGCACAGAGGTTTGGTTTTATTTATTTACTTTTATGGCCCTTACTGTGTGCTCATGGACCTGCTTCAAATATTGTAACAGTTAAGTGGCGTTGCAATGGGCAGCCCCATTAGACGGGTCGGCTGGCGCCAGGCTGTTGGCGGCCAGGGGACTGGCGGCGCTGGGGGCGAGATGGGCGTTGCAGGCACAGAGGTTTGGTTTTATTTATTTACTTTTGTGGCCCTTACTGTGTGCTCATGGACCTGCTTCAAATATTGTAACAGTTAAGTGGCGTTGCAATGGGTAGCCCCATTAGACGGGTCGGCTGGCGCTAGGCTGTTGGCGGCCAGGGGACTGGCGGCGCTGGGAGCGAGATGGGCGTTGCAGGCACAGAGGTTTGGTTTTATTTATTTACTTTTATAGCGCTTACTGTGTGCTCAAGGACCTGCTTCAAATAGCGTAACAGTTAAGTGGCGTTGCAATGGGCAACCCCATTAGACGGGTCAGCCGGCGTTTGGCTGTTGGCGGCCAGGGGACTGGCGGCTTTGACCTTGAGATTTGGTGCTACCACATTTGTTTATCATGTACCTTTGTGGTCCTCAATGTCAGCGCGCTTTTAACCTTTTCCACGCCGTGTCAAACACTGTCACTCAGACGCCACATCATTGAAGTGTCAAAACTGAAGTTGAACTTTATGTATGCACGTAGGTCGATGTTGCTCTGTGGTCTGTGACCGTTTAATCGGTCTTTTGCGTTGAACCTACGGTGCGCATATATCGGTCATTGGCGTCAAAAAAGGTGGTCTTTTAGTGGCCACCTTGTTGTTTGTTGTCGACTACTAGGGCATTTCTCAGGAGGGCCATTTTTACGTGTCCGGGGCAAAAAGGTATTGAATTTACTGTTCAATCAATCTGAATTAATTCAGGCATGATTTTCAGCATATATTCTGTCTGGGACACTATCAAACTATTTATTTATTATTTATATAATACATCAAAAAAATATCCAAATGCGAAAAATGTTCGGTGGGCGTGTCCCGTGCCCAGATTTTTTGAAACAAAAAATTATTACTCAAGATGGGGCATTATATCGGAGTTATTATCAGTGTTCACGCATAAGGTATTAGTTAACTGATCATATTCTTTATATCAAAGTAATGTGTTTGCTCAACACATTGAATAAAACCAAATTTGCGATGTGTCCCGGGCTGTTGACTGATTTCGGTGTAATTTACAAACCATGTCGGTACTCTTACAAAATTGTAGACCAGGAACTCAGTGGCTCAAACAAAGTATGCTTTAGTTGAGCCTTAACCGTTGAATAAAGTAGAGGTGCAGTCACAGTATACTAAGGTAGTTTTTTAAATGTTTCTCTGTCATTCGGTGGATTTGGTTCTATGTTTTTTTGAGATCGGTGGTGCAATTTTCTTCCACAGTTTTAGTGCATTTATCGTTATGCAAGTGATTAAGAAATCCTCGAAAGTACCTAAACCCATCATTATTACATCTCCTCTGTATCATTCATACTATTTCTGTAATTGCTAATAAGCGATTAATTTTGACATCACTGGTGTTGATTTCCTTGGTTTCGGTGGATTTTTTGACCACCGATATCAAGAAAGTGATCACCGAATTCAAATCCTGCTTTGTAAACTAGTTTGTTGTACTTTATTTTCTAACTTATCACACCTAAAAAGTTCAAGATACGCTTTATAAACGTAAAACTATGCTTGTACGTAAATTAAGTCATAGTATAAGTAAACAAAATCATTAGTTTATAATGAGTAGTGTTTTTTTTTCACGAGACGTATGTTGAAAATCGTAGACCCAATGTTTCTTTCTCTCTTTTCGCTGTTGTCTTGATTTATCTTCAAACCAATGGAGTATATTATGTGAATTTGTCCTCTGTATCACTTGAGACCCTACACCACGATACCTTTAAACGTGTCAGCCATATTAAATAAATGCAGTTAATCCCACTTCGTTTAAAATAACTTGTGTTTTTACATACTATGCAAGGTGTACCCACAAAACAAGGGATTACAAATAAAGTGGCCTTCTATTGTCGAGATCGCTTCAAAGGCACTGAACGTACCTACTGATCAATATTTCTAAAGCATAGCCATGAACACAAATCCAACATAGCCAATGTTTTAACAATCCTCAATGTCTGATGTATTTATGTTTAAATATCGGAGTTACAATTTAGCTCAAGTGTGTGAGGGTGCAGGAGATCATAATTAATAGGTAATCTGATCTTTAAGCATTAGTCAACAACTTTAAATAGTTTTAAATTGAGGGAGTTCACGCTTTAAACCTCTGTCATTCAAAAATACTACATATTTATAAGTCTAGCACAATACTTGTTTTCCGTATTGTTTACATTGTTTTATAAGTGCATGAAATATTTTTGAGCATGGAACACCACTCAAAAGTATCTTGTTTATCGGGTGTAGGTAACATAAGTTTATTTTTGATGAGTGTGCCGTTGGATTGTGTGAAACAAACATTTTCTTCTTCATCGCACTTATGTGCGAATTTGTGGTCGACATGTCTGAAATTCGTTTCAGGACCATACATCGCCCTATTGTATGAGGATAGTCAATTAGTGTGGGATATCTTCTAGAGATGTTGTTTCATAAGCCGCAACTTGGTTATTTTAAAATCTTGAGTAAACAAAGGTACTATTTATTAAATTTATGTAAGCTATGCTATATCATTAGCCTCGCTACATCGCATATCAATTATCATCAAATAAGAATAAAAAATATTAATAAATTATAATATAATTTAGATATAAAATTGAAGTGTGATTTCTGTGTAAGCATTTTTGAATTCGGTGACGCAAATTGATTTCAGTGCCTGCACATGATTTCGGTGTTTTTTAAATCTGAAATATCAAAGAAACTATAAGGTTCTAATGGAGGCCTCCACTACCAATATTTTTTATATTAAGGCTAGATTTTAGGAAATAAAGTTGTGTATCAAATAAGTAAAAAATAAATATCGGCACCGAAGTCAGGCACCGAACGTCATCTCTGAGAATCGCCCACTACTCAGATACCCACAAGTCCCACAACGTAATTTTCAGATGGGATAACGTACCTACTGATCAATATTTCTAAAGCATAGCCATGAACACAAATCCAACATAGCCAATGTTTTAACAATCCTCAATGTCTGATGTATTTATGTTTAAATATCGGAGTTACAATTTAGCTCAAGTGTGTGAGGGTGCAGGAGATCATAATTAATAGGTAATCTGATCTTTAAGCATTAGTCAACAACTTTAAATAGTTTTAAATTGAGGGAGTTCACGCTTTAAACCTCTGTCATTCAAAAATACTACATATTTATAAGTCTAGCACAATACTTGTTTTCCGTATTGTTTACATTGTTTTATAAGTGCATGAAATATTTTTGAGCATGGAACACCACTCAAAAGTATCTTGTTTATCGGGTGTAGGTAACATAAGTTTATTTTTGATGAGTGTGCCGTTGGATTGTGTGAAACAAACATTTTCTTCTTCATCGCACTTATGTGCGAATTTGTGGTCGACATGTCTGAAATTCGTTTCAGGACCATACATCGCCCTATTGTATGAGGATAGTCAATTAGTGTGGGATATCTTCTAGAGATGTTGTTTCATAAGCCGCAACTTGGTTATTTTAAAATCTTGAGTAAACAAAGGTACTATTTATTAAATTTATGTAAGCTATGCTATATCATTAGCCTCGCTACATCGCATATCAATTATCATCAAATAAGAATAAAAAATATTAATAAATTATAATATAATTTAGATATAAAATTGAAGTGTGATTTCTGTGTAAGCATTTTTGAATTCGGTGACGCAAATTGATTTCAGTGCCTGCACATGATTTCGGTGTTTTTTAAATCTGAAATATCAAAGAAACTATAAGGTTCTAATGGAGGCCTCCACTACCAATATTTTTTATATTAAGGCTAGATTTTAGGAAATAAAGTTGTGTATCAAATAAGTAAAAAATAAATATCGGCACCGAAGTCAGGCACCGAACGTCATCTCTGAGAATCGCCCACTACTCAGATACCCACAAGTCCCACAACGTAATTTTCAGATGGGATATCGCGATGGAGCTAAGCGAGCTAGGCGGAGGCGTAACGCGACGCGAAGTGGCTCGGCATGAAGCGGCAGCGCTCGCGGAGGAGCGGCCCGAGGAGGCCGAGGCGGCTTTCTTGCGCGCCGGGGCCGCCGAGGACGCTGTTCGCATGTGGCTCACGCGCGGCCATCACCAGCGGGCGCTGGTTCTAGCGGAGCAACATGCTACGCATCTGGTTAGTTCGCAGTTATGAAGTCAAGGGGTGGTGGCACATGTGGGGCAGATTAGAATGTAACCGGTATTCACCATTCGCTTTCGCTTTCACTTGGGGTCGGCACAGCATTTTCTTTTTCCTCCATAACTTTCAGTCATTGCTAAATAAGTTCACACATACATAGTACATACATACATATAATCACGCCTATTTCC
Source organism: Cydia amplana (assembly GCF_948474715.1). Lineage (NCBI taxonomy): Eukaryota > Metazoa > Arthropoda > Insecta > Lepidoptera > Tortricidae > Cydia > Cydia amplana. The sequence continues at coordinate 10,384,223 of NC_086079.1, read as the reverse complement.
CAGAGGGGTAGGCAGAGACCACGGATTTCCACTTGCTACGATCCTGACATACCTCTTTCGCTTCCGTTACTTTCATAACATTCCTCATACACGCTCGCCGGTTTAGGGTGCTCTTGACCTGGCCTTTCCCCAATCTGACTAGAGAAAGTCCGCCGAGGTCTGCCCCTTCCAAATAAGTTCATAATGTATGAAATATTTCCCTCAAACTTTCCTTATCTGGTATTAGGTCGAAGAAGTCCTGGTGCAAGGAGCGCGCGCCGCCGCGGAGCGTGGAGACCTGGCTCAGTTCGAGACTCTCATGATCCGGGCCAACAAACCCAGGGAAGTTGTTCAACATTACAAAGATCTCGGTGAGTCTCCTCTTATTGGCATTCGCTTGTTATTGAATTAAGGGATAGCTAAGGGGGGGGGGGGGACAAAACCTAAGTAACCGATTCCGACAAATAATAATAATTAAGAAAATTATAAAAATATAAAGTCTACTAAACCTACGTAGTCCTCGACACTTTTTCTTTTTATTACATTTTGTTGTTTAAAGCCTTTCACACCACCATATACAGGGTGTAATCTAAAACGTGATACAAGATAATCAAACCTGAATCTTTTCATGATTTTGAACAACTTTTACTATGGGGTCAACTTTGTAAATTAACAATAAAAAAAATCTTTGCCATACATTTTTGTCTACCTCTCCTTGACCATTTCTATGGAACAGCTCAATTTTTTTTTAATATTACAAAATTGACCCCATAGTAAAAGTTGTTCAAAATCATGAAAAGATTCAGGTTTGATTATCTTGTATCACGTTTTAGATTACACCCTGTATATCTACTTATATTTTGGGGAAACCGTACACATAATGATCTAATCTCAAACCAAGCAAAGCTTGTACCTACTGTTAGCAATGTTAGCATGTATACATGTGTTAATGTATGCTCGTTCAGAACTATGGGAGGAGGCAACGCGAGTCTCACGGGAGTATCTGCCGGACAGCGCGGAGCCGGTGCCTTCGGCCGTGCCTCCGTTGTTACAACGAGCTGCCGAACATGCCGATCGGTGAGTTAGTTTATACGTGTAGGTAAACTCCGGTGCAACATAGACGAAAGAACTCTGGTACAAGTACATATACAGTCGTAAAATATGTCGTGGACGGACTATCTGCCGTATTCGAACTTCAAGATATTCACAAGAGACGACACGTACTAAATCCATTCTAGATACGTTATAGTTTAGATTTCAACTAGTTCTCTTTTGCAGCGCAATTCGGGCGACCAATGTCACTTTTACGTTAGATAGAGTTAGATATCTATTAGATGTGAATTGGATCTCTAAGTCATATCTTGTGGAAATCGTTCAAGAGTATCTCCAGAATCGCGCAAATGTCAAATTTGACAGGTTAGATCTTAAACGTATCGTTATCGTATCTTGGTGATGTCTAAAAGATATCTAATAGATGTCTATTTTAAAATCAGAATCGGGCCCTATTATGCAATATCTACCAACATTATTCAAGCGAAATAGATTTTAATCAGGCTTTTGTCCAAAAATATCATACCTGTAACTAAAAACCAAGCAAGCACACGAGAAGCCAAATGATTTAAAAAAAATCCATAATGGCCTTGTAAGTCATCATGACATTTTGACATGTACGCGCAGGCGCAGTCGGCGCAGAGCGCAAAGTGGACGCGTTCGCGTTCATTTACTTAATAGGGTCGTGTTGTACGGTTGCGTTCGTGGCCCACAAATGGTCTCGCCGGAAGACCAGCGCTGACTTTCGGGTTAGCATTATGCTGAGGCGAGACCATTTCGTGGTAAACTATAATTTATGTTTAAAATATACTTTTTGTAATACGTTTGTATTAAATGTAGTTTAGTTTGCCATGAATAAACGAATTCTTATTCTTATTCTTATTCTTAATGTCGGTTTTTAGGGGGGAATGGTGGGAGGCCGTCGAACTCCTCTGCGAGGCGAGCGCCAGTGGAGCGGCGGGCGGCGCCACCCGGCTGGCGGAGCGCGCGGCGCTGCGGGCGGCGCGCCTGGCGCGGGACCGGCTGCAGGGCGCGCGGCGCCGCGCCGCCGCAGACACGCTGGCCGCGAGGTGACATATACATATTATACAGACAAGATACTTTCTGGATGGTAACATTTAATCATTGCAATCATGTACCATATTATAAGATTTATAAGTATACAAGGTACACATATGTGAACATGAACCCGGACAGGGTATAGCAATTAGTTTTAATCTTATACTAAAGTCTTATTACAATAAATGGTCGTAGTTTATAAAAAAAAAAAAATTGCATTACATAAACCAACAATTACTCTAATTAGGTCTTAGATATATTTGCAAGATTATGAAAAATAGACCATGTAAATTGTGAAAGTATGGACATAAGATTGTTATTCCTCCAAAAAATCGGCTATTGAATAGTAGGCTTTATTTATAAGTAGTTGTTTCAATTTATTAACAAGCCCCCATTCGCACGGCAGCTTTTTCAACGCGCGTTAAAAAAGCGTTTGAATGACACAAATGGATACATGTGTATTTATTCACACGACAGCGGTGGCGTTTTTTATCAAGCGTGTTTGGATTTTCGACTTTAAGCCTTGGTCGTTAAATCGAATTTAGAGTGCGGACAGATTCAAGCGCTTTTTAACGCGCGTTGAAAAAGCTGCCGTGCGAATGCGGGCTAAGTGGTGGAAGCCGTGCAGCGGCGCGGTGGGCGGTGCCACTTGACCGGTGGAACGGGCGGCGCTGCTGATAGATTCAATAGATTAGTAGAATCAGGCAAAGGTAAAATTAACGTAAATGCATGCCTCCTAAAAAATAATTTGTGTTTTGGGTGCTTGTAGTTAAGGGTAGTTATTAACCCTTCGTATGTATAACCACTGATCAATTCGGACGAATTTAAATCTATTATATTAAACAATGGATTTAAATTCGTGCTCACTGATCAGTGCTTAGACATACGAAGGATTAAGCAAGATTGAATTGATTGAGTACATCATTCTCCTACCACGGGTGACCTATAAAATATGGTTGAAATCTTCAACACATCACATTACTGAAAAAAATCAATATGGACATTATTTCCGTGTCAGATTTGCTGCTATCGGCCAACCCGAAGTTGGGGAACAACTGCGAGAAGCACTTACAGACGGTGCCACAGATGAAGAGGACGCTCCAGGTAAATTCATCTAGTTTTTAGGGTTCCGTAGCCAAATGGCAAAAAACGGAACCCTTATAGATTCGTCATGTCTGTCTGTCTGTCCGTCTGTCCGTCCGTATGTCACAGCCACTTTTCTCCGAAACTATAGGAACTATACTGTTGAAACTTGGTAAGTAGATGTATTCTGTGAACCGCATTAAGATTTTCACACAAAAATAGAAAAAAAACAATAAATTTTTGGGGTTCCCCATACTTCGAACTGAAACTCAAAAAATTTTTTTTCATCAAACCCATACGTGTGGGGTATCTATGGATAGGTCTTCAAAAATGATATTGAGGTTTCTAATATCATTTTTTTCTAAACTGAATAGTTTGCGCGAGAGACACTTCCAAAGTGGTAAAATGTGTCCCCCCCCCCCTGTAACTTCTAAAATAAGAGAATGATAAAATTAAAAAAAATATATGATGTACATTACCATGCAAACTTCCACCGAAAATTGGTTTGAACGAGATCTAGTAAGTAGTTTTTTTTTAATACGTCATAAATCGCCTAAATACGGAACCCTTCATGGGCGAGTCCGACTCGCACTTGGCCGCTTTTTTTCTATTCATTCCATCAGTGCAAAAGTTAAGTACATATTTTTTGTTTCCAGGTGTATCAGCGGAGTATGAAGTCGAGGAGACCGGCCCAGTGCTTCAAATGTCAGAGCCGGACGCTGAGGCCGAGGCCTTGGAGCGCTTAGCGCGCGCTGGCAACTGGCAGCGCTGTTTGGCTCATGCCGGCTCTAAGGCGCCTCATTATGCCTTGCGATACGCCGCTCATCTCTTCAAGGCGCATTCTGTAAGTGCCAACCTACTTATACAGGGTGGATTTCTTTTTGGGCCAGTGAAGGCAGCTACCAGATCCCGTGCTGCTACGAGAAAACGGTCTTAGAAGACCTTCCCTCGATTTCAAATGAATGAAGATTGGCTTTTACAGATTTTGGATAAAACATACCTACTGGGTGTGAGAAAAAGGTCATTTTTGACAAAAATTTTTTTGGATACTAATCGATCCCATTCCTATTGAGGATCAAAAGCTTGTATGGAACCAAAAAAAAGTTCCGGCTAGAAAAGCCACAAATCGAGGAAAACATTTCTCATACAATTTGTATGAATTTCATTCATTTGAGTTTTCATTTGAAAACTTTTATTTTTCACATGCTGTTTTTGTATGCCAATCGATTCCATTCCTATCCAGTATCAATAGCTTCTTTGGGGTCAACTTACGGTAATGTACTAAAAAGTCACAAATTAAATAAAACTTTTTCCATACATTTACTATGGACAAAACGTGAAATTTAATTCACTATTTTCTATCTCTCCCATGATCCCATCAGTCCTACAGCAATGTCTTCATACAGTATTATGGTCCTTAAATGTGACAGGATATTATTATTAATATTACTATACTCTTTATTTATTTCTCTTCTTAGGTTAGATTATTTATAATATGAATATAAAAGTAAAATATAATATAAAAACACAAAACAATAAAAAATACATATAAACACATTATAAAAAACCTAACCTAGGGTGCCGCCAGCAGTGGGGCAAGGCCCAAGCTGCCGGTGGTCAGGGCCGCAGAGAGAGGAACCGGCGGACTATCCGCGCCGTGTCCAAGATCACCGCCTTCTGCATCTGGCCCTTGATCCAACCACCTAGCGAGAGTCTCTCAAGATGTTGGTTGAGACTCTTCGCTATTACTATTAATATCAACAAAATATTATTTTGTATTTTCCAGCGCATAGAAGGTGTGGACATCGAGAGCGAAGAAGCCCCCGAGGCACTAACTCAAGCCTTAGACACACTTCGTCAATACATTGGAGATGGAACCGTCTCTATTTCAGACAGTGACACCGCTGTAGCGAAGGCTGTGTCTAGCGAAGTACTAGTGCGGGTGTCAACTGCTCCTAAATCTCTAACAGTCTTGAAGGATGCTGCGACGGTTATGTTAGCGGCGGGGGCTGACGATAGGGCCATGCAGGTACTAATTCTGTATATTTATTATGTTAACATAGTATATTTCTTAGGCCTCATCCACGCATCAACTGAATGTCTTGTCGAGGACACAAAGGGATGTTGTAGTAGCTATAATATTTCATTGGTAATTAAGAAAGCTATGTGCGAGTATATAGTTCTTAATCTGACTTGCTAAAATTGACTCCTATATTGTGTTATGATTCCCAGTATATTATATGTTATAGAAGTAGATTTTAAATAGAACACTAAATAAGTTCCAATGTTTGTAATTTCGAGTGTAGAAGAGACAGTTTTTGATATGTATAAAATGACCTAACTTTTCCTAAAAGTTGTAACATTACATTTTAGGCGATCACTCTGTTGATGGCGCTCCATGTGCCCCAGATAGCTGCTAAAGCAGCGCGGGCTCTACCACGATACTCCGATATTATCGTCGCTGATGTTGGTAAGAGACTTTTTATTTTGATAATGTTTTTATATACTTTATAGACTCTTGCCTCTCCATTTTGAGGAATGGGGCAGCACTAAGATTCAAATGAAATCGATATCATATTTGAAAGCATCTGGTTTGATACTTTACAAAATGAAACGCTGCATTTCTAGAAAAACTAACATTCAAAAGTTGGTTTTGTCGTGGAATAATTCCAGTACTATCTGTCTAAATAATTTAATCTGACGTCATCAGCTTTCTACGTGAGTGGAATGGCAGTCCGCGCTGAAGGCAGCAACGGAGCTCGAGAGGCCTTCGTTTTGCTGAATCGGAGCTTGGACCTAGCGGAGGCAGCCGATGATGACGCCGCACACTTGCTTGACTATACAGATTTTGGTGGGTTATCATATCAATTGCAGCCTTAGGTGCACCATATTTACACTGAATCTCTATGAGCACAGAATATTGTCCACTGCGCTTGGTTTTTTTTTGTATAGGTCACAGACAATCTGTCAATTCTGGTGCTTAATGAACAGCCAGAGGGTTACATTTTCACTGCATTCTTGTTAGCTATAGACACATGTCGTTGATAACGGTTGTTTGATCCAGAGTGCACGGATTGGCCTACTTCGCCGCTCCTACTCGACAGCGCTTGCGTTCGCGGCGAAGCGCTCGATGAGGCTCGTGAGTGGGTGCTCGCGGTTTCCATGGAGCGGACGGTTGAACAGGTATTGAATGTCTAATAATGAGGATTTGGCCGATTTGGTGTGTAGAATGCACGTATTGCGTAAGTTGTTCCAGCTTCTGGAGCAGGGATGTTGCGGATGCCGATTTTTTGACATCCGCGGATGCGGATGCGGATGCGGATTTTTAAAGGCTCACATCCGCGGATGCGGATGTCAAGATAGGTACATAAAAAACGTCAAATATTACATTTTAGTAATTTTTATTTAAAAAACCGGCCAAGTGCGAGTTGGACTTGCGTTCCAAGGGTTCCGTACATTAAGTCCCACTCACGCTTGACTGCTAATTTCTAATAGGTTTTTTTGGCTAATTACTAAATTACCTAGCAGTTTAGCACTTACGCCGATGCTAAGACGTTCCTGTACCGAACTGTTCCACATCCGCATCCGCATTAAATCCGCATCGATTTTATGCGGATGCGGATGCGGATGTTGATAATAATGCGGAAGTTCCGCGGTTGCGGATGCGGATGCGGATATTCGCAACATCCCTGTTCTGGAGTTCAGGTCCACGAGTGGGTGCCCGCAATCTCGTCCGGTTATAGCATAGACTAGGAATCCTCTAGACGGAGTTTAGGAATTATTTCATGAAACCGATGCTGCCAAAAATACTGGGGCGCGGGGGATGAGGTGAGCGAGTCCCGTGCCGTGATTGGTCCGTTCAAAGACACGGACCTCACACAAAGACACTGACTCGAAAATGGAGTAAACTACCGTATATTTGTGGCAAAGGGGGTAGCGCTACTATGCTCAATCTGGAGGATGTCTTGTCTGTGGGTTATAGTCGTCGACAGTACCGCATTTGAACCCCATAAAAGTACCTACGAGTGAGGTGCACTTAGTTCGAGTTCGAATACGGCTCCAGATTAAAATACATTCGTGTTTATTGTTTGTATATCGTGTACGGATGGACATTAAGAAGTATTATTTAATAATAATGTTTCTTTATTCTTCAGACGTTACCGGTGGACGGCCGCGAAGTGTACGGGTCGAGTGTAGGCGAAGAGGCTTGCTGTGTGCTCACGGGATACCCTCTTGCTAGTAGATTGGTCACATTTACTAACGGTAAGTTCATTTGAGGATTTATATTTTTTCAAATCAAGAGTGCAATGATGTCAAACCATTGTTCAAGATGGCACGTTTATATTGGGTGAAATAATTATTTCTCGTTTTGTAGCGGAATTCCATCGCGTTTGCGTAAAATATTACACAGATATAAGCATAACTTAGAACGGTCTCATATGTCTTTACGTGCCGCCATGACAATCGTGGATAGAGTCTGTGCGGAAAGAGAAGAGTCGTGAAATGTATTGGGCCCAATACATCCCACGACTCTTCTCTTTCCGCACAGACTCTAGAAAACACCAATCGAAATTTCAATAATGTATGGAAATAGTCACCTGACTTTTCGTAGCAACTGTCATCGAGATACATTTTTTGTTTTCGTTTGTCGATGTACGATTGTCCTCTGCAGCGGTATCATGGTCGCATTTTTATCACCTGTCACCATGCCTGTCACGTTCTAACAAGTATGTAAGTGCGAAAGTGACGGCCATAGTGACAGGCGATAAAAATGCGAGCATGATAGCTGGTCTGATCCAATGATTTATAACTCAAGATAGGTTATAGGCGTTCCAAAATTGAAGCGCTTAACTTGTGACAAATTGGACAAGTTGCCTTTAGTCGCGGCTGGACAAGCCAGAAACGTGCACGTGCTAACGAGCTCCCGCACACCGAAAGAGAAAGAGACGACCTTATGTTTAACAACTAGTGTGACAATGGATGGAATGAGAAAATGAATCAAAAATAACAGATTTCTTCGTAGGCACAGAAATAAATATGGAAGTATTTTTGTGCTCCTTAAGTATGAGTATAACCTATCTATGGTTATATAATATCATTGGTCTGATCATTGATTTGTGGGGTGGGCAGGTCGGTGCGCCAACCGAGAGTGGTGGTCGCGCCTGGTGGCGGCGGCGCGCGGCGGCGGCGCGGCGGCCGCGCTGCTGCAGCACGCCGCGCGCTGGTGCGGCCCGGCCGACTACTCGCAGATATAGGAAAGTATACTTTGTAGCTTTCTAGTAGACCCCGAAGGCTTATCCTATTGTCTATTGTTCAGTAAAACCGCACGTGCTACTTACCTGCAAAAAAGGGTCCTAATTATTCTATTTGGCACCTGAGCGCGGGCTAGTCCAACCAACGCTCAAAAAAACAGTGTAGGTGCGCTCTCCGATAACGCGCCTTTGTTACGCATCTCGATGACACATTTTAGACTGGTTCTGTAGCGTTCGACTCGCCGGCACTCAGTAACCGAAGTACCGATTTTTTATGCAGGTGGTTGTGGCACGTGGCACGAGCGGTTTTTCTTAACAATAGACAATAGGATTAGCCTTCGGGGTCTATTAGAAAGCTACAAACTATATTATTATACGTCTACTATACGTATACGTATTACTATATTATACGTCCACTATTCCATTACTAATACGTCGGGTGAGAATACGTTTGTGCCATACGCCACTTACATTGGTTTACAGGAGAGCGAAAAGCAAAAAAAAATGTTTCTCGAAAAGTTTTACATTTAGGAAATATTGAACTTATTTAACATTTAGGCACAATATATGTTTACTATTTATAGTATCATACAAATATTGTGAACATAGTGGTAATCATGAAATAAAAGCATTTATATTATTGCCATATCCATTTTTGATGGGTAAATGTTAAACGTACAATGTATGATATGACACAAAAGTGTTGGATATGTCACACTTTTGTGATAATTTTCTGTTGACCGAGTGTAAATATCCTATAACTAAAATGCGGATATGGCACATTTTTCAAAAATCTTATTTTTCAAAAACCGATTAGCTAGTGTCAATTATAGCATATTTTTTGTTATTTTAGAAATCATTAAAAAACGGTTTTGCTCAAAAATGGATATGGTACAAACGTATTCTCAGCCGGTGAATAGCGTATGTACTTAGGTACCGAACCACGTCCTTGAGTGCGGTTCGAGTTTTCCCAAAATTCGATGGAATGGAAGGCAATTCGCCGTACACTATGTGACATTATATATGAAAAAGGACCTTATTGCAGATGTCTATAAGTGGGCGCCCAGACCCCAGACGGAACAATTTTTCGCACAATTCAGATTGTGTTAAATTGTAATTTTTAGGGTTCCGTACCCAAAGGGTAAAAACGGGACCCTATTACTAAGACTCCGCTGTCCGTCCGACCGTCCGTCCGTCTGTCACCAGGCTGTATCTCACGAACCGTGATAGCTAGACAGTTGAAATTTTCACAGATGATGTATTTCTGTTGCCGCTATAACAACAAATACTAAAAACAGAATAAAATACAGATTTAAGTGGGGCTCCCATACAACAAACGTGATTTTTGACCGAAGTTAAGCAACGTCGGGCGGGGTCAGTACTTGGATGGGTGACCGTTTTTTTGCTTGTTTTGCTCTATTTTTTGTTGATGGTGCGGAACCCTCCGTGCGCGAGTCCGACTCGCACTTGGCCGGTTTGTACCTACTGTATGGTTTGTCATGGACATCATTGTCTCGCCGATGTCACTATGAAATTGTGTATAATGTGTATGTATGTGTGGACGCAAGAAGAGATTAACAATCGAATATGTTAAAAAATTCTGATAAAATCGTTAATTTCATTGTCCCGTTTGGACGCCCACGAATACAGGTGGACTTTTTATATGGAAAACAGATTCACTCACAGAGTGCAGAGGTTTCACTAAAACGTAGTGATTTAATTCTCTTTGGGTTTCACTACTCTTATATCACATACCTACAGGACTGGTTTGCATAATATAAGGGGCCTTTTTCTATAAGTACCTAGGTAATACATATAAGGAGCCCACCGCTGGACTCCGGAAGTAAGGCCTGCAATATATGTATGTATGTATGTAAACACTTTATTGTACATAAGACAGGTTAAGATACAATTAAAAGAAAGTATACAATGTACAAAGGCGAACTTATCCCTATAAGGGATCTATTCCAGTCAACCTTTGAGCAATTGAGAGTAGACAAATGAAAATGACAGACAAACGAACACATGTACAGAAAAGTAAATTATGGTTCAATTATTACCCAAGTAAATAATTAAAACCTTTAGCCTACATAAATGACGGCCATGACGGCAATCTGGCGATAGATTCTTAAGATTTTTAGTGGTTTGTCCTGTGGAATATACAAAATGTTAGTATCTATTATGACTAGAAACATACAGTGAGTTTCTTTTGGGTAAGTAAAAGTAGCCTATAATAATAAATAAAACTTCAGTAATGATATTTATATCGCTATAATAAACTCATTTGTTATCACATTTATTTAATATAATATACTTTGACACACATATTTGTTACGTAGTAGTAGGTACTAGTAATTTGTAGAATTTCCATTCCGCTTCCTTGATCAACACTGAACACGATATGTAGTAACAAGTAACCGTTCTATGAACATGTGTTAATATGTATATTATTTCCTCGCCTAATATTACAAGTATTACAACATATCAAAACTTGTTTCATTATTTTAAAACATGTCCGTCCAAACCTACGACCATTTGGTATCATCTTGGGTCGTCCCATTCGTTTTTCGTCAAGTTCTTTAATTAGTCCTATCCTGCTTTCGTCACTCATTCTACATTTGTCACAATCGTCGGTGGCTTTCAATGTAGAATGAGTGACGAAAGCAGAATAGGACTAATTTAAGAACTTGACGAAAAACGAATGGGACGACCCAAGATGATACCGACCATTTGTTCATAATATTTTTAGTTGAATTGTTTAGTTTTCATCAAGATAGCGGCTGTAGAAATGACCAATTTCAATCTAGGAAGAAACAATACGACACATGAAGTAAGAAACTTCGTACACCTAATTACAGACAAGTGATCAGCATGATATCCGATACCATATCACATTGAAGAGCGATACAGACATTAAAGGTAAGTGGACCACGTGCATATCACTAGGGCGAAAGGAAATTATACATTGGTAGTGTGTACGGGCCAGGATGATAAAAACAAACTGCATTCTTCGGTATCGGGGCGTTTCGAGGCACAACGTTAGATAATACGTCTTTTTACAACTCTTTCTTATATCGAATATTTTTTTGTTATACTAAAATATCAAGATAGTAAGCGTAAGTGGTTTGTTCGTAGCCGACTGTATCGGATACGATTTAATATTATTTTAAGTAAATATATAATTTAATATCTAGACATAATAAAATATCAATAACAAACAATCAATATGTATATGTTAAATTTCAACCACAGCGCGTTTTAGTACTGTATGTATAATTAGAGGAGCAATAGATGTATGATTTGGAATGAAAAGCTACCTATTTATTGAGTACCTATAGTTTGACAAAGAACACAGATTTGTAACTTGCTCAATACTTTTTAATATTGGTACAAATATGTGTCGCCGCATATAACCATTTCCTAAGTCCTCAAATTTTCAAATCCGTTTCGATTAAGTACCATTTTGCGTGGACTTCAGCAAATTGCTACGCATCGACACGTCGTTAGGCGTGTCTCACTCCGCGATTTCGTCGCTTTGCTACAGGTAGCTAAAAGTACATCCGTTCGGCCCCAATTTTGGGGAAAGCCATAAGCCGCGCGTGGCGCTGTCGCCACCTAGCGGCCATATCTGTGCTGATCGTAACAGACGCGTTTTGTTAGAGAGTGAGTCTTCTGTACTTAGTACCTACTATTATTTATTCTGTGACGTCGTGTAGGTACATTGTACATTGTAATGTGCTTTGTTTTGACAATGTCGTTATATTATTCAAATGAGAAATTCACAAACTATAGTTAATAATACGTCTGACAAATCTGGCATCTTTAGAAATATTATTTTAAGTTATATCTAATCTAGTAAAGGATCATTTTAGCTATTCAATATTTCTCTCTCTTAGAAAATGTACAACCGTGATAAAATAATAACTACAGTAATGTGTAATAAATAGTATCTAATTTGTGTAGGCAAAACGTGGACTAGAGTAGTCTAGAATAGGGCACGCTAAGCTAGTGTTACCCTTACTTTAGATTACGTACGATAGAAGCGCTCGTATTATTCGATATATTGTCAGCGAGCCACTAAGCTAGTACAGCACTGGAAGAACACAGATTTTGACAAGACATTTTATATTATAAATTTACATTCTTAGATATGCACTTTGAACGATAGGTAGTTGTTTCATAAATATTTAATCTGTTCTATGATTTTGTAGGTATAAATTCAGCTAGACCTTTCTTTTGATACCTATCAAGTTTTCGTGCTACGAATTGTGCGCCCTAGCCGATGATTTTAAAAACGTTTTTTTCTCCACGAGTCTTTTTATCTTTAACTAGGTAACAAAGTGAAATTTACTTAGTGCGCACAGTACAAACAGTAAACCGTATTTTCCTTTATCAATTGGGATTTATTCGATTGGAATTGCTTTATGGCATCTAATAAACTAGTACGAGTAATATGTTATCATTATCACGAAAGTAGTTGTGCGTAGACAATTTTGATAAAAGATTTACATTGAACATGCATGGGTTTCTACGTATTTACAGCTTGGGCTTATGATTTGATGGGATGAGACCAAGCTCTTACAATGTAGTAGGTAGATTAGAAAATGTCGTAAGACCGACTTGGAGGTATATAATGTATTAGGGAAAATTCACTAAAGCACAACCTTGGAAGAATAGTACCTAGACGCGCTTAACCACTAGCTAGAGTAACGTTAGAAATGTATTAATCGTATAAGGCAAAGTGTCGAAGTTGGGGTTATCAGAGACGAGCTATTTACAAGATATTACCTATACGGTACTAAATACCTAGATGAAATATTTTGTCTAAAGTTTTTGTAGTAAACAGCATGTTGTTGAAAATTTACGTTAAATATGTAAGTACCTAATTCTGGAAGTACGATATAATGCCGCTTTATTTTTAACTCGGAGACTAAATTTAATATTTGTTCAAGATAAGTTTTCAATTACGTCTGATTATGTATTTTTAGGCACATAATACATTTTACAAAATAAATGATGTGTTAAAAAAGTAACGTACATATGTATATGTCACGCGAAATTTTGAAAAGTGGAAACATTTGTAGATATGTCGGTAATAATAAAAATAGAGTATACTTAGACTGTAACATCTCTACAGTTAAAATGGCTTCCAACGTTCATACTAAGTATAGTTTGTTGGTAAACAGTATAACATTCAACTACTTACGCAATGTCTATAAGTTTACGATATTAGACTATATAATGTTAATACAAACACGTAACATATAAAATTTCTACAAACATTACGCATAATTTAAGAGTAGAAGCAATCCACTATAAGCTCCTTTGTTGTTAAGTACTACTAATGCCACGGCAACATCGCTGTTTCAGTGAGCTCTGTTCACATCGGTCAGACGGTCGCAGAAAATTAATATCTCGTTTGTATAATCATCGGAATATTTATCCAAGTACATATCTGTAAATGAGCCGATAAATAAATCGTTGACAACATGGAACTAATACATTTTACTTTCATGTTCTACACAATCCAATAATACACGAACATATTCGCGCATAACTAAGAGTTTTACATGCTCCGGCCATAGGCAGCATGATTGAGACAATATTACATCAATTTAAACTATTTACACTCCGTATAACTAACAATTAACACGAATTAGAGTCTGTATAGGGCAGCACTTGTGGAAATGGGCGTTACACAATTACCTCACGAACTCGTACATGTAGACAAGGACTACAATCAGTTGCTTGTGACATTACATTGAGAGCGCATCAGCTTTTATGTGTGACTGATGAATATATGATCATAGAATAAAAATTATGATTATGGCATTTTGTTATGACGGGGTATTTACATGATCCGTTGTGTCATAGAGAAAAAAATACATAGATTGCTCACTCCATACATCAGTTCAGACTATTAATTTCAGTGTCTACATCTAGCATCGAGTAGCGGAACTATCAGTACTGCTACTTGACAATAGATGTAGCACCGACCGGAAAGTCTTATCTCAACAGCATGAGACTTTCCGGTCGGTGGCTACATCTATTGTCAAGTAGCAGTACTGATAGTTCCGCTACTCGATGCTAGATGCTAATAGTCTTTTTGGTACTAAAACTGATGTATGGAGTGAGCACTCTATGTATTTTTTCTCTATGGTTGTGTCTAAGCTGATACGGTTCCAAGCATGTCACCGGTCGCCGTCACGTGGCAAGGTGGCCAAACACGAGTTGTTGTGAGCCGTCGCGGAGGCGCTAGTTGTCGCGCCGCTCCGGCGACGGCTCCCTGGATCAGTCGGGCGACTCGTCGGCCGCGAGCGAGGTGGCGGGGAACAGCGGGTACCAGCCGTACGTGCGCTGGGGCAGCGTGAGCTTGTCGAGCGTGATCTCCGCTCCGCCGAGGGCGAGGTTGTGCTCGAATCCGCCGCAGCGCTGCCAGAGCATCACCACCAATGTGCGCCCCAGTGCCTCGTTTGCCTAGAATATGTAAACTACAAGATCAGCCTTCATAGCCCGGAAGTGATTCTCAAATATCCAACGCCGCCGTCTATATTTTTTGATATCAATGTTCATATGATTTGTAAACATTTTGATAGAGAACTTGCCTGATATTTGAGCGTCTGTTTGAAATGCGGCTCGGTGGTACGCCGAACAACTCGCGTTTTGCGTTTGTGAAGCCACTTGTCGCCATCGCGCAGGTAGCACTTGACGTATGAGTCTGGCACCTCGCCGTTCACGCCATACACTCGCCGTGCGTGCGAGATCTAATACAACAAAGAGTGTGTTTAAATCAAGTGAGCGTGCGTGAACCAATATGTATTAAGTACCTTTTCAAATTACATATGATAACTTGATGACAAAATTATTTTCGCTAAAGTAAAGTCTATTTTTTATTCGGTAGACTAAAATGACATTTCATAAGTATGAAATGACACATGATGTTCATACTATGAAATATCATTTTAGTCTACCGAATAAAAAAATAGACTTTAGGTCACAATAATTAGCTAACCACTATAAGTAGAATAATAATTGTAGAAATATTTTTAAGCATATTATTGTACTTTGTATATTATATAATAATGTATATCGTTGTCCAAGTATCCACAACACAAGCCTTATTGAGCTTACTGTGGGACTTAATCAATTTGTGTAATAATATTTTATAATATTTAGCTACTTACATGTTATTCTGCATATCCTGAGTAGGAATATTATACTAGAAAGTTGTTGCGAGTCTCTAAGTTCGTCGTATGTAAATATGTGCATTAAAACAGTGCTCAAGAAAATGAACTCACAATCTGAAGGGCCGTTTACGCTTTTATACAACTTGATAAACACATTTCATAGCACAGTAATTTAGTCGAAAAGAGCTATTTAGTTAAATCTACGCATGTAAGAACGGATATTGGATGAGGCAATAACCATAACGACGTTACCCCATGGGTCGCATATGGAAACGAAAATGAGATGCTAATATAATACCAATTCCATATGATATTAGTGTGTGGGGCTCATACATATCTGGCTGAACTCAAGAATGAGCAAGCGTATGCAACGAATTTATTTTCAATATATTTTGATACGCCAAAAGCATGTTCGAGAATATGGGCCTTTGGCGAGGCCCTTTGCATCGCTACGAGCCTACTTATTATGGTTGTGGGAAAACTCTGATTTCTGTAAGATTAAAATATTCTGGAGGGCTTATGCACGAACAATGTCAAGAGCGTCGTGAAATGTCAAGGGAAAAAATTGTTTCCTATAAGTATTAAATATCGCGATGCGATGTGGTACTTATATACGTGCTATAGTGTTTTTGTAATGTTAATATCATAAAAATATCTTAGACTATTTTAGATTTAGGTAAAGACCATTCCATTAATAATGAGGGTAATTCGAGCCCATTTTTATATTGCCTTTAAAATTGGTATAACTCTGTCACTTTAACATTTATGACCGTTAAGAAAAAGCAAAATATATTTTTAAGTTCAGATTTTGTGGCCTGTTTTTGGGAGCTAAAGAGGGACGAATCTTATCTAGAAAGATAAGAACACGTTTCCTCTTTATTTCCCAGAAAGTTCCATTTGTGGCACTTGCGTGGCTCACAATTAGCAGGGGGATGTTTTTCACTACAAAGTTTTCACCACGTCAGTACGCTACGCCGTAGCAAGTATCTCGTGATCAAAGTGCTACGCCAAAATGTCCGCTAGACATACATTTCACTACGCGTTAACGCGTACCTACGAAATGAAAGGATTTAAAGTGAAACTTGTTAATTTGGCACTGACCTCAAGCTCAAGCTGTCCTTTAATCATGATCATGCTGATGTTGATCTCCGCGTGCAGCGGCGGCAGCGAGGCGTTCCGAGGCGGCATCTGGCCCGGGCCGAGCGGCACCGAGTCCTCGTCGTCGCCCAGCGCCTCGCAGGCCGCCGGCACGGCTGCCCACATGCTGCCCTTGCGCCCCGTCGCCGTACCTGCGGCGTCAACATCGATACTACCACGCCACGGCCGTGCGCGGAATAACCCCATTACCCCATGTATGCGTCAAGCGTCCGCCACCGCTCATCGGTTGGTACCAGCGAATGTTTGACGATTATTGGGAGTGTTATTGTTTTCCACTAGCACACGCTTTTCCACTAGCAAGGCGGCAGAATTTCATATTATCGACGATCGAATATTCATTGGTTCATCACCGATCGTATAAATTTTAAAAACTATTCTCGCCTGACCTCGCTCATAGAAAACCGACTTTATTGTTGTTATTTCTGAGAAGAATGATTAAGGTTATAATATAACCTAACTATAGTTACTCGTTTAAACAGGCATTTAAGTGGATAAAGTTATACATTTCTACTCGATTGTCAAATGATTTTTAATGAGACACTGGTCTATTAAAAGTTATATAACTTATAAATTAAAGTTACAAAAATAAGAAAAACCATTCAATTTAACACTGAAAATGATTAAAAATTAACATTACATATAAAATAAGCACGTCAAACAGTTTCGAGCCAATGTACATTTTTGTATACATATATTCCAATTGATTCGATTCCTAAACACATAAATGAAAGAAGAAGCGTTTAAACGTGTGCAGCCAAGAGTGTCGAGTTTCTAATAGTTGCCTGAAGCGATCTTGAACTCATTAGTAGGAATGTAAGCATTCAAGTGTTATGAACAGCCATTAAGTAATTCATTAATTAAATTGATGTGTAGGTGGAAGACTATTGTTGAGCTCATGCCACCACCCGCAAACTAGGTGAGTCGCCATTATGTGGGTCCTATATACTTATCCCGCTCGTTTGCTACATTCATTCGCTCTTTCAAAATTAAATGAAACGCATTTGTTAACAAACTGTTTAAATATCCAACTACGACCTAAGGATAAGAATTATTAAATTAGGTATGTACAAGAAACTAATAGAATGCGCATCTTAACAATGAGTGACATTCGCAGAGTTAGGTATGAAGCCCGAAACATCCTAGGCGACACAATGCCATCGAGATGAACGTCAGCCGAACAGACGGAACACAGAAACAGATGAAGTGTGCGTGATCGCCCGCGGCATGCGCCGGGCATGCGTCAGGACAGTAACAGTACAGACACAGTGAAGTGATGAGAAGCGTCGGGCGCAGCCACATTCAACGGTGCGTGCGCACGTGCGCGCGGCCGCCGCGCAAGCTATGACCCATGCTACACTACGGGCCCGGGTATGCCGGTCGCACACCACGCAACCGGGATACGGGGGCCGGCGGCCGTCAGACGTCACAAGGGAACGCGTACACCGACACCGCGCACGAACAAACCCTCTACGGGAGCAGGCGCGCGCGCCGCGGGCGGCGGGAGTCGCTTACCGAGGTGCTAACGGTCCGTCGCTGCTGACCAAACAAGCACAACACAGCACAAGTCAGTACTACCCTCAATGTTTGCATAATGTTATGGCGGTAGGGTTAGGGGCGTGTGATTATGACGTATCATTGGCGTTTGCCGTTCAAGTGTTGAATAAAAGGGTGCTTTAGGGCATTATAGGCGCCGGGAATCGTACAAAAAGAAATCGAATGAAAAGGTAACAGAATCAAAAATCAATAAAAAAGGATGCCAGTAGTACTCGGAACCTTTAGTACATACGTCGGTACGGTTATCGAATCCAAAAAAGATTAAATAGTGTCATAGAATAAATCAACCGTACAGGCTCGTTACATATGCTCATCTTATTGAACACGACATAAAACGAGTTCTCCAGAAGTTCATGGTGCACGAAAGATAATGAACATCGTTAAGAATACCAGTCTGCCAGATGGAGTGTTACTTACGCCGGGCGGTGGACCCGGAGAGGGAAAGCGTGCGGCCGAGTTCGCCCTTGACGGCGCGCAGCGAGCGCAGGATGTCGTCGGGGTCGCGGCGGACGCAGGACGAGCGCCGCCGCTCGCTGCGCTGCGACGGCCCGGCGCCGCTGTCAGTGCCCGCAGCGGCGTCTATGGAATACCCAGCCAGCCCAATTCATATAAATATACCTATTTGATTAGTTCTACTTACGATCTGAAGCCCCCACATTTAACCGTCGTCGCCGTAATTTAGAATACAAGATGTATTTTATTACTATATACTGAACAGTGTGGTTGTGATGTGACCTAGTGCATTTAATTTCAGTACAACATAGATGCGGAAGACATTTATAGATGCATGTTTTCTAATTAGGTAAGTATGCATTATGGATAAGTGAGGTGACATGCTCGAAATTTTATTAAATGTGTAATGTATAAACACATGACGATACTTATTTGCATAGTTGTTGGGGTAGGTACATCGGAACTAATAATGATATCATATATGTAGATGATTTTATTGTTACAAGCGTTTGTAATGCTCACCTTTCTCCTGCTGCTGGAATGATGATCGTCGCGATCCAGGTAAAGAACGTGAGAAGTCTTTTCCAAGCTGGTAAACCTCAACTTCCAAGGTTTCTGACTGGGATGAGCCACGTCTGGAGCCGCCGACCCACGCGTGGTCTGGATGGAGTAAAGATGCGCACTCCCCGATGGAATCCACATCATCTGAAATATTTCGTAGAAAAAAAATGTAGCTTTATTTTGCAGGCGTAACATTAAGCATTAAGCGCTCCGCTAAGATAATTAATTTCAATTGCTGTTTGCCTATAGGTACGGTTTGACAAGCATAAAAACAAAAGGTTTGAAGCTGTGCACTACAGCGCTATCCACGAATACGAACCACATCGAGCTACGAAAGTAACATGAAACGTGCGTAGAAAACTTGTTAATTATGTTGCTGTGGAATGTCACATTAAATTTAATGTTTTTCATAAGTACACCGTGTATAATATAGGATTATACAGATGTAGTGCATTATTGTTTTCCATCGTTTTTTACCGGAAACTATCGTATTTGTCATGCTACTTGAGACAACTTTAGTATAGGTGAACCAGGATCTATTGAGGGTGCGCCATGTTGCGGAATTTCACTGGAACTAATTTTTTCATACTACACTGAATTGTCACCCTATACATGAGAATAACAGCGCCCTCTTGACAATTATCATATATTACTGGTCAGGCTATACTTTTCAAACCGAGACTGACTGGAATAGCAAGATACGTTCGTACGTTTCCGTGAAAACACGATGGAAAATAATTATGCACTACACCTATACCTACCTATTGCAAAGCGGCTTCTAATATAATTTCGGAAGATCAATAGAAGCTAAGACATTCACCTACATTTGTTGTCTCTTGCGCTAAATTGTGTACCTAATGTACCTGAACAAGAGCGTTGCGAGGCAAAGTCACCGCGTCGGAGCGCTCGCGCACCTGTGAGAGAGCCCCGCGGGGAGGCGTTGGCTGACCGCGTCCCGCCGCGCTCCTCCAGCGTCCACCACACTGCACGTTCTTCCGCAAACGCCTTTTCCAAATCCATCTGCAAATTATATCCATCTTAGTAGGTGTCCAAGTGTGCACACTAGACATAGCTAAGCAGGGTACGTCACAATGGGTATATTAAACTCACTCTTTACCAGGGATCGGATACCGGTATTTTTTGTATGGGAACGGAAACGGTATTTTTTCGATCTTTGCTAATTACTTCATTTCTAACTGGGAAATCTAATAATACGAAGTCGTAACCTAAAAACACAACTGAGTCCTACATTTCGAGTATAAAATAATTTGAAAAATATGGTTATTTCTAAGTCTTTGCAAAAAAACGGTTCCGATCCCTGCTCTTTACAATACTATAAAGTAAGGTAAGTAGTTAGGTAAGTATACTATAGAACCACTGAGACGTATACGCTAAAAGGTGATAGAGGTTAAAGCTACGAGCTACAAAACTTTTCCACCAGTGCCAAGCTACGTTAAGCTATGAATAAGGTACTCGTACGTGAATACACAAACACATCCTTAAAGATACATTTCTCAGCTTAGCAGAATTCTAGTGGAATTTAACATCCTAGGATTATATCAGATATCTACTACATTCTACCGTATTTGTGCGAACTAAGAAAGAAAGGCATGTTAATATCTAACATACTGGCAGTGCTGGGGTAAAATATTAATTAAACTTATTAGTATAATATTGTTTATTATTTCTTAATATAAAATAAAATCTACAGCTAAAATTGCTAGTTCTCACAGTGCATTCTCCAATAAGTACTGGATCGATTCCAGGGCAGGCGTCCCACAGGGTGAGCTCCAGCGCTCGACCTGCCAGGAGATCTGCCGTTAAACCGCCGAAACCCAAGGTGGCGTTCCAAACTGGACTACATGACGCGGACGCGGGGTCTGTTTCAACCGGTGGGCAGGTCTCGCTAAAAGTAACATTGATATTTATATATCGTCGCGTCTCGTTTATTTACACGGGAGCTGCTATCACTTCTAGTGGAACCAAGGGCAACGCAATTTGGTCGTAGTCCTACTGATAGAACTACGGACATGAAAAAAAGCCCGTGGTACTACTAGTTGAACTACAGGTAATTTTACTTGCCTATAGTCCTACTGATAGAACCACGGACAAAAAAAATTGCCCGTGGTACTACCAGTAGGACTACGCGGTAGGACCACGGGCAACAAATGATATTGTGGTGTAAAACTGCAAACGCTTTAATGAATTATAGCCATGGGATGATTTTTAGAAATTCTAAGATTTAGGGATAAATAGTAGTTTATGCAACAGTGATATAATAAGGGTTCTTAAAATTCAAGGGTCGAAGTTACAAAACGAGACGTAGTCGAGTTTTGTAAAAAAAGACCCGAGAATTTTAAGAACCAATTATGAGCTGTTGCATACATTACTTTTTCTATGACAGCTGCAGCAAAAAAAAAGAGTTATTATTAAAAAAAAAGAGTTATTATTTAAAAAAAATTGAGTTATTATTAAAAAAAAAAAGAGTTATTATTGTAAATGAAAACATACCTCTTTCAATCAAGATGATCGGAACTTGTATCTTTAAAAAAAATAAAGCAGTTGTATTATACTCATAAGATGACTGCTAGCAGTCATCTTATGAGCCTATAGACAAATCATTCAAATGACATTGCTTTAGATATCACTGTCAGTCATTTAATTGACACATTTAAGTGCTGGAGTAGAAAAAATAATTAAAAAATCATAAATAAAGATCCCAAAACATTGTAACGGGAAAAAGAAGAAATAATGATGACAAGATTCTTACAGTGACGGCAAAAGCCTTATCCTGGCGAATGCTTCAGGCTCGTCTCCGTATCCGAGCGTGTGGTCTCGCGGCGGCAGGTCGTCTGCCGCGATGAGCACCACCACCAGCTTGCGCATCTCGCTCTCGAACCACACTTGCAGCTGCGCGCGCGCCGCGGGCCGCTCGCGGGCTCGCTCGGCCCTCTCCTGCTCCTACGTATCAAATTGCCTTGATAAATTCTGAATATTAAATTCGTGCAGCGGTATAGATATGTGACCAATGAACCGAAATAACGCTAACACAGTATAAAAATGCGTTTCATATCAGAAACGTAAGTTGTTTTATGAAAATAGTCATTTATTACCAGAGATCGGACAAATTTGCGACATTGCTCGCAATAATGTGGACATGACTCCAAAATTGATTAAATAATTAATCATAATTTCTTACCTGAGGTTTAATTTTCAATTCAATTCTTTATTTTTCAATTTAGGCATTAATATAATGCACTTATGAATGTCAAAAAAGTACAGTTGTACAGAATTCAAATTAAACATTACAAAAAATCACAACATACATTTTGATTCCTAATCAATAAAAAACACAAAGATTTCTTATAATGTAAATTTATTAAAGAAATTAATCAGTATGTTTTCTGTAGGTATTCATTTTTTTATATCAATAATATATTTAAGTGCTATTTATTGACAAGGGAACAAAATTAAATCTTAAGTAAAAAATTAATTAAAATAATTAAATGATTAATTATTTAATCAATTTCGAAGTCTTGTCCACATTACTGCGAGCAATGACGCCCATCTGTCCGATCTCTGTTTATTACTCATTGTTTACTTGCACTGGGTCACACTGCTATACGGCTTACGTAATCTGCACACATCTACGAAACATTAATTGACGAATGACTGTAGGCACAATAAATAAAATTAAATGAAAAGGGTACGTAAATTTTTTATCAAGACCTAGAATGCAATATCTAAATCAGTCTTGCGGCGGCTGGGGAATGCATACCTAGTCCTTGATCGAGTAACATGCAGCAACGGTCAGCTATTGTATCGAATCTCTGTCAGGAGAGACAAACTCAAAATTCCCATTCAATCTGTGCGATTCATAGCAATTGCATTCACATCGCGATCAGTGGGTTCATATCATAACTTGCAAATATTTAACTCATCTCACTTGCAAAATATTTCAATTAAGTCACATGCTTCGGGCTGAGGCATCTCTATTTTAACATAAAGTAATTATAAAATCGGACGATCTTATCCGCCATGCAGAAAGCGTTGGTCATGCTGATATCGTTTTAATAAGCTGCAATTTCGTATAAGTAGGTACCTAATATTTATTGGAGTATGATAAATGTATTCACCCGAGACCAATTTTTAGAGCAAATTATCTTATTGACGCTTACTAAATATGTATGCCTAATTATGAATTGAAATCTAATGCAAAATGTCAACTTTCACTTTACAAAAGCTTTTGTTGGATCTATGCAAGGGAAACTTTCTAAAGCGTTATGCTACATATTGCGCGTGTTTGTTTTGGATTTGACGTTGACACTACTGCAGGTAGTATTATATTCTACATCTAGTATTATATTGCGCCGACATAATTTGGAGAGTGCCTAGTTGAACTTTCGTACAGTTCAGATGTTGTTTGTATTTAGAAGCAAGTTTAACCTATATTGCCCAATTTAATTAACTAGCGAAAATTCTGCAGGAATTGCAATGCTATTTTACTATACTATATCAGGAGCATTACTTCTATTTATAGCAGAAACTACTGTGTACCTAAATAAGAGCACTTACATTTGTTTAGTTACAATTTTGTTTATAAAATGTTGTTGATTGCCGTGGTTAACCGCCCTATCGTATGCAGAATATTACTGTAAATAATGTATGTTTAATATAATTTGGTTGGAATGGAACTGTACGATATAAATTAAAGCAGTTACATAACACAAACAAAAATAAATGCAGTGAAATACAAACAGTTGTACAAACATGGAGGTAGTTAATATCATAAACGGCGTATGGTTGTTACAAAATTTGTATCACACATAAAAGTTCCACGTTTTTACTGTGCTCGGTATACTATAGATCAATGCACATATCCACATTGTGCCACTTCATGCATTTCTCAGATGTTAAGGAATGAGTCGTGACAATCAACTACTGAGCGGTATGTACAACGTGTATCGCTGTAGTGTCAGTCGCATGACGTCACAGAAGCGTCGCCGTCGGCGCGCGCCTGTCGCTCAAGGGGTTCCGGCGAGTGCGGTACGTGTGCGTGGACCGTGCAGCCACCACTCCAAGCTGCTACGAGACTAGACGTTGCGTGCGTCTCGGACGCAAGTGCGGCATACACTACGCTAAGTCAACAGCAAGACTCGGACAAACTCGATGCGCAAGACATGAGACGGTACAAACAGGAGTGCGGGCGGCGTCGAGGATGCGGGTCGAAGACAACACAATAGCGAGCGCGGCCGCCGGCCGGGGCCTCACCTCGCTCGCCGCTCGCTGCGGCGCGACTTCACTGCAGGTGCATTGTTTCTTGCGTCTCGTTTCGGCTGCACTTTTATCCTCTCCACTGGTTGTGAGTATATTTTTTTTGTAAAGTGGTCAATGACGTGTCCTTTTGGGCCATTATATTTGACTCGTGTATGAAGGTGTACGCTTTAACTAAGCTGAAAGCGGCAGCGTTTCTAGATTCACTAGGACTGTACACATACTGTGTCAAAATGTAGTCACACTATTGTCCACCACAGGAACCTATGACATGGTAATTGTTACCGGGATTCGATCAATCCCCTAATCTACCATTGAACATTTAAACTGGTTAGCGTCTATCTACACTTACGTAGAACTTCATTAATGTTTGTCATTTTGCCGATCAAGCCCTACAAATCACATCCGCCCAGCTCCGGTGACGAGTTAATGATATTGGTCAGGTGTTAGAAAAAATAAAAATCTGAAAATAAGTAGGTAGTATTTTTTCACACACTTCGCTTAGGAATATGATGTAAACGATAGCGAATATAGATAACAAATAAGTTTAATTTTAAGTTGGTATATAATTATACTTCATTCAAGTAAACAAACAGAGTAACCCTTTTCTTAAACAGGAAAAGAGTCATAAAGTTAAATTACATCTACGGTCGCAGATAGAAACACTAATACCTTACAACTAGGCTAACGTGGAAGATGTTTACTACAGTATCACAGCAGAGCAACGAAGTCAGCCCCTGCACTTCATATCTGTATCCAACATGAATCCGAAGGCTAATCGGCAAGATGTATGCCGAGTAATACAACAAACAACATTTATTATTACCTTAGGCCTCAACTTGGATAGAGAAGAAGGTATATAATGAGCAGTGGCCGCGCATGGGTCACGATACGACTCCTCGCTTCACATGGCACAACATGGCGGGAGACACATCACGTCTAACATACCTCACCTCCTCACAGTACAATAACAACGTCATTCATGGATTTATCATAATCCTAGTTATTGGATCATCT
Organism: Cydia amplana; assembly: GCF_948474715.1. Classification (NCBI taxonomy): domain Eukaryota; kingdom Metazoa; phylum Arthropoda; class Insecta; order Lepidoptera; family Tortricidae; genus Cydia; species Cydia amplana. The sequence goes on along the minus strand of NC_086079.1, from coordinate 10,358,596 downwards.
CATCTTAACCAGGTACAGTCAATCAGTCAACGTCACCGGTGTAATGGAGAATTTGTTCAGCACCGAGATGATCCATTAACTTTAGACATCAATGGTAATTCGGGCAAACCATGAATAAGAGTCTTAATGAATGATCCGAGAAACGCAGAGGAGTAGGCACTGAGTGACAGTCTCTACTAAAGTACATGAAGGAACGAGCGGAACTGCTCAATGTCTCATGGGTTCACAACACATATCGTAACAATTAAAGCCTATGGGTATTATACCGGGGTTTTCGGCAATTTCCTTCGGGTCGGCGATGATGGTGATTTGTCGGTATCCGGTTCTGTGAACCAAAACAATTTTTGTGCATTACACCACTAATGAGTTTAGCTGCAATAAACACGCATTGGTACTGTTCCTTTATGGTTGTCTTCTAAAAGTGGTGGTAGTATCGTGAAGGTAGAAATGAGAAGAGTCTGAAAAATATAGTGGTGCAATGAAATAAAATATTTGAGCTGAAAATCTTGAAGAAGGAAAGGTAAGGTAAGAATAAATGGTATTTACCGGAGAAAAGTAAGAATTTATGCAAGAAGATTAATCGTTTAGAAAGATGTAATAAAAAATTTAAGCGTTGCTTTGCTGCATGAACATTTTAATATCTATTCTACATAATATACATTTATTTGATGTGCTGCCTGAATAAGTATGTGTATAAAATTTGATCAGTGCCTACGGTATTTAAAAAGATGTTATACCTGTACACTTCTACAGTATTTACGGTATTGTCTTTAGGATTTATACAGGGTTTTTGGCAGATGACCTGTAATTTTTTTTTTTGGTGTTGGTGGTATCATTTCCGTGCTTTCCGTCCTTGGAACTTTAGTCCTAGGAGCCACGGTTCTGCAGATACGATTTTTTAAACGTTTGTTTTAAATCTTGGCCTCCCGCATTCAGTGGCACCTGGCGGAGATGGGCCGGACCTGCATGACAGCCAGTTCGGGTTCCGGAGGGGGCGGTCCACGATAGACGCGGTGGGAGCACTCAGGGAATTCGGAGTGGTAGCGTAGGGTAAGAGGGATGGAGTGGTGGCAGTGTCGCTGGACATCGCCAACGCGTTCGGCTCCCTCCCCTACACGGTAAATCGGGGAGGCAGTGCCTCATTACCTGAGGGACGTGGTGGAGCACTACCTGACGGGGCGGGTAGTGCTCTACGAGCGGAGAGGGTGCTGCCTCGGTTCTGGGCCGCCTACTTCCCAAGTTACCCCTTTAACAAAAAACTAGTATTTGGAAGTAGACAGATTTTGGGTAATTTAGGAAAAACATTTAAAAATCGTATCTCCAGAACCACGGTTCAATCACGGTTCACGGTTCGGCTCCTAGAACTTAAGTTCCAAGGACGGAAAGGAAGGAAATGATACCACCAACACCACAAAAAAATCGACGGGTCATCTGCCAAACACCCTGTATATGATGCCACGGTCAAATTGAGATATCTATTCTAAGTACTGTAATTCCTTATGTAAAGCTTTTTAACTTTACTATTCTAGCATTAAAACAGGGTAATTCAGGAGATGTGAACTTCAATTAATGATAAGCTATTGTTTCGTACAGTAATAGAGATAAACGTTATTTTTGTGTTAAAAAAAAAGTTTTAAATTATTTACGACATGCAGGGTCACCCTACAGTTAAAATACTTTCGTCAAATACTGATAATCTTTGTTTTATTCGTGACAAATGTCAAAAGGGTCTGGTTGCTTTTAAAAATCGTAGATATTTCTTCATAATTAAAAATCTGTAATATCGGTCATAGAGGTCTTATATTTCATAATTAAGCATTGTAGGGTGTACAGTGTACCTACATGATTGAAGAGAATTAACCTTTTACTTACCAAAAAGTTAAAAACAGGAAAAAGGAGTGGTTGTTTCACTTAAATACGTTGGTGAATGATCCATTAACATTTACCGAGTGTGTAGGGTTCGTCCACATGGCTCACGTCTCATGAATCATCCTGTATATTGTTTTTATTGCTATGGAGACTGGGGCAAGGTAGAAGTAACTAGGTAAATGCAACAGGTTTTAAGATTTAAGATACAAGTGGAGAACAATGTAGAATGTACCATATAGGGCATGATGGTGTTGGCTGGAGTGCGGGGCAGGCGTGACCGTGTCGTCCTGGGGCGGCGCGGGTTCCACTAGGAGCTCCACGTTGTCTCCGCTGCGATCCAGGACAGAACACACTTCTTCGAAACTGCGCTCGGTCAACGGCACTCCACCCCATTCCAATACCTAATCATAGACATAACATCAGTCTTATACCTAATCATAACATTTATGCTGGCAATATATTTAAAACCACTTAAGCCTGCATTTTAACGCACCAATTTCATATTAATTACTAACATGAGATATTGGAATTAAATTAAAACTATTTACGGGCTGAAGGGATTGCAATAATGCATCGAAAATTAATCTCCGTTATCTTGGAGGATATAATCAAACGGAGACGCCATGTCTGTAATTTTCTGTACAAAACAGTCTGCCGATTTTTGCGGGGGAGGGGAACGTCAAATGTATGCGTAACGTAAAAATAGCCATGTCAGATAAACGTCAGTCCATACATTCTGTATGACCGTTGGCCGCCTATTTTCGACAGAGGGGAAAGCCTGTTAATGGCTACTCCGTTTAGTTGTATCCACAGACTTGTCATTTTCGCGCTCGCGCTTGACAGACAGCTGAAGTGTGCGAAAGGGAAGCCATCACGTATATGAACATCGCATGAGTGCGAAAGAGTCAGACTACAAATGAGAAAACGTGACCATTTTTGAGTTTGACGACGGCCGCGGACGGCCAAGAGCGACCAAGCCAATAGCGAGCGAGCGGCCAATTTGAAAAATATACACAAATTCGGAAGAAAACTATTTGATAAAGTAATACAATGAAGATAGTGTCTTGTAGTGTACCGGATTTCAGTGTCACGGGGCCAAATAAACCTTGCAAATACTTATTTCAGAGGAATAATGATATTCCGAGCGAAATTTTCTTAACGATATTTTGTCAAATTAACAGCATAAAAAGTGTAAGAAGCCGGTTTATACAGTTGATTATAAGTTTTTCTTCCTTTGTGTGCTAATATTTTATCATATTACTCAATAATTTAAAATATTTTGTGTAAAAACATAAACTGTTACTTTAGGCTAGGGCTTGACAAAATGTTGATGACAGTATCGATAACTTGTCGGTATATTAATAGCTATGTAATCATTTCTTCACAAGACATAATTAAGATATTAACCTTTATAACCGACTTCAAATAATAACGATTGTTATACCTTTTTGAAGGTGCAGATGTTTAGCAGTAAATTTAAACTTCACTTTCCAACACAGTAAGAGTTAGACCAGCCATTCTCAAAGAGGGTACCGCGACACCCCTGCAGGGGTTCCGCAAGAATTTAGAATAATTTAGAATAATAAAATAAGCATAATTATTATGCTTATTAATAAAAAAATACACTTCTATAGGTGAACCAGGATCTATTGAGGGTGCGCCATGTTGCGGAATTTCACTGGAACTAATTTTTTCATACTACACTGAATTGTCACCCTATACATGAGAATAACAGCGCCCTCTTGACAATTATCATATATTACTGGTCAGGCTATAAAAACTATTGTTTTATTGTAGGGTTCCATCAAGTATGTATTTCGCTTTCCAAAAGGGTTCCGTCAAAAAAAAAGATTGAGAACCGCTGAGTTAGACTAAGATAAGGCTGTAACGATTTTGATAGCACACGCAGTGCAGGTGTTATTTTATACATCATAATGTCGTAGAATTTTAACGTTTAAAATAACACATTTGAAAAAGTAGTCGATAAAGCAATCAAACACCGACAGATTATTAATATGTTGTAACATGACATCACTATTTTTGATCTCACATAGACAATTTACGCACACACTTGCATTTCATTTTTGGTCGCACTTTTGAAGATTGACAGTTGTTCTTGTCTATTCTAATTCTATGGTTGTATCCTCCAAGTCCGTTATCATTAAGTATTGCTAAATACAACTGAAACATATTTTTACAGCAAACTACTAAAACCGTGTCAGGCCGTCTGAATAGAGCCTCTTTTGGCATAATGCCAAATTTCAAATAAATAGTAATCACAACTGTCCGCGTTTCCTGAAAAATATGCAATTCATAATTATAATTTTGCGTGTAAACATGCGATAGTATTTAGAAAAAAACAGAAGGTAGAATAAAGTTTTTGTAAAGTTTACGTTATGATATGGCGCAGAGCACGGGGGGGGGGGGGGAGGCTAAGATCTCTCCCTACAAACTTTCTGTAAGTTGTTCTTTACCTACAAAACTTCCTGTTAGTTTTACACTATATAGGTTTACTCTTATAATAGTGTACCTGACTGAGGAAATTTTAATGAATTTATTTTGAACACTAAAGCCCCGTGTAGACGGTTCAACAACTTGCATGTAGGTAATACTTATTCGAAACATTGCAAACTACATAGTACAACGAATTCAGTCAATCGACCAATTACCGCAATATAACGATAATGGTACAAGTTCTTGAACCGTCAAAGTGGGGCGTATGTTATGAGTGTTATGACACTTTAGCAATGACATGCCTACTGAACCTAATAAGTAAAAAAAAAACACTGATCATTTAAAACAGGCATCTAATATGAAAGCCTTGAATTAAATGTCCCAAAGGGTATGTAACAAACATACCCGTTGCTACATTTTGTAAATCGAATGACGTTCACATGGTATAGATACCTTGTCACCCTGTTGTAAGCCGGCCCCGTCGGCGGGTCCGCCGGGCACAGTCCACACTATGACGGCCTCCCGGCGACCGCTGGCGTCCGGCTTGCCACCCACGACGCGCATGCCGAAACCACGTGCTGCGTATGGAAAATTATATAAGTAGGACGAACACCGCACCCAATCACTGTGTGACTCTACCCTGAACACACATTAAGGTATGCATGGTTTCCCAATTGAGCAATTGAGTGCTTCAAGTATGTACATATGTATGTACAAAGTACCAAGTTCGGCGTGTTGCCTCTCTCAAGTCTCACCTCTCTGTCGCACTTTTAAATTCGTACGAAAGTGTGACAGGGAGACAACACCTCGAACGTGGTTCGCGGTAGACCCTCAGATCAAGTAATTGACGCTAAAAAAGTTACATCTTATATAAAACTTACATCTTTTGTCATTAGGATCGCGACGCAGCGAGACTCGTCGTGGCGAGCGATCATCGACGTCGTGTATGACGATCTTGATCGCCTCCGCGTCAACCGACATTTGTCGCGCGGCTGCAGCGGCGGCGGCCACGGCTGCAGCCGAGGGGCCTGGCGCTTCGGAGGGGTCTCCAGTGCGAGCTAGAGCGGCCATTGCACTGAGCGCCCCCGTCCTTTGTTGAAGTGCGGCTATGTCTGGACTGATTTATTTTAAAATAAACATAAATGAGTATATTAAGTTATTTCTTTTGTTTCTCTGGTATCCTAAATTAATTGTGACTTACAGCTGACTACCGCGGCGCCTGATGGGGCGGTCTTCGTCAACGGCGAGTCCGGCAATTGAAGGCGTTGATTCGGATGTGTCTTCTGTACGGTAGGAGCCGCGACGCGATCCTGCTCCCGCACCGCCGACCACGTCCACTGCTGATGCTCTGTGGGCATAAAATAAAACTTGTTTAAAAATTCCCTTTTGGGATTATCCTGAAACAGTTTTACACTGCAAAATAATGTTTTACCTACTCTATTCGTATTCCACATTGAACACTGATACCTATTGAACGTGTTAAATTGTGAGCTATCAATCACTGTGTCTACGGCTACTAACGAGTATAAAGTTCAAAATGATGATAAAGTAGAACCCTAAAGCGAAAACGGGTAATAGGTATACTTCTAAAAGTTTTTATTTCCGCCGCATATGTAGCTCGCTCGTGAGAAGGGTCCAACATGTTCGCGGTTATATGGCTCGTATTTGATTAATGAACGTTGTTTTGTCCTTAGTACACTAATCATGAGTTGTGCCAGTTATTGTGTTGTACAACATAAATGCGGAGCCAGCCTGTCGGAAGAAGCATGCACCATTTGTGACGTCCCACAGATAAAGGTACCTTATGGCCGTTGGCGCTTACGCTATTATTAACGCCGCTCCGCCGCCGCGCGCTATTATTATTGCGGCGCTATGCGACGTAAGCGCCAAGTGCCATAAGGTACCTTTTGCCGTGGAACGTCACATTTTACTTTATAACAATAGCTAAGAAATCAATATTCCTAATTCTAACATACATATCCTGCAAGTAGGTCTCAGTGACATAGTATCATGAAAATACATAGCTATAGGCTTCTTTTTAACCGACTTCCAAATCTAAAAGGAGGAGGTTATCAATTCGGTTGTATGTTTTTTTTATTTTTTTTTTATTTTTTTTTTATGTTTGTTACTCCATATCTCCGTCATTACTGGACCGATTTTGAAATTTTTTTTTTGATTGTATGTATATGCATACAGATTGGTCCCGTTTTTGTCAAAACCCAGTTCTGATGATGGGATCCATGAGTAATCGAGGGAACTCCTCAAATCTTAAAGGCATACATATAGTGATTTTTGTGTTTTTATCAACAAATCAAGCATATACATTTAAAAAAGTGACATTTGATGAAGTGGAACTGCTGATGATGATCAGAACGGAACTCTTCAACGACGCATAGTACACGTTTGACGATTTGTCCTCTTCGTTATGTTTGTTAAGCAAGTTAAGTTTTTAAGCCACATTTTTGTCAAGCTCGAGTTCTGATGATGGGATCCATGAGGAATCGAGGGAACTCCTCAAATCTTAAAGGCATGCATATAGAGATTTTTGTATTTTCATCAAAAAATTAAGCATTTTCATTAAAAACTGTCGCATTTGATGCAGTGGAACTGCTGATGATGATCATAACGGAACTCTTCAACGACGCATAGCTCGCATTTGGCGATTTGTCCTTTTCGTTATGTTTGTTAAGCAAGTTAGGTTTTTAGGCACATTTATGTCAATCTCAAGTCCTGAACATGAGATCCATGAGGAATCGAGGGAACTCCTCAAATCTTAAAGGCATACGTATAGAATTTTATATATTTTCATCAGAAAAAATCAAGCATTTACATTACAAACTGTGGCATTTGATGAAGCGGAACTGCTGATGATGATCAGAACAGAACTCTTCAACGACGCATAGTACACGTTTTGTGATTCTGAATTTCGATTTTGACTTGGACTGGGCCCCGGACTCCGGACTCGGACCCGTACTCGGACTCGGACCCGTACTCGGACTCGAACCCGGATCCGGACACGGACCCGGACCTTGATTCGGAAAACCACTATGATACCTAAACTAAACAAACCACTATGATTACCATAAAATGTATACATATTACCAAATAAAGTATAAGCGCCGTTAAGTGGGTCCAGGCTAGTAGTTATAGAAGTCGGTTTTTTTCTATTAAAGATTATATAACTACAACAGTCAATACCCGGGTAATTTAGTATAAGTTAAATCGAATAAGTATATGTACATTACCTATACTTACTAAATATCTTTAGCGAGGGCACACAAGAAATAGCTTTGTAAATAATAGTATTATGTCAGTAAACAGTAAAAGCCGTTTCGAATCTATTCATTTCGTAAACACCTACTATTAAGTACCTAGGTTAAATATTAGGTACTCACGATTTCTCAGTTCATACTTCATTTCAAAAATTCATACATACATTAACAAACATTACCAATAATAATGTAACTGTATTACCCACGACCCTAAGTATGCATTCAATATAGATTCACTACTATAATAAATATGCTAATATATTCTAGATAGTAGATACTGATATGTTTATACAACTCCGCGTAATTAACTTTACGTGACACAAATGACACAATATACCTAAAGGGAATATGATATCGTACAAATTATGTTTGCATTTGGAACCTGGCGGCACCTATTGGTTAATATTATTGATGGAGTCTCGGCACTGGAAACGGAAATTGCATTCGTACCTTTCCACGCCATTAACACGATTATGTCTACTCCGGTGACGCGTGGGTTCCCCCGCCGTTGCAAACATGTCTAACGGTATGGAATCATGTTAATATTATGATAATACATATATGTATTTGTGTATGCAAAATAAATGTATTGCATTGTATGTAGAGATGGGTAGTGAGTAAATACTCACGGATAAATATCGAGTAAATACTCAGTATTTACTCAATATACCCGTATTTACTCGTTTATACCCAAATTGGTGGGTATAAACTATTTAGAGTGCTGAAAGGGGCATATAAATTTGAAATATAGGTGTATTTTGTAAGCCGCTACTGGATTATGTACTCAAAATTGTAAGAAGTGTATTTTTAAGAGGGGCACTCCATACATGTAACTAATTGTCACAAAAAAAAATTCAGAAACCACCAACGTGTTGCACATCATTAAATGGGTCTTTAAAAATAACTGGAATGTTTCTAAGAACTTTTTTGGATAAATTGAATATTTTTGGAAAAAAACCGTTTCGAAAGGCCAAAATAATGTTTATCTCTCTACAACTTTTGACCCAAAGTTCAGAAAAATATAAAAACATATCGGGGGATTAGCCGTAGGTATAATAGAGTACAAAAAACTATATTTTGAACATCATCGGTTGAGCCATTGTTGAGTTTTCTTTAAAAAAAACCCTTAATAAAAGGTCGTAAGTGCCGCGTAAACATGCACTTTTACGCGACATGCAATTATCTAGAACATCGATAGAATTTAATTACCATATTTTTAAAGTCAATATATCCTTATTTAAAACAAAATGGCAAACTATGCATTATCACAATTTGCCTCTCACTGATAATTACCTACCTTTTTTTCCTAAAATAAGCGTCCTATATGCTTTTTATTTTATAGATATTGTTAACACACGTTAGCATTCTTCAATAAAAGACAATTTTGTTCTTAAATCTCACTTTTTGAATATTTTATAAGCAATCGTTTTTACCCACCTAAATGAGTAAATACGGGTATTTATCGGGTGCTTTGAGTAAATACCGAGTAAATACTCAGTAATTACTCACCCCTACCCATCTCTAGTTGTATGTGTAGTCTTAAGTTCTCATGTAAGTGAATTGTAAAATTCTTAGTGAGAATAAATAATCTTAAACCTAAACCTAATATATGTGGACGAACTAAGTAGGTAATATAAGAATACACGAATAATAGGTATAGACTAATCGATATATAATTTACATAGACATTGATGCACTTTAGTAATGTAAGATGACGCCAATTACAAAATTTCAAATCGTTTATTTCAGGTTAAAAACTAGTGATGGGTAGGACATCAATTTAAAATGAGTTTGTATGAGTACCTCATTTACTAAAATGAGGTGTTACAATGTCTTACTTCAAATGAGGTGAGGTACTAGCATATTTTCAGCGTCGACTATTCCATTAATTCCAACGGCGACAAAAATATTTAATGTATATACATATTTATGTATTCATCACTTCCTTAATAAATAAATAAATAGTAACATTTAATTGGAGTGCAATTCTGGAGGTTAAGAATAGAACTTTTAGGAGAAAGATAATTTTAGAATCAAGTAAAATGAATAGAGGAGTGAAGTAAGACATTTTTGCGGTACGAAGTATTGCGACAAATTAACAAAATGAGTGGTACAAATGAGGTGCCTCACGAGTGAGCGACTCAACACTATTAAAAACCTTCGGAAGCCTGTGTTGATCGAAGTTAAAAACTAATTATGGGTACCTACACAACAAACAAAAAACAAAATAAAATACAATAAGTACAACTTAATTTTAAATTAAATACAGTCAAAATAATAATCATAATCCAATTAAAAATTACAAATTCAAATTCACATGTAGAGTCTGTGCGGAAAGAGGAGAGTCGTGGAATGTATGGGGCCCAATACATTACACGACTCTTCTCTTTCCGCACAGACTCTAGTATTATACCTATGAGTACCAGAATATACGACATTCCATTCGGTCGGTAATATTCGCCAGTGATAGGATCGAAGGGCTTTTAAGGGCTAAGTAAGTGCTTTTCCTTCAGTACGTATAGATTTAACCCCCGATAACACACATGTAGACCAGTTTTCATTAATTCTGAGATTTGTTAAACACAATGGAGATCATAGCGAGTATTATACAGTGTGTAAGTCAAATACGGGCAATAAATTAAACCAGATATAGAATTTACCCGTCGTTACAGTGTTAGTTACCTCCTAGACATCGGTGGTGGCGCGACGAGCGCGGGCGAGTGCGCAGGAGAGTCTTGCTTGTCGTCGTCGACGCTGCGCTGGCGCGCGGCGGGCACGCGCATCGACCGCCGCCGCGCCGGCGTCACCGTGCTAGGCCGCCGCGACTCGTTCGCTGGCGTCGCCGTGCCGCCACCCTTTAACTGCCGCAACGGCAGCGTGGTTACTCATAGGTACACGAAAATATCGTATGAAATGAACGTAACAATAAAAAATTATAAACATCGCCTTTCATATTCGATATACGCATACCTTCCGACATAAACTTATTTACAAGGGTAAATAAAACGAAAGTTTGGAATTGTATGATAGGCGATTGACAGGGGTTACAATAATAGACAGAAACGAAGGTACATGATCACGGAGATCAGGGAATGTCACCTCAAGAAAGATTTCACTTTGACGCTGTGGCATTTTATCTTTCCCCTTTCGTGGACACAAAATAGTTTCGTGGACACATTTTATCACGACAACAGTCAAGTGTTGTAAGGGAAAGTTCACGCACAATACCCACCTAACTATTTTGTAGGACGTGTCAACCCGTTATCTTGGTCGCAGCCTGTAAAGCTATTGAGCAAACTGTTATTGCTTGGAATTTCCTATTTATACTTTTAAACATTGACATATATTTATCTAAGGACGGGCCTTACGGGCAATAAGAATGGGGCTAGCTATAGCGGTAGCTATAGGTATAGCGGTGTCACGCACACGCATTCGAACCAAACGTGCAGTTTAACGCTACAACGCGATTGGTTGATGAGTTCGCATCACGCGCGCGATTGGTCGCAACTAGTTGCGTTAGACAGCACGATTGGCTCGAACTCGTGAGTGACACCGCTGAACACGCACCATCTAAGTGCCCGTAAGCCCCGTCAATGCTTTTAAGGTGACATTAAGTACATTACATTAGTCACGACACTAAATGGTTCGGATGATTTATAATCAAAATCAGAATAGTTTTAACTAAATAATTGTCACTTTAATTTGTTATTTTTATATGAATTGAGGAGAAATCCTGGTCATAAAATAAAAATAATTACTTACATCCAACAGTTTTCAAACATGCCGGCATGAAATGTCGGCTTCTGGGTAAATTCACTCAAATGGCACAAATGTTCCATACAAACAGGGGAAATTATGACGCATTCAGGCAATTTGTACAATATGTGGAGTTTATTAAGTTTACCGCATGTTACGTGATGTTTTAGGGGAAAATATAAATCTTTTTGGACGGGAGTGACATACTTATAACTAAGCAGATTTATCCTGAAACATTAATATTTGACAAGCTTCTGCTCGCGACTTCGTCTGCGCGGAATGCTGATGATGATGATAATTAATAAAAACTATCTTGTTTCCCGGGCCCCAATCTATATATCCATACCTATAATTTCTTCTATATCGGCTTAGCAGATTAAGCGTGAAGAGGTAAAATACAGACATGCAGAGTTACTTACGCATTTATTATATTAGTATATAGGGATAACTTCAAGGAGGATAAATGTAGGGAGGTCTTAAACAATAGCCTATCCCTAGCCTTTTTTTTACCTCTACTCTGAGAACAACCCGGGAATTATTGACCGTTTTTTACTAAGTTCTATGCGGGATCTATGAGTAATTAATTACGCACCTTCCTAAATTTCGTTACCTGACCATAGGGACGCAGTAATACGTAGAACTGAGATGAAGAGATTTCCATCGGGTCTCACGTATAGCGGCGTCTCTGTCGTCAGTTAGGTACAGTCACCATCAGATATATCGGAGCGGCTAAGGTGCTCACAAATATCTCAACACGCCTCTACCGTCAGGGCATTAGAGTGCGTGTTCAGGTATTGTGAAACCCTTGGCCGCTCTGATATATCTGATGGTGACTGTACTAAATTCAGGAAGGTGTGAAAAGCTCTTAGCTAAAGTTACCATTCAATAAGCACGTCTAGTACCTATGTCTTGACACAAGTCACGGGACTTTATACAGGGTGCTTCCTGTAACAGGAGCAATAAATTAAACTGTAGGCTGTACTCCTCAGACTGACCAACATTTGTTCAGCAACTTTTAAAAATTATGAATCCTTTAGACTTCCTCTTTTTCATACAAAATAAATATTGCCTTCAATGTACGCTGACATCAGTGTGTTTGAAGTTGCTTGTCACGCTTTAAACATAACAAAATTTGCAATACATTGCGTCTTAGAATAAACTTTAAAGTGTAATAAAAATCAAAACCTGAGTTATTTTCAAAAGTTGCTGAACAAATGTTGGTCAGTTTGAGGAGTACAGCCTACAGTTTAATTTATTGCTCCTGTTACAGGAAGCACTCTGTATATCAAATGCGGTTTGAAAGGAGTCGCGCGCGGCGGTTGCGGCAAGAACGTGCAACTGCAACAACTGTTATAAAAATTGTTTCAAACATTACCTTTTCTAGTTCTTTTAGCGAGGCGGGTGAGACGTCTGAGTGTCGGCGCAGTTCGGGCGAGCGTGGCGGCGCGAGGCCGGTACTGGAGGTGCCACCGCCCAGCCGAGCTTCCGAATGACGCCGTTGTAAAGAATCCAGCACAGGCACATCGAGGAGTGAATCAGTACTGTCTTGCGCTGCGGGCGGTAGTCGCGGAGCAGCTTTACGCCGGCATACGGAACAGCGCCATGAGTTCTGTCATGAAAAAACTAGTTAAAACTAAATAAGCATTGTTTTTCCTGAACTTGAGCGTTAGTAAATCTAAGTAGTATGTCGTTGTTTAATGGAGAAAGAAAAGAAGATCATCGTCATCTTTCTAGCGTCGTCACGGCTTTTTGCCACGGCTCATGGGAGCCTGGGGTCTCCTTGGCGATAATCCCAAGAAATCGCTTAATCGAGATTAGTCCGGTTTCCTCACGATGTTTTCCCTCACTGAAGAACGACGGCTAAATATCAAATTATATATTGTACGATTCGTACATAAGTTCCGAAAAACTCATTGGTATACGAGCCAGGGTTTAAGCTCTCGTACGCCGGAGCGCGGGTCCGCGTACGAAGAAAATATTAGAAAAAAATAGTCACGGCACACGAGAGGTTAAACCACGAACTCCGGATCGGATTGAAAATCGCACACTGTTACCACTAGGCTATCAACGCTTTTTAAAAAAATAGAATTTTACCGCCTCCTCGTTCTCCGCCGGCTTGGAGTACGAAGAGCAGTCCTCACACACGCGGTGCTGGCAGCCGTTGCACGTGTGAAACACTTCACCGGGCTTCAGCGCCTTCAGGCACACGCGGCACGCGCCTGCCCGCGACGGCGCCTTACCCGCTTCCCTGCAAACGCCATTTACAATTAAATTAATTTTAATTACACAACTGACATATATTCTTGTATAATTAGATAAATACTTAGATAGATACTGCAATATCAGCTTTTTTATTGATGTTCGGGAGATAGATATACGCGATACGCGTATGTATCCATTTTTCCATGAGTTACAAATGAAAACATTGTGAATTCAAGACGCGTCGCGTAGCGCTGTGAGCGACGATATGAACAACGAAGCGTTTTGCGAATAAGGGCCCTACAATCAACGAACGCTCGTAACCTAACGATAGAGTACTTGGGTGAATCCACTTTTAGACTACACTATTTTTTTATTCGTATTATGCAGGAGAAAATATTTATATATATTTGCTTCGATGAAAAGCTTGTAAAATATGGATCAATTGAAAATATATTGCCCTGGAGAAGAGCTGGGTATAGGTATATACAGGGCCGGATTAAGCATGTCGGGGCCCCTAGGCAGTGCAATGCTCGGGGCCCCCTTACAGTTAATTCTGCATACATAAGTTCAGTTGTTCAGTACAGGGAAGTAAGTTTGCGGTTTTAATTTCAACCTTCAGGTGTCGGTTGAGCCGTGGTTGAGCCGATCCGAACATGCCGAACGATGTCTTTTTCGCTCTTGCGTGGACATAAAGGTTTTTTATATTAGTTTTTGCTGATTCCTCCTTGCGTCCAGTGTGGGGAGAGCTCTTTTTTTCTCAATAAGTAGTTAAATATTTTGCGAGGCTGAACAGCGATTGTCCGACCATACGAGCCACATAATTAAAATTAACCTAATAATATAAATATTTGACATGTGTTTAAATGATAGGGGACGGTATATGACGTTTTCGATTTAGAGCTCACTTTGTGCAATCAATTTGTTCAAGAAATGTTTAATAACTGCATTAAATTATACGTAAATTTGTTCACGAAGAAGCCGTGTACCGGCTCTTCACGGCATAATATTTTTTATTTGCTGTAATTCTCTACAAATCGACACTAAAAGTATCCAAAAATCAAAATATGGAGTTCCGTTTGAGCAACACGCATTACAGTTTTGCCTTTAACAGTAATTGAGTTGTTGTGTGATTTTGAAAGCTAGATAACTAAACTAGCAAATTATTATCTACTTATATTTTTACTCACAAAAACAACACAGAAATTCAATCCCAAATGTAAACTTTCGTACAATTTCCATACATTGACGACATCACTCAAAATTCTTCTTCGAGTCAGATGGCCGCTGGCCTTGGATCGAAGCAGACGTGTACATCGTCGTAGCTCGTTTTTGACATTATTTAGACATTTCATCATATACGCTTACGAAAATGTATACCAGTAGATAAATTGTATTTCAAAAAATAGGGTAAATAAATTTATTTAAAATTTGATTTGTTGTTATTTACAGGTCGTAACGATCGAAAACAGCAGTAAACTATCCTAAAACAATACGATTACAATTGAATTTAAGTAACTTGTTCCTTCAAAACCCGCTTAAAATGAAAAAAGTTTAAAGACTCGTTTTACTGATTGGGATTGATTTTCATTATGCTGGTATCAATTTTGCGTAAAAAAAGTATATGACTTGTACGTCAATGACATTTGATGTCAATTGTAATCTTGTATTTACGTTAGAGAATATTATATATTCATTTAAATATTACTTACCTATTAATACGAAGCGTAATTCGTTTAATACCTGAAAGTCTTAGTGTCTACACCTACTTTGTTGCCGTTCGTTCCGTCTATATGTGTGCGATTACGTGCTGTTCTCAATAATCAAGAAACAAGCCATAATGTTCAAGAATAAAATAACAGCAAGACCAGCATTCAGTACTAACTAGTTTTTGCGGATTTGGAGACAAGAGATGAAGCTTACAGGCTAATACCGCTGCGGTCTGGTTATTGTTATGTGTATATATCGAGTATTATTTAAATTTACTATAAAATAACAATGTTTTATTTCAATGACATTATGTGCGTAGGTATGTATGTTTCGGTGATTATAAGAATTTTGTCCACACAATAATTGTGCAAAGCAGAGACTGCATCATGCTTTCTTTACGGTATAAGCGGTATGGTACCGTTATTATTTATCAATACCGGTTCGTTTTGAAGGTAAAACTATACCGGTTGAAATACAAAGTACGGTACCGGTATAAAATTACAGCAGGGACAACCATTTTTATAGATGTACAGTCAGCTGCAGAGAAAAGGTACGACCAGATAGATAATTGTATGCAGGGGTGGTACCTTTTCTCTGCAGCTAGCTCTACCTAAACCATCATTGACCGAGCGTTGGCGAAGGTCTCCGTTTCAACTTGGGCAAAAATGCTTTCGTATGTCCGAATTCTTCTCCTTTGCATATCACATTTCTCAACTGATTCTCGTGAAAATTCGGTAGTCCGATATAATTATTTGGTTTCTTTTTTTTTGAACAATTTAAAATAGGCAGAAATTGCCATAAAGGACTTAAGCACCAGTAGGGTCTGTGACACTTAAGACCACTGCGATTATTAGGTACTTACTGGCCCCTATTTCACCACGACCACGGTGACAGGTGCGACAGTTGTCGACATCACTGTTGCTGACGTCACAGGCCTCCATAGGCTACGGTAACCGCTTACCATCGGACGGGCGATGTGCTTGTTTGCCACCAACATTTTAATAAATAAATAAACTCCATTATATTGCCACTAAAAAAATCTTATTTTGCGAAGCTAATGACAATTGTCACAAGAAACACGGCAACTGTATCGAAATTGCGACACAGAACTCATTTCCTGTCAAGACTTACCGAAAATTCTTTGAAAAATCTTGTGACAATTGTCACAAGATTTTTTTGCGAGAGAAATGTCTGTTTTATCCGATATAATAAAGTTTTTTTTTAATAATAGGTACAATGACGGTGGCAAACACGAATACGGCCCGCCCGATGGTAAGCGGTAACTGTATTATTAAATTGTACAACGGGACTTAATCGCGTATCTAAGTTTTAAGATTTACCTCCGACGTTTCGAGGACGGCGTTGTCCCCGTGGTCTCGGCGAAGACTGGCTTAAGTTGACATCAGCATCTTCTAACCGCGCGAGTTTTTCGAACTACTCGCACTTGGTCTTGTTTATCCGCTTGAACGTTTTGCGGTTCCGTTGTACAATTTAATAATGTGTAAAAATCGTGAAAGTTTAAATCAGTGTTAGCGGTAACTGTAGTCCATGGATGCCTATGGCGTCAATAACAGCGATGTTTTTGTCGTACCTGTCACCGTGGTGAAATAGGGGCCAGATTACGCCGCGCCGCGTGGAACGTAAGGTGCATTGGGGTAAATGCATACCATTCACTCAAGGAAAATAATCTCCCTTATAAGATCACTCGTGTGTCTGCCATTTTGTTAAAGCCAATTTTCACCGTAACTACTGGACTAGTTCAATTGAAATTTAGTACACATATGTCAAGTAAGGAAGTAGTAAGTCGGTGATCCGAAGATGAGTAACGTAAATAAATGAACTTTTAACTTTGCGGCGATTTTTGGTATCATGTGACATATCAGATATAATACATAATTATAAGTAGGTGAGCAAAAATGTACCATAACCTAACTCAGAATTGTATTACATAAATACATATACAAAAAATAGTTCAACGCCAAAAGATTAATGGAAGACCTATGTCCTATAATAGGTGAGTTGGTCTTAAACAAAAAATATGCAATAAAAATGTGTAACTGTGGAACCCATAGTGAATCCTACTCGTACATGATCGGTTTTTATATTATGTACCTATAAGATATTTTCTACTTTATACTTTATAAGTGTACCTACATAATATTTACTTATAAGCAGTTGTCACGTAAAATATTTGTAGATTTTTTTGGAAGTATGTGTCACATCATCATCATCTTCCTCGCGTTGTCCCGGCCGATTTTGACACGGCTCATGGGAGCCTGGGGTCCGCTTGGCAATTAATCCCATAAATTGGCGTGGGCACTAATTTTTATGAAAGCGACTGCCATCTGACCTTCCAACCCATAGGGGGTAAACTAGGCTCTTATTGGGATTAGTCCGGTTTTCTCACGATGTTTTCCTTCACCGAAAAGCGACTGGTAAATATCAAATGATATTTCGTACATAAGTTCCGAAAAACTCATTGGTACGAGCCGGAATTGCAATTCGCGCGCTCTTACCGCTAGGCCTCCAGCGATTTTTTTGAAGTATGTATAGCACAAAAAAAATATTTAGAAATGTAACATTTAAGGTAGGTAATTAAAATACGGTATAAACATTATTGGAGAAGACTTGGAGGAAGTGTCATAGGGATCTACATTCGATGCGTGGAAAACAAGTTCTTTTGTCTAATTATAATCCATCGGCAATCACGCGAGCGCATAAAACGAAAATCATTTTTTTTTCACTCCCTAAAACTCCCTTAACCTAATAACAGTAAAACAAAAAATAAAATATAGAGGGTTACCAACCAGCCAAAGAATTATAAGTAGATATATGCACTTATCCCAACGCACCTCACGTTCTACTCTGCACGGGGTTCATTGCCGCTCCTACCGCCGTAAGTAACTATCAACACCTACATTATCAAGGCTACGATCGAAGATAATCGCTTCAGCACTGAAATAATACCGGTGGAATACCGGTATAATATTTTTTATTTTAATTGTATTAATTTAATAGTGAAACAAAAGGCGAATATACCACATAAAAGTAAATCGGTAAAGATATTAGGGGTACATTAGCCAACACTGTTTCCATATATTTTCAAATTTTATTTTGTCCGCCTTAATTAAATTTTGCACCCTGCCGGAACTTTATTTATTTAAATTCTCATTTAATTGATTTTGAGCCTTATGAAAAGTCGTATAGAGTAGAAAATAAAATTTTACATCTGACTTAATGACATCGGTTTTATTCGGTTTAACTTTAGAAAACGCGTATCTCGACAAAGCCATAATGTAGAAAATTGTCAACAACCAAATGAATTATTAGAATTTAAATACGTCACGTGTGACATGAACAGACAAGGAAAGCAAGATTAAATGTATTGTTTCTCTTTCTTCTTTCAATGGAACGTTTTTCCTAAAAGGAGGCCACTAAACTCAAAACGCTATCTTAAAAAAAAACTTGATGGGTCAGTGACCTGTCCCAGTAAAGTGAGGTAGTGTGCGTGAAGTGCGCTTGTGTGTGAAATGGGGTAAATTGACAGAATCTGAAAATTTACCCACCTCTACCGTCACCTTAACCAGTCAAACTAGCATGTAAGTTTAGGGTAAATCGGAAAAGCAATAAAAATCGCGAGCGCAGCGAGCGCGAAATTTTTTGTGAAAAAATTGTGAAAGCGTGTTAAAAAAGCGGCCAAGTGCGAGTCGGACTCGCCCATGAAGGGTTCCGTATTTAGGCGATTTATGACGTATAAAAAAAAACTACTTACTAGATCTCGTTCAAACCAATTTTCGGTGGAAGTTTACATGGTAATATACATCATATATTTTTTTTAGTTTTATCATTCTCTTATTTTAGAAGTTACAGGGGGGGGGGGGGGACACACATTTTACCACTTTGGAAGTGTCTCTCGCGCAAACTATTCAGTTTAGAAAAAAATGATATTAGAAACCTCAATATCATTTTTGTAGACCTATCCATAGATACCCCACACGTATGGGTTTGATGAAAAAAACATTTTTGAGTTTCAGTTCGAAGTATGGGGAACCCCAAAAAATTTTTTTTTTTCTATTTTTGTGTGAAAATCTTAATGCGGTTCGCAGAATACATCTACTTACCAAGTTTCAACAGTATAGTTCTTATAGTTTCGGAGAAAAGTGGCTGTGACATACGGACGGACAGACAGACGGACAGACGGACAGACAGACAGTCAGACATGACGAATCTATAAGGGTTCCGTTTTTTGAATGTCGTATCGGTATGTCGGACGGACAGACAGACGGACAGACGGACAGACAGACAGACAGACATGACGAATCTCTAAGGGTTCCGTTTTTTGCCATTTGGCTACGGAACCCTAAAAAGCCTAAAAATCCGAAGTCACCCAGTGAGGCGAGCTTTCATGCGAGGTCAAAGCCGTGCTTCAGGGTAAGCTCAGCTAGATCACAGATGCCAACCAATGTCCATTGTATTAAAAAGCGAGACCGCAGGCCAAGCTTGGCGCAGCGAGGCCAAAGGCTAAGCTGAAGAAGACATTTGGTAGACGAACCAAAAATTGAGGTAAAAAGTGAGGCTGAAGGTCGAGCTCAGCAATCTCCACATTACTTAACAAGCCCGAAGCGTACTTACCTATAACTAGCGAGGTGAGCTTTCATGCGAAGCAAAAGGCCAAGCTTATGAAATCAATGTTTATATTTGTTAATAAGCGACGCCGAAGGTCGAGCTGTAAGAAAGCAGCGCTCTGATACGAACCAATCGTCAAATGTTACTCGACAATAATATATGTGTCATACAAGAGTTACTCGGAGGGCCGAAGTTTCATTAATGAGGTTTTAGGCCCTCGGGAGCCTGAAATTCGAGCTCGATTTACAGACTTTAAAAGCGATAAAATAACATAATTTACATAATCATTTGATGATTGTGTGTCTGAGAAACTGATATTGGACATTAGGTTATAAGTAGGTACCATAAAAAAATATTTATGAATTTTGGCCATATGAAACACATTTTTTTTTGGCGCGCGCTGGGCCGCCGGGGCCCCCTAGCAGAGGCGGGGCCCCCTAGCCGAGGCGGGGCCCATAGGCAGTTGCCTACTCTGCCTTAGGGTTAATCCGGCCCTGGGTATATATTCTGCATTCTTGTGTTCATGGTTCTAAGACATCACACATTTAAAAACCCATCTGAATGCCACCATCATGTCACGAGCTATCTTAAAAAAGTTAACCACGCAGTTATTAAATATTTATTTAAGAGCATATTGAAATATTTTATAAAATCCGTGTGTGATAAGTACTTATAATATATGACCTCTAATGTTCTTTATACTCCTAATGGTTTTGATTCGTCCAACATAATTCAGATTGTCATTTGTATTTACTATTTGAAAGGGTCTCTAGTCTCTGCGTACACTTAGTGATTGTTCAAGAAAGTGTGGGGATGTGGATATAGTATAAACAGATATATGAACCAATTAGCAACTGTGGTTGTTTGTTCTAATTCAGTGGTGTTCCCAGAGCTACCCTCTGTACCAAGAGTTCGCTATAGGTACTTACTTGCATCAGTTCCTGGCTGGTAGCTGTTCAGAAATGAAATATCTTGCTGGATGTTTAACTGTTTATGGTACGCGACCACCTTTCATAGAGATTGAATATAAATGGAATTGTAGTGTACCGTTCAGTTTTAGACGCGGGCGCAGGTGGTGGTTGCGCGGGCGGCGGCGCGGGCGCCGGCTCCGCCACGGGTTCGACCTGCCGCGGGCCCAGTTTTGTTGTAACTGCAACATGAACAAAAATCATTGAAGACAGATGAAAGATATAGTAAGATCAGAGGATAATTCTAAATAAATTAAAAATAATAGTAATAATAATTCAAAACATACCTATATACATATAATATTTTAAATTAGGCAACTAGGCCCATGCTATGCATATAGCCCATACCATATTAAAACACAAATACTTAGGCTATAAATAAATAAAATTCACATTAGGTACAGGCAGCAGTGGAAGTTGCTAAGCGAGAAGAGTGTTCCAACCCAGTATATTATATTCAGCACATACTCGTATTAGCTCTTGAGTGATCTAAATCCAACTAATGGCGAAAACAACTAATTTGCTGCAGTTACTCTTTCCTTACAATGATCTCGTAAGCCTATAATTTGCCAAAACAACACCTAGTTAAATACAATTAAGTGCCGCGGCCGTTAAAACCGCAAATTGACTTAAATTACAATACCTAATTTACTACGAAAGCCGAATTGAATAGAAAATTGCAAAACCTTGTCGGTTGCCGAATAAATTAATAAGACAGCCACGAGATGCTTTGCGGAACTCAATATTAAAATTCTGAAATAAAAAGGCAATTAGCCTAATTTATTCAATACATTCTGACTTCATTACATTCCTCTCGTTTCTGATTAAATTTTGAGGGTTTTATTGGACTTTTTGTTCTAGTTGTGTAATCTTTTTGACTATTTCATTATTGTGGCTTTCTTAGTACCAAAATTTCATAATCTGACAGATGGATTTACACGAGTTTTAAGTTAAGCGGCTCATGTGACGTAAATACAATAATTTTAAACATAGCTGCATAGGAGCCACTTTTAAAAGGTAAATGAGAAAATAAAAATACATTGTTATAATACTCGTATTGGCATAGGTGGCACGCATATGCTCATTAGAAAGTCCATTACTAAAACAAGCACACGGGTTGTTTGTTAGATTACGCTTCCACAAACAATCGAACTGTCATTAATTTAAATTAAAACATTTGCATGTGATTGTGACCCAAACCGGTCATTCCACGATCGGTCATTCCAAGAGGGAGTAGGTATACTCGTATTTTAAGGCACTAAAACATTTAATAAATTACATTAACCATTGATTAAATAAATTCCAAAAATTGTACTACTTACTTAAGTCAGTACCGTCAGTAGCTCGATTTCTCTATCTGACTGTTACCTATCTCTTCACTTTATGCAAAAACAGCTGAACCATTCACTTAGATTACGAGTATATTTGATGGCTCCTCTACACGATGGGCCAGTGCCGGCCACTCCAAGGGACGCAGCCATGCGGTAGAATGAGATAGCAATATCACTTGCTCCCTCTAACGCATGGCTGCGTCCCTTGGAGTGGCCGGCGCTGGCCCATCGTGTAGAGGAGCCATGATATGGGGATAATTTTAATCACAGATATCATTCTATAAGCGGGTGTAAGAGTATGCTGTAATTGACTATGCAAGTGAGATATGGAAGTAGGTACGAATTCTACGCAGAATACTTTATTATAATATTCTAAATTTACATTTTCATGGCGTTTTATTCTTAGTTAGTATTGGAAACTATGAAAAAGGAATGAGTATTTTGAAAGTGAAAAAAAAAGTGACTCCAATTCTGTGTCTATCGAACTTTGTAGCTACGCCGTAGCACGATTTCGTAGTCGTGTCGTAGCGTGTGTCGTAGCACTCTACGTTACCGAAGGGATCCCCTGAGGCTTGAGCGTACGCTGGCACGTGCGTCGACGCTGGCGCTTAATAAAATAATATTTTAAAGAATGAACAAAATATATGTATATATTTTAATATTTTTGTATTTGTAGCTTGCAAAAACGAAATTCCGGATCGTTACGACGAAATTGATCACTTTGACGACGAAGTAAAAGATCGATAGGATGCGATGAGTTCACATAGCTCATAAGTACCTAAATATTACAAGTTTATAACGGCCCGATTCGAACAACGCTTAACTGTGAGACGTCACGGTGATACTATACCGATCTGTCAGTGCCAAGAGTGAAATTTCTTCAACGAAAAAACATCACTTTGACACTGAAAGATCGGTATCGTATCGTTGTGACTTCTTAGAAGCATTTTTCGAAACGGGCCGTAACTAGAATTAGAAATTTCCGTTTGACCCAATGGTTGACTAGTAGAGAATACCTTAAGAAATTAAGTCCGTCATTTGTACAATTTTATATCGTGCGATAAAGTTTAAATAAATCTTAAAATGGAAACTACTTGGTAGTTACTGGAAAGCTATTAAGAATAATTGTTTCTAAAAATATAGGTACATCAAAATGTACGAGTATGAAAATTTAACATAGATGATGTTCTGTATCTAGTAGTTAGATTAAATTCCTCAAACTCATCACTCATCAGCCTATGTACTACATATAACCAAATTAGCGCTGACACTGCTGACTAAATAAATCAAATAAATCTTGCGTATGTAATAAATTATAATCTTTTATTTACCAGGCCAAATAGACAAGTTACCTACCAAGTACTTCTCAAATACATAGTTACATTTTTAGCGCTTGTAAAAACGATGTAAGTAAGTTCGTTAACATTTTATGGGAAATTAACAAACTTTTCTCTTACCATGTAGCAAGTTTCAGAGAGCGCTTTATTACATTTGACGGTAAAGAAAATGGTCTGAGTTTACAACTTGCTTCGTAAAAGTAAATGTAACCATTTTTTTATGGTTCGATTATGAACGAGAACAAAAACCTATAGCGCACCATCTGTTCTCGATGTTCAGTGGTGTAGTCCCGCGCCGTGTCTCGTTGTCACACACGTAATATCAACGGTTTTAATTTCCAATTGGATCTAATAGCCTTATTTGTTTCAAACCAAAACTACAGATAAGTTAGGAAGCCTTACATTCTTGGATGTCAACTCAGTCTAAAATCATATACAGTACGGATATGATGGTCGTTCTTGTCTACGTGACAGCGTGATAAAACGGTGTCCGTCACTTTCTTTCCCACGGTGTTAAACAGTGACAGTTATTTTATCACGTGGATAAAGATGGATAAAGCTATCCATAATACGCTGGCAGGATTCCAAAAATAACCATAAGTATTAAAGAATTTAGTTTGTCTAAATACTTATTGTGATTCATTAATTGTCTTACGATGTATCATCGTTTTATTATAATTCCCAGACGGATAATTCCGTAAAATTAGTATTTTATTTTCCTTTACACAGAGGAATCAATAAAATTGTAGACAAATAACTCTAAAATTAAAGCCTTAAATATTTAACTTAATAAAAATTACGCAATACATCATTCATCCAGCTTTGAATTACGTTCGGAATACTGTCTTGAAATTCTGAATTATAATGAAACGATGGGAATTCAAATAAGTCCGCAGTTAGTGTCTAGGTGGCGCGAGGAATCCGCTAACAACAAAGAGCGCTCGCCCCGTCATATCCCGCTATGTGAATATTGAGAAATGCTCAGAAATTCCTGCGCGAACTTTTCTGAGCTCCTGACAAATACTGCACGTTATTGTCCCAAATTCACGTGAAGTATGATTAAATTGACCTGCAATTTGAACGTAAGCCGATAAACTCCACAGAGCTGAGCAAAGCTGTAAGTCTTGCTATAAGTTCTGTTACAAAGTTAACTGTACGGAACAACCGAGAAATAAAACGGTAAGATTCTTGTCTTCGGAGCTTAATTTGTTGAAATGCCAATTTTATGTTGTTAATCTTGTGTTGTGAAATAAACATTAAGTAACTTACGTAGATACTTTTTTTTGTTCTTATGCTATAACTATGATATATTTAACTCCTTGTCTAGTTACAGCTACATGTATGCTTTATTGTATTTCATTAATATTCAACTGTTACATTGTTTTCATACATTAAGTACATTTCAATAATGTTCAATTCATAGTCGTCATGGTCGTGTTGGAACTTTGTAACAGACCTTATGGCTAGACCATGGTATACTCCGCATAGTATTTTTGATGTACCTACGAAAGAACCTTGTTACGTGTGTACACATTGTAGAATAAAAAAAAACTATAACAGAATCCTACGATACTCCTATGTACATACTTATTATAGTAACGCACCTTTTATTCCGTACTAACATAAATTGAATATAAAAATTACGGAAAGCTTCCAGAAATACTGGTGCTAGAAAGGATTATTTTATTTTATTACTTAATCGAAAGTTGCGAGTTCGTAGCAGTAACGGAATGAATTAATCGCCCTGCGAGTCCAAAGAGACACATAAATAAGGGTTAGAGTAGTCAAATGTGAAATTTTACTCCACCTACCTACAACTCCTACACATACACCACCCGCTTGCGCTACAGAATTTACACCGCGATATGAGCGTATATGTTACATGTTGTCGGTTGTCGCCTACCTTTGTCAAATTTCCAAGGGCTTACGTCGGTCAAAAAAGGAATTAATCAGTTAGACGTGTACCCAGCGTAGATACTTGTTCCGTATTCAATGTTAATTTTAATAAAGTATTTGATCGTGATCTGATGCTTATTATATTATTATTAATAATTAAGATCAGAGAAATAAAATAATCATAACAGACAATTAATAAAGCAAAACTCGTTGAAAAATAAACATTTCTTCATCTTTTCACTTAATATTAATGATATTTATATCAGACCGCCGAGCGGTGGCACTCTGAGTATAAGCAAATGAATTGGAAACAACTGAAGAGAATTCCTTTATTACGGGAGATAATTTTGTTTCGGACAATAACGGAGTTTGGGCGGATCTAATTAACAATGCTCTTTGCGTTATAATTGTTACGTCGAGTTTCAGTTCGACTAAGCTTCAAAGACTTTTGCAAACGGAAAATTCATGAAGTTTCGGAATTATACTGAGCAAATTCTGGCACAGGTACTATCTACAATTACGGTCGTCTCTTTGCTAGACGCATACCTATTGTTTTCAGAAGTACCTACTTTTTGGACTTACGCAAGATTCCATATAAATTGTATGTATAATGACGACTCTTAGTTTGTTAATTAATTCTTAATTACAACTACTAATTATTTTATTAAATATTTTATTGAGGCGCTGGTTCGATTACTATCCTAATACCTTTATATAGTGTTCTTCTATTCCATCACATCTAACTAAAAGTATTTTTAGGGTTCCGTACCCAAAGGGTAAAAAACGGGACCGTCCGTCCGTCCGTCCGTCCGTCCGTCCGTCCGTCTGTCACCAGGCTGTATCTCACGAACCGTGATAGCTAGACAGTTGAAATTTTCACAGATGATGTATTTCTGTTGCCGCTATAACAACAAATACTAAAACCAGAATAAAATAAAGATTTAAGTGGGGCTCCCATACAAAAAACGTGATTTTTGACCGAAGTTAAGCAACGTCGGGCGGGGTCAGTACTTGGATGGGTGACCGTTTTTTTGCTTGTTTTGCTCTATTTTTTGTTGATGGTGCGGAACCCTCCGTGCGCGAGTCCGACTCGCACTTGGCCGGTTTTTTTTTTAAGAATAATATTAAGTAAGATTATTTTTTCAGGATCCCACAACTATTAATTTTATATCGCGTAAACAAATGGACGTCTATATTATTAGGTAGTGCCCGAAGGCCCCGAAGCTATTTATCAAGTTCAGAGCTAACATTTACAACTGTTCTACTAATTTACCTTTGGTTTGGTGTAATGCCAAAGGTAAATTAGTAGAACAGTTGTTTCGAGGTTCGAGAAAAGTACAATATCTTAAGAACATATTATTTTATTGTAATGATATGTTAACAAAAGAGAACGTGGGATAAGGTCAAGCAATTTACAACGCAACTTTCTCAGCCTGAATAACAAAGGGATTTCTTGTTGGGTTTGATTATTTTTATCGGAGCCATAAAAATATAAGTGTTTGAATAATAGATTCTTATAACTTCTAAAATAGACAATGGGCCCGATTCGGATTTTGTAATAGACATCTATTAGATATCTTTTAGACATCGCCAAGATACGATAACGATGTGTTTAAGATCTAACCTGTCAAATTTGACATTTCTGCGATTCTGGAGAACGATTTCCATAA
This sequence comes from Cydia amplana, assembly GCF_948474715.1. Classification (NCBI taxonomy): domain Eukaryota; kingdom Metazoa; phylum Arthropoda; class Insecta; order Lepidoptera; family Tortricidae; genus Cydia; species Cydia amplana. The sequence goes on along the minus strand of NC_086079.1, from coordinate 10,331,508 downwards.
GATATTACTTAGAGATCTAATTCACATCTAATAGATATCTAACACGATCTATCGTAAAAGTGACATTGGCTGTCCGAATTGCGCTGCAAAAGAGAACTAGTTGAAATCTAAATTATAACGTATCTAGAATAGATCTAGTACGTGTCGTCTCTTGTGAATATCTTGAAGTTCGAATACGTCAGAATATTCTTGGTGTTTACCTACCTAATACTACGTGCTACGCGCTACGAGCGTAGCCGATAATATTGAAAAACGCGTATAGCGAAAAGCGACTACGAACGACTACAATTCTGTTGCTGGCAGAATACGTTAAAAACCTTTCGTATAAGGCCATTACAAATCAAATGCATATTAAATATTTCTCATTCAGTTTCGCGAGTGTTAATATTTTGTTTGTATTCAATTTTCTATATAGCAACGAAAACTACAGTCTTTTTCAAACAGAAATACTATAATAATATATAACTTGTCTTTAATTTATTAAAATACAATAATAGTATAACTTCCTGCTTCGCACAGCTACACTCTGGAATGAACCGACCTCAAGAAAGGAGCGTACTCCCATCTTAAAGACCGCCATTAATATTATAATAAGCCTAAATTGAAAGTTCTAGTAAGTAGGTATGCCATGAATACTCTATAGGATAGGGGAACACATCCCCTATAGAGTATCCAAGAGATTTTTTTTACATTAGCTTTTAATTTGTCGTGTATATTTTATTAAGACTTACTCGTAGTGTAAAATTGCACGCTACATGTATGTACTCTGTAGCTATTTGTGTGCCATGTGGCGAAGCATAGTGATACTATATTACACATTTAAGATCTACTGATGTACCTACCTATGTTTAACAAATAAACAATTTGGAATTTGGATACTTTTAGGGTTCCGTACCCAAAGGGTAAAAACGGGACCCTATTACTAAGACTCCGCTGTCCGTCCGTCCGTCTGTCACCAGGCTGTATCTCACGAACCGTGATAGCTAGACAGTTGACATTTTCACAGATGATGTATTTCTGTTGCCGCTATAACAACAAATACTAAACACAGAATAAAATAAAGATTTAAGTGGGGCTCCCATACAAGATTTTTGACCGAAGTTAAGCAACGTCGGGCGGGGTCAGTGCTTGGATGGGTGACCGTTTTTTTGCTTGTTTTGCTCTATTTTTTGTTGATGGTGCGGAACCCTCCGTGCGCGAGCCCGACTCGCACTTGGCCGGTTTTTGACTACTCGTACCTTTGTCCTGGGCCGTGAGCAGGCTGGAGGAGAGCGTCTGCCGCAGCTTGCCGAAGGTGCCGGGCGCCTCGATCTGTCCCGGCACCGTGTTTGCCGTGTCCTCCGTCGCCACCATCTGCAAACACATAGTTTCCTTTACATAGAAGATAGCATCCTATAGAAGTGGTCTACGCGTGCCTCCGTGAGGGACAAAACATACGCAATGCGACGCAATGATTGGTCAAATTTATTTGTTATGGTGGGCAACAAATGAATTCGACCAATCACGGTGGTCAATTTACGGTGAGGAATAAAACAAGATGTGAGACTGTGACAAGGACAAACAATAATAGCGCTTTCGCTGCTACTCCTACTGAAAGATACATAAGACTATCCCGTTCTGTCAGTTATCTCCACCACTCATGCCCAATCCAGTTATACTAGATTCATGTTCCTTTATAAATGTCGTCTAAACTCTAAATTCTTACTGCCTAATTCATATATGTTAACTTAACGTAGTAATTAAATAGCCGAAACCAGATAATTCTAGAGTTGCATTTGTTTTAGACAGTCCCTATAGCCACATTCGAGGTGCATATGTAATTTATTTGAACTGTGAGCTGTTTCAAATTAATATATTTAGGTTATAGTAACGAAGTGGGAATGTTGGGTACATAGGGGTATATTTCTAATATTCTTGCTTTTGAATCAGGTAATATTGTGTATACGTATAGGTATTGTTATTATACTCTAGTAGTTTATAAATATAAGTTTATAAACTATATAATTGAAGATGGTAATTCTTGGAATCACGGCTGATTTTTTCAAATAAATAAATATTACGGGGCAAACCTTTCACAAATCGACTATCGACTTAGTCCTACAGTAGGTAAGTTCATTAAGAGGTTTGTGTTGTCATTTATAGTAGTGTAATATTATATTTAGTTTAATCTAATCATAATTCTACCAGTAGTACATTATGTATCTTCTAAACAAATATTCGTACCAAACAAGCGGTAAAAAACTCCATTGAAAATAAAAGTCACAACGCGTCAAAGAAAAGGTCGTGTCGCGGGAACCGTCGCCGCGGAGCGATAAAACTCTTCATACAAAAATAACGACTCAGTAATACTATCGTAAATTTTATGGAGAGCAACAGATGGAGTCTGAAATACATCAGAAGGGGAGATCAATATTGCCGTCTCCCGAACTCCGTTAAGTACCGTTTGGCTGTTGGTTCGAGTCATCGCTCAATAACCTTGCTGTTAGGGCGTATCGCAACTGTAGCAATATTGTTTTTCTCTTTTGCCGTCTCCGTAAACTAGCTAGCCAAATACGCTATTATTAGCTACCTAATGCTGCATCCAATTTTCCAATACCAGGGTTAATGTCATATAGGTAATAAATATCTGGGTGACCGAGCTTCGCTCGGAAAACATATAAAAACTCGAAAATGCGCGTTTTTCCAGAGATAAGACCTAGCTAGATCGATTTTTCGCCCCCGAAAACCCCCATATAGCAAATTTCATCGAAATCGTTGGAGCCGTTTCCGAGATCCCCGAAATATATATATATATATATATATATATATATATAAATATATATATATACATATATATAATAGAAATAAATAAATAAAAAGAAATAAATAGAAATAAATTTATAAATAAACAAGAATTGCTCGTTTAAAGGTATTAGATTATTTTATTTAGGTACCGTTCTCTAATTTGGTCTTAACTAATATTTAATTGTGATAACTGTTATTCGTGATTACAAACAAGAAAGCCAGTTTAAACTTAGAAAGAATACAGTTTATAGCCAGAAATAATGAAAATGAACTCGCTGTATTTTAAATATCAAAAAAGCTATATCTCAGAGCAGCGGAAGCGGTGTAAGCCGTGAACAAAGCTAACTCCAAGCGGACGTTGTTCTCGTAAAGGGCGGCAAGTCGCGCCGCGGAAGGAAACTATAGCCGTTCCGAGGTAATGGGGGTCTCGGTACCTACCGGTCCTAAATCCACTTACTAAACGGGGAAGAGAAATTCAACAGTTTTTCTTATTTTATGTAATATTATAAAAACTCGCCTGTTTGCTAAATTATATTTATAACATTGTTATTTCATCGAGTTCAAGAGGTTACTTAAGAAACATTTGTCATTATAATATAATGATAATAGGTACCTATATTATTTAGTTTTTCTACTCCCGTTCTTTTATTTGTCATTTAAAGGGTCGTGCACACATCTTTCAAACCCTACCTTATATTTGCCGAGACAAGTCTTTAGTATATTCCCCAAAAAATCATTTGTGCATGCAGTATCTTTTTGGCACTTTTTCGATACTTCGTGTAATGACCACTTAAAACATATTGTATGAAATACATTGTTGCCAACCTTATTTTAAATGTCATCTCTGACAAATAAGTGAATCATAGACATGTTTTTTTAATTTCATTCATTCTTTTCCCGCCCGTACCCTCCATTCTTTGCTACTTCTTGAATGTGGTTATTGCGGTTGTCGAATAAAAACTTAACTTTTGTGTTAATAAACAGTGTGTCCTCTCTTAGACCTACACCAAGGTGTTTCACAGACATCTCCTGACTATCGTAGTTAATAGTCTCATGAATATTAGAGCTGCAGATCAGGCCTCGCTGCCCTCTCGGGAGCGCGTACGCCGCTCGCCAGCGCGCTGCCCACTCCCCTGACATTATTGAATTTGCCACCAAACGTTCGTGACTTGCCCCGCGGTTAAATTATAAATCAAATTTGCAACCCCGCTTATTGAGGCTTTGCCTTCAGAAAGAGTTGCTTAGTGTTTGAAGGGGTAGAAAATAATAGAATTAACAGTTTATTACACATCCAACTCTCAATCTATGTAGGTATCCAATATATGTAGATGACCTCGCGCCCTTCGTAAACACTTCAAAAAGCGGAGTCTCGGTAGTTTGCGTATCAAATTGACTACACTCAAGTACCTACCTGCTAACGATTAAGATTAAAAATATATTGTAAGATTGACTCAGTTGATGGAGGATCTTTTATTCTAAAACATGTTTGTTTCCACTCGTCATACACAATAGGTTGTAAAGGCAACCGCACAAATAGCATCTAAATAACGTTTTAACAAAACCCCAATATATCTAAATAGCGTTTTAACAAAACCCCGTTGCATCTATGAGGCTCATTATAAGTATTATAACCAGGTAGCTATTTGTATATCTAACGTCGTTTTAAAGTTATTCCACGTAGGGAATCCTGTCAAATATTTAGGCACTTTTTTTACAGATACATAGCTATCTTTAATGAAGTCTTGTTATCCTCATAGCACTCCGACCTCAAAGTTCGAAGAAAGTAATCAAAGTTTTAAAAACACATCAAAGTTATTGCTACCTGTGCCGAAGATATTACGATCCTAGTCGGCGTTGGTAACGGCAGATTTATAAGATAAAGTAGGTCATGAACAGGCGGTGTTCATGACCCGCTAGAGCTACGGGCGCGGGTCGGGGAGGGGGTCACGGCCCTGGTTGACCCACTTGTTGCCTGCCGCTATTTACATTACAACTCTAATTGCTAACGACATACGGCTCGAGAATCGTCCGCATCCTTTAATTTCACCTAAACGATCCTCATGTCCCAACGGCTTTTCCTTTTACGAGAAATTATCATTTGTCGACATGAATAACAAAACATCGATTTTCTAAGCTTTGTACACAAATTGTGGCTAAATCGCAAATTGGGTTACGTTTTGTTTTGGTAACTCAACACGGCATTGTTTAAAGCTGACCTGCTTTGTGGCTGGAGTCAAAACGCTATCAGGCTTAATGACACTAAAGCTCCATCATTTAGCCTTCCGCTAACAAAGCTATGTACTTCGAATTTGTTGTTCGGCAACATTTTATTGAACAGTATTAACAGTATGTATTTATCTACTAGTGTTGTCCTAAATGCAACATCATAAGTACTGTTGTCCACGCCCGGTTTTTTATTTAAGCTGAAATAATTACAATACATTGGCTGGAATTGTTATAAAAGTTCCTAGATATAGTGTATTGATTAGATGCTTTTTAATCTGATTCATTGCTATGAAGCAACGATGTTGTTTTACTATCCGTATTTTATTTCCTTAGCGCTGGGAAGGACCACAATGGACATTTGAGCGTATCACGTGGCTTCGACGCGGCCGCGCGGGGGTGGAACAACAATGGAATGTAATTACGCGTTCCCGACATACAACCTGATTGCTCTTCTAAGCTATTTTCAGCATCCACCTAAACTCTATTCCGTTTACAATGTAACCATAAGAAATATGTCGTCGTTGGCGTCGGATGACCAGAGATAATAACCGCTACAGAGGTAACAAATATAACTTTCGACTTATTAATATACAGTATAAATACTTAATTATTTATTACGGCTCGTGGCGATTCCTCCTTTATTATTACTCGTATATTATTTTTTACGCTATACGCATATACGTGTACTTACCCTACCCTTTACGCAATCGAACAAATACTCGTACCAAGAAAGAATATACTTATTATAAGTAGTTACCTACCTAAAGCGGAGTCCAGACGGGATGATCAAATCGACCGATTGGCGAAATTGGCGTCGATTTCCAATTTAATCACCCATTTCAGTTTTATGGCGATATTGGAACGTCCTAAATTAAAAAAAGTGTCCCCAAAGGCGAATACTGGAGGCACAAATTGGTATTCTTGCGTCCGCACTTCCATTTTATGGGTAATATTGGTCATATTCGGTGATTGAAATCAGCGAGTCAAATTGGCGTTTGCGTCCGCACGTCATGATTTTGATCGAACAATTTCATCAGATTGGTGAAAAATCGTCCTCGTCTGGACACGCTTTAAGACTCATTTAATTCTTGCATTTCCGTGTAAAAAAAATTTGATAGTTTTTCGTACTGCAGATGCAGTTTGGATTTTCTATTTTTTTTACTTATAGATTTATTTATGTAGGTACGTCAATTCCAACATAGAGTCTAAATTTATGACTTTTTTATATACTGATTTAATGCAGTTCATCATATTTAATTTTAATGCAAAAAATACCATTTATTTCGACTGAGTCCATAAAAAAATTGTGACTGGACTATTCCCGTTGTATGATACAAATATGACTACTTTCCTGAAACGTGTCCGTTCAGGCAGGAGTTAGTATTTAGTACCAACTGGGGCGCTTGTAACAAATATTCGCGGACCAAAGTGTCCTAGTGTGCATCGGGTCCATGTTTTACGGCTGTGGTTCTATTGTATATTTCCATGTCTTCTCGTTTTAAATTTGCTCGAACACCCAAAAGTTGCGTGATATTTCACATTACCTGTGCTCTAAATATTAAATTTAACTCGCATAGGATCATTATTGTAAATCTAATTACCTATGAAAGGAGATCGCGAAAACAGACAATAAGTTGCTGATGTTAATTTTATTTCATGATGATCGTGACGTTCTTATTACAGAATTCCTTATCTTTCTGGAACGAGGAAATGCTCAAAAAGCGTGAACGGTCGGGGCGAACGCTACAATTTCTGTGACATTTGTTAAGTGGAAAAGTAAGATTAAACTTTAAGATTCAAGTAGGCACCTATCTTCGCTCTGCAGAAATTTAGCTTTTTAGGCCAGGTATTTCGAGCTTAACGCGTTGTCGAGATATTGTTGAAGGGGGGAAACAAAATTTTTGTTCGTTGCAGGTTTTGTTCGTGGTGTGCCTTGGATGCACAAAGCGGGGACTTGGTAAAACCACGAAGGCGCATTATTTCGCTATCATAGGATTTCAGAATCAAGAGAAGATAAAATTCATTTAATCACATATTTTACAAAACAATTACATCTAGGTAAAATATGCTAAATCTAAGTAGGTTTCTTATTAACCTCAAAAAAATGCAGAGCAAAAATTGAACATTTTTATATTCTGAAAACTAAGTTGCCATGATTGATGTAACTAATGTAAATCGTGTGCTTGTGCTCTAGTTCTAGATTCCACCTTTTGAATCATTCGCTACGCTCGCGACTCAACTTTGCTATCTTTCACTAGATGGCCAAGACATTATAATGTATTTAAAAGATAGAGATATCTAATACTGATACGGTTTTAAAATAGGCAAGTAGATGAAAATCGAGTTCTGTGGACACCCCCGGTACATACTGACTTTGGTTTGACATTAGGTACATCTCAAAACGTTTTTGTTGTAAAAGAACTAAGTACGCTACGAGACTTAAGTACCGTAAAATGGGGTGAGTAGGGTTCGCGGGGAGAGTTGGGTTATGAATGGGGAGAGAAGGGATGAAAGAGGGGTGAGATGGAATTAAAATCCCAGGCTACTGCTACAAAAATAATGTATTCCAATTTAAAATGGATATTACTATAGAGTAATACTCATAATAAAAAAATCGATCCAACAAACTTCCAAAATCACCTTTATATGAAATCCCATCTCACCCCAATTACGAGGGACTACGGGGTGAGGTGGGATTTCCTGTTTATCGTCAAAGTTATGAAATGTAACTACCCAAAAGAAAATAAAAACTAAAATACAAACGTCCGGAACACTTAGTATATAAACCATTCAGTTTGCATATGTAAAAATAAAATGTTATCGAAGTTTGAATGTCAGTTTTGCCCCTACTCACCCCATTTTACTGTACCTACATCTTTTTACATGTAATGTTTTAGACGGGATCTTTATCGTATGTTATTTCTTTGGAGATATGTTGGTTTGTTTGAGTATTTAACTAATCGGCCTTAAAAACCATACTTCCGAGCGGTGGTTTCTTTTAGGAGCTCTATGGATCTAGGTACATATGTGGTGGTAAGGTTTTCAAGCTTTTATAGGCTAAACACCAACTACACTTAAGTACCTAAAATACCTGAAAACAATTAGTATAAACAAACACGAGAAGTAGATACCTACCCGCTATAAAAACATTATCTTCATTTGTGAAACCTTTGTCGAGTTCTACAATATTAACATTGCATCCTGCGCAATGATGCAAATTGAAAAACTTCCGGTTGAAGTTTAAAGCGAACAGAATTAATTACTGGGTAGTAAAGCTATACGAAAATGAAATCATGTCGGAGTTCTTATAACACAGACACAAGGACTATTATTGCTTAATTCGACTGCATATTTTGTGGTACGCAGTATATAAGGCAGTTTATTTGCTGAGCCTCGGAGCCGTACACACGACCGCTACGAAGTTTGGGATTAGCTATTCATGGGATAATGGGCCTCATTACTTATGCTTTGTCAACGGCATTAAATAATTACTTTGAAATGTCATGTAAATTACTGACTGCCTGTAACCCCCAAAAAGCGTTTAGTGGCACCGTGATATATTTAAAAAGGGCATTTTCGGGATATTCTTATGAGTGAATATGAAGAAAAATCATAATAGGCAACGCAACGTAAGAACCAACATTTGACAGTTATAGATTGACCCTTATATATGAAGCTAAGGTTTTCCAGTACAGCTACCACCTGTGTGAACGTAACGTAACGTTTTATGCATCTCTCTCGTACTGGCATATTATAGTAGTGTGTGCGAGATGAATAGAATAGTATTTTATACAATCGTGATATAACGGAGAGCTTTTCAGTCGAGTACCGTGTTTAGGCAACGAAGCTTGCTGAGTTGCCTAAGGAAGGTACGAGATTGAAAAGCTAGATTATATCACTATTGTATACAATACTTTTTCTACGAGTCAACAAAAAAAAACTTAAAACTAGTACATAGAAGAATCATATATGTAGATAAAAAAACCAAAAGTATACAGCTAAGATGCGCGAGCAGCCGCGATACCTTCATACTCGTACGCGACCCGGCCCTCGCGCCCCGCGCCCCCGGCCGGTTGGTCAACGACACCTTCTCGTAACTCATGAGGCCCTGGTACTTGCTCCGCGCTTTCGATTGGTCAATTTCATTATAGTTGACTAAACTGTATCGAAATGAATATTATAGTTGAGTTAGGGTCCCATAGCGGAAAAAGTATGCGATTTCACTTTGGTATACGAAGTCTTAATTCAAGCATTGCAGTCGACTAGTAGAAAAAGTAGTTTACGTAGACGTTAGCGTATACTTATGTATTGCTCGACGCGGTCCCATTACATGTCATCTTGAAACATAATAGAGGTGACAGCAGGGTGCTATCTATTGCGCATTTGCATGTCGAGCACTAGTACGTTTACCTTAATAATAATCAATACCTACAAATTATAAATTAGTTACATCATAAATCTAGTTTTATTTTGACGAAACCTCGGGTGGATGAGCTTTATGTATGATGACGAAGCCTGCGCGGTGGATCTGAAGGTATGCTGTTATTATTGTGTTTTTTTTGAAGTGAAAACTTTTTTAGCGGCGCTGTGCACTTTTTGTGATGGGGAAAAAATGTTAAGTAGGTACGACGTGATGTGAATAGACGTAAGACGGACACGTGACCTGATCGAAAAACTGTTACTTCAATGTCATTGAGTTTTTCTTTATTGATTGAAATGCCATCTAGTGAGTTTCCCTCTAACTGGTATTAATATAACTCGAGTACTAACAGTGATGTGCTTAGGGGTTTCAAGTAATGCGACGAAATAACGCTAGATGGCGTTAACCTCAATTATACATAGTGCTGCAGACATTTTGCAATAGTGATTGAGTTTTCACTTCTGCCGGCGCTCCCAGAGTGCAACCTGTTGTTTTTTCTCCATTTTCTTTAAATCGTTTCAAAGTATGACACAGCACATATATCATTTTGAGCCTAGACCATTAAATTGTGTATGATAGTTACCTTTCTACACAACATATAAACATATTATATTCTATGTTATCGGTGTATTTGATAAAGGTTGATGTATTAATTATAGCCCCCGTGGGCGGGTGCGGGGCCAACTCGGCTTGTAACGTATGTTTAATGGGAAACGTCGCTCGAAGACATATGTTTACATGTCATAATGCGTGGGCGGTTACCGGCCAAAAGCAATGAGCAAGCCGTGCCTACCTCCACGCTGTTTTGATATATACCTTGGTACCTACTGGAGCCGTATAAATCGTTAGTAATCCATGACGTTCTCGAACAGAGCGTTAGGTTATACGTGAGGCATAAACATATAAAATCAAGATTATACAAAGTCGATCCTCGTGTATGAAACCCAGAATTTAATAAGGTTCATTCCAAAGCTTTTATCCCGAAGCGTTCGGCTCACCTTAGGATGAATTAGCATTTAAAAAGAGAAACGCCATAAAACATTTATTTAGCAGACGTTCCGTTCGCTCGCGCCGCCGCTTTGTTTTCATTGAACGCCGTGAGAAGAGTAAAATTGGTTTAATAAGGTTCTTTAAAGCTTTGAATAAACACTTCTTTCAGTATTTAAGCTTCGCTACTTCCAGGCTAAACGAAGTGTATTTGTTTTTCATGTTCGACTAGGTTTAAATTATGTATTATCAAAAAAAAATATATATAATTATGTTTTTGACATGGTAGAAAACCATGCTTTTTTGTGACACCTTTTGAAAAATATCCTTGTCTCTTTCGCCAAAAGGCTCTATTGCAAAACGTCCTATTTATGTTGAAAAAAAAAAATAACGAGTTGTACTCCGGGAGTGCCGACAGAAGTGAATCAATGACTTGTCCAAAATGTCTGCAGCACTATGTATAATTGACCCATCCTCCTTTCTATTGCAAAACTTTAGTTCCTAAATTGCTCGTCAGTGAGCTTAGTAGCGTTAATTGTTTAAAATTCGAATAGAAATTGTATTCGGACACGTGCCGCGTGTATGGAGGATGGTAAAAGTAACGTATTTGCCTAAACCAGGCAAAGCAGATTACACAGAAGCCAAATCATACAGGCCGATAAGTCTGTCATCGTTTTTCCTCAAAACACTGGAGAAACTGGTAGACAGACACATAAGGGATGGTCCTCTTAAGAGGCATCCACTGCACCAATTGCAGTGTGCGTACCAGCCGGGTAAATCGACTGAAACGGCACTACACCTGGTGACAACCAGAGCGGAACAGGCGATAGAAAACAAAGAACTATGTCTGGCTACTTTTCTAGACGTGGAGGGGGCATTCGACCGCACCACGTATCAGGCAATCAGTATTGCAGCATCTAAACATGGCATAGAGCCGACAATCTGTAGATGGATTGGTACTATGCTAAATAGCCGACTAATAACATCCTCCCTTATGGGAGACGAAATACTAGCTATACGGCTACGAAAGGTTGCCCACAGGGTGGGGTTCTCTCACCAACTCTCTGGAGTCTGGTAGTTAACTCACTGTTGGAAGAACTAAACAAAGGCCCAATACATACGGTAGGGTATGCAGATGATTTAGTGATTCTTGTAAACGGAAAATTCCCGGGAACAGTATCGGAAATCATGAATAAAGCACTGAAGCAAGTGGAGAGATGGTGCAACTGTCATCAACTCTCCATAAACCCAGGCAAAACAGTGGTAATACCGTTTACCAGGAAAAAGACCCTTAATGGCATGAAGCAGCTGAAGCTTTATGGAAGGGTCCTGGAAATGTCCAATGAAGTGAAATATCTAGGCGTAACACTTGATAAAGAACTGAACTGGAGAAAGCATGTCGAACTCACAATCACCAAGGCACTTAGAGTGTTTGGAATGTGTAGATCGGCTTATGGCAAAACGTGGGGTCTAAACCCCAAGGTACTAAGATGGATCTATACCATGATGGTAAGACCAATCATCTTGTACGGATGCCTGGCATGGTGGCCAAGGACACTAAAGAGAACATGCAGGGATGCCCTTATGAAAATACAAAGAACGGCATGCATGGCTATTACTGGTGCGTTTAGAACGACGCCAACCGCGGCGATGGAGGTACTGCTAGACCTTCCACCGTTACACCTAGTGATACAATCTGAGGCGCGGAAATCGTTACACAGGTTGGCCCTAACAGGCCTCTGGAGCGATAGCAAGCCAAAGACCAAGCACACAAACATGGAATGCGACAATTTCGTGAAAAGGATTACGAACATGGGCTGCGATAAAATGCAACCCAAGTTTGTATTCCATAAGAATTTTAACGTTAAAATTCCAACAAGGGCAGAATGGACCGAAGGTCTTGAAGCACCAATCCCTGATGAAAACGACATCATATGGTACACAGATGGGTCTAAGACAGAATCTGGTACGGGAGCAGGCATTTATGCAAATGACTTTAGTAGTAGTATAAGCATGGGCAATTACGCCACTGTCTTCCAAGCTGAGACTTTCGCTATAATTGCCTGCGTGCATGAGAATATAGTTAGGCAAACCCAAGGGAAGAATATCTATATACTCAGCGACAGTCAGGCGGCACTCAAAGCGCTTGAATCGCACAGAGTGGACTCTAGACTGGTATATAATGGCGTCCAAGCTCTGAACCAGCTTGGAAGGCAAAACAGAGTGCAACTGGTATGGATCCCAGGGCACGAGGGATTCATAGGCAATGAAAATGCAGATGAACTTGCCAGAACCGGATCTGAAAGTAACTTTATAGGTCCGGAACCATTCGTGGGGCTCTCACAGGGAACCATCACAACGGCTATTAAAGACCATGCCAAGACCAAACATCAGGAAGAATGGAACAGTCTGACGGGTCTAAAGCATGCAAAGCTCTTCATGCAAGGAGTAGACTCCGGCTGGAGCAAAAAGCTTTGGAAACTTAGCAAAAGACAACTCCAAATCATAACGGGGGTGTTCACTGGTCATTACGGGGTCAAGGGAATTCTGACCAAGATGGGACATTCTGACAACACCGATTGTCGTATGTGTGGCGAAGAGGAAGAGACAGTGAAACACTTAATGTGTGAATGTCACGCCCTAGCCAGACAAAGAATGAAGGACTTTGGAGCAGGATATCTGGAACCAAAGGACTTTAAAACGCTACCCATGAGCTCCATCATCCGACACATGGATATGGTGGGAAAAGCTCTTGAGTAGCTGACGGATCTTCTCCAGGGGGTAATTGCACAAAAGATCCCTATGGGTCGAAGTGTATCCGTAAGGGCCCCCGAAAATAATAAGATAAGATAAGATAAGAAATTGTAAAGTTACCTCCCATCTAAATAGGTCATGATATTTTGAGTTTTATTCACCAGTACTAGAGTTCACTTTTAAGAAAGAAAGAAAGAAAGAAAATACATTTATTTATGACACACATATGACAAAAACTTGTTGACACATACAATGTATATATTATATACATAAAGTGCAAATGCCATAAAAGGGTCACAACTCAGCATGTAGCTGGCAAAGCCAGCGCTGTTCTTCCGTTGTGACCCAGGTGTACGCCGTTCCACGACGAGGCGGTTATGCTTTAATTAACTAATTAATAACTAGATCTATAACTATACCTAAAACATAAAAATTAAACTAAACTATTACATAAAAATTAAACTAAACTATTAATACACTGCACTTTTATTAGCGATTTCATCAAGATGTAGCTTTATTGAATTATATTTGAGTGATATGAAGTTAGAATGTAACTATGAGATCCTCGTATTTCAGCCCGTACAAGATTAGAACATTGAACTTTATTGCTATAAAATATAAAAGTTCAGTTTTAAATAATTGACCTGATTATGATACGTTATTACTAAAGTTCTTTGGTGAATAAAAACGAAGCAAGCTCAGGCATGCATTTTCGCCGCGCGGTAGAAAGAGATGGTTACGTCTTACGCCTTACGGTCACGTGACACCTGTTACGAGTTTAACATTTTTTCCCCACCACAAAAAGTGCACAGCGCCGCTAAAGAAGTTTTCACTTCAAAAAAGAGATTTTTTGCGAACATGACGTGTAACGGTGTGGCAATAATCCATTTATAAGTAGAACCCATTTTGATAGCAACGGGCAAGTTGAAAGTAGCCCCGGTCTGAAAGAGTTGCGTTAAATATGCAGGCTTCGATAAACTGCACCTTTCTGCAAGCTGCCCCGCTAATAGCCCCGTCAAAGCGAGCGGCCGCGCGGTGCCAGCCTTTCAGCCCGGTTGGTGCCGTCCAAACCCCCTTCCACCCTTCCTCAAGGGAGGCTAAAAACTTTTAAAAAGATGAAGATTTATCAAAAAGTATCTACAGTGGAATCACTCCATCGTTTATTTAAAGATTGTTTTTTTTAAATATGCTCTCTTTTCATGGTATCCTTCCTGGACACACGTTCCCAACTAGACTATCAAACTGCCTAGATCACTTCATGATCAAAAGTAATAATTACAAATACTCGGCTTATTGTGCGGTTCTAAATACATCAATAACAGATCATCTAACAACCTTTTTAACATTAGTAAACAGTAAACGAAACGAACAAACATTGAAAAAAATTACATCTGTAAATTATGAAACGGCACTCAAAAACCTATCGAACGAAAACCTTGAATCCCTTCTTTCTAGTAATGACCCACGATTCGTGGCCGATCAATTAATTCTAAAGCTAAGTCATGCTCTTGAGATGAGTAAAACTACAAAATCGATGTCTAGAACGCAACGCATAATAAAACCATGGATGACTCCCGGCCTACTACGATGTATTAGGAATCGTAATAAGCTACAACAACAAATAAGGTTGCAACCATTTAACGAGATCCTTAAGATCACATATAAAAGGTATCGCAATTTTTGTAATAACCTATTAAAAAAAATTAAACGTAATTATGAAAGAGCACAGTTAACAAATGCTTGTAAAAATTCAAAAAAATTATGGAAAACTTTAAAAGAAATTACTCACTATAAATCAAATAAAACTTCAAACCTAGATTTGTTAACTATTAAATCATGTCCTGTAGACTCAGTTAACTTTGCTAACAACTTCTTTGCTAATGTGGGTAAGTCTCTGGCTGAGAACATTATTAACAATGACCCAGGGGTAACCCAAGATCTCTTGATAGAAGATACTTCCAACTGGACAACATCTTCATTTGCCCTTATAGACACAGACCCGCAGGAGGTATATGGCATTGTCATGGGCTTGAGACCGGACAGTGCCCCTGGATGGGACGGCATCACAACCAAATTTCTTAAACTAGCTGTTACAATGGTTGCCCCTTTAATTAGTCACCTGACTAACCTTTGTTTTAAGGATGGAGTTTTTCCCACGCCGCTTAAGAAATCTTTAGTTACACCAGTGTATAAGAGTGGAGAGACGGATGATGTAAACAATTACAGGCCCATATCGGTCTTACCAGCTATTTCTAAAGTTATTGAGAAATTAATCAACAATCGCCTTATGTCATACCTAAATAAATACAACGTTTTGTCGAATCAACAATTTGGTTTTCGCAAATCTAAATCTACGGAAGATGCAATATTGGAACTCACTACACTAATAGCTGATAAGACCGATAAGGGTGACAAGTGTCTAGCTGTTTTCCTAGACCTACAGAAGGCATTTGACACCGTCTCTCTCCCCACTCTTATTCACAAGATGGAGAGGGCTGGCATACGGGGAAATCCACTACATTTGCTAAGTGACTATTTACAGGGGCGAACCCAGAGAGTCAAGATAGGTGACTTTATAAGCCAAGAGGCAGACATAACATTCGGCGTCCCCCAGGGATCTGTCCTTGGGCCCACACTGTTTCTACTCTATATTAACGAACTGACAAACCTCCGAATACAGTGTGGGCACACTTTGTCTTACGCGGATGACACTGTCATAGTCTTTAAAGGCCCATCTTGGGAGACTGTGTTTGAAAGGGCTGAGACAGGTCTCAGTAAAGTGTTTTCTTGGCTAAAAACAAACCTTCTAACTCTTAATATTAATAAAACAAATTACATATGTTTTACTAAATATATCAGCTCACAACCTAATAATAATCTTAACTTAAAAATTCATACCTGTAATAATTCTAATCTAATTTCATGTAACTGTATGAGAATTGATAAAGTAAACTCCACGAAATATCTAGGTGTAATGCTGGACCAGCGCATGTCATGGTATACTCATACTGAATACGTTAATATGAGAATACGCAAATTGATATGGCTATTCAAAAAGTTAAGACATATTACTACAAAAAATCTACTAAATCAGTTATATATAACTTTAGCTCAATCAGTAATGTCTTACTGCATATCGGTGTGGGGTGGTTCAGCAAAAACCAAGTTTCTGGAGGTTGAAAGGGGACAACGTTGTCTACTTAAGGTTATGTACTCTAAGCCATACAGATTCCCAACGAAAGACCTCTACCACCTAAGTGACTTACTGTCAATGAGGAAGCTGTATGTATTGAGTCTAACAACGAGACTACACAAAACATTACCATTTAACCCGGAGCTGCAAAATCGTAGAAGAAAACATAATGTTGCTCCCCTTTCAACTACAAAATCTGTATTTGCTAAGAGACAATTCGGGGCGCAATCTGCATATGTGTACAATAAAATAAACAAAGTATTAAATATATATAATCTGCAACTGTACAAATGTAAAAAAACACTAACTGAATGGCTTAAAATACTTAACTATGACGAGACAGAGGCTCTGATATACTAAGTTGGTATTATTTAATTAACTTAAATTCTTAAGTACTTACCAGTTCTTAAAATACGATATTATGCTTTACAGTACCTATTGTATAAGAAGTTCCGAAAAGTTCAACATATTCACTTGCACTCACACGATCTCACACACAGTCATATACCTAGACACACACACGCACACACACACACACACACACACACACACACACACACACACACACACACAAGTTAGAATAAATTGTACTATTAGCTTAAGTTTTCTTTCTGTATGCTAGTTAAATATTTCTTAAATCTACAACTTGTTGCTACGGAGGAGCGGGGCTTCCTGATACAGGTATAATATACTTAATAGGGAGTCCCAACCTGTTACCTTGTTATGTAACATTTATTAATGTAAATAAAATATTTTCATTTTCATTTTCATTTTTTTTTTTTTACACAGAGTTTTAGATTTGTCTAAATAATATTATTTTACAATTTTATTCAATAATTTTATTCAGTTGGCAGTAAATGGTTTCAAGTCACCAAGGCGAGTCGAAGTAATATCAGGCAATTATCATAGCTAAAATATCACGACAATTTTATTTCGTAAAATTGTTTCAACGCGCTCTGTATTTACTAACATATTTCTTTGTATGTATTTGCCAAAGTAACCATCTGCAAATTATATTCGTGGATATAATTCATATAAAAGTACCGACCCTACATAGGAACTTATTATTTACATCCCGTAGTATGAATCACGGTGAGGACCTTCCTTTAATATGTATTAAAAGCTGTAAATATCTTTTTTAAAAAAAGGGAACCGCCTTCAAAAAACCAACCCACTGAAAAGTACAAAATAATTTTTATATTACACCCCTTTACGTGTCCAGTCCCTATCCCGTCGTAAAGCAAATTTTTGCCAAAAAGTAATTAATACCTAATAATAAGAAAATTAATAATCATCCGGGCAATTACTTAGTTTTTGAAGTCGGTGCCAAACCAAAATTATTGAGAACCGATATGTTAGACAACGAAGAACGCTGCACTTACTTGCATTATAAAGACATACTTAGTTTACTCATTAATTTAGTTCTTGTAGGTACTACGTACTCGTATTTTTTTTCTGATTGGTAGTAAAGACTGTTTTTGTTGGTTTGGCACCGCCTTCAAAAACTAAGTAATTACCCGGATGATTATTAATTTTCTTATTATTTGGTATTAATTACTTTTTGGCAAAAATTTGCTTTACGACGGGATAGGGACTGGACACGTAAAGGGGTGTAATATAAAAATTATTTTGTACTTTTCAGTGGGTTGGTTTTTTGAAGGCGGTTCCCTTTTTTTAAAAAAGATATTATATTAAGTTATTTTGTTTTGTTTTTTTTTTTTTTAATTTTTTAATAATTTTTTATTTATTTTATTTTATTTTTACATACATAATTACAAACGTAACTACTAGTCAAACCCGTTCCTTATCGCTTCCGGCGCAAAAGTGCCCATAATGCTCACGGCATTACCCCGCTGGATGGCTATGGACAGCCTCTGCACCAGAAACGATTCGGAGCGGGGATCCTCTCCCTTTTGCCTAAGTCGACGGCCTATGTCACGCACAAATTGTTTCGCGTCAGCACCCCAGCAGCCCGCCGTTTCCACCGCAAAAGGAACGAAAATATACCCCGAGCCCAATGGTACATACTTTTGGCGCTTCACCGCCGCCTGAGCCTCGGCCGCCGCACCGGCCGCGCGTGCCGTGCGACTGATATGAGAGGCGGCGAAAGTGCTGACGCACGTAGCGTCCCAGACCAAACACCGCCCTCTCTCCCACGGCACCAAAGTTAGGCCATCAGGCCGCTTGCCGTCCGTGCGACTTAGACCCGGAGGCTCAAGCACGGATGGAACTCCCGCTGACCTGAGCGCCCTGTGGACTACGTCATTCAAGGCATGGTGACGCGGATGCCTCCCGACACATCGCCGGCAACTCAATGCATGATGGCCGTCAGCCCCCACCCTGGAACCGCAGATGCATACGTGTGGTTGACATACATCGCAGCCCAGGCGGAGAGCGACGGACACCCGCAACGAGTCACCGTCGAGTAACGTGCCCAGTTGAGGGGAGGGTAACGCCTGGAGCCAAGCCCCTGATTCCGGCCGCGACACTGCCAGAAGCCTTGCGCGGTCCACTCCCGAAGCGTTCCCAACCAGACCCTCCAAGATGGCCTTACACCCTACCTCATCCCACGCGCGCTGGAGTCTTGGGTTCTCCGGGACGGACGCACCTGGGTTGATAGCCAACCACTGCCTCAAAGCGTCGGCCACATACGGTATGCTTACCCCGTCGCCATTTAAAGATAAGATCTTAGCAACCAGGTCAGCAACCCCATGGGCCGACGCCAAGAAGGCCGGCAGGCTAACGTCCCCCACACGCCGTACCCCAATGCCTCCGTGACGGATGGGCAAACCTGCCTGTGTCCACTGAATATCATTCAGGGACACATTGACCACCGACTCAATCGTCGACTTAATGGCCAAATCAAAGGCCGCAATGTCCACCGGGAATAACCACACAGGGGCCGTGCGCAACAGGTACGTGATCTTGGGAAGGGCGAAACACTTTTGCAACAAAACTAAGGCCACGTGCGGGGTCAAACCCTTGAGACGTTCGCTTGCAAGGAGAAGGAGATCCTTACGAATTTTAAGAGCCCCAGGAACTGCCGAAGGAAAAATCGGTGCACCAAGTAGGCAAAAAGAAGAAGCGTTCAGTTCCTTGAGGCCGGGAAGTAGACCCGAGAAAAAAGAGAAGAGAGAAGATGACTGCGGTTCACAGGGGAAAAACTCACATTTGGAGGTATTCACTTCCAGCCCCATATCCTTCAGGCGCGGTAGCAAGACGAGCAAGTCTTGCTCCACTTCTTCTGGCTTGCCCCCAATGGTACCATCATCCAGGTACCAGATGTTAAGAGGGGACTTTAGATCGGCAATGACCTTCTGGATTGCGAGGCTGAAAGTGAGTGGACCCAGTGGATCTCCCTGCTGAGCCCCCACCTGTGACAAAATCAAGTCAGCTCCGTAAAAAAGGTTGGAAGGTGAATGATACACCTGGTGAAGAAAAGAAAAGAGAGTAGGTATTTTCTCCTTAACCTCATCCAGCAAAACGTCCCTCTCCACTGTGTTAAACGCGTTTTTAAGGTCGAGTTTTATAATGACGCTGCCGGCATTCTCCGGTTTCAATGCAAAAGAACGTACAGCATGTATCGCCGCTTCGCACCCCAACTGCGTCCCAAAACCCACCTGATGCGGCTGTAGATAAGAGGCCATCTCCCCTCTCACTGCACGACATCCAAGCTTGGCCACAAGTCGACGAAAAGTGCTCCCCACGGCTATCGGTCTCAATCCCCCTTCTTTCTTATTTAACGCACACAGAGTAGCCCCATACAAAAATGGGCATACCTGAGGGTTCAGCTTCCCACTAAGCAAAAAATTGCACAAGTTAGTCAGTGCTTCCATCAAGCGCACTCCACTGTCCCCAGCCGTGCCCGATGTCAGCTCCTTTAAATGGGCCGGACGGATTCCATCCAACCCCGCTGCTGACCCACTGTGGAAAGAACTAACTGCCAGAGACACATCCTCCACTTTGACTGACAAGGCAGGACAGTCAAGGTCTGGCTCTGTTGGGAAACTGAGAGGACGGGACGGACTCGGATGCTTAGACTGCAACGCAGCGAGAGTGTCCGGACCTGCCGGAGCGATGGTGTCCTCACTCATTAGAAGCCGGACAGCTCCTCTCAAATCTCCCTCGTGGACTTTGGCCTCAATCG
This sequence comes from Cydia amplana, assembly GCF_948474715.1. Lineage (NCBI taxonomy): Eukaryota > Metazoa > Arthropoda > Insecta > Lepidoptera > Tortricidae > Cydia > Cydia amplana. Next base: position 10,310,997 of record NC_086079.1, on the reverse strand, counting down.
TCCTATTGAGAGAGACTGACCGGGATGCCACTGCACAATCATCCGGCGACAGGTACGAAAAGGCCTCTATATTTGCCTTGACCTTCGCCGTCAAAGATCCCGTACCCTCCACCCCAGGAGTCCTCAGGGCCCTGTAAGAAAAATATAGGAGAGCACACCATTCGTCTACCCCATTAACGGCAATGCACCTCTCGATAATGCCGCACAATTTTCTAGCTGCAACGCTCCTCGCACCCTTCGGAATGTGCCGAAGAACCCGAACTGATTTCTTTAATGAGGCGAGTTGATCCAGGTTGCAACTGTGTCCCTGAACGCTTGCAACTGGTTACGCGGCATCAGTTTGCCCAGTGGCTCCGCTGACGGGCTGCGACGCAGAAGGACGGGAAACATCTTTGTGCATTCGAGTTATGTGCGATTTAAGGCCTCGCGATGTAAATACTCTCGCCGAGTTCCGACAATAAGGGCACGTCGACTCCGACAGGGAACTCATCGTGAAATATAACTGCTAGTACTTAATCTATGATAAATAGGACAAAACAACAACTAAATTCCTTTAGTAAAAGCACACTAGCCAAATTTTAAGTATAATTTTACTAACAAGTTAAGAACACATTGATAATTAACCTGATAACAATCATTATAAACGTCGAATTCATTTTATTTTTTACTTTTTAGTGATAGGTAGGTACTTCATTTATTTTAGGTTTTGGGCTAAAATACTGGTTTGTTAGGCTCTCCATTTAGTTTTGGGCTAATAACTACCTACTAATGGTGGTGATGGCCTAACTCGATGATAATCGCGACACAACATAATATGACGTTTTGCTGCTAAACGATTTGTATGTATATTGCTCCCACTTCCACTCCCATTCCCAGTCCCAGTCCAAGCCCGACTCCCACTCCCACTATTTTATCTAAATCGGTTTCAGCAACATAAATTTCTTGGTAGGTATACCGATAGCATGGCCACCAGAGATGTGAAAAATACTTTATAAAAAGTATTTAAATACAAAATACAAATACTTCCTTGATATACTATTTCAAATGCAAAATACAAAATAGTTTTTGAATTTGTATTTAAAATACAAAATACGAAATAGGTATTTTCAAAATACTTTTTAAAAATACAAATACTTTGCGATAAAAGGTACTCTGAATAGTGAATACCTAGTCTGAATTAAAAAGTATTACTCAGAATATCCGAATTGAAAAGACTCTCTTTATTATTTGAAAACAGTGTGTCAATCAGTCCTCTATCTAAAGTGCAAATTTCTAGTTGTTTTCTCATATTAACCGGAAGGATGGATGGATGATGGTTTATAACGGACAATTTTTAAAAGTTATTATTTAGATTTGTAATGTTTTACAGCTAGTATAATGCCTCTCGTTAGTGTGATAAAAACGTCTCGTTTGTGTTTCATCAGGGCAGAAAAGTTTGTTCTCTTCTCGTACCTTGAAACCCTCGTAACACTCAAGATTCCACTTTTTTAACCACTCGCTACGCTTGTGATCATGTGCGACCTTACTAAACAGATTCAACAGTTCCATGTTAAAAGAATGAGAGAGTTGCCAGGATTGTAAGATCAGAAGAGATTGTAACTCCTACCTACATTACCTACTATAAAGTATTTTGTATTTTGAAAATAGAAAATAGGTCCCAAAAACTATTTCAAATAAAATACAAAATAGTTTTCTTCAAAAGGTATTTAAATACAAAATACAAAATAGGTATTTTGCATTTTGTATTTGCATTTTAAATACAAGTATTTCAAATAAGTCACATCTCTGATGGCCACCTACCGGGTCCAATTGGTTTTTCAAACCATCCATGTACTGTACACTAAAACCTTCTCCAGAATGTAACAAACACTTTTCTGAAAACCGCATCAAAATCGGTTCAGCCAAACGCGAGATAATCACGAACAAACATACACACATACATACGTACATATATACATACGGGTCAAACTGAGAAGTCTTTTTTTTAAAGGCAGTTAGAAAAAAGTTCATCGACCCACCTAGTGGAACTCTGCAACATAGGCACACGACGACAAGTCGGTTAACCAAAACAAAGTGTGCCTATGTTGCACCAAACCTGAATTCCACTGGGCAAGGGTTCAGCATCAGCTCTATCTTGGGTACTGCTCTCCCAAGTGCTCATCAAGATGTGACGGATGACCAAAATAGCGTGGGCCTATGTTGCACGAAACCTGAGTTCCACTAGGTACAGCCAGGGTTCAGCATCAGCTCTATCTTGGGTACTGCTCTCCCAAGTGCTCATCGAGATGTGACGGATGACCAAAATAGCGTGGGCCTATGTTGCACCAAACCTGAGTTCCACTAAGTACAGCCAGGGTTCAGCATCAGCTCTATCTTGGGTACTGCTCTCCCAACTGCTCATCAAGATGTGACGGATGACCAAAATAGCGTGGCCCTATGTTGCACCAAACCTGAGTTCCACTAGGTACAGCCAGGGTTCAGCATCAGCTCTATCTTGGGTACTGCTCTCCCAAGTGCTCATCAAGATGTGACGGATGACCAAAATAGCGTAGGCCTATGTTGCACCAAACCTGAGTTCCACTAGGTACAGCCAGGGTCCAGCATCAGCTCTATCTTGGGTACTGCTCTCCCAAGTGCTCATCAAGATGTGACGGATGACCAAAATAGCGTGGGCCTATGTTGCACCAAACCTGAGTTCCACTAGGTACATCCCGAGTTCCACTAGGTACATCCAGGGTTCAGCATCAGCTCTATCTTGGGTACTGCTCTCCCAATTGCTCATCAAGGCATGTCGGATGACCAAAACAGCGTGAGCCTATGTTGCACCAAACCTGAGTTCCAATAGGTACAGCCAGGGTTCAGCATCAGCTCTATCTTGGGTACTGCTCTCCCAATTGCTCATCATGGCATGTCGGATGACCAAAACAGCGTGAGCCTATGTTGCACCAAACCTGAGTTCCACTAGGTACAGCCAGGGTTCAGCATCAGCTCAGATCTATGTATACTAAAACCTTCTCCAGAATGTAAGAAACACTTTTCCGAAAACCGCATCAAAATCGGTTCAGCCAAACGCGAGATAATCGCGAACAAATATACATACATACATACATACATACATACATACATACATACATACGGGTCAAACTGAGAACCTCCTTTTTTTTTTGAAGGCGGTTAAAAAAAAGCATCAAATATGATCGATTTTTGGCATTAAAACCGCTTGTTGTCTCCATACTTTTAAGATAAGTCCTGTTAATGTTCATTGAGTCGCAGAGATAGTTGTACTTAGTTTGAACCATTTTTAACCGACTTCCAAATCTAAAAGGAGGAGGTTATCAATTCGGTTGTATGTTTTTTTTTTTTTAATTTTTTTTTTAATTTTTTTTTATGTTTGTTACTCCATATCTCCGTCATTACTGGACCGATTTTGAAAATTCTTTTTTTGATTGTATGTATATTCATACAGATTGGTCCCGTTTTTGTCAAAACCCAGTTCTGATGATGGGATCCATGAGGAATCGAGGGAGCTCCTCAAATCTTAAAGGCATACATATAGTGATTTTTGTGTTTTTATCAACAAATCAAGCATATACATTCAAAAACGTGACATTTGATGAAGTGGAACTGCTGATGATGATCAGAACAGAACTCTTCAACGACGCATAGTTCACGTTTGGCGATTTGTCCTCTTCGTTATGTTTGTTAAGCAAGTTAAGTTTTTAAGCCACATTTTTGTCAAGCTCGAGTTCTGATGATGGGATCCATGAGGAATCGAGGGAACTCCTCAAATCTTAAAGGTGTGCGTATAGAGATTTTTGTATTTTCATCAGAAAATCAAGCATTTTTATTAAAAACTGTCGCATTTGATGAAGTGGAACTGCTGATGATGATCAGAACAGAACTCTTCAACGACCCATAGTTCACGTTTGGCGATTTGTCCTCTTCGTTATGTTTGTTAAGCAAGTTTAGTTTTTAAGTCACATTTCTGTCAAGCTCGAGTTCTGATGATGAGATCCATAAGGAATCGAGGGAACTCCTCAAATCTTAACGGCATACATATAGTGATTGTTGTGTTTTAATCAACAAATCAAGCATATACATTTAAAAAGTAACATTTGAGGAAGTGTAACTGCTGATGATGACCAGAACGAAACTCTTTAACGACGCATAGCTCGCGTTTGGCGATTTTTTCTTTTCGTTATGTTTGTTAAGCAAGTTAGGTTTTTAAGCCATATTTATGTCAAGCTCAAGTTCTGAACATGGGATCCATGAGAAATCGAGGGAACTCCTCAAATCTTAAAGGCACACGTATAGAATTTTCTGTATTTTCATCATAAAATAAAGCATTAACATTAAAAACTGTCGCATTTGATGAACTGGAACTGCTGATGATGATCAGAACAGAACTCTTTAACGACGCATAGTACATGTTTGGTGATTTCAAATTTCGACTTTGACTTGGACTGGGACCCGGTCTCGGATCCAGATCCGGACTCGTACCCGGATCCGGTTCGGACCCGGACCCGGACCTGGACTCGGATTCGGACTCGGACCTGGACTAGACCCAGACTCGGACCCGGACTCGGACACAGACCCGGACCTTGACCTGGAAAACCACCATGATACCTAAACTAAATAAACCACTATGATTACCTACCATAAAATGTAGGTATAAAGTATGATGAGGCCAAACCCCTCCCGCTCAAACCCCCGTACACCGCACCGCATGCGCCGTTAAGTGGGTTAGGTTAGGTTTGAACTGCTATCCTCACAGAACCGAACAAAAGTGGGTTAGGTTAGGTTAGAACTGCGAGCCTTACAGAAACGAAATGCTTCCTTTTCTACATAGCGCACCATCTACAATAATCTTTCACCGGGCCGCATAGAAGTCGGTTTTTTTTTCTTAAAAATTATTGAGTTTGGTATCGCAAACGATCTTCCCTTCATATTAAAAAGACGTACAAAGCGCTGTTACTGTATTCCCTTTAGCTTATTATGTACATGATAGTGATGATACCTACTCACTAATAGCACCCGTTCATGCCTATTGTGACAGACAGGTACTACGGAACCTTACACTGAGCATGGCTCGACATGCTCTTGGCCGGTTTTTATTTTTTCTATTAAAGATTATTGCTTATACGCCTTAGGGAGACACATAACAATTAAGTAGCTAAATGGTAAAAAAATCTCAAAAACTACCTACTTATAAAATGCTTATGAATTTTCTTTGAGCTGGTGTAAACATTTTCGAAATTTAGAAATATGAATATAGAATCTCTCACCCACAGTCTAGCCCAGATAGCTTAAAATATGCATGCGGAGAGCGAGCGGCATGAAGCGGCTACGCTTGGCTACGGTTACGACACGGGCGCTACAAACATAGCAGACTCGCAGCGGAACGGAACGCTGAAACAAACTTACAGACCGGTACTAAAAGATAGGTGCTGGAATTGAGCAACATTTTAGTACTGCTTTATTTTATTGTCGCGGTTTATTACCCCAAACTAAATGTTGTTATTTGCATGTCTCTCTGAAATTGACTGAAAATCAACGGTAAAGTCTGCTGCAGTAGATAGTGATATCTCCTTTTATAAAAAAGTTGGACCTGTCTTTGCTGACCTAGCCTTCACCTTAATAGAATAAATTAGTTTTTAATTTTGCATGCTTTGTACACCTTATTAGGGCGAGCGAAGCGAGCCCTATTACTATTCGACAAACTATGCATTCTTGTGGTACACTTTACGGAAAAACTATCGCACTTATAGGTTTGAAATTTAACATAGTAATTTAAATTCATGTCTAGATGTGTTATTAAACATAAAAATATCATTTTATAAACCTAAAAAAATAAAATAAAGGAAAAGCACTTTGTATTACTACTAGCGCCATCTGTTAGAAAAATACAAATTAAAATTCATGCTAATGTACTATGTGCTAACAACGATGAATACAAAAAAAACCGGCCAAGCGCGAGTCGACTCGCGCACGGAGGGTTCCGCACCATCAACAAAAAATAGAGCAAAATAATCTTGTTTGATGTATGGGAGCTCCCCTTAAATATCTATTTTATTTTATTTTTAGTATTTGTTGTTACAGCGGCAACAGAGATACTTACATCATTTGTGAAAATTTCAACTGTCTAGCTATCGCGGTTCATGAGATACAGCCTGGTGATAGACGGACGGACGGAGGGACGGACGGACGGACGGACAGCGAAGTCAGTAGTAATAGCTAGCGTCCCGTTTTTTACCCTTTGGGTACGGAACCCTAAAAAGGGTTAAAATTTTGGATTCTGACCCATCTCGCTTCGCCCGGTCAGGCGTGTCTCACTCCGCGATTTCGTCGCTTTGCTACAGGTAGCTAAAAGTACATCCGTTCGGCCCCAATTTTGGGGAAAGCCATAAGCCGCGCGTGGCGGTGTCGCCACCTAGCGGCCATATCTGTGCTGATCATAACAGACGCGTTTTGTTAGAGAGTGTCTCCTGTACTTAGTACTATTATTTATTCTGTGGCTCGGTTTGATTCCCAATTTAGCCATTAAGTTTCTCTGAATACTGGAACATTCAATCTTGCTGTATACTTATTCACTGCGGAGGTCAATTTACTCGTATGTTCAGAGGGCCTACCATGAACCACGTTCGACGTGTTGCCCAGGGGGGCACACAGAAACACAGGGCGACAGGGGTCGCACTTGTAAATTCGTACGTAAGTGTGACAGGGAGGCAACACGTCGAACGTGGTTCGCGGTAGGCCCTCTGTTCTGTGACGCCGATGAACTGATCAGTCATGTTGTGTTAGTAAACTTAAATCGGGTATTTTCAGTTCGAAAAACAGTTTTAGTGTTACTATTGCTTGGAACTGCCAAAATTATAAATAAAGATAAGCATATTAGGCCATCTGTATCGGCCCTAAATCACTGAAGTTTGTATTAACAAACTACACCCCGACTGCAACTTATATGGAAACTGCACGCCGACTGCACGCCAATTGCAACGTCGGCGTGCAGTTCCACAAAATGACCCAGAACCCTGGCAGTACCTAGTGGAACTCAGGTTTGGTGCAACATAGGCACACGCTGTTTTAGTAATTCGACACGTCTTGAGTCTTGATGACCACTTGGGAGAGCAGTACGATAGAGCTGATGCTGAATCCTGGCTGTACCTAGCGGAACTCAGGTTTGGTGCAACATAGACACACACTGGGTTGGACATCCGACTCGTCATAATGATCACTTGGTAGAGCAGTACCCAAGGTAGCTGATGCTGAACCCTGGCAGTACCTAGTGGAGCTCGGGTTTAATACAACATATGCACACGCTGTTTTGGTCGTCCGACTCGTCTTGATGAGCACTTAGGAGAGTAGTACCTAAGATAGAGCTGATGCTGAACCCTGGCTGTACCAAGTGGAACTCAGGTTTGGTGCAACATAGGCACACGCTGTTTTAGTCATTCGACATGTCTTGATGGGCATTTGGGAGAGCAGTACCCAAGATAGAGCTGATGAGCTGATGCTAAACCCTGGCTGTACCTAGTAGAACTCAGGTTTGGTGCAACATAGATACACGCTGTTTTGGACATCCGACTCGTCAGAATGAGCACTTGGGAGAGCAGTGCCCAAGATAGAGCTGATGCGGAACCCTGGCAGTACCTATTGGAACTCAGGTTTGGTGCAACATAGGCAAACGCTGTTTTGGTCATCCGACTCGTTTTTTTGAGCACTTGGGAGATACCCAAAATAGAGCTGTAGCTGAACCCTGGCAGTATTTAGTGGAACTCAGGTTTGTTGCAATATAGGCACACGATGTTTTGGTCATCTCACTCGTCTAGATGAGCACTTAGGAGAGCAAATTATACGTAAGTTTATGTGCGGAGAAACATGATTACCGCCAGTAGGTGTCCAGACGGGATAGTTTTACGCTCAATTGTGTGGTGTGGACGCTCGCTGACCCAACATGTGTATGTAGGAAAGCCAGTTGGCTTCCTTACAAAAAGTACTGGGCGACCGTGTAGAATGTAATAAGCGCTTATGAAATTGGATATTACGTGTGGATATTGGCAATTTGATTTTGTCATCTGGACGCGTTTTTAATGGACAAAGTAAAAGTTGTAACAGACAGACGTACCGGACAGCGACCGGGGTCCAATTAGTAGGTATATTTCTTTCTTGCTCTCACTTATAGCTGCATCCTTAACGGACTTATTACGTACCCACTCGATTGAACATGGAACAAGCCTCGGACTGGATCAAAGTCGCGGTCCGGTACGTTTAGGTAGAAAAACTCCGCGAGCCCTTACAAAGCTCTGCTTTTTGCTAGTTCTAACGACTTAGGGACTGGGATTGGTCACTTAACTGTGCAGTGCCTACACGGTAACTACGACACTATTTCTTGCACTTAGTGACTAAGGTTACTAATCCAAACTATAATTATAGTTCCGAACATAATTGTAAGCAACTATGTGTCCTTTATTACTGAATAAAGATATTTGTATTTGTATTTTTGTATTTTATTAGTTATTAAGTTAAAATAATACATACCTATGTTTAATAGCTATGAGCGCCGCGCCGGCGCGCCGCCGCCGCCGACAAAATTTTCGCGCCGCCGCCGCCGACGCTGCGCTATCGGCGTGGCATCGGCGTGACCTTGGTAGTTACTACTACTTTCGGAATCAGATAATATATTTTTAATCGAGTTTAGATCATTAACGGCGCCACTTCGAATAGTTTATAGGCATTCAAAAGGTATTTTAGGCCCATATAATTCAAAGATATCGAAGGCAAATGCAAACTTATCTGTCTAGTAACCGCGCTACTAGTCTTGGGGAAACGAAATTATTTAATATCAATTTTAACATCAATATGCTTGTAATAAATATATACAGGGTGGATTTTCTTTTTGGGTCAGTGAGGGCAGCTACCAGATCCCGTGCTGCTACAAGAAAACGGTCTTAGAAGACCTTCCCTCGATTTCAAATTAATGAAGATTGGCTTTTACAGATTTTGGAAAAGAAAATCCATCCTGTATACTGATTTCCTTCCATTTTTATTGTGGAACGTTCCACATTACAATTTATAGATATATATACACTAGACATATGTCAATCACAATGAAAAAATTAACTGTGATCAACTCTGGCTAACATGAGACTCGAACCCACATCTTTGGATTACCGATCCAATGCATAACTAATTTTGCCAGCTAACCATCCGTCATCCGCGAATTTAACCATTGCAAGCATGGTTAAACGTCTTTAAAAGGTATAAAATGGGGTTAATTTCCACGTCCGGCCGTTGGCTTCGCACGGAAGGGCGTCGGAATCGGGTCTCAATTAGGTAAACTTGGCCACTGTTCAAATTTCAAGCTTTGCTCTCTCGCAGCTCAATCTTTGGCCTTGCATCGCTCGCATGGAATTAAGCCGCTATCTGAACCTGCAAGTTTTTGGGCCAGGGCCCAACAGCCAGCAGCAGCCAAACAGGTTTGGATCTCAACTTTCGGCCTGTTTTAAAACGGTTGAGCATTGGTCCTTATCCGATCTTAGCTCCATTGCAACTCGGGTTTTGGCGTCGCATGAATACGCCCGCAGGAAAGCTCCAGATCTTTAACACTATGGCTTCTGTCTTTATCGGCCTGCGTCCTCGTTCTGCTCTCTTGAAGCTCGGCCTCGCACAGAAGCGCGCCGCAATCGGCGCTCCAGGCGTTCGGCCGTCAGCCAAGCTTACACTTGGCGTTCGATTCTTAGCTGTATGCTTACCTGCAGCTCATCCTCTGGCCTCGCATTGGGAGGCGTCGAAATCAAGTCTTCGATGTTACATAGAGCTCGGCGTTGGGCCTCACTTTTTGACATAAATCGGTTTTGTTGAATCGATATTGGTCATGAATCTAGTATTAAACTGGATTGGGCATGAGTGGTGGGGATAACTGACAGAACGGGATAGTCTTATGTATCTTTCAGTAGGAGTAGCAGCGAAAGCGCTATTATATGTCCTTGTCACAGTCTCACTTTTTTTTATTCCCCACCGTAAATTAGATGCATGATTGGTCGAATTGATTTGTTGCCCACCATAACAAATAAATTCGACCAATCATAGCGCATTGCATATATTTTGTCCCTCACGGAGGCACGCGTAGACCAGTTCTATAGGGTGCTACCTTCTATGATAATGGTTAATGACGGAGCTCGATTTTCTTAGGACTGTCAACAAGACGTTTCCCTGATACAGTCAATCCGCAATTTTTAACTTAGCACAAAAGATAAGGGCCTCGCTAAGATCTTCCGGCCAGAGCCTCGCCAAGATTAAGACCGCCTCTGATGCCGCGCAATACCGCTTATCCACAGTTTATACGATATCATTTTTTTTCGTACCATTATTCAATAAATTATCCTTGAAAATAATAAATGCATTTATTTTATAACTTTCTTACAGCAAAAACAAGTTTTTTCGGTAAAATTTTAGTTTGAATTCTTTTTTCATTAATCGAAGGTGTTTCAAGGCCACGCCGCCGATTCGCCGCCGCCGCCGACCAATTTTGACCGGCGCGCCGCCGCCGGCTAAATGCCTATCGGCGCTCATATCTAATGTTTAATAATTAACACAAATGTATATCAAGAGTGGAACTAACTGCCATCAAACTGTTTCGCAGTTTGGCAGTACTGTTTCAATGTAACACCTATGTACCGTGTCTTATGAAAATAAATGATTTAAAAAGTTCTGAGTAATGAATACACCATAAATTAGATATTATATTCGAATAATTAACAAATGGAGTACAATCTATATAGCAAGTTGGTTCAACCAACAACTATCCTGTCAAGTCCAAAACGTACGGACTTTAATCATGTTGCAGGTAATTCCTACAAATCGTAGTGCACTCAGGGTAAAAAGATTTTCTCCACAGCAACAGCAATCGGGTTCCGGTCTACTAATTCAATTCCCAGCTTCCTTTGGTTTGTTTTGTTTGCTTGAAACTAAACTTGTTTATTACGATACGGTGGACGGAAGTCTACAATTTTTATAATAGGTACTACTTAATAGTCGACCGATTAGCCACTTTTGTAGGGTTTCGTATTCCAATTATATATCAATTAGATACTGCTGTGTAAAGTAAACATGTTTCCTGGTTAATAAACTTACGCTTATAAAATATTCTGTTTTGTTTTATATTTGGCAATAAATTAACTTCCACTCGGTAGATATCTCAGTTTCCTTCCAACCAACGGAATCCAACACCCACAAACGAAATATTTGTAGGTACCTACTCGTATTCATTCCAAATATTAACATATAGGTACCTACTGTACCCAGGTAAGCATAACCCACTTTAAACATACTTTTATTTGTAATGGTAGGTATACATATATTTGCAGATATACATTTGTAGATAGGTCCCACACTATTTCAAAACATGTACGGAATGTTGTTTAAGATTTAGGTTAGTACTTTAGTGAAGGAAAACATCATAAGGAAACCGGACTATTCCCAATAAGATCTAGTTTCCCTCCTGGGTTTGAAAGTCAGACGGCAGTCGCTTGGGCTAATTTTTGAGATACATTTTCTGAGTGGATACCATCAGGATCAGTTATTGGAGCCGTGGCAAAATGCCGGTACTGCTGTAAATAGGTGATGGTGGGATAGATCTTAGACATTTTTCAGGTATTGAGGGGCATGACGTAAAGTAGTGATAAACATGGCCCTCGCTTGACCTTAATATCTCATTACATTATCTGGTTGTGTTTTCTGCCTGAAGTACAGGAAGTCTCCTCTAGTATTTAGAGTTAAAACTGTACTTTTTGCAATAGATAATTTGTATTTGTATTTCCATCTAATTGCCCTTAATATTTCTCATACCTTCTACTCATTTACCGTACCTATCTAAATAATAATATATCTTGTTAAACAAATTTACTTGTCAGTTAATCAATTAAGTAAGTTCCTTACCTATATATTTGATCAAAACTTCGCAGTGGTTGGAATCCAATTGCAAACCCTTTACAAACTCTTTCATATCCAAGAAACAAGTAATGAGAAGATGCCTAAATACATAATATAGGGTACGAACCTTTTAAATCTGCTACGAATCTGCACTCGCTCGAGTAAACCTCTCAGGGATCTCTCTACACTTCAGGCGCCGAGATTTTCTTAAAATTTATTTCAAATACTAAATCGACGGATACGTGATAGATGCTAAATTTTAACAGTATGGCTAACAGTAGATTGTTGATAAATAGCTAAATAAATACGTTAATACTATTATAGTGTTTGGGTCAGTGAAAACTGGTGTGAATCCGCGCAGGACCGGGTAAAATGGCGTGATCTTGTATTGAAGGCCAAGACTCATTTTGGGTCATCGCGCCAAACTAGTAAGTAAGTATTTTAGTAGGCAGGAATTTTAAAAACAGGTACTTTGTAACTGCAGCTACAGTGAAAATTAGAAACAATGGTACTTTAGTTAGTGAGTCAGTTTCCCTAGGCATTCAATCAAACGAGATCTTTACCTACTATTTTACAGTCCAGTAAATTTTAATAACTAAAATGATAATGTATCACGGTCAGCATTATGGACCTACTCTAGAAAATAACTAGCAGAGGCAGGAAGCAATACCAAATTACTTCTGTAGCCGAGCACACCGCAATTTTAATTATCTAGCCGCGCGCCAGTGTACATTTTCATAGCGAAGCTCTGCATCGCATAAGCAGTTCCTAAGCACAATATAATTATGAAATAAACTCAAGCCACAGGACCATGTTCTCGAGCATTCAGTATTCATGTTTTTTTGTGCATTCTTAAAGATTTCCTTAAATGTAAAATAGAAAGATATACGTCATATTATTATTACATATAATATATATTCAATGCCAATATATATATCATATATATGTAATAATAATATGACGTAAACATTGCCAATTAACTTACAGTGCCCCCAATAAAAGATTTGTTGACAATATATGTAATACTTTCTAATTCCCGTGCCACTTAATCAGCTGTTTTAGGTAAATTTGCTATGGGAATTAGGGCACGGAAATTAGAATACGTAATTAAAAAAATCGCCAAAAATTTAAATCGTGTTTGACCAAACTGTTATGTTATCGCTTACATAAAGATACATAATGGGCTCCTAAATATGAAAATTGTTATTGAAAAGCTATGTGGAAAATCATTATGAAATACATAGTAAGTCTGAGCTGTATTTGTAATGAGTCTAGGTATATATTAGGGTATCAACCAGCTAATAAGCGGAAAATACGCGTAGGCTCCAATAATAGACGTCTGTTTGGCATAATAAAAGAGAACCAGTTTTTTTTTCGTGAATGTAGATTCATTTTAATTGCTAAAAAGCTTTTGATCCTGCATAAAACTTGAATGGATTAATATAAACGGATGTATTCTCACTAAGTGTACCTACCTCTACATATTTTCCAAAATGCGGGAATGTAAATAGGTAGATTATATGTACCTATTTATTATTTAATTGTTAAAAAGATAGGAATATTCTCCTAACTTCTTTTTTACAGCAGCATGTGGTTTATTCTACCTACATATTATGTACCTACACATTTTACATCCTTTATTTGCTTGCTACTTCTTGAACAAAATGACCGACAGGAGCAAGATTACACGTATAAAAGATGAATTTGTACGGAACCCTCGGTGGGAGAGTTCGACTCGCACCTGGCCGGTTTTTATTTTGTAAGTGTGAGAATGACGCATGACACGATGGCGTTTGGACTGGTGTGAATAATGATGCCTTACCTTTTTCATAAAGGACATAACATTTGTAGGCAGCATGGTGGCTTCCTCTCTGCACTGTTCGCTTAAAACTTACATCACTGCACTACACTGAACTACACTGCACCGCCCTCAGTCGGGAATTAGCACGCTACCTCCAAAACACGACATCTTTTAAACGGTAAACTTTAACTATTAACAATATACCACAGAACTTTTTGTTAAATAATATCACGCACACAGTTTGGCACTCTCGAGCTCGATGATATTTTGTCTGAAACAAAAGAGAACACATGTTATAGTACGTGTAACATATGTAGGTACATACAAGTCAAGTATCCAAAACACTGGCTGCACGGCAGATAGGCGGTAAAACAGCGTGGCAAATGGAACGAAATCTTACAAAATCAACTTACGGCGCGATTCGGAATGAATTAGAGATTCACTATAAATATGAAATAGTAAAGATATGTGACGTTCCACGAAAAAAGGTACCTTATGGCGGCTGGCGCTTACGCTATTATTAACGCCGCTCCAATATTCAGCCGGGGCAAAGGTACCTTTTGCCGTGGAACGTCACATAATATCTTTACTATTTCATATCTAGTGAATCTCTAAATCATTTCCCGAATCGCGCCGTCAGTTATCTTAGTCAGAAGATTGCGAACCGTAATTTATTAAACCATTTTACTTTATTTCACGGGAGTGCGCAAAATGTAGGTAACTTACCCTTTATCGAAAAATAGTTATTTGTACAACAAGAGATCAAAGTTTGATATTTCTTCGAGTGCTTATTTTGAGTCCCGTGCAAGCGAAAGATTCTATACTAGATTCACGAGCGTAGCGAGTGAATCTAATTTAGAATCTTGAGCGTACTAAGGGACTCAAAAGCGCACGAGATGTAAATAACTTTGATCTCGTGTAGTTCACAAAACTTTTCACCTCAGCAGTGAGAACATATTAGAGAACCCGAAAAATTTATTCCTTCTTCATCACTTACCTATTCACTCATGTTTTCTTAAGATATACCAACAATTAAGTTTTCACCTCAGCAGCTCGAACAAGGGTAGGTACTTTGCTACTTAAAAACAGTGAGCAAAATCGCATTTTGCTCATTTTGTCTCACTCAGTGAGCAAAATGCGATTTTGCTCACTGTCTTTAAGTAGCAAAGTACCTTTGTTCGAGCTGCTGAGGTGAAAAAATTTAAACATATTTCTCAAATTTAGTCCTTAATATGGTCGCTACCCATGTATTTTTATTATCTAGGTATTTATTTATACAAGATAATCAGTTACCTATTTAATTGTGAGATTATTAAGTATATTTTATCTAAATTCAATAAATTACATATTTAGCTAATTTGAGTTCTCTGTTACTTTTTTTGTTGTTTCGTATACATACATGCTTTTAATTAGAGATGCCCCGAATTAGTGGTTTTGGCCGAATACCGAATATTCGGCCCCTTTCTCGGCCGAATACCGAATATTCGGCGACCGAATATTCGTCATGATATACGAACATTTTGAGTCACAATTATTATGAAAACTGATCGCTAACAAAGCTCAACGTTAGATGACGTTAGCTAAGATATATTTTTGTTGAACAGCATTAGTGAATAGAGTAGGGTTGCCATACGTCCCGGTTCGCCGGGACATGTCCCGGTTTGAAGCACGGTGTCCCGGCGTCCCGGCCGATAAGGAAATTGTCCCGGTTTAAAAATCATAATTATTTAGTAGGGGGCTGGACTTGGTAAATAATATACCTACATTTCTACGTTTCATATGGCCAAAATTAAAAAAAAAAATGTTTTATGGTACCTACTTTTACCTAATGTCCAATATCAGTTTCTCAGACACACAATCATTAGATGATTATGTAAATTATGTTATTTTATAGCTTTTAAAGTCTGTAATGTAGAGCTCGAATTTCAGGCTCTCGAGGGCCTAAAACCTCATCAATGGAACTTCGGCCCTTCGAGTAACTCTTGTACATATGACACATATTATTGTTGAGTAACATTTGATGATTGGTTCGTGTTAGAGCGCTGCTTTCTTACAGCTCGACCTTCGACGTCACTTAATTTTCAACAAATATAAACATTTCTTTCAGAAGCTTGGCATTTGCCTCGCATGAAAGCTCACAGCGCTGGTTATAAGTACGCTTCGGGCTTATTAAGTAATGTGAAGATTTCTGAGCTCGACCTTGAGCGTCACTTTTACCAAAATTTTTGGTTTGTCTTCCAAATCTCCTCTTCTTCAGCTTAGCCTTTGACCTCGCTGCGCCAAGCTCGGCCTGCGCGGTCTCGCTTTTTAATACAATGGACATTGGTTGGTGTCTATGCTCTAGCTGAGCTTATCGTGAAGCACGGCTTCGACCTCGCATGAAAGCTCGCTTCACTGGGGAACTTCGGATTTTTAGGCCCGGCCCGGTCTTTTTATCACGCTTTCACAATTTTGTCACAAAAAATTTCGCGCTCGCTGAGCTCGCGTTTTTTGCTGGTTGACCCTGTGAATTTACATGATAGCTTGACTGATGGTCAATGAATAGTCATTTAAACACATGGAAAATTTATCTCCGAAACTACTGTGCTAAAATTTTGAAAAAAAAAACATCAAAATAGTTCTTTACCTATCGATGACAGGAAAATGTGCAGTCAAGCGTGAGTCGGACTTAATTACTTAGTTTTTGATGCTACCCCTACGGGTTTTTTATAGACATTTCACTCACGTTTCACATGAAAATATGCATTGTTAAAAATTGTGTAATGTACGGAACCCTTAGAACGCGAGTCCGACTCGCACTTGGCCGGTTTTCTTTAAATGCCCCAGTCTGAGTCCCCACACATATGGCAACCCTAGAATAGAGTCAAACAAAACAGACTCATGATAAAAATAAAATGTTTTTTAATCGACAAATGTTAAAAAAAGGGTCATCGTATTTAACAACTTTCCAAGAACCTTTTCGTTTAGTTTCGTACTACATAATTTTTAGTTATTTTTATTGTGCAATTTTTCTTTTTAAGTAGAGGCAACAGATATTCGGTATTCGGCCGAATAGTAGGCAACATTCGGCCGAATACCGAATATTCGGCAAAGTGGCCGAATAGGCCGAATAGTTGCCGAATATTCGTGGCATCTCTACTTAACAATAATCGCTCAGCTATACTTAATACGTAATCGGCAGCGCATATTGGTCTAGCAAGATTCAAATTGCTTAGTCTTATTATACACGATAAATTGTCTGGAAAGTTGTGCGAGGGCTGACTACATACGGCCCGATTCTGATTTTGTAATAGACATCTATTAGATATCTTTTATTTTAGGCATCACCAAGATACGATAACGATAATTATGTTTAAGATCTAACCTGTCAAATTTGATATTTGCGCGATTCTGGAGATACTCTTGAACGATTTCCACAAGATATGACTTAGAGATCCCATTCACATCTAATAGATATCTAACTCTATCTAACGTAAAAGTGACATTGGTTGCCCGAATTGCGCTGCAAAAGAGAACTAGTTGAAATCTAAACTATAACGTATCTAGAATGGATCTAGTACGTGTCGTCTCGTGTGAATAATATATCTTGAAGTTCGAATACGGCAGTTAGTTTCATTCCCGTCCGTCGTAGCGACCGGTAGGATTACAAGTACCTAGGCAGGTACTCGTGTTCACCGCAGCACCCACGCACTACACTTCACAAGTGTGAATGGGACGCATTCAACAGATCCTACTTGGCTCATTAAGCGAACGTCTTTTTTTGGTATAAGGGTTCAATGTATATTCGCGTCTCATATTTTGCTTAGTGAGAGAGTGATGAGACGCAATGCACATTTTTTGTCATTCGTCTGTGTATTTCCAAGCAATATAGTTAGTAGCGGTGCGACTTTCAAACCGAAGGTTACGGTTTCGAACCCCGACCCGTATCAAAGAATTTCTTGATACTTATGTATGCTTTTCAGCGAGGTATCAGACATTAGCATAATATAAAATTCCTAGGTGGACTTAAGTAAGTATTATGCGATTATATTACACTGCTTTACATCAATTGTAACTAACACAGTAAAATACAGTTGTTTAATAGATACGTAACGATTTGATATTAGAATTGAGTCAGCTCTTGTACCTATAGAAGCGAGATTGCATCGTTAGCTTGAGCGATATCGGCGAGTCGATCGACGGATATCGAGAGGTTCGATTTAACTTCGTACCTACCTATATGGTATCTATATTAACTACCTACATCACGTAAACATTCTACACTCTACAGAGTGTTTATTAGTTTAATGGTTATGTGTTTCTTAGTTTTAAGTGTCCATTGTATACCGAGTTGGGTTACCGTTGAAACTCACATGTACTACATTGTTATGTAACACGGTTATACAATAAAGAACTATCTTATCTTAGGAGATTTAAGATACCTAGTTACAAAGTTTAGGAGATTACACACACAGGAAGCTGGAACAGCTAGTTTTCTCTTATTAACGCGGTACGTTTTCGCTCTGTGACCCTGATCAATGTGCGCTTTCGAGCACAATTTTCTTTCGCTTGCTCAAATATCAATATTAGCACGAGGGGCAACTTTGCCCCCTTGCCCTTGTAAAACAAATAACTATCTGCCGTATTCGAACTTCAAGATATTCACAAGAGACGACACGTACTAGATCTATTCTAGATACGTTATAGTTAGTTAGTTAGAGTTTTATGTAATGTAAATTCTATACATTGTTATGTTTTTTATATAAACTACGAGCATTTATTGTAATAAGACTTTAGTATAAGATTAAAACTAATTGGCCTAATTGCTATACCCTGTCCGGGTTCATGTTCACATATGTGTACCTTGTTGTAATGTTGTACATAATTGCAATGACTAAATGATAGTTTAGATTTCAACTAGTTCTCTTTTGCAGCGCAATTCGAGCAACCAATGTCACTTTTACGTTAGATAGAGTTAGATGTGAATTTGATCTCTAAGCCATATCTTGTGGAAATCGTTCAAGAGTATCTCCAGAATCGCGCAAATGTCACATTTGACAGGTTAGGTCTTAAACATATCGTTATCGTATCTTGGCGATGTCTAAAAGATATCTAACAGATGTCTATTTCAAAATCCGAATCGGGCCCTATGTCACGTCACGACATGGCGCTGTACGACGTTGCATCGTGAAGTATTTGTCTGTCTGTTACCTTTTCATGCTTCGGCTTAGGTAACCGATTTAGATGAAATTTGATATGGAGATAGTTTGAGGCCCGGGGAAGGAGTTTTTATCAATCATCATCATCATTCCACGCAGACGATGACGCGGGCAGAAGCTAGTTTATAGTTATAAAATAATTAATAGGTAGGTATGTAGGTACCTATCCCGTGCCCTAGGATATATTTGGCAAAAAATATTTGATTCATCTTCAACGTTAAATGGAATAAGACGATTTGAGTTGAGAGAAAACTCTAAGTTCAAACTAATCTACCGTGATAGGTACTCATCTAGAAGAGATATAACGTACCTATATTTAGGTAGGTAGGTAGATAAGATAAATTCAATCAGCGAGCTAGAGCTACCTACCTACTTCATTTTGTGGATATCTGCGTCCAAATCCCCCCCGAGGCTAATAGGGTAAATATTTTGCCCGGCATATAGTGAAATATTAAATCACGCAGTAATAAGTCGATTACAAACAGCTACCTCGGGCAGATTATGAAACAAATTGAAGTTTCTCTTTCAAATTAAGGTCCGAAACTTTTGATTCTACTTTAGTAATTACCTATTTATTTTATTACGTCATCTGCAACATCAGAGCCACGTTAGTTTTTGTATATACGAGTGCAGGGTGCGTAGCCAACATGCCAATCGTTTATTTACGCTCCATAGCGAATGAAACTGTCACCGTCGCACTAAGATAGAGCAAAGGTAACTGCGGCGACTTTTATAGCACAGACTGTGCAAGTGTTATTTATACGTCATGATTTCATAGAAGTTTAATATTAACACTTGCAGTCTGTGCTATGAAAATCGCTGCGGAGTTGTCTTGGTCTAACTCTAGACGGCCACAAAGCGTTTCGTTGTCGTAGTGCAGGCGATTGCCACCTTGGCTAGCACCCTGATTTTGAATTACGAGCAAGCAAAACGATATTCTACCTACAGTGATTCTGTTTACAATTTTGTTGCCACACACAGTTTTCACTATATACTTACATTTTTATAACTTGTATGTTTAGATTCATGTTTAGGACCGGTTCCAAGTTCTAGTCCGATTACGAGCAAACTATTCGGGCACCTACTAAAATTGTGTTGGAGGTTTGAGTTCGAGAATATTTAAAATAAATAAGAAAGGAGTAATGTAACATATTTTTTATTACCTATAATTACAATTTCGTCCAAAACTTCAATCACAAACCGCAAGAAACTTATATGAGAACTAAGTTGATGCATAATTTCTACCTACAACATTTGAACAGAACAACACATACAGAGAACACCTTCCGAAATAGGTACCTATTGTTT
The DNA here is from genome assembly GCF_948474715.1 of Cydia amplana. Lineage (NCBI taxonomy): Eukaryota > Metazoa > Arthropoda > Insecta > Lepidoptera > Tortricidae > Cydia > Cydia amplana. The sequence goes on along the minus strand of NC_086079.1, from coordinate 10,290,759 downwards.
AACCCACCTATCAAAATTAACAATACAATTAGATACTATTGATCATATCACAATATATACTAAAAAACTAAAGGGTTCTTTTACACTCCTTTTCTTTTATGTAATAATTTGTTTGTAGATATCAAATCTGGACCCCATTTTATGAAGCTAAAACTTACAATTTTATAAGTTTGAACGAGCAACATTGTTCAATTGGCCTAACACCAACCACCAATGGGTCAAGCGCGTGTCAATCACCGGTTTACAACCGTAAAATTGTAACTTGTAGCTTATTAAACACGCCCCTCAGGCCCTACTGCGAAAATCTACATTTCGTTGCCTGCCTCTCTATCACTCTTGCATATGGGGATGCACCAAATTTCGATTTTCGCAGTAGACCCTCATCATCATCATCATTTCCATCTTTGGAGATTATTTCCAATTTAACTGCGTGGCCACACTGGCGATTTGCGAGATCGTTGCGCGCTCGCCTCGTTTTCAACTCGCTTGCAAATCGCCAATGTGACGATATCGCAGCCAGCGATAGCGTACCGCGAGATCGTTTCGCGCTCGCCTCGCTTTCAACGCGCTCGCAAATCGCCAGTGTGGCTGCGCTCTAAGGGATTGTACTCACATTAATTAATGATGATGACTTTATGATTGATTTATGAATATTATACATTACCGTCTATATTCAGTGACAGATTTCCTCGGTTATAGAAAATTATATCTGAAATATTCATGGATCTGACATTCATCTGATTTCATTCATAACTCATAAAAATTCAGACCATAAGTTGCGATCATGAATTAATGTGAGTGGGCTGCCCCTTAGATGGTTGGCCATTCCATTCCGTAGATAACACAAATATTAGGGGATCTTGCACACTCGTGAATTCATGACCTTAAAGTCATGAGATAATTCAGACAAATCTCGAAACATTCAGATCATGAATTCATGTGTGACCCAGTTTTAAAGATAAAAAAAACTCAATATGTTTACTTGATTACATAATAGATAGAAAGTTTATGCTAAGCAAACACTCTGATGCTTTTGATAAATTAGTAGATTTGTTACACCAAAATAACCAAAACTGTAATATCCCAATAGAGATTAAATTTAAAATACATAAGATTAATTATATTTACTTAGGTAATTGAAGATAAAGTGTAATTAGAGAAACATATCACCTAATAACAATGGAAATCATAAAAATGTACATTAGTTACAGTAAAATAAACAAATTTATTTTTGTGAAATGCAGTAATTTTTACATTACTTAGTAAAACTGGCCATCAGAATCGTGGCTCAGGGTCTACTTTGTATGGATTGTATGTAAACTCATATGCCAAGGATCTATATAAGTACAGAAATCTGGATCTGTTCACAAATGAAATATACTAATTTAACTTTTTTTAACTAAAATTGTGGTCACACAATGGAATGAGATATCTACAAATATTAAAATCAGTAGGTGGACATCTTGTACTGCGCATCGCATAGTACAAGGAACACCATGACCCATGAAATAAACTACCTTTTCCTTCATATCTGTATTGACACATTCACATTTCTAAATAATTTTAGATTATAGTTTTTGTATCTTTATGTTTTTTTTTCAATACTATTGTTATTGCGTTTTTTGTAATTCGACATTTAGAGACACATCCCAAATCATCATTTCGATACATCTCTATGTTAGTTTGATTTGATATTTACGGCTTAGTTGTATTTTATAATTATTGACGTGTTTTTTTTTGCTGTATGTAAATTCCATATTGACGTGTAAAAGTGCCCTTGTGGCCTATTTGCTGAATAAATGTTGATATTTGATATTGATATTTGATATTTGACTGTCCATGCCCCGAACATGGGTCACGACCAGCCTTTATTATGAAACCACAACAATTTAGATTGGGGCAGTGAACATGGTACAGGGTCAATCAGGACAGCCTTTTTTCCGAGTAACATGTGTCACATTGTTTCTTGTGCTATTCTTGCTAATGTCACATTTATATTAGAAAAATATTTGATTAAACATAAGGAGTTATGTACCAGTTGACAATTTAGAAATAACACATAGGTTGGTGTTGCTTGTAATAAAAATAGTTTGTTTTTTCTTGAATGCCAGTTAGCTTCACTAAATTATAGTGGTTATTTTATTGTTCATTCTCTAGTTAAAAAAAAAAACAATATGTTTCTATACTTTATATAAATAAAATTAATATTTTTTTTAATTCAGCTCTTCAATACTTTTGTTATGGTTATGGTATGGCACAAGAGTGATCTCGATATCTGATTACAAATAAGAAAACAAAGCTCAAGTCTCAAAATGTTACTAAAGTTGGTCAAGCAGATCTTGTTAGTAGAAAAAGGCGGTAAATTTGAAAAATGTAGGCGCGAAGGGATATCGCCCCATAGAAAATTTGAATTTCGCGCCTTTTTCTACTGACAAGATTTGGTTGACCGGCTATAGGTATTTTATTAGTGAAGCTAATAAAGCAAATTATAATTAAGTATCCTGTGTGTTGAGATATTCTCAATTAACTCTTCTTCAACCGATACCCTGAATTATAAATCTCAAACTATTAATTTCTGGAATTTGCATTTTAGCAATTAAAATTCTATCAATAAAACATTCTTAATTAAAATAAATACCAAATGATTGCTAAACAATAACATTGCAACTAAATATTGAAAATATTAGTAGATATTTCAAATATTTCCTCTTGGCAAATAACTCTAGGCAGAAATTATTAAAATGGCTTAAGGAGGTAATTCAATGAGTAACCTGGCCTGATAAAATAATCCCTGATAAAAGCCAATATGTCCACTATTAACCACATGAGACATTTATATATATTATTGATCACCACTTGCCGTAAAACATTTTCATTTGGTAAGAATTATTCTAGTCATGAGACACCTTACAGATTAAAATACACACAACTTGTATTTTTGGTAGGAGAATGTTTCACCACTCTGCATCTCCGTTGGCTTTTTGAAAGACATAATCTTTTCCAGCTAAATTCATTATCCCATCTTTTAAGTAAAACTTCCACTTGTTGCGACTGCGAGTAATTTTGTCATACTGACATACAACAACATTATCTGTATCAAACATGTCACCGGGCTCTTCATCGGACACATCGTCGCCCGAGTTGAGGGGCTCCTCCTCAGCTCCACCATCCTCATCCCGCTCCTCCTCCTCCTCCTCTGCTGGCTCTTCTCCAGATTCCTCATCATCATCATCATCCCCTGCTGCATCATCTGAGCCCTCACCTCCATTTGAGCCTTCATCGTCTGAAGAATCCAGTGCTCCATCTAGGGAAAATGGGGCAGCACTGCTCCTGCCGCCCCCTCCACCATCAAACTCATTTTGTTGCGCTGCTAGTGCAGAATTAATATGTTGCTGAAGAAGAGTTGCAGCTAGCGGCTGAGGTAAACTAATTGTTGCATTGATTATGGGCCCAGTCAATACCTGATGAAGTTTGTTACCGTTAAGAGCCGAGGCTGGAATTTGAATAGTGAAAGAACGTGGTTGCGATCCTGGAACACCAGGCTGCGCCGGAAGAGTCAATTGCACTGGAACTTTATTGCTGGGGTCTAAAACGTGGGGATGAGTGCCGGCCAAGTTGGGGCCGGGTGCTCCATGCTCCGCGCCTGAACTTTGATGGCTCGAGCTCTGCGCCATATGCGCATCCGGAATACGTTTTTGTATCGCATTGCTCCCATTTGCTTTTTGGAAATTTTGTAACACTGGTGGCGGTGGCATCGCCGGTTCCAATGGAGGCGGGTCCAACGCGCCACTGTCGGTTAATTTGGTCTTCCATAACTGTTTTAACTCCTGCAGCACTTGCTCATCCACACCGTCATCTAAGAAACAGTCCCGCACTCCGGCTATAACGTCATCTACTACGGTATTGTAAAGTTTAATAACGGACAGTTGACTCGACGTCATCTTGATATAATTGGTGTACTCAAGAGTTGTGAACTGGTATCATTCGTGATGCATAAGAACTATTATACGCTCACAACGATGATAGCTATTCTATACAAAAATGCGTATCAACTTTCTGATTCACATCTCAATGTCAAGCGACACTGCAATCTACACAGCCATTATGACGAAACGATTACAATTTCAGGTCCAATTCAATGAGGTTCAAAATCTCACGATTACTAATAAGTAAAACGTTCGGATTTAGTCCACTCCATATCTATAAGATTTCCAAGAAAATATTTAACACTAAATTTGACAATTCACCACTAAACATAACCTACAAACCAAATGCAGAATTTGCCAGATTACGAATATTGTCTCTGGTCACAGTGGCCATTGATATTGCACGAGTGTACTGCGCATGCGCGATTACAGCGCCACCAGCGCGCGCCGAACATCGCGAAACGTTAACTAAACTTTATTAGTCATATTTATATAATTTCTATTAATCTGTTAATATTTTAATATTAAATCATCACAATAAAAAATCGACAAATTAGAAAGTAGGATAGAAAAAGACAAGTGTTACCAGTAATAAACATTTTAAAACGTCAAAATTCTTGAGACCCCTCCACACTCGTGAGCGAATCGCGGCTCCGCGCCGCTTGTGGGCTTGCTTTGAATGCTGTGAGTACTAAAAACCGGCCAAATGCGAATAGGACTCGCGCACGAAGGGTTCCGTACCATTACGCAAAAAAAAACACATTTGTTGTATGGGACCTCCACTTAAATATTTATTACATATATTTGTTGTTAGGGGCTATTCATAAATTACGTCATTTGGGGGGGGGGGGGGTCTGGACATCGGATGATGGTAGCATGACGTAGGAGGAAACGGGGTCATTCGAAGCATGATTTTTGGATGATTTTAGCGGGGGCCGGGGGGGGGGGTCAAAATCGTCAAAAATTGATGACGTAATTTATGAACAGCCCCTTATAGCGGCAACAATAATGTATCATCTGTGAAAGTTTCAACTGCCTAGCTGTCATGGTTCATGAGATAAGCATGGCGACATACAGATGGACAGCGGAGTCTTAGTAATAGTAGGGTCCCGTTTTTTTTTACCCTTTGGGTCCGGAACCCTATACTGAACTGAACTGAACTATAAAGGCCCGTCCAGACGGGAAAAATTTTCCGCCAATTTGTCAATCGTGCAGTCTAACGCCACAATGCGATAGGTTGATAGCTTCACGCGCGCCATTGGTCGGAACTAGAGTTAGACCAAGAAAAGTCTGCAGCGCAATAATTTGACAGCGAATTTAAAAACTATATATATGGCAATGTTTTTTAGGTAGTCACTAAACGTCATTCACATGGTATGTGTTTGTCAAAATCATTTAAATATTCGTTGTGTTTTGTAATGAAATGAAAGGGAAAACATGGTGAAACCTTACAAAACCGGCGTGCGGGAGTTACTTTTCCGCATGACGGATAATTTTACACTAGTATAAAAAATCAGCACGAGGCGATTCAAGCTCAAAAACGACAATGTTTACAAAATTTGGAATTGATGACGGGTAAGTGGAATGAAACATCTTAATACTTGCACCGTATCTAGATAATATACCTAATATTGGTTTAGACTAAGGTTTTAACAGCAAACTGAACACACATAATAGGTACTTATACTTACCTTATGAACTTCCTCTAACAAGTGTTAAAGATAACATTTCGAGAAACTCATTGGTATGAGCCGGGTTTCGAGCTCGAACCCACAACCTTCTTTTCTATGCTTACGGCATGAGTACCTACTAGTTAAGAGCTTAAATTTATTTTTAATGTACGTACCTATGTTTATTTATTGTTTTAATGGTTTATTTAGTTTTTCCGAAAACCAAAGTTCGCAAATTGCGGGCAATTTCTCTGTCAATCCAATTACTTACGCCTTAATGGGAGTAAAAGAGAAAGATGTCCTCAATTTGCGAACTTCGGTTTTCGCGGTAGGCCCTCTGTACCTATTTACCGCTAGGCCGTTGCGAATACATATTACAAAAGCTCAATGATTTTGATGAAGCCAAATGTCACATTCTTCCAATATTATTTAAGTATCAACATTAGTATTTATGTAGGTATTATAATAGTGACATCTATTGTTGGAATTAAATTTATTTAACCATAATATACAACTTAAATTGTTCATAGATCATATAAACATGTTAGAAATTTCACAAGTATCAAGACTATAGCTGGTCAAGCAAACCCTGTCAGTAAAAAAAGGCGCGAAATCAAATTTTCTATGGGCCGGTAAGCCATCGCGCCTACATTTTTCAAATTTGCCGCCTTTTCTGCCGCCTGTTTCTAAGATCTGCTTGACCAGCTATATTTATAGTACATTACTGCAGACGCCGGGAAAGAAGGGCTTGCCGGGTGAGTAGGTATAGCCGGCCGACCGTAGGGAGGCCGGATAGTGATACGAAGCCGGCAAGACCTTTTCACGGCTAGGCATGTATAGTGCTTTTCTCAAACATGCAATGAAATAAAAAAAATACACCACTCAAAAAAACAAATTTATAATCTTTATAATAAAAATCCAACTTCACAACAAAAGTTTTTTAATTTTCCTTCCAATCCCGCCATAATATTTTTTTTTTTTACGGAAGTCGTCCGTATTTTGCGTGTTCGAATAGACCTTATTAGGGCCATTATACACAATCTGATAATAAGAATCTCAATTTCTATAAATAAAATAAATGCAGAGGATTTTAAATATTGTCTATGGTCTCTGGTGACTTACGTATAGACAAAATTTTAAATTTATTCATCAACACATTGAATCATACAGATTCGTATTCTTAAAATCAGTACGTTCGTGTATAACAGGCGTTAACACGGATATTTTGGTCCGATAACCATTCATTCACCAAAAATAAAAAATAAATATATAATTCGGCTGTTTAGTCTGTTCATGGACACAGACTCCATGTTTACATTAGAATTAAAAAAAAAATTACTTCTCGGCCTAGGCCTTCAATTTCGTATGAAATTCCTTTACAGTTCTCTGGAGTTGCTCCGCCCTAAACGTGATACTTCGAAGCCTGATATAACGCCCGGAGCGACGACATTTCATTGCATGTTTGAGAAAATTTATTTTCTGTGGTATTGTCACATTAACTACGTTTTATCGAGCGCTGCAGACTTGTTGGTCTTAGCCCGTACGTAGTCACTGACAGTGTTAAAACTGACATTTACGCTATCGAGAACGTAATTTACTTTCTATACATCTCGCTCACACTAATGGCTCCTCTACACGATGGGCCAACGCCGGCCACTCCAAGGGACGCATTTATGCGTTAGAGAGAGCAAGTGATATTGCTATCTCATTCTACCGCATGGCTGCGTCCCTTGGAGTGGCCGGCGTTGGCCCATCGTGTAGAGCCTGTAGAGGAGCCATAATATGCGAGTACGAGCTAGATGCATAGAAAGTAACCCCGGCTATACATACTTATTCTTCTTTGTCCTCGCCTTGTCCCATTTCAGTTGGGGTCGGCTCTCCTAATCAATCTTCGCCAGGCCATTCTATCCTGGGTCGTCTGTGGATCTAATTGGGCTGACTCTAGATCGTGGTTTATTTTAGATGTCCACGTGTCTCGGGGCCTGCCTCGTCCTCTCGGTCCGGTTTCAATGTCAAGCACTGTTCTCGTCATGTGCTCTTTTGGGCGTCTCATTACATGGCCGTACCACCTCAATCTAGACTCACATATTTTCTCCGGAATTGGTCTTACTCGGAAGGTGCCGTATGTACTCGTTTCTTACTTTGTCGAGCAGAGTAACGCCTCCTGACCATCGCAGCATTTTCATTTCTGCTACGTGCAGTTGATCTTCCTGCTTCTTTTTAAGGGGCCAACATTCCGCACCATATAGCAAGGCTGGTCTGACCGCAGTCTTGTAGACTTTTCCCTTTACCGGAATAGGCATCTTGGGGTCGCATAATATGCCTGTAAGTTCTCTCCACTTTATCCATCCGGTACTGATGCGGTTCGAGACGTCGGGTTCTATGGTTCCATCGCTTGCCAGGATAGAACCGAGGTATTTAAAGGACGCAACTTTTGATAGAGGGGTGTCCTGCATATGTATTGTTGCGTTGCTCGGAGACTTTGAAAAGTCACAGTGCATGTACTCCGTCTTATTTCTACTTATTTTCAGTCCAGCATTTTCCAGAGCTTCTCGCCACTGCTCCAGTGTCGACTCCAGTTCTTTCGGGTCTTTACTAACAAGTACTATATCATCCGCGTACAGAATGTTCCATGGTGGCTTTTTTTGGATATCAGCAGTGGGGTAGTTCATGACCAGGTTAAAAATAAGGGAGCTGAGGGCTGAACCCTGGTGTACTCCCACTTTTACGTCGAACTGTTCACTGGTACCTGCAGGGCTCCTTACCTTAGTTTTCACCTCTTTGTACATGTCCATCATCAGGTGGGCATACCATTCTGGTACGTTTTGAGCTCTCAGCGACTGCCAGATCAGTTTCCTCGGTACGCGGTCGAATGCTTTTTCGAGATCTATGAATATCATATGCAGGTCGGTCTTGTTTTCTCTGTTCTTCTCCATTAGGATTCGGGTTGAGTATATGGCGTCGATTGTGGACCTTCCGGCTACGAAACCACATTGGTTATCAGTGATGTTGGTAAGCTGCGTCAGCCTTCTGTTGATTACTCTTTCCCAAATTTTAAGGGTGTGTGGGATTAGTTTTATGACTCTGTAGTTTCCACATAATCGAATGTCGCCTTTGTTTTTATAAAATGGAACCAGGTAACTATTTCTCCACTCATCTGGTATTCCGTCTATGAGGATCCTGTTAAAGAGATTTGTGAGAAAAGTCACGCCACTACTGCCCAACATCTTCCACATCTCAGAAGGGAGGTCGTCTGGGCCAGTCGCTTTATTGTTAGCCATGCAATTAATAGCAACCTTTACCTCTTCTGGAGTGATCGCCGGTATAGGGCCTTCGATTGGTGTCGTTTCTGAGAGCCTTTTACTAGGGTACTCTTCATTGAGCAACTGAGAATAATACTCTTTCCATCTAGCAATTATATCTGCGTTGGCTGTAAGCAAAGTGCCCTGTTCGTTCTTTATGAATTTTACGGCTTTGGTGTCTTTTGTGCTGTTATGCCTTTGCTTTGCTATCTTGAAAAGTTCTCTGTCGGTTTTGGCGTTACTTAGGCTCATGTAGAGATCTTCATCTGATTTTGCCTTCGCTTGCGCTACTGCTGGCTTAGCCTCCTTCTTTGATATTCTGTAGGCCTCGCGATCATTATTATCGTTGCTATCTTGCCATGCTTTAAAAAGTGCTTTCTTTAGATCTAGCTTTCGTTGTACGTCTTCTTGCCACCATCTAGTGCATTTGTTGCCGCATAAGGCGCCTTTGGACTCTCCTAGGTGGTTCTTCGCTAGTCGGATGCAGTGAGTTTGAAAGTCATTCCAGATGTTATTAGCAGATTCTTCCATCTTGGTACCATTTAGATACGACCTAAGGTCCGTGCAAAGCCGTCGTCCCTCTTCACCAGCTAGTTTTCGCCATCGAATTTTTGGTAGCTTTTTCTGTCTTTGCACAAAAATCGTTACGATAATCGTCAACGATTTGTCATACACACGGTAGATAAAACTGCGCAAATCAGACTGCACAGATTAATCGCTACGATTTATAGTTACATGTGTAGCCGGCATAAATTACGTTCTCGATCGCGTTTATGTCGGTGCCAAACTGGTGGTAGCCACACTTATTCTAGTTGCGTTAGAATGCACGATTGGCTCGAATTCGAGTAACACCGGCTTAGTGCGTAAGGCCCGCCGTCTTGCATATAATATACATACAATTGTAGTGATATAAGTCAATGCTGCCAGGCAGCCAGACGCCTGAATCTAGTACTTACCTAAGGATTGTATAGCAAACTTTCTAGTTTCCTTTTGCTCTTGAAATCTTTTACCATTTTCCGGGGCTAGCTTTTCGTAATTAAATTGATCTCTCGATCTCCACATTGGATGCGTATCACCATAAGTAAGATGATCGCCTGGCGGTATTTATAGGTAGGTACATACTCGTGATTGAATGATTTTTTTTAACAGACGACCGGTCTGGTCTAGTGGTCCTGGGTTCGTATCCCAGTCAGTAAGGGCATTTAATAATAAATAATATATAATTTATTGTGCACCCTGTTAAAAAGTTAAAATAATACACAGAAAACGAAATACAAGTTTAAGACTAGGTAACAACAGGCGGTCTTATGGCTAAGAAGCGATCTCTTCCAGACAACCTTTGGGATTTATTTGTGTGATGAGCATAGATCTTTGTTTCTGAGTTATGGGTGTGTTCTAACGTATTTAAGTATTTATATATTCAAACAAGCGAGCGAAGCGAAGTTCTTACATTCAACTTGGATTTGGAACACACCGCTGGCCAGAGCTGGACACCGTTAATCAAAAAGTTAACTTCGTTAATCGTTAATCCGTTAAATAAAAAGTTAACTTCGTTAAACGTTAAAACGTTACTTTTCAAAAGTTTTAACGGAAGTTAAAGTTAATCGTTGATCGTTAACTCGAAATCGTAAATATACGCAATAGGAAATAAAACTAGTAGAAATAATCATATTGTCGTGTCGTGTGACCGCTCGGTCTGGAATAGTATGTTTTTTTTTTTAATTTTTAACAAGCAGAAACGTCTGCGAACGATGCTATTAAGCTTAGAATAAATTTAAAAGTGGAAAAATTATTGTCTTGGGTGAGACTTGAACTCACGGCCTCTGGATCGATACTCCAGCGCTCTGCCATCTGAGCCACCAAGACCTCATCCATAGCCAGCAAATCTTTCCACCATATTATGGGTCAAGGGGACCGTAGCGACATCTACCGTAAGAGTGTTACACTTCTTAAACGGCTACCGAAGTTCCAAGTCATATTGGAAATTCACCAGTTACGATGTGCTACCCATACTAATTTTAATTTTTAACAAGCAGAAACGTCTGCGAACGATGCTATTAAAAACTTAAAAGTTAATCCGTTACTCGAAAACTTAACTTCGTTAATTAACGATTAACGGATTAACGGACTTCTGCCCAGCTATGCCGCTGGCTAGGGGCATGCGATGTTTTTTAACTGAACTACGACTAAGGTTGACTGGAAGAGATACCTTATACTCCTTATAGGGATAAGTTAGCCTTTGTACATTGTATACTTTCTTTTAATTGTATCTTAACCTGTCTTATGTACAATAAAGTATGTACATACATACATACATACATACTACCAGAGGATAGTTTTTTACGCAATAACTTTAGTAAATATGTTCTAATTTAAATGATATTAGGATAGTGCGACATAAAATCGTAGAAATTAAATGAAATGGAACTAAAAAATATCCATACTAAATTGTTGCCATATTAAATATATTTTTGAGTTTCAATCGTCGCGGTAGGCCCCCAGAACTAGCCGTTACCTATATAACACTTTAGCCGTTACCTACTTAGCGATTTTAGCAATTTGTAATGATTACAAAAGACTGGCCTATTGACACGCCACGGAATGACAAACATAATCGGTAGACAGCGTAACCCGTGTGGGTAATGGGTAGGTACATACATAATGTTGTAGAGTAGTTTCATGGCGGCCAGTTATTCGCCGTCCCCGATCGATACTTACGCTCCAGAATGCTAAGCCCGCTCCACCTGACTAGTCAATCCTGACCACTTTCATCCCCGATATGCACCTACCCTACATTATGTACATCCGTTAGTTTCGTAATTACGTTTATTTAAACGTACCTACCTGTCCATTTACCTACCTACCTAAAATGTTTTACGGCAGGACGTTTAAGCAAATAGTGTCGTGAAATTAGTTTTTAGTTGCGAATAAATTAAGTGTTAAGTAGGTAGTATAACCACTGGTAGTAAGATAAGTAATGAAAAGCCAAGCTATACTTCTCCTAGATGTAATTAACTGATTACCTATACAAAAACTACTTGTACCTAGTTAACAGGGTTTGAGTTCATTTACATATTAATTTCGATACCTAATAATAGATGCTTGATTCGACTTTAGAATTTTTCGATCACATGCTGCAATGTGGACCTGTTTTTTTGTGTTTCTCATGCAAATAAATCATCATCATCATATCATATCAACATCATCATCCATATTATAAAACAAAGTCCCCTGCCACGTCTGCCTGTCTGTATGTTCGCGATAAACTCAAAAACCACGGATTTTCATGCGGTTTTCACCTATTAGTAGATGATTCTTGAGTGTATAATTTGTAAAGGTTTTGTGTAAATTCGTTGAACTACCCGTGCGAAGCCGGGGCGGGTCGCTAGTATTATAATATAAAAATCATCTACTTCAATGTTAATTGCAGGCAACGGTCATTTAGGTACGTACTACGTAATATGCAATCACCAGCATTTAAACGATCTTATTCAAATTCATTAATAGGTATTATATGTATTTTGATATTTTTGTTTGCGCATGTTTTTGCCAACAGGCAGTAACTGAGTAAGTACAAGAATCAGTTAGGCTTTGTGATTTGTACGAGTAGGGAGTTAGGTATAGTGATTTTTCGGCTAACTTGATCCATGTCGTGATAATTGCTGGGTTGATGGACACTGATTGTAGGGTACATTAATTTTATTCTATCTGTAGATTGAATTTGTAGAACTTCTTTGCAGGTAAGTAATAGGAGATATCTAAAAGGTAAAGACAGAGTAGGCACCTATTTAAAATGTATTCAGACTTAAAATGTTAGAAGATTTATACCTACCTGTAAGCCCTTCGAGAAACTTGAGTTAAAACTTGACGTCATGTTTCGGATTATCTTCATTCGAATTTCACCTGAAATATCCTTATAAGGTAGGTATAATGTATAATCAGTGGGATGGGTGATGAGAGGAAATTTAAATTATACTTGTAACTTTGCTGCCGCTTGTAAGTATAATAAAATTAAAACATTGTCGGTTATCTCCATGAGAACATTACGGGGAAATGAGTTTACACGGATAGGAATCGCAGTCGTTTTCCGGCGTCATTTAATTAATTGGAAGGTGCTTATCTACTTGTTAAATACTTCACTTAGGTGGATGAGAATTATATCTGAGTATGTTTATGTTGCTACGTAGCAAATGCCTATAAGGTAAGTACTACTTACTACTAGTTAGGTACAGCCTGTGTTTTAGTTATGTACTTACTTTCATTTTTGTTAACACCTTACAAGGTGTATAATATAGATGTACATATCTCTTTCCTTCTTAAGCTTTAGATTGATAAACACATCTTCAATACTGCCATAATTATAGGTGTTTTTTCGTTTTAGGTAACTATTAGTAACACTTGAGTTTTAGTGTTTGTCGACACGACGACGACTATGTACAACAATTTGACGACTAAATTGTTTATTACCTATCAAATTCTAACTAAGTATAAAACTCCTGTAAGGAAATTTTATAAAATTTTATACGGTTAATACGTTAACAATACATATCTAGACTTAATTGTTTACTAATATGAGTAATATGGAATAAACTGGATCTGATTATTAACCGACAAATAAGTAGGTACTTATTTTAAATCGATGCCGCCAACGTTGTCCTGAAATTGAATCCATCGCGTGCTAGATTAATAACAGCCGTTGTGTCGCGGAACTCGCGGAACACGACGTTAAAACCCTTGGACGTAAATTATTTATGAGGTAATTTCGCTTGTCGACCCCTCGCAGTCGCACGTCTCAGTCGAATTTTTAGTGACGGCTCTCGGACGGGCGGGGCCTAATCCGCCCAATTTGCAAATCAAATCATAATCATCATCATCATCAATTCATCATGACTTAAGAGCTTTGCTCTTGTCGGTGGAGTAATCGCCAATCATTCCTTTCTTGTGCCAGTCTTTTAATTGTCTCATACGACGCATCATTTTTTATTTGGCTAAGATAAGTTATTCTAGGTCTCCCTTCTTCTCTTGTCTTTTCAATCCTGCCTTCCAAGATGTTCAGGAAAAAATTGTCATGCCGTATCAGGTGTCCTACCATCATGCCTCTCCTATTTCTTATTGTATTTAATAAGCATCGCTTTTCTCCTATCATACTCAGGACTTCTCCATTCGTCTTCCTCTCAGTCCTGCTGATCCTTTCCATCCTCCGCCAATACCACATTTCGAAAGCTTCCAACCGTTTTCTATCGTTTTGTCTCAGTGTCCATGTCTCACTCGCATACAACGCAATGCTCCAGATAAACACCTCTATTAATCGTTTTTTGGCTTTTTTTGAGATGCGTGCCTTGAGTAGATATTTTTTGTTATTGAAGGCCAAGGTTCTTTTAGCCATAGCGATTCTTTGTCTGATGTCCTCGGTGCATCTAGAGAATAACAACAATCGAATAACAGTCCAGAAATCGTTTCGACGTGAACTACCTACTTAAAATTCCGTTGTGCCATGGTGTGTATTGCATATTTTGCACACAAAAACCTTAAGGAATGACGCATGGACAAGATACCTTATTTTATTATTTATTTCATTCACGAATCAGTATTTACTCGAAGTTTAAAATACTTTTAGGTAAGATGTTTCTAAAGTAAATGCTTTTCCGTGAGTTTGCGACAGTTCTACTATCATTAATATAAATTAATATTTGTCAAATATGCGATGTGGGTTCCTTAGCATTACACATAACTATTTTAACTATAACAGTTACAAATATTTAAATGGATGACTACTTTGAGACTGGTTCTCACCTCCAGTTACCTTCTAATCTTCCCTTATTAATTTTTTTGCGGAGAGACTTTTGTTTAAAACAATACGACAGCGCCGTCTCTTATTATCACTTCAAACAATGGTATTCTGCCTGCCAGTGTGTGATGATGCGCACGGAAACTTTGTTTAAATACACGCCTTACCCGCTTCACAATCTCCCAGATGCTATTTCCTTCCTCCGAGAGCAGAATTTACTCAACTTACGCCATCGCATCATTCATCTTCATGTCGCGCCTCTTCCACGTAAAAATAAAGCCAAAGTAACAACATCAGAGATATTACTACATATTCCATTTTACGCGTATTATTATAACTCAAAAGTTGTATGTTTATTATACTTCACGTAAACGTCTGAAATTAAAAGCAAGAGAGCAAAGGGAACTGAGGGCCTGATTCGGATTTTGTAATAGACATCTATTAGAGATCTTTTAGACATCGCCAAAATACGATAACGAATATGTTTAAGATCTAACCTGTCAAATTTGACATTTCCCCGATTCTCTTGAACGATTTCCACAAAATATTACTTAGAGATTTAATTCACATCTAATAGATATCTAACATGATCTATCGTAAAAGTGACATTGGTTGCCCGAATTGCGCTGCAATAGAGAACTAGTTGAAATCTAAACTATAACGTATCTAGAATGGATTTAGTACGTGTCGTCTCTTGTGAATATCTTGAAGTTCGAATACGGCAATGACATTGTTTAAATAAGCAAGCTACTTTTGTTTGCGTAAATTCCTTGAAGCGTTTTAGAGTACCTAGATACAATTAGCATCAAAAGTAGAGTATGAAACAACGCACCAAAAACATCTGCCGCTCTCAAATACTTTTCACTTTTTCATGGAGAGACATCTCGACAGTTTCCGTTCAAAAGTATAATATGTGCAACCCTTTGATGGTTCTACGTACCTATAGGTAAATTATACAATACCGTAGAGTTTCCTATCTTCACCTGGGTTTTGACACTTTTCCTAAAAAATCTCTCAAATGTGAAAGCATTTTAATCCGTTAAGGCGAAAAAACGTTTTTTAGTGTTCCTAACTATCAGTATTCACAATTGAAACTTTGAATTTCATTGGTTAAGTTGGTAAAAAATGGCCTCAAAGGCAATAGGCGATGTTTGGGTATTTTTCCCAATCTTCGCCTACGGCATGCTTTACCGCTAATAATACACTTTTCTGTGACTAACACATGTTAAGTCGTATCTATTTGGAATGTGCTACTATACTATGAACCTTAATTACACCAGACTAGCCATATTTAAAAAAAACGGTGTAGTAGGCGAAGTTTGGTAACAGTCTGAAGTTGGTTTCATACATTTTCTATAACGAAGCTAGGGCTGCCAAAAATTAACCAACATGCCAAATAAAGGGGAGTAATGGTTTATAAGTAAAAAAATTATAATTTTTAACAAAAATATTTAATATTTAAACCTGGCTCGCTGAGCAACTTCTGTTGCTGACTGTACAAAAATATTTAAATTTGGAAACAAGTAATGCCATCCACCACCAATAGGGTATTTGACTACTAGTCAAATCAGTTTCTTTTTTCGAACTGTCAAAACGATTTTGCTACTATGGGGTTTATTATGTAACATTAGCATGTGACGTCACAATCAAGTTACCTATTGTTTATAGTTTTATACCGGTTTTAAAATATAAATTGTGTCTAAAAAATAACTGCTGTCTACGTTTCTCTATTAACCTTATGATGCTTTATTTCATGCATGGTGTAAAATAATTTATTTGAAATACTTACAGTCAAATACCCTATTAATGTGGTAAAACAAATTTGAAAACCCTAGGGGTAGGCGAAATTTGGCAACAAGATGGACGCAAAGTACCTTCACCAATGTTTTATCCAATTGTGACTTCTAAACGTAAGCTAGCCATTAAATAATAGTTTCATATGAAAAAGAAATAGTTATAGTATATAATCATGTAAAGAGTTTAACATTACCTGGTCTGTATCACTGTTAAAAACCGAAGTTCAAACACTGGCTTAAAAAAACGTGTGGTCGGCGTCACGAAAAAACCTCACTGAACGTAAACTGTGTGAAGTTAGCCGCAGATTGTTCGAAGAATGTTGACACCCGTAAAAAATACTTTGTATTTAGTAGTTTTTGTACAAACGTTCCTTAAGCGGTTTCGCTGTGTTACCTATCGAATAATTTGCTTGTGTATAGAAATCTGTTATGCATTGTGTTTATTACAACTATATGTTTGGACCATAAATATGCCTAAAAAATGTTAAGTTTATGGTTGATGAAAAGGCTATTATTATTTACCTATTTGATTATAACTGTAAGTTTGTTAGTTTAACTACTATATTGTTAATACCACTCAGAAGCTAAAGAGTGATTACTTAGTTTACTCCATTGTGTTCATCAACATATGCGTTGTATTTCTTGTTATTTAATAATATTCCTTAAGATATTCCTTAAGATGATCTCAATAGTATTGATCTTCCCTTGTTTTTTCTGTAGGATTTGAATAACAAAAATGTTTAATAAGATGTAACATTTATAATCTTTTAAGGCGAAGGTTTCGGCCCCGCCCCAGCATGTTGGCAAGTCCAACAAAACTTCTTACTTTCGTTACCATAGAAACCGTAGTAACATGGCCTTCACATTTTTACACCTATACGAATAGTATGTGTTAATTTTCTACTTTTATATAAAATATATTTGTGGCTACAAGACGGAGTTTCTGTTCTTCTACCTCTACGAACCAGCTACAACCACCGCACCGCTGAACAGTTTTATGTAAGGCTTACATTAGAAACATTTTGTTAATGGCAACTTTTGTCAAAGTAGGCGAAAATAGGGAGCCCAGGCAAAGATACGAAACTCTACGGTATCTCTTTTAGTTCATGTTTTTAATTTACTGCATCTTAGTTAAGGCTAAATATTTTTTTTCTTTTAAAGTCATTTCATACATAGCACTGAAACCTACGCCTCGTATCAATATGCGGTTGTATTAGAAATACAGGCTGTAGAGTCGATCAGTAAAACAAAGTTAGGTAGGTACCTAAGTGTACTGCCACTAGTAGTATACTGTCACATTTACCAAAAAAAATACTCGTAGGTAACTACAAAACGTTGTGTGATGAATTGTAATTTATAATTACCTATAGAACAACTCAGACTTACAATGATAATATTTCCGAGTCACGTCGGGTATCATAAGCTAATTACCTAGCTAATTACTGTTATTGTATTGACTAACAACCATATGCCCGTGTATAAATTAAGCGCATTGTGCTATTCGTGTGACCTAGATTACTTTAGTCGAAAATTAATCGATGACTTGCAATATTGCATAGGCACAATATTCGCTAATAACTATCTACGTTTTAAAATACTCTAAACTATCTATTGTAATTTCAGTACAATTTCATGTTCTTAGTTATTTATATGCAAATCTATCATCGATTTATAAGTTTGCTTAGTTTCTTCGACGTAGAAACTTAGAGTAAACTCACAAATGGAGCCCTTTAAGTCCTTCACGTAGGCGCCGTGAGGTTCCGGAGCATGAGGTGTCGAACGTAACAAGCAACTAACTTGTGCTACAGGTGGGCAGACTCATGACCACGTATAGCTGTTAAGTAACGTTCCCTCTTTACTGCCTGAAGGCACAATACAAAACTTGCAAGTACCTTAAAGCTACAAATTGCAGGGCTGTTCTTAAGTCATATTTTGTATTTTATTAAGGAACATTTTTTCTGTAATACTCAAAAGGGTAGGCTATAAATAGGTAAACAGAAGATCCGCGGGAAAAGCCAGTGGCTTTCTTTAGGGTAACTTTTCTTTTTAAATCGTTCCATGAAATCTTATCACGGAAGGTTTCATTTAACAATAACGGGCGGATTTGTTTGGCTCCGTGGCAATTCATTTTGCAAAGTTTTGAGGCGCAAGTTACAGTACCTATCTACCTAAGTATACGCTTCACGTTTTGTACAGTCGGTACCACGAGCGGACGAGTTCTCGAAAACAAAGGAATCGACGAACATATTCACAACATTGCTGTTGTTGCATATTGCTCACTGAGCAAATTTGGAAGATGTTCATCTATCGAAGTTATAACTTTTAAATATTTTCTAAGTTAACCAATATTCCCATTTTATAGTTTGGTTACTTTATACTTCATTTACATTCGATATACAACGCCATACGATTTACATCGAATCGGTCAAGGTTCTTACTAATGTCAGTGGGTTAGCATGTTTAATACAGGTGAAATTTTAACCACCGAGTATGGCTATACTATATACTCTGCGTAGTGACTTTATAGGTCGTAATATTGAACAGGTCATACCAGTTATTATTTCACCCTGTACATATGTTTGAGCACCGTGCCCATTTCAGTGTAGGTATCTGATGCGACTACTAGTTATAGTCCGTCCGTTTTTCTAAGATCAATTACGCCATAGCAAATGTATGGCGAACTTGATCTTAGAAATCGGACAGGCCATACTAAAGCTTATAGTTCGGGCATTATCAATTGAATTGCGCTTGGCATGCAGCCATAAGCGTGTGCGATTACGTAACTTCAGCCACAGCAAGACGATTACATTGCAAGCACGTTGTGTCGGGAATTTGCCCCACAACCGGATAATAGGTACTCTTGATTTAGTGGATTTGGTCCTATATATATATATATATACATATTCTTCTAATAAATGACTACCTACCTACACCTTGCGTGCTCGATTTGTAATATATTCTTGAAAGCTATAAAATTCGGGACACGTACAGGCCCAAGACCCCTTATCAGACTTGGCAACCAAAAAATCCCATTTGTCATCTGCGGCTATGGTTTTATGACAGAAATGACCGCAAACCCTTTCATTTAACCTTTTTCAACCGCGGCTATAGCGTAGAAAATAAAAGCCTCTTATTATTATCACCTTTGTGCGAAAAGGGCCGCGAACGAAGCGAACAGAAAGTAAATTAAATGACATTCCGTTAGCGCGCGATACAAAGAATATTGTTAAAAAAATTATTTAGAAGCCGTACAGGAATGTGGACAATAAGCGCAAACTATTCAGCTGAATTAAATTATATTTGTTTCGTGTCAGCTAAGCTGACCGTTGAAAATGTATAGGTAGGTACGAGTAGGTAGGTATTAGGTACATACCTATTTTTAGGGTTCCGTACCCAAAGGGTAAAAACGGGATCCTATTACTAAGACTCCGCTGTCCGTCCGTCCGTCCGTCCGTCCGTCTGTCACCAGGCTGTATCTCACGAACCGTGATAGCTAGACAGTTGTTTCCACAGATGATGTACCTATTTCTGTTGCCGCTATAACAACAAATACTAAAAACAGAATAAAATAAAGATTTAAGTGGGGCTCCCATACAACAAACGTGATTTTTGACCGAAGTTAAGCAACGTCGGGCGGGGTCAGTACTTGGATGGGTGACCGTTTTTTTGCTTGTTTTACTCTATTTTTTGTTGATGGACTTGATGGTGCGGAACCCTCCGTGCGCGAGTCCGACTCGCACTTGGCCGGTTTTTTTTTGTATCGTTGCAGTAATAGGTATACATACTGTCAAGCAATTTCCGTCAGTAGAAAAGAGCGGCAAATTTAAAAAATGTGGGCGCGAAGGGTTATCGTCCCATAGAAAATTTCGCGTCTTTTTCTAGTGACAAACTTGTTTGACCGGCTATACATTCTTAATGGAAATAAACGATTAGGTACATTCGTTTTAGTAAGATTAATTGGTTTGCCTAAAACGAGGAAACGGAAGAGATCGAGTCATCACGAAATGGTCGCAAAATAAAAACAAAGATAAATGCTGTGTTGAATGCAAGGCAGATACCAATGGATCTATACCACAGAATAAGTAATAGTATTATCATACAGAACGGACACGCACCGCCCCGCCCCGATTCGGATTACCTCGCCCGCGACAGGCCGCGACATGAATGTGTGCGTAAGTCGCTCTACTGAGAGCATGTCTGAGGGCCTACCGCGAACCACGTTCGACGTGTTGCCTCCCTGTCACACTTACGTACGAATTTACAAGTGCGACAGAGAGACAACACGTCGAACGTGGTTCGCGGTAGGCTCTCAGGATTCCGTCAGAAACTCAATGACGCGTGTACAGACGTGCCGCGCACACATATAAACGCAAATCATTTTTGATGTATGGTGTGTCCGCCCTGTGTCTATACGTAAATTGTTTGTAGTTGGCCAGAGAGGCGGATTCGCTCTCACTACGCCGGAACGATAATAGTCCTTAAATAGACCTAATAAAAAATCAGAGGCTAAAGCCTACAAAAAATAAGTTGGCATGGCATAGCATAATATAAATATTATGCTATGCCATGCCAACTTATTTTTTGTAACTAACTATATTTTCCTAAAATAGACTGTCATAATAATTGTAAATAAAAACTGGTATAGAATTACTTTTGATTACTTAATTCTTACAAAGGTTAATGTCACTTTTACTGAATTGTGACCTGGTGGGCAAAGTTTTATACTTTTAGGGTACCCAACTGGCAAAATGCTAAAATATCTATCTACTAGGTAAATAAAAAAGAAGTTTAACAAATTTTATGTCAGGGTATATCTACGTTGTTAAGATATATTACCTATATCAGAGGAGTTAACCAAGGCTCTGCAGCGGGAAGAGCAACATTGTTCTACAATTTACAGCCGAGGGGCGCGGAAGCCAGAGACGATTCGCAATTAACGCGATAAAGACATTTCCCTGTCTCCCGGTTAGCTGACAAACAAACCCTCCGCTAAGTAAAATTAATATTAAACCATTAACAACGTGGAAAGGGCGCACGTTTTAATTTGCCCGAATTTTTTTAAGTCGAATGACGGATTTATACGCTTTAAGTCAGCGATATATCATTCGATCAAAGCGACGATTCCCACGCCATCCGGCTAGCAAGGCACAGCGAATAAACTAGCAAAAAGCAGAGCTTTGTAAGGGCTCGCGGAGTTTTTCTACCTAAACGTACCGGACCGCGACTTTGATCCAGTCCGAGGCTTGTTCCATGTTCAATCGAGTGGGTACGTAATAAGTCCGTTAAGGATGCAGCTATAAGTGAGAGCAAGAAAGAAATATACCTACTAATTGGACCCCGGTCGCTGTCCGGTACGTCTGTCTGTTACAACTTTTACTTTGTCCATTAAAAACGCGTCCAGATGACAAAATCAAATTGCCAATATCCACACGTAATATCCAATTTCATAAGCGCTTATTACATTCTACACGGTCGCCCAGTACTTTTTGTAAGGAAGCCAACTGGCTTTCCTACATACACATGTTGGGTCAGCGAGCCAATGTCCTTGAATTTATTTATGCGTCCACACCACACAATTGAGCGTAAAACTATCCCGTCTGGACACCTACTGGCGGTAATCATGTTTCTCCGCACATAAACTTACGTATAATTTGCTCTCCTAAGTGCTCATCTAGACGAGTGAGATGACCAAAACATCGTGTGCCTATATTGCAACAAACCTGAGTTCCACTAAATACTGCCAGGGTTCAGCTACAGCTCTATTTTGGGTATCTCCCAAGTGCTCAAAAAAACGAGTCGGATGACCAAAACAGCGTTTGCCTATGTTGCACCAAACCTGAGTTCCAATAGGTACTGCCAGGGTTCCGCATCAGCTCTATCTTGGGCACTGCTCTCCCAAGTGCTCATTCTGACGAGTCGGATGTCCAAAACAGCGTGTATCTATGTTGCACCAAACCTGAGTTCTACTAGGTACAGCCAGGGTTTAGCATCAGCTCATCAGCTCTATCTTGGGTACTGCTCTCCCAAATGCCCATCAAGACATGTCGAATGACTAAAACAGCGTGTGCCTATGTTGCACCAAACCTGAGTTCCACTTGGTACAGCCAGGGTTCAGCATCAGCTCTATCTTAGGTACTACTCTCCTAAGTGCTCATCAAGACGAGTCGGACGACCAAAACAGCGTGTGCATATGTTGTATTAAACCCGAGCTCCACTAGGTACTGCCAGGGTTCAGCATCAGCTACCTTGGGTACTGCTCTACCAAGTGATCATTATGACGAGTCGGATGTCCAACCCAGTGTGTGTCTATGTTGCACCAAACCTGAGTTCCGCTAGGTACAGCCAGGATTCAGCATCAGCTCTATCGTACTGCTCTCCCAAGTGGTCATCAAGACTCAAGACGTGTCGAATTACTAAAACAGCGTGTGCCTATGTTGCACCAAACCTGAGTTCCACTAGGTACTGCCAAGGTTCTGGGTCATTTTGTGGAACTGCACGCCGACGTTGCAATTGGCGTGCAGTCGGCGTGCAGTTTCCATATAAGTTGCAGTCGGGGTGTAGTTTGTTAATACAAACTTCAGTGATTTAGGGCCGATACAGATGGCCTAATATGCTTATCTTTATTTATAATTTTGGCAGTTCCAAGCAATAGTAACACTAAAACTGTTTTTCGAACTGAAAATACCCGATTTAAGTTTACTAACACAACATGACTGATCAGTTCATTGGTGTCACAGAACAGAGGGCCTACCGCGAACCACGTTCGACGTGTTGCCTCCCTGTCACACTTACGTACGAATTTACAAGTGCGACCCCTGTCGCCCTGTGTTTCTGTGTGCCCCCCTGGGCAACACGTCGAACGTGGTTCATGGTAGGCCCTCTGAACATACGAGTAAATTGACCTCCGCAGTGAATAAGTATACAGCAAGATTGAATGTTCCAGTATTCAGAGAAACTTAATGGCTAAATTGGGAATCAAACCGAGCCACAGAATAAATAATAGTACTAAGTACAGGAGACACTCTCTAACAAAACGCGTCTGTTATGATCAGCACAGATATGGCCGCTAGGTGGCGACACCGCCACGCGCGGCTTATGGCTTTCCCCAAAATTGGGGCCGAACGGATGTACTTTTAGCTACCTGTAGCAAAGCGACGAAATCGCGGAGTGAGACACGCCTGACCGGGCGAAGCGAGATGGGTCAGAATCCAAAATTTTAACCCTTTTTAGGGTTCCGTACCCAAAGGGTAAAAAACGGGACGCTAGCTATTACTACTGACTTCGCTGTCCGTCCGTCCGTCCGTCCCTCCGTCCGTCCGTCTATCACCAGGCTGTATCTCATGAACCGCGATAGCTAGACAGTTGAAATTTTCACAAATGATGTAAGTATCTCTGTTGCCGCTGTAACAACAAATACTAAAAATAAAATAAAATAGATATTTAAGGGGAGCTCCCATACATCAAACAAGATTATTTTGCTCTATTTTTTGTTGATGGTGCGGAACCCTCCGTGCGCGAGTCGACTCGCGCTTGGCCGGTTTTTTTTGTATTCATCGTTGTTAGCACATAGTACATTAGCATGAATTTTAATTTGTATTTTTCTAACAGATGGCGCTAGTAGTAATACAAAGTGCTTTTCCTTTATTTTATTTTTTTAGGTTTATAAAATGATATTTTTATGTTTAATAACACATCTAGACATGAATTTAAATTACTATGTTAAATTTCAAACCTATAAGTGCGATAGTTTTTCCGTAAAGTGTACCACAAGAATGCATAGTTTGTCGAATAGTAATAGGGCTCGCTTCGCTCGCCCTAATGACTTCATTAAACGCGACCCTTTATTTCCAACGTCTCTGAAGGCTTGTAGGCTTGCCGCGCAAATTGGCTGTTTATCGCAAAGCGCGGGCGCGGTGCGGGCGTTACGCGGAACGCGCCTGTTCACAAGCCAATTTAAACCGTTCTCCTACGATCCTGTTTAACAAAGCCCTCTACAAAACAAGAAAATAAAATCGCTGTTGTTACTCGTTCTGTTAGCCATGGAAAGTGTTTGTGCTTTCAGAATTATATTTACATTCTAAAAGAGGCTACAAACGACGGTTTTACTTGAAGGCCTGATTCAAACAGCGAAATGTATGAAGTCGTACGCAAAAGTCGCACAGAACTTAAAATAGCTATTTGACAGCATCAATAATAATTATTGAATAATTTTACGGTTTAGACTCACTTGTTTTAAGTCACTCGCGCGACATGTTTCGGAGAGCCTAGGTCTCCTTTCTCAAGCACTAACAGTGCGAGCAGCGTTCACGACGGCCGTGTATCGCGTACTGCGGCACGCCGCGTCGCACGCTGCGCGCGCGCCGAGAAAACCGGTTGGGGGAGGTCTTCCGCTGTCATTGTAGGCGGGCATAGTTCAGCAGAGTACCAGTGAGTGTTGTGACAGTGTAGTGGACATAGTGAGTTCGTGCTGTGTATTGCTACAAGTGTTAGGTGACCAAAGCCCAAACACACCACTATGCCCGCCTACAATGACAGCGGAAGACCTCCCCCAACCGGTTTTCTCGGCGCGCGCGCAGCGTGCGACGCGGCGTGCCGCAGTACGCGATACACGGCCGTCGTGAACGCTGCTCGCACTGTTAGTGCTTGAGAAAGGAGACCTAGGCTCTCCGAAACATGTCGCGCGAGTGACTTAAAACAAGTGAGTCTAAACCGTAAAATTATTCAATGTTAGCATGTCTCACAAGTTTAAATTCGAATAATAATTATATCGTGATTTAGTTTCTGTCATACCTACAGGTATTTCCCTAGATGAAAATTTAGACAGATAATAATCCTAAAATAAAATCACTCCCTTGGTTGCTGAATTGGCTCATTGTCTCATATAAATACAATTAGGTTAGGTAGGTAAGGTATAGTCGACAAAAGACAATCAACCGGTTTTCGACTTTAATCTGTGTATCTTAAAGTTTAAAATGGATAGTTTAACTGACGATTGTACATGAGGGAGTGTCAGCACGCTCTCTGTAGGCGACGGAAATGAAAGCTCAACGTGTTAATTGCAAGCAATCGACTGCGAGTAATGTGCTAATCTGCAGCACTTGCCGTAATCTTTATGAAGTAGACACTACCTAAGTAATATGTCCTACGTACTTACGTCTCACTATGTAGGTACCACTTATACCTAGCCTTATGTTATAGGTATGCAATTGTCACAGGTAACACAGCCGCAAGAAGAATAGGTAATATAATTTCAACAATAATTTTAGTAAATATTATTGTCTACTTTTTTCTAATCTCGCAATACTGTAATCTACTAAACAAAGAATGAAAAGCCTTCCACTCGTGAAGCGAAATGCCTTCCACTTTATTTTCAACTCGTAGGCTTTGTAAAGGCTATAGCCATTCAACATTTATTTCCCTATATGTTTTCATTAAACCCACCTTAAAAGAGATAAGGAATGAAGCGTAAAAAGGAAAAGGGCGTGGGCAGGCTACCACGGGTTGAGATTTTACTGCCCGCCACTTGAGCACTCTAATAAGTAACAAATGGAAAGAAATTGCGCTCCAATAAGCGAGCATGTTTTGAAAATAAGAACGATAATTTTCACTTAGTAAAATGCCCCGCTGGCGTGGCGGGGACATTCGTATCACAAAGACGTTTATAACTCCCCAGGTATTTTTGATATGTTAGTTTATGATTTCTAAATTACCTAAGAAGTACTTAGATGCTTGTCTGTCCAACCATAAAGGTGAAGTGTTTAATGTGAAGACGGCCGAGGCGAGAATTATCTATCAAGCGGCCTTTATGCAATCGTGTACTAACCTAATCATATACCTAGGTGTATCTGATTATACAGATATCAAGAATTAGAAAGTTTATGTTAAATGTTTTTTTATTCAAGCTATTTATATGTAAAAAAAATGGCAATGACGACGTTTCCTTTTTTAAAACCGGCACATAGGTGTTTCAAGGCAAAAAAACAGTTTTCGTGGAGGGATCGCATAGGGAACCTAAAACAAACAATAAGAAATCCATATACAACGTCGAGAAAAACTGATATGATGATAAATCAAGTTCTGCCGAAAGAAGAGTTAAACAACTAAGACGTTCGATAACATGACCCTGTAATAATACGTTGAAAACAAATGAATGGGTGGAGTTGAATGAATGCCACTATATCTGACTTAGGTCCATTACAAGCGTATTACGGTGAACATTTCCCCTCGGTGGATAACCGCCATATTCTACAAAAGGAGTGGAAGCACGATTATTGTTTGTCCATTTCTGAAACTGTACTGGATATTTATATACATTCTACTTTGTTTTGATTTATTTGCATGTTCATTCATTAATTAAAATTAGTTTATGTAACTTGTTTAGGCTTTAACTGTGTGTCTACATAATCTTAATAAATTGTGGCAGAATATCAGACTTAAGTGAAAATAAAGTTTAATACTGGACTTTATTTCACCATGACTAGGTACTATATTACATATTAAGCAAAAAGTCTGAACCCGCTTTTACGGGCGTTTATCATTAAGGTGTTGCTTTGTTTTTTTGAGTCGGTAATATTAAATCAGTAATATGTACCGTCAGCCTACAGCTGACGCAGCGATGCATAGAAGGAGGAAATTTTAACTTCTAGTAGAATTCGGAGCATAGGTATAACAAGGTTGTATAATTTGTGTTTATCAATGTCATTTTATATACTACAACATGCCCTACTTTATTTCATCACAATCATCTACATAAATCAACTGTGCTCTTCATACCTAGTTGAGTGAAAATTATCCACATACATAGTTATACCTTCTTCTGCCAAAGTTAGCAAGATGATTAAATAGGGATCGTGATCTATAACTATTAAAACAAGACTAATTGAGCTCATATACAAACTAATGAAAGCAGTGAGTTTTTAATTTTCGTGTGCCAACAAATTCTCATTAAAATGACATGCAGCTGCGGTGCGCCGACGTTCCCATCGCTATTAATTAGTATCAGCTTATTAATTTGACATTTATCTGCTTTTTCAATTAGTACAGATTACGTTAGCTGAAAATGTTAAATGACAGTTATTCAGTCGTATTTAAACAAAACACACATATTTGCGATACGTATGGGTAGATTTATAGTTGACAGGGGGGTGATTTTTGAATTTCTATCGCTCGATTTCGTCACTCAAAAATCGCTGAAAAACGGCAAAATGCTAATTATTGAAATATGAGCGATAGAAATTGGGAATCTAGTGGTAGGTACTGACCACTCGTTTTCAATTCTATTAGTAGAATTTAAATGCCTAGTATGTGCCTAGTTGTGGAGATATTATTGAACGAAATACACGAAATCGAGCGGTCGAAATTAAAAAAATCGCCCCTTGTGTTGTACATAAGTCAAATTTACTGTCACTCATTCCTTGTGAGTTTAAGCAATTTATTTTTTGCGCCGTCATTTGGTAACGTTGCCGAATCGAACAATTTTTGTTCAATTATTTTCTTGGGTTATATTTTTAGCTAACATTTTTGCCGAGTAAAAATTAATAAACTTTTTTTATTCAAACTAAACTTTAGTAAAGTTGTATGATCTCCATAAAAAAAATATGAAAATGTTGAAACAAGCTTGGGAAGAAACTTACTAAGAAACCTTGTAAATGACGTTCTTAGGTAATGACAAATAAACAGCAAGATATAATATTTATGTACGTAACGTTACTTATAATAAGTAAGTAGGTGCGTTGGTCCACTGCAACTCGACGTCACGTAGCTATGATGTTTGCTGGCCCATAAATAAATTTAGGGTTGAATTTGTTTTCTTATTCAAGAAAGTTAAGAACAACCAAAGGTCAAAGATAGGCAGAGGTCGCTAAGGCAAAACTATAATCTTACGCCAATTTCCTTGAGTTCACACGCGAATTACCTACATTACAACTCGAGGCTGAGCGGCGAATGGCTCAAACCCAATAAGTGAGTTGGTGTGCGTTTTAAATCGGCTTGCTAAGAAGTCACAGTTTTGTTTGTCTTAGGGTAACATTCCATTTCTGACCGCAGCTGCACTGGTACTGGTACTGAACGCGTCGCTGTTACTGTCAATTTCCATAGTAAAATGAACAGGCCGCGTAGCCAACGTGCCAATCGCTTACGCTCCGTAGCGATCGAAACGCAACTGTCACTGTTGCACTAATATGAAAGAGTGATAGAGAGGCACAAAGCGTTTCGTTGTCGAAGCGATAGCGATTGTCAGCTTGGCTAGGCCGGCAGGCCGCGTAGCCAACGTACCAATCGCTTACGCCCCGTAGCGATCGAAACGCAACTGTCACTGTCACACTGATATGGAAGCGTGATAGAGAGACACAAAGCGATTCGATCGCGAAGCGATAGCGATTGTCACCTTGGCTAGGCCGCCTGTAGTGCAACTGCGGTTGGAAATGGACTGTTACTGTCACCTTTAAGGGTCACACGAACCCGCCACCAAAAAGCCTTTTTAGGTTTGTGTGAAGAATCCTTGCCTGTGTCACTGTCTGCCTGTCTATCTGTCAACTCTGGGTGAAACCATGGTGAAACAAATGTAACAAGAACAACATCCGTTATATAACTCGGCATACAACATTAAGCTCCAGCGTCTTTTTCATTAGAAAACTGAATACCAATTTTATTTATTTATCTGTACGTTTACGGCTCGGATACCATCGGCACAACTTAGAAAAAATCTCATATCTCATACTAGTACTCAAAGTTGAAAGGCAATACCCGTGTATGCATTCCATACATAGATACTACATTTTTATTTTTATTGACAAAATAAGATACGAGTATTTTTTAAAGTAATGCTGATACGTACCGTCCTGGTTTTCTCACGTGTTGAATAGATCCCCTGTAATATTATAATAGTAATATAGGGTAGGTATAGTTCAACAAGCTCTCATGCAAGGTTTTAATTATTATTAAAACTGTGTATGTAAGTAATTAAGGAAGCAGTTTTCAGACGAAGTTGTAATTAATGTCAACTGGCTTCGTCGAGCACAAGCTAGCTTTTTGCGACATTCAAGTCGAAATTCAAATATTCGAGTCAGTCTTTGCTGACTTTATGATTTGCATACTAATTAAATATAATTACTTATAAATGTATTTAATATGTTGCAGATCCTAAACAAATTTATTATTTACAAAGTAGTAACGAAATAGCTCACAAAAGCTCCAGTTAGACGGTGCATGAACTTTGCTACTGAGATTTTCGTCACAGGCTACTGAGATATCTTGAATTGATACATATAGGTATTTAATTTTACAAAGTAATAAAATTATTTAATGTTTAAAAAAGTTGTGCCCCTTAGCATCTCTATTTGTTATCATATTTATTTCATTATTTACATAAAATAATGTAGTTTATCCACGTTAAAATGATATGTAAACAAGTTTAAATATTGCACATCTCGAGCTTTGGGCGGCAAATGTTGAAATGTTCGTATTTAGCGAGCAGATGAAATGGCAGACTCCAGGGAGGCTAATTAAAACCTCTTTACGAGCCTCTCTTTGTCACGAGACAGCCTGTTCGCCGTCGGCGCATTGCCCAACCTCATTGACATCTGATGATAACTGGACACGCATTTTTACAACTAAAACTCTAGTGCAAGTGAATTTCCTAATATTTACATATGTGTTTGTCGAAGTCAGGTCATTAACATTGTAATGAGGGTAGAATGGTATTCTTTTTTATTGCGAAGTAGGTAATTGAATTTAGTCTATTAGTCAGCCTCATTGTAAGAAGGGATCGCGGGATATCGCGGTACGGATTGACTTGGATTGCCCTGTATTGGGAATTAACTTATAACAGAAGCAGAAAGAGCTGAACCTATAAATAAAACCTTTTCATAAAGAAATTGAGTAATGAATATTTAATTCTTAGTCAAGAATCCATACATTGTACATACTCCTTATGCTAAAAGTCATTGGAGTCCCTGCGGGGCGGCCAGCACGCCCGACATCTAATCTCGTATTCCGGACATTGTATTGGATAGTGCGGGACCTAATTGTGATGGAAGTTTATTTGTTTTCCACTGGCCACTAATTAAACGATCCTCTTATACCTACTGATTCAAGAGATCGTCAAAGGTACACAGAGGTTGTTTTGTTTTAAAAAACTGTCAGATAGGATCTTAGTTGGAGGTAAACCAGCTGTTACTTTTCTGTTAATTTATCCTCCCGGTAGCCAACAACTCTTATAACGTAGGTACTGTAGATATGACGGGTATTCTTATTTATTAGTTGTCGGTAGTCGTTTTTTTAAACAACATGGACAAGGTACAGTTAGAAACAGTAAGGATCAGTTTTAATTTTAATAAGATGTTAAAGATTAAACCAATAAACCACTACTACTTATGAATTAAAAACTATTGTTACCTTGTAAGTTTAACAACCATTATATTTTACAGCCACGTCAGAGCATTATTTCTTCTGCAAACAAAATAAAATTTTAATGTAAAGTGCAAGGTGGCTGCAGCCGACGCGCGGTAAAAATAATTTCCGGCGTCAGTAGCAGCCGGCGTGGTATGTACGTATGGTACCGACCTAATTGTTTAATGGTATTATATTAGCTTACTTCCTTACTTACTGCTGTGGCGCAACGACCCGAAGTGGATCTTGGCCTCCGACACCAAAGACCGCCACGCTACTCTGTCCAAAGCCGTTTCTGTCCAGTCGACGGCGCCGAGTTCGCTAAGGTCTTTCTGCACTTCGTCTCTCCAGCGGTACCTAGGGCGTCCAGACGGCCTTCCGCCACTTCCGCGGCTTGCTGGCAGCTGAGCGGAAGATCTACCGCAAGATATTGGGACCCACGTGTCGAGAGGACGGAACTTGGAGACTCCGCAAGAACCAGGAGATTGAAGATCTGGTGTCCGAGCCGAACATCATTGGAGAATCGAAAGCCGCTAGACTCCGATGGCTCGGGCACGTAGTACGGATGGGGGAAGATCGCGCAGTCTGGAGGGCGTACTCTGGTATTATATTAGCTTATGGTTTGTAAATTGTGAGGCCTACAAGAAATTCACAAGTTTCAGATCACATCTCCTTCTTCCTCGCGTTGTCCCGGCATTTTGCCACGGCTCATAGGAGCCTGGGGTCCGCTTGGCAACTAATCCCAGTAATTGGCGTGGGCACTAGTTTTTACGAAAGCGACTGCCATCTGACCTTCCAACCCAGAGGGTAAACTATGCCCGTATTGGGATTAGTCCGGTTTCCTCATAATGTTTTCCTTCATCGAAAAGCGACTGGTAAATATCAAATGATATTTCATACATAAGTTCCGAAAAACTCATTGGTACGAGCCGGGGTTCGAACCCGCGACCTCCGAATTGCAAGTCGCACGCTCTTACCGCTAGGCCACCAGCGCTCTAAGTTTCAGATCACATATGAGAAAGAAAGAAATTCACAATTTTCAGGTACGCATTTGGGTTTTTCATGAAATCAACATTATTATATTAGTAATTTTGAAATTTCCGTATTTTTCCTTACTCAATGAGTGACAAAACGGTGTTTCGTCTGTCAGCAGAGCCCGTACCATGAGTCACTGACAGTGTCAAAACTGACATATACGCAATCGAGAATGTAATTTACTTTCTATACATCTCGTTCGCACTAATATGCGAGTACGAGTGAGATGCATAGAAAGTAAATTACGTTCTCAATTGCGTTTCTGTCAGTGCAAAACTGATGGTAGCCATACAGGTTGGATAAAGCGAGCGAATTTTTCTATTGCCGGTAAAAAATATTATAAAATAAAAAATCATATTATTATAAACTTGATTTGTTGGTGTATGCGTGCGTGTATGTGTGTCTATATAGAACCATCGGAGCGCGAGTCCGACTCATACTTAGCCGATTGATTATTTATTACTAAAAGTACTTTATAGCCTCAATCTGCCTCGTATCTACACTGCAAATTTAACGTCGTAATAGCTCTACGCCGTAGCTCTTACCAAATACGTCTACAGCGAATTAGCGTTTACAGCGAAGCTTTTATTGTATGAGATTTTTGCAATGATGTGATAATTATAATTGTTGATAAGAACTTGTTTTAACTTCCGAGGTAAAAATAAGTAAGTACTAGTAGAAAAAAAATGCATTTATAGGTGTAGTGGAACATCTATTTTTAGTATTTTTATTCCGCCAGAGGACAAATTCAGGTGTGATTTCCACAGCCAGCCGTCTCCCGCGGCCGACTCGCCCCGCCCGCGCCGTATCGAGCGCGCCGCTACACACACCCGGTTTAAAAATATTTGTATACCCTAAACTGCTCAGCGTTCCTTGTTTACCTAGAGTACGAATACTTTTAAAAATTGATATCAAAATATCGTTTCTGTTTTAAAGACGTACAATTTCGTAAACACTTGAAATATATTTACACATTTGGTATTTGTCGATTACCGCAGTTACATATTTATATTGAATCGCTTTCACTTTTGGGTAAGTCTCTTCTCTAGCTCGCTATGCCCAAAATCTTCTCGACTACTTCAAAATATCCTTATTGATCTGGAATATTCAGATTCTAAAATATATTATTGATTAGTATCAAACCAAGATCATACTTTCTGTGCTTCCTGTGTTCCTTCTCTAACATTTACGATACCAATTTCACGGATGTCAGCTCGTGACTAAGTTTGGCCGCATTTGCATCATGCATTCGTCTCGTCAGTTTTCCCACATTGGCAATTCTGTCTTGAGTTTGAACTTCAGATCTGCAATTACGATGTTTGGACGTAAGTTAGGATGCGCTAAATGTACATCTACATGTAGGTACATAGGTATATAAATACTAGAGCTTTGTTTTAATTCAAGTTTGTTACATGGAATTCATATATTCATATACCTAGAGGCCATGCACTTGTGCAGCTAGATGCACCTGTAATTGTACTTTTATTACCATAAGAAAGTTAGACTCTTTATGACCTATTATGATCAAGTTTTTTAATATTGAAATAATTACAAACTCCAAAACAAAACCGCCTGAATCACATCTGGGTATGAGTATTTACCATTATAGTCCAGTTTTGGGTGACATCATCAAAGTGTAATGAAAACTTACTTATCAGAGAAAATACTGCAAAATTTACATATAAATAAGTTTCCAGGTTCTTTTTGTTTGGTAGTTGTTTAAAACTATTATTTAGTTTATCCGAGTTCAGCTGCGCTAGATAACATTATTGTGAATGTACAAAGGCCAACAATGAAACGAAGCACTGGTATCAAGTGCAATTAAATTAGCTATAAACATTTCAAGAGGCGATTCAGCGCCGGCTCCGTGCCGCCACTAGCGCTTGCACTACAAACGGCAATTTTTATTCCAGTTCCTATTTATTTTATAGGTCGATAATGCGAACATGGCTGATTATTTATTATTATCGTTGCTTGTTAAGAATAAACGTTTTCGCTTCATGCTACGACGTTGCTACAATTACAAACGTGGCAGGCAAAGAGTATTAGGTATGCTTATTTTGCACTTTTACCAATTTACCTAAAAACATCCGCTCGTTGTCTAATTTATCTACTTCTTCGTAGTAAAGGTATGGATAACGAAATGCTTCTTAATAGTAATACATTACATTCCAAATTTTCCGAATTACCCTAAAGTAAAAGTTGTGGATTAAAAGCTATATTAGGAAAGGTTTTTAGTTTTACCTGTGAGCATCGCAGCCTTCTGACGGTAGCTATATAAGGTTTTTGTACATAGGTAAGGTTATCGTCATATGTAAGAGCGCCATCTACAATCTGGGGGCACGGCAGTGCCCCCGCCAAGTCGAGCGCAAAGCAACCACTGCCGTACCATCCTTTACTGGAACCATTTCGCCGCATTTTCAGGCCCCTATTTGAGAACCTCTGGATAAGACCAGAACGCAGAAATTTTCGTCATCCAGTAAACTATAATCACATACTTAAAATCCAAAATTTCAAGTCTGTAGGTCATTTAGTTCCGAAGTTAAGCGAAAGCAAAGTTTCGCATTTATGACACTCATTCACTCACTTATGATCATCAGAATAGAACTTAGTACTTCCCATAAACTCAGAGAGCTGAAATTTGGTACAGAGTTAGGGTTTAATGGCCACATAAAGGGAAAACCTAAAAATATTGCAATATCAGTCACGTTTTAAAGATCTAAGAACTGCATAAGTAAGTTTGTAATCCCATATAAATATATGATATTACAAAGTTACTGTTGCAGTTCCTACAAATAGTAGGTAAAGTACAGGTACACTATGATGTACGATGTGAGTATGAATGAAGATATGTTTAGTTATGATATGTGTATACATAGTATGGGTATGAGTAGGTACCCAAAAAGAAGGACTGCCTACAAAAAGAGATGAGATCCCATCAAAAACATTACATGTAAAAAGGTGCAAGTCTCGCAACGCTTTTACTACAAAAAAGTTTTGAGATGTAATGTGAAACCAAGTCGGTTATTTTAATCAGTGCCAGGGGGTGTTAAAACCGTATCAATAAGATATCTTTAATTTGTAATACACATAATGACTTGGCAATCGCACATAATGCTTTACTCGTACACCGTACTCGTAAATATGTGTAATGCTCAAACTGCAATTAGCGCTAGCGTTATGTTCAATTAGAATTATTTTTAATAGGTGACGATGATCCTTTTTTCATTATGCAGCCGTGCGATGGCCAAGTCATTATGTGTATTACAAATTAAAGATATCTTATTGATACGGTTTTAACACCTCCTGGCACTGATTAAAATAACCGACTTGGTTTCACATTACATCTCAAAACTTTTTTGTAGTAAAAGCGTTGCGAGACTTGCACCTTTTTACATGTAATGTTTTTGATGGGTAATCTTTTACCGGATATCATGGTGGTGAAATTTTGCAGAGTTACACAAAGAAATACAGGTATATTGAAAGTAGTCTTTAGGTTGCCGTTCGCTCTCACCCCCTATCGACTTTAAAATTTAACCCCCTTTTTTAGAGGCTGAACTTTGGCACAGGTACCCTACATTTGTTCCAAATTATAAACTATCTGTGTGCCAAAGTTTATCCAAATTCGTTGAGCCGTATTACGTGGCTGACTGGCTGAGCAACAAAGAATCTAAACTTTCAAAGGGTCTAGCCGCAATCCTATAGTGAAACTGCCCCTGGCTGAAGTGTATACCTTTCTTAGGTGCGTTTATTTGTCTTATTATAAGATATCGTTTTACCAAATTTCAAGGCTAGAATCCCCTTGCTTTAGCAAAATTTTTTTTTTTAAATCGTTTTTATTTTTTGTAGCTAAACTAGTGGTTCGATGGTTTTGAAATTTGGATGTTACATGCACCTAATAGTAGTTCATTATTAAAAACAAGCAACAACGGTTGCACTCCGGGAGTGCCGATAGAAGTGAAAACTCACCTCATTATGTTACCGACGTCCGGTAACACGATACATACGTTTAGCGGACGTATTATATTTATTTATTTTATATTATCAATAAATTATTATCATTCTCAAATAAGGTCACACTTTTGCATTGACATGTTTATTCACATAGGTACTGCCATGACAACGTCAAATTATTTGAACATAGGTAAAGAGTCTTGAAAAGGAGTCCGCAACATAAATGTCAAATAACATTGAGTTTTTCTTTATTGATTTAAATGCCATTTAAATTATGAGTGGCCACCTTACCACTAGGGCTTGCAATTCGAATATTCGAATATTCGAATTTGTCGAATATTCGACCTGTTTTGATATTCGAATATTCGGCCGCTCAGGTTTCGAATATTCGAATATTTTTTATTACTATAAAAAAATCTATGTCATCCGCTGTAGTTACAGTTTCTGTGTGTTTTACGGGTATTTACAGTGAATGAGGAACGGTAGGTACCCAAATACGAAAGAAATAATATTTTTACTGTATTCCTCTCGATAGACTTCGTGAATATTCAGTGAAAACTAACTCAATTTAAAAGAAAACGAAATCAAAAAGTATGTTATTTTTACGGTGCGTAAGTTTTAAGTTAAAGGGTCATTCTGTTTATTCAGTACAAGCGTACGTTAAGCGAATTTTTGAAGTCTAAACCTTGCCACTTATCGCAATTCTCAAATTTAATCATACCAAACCTGCCCAACTTGGTAATCTAACCATGCACCTTTAGCTGACGAATAATCCACCCAGTACTCAACTAACTTTTTCCCTTAAATATTCCAATATTATATAATTAGCCGACCATTAGGAATAATAACTTGCCAAAACAAATAAAGTCAATAAAGATTCAAAATACAATGAAATTAAAGGCCTTTTTACAGGCCTCTGAGTGATTACAAGTTAATTTAAATCGGAAAATAATTACCTACTTACTAAAAAAATGTCTTACATACCTAGGTGTTTGGATGGATAAAGTTATATTATTTCACGCAACGACGCATTTATAATAACTTAAGTTATATCTAGAAATATTAAATACGTCTAATTTTGGCGTTTTACTTGTTTTTATAAATGTGGGCATCTTATAAATAGTAGGATGATAAAATCTAGTCAATTAAGTAGATTTCTGCCAAATATCCTTAGTTTTAGCAATATGTGAAAAAAGCTTTTGAATAAAACGATAATAAACCGATTTCTCGTTCCTTTTCTTATTTTTTATAATATTCGAATAATTATTCGAATATTCGAATACGTCGTCAGAAAAAGTCGAATATTCGAATATCTGAAAGTTTCGAATATTTGCAAGCCCTACTTACCACCTTGGCCTTGGCCTTGGTGGCCTTGGTGGTTTCGTGATCGCCTTACGCCCCTTATGGTCACGTGATCGCCTTACGCTGTCTCGAGTTTATCATTTTCTCCCCACCTCAAAAAGTGCCCAGCGCCGCTAAGGAAGTTTTCACTTCAAAAAAATCGAGGTTCTAACTTGTTTATAAAGGCTTAAAAAAATATATTTTTAATTTTTTAAACTTTTTTTTAATACTTGTAGGATAGCGACAATCTCAATTTTTTGTTATTTAATACAGAATATATTATTGCATAAAATATATTTTTTGTAAAAATATCCATTTGGAGCAACAAGGTAAAAATGTCTTACTAATGCATACAGGCCGTCCTTCTTACGTACTTTCGGGTGGTTCACGTTTGTATGGGAAAAATTCAAACTCTAGCTAGAAGAAGCGGCACCCCCTTATTTGGTTACACTTATTATACTGATAAAGTACAGCAAGTTTTGTAACTTTATCTCGACTACAAGGGGGTCATTCCAATTTTGTCACAGGCAACCTACACTTAACTTTGTTTTGCACAGTAATATTGTTAAGAATCACGTCGAGGTGTGTATAATAGAGTGTGGGATGGATCAGAGTCGGCAACTTGAAGTGACAGCAGGCTAACAAGTTAATTAAAGAGGATCTGTCATGTAGTAATCCTCGCGCCACTTGCGGCGCGGGGGGCTGCGGCCCGCGTTTTAGCCCTGACAGCCTTCACACCCGCACTCAAACTCTCGAACCCACTCTCACCTATTTTTAAACTGATATTTTTAACCCCCCCAGAGGCCGAAATGTCCCCGGATTCGAGATAAATAATGTGTCTTCCTTTGTAGGCCGAGAAAATCTGTGCAAAGTAACCCTGCGCGCGTGAGGACCGAATTTCATTTCATGAAAGGGTTGGCTTGATTTACTGGAATTTGTTTACGGCTCATAAAATACGTCGTGAAAGTCTAGAGAACTTGCTTAAAATAAACCCGTAAAATGTACATTATCGTCTATATGGAGTTTATAGATTTATCGAAATTTAATAGGTCTACCTAATTACCTAATTTGATACCTAATTATTAACGTCAACTTTACAATCAGTAGGTAAGGTAGGTTACACGCGCATTGAGTAGTTAGACACCCTTACAGTAGGCGATTTATCTGCCTACATCACAAATGATGAATTGATGACTAGGGACTGCTTGAGTTCAGTCGATCCGAGATATTCTGGCATATCTATCTACGTTATCTTTTGTTACACTGTCACTGAATGTCTGTCCCACGTTACAGGTAGGCGTGATCGCATGAATAAACTCGTAGCTACAACATTTCGTCGTCATATAATTATATCTCTTAAACTATAATTACAATATGCACGGGTGAATAATAGCGTATGTCCCATAATGAAAATATTATAAGACTGTTTAAACTTTACACTATCATTCAAACTATTTCCGAAGTGTGTACCTATTCCCTTTTGTCCCTGCTTCGATAACCTGGCGCGGGGACTGATGGGAACGATTCCTTACCATCTGTTTTTGCCGGGATTATATTCTCGGAACTG
Source organism: Cydia amplana (assembly GCF_948474715.1). NCBI lineage: Eukaryota > Metazoa > Arthropoda > Insecta > Lepidoptera > Tortricidae > Cydia > Cydia amplana. The sequence goes on along the minus strand of NC_086079.1, from coordinate 10,251,992 downwards.
ACCTCTAACTAACAGGAATAAAAGTATTTTCCTCAGACCCAGACGGAAATCGTTTTATTCCTATATCTTCCTATCTCTATTATTTTTCAACGATAGTTGTTTTACAAGGGGGCAAAGTTATTGTTTAACCCTTCGCTCTAATATTGTTGCCCGAGCAAGCGAAGATTCCAAAATTCAACCACGAGAGGTTCAAAAAGGGAATCTTGAGCGTTGCAAAAGGGTTTCAAGGCACGCAACATTTTTCACCACACCAACGTGAGCAAAATACTAACTGTATAACATTACAAATAAAATCCAAATGAACGCTTTTAAACATTTATCATTCAAAATCATTACTTAAAAGTCAGTTCTACCAGCCAACATTGCCACTCTTGTGGATAAATTGCAACCTTCTCATCAGTTTTTGAAGAATAAAGAGAGCCTTTTAGAACAGGGGTCACCAAATGGCGGACCGCGTTCCGCATCTGAACCGCCGACCAATTTTTTTTTGCTTATTTAATAAACTCAAGGAGAAAGGGAAGCTCCTGCTTTAGAAGGCACCTGAAATAGCATTCGGTGCTCTATTACCAAAGCTACGATGTCAGTCCGTCCGAGTGTCTGTCTGTTGGTGGGCTCTATCTCAAGAATTTTCCCAAAGTGTGACAAAAAAATCCACTGTCTACCTGTGACGGTTGAAACTGACACACAGATGGGGATACGAACGGACAGACAACGTAAGCTTAGTAGATATTTAATAACATTCTGATTGTCAACCTTCGTATACGGTACCCTAAAAAAAGAAACAAGATACACATAAATGAAGACCGACCGAACGAGCGCAACGTACTACAGTAACACTCATATATCCCAGCTTTAGTTCTCTATTATAATGGAAGGCGCCGAGCTACCCCCGCACCTAATCAATGTTATAGCGGGCATGATATAGCCTATTATATGGAGATAGCTCCACTAGCGGCATCCGTTAGTGATCGCTCTTACTAATATCGACGTCGTAAACACTTAACCACTGCATTAAGGCTACGGGCGTGTCCTATTAAACTTGCATTGTTTATTACTGACCCCCTTGTGCAAGATGGCCGACTAACGACTCATATGGCGGGTACTGGCGAGTCTATTGGAGTGCCCTTGAAGCCGCATAAGTTAGTAAATTATAGTTTTAGTTGGAGAGTGCGGGCGGGCGCGGGCGTGGCTCGTGCGATATAAGTGCGCCGTGGCTCGCCAAGTCAAACGATACGAGGCCCCAGCCTCTAAACTAATAATTACCTACTTCCAAAGTTAGCATAAGCATAATTTTGTAATTCCTTCTACTTACATTGATTGTAAGATATACCAAATTGAAATGGTTGCAAAGCACACTTATTGTCCTGTCATATTAAATAAAACTTGATAATTCATATTTAAAGTAATTTTTAAGTAGGTAGCTAATCTCAAGCATAAGTAAGACATTTGATACAATTTGTCGATTTCACTTGTAAATATTTATTAACTTTCTTATCTTTCAACTTTAGCTCGGACATCAAACTATTATAAGCGCTTTAACGAACAAATTTTCATCATTTGAATGCCCTAAAATTATATCCTGACAGTGAATTTCCTAGATATTACCTACAGTTTTACTTTTAAAGCTTTCTTACCCACCTCGTATTTTCTTGGAGCCTGCCTTTCTTTGCCTCTAAGTATGGGGAGGCAGCTAACAGTAGTTGGAACGAACAGTTTGCGACACCGAACTCGCTTATCTTTAATGGGCTTCTTGTCTTCAGGCTTCTATTTAGATATCGTTCATTGTCTGAGTTCAAAGAGCTGTTTAACAGAATCACTCGTTTCGTGAAAAGATGTCTAGATTCTGGAATAATACATTTACTGTAACCCGTTACTCGCAGTTGGAAATAAAATAACATTCATTGCTTTAGTAAAATAATGGGAAATGCCAAATCGAATCTACCCACCTTTTGATAATGTTTGTTACCGCATAACTGATATTTATTGGTGCGCAATACTGCGTATTGTTTTACAAATTGCATGCTTATTGATTTTACGAGTATACAGGTAGGTTTTACATATTTAATGCAGGTGCTATTTAGTGAACTGGTATGAAAATTATTTGCATTGAACATATTAGAAAAAACATTGTACAAGTAGTAGACATTTTAAGTTAGTGTACCGCGAGCTGTAAAGTAATAATTCATGAATTCATTCATAAACGTGGCCATGCAATTTTGTGGCTGGGCGTACATCTAACTTTACTTTCCTAAAGATAGAACCCAAGAAGGGTAAAAAAAAATGATTATAAATCTGGGTGTGAAAACCAAAACATGGAATGAACGTCTTGCGTTTTCAATATAGACTGAGCTTTCGTCTGAAGCAAGTGGTCTCGACCGCGTTTCGTGACACATTTCTGTAAATAAACGCTAAAGACGAACGGGTTGCACGGCACGAGACGCTCGAACTGCAGTGTGTGGGCGACGGAGATGTCCCAAAAAAGCATGAATATGTAGTAGTTGCTAATAGGGAAAAAATATCCGCGTGACCGAAAGAGCTCGGGACTCCGGACGGGACAGACTGTACCTATCTATTCATTTTCATTCTATCAACTCTCAATATTATAGCCCTTACACCCTGACGGGGGCTGCCTCTGCGTGCGTCCCATTATGACACGGGCAAGGGTAGCATCCTCTCGATGTAACCATTCCATCTCATTAAAGTGTTAAAAATGCCTCTACGTGTTGACTTCGATTTCGCGCACGCATCCCAAATGTTCGGAACACCATTGTCCCGTGATGGATATTAAAACATAATAGCTGTGGATCACTGTACTGTGTTTTGAAATACAACATTTCTTGAAATACATAAATATATTTTGAATTTGAATTTACGATACAGTGCAAAATTCGCAACGAGTGGCGAATTGCAAAACACAACCGAAAGGAGTGTTGTAAATCGACACTAGTTGCTACTTAATTACCCATTCGCACATGTATCGTAAAACGTTTTACAGTACATACAGTACTTTTCCGCACTAGTGCGTAAAATATCACTTTTCGTGCGTATTTCGAAACTTTAAAGTGCCATAATGTACTGTAAAACGTTGTTCGATACACGTGCGAATAGGTAATTCGAAACGAGTGGCGATAAATTAAAACACGACCGAAGAGAGTCTTTTTCGCACTTGTATCGAAAATAACTATTACAGCACATATGGCCCTTTAAATTTTCGACATAGTTACGTAATGTGCTTATTATAGCAAAGGGTGTCGTAATAGAGCATCATATGTACTGTAAAATAATGATTATATATATAGTAGTCAGGGCCGGATTAACCCTAAGGCAGAGTAGGCAACTGCCTATGGGCCCCGCCTCGGCTAGGGGGCCCCGTCTCGGCTAGGGGGCCCCAGGCGGCCCCGCGCGCGCCAAAAAAAAATGTGTTTGCCAAGTTTGGCATATGGCCAAAATTCATCAATATTTTTTTATGTTACCTACTTATACCTAATGTCCAATATCAGTTTCTCAGACACAATCATCAAATTATTATGTAAATTATGTTATTTTATAGATTTTAAAGTCTGTAAATCGAGCTCGAATTTCAGGCTCCCGAGGGCCTAAAACCTCATTAATGAAACTTCGGCCCTCCGAGTAACTCTTGTATGACACATATATTATTGTTGAGTAACATTTGACGATTGGTTCGTATCAGAGCGCTGCTTTGTTCATTGATTTCAGAAGCTTAGCCTTTTGCCTCGCATGAAAGCTCACCTCGCTGGTTATAAGTACGCTTCGGGCTTGTTAAGTATGTGGAGATTGCTGAGCTCGACCTTCAGCCTCGCTTTGTAATACAATGGACATTGGTTGTCGTCTGTGATCTAGCTGAGCTTATCCTGAAGCACGGCTTTGACCTCGCATAAAAGCTCACCTCACTGGGTAACTTCGGATTTTTAGGCCTTTTTAACACGCTTTCACAAATTTTTCACAAAAAATTTCGCGCTCGCTGCGCTCGCGATTTTTATTGCTTTTCCGATTTACCCTGTACTTACAATACTTACATGCTAGTTTTACTGGTTAATGGATAATCATTTAAACACATGTAAAATCTTTATTATTGGGTTAATTTTAATCATGTGGCTCATATGGTCGGACAATCGCTGTTCAGCCTCGCAAAATATTTAACTACTTATTGAAAAAAAAAAGCTCTCCCCACACTGGACGCAAGGAGGAATCGGCAAAAACTAATATAAAAAACCTTTATGTCCACGCAAGAGCGAAAAAAACATTCGGGATGTTCGGATCGCCTCAACCGACACCTGAAGGTTGAAATTAAAACCGCAAACTTACTTGCCTGTACTGAACAACTGAACTTATGTATGCAGAATTAACTGTACGGGGGCCCCGAGCATTGCACTGCCTAGGGGCCCCGACATGCTTAATCCGGCCCTGATAGTAGTAGGTATCAACGACAACATAGTAATTTACTTAGGAGCACTTCATTTGATACCTATACGGTAATTAAACTGAAGCATTTAATTTCAAGCTCGTTTTCACGCATTACGAGATATCATATCAGGTACCTACCTAACTCGAGAGCCTCCCATGTAGCTTATTAATTAGCCCGAGCCAATTAGCCGTCCACGTGACAACGACCGTTAATGTGACCAACTCTTAACACTCTCACTGTAAAGTAATTGTCTCATAATTCTTGTTGTTGTGCATTAAATTCGTATAGAAGGAAAAAAACTGGCCAAGTGCATGTCGAACCACGCATAATCGACAATTCAGTGCTTTCATTCAGTACGAAATAAATAATAAAACGCTTAGGTACATACCTGAGCGTTTCTTTTATTTTTTGCCATTTTTATACATTGTGACCTTTTTTGCACTTTTGTGTTATTTCTAGTCAGGATCGCGAGCCCTTTTCATCTTTATAGGAAAAAAAAAGTGTCCTAAAATTTCCATACATTTTTCAAACTTTCCTTTTTGTTACCGCCATACAAAGTATATGGGGAAATGGTAACACAATAGGAAAAAAACTCTGGGACATTTTTTTATCCCATTAGGATCGAAAGAGCTCGCGATTCTGAGTAGAAATAACACAAAAGTGGCAAAAAAGGTCACAATATAATAATAATGGCAAAAAATAAAAGAAACGCTCACCTAATAAAACCGTACAAGCAAAAGCCACGTCATGCTATCTGGCAACCCCACATTGGTTTTTGCATTATTACATGAGGATTTAGCCCGCCGGAGGAGTTAAGGAGTGTAGAACTGTAGAGTTAGAAGCTTTACATGAGATCTGATAACTTTTTGACAGTGCGAGCCATATGCCGCGGTATTCGGAAAACAAGATACGTTCTAGACTAGAGAACGATACGATATGTACTAGATACTTTGTAGTTTAGATTTCAACTAGTTGCAGCTCAATTCGGGCAACAAATGTTACTTTTACGTTAAAATATCGTAATAACTTGTGGAAATCGTTCAAGAGTATCTCCAGAATCGCACAAATGTCAAATTTGACAGGCAAGATCTTAAACATATCTTGGTGATGTCTAGTCCGAATCGGGCCCATTGTCTCGTCTTGGCAACATTTTACATGAAAATGTTTTTGGTGGGATTTACTTTTTCAGCAAAGAGAAGTTGGAGAAATTAGTAGGTACTCACAAGGTGTACTGATTCAAAATGAGCATGACGTGGTCAACCGATCACGTTCTATATTTTTCTTTGTTTATTATCTACCTATTTTTTTTTCACTACCCACACCCGGTACCGATACCTACTACTACTAGTACTACCTATTACTTTGGACTTTCGACGCCATTATTTTCATAAGTATTCACTTAATAATGATCTTATTTACATTAAATTCCGTTTGAATACATGTACATGACCTACATGTGCAAAGTCAAACCCTTTCCACATTAAAATACATTCGAAACTAAGTGGCGACTCACTCAACACGCTTATAAATGTTGCTATATTTTCGTGTAAAATTTTCTGTGACAAGCGGACTTAGCGGACAGACTGACGGCCGTTGAACAGTCGGACGAACAGACGGACATGACGAAACTATAATACTTAGGTTCCGTTTATGCCATTTACTTAAGCTACGGAAACTTACAAATATAATTATGAATTTTAAACAACATCATTTTCATTTTCGCCTAGTTATATAAGTAGTATAATTTAAATGAATAATAATGTTCAAAAAAAAACTTCTAATGAATACCTCACTAACATGCGAATTAATTCCTCTACGTATTACTAATTGAAGCGTTTCGTGCTTAGTTTATTAAGTACGGTTCGCCGCGTAGCGTATTTCGAAGAATGTAAAGATAAATTATGCACAAAAAGTATTTTTGCACCCAAAGTCTGTTTTAGAACAGTCAGCCATAGGTCGCTCGTAGCGCTTGCGAATAAATTTATGTTTTTCAGAGACCAGCTGGTGAAAAACGTGCAGTGACAGTGACAAAATGTGTAAACTTCTAATCTGACACGCTGTGAGCGACCGGCGCTCGGTCGGCGTGCTGACAAATGTACTGTGTTGCACCCTCGGTACGTAGCCTGTATGTATACTCCATTACGCGGTTACTTTATTATTAGTAAACCTTCAGCGGAATGGCTTTTTATTAAGTAAAATATTAACAAAGTCGGAGTGGAGGTAAAAGTTTGCCTCGAACATTATTTATTTAGAGGCAGGGCGCGCCGTAGAAGGCTTAGCATTCAACGTTGCATTCATTACAATATTTTTTGCTTCATACCACTTTAACATAGTGTCGAGAGAGTAAATATCACTAGTATCACTACATATTATAAAACAAAGTCCCCCGCCACGTCTGTATGTCTGTATGTTCGCGCTAAACTCAAAAACGACTGAACGGATTTTCACGCGGTTTTCACTTATCAATAGAGTGATTCTTCAGAAAGGTTTAGGTGTAAGATTTTATGTAACCCGTGCGAAGCTGGGGCGGGTCGAAGTAATATAGAAGTATATTTCTTGCATAAGGCTCCTGGTAAATTTTTAGAGCGTTATTCGTAATAAAGTGGCCTGAGCTCTCCGAGCCGCTCCTACTCGTAGGATACGAGGAGCGAATAAAAGTGTCAAATCATTAGACGAAATTACTTCTACCCTCAGATCCCTTATTTCACTATGTAATCGACTATACGCGTGGGAGAGGAACGCCCACGTATATATTATGTGGCAACTCTTTTTTATTTATTAATAGCTGTCTGTGCCTTCGTGTACAAACGTGGGTAGTTCATCTAGTTCATACCTAAACGCACTGTGGTAACAGAATAATTCCTTACCATACTGATGACGAGGTTGGCTTAGAAAAAAATATAGTCCGTATAACGAAACCAAATATTACATTAGAAATATAATTTCCATTTTATGTAATATGCCCTCCACAAAGGGTACATTTTAATTAACAGCGTTTTCTATTTGGTTAATTTACGGAAAGTTTCACAGTACGTACACACAATAAACCGAGTGGCACGGAAATAGACGGTCAAAGCAAACCGGCACTGTTGTCAGGACATGTTATAGTATAGGTATCAGTAGATACAGCGAAGCGAAGTTATAGGTCACTAAGCCATCCTCTGATTGTCTTCAAGTAATTCAATTTGGCGTAGATAGATGTGGATTCGACCATACCATATAGGTACTTTATATTAATTAGGTAAATAATACTTAAGGGCGACTGAGGTGAGTTAAAACAGAGATAGGTTGAAACAAAATCAATTTTGTTTTGTCTCGTCCCACCGTCCCTCAATATGCGTCCTTGACACAAGACCATTATTTTTTTTAGCCTATTAGTGTGACGACCTACAAGACGATTATACCAAAATGGACGTAGTTTCAACTGACCTCTGTTTTAATTCACCTCGCGGTCTCCCCAAAGTTAAAAAGTTTCAGAAGAAACGTTCAGTGCCTATCAAAAATTGTTTTTACTACTACAGAGTTTTGATTGTTTTTGACTCCATCATACATCCGTTATGCGTTTTTGTATAACGGAATCAAAAACAAGCATAACGGATAAAATAAGGTAGGTAACCTAAGATAAAAAAAACTTATAGCTGTAAGCAGTTCTTGTTTGGAACTACAAAATTATTAGTAACTTTATCTTAGTCAGGCTTCTAATTTTTAGGCATTTATCTAAATCGACTATTATCAGTGTATGCATATATTAATAGTTAATTTAAAATTAACCTACCTGTTAAATGATGATGCGCTATTTATACATAATACGTACACGAGTTTTCATTGAATTTCTACTTCTTACATATTATTGCAGTAATCAATGTAAACTAATCTCATGCAAATTTGTATAATCTGTTAATTCAGACAGATGTTTCACACCTGACTTGCAGGGGTGTCAATGGATGAACTCATTTTAATCAAAATTCATCTTGTGACTAAATTAATTTTCATTAAGCCGCTAAGCCTGCCATACATCTTCGACAATAAATTACCGATTACGAGGAGCTATATTATACACTGCCTTTTCGCTTTTGTAAATAGGTGAACTGTTGGAATTAATTTGTATTAGTATTTGGGGTACACTATTTGCCAACGATAATTATTTAACATATTTATTTAGGTATACGTTTTTTTATTATATTAGATGCGGTGGTTAAAGGTTAAAATCCCGCTGGATCTCGTTCAAATTGAATAAATTTAATTTTATTAATTAAATACACTATTTTGTATATTATTTATAAATTAATTAGCCCTCGTTTAGTTTACGTAATATCAAAACACAGCCTTTTTGATATTCTGGTAATCTGATAAAGTTAGTTACCAGTTAAGTTTTTATTTTAATACCGTTATCTCATTCCGGATATCTGGTTTACACCATTGTCTGTTACATTTTATGCTACAGTAAAAATTGTAAATCGGAAACTGTTGCGCCGAGAAAGTGGAATTTAGAGAGTTGTTAAATTTTAACAACATTCAGAAAGGGCAAAGGTACGTACGGTCTGGAGTTTTGGTACTACACAACCCTCTTTATGAGCGTTAGGTATCTCCGTTCCCTAGGCGCCCCTACCGCAACCAAATCGGAAGATCCGCATATTATTATCGTGTTATTTCAAACGATTCCGTTAAAATAGCTACCTTTTGAACTGGAAGAAAATCCACCTCCAATTTCCATGATGTTTCACGTCGAAGCATTTGGTTCCTTTATTATTTTATAATAAATTGATTTTATACAGGTGTATAAATGGAGGTGTAAGGGCTTACGAACCTTAAAACAGCGTGTGACGATAAAAAATGATTGGTTACCTTAGTTACGTTTGAATAATGTAAAATGAGGAAAAAGTTAGGGATTATGAATTTTATTGTCAAAAATACCTCCGGGAGCGATGGCGGGCGTGATTTATCAGCATCAAACGATTAACTCCCTCAATGGAGATAAATTTCGTCGTATCATTCATTGCAAATTTCTCCGGCCGTAGTATAGTCAAAGATAAAATGCTGTCAAATTATAATGATGGATATCATATATTTCAGACACATGCCAAAATGTAGTAGAGATAGCCCCGGAAAATGATACCTGATAAAGAGAACAATAAATACACTCTATAGCTAGTTTGCTATACTATCCTTGTTCAAAATCACACTGAGAGGTCGGCAAAACTTTTCATTTGGAAAAAGGAATGCTTAAGTACGTTGACAGTGCCGAAAATGACCTTTCATTGGTAGAGGGCAGTTCTTATATTTTATTATTAGAATAAACAACATTGCCCATTATTCCGCGCTCAAACAATTATTTAATCGTTTACTGAAATCTTGTCACTTGTAATAACGAAGCAACAATAATAAGAAAATATCAATGGAAAACCCATCTAATTATTTACACCAGAGTAAACCAAAATAAATCAGTTTAATGGACGGCCAAACCCAGGAGTATAAAATAAACCTCACCTTTCCCGGTCCTACTTAACTCACTTTTAACTGTCTGTTTTCAATGGTTTTATTTTTTACGCTGCTTCAAAATAAGCGCAGTAATGTTGACGAGCGGTAACGACAGCCATTTACTTGTTCCTTTGCTGCTAATAGAAAATGATTTTTTTTTAAGCAAAGCCAAACTAGACACGCCCTTTCAAACCTCTTTCAGTCCTGCTATCTTTCAGTGGAGATACAACTGTTGTCTTTCATCAGACTCATACTAAATGTTTAAAATATGTATACCTAAAATGTAAAATGATTTATAATTAAAATTACGGGGGAGGGGGGGGGGGGGGTCAGTTATCTCTGCAGCTTATTGTACGTTTCTTCTTTCCGATTATGAAAACACAGTGGCACTCAAATAATCTCAATACCAAGGTAGATATAACCCAGGTGTGTTTTATTAACGCAACGGGCGTTATACATAATAGGGATTTTTCGCCAATTTTTAAAACTTAGTATCTAGCCGACGTGTATTGAATTATTTATGGTGGCTTTGTGAGCCATGAGCGGAATAGTCCACGGGCCCGACCAACAATCAACGAGGTGTAATCGTAAGGGGTCGAGGCTCGCATCGCTAATGAACTGTGAGCGGCCTGCTCGGCTAAAGATTCCGATCGATAGCTCACTGAAGCGTCGCCGGATACATTGTTAATTAAATGCGGTGCAGATTAAACTTGACGCTTCTTGGGAACTGGGCTTAGAGAACTGTAAGTGTACTAGTGAATATTAAAAACTTATTAATTTATTGATAAACGACACTGCAACGCAATGTAGGACGCTGCTCGTGAGTAGGGTACACACTATATAAATGGATATCTACGGAGTATTAAATGCTAAAACTAAAGTAGTAAAATAATTATTTTTCTGATGGGAAACGAAAACGAGTGAATTTAGATGACTTAACCCTTCATATGCACAGACACGGATCCCTGCGTGGGAATTTAAATCTATTATTTTATTGTCAGTCATTTTTTCAATGATCAAATTTGAGGGGTTAAAAATATAAGGTACTCCACTGCCGCAACAAACTGGTCTGGTAACTGGAATACACAACTAGCAAGATTTGAGCCGAACATAATTATGTTCCAGCATTGCAAGTTAATAAAGCTTGTAATAAATATTTAAAGTAAAGGGTATAGCCGGGTAAGCATGGCCAAACTGCCCTTAGCGTAAAAAACAATTTCCTTTTACTGGATTATTAACCTATGTATATGTAGTGCTTTCACCAAATATTAAGCCTCAAATGCTTCAGATTTAAAAAAAAAATGCAAAAAAAGAAAAATCATTTTTATTTTATTACAGCCAAAGTACTAATCCGATTTCTTTGTAATTTGGGTATGTTGTATATACAATTAAGGTCGCTTTCTGAAAAAAATAATATTGAATTATCTCTTAAAATAATAGTAAAAAATTGAGATGAAAATTTTCAGAAAAATAAAAAAAATACGTGCGAAATAGCGACAGTTACCAAATTTACATATTTTATGTATAATTTAATAATGTTTAACATATATTTTTTTCAAAAATTAAAATCGGGATTAACAGTGTGAAAAACTCGAATTTGTAACATCCCATAATACTCTCTCTTCATACAAGCAAAGCTAAGTAGTCATAAACGAATGAAGTATATTGTGAACGCAGTCTTTACGAATTTGAATTTAGAATGTGACGTATTTTATTCATCAAAGGAACAGACATTTTTCAATCGTTAACGCTCTGTATAAAATTCGTGCCTATTTTCCTGTTCCCGCGCTTTTTTTAGGGCTCCGTAGCCAAATAGCAAAAAACGGAACCCTTATAGATTCGTCATGTCTGTCTGTCTGTTCGTCTGTCTGTCCGTCCGTATATCACAGCCACTTTTCTCCGAAACTATAAGAACTATACTGTTGAAACTTGGTAAGTAGATGTATTCTGTGAACCGCATTAATATTTTCACACAAAAATAGAAAAAAAAAACAATAAATTTTTGGGGTTCCCCATACTTCGAACTGAAACTCAAAATTTTTTTTTTCATCAAACCCATACGTGTGGGGTATGTATGGATAGGTCTTCAAAAATGATATTGAGGTTTCTAATATCATTTTTTTCTAAACTGAATAGTTTGCGCGAGAGACACTTCCAAAGTGGTAAAATGTGTGTCCCCCCCCCTGTAACTTCTAAAATAAGAGAATGATAAAACTAAAAAAAATATATGATGTACATTACCATGTAAACTTCCACCGAAAATTGGTTTGAACGAGATCTAGTAAGTAGTTTTTTTTTATACGTCATAAATCGCCTAAATACGGAACCCTTCATGGGCGAGTCCGACTCGCACTTGGCCGCTTTTTAAATCTCTGAATGCCGTTCGCCCTAGCCGCATACAGCCACGGAGTTTAAGGTCCGCGCTCAGTGAAATAAGTCGTGTTCTAAATTTAAATTGCGTTGGGAATATAACTTTCTAGTATAACGTACAAGTTATTTTGTATGAAGAGAAGGTATTATGGGATGTTACAAATTCGAGTTTTTAACACTGTTAATCCCGATTTTAATTTTTGAAAAAAATATATGTTAAACATTATTAAATTCTACATGAAATATGTAAATTTGATAACTGTCGCTATCTCGCATGTATTTTTTTTATTTTTCTGAAAATTTTCATCTAAATTTTTTACTATTATTTTAAGAGATAATTCAATATTATTTTTTTCAGAAAGCGACCTTAATTGTATATACAACATACCCAAATTACAAAGAAATCGGATTAGTACTTTGGCTGTAATAAAATAAAAATGATTTTTCTTTTTTTGTATTTTTTTTTTAAATCTGAAGCATTTGAGGCTTAATATTTGGTGAAAGCACTACATATACATAGGTTAATAATCCAGTAAAAGGAAATTGTTTTTTTCGCTAAGGGCAGTTTGGCCATGCTTACCCGGCTATACCCTTTACACTAAAGTTCATTATAAGTTCTCAAGTCCGCAAACTGCTCAAGTTTTAAGCTTAAAAAAACAGTTGGTATTCGGCTCAAAACTCGAAACTGTAATTTAAGATTAGAAGACAATCATTAAAAGACATGTAAAATATATGCACGTTTCTATAATATTTAAAACCTTCGCGTTTTGAACACATATTAACTCACTTTTATAGACGGGATTGAATAAATTTCGCGTTAGACCCGTCTATAAATGTGAGTTAATATATGCACGTTTCTGTTAAAAAATTTCATCAGCCGTTTAGATTCTAGCCACGTGCTCATCCAAATCGCTGCGATTGGACACTCGATACGATTGCTTCATTCCTTCTCTCATTGTCCATGCTCAATCATAAAGCCCGCGGCTTTCAGAAGCTTCACCGGACCGGAAAATTGCTATTTTTAAAAGCGTCAATAATATCAAATGTGTTTGCCGTTTTGCATTTTGGCGGGTAGCCCTCAAATGAATGTGGTTTTATGTAAATGGCAAATTGTTATTTCAACCTCTTAAAATTTTTTTAAAAATGGTGGAAAATAAATACTTTCAGTCAGTTTTAATCGGCATATAGGGCATTGTTTTAATAAAGACATTTAGTAAATTGATATGTTTTTGTCATACATTTGTATAATTAATTTAATATGTATTTGCAATAAATTAATTTGAAATGTCAACCCAAAATTAGCAGGTTTGTCAAATTTAAATCTGAATCGGAATTACAAAATTGTGCCCGTGTTCACCTGAGTACACGCGGGTACACGGAAACCTCAAAGGAAGTTCTTATAAACTCTTGTCGAGTTGTGCCAATACGACGAGCTACTTACATTTCTTCTCTAAACAGACAAATCGGAAATGTTTGGCAAACAAGCGAAAATATTTCAAGTTTACAAGCCAAACGACCTAACTGTTTTGCATAAATAGATAGATAATATTATATTATCGACTTTTTTACTACAATCATAGACGACATTGGTTTCGACTACTTAATCGCTATCTTGGACACGTACCCACGTACCTAACGGTAAATAACGAATATAACTGCGGAGCATAGAGATCATCCCACATTTTCTACGATTTAAGACATCTCAAAGTGAAGAGCGCTGACAAAGAAAATAAAAACTGTCGTCGCGCCAAGACCGCACTCTTTATGCAAAGGAGGAGAAGCGTAATCTGCGGTAAGTGCGCCCAGGTGCTACGCAAGCGCCACGAGTGCTACGAGCGCTACGAGCCGCGCCTCTACGATACAATACGCCAATTTTTGAAATGTTCACCTGGCATTTCACTTCGCAAGTTTGTACGAGTATGAGGTTTCCTTAAAGGTTTACAGTATAGTGTTTGGCAACGCTCATGTTACACCCTAGATCTACAAGTGTAAAATAAGCGACGCCAGACAAAAATGTTTTTGCGACGGAAAATGTAAATTTGGTGTTACCTAGGTTTTATTTACCTAACTCTAACAGATATCTAACAGATATCTATAGCGAACCTAACTGCCAATATCATTAATAAAATGATTGACGTAAGGTAATTGGCGAATAAATAACAATCTTCCATATTATGTTAAAACCTTTTTTTATTGAGCATAGCAGTTTACTTGAAATTGATAACTTCGCGTACATTTCAAATATTTTTCATTGTAAAAGTAAAGAGTGCTCCTGCTCCGGGAGATCCATTAACTGTCCGAGAGTCCTACACGTCAACGAGCTGGATGCGCCATTATTGCCCGCCGGGCCGCTCTTGCCCGCCGAGCCGCTCTTGCCCGCCGAGCCGCTCTTGCCCGCCGCACCGCGGTCGCGGCGCGATTGCAACCCGTTCAATATCGATGATTAGAAATGTTACATTCGACGTACAAATCTCTATCCGTTTGCCTTTCTTTTTTAGGGTACCGTGGTCAACATTGTACCCTCATAGTTTCGTTCGTCCATCCCTATATCCGTCCATCCGCGGCTTATCTTAGACAAGTTGGAATTGATATTAGTATAAGGTAAGTACTTAGCTATTCATTATACTATCATCAGACAGCAACTCCTCTCTACTCTCTACCCTCCCTCCAACAAAATGGTTAATTTTGGATATATGAAAAAACGCAGCAGTAGGAAAAGTAGCACTGGTATCGTTATTCGTTTATTTAAAAAACTTTTCCGCACTAGTGCGTAAAATAGCACTTTTCGTGCGTATGTCGAAACTTTAAAGTGCCATATGTACTGTAAAACATTGTTCGATACACGTGCGAATAGGTAATTCGCAACTCGTGTCGATTTAAAACACTCCCTTCGGTCGTGTTTTAATTTATCGCCACTCGTTTCGAATTTCCTCTTTTTCGCACTTGTATCGAAAATAACTATTGCTGCATTTTGTTTAATTGTGCCTTGCCTGCCTTATAATTTCGCAAAATGGTTATGAATGTTACCTGCGATCATGACCTTAGTTACTAAGAGACTTATAATTCAATACCTATAGGCCTTGGAGATATTAAAAAACGCATTAACTATTCATTCACAACGGTGAGAAAACACTACTGAAAGAAAAATAATAATTAAAAGTCTTAAAAACTTACGGAACCCGTTGCTCGACATGCTCTTGGCCGGTTATTTGGTTTATTCAATCTCTACGCTACAAGTCCGCTGGCGCAACGTCACAATAAACCGCACGTGCTCTTATGGAATGGAAATGCTATATATCTTTAAAAACGTGTCTAGGTAAATAAGTGTCAAATAACATTAATATTTAAATAACATACATAAATAAGTTGATTTCCATCTGAATCTTATGGATTGACTAAACCCTGAAAATAGAGAAATATTATAATAAGAGGAAAGTTGAGCTTCTAAATTTGTATCTGTGCTCAATTAAATTAAACTGAAATCGCAGTTTGGCGAACAGTATGTATTTTAAGATAAATAAATAAAAATAAAAAATTCAAGTACACCATAACAGGCCCTGTATCTCCAAATCGTACACCACGTTCAAAATTCAACGGCCTGGTAAGATTACCTTGAAATGATCCATCTTTCAACTTGAATAATGATCGTACTTATTAGCTAACATTAATTATCCCGGTAAAACTACCTAATAGGATTCTTAACTAAATATTGGAGTTGACAGCATCACAACTCGAGTTCATTTTGTGAAACACGTCACGCCTGTTCCAGGCATCACCTAAACGGCTCCTTGAGGCTCCCTTTATTATTAAAGCCGTCACACTACACAACATGATACAGTCATATTTCGAGTAAATCTCGAGTTTATTGTGTGATGACAACATAAATTGTCTTCACGCTAAGAGTAGCGTCAGTGAGACGAATTTGGAGACAATTTATCTCGTGTGTGCACGGGGCATAAAGATGAGAGGGGCGTCATCTGTGTATAAAGTTACAATACACGCCTAGCCTCCGCGTCGTTATATGCATATTTCATCGACATCGGTAGCATTCTGCGATGCTAGCTTTATTAATTAGGTACTGTATCTTCTTATTTGAAGTACATACACACGACATACGTATTTGTTTCCAACTTCACTTAAATTGACCAGGTAATCTGACCCAAGCTTAACAAGTTTAGTTAACAAGACCTGATTTATATACGCTTGAACGAAGATTATGTAGGTAGCTTTATGACCAATTGACCATGATATACTTAGTAAAAATTCAAGTCAGTCGGTACCTTTCTTTAGCTTAATAACCTATTTAAAAATCATGAATGCAGATTATTGCTCCCAAAGCAATACGAACGGGTTTTCCTTACTTTACTTACTTAAAAAAACTTACTTAGGTACTTTAAAAAAAAAGGGGTGGGGTATTTTTCATTGATTTTTTATGTGGGCGGGCGCAAACAAAACTATAACAAAAACTACCCAAACATTACAGATTCAAGTGAAGAAAAACTATATAATAGGAATTAGATGCCAAGAAAGTTTGCATGGCATTCGCGCAAGAAGAACCTCATAAAAAGCAAATACCCAATATTAAGTTAGTTTTAAAGTTATCATAGGATATTGTTGTCATTATCTAAGAAAATGTTACATAATAAAATCCTGAACACTAACAAGAATTAGAGTAGTAGTAGGAGCAAGAAGTACAGTAGATACGCCCTTAATTAATCCTCATTGAATCTGTTGTTAGGTAGATAGTCTGTTGCAAACTGGATTTACAGAACAACTAGTTAGTGGTAAAAAGGCTCTGTTTTATATGGCGTTGGATGTGCAAACCAGTGAAAATGCTTATGCCCATGAGGTTAAGCATGACCAGCCTTTAGTGCATTACTGAAATGTAAGTTTCTCTAAACGATGTCACAGAGCGCCCATAGCGTTACGTTGGCAGATGGCGAAACACTCCGCTCCTTTTACGCTAAGCCTTACTTTGAATATTTAATACAGCCGCCTTACAGATTATTCAGACGCAAGGATATAAAAGGGAACACAAAGCTCTTCACTGGCCTTCCATATAACGCGTGGCAACAGCAACAAAAGACCTTTAGAGCGTTTGACGCTGAGCGGAGCCGATACACGTGCCGCGAGTGATCCGACAAAGCATTGTCCTTGTCGGCGGTGCAGCGATGCAACATCTAGATTTGTCGGGCAGTAGGCGAGGGAATATTCAAATGTGTGCGAAAGGAAGGCGCGGCCCTGACCGAGTTCTGCGTGACCGTGCAACCCTGCGGCCTGCACTCACCGGGAACGGGCGCCGCGCCGCGCCGCCGGCCCCCGGCAAACTCCGGCCAAAGTCATCCGATAAGCCGGAATTCATATCCATCCTTAAACTCTTGTTTAACGACCCTTATAATCTCGTCTTTATACAGTAATTATAACGGCAAGATAAAGGAACGAGATAATAGCCTGATGCAATAAGTGATCAGTTCTATTATAGGAATGTCAATTAATTCTCCCTTTACATACTAATGTGTCAAATAAAATTACAATATTATATTATAAAGACGTAAACTAAACTAATACATTAAATGTTTCTTCAATCAACAATCAACAATATTTTCATGAATAATAGTTAATATGTAAAGCTATTTAAAAAAATATTGATAAACAGGTACAGGAAAAAGGAATAGTGGTCAATAATAATAACCTACCTACCCTGAACCGTTCCCCAGTTCAAAAGGGCTCGCAATTGCGTTTAAATTAGTTTCTAATGAATACCCTGTTTTCAATATCCGATTTCAGATTCCTGAACGACAAATCAAAGATTATTTTGATAAGCACGATAAATTTAATCATATTTCTTACAATCTCATACATATAGTACAGCGCATCTTTACTATTTTATAAACAAATTTTAGTTACAGAAACGATAAACCTGTTAAATATGTCCAAACGTTGTTGTATAATTAGGTATGTAAGTCTGAGTCTCACTGAAGTTTTGTAATTTTAACCATAAATCTGGTTTAAAAATCAAATTTTCCATAAATACTTTGCCATATCATGTTTGTATTGTCGTCGGCGGCCCTATACATATAATGTGATAATTAAATATAATTCACATAATATATGAGCCCTGCACTGGCCGACCATTGTCTGCAAAGTGTCAATTATTTTAGGTGTGAGTGTTAAATAGTCACACATGTACCAACGCCCGTCGCTAACTATACATATGCATAACACAGACACATCTTTAGTAGAAAATCATCACATCACAAGTGTCTGTGGCGGCCAGCTGTATTTGACGTCATTGTGCCACGAATAACATATTCACAGCCCTTATTTACACTAAATTGTCGCGGTGTCTAGTCGGCGTGCCGTGAATACTGTGTGCTCACTGCTCACTAATTGGATGCTTTCAGTGGTGTCGAGTCTTGATTCTAGTTCAATTTTATTTATTCTCCTCACACATCGAGGGTGTTACACTGAATATTACGAGATGCATGCAATGCATTTGATTAAAATTGTTCGAATGCTTATGAACAGCGGTCACGGTGTGGAATAGAGTCGGCGTAATTATTATACGATTCATATTAAAATTGTATTTATTAGTCAAGCAACAACTATTTGTCGAGGGACCAACTAAATTAATCCTGTTACATTGTATATAAAAAAATTTACCTATTCAAATTCAGTAATAATACGTCAAAAATATGTTTCTAACAATATTTCTAGCAGTTTACTGAAATGGAAAATAAAAACATACTTGTACCTCAAACGACAGTGATGTATAAAAACGTCATAACCATATTCATTCAAATGGCTGCGCACCGGCTGTGTCTCTACTTATAGCGAAACGCGAGAAACAGCAAATATTTTTTTATTTGGAAATAAAACCCACGCAGCCGTCCACCTGGATGAAAATCGGATCGTATGAAAATTGGAAATGTTATAAGCGTAATATTCGTTTGCACGTTTCTAGTTACCGTCTCGTTGGGATTTCAACTGTACCTATTCCATGAATTTTAGTATCAAGGTCGACTCAATTTTTATTTAATTTAGCCATGTCATGTCAATTGGTTGCTCTGCTTAAAAAAGCGTAAGCAAGGGATTTCATAATGGTCATTTGGTTTTTATTTTGTTTATATGTATTACATTATTTTCATTATACGAGTACATTAGCTTTAGGTACTCGGAAATGTATGATTAATTTGATGTCAAGGGTTTCCAATATAACACTAAGTTTCGTGGACATTATGTCCCTATTCATATTATAAATAAGTACGCATGTTCGTAGAATAGAAACACTGCACTTGTAGGTACCTATGTAGTAGGTACCGTCAACTGAGGTGAATAGGAATGGGTAGGTTGAATAGGGACGAAACTTAAAATGTTTTATCTGGACCTCTGCTTTGCATAATTTCAGGAGCTTCTAATTAAGACATCAGTCCTTCAGTCTTGCCCTCCATATAACGAAGCTAATTTAGACACGAACTATAAATAACGCACAAATATAGACCGGTCTGGGGCCCATTTCTCGAACGATATTAGATTAATTTTATTAGTCCACAAACTGTCAAATCGTATGGGTCGCCATGACAACACACTAATAATATTAGACTAATACCGTTCGAGAAATAGGCCCCTGGCCTAGTGGGTAGTGACTCTGCCTGTGAAGCCGCGGTCCTGGGTTAGAATCCCAGTAAGGGCATTTATTTGTGTGATGAGCACAGATATTTGTTCCTGAGTCATGGTTGTTTTCTATGTATTTAAGTATTTGTATATTATATCTATCGTTGTCTGAGTACCCACAACACAAGCCTTCTTGAGCTTACTGTGGGGCTTAGTCAATTTGTGTAAGAATGTCCTATAATATTTATTTATTTATTTATATACTTCAAATACTCCTACGCAAGAGTCGACATATTTTGACACGATAAATATTTAATGTGAAAGATGGCAGTCTTTCCCCAGTTTCATGAACTGTAGGTACTTTTGAGCATACCTTGAATCACAAATATAATTGAATACTGTAACCTTCCACTACCTAACTTACTTACTTACCATAATATAAACCCCCCTTTTAATCTACCCCTGAAATATGGCCAAGTAATTTAGTCGTGATCGTCTAGTCTAGCGTTAGGACCCCTCGAAGTGAACCGCGGTACCCTAAGTTCTTTAATGAGTATCAGCTAAATTTTGGACTCTGATTTTACTTACAATTACCTGGACTTTAGGAAAAGTATATTATGATATTGGAAGCACGCTTATTATGATGTTAATGAATAACTTGATAAATTACAGAAATAGTACCAAAAGTTACCAGAATTTATTAGTGTAATGTAAATGTTGCTATATTTTACTTCAAACGATATCATTTAGATAAATGCAGCATACATGATAATACCAATATAAAAGGAATATATTTGGTAAAATGAGTTTAAAAAATGGGGTTGGTAAAAGCCTGCTACAATCTATTAAGCCTCCGGGATAACATATGAGTAGCACTCCTGGGGTAAGCCCATTTACACCTAGCATTTCAAGATAATATTATTAACTACCAGCTTCTATACGAAATATGCTACCCATACGCTCGATGCAGGATTGGGGGCTCCTAGTCCAATCAGCAAGGTCAATTGGAACTCCTACCCTACTCTTTAGCCAGACGGGCTATGACCAACACTTCGGAACCTATGCGTACCTAGATGGCTATGGAAAGAAGTGTCAAAGTATCCATCAGTCATCAAAATTACTATTCTTTTTTATTTCAAAAGCTAGGGATGCGAATCCCATTTCCATTCCCCAGAACTAAAATATAAACTGTATTTCTAGTTTTTTAGAAGTATGAACGAAGTACTAAGTTTATTTGTTAAAAATATACTATATTTTATGAGACTGAAATATCAAGATGAGCATTATTTCACTCAAATCATCCTTTGGATTACTCTTGCCTGCCAAAGGTTCCCTAAAACAGCTAGTCATCGATTTTCTATCTCCGAATAGACTGTGTTCCTAATCCCAACTTGATATTTAAGATTTAATTGTGTAAATACCTTAGAAACATGATTGTAATACTCAGTACCTCGTCTTTACACCAGAAAACCAGAATTTCATAAATAAAAATAGAGATAAGATTTTACATTAATTATTTTCCCCAAATAAATTAAAATATTGGAAGATTTAAGCAATTGAAACCCTATACCTATTTACGCACAATTTTAGTTTAGCAAGACCGTAGTTGAAGTCCCTTAAAAAGAGAAATACATCAGTTTTACAGACCAAGACTAAAACGAACCCTAAATTCCGAATAATTAGTGTGAGAATTTACCCTAACCCTACCCTTGTCCCTACTCTAGTATAACCAAAGCACAGTTCGTACTTACCATCGACCTGGTACTTTGGAATATACGCAAGTGTATCCCTACTAAGAAGCTGTAAGAGTTCGGCGAGCGATTCCGAGAATGCAACCTAACAGCTCGTGGGCTTGTCTCCCCCCATGGCGGGTTGCACAGAGGCAGGGTGGCAACATGGGTAAGACAGGTCCCTATTATGTATATAAGTGGTATAAATAAATATATTTAATATACGAAGCCTCCAAATACTGTAGATTTCAAATGGGCCCAGATTACTCCGGATGATGCGCACGTGACATCCCCATTATTCATCTAACAGCTGGACATTGGAGAGCTAAGGAGGGAGACGTTTTTCATCTTCTATGTTGGTAAAGAGAAGGTGCCAAGATAACCCTCATCTTGGAGCAAAAAGACTCCTAGACAGCTCACATTTAACACCGCAAGGGGTGAGCTGCCCAGCCGGACAAACAGTCAGTCCAAACAATGATCTGGTTTTAAAATATATAGCAAAAGACCCCATAGTAAAACACTAAAATAACTAGGTTCAATTTTACGAACCAAACTACTCACAAACCAAACTAACTAAACACAGAAGTGAAATTCCCTTAAACACCATTATCTAAGTTCAGTTTTATGACGATATTGTCCCCATAAAACCAAACACAGACACGCTTTCCAAGTCCCTGCTATGCAACGATATTGTCCCTGCATAACGTGACGGCACTTAGAAAACACAGTGTAGAAAACTTCACTATAACAACACACAGTAGCAAAGAATCCCCGCAATAGCCTGAGTTCAGTTTTACGACGATATTGTCCCCGTAAAACCAAACACAAACACGCTCTCCAAGTCCCTGTTATGCAACGATATTGTCCCTGCATAACGTGGCGGCACTTAGAAAAACACTGCGTAGGAAACTTCACTATATTTAAATCCCGTACTCGGTAACAAAGAATCTCCACAAAAGTCTAGGATCAGCTTTACGACGATATTGTCCCCGCAAAACTAACCACAGACACCATTTCCACGTTTAAATTCACCAGGATAATTCCAAGCGAAAACAAACATAGTAACAGTAGTAGAGGAACTTTGCTCACCGAATATTAAACGCCCGAGAACCAGAGTCACTGCTAGCCGATGGTTGAAGAATGAATGAATACCGGCGGTCCGCTCCTGCCTTTTATACTCTTTTACTGGCGACATACTGGCGACATAATGGCGACATAATGGCGACATACTGGCGACATAACGGCGACATAATGGCGACATACTGGCGACATACTGGCGACATACTGGCGACATACTGGCGACATACTGGCGACATAATGGCGACATACTGGCGACATAATGGCGACATACTGGCGACATACTGGCGACATACTGGCGACTGGCGACATAATGGCGACATAATGGCGACATAATGGCGACATAATGGCGACATACTGGCGACATACTGGCGACATAATGGCGACATACTGGCGACACAACGGTGACC
Organism: Cydia amplana; assembly: GCF_948474715.1. Taxonomy (NCBI): domain Eukaryota; kingdom Metazoa; phylum Arthropoda; class Insecta; order Lepidoptera; family Tortricidae; genus Cydia; species Cydia amplana. The sequence goes on along the minus strand of NC_086079.1, from coordinate 10,228,887 downwards.
TACTGGCGACATAATGGCGACATACTGGCGACATAACGGCGACATACTGGCGACATAAAGGCGACATACTGGCGACATAACGGCGACACAATGGCGACATACTGGCGACACAATGGCGACACAACGGCGACATACTGGCGACATACTGGCGACATAATGGCGACATAATGGCGACATAATGGCGACATACTGGCGACATAATGGCGACATACTGGCGACATAATGGCGACATAACGGCGACATAACGGCGACATAACGGCGACATAATGGCGACATAACGGCGACATAACGGCGACATACTGGCGACATAATGGCGACATAACGGCGACATAACGGCGACATAACGGCGACATAATGGCGACATAACGGCGACATAACGGCGACATAACGGCGACATAACGGCGACATACTGGCGACATACTGGCGACATAATGGCGACATAACGAGACAAACATTAATCAGAAAGTACCAGGATACCATGACTGAGGAAGAGGTCATTTGCCCCGTACCTATTAGCGATATGCAACCGACGACCAGTGATTTATTAAGACAAATGTTTACCAAAAGTACCAGGCTACCATAACCGAGGAAGAGGTCAAAAGTCGTAAAGTTCGATGCTACCAAGATCTATCCCTTTCACGCTTGCGTCTTAGAGAAAGACGGAGATATTCTCAATGACGTCTACGCACACATTCACAGGCAATAATCGGGTAGTCAGTTTGAGTAGACTAAATTATAATAAAAAAGAACGCTTTATGGCCCCTCTACACGCACGAACCTGCAAGCATTATTTTACTTTGGGATACTTTTAGTCTCTTTCCGAAAAACACTCCTGTGTGGAAGTATTTTACGTTCACCAGTAGCAAACATACTCAAAACATTTTACTTTATGGCCCCTCTACACGCACGAACCTGCAAGCATTATTTTACTTTGGGATACTTTTAGTCTCTTTCCGAAAAACACTCCTGTGTGGAAGTATTTTACGTTCACCAGTAGCAAACATACTCAAAACATAGCGGGAAGTTTAAAATCTTAGGCGTTTTGGACTGTTTGTATTAACTCTGTACTAGGAGTTCAGACTTCAATACGACCGAACGTCACGCTGTCAATGTCACTGTCATTCTAATGCCAAAAGTTCACATATTTGGGTTAGTTTCAACTTGTGATGGTTATTTTACGCAAGTTATTAATCTAAATAGCAAAAAATTTATAGTGGGTTATATATTTAATGAAACCACAAGTGGTGAAATACGAAACGTGCACTTCAAGTTGTAATTGTGACATTATTCATTAGAATCATGTATGAAATATGCGACTGAAAGGGATTTTAGTATTCAAGGTATTTCTTTCTAGTTTGCGTGTTTTGTAATGAACAATTTAAGGTTAATATTATGCAATCGGCATACGACCAGTCACAATACTCTCGTAACAACAGTAAATACGAGTAACAACATGTAACTACTTACCTAGGAAAAACGTTATGGCAAACTAATTATAGGTACTTAAATATAAATATCTGGAAGATCGAGCTTTGCTCGGAAAACATTAGCACTGCCTTTCTCCCTTTGTCTCGTCTTGGCGGGGGCACGGCCGTGCCCCCAGATATAAAAACTCAAAAATGCGCGTTTTCCCAGAGATAAGACTACCTACTAGATCTAGCTAGATCAGTGGTTCCTAACCTGGGGGTAAAACTGGTATTTTACGGGGGTAATAAGCTAACCTAATATAACAATACAACAAACGTACACGTTTTATTTTTTATTACCATTGGGAGGAGGGGTAAAATCAAGTTCCCTAGTTAGTCACAGGGGTGACCGGACTGAAAAGGTTAGGAACCACTGAGCTAGATCGATTTTTCGCCCCCGAAAACCCCCATACAGCAAATTTCATCGAAATCGTTAGAGCCGTTTCCGAGATTCCCGAAATATATAAATATATACTTATACAATAATTGCTCGTTTATTATAAGATAATCGCTTCCGAGCAGTTTGTAGTCAAACTTAATACAATGCTTTCAAGAATAGTATAATTCTAATAACAGAAGGACAAGAATTTATTGAGAAAATATCATATCATATGTTAGGTATTTGCTCAATAAATTCTCGTGTCGTAATATTATATGACTGAATTTTTATATTAAAAATAACGGCTATGATATGACATCTCGTGATAACTAGAACGTGCAGACCAGCTATCATGGTCGCATTTTTATCACTTGTCATGCTATGCGTCACTTTCGCACTTACATATTTGTTAGAATGTGACAGCCATGGTGACAAATGATAAAGAGCCGGCCATCTTAGCGCTACAGGTTTGATTATACGTGATCTACATGTACCTATGTATAGACACGTTAATTATTTATGAAACATGTAGTTATTGTCATGGTGTGTGGCTCCTAGTTAAGCCCGAAAGCTAAGGTTTCAATATCAGTCATAAATTTTGAGATTAAACCCACATCCCAATCTATTCTCATATCAATAGTTAAATCTGCTTTTCCTTTCATTACGCAATAGGTACTCGAGCTGTGCTATACTTATCGAACGATATTTGGAACAATTAGCTTAATTAAGGAATAGCCCTCGGGGTATAATTATAAGCCGGCCATGTTCATTGTGTGTTGTTATAACAAATATCAAAGTTGATGATATTTGTAATCGACCGACTTATTTAAGGGCTCCGGCTTTTTTCAATTAAGCATAAAAATATTACTGGAAATAGAGTAAAGTAACACTGTTACAGCAGTGTGCTACATTTAATCAGTTTGATTGCTTTTAACCACTCACGCTACCTAGTCACAATCTCAATCAAACGCAATACAACTCATTATAATTTCAGTGCATCGTTCCAATGCCTTTTAGGTCATTAGCAAAATTTACAGCATAAACAGAGTGATGTGTGATTTTAACTAAATCTAGAGTTACAGTTCGTAATACAAGACACTTATAAATGTAAGTAAGAACGATTAAGCTTGTAGTAAGTTGTTGCCTGAACATGAATCACTTGCGAGAGGCTGAGTAGGTACTTATAGGCCTCAGGTTTAATGTATTTACCCGACAGAGCCCTCTCCAGCAAAGCAGAGATTAAACCGTGTAGCTTAATGTTTTCTACTCACACACTAATGGGGAAGGACGGGGAGGGACAAATTAAATCCCTGATTGGGTTTGTTCACCATTCCAGAGAGTAACTGTTATCGCCATTAAAACAGGTATGCTTAATTTGATATTGATAAACGCCCTTCTTTCGGTCTAGAGTTTAAACGAAACTTGACCTTGTAACAAGGCAAACCTGCATAGTGCAGCTATAAAGTGGTAAAATAAAACCGTGTAAGAAACAGTTTTAGAGTACACCTCCCCTACACGTAGAGATGTTTTTTTTTTCGTTTCAACCCTGTTGTGTAGGGTGACGTTGAATAGGTCTTTCAAAACTTTAGAAATAATTGCTCGAATGAAAATAAAAAGGTGCCCCCCTCCTCCCCATATTAGTAGATAGACGTGCAAAGTGCTCGAAAGTACTCCCTTTTGCTTGATATTTACATGATACCTTACTAATAGCCCCCTGCACTGAGCGTGCCCATGGTTTCTTTTAATTCTCGAGATCAACTTATTGAACGTTGAAATTGGCAATACCAGGTGTAGAAAATAAATAAATATTTCTCCATAACAAACACAGCTTTTCAGCTGAATAAAGTACCTATTTCCCTTTCATCGTAGTTTTGTTTTTGACTTACTAAACAATTGAAGGGATGTATACAAAAACAACATAACTGACTACACTGGTTGACACCTGAAACGATTAACAATGTTCGTAAAAAAGTTTCCACCGCTTAAGCAGTTATGTTGTTTTTGTAAACATCCATGCAATTATCAAACAGCCATGACAGTCCCACCCGACGGGACGCATACCAAATACACGCTTGGCGTTTCTTTATTTAAATAAAACCGTTAATGGGAAAAGTTAAATAGGATTCCACGGAGCAATTCAATGTGCAAAAAATATTTTCAACTAACATTGTTTGAGGCAGAGCCGAGGTCCGTTGCCGATGGCGCCCCCCGGGGTATTTATTTATATTATTTATCCTAACGTGAGGTACCTACCTCCAAAGCCTAAATAGTACGATCTCTTTAGCTTAACTATTAGATCACCGCACGGGCGCTCGCTGATTTAACGTTCTACTTGGGGAAAGCAAAATTTAAAGCTATTTGTAGTCGTTAAATTTACACCGCGGTCGAGTTGATTAACTAGGTATTTGATGAAAGACGCCAATTTCGCTCGAAACACGTCGCTTATACTACGGTTTTAGTATTATAAAGAATTTCGTTGCCCCTACCAAACATTAAAAAGGAAAGATTAGTGTTCATTTTTCTATACAAACGTTCTCAATTTTGGCCCTAGATGAATATTTTTTTATATGAGTTAAATGTATATCTGTGTCTGTGTTTTGCTTTTTTTATTTTCTTGTTTTTATAAGTACTAGGTTACTTCAAACAGCGCTAAAACGGTAAAATATATACATGCGCCGTAAACAGACGCTTAAGTCACAGTATAATAAAGAGTACTAGCATACAGTATGGACGCTCCCTGCCTCCCGTTGAAAGTGCCGCCCACCCGCTGAGACCCGCTCTCGGTTACCTCACAGTTACCCTACAATGTCTTATCTCACTCACACAAGCATGGTACGCGTTCACCTACACGAGCTTAGGCTGTGTGCGTAGGAACGCGTTTGTTTCATACATTTGATCGCCAGTGTCCGAGGTGTGCTTAAGTAGCATACAAAATCGGCAACAAACATGTAAATATTATACGATTAAGACAATTTTACACAGATCGACCTAGTCCCACAGTAAGCTCAATAAGGCTTGTGTTGTGGGTACTAGACGACGATATATATAATATACATATGTGTATATATAAATACTTATTATACATATAAACATCCATAACTCAGGAATAAATATTTGTGATAAACGCACAAATAAATGCCCTTACCAGGAATCGAACCCGGGACCTCCTGCTTCGTAGGCAGGGTTACTATCGAGTCTCCCGACTAGGCTAGGAGCCCGTTAACAATAAACGCAAAAATCATAACGGTCAGACATAGATAATTTCTTCCTCATTCAGTTCCCAAGATTTCGTTACGATTGGTTAAGTTTTGGTGGAGATAAAAACGTCGAGAACGAAACCTCGGCTTCTGAGATTTTTACGAAGGATTTTTCGCCTAAGCTGCAGTTGCCCTTATCGCATTAATTTTAGGATCCGGGCCCGTCAGTGCGACGGAGATATTTACCTAAACCTCAAATCTGAAAAGGGGCTCAGCTGGTCCTTCCTTTTAAATTGCCGTAATAACATATGGGAATTAGATACGCTAGAGCTAGAATATTGTGAACCATAGAATGAATTTCCCAGTGGCCGTTTCGTCTGACGTGGGTGGTAGTTCTCAGGTGAGATTGTCTATCAGGTACATATGTAATCAAGATGTTGCTAAAAATCATTTTATTATTTTAAGAAATATTAGTGATAAATAATAAAAAATAGTATTCATTTGAATGTAGGCAACTGCAAACACTTGTGTAAAGCATAAAGCAGTATTTTTCTCGTAATTTTGCATATTTTCCTCACATCTTTCTAAAAACGGTAATTAATAGATGCAAACAACAAACTTAAAACACAAATAAGCAGATAGGTATCAAACTTACGCGCTTAATATTACATTTTTTTATTCATTGTACCTAATAGTTAATAGACAAGTGACATTAAATGTAAATACTAAACGCAGCAAGTGTCCTGGGAACGATGCCCCAGGCAACTTTAGGTTTTTAATGTTTCATATTTATCTTGTAAATTTACTTTCAATATAATAAATACTTTTTACGGCAACCGCAATACTAAACATGTTACCATAAAACCAACTAAATTTTCCCTAGTGGGTTTGCCTTTGTCGGGTCACTATAATGCCAATCTAAGATTAAGAGCAAAATGGGTAGGCACTGTGTATCGCAACCGTTAGTAAATAGTAATCAAACCACGAATTAATAGCCTAGAACAGTCCTACTTTCATTGTTATCGACGGTTTCTTTGTACATCTTTTTTCTTTTTTCTCTTTTCTTTGGACGATATCCCTTCGCGCCTACTTTTTTCAAATTTGCCGCGCTCTTTTCTACTGACACCAAGTACAGTTCATAAGATTAGATCTCCACTTTTCTAACAGCCATCGATCGATCTTCTGCTCCGCACACATTTGCCAAATGTCTGTGTAAACTGAGTTCTGATTGGTCTCTGTACCCGTCCAAATTATGCCTAACAATGTACAAGCCTCAAAATCCCGTCACCCTGCTACAAACAGAATGTTTATCTTCGGCGTTATCCCTAACGGTCTATTATACCGCTGAACTGCTGCCTCTAATCCAGGTTATATTCTCTCATGCGAGCAAATGCAAGCAAATCGCACCTGCCGGTTGAAATGCCTGGGAAGTAAATAAATGCTATAATGCCAGCTTACAGCGCTTTAAAAAATCAACAGGGTTCGTACCCAGCGGCCCCGCGGTACTTAGTCCAGGACGTCCTTATAAATGAAATGTAGATTTCTTACGCGTAGACACCTATTTAGATTAATTTAATATTCTCTTGTTTTGTTTTACAGGGTTCTGTAAGACATCCTTATTTATATACTTGTTACCAGAGATGTGACTTATTTGAAATACTTGTATTTAAAATGCATATACTAAATGCAAAATACCTATTTTGTATTTTGTATTTAAATACCTTTTGAAGAAAACTATTTTGTATTTTATTTGAAATAGTTTTTGGGACCTATTTTCTATTTTCAAAATACAAAATACTTTATAGTAGGTAATGTAGGTAGGAGTTACAATCTCTTCTGATGTTACAATCCTGGCAACTCTCTCATACTGTTGAATCTGTTTAGTAACGTCGCACATGACCACAAGCGTAGCGAGTGGTTAAAAAAGTGGAATCTTGAGTGTTGCGAGGGTTTCAAGGTACGAGAGGAGAACAAACTTTTCTGCCCTGATGAAACTTTTCTGCACAAACGAGACGTTTTCATCACACTAACGAGAGGCATTATACTAGCTGTAAAACATTACAAATCTAAATTAATGCTTTTAAAAATTGTCCGTTATAAACCATCATCCATCCATCCTTCCGGTTAATATGAGCAAACAACTAGAAATTTGCACTTAGAGAACTGATTGACACACTGTTTTCAAAGAATGAAGAGAGTCTTTTCAATTCGGATATTTTGAGTAATACTTTTTAATTCAGACTAGGTATTCACTATTTTTTTTTATCGCAAAGTATTTGTATTTTTAAAAAGTATTTTGAAAATACCTATTTCGTATTTTGTATTTTAAATACAAATTCAAAAACTATTTTGTATTTTGCATTTGAAATAGTATATCAAGGAAGTATTTGTATTTTGTATTTAAATACTTTTTATAAACTATTTTTCACATACCGTAAAAAACCATTTTCAGTGAAACGTGTTTTCCCTACTTAAAACTAGTAATCCGTATCACCTCAGTGAAAACGCGTTTTTACCAGTTATCTGTCTAGCAGTAACTAGTCTAGTTTTCAGTCAAAACTAGTTTTCGCAAAGTGCCTCGGTGACTCGGTGAAAATAGGGAAAACACGTTTCACTAAAACGGGTTAGGTTAGGTTAGGTAGGTTAAAGCCCTTGCTACACGGTCGCCGACAAGCCTTCTAACCGTCTGACCTTGGTCTGTCCTTGATCAGTTTTGGTCAAATTTTGTTGGAAACAACTGTCTACACGGTCCGTCCAGACCAAGGCCACGCGGTCTGAGGGGCTTGTCGGCGACCGTGTAGCAAGGGCTTAAACGGTATAGGTACGTCCATATGCAGATCAGTGATGCCGACAAAGCGATTTGATATAATATAGATAATTTTATAAAGATAAAAAAGGATACCTTTACAAAAATTGTTAGGTATTAGGTACAAATTCAGAGTTTGGTTAGCGGAATATTAAACTTTCAAGTGCATTATCAGAGCCGCGTCTGTCTGTCTGCCAGCTGGCTGTGCAACCTAATAGGGCTACCTAATAAGTACCCGAGGGCCACGGAACGCACGCAACCACTCAATTAAAAAAACAAAGGAGGCTTTCGCACCAGAAACTTACATGATTTCGTACCTGATGTTGTATAAATGTATGGGACATTTCTCTTTGCGCGGTCCGACACGTACTTTTGCGCAAGCAGATTTAAGTAGGAGTTAAGGAATATATATATGTATATATATATATATATATATTTATATTTATATATATATTTGCGGTAAATGATTATGATATCGAACTAAAATACTTAAAGTAAGTACTGGCCGTTACAAATTTAAACTGAAACTTCCCGATTGAGTAGGTAATTGGGGGATAATTCTCGTTTTCAATACATAAATCTGGAAGCAGTGAAGCGATAACAATAATCCAAATTGATTGTGGTGTTTATTTCAGTTGTCTCATAAATTTAAGACTTTCTCTTATACATAACCTATCAATAGGTATATAATAAAACAAATAAAAAATTACGACTGCATTAATTGAAAAAAACCTGTTTTGAATACAGACATACTTAGTGGTTATAAAAAGGCAATTTTATATTTTTTTCTTGATCGCAGCTATAAGCTATGGTGCTGGGGGTATTAAACCAATAAACAAAGTACGATAAATTAATTGAGCGCCGAAGATAAACATTATGGAAACGTATTAAAAGTATCAAGGTTTTCTATTTTGTAATTAAGTTGAAATCGTATACCATTATTTACTTTAATGTTGAATGAAAGCATTTTTACTAAAGAAAGATGTTTAATGGAAAAAGTTTTAATGGAATTTGATGAACGAAACGATTCAAAAGTCGTTCTTAATACAAATTTCTTAAAAGCAATTATCTGTGTTACGGACCTCTTTGCTGCGAATGCTTCGCGATTTCTTTAGGAACGATTCAGTGCGCAGTAACGAGATTAGGTATACATGGAACAGACATGTCTTGAAAAAAAAAACGATTGCTTCAAAACAATTATTAATGTGCTAAACATAAAATTAATAAATAACGCAGAAGAGCATCTGCGTGCCTCTGAATAACCCCATGTACCTATGTAGGTAAGTAGTTCATTACAAGATTAGGCACCTACGCATAGAAGTCCTTTTTCAGTCTACTTTTTCTTATAAATACAAGTACAAGCACGTTTCGGTTTCTCTTTTCTCGCAATAGGTTTCCATATTTCACAAAGATCGCAATCTCATCGCAAAAGGAGTGGCCCATGTATAAATTTCTGTTCAGCATCTTTGAGAAGGGGACCGTAGCATCTTTCACAAACGTGTTTATAATACGAAAAGGGCAATAAAGGTAGAACAGTGATTGTATAGCAGATCGCAGACAAGTCGTTGGCTCAGACCCAGAATACCATACCTACGGACATAAATTAGAAAAGAATGGCCGAAGTTGCGACTCTTAATGCCAGATTGAACGGATTAAGCGTCTCCAAGGGAAACGTGGCGATCGAAGATAAAGAGTCCCTTTTTTGACCTTAAGAAAACACTTTTTCTGCCTCTCTTTTGTAGGTACATACGACTATGTATATACTTAACCTAGTAATGATAAACCATAACACAAATAAAATGTGTAGGTCTATGTGTAAAATGTGTAGGTAAATGGGTAGGTATGACTAGATTACTGATACATTGAAAACACATTTGCTATCTTCTACAAAGACACGAATAGGTAATTCAAAGGCTCTCGTGGTCAATCCAGTCTTGTGAATAGAACCAAAGTTTCAGTTTAGATAAGTAAACATTTCTAAACCGCCTATCTGAAATACAATTTGCCATTGCCATTCAGGGTTGAATGTCTTGAGGGTTAGTCCAAATGGAGAGTGGAGCCATTACAACTATTTACCGCCGACATTTCTCTAAGTTTCAACTAATAGCGCTGGTAATCTGTGCGGAGACGTACCTACCTACCAACAAATAGATGCCTTTGAACTGTTTGTACTTGATGGGCCCGATTCGGATTTTGTAATAGACATCTATTAGACATCGCCAAGATACGATAACGATATCTTTAAGATCTAACCTGTCAAATTTGACATTTCCGCGATTCTGGAGATACTCTTGAACGATTTCCACAAGATATTACTTAGAGATCTAATTCACATCTAATAGATATCTAACACGATCTATTGTAAAAGTGACATTAGTTGCCCGAAAAAGAGAACTAAGTAGTTGAAATCTAAACTATAACGTATCTAGAATGGATCTAGTACGTGTCGTTTCTTGTGAATATCTTGAAGTTCGAATACGGCAGGATGTCTAAAACTACCAATTTAGTTAGAGCTTCTGCTAATTTGAATGGAGTATCTCCTTTTATAAATAGGTAAGCTTTCATTCTACTTGTACAGTTTTATGACGGTACTACGGTACCTACTAATTAAATTAGTACTCGGCTACTGCTATTTATAGTCAGGACACAGGTGGTATTTTCTCTCCTTTTTAGGGTTCCGTACCAAACAGGTACAAAAGGAACCCTTATGGTGCGACTCTCTTCGTCCGTCTGTCTGTCACATTGCTAAATATCTCGATCTCGAGAACTACTTAAGCTATCGATTTGAAATTTGGAATAGTTATGAACATTGAGCGTTATTTTATTTCATTTTTTATTCACTATGGTATCATTGCAAAGAGCTGAAATTAAACATTCCAAAACAAATTTAATTCTTTTTTCATAGCGAAAAATATATTTATGACAAAAAAATGTGAAAAAAACCATTAGTTATCAAAAATACTGTAAGATTACACTAAAACACCTTCTTTCAAATAAATAATTATCCTTGAAAAACCAACATTTATATGTACAGTTTGCTCAAATTACTTAACCAATTTCCAGGTAGATGGCGCTGCGCTGGTCAAAAGTCTTGCGTGTTTATAGTTAGGTAGGTACATGAGATAATTGAAAGTTTGTACGGAACCCTCCGCGAGCTAAACGAACTCGCCCTTGACCGGTATTTTACATTTGTTGGTAGCTCTAATAACTAACAACTTAATGATTATTTATGTTTATTGCCGGAGCTATTATTTTAACTTGAATCTATGAATGTACTAGTATTTAAGCATAAATGGGATATTTACCATTGTATCAATCAAATTAGCATAAGTTTTAAATGAATAATTATTATCTTATCTTACCTTATCTTATTGTTTATCACTACATTCGACCTAAGTAAACCATCAACAAAGAGTGGACATATTTGTTAGGTTAAACGTTAACCTTAATTTAAATTAAAAGCACTTAATGTATAGTAGGTAAATCTATTTAATTAGATAGCTCTTCTTTAGAACTTACCGGAAAGTTATCAAAATCAGCTGGAGAATGTGGCAACTGAAAAAGAAAACACTTGATTATTAATGCTACCTACGGAAAAATATAGAAAACAAAGTAGGATAGGTAACTATTTACGTATATAATAAATGATTAATTATATTAACCTAGCGTTATGGTTTTATTAGAATGTACACTCGCCGTCAGATATATCGGAGCGGGCACAAAGCCTCGGTTATCAAACGTTACAGTGCATGTTGAGATATTTTTGAGCTCCTTGGCCGTTCTAATATATCTGGTGGCGACTGTACATATACGTCGGTACAAGACCATAATTTCTAATTAATGTGATACAAAAATTGATCAAAAGCTTTTTCATTTCTCATACTCTGAAAGAGGGTCATTGTTGTTCTAAAAGGTGTGCAGAAGATGATACGTTTCTGCACTAGAGCATTATACGTTCCTAGTACGATTTATTTTTATTTTTACGATAACCAATTCAAATTCAAATCCTGGGCGGTCCTGGGTTCAAACCCCCGTGTGATGAGCACAGATATTTGTTCCTGAGTCTTGGGTGTTTTCTATGTATTTGTATATTATATATATCGTTGTCTAAGTACCCACAACACAAGCCTTCTTGAGCTTACTGTGGGACTTAGTCAATCTGTGTAAGAATGTCCTATAATATTTATTTATTTAATTTGGGTTTAAATGGATTTGTTATACAATTTCCATTCTGATATTTAAATCCTCATTCCATAAATAACGATACTTTTGCCTAAATTGTTTAAGTATTCAAAATACCCTCAAGAAATACTATAAAAATGTATACTTAGTCATGTTTAAAAAAATACACATGCATTTTAATTTCCTCGTATTCAAAATGAAAAGTAGAGTGTTTAACTCAGGTGAAAGGCATCATTTCAGCCTCAGCAGACTATTGTAAGAGCGCCGAACTACCTCGGCAGAAATGAGTGCCTTTCATCCCTTGGTTAACAATCTACTATTTATTCATGTAAAATACGATCATACTTCCAAAGACTACAACGTCTTTGAAGCGCCTTCGGCTGGATGTCTCACAAGTTTTACTTTTGTCGAACATGAATCCACGATTCTACAACGGTAGCGAGTGTCGAATACGCTGTTTTACAAGGAGTAGGTAATTTACTTTAAGAGGGTTTATGCTTTAATGATAGTATTATGGATTTCTTTTTAAGAAAATAATTATATTTCTATGTGATGTAAGTAGGTACCTACACAATGAGTACCTACTTACGGCGATAAAAAAGAAGTTAAGTACTTTATAACAATTTATATATATATACTGATATTTATGAGATAACATACCTACCTATTAATTTTAGCTAATTTGTGCAGTTTTTCGTATTAGTAACTAGTTAAGACGAAAGTGGAGAACCCGCGCGAAATCGCTTTTTCATACAAACGTAGTTCTCATTTTCCTCTCTGGATATGAACATTATTGAAAATATTTTCAAACAATTGGTTGTATATCAAATCAACCACAGCTATGCCTAGGGGCTATGCCCCTACGTTTGATTTTTTTCTAATTTTTGATTATTACTTATAAGAGTTATGTAGGAGTACGGGTAAGAGAAATGTGAAATTTAAAATTAAAACAATACAAATATTCTTTTCAATTTAAATTTTCAAAGGGCATGTAAGGGCAAAGTCGATATTTAGGTCGAACTATAATACTCTCATTCGATAGGTAATGACAACATTAGAGCAATAAGGATAGACATATGTATGAACACTTAAGTAAGAGTGAGATAGCGCTTTACGAATAAAGAACACTTCCAATATGTCGTTGTTTCAATAATCAGATCCTTACAGGAGCATTCAAATATTTGCGATAATCATAAAAACAAAAAAGTTAAGCGTAGGGGCATACTCGTAGCTATGGTTCATATACATAAAATTATGCAAAAATAATTTCCTATGTCAATATCCAGAGAGGAAAAGAAGCGGCCGTCCCATTTCTTCTTAAGCGCATGAGGGGGGGGGGGGGGGGGAGGTGTAAAATAGGTAATGTCACGAGGGCTTACCTCAGTTACAATTAAGTAATATTTGCAAAGTTATTACAAAAGATCCACTGTGACCCACTCTCCCTTTGATTTTGTACTTGTGTATAACCTTCCTGTTTCAACAACAATTGTTTCACAACTTTTATGAGCACACGACGTGAAACCGATATGTTCTCATAAACTCTCCTCGCAACTTTAGTACCTACACGTGAGGATCATTATGAGAATTTTACATACATAAGTAAAGTTTAGACTTCGTACTTTGTTTCAAGTAGCGGAATGTATAAGAAACATGTATATTTATTTAGGCATTACAGCCGGTTACAGCAAGAATCAGCCCAAGATGTTGGCTAAATAACCTACTAGTTAAGTAGTTCAGTCGATATCTGGTTAACAATGACACTTGAAGCTTGATATCATTAGTTAAAGATATAGATACCCGAAATTAATGTAGGTATGTACCTTAACTCAAGGATCAGGACTAGCCTACCATAAATCAGTTATGTAATAAAGATCATTATCTTGTTTCTGAACGAAGATGAAAAAACATGTGAGTGTTGAGTAAGTAATTAAGTTTCTCGGCGTGACGCGTCAGCAGCCCGAGGCTCGCGGCCGACGCCTCAATTACGGCCCTTACTCCCCACTTTTATTTACCTACCCTCACTCAGACCCTTGATTCACCAGCGCACGGTTGACGCTACAAAAATTAAATTTATCCTTTTAGAGACACTCTCCCACAAACAGAATTCTAAAGAAGAGGTCATTACTGGGAAAGAACTTTATTTTTAACAATAACTGTCCCTTACGGATGTCCTCATTATTATTTATATATATTCATAAAATCATGATTTCTAGGCCTGATTTTTAAGATGACCTACTTGAAGTAAAAGTACTTATTTTATATAGAATTTTATATTTAAGAAGGAAGTACAAATCATACAAATGTGTCGTGGTAGATAAGTATTTCATAACATAGAGAATGTTGGTGTAATAAATAGAGTGGTTTGTTATTGTTTCAGCGTGTTTGTCTAGTGTATTGTCATTTCGTGTGTTTAGACGAGCAGCCGAGCGAGCGATAGATATTGCCGCCCAAGTGTTTGCTTAGCGCATTACTTCAGGGAACATCCTGAGGTTGATACATTCGTGTTGTTTTCACAGTATTCTTTTCAAGAGCGGTATCAACAATGCAAACTAACACCGGAAGTGTTTAACTAATTAAGCCTTGTTTTCAATGTGCCCGCGATCTAATAAAGTCATTGAGTGAAATACTTACTAAAAGAGTGCAAGTTAATGAAATAAACCGTTGAGCAAGAGGAAAAACATTTATCATTGGATCGGCGAGGCGATCGTCCAATTAGTCTTAGATGTAGCCGTAATTTGCAGCTATCGCGAATAACGCTATTAGCTTAAATTTTCAAAGAGCAGTTTGCAAGTTTGAGAGGTAAAACTCATCGGTCTATTAAGAAATAAGAATTTGGTAATTTAACTTTCAGTCGAAGCCGAATGAAAGTAGTTTTACGACTCGACTGGAAGGTTTTACTTCCACTCCTAGGCGTTGAATAAATGATCAGACCCAACTACACTTAATTACTAATGCATTAACAGGCTATGTACATGTACATAATATTTAGGGATGAGAGAGCTCGGCATATACCTAATTAATTTTAGGTACTGAGTAGACGAAACTAGACCTTTATCACTAACTAGTTTACCTGTCTACTTCAGGCTAAATTATACGGCCACGCTGCCTGCTGCAGTCACATAACAAGTTGCTAACACTATCAGGGAATGATCTCGACCCTGTGTTCGTGACACGCGAAACTAAAAGTCACCGAACATGACATGCGAGGATTAGGAGGGTGTTTTAAATTATACCAAGCATTTTTGTCTAAACGACAGATTGAAAGCTTCTAGTGATTATGAGTACGGGTATACAGTAGTTGAGCTTTCTAACTCGTGACTGACAAATTTAATCACTGTTGTCTCAGCAGTCAGCACAGCATCTGTCACTCCGTAAATTTTAATCCTCTTGTGACGTCTCCCGAGACTAACGATTAATGTATCTGTCTAAGCTAAGGGCAGGTCAGGGGCCAGGGCACAAACCTCAGAGTGACGACGGATCGGTAGGTACAAAACTGTCGGATATAATCGACATCACAGAGACCGATTGAATATTCACAGTCGATTAAAAGTGAAAAGTCGCTTTGCTCTCACCACGTCTGGTCAATGTGTCCAAAAATACGCGGTGTTTGCTGATCGATAGCAAGCCGTTATTGATTTTTAGTGCTCTCTATTGGTGCATAGCCTATTTAAATTTACACACATTTTAAAAATAACTAGATTTTCAAAATATACGAACGCGTATTATAATAATAAATAGGTATTCGACAATCTTACATCACGGATCGACCTATCCCCAAATTAAACAAAGTTTGTAAGTAAGTACCTATGGGTACTAGGCGACGATAAACATACCTACTTATAAAGATAAACACATACTTATATACATACATTATCATTTTCATGATGTTACTCGCTCGTATCGTGCTGGTTGATGATTACAGATTGAGAACGTGCGAATCTTGTGAGTGTAATTCTCGTTACCTAGTTTAATTAACTATATCTCATTCCAGCGTCTCTATGAATACTTTGGCCATTGTGCTTCAGTAACGAGTGGTATCGATTTTCCCAACGGGTCTCGGTCCATACAGATATGGCACCGCCGTGAGCTTGCGGGCAGCTAATTGACGTCGGTTTTGTACGGCTTTCTAATTGCTCTTAGATTTGTTCTGAGCCGCAATATGGGCAAACCTTCTAAATCTTTTGAGTTATATCACCCAAAACGGCAATTTCCCTTTATTTCTATCGAGAAAACTCGGCGCGCTCTCATTTACATACACTCTGCTGACCCAGCGGCGATAAAACCCTTTTTATAGCAGTAAAAAAAGATTTCTGAGGTTCAACAAAGCATTCTTTTCTATATCCTTAGTTAGGTAGTCAATTGGCATCGGTCCTTACATGGAATTCCCTCGGGTTTTCAATATTCAATATATTTCTTACTGGCCTGTGGTCAAAAATGACGATGAGAAACATATTACCCAACTTACATAATATGTACATCATCATCACCCGCAGCGAGCCTAAGATGGTCCCGCTTTTATCGTCTGCCATCGTGGCCGCCACTTTCTACGAAGTATTAACTACTCGTAGGTATGTAAGTGCGAGAGTGACGCATGACATCATAGGATAAAAGTGCAAATTGCAAATATCATATATACAGATATTTAAAAAATACCAAACCTACATTTTTTTTAATACCTTTCCTCGAACCGCCCAGAGTCCTCTAAAAAGTATGGGATAGCAGTGTACCTACCATATATTGTATGATAATAAATAAATACAAGGATATTTTAAATATTTATTTTCACAAATCAAAACTGCATTTGTCTTGGTACGTTTTTACGTGTGGGGCCCCCGCTAGAGGTTAAGTAATTAATTGTACAATGCTGTTTAATTATGCTATATTGAAATAGTATTTGTACCAATGGACACAAGTGTTTCTTTGTAATCCGGCTTACTGAACGGCTGAAACAGTTCCTCTGCTCCTATTTCAGATAACTTCTGTATAAACATAATAAAATTTGCTTAATACCAGTCCCTTTTTGTTACAAAACTTTTTGTACAAAACTAAATAAATTCAAAAGCTTTATAACCTGTATCAAAGTTGTGGAAGAGATCTGCATACTAAATATTTCCATTGAACCAAGTTTACAATGCATGAAGACGGGCATCAACACTGAAAAAATATTAGGTAGTTATTCAAAAGATGGAATAGATCAAATTACGTACTAATCTTAAAAATATATATATGTATTTGTTTGTAGGTGTTTTTAAGATATATAATCACCACTATACCTATCCACTGAAATATTCTTAGTTATCAGGGAACAAGGCATGTAGGTTTTTAAAATTAATAGTATTCATGTACATATATTATTAATTAAAACTAGCATTGTCACTCCCGCCGCGTCTGTCTGTTTGTATGTTCGAGTTAAACTCAAAAACTACTGAAAGGATTTTCATGCGGTTTTCACCTATCGATAGAGTGATTCTTGAGGAAACTTTTTGTATAGTTTGTTAATCCGTGCAAAGCCGGGGCGGGTCGCTAGAAAAAACACAAAACTATAAAAACAGTGATTGATGGCATATTCTATGGATATTATATGGTCACTTATTCTCATATAAAATTACCTTTGTAACGTGCGGCATTTTACGTAGAGAAAATATTTGTGTATAACCTAATACGCGAACATTAATTCATTTTAATATACCCTAATTAAATTTTTAATTATAAAACTTTCCCCGGCAAGCTAGCAAAGAGCGTCGTTTACAAGACTTGGTGCTTAGCAAAAAATATATTTGGGGATTAAGTACCTACCTGCCTAGACAAGCGGGTCGGGAATGTCGGGATTTCACTGTAGGTACCTACTTATTCTACCTAAGCTTATTTTACAAGTAATTTGCGCCTTAAATATGTCTAAAGCAGTTACTGTTTTCGTCCGTGTGTTTGTCTTATCTGCCTGTACGTAGTGTAATCTGATATCTTGTCTGTATCTGTTTTGATTTTTATGTTTGTATATATTTTTATACCTGTATTATAGATGGCCTCATAGCCTAGTGGGTAATACCCCTGCCTTATGAAGCCGGCTATCGCGGGTTTGAATCCTGATGAGGGGATTTATTTCTGTGTTTATTAATTATAATTATATTATATAAGAATGTATATATAACTATATATTTACATCGTGGGCTTGGTACCCACAACATGCCACAACACAAGCTGTACTCACATTACCAACCCATCTGGTCTGAATTGAATTTCTTAAAAAATATATAGGTAAACCATTGCCACAAAATTGAAAAAGCCATTCAAAATTTACAATTTACGCGAGTTGAGTTTTGATATTGAAATTTAATTACATAGTTACATCCTGATTATTATTGACTTAATGCCCGAGGGGCCAAATAATACCAGCTACAATTTAATATCTGATAAATGGGGAAAAGCAAATAAATATCTGGCAATTAATATTTCTCGTTGTGTGTCACGTTATAATTATTATGATGACGATTTGTCACTGGTGAACTTACATGTAAAACTACATATTAATAACGACTAACTCTAGAAATTTTTATAAAAATACGTTTATTATTCTAATTTTGATACCTATCCCTGAAACTAGTCCGTACATTTTTTCAGCAATTGTCTATGTTTTTTCGGTGTTAGAATACAATGTGAGGGTATTCTACTAAAAATGAGAAATTTATAGTACCAGTACCAGCCTAGCCTTTACTACATCATTTAATGCTATCAAAGGCCCGATGCGAACAATGCTTATAAGAAATCACAGCGGTACGATACCGACCTGTCAGTGTCTAAAAAGACATTCCTTCAACCAAAAAACGTCACTTTTGATACATGGCAGATCGGTATCGTACCGCTTCGTTTAAACATTGTTCGAATCGGGCTGCAAGGCGGCGGCTGTTCCGCTACAAAGTGCTACGCCGTAGCCCGTAGTAACTAAATCTCATATGTAAACTGAAAATTGTCATTATTTACGCACACGTTAAAGCGGTCTTTGTATATAGTTTGTTTGTAAACCTCAAACTGATATTACCAGTAACAAGAGAGTTCACTATTGAAAATCACTTCAAACCTATTTTTTTTATAAAGTAACAAATTAAAGCAAAAGCTTTTAAAAGCTATTCAGATTTTTCATGTGAAGGAATAGGGGCCCGATTTGGATTTTGAAATAGACATCTATAAGATATCTTTTAGTCATCACCAAGATACGATATGTTTAAGATCTAACCTGTCAAATTTGACATTTGCGCGATTCTGGAGATACTCTTGAACGATTTCCACAAGATATGGCTTAGAGATCTAATTCACATCTATTAGATAGGTATCTAACTCTATCTAACGTAAAAGTGACATTGGTTGCCCGAATTGCGCTGCAAAAGAGAACTAGTTGAAATCTAAACTATAACGTATCTAGAATAGATCTAGTACGTGTCGTCTCTTGTGAATATCTTGAAGTTCGAATACGGCAGTATGACTTGTAGTGTAAACAAAAGCTCACGGTAGATCTACGTCAACATTCAAGTGTAAGGTTCGAGTGATTTAAAACTAACTTTTATTGCAATTTTTATAATTTTTTAACATTTTTGCAGTTGGTAATACTGACAATATTTTTAATGAAGGTAGTTTGGGAGTTGGAAATAAAAAAAAAATAGCGAAAACGGGTAGAAGGCAGTCAGTTAGTTCGGGGCGTTGAAGAATGTGAAAGTGGTCGGAAAAAAAGGAAAATAAATGTGAATTGTGGATTACCAGTACAACTGTCTTTTATTGAGGAAGATTTTAACAAGTCAGAAGCGGAAGAACCAGCGTTAACGAACGTAAGTTTACACCTGATACTCAAATAATGATAAAGTGAAAGTCTAGAACATCATGAGTGCACGTAGGCACAAGGAAAAAGTTGTATTTCCGATTATTATATTATATTACATATAACTACAAGTATTACGAGTACGAATGAGTACAACGTTGTTGTTTTAGTTACGACGCTTTAAGGTTTACGAAGTGAAAGCATAGAAATTCAAATAAAGTCGGTGAAATACAACTACGTATTGTAACGTCGCAAGTGTAAATAACTATAAATAGATTTTGTTTATACTTATTCAATCTTAAGGCTTATTCGGCCAACGGTACGAGTACCGTAACATATTTTGTGTTTGATGTATTCAGTTTTGAATTACAGATAATAATATTTTAGTATCTAGTAGTTAAATGGTTGCATAAAACAGGCAGAGACATATTATATTTAAACGTGGCTCATGCTTTTATGTTTCCAAGTTCCAGAAAATGGGTGATGCGGCTGAAAATGACCGCAATGGAGGCAATCGCAGGCTATTGACTCCATTGCGGCATGAGCACAATGAGACGGTAGACAGACGCTCCCGAAGCCGGACGCACGCGAACAGGCGCAGTCGTAGTCGCGTGAGCAGGCGCAGCAGGAGTTCTTGCCGCCGTCGCTTACAAGATCGGGAAAGAGAACTGGACATCGAACGCGAACGCGTACGTCGGTTGGAACGAGACCTGTTACGAGAGCGCGATGAAGACCGTAGGAGACGCAGCGAACGCACCAGCCGTCGCTCCAGCTTTGAGGGGAGCTTACGCCGCAGCCGGCCTCGCAGTACTGAGCCAGCCGAGCGCCGGAGTCGACATACTGGCAGAGATAGGATCGAGCGGCGAAGCCGACGTCCTAGCACTGCTAGGAACGAGCGTCCGAGTCGCATCAGTGAGCCCAGCCGTGACCGACGCACTCAGCAACCAGAGCCGTATCGACAGCGGGATCGTCACCCGAGCGAGGAGCGTCGGCGTCGAGAGATAAGGTCACGTAGTCCTGTATTTTCTAGTAAAGATATTGTAGGCATTATTCAGTCACTGAAGAGTGGTCAATCGTCGCAGGCTGTAAATCAGAGTACACAAATGAATATTAAAGGTTTGGATTATAAAAATATCGTACCGGAGTTTGATCCTTCCGCGAAAAGCCAACGTATTGACGTTTGGCTACGGAAAGTTAACGAATGTGCCTCTGTTTACAACTGGGACGAAAAAACCACCGTTCATTTTGCGATGCAAAAACTCCGGGGCCTGGCCAAGACCTGGTATGAGAGCCAGAGCTCTATTTTGTTCACTTGGCCAGAGTGGCAAGAAAAACTTACTGCCTCATTTCCTTGCGACCAGAACTATGGTCAGTCCCTGGAGGAGATGCTTAGACGACGTAGTCGATTTAACGAGCCAATCGAGGTCTATTTTTATGAAAAACTTGCTCTTTTAAATAACTGCGACATTAAAGGAAAACGGGCAGCTGAATGCCTAATTCACGGAATTACGGATAAAACTACTAAGTCTAGTGCTTTGGCGCTCAGGTGTACTGAACCGGAGGCTCTATTACAGTTTCTAATGAGCAATAAAGAAACATATTTGCCTCAATATGCACCTTTTAAAAATAAAGCTGCTAATGGTGCACCTGGTTCAGTCGATAGCAACAAAACAAATAGGCCACCTACCAAATCCACTCCCAGCTCGAGCACTAATGGCATATATTGTTTTAACTGTAAAGAAAAGGGGCACCCTTACTTACAATGCCCGAAACCCTTGCTCAAGTGTAATCAATGTAATAAAGTAGGACACTTAGTCGAAAATTGTTACTTGAAGGAAAAAATTACAAATTCAGACAAGGCGAAGACTGTAATGTGTGTTTCAAATGAAAAGCCAAACGAAAAATATTTCAAGAATATAACTGTCAATGGCTTACCAATGGATGCATTTGTAGATTTTGGCAGTGAGGTGACGGTATTGAGAGAATCTACTCTCCCTCTATTAAATGTTACTCACGATGGAAAATCAGCTGTATTGACAGGTTTCGGGGATGGTCTGGTAGAGGCATTAGGATCCGTCCTTTTAAAATTGTCTATCGACAGAGTAGATGCAACCGTTAAATGTAAAGTTGTAAAGGATCACCTATTGAATAGGCCTATATTGGTTGGTCAATCGTTCACTGAACAACCGCATATTCTTGTTATTAAGGACTCGACCAGGTTACTGTTTTATAACATTGGCGTCGAAATACCTAGCCATGACCCGGACTCCGAGAACGAACATTGTGTTAGGGTTAGCATAAAGGACCACAGTATTTTACACGGTATAGCTAATGTGAAGGCCGTTTCTGAGCCCAAATTTACAGGAAATATATTCTTAAGCACCAAACTCATAGGAAAACCAAATCAACAGTTTGTCGTAAGTGGAGGAGTTTACTCCGTTAAAGATGGTAACTTAAATGTCGTAATTACACCTTTAACAGTCCCGTGCTTATTACAGAAAAATGCAGTGTTTTCCCGCGGAGAAAGGGTAGAATTAGTTAATCGAATAGTAACGCATTCAACTGAGGTGCTCTCACCAAATGGTAAGTCAAGTTCTAATCCTACGTGCTTAATAGCTGATCCGATGGATGTTAACCAGATTAGTGTAGGCGAAACGGTGTCAGAAGCAGATAAACTTAAATTAATGGATTTACTCGAAAAGTATAAACATTGTTTTGCATATAACCTGTCGGGCTTAGGTTGCACAGACTCTGCCGCAATGACTATCGAGTTGAATAGTCAACGCCCGGTGGTATACAGGCCCTATAGACTATCCTATCATGAACGGGAAAAAGTCCGAGGTATGGTAGACGAGATGCTTGAGGCCGGGATAATACGTGAGAGTGTGTCTAGCTATGCGAGTCCTATTATTCTGGTTAGGAAGAAGGATGGTAAAGTGCGTCTCTGCGTTGACTATAGGATGTTAAACTCCCTTACCGTGAAGGAGAGGTATCCCATGCCCATAATAGAAGACGAAATAGCTCGTCTATCCGGTCAGGCCTGGTTTGTTACCCTAGATTTGATGTCAGGCTACTACCAAGTGCCCATTTCTGAACAGTCGAAACATCTGACTGCTTTTGTCACGCCGGACGGTCAGTACGAGTTTAACCGTATGCCGTTCGGCCTGGCAAATGCACCTGCAATATTCCAAAGGATGATGAACCAGGTTCTAGGCTCGATCCGGTTTGAAAAGGCTACAGTATATATAGATGACTTGTTGGTGTATGGCAAAAGTCCTCAGGAGTGTCTCAATCGGTTAGAAGAGGTCCTGCAACTACTAGACAAAGCTAATCTGAAGTTAAATCTTTCGAAATGCAGTTTCTTGCGAAATAAGATAGAGTATTTAGGCTATGAAATTGACGCAGAGGGTATGCGACCAGGGAAGGCTAAAATACAATCAGTAGTTGACTTTCCATGCCCGGAGAACGTTCATGGTGTTCGCCAGTTTATAGGACTGGTTAGTTATTTCAGAAAGTTTATTTACGGTTTTGCTCAGATCGCATATCCTCTGACTAGACTGCTAAAGAAAGATGCAGCCTGGCTGTGGGACAAAGAACAGGAGGATGCATTTCAAATGCTTAAATCTAAATTAATTGAACGTCCCGTGCTAGCCATATATGATCCGAAAGCAGAGACTGAGCTCCATACAGACGCCAGTCGGCTGGGAGTAGGCGGCATCATATTGCAGCGTCACCAACCGAATGATAGCTTTAGGCCAGTAGCTTATTACAGTCGGCAGACGACCCCTGAAGAGAAAAATTTTCACTCGTATGAGTTAGAGACGTTGGCGGTAATTTGTGCTTTAAAAAAGTTTCGAGTGTATCTGTTGGGCAAAGAGTTCAGGGTCGTTACTGACTGTAGTGCGCTGCGGTCTACTTTTGAGAAACGGGATCTCATACCCCGCATAGCCAGATGGTGGTTGGCTTTCCAGGAGTTTAACTGCTCAATAGAGTATCGAGCTGGAGTTAAAATGTCCCACGTGGACGCGCTGTCAAGAAATCCTATCATTGATAGTGAAACGGAGAACATTGATCCATACCCAGCGGTGATGGCCATAAGTGATGAAGACTGGTTGCTTACTCTGCAGCTGGGAGATAGTGAGTTACACAGGATCCGAGGTATTCTATGTAGCGGGCTTGATGAAAGGGGACTCGAATACATCAAAGATAACTATGTAATCAAAGATAATAGGCTCTTTAGGTGTATTGAGGGAGACAAAGATAATTTACGATGGGTTGTCCCGAAGGGCGCGAGGTGGCAGTTGTGTAGGTTAAATCACGATGAGATGGGACATATTGGTTACGAGAAAACTCTAGAAAGGATCAAGAAGACTTATTGGTTTTCAAAAATGTCCCGATTCGTTCGAAAATATGTAAATGCGTGTATTGAATGCGCAAAACATAATCACAGCAATCGCGAAGGGCTCTTACACCCTATTGAAAAAGTGGCAAAGCCATTCCATACCCTACACATCGACCACCTCGGGCCTTTCGTTAAATCAAAGCAGGGGCACACCCACATTTTAGTTGTGGTCGATTCTTTCACCAAATTCGTTTTCATCAAATCCGTTCGCAACACAAAAACACAAAATGTGATTAAAGTTTTAGATACGATATTTGATACCTTTAGGGCACCGGATCGATTAATTAGTGACCGTGGTAGTAGCTTTACATCCCATGCCTTCCGCAAGTTCTGTCAGGATAGGGGTATCAAACACGTGTTAAATGCAGTAGCGAGTCCAAGGGCGAATGGACAAGTAGAGCGCTACAACCGTACCATATTGGACTCGTTAACTGCATCTAACCTCAGTCATAATGAAAAAGATTGGGATACCAAATTGGGAAAGATTCAATGGGGTTTGAATAACTCTGTTCAGAAAACGACGGGTAGAGCACCGTCGGAGATAATGTTTGGCACGGCAATGTTAAGTGAAGCTACACCGATACTTAATGAGCTAGCTGATGTAGTGCGCCAAGACCTTGATGTAGATACGATAAGGCACCAAGTAAACGCTAGAATTGACTCGGAACAGGCCAAGCAAAAACAACGTTACGATAAGGGTAGACGGCCTGCTCCTATTTACGATATCGGAGATCTAGTTAAAATTACTAAGACTGCTTTTCAAAATAAAGGAAATAGCTCTAAGTTACTACCTTCTTTTGAGGGCCCTTACAAAGTAGTTAAATCTTTAGGAAATGACCGGTATAAAGTTGCCCCGATTCCCGGCTTTGAGGGAATGAAGAATAGACGCAAAACCACCGTAGCCACTGATAGAATGCGGCCGTGGATACATTTACCTGCATTAGAATTAAATGAAGACGATGATGTCGCTGATGATCTTAATTGTAATGAAGACGCGAATGAAATGTCAGATTAATATATTTTATACAATTATGTACTTAGAGGTTTCTCTGTTGTTCCAGGTCAAGGGCGAGAACAGAATGGTTTGCACCTTGACGATGAAAATGCTAGAATTGATTGGTTCGCTAAATTGATACGGCCAGTGGGTAAACCTTGAGAATTGATTGGTTCAAGGAATGCTTATTGGTAAAGCCTCGAGAATGGATTGGTTCGAGGTTTAGTTTAAGTCCCTCGAGAAGTGATTGGTTCGAGGTTTAGTGTAAGACCCTCGAGAAGTGATTGGTTCGAGGTTTAGTTTAAGTCCCTCGAGAATTGATTGGTTCGAGGTTTAGTATAAGTCCCTCGAGAATTGATTGGTTCGAGGTTTAGTTTAAGTCCCTCGAGAATTGATCGGTTCGAGGTTTAATAAATCATGTACAAGTTAAATATGTCAATTAGTTTGAACTAATTTTATACTAACGTAAATAGTAAACTCAAATTCAAATGTAAGACGAGAAATTGTTATTATTAATTTTGTGAATGGAACCCAAGAATAGATTTAGTATATCATATTGCAAATGTACTTACCAAATTAACGTGATAATAAGATGGTCTTGTTATACTGAACTAACTGACCGAATGTAAGGTTCCACCAGGCGCGTGTATGGGGACCATACACGACGTCAGGATGGTCGAATGTAAGGTTCGAGTGATTTAAAACTAACTTTTATTGCAATTTTTATAATTTTTTAACATTTTTGCAGTTGGTAATACTGACAATATTTTTAATGAAGGTAGTTTGGGAGTTGGAAATAAAAAAAAATAGCGAAAACGGGTAGAAGGCAGTCAGTTAGTTCGGGGCGTTGAAGAATGTGAAAGTGGTCGGAAAAAAAGGAAAATAAATGTGAATTGTGGATTACCAGTACAACTGTCTTTTATTGAGGAAGATTTTAACACAAGTACCTCCTCATCCCCAGTCCATTAAAGTAAAAGGTTATTGACGTTCATGCGGTTTCCGATCAGAATCGTGTGACATATATACCTGCACTGATCATCGACATAGTGGCGCGGGTCGGCCGGTCGAACACCGAGGCGTGTCCGGCCGCTCGTAAAAACAAGATGCCACCCTTACAAAAATACAGTATAACCGCCCAACAGGCCAATTCGTTTTAGTTATTCGAAACAGATCGAATAACTAATCTTGATGTTCATTTTCATATATCGATTTAGGTAATATCATATTTTTCTAAATCAGCATGCGCCTCTCGCGTAAATCACAAACCTGTAACACGAAATTAGGAACACGTGCCTTACGAAGTACGTCCTGGAAAATAGTGTTCCGTAAGCAATTCTCTGGTGCTCAGTAGTTACTTACTATCTGTCGAATGGGTACGAAGTTATTTTCTGCGAAATCATAACTTTTTCCTTTAACTTTTCGCATTGTTTTTGTGTTACAGGGAAATAAAAAACTGGAGTGTTCTACTAGTAGATATGAGCAGATTAACATTGAGAATAAGATAAGATAAGATAAAAGATAGTTTATTCGAGTAGGCATAATTACAATGCGCTTATGAACGTCAAATAAAGCTAGGTAGACCGGCTCCAACCCTACACCTCTGCCCCGAGAAGATTTAAGTCCCCCCTCAATTGGAGGAGGGTATCCCAATATGGGACCGGCAACAAACTTGACCATCTACGTTTTTACTGCCAAAATCCCTCCGTCTGTGATTAAAATAAATTGATAACCAGTATTACCCGTACCATGAGTCACTGACAGTGTCAACACTGACATATCCGCTAACGTCTCGCGTCTTCGCAATTTACTATAGCACTAATACTCGTATGTAAGTACAAGCGAGATGCATAAAAAGTAAGTTACGTTCACGCTAGCGCTTATGTCAGTGCCAAACTGGTGGTAGCCGTACTGAATTAAAATTCATGTGACATTTACTCAATGTAAACCTGGTACCTAATAGGTAATTACTCGTAAATACATATGTATTTCATAACACAAAACTACCGTTTTATCTACAATTAGGAATACCACAAGAAATGGTTAGCTCTAATCTTAGATTAATTTCTAGATACATAGGTACCTACCTGTACCTAATAAATTGCCGAGAGGCGAAACGATCTCTTGCTTTATGACTATAAAAAATCCATCTTTCGAACTCATAATAAAAGAACGTAAGAGCTGGAAGTAAATGAATCGTTAAAATCTCATTCCCCACTCTTAAACATCATTTCTGGACTGGGTCCCTTAAAATGAGTGGACATTACAGAGTAATGACCATGTGGACTGAAGGGGCAACTCGTTCCAACCCGTTTTATGGTTTATTGACGTCGTCAGACACGCCGTCAAATGATTGTAACCAAGTAATTATCGTAGAAACTAATTGGTTCAAAGCAATTCTGTAACAAGGTAAATACATAGCTTAATAGCAAATACTCGTGTATTCCTAAGTTTAGTAAATTAATTAAAGTACCCAAGTTAGAGATCACTTCTGACATTTTCTTATTATGACAATAACTTTACTTTGAAACATGGTACCTAAAGCTGAGTAGGTCTGAGAATGCTGTGAAGGTATTTTCGTGTAAGAGCAGCGATAATAATATTTTATTTTCTCCGTCATGGCGCTCATCGCTAGCTGTTACTTTTTTATTGTTGGCCCGGGCCGGCATTAGCAGTATGCTCCCGAGTTACAGCCCAAACGGATGACTGAAAGGGAACTGTAATTACTTTTGTTAAATCCAGTTGGATTTCCAAAGTCGCAAAAAGCAAAACCTGATTTCGCTAGCTTTGTCTAAATAGGTCTGTATATCCATTATAATGGATCAATTTTTGATGTAGCACTAGCAGGAACACCATTGCATGCTCATGGCAATTGAACGTTCAATAATTACTGAAACTTATAAAAAGAAACTATAAATTATATAGCGTCATTTTAGTATTATTCTGTTGAAATAATTCTAAAAGTTTTCTCATTTTATAATTAAATAATTTATTTTGAGTAACAAAAGGTGTCGTAGTTACCCTATGACTTGTTTTATGATACACCAGTGGCATTGCTACACCCGAAATATTACATGTATGTAAGACAACATGCCATAAGGTGACATTACGAATTTCAAAATTGTACCTGATACTCCGAGCATGATATTGCCATTTATGGTAATGTCACCAATAATGTTTATGTCCGTTTTTTTGTGTGTCGTTGGCGTATGTGTCGCCACTAACTCATAGTTTCAAGTCAGGTCCCACTGAAAACCAGCGCTACGGATTGCTGCGCCATTGTGCTGAGTGGGGTCCCATTTTAGAAATAGAAATATATTTATTTGCCATTAAATGTGGTATACAATGGTGTTTTAGGGTCCAATGTTTTTTATGACTGTATTTTTCCATACGAAGAACCCGCTTTCGGCGGGGTGCCCGCTTAAGGCACCTCTCCTCTAATACACACCAAAGTTCAAAATACTGACGAAAAAATATGTCAAGTATTGTTTTATAAGAACTCGAAAGAGTATTAGTCATACTCCAGTTTTTTTGTTAGTAATGTCTCCCGTTTTTAGGGAAAAGCAGAGCATTTTGGCTTTCGTGTTAATCTAAATAATACTTAAGCATAATATTACTTAGCCTTAATAATAAATGAGACGTTTCAATTTTATATTTTTAATGTAATTTGGGAAAATTACAAGTTCAACTACTGCAATAAGTTCCTTCAATGTTTCGTTTCAATACCAGAGTTTCCAATATCTTCGCATACCGATGTCTCGGATGTAGCTTCGCATTTTATAAACATTTTAGAGATGCCGGTATCTTATCCGCAGCTTTCCATGTCATGGACTCTTTCAAAGTTGTCTCATTTCATTTTATATACAATTTACTTTTTGAATAGTTTAACAGAATTGCATTGTTTTAGAACATGAACATTTATTCGACTATTACAGAATCGGTATAGGTATTTAGAAGTATTTACTGGTAATATAATAATTGGAGATAGGTACCTACCTACTTTGTGCAAAAAGGTCTCTTTAGGACGTATAATCATAGGAAAATGTACGTGTTATTTGTACCTATGCATTAATTTAAATACTTCAATGTTTGAAGGTTTAACCATTAAGACAAACCCTCGACGTAATGAACAAATATTATTGGGCCCAAATGTAACTCAAGCACGCGAGCTAATTGGACACCAGCGCAACCGAGTAAAGCGCCATTAGCGACATGCGATCACATGAAACCGCATATAACACCTTAACAAATATTTGCAAATCGTTTTCGCTGAGCTAACATGTTGGAGATTAAAGGATGAATATTTGCGATTTTTCTCTCGTCATCCGAGCAACAGGTAAACCATTGTATTGATGGCGAAGCACCATCGAGAGTATGTAGGTACCTATAGAGCGGAGCGGCGGCGGCGGCGGCGGCGCGCCGAGCGGTGCAGCGGCGGTGTCACGCGAGTCGACGGCGCGACGGGCTCCGCGCGCCCCAGGTGTGCGAAGGAGCGGTTAGGTCCGTTACTTACGCGAGCGACCGAAGCCGGGGCACGACACTTGTTGTGGTGTGTCAGGCCGCGTGGCCGGGCTCCGGCAGACTGTTGCTCCCGGGCCCGCTTCACTTGTTACGTGCCACCCGCCGACCGCCTCGCGCCTCGCCTCGCTGCCGCGCCGCCCTGCGCGCTTCGCCCGCGCCGGCCGCCCCGCGCCGCCCGAACAACCCCGCCCGCACCCGCACTCACCGATACCGCTCTTCACTTCGCAGCATCCTTCTCACCTACATACCAACGTCATCTCCTGTCAGGTAAATATGTCAAATCAAAGCGATATGTACATTATTTCTAAATGCTACATGATTCCTGTAACTGATCTGAATTTAGTTTACCACGGCGGATCGCGCGTTACTCGTCTATGACATTATCATCATCTTCTTCTTTTACCATTTTCTAATTACTGGAAGAACACATATCCATCATAGTACTCGATTCATATTAATAGTTGATGAGTCAACATTAGGTCTTTCATCCTTTTTGGCTCTCATCAGTCAAGTGGTGAGTACTAGTTTCTTTGATCCTCGATTAATTTCGTGTCCGTATACTGAAGTTTAGGGCTAACTAGGCACCAAGTGATCTGGGCAACAATGAATACCACCGGAAACCATTTTCTTTACATAGTTTCTCAACTATAATGGCGCCTTGTAATCGAATCGAATTATTTTAAGTTAGTGGCATTCAAAAATACACAACCATAATGTTTTCTTGTGTTTATAAAATAATGTCTATGTATATTACACCTGGTTATAGGTACGGGTTACTTCACTCGTCTATATATTTACCATATTTCAGTCCTACACTCAAAGGTTAAATGGAAGAAATTAATATAAAGGGATAAGTAAACTCGCGTTTGAATTTGCAATTCAACAACTAAGTAAATTTATTCATATAACCCATTTTTTTAAATAAAATCGGTCAAGATATTTTATTTTCTGTTTTGTTTGAAATTGATGAATTTTTGTTCTTAACAAAATAGTTTAAAGAAACTTTTTGGTTTTTCTTGCAATTCACTGTTGAAATTGCTATAGGTACAATATTAGAACAGTAATTTCAAAACCTCGCTGTCATTAAATGACAGTGTTGTTGTGTGCGTGGTCTCAACTCTCGTGGAACTACCGGGTAACATTCCATTTCTGACCGCAGCTGCACTACCTACTGGTACTGAACGCGTCGCTGTTACTGTCAATTTCCATAGTAAAATGAACAGTAGTGCAGCTGCGGTTGGAAATGGACTGTCACCTTATAAGTGACCTTATCTCCATAAGTACTATTTATTTTTCCTCCGTGTGTGTGTGGTTCTGTTAAGAGTCACAAGTATCTGCGAGCATGCAATCGAAGCTACGCTCTCATTTTTACCGACATGCTGAAACAACATGAAACATTGCATGTAAAGGAACATGAGGTATATAAAATTCTTAATGATTGTACCTAATACATACAAAGAAAAAAGAGCATGAATTACGCGATCAATACCCTGTCTTTTTTCAGGTTATAAATTATAATATGTGCCTAATTTCGTGAAGATTTTGGTTTTTCGTGATGGTGGAACTAACATCCAATATTACCTGTGAAGGTTTACTAACAGCGGTGTATATCTTAGTTTATATGTATAAGTAATTTAATACGTGAACTGAGACTACCGCAATCTTCCCCAAAGCCGGGTCAAATTCACATTATGTAACTATTTGGGTCCTTTTGTGTGTTATGGACATGCGGCTCTTTGTTCTGAGGTAGGTACTTCGGGAAGGATCGCAGTTCGGGTGTCGAATAAAGTATCCGCCATCCGGGCGTTATTACATTATAGCCGTGTATGTATCTTACCTATAGACAATTGAAGGGATGTTTACAAAAACAACATAACTGACTACACTGGTTGACACCTGAAACGATTAACAATGTTCTTAAAAAAGTGTCAACCGCTCTAAGCAGTTATGTTGTTTTTGTAAACATCCCTTCAATTGAAGGGATGTTTACAAAAACAACATAACTGACTACACTGGTTGACACCTGAAACGATTAACAATGTTCTTAAAAAATTGTCAACCGCTTTAAGCAGTTACCTATGTTGTTTTTGTAAACATCCCTTCAATTGTATCTATAGGCAATATTAAATTTCAGAGAAGGTAAGCGTATATGACATAATTACTTTAGCATCGGACATGTAATGTAATATTTTAAGAAGTTTATTTTTAATGAAACGTGTAGGTATTTTTGAATGTACATAGGTATAAGGTTGTAAATATTAGGTTTAAGTGTAGGTACACACATATACAGGGTGCTTCCTGTAACAGGAGCAATAGATTAAACTAAAGGCTGTACTCCTCAAACTGACCAACAACTTCAACAACTTTTAAAAATTATGTATCCTTTAGACTTCCTCTTTTTCATATAAAATAAATAATATTGCCTTCAATGTACGCTGACATCAGTGTGTTTGACGTTGCTTGTCACGCTTCAAATATAACAAAATTTGCAATACATTGCGTCTTAGAATAAACTTTAAAGAGTAAGTAATAAAAAACAAAACATGTGTTATTTTCAAAAGTTGCTGAATAAATGTTGGTCAGTTTGAGGAGTACAGCCTACAGTTTAATTTATTGCTCCTGTTACAGGAAACACCCTGTATATCGTTGATAAGACCGTATGAATGATACTCGTCGTATTGGCCATTATTTCAAAATGCGTTTTACGGATTGATATTTATGATCGTTGCGTTGAATCGCATCGCATTATGAACTTTAACCATCAAAACTACAGTTGAGACATACAATTTGATGAAGAACTCGTTCTAATTGGGTCGATAAGCCAAATCCGCAAGCCATTTGTTATTTCTGCATGGTCTAATACAATAATTGGGGGGTTCATAAGACGAATGCGGTACTTGATCAATCGCGCTACTTATAAAAATGTGCCAGTAATAGACCGGTACGTTTAACCACGCTTGTAAGCATACAAATCGGGTGGTCAATTAATTTTTCATTTCATGAATAAGTATATCATTTGTCTATT
The DNA here is from genome assembly GCF_948474715.1 of Cydia amplana. Taxonomy (NCBI): domain Eukaryota; kingdom Metazoa; phylum Arthropoda; class Insecta; order Lepidoptera; family Tortricidae; genus Cydia; species Cydia amplana. The sequence goes on along the minus strand of NC_086079.1, from coordinate 10,196,111 downwards.
CACTATACTAATCTGAAAGTTAATTATTGCAAACTTTATTAAGTTAATTATTTATTTGCTTTTATCTCTTCTTCCACTGATTGATTAAATTCAACATATTATGTAAGTAGGTCCTTAATTCTCAGAAAAAAAAGCAGAACGGACCGTGCTTAGTGAGAGTGACCGAGGCTTTACCATGGCAGGAGATTGTTGGTCTGGCAGCAACAAAAGACAGATAACAGGCGGTTGCAGGAGACGTCGCGCTGCGGACGAGCGGTAAGTAATCTGCACAATTAGACGTCGAGCACGCCCCACCGCCTGATCGATGAGCCAAATCAGCCGGCCATTCCATATTTCTGCAAGGCCTTGTAAGTGGGAACTCTACATAGTTGACAACGATGTATCGAGATTGACCTAGCGCAACTTTCTGATTTTGTAAATCTTTGTTTGATTTGATACTGATAATATACTACGGTCAGTGCTAAGGATTTTTTATTGGTGACGATTAATCACGAAGAATTTTAATCACGTCAACGCCAAATATTTTATTAGTGACAGTGAGTCTGCACTTGACTAGGCCCCGCGATTTGTATTGATGTAGCTTTCCGTCTAGCCCGCTCGTTCCATCTTGCCAGTTTCTATCCAATCAATCAGGTACCTCCTAATTTATAGTGATCGGTTAGTTTATTTGAAACATGGAAATTTAATTGCTTGCCACTCATATACTAGTAACGACCACCCTGACTTCTGTGCAAGATAAATTCAGTAAGTTCTTAATGAGCGACTATGATTTTGTAAACTGAGAAATTTGTGAATTATAATTCAAAATTAAAATTCGATGCAAACTTTTTAACTTTTAACAGCCCCTAAGTGGAAATTAAACTAATAGTTTGCTTAATGATCTTGTATCCCGTGGACTAGACCGACTTGTTAGGAAGTAAGTACTTACGTTGCAGTAGCATTTTATGTCCCGTCAAATAGCTTGAGTAAACATTGTTTACATCTGAAGATACAGAAAAAAGTTGGCAGGGTCTTGAACTCAAATAGTCTCATGTGTGGAATATAAAACAATTTGTCTAGAAAGGGGGTGCCGAGACTGCCGAGCGGGCTGCGACGGAGCGCTCTCGCGGGGCCCGTAACCCGCGCGAACTGCCCATAACCCAACAGGTATCTGATCTGACCCTAGCGATATCTGCAAAGGGCAACACCTTATTAATTGGTCTAAATTTAATTTAATTTCACCTGTCTAAAAAAACACGGGTAAAACTAATAAACTTCATTTTTTCATAATCAATCAAGAGAATTGAAGGAATACCTGAATTGCGATGTACTTATTGTATACAAATGGTCTAAAACTAGTAATGACGGTGTAAGTAAGCACGTACACCGAAGTTTTTCTTTTTTATCAAAAAGTTTTTGGCTAATTTAACGGGCAACAAAATAGGGGATAAAGGCGATATTCGAGAAATTAAGGGTTGGCTTTGACGGATTATAACTAATAAAGGATGACTCACGCTAGACCGGGGCGGGCCCGGGCGGAGGCGTCAGATATTTCATTCTCTATGACGGCTGATCGGTGATCACGTGATGCTTTACATAGAAAACGAAGCGCCGTGGCAGGTCCGGCCCGGCCCCGGCCTGGTCTAGCGTGAGTTATCCTTCACTCCCATGACTCCAAATAAATGGTGCCACTCAGGGGTATATATATGTATATTTCTTACTGATATCACCCAACCCAACTGGATGATATTATTAGTAGGTATTAGGTATCTTTAAATCCAATCAACATATAAAAGAGATGCGTTTACTTAAATACTGAGACAGCAAACGCTCAGCCTGAGCTGGAGCGAGGCCAGAAGGGTCGTTGAAGATAGGAAGGCGTGGCGCGAGCTTGTGAAGGCCCTATGCACCTCTGGGGTGCCATAGGACAACAACAAACGTTCAGCCTAGACCATTGAATTAAGGTACGATCTGAAACATAATATTCTTCAACAAATGTAAAACTCCAGTAAGAGAGCTTTTATTTTGCGGAGGAAGTCGGGGGCGAAGGCTAGATTTACATATAAATAGGTACCTACATTTAGTTATACATAACGCAGGTTTTGTCAGGTGTCTACTAATGGAAATAAGAATTCCTGAAGCCAATTCGAACTTAGAAATTGATCTCGCTCGTACTTAATATTGGTGCTATGTGCTACTTATTTAGTAAGATGCACACAAATCATTAACAAATTTTTGTGGTTAAAGATTTTTTTTTTATTGATCTCAAAAGAAATTTACATTTCACTTAATGAGATACATGCACTAATTTATTATATTATTCTATGTTAGTTTGCGCCCATTTTTTTTTTTACTTTTTTTTTTTTTTTAATTTTAAAAACTGTCCCTAATCGCACCTCGCTCAATACAAATACAAATACAAATAATTTATTGAGAAAAGTATAGTACAGTGGTTGCTCTTAAAGACTAAGAATTTATAAAGACAAGTGATTTACAAATGCCTGAACTAGGATTCCCTGTGTTTCAGGCAGCGAAGGACAATATTAACTATTTATTAATTATTCACTTAATTATAAACTATAAGTAGTACACAATATAAGTCTTATTACCTAAACAAAAAAGTAGGTTCTTAAGTATTAAATATCAGAATACAGTAGGCAGTAGGTAATCATTTTACGACTATTAGTAAGTTCTCTGTATCATCGTACGTCATTTTTTGAAAGGCGCGTCGTAGAGTATTCTTGCAACAAGCATAGCTAAGTGGGTATAAGTCTAGTGTTGCATTTAACCTGTTGTACAAAAATGGGCCCAAAAAGACAAAGAATCTAGATGAAAATACGTATTTTCTTTCTTTCTTTAAATAATAAATAAAACCGCCGATCTGCCGTCACCGTAACCTATGGTTGTTTTAATACCACGTTGGTGTCAAACAAGAATACGGCCCGCCTGCTAGTAAGCACTTCCGTGCGTAGCGTGCCCGTGCACTCCTGTGGAAGTATAATTTTTTTCGTACCGAAGCGTTTTTGTACCCATGTGCGTAGCTCGATCGTGTGCTGCAGTGGTGTTCCGGCTTCAAGCTAATGAAAAAAAATAGGCATATAGAATATTACGTTTTACTACCCGTGCGATACCGGAACGGGTCGTTGGTCAGACAGAACGATAAAATTCATAAGGAAAATGAAAAATTCACAGATTTCGTGCCTCACACGACTATCGAGCACATTGGAAAAGAATCTACGGAATTCGAAAAAATATTGTCGTTCTGACTTTATGACTTTTTTCAAAAAGGTTAGGCTACAGAGCAAACCCTTAACCCGATCGTCTTTATTTTAAGCTCAAATTGTAGCTGACTAAATTTTCCAGAGGAGTTTTACTCAAATTTTTGATATCGTTCTTCGTTTCCAAAATATCGAGCGCCAAAATCAAAAATTCGGAAAAAATCGATTTATTTTTTCACTACTTCGGCCATAACTTTTTTCGTATTTGACTTTCTTGAATCATTCTTTTTACACCTTACAGCTCTTGTGAATACGCCTTTTGAGCCTTTTTATTGTTCCGTACCTCAAAAGGAAAAAACGGAACCCTAATAGGATCACTCGTCTGTCTGTCTGTCCGTCCGTCTGTCACAGTCTATTTTCTCCGAAACTACTAGACCAATTAAGTTAAAATTTAGCACACGTGCATGTGTGCCAAAATTCAACTTAATTGGTCTAGTTTAACTTACATATTATGTAAGTTTGTGACCCAAAGATGGACGTGTAACGTAAATAAATGAATTTTAAATATGGAGGCCATTTTTGGGGGGTAAATGAGAAAATTAAGAAATAAAGTTTTTCAAACTATATTGTGTTACATATCAAATGAAAGAGCTTATTGTAAGGATCTCAAATATTTTTTTTATAATTTTAGGATTAATAGTTTAGCAGTTCAAGAAAATAGGTAAAAAATGACCATTTCCCCCCCCCCCCCCCTTTTTTTCCAAAACTACTGGGTCTAACATTTTGAAAAAAAAAATACACAAAATAGTTCTTTACCTATAGATGACAGGAAAACCTATTAGAAATGTGCAGTCAAGCGTGAGTCGGACTTAATGTATGGAACCCTTGGAACGCGAGTCCGACTCGCACTTCGCCGGTTTTTTTAAATATAATATCCCAAATAATCCCATAATCCCTTCCCATTTTCAAATTTCTTTTAAAATCACATTACCTTTTGCTGCCTTAATTTTGCCTTTATTTATGCCTGTATAATATTTTATGTATGTATGTATATATGTATTTATTATATTTGTATTTATGTATTATATTAAAGTATGTAATGGTTTTCGTCTTGTTTTATTTTAATTCTATTTTTTTTATTAAATGTATATCGGCACTACCCGTTCAATGTTGTTAGTCCTTAGTTTCCTGCTACTGAAAGGTTGTCTGGAAGAGATCGCTTCTTAGCGATAAGACCGCCTGTTGTTACCTAGCTTTTAATCTGTATTTAATTTCTGTGTATTTTTAATTGTATGGTGCACAATAAAGAATATTTATTATTATTATTAATATCTTCACAACTTTCCGAGATATAAGGGGATCGCACTTTTTCGAAATCGGAGCCTACACTGAAGCGAACGAAAAGACATTTCCAATGTCAAAAGTTTTTGTAGCTCTATTTTCGGATTACCTTTGTTACTACTCGATAAATGTGTACCTACGCACACATATCTCCTCAGAAAAAGGACCCTGAAGTACTCGACTCTCGAGGTCTCGCATCAAGGAGGCGACACGACGCCGACGCTTCCTCGAGTGTAGGGCTTCCAAATACCGGACTTCTCACAATACCGGTATTAATACCGAAACTGTCTTCATAAATACCGGGATCCCGGGATCCTGGTATTGGATATGAATTGCTTAAAATATTATAATTTTATTAAAAAGGGGAATTAAAAAAGGCTCACTGGAATACCAGATATGTCCTAAAAACGATTACAACAATAAACAATCAATGCCGCCATCTGCAATAATTTTATTTCACACTCCAGTTTGGCAATTATTTTATCCAATTTGTTCACCTCACCAGTCACATTTTTAGTTCAACTTAACCAACCAGACAACTTTTTTCAAATTTCCGTCAAAATTGGTTTGCCATTATTACAGTTATCCTTGCTCATTCGTTTTATTTTTTGATATAATTATAAGAACTAATTATGTTAATGTCACTATCATCATATTCATTACTCACATAACTTCAGGATTCATCCACCACCAACCACCAAATATCTGACGCATAGGCAACGATCTTGTTTCAATAATAAAATGAGGGCTAGAGGCCAGTTGGAGTTAGACCAAGTAAAGTCTGCGACGATTTTGATAACATACGCAGTACGCAGTGCAAGTGTTACTTGTTCGTCATAATTTCATAGAAGTTTTACGTTTAAAATAACACTTTCACTGCGCGTGCTATCAAAATCGTTGCAGACGTTTCTTGGTCTAACTCTAGATGCATCTGACGTTTGATAAGCTTTTTGATACAGCCGAATATAATGGATTTAAACGGTTTATTCTGGACATTTCCCTCGTTTTTAAAAATACGGGGATCCCGGTATTGCCTTTAAAAATACTGGTATTTAAAAATGCGTTTAAAAAGACGGGATCCCGGTATTTCGGGATGCCGGTATTGGAAGCCCTACTTGTACCTAATATACCTGTCCGAGCCTCCAAAGTGACCTTCACTACCCACTCGACAAACAGGATCGCTATACAGGGCCGGATTAAGCATGTCGGGGCCCCTAGGCAGTGCAATGCTCGGGGCCCCCTTACAGTCAATTCTACATACATAATGTTCAGTTGTTCAGTACAAGGATGTAAGTTTGCGATTTTAATTTCAACGTTCAGGTGTCAGTTGAGCCGATCCGAACATGCCGAGCGATGTCCTTTTCGCTCTTATTAAGGACATAAAGCTTTTTTCTATCAGTTTTTGCCGATTCCTTTTTGCGTCAAGTGTGGGGAGAGCCCTTTTTTTTCTCAATAGGTAGGTAGTTAAATATTTTGCCAGGCTGAACAGCGATTGTCCGACCATAAGACCATAGACTTTCCATGTATAAATGACACTTCATTCACCAGTCAAGCTAGCATGTAGGTACAGAGTCAACCTGAAAAGGCCAAAGGCTAAGCTGAAGAAGAGGAAATTTGGAAGACAAACCAAAAATTGAGGTAAAAAGTGAGGCTGAAGGTCGAGCTCAGCAATCTCCACATTACTGACTTTCCATTGATGAAGTTTTAGGCCCTCGAGAGCCTGAAATTCGAGCTCTACATTACAGACTTTAATAGTAGTTTATGCAACAGTGATATAATAAGGGTCTTTTTTTACTTTCTCGGGTCTTTTTTTACAAAACTCGACTACGTCTCGTTTTGTAACTTCGACCCTTGAATTTTAAGAACCAATTATGAGCTGTTGCATACATTACTTTTTCTATGACAGCTGCAGCAAAAAAAAAAAAAAAAAGAGTTATTATTAAAAAAAAGAGTTATTATTAAAAAAAGAGTTATTATTTAAAAAAAATTGAGTTATTATTTAAAAAAAAAAGAGTTATTATTGTAAATGAAAACATACCTCTTTCAATCAAGATGATCGGAACTTGTATCTTTAAAAAAAATAAAGCAGTTGTATTATACTCATAAGATGACTGCTAGCAGTCATCTTATGAGCCTATAGACAAATCATTCAAATGACATTGCTTTAGATATCACTGTCAGTCATTTAATTGACACATTTAAGTGCTGGAGTAGAAAAAAGCTATAAAATAACATAATTTAGGTTCATAATCATCTAATGTTTCTGTGTCTGAGAAACTGATATTGGACATTAGGTATGAGTAGGTACCATACATTTTTTTAATGAATTTTGGCTATTTGGAACAAATATTTTTTTTACAAGCGCGGGGCCGCCGTGGCCCTTTAGCTGAGTCGGGGCCCATAGGCAGTTGCCTACTCTGCCTTAGGGTTAATCCGGCCCTGGCTATACATGCTACCTATAATAATTTGCAATTTAAAGTAAACAATTTTAACCCGACGTATGGCTTAAATTAATCGATTTGTTTACAAGTAGCAACGAAGTTGTAGATCGTTTATTGTCTTCGTTCGTATCAATCATAAATCTAATGGTTAGTCAATCGTGTTCGATAACCGCCTAAATAAATCATCTCGTGTTTCGGCAACATCATGGTGTTGAAGCACTTTCGCCTGCCATGTCGCTTATATATACCCCTGTATAAACTGGTATTGTTCGGCAAATACCGGTAATAAATCTCTGGACTATCGGAAAATTCGAGGAGTTCCTTCAATTCTATGCGGAACTCATCTTCAGAGCTGGATTTGACGAAAATAGGACGAACTTGGAATTATATTACTTATACCTTTACCTTCGAACAAAAAAAATATTTTCACACATGATGTAATTCTGAGGTAACAAACATACACAAAAAAAAACGATCAAGTGCGAGTGAGGGGGTATTTTTTCACATTTACCTTCAAAATCATTTTTTTTCACTATGAAATTTTTTGTTTTGTGTAATGTTCAATTTGAGTTCTTTCAAATGATATCCCACTCGATCTAGTCACTAGACTTTGAAATTTTGCCCCCTCTTTATATTGGGCATTTGCCATCATAAATAAAAATAAAATATAGTTATTTGTACAACAAGAGATCAAAGTTTGATATTTCTTCGAGTGCTTGTTTTGAGTCCCGTGCAAGCGAAAGATTCTATACTAGATTCACGAGCGTAGCGAGTCATTTAGAATCTTGATCGTAGTAAGGGACTCAAAAGCTCACGAGATGTAAATAACTTTGATCTCGTGTAGTTCACAAAACTTTTCACCTCAGCAGTGACAACATATTAGAGAACCCGAAAAATGTATTCCTTCTTCATCACTTACCTCTATTCACTCATGTTTTCTTAAGATATACCAACAATTAAATTTTCACCTCAGCAACGCGAACAAGGGTACTTTGCTACTTAAAAACAGTGAGCAAAATCGCATTTTGCTCATTTTGTCTCACTCAGTGAGCAAAATGCGATTTTGCTCACTGTTTATAAGTAGCAAAGTACCCTTGTTCGAGCTGCTGAGGTGAAAAATAAATTACACTTCCGATGTAGGTATTTGGGTTAGCGTTGTTTATAACTATTCCAAATTTCAAATCGATAGCTTCAGTAGTGCTCGAGATATTTAGCGATGTGACAGACGGACAGACGGTCGGACGGACACTTCCTAAAAACCCTTTAGATTGATAAATTGCACACCTAAACTATTCAACAAGTTGATCCGTCATTTAAATATGATTGGTAATCTCGACGTCATTTTGCTTAATAGGTACAGTTGTCTGCGACCACTCTGCTAGTGGAATGGTAACTCGTTCAAGTCGTTCAACAGCGGTATTATTCCGCTAATTAATGATTCAATATACAATGTTGTAACTAATAAATAAATATTATAAAAAGCCCGAGGTAGTAAAAACTACTTCACGATCTTAGGCCACTGGATGCATAGCTGATATTGAATAATGTTAAATCCCTAAAGTAGGCTAAATACCTACCTAGGTATACTTGTTATTGTTAATTGTCTTTTCGTTTCCTGTGTAGGTACCTAAAGTATTCAATTTTTTTACATCAGATAAATGAACAATATGACTTATGATTGATTACATATTTATTGGTCAATCTAATGTCAGCGCGGCAACGCCACCAGCCTTCAGGGCACCCTACCATCCGGCGCTGAGCTAGCTTCCATTTTTAGGGTTCCGTAGCCAAATGGCAAAAAACGGAACCCTTTCGGAAATTTTGGGGGTTCCCCATACTTAGAACTGAAACTCAATTTTTTTTTATCAAACCCATACGTGTGGGGTATCTATGGATAGGTCTTCAAAAATGATATTGAGGTTCCTAATATCATTTTTCTCTAAACTGATTTGCGCGAGAGACACTTCTAAAGTGGTAAAATGTGTGTGTGTGTGTGTGTGTCTGTAACTTCTAAAATAAGAGAATGATAAAACTAAAAAAAATATATGATATAGTAAGTAGTTTTTTTTAAATAGGTACGTCATAAATCTCCTAAATATGGAACCCTTCATGGGCGAGTCCGACTCGCACTTGGCCGCTTTTTTTTATTTGTAAATATGTGATATAGCTACCTACATATTTTAGTTAATTTTATTTAGTAGGTAGGTATACATATATTATTTCTGTTTTTCTATTTTTATGTTTGTGAATACTTAATAAATTCACTCAGTAGTTTATCATTGAAAATCTAATGTATCAAACTAATGTATTTAGTACAATGGTTTAATACGTAGTATATTAACGTGTTTAGAACCTGAGCATAATATGAAGGCTATTAGACAGTATACAATGTACATAGGCTAATAGCTTCTTAATCGCTTACACACTTGCCTGCATTCTGTTTGGTATTAATGTTGCCCTGCATTCTGATTTAATAATTATAGTCCAAATGTAATTCCAATTCATCTTATTATTAATGGGTTAGGCTCGCAAACGTGAAAACAGGTGCACGATTGACAAATGTGGTTCCAATCTAATATTAAAGCATCAGATTTTGATTTTATAATAAATAGGATGATTTACCGTACACCTAATCGAATTACTGTTAATATATACCTACGGCTAATGAAATCGCTTTACGGCGCACATTATCTAAAGGTTGTTACCTTACACAATCAGGAACTTAATAGTTTCGATATATCCTTATGTCGGTAGGTCGGTACACAACCACATCCTTCCAGTGCACTGTGCGTTTACTATTTAGTAGAGCCGTATCGTCGTCGGTGTAAATAAGTAATGTATCCAAACTATCGTAAGTACAATAAATACTTTTACAGAACATATGGTGCTACTTTACCGCACTAGTGCGATAATAAGCTCATTACGTAACTATGTCGAAAATGTAAAGGACCATAATATCGTCAGGTGAGGTGACAAGCAAAAGTCACTAATGACTATAAAATATTTAAACAAAAATCAACCTTCTTTTCGTACTAATATGGTTCACTATGGCTATGAACTTGTGTACTTAGTGACTTTTGCTATGTCACCTGACGATATGGTACTATGGACGGTATTATGTACTCGTACTGTAAAACGTTGTACAATACATGTGCGAATAGGTAATTCGCAACTCGAGTAGACTTAAACACTCCCTTCAGTCGTATTTTAATTTATCGCCGCTCGTTGCGAATTTCCTATTTTTCGAACTTGTATCATAATGTACTACCTATTGTAAAACAACACATGTTTATATTCCGCTGCATTTCCTTGTTCAATGTCGCTCTTAGTAAATAACGATGTAAGCAAGGTCACCATGCAAAACCTTGAGGCTGGCGGTCCATGAAAATGCCATCACGGAGGCTTGAAGCGTAATACATTCATTACATTCGCGGCAGATTCCACAGACTTGGCACCAGATTATATATTTTTCCTACTCCCGTACTTTTATTTGTCATTTAAAGGGTCGTGCACACACCTTTAAAACCCTATCTTATAGTTGTCAAGACAAGTCTTTAGTCTATTCCCTAAAATTTGTGCAGTATCTTTTTGGCAATTTTTCGATACTTCGTGTAATGACCACTCAAAAAATATTGAATGAAACCAACCTTATTTTAAATGTCATCTCTGACAAATAAGTGAACCATAGACATGTTTTTTTAATTTCATTCATTCATTTTCCGCCCGTACCCTCCATTTTTGCTACTTCTTGAATGAAAAATATTTGTTAAATTTACAATTTTATTTCAAAGTGCTTGGTCGTAGAAAAAGTATTGTTTAACTGAGTCAAAAACTACTCGTGTCGTCTTTATTAACAATTTTCGGCTTCGCCTCAAATTGTTACTCACGCCACTCGCCTTTTTTGACCTCTCTTAAACAACGGTTGCATAAAATACTCATCATCATCATTCATCATCATAACTTAAGAGCTTCGCTCTTGTCGGTGGAGTAATCGCCAATCATTTATTTCTTGTGCCAGTCTTTTAATTTCCTCATACGACGTATCATTTTTTATTTGGCTAAGTTATTCTAGGTTTCCTTTCTTCTCTTGTCTTTTCAAAAATACAATAATAAGCTAAGCTAAGTATAAACTTAGCATAAAATACTATAATACCAAAACAGACGCAGAAAGCAAAAAGTTTCATTTTCAGTCGCTTACACTTGAATTAACCAAAAGCTCTTTGCTGCTCATCGCACGGCAAAAATTATTAAAAAATGCGCTGCTGAAAATGAATATGACGCCTATTGCGCGAACACGAGGACAGCCCTAGTAGCACGGTCGCATTTTTATCATTTATCACCATGCCTGTCACGTTCTAACAAGTATGTAAGTGCAAAAGTGACAGGCATAGTGATAGTCGATAAAAATGGAACCGTGCTGAGCCCGCAGAAGATTTACCGCGAAAATCTAAATTTCGTTATAGTCTGCCTCACTATCGCTCTTACTTGTTCAGTCGAAAGAGAGGCTTATAACTTATAACATAATTTCGATTTTCTCGCTAGGTACGCCCTTAGACGTGGACGGACTTTAAACCCAGCGTGATTGATAGAGCAAGATTGAGTAGGTACCTACTTTGAAAAAGTGGGTACCTACGGATATGTACACGACATGACATGTGCAGGGCCGGATTAACCCTAAGGCAGAGTAGGCAACTGCCTATGGGCCCCGCCTCGGCTAGGGGGCCCCGGCGGCCCCGCGCTCGTAAAAAAAATATTTGTTCCCAATATATAGCCAAAATTCATAAATAAAATTTTTGTGGTATCTACTCATGTCAAATACCAGTTTCTCAGACACAGAAACATTAGATGATAATGAACCTAAATTATGTTCTTTTATAGATTTTAAAGTCTGTAATGTCGAGCTCGAATTTCAGGCTCTCGATGGCCTAAAACCTCATCAATGGAAAGTCAGTAATGTGGAGATTGCTGAGCTCGACCTTCAGCCTCACTTTTTACCTCAATTTTTGGTTTGTCTTCCAAATTTCCTCTTCTTAGCTTAGCTAGCTTAGCCTTTGGCCTCGCTGCGCCAAGCTCGGCCTGCGGCCTCGCTTTTTAATACAATGGACATTGGTTGGCGTATGTGCTCTAGCTGAGCTTATCCTGAAACACGGCTTTGACCTCACATGAAAGCACGCCTCACGTATAACAAAAAAAAGGTTTTTAAAGTGAAAACTTCTTTATCGGCGCTGTGCACTTTTTGAGGTGGGGAAAAAATGTTAAACTCGAGACAGCGTAAGGCGTAACCCTCTCTTTCTACCGCGCGGCGAAAATGTATGCCTGAGCCTGCTGTTTCGTTTTTATTCACCAAAGAACTTTAGTCATAACGTATCATAATCAGCCCTAGTAGCACGGTCGCATTTTTATCATTTGTCACCATGCCTGTCACGTTCTAACAAGTATGTAAGTGCGAAAGTGACGGGCATAGTGATAGTCGATAAAAATGGAACCGTGCTGAGCCCGCAGGTCAATTATTTAAAACTGGACTTTTATATTAAGCAATAACGCTCAATGTTCTAATCTTGTACGATTTGAACATTGTAAGATTAGAACATTGAGCTTTATTGCTTAATATAAAAGTCCAGTTTTAAATAATTCACACAACTACATTCTAACTTTATATCACTCCAATATAATTCAAATATCTGGGTGACCGAGAAAAACATAAAAAAACTCGAAAATTTTCCCAGAGATAAGACCTAGCTAGATCGATTTTTCGCCCCCAAAAACCCCCATATAGCAAATTTCATCGAAATCGTTAGAGCCGTTTCCGAGATCCCCGAAATATATATATATATATATGTGTGTGTGTATATATATATGTGTATATATATACATAAATAAACAAGAATTGCTCGTTTAAAGGTATTAGATTCAATAAAGCTACATCTTGATGAATACGCTAATAAAAGTGAACTCTAGTACTGGTGAATAAACTCAAAATATCATGACCAAATATATTTAGATGCGAGGTTTGCAAGGTAACTTTACAAATTCTATTCGAATTTTAAACAATTAACGCTACAAATTTAAGCTCACTGACCAGAAATTTCGGAACTAAAGTTTTTCAATAGAAAGGAGGATGGGTCAATTATACATAGTGCTGCAGACATTTTGGACTAGTCATTGAGTTTTCACTTCTGTCGGCCCTTCCGGAGTGCAACCCGTTGTTTTTTTTCTTCTAAGTTAACATATGCTGGTATAAAATAAGTCGGCTCTGGCGCTCGCCGGCCACTGCTGCCGCGGCATACTCGTTTGGCTCGTTCGGAGGTGTTTGTGCGGTAAAATGTAACAAATATTGACAAGTGGAAGCTTTTCCCACTATCTGTAGTAGGTAATCTATGACATAGGGCACGTCGCGCCCTCCCACCATTAGCGGTAACGCTATATGCATACTTATCATCTGCCAGAGCCGCCCTTATTGAAAAAGTTTTCCTTATTCTCGTGATAAACCAGACAATAAAGAAAATGATCATGAGAGGACACTGATATACTTAAATAGCCATATGACATGTCGCTGGACTGTGACCTTTATTCGATTTAATTAGTTTATCTATGGATCGAAAAAACTACCTACTTAGCGTAGCAATAACTGTCTACAATACTGGAGCGGTGCGGAGTTCGGTTTGTGATACAAGTGTGGAAAATGAGTGGCAATATTGTAAAATACGACCCATAGGTATATAAGAGATTCTTCATAGGTTAAATATTCCGCGTCCAGAAAGAAAAAAACCAGCCACGTGCGAGTCGACGCGCGCACAAAGGGTTCTGTACCATTAACCATTACCACAGAATAAATAATAGTACTAAGTACAGAAGACTCACTCTAACAAAACGCGTCTGTTACGATCAGCACAGATATGGCCGTTAGGTGGCGACAGCGCCACGCGCGGCTTATAACTTTCCCCAAAATTGGGGCCGAACGGATGTACTTTTAGCTACCTGTAGCAAAGCGACGAAATCTCGGAGTGAGACACGCCTGCCATTACGCAAATAACGGCAAAAAAATCACGTTTACTTGTTGTATGGGAGCCCCAATTAAACATTTATAGCGGCAGCAGAAATAGGTACATCATCTGTGAACATTCTACTGTCTAGCTATCACGGTTGGTGAATTACAGTCTGTTGACAGACAGACAGTCGGACGGACCAGCGGAGTCTTAGTACCGTTTTTACCCGTTGGGTACGAAACCCTAAAAAGTACCCGAGGCTAACCTCAATATTTTTTCGTTTTTAGTAGCACCTAAAGATGAACGCCTCCAGAAGATGGGCGTTGGCTTTAAAATCGAAATAATCAAATCCTTACTTTACCTATACGATTTTTAGGTGTCCGTAAAAGGAAAAAAAAACGGAATCCCGTATAGGATCACTCGCGCGTCTGTCTGTCTGTCACAGCCTATTTGCTCTGAAACTACAGGTCTAATTAAGTAGAAATTTGGTCCATACATATATTATGTAAGTCTGTAACCCAAAGATGGACATGTAACGTAAACAAATAAATTTTCAACAAGTGTTTCTAAAATATATTTAATAACTATTACCACGTGGCTCCTTCCTTGTGCCAAGCGTATCTTATTTATCAATCGGGAAGGGTAGCGTAGACTGTCGTTCTTAACCCCATAAATTTCAATGAGTCATTTTATGACGATCATGTATAAAGGCTGAAAGGTGTAACAAAGAAATGAGCTCCCATCTGTTCTATTATCAGGGTAGGTTTCTTTGTTGTTGTTATTACCTAATAAATAGGTACCTATTATAAGTTTTAAGTTATATTTAGGCATCGGAGTTTTTGTCGCATGGTAAGACTAATGGCAAGCTATGGAGTCGACATTTGCCATAAATATAAACTCTTATTCATACTCATACTCATTTATTTAATTTATCTTAAAATGCCTTTAGAGCGGTCAGTCGTGTATATTATCTTAGTCAAATTATATAAAAAAAATATTTTTCTATTACATTATGAATTCATAACTTCAACTATTTTAACATACAACTATACAAACTACATCGCTGCGAAAGACCTAATGTTATGTAGGTACTGACCGCTGATAAAATTGATTCGACCAAATCGCACATCTGATTAATCTTTCCAATTTCTCGTTTAAATAAGTATGAAAGTATAGACGGACACATGTTGAAACGTAAAATATCTTTCAAGTAAACAACTAATCAATTACAGTAATGATAGAATTAATTCATAACTTTTTTAATTGCGGAAGGTTATTTTCTTAGGTGACAGTTCCATTCACTTTCGGCTCTATTGCAACAAATGAGGTTTAATAAATTAAACTCATATACGTAGTAACTATTTAGTAATCTGTTCTCATATTAAATAAAATTAATCATGAGTATGAGTATGAATAAGAATTTACATTTATGGCAAATGTCGACTCCATAGCTTGCTATTAGTCTTACCATGCGACAAAAACTCCGATGCCTGGTTATATTTACATCTACATATAAGTAGTTCTAGTGTTTACGAATCTTATGTGTCGATTTACAATACTCCCTTCTGTCGTGTTTTAATTTATCGCCACTCGTTGCGAAGTTCCCATTTTTCGCACTTGTATCGTAATGTCGGTACCTACTTGACATACTATTAATTCATGGTATTAGGGAGTTAAACCTTTTTATTGAATACTTAACGCATATTCACACGGACAAAAAGATGACTAATAGTTCGGGCAGGGCCCTTACAGTTATTAGATTAGGCTGAATAATTAATATTTAATTGTTTTACGTTGTTTATGTAAGTATAGACCGCATGAAAAGGATTGCAGTTGCAAGGTTGCAATACCGCTATGAATAGATTCATCAGTGAAACATCATTACATTACAAAATCGCACTGCAACTAATTGCTCACGCTAAGATAACCGAGACCTATCCTTGCACGAAAGTTTCCAATCCTTCGACTGCGTAATTGCTGTTATTATATCATTTATTAGGGTCAAATCTGATTTATGCTAATCTCTCGGCATGGACGTTCAATATCTGTTTATACTCAACTACAAGTTAACTGCTCACTGATAACTGATCATTTCCTTGTTCTATTATGACGATCACAGAGATAATAAATATTTACGTGTCAGGGTCTTCGAGTACAAGAAAACATGTTTATTCCGCCGTCGCATTCCATTTATTGCATGAAAATATAAACAGTGATTTAATTAAAATGTCAATTTGATAAAAAATATGTAAATGCCATTATACAGGAATAAAAATATATCATTGTATTTATATTAACAAAATTTTAAATTGTAAGTACATAATGATTGATATTTTCTTACATATTTCCATTACAACGAATGCGACCTATCCTCTAATAGCATGAATGGTGAAAAATTTCGCCTCCTGTGATGTTTCCAAAGGTGTTAATGTACTTATCCCTCGATCGATGAGTGATGAATGCTGCTCGAAGAGATGGGGTTGCAGATACCATAAGCGAACAAAATAATTAGCCGACTTATGCCTAGCCTTAACACATAACAAAAAGTAGATTAAACATCGATAACATAACTCCTTAAGATCTTCTTTTGAACGGTATTCATAGAGCGCTCTGTTCGCGCGTTACAGATTTCTTTCGCTCGGGGCGGCGGAGGGGGTGAAATTATTTGATGAGACCTTTGGCCTTGAAGAGGTCGCGCATGAGGCTCTTGAGGTAGCGGATCTCGCGCTGCAGGTCGGCGCACTTGGTGTCCAGCTCGCCGTGGCGCGCGCGCAGCTCCTGCTCCTCGCCCAGCAGCACCTCGATCTCGGCCTTCTTCTTCTGGCGGTAGCGCGTGGCCGCGTTCTTGTTCTGCTCCTTCTTGCGCGAGCGGCGGTCGTCGCCGCCGCGCGAGTAGGGCTTGGGGCGCGGCGCGTGCGGCAGCGACCAGTCGTCGTCGGTGGAGGAGCGCGGCGACGAGGACGGCGACGAGCGCGGGGAGGCGCTGCCGCTGCCGGCCGACGGCTGCGGCGAGGCGAGCTGCGCGGCGCGGTGGCGCACGAGCTCCTCCACGGCCTGCAGCTCGCACTCGTAGTCGGCGGGCGCGGATGGCAGGTGGGGCGGCTGCGGCTGCGGCCACGGCTCGTGCTGCGCCTGCGCGTAGCTGAGCAGCAGCTGCGTGGCGGGCCCGGGCGGGCTCTGCGGCGGCGTGAGGTGCGTGAGCTCGACGGCGCCGTACACGGTCTCGAACTCGCGCAGCAGCTCCTCGGTGGGCTGCGGCCCGGCCGCGGGAGTGGGCGCCAGGTACAAGGGCGGAACCTCCACGGGCTCGGCCGTTTGCGTGATGTTCTCGAATATTGGCAGGTCTACCTTCTCCTCCAGCCAGTTGGAGAATATGTTTTCTGTAAAAGATAATTACCCGTTAGCGACGAAATCGACAATGTTTATCAAGCTTTTTAAGCAATATGAATATAGATAACACAAGATTCTGAGTCATATTATGAATTAATTATACAGCACCATGAAAACCGAGTAGGTATTTGTTAAGGTGAAACCTGTTCAGTGTCATTTTAAATTGTTATATAGAAAAGTTATCAATCGCGCACCGAGCGTATTTTTGCGTTTATGCATTTTATTTTTATTTTATTTTATAATTGTACGTTTTGTGTTGAAAAATATTTTCTTCGGACTCACATTTATAGTAGTCATAAAATAAGGTTAAAATTCTCATGCCTCATTTTACAACTACGCGAGCTCTCTGAACATACTTCGTCTTATAATGTCACGGCTCATTAATGATTATTACTTGAAAATATAATTCGGGAATGGGGACAACATGCAATCCAAACAATCTTAGTTTCGAAGTCGCTCTCGTTACGTAAGTATCGGTTGAAATACAGGATCATGAGTAAATAATCGATATTTTTTCCTCATATGTATCATGTTTTTAACGACTACTGTGATTACTTGATTCGTTTATAATTATCGCCTGTACTATTTGAGATCTCTGCTTGTTTATAAATAGTATGTATAATGTAAAAAAAAAATGTTTAGTGACCTCAGTGGCCAGGTCACAGCGCGTAGAGGTCGCTCGGTGGATACTGTGTTCCACTCCAACGCTGGTCGCCATGCACGACATCGCATTGTTTATTTTGATAATGACCCTGAAGCAATGCACACAATAAACTGGTGCAGGTATGTACCTACTTTATTTATCCTTTCTTATTACCAAGTATCGCATTGTACTAAAAAAAAACCTAACAAGCTATGCAACTCCCCGAGTACAAATTTTGCTATTAACATTTATTAAAGTTGGTTTTAACTAGGCATATAATAGTAGTGATAACTGTAAAATGAGGCCATACAAACAATTCGGCTACGCATTTATCTACTAGTTAGTTGCATTGCAAGGTAAGCATACCCTATTTAACAAAATCTCACGTTACATGCAACCATAAGCAAAAGCATGTATGTATATAGTGGGTTGGTATACTTTGGTATCAACTATTTGTATGCTTTATCTATAACGGCTCTACTTTGTACCTACTCTCAGCTCCGATTTAAATTTACATTAAGATGTATCTATACATTACGTATAGCACCTTATTGCGTTTGTTCAACCTTCAAAATGACTTGCTTTATATTTATTGGTTGGTATATGGACATAACACGGATGTTTTACTATTGCATTAATTTATTTGATTCCGGAAAAATGACCAACAGAAACATTATTAACCTCATTTTATTTGACCAAACCATTCATTAAACCTAGAACCTATAATGAGCTTTATGATTCTATAATAATTTCTGGATATATATAGCGCTGTTGGTTTTTTATGTACTAAAATATTACAATATTAAATATTATTAAACCATTTATATACTTATATATACAAATATGGCATGTAACAAGTACAAACAAGATGTAGTACTACCTAGCTTCAAAGTAGTTTTAATTGTTACCAGTAGAATTTACACAGTAGTGAATTCTTTTCAGAGACAATATCGGGCAAGACAACAGAATGTAATCCATAAATAGCTAACAATGTCAGACGGCGCAAGTGGAGGTGTCGAGTGGAGTAACAAGACTTGTCAGGGTGTGGTTTGCATACCTATTACTTTTATTCGAAATTATTCTAAAAGGATTTCCTATTCTACAGGAAACTTTATTCAATGTCCTAGATCAGATCAGATAGAGTTTGTTTTGTCCGATTTCGACACTTTATGGTTTTGTAGATTAGAGTTACCAAGCTAAGCGATTTTAATATCCCAGACTGTGCAAGTGTTATTCATAATTTAATAGAAGTTTGGCAGTATTTACGCTACACATATAGAAACATGTAGCAACCCGTAAACAACCCATGAATAATTCGTATGGGACACAAACGTATCACAATATCATAATTGACCGTCAAGCGCATTCTACCATCAATTGGATATGATTGGTAAGATTGTCAACACGTTTACTAAAGCACGGTGCACGTTTTAAATAACATTCGATAAACTTTCTCCTGCCCTAGTAGCACGGTCGCATTTTTATCGTTTATCACCATGCCTGTCACGTTCTAACAAGTATGTAAGTGCGAAAGTGACGGGCATAGTGATAGTCGATAAAAATGGAACCGTGCTGAGCCCGCTGGTTAACAGATATTTATGAATCGAGAGCATATTTAATGATATTACGATCGTAACAAAACCGGTCGACCGATGTTTCCAGTTCTGCTGAAATTGTAATGTACATGAGTGGATATGGCGAAAATCAGAGCCGCTTGGTCACTTGTCTTTGTATTGCCGGGATATTGCCGCGCGATCCGCTGATAACCTTTCTCTTGCGGAGTTCGCTGCCTTCGCGCCTTCGATAACGCTGATAGTTCTGGGTAGGTACATTTCATCAGAACAACATTTTATGTCGGACCATATCTGTCCTAACCGAACTAACTAGTCGAACCCGCTAGTGTCAATGACTTCATGCTAATCAAGAATGTGATTTAAATGTGGTTTTGCGTGTTATTCTATAAACGCGGATGTGATTTAAACCAGAACATTGTTCTCGAAATACATATCTGTAAAACATATCAAGACAACGTATGAATAAAAAATGTTTCGAGACAGGGTTGTCCTTTATGCAACAATATAGAAAGGCGCCGAGTATTTTGAGGTACTTATCAGCGTGTAGAAATGAAAACAAGTGGTCAATAAGTGCGTTTAATTATTGGGCGAGCATCGAGCGAGGTCGCCCTGTGCGCGAACTGGTTATCAGTTTCCACGGGTGCAAGTGTCGAGAGCCTGACCAATCTGTCGCCTGCGTTCGGTACAAGTTTGGTATGACAATGTAGCATGAGCGGGCGATACACCGCGGGGTCTCGCCACTTAGGCCGCCGGCTAAACAGGCCAGCGCGCGCAATGGCGGCGCGCCACGTGAAATTCCTCGACCGATACACAACCAACATGTTACATACATTCATTTTTATTAGCCTCTTGCATACTTAATTTGCATTTGATTGCACGCCTGTTAATAACAGTAGGTATAATTCATTAAGTTTTTGTTACATATTTCTGTTTTCTAAATCCGTCAGAGAAATTAAGGCACACATAAACAATGTCATCAATATCAATCGTGGTCGATAACAATTAAAAACAAGTTTATGACAAATCCATTACTAGCTAATTAACTAAAACAGATGATCTTGGTTCAACAGATGCAAAAACTGTAGGTAAACATCGATAATTCATATAACATGTAACTTAAAAATACGAGTCCAGGGTCAAGCGCGGATTTAGGCCTTGAGATTGCCTTCTCAGCAGGGCCTTTCAAGAAATCAAAACAAACAAAGCCCGCCGCTATCAGCGCGCAGCATACAACACGTACCAGAATACATATCTGCGAGAGCCATCACGAACTCCAACTTTTATTCAAAAACCGCTTTACGAATCCACAACAAAAATGTCCTTAACAATACAGTTAAATGATAATACGATATAAAGGCAGTGGTATTCTAAACCGGGTTCCTCAATGTGTGGGCAATGGTCGTCGTTAAAGATTCAACAGTCGATCCCGGGATCTAACGTCTTTTGACGAGCTTCTGTGAGTTGAAGACTATCTCCTTGTTAAAAATGCAACGATAGTGGCACTTCATTCTAACGGCGTCCAGGGTGCGCATGGACGGCGGCAGACATAGGTCGCGAGCCGAGCGCGAGCGCCCGTAATGTTTTTCTCCAGTCGAATTTATTGTCACGGGTGAAACGAGCGAAGTGCGCCACCAGCAGGCGCGTCGCGGCACAAGCAAGTACTGGCGCGCGGGCGCAGCGCGCGGCCGCGGCCGCCCCCCCACGCGGCCTGCAGCGCTGCAGCCGCCACCACGTCGGAAAACGTGTTCATTTCCCACTTTTACCAGGGCAATCAACATGCTTAAACTGCCTCAAACAAACAACAACAAAACAAATTAACTTCCCATTGTTCAAAATGTTGCATTTAGCAGTCTCGCGACGGGAGCGCTCGTCAATCAAACGCCGGAGGGAGCATCGTTTCCCTGCCACCCTTAATTATACGACGTTTACTTGTTTATCCTTATTATAGCGGAACATATGACGAGCTTGAAAACGTCTTTTTCTCAAAAATTGACTGCAAAGTCGACGTTGCCGGTTAAAAAATAGGTCGCGAAGTGCGTAGTTTATGGTAAGTCAAAAATTAAAAAGTTAAAAACATTGCAGTCTCAATTTCGGGACTGCAATGTTGCATATACAAATTCCATTATTTGTCGAGTTCCAAACTTTTTAAAAGTTGAAATGGCCATATCAAATAGGCCCATTAAACAGCCAAACAGATGATCAGTACTTATTATTATAATGTTGGCACCGCGGCTATTTAGGTGTCTCAAATTGGTTGGCATATTTTCAGCAGAAAAATACACTTCTATTTTTTTAAGGCGGCAAAGCAAATATTTTTAATGGTTTTACTTTTTTCTGTGAAAATTAGAACATTGATTCCTTAAAATATCTCTATGACTATGACTCGGCTGGAAGGCTACTTGCTGGTTTCGGATTCAATTAAACGGACTCCCAAGGTCGTTCGTTTAAAACGAATCCTCAGTCAGCAAGTAGCTACTTCCGAGCCTCGACAATAATGTACTATTAACCGTAACCTACCTAAGCTAAAGTAAACGCAACTACCTACAACTCCGTTCCAATATGTATGACGCGAGGAACCATCTTCAATAAAATGATGACATTCAACAAAAAAGAACCGACTTCTAAAAACAGTATGCCATTATTGTACACCGTACACCAGCAGCATCAGCAGCCTTGTCAGCGGTTCCACTTTATTTGGTTACCGAAAAGCATAAGTTTCTAAAATAAAAATTACCAAATCACTGAATGTGTGCCCTGCCCTTACTTGAAGAATTTCCAAATTCCCATCATTAAATCCTGACGTGATTGCAATGAGACTAACTTTGAAGTATGTATAATATCCTTTAAAAATAACAAAAAGATTTCGAAACCGATCCAGCAGTCTGGCTACTACCTTTTCGCTAATATGTACGTAAAATTATAATCACTTTTCAAATTTCATTTCATTTCATTTCATTTCATTTATTTAACATTAAAAGTCATGTGCATTACAGAAGATGTTAGTAGAATGTAGTCAGTACATGACACCCGGGTAGGGCGCATAATGTTAGTACTTATGAGGTACCCAATTTCCTACTTATATATGTATATGTATTTTATTCTAGTGAGTATACCAATTATAATGCATGCATATCTAATTTAACTAAACACTTAAAATAATGTTCGAGAAATTAAATTCTGTATTAAATGTCATTTTCGGTTACCAAGGTTATTAATATTATACAAACACATATCTAGGCAGAGATGTGACTTATTTGAAATACTTGTATTTAAAATGCAAATACTAAATGCAAAATACCTATTTTGTATTTTGTATTTAAATACCTTTTGAAGAAAACTATTTTGTATTTTATTTGAAATAGTTTTTGGGACCTATTTTCTATTTTCAAAATACAAAATACTTTATAGTAGGTAATGTAGGTAGGAGTTACAATCTCTTCTGATGTTACAATCCTGGCAACTCTCTCATACTGTTGAATCTGTTTAGTAACGTCGCACATGACCACAAGCGTAGCGAGTGGTTAAAAAAGTGGAATCTTGAGTGTTGCGAGGGTTTCAAGGTACGAGAGGAGAACAAACTTTTCTGCCCTGATGAAACTTTTCTGCACAAACGAGACGTTTTCATCACACTAACGAGAGGCATTATACTAGCTGTAAAACATTACAAATCTAAATTAATGCTTTTAAAAATTGTCCGTTATAAACCATCATCCATCCATCCTTCCGGTTAATATGAGCAAACAACTAGAAATTTGCACTTTAGATAGAGGACTGATTGATACACTGTTTTCAAAGAATGAAGAGAGTCTTTTCAATTCGGATATTCTGAGTAATACTTTTTAATTCAGACTAGGTATTCACTATTCAGAGTACCTTTTATCGCAAAGTATTTGTATTTTTAAAAAGTATTTTGAAAATACCTATTTTGTATTTTGTATTTGAAATACAAATTCAAAAACTATTTTGTATTTTGCATTTGAAATAGTATATCAAGGAAGTATTTGTATTTTGTATTTAAATACTTTTTATAAAGTATTTTTCACATCTCTGTATCTAGGTTTATTTTTAAATGTCAAAGTTAATAAGTACCTACTAATGGTTAAGGTGGTTCGATTTTCATACAAAATTCAATCGACTTTCATTAAGTAACTACACACTATTACTACATAAATATTTCCGCATTTATCTTCTTTCGAATATCCATTTTTGCTAAATGAATAGGAAAACAATGTTTCATACAGAAATCATGCAAAAATCATAGTTAACTTTTCATCAATTTTACGTATGTGTGCGTCACAAATGTCGTGTACGGATACATTTGCGACGTTGCCATACCATTTCCGACGTTGCCGGGCTGACTACGGCGCGAATTTGAAGTGCCGTCATGTTTAGCGCAATTTTGTTGACCTACCCGATTTTGTTGAATAAGTACCCGAAGTTCGTCAGCTTAGCTAATAACTATCATGGCGCGTTTTGTAAACAGTCGCTTTTTTGCTTACAAACGGAAGGTTCCTGGTTCAAACCCCAGTCATTGTATGCTGGGACATAACTTTTTGTATTTTTTTTTACACCTACATTTCGTGTTGTGTTTTTTATTTTTATTTAATTTTTCTTATTTTCAAAAATCGATGGATTAAGTATGGGCTAAGCGTATTCGTTTAATTTTTACAAAGATAATTAGAAATTATACTCTACCTAATCTCTTTGATTTTTACAATCAGGACATCCTCACAGCAATAAAAAAGAAATGTATAAAATTTCCTGTGGTTGAAAATAATGGAATTTTGTCTATGAATGAAAAACACAATTATTCCTAGTTACTACCAGGTATGTAAATTATAACTTGATTATAACTTTATTAGAATCCATATTGTTGCATCATCTTTCTTCCTATTACATTAGATATTTTTTTCTATCATGATTCATGATATTATATTTCTTTCAGGTACAGGGACTACTACGGATAACAAATATAAAAAAATGTACTGTAGGTACTTGAATTAAAAAAAAAATGTTTTCCTTTTATTTTATTTTACAATTACCTACTACTTTATTAGAGGCTGGGCAGTAAGGGATTGCTTTACTTGTAGAACAAACTATTAGCGCTTTAAAAAAACTGATACCTGACACTTACAAACTGGACTTCCTTGGGCTTATTCTACTAAGAATCGTCAGTAGGTATTCTCCATCGTAGCATAAAAAGATATCCTAAAATGTCGGTCATCACGTCAGGTTTTAGTATCAAAAATGTTTCCCAGCCTGCGTGACGTAGCGGAAACTAAAACTTCTATACAAATATTTGGGACATAGTTTTTATATTAGCTTCAGGATTCAACAAGAATATGCTAGTGATTCTGAGTTGGAAGAACCCAAAAAGATCATAATCTGTGAAAATCAGGTATTGATTTTTTTTCGAAAACGTTGATAATGTAATTTATTGATAATAGCTACCCGCCCCGGCTTCGCACGGGTTAACAAATTATACATAAACCTTCCTCTTGAATCACTCTATCTATTAAAAAAAACCGCATCAAAATCCGTTGCGTAGTTTTAAAGATCTAAGCATACAGACAGACAGACAGAAAAGCGACTTTGTTTTATACTATGTAGTGATAGTGATGATGATGATACTGAATATCTGGGGGAAGCGCTGGTGGCCTAGCGGAAAGAGCGTGCGACTTGCAATCCGGAGGTCGCGGGTTCTAACCCCGGCTCGTACCGTCGTACCAATGATTTTTCGGAACTTTTGTACGAAATATCATTTGATACCTATTTACCGGAACCTATTTATATACCGATACCTATTTTTCGGTGAAAGAAACCAATGTGAGGAAACCGGACTAATCCCAATATGTTTACTCTCTGGGTTGGAAGGTCAGGGCAGTCGCTTTCGTAAAAACTAGTGCCCATGCCAATTCTGGGATTAGTTGCCAAGCGGACCCCACGCGAGGAAGAAGAGATTGAATATCTGGGAGACCGACCAAAGCTCAGAAAACATATAAAAACCCAAAAATGCGCGTTTTCTCACAGATCAGACCTAGCTAAGAGATCAAACCCCTTATAGCAAATTTCATCGAAATCGTTAGAGCCGTTTCTAATATCATCCAAATATATAAATAAATATATATATAATAATTGCTCGTTTAAAGGTAAGATAACACAAAAAGGACAAAAATAAACAAAAAGAAATTACCTACTCGCACCAGTCTTGAACCCCAATCCTCTTGCACGTATTTCCACGAACATACCGTAACGCTATTGCAGTATACTTACGTTGTGTGAAATTGTCTACTATAAGCATCACGGAAACACTGTTTGCATGTGTGAGTTATGGTAGGAAAAAGCATGACAGCAACACTCCGTCGACTTTAAAGGGTGGTTTTTGCACAATGAAGTATTCAATGTTTATTTTAATAGTTCAATATTTACTTAAAGAGTTCGCTAAACATACTTTTAAGTATACAAATACCAAGACCATTCCATAAAAAAATTAAACATGAAATTTTGCGAAAGTGGCACCATCTAGCGAGGGTTAAGCTTTGAGTAACCTAGTCGAACCACCTTAATGCTTTGTGTCAATACGCAATAAATTATAAAGATCATACACAGACTTTAAAATACAAGTAGGTAATGACAACTGTGGATAATATGTATACTTAATTAAAAGCTTGTGTAGATTTAAATCATTGATTTTGTCACAGATGTTAATATTAGATAAGAGAATCCATTTATGCGGATAAGTGAACACTCCTGATATTTAAATGTCAGTACGTAAAAATCTTCAGGACTTCTCCGGTCCGCATATAGTTATGTGAACTTGACGATCGACAGAATAATATTTAGCATTTATATAACTTCAAATGAATCAATTAGGAAAACTGGCTCTTTCGTAGCCTTTCCCTATTTCTCCAAAGAAATGTAGGTACCTGCTGATAAACATGCCGTTGCGTGTCCATGATTTATTATATACAAGGTAGATAAACGGCACAGCTGAACACGCGAAAAATATGACGAAGCCAGGTGTGTTATTTGTTTTACACCCTTGTAAACCCCTGGCAAAGTTGTTGTTTAACCGCTCGTGCTAATATTGATACCCGAGCAAGCGAAAGACTCGCTACGCTCGTGGTTCGAATAATGGAATCTTGAGCGTTGCGAGCGTTTCAAAGCACGAGGGTTAAAAAAAATATGCCCCCGAGTGAAACACAAAATTTTTCACCACACCAACCCGAAGCAAATATTAAATGTAAAATATCAAACAAAATCAAACCAAATCCAAATGAATGTTATTGAATATTTATCATCCAAAATCATCATTTAAAAGTCAATTCTACCAGCAAACATAAGAAAACAACTCAAAATTTGCATTTGATTACTTTGCCTCACATGTGAATAAAATGCAACTTTGCTATCGGTTTTTGAAGTGCAAAGTAAGCCTTTCCGAGATGGTGTGATGAAAAGAAAGTTGTTTATCCATATCCGATGAATATCCTTAAAATCCATAATCTAGCGTAGAAATGACATCTCACATCTCTAGCGATAAATTATAATTAAATGTCCTTATCCTTCTGTGCACACATATTTAGAGTTCTATTCTATATTCAGATCTAGACTGAACTGCATGATATGTTAATACTGTAATTTCTGCAATTGTCTGTAACTTGTATTGTGAACCAAATAAATAAAATATAAAAATACCTGCTTAGGCACTGATTAATGCACCTCTATATACAACTTTATGTATTTGTTATGATGGCTATATATATATATATGTCGGAGCGAGACACCAGAAGGACGTATTGCAGCATTACAGTTCATAGTTAGACGCCTGTATAAAATCCATTAGCAATGTTTGGCTACGTAATACTTGCTTGTAACTAAATAATAAAGTTGCGCAGAGAGTATAACGCCATCTATTGGTGTATTGTTGAACGAAAATGACAGGTAGAAGGCTTTGGAACGTCAAGAGGGGTATCTTGAGTGAACGTAGGCACGAGCAGGCATTTTTGTCGTTATGTTGGTAGACTGGTCAGGCAGGTTTACCAACTTGAATTGGAGGCGGGAGCGGTTGGCTCCGCCGCTGGAACTGGCTTCTTTCTTCTTGATCGGACCGCGCTAGAGATCGGACGTTAGCCAAGCTCGTGCCTAATTCGCTACGTTCCTGAAGGCTTACACCTGAAGGATTATTCTGAAAGCTTATAGATTCTCACGTTCTTTAACCGTTTAGCTAAGTGTTTTATTCCAAGTGTTATTTTGATTTCTTATGTGCCATTATAAGCTTACTTTTGTAAAATAAAGAAACTATGTGTTGTTTTGAAAAGATGTGTCCCGCCGAGTTTGTTGCCGGGTTAAATCTTCTCGAGTCAGAGGTGTAGGGTTGGAGCCGGTGTAGTTTGACTTGAATAAAGATTTGAACGGATTTATGCGATCTTTTTATTTTCAAATCACACCTTTTAAAACTAAATAGCAATTAGTTATTTTTATCGCTTAGTCCTAAAATAATAATAATGGTAGGCACTAGTATGGTTAACAAGTCCGAATGTTTATTTCATGCGTAGGTAGCATACCTACTATTTTGGCTGTGAAGTAATACATCTAGGTACTACCCCCACGCGCCCACCGCCATCGAGACCATCCGTCCCCGACATCAGCAAGTGGGATCGATGCGGAGTTTCATGTATTGCTTACACAGCCACCTGGGAGCGTGGTGTATTTCTGGTGACCTACATTCCATAATCTGAACACGTGGTAAGGTAAGCTCACGTGTCTAACCTTGATTGAATGGCGAGTGTAATTCATTGTTATTTGGTGAGAATTATTGTGAAATTGTGAATTATGATTGAGGCAGTCGAGCATAGCGGTCGTTACGTGACGTCATGTCTGGGATCGTTGTTTCTTCATAATTAATTTTTGTAATCCATTTAAATTGAAGCGATCTTGAGTTATTTTAATTTGAAATCCGTACTGTTAATTAAAACCAAGTATTAGCTATCACGACGTGATATTATTCATCGCTCACTTGTGAATCTACCCTCAATAATTGATTTTTCATGAAAATACAATTAATTTTTAAAATCCATTTAAATCTAAGTGATCTTAAGTTATTTTGGTATGAAATCCATATTGTTAATTAAAATCAAATATTGGCTGTCGCGACGTGATATTATTTCATCGCTCACTTGTGAATCTACCCTCAATAATTGATTTGAAAATACAAATAATTTTTTAAAATCCGTTGAAATCTAAGTGATCTTAAGTTATTTTGATGTGAAATCCATATTGTTAATTAAAATCAAATATTGGCTGTCGCGACGTGATATTATTTCATCGCTCACTTGTGCATCTACCCTCAAAAAATATTTTTTTTTTCATGAAAATACAATGCACCGTTAGAAATAAAATTGATCCTGCTGATTTGCCAATGCAAGGATTATGTAATCTTTACCCTGTAACGTTTAGTAATTAATAAAATTGCGACAAATTATTGCTCGTAATGCCGTGATAGATCACAAATCGTGCATACTATGGAAACATGAGCTACGTATATGAAAATTAATGTTACAGTGTCCTGCAGCCAGAGCCGAGCGAACTTTGCAGACACCATTACGCCCGTGACACAGAAGCAGCTGTGCAGTATCTTCTGTGCTGGAGATTTGGAAATAAAAGGACAGGTTTCGTTCTAATTGTTTATTAGTGAATTTTATTTTGAGTGTAATGGCGAAGCATAAGTCGAACGTAACTAATAAGCTGTCACTTTTCGTATTGGCCCATTTTACAGTGTTACTTATTTTTGGAACACGTGTTTTTTTGTTCATAGGATGAAAGAAAACGCACTCATTGAAGTTTAAACTTTATTCTGAGATTTTTGAAGCCCCGTATACATTGAAAACATGTTTTTTTGTGTCTGCCACCTTGCATTTCATAAACCTTTTGAGTTTAGCCTGCATACATGATGAACCTGATACCGTGCAAATGATGATTTCAGTAACAGCCAGCTATGTTGAACCACATCGTGTCTCACGCAATCTGCCACAGCAACGGCAACGGCAAGCGGAAAGGATCAGCCTCCGTGCTTGGGTTGGACCTCACCACCACCACCTTTGACTTGGTCGCGTGCATCATACTTTATTAAGCTGGTGAGCAGTTCCCATTTCGTTGGGATTATTTTGAGATGTTTTACTTCTGCATAGAAGTCTTGAGCAAGTTTCTGTTGTTAAAGCTAAAGAAGAAAGCTATCTTTAGTGATTTTGATCAGTAATGTTCAGTTTCAGTTGATTAGTTGACGCTGATAGTACCAATGGTTCTGAGTAACATGATTTAAAGACCTGTTTTTATTTTTTTGGAATTCACTGTTAACATTGTTTTGCTTTCGACGGACTGAAAGCTTGTACTTTTGTAGGACTGAAATTATGCCCGATGGACTGGGCACTACTGTTTTGCTTTCAATAGACTGAAGGCACGCCCGATGAACTGGGCAATACTGTCATGCTTTCGATGGACTGAAAGTACGCCCGATGGACTGGGCACTAGTGTTTTGCTTTCGATGGACTGGGTATTGTTTAGTGACCGCATCAGAAGTGCCGGAGCATGTAAGAGGTGCACGTGGTCTGCTTTTTATGTGCAGAATACTCTTTGCGAGGAGTAGCACTTACGCAGCTGAGATGGTTACTTCTGACGAGGGTCTGGTATCTGCCGAAGGACTGGCAGTGCACCGAAGGACTGGTGTTGTTTTGTTAAAAATGAATTCCCGTTTATGTACTGTGTTCATATGAGTAAAATTGGAACTATCAATTCAGAATCTTATTTATTTTAAGATGTCTTACAAAAATTTCGATCACATATGACCATTTTTTTTTTTTTTTTTTTTTTTTTTTAATGCCAGATAATTTTCCCGTAAATTGATATTGACGACAATAGTAGTGATACTGTCGAGCAATGAATTAGAGCTGTTGTGATTTGTGTTTTTGATGTTTGGGATTGTTCTGTTTTTACATAAATTTGAGAGTATCCGCCAGATGGAGGCGATGATTATTGGAGTGTATCCGTTAGATAGCGGCGATGATTACTGATGATTATTTTTATTTAGTCGTTGCTCGATGGACTATTTTTGACTAGAGAATTGAGGATTGTTAAAGTAATTTTGAACAATTATTTTTTCTGGTTTGATTGATAACAAAGTTTGATTTTAATAGTAATTTGGGTGAGAACCAAATTGTTGGTCAGGAATGACCGAGCGATGAGATACTGTGCTGTATGTTTTGTTTCAGTATCAAATGCATACACCCACACACGAGGACGTGTGTAACGCAGGACGGCCGTGTCGGAGCGAGACACCAGAAGGACGTATTGCAGCATTACAGTTCATAGTTAGACGCCTGTATAAAATCCATTAGCAATGTTTGGCTACGTAATACTTGCTTGTAACTAAATAATAAAGTTGCGCAGAGAGTATAACGCCATCTATTGGTGTATTGTTGAACGAAAATGACAGGTAGAAGGCTTTGGAACGTCAAGAGGGGTATCTTGAGTGAACGTAGGCACGAGCAGGCATTTTTGTCGTTATGTTGGTAGACTGGTCAGGCAGGTTTACCAACTTGAATTGGAGGCGGGAGCGGTTGGCTCCGCCGCTGGAACTGGCTTCTTTCTTCTTGATCGGACCGCGCTAGAGATCGGACGTTAGCCAAGCTCGTGCCTAATTCGCTACGTTCCTGAAGGCTTACACCTGAAGGATTATTCTGAAAGCTTATAGATTCTCACGTTCTTTAACCGTTTAGCTAAGTGTTTTATTCCAAGTGTTATTTTGATTTCTTATGTGCCATTATAAGCTTACTTTTGTAAAATAAAGAAACTATGTGTTGTTTTGAAAAGATGTGTCCCGCCGAGTTTGTTGCCGGGTTAAATCTTCTCGAGTCAGAGGTGTAGGGTTGGAGCCGGTGTAGTTTGACTTGAATAAAGATTTGAACGGATTTATGCGATCTTTTTATTTTCAAATCACACCTTTTAAAACTAAATAGCAATTAGTTATTTTTATCGCTTAGTCCTAAAATAATAATAATGGTAGGCACTAGTATGGTTAACAAGTCCGAATGTTTATTTCATGCGTAGGTAGCATACCTACTATTTTGGCTGTGAAGTAATACATCTAGGTACTACCCCCACGCGCCCACCGCCATCGAGACCATCCGTCCCCGACATATATATATATATATAGCAAATTTTTTGACAGCAGCATACGAAAGGTTAAAAAGAATGCACCACGCGATTTTATATTGTAATTTTATAAAAGATCCAAGAAGCGCCTACGCCGACAAAAAGGCAATCGTGCAACACTCGATATAGCCGGAGACTATATTTTTTTAGCTAGGCGTCGGTCTGCCAAAGAGGGAACTCTTCTAACAGTAATTTATAACGTAAAAATGCTGGAGGAAATAACATTTGTCAAGGTTGATAAGGACTGATAAACAAAACTTTTCCATATTTTACTTCCGACAAAACTACAAACAACTGAAGGGTCAAAGGTTGACTGCTATGGAAAAGTTTTCTTTATCAGTTCTTTATCAGTATTGCTTGATGTTATTTCTTCTAGCATTTTTATTCCATATTTGAATGTCAAAAGAGCTTCATTTAGGTCAATTTGCCAAGATTTTCTCGATAAACATTAAAAAAAAAGAATACGTTTGTATCCAAATTTCACCTATAAATTCTTTAACCATAAACCCAACAGATTTTTGGTCGTTGTTTAAGTTAAAATTTAACATAATCATGTAGAACTATTAACAACACCTATGTAGTTACATGCTGTACCGCCTACAACTTAACTGAAATAAATGAAAAGTGGAAAAATTCACTATCTCGGGCGAGGCACGAACCCACGACTCTGGATCACTAGTCCTTGCTCTGCCAACTGAGCTACCGAGACCCCACTTACACACGCAGACGTTACTGCTTAATACAAAAAAAATCTGCTTTGTCCAAAGGTTAACTGGTAGAGAATGCCTCTGAATGAAATTTTCTATTATGCTATAAATATTAAATAAATAAATATAGGATATCACAGACATATTGATTGTAGGTGTCTTGTTCGTATTTTTTTCCGCCATATTGTTCGTATATAATATAAAAAGCGGCCAAGTGCGAGTCGGACTCGCCCATGAAGGGTTCCGTAATTTATGACGTATTAAAAAAAACTACTTGCTAGATCTCGTTCAAACCAATTTTCGGTGGAAGTTTGCATGGTAATGTACATCATATATTTTTTTTAGTTTTATCATTCTCTTATTTTAGAAGTTACAGGGGGGGGACACATTTTACCACTTTGGAAGTGTCGCGCAAACTATTCAGTTTACAAAAAAAATGATATTACAAACCTCAATATCATTTTTGAAGACCTATCCATAGATACCCCACAGGTATGGGTTTGATGCAAAAAAATTATGAGTTTCAGTTCTAAGTATGGGGAACCCCCAAAATTTATTGTTTTTTTTTCTATTTTTGTGTGAAAATCTTAATGCGGTTCACAGAATACGTCTACTTACCAACAGTATCTTATAGTTTCGGAAAAAAGTGGCTGTGACATACAGACGGACAAACAGACAGACAGACAGACATGACGAATCCATAAGGGTTCCGTTTTCTGCCATTTGGCTACGGAACCCTAAAAAGGGCATTATACCTACTTATAAACACAGTAAATAACTTGAAATCTTGACAGAACTACAGTTCGATTAAATTAGTATTTGGTTACACTTCCATTACAAAAACAAAAAATAACACATTATGCTAATAAATATAATTATGAAAATTAATACATAGACGAAATACATAAGATTTCGTATTTCACGTTGACAGTCAACCCAATGAACCTTGACACGTGACGTGAATGTGTACAAAGATAACAATGAAAAGGAAAATCACTTAGTATTAATAAGAATATACTAATTATTTCAACGATTCCACTTCATATCTCTAAAAATAAAAAAGCCGGGATCCTGATAATATAACGAATATTAAGATACAAAGTCTTAAGTTAAAGTTGTAGATACAAAAGAGGCGGGTCACCTTATATTATTCGTATAACGAATCAGATAATTATAGTTATCAGTGACGACGTAATAGGTAATTAGCAGAATCACGCGTTTAAATGATGTGAACGACATGCTTGTCACCCGCAGAGGGTGTTTAGAACTATCATATCCAACGTCGACCAAGCGTGTCGGCTCAGGCTAAACGTACACGTGTGATCTCCTATATAATACGGTCGTTACGGATTGATAGGCCAAGTTATACTAGGGGCAAGCTCACTACCGAGGCTAAATGTTTATGAATTAGGGGGCAGTACTCTCACGGGGTGTGTATTGTGTATGTTGCACCTCCAAACTTCACCTATAAGGATCAAACTGGTATCAAAGCAATTCGATAGAGATAAGTCTATATTGATTTGATAGATAGGCCTGCCAGTAACAATTATAGAAGTAAGATATGAATTAACCTAACGTATAAATTAAATTTACCTAACCTAACTATTAATAACCTTATTGATAACGAGTTTGAGATTATGTTATACGTATCGGGACTATGTACTTTGAAAAAAATCTCGTATCTCACACTGCTACTCAAAGTTGCTAGAGCTCAGAGTAAAATAAATGACAAAAAATAAACAAAAAATGAAAAAAATCTTGTCTGATTTTAGTAAGAGTAGGGGCATTAAATTGCTCGTTGTTTATGGAGTTAGAAAAACATATTACTGATCACGACTCAAATGGCACCCTGTATAGTAGGGTCTTTAAACACAATTAATATTCACTGCCAAGAACCCGCTAGGTGGGT
This sequence comes from Cydia amplana, assembly GCF_948474715.1. Classification (NCBI taxonomy): domain Eukaryota; kingdom Metazoa; phylum Arthropoda; class Insecta; order Lepidoptera; family Tortricidae; genus Cydia; species Cydia amplana. Next base: position 10,161,716 of record NC_086079.1, on the reverse strand, counting down.
TCATTTTGTATTGGAAATGAGGCGTTTTTAATGGAAGTAAATACTTCTGGACATAATCGCTCCGCAAGTTGAAAAGAAATGTGGACCCCTTCCTTTTAACTTTTGCATCGGGTGATTCGGGGGTTTAAAAAAATATGAAGCATTCAAAATCGTCACTACATAGTATAAAACAAACTCGCTTCCCGCTGTCTGTCTGTCCCTATGTATGCTTAGATCTTTAAAATTACTCAACGGACTTTGATGCGGTTTATTTAATAGAGTGATTCAAGAGGAAGGTTTAAGTATAGTTTGTTAACCCGTGCGAAGCCGGGGCGGGTCGCTGGTAAAGTATAATAATGAAGAAATAAAACTATTAAAACGCAATATAATCCGTTTTATAATAGTTGGTTTTTGTCTGTTGCTTTTTTGTATCGCATGAAGGTCCGTCCCTCTATGTAAAGTGTCCGTATGTTATACTTAATAAAAAAAAAACAACTATCCAAGTGTTCCTTCCTATTCGCACATGGCCGATTAATAAGGACAATGAATAAAAAAACAACAACTGTCAGTACTTGCGCAATGACGTGATTCGACGGTTATTTTCCCTTTAGCAGGTCACTCCCTCCCAGTTATCGAAGTGAATGTAAACAGCTCGCGTCTCCCGCCCAAGCTACTCTTGCTAGTCAAGTATTTAGGACATGCGATTTGCGTCAGTGCCCGTCATTGCTGTGACGTGCTTGGCCGAGGAATGCTTATTCAAAAGATCATAGTTCAACCCTCCCGTTTTATCATTATGAGCCTACTCGTACTGCGGGTAAATGACAGTGTTTATTTAAAAAAAATCAATAGCGCAATATTCGCAATCAATTAGTCGGTTGAGAATTGGTAGTAATTGTACACATCATTTATTTTTTTCGGTTTTCATGGACCATTCTATTCATTTCTAATATGACATATCCACATAAGGCCTGTACTGTAAAGTTTTTTTACAATTTCTGCATATGAAGTCAGAAGACGAGTTACTATTTTCTGCTTACGTGACTAAATTTGCTACATTTTAGGCTTTAAATTGACACAACTAATATTTTACTGGAAAACTAGTCTTGAAATTAAATATTCCGCCATTTTACAAGCATTTATTATGTCAATAGCCTAAAATATCACTCACTAGTGCATTTTGTCCTTATACAGCATTTGTAAAAAACTTTTCGGTAAGTACGCACCTTACGTATAATTAATAATTATGTATTTATTTTTCTGCGAAGGGGCTAATCAGTATTGATTTGCGACCTCAACACATTTGATAAACATGGCCCCGTTACGTAATCTGTACAATATCTAAACTAGAAACAGACACTAGGTATCTACAGAACGTGCGATGTGAGAATGAATTTTGAGTATTTTACTTGTTTCATTTTATAGTCACGCAGTAAGTTAGGTTAGTAATCTTATGTACTAGTATTGTATTGCCAATAAACATGTCTTTTGAGGTTCTTGCGGTTCATCTCAACAGTTGGTTTGTCTTAGGAAAAGACAGCACAATGTTGACGGTTTATTCAATTATAATTGAAACTCGATTAACATCCCACGTCACGTTCTGTAATGTATGTACCTAGTATAGCAGTTGTGTGAGTTGGGGTAATTACCTTGTTTGCACTGGCTCTCTAGCTGCTGCAACAGATCGCTGGCGAGCTCGGCCCGGCTGGGCTTGGCCTCGGGCGGCGATGGCGGGTACAGGCTGGACAAGTCTTCCTGCAGGACGAACTCGCCCGATTCGATCTTCGTCGCAGCGCTTGGAAAGCTCTTAAGTATATCTGTCAACAAAAAAAATGTTTAAATAATTGCCTTGCATAAAAATAGTTTTAACGAACACAGAAAATAAAATTATATTTATATTTGCGATTATATTTCGTAAGTTATATGTACTTTATATAATATGAACATGAATAGCACATTTATTTCGCCTCAGTCCTAAAAGATTACATGTTTAACAGTCACAAAATGAAGATTAAAAAATAGGGCTAGTTTGCAAATAAAACAACAACAAAAAACAATTAGCTTACGTTGTACAAAATTAAACTGGAAATTTCTACACAGTTCACAAAGTCCATTATTTTGGTAGCAACACATTTTCACTTCAAAATATTTATTTTATAAATGCAGAAAAATACTAGAGGTAGTTAACTGATTTAAATAATACTGGCAATCGTGTTTAATTAATAAATTAAGCGTTCGCTGAATATATCTGGCGAGCTTCAAGGTAATCGTAAGAAGCTTAGATAAGTAATGGACAAAATACAACGGGACTCTAGAGACGTCAGTATATATATGAACGTTATCTCGCACGATGTTACGTCAAAGCAACGCCCAGATAGTCTTCTGTCATACTCTCATAACAATATTTTTTCTACTCCCGTACTTTTATTTGTCATTTAAAGGGTCGTGCACACACCTTTAAACCCCTATCTTATAGTTGTCAAGACAAGACTTTAGTCTATTCCCCAAAAAAGTATTTGTGCATACACGCAGTATCTTTTTGGCACTTTTACGATACTTCGTGTAATCACCACTTTAAAAATATTGTATGAAATACATTGTTGCCAACCTAATTTTAATTGTCATCTCTGATAGATGAGTGAACCATAGATATGTTTTTTTTTCATTCATTCTTTTTCCGCCCGTACCCTCCATTCAATGTTACTTCTTGAATGAAAAATATTTGTTAAATTTACAATTTTATTTCAAAGTAAATGCTTGGTCGTAGAAAAAGTATTGTATGCAACGTTGTTTAACTGACAAGGAAGGATACCCAACTGGTCAGCTCCGATTTGATTAATTTTTATATATGTTATAGAGTAGTCTAAAATAACGGACACGTATTTTTTTTAGCTGCCCATACTCAACATCCTGGGAGAAATTGGCCTCCAAAGTACTGAAAAGTGACAAAACGCACTAACTTCTGTAGACAGTTTTGTTCAAGAAAATTGCTAGTTAATTACTGGTTTGAATATATGTCGGAGAACATGAAAAAATAATGGACACGTGTTTTTCTATTTTGGCTCAAGCTTTTACAAAAAAAAGCACACTTCAAAGTTTCATACTTGTCATCGTTTCACGCGCCTTACTTCAGTACCGTATGTTCACGTCGCCCGTCCGGCGCCGCCAACACATTGCCGCGCGCCTGCAGCTCCGCGTTCTCCACGATACCACGCGCCTAACAGGGTATTCAAATATTTCAAATGTATACTTTTAGGATCTTTGATGTTTTAAAATATGCTAGGACTTAATGTCCGTCGGTTAACAACCATGACAACATTCTTCACTACCGGCAAGTTTTTAGTTTTCATGATAAAAAAAACGAATAAAATAACCAACGTGAAGTTCGAGTGAAAGGATGAGAAGTATGAAACTTTGAAGTGTTTTTTTTGTAAAACACAAGTTTGAGCCAAAATAGAAAAACACGTGTCCATTATTTTTTCATGTTCTCCGATATATGTATATTCAAACCAGTAATTAACTAGCAATTTTCTTGAACAAAACTCTCTATAGAAGTTAGAGCGTTTTGTCACTTTTCAGTAATTTGGAGGCCAATTTCTCCCAGGAAGTTGAGTATGGGCAGCTAAAAAAAAATACGTGTCCGTTATTTTAGACTACTCAATAACAATATAAAAATTAATCAAATCGGAGCTGACCAGTTGGGTACCCTTCCTTGTGAGTCAAAAAATACTCGTGGCGTCTTTATTAACAATTTTCGGCTTCGCCTCAAATTGTTACTGACGCCACTCGCCTTTTTTGACCTCTCTTAAACAACGCACATACGTAGATTTCCCCAATCTAGGCGGCCAAAAACATTTTATCGTATAATCGAGTTTAATATGGGATATTTAATAAAAAAAACCTTGTATTCTTTTATAATTAAATATTATTTCAATAAATAAGTAAAAAAAAAGTAATAAATTTTTTTATATAAAAAATTTATATCAAAAATTAATTTAAGCTATAAAAATACACTTTTGCATCTTAGTCATTTTCATATACAGTATAAAATAAATAAAAGTATACAAAAAACATAAAATTTACAGAATATGAGAATACTTTTATTATCTATTCGGCTCAGCAGCCATTAATAATTCCATTGCTTCGCTGGAAAACGTCTTGTGTGCCCTTTTGTTTTTGGTCCTCGTACTGCTCAAAAGTGGGTCCGAGGTTAGCAGTAGCCTGTGGTCCTCCTTTTGGTCCGTTCACTCGATTCCGCAAATAATTTGTTGGGACGACCCTGCCGATGAATCGTTTCACAAGGGATTTCGAAGGTTCCTTCCAACCAAGCCTGATTTTGAGTTAAAAACAGATCTTCTCTCCTCTTTGCAGTTATCCACCTTTGCTTTATTTGTGCCTTAAAGTTCGAAAACTTACGTTTGAGGTTCTTTTTACTTTCTTCGGTGTGGCCATAACACTCCAAGAGATTATTTTCCAATTTCTCCAAATTTTCACTGAAACTTGGTAAATTCTGTTCTTTTATCTGTTCATACAAATATTTACGAGTCACTTCTTTAATACCAGAAGCACTGGATAACTCTGAAATAAAAAAAAAAGAATTATGTTAAAGTAGAAAAATGTGAAGACGTTTTAGAGTTTTTGCCCTGTTAACTTAGATTGGTTTAGAAATTGCGAGTAGCACGTAGTAGCAGCCGTTTTCACCGGTTTTGTTATGTTTAATATGTAACCAAAATTTTAAAATATTAATGGTCGCTGAGACGGACTAAAATGCATTTCAAAACAACCTTTAAACTTTGATAACTAAGAAAAAGTACCATTAAAAAAGGTCTCAACTTTAACTTATCATTTAGTATGAAAATAAGGTGAAAAGAATAAATTTTATGAAGCAAATACATAGATTCTTACCTGAATTATTAGAATCCATCACGTTAACGTCACTTTAGTTCGTAAAAAAATAATTATGAACTTTGTAAGTAAGAGTAAATTTAACGCACTTAAAACTGATATGGACACTGCTACCGATGATCTAGTTTTGAATACCTGTTGATAAGCACATGCTTTATCAAATAAGTTAAATAGGGTGGGGGTGGGTCCCCAGGAATGTCAACTATATAAGGTAATTAGTAAATTATACCGATAATGAATTTCACTAATTGGACTTTTGGCCGCCTAGATTGGGGAAATCTACGTATGTGCAACGGTTGCATAAAATACTATTACAGTACATCGGTTTTTGACATATAAGGTGTAGTTGAATTCGTCAGAATTATGGTAGTGACACAGGCTATACAATTTTGAAAAAAAAAACGTTCGCAAATGAAAAATGGAGAGGGGGGAGGTTTGTTATTTTTCTTACTGCAGCAATATGGGTACCAAATGAAGGCTAGTGAAAAGACCACTACAAAAATATATGTATGTCAACAGTCGGGCTTTTTTGTTTCTTTTAATAATAGTTGCAGTTTTATGTAACAGAAAATGATACTTTTTTAACATTATGTAAAGAATATTCACAGTCACTTGGTATGTATTTTGGACTAATCCATTCAGCCGTTTTCAATTTATCCGAACCGAATCCGAATTAGTTCGAAGTCTGTGGATTGTGAAATTTTTGAACGTTTTCTAATAATTTGTTAGACCAAGTATTGAAAATGTTACAGTATGTTATATATTTGTGATCTACTCACAAAGCCCTTTCATTTGGTATCTACATGGTATGTTTAAGCGAAAATAAAAATTGTACTACCGACTTCATGACGTCACAACAACTACCCCCACCACTTTCGCGCTTGTCATCTCATATATTTGGGTTCAGGGCATTACACTGAATGCATCGATACCATATTCACCCATATCCGAGACGACATGAACGAAAACTAACCTAAAGCCCGAGAAAACGGCCCTATATATACCTGCTATATATTTTTGTTAACATTGGAAATAAAAGAAGTGGCAGGATAAGGGACAATCTCGTGCTTTAATAGCTTTTCGGTTTGTTTTTTTCCTGATTATGTGCCACGTCATTAGTAATTTACACTGTGTACAACATTTTAGCATTCGCCGATTCTTAGTTTTGTACGAAAAATAACTAGTCGCTCTGCGACTTGTAGTCCTCGCAAGTCTCAATCCGCCATTATGATACAAAAATCAGAAAATGAATCTACAAAAAAACCAAGGCAAAATTATCGAATTATTTATTAAATTTAAAGCAGGAGCAAATACAGTACTCGTATAAGTAGGTAAGCCACCAGGTTAAGAGAGAAATATTTTTTTAAGATAAGCGTATCATGGGAGAGACAAACTGAAATCTAAGGTGTTTTAGTGAAAACAGTAGGTAAGATTTAACACGTGTAAGAGTAAACAGCTTAATAATGGTGGGTTTGGGAAAACCCATTTGTCTGAATAAATAGTTATATTAAGTAAAAATACGCAAAGTGCTCTTTTTCGACATCATGACCACGATCAGCAATGATTGCGTTAATAGAACTTGATTACAACCGAATTCCCTAATTTTAACAATTTAGTTTATGGCGCCAACTTAGAAATTAAATTCGAAATGAAAGTCAAATTAGCTCCCCGTAATCAGGTAATTTTCATTTTTTAAATTAGTCTGTTTGTGTCTAAGCTAACAAAATTAGGGCAAATGTGCCTGAAGAACTACGCCTACATATTGCTGGGTCGGAATTTCAGGAACTTTCCTTCTCTTTAAATATCAGACTCCAATCCTACGAATTTGAACAAAAAAATATTTCGAGTATCTTCGCAGGTGACCCTGCCTAAGGTGACTATACCCTGCATACCATATTTGCTGATGAGTGATGGGATGGCCATAACCTATCGAGCATAATATATGAACAATAAATGTCCAGAGGTCAAGACTAATCTGACCAAGTAATCAAAGGGTCTAAAAACTCCCCATATTGTTCTGGACAGTCCTCAAATAACTTAAACGAGTTTTCTGTAGCCGATTTCCCTACTATTCAATCTTGTTTCAAATGGTACCCTGTTATTTAAAACAAGATGTTGCAAGTGGCAAAACATATTTTTAATGGATATCAGACAAACAGTGGAAAAAGCAGAATGAAATCCTAATCAATAACATCGGTCTATGGATGATATAAATGAAAAACAAATATGTTTTTGTAAGAGAATGACGTGATTCGTTATCAGCTACAATCCAGTTGCTAGCTGACCGCCTGATTATAAGACACACCCACGAATTCGACCTAGTGATAACTGCAATGGATGGAAACTTTATACAACAATCAAGATAAACATTTAAATTTAAGATATTAAGTAATGTCATTTCATATCTTTACTATCTCCACTAACTTAGAATTTCAAATCAGTTATGTTTGATTAAACATTATCTGTGATTTTTTAAAGGTGTGTTTATATCCCAGATAAAACCTTAAATTAACTACCCAATCAATTATCGATATACCATTTTTGTACTAATATGACAAATTAGGGTAATTGAACTAAAAGGAAATAAAAACAAAGATTACAATTGATATGAATAATTTGCAATAGTCATTTTCATCATGGGAATTTACATTTTATTTGAAATCAAAATGTATTATTTATTACCTAAAGACTTAACAAAATCAAAATATTTGTTTATAGCAAAAGTAATTTATTTTCAACTCCGATATCCATTAGAATAATAAGTTATCGGTTCAACCGATACTAATCATGCATACAGTTCGTGATCATAATACATAGCGTTTTGAAGAACTATACCTAAGATGCTCAAGGCCAAATATTGTATTTCATTCAAAAAACATAGATTACATGTATAATTGTATATTGCAATGTACACTGTACAAGGTGGTGGTCAATGAATAAATAAATAATCCTTGAAGAGACTACACGCCTCGTCCTATTTATTACTCCCTAATTGATTAGTATTGTGCAAAAGATAAGAGAAGAGATGCTACTCTTTGCTATCTTCACGACTAAAGTTAAAATAAAATTAGATTGATATCTAGTCAAATCGTTGCGTAGAATAGAAACCATAGATATTACGGTTGCTACACTACGTGTATTTAGCAACAAGACATGGAAATGTACAGTAACGAGCTTATTTCGATAACATGTCGGTAATATTACTGACCTTATTCCTATCGTTATCGTGTGCATGAGGTGAATTCGTGGGGGGTGGTGCGAAAGCATCCAACAGTGATTAGTTTGATTAAAAACACATATCAAATGCGGCTGACACAACAAACTTATAATTAGATAAATGAAGCTGTCGCCGTCGCTAATTAGACCCCCTGCAGATAATCCCGTGAACCCTGAACAACTGTCTTGACTGCGCAGTTATTAAAATTTAACGACTAATGTCATATTAAAAGAACGACGAAACGTAAATGTGTTGCATTAAAATGTTATTTAACAATAAAGAGACGACTTCACAAAACAGTATGTCCGCGCCATAATTTTATGGCTCGGACCAAGAACTAAGAGGAGTGAAGCATCACTTCATCTTTCCGCGTTTTTTGAAGGGGACGAGGTAGGACACAAATAAACTATGCAAATATACAAGATTTTCTTTCATTACCACTCACCACAGACAATCCAACCTCTAGACATAGCATAGTCGCGCTACCCCCTCTCTGCCACACATACGGTAGCGTTACTCCATCTTCGAGTCAATCCCGTGCCGTGATTGGTCCGTGTCTTTGAACGGACCAATCACGGCACGAGATTCGGTCACCTCGTCCCCCCGCACCCCCGTATTTTTGGCAGCATCGGTTTCATGAAAGAATTGGCCTAAGCTCAGTCGAGAGGTTGGATTGTCAGTGCCACTCACCCAAACTATAACAATTCAACAACTCTAATTTAAAATATGATGCTAATGCAAAAAAAATGCTTACACTATTTCTTACAAGGATGTAGGTACCATCGAGTCCAAAGTTGATAAGTATCATAGTTTCTTGCAATTGATTACAGATAAATAGCCCGTATTTCCTTAAATGGATATGGTGACCATAAAAAGTCAAAATCTTTCATTCGTCAAGTTCCAACACGATTTTCTTTAAATCTGTTCGTATAATTACTTATTGGTAGTAGTAATAGTAGTAGCAGTAGGTAGTAAAATTGGCAAATTCATATTATATAGGTAAAAAAAACTATAATATTTAACGCGTTTTACATACGATCCCTAAATGTGTTTTCTTAGTTAAATCGCCTGGTTAATTAACCTTAAGAAACAACGCCATCTAGGTTTAATATACCTTGCAGTTTTCAAGGAACTGTAGTTGATAGTGATACTGAGTTAGTAGAGTAACAATACTCAAAAATTAAAATATGTCTCGTTTAGAACTAAGCTTAAGATCTATAGAGCCTACTTAATTCATTATACATATTTTCTTTCAAATATGAAGCCTTTTATTAGTAGATTTGTGTATTAGTAGACTTACATATGTGTGGCAAATTTCAACTTAATTGGTCCAGTAGTTTCGGAGAAAATAGGCTGTGTCAGACGGACAGACAGACGCACGAGTGATCCTATAAGGGTTCCGTTTTTTCCTTTTGAGGTACGGAACCCTAAAAATGACTACTTATTAAATTTTAGGATTCAAATCGGGTTTATTTATTAGAATTAACAGTCATTATTAATACGAGTAGGTAGTATACGGGTAGGTGGGTTCTTATGTTTATAGGGAGCGTGCATGAACTATAGGGCAGCAGCAGGACAGCATAGGAGCCGTCAGATTTTTGGCACGAGGCGTTAATGTGAATTTTTTGCTTCCGATGTAGCCCAGAAGATGGCAGAACCTACTATGAACAAGAAAACGTACGCAAACGGTAGATGGTATAGCACTTGCTTTGGCAATGTACATGGTTATGTTTCCGATTCAGGCCACAAGATGGCATATCCTCCAACGCGCCCGTGCGCATGTAGGGACCTATAGTAATGCATACGGTATCCATGACGATAATATAATCACCACAGAACATATTAAAGAGGTTAGAATGGCTATCGCGCGCAGTTAGTATCGGAATCGGTGTCGCCGCTCGTTCCTCTCCACATTTACTAACACTCGCGCAACGGTAGTAAAAACTTGTGTGCGTGGTGAATGGATACGCCTCCTTTAGACAGATTTGATGTCTGGCTTCTTAATCTGAAGGTTATTGTGGCGCAAAAGGCATGTTTACTTCGTTTTTCGGTCTGCGCGAGCGAGTAGCATGCGAGCGTTTGCTCAAAACCGGCGGCGACACGTACCCTGCTCGCATCGCCATTCTAACTTGTTCTGTGATAATCACATACACTTGCTGTATACTAGGAGTATAACGCCATCTCTCAGTGATACTGTGAACTTTTTCTACATTAAGCAAGTGCGTACGCAAACATTTTCACGACCACAAGCAGCAGTTTGCAGACATGTATAAAAATGGGTAATCAAGTTCTTTGTCCCTCGTTGTCTGGATACGTATTTAAATCGTCAAACGTGTTTGTTTATTTTTATTTCATTTGGTAACTATATTAACCCCTTCTTTTAAATTTAAGGGATACCAGTTAGTAGCATGTTAGTAGAATTTGTTTCACTCTTTTCCTAATCAACTGTTGCTATTTTCTTGTCTATATATGGTGGCGTGGCTCATCTCACAACGGTAACTTGTTGCATTGGATGTACTTAATTAGATATACGAAAGCAAAGACCGAGAGTAGCCTTTACTATCAGATTTAACCTTTCGGAGCTAGATGTCTGGTCAGAAAAATCTTCTTCCAGTGCTATCTCCTACCGCCTACCGAAGGTCATAGCCGTATCATGAGGGGTATACGGACTTTAGACACAGCCGCGCGGAATAATTAAATTAAAATTTAAAGGTTCCGTCACACAGGCGCGTTTTCCGGGCGGGGCGTGTGCGTTTTATATGTAAAAGCGGCGCGCCCCGCTCACGCCCCACCCGGAAAACGCGCCTGTGTCACGGAACCATAAGACTGTTTGAAGATATTTGAGCCATGAATTACGACTTTGTCCGGATGACCTTTTCCCTTGAATCTTACTCTGAATAATGAGTTGAAGGAGTTCATTCCTCTCGTTTCGCATGATATGGACCAAGGTATTGCAGCTTGCGTTTTTTGACTACCATTAAAACCTCTTTACTAACTACAGCACTCTCTCGTTAGATATTTTATCCCTTATGATATTTTCAGGATTCGTCTGTTGTAGTGCCTTGTTGTCTGTCCAAGCGTTTGCACATATTTTTGGTCAGTGTCCACGATTCTACTCCGTACAGAAGAACCGAGGAAACATAGTGCTGTGCTAAACGCACCCCACAGAAATCTACACCAGTAGAAATCTTCAGCGAAAGTTTTTAGAGATGTCCGAGTTTCATGAAAGCATTACGCGCCTGTTCAATCCGACACTTAACACGACACATTTCGATGCTGTGTGTGATCAACTGATCACTCTGGTTGTTTACAATGCATCCTAGGTACTTATAATACTGAACTCTCTGAACTACCTTTACAACTAATACCTGGCCAGATAAATAATCAGTTATAATTCAAATTAAAAGGCTATCTCACTGGGAGTTTTGTCAGGTCAGTGGCGGATTTGCCCATCAGGCCCATCAGTAGGCCCGGGCCTACGGCGACGAGATTTTAGGGGCGGCAAATTGTGAATAAAAAAACCCTGATGATGATGATAACAAGAAATAGGTAACTCAAAATATAGTCAGTATGATGGGTGTTGAGAAAGGGGCTGCTACATGACCTGGGGCCTAGGGCAGACTGCAAATTGGTCACGTTCAAAAAACATGTTTTAACCAAATAGATAAGAAATGTATATAAAGGTTTAATACTATCAGCAAATTTAGAGGGAAGAGCTAAGTTTACTCTCATTAACATACCACGTGTAGATAAATGTCCTTTGCATGTGCCTTCGTTAATACATTACAGATATCGTTATTGTCTACTACGCCTTCAGTTAATTCGAGCGTAAAAAGCGTCGGGGCAGAGGTTAGACACTGTTATCGAGACAAAGTCTGGCTCGTGAGCACAGGCACTAGATACATCTTAAGATAATGCGAGGGAGTGGTTAACAGGATGTGATAACCTGATAACATACAATGTATTCTTACTTGATTTATTAAGTTTTTAAGTGAAATTTTACGTTAGAAATGGTACAGATGATGTACTTATTGGAAAGCTCATTTCTATAAACTATTAGTTTAGTTAGTAGTGTTAGTTAACAAATATACGCAACAAAACAAGAGGACTACCCCTACGGGAACGCACGCAAGCGTGCACGCATGGAGCGTGCATTTGGTGGCCGAGGCGTAATGGCAATTAATTAAGCCTAAGGACACATACACTTCCAGGGGTTACCAATTTATTTAACAAGTTCTGAGTTCTATCAGGTGATGAGTGATAACACTGATAACACTTGTCAGAAGTTGACTTCCACATTGCATCAAAAAAAAATAAACAAGGGGTTAATGCTCTTCAGATAAAAAGTCGTACGAATATACTAAAAATAAACTGTATGTGCCTAAAGTCTATTTTTTTATTCCGTAGACTGAAATGACAGTTAATAGTATGAAATGACATTTCATGTTCATACTATTAACTGTCATTTCAGTCTACCGAATAAAAAATAGACTTTAATTATACACGGGCCCGATTCGTACAAACGCGCGAAGAGAAGAAACTGTATTGAATGACATTTAATCATAGTGAGAGTTCCTTTCTTGTATAATGTATTCATGTAAACCAGCGAAGTAAGTAATAAAGCGACTATAACATTATAAATGCAACATTACCTCAGTCACCAAATTACCTGCACCAACTAGGTATATCTGTTGTCTAAGTCCGCTATTTGTACTTTCCTATAATATGCAATAAAGTTTACAAAAAAATGTCTGAGCATCAGTCAAAGTTATAATTAATCCATAGCTCGCAAAGTCGCAAAAGCATGTTCGTGCGTAATTGTTAAGGAAAATCAAAATATACCCTTTATCATAATCGGAATCGTAAGACGACATAATTGGTTTGGCATTGAGACTGCACCGCGCTCTTTTTGTGAGGGCTTAATTGCCGTTCAAGGATAACACGTGCAGTTCACTCCACTTGTTCGCGGAATGTTATGGATCAATAGCAGTCACATTCACGATAAGTATTCAGTACCTAAATTCTAAAGGATACCGTTTAAACCTCCATTCACCATTAAATTCCATCAAATCTACCACTGTGTTGCCAGTAAAATGAAACGTTTTATTAATAGTAAATATATTATCGGCGGAAGAATGCACATAAGTAAATAATTTACTACTAATTTTAAATACAATATTTAAATGCTTATTTTAAATAATCAGTCTTCTAAAAAAAACTGTCCCATTAATTAATATTGAATTATAACTATTTTGAGGTAGAAAGTTCGTATTGAATTGGTAATACTTCAGGTATAAACAACATTTGGTATTCCGTTTTAATACAATAATATTATCGTCTTACGATGTGCGTATATTTTTATGCCTTAAAACGTAAATTCGAAAACGACAAGTACAGGATAGTGTTAAACGGCCTTACGTGTACCATGATGGATTTATGGCGGCCATGACACTTACTTGTCAAGTCAAGTTGTCACTTCATTCGGCATTTGACGTCTGTCTTGAGCGCTCGAATGTTTTCCTATCCCGTCGTGGTGATTTCCTTTGTTAAGTTTTTGTTTCTTGTTAAGTTTTTCGTTAAGTTTGTGTTGTTTCTTTTTGTTGATACGAATACTGTGTTAAGTTTGTACCGCGAACGTGAGTTTTGCTTTTACGAAAGCAAAATGGAACCTGTGGCAGGTCCCTCTCACATGAAGGAGAATATTTCTCTTTCCCCACCCAAGAAACGACCCAAAACACACATGACTGTTTCCGAAAAATGTATGGTGATGAATTGTTATAAACATACCTACAATACGTGGCCTGAGGACAAGTATTGGACACATTTGTTATGTGCGAAACAAGTGGCGGAAATATTAGGACTTTCCGAAAGAACAGTACGAAATATTGTCAAAGAGCACAATACGGGTGAAGAATTCACGCCACCCAAGAAAACCGGTCCCAGGTTAACAGTAATTGAAAAATTGGATGAGTTTACCTTCGCAGCGATTAGACGGACAGTTCATCAATTTTTCCATCGCAACGAGCCACCTACCATTCAAAAGGTATTTTTTGTACATGTAATCTTAACAATTTATTGCTCTTATAAGAAACTTTCCTTTAAAGCAGAATAATTAAATATTGTGTATTTTGATTTAAGGTGTTGCAAGTTGTCAGTGATGACCCAGATCTACCAAATTTGTCTGCATCTTCCTTGCGACGGGTACTTAAGCACCTGAATTTCAAATATGCAAGTCGCAAACGACAAAGCTGCCTTATTGACCGACAAGATATAATATTGTGGAGAAAGCAATATTTGGTGAAGATTAAACAATACCGCAGAGAGGGTAGATTTATATATTACCAAGATGAAACATGGGTTAATGAAGGTAATTTATTGAATTTATATTTTTATGTTTATGTATTACACTGTGTATGACGTGTATACATACAAGGCAGATAAGTTTCATGAATATAGTTCATTTTTGCTGACCGTAAAATAAGTTACTTCAAATAAAAACCTTTTACCAGCTTTTAATTCATTTTATTTTTATTTGGGGGTTTGTGTGTTAGGTTAGTATGTGTAGAACAGATTTTACATTTGAATTGTAACATACTTATCCTCAACTGATAGAGCTGAGTTTGGCATATGTAAATTAGTTGACGATACATGTTATGTTACCACTGAGCCAATCTGAAACTGGATAGAATTTAAATTATACAGGAGAGTGTTTAGGCCAGTTAGAATTCTCTCAATCAGTACCTGATGATAGTGCAAAAAAAAGTACAGTCAGCAATTTAAATCTTGTGCCAAAAATGATATTTAAGTTATAGTAGTCATTATAATTTTTATCTTACTTTATGTTATTATAGGTCACACGGTAAACAAAGTCTGGCAAGATACGAAAGTTTTGTCATCTCGACAAGCTTTTTTGGAGGGACTTACGACAGGACTGAAGGCTCCGTCAGGCAAAGGAAGGCGGCTTATTATTAGCCACATTGGCAGTGAAGAAGGATTTTTGGAGGATGGGCTTTTGTTATTCGAATAAAAAAAAAATACGGATGATTACCATAAAGAAATGAATTCGCAACATTTTGAAGAGTGGCTGGCAGGTATACTGCCAAGGCTTAAGCCAAATTCTGTTCTTGTCATGGACAATGCCCCTTATCATTCTAGAAGAATGGAAATTGGCCCCACAAAGAAATGGAATAAGGGCCAACTTATTCAGTGGCTACAAGAGAGGAATATAGTGTGTGACATGTCGCACATACGTAGATTTCCCCAATCTAGGCGGCCAAAAACATTTTATCGTATAATCGAGTTTAATATGGGATATTTAATAAAAAAAACCTTGTATTCTTTTATAATTAAATATTATTTCAATAAATAAGTAAAAAAAAAGTAATAAATTTTTTTATATAAAAAATTTATATCAAAAATTAATTTAAGCTATAAAAATACACTTTTGCATCTTAGTCATTTTCATATACAGTATAAAATAAATAAAAGTATACAAAAAACATAAAATTTACAGAATATGAGAATACTTTTATTATCTATTCGGCTCAGCAGCCATTAATAATTCCATTGCTTCGCTGGAAAACGTCTTGTGTGCCCTTTTGTTTTTGGTCCTCGTACTGCTCAAAAGTGGGTCCGAGGTTAGCAGTAGCCTGTGGTCCTCCTTTTGGTCCGTTCACTCGATTCCGCAAATAATTTGTTGGGACGACCCTGCCGATGAATCGTTTCACAAGGGATTTCGAAGGTTCCTTCCAACCAAGCCTGATTTTGAGTTAAAAACAGATCTTCTCTCCTCTTTGCAGTTATCCACCTTTGCTTTATTTGTGCCTTAAAGTTCGAAAACTTACGTTTGAGGTTCTTTTTACTTTCTTCGGTGTGGCCATAACACTCCAAGAGATTATTTTCCAATTTCTCCAAATTTTCACTGAAACTTGGTAAATTCTGTTCTTTTATCTGTTCATACAAATATTTACGAGTCACTTCTTTAATACCAGAAGCACTGGATAACTCTGAAATAAAAAAAAAAGAATTATGTTAAAGTAGAAAAATGTGAAGACGTTTTAGAGTTTTTGCCCTGTTAACTTAGATTGGTTTAGAAATTGCGAGTAGCACGTAGTAGCAGCCGTTTTCACCGGTTTTGTTATGTTTAATATGTAACCAAAATTTTAAAATATTAATGGTCGCTGAGACGGACTAAAATGCATTTCAAAACAACCTTTAAACTTTGATAACTAAGAAAAAGTACCATTAAAAAAGGTCTCAACTTTAACTTATCATTTAGTATGAAAATAAGGTGAAAAGAATAAATTTTATGAAGCAAATACATAGATTCTTACCTGAATTATTAGAATCCATCACGTTAACGTCACTTTAGTTCGTAAAAAAATAATTATGAACTTTGTAAGTAAGAGTAAATTTAACGCACTTAAAACTGATATGGACACTGCTACCGATGATCTAGTTTTGAATACCTGTTGATAAGCACATGCTTTATCAAATAAGTTAAATAGGGTGGGGGTGGGTCCCCAGGAATGTCAACTATATAAGGTAATTAGTAAATTATACCGATAATGAATTTCACTAATTGGACTTTTGGCCGCCTAGATTGGGGAAATCTACGTATGTGTGTCGATGCTAAGGGCACAGTTATGGGATTTAGTGGAAAAAGACAAACCCAAATTTGAAAAAAAAAGCAGTAGATGAATTAGTGGCTGCCCATAATATTACAATTTTAAGACTGCCCCCATACCACTGCGAATTGAACCCAATAGAATTAGTGTGGGCACAAGTGAAGGGGCATGTCGCAAAAAATAATAAAACTTTTAAAATGGCAGACGTCCAGTCACTCTTCCATGAAGGTTTGGAGCTTGTCACACCAGAGCGGTGGAGATCTTGCATAGAGCATGTTATAAAAGTTGAAGATGAAATGTGTCAATTAGATGTTTTAATTGATGATGTTACAGAGCCATTTATTATAAATACTAATGATGATGAATTGAGTGGATCTGAACTTGAAGATTAAATAAATCTTTATTGAAAATGATATATTGTTGTTTCTGTTACTTATTTGAAACAATAGGGCTAAATTCCTGCCATGCCATTCCTGTCAAAATTACACTTAGGGCCACTTGCACCATCCTAGTAACCCGAGGTTAAGCGGTTAAACCGTTAAATTTCTGTTAAACTTGTCAAATTGGAACGGTAACCATAGTAAATAACTCCAGGTTTAACCCCGGGTTAGTTAAACGGTGCAAGTGGCGCTTATAGTATTTTTCAAACAGAAAGGGTAATCTAACAAATATCATCTCATCTCAATACAATTTTGGGTGATTGTGGATTTTAAGATTATAAATTGTATGGAGATGACGCCTGTTACCATACCCCGCATGTTTAAAATACTCTAGGCCCCAACAGCAAGGTTTGTAACTGCTGTATAAATTTGTGCTTAAAGACGATACCTTTGAAAGTAATATTGTATGTATTGTGAATAAATATTTACTATATGTATACTTACATAAAAAAACATCTAAGAGTCGAAATATAGGCGACACATTTAACGAAAGCCCTGCATTTATGTCGTTGGCTGTGTTTCAGTAAAGGTATAAAAAATGGAGTCTATATTTTGACGTAGCTTCCATATTCCATACAAAAAGGGATTTTATTAAGTACGTTAATTTACCTTCAGTTAGATAATTATATTTTATATTATCACAAAAAGGTTGGTGACATCTGATCCGTCATACTGACGTTGACAGATGTCATTGTGACAGTGACATTTCTTGGTAGATTTGATGGAATTTAATGGTGAATGGAGGTTTAGTAAACGACCAACTTACTGGTATACGTTGACTGCAACTTGCAAAAAACCGGCCAAGTGCGAGTCGGACTCGCGCACGGAGGGTTCCGCACCATCAACAAAAAATAGAGCAAAACAAGCAAAAAAAACAAGCAAAAAAACGGTCACCCATCCAAGTACTGACCCCGCCCAACGTTGCTTAACTTCGGTCAAAAATCACGTTTGTTGTATGGGAGCCCCACTTAAATCTTTATTTTATTCTGTTTTTAGTATTTCGTAACCGTTTCGTGGCTATATGTATGACTTTTGATATTATTATCTTATGTTAAAATAAATATGTTGCTGGTTTGTTTTTCCACTGTTAACATGTTTCTTCATTTGCTTTTTGCATGTTTTGCCATTAATAAATTATTTTTATTTCTATAAATACGATAGGTACTTCTCATGCCACTCGCGCTGCCCGGCGCTTCCCAAAAGAGCGGCTTTTCGTGCGGAAGGCAAAAGACCGGCAGCGCGAGCGGCAGTGTGTGCTTACACTCAGCTCCGTCGTTCTGTACGGTTACCATCAGTTTCTCACTGACATAAACGCCGTCGAGAACGTAATTTACTTTCTATACATCTCGCTCGCACTCGCATATTCGTGCAAACGGGATGTATAGAAAGTAAATTACGTTCTCGACGGCGTTTATGTCAGTGACAAACTGATGGTAACCGTACTGTACTCGCTGAGCGTCAGGAGGAGAAACACTTCTGCCATTGCCGAACGAAACTCGCAGGCGAAGTGAGTGGTAGGGCAGTATGGAAACACACACTCGAGCTCGATCGTGCTGCAGCAGTATATAGGGAATTATTGACGACAGCTGCAGGGGCTGAATGTAAATGTAGTATTTAACGGGGTATTTAATCTTTGCCCTGGCTCCGGATATTTCTCGTATACTAGGTGACCCAGGACAGAAAACGAACTGATTAACACTCCATTTATCAAAAGTGGCTAGACAGATACTGTTTCTATAGTCAGGCATGTTTAAATAGGTAGGTACGTTAAAATGTGTGAAATATATTAGTAACAATACCAATGCTTTGTTGTCGTCATATTAAAAATCTGTTGCATCGCTAGTAATAGTAGAGACACAGTAATACAAGAATATCGATGGGTGAAGGTTCGGGCACCTTTACCCTTTACATGGAACATATACCTATGTCTATATCAAACGCATACCGATCGATACGTTGCATCCGAAACCGTTGATGCCGATAAACAATTACAACATTCTCATAAAATAGGTCACTTCCCGCGAGGAGTAACACGCGAGTTACCATTTTATATTAGTGTCTTACTTGAATTATTTTATCTCTAGTACAATATTCGGAAGTTTATTCGGAAACGTCACGTCATAAGAGTTGGTGGTTACACAGACACTTGTAAGGACAGTCAATTGCAATAACAATTTAACAAATATGTCGCTCGCTTTTATATCTCTGCGAAAATGTATTGTTAGACATTTTGTGCGTGTCATGTGGTGTGCACCAACTAATCACGATATCTGTGTGATATGATTGTAGGTATTAATCGATTGCTCAGTGCAAAAAAGAATAGTCTAAGTTAAAATAAAAATAAAATTAGTTGTATATGATTGCACACTTAAATCCATTCTCCTAGTTCTATCATCGGACGTGCATGGATAATAAAAGTCATCCGTACGTTGTTATACCATTTATTCGTACGTGGACCGCACGTACGTTTGTATTAAAAATTACTAAGCAAATAGCTACGTGAAAAAATAATAAATGTCTCTCCCGTCTTCTCGTCTGTAATAGGTCTCTTTTGTAAGAGTGTATGGGATATTACTTAACCTATGAGCTTTATCTTAAGTTTTTATGTCCCTTTCCCATTTCGTGAGACAAGGGTCATTTGCAAGTAAACACCAAACTAATTTTGTATCAAAGCAACGAATGTATAGTTTGAATGAAATTTTAAATTACAAATTTCTAAATCTAAAGTTGCGTTTAAGTAGTCAGTGTCACCTAATCCACCAATACTATGCGATCTTACCCAGCTGCTGCCGTAAAAAATAATTAACCTTTTAACCGCCAGCAATTTTTGATCGAGCGTGCTCGTGTCGCCACCGACAGTAATTGTACCACGCAGAGTAAGGTTGGCATAGTTACGGGAGTTGTAAATGTGCTGTAAAAACCAAATCAGATCTTTGTCTTATTTATCAGACTGTGGCGAAATGAGCTGGATAATAATATGTAATGTCTTATATATCAGACTCTGTCGGTTAAAGGGTTAATAAAAGCAATAAAAGTACGCACCATCGTCGTTAAGGAGGTCGGTATCGAGCAGCAAGGAGCACTCTTCATTCGTAAGCAGGCCGTCGGCCGAAGCCAACGACCAGTCCCATACGCTCGCACTCATTCTTGGCGGTTTGTTTGCTCTGAAAATTTTAACAGGCATTCCAATTAGTAGTATAATTAAATACTAAATATGATTTCGTTCGGAATGATTGGTTTGACAATACTTACAATACCAGTTGTAACATATAAAAAAAAAACTTAGTTACAATGGAGTTACTTATTTAATTCATTGTTTCATCAAGTTTCATGATTCAGTAAATTGTCTATATTAATTTGCCCTTTTACTTTCGAGTCATTGTCAATATCATCTCTGTTATTCTGAGTCAATCTCCGATAGACTGAACGCAAATAAGGCTTGCCAATAATTGCTTATTAGCACAATTTAGATATCTGGTCAAAATGATAATATGATACTAAGAATAGGTTGTTTGTTAGGTTTTGGAAACACATATGTGCCTATGTAGGTACAGGTACATATATTTGGATATTGTCAATCATAAATTTGACGGCCTCCTAGCCAAGTCGGTAGTGATAGTCACCCTGCCTACGAAACAGGAGTTAGGAGGAAGAGTAGTTATTTGTGTGTTTATCACTTCATGCATTCAGAAAAAGTTCTCGAAGACGCGCCGCACACTATAGCCGATGCGTTCAAAGTGTTAAATATAGTCAGAAAGTTGTACTCACCAAGGATGCAGATACAAGCGCAGATGGATGATGATCAGATAAGTCCGATATTCGGAGGCTGATGGCGTCCAAGGTTGGTGATGAGAGTTGTTGGAGGACAAGGATGTCCGGTGAGGGCGCCATTGTGGCACTGAAATATACAAGATGGGATGTTATAATAGTAACCTATACTGACCTTATGGTTAACGTCAAGAAGTCTAAAAACATGTGGAAATCCTATTTCAGTACACATTAAAAAAAAATACTTCATGGGAGTCTTAAGATAATGAGGCCAACAGCCAATTCGAACGTACACTGACATCAATGTGACATCCAAATGATACGATTTAGTTCGCGCCTTGCGCTCGTACTTATTCGTACAAATATTGGCACGAGCGAGACGTGCGATAACTAAATGACATTCAGATATTCTGATCTCATGGTCATTATTAGCCTAATTTCTTAAATAAGTTCTAAACTATTTAACTTAAAATTATATAAAAATATAGGTACATATTTGAGATTCTCACAATAAGCATTTTCATTTGAATAAAACACGATATAACTAGTTTGAAAACCATTTTTTTTTCTCATTTACCCCCCAAAATGACTCCTATCAACTTCCTCGCGTTGTCCCGGCATTTTGCCACGGCTCATGGGAGCCTGGGGTCCGCTTGGCAACTAATCCCAGTAATTGGCGTGGGCACTAGTTTTTACGAAAGCGACTGCCATCTGACCTTCCAACCCAGAGGGTTAAACTAGGCCCGTATTGGGATTAGTCCGGTTTCCTCACGATGTTTTCCTTCACCGAAAAGCGACTGGTAAATATCAAATGGTATTTCGTACATAAGTTCCGAAAAACTCATTGGTACGAGCCGGGTTCGAACCCGCGACCTCCGGATTGCACGTCGCACGCTCTTACCGCTAGGCCACCAGCGTTTCCCAAAATGACTTCTATGTTTATTAGAATTCATTTATTTACCTTACATATCCGTCTTTGGGGCACCGACTTACATATGTATGTATTCCAAATTTGTTTTTTTTTTATTGCTCTAGTACTTTCGGAGCAAATAAGCTGTGACAGACAAAACCGACAGACGCACAAGTGATCCTGTAAGGGCAGGCGTGTCTCACTCCGCGATTTCGTCGCTTTGCTACAGGTAGCTAAAAGTACATCCGTTCGGCCCCAATTTTAGGGAAAGCCATAAGCCGCGCGTGGCGCTGTCGCCACCTAGCGGCCATATCTGTGCTGATCGTAACAGACGCGTTTTGTTAGAGAGTGAGTCTTCTGTACTTAGTACTATTATTTATTCTGTGGTAAGGGTTCAGTTTTTTAGGGTTCCGTAGCCAAATGGCAAAAAACGGAACCCTTATAGATTCGTCATGTCTGTCTGTCTGTCTGTCTGTCTGTCTGTCCGTCTGTCTGTCCGTCCGTATGTCACAGCCACTTTTCTCCGAAACTATAAGAACTATACTGTTGAAACTTGGTAAGTAGATGTATTCTGTGAACCGCATTAAGATTTTCACACAAAAATAGAAAAAAAACAATAAATTTTTGGGGTTCCCCATACTCGAACTGAAACTCAAAAAAAATTTTTTCATCAAACCCATACGTGTGGGGTATCTATGGATAGGTCTTCAAAAATGATATTGAGGTTTCATTTTTTTCTAAACTGAATAGTTTGCGCGAGAGACACTTCCAAAGTGGTAAAATGTGTGTCCCCCCCCCTGTAACTTCTAAAATAAGAGAATGATAAAACTAAAAAAAATATATGTACATTACCATGTAAACTTCCACCGAAAATTGGTTTGAACGAGATCTAGTAAGTAGTTTTTTTTTATACGTCATAAATCGCCTAAATACGGAACCCTTCATGGGCGAGTCCGACTCGCACTTGGCCGCTTTTTTTTCCTTTTTTAGGGTTCCGTAGCCAAATGGCAAAAAACGGAACCCTTATAGATTCGTCATGTCTGTCTGTCCGTCTGTCTGTCCGTCTGTCTGTCCGTCCGTATGTCACAGCCACTTTTCTCCGAAACTATAAGAACTATACTGTTGAAACTTGGTAAGTAGATGTATTCTGTGAACCGCATTAAGATTTTCACACAAAAATAGAAAAAAAACAATAAATTTTTGGGGTTCCCCATACTTCGAACTGAAACTCAAAATTTTTTTTTTCATCAAACCCATACGTGTGGGGTATCTATAGATAGGTCTTCAAAAATGATATTGAGGTTTCTAATATCATTTTTTTCTAAACTGAATAGTTTGCGCGAGAGACTTCCAAAGTGGTAAAATGTGTGTCCCCCCCCCGTAACTTCTAAAATAAGAGAATGATAAAACTAAAAAAAATATATGATGTACATTACCATGTAAACTTCCACCGAAAATTGGTTTGAACGAGATTTAGTAAGTAGTTTTTTTTTATACGTCATAAATCGCCTAAATACGGAACCCTTCATGGGCGAGTCCGACTCGCACTTGGCCGCTTTTTTGAAATAGTGATTTATACTTGATCAACCAGATCTTGACAGTAGAAAAAGGCGGCAAATCTGAAAAATATAGGCGCGAAGGGATATCGTCCCATAGAAAATTTGAATTTCGCGCCTTTTTTTACTGACAAGATTTGGTTGACCAGCTATGTCATAATTTGACTAGTTCTTTTTTTTTTCAAATTAAGTAGACTGATCCTAAGACATGCATAGACACACAGACATACACAGGACACATTTTATCTGCTATTAGAATTGAGAGTGCTCATGATACTCGAAGATGAGGCCTGATTAGGGAGAGACTCAAGGATTTTTAAATACACATTTGTGGGGCTAAAAGAAACAAAAAATATTATATGCGCTATGTGTGTGTGTCTGTCTGATAACACCATAGCTCTTAAACGGATACACTGATTTGGATGCAGTTTTTTATTTTATTTAGAAGCAGACTTTCTAGCCGTAGTTCTTAGATATCTTTGATCAGAATTGATTCATTCATTGTGTTAAGGTTTTTTTTTCTTACTTAAAATATTACAAATAGGCGGGACATTCTGAATATTCTGATGATGGTTAAATGTTTTGTAATTTGACTAGAGAATACAATTATGAGATTAGTTGTAAAAACGAATAGAGAAGTTAAAATGTGATGTTGGTTGTTTTAAATTTTTTAGTTAATGCAGGTAAAGGAATATAAAATACATAATTAATTAATATCCTCACAGTAGTCATGAAAAGCACTTTGTAATAACTCAGCCGAAAGTGCAATAGATGGACTAACTGAATCTGTCACTTTCTAGCCTCTTTAACAATGTACTACTTATTGTTATTTAGATGTCTAGAAGTTTTTAATGTCTATCTATAAGTATTAAGACCGGACCTAGATATTAAGTAAGTCTACTACTATAAAATAGTTTTGAATGAAATAGCATCATCCCCAAAAACCATTCATCCCCTCTCTAAATTACCTTTTAATCATTCTGCGTTCCTCCCAAAAAAACCCTGTATACTGAATATCTGTACCAAGCATTACATGCAGTATATAATTGATTCATTTTAGTCATTTAAAATTTTAAATGTATAACAGTTATTTATATATTATTTATGTTTTGATTACACGCACAACAGCAATACATTCTAATCTAGGCTCTTGCTAAACATGCCATGTCAACATGCCACAGGTGCTAGCTTAGTATTGCTTAAGAGCACTTACAACATATTGCAATACTGGTGACAGGTGCATACTTAACAAGACTATTAAATTTAAAGTATGCATGAGAATAATGTGCATTGTTAACAGACAGTTTACAGAATGTATAACACATTTAGGTTCTTTTTAGGGTTCCGTAGCCAAATGGCAAAAAACGGAACCCTTATAGATTCGTCATGTCTGTCTGTCTGTCTGTCCGTCTGTCCGTCTGTCTGTCCGTCCGTATGTCACAGCCACTTTTCTCCGAAACTATAAGAACTATACTGTTGAAACTTGGTAAGTAGATGTATTCTGTGAACCGCATTAAGATTTTCACACAAAAATAGAAAACAAACAATACATTTTTGGGGTTCCCCATACTTCGAACTGAAACTCAAAAAATTTTTTTTCATCAAACCCATACGTGTGGGGTATCTATGGATAGGTCTTCAAAAATGATATTGAGGTTTCTAATATCATTTTTTTCTAAACTGGATAGTTTGCGCGAGAGACACTTCCAAAGTGGTAAAATGTGTGTCCCCCCCCCTGTAACTTCTAAAATAAGAGAATGATAAAACTAAAAAAAATATATGATGTACATTACCATGTAAACTTCCACCGAAAATTGGTTTGAACGAGATCTAGTAAGTAGTTTTTTTTTATACGTCATAAATCGCCTAAATACGGAACCCTTCATGGGCGAGTCCGACTCGCACTTGGCCGCTTTTTTCAGATGTGTCACTGTAGCTGGATTCACGAAAACTGGCGTGGATTTTATATGAGAATTTTGACAGTCCTGCACAAACCTTGTGCCATGCATTATAATATTTATAATTATAAATACGAATCAACTTTAAAATTAGCTGTTAGATACTTTAAAAAAGTTAACAATGTGATCGAATGTTACCTATAAGCTGAAAATAGTGTCATGAATATACGTTATCTCTAACTATTAGTAGATTAATGCACTTCTCGTATCGTCAAAATATAGTGCCTTTCCGCATTACAGTGAATTGCACTGTGACGTCAACTGAATGCGTGAACTACAGGCAAACAGCGATGCGTTGTTGACGGTCGTACACGAGCGAGTCGTTTGTTGATATGGCGTATAGTCTCCCGCCATAAGTGAAAGCCAGCATTGCTGGAATGCAATCCGCTACCATATAATTGCGATGTATGAGAAACTAGTGACAATATAAAAAAAATTGTACTTACAGCATTTTGATGTCTTGTGTGTAGGCACACGGAGGTGTGCAAACGTTTCGGGAACTAGAAACCCATCGTGAACACAATTAATAGTACGAGAAGAACAAATACACGTTAATTAGCTGCGGGCCATTGATGAGTAATGAAATGGTAATGAACGAAACGAACGAACGCGGAACGAAGCCATGACATTTTCCAGAAGTGTCAATTTCCACGTTTTACGATTCCGTTTTACGTAAGCAAGCCTTCTTCTGGTTTAATTTTATTTTGATAGTTGGAATTGGCGACTATACTGGTTCAAGACATTATATTATTTATAGTTAGCCTTATGTTATTAATTAAGTGACATGCATTTTTGTTTCAATATATGAACATTCAAGGTTTCAAAGAATCTGAAAACGGAACTAAAACGTAGAAATATCTCTCTAAATCCGTGCTCTACGCTAACCCCCACTAGTGACTCTCTGTACAAACAGCAACTCTTAACCGTCCATCGTTGGACCTTATGCCTTTTGTAATACGGCTTAAAATCTACCGATGGACAGTTAACAGTGTGGTAATGGTACTCTACGCAATAATGCACCCCACACCGCTGAATTGAAATAGGATCACACTTAACTTTATAAATTATAATATAAATAAATTTCTAGTATCCATCCATAGGATGTTATGAAATCGTAATTTTACTAAATATTTTATAGCATTTTATAACGTTTCTTTGTTGCGCAATAGCATTGAAACATTTTTACTATGAAAGTTACTATAATTATATAGTTATTATACTCTTTGTATGAAAGTTAGTAAGTACCATAGTAAGTAGGTTTAAACTTTTGATTTCAAATGGTCTAATAACGGTTAGTGCAATATGTCTATCGCATGGGCATTGTCTAATGGCAATTGGCAGGTCCAATGAAAAGCGGTGTTATTCAGTAAAAAAATATTATATTAAAACAAAGAAAATACAATAGATAATCAGTGCTTATAAAAATGACATACTATAACATTCTAAATTAGCTAAGTTAACAACTGCAACTGTTTTTGTAAGGCTGAAATCCGGAATACATACAAGTCTTACATATTGTCCATCTTCACCTGAAACAGAAATATGCTTAAATCAAAATTAGCGAAAAAAAATTTTTTTTAAGTTTACTGCACACGACAACCTATTTCTTTTTACTACAAAAAAAAACATTACAGCAAATAAGTAGTTTTTAGGGTTCCGTAGCCAAATGGCAAAAAACGGAACCCTTATAGATTCGTCATGTCTGTCTGTCTGTCCGTCTGTCCGTCTGTCTGTCCGTCCGTATGTCACAGCCACTTTTCTCCGAAACTATAAGAACTATACTGTTGAAACTTGGTAAATAGATGTATTCTGTGAACCGCATTAAGATTTTCACACAAAACTAGAAAAAAAACAATAAATTTTTGGGGTTCCCCATACTTCGAACTGAAACTCAAAAATTTTTTTTTCATCAAACCCATACGTGTGGGGTAACTATGGATAGGTCTTCAAAAATGATATTGAGGTTTCTAATATCATTTTTTTCTAAACTGAATAGTTTGCGCGAGAGACACTTCCAAAGTGGAAAAATGTGTGTCCCCCCCCTGTAAGAATAAAATAAGAGAATGATAAAACTAAAAAAAATATATGATGTACATTACCATGTAAACTTCCACCGAAAATTGGTTTGAACGAGATCTAGTAAGTAGTTTTTTTTTATACGTCATAAATCGCCTAAATACGGAACCCTTCATGGGCGAGTCCGACTCGCACTTGGCCGCTTTTTTTTTTAAATTATAGATATGAAACATTGTGAGTTTCCTTTAAAACTTTAATGTGTCTCAGTAGGTACCTATGTCTAAACCAAGTCACAGAGTGTCAGCGTCGCAGCCATCGCGTTTTTCACCAAGTTATTACAGTAACAAAATTTCACAAGAATTGTCATTCTCAACTCTAAAACAAGTAGTGATGGGTAGGACATCAATTTAAAATGAATTTGTATGAGTACCTCATTTTCTAAAATGAGGTGTTACAATGTCTTACTTCAAATGAGGTGAGGTACTAGCATCTTTTCAGCGTCGACTATTCCATTAATTCCAACAGCGACAATTTTTTTAATGTATATTCATGTTATGTATTCATCACTTCCTTTACAAATAAATAAATCTATCTATCTATCTATATATTGTTATACGCTACAGTATTATAGGTAGTTGTTTGTGATGCGCGCGAGTGAATGAGTAAAATGAATAGAGGAGTGAAGTAAGACATTTTTGCGGTACGAAGTATTGCGACAAATTAACAAAATGAGTGGTACAAATGAGGTGCCTCACGAGTGAGCGACTCAACACTAAAAACAAGACCGATTTCAGAATTTTTTTGTCATTATTGATGGCATTTTAGTCTCTAAATGCGGTCAAGAATACACCATTAAAATCTGTCGGGTTTTACCAGCCCACGGTGTTTATTATCTTTGAAAAAAATATACCATTAAATATATTTATACTGATTGATTTGAAGGAAATCATACCCTCATATAAGTCTGTGGCAAATTCATTGCAGTTGCCAGTAAAGTAAACGGCAGGACAGTTATAGATAGTAAACGGGTCCGTGTCTATGCAAGGTGTACATGGGACTGTGTCGGGGCAGGTTGGGGCCATGTGGCGCCATTGCAATGTCTTCCTCATCACTTCCAGGGGATCATCAAGCTTGCTATAGCGCATGATGTCCTTCACTGGCTCGCCAGATGACCCTAGGCAAAGAAAACCTAAAAAACAAACAAATTATTTTTTCTACTCCAGCACTTAAATGTGTCAATTAAATGACTGACAGTGATATCTAAAGCAATGTCATTTGAATGATTTGTCTATAGGCTCATAAGATGACTGCTAGCAGTCATCTTATGAGTATAATACAACTGCTTTATTTTTTTTAAAGATACAAGTTCCGATCATCTTGATTGAAAGAGGTATGTTTTCATTTACAATAATAACTCTTTTTTTTTTAAATAATAACTCAATTTTTTTTAAATAATAACTCTTTTTTTTTAATAATAACTCTTTTTTTTTTGCTGCAGCTGTCATAGAAAAAGTAATGTATGCAACAGCTCATAATTGGTTCTTAAAATTCTCGGGTCTTTTTTTACAAAACTCGACTACGTCTCGTTTTGTAACTTCGACCCTTGAATTTTAAGAACCCTTATTATATCACTGTTGCATAAACTACTATTAAAAACAGGACTACAATTTTATTTATTGCTTAGGTAATAATATAGGGTTAAAAATACCTGCAACATCACATTCATATGGGTTGGATACTCTATTGAATGATTTATATTCCATTGCCTTGGGGAACAGGCCTGAAATAGAAATTTACCATATTAAAAATTGTGAATACAATTTCTAAACAAAAAAGTTGGTCAAGAAAATAACATACAGTAATGAAAAGGTTTTTGTGGCAGCATGACTCCAGCGGGATCTTTACATCCAGGCATGAGGTCCAGAGGAGCGACGGCACTGACAGCGGCACAGAAACCATCCACGGACCCCACTGATGAAATTACATTTGACTCTGTGACTGTAGTCTCACTGGACTGGCTTACAAATAGTCCACCTGAAAAGACATAACATGTACTTTATATTTTAAAATATTTCTACCTACTATATTTAAAAACACTTGCTGAATGATAAGGGTGAAGGATTTTAGAAGTCTTCTAAAATTGTAGTGTTAGAATTTATATCCATTTGATAATGTCTGTTGAATCTGTTAACAAACATACCCATAAGGTTAATGTAGATGTAGATGGATACATAGTCGCTAAGTCACAGTCATAAAGGACTAGCGTCACTTCTGCTCTACTGACCTTCTATAAGTGGAGTATATGTACCATCGCGCTCCGCGATTGTTGCGCCATTTAGGGTCCTAGCTAAATTGGTTGTTCAATACTTACATTATAGAATTTCCTAGCAAGAATCCTAAATGGCATAACAATCCCATGTGGTAACTGTACAGGAGTTTGTAGACAGTCTTCCCTTACAAACAATCTTCCCCACATTTACCTTAATCAATATGTTAACGTACCAGCTACAACAACTCGTACTATCTTGGAGAGTTGCTCCTGATACTGTGCAGTCCCGGACATGCCGGATATCCACTCCACCAACAAGTGCAGGGAGAACAGATGCTCCGGTGAGTTGCCTGCCATGTTGAGACCAGAAGTCAGGACAATGTATCTGAAATAATCAACAGTGAGATAAGGAACACTAGCCAGAACTTGAATTTATATCCCTACTACACTTAAGAGTAATAATAAAAATGAGTGGAGAATTTAATGAGAGAGGTGACCCATTTGTATTGAGTATAACTATAAAGTCTGGCAAATCACACCAAGGCCAATAATTTACAAAATTAAATTAAATAAGGAACTATAGTAATTTATATTTATTCAGATAGCAATTAGACCATTGAAATGTCTAGTAACTACATAGCTAGAAGTAAACTCATGCAGATAGCAACAAACCTAAGAGTCCCTATAAAAATTAGTAGCAATCCCTCATATTTATGAACAAAATATGAGGGATTAATTGAAATATGAAATTAATTGTCAAGAAAAATATAATAATATAACCTAGCAAGGTCTTGGTAACAAAAGTGTTAAATATTATAGTAAAGTTGACATACTTATCAGAGTCTAACTTTGGCAAGGGTTTTTGTATGTTACAGCCAGCCCAGCAAATATCTTTGATAGTGAATATTCCGTCTTCATCTTCAGCACCTGCAAAATATGTGTTATATTATTGTTATTACTAAATTACATTTTAAAATATCTGCCGTAAAGTAATCTTGCTATCATGTTTGTAAACAAATGTTTGTTAACACAATGTAAAAATAACAAACATTTTTAATTTCTACAGTCCCTACTTTCATTACAATACAAGAAAATAATCTTAGATTCATTACATCTATTAACTTTATAGAATGTAAAAATATTTTATTATATTGAATTCCACAAATTAAAAATACTTGCCTAATACTGCACAGACCACCCCTGTAACTACTTGATGCACATCAATACAGTCTCCCACTAATTTGATTCTTTGCAGCTCGTCTTCCAGTACAACAGTATCTGTTTCATGAACAAAATGGGTTCTGCAAATACAATAAACATTAAAAATAATACAAATTATCCTTATAATTTTATTATAAGTACAGCGAGCTGCAAAAGTGCATATGTAGTACTTTATGAATGATTTACAATCATACAGCCAGGGGCATTACAAGGACAATATTCATAGGTACCTTGGTGGCTGAGGAATGATCTCCAATTGATCTGAAAGTTGTTTCAGTATACTGGGCTTCAATTCCTGGAGTTTAAACAGTGTTCCAATTATTACACAAGTAGTATTTTTTTCACGCAAATCGCAAAGTTTCAGTATCTTGTACTTGTTAGTCCACTTCTTATATATCACTGGCTCCAAGATATTTCTAAATGTGTTAAGTCTAGCAGAGTAAATATGGGCAAATTGTTTGGAGAAATCCCTGGAAACGTCATAAAATCGTTTTGAACAATCCTTATATTCCACACTCTGTCTCTCTAATTCCAGTGGTTGAAATATCTTCTCAATCTTTGCAGATTTATCCGATTCCGTTTTAAATAACATATTTATGCTTGTTTGATATGAATACAATAAATTGTTGCAGAACTTAGTAATAAAGAATAATCATCAATTCATCAACGACATGACTTGTCTTGGCGCCTTTCTTTCGTTTATGTCAAAATTAAAACTCAAATGTTGTCGAAACGGTATAACACTACTAATAAAATGACTTGTTTAAAAATGACTCAAATAACTTACCGAGTAAAAGGGGTTCCGTAACTTGAGCAGTCAAACATTTACACTGAGTTTCATTCACATCACTATTTGTCAGTGTCAACGATACGTCAAAGTCAAATGCATGTGTTAGAATTTATTTATTGTCGGCGGCCTGATATTTCTAATGAAAAATTTCAATTAAAATGTTTGTGCTAGCGGAAATGAAAGATGTAATACGGGTTACGCCCGAACACTTTCATCAAAATTTATCAGAATCTATCACTACTTTACTTAATAGGAAATTAGCAAATAAGGTAATGATACCCTGTAACTTCACAAAACTAGTTAAATATGATTAAAATCATTCATACTCACATTTATAAATTGTTTCAGGTTGTTTTAAATGTAGGCTTATGTATAGCGCTGTTTGATATCACACATATCGGACATTCATACATATTTCCTGGAGATGGGTCTTCACATACTGAAGTCAAGTTTAGGTATATAGTATTCAGGCCAATGATTGAAGAAATACTGATAGGCAAAATTAGGAGCTGTGGTAGAGAAGGCGTACATGGTAAATAATAACATGAAATATATTACAACTTTCTGTGATATGTTGAAATTTGTTGGTAACTTTTTAGATACTAGATACTTTTTATATCAAAAAACAGAAATAAAGTAAGATATCATAATACTCAACCTCAAATGTAGGAGAAAATTATTGTGAAATTCTAAATATATTTTTTATTATATTTCAGTTACATTAGGATTTTTTGATGATGTGTTGATACCTGTAAATGCTCTACAGCACCCATCCAGATTTGATGAGACTGAGCAAGCTTGGGTGTGGGAGTACCCTAAGGAAGACGGAGAAAAACATGACCTTTTTATGGATGCAGGTATTATTATAAGCACACTGGCCCTATCATAGGCCATATCAGCCACCAAAAAAAACATATGCGGAGGTGATCAATGTTAAGGAAGTTTCTATAACTATACTGTTATGTAAATTTCTTTCACAATCAACTTCAATTCAACCTCAAAATTGATTAATATTGATATTTTTATTTGCAGGTGAAACCATCAGGTTTAGGGTAACAAGTGAAGCATTTGAAGAGAGCTTGCCAACTGGACCGCCAGGCTCAGACTGCCCTGTCCAAACAGTGGCTCCTTATAGAATAGTAGGTGGAATCAATGAACCAGGACTGGGCCTGCTGACATGGTGGGAAGCCCCTGAAGCTGATGATGATGGTGATGAGAATGAGGAAGAAAATCAGGAATAAACTTTTATACTATTTTTTTTGTTTCATGGTTCCCCTAACCTAATTGAATAACTACAGGTTATAACGGAAATTGTTCACCAAAACGGACTTCTTGGAATGACTTATTCCTAGTCAAAAAAATTTTTATATATTAAAAATACAAAAAAAAAAATCTAGGAAATAAACGATTAGACAAATACTGATTGCAACAATATTTATTCAATTTCTTTTTTTTACATTTTATATTTGCTCTTCAAAATACAACAACAATATTTTATAATACATGTGTATTTGTAATAGTGATATTGTATATTTAACTAGAAACATTCATTTACTTAAACATCACAGCAAGCTTGAGACATCACTTAACAAACTTAACAAGCAAATAAGTAAATAGTTCTACATTTTGTTCTTATATGAGGTGAAATACATTTTATTTTGCTGAAATAAAACAACCTATACTCATAACACTTGCAAAGTAATATCAAATAAAACATGATATAGAAGAAGTTATACACATTAAAATCCAGTAAACATTCATACTGTCTATTCCATTATACTATGCCTGATTAAAATTAAAATCATAGTATACAATCATCAGAGAGCTATTATATAGTCAAAAATGATTACACAACTCTTGTTTACTATAAGAGTTACATTTGCTAGTGACAATACAATACAGTTCCCAACAAATGGACAGCTACTTAGGGTGCGTAGCGATTTGGCGAGTGGCGCGTAATGCCTTACTGGTAGAGAAGGGGACATAGTAATTTATATTTTACAATATAGTGAGTATGCCTTTATAAAGTGCCCTGCTCTTTATAAAGTGGGCCTATTCTTTACAGAAAATTTAATTTATTAAAAATAAATATTGAGCCTTTGAAAGCATGAACTAGGTAAAGTCAACATCAAAAATATATGTATATTTTTTAAAGTACTTTCAATGATGACAAGATGCTAATGTTAAATAATTTTGATGCAAACTTAAAATGGTGCTTAAAACATAGTTGTATACAGTAAGTACCGCAATTTTTTCCCAATACATTAAAATTCGATTTGAGTATGGAATACATTAATTCATACAATTAAAGTAAAATAGTTTATATAATAAAAAAAACTAAAAGTTTTACATACTTAACTAGTTCTCACTTTTGTTTGGCTACCTATTCAAGAATCAAATAATAAATTAAGACCTATCTTACTATGTATTAACATGAGATGTTAGAAATAAAATACTGTCTTTTGACTATTGGGGTTCCATATGACTATTAAAACAATTGTGGGTTATGTATTCTGATCTTACAGCTCATTGATTCTTACATTATAATTATAAATCTTTTCTTTTAATGGACTTATGTAAATGTACTCTAGCTAAGCTATGAAAAAACGTCAACCAATCTAATGTTAATGCTTTTTAATATACATATAAATAATTTCATTTTTATTTTCAAAGACAATATATGTACTGTAAAGGCGGCCAGACAATGATACATTGATTATATTTTAATATAATTATGATTATTAGATATATGAAATATATTTCTTATATGCATAGGTGTAATGATTTAGATTAGGTACGATATTAAAATAGTTTCTTCTCGCAAATGTTTAACTTAGGTATTTTAGTGGTTAGTAAGGGATATTAAAACTCCCACTTGCTTGGAATCAAACTGGTAACTGGTCGTGATATCACATTTCGTTGACATAATTATATAATTGTGGAACCAACTCATAGGCCTCGTATATAGCTTTCGCCGTAACCTAAGTGCAGTGTCACGTTCTATAGGAATGTTGCTTTCTTGCCATGGAGACCAACACTTTATTTATATTATTGTAACAAGCATTAATACGTTTTTATGGCCACTCAAAGGCCAACCAACAACTTTTAACAGGCATAAAACGTAGTTTCATTTACATAAATGAGGGTTCCGTGTAATAAATTTCATATTTCGTGAAATCCTTTACTGAGTCTGATGCTCTATACTTTAAGTCTGAACGACTTCGTAGAAATAAACTAATAATGTTTATGCATAACAACCTCCATTGTGTTGTAATACACAAATACTTATGTACCTATCAACCTGTAGGTACGTAACGTATTGCGTTGGAGGTTTTAATCGGTAACATAAGCTTGACGTGGTTGTGCCAAAAAACTTGGGTCTCCTCTTTCTGTCAGCTTTGCTGAACCGACCTGTATCTACTTAACAAATAGGCAAGTATGACAGCGTGATAAATTACACTGTAATTATACAATATGAATATAGGAATTTCAGTAAAATCTTTGAGATAGGTACTTAAAACTTACCACTTAATCCTCTAGGTATTGCATGACTATTATGAATCCAACCACAGACATTGTGCCTATCCAAAAAGGCCATAAAATACCCTTAAGGTGATTAATTTAATCTTTATATTAAATTAATTCTTACCCATTCAACTTTCATAAATATATTAAAAATCCATAATTTGTGCTATTTAAAATTAAAACTTACTTTCTATGTATGAAGGTAGGTTCATTTTATGAATTAACTATCACATAACACTGGCTCGCTTATACCACCTTAACAGTCAGTTACATTGGCCATGCCACTTGTAAAACGAAAAAAATCGCGCGAATAAAAATAAAACGGATTATAAGTTTTTTGATAAATAATATTATGATGCGTAAAGTACCTACACCTATACATATACATTGCAAACGTTTTTAGCCGTTTTGGCAGCTAAAGTAAGTACAGCGCCATGTTATTTGTGATAACAAGGTTGTCAAACGTTAGGGACTATTACTAGGGATGCTTGGGACGGCAGGAAATCGACCGAAATGTAAAATACTACAATAATGAGATTAAAGTATCTCATGTTCACATGAGGTTTTAACAACGAATATAAGTTACCCATAATATAGGTAGATTTTGCACTCCTTTACGCATCTTAGTATATCTTATCTTTGGTATATGCAAAGATTCGTTGATTGTGTAAGATATGTAAAGTCTAAGATATTTTCGTGCTACGAATTTGACAGCTAAACGAGATGGCGGATAGTGCTGTACAACAACTGTACAACTCCGTACATTATGCAGTACTTTTGGTTGTCAAAAGTTGAGAATGGGGTTGGCAACTGTCTAAGATTTTTTATAGATGGCCCCAGCATAGATTTGGCTTCTTACAAAACTCTTAAAAAATAACACGAATTTGACTCTATTCTTAGGGCGCGTGTACACGGTGCCGCCTCCGCGCCGCCGCCGCACCTTCGCGCTATGTACACGAGACGCGTAAAACCCGCCGCCCCACTTTCGCGCTATGTACACGAGATACGTATAGCCCGCCGCCGCGGGTTTTACTCGTCTCGTGTACATAGCGCGAAGGTGCGGCGGCGGCGCGGAGGCGGCACCGTGTACACGCGCCCTTAGGATTGTCATCTGTAAAATACTTCAACCGGTGTTGAATGAGGTTGCATTCAGTGTGCTTTAAACATATGGCGCAATATACCGCCATCCGTTCCGACTGTCACTAGACGGCACGTTTTAGACTTTACCCCTCTGTTACTAATTACAATCAATAACTCTTTGGTAAGTATACAATATTGTATATCCATGGTTCTCCTTATCGATTTCGATGACGGCGACCTCAGCAATTATAGATTACGCCTATTATGGGCCCGGATGTGGCTGGCCAGGCCGAACTTGGTCTTAAGCTTTGGATTCCTCCGAAAACGGTGCCGTCATATGACGGCCGTCATATAGCGGCAGCAAAAGACGGCCGTCTTTACGGTGGCGACATGTGGAAAGTACCACGGCGTCATAACACACCGTCATCCACCAAGGTCAAAGCGGCAAATTTGAAAAATGTAGGCGCGATGGGATAACGTCCCATAGAAAATTTGAATTTCGCGCCTTTTCCTACTGACAAGATTTGCTTGATCATCTATAATTTACTTGGAGGATGAAATATCATCAGAAGAGGAAAATAATCGTAGTACGGAATCATTTATTCAAATCTCGTGTCATTTATTCAAAATGGCGTCACCGCTATCTAATAAAACGTTCACGAAACTATCGACAAGGTCATGACGGCCGTCATCTTACGTTACGTTGACAATCAACGTAACGTAACGCCGTCTAGGAAACCGCGCCATCTTGTTTACATAGACAACGTTCTAGTGACGTCAGTCAACGCTATATAGCGGCCGTAATATGACGGCACCGTTTTCGGAGGAATCCAAAGCTTTAGATTCTTTTGCAGGCGTAATATTGTATATAATGTTTACTTGAAGGTGTACAATAGCGGCGAGTTGGTGAAGTGGTGGTTGTTGTTGAGGTGCGCGATGAGGCGGCCGTCTAGCAGGTGGCGGCCGTACGCGACGGCTTCCGCCTCGTCTTTAGCGAGCCCGCAGCTCAGCAGCCAGCGCACGAGGCACGAGCCGCGGAACACGGCGCGGTACGTGCGCATGCGCCACCTACAATCAATAAAAAACCGGCCAAGTGCGAGTCGGACTCGCGCACGAAGGGTTCCGCACCATCAACAAAAAATAGAGCACAACAAGCAAAAAAACGGTCACCCATCCAAGTACACCCGCCCGACGTTGCTTAACTTCGGTCAATAATCACGTTTGTTGTATGGGAGCGCCACTTAAATCTTTATTTTATTCTGTTTTTAGTATTTGTTGTTACAGCGGCAACAGAAATACATCATCTGTGAAAATTTCAACTGTCTAGCTATCACGGTTCGTGAGATACAGCCTGGTGACAGACGGACGGACGGACGGACAGCGGAGTCTTAGTAATAGGGTCCCGTTTTTACCCTTTGGGTACGGAACCCTAAAAACAACGGGTTGCACTCAGGGAATGCCGGCAGAAGTGAAAACTCAATTACTAGTGCAAAATGCACTATGTATAATTGAGGTTAACGCCATCTAGCGTTATTTCGTCGCATTACTTGAAACCCCTAAGCACATCATGTCAGTACTCGAGTTATATTAATACCAGTTAGAGCGAAACTCACTAGATGGCATTTAAATCAATAAAGAAAAACTATGACATTACATGTAACAGTTTTTCGATCAGGTCACGTGTCCGTCTTACGGTCACGTGATCTGTCTCGAGTTTAAAATTGTTTCCCCACCTCAAAAAGTGCACAGCGCCGCTAAAGAAGTTTTCACTTCAATAAATAAATAAATATTATAGGACATTCTTACACAGATTGACCACGTCCCACAGTGAGCTCAACAAGGCTTGTGTTTTCGTTGTACTCAGACAACGATTATAATATACAAATACATAGAAAACACCCAAGACTCAAAACAAATATATGTGCTCATCACACAAATAAATGCCTTTACCGGCATTCGAACCCAGGACCGCGGCAGGGTCACTACCCACTAGGCCAGACCGGTCTGGTGTCCGGACATAAGGTGGGGTTGGTGCACTAACAAGTCAAATCGGCTCCTCTTTATAAAATGTTAAGTAGTATAGAGTGCACCTTTTATAGAGCTTTTGTTGGCTTTAACATAATTCCAATCGCAAAAACATGTTAATCAAATTTTTTCAGTTTATAAATTGGATTTGGTGATCGCCATATAACAATTTTAAAACATATATATATAGGAAACAAAACGACCCAACTAAAATGAAACAAGTTATGGTAGGTTTTATAATCTAGATCAGGGGTTCTCAAACTTTTTTTAGGCACGCCCCCCTGCTGCCTAAAATGAAGTTCCCACGCCCCCCTTTTCGC
Source organism: Cydia amplana (assembly GCF_948474715.1). Classification (NCBI taxonomy): domain Eukaryota; kingdom Metazoa; phylum Arthropoda; class Insecta; order Lepidoptera; family Tortricidae; genus Cydia; species Cydia amplana. Next base: position 10,123,113 of record NC_086079.1, on the reverse strand, counting down.
TTCGATGCAAGGAAACGGAGAACTATTAGGTAATCGTGTTCAATTTTCCCGAGGCCCCGAGCCCCCCCTTAAAATGTGGTCGCGCCCCCCCCACTTTGGGAACCCCTGATCTAGATCATGTTATGATATCATATACCATATCTCATATCATAACCGGTTCAGAGCATTAGTGTGTGTTTTACGAAATGAGGACCGATTTTTGAAATTCGACCGCTCGATTTCGTGTATTTCGTTCAGTAATATCTCCACTACTAGGCCTGTAAATTCTACTAATAGAATTGAAAACGAGTGGTCAATACCAATAGATTCCCAATTTCCATCACTCGTATTTCAAAAATCCACCGATTTTCGAGTGACGAAATCGAGCGATCGAAATTCAAAAATCGGCCCCCTGGGGACCGATTTTTGAAATTCGACCGTTCGATTTCATGTATTTCGTTCAGTAATATCTCCACTACTAGGCATGTAAGTTCTACTAATAGAATTGAAAACGAGTGGTCAATAATCGTTTTTAATTCTATTAGTAGAATTTACATGCCTAGTAGTGGAGATATTACTGAACGAAATACACGAAATCGAGCGGTCGAAATTCAAAAATCGGCCCCCTGGTCGCAAACGTGTTTCGTTTCGAGTGATCCTCGACTGACGTTATCACGACCGTATTAACGCCTGCGTTTAGTACATATAGGCGGTCAACCAAATCTTGTCAGTAGAAAAAGGCGGCAAATTTAAAAAATGTAGGCGCGAAGGGATATCGTCCTATAGAAAATTTGAATTTCGCGCCTTTTTTTACTGACAAGATTTGGTTGACCAAGTATATAAACATATGTACCTGGTATCTTTGGCAATAGCTTCCTTGCAGCGTTCGAGATGGTGCTTTATGAATTGGTCGCAGACGTGTTTGGTTTCGAAGCTGAGATCCTCGACTGAAGGCAGCACGACCGTGTCTGCGCCGTGCCTGAGTTGAATAAAATATTGATTAACATTAAAACATTAGGTAATAAAGTAATTTTTGCGTCCCATTTTTGGATTCACCGCACAAAAAAGTAATTGATTTTTTGTTAAATTATATTGTTTATGTAATTGTACCTAAATCTAATTTTGAATCTAACACCCATTTTTTAGGACTAGAATTTTCTTCTTGAAAATACTACTACTTATATAGCAAATATCAATTTGCTAAAACCACTTGGAGATCGCGAGGGCGCTATATAAAAGAAAAGAACTATTAGGTACAGGTTTTCAACAGCAGAGGGTTGGGACTTGGGTGTTACTTTCTTAACCGATCGCCTCATGAAGAAAGGTTAAAAAACGCGCTGAAATATGTAACTATTAGTTCGTTTTTTTTTTAGCATTAGAAAGAAGGTAAGCAATCTTGACATGTCTTTTAATTTAAAAAAGTATTTTAAAAATCATTAACTATTGTTTATGAAAGCTAAAGAATATAAATGATCGTATTAGATTCATAATTGTTACATATTTGCCGTGACTTATTTTTAAAACATGTTTTTCAATTAAAAGACACATGATTGTTTAACTTTTTAGGGTTCCGTACCCAAAGGGTAAAAACGGGACCCTATTACTAAGACTCCGCTGTCCGTCCGTCCGTCCGTCCGTCCGTCCGTCTGTCACCAGGTTGTATCTCACGAACCGTGATAGCTAGACAGTTGAAATTTTCACAGATGATGTATTTCTGTTGCCGCTATAACAACAAATACTAAAAACAGAATAAAATAAAGATTTAAGTGGGGCTCCCATACAACAAACGTGATTTTTGACCGAAGTTAAGCAACGTCGGGCGGGGTCAGTACTTGGATGGGTGACCGTTTTTTTGCTTTTTTTTTTATTGTTTTGCTCTATTTTTTGTTGATGGTGCGGAACCCTCCGTGCGCGAGCCCGACTCGCACTTGGCCGGTTTTTTCTAATGCTAAAAAAAACGAACTATAAAACAAGACTCACCACTTCTTCTTGAAGTATCTGACAGCCGGTATGATCATCTCCTCCGGGTCTAGCCCGAACAGCACGAACATGATCAGCGCCTGTCCGTACGTGATGGCGATATCCAGGAACTCGATCTCGATGAACACCCCGCTTTCGTCTTTTTGCATCATACGCCACGTCGTGTATGTTATCCCCTGAAACAAAAGCACAGGTAGATTAACTTTTATTCTTTATCTATTTTTACTCTTTGCTATGATTACGTTTCCTGGGTAGGGATTTTATATCATTCTGGATCTTTCTTGAGTAGAGCCCAACTGGGGGAAGTACCTCCACATTACAGAAAACCGCAGTCAAATTATAACACTTGACCCTACTCATAGTGTCATGTTCCTTTCGGTGAGGAAGGTTGCCAGAGCTCAACGAGGGTGCGGAATAGTGCGGAGTGTTAGGGTCGGCAACGCGCACGTAACACCTTTGGAGTTGCAGGCGTCCACAGGCTACGAAGACTGCTTACCATCAGGCGGGCCGTATGCTTGTTTGCCATCGACGTAGTATAAAAAAAACGGCCAAGTGCGACTCGGAACGACAAGGAAACGGAGAACTATTAGGTAATCGTGTTCAAATGTCCCGAGGCCCCGCGCCCCCCTTAAAATGTGGTCGCGCCCCCCACATTAAAAACCCCTGCTATAAGCGTTCCGTTGTTTTCCTTTTAAGGAACGGAGCCCTAAAAAGTATGACATGACAACACAATACTGAATAAATGCAGTACTAACGATGAACATGGCCAGGCTGTAGAGTATGATGAGCGCGGTGTGCTTGAGCAGCTGGCCGCCGCGGCCGGTCTCGGGCGGCAGCAGCCCCAGCTGGCCGGCGGCGCGCTCCAGCTCGGCCAGGTACCGGCACGGCGCGCCGGCGCAGCGCGGCTGCTGGGACGGGGGGCACGCGCACTCTCTGAGGAATGAAATAGTACATTATTATAGCCCTTGCTACACGGTCGCCGACAAGCCCCTCAGACCGCGTGACCTTGGTCTAGACGGACCGTGTAGACAGTTGTTTCCAACAAAATTTGACCAAAACTGACCAAGGTCAGACCAAGGACAGATGGTTAGAAGGCTTGTCGGCGACCGTGTAGCAAGGGCTTAAACGAGCAATTCTTGTTTATTTATTTATATATATATATATATATATATATATTTCGGGGATCTCGGAAACGGCTTTAACGATTTCGATGAAATTTGCTATACGGGGGTTTTCGGGGGCGAAAAATCGATCTAGCTAGGTCTTATCTCTGGGAAAAGGCGCATTTTCGAGTTTGTATATGTTTTCCGAGCGAAGCTCGGTCACCCAGATATTAGTACATTATTGTCGAGGTTCGGAAGTAGCTGCTTGCAGGCTGAGGATTCGTTTTAAACGGACGACCTTGGGAGTCCGTTTAATTGAATCCGAAGCCAGCAAGTAGCCTTCCAGCCGAGTCATATATAGTGCTTTTCTCAAAAATGGTGCAAGAAATAGAAATGTTTTACAGAAGCAACGTTCTAAATTTCACAGAATAAAGTAAAACCATTAAAAAGATTTGCTTTGCCACCTTTTAAAAAAAAAGACGTGTATTTTCTGCTGAAAATACGCCAACGTATTTGAGACACCTAAATAGTCGCGGTACCAACATTATAATAATAAGTGCTGATCATCTGTTTGGCTGTTTAATAGACCTATGCCTTCATTTGATATGGCCATTTAAAGTTTTAAAAAGTTTGGAACTCGTTAAATAATGGAATTTGTATGCAACATTGCAGTTCCGAAATCGAGACTGCAATGTTTTTAACTTTTTAATTTTTTGAATGACCATAAACTACGCACTTCGCGACCTATTTTTTAACCGGCAACGTCGACTTTGCCGTCCATTTTTGAGAAAAACTATGCTAAACCAACTTTTAATTTAATTCTATCTACCTTATGGCACAGGGCGGACACACCATATATCAAAAATAATTTGCGTTTATATGTGTGCACGGCACGTCTGTACACGCGTCATTGTGTATGTGTGGGTGAGTCGCTTTACTGAGAGTACGCCGGAAGTCCGCCAGATTCAAGTCGCAGGGCGAGGTAATGCGAGTCGGGGCGGGGCGGTGCGTGGCCGGTCTGTATGATAATACTATTACTTATTCTGTGCTTATGGCTCTGTTAAACCGAGCGCAGGAATGATCAGGTGATTGAGTAGGTAGTTTTGCGCGACATGCGTAGATTGTAAGGTTATTCTTAAAACAGAGGAATAATAAATAGTACTTTAGTATCGTCGAAATAGTGATATAATATAAATCATAGATGAATGAATGTTCAATAATTAAATTAAAAAATACATAATCTTGTGGATTCGAATTTAGTTTGGCATTTTTAATGTCTTGTCAGAGTTACTTAGGCCCACTTGCAACATTCCCTAATACCCTACCCTACTAACCCGGGGTTAACGGGTTAAATCTGGAGTTACCAGTACAATATGACACTAGGTTAACGATTTAACCGCTTAACCCCGGGTTAGTAGGATGGTGCAAGTGGGCCTTAGTTGGGAACTTATGAAGTCACTTGTGGTTGACGATGTCCTCGATGTCCTGCGACGTGGAGTTGACGAGTCCGGTCTCGCAGCGCGGGTCGCCGGAGCAGCACCCGTTGCCGTTAGCGCTCTTCGCCGGGCTCGGACTCGCTGTGATCGCTATAGTGTTGTATGTTACTGTTGCTCACTTGTGGTCGACGATGTCCTCGATGTCCTGCGACGTGGAGTTGACGAGTCCGGTCTCGCAGCGCGGGTCGCCGGAGCAGCACCCGTTGCCGTTAGCGCTCTTCGCCGGGCTCGGACTCGCTGTGATCGCTATAGTGTTGTATGTTACTGTTGCTCACTTGTGGTCGATGTCCTCGATGTCTTGCGACGTGGAGTTGACGAGTCCGGTCTCGCAGCGCGGGTCGCCGGAGCAGCACCCGTTGCCGTTAGCGCTCTTCGCCGGGCTCGGACTCGCTGTGATCCCTATAGTGTTGTATGTTACTGTTGCTCACTTGTGGTCGATGTCCTCGATGTCTTGCGACGTGGAGTTGACGAGTCCGGTCTCGCAGCGCGGGTCGCCGGAGCAGCACCCGTTGCCGTTAGCGCTCTTCGCCGGGCTCGGACTCGCTGTGATCGCTAGAGTGTTGTATGTTACTGTTGCTCACTTATGGTCGACGATGTCCTCGATGTCCTGCGACGTGGAGTTGACGAGTCCGGTCTCGCAGCGCGGGTCGCCGGAGCAGCACCCGTTGCCGTTAGCGCTCTTCGCCGGGCTCGGACTCGCTGTGATCGCTATAGTGTTGTATGTTACTGTTGCTCACTTGTGGTGGACGATGTCCTCGATGTCCTGCGACGTGGAGTTGACGAGTCCGGTCTCGCAGCGCGGGTCGCCGGAGCAGCACCCGTTGCCGTTAGCGCTCTTCGCCGGGCTCGGACTCGCTGTGATCGCTATAGTGTTGTATGTTACTGTTGCTCACTTGTGGTCGACGATGTCCTCGATGTCCTGCGACGTGGAGTTGACGAGTCCGGTCTCGCAGCGCGGGTCGCCGGAGCAGCACCCGTTGCCGTTAGCGCTCTTCGCCGGGCTCGGACTCGCTGTGATCCCTATAGTGTTGTATGTTACTGTTGCTCACTTGTGGTCGATGTCCTCGATGTCTTGCGACGTGGAGTTGACGAGTCCGGTCTCGCAGCGCGGGTCGCCGGAGCAGCACCCGTTGCCGTTAGCGCTCTTCGCCGGGCTCGGACTCGCTGTGATCCCTATAGTGTTGTATGTTACTGTTGCTCACTTGTGGTCGATGTCCTCGATGTCTTGCGACGTGGAGTTGACGAGTCCGGTCTCGCAGCGCGGGTCGCCGGAGCAGCACCCGTTGCCGTTAGCGCTCTTCGCCGGGCTCGGACTCGCTGTGATCGCACCGTAGCAACCTGTCAGTTGTAGTTCTATTCATCATTTATAAATTAATGTCTTAGAGTTAGCTATTCAATAGACTCGTAAGGCCCAGGCCTTGCATTTTGTGGGATGTTCTAAGTGTAAGAAAACTATTAAATAAATGTCAAAATATTAATAAATTATTAATTATAAAGCCGTCCCTCCTTATTCTCTTGATTTGGTAACCGAAGACAATATTACATGGGAAGTGAAGTTAGAGGACATACCTATTCCAAATTATAAAACACGTAGCAACAAATTACCAATCCTGGGCCTTATGAGTGGTTAAAGTTGATAGTTACTTACCTTGATCTTCTCCTCCTATGGTGCATTAAAATGAAAAAAAAAAATGTTTAGTAAAATTGTTTTGTCTAGATAGGGTAATTCGCCAGTAACTGGCCACCTGTTAGTAACTGGCCACCCTAAACTAAGAATGATTCTATTCACCAGTATAACGTGGCTAGAAGGCTGCTTATACTAAAATGAATTGTTTATAGGTGAATAGAATCATTTTTAGTTTAGGGTGGCCAGTTATTGGCCGGTGGCCAGTTACTGGCGAATTACCCTATAATGTGCTAAATCAGCCATTAGCGCGCCATTCTATTTGCGAAATGATCGCTTATTGATGGCACGCGTAGTGCGCGAGCGGTTCGTTAATGGCGAGTTAGGGGCGCTTTTATCAGATCAGCCCTAGTAGCACGGTCGCATTTTTATCATTTATCACCATGCCTGTCACGTTCTAACAAGTATGTAAGTGCGAAAGTGACGGGCTTAGTGATAGTCGATAAAAATGGAACCGTGCTGAGCCCGCTGGATGCAATTCATTATACACCAGGGATGTTACGGAGCTCCGTTTCCGTTAAGTCGGAACTTCCGTTTGGTATTACACATCCGTTTCTGTTCCGGTTCCGTTACTTTTGAAACGGAAGTTATATCCGATGTCAATGCTTAGCGCGGCAGCGGGACATGAGCGGTGTACATCAAAAACAAAGAGGTTTATACCAGTTATTCGCTCATAACCCCGCTGCTGCAGTAATTAGATGTTCTGGTTTATCCGTGTTTTTGAATTTAAAGTACGTATTCGTATGTGTTGTGTTGTGTAATCTATACCTACTGATAGTACTGACACAGGCTCCGGTTCTGGTTCCGATAAACTAAATTTAAAACATCTGGTTCCGCTTTCGGTTCCGATAAAACCACATCCGTTACATCCCTGTTATACACATAGAGAAATCCGTTCTCACGAATCATAGTATAGTGTTCCTCACCGTTGTGCGAGACTGATTGTGTGTTAGATGCCGGCTGCTCGTTGTCGACCAGGCCGGAGCTTTCGTCTGGCGAATGCGATGCTACATCTGCAGAGAGACTGGCGAACTGCGCGCTGCGCCGCCGGAACCGGATGTACAGTGTCAGGCAGCCCGTCGTCACTAGACAAAAAAAAACTTAAGTTGCCGATATTATCAATAAAACGCTTCTTCTTGTCAGCATATTTGCGTCCACTGCTGAACATATGCCTCTTTCATGGATTTCCATGTTGTTTTGTATGCGGCGGTTCTATGCCAGCCGGGCTAGCACATGATTGGCGCGACAGTATCTCGGGGCGAGATAGACTACCCGTCCCACTTTTATTAACATAGTTATAGTTCGTTTTTTTTAGCATTAGAAAGAACTTGAAAGAAGGTAAGCGATTTTGACATGTCTTTTAATTGAAAAACACTTTTTAAAAATCAATAACTATTACTTATGAAAGCAGAAGACTATAAAAGATCGTATTAGATTCATAATTGTTACATATTTACCGTAACTTATTTTTAAAATGTGTTTTTCAATTAAAAGACACATCAAGATTGTTTACTAAATTTCTAATGCAAAAAAAAAAAACGAAGTATAGAAAAAGACGGGTAGTCTATCTCGCCGCGAGATACTGCCGCGCCAATGCTAGGGGTGCAGGTCGGCCCTAAATCATAAATCATTTATTCGCTTGAAAAGGGTACAGTTGTTCACGTTTTCCCTGCCGTCTTTCTAATGTTGTTCGACCATCTGGCTCGTGGTTTTCCGTCTCTTCGGGTTCCAAGTCGAGGTCTCCAGTACATTACTCGCTGGTCCCATAGGTCGTCATCCCTTCGACAGTCTTCAATAAAGCGCTATGTGATAGAAAAGCTATTAAAAGCGAGCCCGCGACTTAATTGTAAGGCCTGAGTGGACGCTCGAAGCGGAGCGTTCGGCGGGGCGTGCAGCGTGGCGTCGGGCTCACAAGTGATTTGAGCAGCGTGTACTAAGGCCGCTCCTATACGTTTGCATTTGTTTAACATGCACGCCGCACGCCCCGCCCCGCTGCACGCCCAACTCGAGTGTCCACTCAGGCCTTACACTAAGGCCTGAGTGGACGCTCGAAGCGGAGCGTTCGGCCGGGTGTGCAGCGTGTAGGTACTAAGGCCGCTCCTATACGCTTGCATTTGTTTAACACGCACGCCGCACGCCCCGCCCCGCTGCACGCCCAACTCGAGCGTCCACTCAGGCCTTAAACTGAGTTTAGACTGACCCGTGATACAGAAGACGAGCAGGCACAGGCGGATGGCGTCGACGGCCTTGGCGTCGAGCTGCAGCGCGGGCCGCGTGGCCACGAGCACGGCCGCCGTCACCGCGGGCGCGCCCCACGCCACGAACGCCAGCACCGGCCACAGCGTCACCACGAAGCACGGCCCGCGGCTCTACAAACAAAACACCACTAATCAGTGTAAGGCCTGAGTGGACGCTCGAAGCGGAGCGTTCGGCGGGGCGTGCAGCGTGGCGGCGGGCTCCCAAGTGATTTGAGCAGCGTGCACTAAGGCCGCTCCTATACGTTTGCATTTGTTTAACATGCACGCCGCACGCCCCGCCCCGCTGCACGCCCAACTCAAGCGTCCACTCAGGCCTTACACTCAGTTTACTATACCTATAGAACATGTAAAACTACACACGGTCACGACGCATTAGCGCTCACATACTAAATTAGTATGAGCGTGAGCGCCTATGTAGTCAGCAGCAATAGTTGTTAAACGGGCGAGGTGTTCAAAATAATCTTGACGCGACTTTATTGTTAAGAGAATAAGAGCGCGTGAAGGTAATTATGAACGCCTCGCCCGCTTAGCAACTTCTGCTGCTGGCTGTACAGTCACCACACGGGATTGTTACACCATTTAGGGTCCTAGCTGAATTGGTTGTTACTTGTTCCGTACTTACGCTATGGAATGTCCAATTTAGCTAGAACCCTTAATGGCGTAACAATCACGGAGCGTGATTGTACATATTATGTCGGTATATGGTAACCCTTGAGGTATTCATAAATGGTTTATGCAGCAGTCTATATGAGATAGTCGTGTATGCAAAACAAACGGGTTCGCCTGGCTCGCGTGGAGGAGCGGTTTTTTGGGCACGAGCCAAAGGGGCTCGCGCGGGACGCGCGCTTGCGTTCACACTCGTGTTCGGCTTGTCATTCGGTTATAAACCTTATGCCGTGCTGTAAGTGTTTAAAATATATTAGCTCGACGAGCTTACGAGCCACGGGACGAGCCACAAGCCGAGCCACGAAGCGCGAGTGTAATCAGTAGCTCGACGGGCTTACGCGCTCGAGGCGAGCCACGAGACGCGCCGCGAGCCGAGCCGCGAGCCGAGAGTCTAAACCGGCTATTAAACCTAACGTGTAGAAATAAATATTCCTCTATTGTTCTAGGGTGAGTAAGTGAGTAGGGTGAGTGGGTAAGTTCTTACACCTTGATGCGTAATGTAATACTGAACGCCAACCACGGATTATAGGATTAAATTACACACTATGCAAGCGGATTATAATAGCATGGTGACTCATAAGTCAAGAACAAACTGACAGTAACAATGTACTATGATCATTGTAGTAAACTTGCTGGTAAACTGCTAAAAAGACTCTCCACAACTCGTAACTTTTTTTTTTCGTTACTAGATTATACCTAATGCCAACAAGGCCCAGTTCCCCTCTGGATTGGTATCAATATGATACTATCAAAAACTAATTCATATTGCGGAAATCTATTGCCTGTAAACTTAACGAATTTAACATGTATGGAGTTCAAAACAACATGGAGTAGAGTCTAAGAGAAATAAGTTGACATTACCTGCAACATGAGGAGTCCGATAGATAGCATGGAAGTCCAGAGCAGACATGAGTACATGCTGAAGGTGCAGAGCGTCTGCTGCAGCAGCACCGACCAGGAGGGCGTGTTTGACGACTGCGGCCCGCCCCAGATCACGCTGAAATAAGTTGACATTACCTGCAGAAATAAGTTGACATTACCTGCAACATGAGGAGTCCGATAGATAGCATGGAAGTCCAGAGCAGGCAGGAGTACATGCTGAAGGTGCAGAGCGTCTGCTGCAGCAGCACCGACCAGGAGGGCGTGTTCGACGACTGCGGCCCGCCCCAGATCACGCTGAAATAAGTTGACATTACCTGCAGAAATAAGTTGACATTACCTGCAACATGAGGAGTCCGATAGATAGCATGGAAGTCCAAAGCAGGCAGGAGTACATGCTGAAAGTGCAGAGCGTCTGCTGCAGCAGCACCGACCAGGAGGGCGTGTTCGACGACTGCGGCCCGCCCCAGATCACGCTGAAATAAGTTGACATTACCTGCAGAAATAAGTTGACATTACCTGCAACATGAGGAGTCCGATAGATAGTATGGAAGTCCAGAGCAGGCAGGAGTACATGCTGAAGGTGCAGAGCGTCTGCTGCAGCAGCACCGACCAGGAGGGCGTGCTCGACGAAAGCGGCCCGCCCCAGATCACGCTGAAATAAGTTGACATTACCTGCAGAAATAAGTTGACATTACCTGCAACATGAGGAGTCCGATAGATAGCATGGAAGTCCAGAGCAGGCAGGAGTACATGCTGAAGGTGCAGAGCGTCTGCTGCAGCAGCACCGACCAGGAGGGCGTGCTCGACGACTGCGGCCCGCCCCAGATCACGCTGAAATAAGTTGACATTACCTGCAGAAATAAGTTGACATTACCTGCAACATGAGGAGTCCGATAGATAGCATGGAGGTCCAGAGCAGGCAGGAGTACATGCTGAAGGTGCAGAGCGTCTGCTGCAGCAGCACCGACCAGGAGGGCGTGCTCGACGACTGCGGCCCGCCCCAGATCACGCTGATCGCTAGCAACAACTGGAACAAAGTTGGTGTCGTCATCGGGAGTAAAGTTGTATTACAATTACACAACTTTGGGAACAAATCAAATTATTTTGTTAAATATTTTGATTTAACCTTTTTTTTTAAGTAGTCACACTACTATAATATACATTATAAACTGAAATAGATGTCATATGTTATAGAAAAAGTTACGAAGCCCTCCAGTGGTGAAGGCCGGATTCGAACCGGCGTCTTTAGTAATCCGGGCTAACGCCTTGAACCCCTTGGGAACCCAAGTCTATTTCTGTTTATAATGTATTACAATTAGTTTGAAAAGTTTAGTTTGCACGCGTAATTTGTATCGATTATCACTTGATTCGATCCGTTTCGAGAGTCATCAAATAAAGAAACACCTGTATCGATTGCATGGATACTTGACGATAATCAGCAATAACGCGAGTGACCTGTTTTAGTATATATGTATGTTTAAGTCTCACATGAGTTTTATAGTGAACTAGCGACCCGCCCCGGCTTCGCACGGGTTAACAAATTATACATAAACCTTCCTCTTGAATCACTCTATCTATTAAAAAAACCGCATCAAAATCCGTTGCGTAGTTTTAAAGATCTAAGCATACAGACAGACAGACAGACAGCGGGAAGCGACTTTGTTTTATACTATGTAGTGATAAAGCAAAATGATGTATCCATATACATCATCGAGGGTCGAACATTGAGTCCAGAGTGAAGGAAAGAATTCTTAAGTGTAGGTTAACGTCCAAGACCTGTTACTACTTTAAACAAAAACAGAATAAATCACAAATGTTTTATGCAATAATTATTACCTTTTGGATTCAAACCAGCATGCTAACTTTATGCTAACTTTTAAATATAAAATCGGAATTACCTGTGACACCATTAAACACATAGTCAACCTGTGCGGCATACGCTTATATTTCTTAGTAACGATGAACACCGTTATCACCCACACGCAGGCCACTAAAGATACTATAGACACGTGGAAGGCAAATTTCTTCATCTGCACCGCGTAGTCCTTGTTGATCGATATCACCTGGGCCGACATGAACATTATGGGCGCTGACAGGAATGTACAGATCACCATTGATGAAGCCATCTGAAATTGTACATTTTCATTAAGAAGTACCTAAATGTCCGGGTGGTTGAGGTTGCTAAAATAGTAGGCAATCGAAAATTTCCAAATCAAGAGAAGCCCCTGAAAAAACGGACTGATGATCGCGTCAAGGCTCAGTTGGATTAGTCGATAGAGCCCGCATGTGGAGTACAGAAGATTTCCATGCCATGACATAGGGCCCGTATTCAGGGACCTGTTAGTGCTTCTGGGCATTTTCCGCAAATCGACAACCATATTTTGCGTGAATTCGGGGAACTGCAGGAGTTTTTTTACTGGTCACCGCACGCTGTATATCGAGTATATCAAAGTGTTATCGACCAATGAACCTGAGTCTTACGATTACTAATGCTCAGTTCTCCTGCCAGCGTAACTTTTACTGGATCGTCATCATTATTTCCGCAGCACATTTCGGTATCAGGGTAAGTGTAGGTACTTATTTGACATTAATTTAAGTATTAAACAAATAAAAATCTCAATAGACTTACATCGACCGGGATATGAACCGTGATTACCTTTTCCCGGTCGATATAAGTCTAGTGAAACTAACCGTGAATCATTCAGAACTGTTAAGAATCTCAATATTATGAAAAACTTAACTGTCCTTTTGTTAGGCCCATTTTATAATATTTAAAACTTTCGCGTTTTGAACACATATTAACTCACATTTATAGACGGGCCTATCTCGAAATTTATTTTATTACCTTTATTTACCGACGTTTCGACACAGGTTTCACTGGTCATGGTCGCGGCTAACTGATGTCAAAACAGAGATTTGTGCAATTACCCGACAAAAAATGTATAAAAAAAAGGTATGTGAATAAATTTCGCGTTAGACGCGTCTATAAATGTGAGTTAACAGATTACGTGGTCAGCATTTCCCCGCGCTATACGGAATGCCCGCCGCGCGACTTGCTCCTCAGTTGTTCCCCGGCTGTGTACTGAGAAATACACGTTCTAATTAAGTATTCCGGATTATCATTTATATACTCCCAGATAGTTAATTCCTATAACTGGTGACTTCCCGACACTTGACATTTAGTGAACCGTGAACTATTAACAGTGACAATTAGTGTTGGTGCATTGTTTAAACGACTTTTAAAGGAAAATCTGGTTGAGTTATTTCATAATATTATTTCGGTACGCGTGTGTGTATTACGGCCGGACAACTCCCCGCGCACCTGGGTAAACGGAAGCAAATTTAATTGTGTCGCAAAATGGAAAATGGAACCGCGACAACCATCGAGTTGTCAGCGATATCGCTTGCAGCGAAAATACCAGACTTCTGGCAGGACCAACCGCGACTATGGTTTCTGCAGGTAGAAGCGGTATTAGCTCAGCAGAAAGCAGGGGACCAATCAAACTATAATATGGTTATTGCTAAATTGGGAAAGCCGCCTGCTTCAGCAAGTTGCCGACATTTTGGAGAAACCACCGGAGGAGAATAAATTTGCAACATTAAAAGCCAGATTATTAAGTGTCTACGAGGAGACAGAGGCAAAACGATTGCAACAGTTAATGTCGGACATGGAGCTTGGTGACCAGCGCCCATCGCAGCTTATGAGGAAGATGAAGGACCTCGCAAGAGATAAGATTCCTGATGAGACCTTGACATATTTTTGGCAAGGTCATCTACCACCGTCGGTGAGGGCCGTTGTAGCGTCCGCAGATTCAAAAAAGATTGAGACTCTGGCAAGCATAGCTGATAAGGTAATGGAGACCTTCAAACCGAATGAAGTTGCCGCTATACAGAGTACTTCACGTCAATCACGCCAGAGTTCGCCGACAGATTTTATAACGGCAGAATTGGCGAAGATCAACAATCGGATAAATCAACTTGAACTTGCCAATATCCAAGGACGAGGTGGGACTGGAAGGAATAGCCGCAGACAAGGGCGTGCACGTAGTCGCTCACGCAACAACAGCCGCTCTTCAAGCCAGGATTCTAAAAACCAGGATTGGTTGTGTTTTTATCACTACCGCTACAAGGCGAAGGCGTATAAGTGCGTTCAACCGTGCGGCTGGAAGGGACCACAACCGCCGCAGGGAAACTAGCGGAAGTGCAGGCGTTTGCGGCGGAACCCTGCACCATGGTAACTAATTATCGCCTTAGTGTGACAGATAAAATTTCCGGTTTTAAATTTTTAATTGATACAGGTGCAAATGTGAGTGTAATTCCAAAGAACTTTAATTTTTTTAAAGACTCGTTACAACCTGTGAATAATTGCAAGTTATATGCCGCGAACAATACTGAAATTAAAACGTATGGATATGTTAGTTTAACATTAAATTTAAATTTAAGACGTAATTTTAAATGGAATTTTATTGTGTGCGATGTCAAACAGCCTATAATAGGGGCAGATTTTCTGCGTAATTATAGATTACTTGTAGATTTGTTTGGTAAAAGGCTGATTGATGATTTGACAAGGATTTATGTAATTGGAACGGTCATAAACCATACTCAGTCATCGATTAATTTATTAAGTACGGATAACAAAGCATTTCACTTACTGCAAAAATATCCGGAGATATTAAGGCCATTATCATTTATTGAGGCACCTAAACATAACACTTACCATCATATTGAGACAACAGGGCCTCCGATTCACCAAAGAACTAGACCGCTGCCTCCTGATAGGTATGAAAAGGCTAAGAAGGAGTTTCAGCAAATGCAAGAGATGGGTATTTGCAGGCCATCTAAGAGTCCGTGGTCTAGTCCTTTGCATATAGTTCCTAAAAAAGATGGAGAGATCCGTCCATGTGGGGATTATAGAGCTCTCAATGCAGTCACGAAGCCAGATCGCTATCCCATAGCGAGGATACACGACTTCACCTATTTATTGGCAGGTAAGTCCATATTCTCTTGTGTAGACATGCGTAGAGCATATCATAATATCATGATACACCCTGACGACGTGGAGAAGACAGCTATTACGACTCCATTTGGTTTGTATGAGTTCCCTAGGATGAGTTTCGGCCTGAGAAACGCTTGCCAGACTTTCCAGCGGTTCATGAACAATACCGTTTTAAGAGACTTCGATTTTGTGTATTGTTATTTAGATGACATACTTGTTGCTTCTCTCTCAGAGGAAGAACACAACGGTCATCTCGAACAATTGTTTAAAAGACTTAGCGAATTCGGTATCACTATTAACCTGGAGAAATGTACATTTAAAGAGAAGAAATTAGAGTTCCTAGGTTATGAGGTATCAACGGAAGGTTTTAAACCGCTGGAAAAGAAGGTTCAAGCTATCAAAGAGTATCCGAAACCCAAGACCGTTAATCAGTTGCGAACATTTTTAGGCATGATTAACTTTTACAGGCCGCACATGCCTCATGCTGTCCAATACCAAGAAGTATTACATAGGTATATTCATCAGGCAAAACGAAACGACAAAACACCTATTGTGTGGACGCAGGAAGCTGACATAGCATTCGAACAATGTAAGCATGGCTTACAAAATGCTGCTACGCTAGCATACCCACTTCCCACAGTACCGATAGCGATTTTTGCAGACGCTAGCAACACGTGTGCGGGTGCTGTGTTACAACAACATGTTGAAGGTAAGTGGCAACCATTAGCTTATTTTTCTCGGAAGCTAACAACAGCACAAACGAAGTACAGTACTTATGATAAGGAACTTCTTGCTATTTATTTGTCAGTACAATATTTTAGGTATCTGCATGAAGGCAGAGAACTAATTATATTTACAGATCATAAACCTTTGTCATACGCATTTAGTAAGTTAAATAGCGACAATAACAAGGAGATACCAAGACGGACAAGACAATTACTTTTTATAAGTGAATTTACTACAGACATTAGACATATACAGGGTAAGGACAATGTAGTTGCTGACGCTTTATCTAGAGTTGAGACAGTCGATTTTCAAAATATTGCAATAGACTTTTCTTTGATTGCGAAGGCACAACAAAAAGATGGCGAATTGAAAACATTATTACAAAATAATAATTGGCAATTTAAGAAAATAATGTTGCCTAACTGTACATATGATATTTACTGTGACGTTACTACAGGTAATGTGAGACCGTACATACCGGAACAGTTTCGTCGCGATGTTTTCAATCAGGTTCATAACTTAAGTCATCCCGGTGTACGAACTTCACGCAAGATGGTTTCTAATAGGTATTTTTGGACGAATATGAACAAAGATGTAGGTCTTTGGGCCAAAACCTGCGTTCAATGTCAAAAAGCCAAGGTCACGAGACACACCAAATCGACACCAGGTAAGTTTCCAGAAGTAGACCGATTCCAGCATATACATACTGATCTAGTAGGACCACTACCAACATCAGCGGAAGGTTACAGATATTGCCTTACCATTATAGATAGAGCTACAGGATGGCCGGAGGCGTTTCCATTGCAAAACATATCGGCAGAAATAGTAGCACAAACTATTTACGATGGCTGGATTGTGCGATTCGGATGTCCAGTTACTTTAACCAGTGATCAAGGTAAGCAATTCGAAAGCAATCTTTTCAGACAACTAATGAAATATACAGGCACGGAGAGGATTAGAACTACGCCATATCATCCTATGAGTAACTCGGCTATTGAGAGATTCCACCGTACTTTGAAATCTGCGTTAAAGGCACGTATAAATAGTACTTCATGGGTTACAGAATTAAGCACAGTTTTACTAGGTTTACGTTCTGTACCTAGATTAGATACAGGCGTGAGTGCAGCTCAATTATACGGAATGCCCGCCGCGCGACTTGCTCCTCAGTTGTTCCCCGGCTGTGTACTGAGAAATACACGTTCTAATTAAGTATTCCGGATTATCATTTATATACTCCCAGATAGTTAATTCCTATATAGGCCCATTTTATGTTTTTACTTTACACAAATAGTTCTATAGCTATAGCATGCACGTAATATAACATCTGTCACCTACCAGATCAATTTCCAGTTGGTACAGATTAGAGAATACGAATACCGCAGGCGCAGTGGGTATGGTTCCGTACAAGAATGCGTAGGTCGACAATGAAGACGTCTCGGAATCGTTCGCTCCCGCGTTCAGTGCGCTTACACTCTCTCTCATCACCACTGGTAGGACAATCCTGGAAAGGAATATAAAATTTATTTGCTTGCTCCTGTTACTCGGACATAGATATGTGATTTTTATATGACTATGGGAAGTCAGATAGTTTTCATGTAGTATTATTAGTACTAGTATTTCATTCAATTGTTAAACTGCATTAGGGCACAGGCTCACAACTGCTCCGAGCAGTCTTCAAAGCACAGTATAATGCATGACAAAGAGAACGCGCCATGCGACTCATGTGAGTCACGTGTTATTATTATTATCTCTTTATTTATCTTTTCTCTTAAGTTAGGGTTTTTATAATATGAATATAAAAGTAAAATATAAAAACACTTACAAAACAATAAAAAAAAACATATTATTATTATTTGGAGCCTGTCGTGTCCCACTGCTGGGCAAAGGCCTCCCCCCAATTTCTCCACAAATCTCCGTCCAGTGCTATGTCCGGCCACTCCTTTAAAAAGGAGTCAAGTTCATCCCGCCATCGCCGGCAGGGTCTCTGCCAGAGCCCCGTTTTGAGTTTTCGGGCTCCCACTCTCACGTGATTTTGCCCCACAACTCACTCGGCATTCGGCAAACGTGACCAGCCCAGTCCCATTTTAGCTTGCCCGCCTTCCGAGCTACATCAACGATTTGGGTCTTGGAGCGTAGCGTGGTGTTCCGGGCAAGAATGCCACGTCACGTGGAGTCACGTGTTAGAGAAGGAAAACATGATTCACTGTCAAACGTCGGTATACTCGGTTTTGTTCACAGTGAGAATTTTTAATGTAGCAATATTATCTATTTGTGTAAGTTGTATTAATAATAAAAAAAGTTGAATACCAACAATGAAAAGGAAAAATAATGTCACCATATCATTAGGTACTTTAACACATTAACTGCCAGCGGCTCGCTAGGGGAGTTCGCTGTTCGTAGGCGCTTTTCGCTACATACGGTTTTTCCCGTGTTATCAGCTACGCTCGTAGCGCGTAACTCGCGCTGGCACTGAATGTGTTAAGTAAATAGAACTTACAGTTTAACCATTATTAGGACACACGGCAGCAACAGAGCGGGTCCTCTCAGTCTGTGTATTTGGCCAACCATCCTGAGCCCCAATAAAAATAGTGCGGTAGCTGAAAAAGAGTCTCCAAACACCTGAAATTTTTAATTTCATAATATTATCTTTGTTGACACTAGTTATGTAGGTATTAAATTTATCATAAGAGGGATTAAACAAGGGCATATCCAGCAGATTTTGTGAGGAAGTAATAATAATCATCATCATAACTTAAGAGCTATGCTCTTTTCAGTGGAGTAATCGCCAATCATTTCTTTCTTGTAATAGTAATAACAGCAGATTTTGTGAGCAACTAATAACAAACTACATAAATAAGACAAACTTACTTTCAGTAGCAGCTCAATGTACGGTGAAAGTTGATGTTTAAAGGCAATATTGCCTATAATACCCAGCACTGTCATCACCAACACAGGATTCAAAGCTATGCCTTTGACTATTTGCCTCAACAACTTGAACTTGCAGAGTTCACTTGATCTCTCCCCTTCAGGCGATGTGGTCACTATCTGAGCATTGTCTCGTTGTTTTTTGATCTCCATTAGCACAAAAGCAACCGGGTTTAGTATTGCTAGCGATATTGGTGCCATCAAATATAGGAAGAGAGCATATTCTGGATGTGTGTGCTCATAGATAGCATTAACTGAAATTTATTTACATCTTTAATCAAAAATATAAATGTACACCACAATATTACAGCTTGCCAATTAATTTTTGTTACAAATTATTGCATTTTTCAAAGATTGTAGTTATGAATTATGAAGCAGTGTAATTTTTAAGCACATTAGGAGGAAAACTGATACTGATTAATCATCTTCTTTGCAGGCTGTAATAGATTTTCTTACATCAAGAAAACTGAAATAAATGTCATATACTAAGAAAAATACCTGTACTTCTTATAGTATGGTCAGTTCCCCAACTTAAGAACCCAAGTTGGCATACTAATTGTAAGTATAGAAAAGTGGATTACTTATATTAGGGAACTGACTACTGACAGGCGTGTCTCACTCTGCGATTTCGTCACTTTGCTACAGGTAGCTAAAAGTACATCTGTTCGGCCCCAATTTTGGGGACAGCCATAAGCCGCGCGTGGCGCTGTCGCCACCTAGCGGCCATATCTGTGCTGATCGGAACAGACGCGTTTTGTTAGAGAGATCAAGAAAAGTTGTCATTTTCTTCAATACTTACTTATTGGATATCCCAAGGCAAAATCATTGCTCTGTGTGCAAAAGATGGCAAATATACCAGCTCTCCCAAGGTTCACTGGTTTAGACACCAGAATGGTGACAATCATAACTGCAAAGAACACAATGCCTTTGCCTAATAGTATAGCCAGAAGGAATGTCCAGTTGACTGTGCTGAAGTCAAGTCTAGCCAGAGATAAGAAGATCAGTGATGGTAGGGCAAAGGTGCCCACAAATGTACCAATCCCCTTTGATTCTGTCTGTGACACCACATTTAGGCGGCCAGCAATATACCTACAAAAGAAAACATATATTAACTACACAATCTTATCCTGTCCTATACAAGTCGCTTCTTTGTAATACAATACATATTTTAAATAATAATATAATGCAATGAGATGTTTAAAAATAAATAAAAAGGCTTTAGGTCAATTAGAAATTTATTTTCATTAGATTTTTTTTTTACTTTTGACAGTATTTTTTTAATAAATAACAATTGATTTCAACTTACCCACACAATATAATTGTAAAGCACTGGAACAGTGCCGGATATAAATTATCTGCTTTAGCTGGATCAAGAAGGAAAGTTGACGCTTCCATTTTATTATAAGTTGTTATGTAGTATATAGTAAGCTGAGGGAATATATAACACTCTATGTTAAGTAATCATTTGATAATAAGTAATTCTAAGAACATTTTAAATTGAAACACTTAAGGTTACGTAGCATAGAAAAACAGACTGAAAATATCGATAGCACTGAGAACAATGATAACGAAACGTGAGCTGACACAGCCACTGGTTTATCATTAATTATTTGTCTTCAAATCTATGAAAACTTAAATTATTTCAGCGTTTTTGTTTGATTTTTATTTTCATGATTATATTGTTGACACGATACTTGACATTTTGTCATTGTCATCAATCGATATGAAAGTTCCATTCAAACAACAAAAAAAATTAGACTACTCTTATAAATATACGTTTTAATGCCTTGCTGGAATAGCTTCAGTGTTGCCAGCATCTATTCATCAGGGGTTCCATAGCTGGATTGCAAGGCGTGTAAAGAATGCTTAAGCGTTTTTTTATGACAGAGACACAGAAAAACCGGTAAAACGGAAGTAAGTTCATTGATAAGAAAATGTCAACATCCGTATCCGGTACACAACACAGTATTATGGCGGCAGGCCGATTGAAATAAGTGGAAGAAGTATTTCATAAGTTAATGACTCGGAAAAAAATATTACTCACAATAAAATGTCAGGAGTTCAAAGAGTTCGTTTGAATAACCTAAATATAAACTTACAGAATGCCTTAATTGTAGGGATTATTATTGCTAAAAAGCAACCGCGTACAGTAGGATCCAAGAAGAAAAATGGAGATTCTAGAGGAGTTACGTCTTTTACTATGCGAGATTCGGAAGTGGATACCATTAATGTCGACGTCTGGGGCTCTGAATATTTCGCCATTACTTTTTATGAAAGATTTCTTGTTGGCGATGTGGGTAAGTTAATTAAGTTTATTTCATAACTTCAGCGGGAAAACCTTTCAATAGTTTATGAAGTTTCCAACTTCTGTGCTATGAAATATTTGTTATATGTACCTACTTGTTACCTACTACAGAATCAATCCCTTTTCAGTCGAAATTTCACAACCGAAGATTTGCGTCAAAAGCGGCAATGATGCGTATAGACCACTAGTAAGTATATCAGGTAAATTAGTAGTTAGTTTACTCATAATGCTACAACTACAATAATTACATAATTTTCTTCGGTGTAAAAGTGAAGGGACTATATTCCGACTATTACCTACTTAAGCATATTTTGTCGCTGTCTTTGATTACTTATTTAGCTTATTCTATGTCTCTGTCTTATTCTAGGTATCTTCCCCTTTCGACCTAGTCCTGAACGAGGGGACGTCCGACGTGTGCATCCACACCGGTGACTCGTTTGCGTCGTTCCTCCCGCTCCTGCACATACCGTCCAAACCGTCGTCCGGTTATTACGGACTAGGCGAAGTGCTGAAACTGCCGGGTATGTAAACTTTCCCTTCAATGTTCCACCGCCAATCACGACACATTGTCGTCAAAGCGTTTTAATAGATATCGATCATCAACAGTTGTAACTGTAGGTACGACGATAACGATGATTCGAATAATAATCATTTCAAGAAGCCACGCATACCTACGTGTTATAGGGGAGATGCGTGTATAATGATCCCTCAAAGTGAAATGATCCCCCCTCTTATCTGAGCAACTACTGATGCCATGTATCTAAATATGCATTAAACGTCTACCCCGTGACCCCGCCAGTTGCCTCTTAAAGTGTCATGGCGGTATGAGCACGTAGCGTGATTTTATTAGAAAATAATTAACACATATATGTACGTCTAATCTACGGTAGCCTATTTTCCGAATTCCATTACTTTTAGCATGTTGCGTTTTATTCAAATTATGATTCACTGTAGGATCTTAATGATGTTTACTTATTATATTTATACTTTAAGGATGTTTATACTGAAGCAAGTTGAATTTGAAAGTTATATTTTTGTCGATATTTCAAATTTGGTGTTTGAGGTCAAATGATCCCTTTTCGTAGGCGTAAAATGATCCCTGGAATCAGTGGCGTAGCGTGGGTCTCGGCCGCTCGGGGCGGATGAAAAATTTGCCGCCCCCTAGCTTACGTATTTCAATATAATAAGTGCGACTGAAATAGTTCAAATATTTATACGATATTATTGGTATTTATTCTGAAATTTTGCCGCCCCCTAAAAGTGCCGCTCGGGGCGGGCCGCCCCCCCCCGCCCCTACTACGCTACGCTACTGCCTCGAATCATTTTACCCCCTAAGTAATTTACTATGAGCATTTCCTGTACAGGCCATAACATATTATGTCGCGAATTTATGTGCGCAAAGCCACTTACTTCCGAAAAAATGACCCTAGGAAGAAATTCTAAGGGCTCTTAATGCGATTAAATTATGGATTGCCTTTTAAAATAGCAAGCAAAATCTGTGCCCCTGACGGCGTTCAAAATAAGGCCAAAATAGAAAAAAAATAGCACTCATTTTCTGAAAATAAAGAAACGCTGGAATCGACGACTTAAATGATTAAGACGAAGAAATCTTATATATTACAAAGGAATCATCTGTGATCATTTTAACTCTACCCTAGGGATCGTTTTATACATACCTATGTATAAAATGATCCTTTACTAAACCTTTAGAAAACATAACATAATTATTTAAATATATAAAAAACACGAGAAATAAGTATGCAGTTACTTAGTTAAGTAAATGGACTGTTCATAAAGACCTAAATCTTGTGTTTATGTTTCCAACTATGAACACAGTAAAGTTTCTCCCTTAAGGGGATCATTATACCCACATCTCCCCTACGTGTTGTCATGGTTGTTTTATCATAATCACTTAATTATGTACTTCTAACTTCGAATGCATTTTATCCCATTTCCGTTGATGGTTATTTGTATACAGAAGGGGACAATGTGTATGTCGACTTGCTGGTCGTAGTAAAGTCTGTGAAACCGGTGAAAAGTATCAAGACCAAAGCGGGTGTGGACATGACCTTGCGGAGCGTGGAGATTATCGACAACACCACGCCCGCCTCCATCGAGCTTGCTATATTCGACATTGATACTATACAAAGGTGATCTTACTTACATATTCTGTACAGTCTAGCCTATCAGAGACCTCAAAGTACTGTGTCTACGTTAGAATCACAAACTGTTAGAATCAAACATAGACTAGGAATCCTCTAGACGGAGTTTAGAGCAATTATTAAATTTCATGAAACCGATGCTGCCAAAAATACTGGGGTGCGTGGGACGAGGTGAGCGAGTCCCGTGCCGTGATTGGTCCGTTCAAAGCGTTCAAAGACACGGACGTCACACAAAGACACTGACTCGAAAATGGAGTAATACTACCGTATATTTGTGGCAGAGGGGGTAACGCTACTATGCTCAGTCTGGAGGATGTCTTGTCTGTGGAATCAAACAGCCCACTTAATGCCTTAACTTATACCTGATGAATAATTGTTTTAGAATCAATAGGTACATTATTCCAGGGCCGAAGACTGGCGTCCGCTCGAAAGCGTGCTGTTCATATCGGACGCACGCGTGTCGTGGCGCGGCCGCGTGGGCGTGCAGGTCTCTATGCGGTCTGTGATCACACACCAACCACACAGCGCCGATGCAGAGGCGTTGCTGTTGTATATCCGGAACCAGGCTAATACACGTAAGTTCATAGATAAGGTCACCATCTACATATCACTGTATTCTGGCAAATAAAGAATTTGTATTTGTATTTATTTGTAAGGCCCAGGGAAGGGGAACATTTTTTAAGATAGACCTGCACATATACATCGCGACAGTGCAACTCTAAATTCATTCACTCTAAATGTGACGTTATCTATGAAAAGGGACCTTATTGTCGATGGCGGTTACGCCATTATTAGCGATCCGATGCTCCGATATAAATACAATGCCGCGCGACGCTGTGCGGCGTAAGCGCCATCGACAATAAGGTCCCTTTTCATAGATAATGCCCCAAATTTGTTCTGGCTAGCCACAAAGGGGTCCAACTTAAGGAGGCTATTAAGTTAAAATGTTAAAAATCGCGGAATAGCCCTATCTTCCGTCGCAAGTGTCGCGCGACGTGCCATTTATATTTTGTTCCCTTCTAATTTCCTGGCTTTACGCCCCCTCTTAAGAAAAGTTGATGATCAGTAAAATAACTTCTGTCGAACTCTTGTAAGAACGCGAAGCAAGGTTTGGATGTCGAGCATTGCACCTTTCTCATCTCTCTATATACCATCTCAGAGGTATATGACGTCATATATGGCCTTTCGCAGCCCGTGAACATATATCGGCGGTAATAGTAGTCTGGCCCTTCGGTGTCTTGTTTCGGAGGTTCCGGGGCAAACTTCCGAACCCGACACAAGAGCAGACGATTGAGACGATTCAACGGAGCCACGCCGTTTTGTTGCCTAAATAGTGTTTAGTTTAAAGTTTATATGTATGTCTATAACGGTATTTATAATATGGGCTATGTTTAACTTTATATTGCACAAAATAAAAACTTAACGTACAAAAGGCGAACTTAATGCCATGAGGCATTCTCTACCTTAGGCACAGAATAAATAATAATATTAAGTACAGAAGACTCACTGTCTAACAAAACGCGTTTGTTACGATCAGCACAGATATGGCCGCTGGGTGGCGACAGCGCCACGCGCGGCTTATGGCTTTCCCCAAAATTGGGGCCGAACGGATGTACTTTTAGCTACCTGTAGCAAAGCGACGAAATCGCGAAGTGAGACACGCCTGCCTTAGGGCAAAGCAGAAAAGATTGTAGGCGGTGCATTTAAAACGAAAGAAATTCAAAAAACCGGCCAAGGGCGAGTCGGACTCGCGCACGGAGGGTTCCGCACCATCAACAAAAATAAGCAAAAAAACGGTCACCCATCCAAGTACTGACCCCGCCCGACGTTGCTTAACTTCGGTCAAAAACCACGTTTGTTGTATGGGAGCCCCACTTAAATCTTTATTTTATTCTGTTTTTAGTATTTGTTGTTATAGCGGCAACAGAAATACATCATCTGTGAAAATTTCAACTGTCTAGCTATCACGGTTCGTGAGATACAGCCTGGTGACGGACGGACAGCGGAGTCTTAGTAATAGGGTCCCGTTTTTACCCTTTGGGTACGGAACCCTAATAAATGAACCCTAACTGCTTACCATCAGGCGGCCCGTATGCTTGTTTGCCACCTATGTGGTATAAAAAAAAATGAAATAAATTCAGGTGGCGGCGAGGCGGCGGCCTGGGCGGCGTGGAGCGGCGAGCGCGCGGCGGCGGCGTCCGCGGCGCAGGTGCGCGACCGCCTCGCCGCGCGCGCGCCCTTCTGCGCCTCGCTGCACGCGCTCTGCACGCATCTAGACCTCGACGACATCCTCACGTGAGCACCTACCTAACCACATATAGCTGGCCAAGCAAATCTTGGGAGTAAAAAAGGCGCGAAATTCAAATTTTCTACGGGACCTTCGCGCCTACATTTTTCAAATTTGCCGCCTTTTTCTACTGTCAAGATCTGGTTGATCAAGTATAAATCCAGGCCCCAATTTCACCACGCTGACATTTGTCAGTGACATATGTCGGGTGACAATTGTCAAGTGACAGGTGACAAGTGACAACTTCGTAAACTGTTTTTGTATAGAAGTGCTTATAAACATGACAGGCATTTAGTTACAATTGTCCAATTGAAAATGATTTGGTGAAACAAGAGTAGTTTTTATAAGTCGACATATTTGTCAATTTGTCGGTAATTCTTGACATGAGATCGGAGCTGTGTCAGGCTTGGGTGACAATTGTAGTGTTTTCGTTGTTAGCAAACCCCGTTATCATTGTTGCAGTTCATTGAAAATAAACGTTGGCAAAACTGTGTACCCTAAATTCGACTTTAGGGTACAAATAAAAATCGCTTTAAATCGCTTTTAAATTCTTCTTAACTAGCATTAAATCATAATTCCATTATAAATTGTAATTGTTGCCTATGAAGGCGTTTAGAGACAAACCAAAGAAAGTCTGCAGCGCAATAATTTGACATCGAATTAAAAAACTACATATGGCAATGTTTTTTAAGCAATCAGTAAACGTCATGCACTATGGTATCTGTTTGTCAAAATCGTTTAAATATTCATTGTGTTTTGTGATGAACGGAATAAACATGGTGAAACCTTACAAAACCGGCGTGCGGGAGTTACTTTTCCGCATGACGAATAATTGTACACTTGTAAAAAGTCAGCACGAGGCGATTCAAGCTGAAAAACGACAATGTTTACAAAATTTGGAGTTGATGACGGGTAAGTGGAATGAAACATCTTAATACTTCACCATATGTACCTACTTAGATAATATAATATTGGTTTAGACTAAGGTTTCACAGCAAATTGAACACACCTAATAGGTATAGGCATACTTATGAACTTCCTCTAACATTTCGAGAAACTCATTGGTACTAGCCGGGTTTTGAGCTCGAACCCACAACCTCCATGCTTATGCTCACGGCATGGGTACCTACTAGTTAAAGCTAAAATTAATTTTTAATATATGTTTATTGTTTTAATGGTTTATTTCGTTTTTCCGAAAACTTCAGTTCGCAAATTGCGGGCAATTTCTCTGTCAATCTAATTACGCCTTAATGGGAGTAAAAGAGAAAGATGCTCGCATATTGAGAACTTCGGTGTTCGCGGTAGGCCCTCTGTGCCTATTTACCGCCGTCGCGGATATTACAAAAGCTTATTAATTTTGATGAAGCCAAATGTCACATTCTCCCAATATTATTTATCAATATTAGTATATGTCTACATATTAATAGTGACATCTATTGTTGGAATGAAATTTATTTTACCATAAAAATTAAGCTGTGCATACAGCTTAATTTTTTCATAGACGGTAAATATGGTAGAAATTTCACAAGTATCAAGACTATTTAATCCATTTTCTGTGGTGTTGTCGCATACTGATTTTTAAAAACTACTTTTAATCTAGCGCTGCAGACTTTCTTTGGTTTGTCTTTAGTAATTCAACATTTAGGATTTGGAATAAGTCTCAGTATAGTTTTCATAATTAAAAAAAATTATAATGCGAAGTTGGGGACCGGTAGCGAAATTAGGTATGTTTAGGTAGGTATTGTTTTTTTTATAATTTACTTGGGCGAAGTTGGGCACTAACAGTAAAGTTAGGGTTTTGGTTAGTTAGAAAATGAATCTCCGCGAAAGCAATAGTGGTGATATTCTTATACAAGGGAATATATAAAGTACGAATAGATTCCTACTTTGACGTCACTGACTTTGCATTTGCAGAAAAAATTACTTAAAACAAACAAAAAAATAATGCTTTGACGCCTTGTCAACAAATAATGTAGGTATACGCTGCATTAAATGGGGTCGGGACACAGATGGGATCTCAATCAATATCATGTTAGTGATGACAACACGGCACATCGAAAGCAATTAACGATCTCTTGTGAAGAATTGACAAATATGTCGACTAGTAAACATTACCCTTGTTTCACAAAATAATTGTCATTAAATTTAAGATGGACAATTGTACTAAACTACCTGTCATGTTTATATGAAGTTCTATACAAAACAATTTACGAAATTGTCATCTGTCACCTGTCACTTGACAATTGTCACTCGACATATGTCACTGACAAATGTCGGCGTGGTGAAACAAAGGTCTGTCATTTTTTTGACAATTGTCGTACCTGTCAGCTTGGTGAAATAGGGGCCAGGTGGCGGCGAGGCAGCGGCTTGGGCGGCGCGCGCGCCCTTCTGCGCCTCGCTGCACGCGCTCTGCACGCATCTAGACCTCGACGACCTCGTCACGTGAGCACGGGTTATTCCCACTAGTTACCACCAAGTTGTTACCAGTGGTAACTACTGGGATTTTTTTTCCCACCTTTTACCACTGGTAACTACTGGGAAAAATAATTCTCAGTAGTTACCACTAACTCGGTTTAGTGGTAACTACTGGGAATTTTTATTCCCAGTAGTTACCACCAAAGTTTTGTTAGTGTTAAATACTAATAAAAAACAGTACAAATAGTATAGTATAAATATAGAGTGAATTAATAAATAATTATAAGTCGATTAGTGTTTTAGTAAACTGCCTTAAAAGTGACAAAAAATATTGAAACAGTTTAACCGGTACAAGCACAAAAACTTTAATATATGTAAGGATAAATTTAATAATCCATTTAGATTATTTTTCAAGTGATTTTATTGGGTAATTCAGAACCAGTCTATATTTATACTATACTATTTATACAGTTTTTATTAGTATTTAACTCTTAACAAAATTCTGGTGGTAACTACTGGGAATTATTCCCAGTAGTTACCACTAAACCGAGTTGGTGGTAACTACTGGGAATTATTTTTCCCAGTAGTTACCAGTGGTAAAAGGTGGGAAAAAAATTCCCAGTAGTTACCACTGGTAACAACTTGGTGGTAACTAGTGGGAATAACCCCGTGAGCACCTACCTACTGCACACTGTATACAGCGTTAACCACATCATAGAGAAAAAAATACATAGATTTCTCACCCCATACATCAGTTTTGGTACCAAAAAGACTATTAATTTCAGTGTCTACATCTAGCATCGGGTAGCGGAACTATCAATACTGCTACTTGACAATAGATGTAGCAGTACTGATAGTTCCGCTACTCGATGCTAGATGTAGACACTGAAATTAATAGTCTTTTGGTACCAAAACTGATGTATGGAGTGAGCACTCTTGTCTTACTATATTTCTCTATGACCATTGACCACATATATACCGATCGGGTTGTACATGTACAACCTACTACTTTTATGTCCCACTCGCCAGTATGAAGCTCCGAAAAATACCAATAAACATACCTACATATAGTTAAATTAACATTACGCACACGTGTCGTTATGGGTGGGTATTGAATGGGTAATTGGGTTGCTTAACTTGCTTACTGATATACTATTTATTACATTACACATAATCGTTCCAATTAAAAATTATTATGTCAACAATAACCTAATGAATGGTGTATAAAATACCTACTCTACAAAATGAGCTCATAAGGTAACTGCACTAAAGAAGGCCCATCGGTATTTTTATTTTATATGTATTCTTATGTTTAATATGAACTTGCAGTTTTGTCTATGGTACTGGCGAACTTGGACACAAAAATTGAACCCATTCACACAAAAAAAGTATAAAATTAGGAAGAAGGCAAGAACCGGGCTTTCATACCTACTTATCTAAATATGTATTGTTTTAGGGACCCAAATGCCGAAGAACTGAGAGTGCGCTTCGCGGACCATACGGGAGAGGTAAATGTTCGCCTTCCCGTGAATATATTGGAAGAAGTCCTCGGACATTCGGTACGTTATTACTAAATAATAATAAAAACAACGGGTTGCACTCAGGGAGTGCCGGCAGAAGTGAAAACTCAATGACTAGTGCAAAATGCACTATGTATAATTGAGGTTAACGCCATCTAGCGTTAGCGTTAATTACTTGAAACCCCTAAGCACATCACTGCTAGTACTCGAGTTATATTAATACCAGTTAGAGCGAAACTCACTAGATGGCATTTAAATTAATAAAGAAAAACTCAATGACATTAGATGTAACAGTTTTTCGATCAGGTCACGAGTCCGTCTTACGGTCACGTGATCGTCTTACGGTCACGTGATCTGTCTCGAGTTTAACATTTTTTCCCCACCTCAAAAAGTGCACAGCGCCGCTAAAGAAGTTTTCACTTCAATAATTCTGGGTAATAGTAATTATGTAAATAGAAAAGTGTAATACTAATAATTATGATTAGTGTTGAATAGCTCACTCGTGAGGCACCTCATTTGTACCACTCATTTTGTTAATTTGTCGCAGTACTTCGTACCGCAAAAATGTCTTACTTCACTCCTGTATTCAATTTACTTGATTCTAAAATTATCTTTCTCCTAAAAGTTCTATTCTTAACCTCCAGAATTGCACTCCAATTAAATGTTACTATTTATTTATTTATAAAGGAAGTGATGAATACATAAATATGTATATACATTAAATATTTTTGTCGCCGTTGGAATTAATGGAATAGTCGACGCTGAAAATATGCTAGTACTCATTTGAAGTAAGACATTGTAACACCTCATTTTAGTAAATGAGGTACTCATACAAACTCATTTTAAATTGATGTCCTACCCATCACTAATTATGATTATGTTCCAGGCAGCTCACTTAAAGGCGATGTCAGCCGACGAACGGGCGGCAGTTCGTTGGAAAATTCTCTTGGAACAATGCAACGTGAAGCTGGCCGGGTCCCCTCCGAGACTGCTTGTTTTAACTCTGAGACGCGCCTCTCAAGCCGATCCAATCCCTCTCTACTAGTTAATTAATTACTGATTTTGATGAAAATAATAATTTTATGAAGACAATAAATTCGTTTATTATTATGAAATCTGCATTTTGATATAGCTTCGCAAACTTCCAATGTGTTGTCGATATCTAATCTACATACCTTAGGTATCTATTTTTCATGCCTATTTGGTGCCTTATGAACTTGTACATACATAACGCAACGAACCGTACTTAAGGTTTAAGATTGGTTGGATTACCTAAGTCAGCGGTCGGCAACCAGCGGCCCGTGAACCTGTCACTTGCGGCCCGCGAGCCTCCCTGGCTATTTTGTACTAGCTGTGCCCGCGGCTCCGCCCGCGTGGAATTCGGTTTGTGTCAGTAATCTAATTCATCCGTAATTTCTCTTTCTCTTTTTGTATATAATATTGACAAACGACAATGTCTGATAAAGTCATAAATATTAACAAAGTGCGGCCCGCGTCAACTTCGTTAACTACTATGTGGCCCTTCGCTGCAAAAAGGTTGCCGACCGCTAACCTAAGTAATTAACCTAAGTACTCAAACTATGACATCCAATTACATTGTATTGCTATGTTTTCACCACTATGCATTGTTCAAATTAATTTGATTATGCCTCATGGGCCTTAAAACACCTTCACTGGGAATTGGGGAACACCTAAACAACTCGGGTATTAGTAGGTTACCTAGCGACCTCTTTATCGATTAAATTTACCAGAAGAAAACTGTCCGTAAACAACAGACAACAACACGTAATTATGGAAAAACCAGAGAAGACTGAAATCCAATATGAATACACCAAAAAAAGGAGAGATTTCGGGAGACAATGCCTATTCGAAGACTACGGACCGCAAGTGCTCGTCAATATACCAAACAACCCGGCGCATTACAAGAATTACATATTGCGGAATCCAGTGCATGTGGCTATACAAAATACCAGTAGCATGTCAGAGCATTGGGTTAATTCTGTAAGGTAGGCAAGCTAAACGCAGACTGTTCTTCCCTATCCAGCCAGGTTAGACACGTCTTGGGCTTAAACTGAATTCAGTGCCACGCCAGATGTCACTATTCTATTCATTCTAGTCTGTTAATTAAGTACCTACTCGTATTTAACTAATTTATTGCCTATTTGAGATTTGTTTTTAAATTTTAGAGCCGAATACACGAGTTCCGGCATAAATCACATAGAAGGCGGTTGGCCAAAAGATATAAATATGAATGATCCCGAGGCAACGCAGCGGTACCGTCGCAAGATCGAGAAAGACGATGCGTACATACACGCCGTTATGCATTTAGGTCATGTAAGTTAATTGTACAGAAACATGAAACATTTTAATCAATATAAGGATCAAAGCACGCCACAATTGAAAAGCGTTCATACTGTAGATTTCCTGAAGATCACTTGATTGGACCACCCAGCTGCATATATCTATGGGTTACTAAATCTATCGTCGCGCCGAACACTATCCGCTAAAAGGGACAGGGGAAAACGTGTACCTCTCTATTTTCTGTTCCCCTCAGCCACTCTTGGACACTTCTTGATAAATGTTAGATTTAACCTTTTGGACGCCAATATATCCGCACCGTAGGTTCAACGCATACGCAACGCGACCTACGTGCATATACATAAAGTTCAACTTCAGTTTTGACACTTCAATGATGTAGCGTCTGAGTGACAGCTTTTGTGTTTGACACGGCGCGGCGTGGAAAAGGTTAATAACCCCTTGTATGTTTAATTAGACGATAGACTAATATGTCCTATGAGCCCCCATGTGATAGCCATATATAGGTAATACGTTAGATCGAATATAACCGAAAGGCTCTTTTGGCCAGTAATGTAGTTATCTTTCTTGCCTATCTTCTCAATTTTTCTTTGCCCATTGAACGCCTCGTCAATAATTAAGTCCTTATTATGGTTACTGTACAGAGTATGGAACACAACATCCTTCAGAACCACGCGATCGACATGTACCAGACATATTACTCCGAACTCCCCTCGATTCCACCGGTCGAACGCAGCAGTTGCCATACAGTGAACGTGTACAGAGAGCCAGGGACTAGACGGCCCGTGCGGTCTCTGTCGTGGCAGGCGGATGGAGGCGCTCGACTGGCGACTGCGTATGCCGATGTAGACCTCATGAGGAACAGTCGAGCTCCGCAGGTCTCTTATATTTGGGATATAGGTAAGGACACTTCTATACTTCACCTTCTTTCCCGAAAATATGTTAAGTATTCGTGATTTCGTTGATATACCGCGTGGCGTGTATGTTGGACAAATAAATAATTTTGTTGTGTGTGTTTTGTTATTTTGAAGTATAACCAGAGATTAACACAAGTGGACTTTAACCGGGGAATTGTTCATCTATAGTGCTTTATAAAAAAAACTACTAGATGGTTCTAGTTGCCTAAAAATTCGGCTAGTAATAGGTAGGTAGGCCTAGAGGCCCACTGATTAACAGTCCGCCGGACGGTATCGACCTGTCTGTTGTTCGGAACTGTCAACTGTTTGTTGTAACTGACAGGCCGATACCGTCCGGCGGACTGTTAATCAGTGGGCCCCTTTAGACTGATGGGGTTTAATTCGACTTGCTTTTAATTAAAGACAGCTAGCGACATTTAATTTTATTTCCCATGAATTTTGTAAAGTTGAACTTCTTTAGTAATAGAATATTTTAACGGATATATTATGCTTTACATTTTCTAGAGAATGCCAATGCGCCGGAGCTTACGATAAAACCCACGCAGCCACTTCTTGATTTGCAGTACAATCCACGAGACCAGAATATACTCGTTGGAGGGATGTTGAATGGCCAGGTACAAGCCTATTGGTATTAGCCGACACCACTACATAGTATAAAACAAAGTCACTTTCCGCTGTCTGTCTGTATGTATGCTTAGATCTTTAAAAGTACGCAACGGATTTTGATGCGGTTTTTTTTAATATAGTGATTCAAGAGGAAGATTTATGTATAATTTGTTAACCCGTGCAAAACCGGGGCGGGTCGTTACAAATAAAACCATAAGTTATTATAACCAAGGAGTGAACCATTCGATGTTTTAGGTGGGTTGGTGGGATATGCGTAAAGGAGGCGAGGCAGTAGGCGTGTGTCCCCCTCACGTGGCCCACCGGGATCTAGTCAGAAACGTTTTATTTATCAACTCGAAAACGGGCGCTGAATTCTTCTCTTCCGGCCCTGATGGCGTTGTTAAATGGTACGTGAATGTATGGACGTTTCACTTGACAATAGCACGTTCGAGGGAAATGTTAGGTTGAGCGGGATATGTAGAATAAATTTGAGTTTATTGCTTGGCATCCATGTCATTTCTAAACGATGGCTTAGAAAATCTCTAGGTATTGTAGTAATAAGAAAATGTATTTGGTAAAAAACTCAAGTGAATGCTCAACTTTCCTCGATAGTATAAGAAAGTAGAGCGTGGGGTATAACTGGTATAAGGCATGTTGAGTAACTAAGCTAGTAAGCTGTGGACTGTGGAGGTACGTATACGGTTAAGAATTTGTCAAATAAATATAATTGCACAGTTGGCTTCAGTGTTATGGGACATTCAATTCTTGCTGTTTGGCAGGTGGGACACACGGAACATGAGTGAACCAACGGATTCAATGATTATAGATCTAGTCAAGCTTCCAACCGACACACAAAGCTTTGAAAATTCTTTAGGAGTATCCGCACTGGAATACGAACCAACAATACCTACCAGGTGGGTTCGAAGAGAAATGTAAAGATTGGCTGGTTCTATTAGAACTTTACACAATTAAATACATTTCAGATTCATGGTTGGAACTGAAACTGGAGCAGTAATAGGTGGAAATCGTAAAGGCAAAAACCCTCTGGAGAAATTGCCAACCAAAGTAAGTCAACATAGGCACCTGACTTCAGGGATATAAATTTGATATGCGTTTTATAATTAAGAACTTTTGTGTTATCTGGCGGTGTAGCATGAGTTGCATTATTGCGCGCGAGTCTATACTAGAAGTCGCGTTAGATGTATGGAGTTGTGCGCGAGAACGCAACTCATGCTAGACCGGGTGGTTTCACTCATTTTAATTGTCATGTCGTTTCAGTATGAAGCCCATCTTGGTCCCGTTTACGCTTTGCAGCGAAACCCAACCTTTCTTAAAAACTTTCTGACGGTTGGCGACTGGACAGCTCGAGTATGGAGCGAGGACTGTAGGGAGTCCTCTATACTTTGGACATATTCGCATCGTACGAAGCTCACGGATGGTGCTTGGAACCCTATTAGGTAACTTGGGTATGATTTGACCGAACTGGGTTAATTTTTTTAATGTTTTGTCAAAATTGTTCTTATAACAGCCTGTTTTTGATTAGCGATTTAATACTTAACAAGTACAACAATATGTGATAAAACTGATAAATGACTATGAAGTATGAACGAACATGCCACAAGTTATATACACAAGTATCAGTCCACTATTTGGGGCATTACGGCAAACAGAAACTTGCAGTTGGTGTAGGATCACAAAAACCAAGCAAGATTAATAAAGACAAATAAAATTTCAACTAAATAGATTATTAATGACTTCGATAAGCTAAAAATAATCAAAATTGATTGTGGTCTACAGATTTTCGCTTATGCTAGTTACGCAATGGGATGGATGCTTATCGTGCTGGGACCTGTTGCGAAGAAGGAGCGCCCCTATAGTCACAGCTCAGCTATGTGATGAACCTTTACTGAGGTTACGGCCGCATGAAGCGGTAGGTCGAATAGACTAAGAGCTAGGCTAGAGGAAAATTACTGAATGTTGAATTGAATGAATCATTTGTAATTCTAGCCTCGTGCCAACCGATATGCAAAATTGTTGTCATTAAAATTTGGCTAGTTTTACCCTCGTCTAATAAAGCTTATCCATATTATGCGTAACTCCATCAAGCGGTGAGGGCTACGGGAGATCAGACACCGATGGAAACAAATCACAAGAGCTGCAAAACCAAGTCACGATCCTCAGTAATGAGGAACCAAGTGGAAACCAACAAAGAAGAAAATAAAGCTTATAATAACACGGGTTGATTGCACACTCTCTCTTCCTAGCTATTCATCCAACTCCCATTGCACGTTGGGCTCAAATAGAGAAGTTTTTTTTCTACAGCTTCTGTGGGATGAATGGCTTCATTCTTTTGTTTGTGCTAAACAAAAAAGAATGGATCACAAATGTGTAGGTACTTATTCTAAACACATTTCAGGGTCTTCTTGTGGCGTGTGGAAGTAGCAAAGGAACAGTATATCTGGCAGAACTGTCGCAAAACCTGGGAACGGCTGACAAGAACGACAAACAGCTACTGACTTCTGTAAGTTAGACATTGTGTCAACTCATGATAATATCATGCTTGAAGTCATGTACGAACATTTACACAGTTAACTGAAAGACCTTACCTGACCTTATTACTTCCACATAAGGTCTACTACTGGCCAATTTGTTAATTTTTGGTTTGTCAGCGTTGCGAAGTAGCATGACTTACCAATTCTTCGGTCAAAAGTGAACTATTTTCCAGATTTTGGAACGAGAAAACAAACGTGAGCGAATACTGGAGGCACGAATGAGGGAATTGAGACTGCGGATGCGTCAAGACCGCGACGGTGGACCGCAGGCCACGGAGGCCGACCACACCGCCAACGACAGGGACCTGGAGGAAGCTACGGCGGAGTATATGCAAACCGTCAGCGAATTACAAGCCCAGCAACAAAAGACGCAATGAATAATTACGTTTTTTAGGGTTCCGTACCCAAAGGGTAAAAACGGGACCCTATTACTAAGACTCCGCTGTCCGTCCGTCCGTCCGTCTGTCACCAGGCTGTATCTCACGAACCGTGATAGCTAGACAGTTGAAATTTTCACAGATGATGTATTTCTGTTGCCGCTATAACAACAAATACTAAAAACAGAATAAAATAAAGATTTAAGTGGGGCTCCCATACAACAAACGTGATTTTTGACCGAAATTAAGCAACGTCGGGCGGGGTCAGTACTTGGATGGGTGACCGTTTTTTTGCTTGTTTTGCTCTATTTTTTGTTGATGGTGCGGAACCCTCCGTGCGCGAGTCCGACTCGCACTTGGCCGGTTTTTCTAATTATACATTAAGTTCGTTTTTCTCGGTATATTTGTTTGTAGAAGCCATGACTGGTCTGGTAAGTTATGGAAATACTTTGCATGAGGGCAGCAAGGCACCCCTGAGTCGAGTATTGCGAGATTGCGGCGATAGTTGAGATTAAGGAAGGACCCTCAATATCGATATAGAAAATTGCTGAGTACATATTATGTACTAGAATGCACTATCGATATACCCTTGCCCGAAAAACGTGCGTTCTGAATATAGAGCTACAAGGATCAATTTAACCCTCAACAGAAAAAGAGGAGTCTTATAAATTCATTGTGAGTATCGTGTTTGTGGCATCGTAGCTCTTCAACTGATGAACCGATTTGAGCGCCATTTTTTGTTTAATCCAAAGTGTTGTCTGTCGAGATGGTTTTTTTTAGATAGGTTTCAACTCATATTGAGATTCAGGAAGGACCCTCAATATCGATATAGAAAATTGCTTAGTACATATTATGTACTAGAATGCACTATCGATATACCCTTGCCCGAAAAACGTGCGTTCTGAATATAGAGCTACAAGGATCAATTTAACCCTCGACAGAAAAAGAGGAGTGTTATACACTTATAATTGTGAGTATCGTGTTTGTGGCATCGTAGCTCTCCCAACGGATGAACCGAGTTGAGCGCCATTTTTTGTTTAATCCATAGTGTTGTCTGCCAAGACGGTATTTAGATAGGTTTCAACTCATAAAATAGCGCCGTTTTAATATTGGGCTGTAAGGTTGATAACGCATTAAGATTTTTTCATCGAGGAGTCCCCAAAATTTTGATTGTACCGATAATTAAAATACCGTAATATGACACCAAAAGGCATTTATTGTGTGAGCCTAAAAGGATACGACTATATATTACGTACTAAGACCAATGATATTATATAACCATAGATAGGTTATACTCATACTTGAGGAGCACAAAAAATACTTCCATATTTATTTCTGTGCCTACGAATAAATCTGGTATTTTTGATTAATTTTCTCATTCCATCCATCTTTGTCACACTCGTTGTTAAACATAAGGTTCTCTCTTTCTCTTTCTGTATGCGGGAGATCGTTAACACGTGCGCATTTATCGCTTGTCCTACCGCGTCTAAAGGCAACTTGTCCAATTTGTCACAAGTTAAGCGCTTCAATTTTGGAACGCCTATAACCTATCTTGAGTTATAAATCATTGACTAAGACTACATTAACATTACTTATCCATCAATAAGCGGCTTAACGTCATCCCTGGCGAAGGCGTTGAATAGCCACCGCTTCTCGATGTTGGCGCCGACGCCCTGCGTGGCGCACTGGAACACGTCGGCGTGCTTCTGCAGCACGTGGTGGACCGTGGCCTGCGTCACGTGCGGGAACAGCGCGCGCACGTACGAGACCACGTAGTCGAGGCTCGCGCCGTGCGGGTGCACCTGGCAACGAAGTTTACAATTTATTTAACATTGTCTTGGAGAGAGAAGGAAATAAATTTAAAATTTATTTAACATAACCGCGATAGTTACTTATGAAATAAACCTATGAAAACGGAATATGTCGCGTATAGTTTCGAACCTAAAATATAATCGAAAGTATATATTTATCTCTATTAAAATTACAATGTGCAAAACTACCCACATACAAAAAACAATGAATAATTGAATATATTACGCGTAGGCATTGCGGCGGATTAGATCTATAGCAACAAGAGAAGCTGCAATGTCAGCCTATCATGGTTATGTCGCCTCAATTTTGCGTTACGGACTTATTATTTGGGGTAATAGTACTGATATCCAAAGAGTATTTGTGACCCAAAATGCTTGCATCAGAGCTGTAAGCGGAAGTGAATATCTCGCCCACTGTACACGAATATTTCAAGAACTTAAAATTCTACCATTGCCTTGTTAGTACATTTTAGAAATTACTAAATTTGTCAAAAAGCAGCCTCACCTTTTACTAACCAACTTTGTATGTACCATATTCTTGGAAATAACGTATTGAATTGAATTGAATAGGTATAATATACTTGTTTAATATACCAAGAAATTAAATAAGCCTAACTAGTAGATGTATTTCTAATAATTATAAATAAATGGGAATAACGACGACCAACGTGAAGCGACTTGATAAAATGATATACCTGAAGGAACGCAGACATCACTCCGATCAATTTAGCTTCCCCACAACCAGCTTCCACGGACTCCTTCAAGTGTACTTTGGCGTCCAAATCGTCCGGCAGCGGCGGCGGCGGCGGAGGCTTCACGATAGGTTGCGGCAGTGGCGGCTAAAATACATAAAGAAATTAAAAAATTAATACATGTAGATGTCAGCGCAACTAGCCTTAATTGGGGAAATTTTCTATTGACACATCTGATGATGGAATGTGATGTGTTCAAATTGATGGGTGTTTTAAAGTGCAGTCTTTTTATAATGGCGGATGACAAAAAAGGTATATATAGCTGGTCAACCAAATCTTGTCAGTAAAAAAAGGCGCGAAATTCAAATTTTCTATGGGACGATATCCCTTCGCGTTACCAAGTATAACTAAATAAACCAAAAGTTCCGGACTGTAGCAAAGCAAAAAATATTGAAGTCATTTAGGCACAAGGCACAATTAACAAAGTGCGTAATTATAATTTTATCAGTAAAAAAGTCCGAGTTAGAGGTCATTAATAGACATTATCTCAGATACAGAGGTTAATAAAACCTAGAAAATTAAAAGATAATAATTGTGCAAAAGTATTCTTTAAAATTATAGTCTAAGTAAGAGTTTGTTTTGTCTCACTTCCTCTGTTGCAATAGGGATGTTGACAATTTTTTGGAACTGGTTTAATTTTGTAGTACACGTAATAATTACAGAAAAATATTTAAAAAAAATATATTCATTAATTTTGAATAAAAAAACATGTATAATAAGTTTCGTGTTTAAATTTCGCGCCTAAACGCTCCAAACTGTCACGTGACCTTGATGACGTAACGGCGTTTTAAACAAACTGCTGTCAGTCATTTTTTTAAATTCTTTATAAGGCAACTGACAATTTTTTTTTAAAGCCTTAACACACTACCGCATCGGACATCGACCTTCTTTTTCGCTCTAACTTATAGGCTATAGCTGCGTCCTTAACGCACCACCTTACACACTACCGATTCGTGCGTCTCACCGCACCAAGATCGCGTTTTGGTACGATAATCTGTAGACACTTAGGCAGGTTTTATAACATGTCTTTGGTGATTCCACTGTGATTACGTCACGCGCTCCGATTGGCGTTTGCAGTCACGTGATACTGGGCATTATTTTAAATACTTTTGATTATTTTTAATTAATTTATTACGCATATTTACACTTGCAAAATATGATTTTCCGCATTTTAATATTCCCTGCTATGGTAAAAACATAACATGTTATATATTCGCGATTCATGTCAACATCCCTATTCAGTGCTAAAGTGAGGGGACCTCAGCATGAGTTCCAGCTGTGGAGATTTTTCACCAAGGAGGTTGTTACTTGTTAACCCAGTTTTACTGTAATACAAGGTGACTTACATTTTTCTCAAAATGACTGTTCAAAGCTTGGCGAGCAATGAATTGTGCTTTGAATTTTTCCATCTCCTTTTGAGCATCTGCTTTGATAACATCCACTTCGTTTTTGTATGCTTCCAGTTGGAAACGTAGACTGTCGTTCTCACGCTAAAATAAAATAAAGGAATGTTTAATGTTTATTTCAAGTAAAAGGATTAACTTCTAAATGTATCTTGGCTTCCAAGGAAATATGATGGATAGATAGAATACTCTTTATTGGCACACCTCAGTAAAAAGATACAAAAGAAAAGAACAATTGATTAAATGTTGTGGCAGACAACAGGCGGTCTTATCGCTAAAGAGCGATCTCTTCCAGACAACCGTTGGGTAGCGGAAACAGAGAAATAATCGTAAAAGTATATGGATATGAGATACATCAGATACACTTATTTAAAAAAATACCTTCAAATTCTGTGTGTCATCATCCATCCCACCAGAGTTCCCCATGGAATTCCCATATCCTTGGTTCATATTATTGTATGCACCATTGTTGAAACCATCATTGTCGTCAGAGCCAATGAACTTCTCATTGAATTCCTCTTTCAATGCATTGAATTCCTGGAAAATGCGATTACTTTGATTATTAACCTTATTGATACTAAGTGTGGAATCCTATGTGTAGGCAGTATTTTCTGTAGGTACCTACTACACTTGGAAGCAAAGAAATCGAGCCACCCCTGCAATTTCACAAGATCCCAAAAGGAAAAAGCCGGGTTTCATAATATGTCGTGTATTTGTGTATACTTATGTTGTTTAGCATGAATAAATGAAATGAAATGGAACTAGGAAACAAACAAATCACTTTGAACAATTGAGTTTTCCTCTCCGAGAAATGATGCGTATAGTTTAAAGTCAGAGAGTTCATAACAAGAAACTGTATCAATGAGCACATGAGCAAAGTTCAAGCGCGATGCTACAAACCCCCACAATTATCCGATTCTAAAAAATACTGTATATCTAATAACCTAAGTAAAGGTCACAAT
This sequence comes from Cydia amplana, assembly GCF_948474715.1. Lineage (NCBI taxonomy): Eukaryota > Metazoa > Arthropoda > Insecta > Lepidoptera > Tortricidae > Cydia > Cydia amplana. The sequence goes on along the minus strand of NC_086079.1, from coordinate 10,082,033 downwards.
ATATTTTTTGAGTGGTTAGAATAAATTTAACGGGCCCTTTACAGTTTTAACAGAAATTACATTCTTGTAGAATTTCCAACGATTGCTCCTATAATTTACTCGCAAGTGTAGCTGTGTTGTGTATTATTACCTTATAAAATACCATAATAACAATAAATGACCTGATCTGCTCTTCACTTACCTTATAGACAGCCGTTTTCTGAGCAGGTTACAGCATATTAAGTTGTTTACGACATTTTTCGTATACCTAATTACAAAACCTAAAACACTTCTTGTTACCATTCAACGTCTCCCTCTGAGAAACCACTTAATTGAACAATAAATGAAAAGAGAATAAGAGAAAAAGTCCCTATTTAAAAATATATACATATTGTACCTGAGTCATTTTCTGCCATGTCTCGATGTTCTTTCGCTGCGGTTTGGTGAAATGATCCCAAACGCGCTGGTGAGTCGCGGCCGTGAATACCTTCGCCACCTGTTCGACTGAGTTTCACAAAATATACGTTAAAAGCCTCAAATGTGACCATGGCGTCACACATACCGTCGTACATTCGCGACCGGTCTCCCAGGCTTTACCGACGAGTTTATGGTTCATTGCAGATGATTACAATAACCATGTATGTTTCGGAACGGACTTTAAAATGTTGCAGACACCGTCGGCCCTCTGGAGTGTCTAGAGACACATGATGGTGCGGTACCACACAGAGATATCAATTACTTTCGCAACGATTCTTTCCCACTTTTTATGTTAAATTAGTATGTGTTTCAAAAGTTCGTTGCGTAAGTAAATGAGTCACTTACACAATAGTTTCAGTCTGTACTGTACATGTTAACTGAAGCTGATTCGGTTTGCAGACACGTTCGGTATAGACGGTAAAATTACACATTGGCTGAGCCGCGCCAGGATAGGATTTACGAGTGCTGCCCCAGTTGTACTACAATGCACGCGTGATTTTTTTAGAAATACATTAAACATAATCTATTCTCAAACCAGGTCTAGTAGAGGCCACTAAATTTCTTTGTATTCTAAATAACTCACGCGTGTACGAGAGTTGTTTTAATAAATTTTAATCTTGAAATATTAAAATTTATTATGTTTGTGGTGGAACCAGAGAATGTACAGTGTGTACACTTTATGGTGCCATTGGAAAATAGAGTCAGGCTAACGAAAATTTAAACAGTTAAATTCAATTAAGCAGAAACTGATTACCCATGATCACTATTAATACAAGTTATAATAAAGCAGCTTAATTCAATTTAAAATGTAAAGTTTTCGTTAACACTCTATAAGACGTTGTACCGACCGGCAACTCAAAAACATTTGATGACTTATATAGATTTAATAAAGCAGTAGTAAATAATAATTTCATTGCCAAGAAATGCTTTTGTAGTTGATGTTTTATTTGTTTGCTGGTTTGGATCACTATAGGATCTTACCTGGTTGAGACCTGAGAGAATTAGTCACGAAAATGTGACGAGAATATAGAACTTTCTGCCAAAAGAGGGACCATTGAACAAGAGATTTTAGAGAGAACTGTCTAGAGATCTGACCCCAAAATTTACCTAATACTTTTTTACTTACGCTGGTTAATCACATTCTCAATGTGATTTTTAACTCTTTCTTTGGTGTCTTGCAACTCTTCTTCAGCTTGCATTTTTTCGTTAAACAGTCTACGAATGTGCGAGTTGGTCGCTTGTATCATGGAATAAAATTGATTTGAATTCTTCTTTGAACACTCTCCTCTTTCTAACCACGCCACTAATGTCTGAAAAATGACATTTAATCAGTTGATCAACCACAACCTTCATCTTAAAATGGATAACAGGTGACGTAATGCGCATATACTTACTGGTAAAGTGTTAGAAAACTGCTCCTCATTTTTTATTTTCTCAGCAATTTGGGTGATAGCAAGATTGGAGAATGGTGTAATCCTGGCAGGGGAGTCATCTCGGGCTCGTCGGTTATAAGATGATGATGATGGCGCGCTATATTTGCTAGCCATTTCTTGCTGTGCGGTCAACTGTTGCATTTGCTGCTCTTGCACACGTTGCATTTGTCTTTGACGTCTTTCATACTCGTTTTGGTCATCTCGGCTCTGAAATAGATTAGTATAAGGGTTGATCAACATTTTTCTTTTTAAACAAATAATTCAGCCGATTATAGTAAGCTTTAAGTTTGTAAGCATTGTAAGTAAAACAAAAAAAATCTTACCAATGCATAATCTACATGCAGCCATCCGCTGTTGGCGTGATTATCCTCCTCTTCTTCCTCATCATTTTTATCTTTATCCTTATTTATAAGTTTAAGACGATAGCCAGATATGAGCATAGCAGCATCAACACATGATTCTCTATCAAACCTTATATGGCAGAAATTCTTTTTTGACAGTCGTAGCGTTTGAATTCTTCCGTAATTTTCAAACACCTCTCGAACTATGCTCTCTCTTATTTTGTCTGGGAGTCCTCCAATGAATATGGTGCGGCAGCCAGGGGGGCGTTCTCTGCGAGGAGGATTAGGGGTTCCCGGGGCAGGTGGTATCAGTTTGCAATGTTTTAGCTCTATCTCTTTCTTTTCAATTGGCATTTCTCCTCCCATAGTACCCATATTGGGGTACATGCCCATCAAAGATGGGTCCATCATCATGCCTCCCATCATGTTCATGTCCATTGGGGTCCCACCTGATGGAGGCAAAGGTGGCATGGGCGCTGCACCTATAGCAGACATATCCATGGACTGTTGCGGTATCATGTCCATGCCTGTAGATGGCATAATTTCCATTCCTGTAGTTGGCATCATGCCACCTGCCATCATCCCACCTGGCATCATCATGTTTGGATACATGCCACCCATCATCATATTTCCTATAAGAATTTATTTGTTAATAAAATTTTAAGAAAATGGTGTGAATAGTAATTGAATTTGTCTTAAAGTTAAAGTACAAAAATATTTTGTACCTTAACTTGTATTAACACCTGACAAAAAAACATTGCTATATCAGGCTGTTCAGACATAATGTTACAGTGAACATAACATGTTAATTGTAACCACATAGGTAAATCTACTTTAATTACCTTGTTGATACATGCTGCCCATCATCATTGGGTTCATATTATTCATAACAGGCATGTCCCCACCTTTAGAGTTATCTTTGTTACTTTTACTTTCCCTTCTGCGCCCAACACTATCTACTGACATATTCATTGGTGACCTCGATCTGTCTCTTCTTTTACCTGTTCATTAAAAAAATTTGATTAAGCAAAATGGAATCCACAGACAATTAAATTAATGACATTCAAATGTTCCCATTAGCCAAAGGCTGCAATGTGTTAGTTTCCTGTTTACACCATAATTACCTTGCATTGTCATAATACTTTTTACTTCACTTGAGCCCTACTATAAGTACTCTAGTTCAGGAGGGGTTACCAAATTTTTGAACAAAAGAGCCAACCTCAGTCTTAGGAACCTCAAAGAGCCATAAAATTGGATTTGAGTGGTCTGAAACCTGTAAGTGTTCATATTTTAGATGTCTTAAAGAGCCACAATTGCTGTTCCAATGAGCCACATGGGGCTCATTTGCCAACCCTGCTCAAGTTGATTGATATGATGTTATTGCTCAGTATATTATGTCTGCTACCATAAAGACTGTCAATTAGACAATGTGAAATTGAAAAGTACTTGGAAGTCAGAATACAGAATTAAATATCATCCTTTGTTGTGTAAATGGTTTTCGAAGTATGTAATACTTTCTGGCTGTTTGGCTAGTTAAATGTTATTGCAACTTGCACTAACAAAGTATGCAAGTACATTAAAGGGGGGCTTGATTGCTACAGTCCAACCGGGGGCTTGATTATTGCTTCAGCAAGGTCACCTTGGCCGGAGGGTTTGTTGGCTACTGTAAGGAAATTACCTATATCAAAAAGGGGTGGCCCTTTTTGATATAGGTAATTTCCTTGTTCGTTTTCTTTAGACCAAGAAATACTGCTGCAGTCATGTCACAATGCCATAGTTGCGTATTGCAAGTGAAGGCAAGATATTTATAGTCGGCGTATGTTGGCTTGGTCCGCGTTATCGAATGATAAGTACGAAATAAAATGTCTAAAATACTTATATTGGTAATATATGCCTTTTCCATTTATGTATATCAGTCATGCTTCACCTTCAGCAGTCACGTGATAACGCAACTACATAATATTATGTTAAATTTCGGTAGCTAAAGGGATTCTTTCATGATCTAGTCTAGGATACCTATTATTGAAAATCGAACAAAGATACACCTATTGTATGACTGTTGTACGAATTTGCAAAAACAAGTGTATTAAAAAATGGTCTATAGTGCTGGTACACGGCGCGAGTATAGAGTTATTAGAGAGTATTTATTTGATAATACCTAAAACCTAACCTGCATAACTATGCACTAAATAACTATTTAAACTTATATCCCACACCCGCATTTTCATGCCATTTTGACTCGCGACGCATATGTATAAGTTATTATCCTAATAATACATAATATTAAGCTTACCCGACATGGTTAATACTTTTGAGATGGTAAAGTTAAAAATATCAAATGAAATAAAACTATCTCACGTTTACCCTGACACTAACACCGATAAGTTTTATTTCTAGAAAAATAATTATATAGTAATACAGGTGTATGTATCAAGAAATGCTACAAAATCCGGCATCACATCAAACCAAAGCTAATACCGTCATCGTCAAAATGGGCCAATGGGGTTGGCAACAATGGCAACTGTCAAAGGTTTGCATAGATGGCGCCATCGTAGCGCACTGCCATAGATTCATGGCACCTGCTGATTTGATCGGGGAATCAAATTGGCTTTTGCGTCCGCACGGCCTGATTCGATCGGACAATTTCATCAGATTGGCGAAAAATTGTCTCGTCTGGACTCCACTTTACTGCCTCCTTAATAGCCCTAACACACTATCGCGCCGCACCGTGACCTTGTTGCACCGCACCCATAAATAAAGCCGTATCCAGACGAGCTGGGGAAATCGACAGATTTGATCAGGAAAATAATTGGCGCCAATCCCATCTAGCGTCCACACGTACACAATTTAGTCACCAATTTGCATTCCATAGAGTTTGTGCGGAAAGAGAAGAGTCGTGGAATGTATTGGGCCCCATACATTCCACGACTCTTCTCTTTCCGCACAGACTCTAGATACTAACTTCGAAAATTGCCATTTTTGTGTCCGCACCTGCTGATTTGATCGGGGAATCAAATTGGCGTTTACGTCCGCACGGCCTGATTCGCGCCGCACCAAGATCTCGATGCGGTATAGTAGTGTGGTAAGGCTATTAAACAGACTGCCGGCCGGAAACAAGAGAGGGAGAAGACCTTGACGTGCAATTTATTCGTGTGTTGCCGGTATAAAATAAGTGTCACGATCAATATATTGTAAAAAACGAACGCAATTAAAATCAATTTTATTGCGCATTTATCTGCTACCTATCTCGTTTTGGTTCAACGCGACAAAAAGGGACGGAAAGCTGATACTGCGCAATACTTGATAGGCTGTAGAAGCCCTCCAGTACCTTCGTTTCATTTTTGCTTCTGGAAACACGCCTTTTGGTGAAGATTGGCATAGCAACCCATTTTAAGGCGTTTCCGGCAGCCATTATCGAGTTGTTCTTCGCCGGGTCTGAGTGAGGGTCAGCGTGGATGAAAAACTTAAATAATTATCAAATTCTCTCCTAATCGAGAGGTAAATAAAATTTTGTTGTTCATATTTATGTTTTTATTTTGATCGGTGTCATTAAGTTTCCTATAATCCTAACGTTTTCATCACTCCATTGTTCTAGATACCTACTCGACCGTAGAACTCCACGTAATTACGATCTTCACTAAGTAGCAGAATGCAGTACAACGGCTTCAGTAATCAACATCCTATGTAAGTTTTGATTTTCCTTAGCAAAATAAGTGTAAATGGCACACGTAGGTAGGTATACAACATTGGTCGGGTGTTGATTGATCTTCACCAATTCTCTTCAAAGCGGCCATTTTGTGCAATGCACTGCGTGCTTTGATACTCAGCTGTTAATGTCGAATGTCTACGCCCGCTCGTCTATCTTTATGAATCTTTTATTCTTGATATTGTAATAACTATACAGGATTTTTATTGGCCCCTTTCTTATTTATCAAGGAAAATACCGTAAAAGTACCTTCCATCTATCCCATAATCGCATACTTTCACTACACTACATAAATTGGGGCATGAATTAGTTAAATTTGAGTAAGGCCATTATGTTCAACAATATTTATAGTACAAACGGGGTAATAAAGTACAATTCTGATGTGAATCTACAATGTTACTTAATAGTTTAGCATTAAAATGATGGGAGTAGTGAAGAAAAGTAGATGACAATACATAATATAACTTAATAGTACTTACATACCTACAATATTATTTGTTTCACTCGTTATTTTATAGTTTGTGTATATAATAACTATAGTGACACGAACAATATACGCTACATTTCATATAGCTTAGAGTGGTATTCCACTTATCCAATTTCTTTGTCCAATGTGCATTACGTCTCACTCTCTCATTGAGCAAAATATGAGACGCAAATACACATTGGACCAAGATAATTGGACAGATAGAATACCATATTTAGTTGAACAGGAATGGGCAAAACTATTCAGAGGAGATTAAAATTGCTTTGACATGTACAGGTCCGGTTACTTAATCTGAGAGCTATAGATTCATTTAAGTCGCTGTTGTTTTATTTAATTTAATCACAAAGTAGAAGTTCTACTTAAAATAATATAAAAAAACAAACATTAAAACTAAACAATTGGTTTATTAGATGGATGCAACCAGAATCCAATACCTTTTATTTTATTTATTTTTACTATTTTGGGGCTGATTTTAATTTTTTTCTCTGATCTCTACAGTCACTTCCTAGCCCTAACTACTGTATTATAAATTTGTATCTCAAAAAACCTAAGAATGTGCGGTTTTCGGCCCTTTGCTTGAAAACTTCACATGTAACTTGGGCCTGACGTGGTTAAACATATGTAAAATTATTTAAGTTTCAGGCCCCGTCCAGACCGGAATGAACAATTCGGCAAAATACCGTTTTTTGGCGGTCTTCATGATTTTGGAGGGCCCAAAAACTTTGGCCCCAGAAACAACAACATGGGCAATAAAAACAATTTTCGCCCAAGAAACGACTTCAACGGAATGAGGCCAGATTTTAATAATCAGAAAAGTGAGAACGGAATTCAAAACGATTTTGGTGGCCCAAAAGAGTACCGCCCGAGGAACAACTATAACAATCAACCTCAAAAGAAAGATTATGAGGACAAAGGCCCCGGAGGAAATATGCAATTTTATAATGGTAAACCTGAGTTTGGTGGACCAAAACAACAAGGTGGCTTCCAGCACAAAAACAATTATGGACCCAAGAACTTCAATAACCAAAACGGTCACATGAATCAACAAAACTTTGTGCAGAAGAAAACTTTCAATAATCCTAACATGGGTCAGCAGCCTAATGAGTTTAATGGCCGCAAAATGCAAAGCATGAAGGCTAAACACCCAGGAGACAGTTTGGTGAAGCCCATGTGGGATATGGCTAATCTTGAGCCAATTGAAAAGGATTTTTACAAGCCGCATGCTGATGTTGACTCCCGAACTGAGGAGGATGTGAAGATGTTCCGTGCTACAAAGGAAATCATTGTAAGTGGTAATAATGTGCCACGCCCTAACCAAGTGTTTGATGAAGGAAATTTCCCTGATCACATAATGAATACTATCAAAGAACAGGGTTGGGTTGAGCCCACTGGAATTCAAGCTCAAGGCTGGCCTATTGCTCTTTCTGGCCGTGACATGGTTGGTATTGCCTCCACAGGGTCAGGTAAGACTTTGGCCTACATGCTTCCTGCTGCTGTCCATATTGTGCATCAACAGCGCATCCAAAGGGGAGATGGCCCAATTGCCCTCATTTTAGCCCCAACGAGAGAGCTAGCTCAGCAGATTCAGTCTGTGGCACAGGCTTACAGTGCCCGTGGCCTTATCAGAAACACTTGCCTCTTTGGTGGCTCTCCTAAAGGGCCTCAGGCTAGAGATCTAGAAAGGGGTGTTGAAATTGTTATTGCCACGCCTGGACGATTAATTGATTTCCTTGAGCGAGGTACCACCAACTTGCGCCGTTGCACTTACCTGGTGTTGGATGAAGCTGACAGAATGTTAGACATGGGCTTTGAGCCTCAAATTCGCAAGATTATCGAGCAAATTCGCCCAGATCGTCAGGTTTTGATGTGGTCAGCCACATGGCCAAAAGAAATTCAGACTTTGGCTGAAGATTTCTTAAATGACTACATTAAAGTGAATATTGGGTCATTGAATCTCTCGGCCAACAATAACATCAAACAAATAATCGAGATTTGTGAGGAACATGAGAAAGAACACAAACTTACCAACCTCTTAAAAGAAATTTCATCTGAGAGAGACAACAAAGTTATTGTTTTTGTTGAAACAAAGAAAAAGGTGATTAAATATTTATATTAAGCTAATAATTCGCTTGATCTAAAGTTACACCAAGCTAAGTTCGCAGCGTTGCACAGACTGCAAGTGTTATTTTACTCGTCAAACTTCTATGAAATTATGACGAAAATACACTTGCTCAGTCTGTGCTATTTATATTAAAATCGCTGCCAACATAGCTTGGTCTAACTCTTAACACAACACTGAATTTAATATGATACTCTTTTCAAAATGTAATAGGTACTACAGGAGCTACTGATGTTATTAACCATTCTATTCTTATATTCTAGGTGGATGACATTGCGCGTGCAGTTCGCCGAAACGGCCACAAGGCCCTCGCTATTCACGGAGACAAATCGCAGCCGGAACGCGACGCCGTCCTCACGGAGTTCAGAAACGGAGCCACTACCATTCTTATTGCTACCGATGTTGCAGCCCGAGGGTTAGATGTCGAAGATGTAAAATTCGTTGTCAATTATGACTATCCTAACTCATCCGAGGATTACATTCACAGAATTGGTATGTCTAATGAAGGAACTGTTTCTTTGTTTATCTTATTTATTTTTGTATTAAGGTTTTTACAAAAGTTATTTGCTTTCAGGACGTACCGGCAGGTGTCAGCAGTCTGGCACCGCATACACCTACTTCACCAGTGGAGACTCACGCCAGGCTCGCGCTTTAGTTGCAGTGTTGCTGGAAACTGGGCAGACGCCGCCTGCTAAGCTGAGCGACATGGCACGAAACAATAACGGAAGCTCTGGTGAGTGATCTTTAGATAATCTATTCTGTAGCTGATCATACTCTCATTATGAGTATGACTGACTTTTAATTAATCAATTTATATTTTACATTATTATTATTGGGGTGGTACTGGGCCTTTGAGTGACACGTCGACCAGGTATTGATCTATTGTGACGGCCCTTTAAAGTTCATTACTAATGCCTGTTGCATCCAGAAAATTACAGATGCTTTGGGCCGTAACGTATATTTTACATACTACTTAATTCTACAGGACGTAACCGCTGGCAACAACGTAAAGATAACAACAGTGGTTCAAGTTCGCCGCGCCAGCAGAGCAATCAGTGGAACAATAAGATGGCTAACAATGTTTCTAATGAAGATACGCAGAATATGTATCAAAACCGCAACATGAACCAACAACCACCACGATTCAACAACCAAAACCAAGGCAATAATCAGGGTTACAGACAGAATAATTTCCAGAAGCAGGTGCCTTTCCCAAGCCCTAATATGTTCGAGTCTATGGGCAACTATCAAGGCGGATATAATAATGGCTACCAAAATGGATACCAGAACCAGAATGGATATGGACAGCGCACATACAACAGTAAGTTATACTTTTTCTAGCACATAGCATTAACAAGTTCAAATGTATAAAATCAAATGTTTTATACTTGTGAATCACGAACCAAATCTAATAAAAAATATAATCTTACAGGTACATTTCTTATATTGTACCTATTTTATTTATTTGAAGATTCCTTGTAAAACATGTAATTTTATATTATTTTAGATCAGCGCAATGGAGGCCAACAGTACCGTAATAATAACGCGAATGGTAACAAACCAAATGGCTCATCTGGATCTTCTTATGGATCTCCTCCACCTCACTTTGCTACTCCTCCTCATTACCCACAGATGCATCCTCATCCTCAGGATATGCTGGGTAAGTTATAACAACACTCTTTATTGAGAGCATATTGTTATCTTAGGCTCGGACTGAACTCCAATTTTGAGTTACTATTTCTGGGCAAAAGTGGATAACTCAAGAAAAAAAAATCATGATCACACAAATAAATCATCTTACCGGGATTCGAACCCCGAACCTCCAGCTTTGTAGTCTGTCACCACCAACAACTAAGCTAGAAGGTAGTTTCCCAATGGGTTATCTATCGTGTTCCGCATCTCGATTTTAGAAGTCTCCTAGCTACATTTTTTATTGGGGGAAATGGCCGGCCAAGCTATACAGATTTCCACGACCATAATGTCCATAATCAATATCTGATTAGAGATTCAGGAGCTCGTAGACCTGCTATAAGCTATCCTAACAATATCGGTGTATGTGTATGTCTGGCGTGCAGGCAGTATAAACATGATTGGCGACTGTTTGCAGGCGGCAAGTTCTACGGCGGCGGGGTGGGCGTGGGCGTGGGCGGCGGCGGGCCGTGCGGCTACCAAGCGGCCGTGGGCGCGGGCGTGCCGTACGCGCACCTGCCGCCCGGCCCGCTGCTCTACGCGGCTCCCGTGCAGCAGTAATACTATTCTATTACTCTTACTGTCGTGTCGCCGGTTAAATAGTAACAACTTCGATTTGGGTTGTACCTCGACTCGAAACATCTTTCGTTCGTTGCGATCACATGAAATTCTCGATGTTTCCCGTTCCGACCGTGTTTTTGAGAGTCGAGACTTTTTGTTGGGTCACTTTTAGTTTCATTTTTTTTTAAATATATCTTACAGATCTGAATGAAGCTTACAAAATATGCGAATAGTATTTAGAAGATGTTTGACTATTTTAAAAGGTGATTGACGATGTCAAACGAGATACATTTTTGTGAATTCTCTTTCAGATCCTTTACGAATATAATGTGTGTTATTTGATAAGATGTAAGGTGTAACGTTACAAAACTTGTCGTTTTCACCTGTAGATTTATCGTAGCTCTTTCAAAGGTCGACCGCGTTTGAGAGGGTTACTCACTGTATTTAGACTAGTTGGTGTGGGTACCCTATTGTGTAATCCCGGGTGCCTTTTCGTTTTCTTTTATAATGTCTGTATGATGTACGAAATGCACGAAACATATAGAAGATGAAAGGTTAGAAGATGAATGGATTTTAGGGGAAAAGTATTCTCTTGAATTTTTTATATAAATTATTTTATTGTTAATTAATCTTATCCTGAGGAAAAGTGGGACTTAGTAACGCGTTTAATCACTAAATCTGTATTGCCAGATAAAATTGTGAATATTTTTCTTATGTAAAAAGTGATGTCAATGACATTTCAAGTCACTGATTTCAAAGTTATTTTTTTATTGAAGACTTCTTGAATAATACTTACTGAATATTTTATGCGTAGGAATCAGCTTCTCGGAAATATAAAAGTATGTAAATAAACATGCATTTACCTTAGGAAGAGCAGTGCGTTTCATTATTTGTTTTTCGAGTTTATTTACGGTATAATGCTGGTTATAGTATAATCGGCACAAAATACTAAAGTTTTTAAAAGTAAAAGTATCGTGTAGGCAGCCGTTACTGTCCAAAGATTTTGGAATAATCTGTGATATTTCATTACTGTAACCTGTCTGCGTTGGTCAATTGTTAATACAAGACAAAAATATATTTTTTGACTATTTGAACGAATTACAAGACAGAGTTTGCAAGTCGTTCACAGATGTTTAATGATATAATATAAGTTTTCAGTTTTACCGTTAGGGACGTAAACGGTATCTTCATACGCACTATACGTATATAGCAACCATAAATAGGGGGTGAACAACGTGTTCGTAGGTCTTGCGTGTTGGTAGGTTAAGTTGCCGAGCATTCTATAGTGCCGGTACTGATATGGATTATCAACAAGGTCCAATTATAGTAGCTTTCAATACTCGCTTGAAGTTGAAAGAATTAAAACGCGAGGACTTTGTGTACATTTTAAGAGAAAGACTGCAAAAAATTTGTCTATAAGATGAATTTTCCAGTGCTAGCTAACCTGTCCTTGGAATCGCGATTACGAAGTAGTTAATTGCGTGCGTATTACGGCAAGCGTGTGTGTCGAGTATGGTCGCGGATCGCAGGTAGCTCCTGTATTATTATGTACAAAGTACTGCACCCACCTCTACTAAACAACTGTGATGTTATATGTAAGTAGCGTAAGTAGTTACGTCCAAGAGAAAGGATGACATCATATCTGACATTTAATATCGGAGCGTGCACTCAGCACGTTTTGATTACGTTTTCTCTAACAAGACAAACAAGACTGATTATTTCTTATTGATAAATATTTTATACTGTTCATCAAGATGTCTGTATTTATAATTGGTAGTATTCTTCTCTCACGCTGTGTGTTTTTTGGACAGCTATAATTCACTATGTTCGTCTTTCTAAAAGGGGTTAACCGAGATACTAAAATGTTCAAATAATTGTTTAGAAAACATTAGTTTATTGTTTCCTTTGTGATGAAAAATGTTGTTGACAAATTATGTGGCAGCGGCAGTTTAAACACGTAATTCTTGAGAGTTAATTTAATTATTTGTTGTTAATAAGCAAAATTTTATTTATTATACCAACCGAGGTTTGTGAAAAATATACATAGATTTTTAAGTATGTGGCAATGCAGATCCTCATGAATATCGATGCCTATTACTGAGAAAGTAATAGCTAGTATTTATTAAAAAACAAAACTGTCCCAAAGGGAAGTCTTCTGAATGTTTCTGAAAAGTGCATTTCTTCTATGTAATACAGTATTAAATTCCGATTAATAAATGAATGTATAATTATTAATCAGATTTTTATTGTTATTACCTATTTATTTTTATCTATTATGCCTCATTGATCCTCACTCCCTACATCTGACACATCTCGTTCCTAGTCTCCTAAGTTCGCTTGTACACGTCCATTGTGGTCACTGGACAATTTTATTGTCCGTGTTAGGTTAGACGACGATGTCGGTGAGAACAATGGACGTACAAGCGGCCTAACAGTAACAGGCCATGTTCAGTTCGTTTCCTAAAATTGTCTGATCGTGATTGATGGGTTTATCATTTAGTGCAGAGTACAGGGGTAGAATTTAAGTATCCTCACGACCACGACCGAGGAAATCTTTACTGAACAAAATGATCGAAATGAAAACCGTAAGGGGAAGTAAATAATTATGTACAGTCGAAAGTTTTAATTTATGACCCATTTTTTAACCCTGTCACAGTGACAATAGTACGAGGTCTCTAGCGACTTTCATATTGATTGACACTGTGACAAGGTACGAAATGGGTTATAAATTAATACTTTCGACCGTACCAAGTCGCTTTTATGTTCCCTACACCTACGAGCAAAACGTTTAACCTTTTGGCCGCCGGACCTAGTCCGCAAAGAAAATAAATTAAAATTCAAAGTAAAGAATAAGCGAATAAATAAAAAAGAATCCTTCGATGCATTAATCAGTTGACAATATCTATTCAATAGTTTTGGCACTACAATCGCTACATGCCCGCCAGGTGGACGCTGTTCTAGTTCGTGGTCGCTTTTCGCTACATACGGGATTTCGCATGTTATGTAGCACGCGCTGGCTGTTGTGCTCTTCCTTCACTTCACTGTAAAAAGCGTCCTCTACTTACTAGTACGACCATCGTAAGATTAGATTACCTTTGTGTGAAGTTGTGTGATAGTAGTAGTTTACTATAATTAAAAAGTAGTTTTTAGCAAAGAGTAGGTAAGTGCATTTCTTCTATAATAGGTAAAAGTAGGTATCGTAGAAGAAATTTAATAATCTACGCCAGTAATCATTGAGAACTGCTCCTAATTAAAATTTATTTTTTTATTAATAAGTAATGATTTTCCCATCGGATAGATAATTACTTACTATAAAAGAGAAAATCAACATTTTAATGACCATACAATTATTTTCACGATACCTATTTTCAGAATAGTGTAGAGCCCATCAAAGAGTGCGTTAATGGATAGAGTTCGCATAGAGGTTATATTTGGGGAAATAAGGTTTGACAGCTGTCTTTGTAATGTCATTACATGCCGAGAGATGGCGTATGCAACCTGTTCGGCTCGTACTTTCGTGGCTGCTCTGTTTCTGTCTGTCAAAAGTCTGGATTTAATGAATGATTGATAAAATGATAACAATTTTATTGTTTTTAGTGCTGTTTGTTAAAGAACGACTGTGAATTAGTGTGGAGAATTGTGAACTTTGACTACGACCAAGTGCTCTTATTTTAATACTGTTGGATTAAAATATAAAGCATTTTTTTCGCGTTAGTGACAATTTTTATAACCCCGGTGTAATTGCGAGATTATATATAATGGCTGAAATTAAACTGGTATGTTATATTTTAAGTAATGGGTATAACACGGTTCAATTACCTTTTTCCAATACAATTTTGGTAAAGTGATAATGCCACATAACCAAACTTTCCTTCGTAACCCAGTACCCAGTAGCGAGACTAGACGGCCTTGATTCTAATCTTGTGAAGTCCAATGTCGTAAAAATATCAATAATTTTGTCAGGATGTCTGTAAGAACGTATTATTCGAAATATCCTATTTTCTATGGTGTACTTAAGTATTCTAGCACATTTTGTTACTGATCTCATTTTGATGACCCATATCTAGACGTTTACCAATAATTTAGTTTATAGATAGGTACACTAGGGATATAAAAAAATATATGGGACTAGTTACAGGCGAAGTAATATCAAGATTTTCATATTCTTGCGGAGCCTTTGTAGGGGCTTTGCGGAGCCCTAGGGCTCCACGGAGCACACTTTGAGAATGGCTTCCGTAGATTAAGCTCTTAAAGGTCGTGGTATGTGCAATTGTGTAGTAATAGAGGCCATGCGCGTTGGAGGGTCTGTCAATCTTGTGGCCTGAATCGGAAACAACTATACATAGTATACATTGACTGTGACATTGACACTTCACGCCCAATCAACCCTCTACAGTTCACTGTACGTTTTCTTGTGCATTGTAGATACTGCCATCTTGTGGGCTACATTGGAAACTTGACATTTACACTTCGCGCCAATAAACACGGGGCTCCTGTGCTGCCCCCTACAGTTCATGCACGCTACCTATCTGTCATAATAATAGGCGAATTATAGGCAGATTACACTCTCGCGCGAGCCACGAGACGAGCCGCGAGCCGCGCCACGAGACGCGAGTGTAAGCGGTGGGCTCGCGGCTCGTCTCGTGGCTCGCAAGCTCGTCGAGCTAATATAATTTAAACACTAACGGCACGGCATAAGGTTTATAACCGAATGACAAGCCGAACGCGAGTGTAAGCGGTGGACTCGCGTCTCGTGGCGCGGCTCGCGGCTCGTCTCGTGGCTCGCGCGAGAGTCTAATCCGCATATAACCCCCGGTTTAAACTCTCGCGCGAGCCACGAGACGAGACGCGAGTCCACCGTTTACACTCGCGTTCGGCTTGTCATTCGGTTATAAACCTTATGCCGTGCCGTATGTGTTTAAATTATATTAGCTCGACGAGCTTGCGAGCCACGAGACGAGCCGCGAGCCCACCGCTTACACTCTCGTCTCGTGGCGCGGCTGGCGGCTCGTCTCGTGGCTCGCGCGAGAGTTTAAACCGGGGGTAAGAGTTATACTGGAATGTGGTTTAAGAAATACATAAACCGGTGTACGGTGTACCTATTAACTATAGCTGGTCAACCAAATCTTGACAGTAAAAAGAGGCGCGAAATTCAAATTTTCTATGGGACGATATCCCTTCGCGCCTACATTTTTCAAATTTGCCGCCATTTTCTACTGTCAAGATCTGGTTGACCAAGTATATTAATAGTTTCTTGTTGCCTGTATGACTGTACGTACTTATTACCTTTTCGTACCAGTAAACCTGTGCCCTTTGCAAGGAAACGACCTTTCTTACTTAACCTTTGCTTGCTTAAGCTTACACCTATAATTAGATTAATTAGCCGATATCCTTAAACTGAGGGTCTCTTGAGAAACTCTTTTTACGCCTTAATTAGAGTAAAAGTGAAAGATGCTCGCAATTTACGAACTTCGGTGTTCGCGGTAGGCCCTCTGGGCCCCGGTATTTGTCTTCGGACCTGCATCTGGATCAGGGATGTTGCGGATGACGATTTTTTGACATCCGCGGATGCGGATGCGGATGCGGATTTTTAAAGGCTCACATCCGCGGATGCGGATGTCAAGATAGATACATAAAAAACGTCAAATATTACATTTTAGTAATTTTTATTTCAAAAAATCGGCCAAGTGCGAGTCGGACTCGCGTTCCAAAGGTTCCGTACACTCACGCCTTATTGCTCATTTCTAATAGGTTTTTTTGGCTAATGGCAGTAATGACTAAATTACCTAGCAGTCTAGCACTTACGCCGATCGATGCTAAGACGTTCCTGTACCAACCTGTTCCACATCCGCATCCGCATTAAATCCGCATCGATTTTATGCGGATGCGGATATTGAAAATAATGCGGAAGTTCCGCGGTTGCGGATGCGGATATTCGCAACATCCCTGATCTGGATATCCCTCAACTGCTGCAACGTCGAGGACTAGATGAGCTTAGCATTGTACTTAGGGTTGCCAGATGGTCGGGATTCGGCGGGATTCTCCCGATTTTTAGCATGTGTTCCCGATTCCCGACAAAGTGAAAATTGTCCCGAAAAACAACTTCACGCTATAAACAATAATTTCAAGCTTCGAACTGTCGTCGAGCGAGCAAGCGACCCGCGTCGAGCCCGTCAGCGCGCGCGCGGGGCGTGCGTGGCGAGAGTGGGCAGAGCAGCTGACGTAGTGCCAATAATGTATAATATCGTTGTTTTTAATGCAATTAATTTAGTTTGAATGGTTTTTGTTTCCCGACTTAAAGCCCAAAATCCCGAAAAATTGATATGTTTTCCCGATAATAGCGCCTTTCGATCTGGCAACCCTAATTGTACTTAGTTGAACATTTTGTATTCATCATTGAAAAACACGGAAGCGCTGGGCTATTACCGGGAAAATCGAACTTCGCAAATTGCAGGCATTTTATTCTGTCACTCTAATTACACCTTCATTGGAGTAAAAGAGAAAGATTCCCGCAATTGCGAATTTCGGTTTTCGCGGTAGTCCCTCAGGTGGCCTAGTGGTAAGAGCGTGCGACTTGCAATCCGGAGGTCGCGGGTTCAAACACCGGTCGGCTCGTATTATGTACGAAATATATCATTTTATATTTACCAGTCGCTTTTCGGTGAAGGAAAACATCGTGAGGAAACCGGACCAATCCCAATAAGGCCTAGTTTACCATTTGGGTTGGAAGGTCAGATGGCAGGTGCTTTTGTAAAAACTAGTGCCTTCGCGAATTCTTGGGAATAGTTGCCAAACGGACCCCAGACTCCTATGAGCCATGGCAAAATGCCGGGATAACGCGAGGAAGTTGATGATTGTCATTGAAAAACACGAGTCTAAGGAAAAAAACATCATGTTTGTTCAAAGCTTGCTCAGCGCACAGGAAACTCCCGCTTGTTATTTAGCTGAAGTGATTTGTTATTTTTAGGGTTCCGTACCCAAATGGTAAAAAAGCGGCCAAGTGCGAGTCGGACTCGCCCATGAAGGGTCCCGTATTTAGGCGATTTATGACGTATAAAAAAAAACTACTTACTAGATCTCGTTCAAACCAATTTTCGGTGGAAGTTTACATGGTAATGTACATCATATATTTTTTTTAGTTTTATCATTCTCTTATTTTAGAAGTTACAGGGGGGGGGGACACACATTTTACCACTTTGGAAGTGTCTCTCGCGCAAACTATTCAGTTTAGAAAAAAATGATATTAGAAACCTCAATATCATTTTTGAAGACCTATCCATAGATACCCCACACGTATGGGTTTGATGAAAAAAAAATTTTTGAGTTTCAGTTCGAAGTATGGGGAACCCCAAAAATTTATTGTTTTTTTTTCTATTTTTGTGTGAAAATCTTAATGCGGTTCACAGAATACATCTACTTACCAAGTTTCAACAGTATAGTTCTTATAGTTTCGGAGAAAAGTGGCTGTGACATACGGACGGACAGACAGACGGACAGACGGACAGACAGACAGACATGACGAATCTATAAGGGTTCCGTTTTTTGCCATTTGGCTACGGAACCCTAAAAAACGGGACCCTATTACTAAGACTTCGCTGACCGTCCGTCCGTCCGTCTTTCACCAGGCTGTATCTCATGAATCATGAACTGCGATAGCTAGACAGTTGAAATTTTCACAAATGATGTATCTCTGTTGCCGCTATAACAATAAATACTAAAAATAAAATAAAATAAATATTTAAGGGGGGCTCCTATACAACAAACACGATTTTTTTGCTCTATTTTTGTTGATGGTGCGGAACCCTCCGTGCGCGAGTCCGACTCGCATTTGGCCGGTTTTTTCAGTCATATTTAAATGAGTTTTCGGTTTCCTCAGGTCGCCTTCAAACATTGGCAGATGGCCACTAAGGGCGGCGACTAGGCTGCCCGTGCACGTAACGAGGTCTTGATTGCGGAACAAGGTAAGAAACACAGACACACATCTTTATAGATGTCGCAAGTAACGCAATTCATTAAAGGGCTAGTAAATATCAAACAACCTCCATACATACAACATACAACGCTGCATGCGTCATCACTGTTGTAGGTGGCGCTAGTAACTATTTTTGCATTTCTGTCACCTATCTGTTATGAATAACTTTTAATGTACAATTGGACTTGCCCGATCGCTGTCACCAGGCACAAAAGTACAAAGAAAATTTAATTAAACCATTTTAGTCATAAAACTTATTTAAAAAAAAGCAAAATTATTTATTTCCTTAAATACCGTTTAAGGAAATAAATACCGTTTCACCGTTGTCGTGCGTTGGCGTCGCTTGTATTTCCCCCACCACCAACTTCGCACATAGACATGCCATAGCTATATTGAATTTTTTTTATTTTTAAGTTAAAACGCTGCCAGTGGCAGCGCTTAGGCAAGTCCAATCCAATTCTAAGTGCAAGTTTTCATACGCAGAAAAGTTTGTAATCCCATATAAATATATGCAAATACAAAGTTACTGTTGCAGTTCCTACAAATAGTAGGTAAAGTAAAGGTACACTACGATGTACGATGTGAGTATGAATGAAGATGTGTTTAGTTATGATATGTGTATACATAGTATGGGTATGAGTACCCGAAAAGAAGGACTGCCTACAAAAAGAGATGAGATCCCATCAAAAACATTACATGTAAAAAGGTGCAGAGACGCTTACGCTGGCTGGGGCATGTGCATCGAATGCAACCTTCTCGTTTGCCGCGGCATGTTTTGCTTGGCGCCATAGCTGATGCCAAGAGAAGCGTCGGTCGGCCGATGCTACGGCACAAAGACTGCGCCAAGCGAGACATGCACTCCTTCAACATCCCGGTTCATAAATGGGAGGAGCTTGCCGAGGACAGAGACAAGTGGCGCAAACTGGTGTTCGACGGGCGTAAAATTCACGACGACGCTTGGTTTAAGACACTCGCAAGTAAGCTAGCCAAGCGTCATCAGCCCGACACTTGTTCACCACGGGTAAATTACACCTGCCAGGCCTGTGGTCGTGTTTGCCGCTCCCGTATTGGCTTAAGTACATAGCCACGAAAAACGTTGTCGCCCTACCTGACACTGTTTCAATAGTCTGTAATAGACTTTAAGGCCAATGATGATGAAAAAGGTGCAAGTCTCGGAACGCTTCTACTACAAAAAAGTTTTGAGATGTAATGTGAAACCAAGTCGGTTAGTCGGGTAATCAGTGCCAGGGGGTGTTAAAACCGTATCAATAAGATATCTTTAATTTGTAATACATAATATAATGACTTGGCAATCGCACATAATGCTTTACTCGTACCGTACTCGTATTTATGTGTAATGCTGAAACTGCAATTAGCGCTAGCGTTATGTTCAATTAGAATTATTTTTAATAGGTGACGATGATCCTTATGTCATTATGCAGCCGTGCGATGGCCAAGTCATTATACGTATTACAAATTAAAACCGTATCAATAAGATATCTATCTTATTGATACGGTTTGAACACCCCCTGGCACTGATTACCCGACTAACCGACTTGGTTTCACATTTCACATAATATTGCATTGTCATATTTGTCAGCGAAATTACGAACCTGAATAAAATTCAGCTCAAACCGAAACTGGGGAGTAAGTACTCGTATAGTTTACATTTAATTTGCAACAATTTATCACACGACACACCACCGAGGCGGGTGAAAGTAGATAAGTAATAAAACAACATATTATATGTCTGTGGTAAGAAACATCGCCTAGTAGGGCAACTGGGTCGGCCGCTTCTAAAAACGCGATGTAAACACCGATGATTCACTCTGTTTGTGCAGCTGACTTTCCTCCCCGTTGCTTGCGTGCATTCCTTTGCGTAACGCATGTTTCAACATTCATGCATACGCCTGACTGATGAATGATCCGCTCTTTCAAGTAAATAACTTTGTTCTCGATAACATGGTAGTGCATTTTGTAAATTTGCAGTTCTAAAGCAAAAGGTACGTTGCTTATTTACGACTGTCAAAATAAGGTCACGGTTACATAGATGACATGAATGCAGCTCGAAATCACTTATCGACAACTGACCTACCTAGAGTAACCTACCTTTGCCTCTTACCTTCACCTTTTATTACCTTTAAGGCTTCGTCACACAAGCGCGTTTTCCGGGCGACGCGTGAGCGGGGCTCGCCGCTTTTACATATAAAACGCTCACGCCCCGCTCACGCGCCGCCCGGAAAACGAGCCTGTGTGACGAAGCCTCTACACCTATTGCCTCGAAAACGTCCCTTGTAATCACAATAATAAGAGTGTCAAATCAATCGTTCTAGTTTTAGAATAATTGTTAAATAATACCTATGTTATAACAATTATTAAATAAGCCATCTTCATCTGGCATCGTTTCAAATGTCCGTTTGTAACCTTGTCAGTATTCTCTTTCACAATTTGTTTGTTTGAAAATGACATTGTAGCCAACAAATAACAAAAACTGTTTAACTCTGAAATAAATTCAAGATTTTAATGACGTCTATGAGGTGAAATAAAGGTACAACAAAGTTGAAATTACGAAGTTGATGTTGTAGCAATTGTTAACAGTTGTTTGGGGGTAACCTTCAGTGGCTACCTACATAATGGTGTTTACCAACACAGTAACGAGTGGATTGTGAAATTATACAGTCGCGTCACGGTGATAAAGCTGATGACACCAAAACTGTTCACAGTAATACAGTTTGTATAGTTAAAATTAGTATACGCGCTGTTATTTCCTTATTTACTATACTGGGGTTAACCAGTGGTATTACCCGTTAGCCGTGTTTGTTTTGTTTGCCTATATGCCATTAGTTTAAAAAGCTTGGAAAGGTTATCCTTAAACTTGTTTGCTTTTCGCTTTGTAATTAATCTACCCATTTCGATATTAATTAACATACACAGGCTAGCTATGGAAATTGGAAACCCTAACCATGAAGCATGTAAAAAATATACATATTGTAAATAGGAATAACCGCTATACCAACGCTATACCTATTGATTAGATTTTATCAACTAGTAATTACGTTATGACTATTTCAATAGACTTTTGTTTATCATTTTTTGTAAGTAAGTATACCTACATATCTAAGATCTCTAAGAAATCGTATTCAAACATGAAATAATAAAATACAGGAACAGAACTAATTTCGTGATAAGCAATATTTCCAAAGCCTTTCCCCATCAAAATGTCACGTTTCGTTTTGCCGTACAAACAACAAAAACGAGGTAAAGGTAACTACGAAGTGAAACTTAGAGAGCTTGCGATGACGACCGCGCGCGGAATGCGAGCGCGTTGCGCAACGTGTTTTGACGGCGCGGCGCGGCGTTGCTTCACTGCGTTATACAAACAACGCGCCTATTCCATCACCTCCGCTGCACTGATGCACTACTTTAATGTTGTGAAATATGTTTTGGTTTTATTAATCAGGACGCTCTCCTAGTGTCATGAAAATATTAATACTCATTTAGAAAAGACAGAAAATACATTTATTTACGTCAAACCAACCCAGTTAATTACATAGTAGTTGGAGTATTATTTTAAGGAAAGTATAAATAAATAAATAAATATTAATGGACATTTTTACACAAATTGACTAAGCCCCACGGTAAGCTCAAGAAGGCTTGTGTTGTGGGTACTCAGACAACGATAGATATAATATACAAATACTTAAATACATAGAAAACAACCATGACTCAGGAACAAATATCTATGCTCATCATACAAATAAATGCCCTTACTGGGATTCGAACCCAGGACCGCGGCTTCACAGGCAGGGTCACTACCCACTAGGCCAGACCGGTCGTCAAAGTATGGATCCATAAGGCTACTACGCATCTTGGAAAATATGTATAGATGCAAACAACAACATTATATGTCCTTATTTGGGACCATCTTTCCAGGGCCACTTTCCTGGTTGCAGATCGATGTCATAGCTTTGACCACTAAACATGGTTGCGGTCTTGCCTGACTCTCACGGGAATGGCGAAAAAGAAAGGAAAACGTTATCAGAATGTTTATGTTTCATAATGGGGTTAGTCCTTCTGACATTAATTGCTTCGTTGCACATACAACGTACGTTGTACCTAACCAATTAAAATCGCAGCGTAATCGGTTCTGTTTGTTTACATTATAAGACGAATGAAACGCTTATTTTACCCGAACTTTCTTAACTATTAAGGTTTTGGTTTTGAATGAATTGTTGGATATTAATAATTGGCTTGATCTCAGCGGTATGTCGGCAGCTGTGTTCTAATTAACAGCAGTAGGTACGCTGACCTTTCAGCTGAGACTGAATATTAGTTACGCAAGAGTGCGGTACACGGTCAATCGTCAACACATGACACGAGAAAAGACAGTCTGTTTGTATACTTAATTGCTTTCTGGGCATATCTCTTTGTATATATTGGATAAGGTTTAAGCAGAATGGTAATAAATGTTTGCTTTATATTTTTACCAATAATTTTGCTTCTTGCTTCGTTTACACCTATCTTGGTGTCGACCGTCTTAGTGTCGAGATGTCGCTAGTGACGTGTCGCGTCGCGATTGCAATGTCAAAAATTGCTGTTAATGATGGTCAGCTGCAGGCCTAGCACATGATTGGCGCGACAATATGTCGCGGCGAGATAGACTATCCGTCTTTTTCTATGTTAATTAAAGAGGGACGGGTCTATCTCGCCGCGAGATACTGTCGCGCCAACCATGTGCTAGCCCGGCTGGCCGAATTGGTAGCGTGTAAAAAAATATATAATTAAATCTTGTAAGCTAAATTGACCTGTTTTCCCATTGCCGATTGAACTAAAATAAAGGAAAGGACCTTACGTAGAAAGTTCGTGGACAACGCAATATTGATGTACCATCAAAGCTGGTCTAGTCTGGTGGTAGAGAACGAAGACGATAGGATTGGAACAGTGTATTAATACAAGACGATGTCGTTGAGCTTGAGTCCAAATATTAGAATTGTCTTGATCAGTAGGTAGTAGATTAAAGAAAAGGACAATTGCCAATAAAAGCTTGCGTCACATATCAAAAACATCGCTAAAACCTTTTTGGTGTCAATGCTATGTTCTGATTTTTTTAATAAGCTTCTGCCCGCGACTTCGTCTGCGTGGAATGATGATGATTATTGATAAAAACTATACTATGTCCTTTCCCGAGCCTGAAACTATCTCCATATCATATCTACCAAATTTCATCTAAATCGATTCACCGTTTTAAGCGTGAAGAGGTAACAGACCGATAGACAGACTTGAGTTACTTTCGCGTTTATTATTATATTTCGCGTAAGGTCAATGTGTCTAATTCTGTCAAAGGGGTTATTCTGTCCATTAGCGTTTTTCTCGAATAACGAACAAAATTGATAAATTCATCGACAAAGCAGCGATTGCTTTTAGTTTCAGCAATCAAAAGCAAATGGTTTTATTCCTACGATTGAAAATCAAAGAAATATACGCTTTAAACGATCTTAAAATTATCTACCTAAAGGTAAACAAAGCGCTTTGGTTATTGCATCTGTTGACGTCAGGATATGAAGCAGCAAAAACACTTCTGACGTATGGTAAAGACTCATACGTAGACTTTGACTTACGGTAATTTATTTGACTTTAGGGAACTATATATAGGCAATAAGAGTTGTTGCTATTGCGTAATATTTAATTAGAACAAGAGTGCAAGACGATTTCCATTCATCGCCAGACTGACAATACCTGAAACAGTCTCACGTTATTTCACTCGTGCTTATTGGGAGTCGTGTTGCGCAATGTCGTGTAAATGTGACCATGGAGGAGATCTGTTCTAATATCCACGTAATTGTTTCCTTAGTCGACTAAGGGCAACTTATTGCGTTGTATTCCAACTGACATTGAACTGACGTTAATGCCGTATAGAGGCGTCATTTTATTTTAAAGCATTGGTAGGTAGGTCTTCGTAGTTTGTTAACAGTTTAATACGGCGCATTAGTCTAGCTAGTCGATGCATTAGGCCAGTATTTAATCTATTACAAATGTCAATGTTGTAATGCCAATCGAAATATGTTGGCGATAAGCGAAAAGCATTGGTTTGGTAAGGCGCGTTAGTGGGTCGGCTACCAACTGGCGAACTATTCAGATCCGGCTGCTGCAAGTATAGTAGGGTTACCTAAAATAAAAGTCCTTTGAGATTTTTGAACAGTTTTCCTTTATTTCATTTCAAAAACGTTATCAATGCGTTTAGTCTTATGACGACCAACATATGACACTTGCTTTTCTACAGAATTCAAACGACTGGCTTAAATAAAAAATTGAAAAATGGAATAACATAATTATTTTTAGTAAATAGGAACGTCGAAACGTGCCGATAAAAGATATGCACTGCCTTTTGCCCTTTGTCTCGTCTTGGCGGGGGCACGGCCGTGCCCCCAGATGTAGGTATGTTTTGAAAAAGACATTTAAAAAAAATCAGTGAATTTCTAAAGTTTTCCGACATTACGGCCGCGGCCCTAACCTAAGGCAAGGCAAAGTCGAGCAAATTGTCTTTATCTTTACCGCGACCAGAATCGAAATCCTCGTCAGGAAAAATTGTGATGTCTGGTAACCCTAAGTCCGTGTGGACAGGCCGCCAGCCTTGCCACGAGCGGTGTTTTTGCAAAACAAACGGTTACGACATCACACAGGCTATTGCCTGCCTTATTCTCATCTAGCCGAGAGAATAAATTGCAATAAAAACGACTCATGCAATTTTCTCTTCCTTCACCGACAAGGTGAACACTTCACGGTTGTTTATTCACACCAGAATAGACGGTTTTTGCGCGAAGACTTATCTTCGTTTTCACTTTCTATTCTACATACAATATGATGTGAAATGAAATACAAATACCTACGCATAAAGATCACGGAAATAGAGATTTCTACATAACCTGGATTGTTTACATCACAGAATTTGGTTTTTTGCTTTCTTCCTACTCAGAATCCTTTTCTTAGCTTCAGGATTGAAATTGATAGTGAGCTAGTGCTGAGTGAGAGGATCCAAATATTCAAAGATCTGTGAAAAAATAGGGTTACGAGATTCGAGATTTTCTTTTCCCATATACCTATATAATATAATGGATGGCATGGGAATATTACATTACGCAAATTCAGCCAACTTTCTACAGTTAGGTATATGTATTAAAACTGCAATTAAACAGAGTGTTTTAACTTACACACATCACAAATTCACGATCAGAAAGCTTCAGTGTTAAGTTGTTAAGTTTCAATAACAAGTTTCATATTTTTCCATATGTGTATTTTTTCAATGGTGTTTTATAGCACTTACGTAGGTATGTGTAACAGACGTAATCTACACATGCTGATCTTGTATTGCCAATCACGTCAGAGCTATATAACTGGATTACTGGACTAGAATGAACATGGCAAGGACGTCCGACGTGCGGCGATCAATTCACTCATGCATTGACCTGCATTACGCCACGTCTCTGCATCAAATATATACTTAGCAAAAATGTCTATCTTCACTATTCTTCACCCTCGAAACATGTTATGTATGCTATAACGCGAAGCATTTACGGGAATTTAATATGCATTGATCCGATTAAATGTGTGTCAACCATATTAATTTTAATCAATGACAATCATATACGTTATGTTAAGCCATTTATCACGTCACATGACATGATGAATTGTTCTCTCGCTTAGAAACTTCCAGTAACGCAATATGCATTGCCTTTGTTTCACTTTCAAGCTAATAGCTTTAAAATCTTTTCACCTGAGGGTTTATTCTAGTCGTCCACCGAGTGTAGGAGAGTCAGACGCTCAGTACCAACATAAGTGCGCTCTTCGATGAAGCATAGTTGTTACGGATGTAGAGTTCTTTGTTATTGTTTTTCCTAAGGGAATGCTGTACACAGGTTGGGCATTATTTACTCGTGGAGGTTGTTTCACGTCGAGTGCAGCGTTGGCGCCGACTCGGTCTCACTGCTAAGTCGGCTAAGGTCGCAGGCGTGCATTTTTCATTAAACCTACTTACGCGCCGCACAAAACAAACGTCATGAATTGCTACAAGTTTCTCACGAGTTATCTAATAACGTCAAAATTTGTTGTGTAGGAATCCATGACAAGGACATTTAATTTATTCACTGCTGTTCGATTTTTTATCGACTTTA
Source organism: Cydia amplana (assembly GCF_948474715.1). NCBI lineage: Eukaryota > Metazoa > Arthropoda > Insecta > Lepidoptera > Tortricidae > Cydia > Cydia amplana. The sequence goes on along the minus strand of NC_086079.1, from coordinate 10,055,101 downwards.
CGAGCTCGCAAAGTGCCCTTACCTAATAAAACGGCAACTTTTAACTTACGAGTACTGTGCGCACTAAGCCAAATAAAACTTAAACCGGGAGTTTTATAACAAGTTGCTTTTCAGGGCTATAACTTGCAACAGCATGTAACAGGTACATATCACTATAACAACTACGTGAATATGACAATGCAACGAAATAAGTATCAGCATTATTATTACCTACATTGATTGCCATTCTTTCCTCTTTTTTGATAATGCCGAGCTATGAAACAATGCGGTGCTCGAATGACTAGTAGTTCTGCAGGCGGCATATTCGGTGCTGGCACTGGCTCGAGGCCAGGGGTAGGGGGTAGATTCAAATGCGCTTCCAATAAGATGCGGCTGCGCCTTGGCATTCAGGTCAGGCATGTCTGCAAATTGTCAGATTCAGCTTTAATATAACTTTCCACTGTCTTCGGAAGACTACTTTTTTTGGCAAAAAGTGATACTTCACTATTCGGTATTGTTATAGATGACAAACCATTTATTTTTATTTAATCTTTAGTTTGACTACAGAATATTCTCAAATCCTTTGATTATTATGCTTTAAGACCTTTAAGTAATAAAACTTTTAGAATTTTCTAATAGCCTCAAATCGTTGTGATTACTTGTGAATCTTGTGATTAGTAATTATTTAATAATTAGGGTACATAAAGCTATACTAGGTCGTTTTTGGTATCGCCGTTAACCATGTTTTTACTTAGCTTCCTATTTTTATAAAGCCTAAGAAACGAAATATCACCTGGTAATTCTGGTAACGTAATCATTCGGGAAGACTGAATGTTGCGTATGTTGTTAAAAAATTTAGATTTTATTACATAAATCGATGCGAAGACTACACTGAGGGTACTGTATAACCGATAAAAGTGGATCAGTGGAACAACTAGAGGCTAGCTGGGCTGGGCGAGGGGCTGGATCAATCGCAGCGCCGTGCAGGGCCGCTGCGCGGTGCATGAATCACCTACCCGTATTTTGGGCTCGCCCGCAGACGCCGAATGTAGGTCACCCGTTCGCAATGGTTTGTTTGGGTCCCCCAAATTAGAGTGTGATAATAATACGACAACCTTTGCTTGCTGCGTCGCTGCCGCTACGCTCAACGTTCTAGCTATTTCTGTCGACGTTTTAAAACGCATTACGACTCGTACCTGTCCCCACTTTTATATATATACTAATTATTTATAGTTGATGGACTCGGAATAAATATTTACAATATTAGTATTTTTTGCAACCGTTGTTTAAGAAAGGTCAAAAAAGGCGAGTGGCGTGAGTAACAATTTGAGGCGAAGCCGAAAATTGTTAATTAAGACGCCACGAGTATTTTTTGACTCAGTTAAACAACGTTGTATACAATACTTTTTCTACAACCAAGCCCTTACTTTGAAATAAAATTGTAAATTTAACAAATATTTTTCATTCAAGAAGTAGCAAAGAATGGAGGGTACGGGCGGAAAAAGAATGAATGAAATAAAAAAAAAACATGTCTATGGTTCACTCATCTATCAGAGATGACAATTAAAATTAGATTGGCAACAATGTATTTCATACAATATTTTTTAAGTGGTGATTACACGAAGTATCGTAAAAGTGCCAAAAAGATACTGCGTGTATGCACAAATACTTTTTTGGTTGACTAAAGACTTGTCTTGACAACTATTATAAGATAGGGGTTTAAAGGTGTGTAAACGGCCCTTTAAATGACAAATAAAAGTAAATACAGGAGTAGAAAAACTTATTTCTATGTACACCTACAAAATTAAGTTAAGGCTGGAACAAAATAGACAGCCGTGGAACTCCGTACCCGTACTCCGTAAATCATAGTATAGATAGTAGGTACTCATTAATCAGCAGTTATTTAATTCCTAGGTGTCTACTTATCCTCTTTCTTTGTATGTGTATACCGCCCATTTTTGATAATTGTGGAGTTTTATTAATATTAATGACAATTGCCCGTAATTTTATTGTGTAGAAAATTCAAATTAACAAAGGTTTCCTACACATGCCTATGGCTTGCCCACAATGAGCAACATTTTAGTACCAGATGGATAGTTAGTCATACTTATCATTATTGTCAGTACTTATATCATAATTTCTCAAGAAATAAGTCGGGTGTGAACTTTGAACGTAGCAAGTCTGAATCCGGTTTAAATATTGAATCAATGAGTGCGGTGCAGTGTGCAGGGCGGTGAATATAGGTCATTCGCACAGTGGCAATTGTTTGGGTCCCGCATATTGATCTAGCCAGCCTAGTGACGGCTATTATGCGCACGCAGCTTATACTGATCGTAAAAGGTCGCGGGGACAATCTGCCGTATTCGAACTTCAAGATATTCACAAGAGACGACACGTACTAGATCCATTCTAGATACGTTATAATTTAGATTTCAACTAGTTCTCTTTTGCAGCGCAATTCGGGCAACCAATGTCACTTTTACGATAGATCGTGTTAGATATCTATTAGATGTGAATTAGATCTCTAAGTAATATCTTGTGGAAATCGTTCAAGAGTATCTCCAGAATCGCGGAAATGTCAAATTTGACAGGTTAGATCTTAAACATATCGTTATCGTATCTTGGCGATGTCTAAAAGATATCTAATAGATGTCTATTACAAAATCCGAATCGGGCCCAATGTCGGTGTCTCGTCAGGTTTTCAGGCAGCCCTCAAGTGACTGTTATCTCTCGTAGCAACGTAACCAGGCATAATTTTATTTCAATGAAGCGTAAAAGGAGTACATGATAAACATAGCTTAAAATGCTGTTTCTAAAGGTCCTTCTTAGGGCCCTTTAGCTAGAGATGTCAACTATGAATGTTGTAAATGAAAGTTGTAAAACTAGTAAATACACTGATTTAAAAGATAGTAAATCTTAGGGCCACTTGCACCATTCACTAACCCGGGATTAACCGATTAAACCTGGAGTTACCATGGTTAACAGTACAGTTTGACACTGGGTTAATGGTTTAACCGGTTAACCCCGGGTTTTTGGGATGGTATGGTGCATGTGGACCTTAGTGAGCTACAATTTTATTTACTTTCGTGAAAAGATTGACAGTTCATTATAGGATGACAGTTTCCACATATATGTAAAAATATGTAAATCCATACATTTGATAATTACCAATTATATATAAATACGTTGACGCTTATAATATAGATACGTTGTTTGTGCGTGATGCAACTCATGCAACTCAATAAACTTCGAATAGCATAGCTTAACATATCGCCGAATGCATAAAACGGGATTACATCTGCCATATTACGAGTTGCCTATAAACCATATGTAAATAAGTAGTTGTAGAAATTGTAAGTATCACCTATACATGTAATTACTCAGGCTGTTCCATTCATTCCAGACGAGAACAGCAGTAGTACTGAACAGTCAATACATAAACTTTTTCTTGTAAACATTTCATCAAGCTTTGTTTACCAAAATATTTATCGTAATTATCTAATCTAGGGAAGCATTCTTACATATAAGAGCATTGCATGACTCGGCATCAGATAAGTGTGCTATGTGGCTCATGGTTCGTGGATAAGTATTAGCGCCCCGAAGGCCTGAGTGTGACCCAGTGGCAAGTATAGGCCACGGCTACGAGCGCCGTCGCTACTCATGACTGTTGTCATATTTTACTACGAGTCCATCTTTATCTAGCGTGCATAAATTACTCTAGGCGCGAACGAAACAGGTGAATATCGTTCGTTTAGTTGTGATTGTTTTATGGAATCTTCTCTTAGTTTGACTCTATCTACTTCTGACTTTGTAGGTACTACAAGTCTATCTTGCGTTGATAAGTTAGACAAACAAACAGTTTGAAAGTAAAACGAAAGGTCATGTCGTAAGTACTTAGATGTACCTATTAAATTCCTCAGATAATTTCAATTCAAGTGCACCTGGTCTTCAGACTAATATATTTACTTATATTAGTGAACCTTTACTTGATAAATAAATCAAAATTGCATTTGACTTGGCAAGTTTTGTCTGGGCGACTATAAAATAGATATATCCCGGTGTATAATACCCACAGCACAATCATTATTTAGCTTACTGTAGTACCTAGTCGTAGTAGGTCGAGTGGGGTAATATTATCCCACAATATTTATTGTTATTTTAGTTTATATACATAATGTCCTCACTCATTAATCACTTGGTCCATAACATATACAAATTTAGTTCTAAACGCCAAACTTCTATGAAATTATGAGGTTTAAATAACACTTGCACAGACTGGGCTATCAACATCGTTGTCAACTTAGTTTGATCTAACTCTATCGAATTCTACGCTTTGTGAGGTGTTAACTAGAGACCAAAATTCAAAATTTAAATGTATACCTACTCGTAATTCAAATTAGACATAAAAGGCAGCGAAACCGCTGTTTGCTCAATCTCCAGTTTTTTACGTTTTTTTCTTGTCTGCTCGTGCTCCCTGGATCAAAATAAAATTTTGCTCTCTGCTGTCAAATTTGTACTTTAAAACAGCATTTTATTTCCAGGATACCAGGTTTATCAGCCTGATGTAGTCGTGTAAAATGATAATGAAATACTCTTTTCAGTTGGTGCGAAAAGTGTAGAGCACCTTGTTGGGATATAACTGCTGACGTAAGACAGGTGCCAAATACTATTTATAGCTCTGCCGTTGAGCACCTGATCACGTTGAACACACAGGCAGTAAAAACACGCTGTTTCGTAATGTTATGAAATTGGCTGCAATCAAGTTCATAACGGGCCTTGCTGGTTATGTAGGGCACACTGCAGAGCGCATCGTCTGCCAAGTACGCGCTCGCGCCTGCGCCGTGCCGTCAGGCCAGTACGGTTGTGCGAGAGGGTTCTCGCCCCCATTCTCAAACGTTCGATCGCGTTACGTAGCGGCTACGTGAAACGTAAGTCTAAGTAGGTCGGAGTGGATGGGTGCGCGCGCAGGCTGCCGCCACTACGACGTCACTATTGATCGGCACGTGGCGGTGGCGCCGTGAGTGACGTAGCGGCGCGCCCGTCGCGTCGTGAGTACACCCTTCTAGACCCCCACCCGCCTCACTACCCTGCCCACCACTCAACCCTCCGCTCCGTGCATGCTGCAATTAATAACGTTATGCGTCTACTGTACTCGTGAGCCTAAGGCCTGTTAATTGAAACTCGCTCACAGCGAACACTGAACTGGTTAGAAATATGAATTACAGGACAGGAAACTACCTATACTTACAATTTTGGATAATATTTTGGATTAAACCCATTTTGTTTTACGACTATATACAATCAATCCTAATATCGACCTAAATAATCCTCTAGCGTGCGTTCATTTGTAATGATATGAACGTCATTTATTTAACAATGCCCCCATGTTGTTAAGGTGTAGCTAGTTAACTGCTAGGTATCGTTATCGTTTAAAATCGTATAAAATAAATACTTTGTTTTGCTCGAACGGCCAGTTTTCTTCGTATTCAATAACTGCAAATAGAAGTACAATAATGATAATTACACACCTATTCAACCTACGTCTACTATCCAGTGTGACGATAGTGCGGATAACAATACCTACTATGTAGTTGGTGTGCATGTAGGGTTACCAGATACAAATTTAGAATTTCCTGTCAAAATTCCTGATTCCCGAATATTTTTCCTGACATTCATATTTTTTACGACGACGACGGGGGAGGGGGGGGGGGAGGGGGGGGGGAGGTTCTAGCCGTTAGCGATGGCCACCCGATTGAGCCGATAGCCGCATCAACGTAGTACACGGCCCTAATTGTAATAGTGCAATTATATTATTTTGGTGAGTTACTAGTTAAATTTAGTCCGATTAAACAAGATGTTTTACCTACAATCATTTTAATCACAGAGGCAGAGGATACTTCTTATTGTATTGTTATCTTTGCAATTGCGAATATTAGACATGATTTCGATTTTTAGAAACATCTAGTAAATAAAAAGGTACTTTATAAAAAAGTCTATCAATCCAAAAAAATCCTGACATTTTCGTGTTCCGTCCCCATTCTTGACAAAAGGCCAAAATTCCTGACATGTCAGGAAAATTCCTGTCATCTGGTAACCCTAATGTGCATGCAATTTCCGTCTATTTTCACAATGATTAAATGTCTTGACGTCATTTGTAGCTTGGTTACACTTCGTTCGTGGTACACCTCTATGTATATCGATCGATGTTTTTCGTATTCTTTATTTATACACTGGTTGTGTCATACCTAGTATCAATTGATGCATTATCGATTTACCCACACACGATTCCAAGTAGGAGACACAGTTCCGAGTAAGCAGTTCTAAATACCTGCATGGTTCCATATAGGAGCGGAAACATAAAGGCCTGCGCTCTGCGCTGTTCCTGACTGCAACACGTTTTTATTGCACAAATTTAGCATCGAATCCTGAAAAAAAAATACTGTCACAAATAAAAATAATTTTATCGGTATTTCATTTTCCTGCAAAAATTAGTTAAGTAACTATTTAAAAATGTTCGAATAATAACTTCCTAGGTTGCTTTGCAAGTTGCATACATATGTACACACAGCTGCAAAAGTGCATACCCACTTTATGAATTAATTCCATTCATAAAGTGCGGTTTTGCAGCTCTATTCATTACTGATGATCTATTCATTTCTGATTGTGTCTAAAAAAATATGACGCAGTTCTCATTATTCCCATTTGACGCACATACATACTTTAACAAAAGATAATTCATGAACATTCGAAGTCTAATCTACTTTATGTTTGACCAATAGACGCGGCGTGATTATATCAACAAAGGTAGTGATTTCGTGCAAATCGAATGGAGCTGTTATCGATGACGTAGATGGGTGTACGCAATCGCTGTGTACACTACACGGGTTCGATATCGGAAAATGGCATTTCACACATGTTTGTAGCATTTTCTACTTTTGATTTTAGCCTCTATTTTAGCCTTCTTCAAATCTCAGTAATGACCGGCATTGAAAAACTAATGGAATACTGATTTAAGTGTATTATTTTATGACTCAATTAATATTATGTTTATATAAGCGTACTTCTCTGGGACAAACCTAAACTTATTCAATTCGATCAAATATTAAGGTCCCCCAAAATTAACCCATTATACTCGCATCCCAAAATTAACGTTATGTTATGTTTCATTACTATTTTCTTTTTAGATTCCTTATTCCAATTTGTTTCACTTCGGCTTAAATAAAGAAATTGAGAATTATTTTGTATGAACGCTGTTAATCTTAAAATATTTTCATTATAAATGCTACCGTGTTTCTGGTATCCGGTAAGCGTTTCTTATCTAAATAACAAGGTCAGCCATGAAAGAAAATATTTACCTGCTAAATCATTACCATAATCATTGAGCGTCACTTTGGTCTAGCCAATTTTTTATACTGATAAAAACGTTGGCATATTATTTTGACGCATGAACTTGGCTGTTTTATTGTAATATGTGGGTTTTACAATTGTAAATTGTGGGTTCGCAAACTTCTGATTTCCTTGATATTTTTAACAAGAATCATACCATTCATACCCATTGTATAATATAGGGTTTCGTACCCGAAGGATGCCTACAAGAGTTTATGCTTAGCCTTCACTTCACTGTTCGTCCGTCCCTCTGTCTGTCAATAGGATGTATTGTATTTCGTGAACGGTATTATTATATATATTACACACTATAGATAATTCATAATCATAGATTATTTATTTCTATATACTTTGCCTGCTCTTGTTATGTTACTCAAGTATATAATCGCGAGTAGTCGTTTATTTATTAAGTTATTACGTATGCATTTATTGTTAATCTTTATCTATCCAATCTGAGCATGCGCTATGTTCAGATTGGATCCATAAAACTCGGCAGCCGTAAATGTGTAATTTAGTAGTTATTATTATGAACGTTTAACCTTGTTTGTTTCAGGTGAGCCACGTGCCGTAGTTGCATGCGCTACAAGCAACTTCTAAGGTTAAATTACGTACTTAATTCGATGTTTGTTTGGAATTTTATTATTTAACATTACATCATCTCTATCTAGCTATTGTTGCGAGCTAGCGTGGTAAATGCCGTAAACGGTAGAAACTTTTCAACAGTTTTTTTGATAAAAATTAAATTAGTATCTTTAGTAAGTATATGATCCAATATTTCACTTCGTATTCTTTACATAAGTTTTGCATTCCATTTAATTGTTTCTTCACGTCGATATTTTCATTAACCTTTTAACCGCCAGCAATTTTTGATCGAGCGTGCTTGTGTCGCCACCGACGGTAATTGTACCACGCAGAGTAAGGTTGGCATAGTTACGGGAGTTATAAATGTGCTGTAAAAACCAAATCAGAGCTTTGTCTTATTTATCAGACTGTGGCGAAATGAGCTGGATATGTAATGTCTTATATATCTGACTCTGGCGGTTAAAGGGTTAAACTGAAAATAACGGTTTTTACTCGCCCCCACTCCACTCACGTGCCGAGTGACGTGCAAGCGGCAATTGCGCAGTTCTTGCTAGAACCTTCATCCGTTATTACCGTTACCCATTTAACCTAAAGGGCTTAAATGCATTAACTCTCTTAGGCGTATAGCCCTCTTTGGTCCTTAGCACAAACCGATCCAAGTAGATTTTCACCCGATGTCATTTGTTTACTACGGAAACTCGATTAGGGACAGTTGAGGACAAACCAGCCTTGGAGCCTAGCCATATATTACGACGATTATATCTTGATGACCGTAAAACGTAGACCTTGCATCGGAAACTTGTATTATTACGCGCCAAATAACGTTTTAATTGCATGAAAAATGCAATTCATATGAATGGACTGTTATTTACTTAATGGAACTTGTTTATGTGATAGGTAAGGTATGCGTAAATAAATAATGTAGGTGTAAGTGAAGCGATAAACTATACGTTTACGCTACACATCCATATATCAATTAGATTAGATCATACTCTTAATTGTGCCGACCACCATGACATAAAAAGTATCTTAGGCATGAATTACTCTAAGGATTACGTTTAACGGAAAATTAAATAACCCTGGTTCGAATCCTAGGCAATGTTTAAGGTCACTGGGTTACCTAGATTACCGCATTTATATGGCGCAGCAGTGAATGCAGCAGCGCGGGCGGGCACGAGGAGTAAAGGCCAGAGGTCGCGCTTGGTGCAGTTGCAGGCGTGGGGTGGTCGTAGGCGGCGCTTGACGGGGTGTGGGAGGCGTGCAAGGCGTCTGTGGGCGCGTACTCGTAACGACTAGACCGCTCCGTTTACATAACACCACATCCTTATTTTTCTACCAAATGATATCGAACACACTTAATAAATCAGTTACAGACAACGCCCTGTAAGTGCCCTGATGATGAAGGCTGCGCGTAAAGGTCACCCCGTCTGGGTCAGAGGTCACGGTAGAGCAACGTGACTTTTATTTGTCTACGCGTAACTTGTAATGGTTGGTTATAACGTGATATGAAATAATGCGGGTACATACCTAATTGAACTATTGTTGTGTTAAGAGCGACGCCCGCCTTGAATCATTTTGGTCGGGAATTTAAATAGAAGACGGAGGATAATTCCGTAATATTTTTGCTTTGGTAGTAATATGTATGTACGATGTTGGTACAACAGAAAGGTAAGAGGATGATTATTTATGTGTCCTAGAGCAGCTTATTTAAGTACTTAGAAATTTTTTTTTAGGTCACTATATACATAGCTAGATCATATAATCATCATCGTCATCCTTTCCTGGCCGGTTTCGGCCACGGCACTGACAATCAAACCTCTAGACTGAGCTTAGGCCAATTCTTTCATGAAACCGATGCTGCCAAAAATACGGGGGTGCGGGGGGACGAGGTGAGCGAATCCCGTGCCGTGATTGGTCCGTTCAAAGACACGGACCAATCACGGCACGGGATTGACTCGAAGATGGAGTAACGCTACCCTATGTGTGGCAGAGGGGATAGCGCGACTATGCTATGTCTAGAGGTTGGATTGTCTGTGGGCCACGGCGACTGGGGTTGTACTAGTTATTGAGAGCGACGATCGTGGGCTCTTAGGTGGCTGACGTAGCCTATCTTTGCAGTAAATGCACGACCGCACTCACCGCAGGTCAGCACCTCTCCGACATAATTGTAGTTGATGACCGCAGGTGGTCGGGCCTTTAACTCGTCACGCTTTGCGTCGAGTTCCACTCGCCTCTGCTCTTCGAAGGCTTGCACTTTTGTGCTCACTGTATGCCTCCACTTCGGCCGATCTTGTGCCGAAGTCTCCCAGTGCGATGGTTCAATGTCACATCTCCGCATGTGGGGCTTCAGAACATCTTTGTATCGCAAAAGTTGGCCGCCCTGTTTCCGCTTTCCACTCTGCAATTCTGAGTAAAAGATGCGCTTAGCAACTCTGTTATTAGACATACGGGAGACATGATCACACCATCGCAGCTGGCGTCGCATTAGATAGACTTCAATGCCGCTGACATTAGCACGGCGTAGCACTTCTGTGTTCCTGACACGATCCGACCATGAGATATTCAAAATGTCACGCAGGCATTTAAGGTGAAACCTATCCAATGCGCGAATATGCTTTCGGTAAAGGCACCACGTTTCAGAGGCATACAGGAGATTGGGCAGAACTATGGCCATATACACAGAGACCTTGGTCTGAAGCTTAATGTCATGTGAACGGAACACCTTGACGCGAAGTTTACCGAACGCAGCAGCAGCCGCTCCGATTCTGCTGTTGATTTCGTCGTCAAGGTGGCACTTGGATGTTATCGTGCTCCCCAGATACCGGAATCTGTCTACTTGCTTAAGAGAGTAGCCACCGAGCCTGATGTCAATTGTCAACGGGCGCTAGGGTCTCCAACCCCATGACTTCAGTTTTCTGGATGCATCCGAGGTCTAAACATTGCCACTTAATTGACTACGACACCTCTCTCAAGTGCGTATAACTCGGGTGATGCGAGGCGCTCACTGCTGGAGCGATCATAGGCTCGTAGTGACCAAGATTCGCCTTCGTCTCCGGTTTCCTCGTAGGAAAGAAGGGGCAAAACCTAGCCGCTTGGATGTAAATAAATTAGAACGCCTACCAATACGAAAGACCTTCATTCAAGCGGTGAATGATAAAATTCGAGAATCAATCATTCTAACTGATGACCCTCTGGCTCATTGGCAAGTGCTCTCGGCAAACCTCGTCGATATTGCCTCTAATACAATAGGCATAAAGCGTAGCAGACGAGAGGATTGGTTCGACGACAATGACGAGGCCTTAAGCGATGCAGTCAGAAACCACAGACAGATCCTGCGCCAAGGTCAAGACGCAGAAATTATTAAACGCAGTAGTGCGGAGCTGCGAAAAGTAGTTCGCGAAGTTAAAGACAAATGGTGGAAGGACAAAGCCGCACGCATTCAATGGCTCTCAGATACTAACCAGCTGTCTGAGTTTTACGAGGAGGTGCGTAGGCTTGTTGGTTCGGTTACTCGCAGCAGTGTCCCGCTAAAAACTGAAGACGGATCGAAGTTGCTGACCAGCAAGCAAGACGTTCTGGATCGATGGGGAGAGCACTTTAAGATCCTGCTTAACGTTGATCGTGCTGCAGACATGCAGTACGTAGATTCATTAGCGTCCCTCCCTGTCGTCTCTGCGCTGGATGAGCCATTGACTTTAAAAGAGGTTGTTACTGCTATACAGCAGCAGAAAAATAAAAAGGCTGTGGGCATCGATAACTTACCTGGGGAATTACTCAAGTATGGGGGACAAGAGTTGCATGAAACTCTCTGGAGACTATTTAAGCAGACGTGGGAGCAGGAACGAGTTCCTAGCGAATTTCGGATATCCCGCATCAGCTCTTTATATAAAAATAAAGGCGATCGATTAGACTGCAACTCTTACCGGGGCATCTCTCTCCTAACGTCTCCGGGTAAAGTCTTTGCTCGCATATTACTCAACCGCCTTTTACCTTTATCAGAAGACATACTGCCGGAGACACAATTTGGCTTCCGACCTGACCGAGGCTGCACCTGCGAAGCTATCTTCTCTCTCCAACAACTTCAAGAGAAGAATAGAGAACAAGGTCAACAACTATTCCTTTGCTTTGTTGACCTTGAGAAAGCTTTTGACAGTGTGCCTCGAGAAGCCTTGTGGAAGGTGCTAGCGAAACAGGGATGCACGGTTAAGTTTGTCAGGCTCATTAGACTTCTGCACGACGACATGCAATGCTGTGTCAGCTTAAAGGTCACATGTGGCGTCAAACAAGGATGCGTTCTGGCACCAACTCTTTTCGTTCTTTACTTTGCTGTTGTCGTCAGAGATGCCTTGCTAACGTTAACGGATGGCATTCGTATTCGTTTTCGCACTGAGGGCAGTGTGTTGAATCTAGCACGACTGAAGGCTCGCACAAAAGTATCTCAAGCCACTATTACAGAGATAATGTACGCAGATGACCTTTGCTTTGTAGCGGATTCCCCGGAAAGTCTACAAACGCTTATGACAAGTCTCAACGAGTCCTGTCAGCGCTTCGGCCTTAAGATCATATAATATAATAAACGAGGCACATTATAAAAGTATAACTCTTACTATATATATTTTTAAGTATAAGTCAAGTTGTTATTTGACATTGCTGGAAATTTAAAAATTGTATGTCGTGCTTTAATCCAATTTTGACTGTTAAAGTATTTCGTATCATAATTTTATACAATGCTCATTGTGGGCTCAGCCAATAACAGAACAGAGTAACAATAGCATATTCTAATATTCCTTAGTATTCCTATGACAACAGTAAAAACACGTTAATCTCGATGGGTATCTCATGAATTTCATATAAAACCTCTGTTGAAACAAGTTGCTACGTTACCAAACATTTATTCACATATTTACAGTTTCTTTTATATTAGGTTCTATGATAAACTACTGTTATCTAGTTTACGTCGGGAACAGTGACATCTTTGGGGTGATTTGGTCATTAAACAAAACATAGTCTTGTTATGTATCGGCTTAAACAACCTCTGATCTGAGGACCTAAAATCGTCACACAAAAAAGGCTTTGGTAGAATAGGCTGTTTGCATTACAGGGTGATCCGAAAGAGTTAGAGCACTCATTAAAATAAAGATATTAAATAAACTTTTATATTACAGTTGTTTCTCTACTTACTCTAAAAACTATTATTTTGCGCCACGTACGTTTCCGGTTTTTTTTAATCATCTCATCTTAGTAGCTACCTAAGTGATTATTTCCTTGTTACAAAGGAGCAATGTCAAAAAATTTTTTCAGAAGTAACCTTTAAATTTTGTTGACAATAAGTTAGTACGCCAAATGTTTTAACGCGTTTAAAATAGGTATATTAGAAACAGCTTCATTAAGGTGAGGTCATTGAGGTCGTAACGTCCTTGTAATAAGTATGTATTTTAGATAAATTTTACTTTACATAAGAAATATTCTTATAAAGTTACCTCTGTAAAGGTGTGTAGGTGTCAAATATCTTGTAGATAGTTCACCTCATCCTAACCTATGGGTGATATAGGTATTTATATATTTATGTAATATCCATTATTTACACGAATTTCTGCAGTGCTACAGCGTAGCTCCGTAGCCCTATTAAGTACATGTCAATAAATCTGAGTCGCATTTAGATTTTCAACATTTGTTAAGTATTGAAAGTGACTCGTGCTCTCGCAAATGTTCTTTTATGTCTTCCTAGCCCCTGAAATATTACAGTCATATGCTCTCTATTATAACATGTATGTGAGCAAGGACAACGCACTGGTAGTTTAAAATAAATTGATTACTTAGGTATACGCCCCTATGTCAGATGCAACATACACATATACTCAATTTATACATAATGCTATTCTAGATTACCTACAACTATTCAGCACGAGTGAATTATTGTTGTCGATAGAGATGTGTATTCGAATTCGGAGTAATCGGGTTATTATAACACCTAATATAATTGCTAATCCGAGTAATCGGATTATCTAGTCAGGTGAAGAGTAAAATAGTATTTTATGCAACCGTTGTAAGTTGTTTAAGAGAGGTCAAAAAAGGCGAGTGGCGTGAGTAACAATTTGAGGCGAAGCCGAAAATTGTTAATAAAGACGCCACGAGTATTTTTTGACTCAGTTAAACAACGTTGCATACAATACTTTTTCTACGACCAAGCACTTACTTTGAAATAAAATTGTAAATTTAACAAATATTTTTCATTCAAGAAGTAGCAAAGAATGGAAGGTATGGGCGGAAAAAGAATGAATGAAATAACATGTCTATGGTTCACTTATTTGTCAAAGATGACATTTAAAACAAGGTTGGCAACAATGTATTTCATACAGTATTTTTTAAGTTGTCATTACACGAAGTATCGAAAAAGTGCCAAAAAGATACTGTGTGTATGCACAAATGCTTTTTTTGGGGAATAGACAAAAGACTTGTCTTGACAACTATAAGGTAGGGGTTTAAAGATATGTGCACGGTTCTTTAAATGACAAATAAAAGTATGGGAGTAGAAAAAGTAATAAAATGCATGCGTATCTTAAATAATAAAACCGGTTAAATGTACACATGTCCAAGAAAACGCTGACCCGCGTGTTTCAATAAATATGTACTTTAGCACTACCAAAGACTGGTGGAGGCTAGGTGGTTTCATCATAAGAGTTTATTTCTAGCCTCCACCACTCTTTGGTAGTGATAGAGTAGTAAAGTGGATGGATGTGAGTGGATGGTGGATCCGTTATCCAATGAAGCTAGAATGGAGTGGTAACATGATTGCTATAGCTTGGGAGGACTCCCAACATGCGCGAATGCGATAGCACTGTCTAATATCTACATAATATATCATTAAATTAGCACAATGCTCCGAGCCCCTTTTTAAATGTTTTGTTTTTTTAGATTTTATTAATTTATAGTTAAAATATAGTTTTATATGGGGTAATTTTTTTTATATCTCTTACTCAGAATCGTTAGCATTTTTATCATCAAGTTTCTATTTAATATATCTATCCTAAGCTTATGTTATTATGTGCGTCACGCACGTGCTGAAAAAATGAGAAAGCTAGCGAGTTCGAGTAAGAAAAAGCGCGAAAAAAGTAAGTTCTGAGAAAAAAGCGTTTTGTACAAAAGCTGTATCTTTTACTGCTATTCCGCTGTAATCAATTTTAACAGTGGTTGGTAATCCGTAACTCATCATCTGTGTTAGGTATATGACCTATATGACTTTACTTAGACTAAGACTATCCTTGTTTTGTATGGCACACTCTGTAGGTAAATAATGGTAAGCCAGAGTTTTTAAAACTTTCCAATATATGTGTCAAAACCAAAGGAATACCATTGTGTTTAGTTTTGTGATCTTGTTATGTCTGGGTTCCTGGTGTACTTTCTTTGGGTCTCTTCCGTACTCTTTCACGACCTCGGTCAACGTTGGTTGTTTATATGTATTAGCAGCATGAAGTTATATTTTTTAAACTGGAGCGAGTTGTCACTTTTTTTGCCATACTAATTTGAACCTTATCACCGAGACAGAAAGTTGTTCGTACCAGACTAGAGAAAATGGTCCACTTGAGATAGAAAAACCCGAGCCCTGTGTCTCACTCGCACATGTTGCCAATGTTAAAAAGATACCATTGTGGTAGAAATTATATCAATAAACTACTGAATTTAATTACCTTCTTATACAATTTTAGTGCTATATTCAGACTACAGTTCTGATATCTTTTAAGTAATTTGTAAATAATTATGATGCCAATATTATTAACTGATTAAACCAAGCGCATACACAGCAAAAAAAAAACTAAATGTTAGTATGGTAGAATTTGTAGTAACTTTAAATATTAATTGGTATCCCCAACTTGATGACATTTCTTCAAAACACGTGAATGCGAAATTTCTTAAAAATTGTGAAGAAATGTTGTGTTAAAGGTTGTTGGAGTGAAATAATTGCTAATTGTGGAATATTGTTTCACAAGAAAGCCACAATTATTACATTTTACTATAAAAATACAAGACAACATTGTCAAACTCATTAGGGTGACTATGATGTCGGCACGTTTTGAATCGGTCTCACAGAATTCTTATTATTAACGTAGGTAATGTAAAAGTAAGTTTAACATAATAGGTACCTTATGTCTTTATTTCGGCATGTTTAATTTAAGATTTGTTGTAGAATAATTGAAGGGATGTTTACAAAAACAACATAACTGCTTAGACCGGTTGACACTTTTTTAAGAACATTGTTAATCGTTTCAGGAGTCAACCAGTGTAGTCAGGTATGTTGTTTTTGTAAACATCCCTTCAATTGCCAAAATTTAAAACCAAAGTGCTTAACTCCTTAAACATTACAGACTCTCATTTATACATAATATTTTGTTAGGTGTGTCAAACTGCCCTAGTAGCACGGTCGCATTTTTATCATTTATCACCATGCCTGTCACGTTCTAACAAGTATGTAAGTGCGAAAGTGACGGGCTTAGTGATAGTGGATAAAAAATGGAACCGTGCTGAGCCCGCTGATATGTATATGACATCGATTCTTTATAGGTAGGACACATTTCCGTCAATAGAAAAAAGGCACCAACTTTAAAAAAACGTCATATTTGCTAAACAGATCTTCAATGACGCTTACACTTAAAAAAAGCTGAAGTGGACAAAAGGGAAGCCTACCTTTATGAACATACCATGAGTGAGTGCGAAAGAGGCCGACTACAAATGAAAAAAAAAACCTGACCACTTAAAATTTCACTTTATTTAGAAAATGACACACCCTACTGATATATCCATGTTATCCTAATATCCCACATACACATGTCTTATGGTCACCCTAATTAGAACGAGATGCAGGGCTCTAGTTTGACTTCTCATGTGGACACACTTTTTGGTCAATGTACTCTATCCAGTTTATTAACTCTAAATCCGTGATTAGCAGTCTTTAGTATTCACTCTTGCCTGGCTCCTTCTTCGAACCGGCGATTACGTCAAGTGTTTTTCATTGTGGTACCGAGAATGTTGACAACGTCAGCGACACGCCAGTACAACGAGGGCATTCGCGATTTGTGACACTTCTAAGGCTTCAACTAACTAACCGGACGCTCAATGTATGCATACATACATACACGCGTTTTAATTATTATTATTACTTGCGCAGTGCGACGTAAGATTTGGCGATCACGCGGGTTTTAACGTTTCATCCCAATAACTCGGAAAGTATAGTTCTGTTTATAATTTTGCTAGTCAAATTCCTCGACTATTATCACTAGCTACTTTATACTAAAATTATACTGCTATGGTATAGGCTGCTATGGCAGGGTAACGAAATACAATTGAAAATAAATGAAAATAAGATCTCTTTTCGTGATTTTTTTCTACCGCGCCAACTTTCAAATTTTACGGTTATGTTAGGCTAGAATCTACCCTTGCAAATATAGTCTATTATTCGTGTGATTATTTTCACAGCATTTGCCTTTGAATTAAACTTGTAAAAATTCAATATAAAAACTACAATTTTGCGTTAGCCCCCTCATAGCTGCGATCCCTCGAGGTCCCCAAATGTCAAATAGTGTGGACATGAAAAAGAGACCTTTAATTAACATAAATACCAAATTCCAGGACTGTTCTAGAGATTTCGAGGTTAGACCTACATATTCCGATATTGTGCTATACTACACTAGCCGGGTTTTATGTATGTACTTAGGTAAATCATAATTATATTTTATTATGATGTAATTCATCGAATAACAAATTCTTCTCTTCTTCTTCCTCGCGTTATCCCGGCATTTTGCCACGGCTCATGGGAGCCTGGGGTCCGCTGGACAACTAATCCCAAGAATTGACGTAGGCTCTAGTTTTTACGAAAGCGACTGCCATCTGACCTTCCAACCCAGAGGGGAAACTGGGCCTTATTTGGGATTAGTCCGGTTTCCTCACGATGTTTTCCTTCACCGAAAAGCAACTTTATATCAAATAATATTTCGTACATAAGTTCCGAAAAACTCATTGGTACGAGCCGGGGTTTGAACCCGCGACCTCCGGATTGAAAGTCGCACGCTCTTACCGCTAGGCCACCAGCGCTTCGAATAACAAATGATAACATTAAAAACCAGTTCGCTCATTTAGATTTGTGACTTTAATGATAATATCACGCTCTAATCACGCGTCATTTTTATGTTTTTATGGCACGTACGTAAACTAATGGTCAAATATCAATAGTCCTATAAAAATAACACCATGGTAAGATAACGCTGACATTTTTACGTCAATTGTTGCATAAACACTGCTATCATAAAAAAACATATTAGATATGTATAAACATCTGGTGATATTAAATATTTTCTATGCTTAACAAATTACATTCTTATCACGTAAATAAATGCTAATCAGAGTTCATTAGCCAAATATTATTAGCAAAATTTACCGTGTAAGTGTAAATTTTTGTGTAATACTAATTGCGTAATCATCGAATATCACTGATTCACTTTATTTTATTTAACTCATTGTTTAATGAATTGATGATGCCTAGATTATGCCACAAATGACGCGAATATATTTAGATAATGGTCGTTTAATACTATTATTCGCAGATATTTCAGATATACATACTCACTTACATAGATAGAGGATAGAGATAATATTAACATAGTAACACGGACAAAACGACAGGCAGACGAGATACAATACTCTGGATCTCTGACAACTTTTCGTGATGATTAGCATAAGCATTTATAACCTCTCGTTGCCAACCAACTTTAGTCCTCCTCCTTAGCGTTTTCCCGGTTGCATCCTAATGGAGCCCGGGATCTGCTTTGGTAACCCAATCCCTAGCCTAGAAGCCTAGATTTTATGAAATTGATTGTCACCTGACCTTCCAACACAAAGCCAAAAGAAACCAAGTGTTATTGGAATTGGCCCATTTTCTCGCGTGTTTTCCTTCAACGGAAAATAACCGTTAAATGTGAAATGATTTTCCGTACAAAAGATTATCATTAAGATCCGAGAAATTCATCAGTAAGAGCCGGGGTTTGAAACCGCAACCTGTGTCTTTGTCGCACATCTTACCGTAAAGCTACCAGTGCTTAAAAACAACCTTAGTATTCGGTCGTACTGTTTCATTAGCAAGGTAGTAAAATAGGCTAAACAGTCAGAAGTTTATATAAGGTCCTTTTGTTTAAAACGACCCTTGTATCCGTGAATCACGTAAATTGTTTGTTTAATTTTTCCCTCAAAACGTGCACCGACTCCATCGCAGTAAACAAACTATGACGCAAGTTGTTTTGTCGACTTCTAAGGAACTCGGATCGAGTCTTGTGTTTGCAAGAACAAAGGGGGCATCATTCGTACCTTTCAGAACATAATAAATAATAATGTGTCCTCCTAAAGACAAATGTCATTGAATTAGTTATTGTTGTTCGTTAATATACATCTTTAAATTATTTATTCATTATGTAAACATTTATGTGGTCCCTTAGGTAAACAATAAAAAAATACATTCAAAAGAATTGTGAATTAAGAATCCTTTTAAATGTTGAAGTCGGTTAAAAACGAAATCCTTGAACATTTGTACTGAAGTTTATAAAACCGATTTTGGGTATGGTTTCGAGTCTTTTTAATTGAATACTTACACAATCGTCGGCCTCCTTAATTGTGTGATACCGCCATAGTCCAATAATCTGATGTTGATGATGGTTTCCTTTAATTTATTAAAATAAGAACATACAAATATTTACCGCCTTTATCGTCCAATACATTGTGTATTTGTTATTGGTTGATTGATCGAACTCAAACGGATGTTTTTTGACGCGTGCTTATCACCAATACGAGTGCGTTATCTGCTCTGTTTAGTGCGGGGAAAAGTCCGACATGATATGGGGCCCGATTCGGATTTTGAAATAGACA
The DNA here is from genome assembly GCF_948474715.1 of Cydia amplana. Classification (NCBI taxonomy): domain Eukaryota; kingdom Metazoa; phylum Arthropoda; class Insecta; order Lepidoptera; family Tortricidae; genus Cydia; species Cydia amplana. The sequence goes on along the minus strand of NC_086079.1, from coordinate 10,035,247 downwards.
TCTATTAGATATCTTTTAGACTTCACCAAGATACTATAACGATATGTTTAAGATTTAACCTGTCAAATTTGACATTTGCGCGATTTTGGAGATACTCTTGAACGATTTCCACAAGATATGACTTAGAGATCCAATTCGCATCTAATAAGATATCTAACTCTATCTAACGTAAAAGTGACATTGGTTGCCCGAATTGCGCTGCAAAAGAGAACTAGTTGAAATCTAAACTATAACGTATCTAGAATGGATCTAGTACGTGCCGTCTCTTGCGAATATCTTGAAGTTCGAATACGGCAGATGGTTGTTTACTGTGTGGTCTCTGTACCATGTACCATTCACCGCATGCATCATTACTGTAAACATCATTAATAGATGTTATAGTATAATTATGCTTTGGGGCTTAGGTTATTTCTTGAGTCGTGTCGTGTCCATAATAATTTGTAACAACAATTTTCCTATTTAATACCAAATAAAATTTGTAATCTATAAGCGGTGTAAGGGGCAAGATTTTACCCGAATAATAAAAACCATGTGTTATCCAGATTAAAAATATTTTTATCGCAATCTCTGGCTTCCCTTATACTGTTCAAATAAATTCGCCTCAAAAATCTTTAAATCTGCTTGATCATTCGTCATACTAATGCGTGTTCTTTCCAACCAAGAGCACTATAATACGTCTGCACTGTACGAAGACAGATATTGACTAAAAAATAAAAGGGTGCCATGTAAAGTTGAAAACCCATCATATGCGCATGCAGCGGTCTTATCTCTGGCCAATTATGTGCATTCTGAGTTTTCCAGTAAGAAAAAGTCTCTAAGGTATAGAATGTCCTAATGGAAAGCCGCAACATTTAAATATCCACAATCGTAAAATCCTATCCTATGTGACCATATCTTAAAAAAACATTGATAATCCTGGTGATGTTCCTGGCGCGCCCTGGGCTCGAAATACAACGACGTCAGGATCTTGAAACACCGTTGGGTGAGGACCTCTGGATATCAATTAAGCTCGGAAATGTTGTTTATTTTTTATGTGTTGTGTATATACCTCCTAGGGCTTTTGACGAAGTATATATGAACTGGTTTCTAGCTGTGGAACAAATGATAAACAACTTAAAAGGTGTAGTGCTTGTGTTTGGTGATCTGAATCTAAATCCAATGTATTCGTCTCATAGTATTTTATGTTATTATTCATATTTCTTAACCGTGTGTGGTTTGCAAGAGATGAATGGTGTGAAGAATGCATTTAATGGAAAGTTGGACGTCGTGCTGGTGTCCGAGTGCATTCATGGAGTCAGTGTACTTGAGATAGAGGGGGGAGGACTCGTCCCTAAACGCGACGCATACCATCCACCATTAGACATCTTGATCCCATTAGCTTCCATGCTGAGACCTTCCTCAGAGCGAATCGATCCTGGTAACGTTGACTCACGACAGGACTGGAATTTCCAGAATGCTAATTTTGACCTCTTGTATGAACTTGTCTCCAAACTGAGCTGGCAGGAAGTTCTTTGTTCTGATGATGTTGACGTTGCGGTTGACAAGTTCTATAAAATTATTTATAGCGTATTTGATGCATCTATACCTAAGAAAATTCGCTCAAAGGGGACCACGAGACGTTATCCAGTCTGGTTCACGGCGGATTTAATTACTGACATAAAAACAAAAGCTCGTATTCACCGGGATTGGAAAGCTACGAAAGATGTGGATCTTTACAGGCAGTTTGCCCATCTTAGAACAAATCTAAAAAAGCGGATTTCCTTAGCGTATGCTCGTCATATTGATCGCATTCAAAACATGGTTAAATGTAATCCACGTTTATTCTGGCAGCACATAGATAGCCTTAAGTCGTTGGGAGGGTTTGCGTCTAAAGTTACCCTGGAAGGGAAGCAATATGTCGGAGTGGAAGCAGCGGAGGCCTTCTCCAGATTCTTCTCCAGTGTCTTTTTGCCTGATGTTCCTCGCCTTGATTTAACTTCTCTACAGAGTAGTACACAAAAAAGTTCTGCACAAAACATTAACATAAAAAACATAACTATACAGGATGTAGTGACTGGTATTAACCATCTAAAGTGTCATTCAATAGAACTTGCTAACAATGTAAACAAAAGTTACTAGTAAATTGACATTTAGTGTCAATTTTAGTATGGCGGTTTGTTTACATAGTTAGCAAGTTCTATTGAATGACATTTTAAAGGCTAATAGCTCAATAGGGCCTGACAACTTACCAGCTTATGTTGTCAAGGGATGTATGGATTTCTTTAAAGTTCCTATACACCACTTATTTAATTTGGCTCTTTCTACTGGCAGGTAGGGCATGCAGTACCGGTCCCGGTACCAAGAATTTCATTTCCCGGTTCTGGGCAAGGCCGGAACCGGGATTCCCGGTTCTTCTCGGTTCTCAAGGCATCTTATGATTACTTTTAAGAAATAGTTTGTGTTAGCGTACAATCTTATTTCATAGGTATTAATAAATGGCTTATTTTATAAAAAAACATCTTAATTAGCGTTCCAACCTATTTTACGAAATTAACCGGCACACTTTGCCTCCGCCTAGGCTTAAAGGTTTGCGAGCAACACGGCCGTAGTCGATACTCAGCACTATGACGGCGCGGCATACAGAAGTTAATAGTTCAACCCGAGTACGAAATATTTTCATATAAATCCAACTTCCTAGAAGAAGAATATTCCAATATATAAAGATATAGCTTAAGTCGCTCGGGTAAAAATGTATAGATAGACACCTAATTCATCTAAATCGCTGTAATTTAGTAGCTTTAAGGCTTCATTGGGACATGTCACATGCGACAAAAATATACATAAATGCTATTATCATAGTCCTTTATGTAACCGGCATAAAAGTATTGAATTATGTTTCAGATAAAAACAAAATGAAATAGAAAACTGGGTGAATTTTTACAATTTACCATTATCCGTAATACCGATTGGAATGCCTACTTTACTAGGTTAGTTTGTCGGGTTATTTGGGTCCGTTTCATAGCACCATTATTAAAATGTTATTTTTCTACTCGTCGACTGCAATGCTTGAATTAAGACCGTATACCAATGTGAAATCGCATACTTTTTTCACTATGGGACACCAACTCAACTATTAATATTCATTTCGATACAGTTTAGTCAACTATAATATTCATTTACTTACATATATGATTCTTATACTAGTTTTAAATATTTTTTTGTTGACTCATAGAAAAAGTATTGTATACAATAGTGATATAATCAAGCTTTCCATTATATCACGATTGTATAAAATACTATTAATGTCCCGAGCTAAAGTACTAAACATAACTACTACTGAAATCGGAATAAATACGCATACTGATGAGAACCGGGAAGTACCGGTACCGGGTCTTCAGAACCGGTTCTTTCGACACTATAAAATTCCCGGGAATTCCCGGGAATTTGAGAACCGGGAATTCCCGGGAGCATGCCCTACTGGCAGGTATCCAAATCAATGGAAATTAACGCGGGTAAGACCTATTCCAAAATCTAAGGATACCGCTAGTGTCGTCAACTACAGGCCCATAGCCGTGCTGTCTACACTAGCAAAATTGTTCGAATCGATATTGCACAGGTAGATAACACGGCAAATAGAACCGTTCTTGTGTGACTCGCAGCATGGTTTTAGAGCAAAGCGCTCCGTAGATACCAATCTGATGACCCTGACTGATACTATATCGGAGCATCTTGATAGAGGCATCCAGGTAGACGTACTTTATTTTGATTTCAAAAAAGCTTTCGATCGCGTAGATAACGATGTCCTATTAGACAAGCTGAATGTTCTAAGCTTTTCGCCTAAGTTGCTCACTCATTTGCGAGCTATCTGCGCGATCGGCAGCAGTACGTTCGTCATGGATGCTTTGTTTCAGCTCCTTATCACACGAGATCTGGTGTCAGTCAGGGTTCCATACTCGGCCCTCTTTTGTACGGGTTGATGGTCAACGATTTGGAGACGGTAGTCAAAAACGCTAAGTGTTTGCTATATGCTGACGACCTGAAGTTGATTTATGGCGTAAAAAATGTTGTAGACTGTATTTCTCTGCAGGATGATATCGACTCTGTGATGCGATGGAGCGTTGAAAATAAACTCCTCTTCAATGTAGCCAAATGCTGTGTGTGCACATTTAGCCGAGCTGCAGAACCTTTGATTGCGCAGTATATGCTCGGACCTGATGCGATTGACAGAGTCTCCTCTGTGAAAGATCTTGGAGTGGTCTTTGACTCCCGTCTTACATTCCACGATCATATACGAACACTAGTCCATATCTGTTTCAAAAGACTAGGCTTCGTGGTCCGCAACGTCAAGGACTTCCGAGATGTTGAGGCCATAAAGCTTGTCTTTAACGCATTGGTGAGAAGCAAGTTGGAGACTTCGTCGGTCGTGTGGATCCCGTATGAGTCGACCTACGCCTTACTTCTAGAGAAGATTCAAAAGGCTTTTCTTAGATTTCTGTATAAGAAAATGTATGGGTTTTACCCATTTTTATATCCAACTAAGTTTTTGCTCGGAGCACTTGGTTACAACTCTCTAGAAGTAAGGCGTAACCAGAGATGTACAAAAGGGTTTTAAAAAAGCATTTAAATACAAAATGCAAAATACTTTTCAGATTTACTATTTCAAATGCAAAATACCAAATAGTTTTGCGTTTTGTATTTCAAATGCTAAATGCAAAATAGGTATTTTCAAAAAAGGTGAAGAAATATTTTCAAAATACTTTTTCAAAATAAAATACCTTTTGACCAAATCTCAGATATTTTTATTTATTTTAGGTATTTATCATGAGAAATAGAGACACAATGCCGAGTCGAACAAAAACGTCTAATAACATGGCACCTTATGCATGACATTTTGGTCATATTTATCAGTACGCGTATCAATGGGCTCGCGGCTCGTCTCGTGGCTCGCAAGCTCGTCGAGCTAATATAATTTAAACACTAACGGCACGGCATAAGGTTTATAATAGGGTTTGCTCCCGGTACTGAGTTTGTATGGCGAGAACCGGGAATTCCCGGTTCTCGCCATACAAACTCAGTACCGGGAGCAAACCCTAGTTTATAACCGAATGACAAGCCGAACGCGAGTGTGTCGAGGCGAGCCACGAGACGCGCCGCGAGCCGAGCCGCGAGTCTAAATCTAAACCGGCTATAAGGCGCGCACTCTGACCAAAGAAGAAATAAGTTTTTGGCAAAAATTTAATTTTTGGTACAAGCTTTTATCGCAGACTGTACTTTTCTTACGACAGACAACTAATACTCATAGAGACAATTCTAAAAACTCCTAACACAATTAGGTTGCGTTATTTCATCACAGAGTTCCTATGGCCACCTCCTGTCTCCATCATCAGATCAGTTCGACAGTCAGTACCATATTATTGTATTGTCATCAGAAGTATCAGAACTACATACAGCTGCCAATTTTCATGACGCTACGATCCTTGGAAGATGGTTAAATTAGTTACCTTAGATTCCATTACATGTTAGTTACATACAGGTCGAGAGTTCCTATGGCCACCTCCTGTCTCCATCATCAGATCAGTTCGATAGTACCATATTATGTATTGTCATCAGAACTACATACAGCTGCCAATTTTCATGACGCTACGATCCTTGGAAGATGGTTGAATTAGTTACCTTAGATTCCATTACATAGTTACATACAGGTCGACCTAATAAAAGCTTGTTAAAAAAGGGCCCGGATATTCCCAGGATTAATCTTAGACCGCGGGTGCGCCCGCTATTGGCGGTGCCATCGGCGCGCACGCAGGAATTCGCCGCTCCCTCGAGCATTAACACTACTCAATGCGCTCCTGACGGCAGCACCTGATTGTGATCTGTTTGCATGGAGATGGACGACTGTGTACCGTGAGTGTCTGAAGTATTGTGAGACGATGGATGACAGGCCTTTCACAGTCGGTGTATAGGTAATAATATGTTATGTGATGTGACTTGTTATTTCTGTTCTTTCTGTGTATGTTGTATCTTGTACCTACCTTGTGTTATATTTTTCTCCGTCCGACTCGCACTTGGCCGGTTTTTATTTTATTTCTGTTTAGTTTTCGGAGTTGGTAATAGGAATACTTTGTTCACCTAAATAAATTGCTTTAAAATCTTGCTCTATCTTAGACATACTAAAGTATATTTATAACGGGTCACTAAATATTTGCTAATTTAATATTTGTATAATATTGCTAAATACTTTCTGAAATAGACGTTGTTAACTGTAGAGGGTCATTTGCAATTTTTTTGTACCTTTGTCTATTTTTTTCTTAACATTCTCAGTTTCGTGAGAATGAGAAAAAATTACACAAAGGTACAATTTTGCAAATGACCCTAGAATGTTATTGTGTACCTATTGAAGTTTTAGTTTAAACTAAAATATTCCGGTATGCTCAGGTAGTATGTCATTATCGTGTTTGTCATAATGCATGCTTTCACGACTGTGTCATGCTTGACGTCATGTTTTGTTTATTTCAATTAGTACAATCAACTCGCATGGCACCTAGTCATTCGTTGGTGGACTTGGTGGCAATACTGGCATTCAACAAAGAGCTCATATATGCATTCTTTTATTTTAGTGTCGAAAGAATAGTACATTATTGTCGAGGTACGGAAGTAGCTACTTGCAGGCTGAGGATTCGTTTTAATTGAATCCGAAGCCAGCAAGTAGCCTTCCAGCCGAGTCATATATAGTGCTTTTCTCAAAAATGGTGCAAGAAATAGAAATATTTTACAGAAGCAACGTTCTAATTTTCACAGAAAAAAGTAAAACCATTAAAAAGATTTGGTATTATTTTTCTGCTGAAAATACGCCAACGTATTTGAGACACCTAAATAGTCGCGGTACCAACATTATAATAATAAGTGCTGATCATTTGTTTGGCTGTTTAATGGATCTATGCCTTCATTTGATATGGCCATTTAAAGTTTTAAAAAGTTTGGAACTCGTTAACAGGAGTGGTCATTTCTCCATACAAACGTACTCGACTGTTTCCTCCGTGGGTTTTGAAGCTAGAGCAATGATTTTGTCAACACAGATTAATATTGTCAATATCTGTGTCGGACCGTTTTGCTTTTTTTGATATTTTTGTTTTTTAAGGCGCTAGAGCCCTTCAAAAATGGCCAAAATGGACTAATTGACTATGCCACAATGAGAGGCGTGGTATTCAAAACTGATATCAATTAGCCAAAAAAGCAAAACGGTCCGACACAGATAATTTCATAATCATTTAGATTTCCAAATTTGGTTACGATTGGTTAAGTTTTGGAAGGGGAAACAGTCGAGTACGAAACCTCGATTTTTGAGATTTTTACGCAGGATTTTTCGCCTTATCCTTATCGCACTAGTTTTAGGAGCCGAGCCGTTTTAGCGAGACGGGTATATTTACCTAAAATATTTAAATCTCAGCTCCTGTTTCGTCTTAAATAATGGAATTTGTATGCAACATTGCAGTCCCGAAATCGAGACTGCAATGTTTTTAACTTTTTAATTTTTTGAACCGGCAACGTCGACTTTGCCGTCCATTTTTGAAAAAAATTATTGCAATAAAAGTCTTTTTTTTTTAATTTATTAATACGCTACACAAAGTGCAAGCAAAGTAACAAGTTGACTGACACTAACTCGTATTTTTGTTAATATTTGTCTAGTATTTTTGCGTGTAATGAATGTTGTCACTACTGCCACAAAAACTTACAAAAACACCTAAGTATCTCTTAGTTTAGCATGTTGTGTTGTCACTAAATTAAATTAAAAATGTATTTTTAGTACATTTAGAATTTAGCAAGTACTGTATGCTAGGTTGCTATATAGGCACTATTTCGAGAATGCTGAGACACAACTCTGATGTTAACCACTGACTGTGTTGTTTTTCTTTTGAGTAGCTTGTAGGCACATGCCATTTTATATCCATTCAATGTCTTAATTTGATATTGGTTTGACTTTAGGCGAGATACCTACACCGATCTTATTTTATTTTCGATCAACATCAAGATCTTCTTTATACAATTAAAAGCGCGTGCTGGACTTGTGTATGTGTCAACTACGGATTTCCCCGCAGGATAGTAGGTATAGCCGCAGCTGACTAATGTAAAATGTAACAAGCATGTTATTTTTAAACCGCAATTGGCTGTAATCGCGTTTATTAAAAGGAAAAATATGCTATTATTAAATGAGTTGTTTATGATAAGTCAATAACTGTCACATTCTATAGGTACGTATTGATCATTTTAACCAACATATTGATAGGAAGTAAATGTTTTCAAGTATTATTTATGTCTATAGTAAAATTATAAACATTATAATGACTCTACCCCGGCTTTATTTTATTCCACACAAGCTTTTGCAAGGGGACTTTTGTAGGCACTGTGTACATTTTGTATCGGGTAACATGGCAGCATACGCATCAGTTATTTTTTTCTACTCATTCACTTTTATTTGTCAATTTAATAACTGACACGCTGACAGTGGTATCTAAATAAATTTCATTTGAAGCGCGGCGCGGTGGTGCTGAAGTCTACTTGTTTTAGGATCATAAGGTAAGACCACTTAGCAGCCATCTTATGAATATGAATACCTATTCATAATTTCATACTAAGTACAACTGTCGTATTTTTTTAATTGCTTACTTAGCAATATGTTCAAAAAAGGTTACCTATTTATTGTTTCCAAAATTACTCTCATTTACAAATTAAGATTTATTTAAATGTTAAGTCAAAATTGAAAAAGTATACATTGAGACAATATTTTATTTGTCCCATGCCATGTTGCATTTTCTGTGGTACTTACTAATTTATTTTACTGGCAAGGAGACTGACAGCAGGCGTTGAAAGTTATCGAATGTCACCGATGATAACAAGAAGAAAAGGTTTCACAATTATAAAAGATTTTACTACAAAAATTCCAGAAAAGAGTAAATGTTTACATCAATAAAAAGACAAAGTTTTGAAATTAGTCGTTAACATGACCGGTAGGTACCTACTGACATTTTATTTGACTATATATGACACGCACATTATTGTAAGCTGCTTGCAGCGACACTATCTCAGGGTGAAGTAAAATCTTGTCAAGGTTTACTTTGCGCACTGACTTAATATAAAAGAAATAGACACACAAAGCAGAACAAAAACGTCAAGAAATGTGGATCCCAATGACGTTTCGCACCATTTGCATTGATGATAAAAACGCTTACGTAAATTTTGAGTCAAGATAAATGTTTCGTACAGAAAAGAGCTTAATGTCGTAAGCATTAAGTGTCAAATTTGCAAACATAAGTACCAACACTGTTAAAAAATTTAGTCCGATGGCACTAAACGTAACGTATTTACGTCAAACAACGTCAAACGAGAATAATGAACGAATGGAGTCACTTTGGTACACTTTAATATGTATTACTGTACAGGAAAACCAATTGAAGTAATAAATAAAACAAATTTAATTTAATCGGGAGCTCAAATAAAATTAATTCGTGGTTCAAATTCAAAAAAAATAAATTTTTAATTCGTAAGTATACGTCTTTAAATACTAATTTCCTTGAAATAAATTCTACTTATTAAATAACTGTGTATTTAAGATCTACATTTACTCATAGCACGGGTGCACGGGGAAATTTAGATACTGATTGGATTTTTTTTTATAAAGTCTACCTATACTTTATAAAAAAAATCCTGTGGTTGTCACTGTGTTCCGACAGGTTTAGCATTTACAGTTAGTCGATATAAGCCCTTATTGGTGGTGTATATGTCGGAAACAGGGAAATGGGCCGAACACACAAGTGCCGTTTTGCCTTGTTTAAAACTGCATCACCCCTATCTCTTGCTATAATTAAATAGCAGTCCACTTTGCACGTCGCATAGGTTTTCTTGGAAATCTTCAATTTAAACAATATTATTTCTTATGAATTCCATATAAAAATAAAAAAAAATATTGACCTCACATCGACTCATTAGAATTTTGTTCCTTGACATCCCTTCTTTGGTACTAACAAATTAATTTATTCAAAACCATAAAATTACCACCAGATTACATAAATTATGTAATGCTATCCAAAGAACTAACCGAAAGAAATACATTCCATCCTTTTTCCTTGCTTTATCATTGTTATTTTTACATATTTTAACGGCACATTTCGTAATTGTTGACAACTTCACATTTGAGCGTTTCAAACAAGACTAAACGAAAAAGTAATGCATGATCTGTTTTGACATCACTTTTGTGGGGCCATTTTTGGCGGCTGATTGGGTATCCAGTTCTTTATACTATATCAATGACTTTGCGTATTTTCATTATTTTAATATTTACTGAAAATGTAAAACCAATATTTTATTAATTACAATACATGGGACATCACTACTTAAGAATACACGAATCAGCTTTTACAGGTAGGTAGATCTTAGGGTTTGTGTTATGGCATGAGTACTAAAAGATACTATAAGAACGTAGGTATCATACCAGATAAATAATTACGTAGAAAACATTCAAACCCAGGAGTAACGCACTCAAATAAATTACCTTACTGGGATTTTAAGTATTTTAACCCTAGATTACCACCAACTTCGGAAGCACGGAAGACAAACTAGCTTAACATTACATGCCATCTGTACTGTAACCGTCGTATATTTAAAAAAATATTTTAAATAACATTACCTCTCTAATGTGTATATGTTACCAAGACCTAGCTGAACTAGCTCCAGCCAGACGTCTAGACCGAAACAGCAGTTAAGTCTAGACGGGCTATGACCCTGTCAGTGCAGTTGCATTGGGATTTTAACCCTTTCTTGATTAACTTATTTCCAACAAATATTCATATTCATTAGCTGAATAACTAAACTTACAATTTGAAACTATGGCGTTCTATGGTACCGATATAACAGAGCAAAAACAATGACAGTCAGAAAATATCTGAAATGATGAGATAAAGAAATAGTGCTGCATACAAATATTTTAAGAAAGTCCGACAAACCGACAGGTTTCGAACCCAGTCTTTGTCAAAATACCATATATCGTTTTTAGGGTTCCGTACCCAAAGGGTAAAAACGGGACCCTATTACTAAGACTCCGCTGTCCGTCCGTCCGTCCGTCCGTCTGTCACCAGGCTGTATCTCACGAACCGTGATAGCTAGACAGTTGAAATTTTCACAGATGATGTATTTCTGTTGCCGCTATAACAACAAATACTAAAAATAGAATAAAATAAAGATTTAAGTGGGGCTCCCATACAACAAACGTGATTTTTGACCGAAATTAAGCAACGTCGGGCGGGGTCAGTACTTGGATGGGTGACCGTTTTTTTGCTTGTTTTTTGTTGATGGTGCGGAACCCTCCGTGCGCGAGTCCGACTCGCACTTGGCCGGTTTTTTAGGGTTCCGTACCCAAGGGGTAAAAACGGGACCCTATTACTAAGACTCCGCTGTCCGTCCGTCCGTCCGTCTGTCACCAGGCTGTATCTCACGAACCGTGATAGCTAGACAGTTGAAATTTTCACAGATGATGTATTTCTGTTGCCGCTATAACAACAAATACTAAAAACAGAATAAAATAAAGATTTAAGTGGGGCTCCCATACAACAAACGTGATTTTTGACCGAAGTCAAGCAACGTCGGGCGGGGTCAGTATTTGGATGGGTGACCGTTTTTTGCTTGTTTTGCTCTATTTTTTGTTGATGGTGCGGAACCCTCCGTGCGCGAGTCCGACTCGCACTTGGCCGGTTTTTTTTTCAGGTATGCTAGCGACATAATACAAAACTAAAAGTTATATTTTTATTAGTTCTTTGCGATCGTCGGCGATCAGATTTTAAGACTGCTTACGATAATAAACCACCTGATGGTTGTCTGATTTCGTTTTTACACTTTAATTTATAATTATAAGCAGTACCTATTTTAAAGTTTTGATTTCCCAATCCAGGTAGTTACAATGCGATAGAGATAAGATATTTATTTGCATTGAAGTACCTACCTACAGGCATATTAATTACCATACATGGACCCATGTAGGCTATAGGAATATATATAAGTATAACATTTCTTAAGACCAAGATCAGCCAAGCAAACTAATATATCATTTGATTTATGGATTCCATTGTGTTGTTTATTTTTAGTCGTATAAGTAGGAAGTTCCGGGTTCCCCCTTGCGCTGGAGTCTTCAAAATAGCCCAGAACAAAGTCCTTAGGAGCGTGAGTCAATGACCTTACTGGGCGACACGTAGACGCATCGTAATTAGTAGCAGCGATTATTCCCTGGTTTATAATTAGGTTTTAAAAAAACTGACTTAAATTGTAGATTTAAGTGTCCTGAACATTTCTTTTTCTTTAGGATCGCATTTTTTCTCGAATTAACAATTACATACTTACCTGCATACATATATTGCTTCGATCAAATAAGTAGCTACTTACCTTTGTTTATTTATTAAATAAATAAATATTTATTTTTAGCACTTTAGCACCACAGTAGCACTATAGGAAAACCATATCACCTAATTTTCTCAAAACAAAGTGCTTTGCTCGAAAGAGCGAAGCGTGTCACTGAACCGTGACCCTTTTGTCCTGCTGCAATGCACACAGATTGTAGGTACCTACCTACTTTTATTAAATTTTACTTTTGCTTCGATCAAATAAGTAGCTACTCACCTGTGTTTATTTATTAAATAAAAAAATATTTATTTTTAGCACTTTAGCACCACAGTAGCACTTTAGGAAAACCATATCACGTAATTTTCTCAAAACAAAGTGCTTTGCTCGAAAGAGTGAAGCGTATCTCTGAACCGTGACCCTTTTGTCCTGCTGCAACGCACACAGTTTGTACCTACCTACTTTTATTAAATTTTACTTTTGTACCTACTCATTTCTATGTTATTTTCTTTGTTAGTGTAATCTTTTTTTTTGTTTCCTTTTCTTCTGTTATGATGTGTGTAAATTTATATTGTGTGTCATTGCAAATAAATAAATAAATGATTTATCTATCTATCTAACAAGAGTAGGTAGTAGAAGATAATACAGGATGATTTTCGATAAACTGTACATATATAAAAGGGGTGAAATTTCAGCTATTTATGAAACAGCAATTTCAACCGATTATATTGGAGATTGGGGTGTTTGGAAAAAGGATCGTCGATAAATCGGGATGTATTAGAAATTAATAATACTTACGCGCTAATCCGTTAAAAACATAAAAATAATAAGTTAATATTTTGACCCCGGCACATGTTATCTCGACGTCACTAATCGATTTTTAGGAATCATAATCGAGAGTCCGATCTAGGAACATATAAACATGAATAAGTTCAGTGGCGTAGCTAGAGGATATGGCGCCCGGGGCAGGCACCAAATTTGCGCCCCCCCCTGATGGTAAGCGGTCACCGCATCCTATGGACGTTTACACTCCAGGGGCGTTACATGCGCGTTGGCGACCATTTTAAAACTTATACACTTCTTTTTTGGAGATCTCCTTAGACTTGAAGATTCAATATCGCTTGTAAGTTTGGGATCGTAGACTATTCATAGCGCGCCTTTGGACTGATTTGAAGGGACCAAGGTGGCATCTAGGTGCTCGTGCCCAAAGGTGACAGCAGTACTCATTACGAGTATATGGGATTTGTCCATGGTCGTACGCAGCATTTTTTAAGGGGTGGGGCAGAAGTAGGGGAGGCTGGGGACGTTGTAACAGGGTACGGTTGAAACAGAGATTCTTAGCTTATGGTCAGAGACCAGGGTCGGACAACTGACCCACCTTGCCCCACCCTGGGTACGCCTATGGATCTGTCTGCCCCAGAGTAAAGTATCGCCTCCCTTTATTGAGCACACCGAGTTTTTTGGATACGAGCGCATCCTACCCAGCAAGGTGGTTACGAAATTATTGGACGTCACTGATGGAGATGTCAACACCGAGGCTCCCAATACTCCCTGACATGGGAAGGGTTGTGCCTTGAAAAAGGAGGTTTTCTTAGCGGTAAACGCGCAAAATGGAGCCTTCGTGGGATTGAATTGGACTAAATTCTCCCGATCCCACACCGAAACTCTGGATAGAATGCTCTCAATACCTGACACAGGTTTTTCACGGCATTCTAGTATCACAGAACGAGCGATGTTGGCACGGCATGTGTTATACAGGTTGGTCCAAACCTTGCCGTCCAAAAATTTTTTTTAGATTCCTCACGCTGTGGGCTATCAGAATATATATGTTAGCCGACTTTTCGTAGTTTTCGAATTATGATTTTTATTTTTATTACTTTTAACTTTTGTTGAGGAATTCCGGGGTGAAGCAATTATTTATTGAAAAAAAAAACTATTGAACTTTTTTGAATATTTCTTTTTGTAATATAATCCTTCACAAACGGCGCAGTTGCTAAAAAAAATCAGCATCCACACTTGGCTGAGTTGGGAAAAAAAGACAAACTTTTACGTTCAAGCATGTCAAGCTTAGATGTTGCCCTTACCTAAATACATAAATAAAAAATACAAGCGATTTCAAGGACTTTTGGTTATTTTAGAAACTGCTAGACCCTACGTTTTTTTAAAAGGTCAAAAAAGTGATACTTAATAGTCATAATTTGTCAGAGTCGCCGGTCAAAGGAACTGAGGTGGAAAGCTTCCAAATTAGTAATTCATTACAAAAATCCTCTTTTGTTATTTCTACTATTATTTTATGGGGTCACTTCCCCATCGCTATTTCATGTTATCAGTACAAATACCACGAACAATTATTAGAAGGCATAAAAGCAACGCAAAGCTTCACCCCGGAATTTCGTCGAAAAGTTAAAAGTAAAACTCGAAAACTACGAAAAATCGGCTAACATACATGCGGTATATTCTGATAACCAACGACGAGGAATCTAAAAAAATTTTTTGGACGTCAAGGTTTGGACCACCCTGTATACAGGGTGGCTAAAAAATAACTGTATTTCCGTTGCCAGGGAGGTTTTGGGATTATACTGAGCAATTTTTACTATGAGACCAACCCCTAAGTCGCGAAAAAAAAATTGACTGTTTCCTACATTTTGGCTGGTCCATTTTCTATGGGAGGTCTTTTGCCCATTTTGGCGCCCCCCCTTGGACGGCGCCCGGGGCACGTGTTTATAGTTATACACATAAGTTTTCTTTGAAGAATAGTTTAGTAATAAATTTAAAGCAATGCATTGAAACTGCCCCCACATAACAGTGCACGCTCGCTCCTTTGCGCGTTGTAGTTGTAGGCAATGATATTATATAACCATAGATAGGTTATACTCCTACTTGAGGAGCACAAAAATACTTATTTCTGTGCCTACGAAGAAATCTGTTATTTTTGATTAGTTTTCTCATTACATCCATCTTTGTCACACTCGTTGTTAAACATAAGGTCGTCTCTTTCTCTTTCGGTGTGCGGGAGCTCGTTAGCACGTGCACATTTCTCGCTTGTCCAGCCACGTCTAAAGAAAACTTGTCCAATTTGTCACAAGTTAAGCGCTTCAATTTTGGAACGCCTAACCTATCTTGAGTTATAAAATCATTGGTTGTAAGGTTTTGTCATCATGTGGCGTAAATCAGTGGCCTAACTTTGAACCATTAATCAAGGGGCTCCTGTGCTGTCCTCTATAGTTCCTGCACGTGCCCTATAACATGAAACGTAGTGCAAATATTAGTTTGTGCTGTTTTGGTATAACTTACGTTGCTATTATACAGCACCGGCGTTGTTCAGTCTCTATTAAAATAAATAAATGAACATGTATATGTCGACAATGTGAATTAATGATACGAGTTATGGCCTCTAGCCTCCTGTCCTGATAGTCTATGAACATAAATATACAGAAGTTCATAAAAAATATGATGCTTTTGCTGTACGCATATGTATTTTATTTAGTTTTACTTACCTGTTTTCTTCCATAAAATGGTCATATACGCGTTGGAATGTGTAGATGGTTTAGTATCCAGTTATTACTTATTAATAGGATAATCTCGATACGATTTCTCAATTCCATTTCTATTGCTTCTATTGTAGTTTATGGTGCTGCAATGTAAATATTCTTCATGTCAATTTATTACGGCGGAAGCACTGAAATTGCTACATGTTTTTCATTTAAGAAACCTAAATCATTGTACAAAGTGATTTTGTTATGTCTGACCATATTTACTCTGAGGGTTGAATATGTACCTAGATCTTACTGAAAAAGAAGTATTATAAGGCCAACCCCGAAAAAGATAAAAAAACTGTATGTCTCATACATATCGGCGAATCATAGTG
This sequence comes from Cydia amplana, assembly GCF_948474715.1. NCBI lineage: Eukaryota > Metazoa > Arthropoda > Insecta > Lepidoptera > Tortricidae > Cydia > Cydia amplana. Next base: position 10,019,019 of record NC_086079.1, on the reverse strand, counting down.
TTTTCTAAGGAACGGCAAATTTTATTTTCGCGATTTCTGGAATGGTTCCATAGATAGAAGTTGTTCAGTATGACCTTCATATTTACCCCTCCACGTATTTACGGTCAGACATAACATAACAAAATCATCCTGTTTGCATATATATCTGTACACTGTGCCTCTTTGTGTATCCTCAGATCTGTTTACACGTTTATGGTGATTGTGTCTTGCTTATATTTCATCTCCTTTGTCAGCCGGTTAGTGTCGGCACGTTAGCTTGCGCAAACAGGAACGGCTGAGTATTCGTTATGCCATTAAGCAGTCACATTGCGTTGTGTTATGTGCGAATCAACCGATGACTGACTGCCACGGACGCGAACATAGCATAAAAGGACAAAGGACGCGCGATTACGGAAGTTATTCATGCTCGAATTTGCAGGGCGTGTAAATTGTAATTTATAATATTTATAAATAGATTATTTATAAAGTGATGTTTTTCTTTGGTGTACCTATGATATCTATTTCTGTTTATAATTTATATATAACCTAGTAGTGTGACTACCTACTTAAAAAAATATTATTATTATTGCGAGCCTATTGTGTCCCACTGCTGGGCAAAGGCCTCCCCCCTCTTCTTCCACTCCTCCCGATTTTGAGCTACATCTGGCCAGTCGCTCAAAAAGGAGTCTAAGTTATCCCGCCATCGCCGACGAGGTCTGCCGGATCCCCGGTTCGACTCACGGGGCACCCACTCTGTGGTTATCTTGGCCCATAAAAAATATATTCCATAAAATAATTTGATTTGTTCCCTAGTTTCCCTTACCATTTCACAATTGAAGACGTATTTTAAAATAAAGAAATAAAACTTCAAATTATGTTAGTAATTAGTTGAACAGTGACTTCGATATCTACTTCAAAGACCTACAAAAGGTTAATTGATTAGGGTTACATAAATCCTTAGCTGATAAGCCAATCAATTCTGTTAAATCATTATCAAGATCATGCTTCTCAATTTAAAATTAGTAGGCAAATTTCCGACGCGTGCCGAATTATTATTATTACCCGGTATTTGGCTTAGTAAAAGACCTCTTTTATTTAATAATTATAGCTTTACCAGTGCGCCGATGCTCATTACCTGTGCTCAACAAGGCGTTTCTTGTAATAAGAATAGTTCCAGCGGTGAAATGCTGATGACCCTTCGCTGGTGGATGGCCTGGTTCGTTAGTTCCGCACTATTGCGGTGTAACAGTCATTCCGGTTGTTTGCTCCCGCTCTACTCGACTGATACAGGCAGCAGTAGCAGCGAGTCTGTGCGGAAAGGGAAGACTCGTGGAATGTATGGGGCGCAATACATTTCACGACTCTTCTCTTTCCGAACAGACTATAATAGTTATTTTCGATACAAGTGCGAAAAAGAGGAAATTCGAAACGAGTGGCGATAAATTAAAACACGACCCCTCCCTCCCTTCCCTTCCCTTCCCTTCCCTTCGGTCGTGTTTTAAATCGACACGAGTTGCGAATTACCTATTCGTACGTGTATCCAACAACGTTTTACACTCGGTTTAGACTCTCGCGCGAGCCACGAGACGAGCCGCGAGCCGCGCCACGAGACGCGAGTCCACCGCTTACACTCGCGTTCGTAGCCCCATATGTACTGTAAAATAATCTAACGATGTGTATATTCCCAGTATTAAGAGATACCCAAAGAAATTACCTGATGATATAAATAAATAAAATAAAAAAAAGCAACAACGATTGCACTCCGGGAGTGCCGATAGAAGTGAAAACTCACCTCACTATGTTACCGACGCCCGGTAACACGATACATACGTTTAGCGGAGGTATTCTATTTATTTATTATATACTATTATCATTGTCAAATAAGATAACACTTTTTCATTGACATGTTTATTTACATACTGCCATGACAACCTCAAATTATTTGAACATAGGTAAAGAGTCTTGAAAAGGAGTCCGCAACATAAATGTCAAATAACATTGAGTTTTTCTTTATTGATTTAAATGCCATCTAAATTATGAGTGGCCATCTAAACCTTACGCCCCTTACGGTCACGTGATCGCCTTACGCTGTCTCGAGTTTATCATTTTTTCCCCACCTCAAAAAGTGCCCAGCGCCGCTAAAGAAGTTTTCACTTCAAAAACAGAAGTCGGTACAAAGTAAGGGATTGCAATATTGACGAACACAATATAAATTCGCAATCGTTTGTTATTACTTTTGTGTAATTACTACTATGTATATTGTATATGTCAAAATGCGCTGCGAATTATTTAATACCCAACTGATCAATGAATTTTCTCTGCGCGGCGTTAGTACCGAAACTGGTATCGTTTTGGTTACATCTGGGTAGTTTGTGGCTTCCGCGCCCTGCCTGTTGCTTTGCTTCAGCGTACCTGCGCGCTTCGTTTGCGTGGGAACCAATGGTGTTCTCACATCACAATGTGGACGGAACTACGCTGTGACATTTTGACACTTTCTGTAGACTGTGAATGAGGCCTCATTGTCCCTGCGTTCGCATCGAATTCAATTATCGTGTGCCTTTTTTCCATGTAAATATGTACTCGCAGATTCTTCTCAAACGTACTTTGATCATGTGGGATTAATTATATCAATAGTATCACAATATTATTTATCTACTCGTATACTATTCTTGATATTTTTCCAGTGAAAAAAAAAACATTAGTTATCATTATCATTATAGATAGACACGCATTACATAACGTAAATACAGTGACGATGTGTGTCTCGTTACTTGCGTCGGCGCCGTCAAGGTCGGGGTCATTGAACCCATTTCCGTCTTTCAGCCGAGGCGCCATTGCGCACAACACAACTCTTGTGGAAAAACACCTACCTGTCCTCGCATTATTCTGTCGGCGAACCTTTTAATGCGACTTTTTATTCGCCGTTTTAAAGCTTTCGCTTTCGGAAAGCGTAAACAACTGTCGAGTCAAGATGTAAACATGACAACGCTGTATTGGAGTAAGTATATGTTGCGAAATTTACCTTCTACGTCACAAATAAAAATTCCATGAACAACAAACCTAGTTACAACTTACAGTATACCTATCTTTAAGCATGACAATATTAAACCTATAAAAAGCATTATTTGGTATGTAATCTTATTAACCTCTTGAAATACAATGACTTAAATAGCGCGAGTGTGTTTGTCAGTTGTTTGTGGAGCAAGTAATCTAGCCTGAAGCAGCGTCTCATCGGCGCCTGCGACGAGGCGTGTAAATTTCCACAATACTTCCATAATAGTACGTTGACAGATACAGTTCGCTCACTGTCAATATTTGTTTTCGCTGACGTCTTTTATGCAGCTGGTTATTGAGGACGGAGTACGGTTCGGCTTGGAGTGAGGCCGCTTTTTTTTAAGTGGGTTTGCGAATTAAAGTGGCCTTACCTATTTTTTTACATATAAAGGAACTGCAGCGATGATTACTTCTGGTAGGTACTAACTATTTACTTCTAAAATTTATACCATTATAAGATCCTGACTCCTGAATTGAAGGGATGTTTACAAAAACAAGATAACTGACTACAACTGGTTGACACCTGAAACGATTAACAATGTTCTTAAAAAATGTTGTTTTTGTAAACATCCCTTCAATTATAAATAATCCTTAAAAAAAGTATGAGTCTCGCAACGGATTTTTAGCGTGCTGCTGTATGAAAACCTGCAAGTCTGTAGATGAACGCTTATATATTTATACGTCGCAGTTTGTTATGATTCAAAATAACAAAATAATCTAACAAGAAACGTGCTCTACTTTATGGTTGGTGATTGGTGACACCAATTGATTGTCAAGCGATACAAATATTGTCTTGTCTGTGCTTGTAGTGCAATATCAATTCGAAACTTACAGGCATATTCTGATTTTTATAACAGAAGGTTATGAATTAGATCTGGATTAAGATAAGATAAGATAAGATAAGATAATTTATTGACCATGTAATATACATTACATTTAGCACGATGAACATTACAGTTTATTCAAAAATTATATTAATAATATTTCAGACACTTCTTTTTCAAAATTAATTCACTAAACTCTTTTATAGAGTACACAGGGTTTTTTTCCAATAATCTCTTGATTTCTTTCTTAAAGTCCTTCTCTGGTAAACTAGTTATATCTGTAGGTAGCATGTTGTATAGATAAATTTTAATAGACTTTCCTTGCTTGTATAATCTCTTTGTTCTCGATTTAGGCATACATAACTGTTCTTTATTCCTCGTATTATATCTATGAATATCTTTCTTTTGTTTAAAATTACTCTTATCTTTGTGTATTTCTAGAAGACTGTTGTATATAAAAAGTGAGATAACGGTCAGTATCCGGTCTTTTGCAAAATATATTTTAGCGGATTGAGGCTTACGTAAGTTATTTAATATTCTGATTGATCGCTTTTGTAATTTTAATGCTCTCTCAATATCTCCTCCATTTCCCCATATACTAATCGCATAATTTATGTTTGCTTGAATATATGCGTGATATACAGATAATAATGACTGTTTATTTAGTAATGGTTTAAGTTTCAACAGTGCATAATTTCCTTTAGAAATCTTCTTGCAAATCTTGTCGATGTGGTATTTATGACCAATTTTACTGTCTATTTCGTATCCCAAAAATGTAGTTCTGGATTCATTTTTCTCATTGCCAGTGTAGTTCAATATGGTGGTTTTGTTTGTGTTAAGTATTATACCATTAGCCTCAAACCAGTTTTTAAGAATAATCAAAACATTTTGAATTTTGTCTTTATTGTCACTTGTATCATTTCCTTTTATTCCAACGTGCGTATCATCCGCAAAAAGAGTAACCATTGCATCGTTTGGTAGACATGCTGGCAGGTCGTTGATATATATGAGAAATAAAACCGGTCCCAGTATTGATCCTTGAGGTACGCCTGTATCTATTTGTGTACACTGTACACTTAGAGGTCGTGCCATTCACGTTTACTAATTGGTTTCGGTTTTCTAGGTAATTTTTAACAAGCTGATATTCTGATCCACGAAATCCATAGAATGATAGTTTCTCCAGGAGGATGTCATGTCTTAAGCAGTCGAACGCTTTCGACAGATCACAGAAAATGCTGGAACATTTCTGCGACTCATCTAATGCGTTTAAGACAAAGTCAACAACTTTACGGAGTGCCTGCACCGTCGACCGATTTTTCCTGAATCCGAACTGGTTATCGGCAAAAATCTTATTTATTTCGAAATACTCTACTATCTGAGTTTTTACAACGCATTCCAATATTTTTGATAATGCTGGTAGTATTAGTTATGGATCTGATCTGTTAGTGTCAAAAGTGACGTTTTTGGTTGAAGAAATGTCACTTTTGTCACTGACAGATCAGGTCCATTACTAATCAAGATCTAATTTATTACCAGTTATTAAAATCAGAATACGCCTGCCACAAAGTTTTAATTGAGTAATCTGTGGATAATAGATAACTATTATTCGTGCACTATGCACAACTTTCATAGGTGGTATTTTTAGGTACTTACTTACCTATATATATAGTATACGTACATGTAACATGCATTTGTTTTTAGGACAACTCTGCTTCTGTCACAAATTCAGAACAACTTGCAATAATGAGTAATAAAAATGAAAAGGTTCATAACTTTTACAGCCCAAAATGGCGTTGATTTCGCGATATGAATAAGGTGATAATAGCCTTGCATGTGTATTTTAATTGAAATCGTTGGTAATTGTAGCATATTTCGTTCGAAGTATTTTAATTGTCAAATTATGCGACACATGGCGTACAATTAACTGTACAGTAATGTGATTGTTGCTAAGAAAGTATGAAAAATGACCTATAGAACTTCCAATTATAGATATGCTTCGTGTTGTAAGTATGTATATATGTAAGGTTTTATGGCGATTTTTAGGGTTCCGTACCCAAAGGGTAAAAACTAGGACTCCGCTGTCCGTCCGTCCGTCCGTCTGTCACCAGGCTGTATCTCACGAACCGTGATAGCTAGACAGTTGAAATTTTCACAGATGATGTATTTCTGTTGCCGCTATAACAACAAATACTAAAAACAGAATAAAATAAAGATTTAAGTGGGGCTCCCATACAACAAACGTGATTTTTGGCCGTAGTTAAGCAACGTCAGGCGGGGTCAGTACTTGGATGGGTGACCGTTTTTTTGCTTGTTTTGCTCTATTTTTTGTTGATGGTGCGGAACCCTCCGTGCGCGAGTCCGACTCGCACTTAGCCGGTTTTTTCTTCTAAGGCTAGTTGCAGGTTATGTACTTTATGTAGCTACTTATGCGGCTGAAATTACAAATAAAGTACTTACTCTGTCTGTATTTTTGCCTCTTCTCCACGTAAATTTGGAATGTTAGGTATTTGTTGTAGTTGTAGAGCCCAATTCAGTCCTTAATAATATTTTATTCTTTAATAAATACATAATACATCTGACATTGTATATTGCCTAATAGTTAATGTTAGTACGGTGTTCTGCCTTTTCGCCGAAGTTTTATTGTCCGAATTTCACTTGCCTACCAACTTTTCGCAGATTTTTTACTTTTTATTAGCCACAAAGTCATTTTGCTAATCTAAAACATAGCGTTTTAAAAAGTGTTTTTAGGGTTCCGTAGCCAAATGGCAAAAAACGGAACCCTTATAGATTCGTCATGTCTGTCTGTCCGTCTGTCCGTCCGTATGTCACAGCCACTTTTCTCCGAAACTATAAGAACTATACTGTTGAAACTTGGTAAGTAGATGTATTCTGTGAACCGCATTAAGATTTTCACACAAAAATAGAAAAAAAAACAATAAATTTTTGGGGTTCCCCATACTTCGAACTGAAACTCAAAATTTTTTTTTTCATCAAACCCATACGTGTGGGGTATCTATGGATAGGTCTTCAAAAATGATATTGAGGTTTCTAATATCATTTTTTTTCTAAACTGAATAGTTTGCGCGAGAGACACTTCCAAAGTGGTAAAATGTGTCCCCCCTGTGTTCTCTTATTTTAGAAGTTACAGGGACTTCTAAAATAAGAGAATGATAATACTAAAAAAAATATATGATGTACATTACCATGTAAACTTCCACCGAAAATTGGTTTGAACGAGATCTAGTAAGTAGTTTTTTTTTATACGTCATAAATCGCCTAAATTCGGAACCCTTCATGGGCGAGTCCGACTCGCACTTGGCCGCTTTTTTTGTAAGTTGTTCTCGAAACATACAGTTACTAACTGTTACGTTGGGAAATCGTGCCATCTATTGTGTCGAGTTGGCAATTGATCATTCGGCAAAATGAAATTATGCGAACACTTGGTTGCAAAATACATTCGACAAAATAATTTCCTACAATGATTTAGAGATTTTAGAGAACCCTACTGAACACTTGCACTTGTCCACGTAAATACCGGGGGCATGAAATTATAAATGTATATATTCTATGTATATTTATATAAAATACTAGCTAGTACCGGCTCATCTTATATTCTTTTGACAAACAATAATTTACGAACCTGACATCCAACAAATATAAAATAATCCAAACAAAATTTTCATCTGAGTCTGCGTGGTCAAAACTCATAATAAGAATTCGTTCACATCATTTTATCCAACTATGTTTAGCCTTTTAATGAGTTCACGTCGTAATCGCGGCATTAATTGTCGTTTTTGCAACCGATAGTAGATAAATAATTAAATAAACTTGCATACCTACAAATTGATAAAAACAAGTTTTGAATCCGGCGTAATTAAGAGAACGATGTGCACCGTAGGTACGCGATAATAAAGTCATAAACAAGGTTAATTTAACAAACACCTTTGAAAGATGTTTCAAAATAAGTGTATCTTAATAAAAAATGTGTATTTTCAGTATGTATTGCCTGAAAAGACGTAAGTGGTTCGTTTCTGAATGGTCTCATTACAGTAAGTTATTTTTAGTTTATGGTTATAGGTATGTGGTTATGTATAATAGTGTCATTATTGTTTATCACTTTGTAGCATAAATTCGATGAGATTAACCCAGAATATTTAGTAATAGAGCAAATAAAAAAAAGATAAGATAAGAGCGTGCGACTTTCAGTTCGGAGGTCGCGGGTTCAAACCCCGGCTCGTACCAATGAGTTTTCGGAACTCATGTACGAAATATAATTTGATAATTACCTATTGCTTTTCGGTTAAGGAAAACATCGTGAGGAAACCGGACTAATCCCAATAAGGCCTAGTTTCCCCTCTGGGTTAGAAGGTGAGATGGCAGCAGTCGCTTTCTTAAAAACTAGTGCCTACGTTAATTCATGGGATTAGTTGTCAAGCTGGGACGCCTGGGACCCCAGGCACCAATGAGCCGTGCCAAATGCCGGGATATATAACGCGAGGAAAATTAGTAATAGAGCCAAGACATTGGAACTCAGATTCAGTGCTTGATAAAGTTTGGCAAAATCTTCTTAATTTAATTTAATATAGTTGTTATGTTGTATCTTCTTTCTGTGTAACTTTTATTTAACTATTTGTTCACTGTATGTTATTTGATGTTTTTTTCTTCTTGTCTGTTACCCTCCGTGATTCTTCTCACTTGATGGTCTCATCGGAAGACCAGCGCTGGAAGCCACCAGCAACATGCTGAGATGTGGCCATTTCGTGGCACTTTAATCTTATTTTGTGTTCTCTTTTATATTATGTATTGTTTGTGCTTACGAATAAATTATATTATATTCTTTTCTACGTTCTGTATTCTATTCTATTCAAAATCAATGGATTTATAGAAGATAAGTTTTTGTCTCATATCGCCATATTTGCTGTAAATACATACATTACAAAACACTGCTAATTGGCCCTTTGTCAGTAGGTCCTATTTTTTTGGAACTCTCCGTTAATATTTTTCTCTTGTAAATGTTCACATTTCACATGTATGATATCCTTATCCGTACATGTATTCCGTTTTTCGTTGATGAATCATATGAGGATAAGTAAAGTTAATGACACGAGTCTTTGCTCAAACGATTTCTGGGTACCAATGAATATGAATCACGTATGTTATAAAGTTTTGAAAGAACTCTACCAGCTCGCGAAAATATGACGTTTTTGCAGTCTTAATATTCGATTAACTCATCTGTGTAAATCATAACTGCCTACTTAGCTATTTATTTTATTGGATTTAGCTCCGTACACCGTGTCGGTGAGTGACCGTCGCTGGTTACTGACACTGTCCGCAAAAACTCTTCCTTCTTTACAAACAACACGACTTTTTAAGGTCACGGCACAAAAAAAAACGTTTAATAGTTTTTTTTATAACTCGAATCGTTATTAGCAGGTTGAGGACCGCGATGTTTTTGTGGGACGGCAGAAAATTGGTCTCTCTTGCTTTATTTAGAACTAGACTGATTATTTTTTCAGCTTTATCATGAATCAACGTCCTATGATTGTACAATTAAGTACTTTTGATATTGTTATGCTACGACCTTCACACGATTTACAGTGCATCTCGCGCATGTGCGATCTAAATAGATGCCCTAATAACAAAACTCGCACGTATAAGCGCGAGCGAACTTATCATATGAACCAATATAGAAAGTTAGAAACCATAACATATAGTAAAATCTGCATACCTCTCTAGGTTTAATGCCACTAAAAACATGGGTTTGTAATTTGTCTTTATAATAATTTTTATTTTTATTCAGCTACTGTCTTAAACCAGATGTTAATGTTAAACATGCAATCTACATAAAATATACAAGGTGGCGCCATTTTTACACGGCTCATTAAGTATTGTTATTTATTTGAGTAGGTAAACAATTACGTGTTAGCATTACCTATAATATTTTTAAAATTCTTTGGAAAGAAGTCATAAGTATGAGGTGTATGTTTTTAAATTTCAGTCGGTATTCAGATGATGATGATTCAGTGTAGTGTTAATGCACTAACAATTTATACACCTTTTAATGATAATTGATGCAAATAGGTATCTTTAAAAACAATTTGAATATTCATTCACATGGTGAATTTCGACTTGGCCAACAGACGAGCGTTCTAGCATTGTTTATTATACTGGAATTTAAAGTCACCGTTTGATCTTATTTATTGAAATTGAATTGCCACCATCAAGACCAATGTGGTTTGATTCTCATATAAATACTATCGGACCGAATGGTCAATGTTCGGAACAATTACAAATTCATCATCTGTCGGCGCGGCGTTAGTCCATGCCACTACTCTCGCCACGGCCTGGTGCTTTTAAATTTACGACTTCCAGACACGTGATGCGTGTGCAGCGGGGCTCCGGGCGCGGGCACGTGCCTCTACTTAACACCATTAGTTACCCTACCCGCCACAATGATATATAACAACCTATATTTGACAAATTGAATTGTATTTAGAACCCGGGAGATTTATACGCTCGATGCATGTAACCCTCTTAACCTAGATGAATCACATGTTTACACTAAACGCGACAATTTACGCTCTCGCCGGATTCTCGCGTTGCATATGTGTTTGTAGGAGCGGCCGCGTAAGAAGCGGGGCATTTCCTGTGTTTGTGTCGGCCAGAGCAGAGTCCGGCGGAATATTCTTGGAGCCGCTTGCCTCGAGCATTGCACCGTGTTTACTGTTGACGAGCACTCGAGCACAAGCCGTGTCCTCGAAACGTCCTTATATGCAGCTTGTGTATCGATTTCATGTTGATATTTATTGATGTCTTGTTTTTAAAGATGGCTGATTGTTTCGATATCGTATGCTTCCTTATATCGGACCCATGTAGCCTAAAATGTGTTGTCTACTTATAACGTATGTGAAAGCCGTCTGGTCGAATATTCAATTCGAAGTAGGTTATTATTTATTATAGACCTTTCTGTTTTTTGAGCTATTAGTAATTGAAACCAATTTTCTAATTATATTCCTACCATAGAGTCCGTGTAAGGTAACTCTACGCCAGCTTTAACTGAACGAAATGTGGCAGTCACTATAAACGTAAAATGGGACGCTTAGACAGGAATTTATGTTAGCAGTTCCACACTCTGTCACTGCGAAGCCTGTGCTGAGGTAGCTTAATAGTCTGACTCTAGCAATATCAATTTTGACTGTCATGTTTATATTTCAGTCGAAATTATTCTGTGTCAGTGATTTCGTTCCGGAATAGTCCGGATTTTAGGCAAATCTTTATTTTATTTTAACTAAGGTTACGTAAAACAGATTTGCGTTAGTATTCTTACTTATTCGTTTCACGTTACCGCGTTTCATATTAAAATAAGTCAAACAGCCCTATGATGTGATGTAACAATACGCGATTATATTAAACTTTTTTTTTAACAAGTAGAAACATCTGGGTGTGTTACTACAATTTTTTTTACTAAAAATTATATTTCTTTTGCTTATTTATTTTATATACAAATGTATTTAAGTACAACGCTTGTATGTGAGTTACAAACAGATTAAGTTAACTTAATTTTACTTGTGATACACTTTATAGTCAAAACGACGGCCTTAATGACAAAAAGTTCGCTTGATAGGATTGAAAATCTAATCGAAAATAGCACAGATCGGCTTGCCTTAAAGCCAATAATATGATTAGGTGTTGGATTGGAATATTAGGAATTGGAATTCCTAAAAGCAGTTCTTATGTAAATATTTTAGCTCCGAAAGTAAGAGACTAAGTAAGGCCTGCTATTGAACTTTGGGGAGGTGAAGTGAGGTTAGTGTTGGCACGTGTTGGTTTTATTCAAATAAGGCTGTTTGATTAATGACAATCATCCATTTCTCGCACGCGGCAAATAACAAATCAAACGTATTTTTTTTATATTCCGATGTAAAGGAGCCCACTGATTACCAGTCCGCCGGACGATATCGGCCTGTTAGTTAGAACAAAAAGTTGACAGCTCCGAACAACTGACAGGCCGATATCGCCCGGCGGACTGGTAATCAGTGGGCCCCTTTAGTGTTTTTGTAGCTTTATTTGTTTTTGTGGCCATCGGTTCTGTGACAAACACGACGTTGCAGTTGTTTGTACCGACTGCGCTCCAAACAAACTGATTCATTCGGTAAACATGAAACATGAACATGATAATGATTTGTAATAGTTGTTTGCTGTTTGTAACAAGAAACCTGATCTTTTCCTTGAACCTGATAATAAAATAAATACCCTCCTTCTAGCTTCATAAAGGCCAAACTTCTTCTGAGAAAGACTGCAAAATTGTATTATTTCGTTGCTATTAAGATTAACGCAATGTAAGTAGGTAGAAATTACAAACAAAGCTCTCGAAGCCGTTACTCCAGCAATTTCTTTATTTTATTAATAAAAAACTTATCCGGTCGAGTTCTACAATCGATAGTATCTCATAATGAACCGCAAAAATATACGACACTAGCGACCCGCCCCGGCTTCGCACGGGTTAACAAATTATAAATAAACCTTCCTCTTGAATTACTCTATCTATTTAAAAAAACCGCATCAAAATCCGTTGAGTAGTTTTAAAAATCTAAGCATACATACAGACAGACAGCTGGAACTCGAAGCGACTTTGTTTTATACTCGCTTTAAAGCTCTACAAATGTGTTCTTCTTTGGCCAACTCTCTTCCCAGCTCATCTGGGTGATCTGGGGTCGGGCCTCATTGTACGTTTGCGCCAGAGAGCTCTGTTCTGGGTTATCTGCGTAGTTACTCTATTTGTAGTACTTTGGTCCACCAAGTAGCGGGGGGTCTACCTCGTCCTCTGGATCGGTTTGGTATGTTCAGGACATTTTTGACTACATAGTCATCCTGTCGCCTGGAAATGTGTCCGAACTAGCGTAGTCAGCTTTCCTTGATTTATTCAGCTATTGGAGCTACTTTAAACGATCCTATCCCGTGTTCGTTGCGGACTTTGTCCAGACGTGTCACTCCACCTGCCAATCTTCTTTTCGTATGGTGTGTATTTGACTTGAGAGTAAAATAAGTCTATTTATTGATTTTTTGTGACAAACGGCAGTGATGGTATGTTGTCAAGTGCCGTGTTTATTTAAGTATGTCTTTACGTCATGTACAAATCTTTAGTTTGTCCACGGTATCTCATTTATCTGTCTCAGTTGCTTAAGGTAACTTGGAAGAGATCCCTTAAAGTTCGTTTTTTAATACATTTTTTTTGTTATGTACCTGTACTTGTTTTGTACAATAAAGTGTTTTGCTACTACTACTAGTAGTAGTAACTACTGCTAAAATAACCATGTAGCAAAATTGATATTTTTAACTAGATATGCCTCTATAAATTGGAAGTATGAATGTAATGTATGTACCTAATGCAAATGGTATGAAGATAAACTGTAGAATGGGTAGGCAAGGTAAAATAACTTTGATAATTTTAGAACCTATCAGCAGCAGGTAATAAATAATATAATACTGCTTACTTAAGTTTATTGACAATATTTCCTCAAACATTTTTTAAAAAATTGTATAAATATGCTCTCGGGTTTTATTCAACAACACTCTGATAAAGTTTTGATTTCTGTAAATGTTTTAGCTTAAACTTGTAATAAGTAATCGCAACCGTAGGTAAGCAAATAGGTACCGAATAGTTGGGCTATAATAATATAGGTATGTAAGTAGTTGGTATTTCTGGCAGTCAGAATCACTCGGGCACATGATGATTAGTACGTTTGTTTTGTAGGACGCATGATCGGTGTTGATGTACAACAAGTACTTATATAATTTTAATTTCATAAATAAGTAAGCTAATTAATTTTGAATTAATGTATTTGCAGTCATTAGAGCATGCAAATTGAAAATCGCTCTTGTAACAGAAAATGTTAATGTTGTATGCCGTGGGCCCGTGGTATCTGTTGTGTTGGGTATACCTGGGAAAAATGTCTAAGGTCCGGCCAACCATTTCAAATTAAATTAAAACCTAAGGCCTTAGCGTCGGATATGTTTTCTATCCGCGACGCGGTTATTCCGCGTGCTGTATACAAACTTTCATTAGTTAAAGTTAAATATTATAATTACTCACCTACCAGCCTGCGGTCACGTGTCGTGTCTTGTAATAATTCAAGTATGTATAAATTTGTAACAAACACAATATAGTGTATTTACAAACATTGTTAACCTTCCAATAACAGGGTTATCGTATAAGTGCCCACGCATTGATTGTGCTTATTATTTTATTAAATGGATGAATGAAAGCATATTTGTAAGAGGATAAAATGTACATATTATATATTGATTGCTGTTTCTATTATTTTTATAGAACATTGGTAGGTGCTTATACGCTTAGTTAGGTCGGAGAGCCTATTTATTTCGCTAGCGCCCATAATTTATTTTTAAATCTATGGTATAATATACCTGCTTGCCTAGTAAAAATCAAATGAAGTAAATAGGTGGCTACCCTGGACATTTTTTAAATGTTTCTTATAATTCTTATACTGACTAATAGAGAAATTTGTGTGCTTGGGAAAGATAAGATATATATAGCCCGGCTGGATAGTTATTACATATTTTCCTTCACAACGACCAAACATTTTGCAACCATGACTCTGTTATTTACACTGAACGGAATTCGAGGAATGAACTAGGCTGGTGTACTATTCATAGCCGATGATGAGCTATGTGATGGATGCATGACGCGGCCTCGCCGACGCCGCCGCTGCAGCGCCGAGGCTTGGCGCGACGCCCGCCGCAGTCACGAGGGCACGCTCACATATCTACTATGTCTAACTACCTACATGTTTGTTTATAAGTACAAGGCGCCATTATCATCTACCTATCCTATATATAAGACTAACCTCGAGATGACGCTTGCGCTACGCACCGGCCTACCGCGATGATGTAATTTTATGCTGAATGGCAATTGTAATGCATTATGAAAGTGACGCGAGGCACAATTGGGTCCAGATATATAATATTAACATAACAGCCGTAGGGCACCTATTTATTTGTATTTTCAATACATTTCAAGTGTAGGTATTTGATTATGATAACGGGGATCACTATCATAACGTGTCTTGTACCTAATAATCTAGCTAGATGTGTTGTTGATCTAAAGTGGAGAGATAAACAACATAGTTATACAATTGACAGATGACGTGGGCCGTTGTTTTTCACGTAGATATAGTTTTTTCTGTGCGCTCTGTCGTCACCGTCGTTTTTCATGGGTGTCAGAAGTCAGATGAGTATTATTTATAGGTTCTGGTCAAAAACGGTTCGTGGAGGCGCCGCTGTACCGGTGTACCAGTTTGGTCGCATGTGGTACGGACGCCTACACCACTCGTGATTCATTCGTTTGGCTGCGCAACGGTAAACATTAGGTACCCTAATTTCATTACACAGTTGCAAAGCGACCTCCGTGATGTTTACACAGTAAATATGCGATGCATTCGTACACATCTCAAAGACTATCTGGTTCATGCAAAGATTATTGGCGCTACATTAAGATACGCATTTGAACTCTCATTTGCACGTTAGCCAGTGATCAATTATAGGAACTATATATACTTTTTTCTACTCCCGTACTTTTATTTGTCATTTAAAGGGTCGTGCCCACACCTTTAAACCCCTATCTTATAGTTGTTAAATATCAACAAGTCTAAGCCTATTCCCCAAAAAAATATTTGTGCATACACGCAGTATCTTTTGGGCACTTTTATGATACTTCGTGTAATCACCACTTAAAAAATATGGTATGAAATACATTGTTGCCAACCTAATTTTAATTGTCATCTCTGACAGATGAGTGAACCATAGACATGTTTTTTTTATTTCATTCATTGCTACTTCTTGAATGAAAAATATTTGTTAAATTTACAATTTTATTTCAAAGTAAGTGCTTGGTCGTAGAAAAAGTATTGTATGCAACGTTGTTTAACTGAGTCAAAAAATACTCGTGGCGTCTTTATTAAAAAATTTCTGCTTCGCCTCAAGTTGTTACTCACGCCACTCGCCTTTTTTGACCTCTCTTAAACAACGGTTGCATAAAATACTATTATTATAGGACCCATAGCGATATTTTGAAGGTGCTACTTATCCCATAAAAAGACAAATTTGGAATAGTTATGAAAAACGCTAACCCAAACACATTGGAATTGGATTTTTTTTATTTTCTTTTTATTAATTATGGAAAATGCCCAATATAAAGAGAGGGCAAAATTTAAAACTATATTTGCACTAGGTCGAGTGGGATATCATTTGAAAGAGCTTGAATTGAACATTACAAAACCATTTTTTTCATAGTGAAAAATAAAAGACTTCTAAAGGAAAATGTGAAAAAAAAACTGAAGGTAGCGGGTGGGTGTCAAAGTTGTGTAGAAATATCGTGAGCTCGAAAACAATACAAAAGGTAACCACGGTTCATATCCCGGTCGATATAAGTCACATGGTATCTATCTATCTATCTATCTAATACCTTTAAACGAGCAATTCTTGTTTATTTATTTATATAATATATATATGACGCGAGGAAGATGAGGAAGATGATATATTTCGGGGATCTCGGAAACGGCTCTAACGATTTCGATGAAATTTGCTATATGGGGGTTTTCGGGGGCGAAAAATCGATCTAGCTAGGTCTTATCTCTGGGAAAACGCGCATTTTCGAGTTTTTGTATGTTTTCCGAGCGAAGCTCGGTCACCCAGATATTGTACTTAAGACGACTGAGATAGTGCGTGACCTACGTAAAAGGCCGAGCACAGTACAGTAGTATGTTTGCGCCAAAGGTTTGCGCGTTATTTCTGCGTGCGAGTCGCCGGGGCCGCTTTTAGCGCGCAACATGAGCCGCCGCGCGCGCCGGTGCAACGCCAACAATAGAGCAGACAAGATTATTTATACCAAATACTCTTATTCTAAATTCCTTCACGTTCTGTACGTCGTGTAATTAAACTGATTCCTATCAGACGCGTTTATTCTAGGTCCGCACATATTGTGGCAGTTTCGCAGATTTTATTGAGTGACATTATACCTATAAGTACCTAGGTATTATATTATACATATGTATGTATATTATCTATTTTTATTACACCAAATTTATGAGAATAATGTTGATGACAAAAATAATTTATCCTCAATGACTCGCGCAATTATTTGCTCTTTGTTTGTTTTTTGTTTAGCTCAAAACGTTTCCTTATCTACTTTTTTCAAGTCATGGGCTTGAACTAAAATAGCAAATGGAAAATAACG
Organism: Cydia amplana; assembly: GCF_948474715.1. Taxonomy (NCBI): domain Eukaryota; kingdom Metazoa; phylum Arthropoda; class Insecta; order Lepidoptera; family Tortricidae; genus Cydia; species Cydia amplana. The sequence goes on along the minus strand of NC_086079.1, from coordinate 10,001,910 downwards.
ACGCTTTTATAATCCAAAATGATTTGGTATACTTATAATAAACCCTTTAGGGGCATATGTCCAAGTGTTAGAATGTCCAGGTGACAAAATGTCCACTTTTCAGTAAGATACTCGAGTCTATAGCAAATATTTATGTTTATGAGAAAGATGGTGGCGCTGCCACCAATGTAACCATGGAACAAATAAGAATATATTGATTAAATAAACTAATAATAATAAAAGTTGTACTTGGCTTGGGAATCTATTTGTAAAAATGAAAATTATAATACCGTCTTAATGTCTATCTGTTCTGTTATTTGGAACTAATAAGATTTTCCGAGAAAAGGGAAATATGACATGTGGACATTTTGAAGTCATGACATGACTATTTATTTAACATAAGGGCAATATGACATAATTATGACTTTATGACATTTTGAACATTGTGGCACCTAGACATTTTAACATTAAAGCATCATATCATAACATGGATTTGTTGACAATTGGGTATTGTTGCATCTGGACTTTTTGACATCGGAACATCATAAAATTTGGTAATTTTCGGCTAGAATACATCACAGAACAGAAATACAATAAAGTTGGTATTTGACAACGTAAATACTCAGTTCAATGAGAATGCACCTCAATATAACTCGTGCCAAGCGCCACTGTGCCCTACTATTTCAGAACGTTTATTCAGAAGACATAGGTTTTTGTTATGTTATGTGCTGGTCTGCTATGCTTGCTTCCACGAAACTCCCATCTTGGCGGCGGCGGGGCACCGACCCAAATCTCGTGACCATTAAAATCATGTGAATTTGTTTACCATATTTACCTACATACCTTGTTTATTTATCCTCTGTATTACGGTTTTTGGGTTTTGGGAAACCTAGAGACGTATATGTGCGCAATACGGTAGGTAGTACTATTGGTAGATAGATAGATACTTGCAAAGTTGTTTATATCATATGATTCATATGTGTACGAATGAAATTATCAACAAATACTTACAATTAGTGGAATGCTTGGATGATTTAGCCGATCTTTTTTTTACTCGTAAGTTTTATTGATCTTGTGCAATATCAATGGCTCTGTAACGAGTTTGACTGTATGGCATAAAGAAGTGCTTTAGAAATTAGCTCATGTTAAATGCTAAATTAAATTGGCGTTTTTACTCTCCGAGCGTCTTTCACCGGAAATTCTACAGAGAGCATCTATATGTATTGCTCCTTCACAAATTATACATTATCGACCAACAGCGACTAATAAAATGGCTTGTGTGTTTTATTTACTATTTTCGAGGCTTTCATATTTAATCTACAATTTAAAAAGGTTCAGGTGAACAACTACTGTTTCGCTCTTTTGTCAATTGTTTTCACTTATTCGTTTCTAGGTTACCCACTCGATGAATGGAGAGTCTGTTCTGTCTGTTAATTATTTCACGGAAAAAATATATGTTTGTGTGTCATTCACAGCCGCACGGAGCGCGTTCTGTCTTACGGCTTAAAAATAGATATATTCTCAAGTTTCTAATGTGTGGCCTGTGTTACAATAAGCAGAAATGTCAGTGTCTGCATGAGTCTGTCGTGGCTCCTATCTTCAACTAGTTTTTCATTTATAAAAAGCTATATGACTTGCGGCAACCATGCACCCAAAACATGTGTCCATCTTCCTAATTAATTATTTGATACGGATTTCTTTCTTAATGTATTGATGCACTTCGTCCTCTCGCGCAGATAAGAGAAAATATCAACAATACAAATTTATCTGTCACCTATATTTTATTACTTTAAGGTAGGTACTTTACAGCATTTCGTCTTATAACTCTCTATCGAATTACAAAATATGCCTATATTGGTCTGGTCACGTTTCTCATCTTAATATAAACGTTGATCAGATAATAGCTGTAATTATATCAGAAAAATACTTTTTTATCATCATAGTTATCTTCATTTTATCAAGTTTGTTGACTTGATACTATGTATAAGACTTAGGCACGCGCCACACAAAATGCGCAATAACTATAAACGTAGGTAAATCTGATGACCTTTTTGCACGTGCCGCTATAAGAGTACACGAGCTAAACGCCTGGCGATAATGGAAAAATTTCATTTATTTTTCGTGCTAACTAATATTGTTTCTGCATGCCGATAAGAAAGGCAATACTCTGAGTGCATTGTAAGAAACTCCACGTGTAAGAAGTACTTGCATGGTTTATGGTCACCTTCCATTTCAACCGTACAAATGGAATTACGCAACCACTTCGATAAGATTTAGAAGAAGTGTGTAAGACATAAGGCCTAGCGCGTGTAAATGATGGACAGTACCGATCGTAAAAGGTACCTTACCAAACCTAAAATTTTGCCCTATTTTGTGACGTCTCTAGACTACGTTGTACTAAAGGCGCGCAAAGTAGCGTAAAGTGATAATATCAGCGATTACAATATTATGCACTACTTTACGCATCTTTGATATTCCTCTGTCTACGGTAAAATAAAGGGATAATAAAATATAGGTTCAGAGGATTGAGAATAAAAATTTAGCCTCATACATACATACATTAATAAATTGCGTAATCACAATTAAAAGTACCCTATACCATGCATATAATATTTCTAAAAAGGAAAACATTGTGAGTTCTATATATCCCCAATCCACATAAAACCTAGCAGGGAACCCATACCGACGAAGGCTGGTAGTAACCATGGTTCCCGTGTTTGAATCCCGGTAAGGGGATTTATTTGTGTGTTCATCACGAAAATTTACTATATCTAAGTGTAGTATTTTGGTAAATGTAGGTAGCTCGTAAAAATATGTCAAATGTCAGTTTGCCGTGAAATACATGTCCGTTACGTTGCTATCCGAGTGTTTTAATCCAAATTAAATCCCAAACACAATATTTGGCGACGAGAAGTACCTAACGCGATAAAATAAGTGATAAACTAGTGGATTTATTGTTAAAAACGATGGCAGCGAGCGCTAACGTGATTTATGGCGGCAATCTCACGTTCGACCACAACGCGCAAGAATGGAGGATTTTTAAGGAGCGCTTTGAAGCTATGTGTTTTGCAAATGATTTGACGGACACCACCGACAAAGCGGGCACAAAGCGGCGTTCCATACTCCTTACGACGTTTGTGGAAGAAACTTACCGCGTTGCAAAAGATTTGGTGTACCCAAAAACGTTGAACACCATTGAATATTCTACCCTCCTTGAAAAGCTAGATGCTCATTTTGAGTCACCTAGGTGTTCGTTTGCTGAACGTTATAAATTTTATAAAGCGGAGCAACGGACCGGCGAAGATCTAGCGGAGTGGGCAGCGCGAGTGCGAAGTTTGGCACAGTTCTGCGGGTTCACGACGGAGCTCGATACAGCACTGCGGGATCGTTTCGTTCTCGGGCTCGAGAACGCTAAAGAACGAGAGAAGTTGTTTGCGGAGAGCGTCGACAAGCTGACTTTTAGCAAAGCGTTACCTCTGGCGCAGGCTACTCGCAGCGCCCGGCAGGGCCTGCAAGCGACCGGCTCGTCCAGGCAGGCGGCGGGGGCCGCCGGCGGCGAGGTGTTCGCGGTGCGCGCCGGCGCCGCCGCGACGTCCCAACCAAACAACTCTAATAATACAAGACAAGCCTGTGCAGTATGCGGATATAAAAACCACACCAAGGACAAGTGCCGTTATATTAATTACTCGTGTAAAAAGTGCAATACTAAAGGACATCTAAGTAGGATGTGTAAAACGAGTGATAAAAAGTTTAATTTCATTGCTGAGGAAACCGATGACATACATGAAGGTATCGTAGATGTTTATTTATATAGTATCAGATGTGATAACGGTAAACCTATGCAGCAGGTGGTGTCGATGGCTAACGAGAGCGTATTGTGCGAAGTAGACAGCGGAAGCGCTGTCTCAGTGCTACCTGTTAGTGTTTATGACGCGTTATTTAAAGGAAAATATGCCTTAAAGAGATCCAATGTACGATTAAACTGTTATAATGGTAGCAAAATATTTCCTTTAGGCCGAGTTTTATTACCGATTACTTTTGAAAATGAAACGGAGGAAATTGACATGTTTATTATCGAGGATACAGCGGATCAGCCAATTTTGTTAGGAAGAGATTTCATTAGTAAGTTCGATTTACATCTGTGCAGTAAGAATTGTAATCATTTGAATAGCGAGGATGACGTCATCAGGTCGTTAAAGGATAAATATTCGAAAGTTTTTTCTAATGAGTTGGGCAGGTTCAATAAATATAAAATAAATTTAAAACTAAAAGAGGATGCGCAATTTAAATTTTTTAAACCTCGAACCGTGCCCCTGGCTTTAAAACCTAAAGTCGAGGAGGAATTGAACAGATTGGTTGAGTTAGGTATTTTGGAAAAGGTTAGTCATTCCGATATGGCTACACCCATTGTCCCTGTTTTACGGCCCGACGGCAATATACGAATTTGCGGTGACTATTCCGTGACCTTGAATAAAGCATTGTTTATCGATAACTATCCACTGCCGCGTATCGAAGACCTATTTTCTAGGTTACACGGGGGGGAAGAATTCTCGAAATTGGATTTATCTAGGGCATATAATCAGTGTGAGCTGGATGAGTCATCAAAGAAATTGACGTGTATAAATACACACAAAGGGCTTTATTGTTATACACGCCTCGTTTTTGGCTTATCCTCCGCGCCGTGTATTTTTCAGCAAATTATCGAAAAATTACTTTCGGGAATCGACGGAATATGCATTTTTCTCGACGATGTACTTATAACTGGACCGACCCGAAAAATACACGTCGAGAGGCTCGAGCAAGTCCTCAGTCGACTTAATGACGCCGGTTTGTGTTTAAAACAGGATAAATGCGAGTTATTTAGGAGTTCTGTGGAATACTTAGGGTTTGTAATAGATAAACATGGATTACATAAATCCAAAAATAAAGTTCAAGCCATTCTTAATGCAAAAAGTCCGAAAAATGTATCTGAACTTCAATCTTTTCTAGGCTTGCTAAATTACTATCGGGCATTCGTACCTAATGCTTCGGGTATTTTAAACCCGTTGTATGCGTTGCTTAAAAAAGATTGTAAATGGTATTGGGGTGTGGAGCAAGAGGAGTCATTTGTGAGAATAAAGGAGGAGTTAGCGAGTGAGCGAATCTTAGCGCACTACAACCCGGATTACGTCACGATTTTGACCACGGATGCCGGACCGGCGGCTTTAGGGGCTATTTTGGCCCAAAAACAGCCGGACGGCTCCGAGCGCGTCGTCGCTTATGCCTCCCGTTCGCTCACGCCCAGCGAAAAAAACTATGCTCAGATACAAAAAGAAGCGGCATCGCTAATTTTCGGAATAAAGAAATTCCATTATTATTTGTACGGCAGATCGGTACCTTTTGTTTTAAGAACGGACCACAAACCCTTAGTATCAATTTTCGGATCCAAAAAAGGTGTTCCCGAATTAGCAGCAAATCGGTTGCAGCGTTATGCTATATTTCTGTCGGCTTATAACTATGAGATCGAATACGTAAAAAGCGAACACAACGTTGCCGATTTCTTGTCTAGGGCCACGCTGGATGAAACGCAAGGGTGTCCCGAAGGAGATATAATTGATCGGGCAACATACATAAATTTTATATCTGATTCATTGAAACCAATTACGGCGAAAGATATTTGTTTAGCAACAAAAAAAGACGCGGTATTGTTGCGCGTTAAGTCTTATATAGAAAAAGGGTGGCCACGAAAATTGAAGGATAATGACTTAAAAATGTTTTTTAACTGTCGTACAGAGTTGACCTTGGAAGAAGGCTGTATTTTGCGTGGCCATAAAGTAGTCATACCTTCCATTTTCCGGGAGCAACTTTTGAATGAGTTGCATGATTCTCATCTCGGTGTGGTAAAAACTAAATCGGAAGCTAGAAAACGAATGTGGTGGCCAAATATAGACCAGCACATTGAACAAAAAATTGGGTCATGTAGCGTGTGCATTACACTAAGAAACGCCCCGGCGCGATCTCCGCTAGTTTCGTGGCCGTACCCGGCGGCGCGCTGGGAGCGCGTGCACCTGGACATGTGCGCGGTGCAGAGTCGGCAGTTTCTTATCGCCGTAGATGCGCATTCCAAGTGGGTCGAGTGTTATGTAATGACACAGACGGACACCGCTAGTGTAATTATGAAGTTAGCAGACATGTTTAGTAGATTTGGACTTGTTCGCACTCTGGTTACAGATAATGCCTCAAATTTTTGTTCTACGTTGTTTACAGAGTTTTGTGCGTTAAATGAAATTAAACATGTAACTATTGCACCTTATCACCCGAATTCGAACGGCCAGGCCGAAAATAGTGTTAAATTCGTTAAAAAAGGCATAAAGGCAATATTAGCGCAAAATCCTTCTCAGTCAAGTTTCAATATTAAATTAAGTAAATTATTGTTTGACTATAGAAACTCGGTTCATTGTACTACTGGATTCTCACCGGCTGAGCTGTTACTAGGCCGATCGTTACGCTCTCGACACGACTTGCTGCGGTCACCGCGCGGTGGTGCCGACGCCGACGCCGGTACTCAGGCCGGCACCGGCGCCGACGCCGACACCCAGGCTCCGCGCCTTCCGCTGTCATTGGCTTCCTCGGCTAATCAAAATGTTATCTCCAAACAGATCTCACAATGTAAACAATACGGCGGGCAGAGAAAATGTAATTTTAAACGAGGTGATAATGTTTTAGTAAAATCATTTTTTAAGAATGGTACAAAGCATACATGGAAAAGAGGTACTATTGAGAATAAAGTGGGATCCAGAATGTTTATCGTAAAAATAACGGACTTGAATATAAAAGTAAAGAAACACGTCGATCAATTGTTACATTACAAAGGCTGTGACGACACCGACGAGTCTGATTGCGAAGGCGGCCTGCCGACATTACAACACGATGACGACTCCCAAGACGACAACGTCGAGGAGGTGCAAACCGATGTACCTCTGCCTGAAGAGCAAGAAGCTGTCGAGCTGGCGGAGGGCGGCGTGCCGAATTCCCACGACACGTCACCGGACACGTCTTTCGAGAGTGTCGCTTCATCTGTCAGCTCTCCGCAGAGAGACAGACAACCATTAGAAGAGGACACAGATATAATAATGTCGTCAGATAGTCCGTTGGAGGTTATGGAGGCGGACGACCACGGTGTTGAGCCTGACGCTCCAACTGAAGGTCATGGCCTTGACGACCTTGACACTAGGCGGCAACGGCCGATAAGAAGTACTAGGAACAAGGACGTTAATTATAAAATTTAATGGGCCTCTAAATTATATAAAACCTATTGTAAAAGGTACTAAGTAGGTAGGTAATTAGTATTGTATTCTCTAGAGTCTAGTGATTAAGTATGTACTTACTTACTAAAACTGTTTTAACTTTTTTTTTTTTTGTGTCGATTTCTTTTTTTTTGTGTAATTTACCTATCACTCGAATCCTGCCAACCGAAATTGTACCATGTCTTTCAACTGGGTTGAAAATGGCATAGGATTGAAAACTTAGGCTAGTGCGTTAATTGTTGGGGGAGGGTGTAGAAGGCGATATGGCCTTATTATTGGTTAGCTTTTTGGCAATAATTTATTATTGTTTTTTATTTTATTTTAAAATCTAAATAAGTACACTGTTTGGATAAATATTGGTGGAGGGATTGTAGTATTTTGGTAAATGTAGGTAGCTCGTAAAAATATGTCAAATGTCAGTTTGCCGTGAAATACATGTCCGTTACGTTGCTATCCGAGTGTTTTAATCCAAATTAAATCCCAAACACAATACTAAGAATGTATTTATCTATATAAGTTAAATATGTATATATATCGGCGCCTAGTACCGATATATACAAGCTTTGCTTATTTTGGGGCTAGGTTGATCTGTGCAAAATTGTCACCATATAAAAAATAATGAAATGTATTCTAATCGGGATTTTAACATAAGGTAAACTGTAACTAAGTTACTGTTGGGTAGCCACTTCAATCAACGCCCCAACGGAGTTTGCACTTGCACGGTTATCGACGCTGCACGTGTAATGCTGTGGATACGTTTTACAACTTTTTACTACAACGGTTACGTCAAACTTGTTTACAGCAACAGTAGGTACATAATTTATTTTATGATCGCAAACAACTGAATCGAATACGATGTTGGTGCTTGTTCAAAATAATATTTACTTACCTTAGTAGTCCTTAGTGTGTATAGGTAATAGGTATCTGTAAAACCAATAACATTGAGGTTGTGTACAAATATTTTTGGGAAATTAGTAGCATCGGTGTTTTTACCGTTGACTGCATTCATTCATTTCATTGGGTCATTAAATCATTCCACTAAGATCAGAATGGTAAAAATATTCGTACTCTATTAAAACTAACTAAAAGATACTCGTGTATTGTTCCAATAGCTTTGGTTTTTGGTAAATATGTATGTGTATACATAATATCTATCTAGTTGTGTTTTATGTGTTAAATTTGGGCTTTTTTAGGGTTCCGTAGCCAAATGGCAAAAAACGGAACCCTTATAGATTCGTCATGTCTGTCTGTCTGTCTGTCCGTCTGTCCGTCTGTCTGTCCGTCCGTATGTCACAGCCACTTTTCTCCGAAACTATAAGAACTATACTGTTGAAACTTGGTAAGTAGATGTATTCTGTGAACCGCATTAAGATTTTCACACAAAAATAGAAAAAAACAATAAATTTTTGGGGTTCCCCATACTTCGAACTGAAACTCAAAATTTTTTTTTTCATCAAACCCATACGTGTGGGGTATCTATGGATAGGTCTTCAAAAATGATATTGAGGTTTCTAATATCATTTTTTTCTAAACTGAATAGTTTGCGCGAGAGACACTTCCAAAGTGGTAAAATGTGTGTCCCCCCCCCTGTAACTTCTAAAATAAGAGAATGATAAAACTAAAAAAAATATATGATGTACATTACCATGTAAACTTCCACCGAAAATTGGTTTGAACGAGATCTAGTAAGTAGTTTTTTTTTATACGTCATAAATCGCCTAAATACGGAACCCTTCATGGGCGAGTCCGACTCGCACTTGGCCGCTTTTTTAAGTCTTTAGGAGTAGGTACAACATACTTGTTTGCTTGGCAGGGAATCTTTGTGGGTTGCTCTTAAAAATACAAATCTGTAGTAATTACGTTTCCAGTCTTGCCAAAAATGCATTCCTTTTTAAATCTGGCTTTTCCATACGTGCCCCTACTTTATACTGCGCCCATGTGGGATGTTATTGGAAATCAGAGCGATTGTGTTTATCATAAATAGGAGACTGGCCCGCATTGGCGCTGCCCATTCAATGTTCAATGTGTGCCTTTCTTCAATTAAACATAATGCACCACTTAATGTTATTGTTATTGCTCTACGTATTAAATATAATGGCTTCTCTGTTATTTTATCTTATACTTTGGGAAGAATGTATGTAGAATGACATATTATTAATTCGTAAAGCCTCATAATTTTCCATCGGTTTCTGAAGATCTATGTAATCTTCAAAATCAATGCCATTGATTTGCAGCTCATCAACTTCAATCAGTGTCAATGTAGATCGGTGCATTATTTCAGAATAATAACTCTTATTGTAGTATACAATACGAGGTTGGATTACCGATTAACGGGCGATTCAATAACCTTTTCCGAGTCAAAATTGTCCCACGAGCTTCGTGTTAAAACCAGTTTTCTTATTACATATTTCTAGTGAAAGTTATTCTGTAGAGTAAACACGCTTACTTACACTTGTGTCATGATCATAATATTGTTGTTCACTTGTAAACAACATAAATCGCATGTATTCTATCGTGTTGCCAACAGTTTTGATACTAAGTATCAAATAAGTCTTATTTAAGCCGACAAACTTTTTAAGTTGAATTGTTTCTGATTCTTCAAGGTTCTCCACTAACTCCTATGTGTGACTTTAGCAAGAATTTGATTAATTTAGGACTACCAGTGAGAAAAGATAATTAACTTTAGTTGAAAACGTTAAATATCTACACAGTATGTTAAATGTGTTAACACGTACCATTCTAGCGGCTAGTGCATTTTATTTTTGACATAAAGAATAGAATACATATATTATTTTATAATGTATGTATATGCTTTTGATAATCTTATCGTAATCGGATTGCATATTATGAAAGTACAAATGTAAATTTTTAATGTTATACTTAGTTATAATGGTCAGTGAATATGGTGGCACTGGCATGGCTCATGGTGGGAGTACTTATGTCATTGAGTCATTGTCAATTTATTACAATCGTTATATTCCGTTTCGTGAATGAGAACATAAGTAAGTCCGAATAGACACGGAGCATTATGCCATGTCACGCCACCACATCAACACCATAGGGTAGAATAATTGCTTCATGCTTCAAATTTTATTGCTCCATCGGCATCGGTCTGTATCGTTATACACCCCGTTAAGATTTTTGTTCGCGTTTATAGGCTCGTATCATGAATACTTGTATTATTAGATTGTGTTTAAACATTTTTGTACCCTCGTTGTCATCATTTTACGACTCGGGACTTAACGGAGCGGCCGATTTTTAAGATTTAAGGCTCGATATCATTGTTGTATTACCCCTCCTCTTTCTTGTTTACCCTCCTCTTCCCCTTTCTGTGAATCACTATAACGTGTCAAAAATTGATATTAGTCTTAAGAGCAATATACATTTTCTGATGTAGAATTATTAATTGATCGTAGCGACGTAAATAAACACATTACGGCAGCTTCCTTTTAATTATATGAGTGCATTCATCGCGACCTTCTAGTATCAATGACCTATGCATGCTTCCTATCTAAGAATAGTTTGTTTTGAAGTAATTAACCGAGTGTCAACATTGTCAACAACAGTAATTGTATGCATCTTTATTTATCTAACGCTCGTGACGGTAGTGGTGATAAAGATGTTTTCAATATTATCTTAAATGTTCTTCCCTTTGAATAAAATAGCAGTGGTCACAGAAAAGGAATATAATTGTTAGGTGTTTTTTTTTTTCAGTTTATTATTTAAAAAGTTTCTATAGTAAAGCTCAAAACTTTATTAGAATCCCAACTTGCTATAGTTTCCTTTGCATGTTCAATGTGTCTTTTATACCTATACCTTTATAACAGTATTAGCTAAATATTGTGTCATTTGATTAGAGCATTACTCGCATTCCGCAAATGTTACTTGGTTAGATTAGACGAATAGCAGGGGTCGGGATGAAATTAAAGTATTTAGTAACCCAGCCCGGGTCACGGCCCCGCCGAAGGGCTGCTCCCGACAAGGGCTAGGCTAGGACGGGGGGTGAGTGCAGACGCGCCCCCCGAGCGCCCGCACTCGTCCCAGACAGTACAAGTACACGTTGCGAAGGGTTCAATGTAACGTAAAAATTCATCGCATGAACGCAGTGATAACCTGATAACAATGTTAGGGCCACTTGCACCACCCCACTAACCCGGGGTTAAGCAGTTAAAGCGTTAACCGAGTGTCAAATTGTACTGGTAACCATGGTAACTCCGGGTTTAACCGGGTAACTCCGGGTTAGTGGAATGGTGCAAGTGGCGCTTATTGAACTAGAAACGTCTTTTGTTTTGTTGCATTTATTCATTCATTTATTCCTTTATAAAACATATTTATATCTAAATTACATAACAACACATCAGTATTCATATCCATATATGGGACTTCTTTTCAGATTTATGCGAGATCAACTGGAGATTAATAGTTCGACTATAGCAAACTGCACGGAGAGAAAAAATATTGTTCGAATTAAAAACCTGCTTTCTAAAAGACGGGATTATCAAACTTTATTAATTAAAAAAAAAAATTCTAGGCGATAGAAAATAATATAATTTCCAGTAAGTTTTATTAATTTCATAGTATAGGAAATACAAAACAGTTTTACTTAATCGTGAAATTAATATTCTTTACTCGGAATAACAGACTTGTATAAATTCTATAAAACTTCCCTTGAGTTTATAAATGGTGTACTAGTTACAGTACGTAAAGATTACTAGATAATACAAATGGGATTTATTAAAATCGGTGGCTACAAATGAGTATTAATAATTATAAGTCAATTCTGATTTCTATACTTCGTAATCTTGTTATTACAAGATTACCACTCAAACTCATAAGAACTTGGGACATAAAGGGACTTGTTATTACAAGTCCCTTTCTTATTCTTATGAGTTTTATTCTTATTTCCGTAAATAGTAAATAGCTTTATAGATATTAGTAAAGTGTACTAATAACAAGATTCCTAAACGCACTAGCCGCCCCTCCCCCCGCACGCGTACTCCGTATCCATCTTTGACTCGTCCATTTTGCTTGTAACCTCATCGGCGAAAGGAGCTCATCGGAGAAATTATTGATATTTATTGAAAACAAATTTTACAGCATTACAGCTAACACCAATGCACTGTAAAATTAAGTATTAAAATTAAGTAAGTAATAATAAAGCGATTATCTGCTGCTGCGATAAGTCGTAAACTTTTTAAAGATATTTTACGTTTTTGCGAATTAAACATGCAATAGGTAGCTACCTATTGCATGTTTAATTCGCAAAAACGTAAAATATCTTTAAAAAGTTTACGACTTTGGTCGGTAAACAAGTCGCAGTCAGGTGCAAAAGATAAAAGATTATTAAGGAGTGTCCGGGAACGGACAATTGGAGAGTACTGGTGTGCAGTCGTGTGAAAGGTTCCATTATCTAGGAGGCGATGGCCACGACAACGTAGGTAGTTGTCGGGAACAAACAAGGTAGTCGTTTTCGCCACCAAGTCTAAGCAGTCTGACTCTCCCCTTAATATTTTAGATATAGCAGACATTAGATTAACATTACGCCTTATCTTATGTTTGGTGCATGTGGTGTGTCGTTGAATGGAACTATGACTAAGTCTAGTTTTAACTACGTTGAACATATACGTAACAAAGAAACCTGTAAAATTGGGCCAGCGACTTGTAAGTAACCATAATTGCAATTTACAGATGCACCCGTACCTGATCCTGATCCAATCCATTCAAGCGCGATTGGAGCGTGCCACGCAAATTTAGATCACGTAAGAAGTGATCGTTCCTTACGGGATCTAAATATGTCTGGTACGTTTCGATAGCGTTTGGATCGCTTGGATCAGGCTCAGGTGCGGACGCATCTGTACATTGCAATTATGGTTACTTGAAATCAAATCGCAGCTTACTGAATCCCATGAATTATTCTATAGGTTTGTAATTTTTAGTAAAAATATTACTGAAAATAAGAGTGCTGCTTTATTGTTTCCAAGCAAACTATTGTGAATTTTAGTCACGGGATTAGTAAAACCAAGAAACAAAACACTAGATAAAACTTCTCAGCTTTATAAATTCCATGACTTTTTTTTGTAATTTCTAGTAAAGTTTACTTGTTTTTAGTAAACAGTATTGTTGTTCCAAAAAGAAAATTTTTTTTGGTGTTAGTAAATACAATTAGTAAAACTGGTTCATAACCGTTAGTATAATCTACTTGTCATGGGATTCACTAAAATTTTACTAATGATTAATATTTTTTACTTGATTGTACAAAAATTTTCTCTCCGTGTGTGCGCCGCGCCGTAGACAGTAAAGAGGGGCGTCGTTAGTCAATCCTTCTCACCATGAAATAAAACTATTATAATGGATTATATTGAATTTATACTACATTCCTCCTCACCATCCTTGTCACCATGTTACCTATCTATTTCGAATAGCCTAGCTAGGTTAGGGCGCCGAGATTAAATTTTAAACTTGCAAGCGCGTAGCGGACTGAATTTTTTTTACCCCAGGACTATAGTATAGTATAGTCGAGTACATAGTTCGAATTTGCATAAATATGTTTAATAGAACCTCAATTTAGTGGAAATATGTTGTCGAACGTTTAAGAGAACATTGCCGTCTGAGTCCCCGCTGTCTGCTCTCCAGACACCCTCTGGATCTTGTCAAAAGCCCGGTCACTTCAATCGGCACCTGTAACCATTATTTACAGTAAAATCATAAGTCAAATCATGGTTTTGTAAATGGCTTGTGTGAAGCATTTTCAAATATCCATCTTGACACCTATAAAGAAAGGATAATTCAATACATTTAGTTCGCTGGGGTCTGGGGGCTGGGTACTGTCTAAAAAGTGTATCGGAGTCGACGAACGCAGCGTCTCGTCTCGCGACGGCCTTCCAGACGGACGGCTCGATTCGAACGTTAAGATATGTCAATTAATAGATCTAGAAACGATATGGATTAGATGTGTCCGTGTCAAAAGTGACGTTTTTGTTTGAAGAAACATTTGACACTAACATATCTAATCCATATCGTTTCTAGATCTATTAATTGACGTATCTTAAAGTTCGAATTGGGCCGGGAGTGTGTCATTTGGGATTTATTGAGCTTTATACAAGCTTGCGTTCAACCTTAGTGTGTTTGGGTAAGTGCGCGAATGTCAGACGGCCGCCTAGCCAGATTTATCTCTTTAGGGTGGTTACGCTGTAGGTACTGTACTGGCATACTGACACCTCTATAATTGCCTAAGACGATTTATACGGAGCCTAATATATCTTAAACTAAATATACCTATATATTGTACATTGAAATATTCTTGCCATATTCTATTTCTAGACCCGCTGTCAAATTACATTGTAGCTGGACAGGACACCTCCTTCCAGCGCTAGAAGTACTGTTACACTTCATTCCTATGTATGTATTTAGCTTTGGGGAAAAGAAGAAACGAATAAGCCCGTCTAGGGTTATGAGGAAATCGCATATCATGATTCATATGGGAATGGTATATCTTACAGTTGTGTATGTATCCCAGCCTTTGATGGCGCCTTGGTGGTCTGTTGCCCAATATGTTCATGCAGAGGCTGAGTCACGGCAGGCTCGTGAATGGGCGCGGGCGCGGACAATATAGGCGCCTTAAGCGTGCCTGCAATCCTATTTATCTGCTCTGACACAAACTGTGACTCATGGGCTGTGGCGCGGTGGAGCGCATCGCCGCGTGCGCATTATCAGCCCTCGCTAAATGCATATTTTTGAAAACATATAGTAATCCATTGAATCACGATGTTCATTCAACCAGTCATCTTGTATACATATAATCATATGAATGTAATCTATATTGATACCTACCTATACCTTCGATATCTGGACATATTCCGCTAGTAGGTGTACCCGTACTAGACGCCAAGTTAGCAAGATTATCATACTCCTACGTCATTATTATCAACATCATTTTTATCTGATTATAGGCAACTTCTGAGCATAGCCTAGTACACGATTTCTCTCAGGTTATAATAATAATTATAGTAGACTAGTAGACAATTGTACAGAAATTACTTGCTAACTTCGGAATGTCGTCAACCTACCGGGAATGAGATTCATGTGAGTCATCTTAATCCTTGTGGTGGGCATGTACAAGTATATAGGTACTTATCTTAAATTGTTATGATTAGGGCCACGTTGTAGCAAAGAAGGCACGGGTGAATGACTGGGTGTATAACCTGAGATGGTCGAAGTCGATGACGCATCGGCGAGACTCGAGAGCCCGCGTTCCTGGCGTGTCCTTGGGCGCTGCCTCAGCCATTTATAGATCTAAAACTGGCTGTGCAGGTAAGCTTACTCTAGCGGAATTGCCTACGTTCGTGTGCCACTTTACATACGCACACACTTCACAACACATTGAATATATACTTGGTCAACCAGATCTTGACAGTAGAAAAAGGCGGCAAGTTTGAAAAATGTAGGCGCGAAGGGATGTCGTCCCATAGAAAATTTGAATTTCGCGCCTTTTTTTACTGACAAGATTTGGTTGACCAGCTATATAATCTAAGTATTCGTTTTGCATAATGACGTTCAATATCGTATTGTATTAGGATTTACAGGTAAGTTGGAGAGCGTATTTTTTGGTTGGTACAGGGCTTACAGCTTTTGATAGCGGCAATCAATTTGAAAGCCGCTACATCTCATATTTTTGTCACAGTGACAAGTTACGAAGTGGCAGAGCAATCAATTTCCTTGGCCGTACAGACATTTGTTCATGATCATGAATCTTCAGCCGCCGTTTTATATTTATTTTATTTAAACTCTACTGTACCTACAGTGTACACCACGCTTTTGAAAGATAGGTAGGTAGTATGAATGATTCTAATAAAACAAGTGCATCTAACGCACATCGGCATGTTTGTGAAGTAGCCGGACGGCGGATACGGCAGCATTCTTCCCGCAGTTCTGCGGTGGGCGAACGGCATTGGCGGCGGCGAGACGAGGAATGCTCGGAATGTGGCTTCGTCTCGAGCGGTGCAGTGCAGTGCAGCGCAGAATTGCGACTTCGGTCGCTGAACCACTGCATTCGCACTCCTTTATTTTGCCATTAGAGTCTGTAAAGACTGTCTCGCCGCGCCGGCGGAAAACTACAAAGATATACATTTAGCAATGTAAAGTTGGTAGTTTTTTTGGCACATCAAATGAATTCCGCTAATGTTGGACTTTGTTGTTACCTATTTTGGGGGGCCCTTGAATGCTCTTCAATCTTCAACGCAGTTGTAAAATTTACTTATTAACTCTACCATTTATAGTTATACCCTAGTTATAATCTACTCAAGAGGCACCTGCAGTAGTAATAGTATCTTACATATGAAGCGTGCAAAAATATCCCACACTAGCTTATATTTATAGATCGTAAGTATATTTTTTCGCGCTTCATTTGTAAATCATATTTTTGAAGGTGACTTTAAAAATTAAAAACTGACTAGATTTCTGTACCTACCTAAAAATTCAATCCCAGAGGCTCTGAATCTGGATTTGTTATGGATATGATCTGTCAGTGTCAAAATTTACATCTCTTCAAACAAGAACGTCACTTTTGACACTGCCAGATCATTTCCATAACAAATCCAGATCAAATTCATAACCTGTTATTTCAGAATACTCCCCCAGAGATAAAAGTGTCAAGAAATTCGGCGCGCGAACCACTCCTGCGCACCGGTATCTTTCCCACGGCGTTTGGTTTAGTTTATTTTTCCGCGTTGACGCCGCGGGCGCGGGTCATTGACGCGCTTTTGGCGCCAAATATAGGTGTAGTCTGACTTTGTTTTACGTGCGTACTTTATATGTGAATAACAAACGAAACGAAACGCTGCAAGCTGTTAACAATAAGCGGATGGGGAGTGTCATTCACAGTAAACAGATTACCTGCTTATGGGAGTTGCTGTAAGTTTGCTTTCAATTTTGATTGTCTTTTTTTTGTAATAAGTACGAGGGTGAATTGAAAAGTTTTGAGCCTAACCTTTAAAATAAAGACTTGAGTTTTTATAACAATTTTATTTCTCTACATAGTCTCCAAAACTATCTATACACGTTTGCCACCTTGCTTCTAACTTCATTATTCCTTGTAAAAAAAAGAATCTTCAAGGTGATCGAAATATTCAGTCACATCTTCTTGTACTTACCTTAATATCCGTCGAAAATTTCCGTCCTGCCAAGTGTTTTTTTAGGTTCGGGAAAAGATGATAATCAGAAGGGGCCAAGTCAGGCGAATAGGGTGGATGCGGCCACAATTCAAACCCACAGTTATGTATTTGTGCGTGAGATTTCGCTGCAGTATGGACAGGAGCTAGGTCTTGGTGGAACAACACTTTTTTAGATATCATACCAGATATTTTTGTTTTAATTTCTTCGTGCAGACGTTGTAACAGGGTGCAATAGTAATCAGCATTTATGGTTTTACCCTTTTCAAGATAATCAACCATGATGACCCCCTTGCAATCCCAAAAAACTGAAGCCATTACCTTCTTTGTTGACAAAATGGCCATAGGTTTTTAGGAGGTGGGGACTCAGACCTTTTCCAGTGTCAGGATTGCACTTTTGATTCCGGTGTATTGTGGTGGACCCAAATCTCGTCCATACTTATGAAACGACCAAGAAAATCTTGTGGGTCGCATTGAAACAGATCCAAACAATCCTGTGACACTGTATGGCGGGTGCGTTTATTTTCAGCTGAAATTAGTCTAGGTACCCATCAAGCAGAAACCTGAGAAAATCCAAGATCCTTGGTCATTACGTTTGTAATCGCTCATAGAAAATGCCAATCGTCTCCGCTATCTCTGCAACTTTCAACCGACTGTCATTCATAATTATATTATCTAGTATTATATTGTCATTTTCTTCAGTAGAAGCCGTTATTGGTCTACCACACCTAGGTTCATCTTCAACTGCTTCTCTGCCGGGTTTAAAATCTGCTACCCATTGTTTTACAGTGGCATATGATGGAGCGGATTCTCCTAAAGTCTGGCACATGTCTTCAAAAAATTGCTTTGGCGTTAACCCCTTTTTTTGTAAGTACTTCATGACAACGGTGCTCAATTTTATCCATTCTAAAGGAAATCGCGAACCTCTTTTAGTAATTCGATCACAAAATGTGCAATTGTGACGGAAGAAAAACAAAAGCTAGTGCATTATGATAAAAAAATATATAAGTCTTGCGTCCCAGTAATATTTTTTCCTTTTATTTTCATTATCAACCTCAGGCTCAAGACTTTTCAACTCACCCTCGTACGAGGGGTGTTCAAAATATTCTCGGTATGAGAATGAAAACAAACAAGTACGAAAAGTTTGATATTTTTATTTATCAATATACTCCCCCCCTATGTTCATACACTTAAAAGATCGATCAATTATTTTTTTAATCCCTCGTAAAAATATTTTTTATCTTTCGTGTAAAAATGCTCCTCCACTGCCGCCTTCAATGCTTCATCGTCAGAAAATTTATTTCCACGCAGATCCTTTTTAAGATTGGGGAGCAAAAAGAAGTCGCTGGGGGCTAAGTCCGGACTATACGGTGGGTGAGTAACAGTTTTAAACCCACATTCAACAATAGCTGCCTTGGCAATATGAGCAGTATGGACGGGGGCGTTGTCATGCAGAAGCAGAATACCTTTGGTTAACTTTCCTCGCCTCTTTTCTTTAATTACATCCTTTAATTGACGTAGAATGTTAGCGTAGTACTGTCCTGTGATATTTACACCTTTTTCTTTATAATCGATTAGTAATACTCCTTCACAATCCCAAAATATCGTGGCCATGACCTTGCCAGCTGAAGGGATGACCTTGAACTTCTTGGGATGAGCTGAACCCTTAATGTGCCACTGCATGGACTCTTGTTTACTCTCTGGGTCATAATGATGAACCCAGGTTTCATCTCCAGTAACTATTCTTTGCAGCACCTCATCAGGATTTTCACCGCACAGGTCAATAAAATCGGAACAACAAGCTACACGCATGTCTTTTTGAAGCCGAGTCAGCATTCGCGGAACCCATCTTGCACTTACTTTTGACATATTAAGATGGTCATGTATAATATCATGTACGGTACCAATAGAGAGATTGGTTACTTGTGCTATAGATTTTACCTTCACTCGACCATCTTCCAATATAAGTTTTTCCACTTTATCAATATTTTCTTGTGAAGTAGCTACTACAGGCCGGCCAGGTCTAGGGTCATCTTCAATACTCTCCCTTCCGCGTTTAAACTCGCTTGACCACTTTTGAATGGTAGATAAAGAAGGAGCAGACTCACGGTAAACACAATCCATTTCCTCTTTTATGGTTTTTTGATTTTTACCCTGTTTTGTCAAGAATTTTATCACGCATCGATGTTCTAATTTAGTTAACATTGTTAATTCGCACATGATGTTCATGTTTGTTCAGCAATTGCAGAAAAACAAAAGACTATCTCGGTTCGAATTATACTTTTTTTTAATGTCAATGAATAAACCTTAGCGGCCAGTAACGAAAGAAATTTTAGAAGAGGTCGTAAGATATCAATACCGAGAATATTTTGAACGCCCCTCGTATGTCCGTTTATCTTTTTTTAATTCTTAGATGTTTATTTGTAAATATTTGTAAACATATAAAAACTTAAAAAAGAGCGTTTTCCCAGAGATACTAGCTAGATTTTATCGAAATCGTTAGAGCCGTTTCTGAGATCGCCGAAATATGTATATAAATAAATAAATAAACAAGAATTGCTCGTTTAAAGGTATAAGATAATAAGCATTTAAAATTATATAATATATCAACAGTAGGTACCTACTTCAACATCATAGGTAATAACCAAAAGCAAAACATCAGAAACCGTCGTGTAATCTTAATAATTGAATAATTTGATTTTGTACTGATATTTGCTTATATATATATTGCGCAATTACGTCCAAAATTGTGCAAAGTTTAATTACCAGTCTAAAAGCAGTTCGACGAACCGGATAAAAAGGAGTCGTGGACCTAAGTTCGGCGCAATACACCCATCGTTTTCGTTATTCAACATCATAATAGATAGAACCATTAGATACTGACTCATGACTCATGAATCATGATAGTCCCACCACGTGCTACTTATTAAAACGTGATTACCACAATTAGTTACAAACTCTAAAAATATATAATGAAATATGTTTTTAATAAATCTTTAACTCACATTCACAAGTTAAAGATATACTTAGGACTTAAGTTACTGTACATATTTATAAAAACTTTTCCAAAAACTTTACATTACTATGTGTTTGGAAAATGACGAATGTTGTTTTAAATCAACCTAAGCTCAATATAAACTCGGAGCCCAGTTTTTGCTTTTGCCCTCGAGTTCAACGGCCAGACGTTTCGGGTTGTTGATTCCCTCCATCCATTTCCATCACATATACTTTGCTAAATGCACGGTTTGTTGATAAATTTACGTATGTATATGTAGTTTTATCACTTTTGGTTATGATGTAAATTTTATAAATACCATAATTATTAACCACAGTGTCGATTAAGCTAAAATTAGGAGCAAAAATCAAACACGGTCAAACTCCCGTTTGAATTTATAAATTTTCCTAAAAGAAATGGTATAATACACATAATTTCGTAACTATACACGTCGTTTTATTCTCGTCATTCAACTTCGTAGTGTTATTTTTCTGTTACAATACGATTTGAAATAAACGGGCACCGCGACTCCGCCTCCCAGCCTCCACTACCCCGCCAACCTGCTCCAGACGAGTCAACTTGAAATGACTTCGGGCGAGCCAGCCAAGTCGTCCTTCGTGGAATTCTGTAGGTACCGCACATTCCTTCCAGACGAACTGATAATTCGCACAACGCCTCCAGTTTTCAAAGTCATTCACATTTTTACCTGTTGCTGGCATTAGTCGTCGCTTACCTACGTAAAAACTTAGATTTGCTGAATCAAGTAGTCTGATCTTTCAAGCTAAGTAGTAAGTAGTAACCTTTGAAAGATACAAGTTTGTTTTATATTAAGAGGGAGTGCCAAAACCCAAGAAATTATAAGGGAACACGCGAAACTTGCGACGGAAAATATGGCCACCGCGTGGGATTTTAATTAGTTTTACTTCAATAACTCTGAAAATATACTTGAAAAGTTTGTTCCTCACATCCCTCTGCTATTTTACTAGCCATTTTATTGGTGCGGTCCCGACACTTTAGCACTGAATTACCTCTGTTAGTGAGATAAAACGAACCTCTATAACTGGGATTAGTTGTTGTGATTTTATAGTCACATTTACCTCTATAATTGAGACAGAGCGTGTGTTTTTCCTCTTTTACTGAGACTATATTTATAAGATTACATTTTCCTAATTGTTTTTTTAGAATTTTATAGGAATTAACCTCTATCTGAGATAACGTCAATCTATGACCTCTCTAACTTGTACTTTATTGATCAATTTCCATATTCTTACTAACTCTTAGTCTATTCACAAATTCCGCATTTGCTTAATTGTGTCTAAAGACTTCAAACTTCATTTAGTTACTTTATGTAGCTAAAACTATCGAAACGAAAGCTGAAATCTTGATAAGTAACACGAATAAACAAATTTTCATTTAATAGATTTCTAAGACGCAAAGAAGAGTCCGTATCAAATTTAATTGAAAAAAATTATCCTTTGGAGAATTATTCAAAATAAATTCAAAGAAATATTTAAACAGACTTAAAAATTAAGGGACAAGGATTATTTTACCTTATTTATTTTTAAAGATAATTACAAAATACCTTATTAACCACCTCTATAACTGAAATATGTATATTCTCTGTTCTCACATATATTAATGGGACCCTCTGTATATGAGACAGAAATTTATTTGTACCTGGCTAACTGAGAGCCTGGGTAAGTGGAATACCTCTTTAAGTGAGACAAATCTGCTCGTCCCTTGAAGTCTCACTTATCCAGGTTTCACTGTAATATATATCGATGGCATAATTTTATTTCATTTTAGGTCGAGGGCAGTCTCTACATATTAAGGTCAGCACATGTCATGAAATCTGTCGAGCATATTTTAGGTAATCATGATTTGTTTGGTTGCGTTAAATACGTTTTGATCGAGCACGTGGTCGCCGCCATCTTGACAAGTTTTGGCGCGAACTTGGTTGTGATTTTATGTGAGTAGGTACTGAAATCTTAAATTTATTATCTTGGGGTAGAGTTATTTCTTACTGTAGAAAATCATTTGGAAATCGTATCTATTTATATTCTACCTGTTTAACGGTTGTTTTGATTAATGCACCAGAGACATCAGAGTAGGTATATAACCCTTACTTCTGTATGCAGCGACCATTCACTTAGTCAATGTTTACATTCATGAACGTTTACTACACATATCCGGTCGTTTATGAAGCTCATCATACTTAACCGGAGTGTTGGCGCCAAAATACAGCGTGGCGCGAGGCCGCATGGCAGTACTTCCTTTCAAGCCCGTTCATTGCGCTCGCTGGGTGGAAGGCGGGTGTATTGGCCGCTTCTTGCCACGCTCATCCTGTCTATTGCGTTCTTGCTTCCCACTCGCACGCGAGAGCAATGTTTATTATAAAAAAGAGACGCGCGTTTCCCTTGCAGCGATTTTTGTACCAGAGAAGGACGCGCCTCGAGATCAATGCACTTTCCGAGGACAACGAGCCCGTTTTTATTGCGTTCAACTTAGGGGACCGTTTTCAGTGTAATTGGGATCTTAAGAGGTAGCCCTAAAGTTCATTGCGTATGCGACGAAGGGGCCCGCTGTCTAGACACGAGGAAAGTCAGTTAAGGGAAGGTGGTTACACCCGCGCTCCCGCCAGCATGCCTTGCCATGTGCGTGCTTAACCCGCCGCGTGGAGTGGCCGGCGTCTTTGAACTTCACGCTTGTAGCTACCCCACTCCGTCGGGGCTTGGCGCCAACTTGTAACACCTATAATTTATTAATATATCCTATAATTTACATATATCCTATAATACACCTATAATTTAATAATATATATTATATATCTATAGTGTTAGTGATAGATATCCCTCCTTATTAAACCAATACATGTAGTTACAAGCAATAAGCGCTGCTCTGTTCCCAAAATTACCCAAATGTTATAGATACCTTTATCTACTTATAATTAACTATGGTATATATGGTACTATAATGAAAGCTTAAAAGAAGTGCAAAATATTCAATCGGAAATCTGTTACGCTAGAGGTTCAATACCACAGGGTAGTGTGTTGGGATGCATACTATTCCTGATATATATCAATGGGTTGCCTAAAGCATTAGACACGACGTGTGTAATGTTCGCGGATGATGTGTCTCTGATCTTTAAAAGTAATAATAGTGACCACTGTAATGTTCAATTAGAAAACACTCTCCTGACAGTAGATAATTGGCTTGTGGATCACAATTTAGAAATTAATTTTAAAAAGACAAAAATTATTCAATTTCGACCATATCAAAAAAGTCCTCTAGATCTTAACTTAACATCAAGTAATGGTCAAATAGAAGAAGTAGAACATTTTACTCTATTAGGCATTACAATAGACACAAACCTAAATTGGAAAATGCACATTATACAAACAAAAACAAAATTAACAAGATTTATCTATGCACTCGGTGTTTTAAAGTCCAATACTAATTATGAAACGGCACTTTCAGCATACTATGCGCACGCATATGCCTGGCTCCGGTACGGAGTAATTTTGTGGGGAGATAGCACAGATGCTGACGACCTGTTCATATTGCAAAAGAAGTGCCTGCGCATTCTCTTAAATATGTGGCATGCAGAACCATGTAGACGTTATTTCAAAGAGTATAAATTTCTCACCCTTCCATCCATTTATATTTTAGAGGTTGGCATGTTCGTCAGGGAGCACATGCACCTTTTCCGCCAAATAAAAGATGCCCCAAATAGAAGAATGGCAACTCGGCATGAAAACAGACTAGGCCTGCCGAAATCAAATTTAATGATGCATAGAAACAGCCCACATGTTAGGTTTATATATATCTATAACAAAATCCCGGAAAGTATAAAGGTCGAGGGCAAACACCACATATTTAAACATAAATTAAAGAACCTGCTTACAGAAAAAGCGTATTACTCTGTTGATGACTTTTTAAATGAAAATAACTTGACTTTTTAAATGAAAATAATTTGACATGGTAATAATAATTATTATATTTAATTGTATAATCTTAATTTATAGTCCGACTTTATTTCCTATTGTATTATTTTTGGAATTGATATTTGAAATTTTATATACCTAACTTGACATGAAATATGATCTAGATGTAAGTGATTTTAAAATGTAAGTGCAATGTTTCTAAAAATATAAATAATAAATATAATATAATGTATAAAATTAGGAATATTAGATATGAGTTTATAAAATTTTTGGGATTATTGTAAATTAAAATATGTATGACATTGCAATGCCCTGCCAGGGCCCATATGACTCTAAATGTACCTAGTTATAAGATCTGTACTACACTATGGTTGCAATAAATAAATGACTAAATGACTAAATGACTAAATGGTAATGTCCCACTTCTCTGCACGGTAAATTAAGCGAGTTGGGTCTCCATGTGTCACTCACGATCATATATAGTCCACATAAATAACACTAAGACTTGATTATTCAGAAAGTCGTCAATTTGGCACATTTTTTATTGTCTAATTTAATTCATTAATTAAGAAAAGCCCAACAAATAAGTTCATAGTGCACGTATGCAAGAATTATTTATAAATATTATTTATACATAATCACGTTTATTTATAACAAAAATCTAGAATCTATTAAGTATACTTAATTAATGATAATGAGTACCACTATCACCGACTTTTCTAAAGTTTGTGATTGATACAAAATGATGTAAATAGCGGAATGAATCCATAAAAATGATAGGAAATTTAAGTATATTGTATAGTTGGGGTTACATTACATTAGAGTGGGGTCCCACACTTGTTTGCTTCACACTTTATAACCTTAATGCTTGGGGGCCTCGGGGCACGAGTAAGTGAGGTGTCTTAGATAATAAAAGTAAACGAATACCTAGGCATATTATGCTAATTGAATCACCGCGATAGACATTCCAATACATATAAACTTGTCGGAGGCGATTACCTACTGCTAAAAATATTATATTTACATTTCAAATACATGGTTCTAATTAATATTTCGTGTGATGGACAGGGTCTGCTCACTGCTCACGCTGTTAAAATACGCATACACGCATCTGTAAGGAAAGGAAAAGGAACAAAAACAATGAAAGGAAAGACCGAGGATAAAGAGCATTGTAGGTAAACAGAATTGAAGTTAAGAAACTCTAGACCTAAAGAAGTCTAGACCTCTAGACTTGTTGAGTTTCTTAATTTCGAGTCAAAGTCAAGTTTAGACAACAATATCAGAAGGAAAGAGCTCCCCGCTTCATTGGCTGCATGTAAATATACTGATGAAAAATATTTAAATAGAGGTCTTAAACTCGACTTCATCATTAGTACCTAATGTGTTTTGGTACGTTACGGGCTTACGGGCATGAGTAATGCTGTCATCATATCTGCTTAGTACTGCTCACGTTATGTATTTATCTACATCTACCTGGCAGATATATGAGGCCACATTTAAATATGGGGAAAAATATTCGGCCCTTACCTTGTATTGTATGTTATTAATCGGTCAACGCACCGTATACCTGTAGGCTCGGCGTTTGCCATTCTGATTGTTTGCCTAAAATTATCCTTTGTGGCAATAATTTATACTACAAAGAACATGAACCACATTTTTAACCGACGAAAAAAACGGAGGAGGTTCTCATACTGGATAAATAAGTACTTACTTAAAATGTAAACTATAACATTTGGGTGGGGAAAAACGAGTCTGTTTAATTACAATTACTTAGCTAGCAAAAATTCCTTTTAAAGGGCGAGGCAACACGGCAACTTGGTAATTAATTACCTACCTAATTTATTGACATTATATATTCGTTCCTTGAACCTCATTTTTCTTTAAGTATTGCCTAAGTATAAGTGTCCCAAAATTACCTTTACCTATAGTTCGTTTTTTTTTCGCGTTAGAAAGAAGTTGAAAGAAGGTAAGCGATTTTGACATGTCTTTTAATTGAAAAACACTTTTAAAAAATCAATAACTATTACTTATGAAAGCAGAAGACTATAAAAGATCGTATTAGATTCATAATTGTTACAAATTTACCGTAACTTATTTTTAAATTGTGTTTTTCAATTAAAAGACACATCAAGATTGTTTACCTTATTTCTAATGCTAAAAAAAACGAAATATACCTAAGTACATGTCATTTTAATGGCATCACGTTATCCATGTTTATGGATTAGGATAATTATTCTTGAGATTAGCAACATTGTATTGGGGTGTCGAGCTGTCGACATGGTTTCATGATGTTACCCATGTAAAGATACTGGGTAGTGGGTACTATAAAGGAATGGCAATATTGCAATAATCGAACGTTTTCCTGTTGCGGAGGAATGCTCCGCGTGGGCTTGGAGGATTTAAAACCACTTAGCGAACAGATGTTTGTTTTCCTCTGTAGCCGAACTCTGGTTTTTCCAATTTCACTAAATTTTATGACGGTTGAGGTTTAGTAACAAATGAACAATATGACTCAATCTTGCAGGCGAATGGAAAACGCTTAGTGAATGAAAAACCTACAAGTCTTTGTCATTAATTTAAACCCGCCGGCCGCTAGAAAATGTATGGATATCAATCAGACAAACAACGCGCGATGGAGGGGCTCTGTCCGAGGCAGGTGGCTCCCGTCGTAGGGTCAAGGGACCCGACCAAGGCCGCAGCGCGGCCAAGACATTTTAGCAATGCCGTGCGTCTACTCTTAACTACCTATTAAAGTGACGTCGAACGAGTGATCTTTATTGATCTTTCCGGCTGCATGTACGTCTCCAATTCTGGCTTGAGTCCCTGTGACTTTGTAAACTGTGTCAGGTGTGCATTTAAAGAGTATTGTGTTGACAATTCACATCACATACATTAATTTAATTATTGCCACTGAAAGTTTCTCCAAGTACTTACTACTTACATGCCAGTAGCATATTTATTTTAGTGAATGTAAATAACCATTCCTCTCTCTTTTTCGTTCTTACTTACCTAGCTGAAGTAGCTGGACTACTTATCTCGGATACAATTGTAAGTCGTTTACAACTTCAAACGTAAATCCTTCAGGGTAGCTGATATCACCGTCCACACTGTTAACTGAAAAAACGCACACCTTATTGCAGAGTGCAAAGCCATAAGGTTAACAATGGTCAGTTAAGACAAATGCCTGTTAGTACAACATTGGAGTTCCGCACATTTTTTAAGGTCGTCGTCGTTTCACCGAAGCGCTTCAGATCTCAGGCATGATACTCGTATCGTTAGCAAATCGGAGGTTGGCGTAGAAACTGCAGCATCGCCCAAATCTCGATAGATTTCAAATTCCACAAACAATTTAAACGCCAAGCACGTTGGCTCCTCAGTCCTCTGCATTTCGTCAAACCATCGTTTGTTTCGTGTCAGTACTTACGTTATAACCCTCAAAAACAGTTTACTCCTATCAACATGATTCAGAAGCGAGATAAGCATGTACGTAGTAGTTCGTCGATTCATGACACAGGCCATTCAGAATTTCTTCTATGTAGGTTAGGGCAAGACTCAAATGTATTAGTCTCGTCTGAGATAATTTGGTTGGTTCCCTTTGAACGACCTTTCTCTCTCTCTCTGAATTCTGTTTTATTGCAAATATTTATATGTAAATAAACAGTAAATCTCAATCAACATATATAAGGTCTTAAGGATCCTATATTGAGCTATTTAATACTATTATATCGATAACATTAAGTAATAGTTAAGTGCACTATTGCATTACTTAGAGACTTAGAGAGACAATGATGTGGCACTTAAAGAACAACAACAAACTATTCAGCCATTTAATTTGTTTGCAAATAGTGAGAAAAACTGCTCTCATGTGGGTCACCTTATCACTATTCATCAAAGAGTAGCTATTATGTAAACGTATTTTATGAAATTATCATTTTCACGGAGCGTGTTCAATCGTATCATCAAATACAAGGCAGCTGAAGGCCACGATAAAAGACCTACACCAATATCTCCGAAAGTTGGTAACGATTTCACAATGCCTGGAGGGCGATGTTGCCGATTTAGGTGACGATACGATAGGCAAGAGCGGTGGCGCCAACGCTCCTGCTGCTTATCAACCGTTTGAATTGCACTTTATCGACTTGTTATTGTACGAATGTACACATAACTGATAACAATCTTCACGTGAATCGTCAGCACTATCGCTACGGCGAAGTACACGTCCAACGTGTATGATGTTACTTGTTTACATTAAGTCAACGTACCTACTGCAAGTGGGTATTCTTAGTACCTACCTATTGTTTAACTAATAATGCTGCTAAATAGAGTTTTCCTTATCTAACGTAAGTTAGGTACTGATTCAGTGTTTATATTTAAGTATTACAAAGTTAATGACTGCGGTAAAGTACGGCATCGGGGTAAAACCTATTGAGGAAAAAATAACACGTTTACCCACAAGGAATTGTCTTAAGACGTGTACTGTACTTACGTACTTGGAGCTTAGTGTAACAAAAGCATAATACCTACCACTATAAAAACCAAAATGGTGGTTATACCTACTTTTACCTTACAAATAGTTACAATTATGACATAGATATTTTCGATTAAAATAAGTGTCTTATTGTAAATACATAATTAACATTAATGCCATACGACACCACATATGTAGTGTAGTCACACCTACAAACTCTGGGAACACAACAATTTCTTGTTTCCCTGTCTACCTGTTCCCAAAATTACAGATGTTTTAGATTCCATTGTTATACTGGAAACTAAAGCACATCTATTTAGGCTGGTTTTAAACGTACCTCCACATTGGATCAGTATGTCAGGCCAGGTGGCGGTGGACTCGGTGGAGGTTCAATGTTCGACGCACCTTTTGTTTTGTTTTGAAAACGAGTCAGGGGTTGGCGAGCGATGCCCCGGCTAGTGGGCAAAAAACGCATCCATGCACCTGGCTTTTTCCTGTTTCTATTTATACTTACTCGTATTTTCTGAGTCGATGAGAAGTCAAGTCAGTTGCCATTTATAGGATTGTTATAGGTACCATAAATCAACAGTAAAACGTTGTTTTCGTGAAATTTTAAACATGGATTAGGTACGCCATATTACTTTTTTCGAATACCCTACCCAATTATTATATTACTATATTGTGACAGGTGTATCATTTTACTTTTATTTATTTGTGCATTTTGTTACATAGTATTTGACGACTGGTCGGGCCTAGTGGGTAGGTCAGACCAGTCGTCTGCCTGTGAAGCCGCGGTCCTGGGTTCGAATCCCGGTAAGGCAGTGCCGGATTAACCAATAAGCAAAACAAGCACGTGCTTAGGGCACCACGTCTAGGGGGGCACCAAAAACGTAGGCAAAAAAACGCACAGGCTGTATTATTAGCATTGCAGTCTTAGTGGAATATGTACCTACAATATGAAACTTTTTGTACGTGTAGAAGTACCCATCTAATAACGAAGGGTCGTAGGAGTAAGAGAGTGAGAGCACGTAAGAACGTCTTCATCGTAGTCATTTGATTTGACCATACACGGAGGCCCTCAAGCTCATGGCCAAAAAATCTTGCCGCCGGACTTGCGGCTAGTCGATATTTTCGACATAGATTACCGATTATAGCGAATTTTGCTCTCTTGCACGCCAGACTTGTCGGCCAGGCCGAGTTGCTGCATAGCCGCGATCCTGCGACCTAATTGTCAAAGTGTTATAAGGGGCCCTGCGAAAGCCGAAAACTAAAAGCATCCTATCAAGTCGCGCTTTCGAGTGATGCCAAAGAGCGAGCACTAGGAAAGTCGTGATTACATAGATTATAGATTCGTTTTCAAGCCACCCTTTTGCAGTTCGGCGTTATGTCTTATGCGAGGCCTTCCACCTCACGCCAAAGTCAATTTTCTGCCTCAATTACACTTGGGCTTGATCCAATTCCAAGCTTTCCTCTCTAGTAGCTGGGCTTTCTGCCTAGCTCACACTTCGCCATTGGTTGTAACTTTGTAAGTATGATAACGTGCCGCGGTCGGACGCTCGGGACGTCCAGCCTTATGCGGGGAAAGGCCTTCGGCCTCGTCCAGTAAAAATGTACAATTGTCTATCGAATTGCGTTTTTTCTATCGAAAAAATTTCGCGCTCGCTTCGCTCGCGTTTTCAATATCATTTTAAAAGTTAGTAGCGACCCGCCCAGGATTCGCACGAGTTAACAAATATACATAAACCTTCCTCTTGTCTCCCTTCATCAAAATCCGTTGCGTAGTTTTAAAGATCTAAGCATACATAGGGACAGACAGACAGCGGGAAGCTATTTTGTTTTATACTATGTAGTGCTGCTAACTTTGAGAGAGGTGACATTCGGATGCAGCAGCATTCCTGTTGCAAAGTTACTGCTGCAGCACTGTCAATTTCCGTGATAAAATGATGTGATGGATTGAAAATGACCGTCACTCAATTTACCAAGAAAATTCAATGTAATCTTGATGACCCTAGGGAGAGGGGGCACCATGGTCTAGAAATGCTTAGGGCACCAATATATCTTAATCCGGCACTGCGGTAAGGGCATTTATTTGTGTGATGCGCGCAGATATTTGTTCCCGAGTCTTGGGTGTTTTCTATGTATTTATATATTTGTATAATATATTAAATATGTATCGTTGTCTGAGTATCCACAACACAAGCATTCTTGAGCTACTGTGGGACTTAGTCAATCTTTGTAAGAATGTCCTAAAATATTTATTTTATTTATTTATAGTATTGAAAAAAATTGCACTTTCACTGAAGACAACCATAATATGTATTATTGATTCGCTTTGTCATGCATGGTGATGAGTAAACAGTAATCGTTGACAATAAGTGATGTACCTAATAGTATTGTTTAAATAATTGTTATGTTTTATTGAATGTAGTAATACATAGTAACTGTTTCTGATCTTATTGCGGTATATAATTTAACTGTTAAAAGTTAGTTACGCGCGGATAAATATACATAGAATAGAATGTAGTGTAAATAGTTATCAACGTCAATTTAAAATGTCTTATGTCCTGTCAAACGGTAAAATCGATTGGTCATTTTAATGCAGGTTAAGTAAGTGCACTAGATATTTGTGCACACGTGGGATGCGGCACGCGCACGCGGCGCGGCCCGCGGAGTCGCACGTGGCGCGCCAGCTGCGACAGCCTTCACTAATGTTCACAATGGAAAGTAAAAAATACAGGTACCTAGCGTGAAAAACAATACGAACACGACCGATTCAGTGTTGAGATGTCGATGCCTCCTTTTACTTTCTTTGGTATTTACACGACCTTAGGATCTAAGAGTTAGTTATAGTCGGAATTTACAAAGACGATACAAAATTTTCGGATTAACAGTTTAGAAAGATAAGGTAAAGAAGTGACAGTTAGGTCGATACTTTCTTTGTAAGATAATAATAATGGGATTCAGAAGTTTATTCTTACTGCATGATTACCTCATTAGGTTGAGGTCTAGAGGTACGAGGTAGAGGTATATATTATTAAAAAATCCCAACTTCGTCGTTCATTATACCAAGGGCATTCAATTAAAAAAAGAAACCTTTTTATAAGGTATTACCTACTTGGAAAATTAAGAATTGAAATGCTTGACACATTAACACAACACTTTCATCAGATATTTCGTCCGTATATTCTGTCGTCTGTTTGAATTTAGACAATGTCGTGTTATGTACCTATATGGTTATGGGCTCGAATATGCAGCAGTGAAGATATCCCGTCCCACTTTACAGCCGTCCGTAGGTATTCATAAAATTGAAGTGTAGCACAAATTGTAGTCAGTTACACGTGTAAAGTCCGCCATAAATGTCAAGGATCAGCTGACATTGTTGCTAGGTGTTGAAGGTGCATTCACTCACTCCCGCGATGTAGGTAACTATATGAAGTGCACGCTTCAACTACGTACTTCCTTGTTTATGGTCTTTTTATGTCTACTAGGCGTAATAAAATTCTTTGACAGACTGCTAGAATTCTGTTTAATAGCCTTCTTTGACAATTAACTATACCTATTTTATGACCTGAAGTACGGACTGTAGTAATTATGAACTTGAGGCACGTGTAAAATACAGGGTGTCTCAGTCTGAGACTCTCAGATAGTATAGAATAGATAGATCAAATCAAAATGAAATAGGCATTACCTCCTGTTTTCAGAGGCAACCAGTGGCTGTGGATAAAAAAATAGCAAGCATATGTAAAAGGTCCTGATATTTTCACATCAGCACATCACCTACACGGAGAATTTCGGAACACGGAGTAAAAGGAAAGAGTTACGTTACGGCTGTTGACCCCATAACATGCTTCATATGTTATACCTAAAAACAACTGGATATTTGCGCACGTTTGTCTGCGGGTTGCCCATAAATTCTTGTATCGTTAAAGAAACGGTCCCTATATGTGGCATCACTAGTTTTTCCCACTGGCGGCGGCGGCTAGCATCCTAGGGGGCAGTCTTGCAGCAAAGCAGGACCGCGTCTTAGTAAAATATTGATTTGGGTCCGTTTCCGTGCCCGCGGCGTTGCAGTCCCCCCTGCTCTGGGTGCGTAGCCAACGTTACTATCGCTCCGTAGCGAACGAAACGCAACTGTCTCCGTCGCACTAATATGGAAGAGTGATTGAGAGAGATGACTACGCTACGCCACGGAGCGTTAACGATTTGCACGTTGCTAGGCATCCAGAGGGCCCTCTGCTTTCCGCATTAGAGCGGTGGCGTCTGCATTTCCTCAAACCACGTGGCGAGAAGTCACGTGCATCTAACTAAAGGTTTAGGTTCCGTAATAGTATATTTTGAAATGGGGTACTTATACTAAACCTAAGTCGTGACATTTGGCAGTTAGAATGATACACCAACCCGTAATTAGTTTTAACTTATTATTAATAACATATCAAAATTTCAGTACATTTATAAGAAGGTTCAACATTTAATATGTAGATACATAGGTACCTACATAGAATGCAGGGTGATTTTTATGAAGGAATATAGGTTGGTATGTATAAAAAAATTACACATTTTTTTATACATACCAACGTTTATTCATATCCTAAATCCTAAAGTCACCTGTATCAGGTATTTAAATGTCAGCAATAGATTTAGAATGCATATTTAGATTAAAACGATGCCAAAGGTGTCCCTCGGCCGTGTTGTTTTTTACCTCATGTATTTTAGAGTCCGACTACGACTAAGCTAACTTTGTACCAATTTGAACAGAACAATGTGAAGTACTGTAAATTTTTTTGACACTATGTACATAGTGTCAAAAAAATTCATATTTTCCTAGAAATTTGGCATTAATGATGACAATGCTCCACTGCCATGCAGCATCTTGGTTAGACTCTACTGTTTGAGGTGCAATGCAGAGTACCTACCTATAGTTGTGTTTGTGTTGGATTGTATTGTACCCACTTAACTATAAATCAAAATTAATTGTAAGTCAGTCATCAAATCACTGCTACTTTTTATGTCTTAGGAATAGGAAACCGAGGAAGTGGCGAGGGGTGAATGCATTGCATCGTCCCGCATGGGATGGGGGGGGGTGGCAGTGCGGCGGGCGAAGGGAGACATCAACACAACAGCGCGCCGTGGCGTCAGCCGCCCACCCCACCCCGCGCACGCATGCCAAATGATTATTCCTCCTCCTCCGTCCGTCTAGCGACGCGAGTAAAACATTGCGCTCCAACTTCAGTTCACTCCGCGACGTTAAACGTAACGGTCGTGCTTGTGCTCTGTTTAATAAAATATACGTTTAGCTTACTGTACTATCATTAAACATCAGCATTCCTTAGATAATTATACTGTGTAATATTATTAGTGAACCTTAACCGAGAAACATTAACGGATTCTAAATAAGTACCAAGCTTCATGAACTGTGATCGTTATTTTAACCGTTTCGAACTTTAATACAACGGTGAGAAAAACGTGTGGTGTGAGGGATCGAAATGAGCGGATTGACCATCAGAGTTAATAAAAGAGGATCGAGGGGTAGTGACACTCTTCTCGAGGCAGCTAACAGGATTCTCCGACTACTCGGCGTGAGCTCCACGAAGCGCGGGAAACAGCCCTCGCCCAAAACGAAGGTAAGGTCAACGACTCCGCGCGTCTGCCGTCTACCCGCCCGACCCGACCCCACGGCCGTGTTGTTTGTTTGATACAGTTCAAAACAAATCTCCACATTAATCACTTGTTCAATTCAAAATAATAACTTTATTTTGATGTTTATGAATTTTATGATCCTAGTTTACAAAAAGCAATAGGGGTGACAATAGCGTTATAGTTTTAGTAATTAGGAAGGTCCTATTTTAATATACATAATATAAGATATGAATTATATGAATATACACTTTAAGACTATTTTGAATATACACTATACATATAAATACAACAGCATGCCTAAATACCTATAATGCGAAGACTAGTAGTGAAGTGAAAGGGTGGTAGTAATTTTACTAGCAAAGTGTGTCAGTACTTACTATCAGTGCGGTGATTGGTAAAACCTAATTCTGCCTTATTTTAGTTTATTAACTAATTAACCAGTTTTTGACTAATAAATAGAGCATGTAAGATACCTATCTAATAAAGGTAGGTACCAAGTATTATTTACACGCACATGCACTAATGATGATGAAATGACATAGTTTCTATCCGTTCTCTGAAATCAAGATAACACGAGAGCGTTCATTACTATGATCGTAAACAGGTAAAACTAAATACCTACCGACCATGTTGACTGTTGATAAACTTTCGCTGCGGCGCAGTGATTGTGACTTTCGCTGAGTAGCGTAGGTAGCGTGCCTGTGTGGATTGCGATAATGTTACCTCGACGAATCTATGTCGCTCTCCGAGATATTGACGGCGTGTGACATTCGCAGAAGGTAGCCAGTCACCGCACTTGTTTGTGCACGCGGAGCGTGCGTGCGTGACTTGTTTACCAGTTCCACCAAAGCAAATTAACGCTTAATGCTGGGCTGTTGTGATCGAAGTATGCTGCAACCGCCTACAATACACATCCATGAATGAAACCCTAAAGAAAATTTATACGGCCTACCCACGATG
This sequence comes from Cydia amplana, assembly GCF_948474715.1. Classification (NCBI taxonomy): domain Eukaryota; kingdom Metazoa; phylum Arthropoda; class Insecta; order Lepidoptera; family Tortricidae; genus Cydia; species Cydia amplana. The sequence continues at coordinate 9,966,475 of NC_086079.1, read as the reverse complement.
TTGGAATGTGTATTTGTGTAACGTCGAACGTCAATCTATTCAATACAGTTAGGCACACCCAGCTGCAAAAATGCATAGCCTCTTTATGAATGAATTCCATTCATAATGTGCCCATGTAATTTTGCAGCTTGCTATACATACCTACTTGACGTCACGACATTTTTTAGAGTCCGGTTTTTGTTTTCGTTTGATTTGAAGTAATAGGTATCACGAGAACGAAGCATGTTGGGGTCATTAGATCAAAAATAGGTAAATAAAACTCGCAAATTGTTTTGAGTTCAAAGTAGAACTAAGATAGACATGAACGTTTATGTGTTCAGTGATACGAGATAGTACGCGTAATGGCGTAATAGGTTGCCCTATCCGTTCCATAGTGGAAGCATAAACACCCACATTTTTTATCTCCTACAAAATAAATTAATCATGTGATTACTCATAACTCATAACAATGCATGGGTTTTAAAACAGTTATTCCTTTCATACAATTCACCATCCATAAATAAATACGATGCCCGTACTTAATCTATTTCAAAACATGATCCGTAAACGTTTAGTCGTCAGAAATCTAGCCGGATGTAGCGACCAGGGGGGGCAAGCCTTGCTTGCTATACAGCATTCAACATCCGCCAGGCCAGGTATTCAGTACAAGGTCGCAGCAACATAACGTCTAGGTACCTTGCTGTGCTAATGCTACTCGAGCGAGACTCGACGCCGATGCGATAACTTAGACAACTTACAAGTGCTCCCACTTGGTCCACTTGGGTGTGTGATTTAAACATGTAATCTTGTCAATTGATGCTAGGATTTCCTCATAGGTCACTCAATGATGTAATTCTAAGAAAACCCCAATACACAGAGTTGTTTATAAGCAACTCAGCGGAACGTTCAAAGAGTCGAAACTTTAAAAAGCCAGTTCCCAGTACAACATGCCGACATCGAGCCTGTTTAATAAAAATTGATTGATGAATGCGAGTGTGTAGGTCGCTGTGACGATGTAGTGGTTCTCGAGGTGGGGGATTGAGGTCACAACGTAAGGACCGCGAGGCGGAATGCGTTTCGGCGGCGTGGGAATGCGCCGCGAGTCGCGAGTACCGTTGCGCCGCCGCCCGGCCCGCCGACGTGGAATGCGAGAACCCATTTGCGGCTGCGCGGACCAGCTCGCTTTATTAGTGACTCATGCGCAACTTCAATACCACCGCACCAAACTAGTCACCGCTGCTGCACGATGCATCTGCATGCGAGGAAGATGGCTTCATTCAATATTTACAGCAACATAGAGAAACACATTTCAGACGTTGTTGATCAGAGTTATCGCTGTTATTCAGTTCAGTGACCTTCATTCATTTAATTACATATACCAGATTCTACAAAAACTTCAAAATAAAACTGAAACAATATTTGAAAATCATTTGATAAGAACGTAAATAGATGGTTTCACATTGTATATGATAACAACGGAACCATGAAACGGTATTCCGTAGGTACACTTACTTTTTATTAAGTTTGTTTTTGGCAAATTAACCGTTACTCAAGTGGCGGACTTGTGGCCTCTGGTACCGTTGTTAGAAAGAAAGAGAGAGAGAGAGTGTGTCGGAGCACGCTCTCTATTCAACATCGTTCACGTCCGTTCTATTGAATGGATGGAAGCGTTTTTTGTCTCTTCTACGTAAGAAAATGAACAAAAACTAACACACTAAACTGGATCATCGAACTCTAAGCGAGATAAAAAAAACTCTATGGCCTATTCGGCACCTAAGTTAATGTGCTCTTTCCAACTTTCCAATTTACTTTATTTTACCATAATTAAGTAGAATAAGTAGCCTCATAAGTACCAATTATGACAATTATCCGTGAACACAAGATTCAACGGGTTCTCGATTACCACTCGGCCAGTGAATAGATTTTCTTATTCAAAATTAGGTAATTTTAATTTATAATATTATTAAGTAATCACTTTGTCTCATCATGTTTCGCTGCCACACATCGTCGAAAGTTTCATTAGGTAATTAGGGCGTAGACTGATGGTTTTGTTTGGGTTGGTTTTTGGAACGCTTAGCTGTTAATATCGCGGCAGACAGCGCGGTCCTACTGTCTGGTCCCCACCGCGGTGACGTATGTGCCAGCACCAGCGCAGCGCCCGCGCCGATAAACAAGTACTTGCTCTCGAGGCGCGACGACGCGCCGCGCGCCGCTTACCGCTGCTCCCAAAACAGCACCGCTACAATACCCCGTTTCAGTCTAAACAAACACCTCGATTTAGGTATCCTCAAACACTCTAGCTCAGACTAGACGTTAGCTACGCAAAGTTCATCATGTAATTGTAGATACATATTTGTTTACAGACGACCGGTGAAATTCGGGCGCCCATCGCGGCGGCGGAGTCGGCCGCCGAATCTCCAGTCAAGATGCAGGCGCAACCGACCGCAGCGGCCAACAAGCGCACGGCCAATGACTACATCTTCCGGAAACTGATTGGCGAGGGTTGTTACAGCACCGTGTTCTTCGCTACAGATATTCACACTGGGAAAGAATATGCAAGTAAGTAGATTACTTACTTTACTTCGAAGGATCATGTAGGATTCGGATTTGATAGTTAGGTTTCAATGTATTTGAAACTAATATTAATGTTTTCTTTCCAGTTAAAGTTTGCGAGAAACGTCAGATTATTAAAGAAAAGAAGAGGGAGTACATAAAGAGAGAGAAAGATGCTTTGAACATGCTGTTCAATGTGCCACACGGTTTTGTCAAATTATATTGTACTTTCCAAGATGAAGAACGATTGTACTTTGTGTTGTCTTATGCCAAGAATGGTGAATTGTTGTCTTATATAAATAAGGTTGGCTCTTTCGAGCTAAATGTAGCTAAATTTTATGCCGCTGAGCTCTTAATGGCCTTAGAAAGCATGCACTCTAAAGGAATCATCCACCGAGACTTAAAACCAGAAAACATTTTATTGGACGAGAATATGCACTTACAAATTGCGGACTTCGGTACAACAAAAATTTTGGACCCAGAAGAGATTCGTTCAACACCTAACAAGACTGATGATGACCAGACGTTGGCAGAGAATGACAGACAGAGAAAGATAAGTTTTGTCGGAACCGCACAATACGTAAGCCCGGAACTGCTGCATAACCGCGTGGACACGCGCGCCTCGGACCTCTGGGCCTTGGGCTGCATTATCTACCAGATGATCTCAGGACTGCCTCCATTCCGTGGCTCCAATGAGTTCCTTACCTTCCAGAAAATACTTAAATTGGACTACGAGTTCCCCGAAGGCTTTCCCGCCGACGCAAAAGACTTAGTTGAGAAGCTTTTAGTTTTGGATTATTCCAAGAGGATTGGAGCTAACGATACGGGAAATACCTATGAAAGCATACGAAACCATCCATTCTTCGAAGGGATTAACTGGGATAATGTCTGGTCTCAGTCACCGCCAACTATATCCCCATATTTGCCAGGCGGTTCTTTCGAAGAAGAATATCCTCTGGATCACTTAGAGCCCGGCTTAGACCAAAACCAACTTGTGCGCCTGTGGAAGTTCGACTTATCTACCTCAGAAGGTATGTTATAACTATAACATTATGTTATTGTATTATACTTAGTGTATCATAATTCTCTCAAAGCAATGCCGTCTTTTGCCGACGGTAATGCAACAAAGACTTGTACGAGTGCAGTGAAGCGACAAGTAACTGGCAACTGGAGCGTCCGTGACCCAAATTCTTCTTTGCCAACATGCTTCTCGTTTCATTGCTAAATAGTATCCGACGAAGTTCCGTTTTGCAGTTACTCCGCCGATATTTGACACAGATATTATTACTAACAGTGCCATATGATTTAGTACTGGTCTGACGCCATATGTTGTTTTTTGTGGGCGAGAAATATGATCGTTCCATATGTTGCTTGCATTGTATCCTACGCTGCGTCATCGCGTTACAGCTATTTGCATTCACAACGGATGTCCTCACTGTTCTGGCTTACGGTCCTTTAATAGGAATGACGTCAGCTCGCCGTTTCTCACTCTCCGGCGAGTCGCGATGTAACTGAATGAGTCGCAACGCGCGGTAACTTCATTAATAACGTACTCGCGATGAGATCAGCTGTTCGAATGCTATTATGTTTAGTGTGTTATTTGACTTATCATTTAAATTAGGAAATTCAGGAAACGGAACTTACCATGTTAGCATTTAGCAAGTTGTAAAGTTAGCATAGACTCATGTCAAATTTTTATTTCAGGAATCTTAACCATCAGTCCGGAAGAAAGGCGTCGTAGACTCGAAGCCCAAGAACGCGACAATAAATGGCACCAGTTCGTCGACGGCGAGCTGATTCTAAAGCAAGGACTCATCGATAAGAGGAAGGGGTTGTTCGCGCGCCGGCGCATGCTTCTGCTGACCACCGGCCCGCGGCTCTTCTACGTGGACCCCGTCAACATGGTGCTCAAAGGAGAGATCCCTTGGTCACCGAAGTTGCGCGTGGAAGCAAAGAACTTTAGAATATTTTTAGTTCACACGGTGAGTTTACTTTTTCACTTTCATCTCATTACTCTGAAACGGCATTTAGATTTATTAATTATTTTGTTCTAAAGAGTCACCTTTTCCACGCCTAATTAAATGACCCAATAAACTCTAATTTTGAATCGAGACTTGTATGCTGCCCTCCTAAGGCCCACTTGCACCATCCCACTAACCCGGGGTTAAGCGGTTAAATCGTTAACCTAGTGTCAAATTGTACTGATAATCATGGTAACTCCAGGTGTAATCGGTTAACTCCGGGTTAGTAGAATGGTGCAAGTGGGCCTAAGTCAAGTAGCGCTATCTCAAAAACAAATGATTTTGAAAATGGAATTCTCAGTTATAGAAACTAAAGTATAAGTTAGCAGTGAATTTTGTTTTGAGATAGCGCTTTTCGGCTTAGCAGGGCAGTATGTATGATTTTTCATTTATATTATTTTCTTCACACAGCCAAACCGCACATACTACCTAGAGGACCCAGAATCATACGCCCTCGAGTGGGCGCGGGTGATCAACGAAGTCCGCATCGGCACGTACGGGCGCGACACAACTTAAGCGCGCCGCCGGCGCCGCCCCGAGTCGCGCCCGCGCCCCGCGCCCCGTGCTCCGAGCCCGCACCGCCGGCCCTCCGCGGCGAGTGCACGTAGGATACGTTCTAGCCGTCGTTACGAGCACGAACTAGCAAGGAAGCTTCAGTGACATTGAAAGGTCTCGAAGGGAGTCGGCCACCGCCGGCCTCAGCGCCGCCGCGCGCCACATATGTTGAGAGCGCGCCGACGAGTGCCGCGACGACCGAACGCCCGCAGTCGATCACGATCGCTGTCGTTCCCGAACGACTGATTCCTAATAGTATGTTCCGACTAAATTAAATTATTACTCTCGATTAAGTTCTTATTTAAAATGTGGATTCACGATTATTTTAGTGTGATTATATGTAAATATTTGTCTTAAATTATTATCGCGATCGCATAGTTATAGTGTAATGTAGTGAATAATCGTGGGCCGTTAGACTTCGAAGTGTACGGGCCCGTTGTAAGAATGGATTTGTAATTCACCACCCGCGTGTTCACGAAGCCCATTCCGGTTGGTAACTAGGCAATTTTAGCTAAATTAATATTATTTATTTTAATTTAATTTATTTGCCAACGGAATGCGACTGCTGTACAGTTATATAAAAAAAATTAGGAAATTATGGTTGGTACATTTCCGCGACAGTAACGACCGGTCGTAGGTTATTCATATTATGAATCTGCCAGTCGGTATACGGCAAATATGAGTCGTTACGTCGCCTGTAGAAGTGGACCAACCGAGCGTAAGAAGGATAGCTTCTAGTAGCGGGGCGGGAACGGGGCGTATGCTGTGTAGGCCAGCACGCGACGCGCCAGGCATAGGGTTGCCAGATCGAAAGGCGCTATTATCGGGAAAAAATATCAATTTTTCGGGATTTTGGGACTTAAGTCGGGAAAAAAACCATTCAAATTAAAGTAATTGTATTAATAACAACGATATTTTACATTATTGACACTACGTCAGCTGCTCTTCCCATTACGGTTCGACGCGGGTCGCTCGCTCGCTCGACGACAGTTCGGAACTTGAAATTATTGTTTTATAACGTGAAGCCGTTTTTCGGGACAATTTTCACTTGGTCGGGAATCGGGAACACATGCTAAAAATCGGGGGAATCCCGCCAAATCCCGACCATCTGGCAACCCTAGCCAGGCACCAGGTGCCGGCGCCCGGACCGACCGCGCGGGCGCAGCTCGCCCCCACCTCCCTGCTTCTTCACTTGTGCATCATTTGCACTGTAATCCTAATGATAAAACTTAGGGAAAGTATACGGATAAAATCGCCTAAGGTCAACTATTGTTTGTAACGAGTTATTCGATTAAAATGTATCGTATTTGTAATTGAAATTACTTAATGAAGCCGAATTGGTTTTAAATGATTTGAATTGTGTATTTCGAGTACTATTTTATTGACATGTGAGATATATCAAACGCCATGATAATTATAAAACTACGACCCATAATATTGGCAATTTGTTGTAATGGCTTGTTTACTGTACCTATATGCCGACTTGCCTGAAATATTGTATAATTAGGCTTTATTGTAAAGGTCCATAGTTCAATTATTGTGACTATTGGTTTAGTAAAAGAATAGGGTAATTAAAGTATTTCAAGCACTAGCCTTATTTCTTTTGGTAGATAAAAATTGTACTTCAGACAGTGAAACACAATAGTTGTCAGCGTTATTGGACTTCTCCATGACATTGTTAATTATTAATTCTGCATTTAAACCTGTTAACTATTGTAATTATATTTTACAATATTTGTATTGAGTAAATTCTTTAAAAAGTATCAGAATAATAAAATGAAAATAAATTGAAGTTGATTTTTACAGTCTTCGTTTCATTAGATTACCTACATCGTAGGGTACGCCCTAACTATGTGCAACACATACAACAAGGATTTTTTTTGTCATTGACTAAGAACTAAACAATGATGATCATGTAAGTATTTAAAGTATTATTTTAACATGAAAATATGTGGTAATCCTGCTAAAATGAAACTGATTATTTATGAATATACATACATAATATGTACATAACAGTTTCCGTCTCGGGTTTCCGTAGATATCTATATGTTAACTAAAAAAGAACGCACAGCCTAGAGTATGTGCGGAAAGAGAAGAGTCGTGGAATGTATGGGGCCCAATACATTCCACGACTCTTCTCTTTCCGCACAGACTACACAACTGTTTGGAGGCAGGAGCATCAAATTTGAAATTCATGTTCTTTAAGAATTAAAAAAAAAATCATAGCATCGCCATAGAGAAAAAAATACATAGAGTGCTCACTCCATACATCACTTCAGACTATTAATTTCAGTGTCAACATCTAGCATCGAGTAGCGGAACTATCAGTATTGCTACTTGACAATAGATGTAGCACCGACCGGAAAGTCTTATCTCAACAGCATAAGACTTTCCGGTCGGTGGCGACATCTATTGTCAAGTAGCAGTACTGATAGTTCCGCTACTCGATGCTAGATGCTAATAGTCTTTTTGGTACTAAAACTGATGTATGGAGTGAGCACTCTATGTATTTTTTTCTCTATGGCATCGCGCTCACTAACGACAGTATCCAGCGCCATCTTTCTAACATCCACCACACCGTCCACACCAGAAATCAGCGAACGCCTAGGCGTAGAACTTTATTAGTTTTCATCTAGGTGTCGCTATGGTTGCGAAAAAGGAAAAGGAACGTGCCGATGTGCCATTTATATGTATACTTGGTCAGCCAGATCTTGACAGTAGAAAAAGGCGGCAAATTTTAAAAATGTAGGCGCGAAGCGATATCGTCCCATAGAAAATTTGAATTTCGCGCCTTTTTTTACTGACAAGATTTGGTTGACCAGCTATAGTCTGTCAAGCCATTTCTGTCTGTAGAAAAAAGCGGCAAATTTAGTTTATTGACCCATAGACAATTTGAAATTCGTTTTTTCTACGGACAAAGACAACCGGCTATATGAAAAAAATCTTCTTTGGTTGGTAGTTCAGTATTTTGCCTAAAAAATACCTAATTAATTTATAAATATAGCTGGTCAAGCAGCATCTTGTCAGTAAAAAAAGGCGCGAAATTAAAATTTTCTATGGGACGATATTCCTTCGCGCCTACATTTTTCAAATTTGCCGCCTTTTTCTACAGACAAGATCTGGTTGACCAAGTTATATATCATATATATAGGTTATAGCTGGTATAAAAAATTTGAATTTCGCGCCTTTTTCTACTGACAAGATCTGCTTGACCATCTATAACATACTAATAACATACTTTGCTCATGATAAAAGCATTGACTACAATAATAAAAGAGATGAAATGGGGGAGGGGGGAGATGACCGAACGGGATGCTCTTATGGAACATTCAGTAGGAGTAGCAGAGAAAGCCTTATGGTGGGTACCTAATAACCCGACCAAATTACGTAGGCTATGTTTGGTATGTTGTCAGAAATCTTAAAACATATTTTTATTTTTATCCCATTGCGTATGTTTTGTCCCTGACGGGCGCATGCGAACGGAACGGGACACGTCTATAGTGAATACCATATGTATGACTAAGGTCCGCTACACACTGTCGCACCATTCGCACCTCACTGCGACCTTGGTGCGTCGCACCCATAAGTGAGAGCAAGAAAGAGATATATTTTTTTTCACTTTAAAAGACATTCAGTCATGTCATATCTATCATGTCTGGCGCAAGTAGTAACAAAAATCCAATATGTATGGAAAAGTGCACAATACTAATGGCGGATATTGCCCTCTCATTCTCTCTGTTTATCCATCTTACTTCATCTGACAGTCACCATTTTTATATACTCTCCCATATTGTGTTTGCAGGAGCTTCCCAATCCCCCTCCAAACTATGTGCATATCCCGGGCGAAGCCGCGATTCGCGCACGAGTGTGGAGGGGGCTACAAAATTTCTGTTAAGCAGAGTTCAGACGGGATGACCAGATCGACCGATTTGATTAGGAAAGAAAATGGTATGGCGATATTGGAGCGTTCTAAATTAAAAAAGTGCCCCCAAATGCCAATACTGGAGGCACAAACTGGTATTCTTGCGTCTGCACCTTCATTTTGTCGGTAATATTGGTCATAATCGGCTATTGCGGCAATCGGCAAATCAGCGAGCCAAATTGACGTTTGATTTTATCGGACAATTTCATCAGATTGGCAAAAAATCGTCCTCGTCTGGATACGCCTTAAGTTTTCGAGCTTCTCGTCTTATTTTTGCTTCGATCAACACGGAAGGGATGCGGCATTCGCACTATTTCCCCTCTGCCTAGGTACAAGATCAACTGATCTAGCGCGGGTAATAAAACTAGTTGCGCTCGGATTTTTAACTAGACCGAGTCCAGACGCGCGAGTGAACACAGCAGCAGAAAAAATGCCTAATTGCTCGGTTTTTTGTTGTAAAAAGAGGTCGGGGACATCAAATTTACAAAAAGAAGGTGTTATATTTCACACGTCATATTTTTTTTACATGTCATACGTTTAATTATATTTAAACACAATTATTATATTTTAGTCTCATGTAATTGCTGGATTTATCGATTTTTCTCGCCGTACAAATTGCGGATCGGTCGAGCAACAAATCCGACTTCTCATCTCTTGACGAAAATGTGTTAGTGTGCGTGTTGTGGCACTCGTCCGTACACAAAAACAGATCGAGGTGTGCAAGATTTGTCTGTGTAGGGTGTCATTTTCTATGTATTTGTGTCGTCATTATAGATTGGATTTAGTATGCAAGTGTGTGAGAAGTGCGACTGTGTACACGTTCCCCCCCGCGAAAAATGGCAGAATGATTTGAATGTCAAGATATCGCTTGGGCCTATCCCTTCCGATCTGTCGGAAGCCCGTGTTGATCGAAGTATTTTTGGTTTGAATTCGTGTTATCATTATATAAAAATCATTTACTGAAACGGATTGTGCATATTTACAAAAATACGACCAAGGAAACAATGAAGCAAATTAGTATGGATTATGGTGGGCAACAAATAAATTCGACCATAGTGTCGCATTGCCTATGTTTTGTCCCTCACGGACGTACGCGTATACCACATCTATAAGGATCCTACCATCTATGCATAACAAAGACGGCTTAATGATCTTGTAGCCAGGCCATAAAAAAATGCTTTGTCAGTTTGACACTGACACACATAATCTGTCAGAATCATAGAATTTGTGTGAAATTGTGAGGTTAAATTATATTATTTTGAAAAAAAAAAAACACTTAAAAAAGATACAGGACAGAACGAATAAAATATGACTTCAACTGTAATAAAATATGTTGGGAGGACCACTAACTTTAAGGGCAAATCTTTATGGGAAATTGTTGGCAGCCTGAAAGGATTCGGAGTCGGTAGATACATCGTGAGATCGGTTTTTGAGCGCTATCCTGAGCCCAGTTTCATGAAAATAGTTAAAGTTGAAACTTGTCCTGATGAGGTTTGTACATCTAAGGTTGACTGGCAGTTAAACATATAATACAAAATGTATTGACTCAAATTACTTACACATTTTTTTAAACATTACAGGAACGCCGTAGAGTAAGGGTCTGGGTGGAAAAAACGTTCAGAGGGAAGAAGTTAGACAAGCTTACAGAAATATACAGAACATCATACAAACCTGATTACAAACTCATTCCGAAGAACGAAGAAGCTAAGTTGCTTGCTGCTTTGGAAGAATTGAATAAGCAGCCAGAAGTGATTCTCCCCAATACTATTGAAATGCCGCCATTGATGAAGAAGTTTATTGTCAAGGACCATGAGAAAAAGGGCCTTGAGGTAATAATACAATTAATACAGTTTATAACAACTTTAACAACGAACCAGGCAAAACAGTATAAGTTAGTACTTAGACTACTTAACAGTCGCCTTGTGTCACCGCCTCAATTTCGGGCAGGCTGAAAACCAGCGCTGAAACCACGCAGTAAAAGGTGGGGCTGCCAGCACATTAGCTGAGACTGTCCAATTGTCACGTAGAATGTAATTTGAGCTTATTAATACATATACTGTCTAGGTTAAGTATAGCTTAAGTGCGTAAAAATAATTGTAATTTAAAATCCTTGTTGTGGCAATAAATGCTTTATCTATCTATCTATCCAAACAACAAAATTTTGAGGCTCTGTCTTGTTACAATATGAGTTTGATCTTGGTTATAGTGCCTACTATTTATAACAAACATAATTCATTGGTCATTGGTAACAGTAACTCTCTCGATCTCGACAGTAGGCCAAAGGTAAAGGCACCATCGCTTGAAAAAATTGCACTATACCTTTGGCCTAGTGTCAAGTAGATAGTGTTACTTTTTGATATTTAACAAATTAACACATATCAGTGAAAGAATAAGGATCAAAGTCAAATGGCGTTCTAACAGTTTTAATCTTCTGTCGAAAGATGGCAGTAAATTTACTGTGGCTACATAATTTGCTTTGACAATCTGCCTCTATTTAGTGCTTTCTCTGCTCTTCTTCTTTTAAGTTCCATAAGCCCACTTTGTTCAGTCATCTCCCCTCTCTCCCATGTCACCTCTCACTTCTATAATATTGTTTCTCCGAGGCTTGCAGGTCAGGTTGAACATGTACTGACATCAGAATACTATATACATATCAGAATGACTAAATATAGTAACATGTGAATTGATTACAATTTCAGGTTATGAAAGAGTTCACAATGCCACTCAGCTACAACCACACTCCGAACAGAATTGCCAGGATCGCCCAACCAGGCGAGAAGCCCACAGTGCAATTCTCCATGGGTATCGGCCAGCCTGCCAGTCCCTCACTCTACAAGGGGGTACCTCTAAACACCCACTAGGACGATGAGTAGAAATGTAGATACATATTTAAATTTATAGATTTTAATAAAATGCTTAGCTGTTTCCATGCTTTTATATTTATTTCTTAGGGATAGACCTTGTTGAGGCAAATTGACGTGCAAGCAATGGGTTCACATCCATTTCTGGGTATTGCGTGCGCTCCAGTTTCAGTTTCTGTAAAACATTTACAGTTATAATAGTTTTTAACAGATTTACATACGTAGAAGTGAGATTGAGATATGTCCATCCCTGTCACGTATATTGGCGTCCCTGTCGTCAGTTACTAAATTCAGTAAGTGGTGTAAATTTATTTACTGATTAGAATGCTAAGCTTGCGGTATTTTGGCTAATGAGAGTTGAGTTAGCTTGGGTACAGTGACAGCCTGACAGCTGTCATTACATTACAATTTATGCGTTTTAAGGTTATAAATTGTATGTCAATGACAGCGGTCACCGTACCCAAGCTATGTGAAAAGTGCTATAGTATAGTTTACCCTGATTGGGTGACAAATGTCCATTTGGTCATAGCCAGGCATCGGAGTTTTTGTCGCATGGTAAGACTAATAGCAAGCTATGGAGTCGACATTTGCCATAAATGTAAACTCTTATTCATGCTCAGTTATTTATACTCTTATTCATTTATTTAATTTATCTTAAAATGCCTTTAGAGCGGTCGGTCGTGTATATTATCTTAGTCGAATTATATAAACAAATATTTTTCTATTACTTACATTATGAATTCATAACTTCAACTATTTTAACATTCAACTATACAAACTACATCGCTGCGAAAGACCTAATGTCATGTAGGTACTGACCGCTGATAAAATTGATTCGTCCAAATCGCACATCTGATTAATCTTTCCAATTTCTCGTTTAAATAAGTATGAAAGTATAGACGGACACAATGTTGAAACGTAAAATATCTTTCAAGTAAACAACTAATCAATGACAGTAGTGATAGAATTAATTCATAACTTTTTTAATTGCGGAAGGTTATTTTCTTAGGTGACAGTTCCATTCACTTTCGGCTCTATTGCAACAAATGAGGTTTAATAAATTAAACTCATATACGTAGTAACTATTTAGTAATCTGTTCTCATATTACATAAAATTAATCATGAGTTCGAGTATGAATAAGAGTTTACATTTATGGCAAATGTCGACTCCATAGCTTGCTATTAGTCTTACCATGCGACAAAAACTCCGATGCCTGGTCATAGCACAGGCGATGAATGAATTGTCTTGTGGTGCTCGTAAGATGCACACAATCATGTTCCTGGACTGTTTATTTAGCCAACAGGGCCATATTACACACTTTTATTACCACATTAACGCGAAGAATGCCCTTACAAATTTCGTGAGCCTTCCCTCGTCTCGCGTTGCGTACCTATGATGCAGCGTATAGTATATACAGTTGAACTGTGAAGTATTTACAAGTTCAGTGTGAAAGGGTTATAAATTATAAATGAACAAGTATACCCTCCAGAAGTCTCTCATCTCTTGCACGTCGTCCTCGCGTTGCACAAAGTACTGGCGGACTGTCTTTTGGATCATTGTGGCGGCGTAGTCGTTTGGCCACAGCCACGACTTCGGGAAGTATGGCCGGGGCCTGAAAATGCATGATTGCAAATATTTCCGCTCGCATACAAGCCATATTCATGTAGGTTCATATCCAACTGTAAATCCAAAACTGTAAATCTCCAGATTTACAGTTTTTAATAGCTAATAGGCTTACCTATATAAGTACACCTTATTTAAGTAGACCAGACACCGTCGGACATGGCGATATGATTTTGAATGATGTTTTTGACAGACTGGTTGGAAATTTCTCAATACAATCGGGATACGTGTGGAAGAATAAGAGGAATGACGCTTGCCCAGCACAGTCTAGACTTGTAAATAGTATTAATAACCTATTCTATTCAGAGGCCTTAATGCCACGTTTCTCCGTAAATAATACAACAACAATAACAGAACGTCCAAGTTGTGGAATGAGCGACCTTCTGAGGTGTTTCCCTATACTTCGTTTTTTAGGATTAGAAATTTGGTAAACAATCTTGATATGTCTTTTAATAGAAAAACACTTTTTAAAAATCAATAACTATTACTTATGAAAGCAGAAGACTATAAAAGATCGTATTAGATTCATTATTGTTACATATTTACCGTAACTTATTTTTAAAATGTGTTTTTCAATTAAAAGACACGTCAAGATTGTTTACCAAATTTCTAATCCTAAAAAAAACGAAGTATAGCGCTATGACATGGGGTTCTTCAAGAAGCAGGTATTTAGGGTTCTCAAAGGTCAGCAACGCATAAGTGGCTAACTCTGATGTTGCTTATGTCCATGGGCGGCGATGACTGCCTCCCATCAGGCGGCTCGTTTGCTTGCAACAGGTAACATAAAAAAACCTACTAGTAACTGTCTCTTACCGTTCTTTCAATAGCTTTCTAACCCAGCCCATATTGAACAAATGTTGAGGGCTGTAAGCACGCTGAGGGTAGCGGGGGTTGTTGTTCCACAGGTGCTGGAAAATATTAAACGGTCAATAAAGTTTCAAATGCTGCTGTAAGTGTTTTTACAGTACATATGGGGCTACTTTTCCGCACTAGTGCGTAAAATAGCACTTTTCGTGCGTATGTCGAAACTTTAAAGTGCCATATGTACTGTAAAACGTTGTTCGATACACGTGCGAATAGGTAATTCGCAACTCGTGTCGATTTAAAACACTCCCTTCGGTCGTGTTTTAATTTATCGCCACTCGTTTCGAATTTCCTCTTTTTCGCACTTGTATCGAAAATAACTATTATAAATCGTTTGCAAGTAAGTTCAAAAGTTCTTCACGTCCCGAGAAATTATAGGCTATTCCTACTCCGATCATCTACCTACTTGATTCCACTAGCTACCTAGGACATAGAAAGTTTCCGAATCGACTAACTGTATTTTGTGGCAACATAATGAAAAGAAAAAAAAAACTTAGTAGAAATATAAAAATATACATTGTGGTAGGTACTTACCTACTTTTTCTCTTGATTTTGAGAAGGAATACCAAATAAAATTTCTCTAAATTCGAAGAACACGTGAATGTCTCTTTTCACTACCAGCTGATAAAGAGTCAAAGTAATAAAATGCAAATTTTGAGTTGTTTTCTTATGTTTGCTGGTAGAATTGACTTATAAATGAAATGATGATGATTTTTAATGATAAATATTTAATAACATTCATTTTGAATAGATTTGCTTTGATATTGTTTGATATTTTACAGTTAGTGTCCTTGTGTTGGTGTGGTGGAAATGCCGGGACAACGCGAAAAGATGATGATGTAGTGGTGAAAAATTTAGTGTTTCACTCGGTGGAAAAAATTATTTAACCTTCGTGCCTTGAAAGCCCCGCAACGCTCAAGATTCCATTCTTCGAAACACTCGCTACGCTCGTGGTTCAATTTTGGAATCTTTAGCTTGCTAGGATATCAGTATTAGCACGAGAGGTCAAACAACAACTTTGCTCCCTTGTTAACCTTTTGGACGCCAATGACCGATATATACGCACCGTAGGTTCAACGCCAAATACCGATTAATCGTTCACAGACCACAGAGCAACATCGACCTACGTGCATATACATAAAGTTCAACTTCAGTTTTGACACTTCAATGATGTGGCGTCTGTGTGACAGCTTTTGTGTTTGACATAGCGTGGAAAAGGTTAAACAAAGAGAACTATTTTGAGTTAGATAAGTAGTTGGTCAAAAGCGACTGACTATACACGCTTCTTTAGTATTACCTATGGATCAAATTCATATTCTGACCTGAACTATCCAATCTATGCCATTGAAGAAGCATTTTTCTGTCCGTAAAGCTTGCCAAATCTTGGCTTTTATAAGAGTTTCTTCTAATGCTGGTATGAGGCAAACGAATACTTCATTCTTAATGTAATCAGTTTCTGTTTCTGAAATTCAATTGTCGTAGCTTATTAAATTGGAATAAATTGTAGTACTTACAACTAGTACTACTAGTAGGTAAAATAGGTACCTACCATTTTAATAAGTAGGCACCTATTTCAGGTGAAACCGTATACCCAAACGAAGTAACTCGGTTCTAAACATGGATGCGATTTTAAACATTGATGTTCGCTAAAAATATTGCTTAAGTTTCGGTTTTATATAGTGTGTCAAAGGTCTGTTTGATTTCAAACATAGACAGAGAGAATCATACTATCTTTGTCTAACACTAGTACTAGCACCTAAAAAAAAGGATAAGTATAGTTTTTTTGTTCCTATTTACTGACAAGATTAGGTTGACCCAGTATACTCTCAGGATTGTAGTATTTCTTTAATTAGATACGTATTTAGTAACTGTTAGCCTTTACTAATTTAAGTTAGGTAAAAAATACTTTTGAACGGCGACTTCAGAACTGGCTCCTGCTGCCGTTGCATGTACTCCTCAATCTCATCTTTAAACTGCTGGCTCTCCTCCAGTATCTCTTTCCAGTTAGCAGTGACCTTCCTAGTGATGAGGACTGGGTAGTCCACTTCGTCCGCGGGTAAGTTATCGGGCAGAGCAAAATTGAGCCTTTACTAATTTAAGTTAGGTAAAAAATACTTTTGAACGGCGACTTCAGAACTGGCTCCTGCTGCCGTTGCATGTACTCCTCAATCTCATCTTTAAACTGCTGGCTCTCCTCCAGTATCTCGTTCCAGTTAGCAGTGACCTTCCTAGTGATGAGGACTGGGTAGTCCACTTCGTCCGCGGGTAAGTTATCGGGCAGAGCAAAATTTGCAGTCGGTTCTACATCGGCTATTGGCTTGGTGTCCTTTGATTTTCCCCTGCGATCGGTTCCTTTGCCGGCCATTTTTGTTTCTATTTAGGAATGATTTAAAATGAAATTAGTATGAAACTCACGGTTACTATAACTCGCTGATCAATAGATCATACACTGCCATTCAAATTAAATTCAAATTGTCTTGTTTGACATTGATAGTAGGTATAATATTTTTTTAATTTATTTTATTGTCGGCTGTATTTGTCAGGTATGTTAGGTTTTTCTCTATGGCAACATTAAGTTCGCAACGCGCAAGCGCGCGAAATTAATCCAACCAATGAGCGGACAGTTGCAGTCAGTTGCTTTTTCGGTTTTCAATGGTATTTGAGCATTTCGGTGACTATTATAATGGAGTATTTTTAAATAAAATAAGTGTAAAATTTATACTTATAGCGAGTTGTAATATGGTGTTTTATTGCATGAGTAAATAGTGAATATTTAATTATTTATGTTGACCATCTTGCCTTGTAAATATGGGTGCTAGTAACATGAAAGATGCAAGTGACTACGTGTGCGATTATTGGCCTCGAGCTAGGAAGAAAATAAAAGCTAAGTAATAATAAAACTAAAGGCTATTGAGCGCTGGTGGTCTAGCGACGTGAGCGTGCGACTTTCAATCCGGAGATCGCGGGTTCAAACCAAACCCCGGCTCGTACCATTGGGTTTTTCGGAACTTATTAAGAAATATACATAATTTGATATTTACCCACTTACCATTCGCTTTTCGGTGAAGGAAAACATCGTGAGGAAACCGGACTAATCCGAATAAGGCCTACTTTACCCTTTGCCTGGGTTGGAAGATCAGATGGCAGTCGCTTTCGTAAAAACTAGTGCCTACGCCAATTCTTGGGTTTAGTGGCCAAGCGGACCCCAGGCTCCCATGAGCCGCGGTAGAATGCCGGGATAACGCGAGGAAGATGATAATAGCCTTTAATTATAAGGCTATAAAGTAAAGAGGTTAACCTTTTGGACGCCAATGACCGATATATACGCACCGCAGGTCCAACGCCAAAGACTGATTAATCGGTCATAGACCACAGAGCAACATAGACCTAGGTGCATATGCAAAAAGTTCAATTTCAGTTTTGACACTTCGGTGATCTGACGTGGCGTCCTGAGTGACAGCTTTTCTGTTTGACACGGCGTCGAAAAGGTTAAGGGAGCTGCACTATGAAGACTACTTGTGAAGGTTTGCTGCCGCGCTACGTTGATGTGTTACGGAACGGGAGCCATCCAAACAGGTTATTCCCACTTGTAACTACTAAGTAACTAGCAATATTAAGACTTACTCATAGTGCAATTAGAATGCAAATTTAATAAAGTATTGAAAGTGAAAATAAGAAAACCCACAAAAGTAGGTTGTCGACTGTTCACACGACGAGACCATTTACTTGTAAACAGCACATTAAGTATGTTTCTTGTCCCCGGAATATCGGTGTTTATGGCAATGTCAATTCGAATACCTATGTATCTCCATAAAATCAAATCTCTTTGATGAAGACTAGACTGTTTTTTTTTTAAATAGGTAACTGGAACTTAAAAATGTTTAAATTACACACAAAATACTTTTCATACAAATTTTATTTATGTTTACGATTTATGATACACAAAATTATCTGCACAAGCAATTACTCAGACTCTTTGGATATTACCTCCAAAGTTAATTACGATTTAAATATAACCATAAATATTAAGTTAATCTAGGACCTAGTAATAAATAGTACTAAGAAATTTCAGTCCTCAGCGAGAATTGTATGACAAGTTTAGTAGGGGGAAAACTTTCCCGTGATCTGTGAGATCCAGTCTAGATAGTGAGCGACTTTCACGTAGACGCCAGGTACGCCGGGCTGACCGCAACCGATACCCCACGACACGACTCCGACCAGTTGCCAAGTGCCACCGTGCTCGCACACCAGCGGGCCACCACCGTCACCTTTGCATGCATCCTTGCCCTCTTCACCACCGGCGCACAAGAACCCATGGTTCAATTCATAGTTGTATCCCAATCTCGTCTGCCTTAGCTGGTTCTGGCAAACACCGTGCGATAGAATCGGGACATCGACTTCTTTTAATATGTTCTGGTATTTTCCGTTGTCTCCGAAAGCGTCCTTGCCCCAACCAGTGGTCCAGCATCTTTGGCCAGCGTAGTCAGTGTACTTGTCAGGCAGGCAAGCTGGGCTGATGTGCGGGTATTTAGTCCAATCGACGGGCTGCTCCAGCTTGATGATAGCGAGATCATTGTCTAAGGTACCGGCGTAGTACGTTGGGTGCACATGGACGGAGAGTACATCTCTCTCAACGTAAGGGAAGAATTCGACGTCATGGTTAACATCCCATTCACCAAGGCGCACTCGAAGCTCGAAGCCTTTGTATCTGTAATAGGGGCATAAGTTTATTACCACTTGACAACTAGTAATCGCTAGAAAAAAAATATCGTAAATGAAACCAGCTCATGAAAATAATAGTAAGGAAGTATTTGTCAAAGGTACATTTACTTACGATTTAACGCAGTGAGCAGCGGTCATGATATGGGATCCGTCAATCAAAGTTCCGCCGCAAACATACACAGACTCTTTAGGATCCTTCTTTAGGATAGCCACTTGCCACGGGTATTCTCCAAATTCACTGTCTCCATCTATGTATGAAGGAGTCTTGATTCTTCCATTAATGCCCTGGGAATGCCTGATGCCACATTGACCGCGGTTGGCAGCTTGAGGACGGAATGGTTTCCGGCAGCAAACTTGATTAGGTCTGCATTGTTGTATTTGAGGTCGGTTTCCGAAATATCCTTGACGCTGCGGAAAATAAAGGAGATAGTTTAAATTTCTGTTATAATTAAAAGTAATTTGTAAATATTCAGTGTTCTTATAAACTGGAGGAGGAATGAGGAAGGGTTACCTCTTCGATTCTTTCGCTTTTAGATTGCTCAACAGTGACTTCCCTCTTCTTTCTATTCTCAGGAAATCTGACTGTTTGGCTTCCCCGGTTTGCCCCAGGACCGTTAGGAAGGGAAAGGGAACGAGAGTATCCATAGCGGCCTGCATATTTTCCTTGCATTCTATCAACACTAGCATTGGCGGTTCTTCCGAACCCGTAACTGTCATATCCATTATCATAGGGATTATGGAAGTCGGCCCCTTCATTATGATTAATATTGTCATCATCATAATAGTCATCATCACCAGCTGCCGCTGTAGGCGGAGCATTAAATTGATTTTGTTTAAAATAACCGGCCTCAGCATAACCATAGTGGGGAGAATAGGTTGGCCCGAAAGTACTATGTGGTGGGCGCGGGAAATGGGGTTCGTAAGAAGGTCCGTGCGGTCCATAGTGGGGTCCATGCGGTTCGTAATGGGGTCCGTGTGGTATGTGGGGACTATAGTGCAGTGCAGGTTTATGGTGATAATACTCATGATGGTGAGGATTGAAATGGTGATAATGTTCGTGCTTATTTAATAAATATTGTTTTTTCTCATGGAACAACGTGCCAATTTTATTGACAACATGTTCATTAGGTGTTACGTGCAAGTTTACAAAGGGTTTAACTATCTTTTCACCGTAATCATTTTTAGTAACTTGTACGGCTAGCAACGGATTAACGGAAACGAGGCCTAGGTTAAGACCGCCGCTGTTTAAAGCTGGACCATAAGGGTTCTGGAGAGGATTTGAGTTAAAAGGATTGATGGGGTAACCACCATGGGAAGGCTGGGGCAACCCAAAAGAAACACCAAACGTGGGCTGCACTTGTTTGTTGCTTTGGCCGCCATTGCCGCCGTAGCCGGCCAGTCCAATGAGGCGCTGCAGTAACATTTACTTTCGTCAATATGTGAATGTTTCATGAGGTGTTAGCATTATGTCAGTGCCCTTTGTTTAGTTGTTCTTTTGGAAGTGGTCACAAACGGATTTAATGATTGATGAATGATGAACATTTTAGTATTAATATCCAAATGTGACAACTTGATGTTACCCCCAGATATTGGGTAAAATTCAGGGTCAAGTATGTATTTGATAGTTGGGTCAGTAGAAATCAATCAATGGAAATGGCTTGTAGTGTTGTTAGTCACATAAGAATTAGCGGTTACTGGAAAGTACATTTTGCAACTCACCGGTTCAGCTTCCTTTTCGATTTTGTCTTCATTCTCGTTCTTGGTTTCACGCTTGCTTACTTTCTTAACGCTGGCTTCAGTCGTAGTTGTTTCAGTTTTAGTTTCTGAAGCGTCAGCCCTGGTGATGTTGTCTAGTTGTTCTTCAGTAAGAGCAGCTATCTCACTACCTTTGTTACGCGGATCGATAGGCAGGTACAAATCATCTCTGCGGCCAATGATCTCTTGGCTGGGACATTGGTCGTAGTTGACACAGACACATTCAAATCCTTGGGCTTTGGCTTCATGGTAGTTCTCCTGATAAGAGTTACCCTGTCCAAAAGTAGCTGGACCTTGTTGGTATAAATTGTTACCAGATCCTACGTGCAGTTCCTTCTTATAAAATTCGTTGTTGTGAGAGGAAAATGCACCTAAGGTGTTGCCGTATTTCTGGGCACCAAAATCAGTGTTGGAGTATTGGTTTGGCAGAGACTGAGATAAAAAGCTGTTTCCTTTGTTACCATTGCTGTTGCCGTATTGAGAGCCATATATTGTGTCGGTTTCATACACTGGTTTGTTTACAGGTGAAAAACCATCGGTCATAGGTTTGAAGCCACCAGAGCTAAATCCGCTGTAATCACCACCACCCGCGGTTATTATGTCGGTCTGTTGCTGGGAGAGAGATTGAGCGCCTAGGTGTCCTATGGACCCAACCGGTATGGCAACTGGCTTGATGATCACTTTAGGTTCTTTGTCGCCGTCACTGTGTACGTAGTGATGGTGGACATGTTGTTGTACAACGTCAGTTTTTGTGTTGGTTTGCGTAGGAGGGACTTTGTTGTAGTGTGGTTTGGTGTTTTCGAAGTTGTATGGGCTCTCATTGGCGTAGGTCGGGGGTCTCGTTACATAGTTGCCTTCGCTACCACCGTACAACCCATTGCTTTGTGAGAACTGGAAATTGCTACCGGATACCTGTCCGTATTTTTCAGAGAATCCAGGGCGCATGTTGGGTGGTCCTCCATATCCGACTCGCTTTGGTGGATACTTTTGAGGGCGCGATGAGTAAGGTGGCATGGGTTTGGCTGGTCCGTATGCTCGGGGAGGTCCACGGATCGGGATGGAAGCAATCGGTTTACCAATAGGCTTGATGTCAACTGGCTGGGCATAAATTAATTCATCCGGTGACAGATAGCGCTTTTCTTGGGTTTCTTCTTCATCACACTGGAATGAAAAAAAAAAAAAGATTTTTAGCAAATATGCTTACCTATTATATGTTTATTATATGACTACCATCAAAATGAAGACTTCTAAAATTATAAAAAACATTGTCAATATATAAATAAAAACTCACTTGAATAAGTCCCAGAGTGCAGAGACGGCCTTTGATCAGATTTCTTGCTTCAGCATCATCTCCAGAGTCCAACGCTTCCTTAATAGTGGGATCGCTGTAAACATCGTCGAATCCGCCCAGACTCCTGCCTTGTTGCTGCCTGTTGCTGACCAGCTCGTCCACGATATCGTCCAGCACCGTACCAGCGGAGTCAGAGCTTTTCTTGTCAGCATCGGGAGCTTCTTCGCCTTCTAGTAACTCAGTAGGTTTTTCTTCAGGTTTTGCATCTTTATCTTTAGCATCACCTCCCCATGACCATTCAGCTGTCGTGCTAGCTATAGCTAATGCTAGTAAAAGACTCGTTGTCGTAAACCACCGCATGATCTGAAAAGGCAGAATCAAATTGAGTCGATGACAAAATGAGAGGTGATGTGATTCTCGTTTAGCGCAGCATGACGTTTCGAAACTGCAGTAGGCGGAGAATCACTTTTACTTTCGCGGACAGAGTTTGTTGTTAACTTGTTATGTAAGCCTCCATAATGTCAGTGCTCTGCGCCCGCGCCGCCGAGCGGCTTAGCCGGCGTGCGAGCGCGAAAGCACTTCACTCTCACAACTTGTAGTATTATGTGGCATTTGCAGTGTATTTTAATGCAAAAAGACAAATGAAGCTGCAATAATCCTTTTTGTACGTAATAGTTTATATCCATATGTAGGTATGTTAATAACGTTTGAAATAATGCGGTCACTGGCTAGCCATTTAACGAGCGCAGTACGTAATCAATGACTAATCAACATTTGAGTAAAAACAAGCAGTAAAAGAGAAATCTCAAATAAATAATATTTCTCATATGATAGGGTAAAGGCACCAGTAGTCAGCCTTATAACGACTTTTTTAAGTTTGAACGTTCGGCATTTCTACAGGATTAGTCGGATAATTAAACAAATGACATGGTTAGATCAATTGTTTATCATAGTTTTAAAACAAAATATTTAAAAAAATAACAATCCTCTTTATAATATCTCTAATTAAGTTTAAACAAAAAGTGGCACTTTTCTCCAGTAGTCAGCCTCCAAAATCCAGTAAGCAGCCTCAGTGTACCCAGTACTCAGCCTACATAAACTATTCATAATAATTAGATCAAAATCACTAATATTTATATCAAAATCAACGATATTATAATATGTATTTTTTCTTTATAATATTTTTTATCGTTATTGTAGTTAGTTTAAGTTTTTAATTTTAGTTTATAATTTTTTGCATATATCAAAATCAACGATGTTATACAAATATCTATTTTTTATTACTATTTTAGTTATTGTTATTGTAGTTAGTTTTAGTTTATATTTTTTTTGCATATACATATGTATTACTTACCTACTTGTTTACTTATTTAATAAATAAAAAATCTTATAGGTACATACAATTCTTATGACACGAAATTTGTTGGCCATAGGTACTTAATTATTCTTGCAAACTAAGAATCGCAATATTTATTTTCTATTAATTAATCCATCAAAAATTAATGAGGTAAATCAGGTAATATATAATTATGTTCCTAGTAGGTATTCGGTAAAAAATAATTAATCGAGTCTATGCAGATCTAATTATCATTAATAAACAAAGTCCGACCGAATATACCGACCAGGAAAAAGCAAAATGATAGTTATGTATAGTTAACGTCAAAAATATGTATACACTTTTGAACCTTATTTCAATGAGATAGGGTTTAAAAATGTGGTCATATTTTTGGCGGCGACGTACCAAGCAAGGTCAATGGCTGAGTACTGGATCCGCGAAACCCAGTGCTCAGCCGCATTAAAACGTTATTTCAAATGCGGCTGACTACTGGGTTTTACTTTAAATTGACTAGGGCATGCCTAACTAAATTTGAAAATGTAAATTTAACGGTCCTAACGGTCGCATTGGCTCGAAAATAATAAAATAAACGAATAACCCAAAGGTCAGCCGTGGGGGGCTGGGCACTGGATTCTTTGGAAAAAAGTGTTATCCAGTGGCCAGCCCCCTCAATTTATAAGTGAAAAGTTGATATTTTCATTCAAATATAATGCAATTTAATAGATAAACTAATAAATAAACCAATCATTAACAAAAACATTCACTTTTAACATTAAAACATAGTTTTTCTTGTCTGTTAAGAGAACACCACGTGCAGTAAAAAATATGGCGGACATGACACTATTGCACTCGTCGACAAACAGCACCTGTATGAACGAGTATATTTCTTCCCCCCGTTCCCTCACCGCACCTGTCGTGTGACGTATTAACCAATAAGGAATCAAAGCTCCTATTTGAGTACTCGCGATTTGTTTAAACGAATATACCAGATATTTATGACCAATAAACGGCTCAAAAGGCTGACCACTGGTACCCGGCTGGCCACTGGTGCCGTTACCCTAGTGTCATGTACTCATGTAGGTATGACACCAATGTTTGAGTATATTATTACATACAAATGACAAGTTTGTCATAATTAAAGAAGCTTTAAAATTATGTATTGGTGTCGTCTATTGTTTTGATTTGATAGAGGAAAGCGTGATTTGGGTCATTGTCACCCGAAAACCGGCGCAAGAGGTATTGATATGCGCGGGCGGCGCCGGCGCCGATGCGTCATGTTACTGTAACACTACCTATAATGCGTTATGCAACTCTCGGCCGGTCGATCTTTGCGCAACTCCGTAACGTAACAAAGGGCTTACGACTGGATCTGGATACAGATTACTTAAGAGGAAAGAGGACGGCCGCGTCTCCATACAAACGTAGTCCCCATTTTTCTATGTGGATATTGACAT
Source organism: Cydia amplana (assembly GCF_948474715.1). Classification (NCBI taxonomy): domain Eukaryota; kingdom Metazoa; phylum Arthropoda; class Insecta; order Lepidoptera; family Tortricidae; genus Cydia; species Cydia amplana. Next base: position 9,941,538 of record NC_086079.1, on the reverse strand, counting down.
TATGGAAAATATTTTTACAGAATTTAATTATCCATTGCTATGCCTCTACGTGTCTTTTTTAGATTTAAAAAAAAATTAGGAGGGAAAAATAGATTTCATACAATTTTTTAAATGCACTTAGCTCTTATAATAATTAATAATTCGAAAAAATCAAACGTACGGGCATAGCTGTGGTTGATATTACAACAAATTGTGCCAAAATATTTTCAATAATGTTAATAATATCCAGAGAAGAAAATGAGGACTACGTTTGTATGAAAAGGCGATTTCGCACGGGTCCTCCACTTTCGTCTTAATGTGCAAGGCAGATAAGGATCTTAAGTGTTGGTAACTTAATAATGTATGTTATGTTTATCGTTAGGTACTTAAGTGAAGTTAAAAGGCCTGTCAGTTTGAGTTTACCCGGTTTTGTTATATGCATACTAGAAACGATTAGATAAATAAAATGAAATTGTATATCGTTTAAATCTATCCTAACATAAGGAAATCCGTGGGTATGATTAGCTTACAATAGCTACTTATTTGTATTTGTTTCAACAAAAGAAAATAATGTAATTGCGCATGTACTAGTTAGTGATTGAAATCCAGATATCATTCTGTTTGAAGTCACAAAAGAATCGCGCTCAGTGAAACGGAGAAATCCTGGGAAGGTTTTTCCTTTATTAGAGTTTAAAGCTGTTAATATTTTGTCATGAAAGTTATTGCCGATAGTTAAAACATAGTGTTCGTTCATATACTATGCATGTACAGTCGCCATCAGATATGTCGGAGCGACCAAGATGCTCACAAATATCTGAACACGCCTCTATTGTCAAGGCGTTAGAGTGCGTGTTCAGATATATTTGAGCTTGGCAGCTCCGATATATCTGATGGCGATTGTATTTATGAACTCCAAGTTATACAACTAAATGTCATATTACATATATAGGTAACTTGTCTAGCATGTTTTGTTTTCTAGGATATTACTTAATGTCGAATTATAAAGTCAGATCAAGCCGGGAGTGAAAGTGGCTGCAACTCGGGATCACATGTACGCTAGGCGTTAAAGGTTCACTTTTTAGCACTGAGTTAGGAATTGGAAATTGTAAACATATTGATGTTTCTGCGGCCACTTACATCCCGTAAATATATATAAACATATGTATAATCACTTAACCGAATTCACTGTATAACACCATAATCAACTTACTATTTCACTTTGTTTATCACTGTTTTATCAATAAGCTTGCTATGTACTAAACTGTGTTCGCCGCTTCACCGGCGCACTGTTTGCGTCGGAATGACTGCAACATCCACCACCGCCACGCTTTATACTTCGACCAACCTAAAGATGCATGAGCTCAGATTTTGTAAGATACCCGCCGAGCCCTCCTACCAATGAACTCGATTTTTTCTCGCTGTCTCGCAAAACGCCATATCTTTTATATCTCTGAGCGACCGCAATCAATGATGGCTGGTTGTCTTGGTAGAGGCACTGACGCACACAGCGTCATTGATCAACCCTTGGTTGGTTCATTCATGAGTGCGTTAGGCAATTGGGGTTTCAACCAGGTCGCGTTTACGGATCTCGTGCTTCGACTAGGAAGGAATATACAATCGGTATTGTAAAATCTATTGTTTTGTCATCGCCGTACAAAAATCATGCAAACGATCGATTATTAATGCATCTTATGAATGTATGGAAACTTGTTGTTTTTCATTTCACAGTGGACATGTGAGTACATTCTCTAATTGTTAAACACTCTATAAATTTCTACCCCATTTTTTACACCCTTACGGGATGATTTCGGGAATAAAAACTATTCTATATCCTTCCTAACAGCTCAAACTATATATCCGCATGCCAAGTTTCATCTTAATCGTTTCAGCGGTTATTGATTCCCCATAAAAAATTCCACCCCCCTTTTCACCCCCTTGAGGGGGAGTTCTGGGATAAAAAGTATCCTATGTCCTTTCCCGGAACTCAAAGTGTCAGTATACCAAATTTCAACTAAATAGGGGCAGCTGTTTAAGCGTGAAGAGGTAACATACAGACACACACTTTCGCATTTACAATATTAAGTATGGATTCCCATTTGTCTCCGCCTCATGTATGGCGGCGGTCACGTGATCGGCGACAAACGGGAAAATACACCCCAGTGATGGCTGTTATGAGTGGTGGGGCAGAACTGTCCACAATAACTGTTTCAATAAGCGCTATCTATTGTTATTCAATCTTAAGGACCACACGCAATTATCTAAGGCACTATTACGGCAGTTTACGTAACGATTACTAACAAGTCCTGCCTTATGTGCGCGCGCCGCTTTCCCTGGATCATCCATTAAACCTTCTAAGGAGATCTGACCTACTGCCATCATCATAATTACTCAAAGCGAAATATTATTATCACATTGGCTAAATTTCCGCAATTAAATTAGTAACACGTATATTTAACTGTTGGGACTTGATTACAATAATTACATACTATAGGTACGTACAATATTTCTATACACTTGCATTTGTAAGAAAAAACCGGCCAAGTGCGAGTCGGACTCGCGCACGGAGGGTTCCGCACCATCAACAAAAAATAGAGCAAAACAAGCAAAAAAACGGTCACTCATCCAAGTACTGACCCCGCCCGACGTTGCTTAACTTCGGTCAAAAATCACGTTTGTTGTATGGGAGCCCCACTTAAATCTTTATTTTATTCTGTTGTTATAGCGGCAACAGAAATACATCATCTGTGAAAATTTCAACTGTCTAGCTATCACGGTTCGTGAGATACAGCCGTGAGATACAGTCGGACGGACGGACGGACGGACAGCGGAGTCTTAGTAATAGGGTCCCGTTTTTACCCTTTGGGTACGGAACCCTAAAAATCACCGAACTGTGTTTAAATTACATACTTCTGAAAGTTTTGAGTATTTGAGTTTTGGTATTGAGAACTTGAAAATCTGTCTGTATAATAAAATCATCGCTATTAAAAACAACATGTCTTTATAATATAACATAACTCTTCGAATAATTTAGATTAACGCAAAGGTTACTTTCATTTCTTTTTTTAGAGTAATCTAATACTGATACTAAACGAGAAAACTGATGACTAAAGCTGATTAAAATAAACTATTGTAAGTGTAGTTTTAACAATAAGAAAAGTAAAAAAAAGTTAGAAAACTTCATATTACTCACTTCACACACTCGGCTTATGTTATATTATAATGTAAAAGACTTCAACGCGCTATCGTATACTCCCACGTAATATTTAACTGTCATATGTTATTCAGAGGTAAAATTATATAGTACGATAGACTGGAATATAACTTTAAAGTAAGTTGTTGTTTGGTGTGTATGTGTACCTGCCTAGTGCACTAAATATGTATAAGTTACAGTGTTTTTCAAGATAATATTTACACTGGGTATCAATTAAGTATGTTGTTCCGAATTTCTTATTATTATTGTTGCGTTTCCAACTTTGTTTACTTAATTCACAATACCTTTTTAAATTCCAATTTATTTATAGATATAATTTTAGCATTTTATGTAGCCTTTGTAAATTACTTAACTCTGATTTAAACTTTCACGATTTTTACACATTATTATATTGTACAACGGGACTTAATCGCGTATCTAAGTTTTAAGATTTACCTCCGACGTTTCGAGGACTGCGTTGTCCCCGTGGTCTCGGAGAAGACCACGCAAATCACCACGACCACGCACGGCGTTGTCTCCGAGACCACGGGGACAACGCCGTCCTCGAAAAGTCGGAGGTAAATCTTAAAACTTAGATACGCGATTAAGTCCCGTTGTACAATTCAATAAATACTTAACTAAACAATAAAACGTAATATCTATACACAATTGAACAATGAGTTGGTATGTAGGTATATTAAAACATGACGGTGTGTCATGACACGACTGCCCAAAAAGAGGAGTGTACTTATTGTTTTTTTTTTCATTCATTTGTTAGGCCCGGCCTGAACTGTAGGAACCTACTTAAACATATATTTTCTATAATGCTATAAGCTCGGTGTAATCTCCATTCTGGGAACTAGAACTAGGTCGCGACGCTACCATCTTAAGAGCCCATCAATGTACACACTAGCGCCACTGCTAAATAATCGTGATTATCTAAACTTAACGATAGATATTTTAATCATAACCCTCCTTTTGCTTTGCCGTAGTCGGGTAAAAAGGGGGCCGCTACGTTCTGTATCTTGTATTAAAGTACCTTTTGAATAAATCAAACTAGTTTCTATGTTGCTGGATTCGTTAATCTATTAACAAAAACGGCCGTTTTAACTTTGGACGCATAGATTGACAAATCCAGCAACATAGAAACTACTTTGATGTATTCAAAAGGTACTTTAATACAAGGTACAGTACGTAGCGGCCCCCTTTTTAAATATATTTCGTTAAATTAAAATAATCACGATTATTTAGCAGTGGCGCTAGTGTGCACGTTGATGGGCTCTTAATTTTTTTTAGTTTAGAATTTCTCGCCAAAATTCCAGTTATCGGCTGGCAAGCTAACATTTAATCTTTTACCTTAAGCCTTCTGTTTATTTTTTTTGTTATTATTTGGCATTGACCCAGTGGAGTTCTTTGAAGCAGGATCCGAGCTTGCCCAAGAGGGGTTTTCCAAGAGGCGCTCGCGCCGGCTTGCGCAACAGTTCGCTGAACCATTTCTATGTCTATTACTTTGATTAGAGGTTGCGTACGTGCTTGGTATATTATGATTTTGTTATTGTTGTTACGTTATATTAATATGAGTTAATGTTAAGTAGTTATGAATTGTATGTTATTCTATTAGGTATGTCGTTTCCGTGTAGGTATTATAAAATAAATGAACTTTAAAATCTTATTTTCCTACTGGACCCTTATAGCCATGCCGAAACCTTCGTTGATAGCACTAGCAAAATTACCCAAATGTTTAACTATTGTCCACAGGAAAGATGCCCGTTTTCCGGAACGATTGTGACCCATCGTATAATAATCGTGAGTTATCAAATTTTAAGCATCTTCTACATAGTTAGGTGTTCTTTTCTCTGAAACTGACGTGAAGTGGAGTTAGTTAGTTACTTTGTTTCACATTTTGGTCAAATAAAAAGACACCGTAAAATAGCCCTGAACTTCTAATTAATGTACAATTTTTTTCGGGTTCACAAATTTATAAAAACACGGAATGTAATTTATACACCTTTAATTATTTGCAAACGAAAAATTAATTTTACTTACATATCTAAACTTATCGACGCTCGAGTGCGTTTCCAGTATTTTCTAAGTAGGAGTAGGTTCACGGCTGATGAAAGAAACACATAACATATGCATTACAAAACGACACCTGTACCGTTGTAGCAATTGCCTGTTTTCAATAGTTTGATGAATACCTGAGTTAGCATCAAATGCAAGCTGCATCATCGAAAGAGCATCGAACTCAAGTTCAAAACACTGCTTCGCCCATTTTGCCATGTAATTCAAAAAGGTATACATGTCGTTGAATAGTGAACTCACATACTACTTTCCGTTTCGGTGGTGCGCGTATGACGTAATTATTACCAGTGTCCAGCGGCTATAATACCGGACATACAAAATCGGACGCATTTGTCTTCTCTACTCATGCTTCTTCCTCGTTAAACAGTTATCTGATTAGTTACGTATGTATCTATAACAGGTAAGTACATCAAACACAAACCTTTTATTTAATGTCTATGTGCCGATCAAGCTTGTTTAGAATTAATCTTTTTGTAGGCAATTGAATTATTTTTTGACTTGGAGTTTAGACTTCTGATCAAAGTAGTGGTGTGTCATCACGGCCGCTGTGTTTACTCTTTTTGCACCATGTTCCGGTGCCGGTTCTGTATCGGTAGCCGTTACGCAACTGAGTATATTCTAAGCAAGAAAGCTTGTAAAGTAATGTAGGGTAATCTTATTGTATTGAACCTTGCGGCCGTGCTCTACCGGTGGCATATAATTTGAATGATAATAATGACGACATTAGAGTGAAAAGATGTTTTTTCCTTTTACTTCCCTATGGTTGGTTTGTACAAATTGTACATGTGCTAACAGATGTATAATTAAACGATATAGGCAATGTTGTACAGATTCGACGATCTATTTGGTCTAGTGAATCACTGCTGACTATCCTGCCTGCAAAAATGATGACCCTTGGTTCTAAATAGGTATTTATTTCTTAGTCTCCAACCAATTATTGAAAAACGAGAATCCAAGAATAATTAATGATTTGTAATAAAGGATAGGTCTAACCTCTACTACTTCTATCATATTTAAACCAGTTAGTAAGGTAACAGAATATTATAAAGCACCAAATAGCTAATGTAGCGTGCGAGAAATTACTGGGAACTCATATTGCAACTTCGTACTTCGGGTTTTCCGAATCGGCAGTATTGCAACGTGCTGCGAAGGCCGCCGCCGCACAACGCGAACTGTTGTTAGAGTACGTGGAGAGGCCTTTACTTCTAAATATTTTGGAGGCACATTGGAATGCAATACGCTGTCTATTCTACCTAATCGTAGGTACCTACATATTAACTACACTTACAACTTTTTGATATACAATTGAAGGTTTTAATCAAGTTATTGTTTTTATATAGCAATTTTGTAACAATTTTGTTTAGTACTAAACATTTAGTAGTAGTGTTTAGTTTAAACTCTGCTAAAACACGTAGGTACATATAATACTGTTTTATATTTGTACCTGAACTTTAAGAAGTAATTGATATGTTAAATATGTCGTTAATTATTTAGTAGCCAGTTTTTGATACCATCACCAAATTATACTATTTTCTCTTATTTTAATGTTACTAATATACATTACGAGCATCAAGAAGCATAGAAAAGAGGTGGTTTCCATAAACTAAAACGCAAAACATTGGTTGCTACTAATAATAATTTTTAAATTAATCTAATGCCAAGATGGAAAAAATACCAAATTCTTAAGTAATCTTATGTAAGAATAAAATTTGTAGTCTGATAGCTAAAAAAACCTTATCTGGACGATTATGACCCCCCTTTCAGCCCTTATCGTTTATCTGTGGCTTTAGGGCTTCGTATAATGCAACGCACGTTTACATGACGACTCTATTGTAGTCTCTGTGCTAATTCATTTGATGACCTAGATTCGGCCGATTATGCGATACGTCATAGCGGGCTTCCCGCGCGCTCCCGTCAAGGACTACGAGCGCAAAGGACCGTGGGGGAATTATCAAATTACCTACTTATTAGTAATGCGCACCCATTAATATTTTTCTTCACTAAACAACTAAACTGTGGAATGAATTGTCGCCAGCGGTATTTCCGGACCGATACGACCTTTAAGAAAAGAGCGTACTCCCTTCTTAAAGGCTGGCAATGCACTTCCAATCCTTCCTGGTGTTGCGGGCGTACATGGGCGATGGTAATTGCTTACCATTCGGCGATTCTACTGCTCGTTTACTACTAGGTATATTACAAAAAAAGTACTAAACCAGAAAATAAAAGACGTTTAAGTTTGCGCTATTGTGTCGTGTTATTTATTTGCGATGTTTACTCCTCAGTATTAGGGAAAAATGTTACAAAAAACGTCTGAACATTGCCATCAGATTGAAATTTAAATGAGTGCGGAAACCTATGCGCCGTGAGCACTGATGTAACTTGTGAGTAAGAGCGGATCTTTAGGAAGTTAACCGTTAATTAACATAAACATTTAGTTCACACGATATTATGAAGCTTTGACGCTTACGCAAATAAACAAAAGTGACATACATAGTTGATTTGTAGTAATTGAAGTAATGTCTATCCCATAGGGCAAAACAGCTAGATTGCAATTTTTCTGACACATATAATATTACATTTTAGCGAATGCAGTATTAGTTTTAAATGATTTGTTCATTAAATTGTTAAATTCAGCGGGATTGCCTTTTTACTTTTACATTTTTGTGTTCCATCCGGGATCACTTAGATCTTATAAACAACTAGCGACCCGCCCCGGCTTCGCACGGGTAGTTCAACGAATTTATTTATTTATTTATTTATTTATTTATTGTATACATGTACAGTACAGTGATGCATAAAAATACATGGTGTTAATTATATATCTTAGGAATAGTACATGCTACCCTGTGAGGGCATTACAATGACTTATTTCTATACTTATGTTATATTTTGTAACATCTTATATGTAGTACTAAAGTTTAATGAATAATGGTATCATACAATTTAATTACATACATTTAAATTTATTCTCATTAATTATAATAGTATTTGTCACATCTAATTGAGTGTCTAGTCAATTTAAATCTTTGTCATTAAGGAATTCGTCTATACTATAGTAGCATTTTTTTATCAGTAGGTCTACAAGCTTTTCCTTGAATACGCTATCTCTAATCTCGGTCGTTATATTGTGGGGTAATTTATTATATATTTTAATGGCTCTTACATGGGGGCTGTTTTGATACATTACCAAATTGCACGTCGGGATAGCTAGTAAATTTTGACATCTCGTATTGCCAGCTACTAGATTTTTGCGCATTTCATATAGGTTTAAGTGTTTTCTTACAAACATGGTTGTTTCCAATATGTATATACATGGTAGGGTTAGTAATTGAAATTTTGAAAAGAATGGGCGGGAGCTTTCTGGTACTCGTATGTTTGCAAGGATGCGAATACACTTTTTTTGCATTTTGAAGAGGTCGTCGACATCTACGCTGGCTCCCCATAGTGGCACACCGTATCGTAGCCACGAGTAGGCATACGCGTAATAAACAGATAGAGCGCAGTTAAAATCCGTAGTTCGTTTTATTGCACACAATGCGTAAATAAATTTCGAAAGTTTTGTCTTTACGTTGCTAATGTGGTATTTCCAGTTTATATGCGTATCTATTGTTAAACCGAGAAGAGTAAAGTCGCTAACTATATCGATAGGATTATTATTTATGGATAAGTTAATATTAAGAGGTTTCTTCTGGAAAGGTTTAAACTGGATGACCTTGGTTTTTTTATAATTAATTTCAAGGTTATGATTACTTAGCCAATTTGAAACGGACTCTAATATAGTTTTTAGGCGAGTATTACATTCCTGGTCGCTGGTAGTATCGAATAGTATGCATCTATCGTTTACACAAAACCTTTACAAATTATACGCCAAAACCTTCCTCAAGAATCACTCTATTAATAGGTGAAAATCGCATGAAATATGGTACAGTAGTTTTTGAGTTTATCGCGAACATACAGACAGACAGATGCGGCAGGGGACTTTGTTTTATAATATGTATTGATTGATATTGATGATCCACTTTCAGAGCATGAGTAATGAAACAAATTAAATACTGTACACTGTTTCTTATAAGCTGGCAACACAAATTAGTATCATGCTGTTATTTTAAACCGCAGGATACGAGTAGGTACAATTTGTGTGGATAGTTTTTAAGAAACTATAAGGTAAATGTAATTCATAGTTTTTATCCCTATTCATTCATCCTACCATTCCTATTCACCACGGTTGACGGTACCAAAAATACGCGATAAATTCCGTAATAATGTAGACACCTTGAGTTCCATTTCTTCGCCGTTAAGGTTTGCAAGGTTTCAATATGTAATCATCTCCTCATGTAAACTTATTTAGTCTGAGTGGAAAAAAATCCGGCTTTCCTATCGAAAACAATGCGAAACGCTTCATGTAGCGTGTGCCAGAGCGTGGCGCGGCGGGTCCGGCAGCGCCGCCTCCGGGAGAAAGCTGCCTCATGAGTGCAAGGAGATCCTTGCACTCGCCGGCAGATGCCTACTGGAGTACCGTTGTCAACACTAGCTGTTAACTGAGTATTCGTAAACCTTATTGCAAAGACATAAAGCCCACCGATGAGCAATACAGAGGGGACTAAAGCAATATTGTAATCAGAACCATAAAAATCACACGGGAACTAGGCTATATTTGCATGGGCTGATCCTGACCAAAAATTGATTATAATTAACATATGGGGCATTATCTATGAAAAGGAACCTTATTGTCTATGGCGCTTACGCCGCACAGCGAGCGTCGCGCGGCATTGTATTTATATCGGAGCATCGTTAATAATGGCGTAAGCGCCATCGACAATAAGGCCCCTTTTCATAGATAAAGTCACATATAGACGATGGCTAATTCCAATCATACTATGCAATAATGACAACTCCAGCGAATTAGCATTTTTTTAACAATCTGCGTAATGTTTGCTTGTGCTCTTTCCGTATACAATAGTTTCCTGAGATTTCAACAAGTTTATCGATCTACATTGTTCCCATCTCACACTGCGTCTTTCGAGTTAGGCCAGTGGCAGTCGCAGTTAAGCCATTAAAGATATCGCTACTCTTAGGTACTCCATTTTCTGCCCCAGCGGCCATCGACTCTATGTTCCCTCACCACCTATTGTAGCATTTTGTTTTCTTTAACTTTTATACACCGCAAACTTTTATACCACGCATAACTTTCGCTACACACGTTACAAATAATTTAAACCTAAACCTTGTTTTTATCCCACATTCTCATATGACACTTCGATTGCCCCAATATGTCTGACTGGCGGTCTATCATGAGTTGCGTTCTCGCGCGCGACTCCATACCATACTTGAAGTCGCGCAAGATTTATGGAGCACGAGAACGCAACTCATGCTAGACCGCCTGTCATTGTAGTACAAATTGGTACCCTAGCCAGGCGTGTCTCACTCCGCGATTTCTTCGCTTTGCTACAGGTAGCTAAAAGTACATCCGTTCGGCCCCACTTTTGGGGAAAGCCATAAGCCGCGCGTGGCGCTGTCGCCACCTAGCGGCCATATCTGTGCTGATCGTAACAGACGCGTTTTGTTAGAGAGTGAGTCTTCTGTACTTAGTACTATTATTTATTCTGTGCCCTAGCCAAGTAGGATGATTGCATTGAATGCATAATAAAATTGTCAAATAAAAACACAGCTTACGGTGCGCTACGGCGTAGCACACGTCGCGTAGCCGCGCATGAAACATATTACGCCATCTAGTAGAATAACGGCAAATGATTATGCCGTCTCTACGTTGAGGAACGAGGCAGCGAGGCGCGCAACGCTAAAACCAGTCTCGCACCTACATATTTACACAAACTCTGGCCTCCATTCTACTCTACCTACTTAGGAACGCGTTACAATCAAAGCGGGCTAGATGTCACTAGTTAACAAGAGGAACATACTCGTATATCAACTTTAGAAAAGAGATTGATACTGTTTAGAGAAATAAACTTACATAATTATTAAATTACTACTAAAATTAAATTACTGAGATAAACGTTACAAATGGCATTAGCAATATAACCATAAACATAATGGATAGGTTGATGTGATTGATACGATAGCGACATCTGTTTAGTGTGTGTTGAAACGGAAATGTTCTTACCTTATTAAAATAGGGCTGGCATAACAACACAAATTAAGATATCGGTACGGTCAAGTTAAAAGAACTTCTTAGAGATGGCGTCAAATTTAAAATAACTAAGGGCCGACAGACCGACTGCAGCCCGACTGCACTTTGTATGGGAACTGCACACCGACTGCATGCCAACTGCAACGTCGGGTTGCAGTTCCCAATCCCATATAAGTAATACAGTCCGTCTGTACCGGCCCTAATAGTTATCTGCCCGCGACTTGGTTCGCGTACAAGTTGTTAAACTGGGCCCAGCCCCAGCCCCTTTCCCCACACACGAACTAAATTGCAACCCTTATAACACTCCTTAGGGGACCCTCCTTCTGAGATTAAAGTACATGTCTGTAGCCCTTTTATAGGTTATAAGCTATCTATGTGTCAAATATCATCGAATGCCGTTTAACAAACATCAAACATACTTTTGAAATGTTTGTATTTACCTACAATGAAAATAACTAGCTGTGTCCGCGTTTCCGCCCCATGTTAATTACTAATCTTAGGGGATAAATAAAATTAAATCACTTCAAAATAATAAAGAGGGTTTTTTTAAATCACGTTGATGGCAAACAAGCATACTGCCCGCCCGATGGAAAATCAGGCCTACCTTTAGTAACACAAAAACTAAGCTGAGTAAATCCGGAAATTAACTATTTTGTATTGCTATTATTTAATACAAGTTCCAAATCATTTACCAATTTTGTGGCGCAATTTATCTACGAGTGCATTGACCCTGGCCGTGGCAATCTTGTAATAGCTGTGTCTACTTTATTTATATAATTGCGGCAATAGTCTGATATGATTATATTTATTATCATATTACCTATTATGTATGTTTCCTCGATTTAAAAAAAAATGCATTTATTTACGGCCAGGAGACTGAAAAATACCCTGAAGTCGCAAAATTTGAATGGTATTCTAACTAAAATACTAACATTCAGATGAAACAAATTTAAATATAGGTATCATTGCTACCCCCGGCCCGGTTTCATTGCTTTTGAGTGTAATTTATTAATATACGTATGATGATAACTAGGCAAAATTCGTACTAATTCTTCATAATCTTTTTTGGTGTCGAGGTTCCTTAAGACAAAGGGCCGTAGTCCCCATTTGGCTCTTAAAAATTTGATGTATTACTCATAGGCCTCAGCTTTGCCCCTTCGTTTGATTTCTTGTAGAATTTTTCAATTATTTATCATTATATATTATATTATGATACGAGCTTTTAAAAATTTGTACGGTAATTGGTATGCCGTTCCCAACTTTTATAATCGTATAAATAATCGAAAAAGTCTAACAAATTAAGGGGCATAGCTATGGCCAATATACAATAAATTGTGTAGAAATATTTTACAATATAAGGGAAGGAAAATGGGGACTACTTTGTATGAAGAAGCGACCGTCCACTATCGCCTAATGCCCGGAAAGCAACACTGCCAACATGACAGCCCGGTTTGTATTACAGATTTGTTATATAGCGGAAGTAAGCTCAATACCCGGTTTTAGTTACAACGTCACGTTACGGCCAGATTATGGCGCGTAAAACTTTTTTGTAACTTTATTCTTTTTTACACACCACAGTAAATACATTCTCCAGATCTGAGAATCGATACATTTTACATGTAGAGGGCCCTTGAGACTACTAAATCTTGTGTATATATTTACTTTGTGTTTCGGAGAGTATATTTTATTTATTTATTTATTCATATGGCATTATGAGCCGTTCTACAGTTTTTTGTAGCATATTTTATTACAATATAATTTAATGCACCGTGTACAGTCTCTATCAGTACAGGCTCTATACCAAACATGTATGGTTCGTTTTTAAAGGTCGATAACATATTTGTGATTTTCCAACGTGTCGGTCCGTCTGCCATCCGATGTATTTGCATTCACATTGGAGAGATATTTATGCCAGATGAGAGTAATCACATAATTTTGATTTTTATGGGTAATCAAATATTTTTAAGCGATCTGATCCGATATTTATGCGGATACAGAGTAACGATGTTTTTGCCGGCCACAAAGCATCACATATTTTTACCGAGGTAGTGTCGTCATATACTTATGCCTCCAATGGAGCATCAGATATTTTTGCACGGCTGCCCACAGTCATATATTTTTGCTGGTGACTGTACAGTTAGGGTTGCCAGATCCAAAGGCGCTATTATCGGGAAAAAATATACAATTTTCGGGATTTTGGGCCTTAAGTCGGGAAAAAGCCCTTCAAATTAAATTAATTGTATTAAAAATAACGATATTTTACATTATTGGCACTACGCCAGCTGCTCTGACCAATCTCGCCACGCGCGCTGACGGGCTCGACGCGGGTCGCTGGCTCGCTCGACGACAGTTCGGAACTTGAAATTATTGTTTTATAACGTGATGCTGTTTTTCGGGACAATTTTCACTTTGTTGGGAATCGGGAACACATGCTAAAAATCGGGAGAATCCCGCCGAATCCCGACCATCTGGCTATGTACACTGTACAGTACAACCGATTTTTATATTTTTTGACTGGAATACGAGTATGTACTCGAAGTATCATCGTGGTTATAGGCAAGTAGCCAAGTAGTACATAATAACGTGTTTAAGTAAAGAGGAAAGTATATACCTACATGAATACTTCGCCAATTAGAAGACTGTCATATGAAACAAAAATGGAAATAAATGACGTAATACGCTCAAGAACTATGTAAAGTTGTAAACAGGTCACTTTCTATAGATATTTTATATAAGGAGACTCCTAGCTTTTCATTGCTTTAGAGTATTTTTTAATTGGTCGATTTTGCAATGTATATATATATATATAACCTACCTATATTAACCATATTTATAAGTACTTTAGTACGTAATTCGCCATCGCAGGAAACGAATTATTAGTCGTATTACCATATTATTGACTATTTAATTAAAATGGCACAATTAAAGAATAATTAAAATAGGTACCTTGTAAAACACGATATGTAAATGATAAAATTGAATTAAATGTATGTTTTTATTATTATTAATGGCCGATGTCCTGTTTGGTGGGTAGTGAGGTATGTAGGTACCGTGACATTGCGGATGTGGATCGAGTACGTAGGAACGCCCTTGTCGAGATAAAACTTGTAAATGACAATGCTTAGCCGCACTAGTTACGCGTGGGTCTGTCCGATGTCGTCAGCAGACCATCAACAAATGCCAAGCCTCCATTAGCCGCTGCAAGCTCCTGTAATTGTAACTCAACTAGAGCGACCTTTTCGGATCTGATTTCGGCGACGTCTCGCAAGGTTACTTTTGTACTCCTCTACGCCCAAATGGCGATCTCAATAGAGTCATGCATAGATTATTATCGTTTGTATAAATAGTGAGACGAGTCCTAACTGAGCATCAGTCGCCTGCAAGGTGTGAAGTGATCTTATTTCGCTCAAACGCAACACAGACCTCGTTCGCTATGAGATCGCTGGTGGTGTTGTTCGCTGTGGTCGCGGTGGCGTTTGCTGCTCCGAGGTTGGAGAAGCGGTCGTTGGGCCACGCCGTCGCTTACTCGGTCCCGGCGGCGGTGTCCCATCAGTCCAGGGTGGACGTGCGCAGCTCGCCTGCGGTGTACGAGACGGTCGTGGCAGAGCCGGTGGTGGCTGCGTATGCGGCTCCCGCTGCCGTGGCATACGCCGCTCCGGCCGCTACCGTGTATGCCGGTGGCTCAGCAGTGTCGCATCAGTCCCGCGTCGACGTGCACAGCTCGCCCGCCGTGGTCGCCCAAACTGTTGTCGCCGAGCCCGTCGTGGCGGCTCGCTCCGTGTACGCTGCTCCCACCGTGTACGCCGCCCCGGCCGTGTACGCTGCTCCGGCTGCGGTGTCCAGCCAGTCCCGTGTCGACGTGCACTCCTCTCCCGCCGTGGTCCAAAGCGTGGCCTACCCCTCGGTGGTAGAGGCGCGCTCCGCATGGGCTCCCGCCGTCTATTCTTCCTGGTAAAGCGATCACAACGACTTCGAGCAAAACCGTGTAGTTTTCATTTCTTACTATGTCATATGTAAATAATATTAAATATGTGAGAAATGAAAAGACATAATTTATATTTTTTTAATTGTTTTTTTTTATTGACGAAATTTTCACGTTTTATAATTAAAACACAGGACTTAAACATAATCAAATGAAATTAGAATCGGAGAGGGTCGTATCAGAATTAATTTTGAAATTTGGTTAAGTTTTACAAAGAAAACCATTTTTAACCAAAATTGTATGTGCATCTCATACTTTTTATTCCCATTTAATTTAGGTACTCGCTACGCTCGTGAATGTATTTTGGGATCTTTCTATTGCACAGGACTCAAAAATAAGTACTCCAAGAAATATCGAACTTTGCTGTCTTGTTTCCCCAATAACTATTTCTTTCCGATATTCAATTCAGTCTAGTTGTGTACTTGAGTTTTAATGTTTACCAGAATATGTACCTAGGTCCTCGGGTTATTTAGGCATGATACAACAACGTTCTAAAACCAGTTCCCGGCGACTCTTAGAGCACTTCCGATACAGCCAAGGGCAGCCAGTCTTATTATGCAAGGGACAGTTTTGAAAGTCACTTAATAAGGAAATATGTAATTTACGAAGTTATTGCCTCTTTTACAAAGGACGTGAAAATAGTGGGAATATTTTAGTTATGACATAAGGTTTAACTATGTAGACTGACGTAATTTAGGGAAAAGGATACAACCCACAAAAACCTATAGTTGGTTTGAGCCAGTAGAGTTCACATCCAAGATGCATAACTACTTGAAACCGCTCCACTAAAGTACGTACGCATTTTAATCTGTAGTAATACATTGTAATTAATTACTCAAACATGCCTTTCTTTTGTTAAATTTAATTGAGTTACCTTCACTTAAATGAGTTTAGTATAAAAAGAAACGTGTAGAACTAAATAAATATAATAAAATATTTGTACGAACACATGTCGAAATTATATAATACTTACATTGTAACAAAATGGAATACTCAATCTGCACCTAAATTGTGTTGTTTCCGCCAAGAATCTGGTCAGTGTCCTTTGTAGTATCCGCAAGGAACTCGAGCGACAGAGATGAATCGTCGCCAGTCCTCCAGATAACCCTCTGTTATACTCGCAACAAAACACGCCCCGTCGATGTCAATACAAACATCCATCAATCTTTGACGGACAGGTGTAGGGCCTTGCTTCTTTAAAATAAGGAATTGAGGATGCTTCTTACACCGTTTTGTGCCCAACACAAGCGTGGATGCTCGATTAAGTACTGGATGTTTACAAATATTTTGATAATTGTTAAGTAATCATGTGATAAAATAACTGCAATTTTTGTTTAGTCAACGGATTTGGCATGTAAAAAGTGGAACCTGTATTACAACATGGGATACTTATTACAGAGCAAAGGATATCACAATTAGGCGTCTGTTTTTATTTTACTGTAAAGTACTATTAGTGCCTACTGCCCATAGGAAATAGTATGGACTTTAAGTTAATTAAAACAGACTATAGTACAAAAGATAATATGTACTACGAGAACAATAGTTTATGGTCATAAAATTCGGGGTGTATTTAATAAATATGAGGCCGGAAGTCCGAATATTACATATTTAACGGCCAGTACGGTCTGGATACGGACTGCTTAATAAAGGCGAGCTTAATCTACCATAGCATATAATACCCCGAAAGGGCTTATTTTGTTGTCAAACATGTGTATTGAAAGAGTTCGACGCACCCAACTAGTTAGGTTTGGTAGGGTTAGATCCCCTGTGATGGGAATTGAACAGATGACGACGGTAAAGCTGCGGCCTCGGAAAATTGAAGTCATTGACACTGGGTGCTCTACTTGTCACTTTTCCAATCTAATGCCTTACTCGTAGGGTTACCAGACGTCAGGAATTTTCCTGACACGTCAGGAATTTTGGCCGTTTGTCAGGAATGCGGCCGGAATACGAAAATGTCAGGAATTTTAGTGAATTAACAATATGTACCTAAAAAGGTACTTAATTCAAATGTACTTATCAAGCATACATAGATATCGCATACGGCTAGACCACCCCGTCGCTCGCCGATACGAGCGTCAGGAAAATATTTCGCAAATCAGGAATTTTATCAGGAAATTCCAAATTTAGATCTGGTAACCCTACTTACTCGTAATTGCGATGAACTGACGTAACTTTTTAGAGGATACAAATTCAATTTAATTTATTGTTACTTTTTTTTACTGACACCGATGTTTTAACAAGGTTATATATTCGCAAGCTGACGTTTTAACAGGTTATCATAACATACGATAATATTATGTTTAGTCTGGCAAATAAGTTTTGTCTGTAGCAGTGAGATACTCATTCATCCATAGGCTTACATTACTATTAGCACTTGAAAAAAAAAGTACCTACCTATGATTCTCATTTATTTATTTCGCTGCACACAAACGCCTCTTGCAAAACTATAAATATACCTATCATTTAAATGTTTAGCAGAAACGAAATTCTGATGGTTTTCTCCATTAAAGTCTCATGTAACATTCCTAAACAAGGAGAGGTTAGCAATCAGTAGGTAATTAAGAATTCAAAGTGCGTAGGCCCCTACTCATTAAAGTTATGACTCGTGGACAACTGCTTTGTCCCCAAAAATAAAAGAATACTTTAAGGACAACATTATAACGAAAAAAGAATTATGTCTTGAAGTAGTTGTGAGGTTCCATTATATAGTCAAATATCTAAGAATCAGCAACTGATGTTAGTTTACTTAGCACAGGCGATGGGAATGTTAAATACAAATTATAATCATAATAAAAAAAACCGGCCAAGTGCGAGTCGGACTCGCGCACGGAGGGTTCCGCACCATCAACAAAAAATAGAGCAAAAAATTCGTGTTTGTTGTATGGGAGCCCCCCTCAAATATTTATTTTATTTCATTTTTAGTATTTGTTGTTATAGCGGCAACAGAGATATGTACATCATTTGTGAAAATTTCAACTGTCTAGCTATTGCGGTTCATGAGATACAGCCTGGTGACAGACGGACGGACGGACGGACGGACGGAGAGCGAAGTCTTAGTAATAGGGTCCCGTTTTTTACCCTTTGGGTACGGAACCCTAAAAAAGGATAAAGTGCGAGTCGGACTCGTGCATCGAGGGCTACGTACAAACTTACCTACCTACCTAAGCAAATAGCTCGATTTACGATCCTCTAACAAAAACATAAACTGTACTGAGGGACAAACTTAACTATGTTTAAAAACGGTCCATTAAGTACATCGACATAAATATTAATTAGGTGGCGGTTAGTTTACTTACTAACTACAATAAATTAATAATCGCAGAAAAGTAATTAATTTGTGACAATAAAATGATCTTACAGGGGGTTTCGTTATTTGCCGACAGTGACACGGAACCCTAAAAAATAAATTGACTATAAAACACAACACAAGTACCTACTTTGTCAAGTTATCGCACACACTTATTGAATCAGGAGGCTTATTCTGATTGTAACAACAGGTTATGCATTTGTTATGGATATGATATGCTTATAACAGCTGACAGATCATATCCAAACCAAATCCAGATCAACTTCTAATCAGAACTAACTATAATTAAACTGGAAGCTTCCATATAAATTTATACTACTGATGTAAATGACACAATAGCACAATACACATGAAACACGTGACATATTTGAAATACTACGCATCTATTCCTTTTCGCATATATTATTTATTGTTAAACAAATTTAACAATATAATTCAGTCCTTTTCATATTTCCATTTCCTCATTTCATTGAACCCTGAATTCTGTTTGATTTTATAAATTTACCAATTTACCTGTACACTTGTTGTACAAAGAAATCTATTTCAGAACTTAATTTGTTCGGGCCTTTTCCGTGGTATTGGTATGTGACATGTCTACACATCGGTAACTCGTGGCATTTAGGTAGCACTTAAAAGATTAGTTTAATAAATTCCTTTTTTTAGCGGTTTCTTTTTCTCGACTCGTATAGGAAGAACATTGTCACATCACTAGTCTGTTAGAAACTGTCAAGTGCTACCTAAAAAAAAAAGTCTATTTATTCTTTCCGTAGATTAAAATGACATTTCATGTGTTGCTAGTTTTGTACGTCTTATAAATAGTGATGTGCTATAATCGGTACTTACTAACCGAAAATAAACTATTGGGAGGTACTTATATTTGTTGATGAAGTGTCTGTAACACAATGAATGGATAACCCGTGACGTGCTAAAAGGGGACACTAGGAGAGGTATTAAAAATATGAAATAGCGTAGGTAAAAAAGGCCATCATTTTGAGGTATTTAGAAATTTTGTATCCAGGTCTATACACAATATTTCTAATATTTTAAAGCGATTTTATTGTAAGATTAACAGTCACATCGAAGCTACATATCATATAGCTCATAATTCACCAAGTTACTCATCCTATTTCTCTACGTATACTAAGTTTTATTTAAATGAGAACCTTACTTTGTACTTTTCGTGACCTGTTTTATAAAGGAACCATTTAGAGTTCATTTTTTGTTTATTTTGAATCTAAAATTAATTTAATATTTATCGGTTATTCACAAACCGAAATCAAAGATCATCACTGTTTGTTTTAAGCTGGCCACATTATTTCTACGTTTGACATTTGTGGTTGTCATTTTAGTCTTCGGAAAGAATAAATAGACTTTAAGTGCCACGAGTTACCGATTTGTGCTCATCACTAATCTTTTAAGTGCTACCTAAATGCCACGAGTTATCGATGCGTAGACATGTGTCAGCAAGGCTTCGGTATTTTGGTGTTGCTTTAGCTTTGTCTGTTTTCCACGCGGGCGTCGACCTTTGTTCTAATAAGCGCCGCAGGACTGGCCGCAGGTTCCTTTCGGTTCGGCAATTATTCGTTATATAAACGGAGTCAATAAACTTAATATTAATAACTTCACGCCACGGTCATCATTATCAAAATTGTATAATGACACCAACTAATCTACCTAATTATAATACCGAAACTGATTTTTCACCACACCAGCTGGTAAATGCTCTCTTGATTGTTCAAAAACTGATAAGAAAGTTTCATTTTATTCACATGTGAGGCAAAGTACCTAATCAAATGCAAATTTTGAGTTCTTTTCTTGTGTTTGCTGGTAAAGTAGAGTGGTTGACTTTTAAATGATGATTTTGAATGATAAATATTTAATAACATTAATATTGAATCGATTTGCTTTGATATTGTTTGATATTTTTCAGTTTGTATTTTCCTTGTGTTGGTGTGGTGAAAATTTTTGTATTTCACTCGGTGCCAAACTTTGTTTAAACCTTGAAACCCTCGCAACGTTCAAGATTCTATTGGAATCGTTAGCTTGCTAGGGTATCAATATTAGCACGAGAGGTTAAACAACAACTTTTCGCCCTTGTAAAACAAATAACTATTGATTTATAGCCTACCACCACCGATAATAAAATGATTCCAAACTTAACTTAAATCTGGGTGGCTTCACTTTTTAAACACAACTATTGCACTTATTAGGGTAGAGTGGCACTCTCTTGTGTCAGAGGCCAAGATCCTCTTTGGGTCACTGAGCCAGTGATGTATGTATGTATGTATGTATTGCACTTATTAACAATGTCTGAATTCTTAGGAGCATAAAAATTATTCTGTCAAAGGATTTTTTTTATTTTTCTTTAATTTTTGTCGTACGAGTTTATGAGCTTTATATGGTTTATGCAGTTACGACCATATTGCGCACTCTGCCATAAATACGTACTATATAGTTGTAGGTGCACAAATTGGTCTTTACATAAAGTGGTAGATAATAAATAATTTAATATACAGGGTGCCATTTGAGTCGTGATCAGTAATATGTTTTTCTAACTCCATAAACAACGAGCAATTTAATGCCCCTACTCTTACTAAAATCAGACAAGATTTTTTTTATTTTTTTGTTTATTTTTTGTCATTTATTTTACTCAAGTGGCAATGTGTTATTTAAACAGCTTTATAAGATATTTCAAATGAAAAATTAAGTAAATTTTATTTCTAGCTGAGACAAATGACAAAATTGATGTCAATGACAGTTCCGATTCAAAGAGGCGATTCAATTTACTAATTTCAATATCTTAGTAAGCCGTTTCGCTGTATATGTGGAATGGCGGTGGAAGCGAATGGGCACCACGGCCTGAGCTGCTCCCGGGCTGCGGGGCGGTTCCCGAGACACCATGCGATCAATGAATTAATACGTCGTACCATGGTCTCGGCGAACGTGCCTTGCATTCTGGAGCCTCAAGGCTTAAGCCGTACAGACGGGAAGCGCCCGGACGGCTTAACGCTGGTTCCGTGGGCCAAAGGCCGCTGCTTGCTCTGGGATGCAACCTGCGTGAGTACTTCTGCACCTACTCATCTTGCTCCCGGTAGCCGGCTGGCAGGCGGAGCCGCGGCAAATGCCGCGAGGCTCAAGCGTTTAAAATACGCTAACCTGGAACCAGCGTACGATTTTGTCCCGGTCGCGGTGGAAGCCGCTGGGCCGTGGTGTTCGGAGGCGAAGAAGTTGGTTGGAGACTTGGGGCGGCGTCTACGTGACAGAGGGTGCGATCCTCGTTCAGGCTCCTACTTAGTCCAACAGATATCGCTTGCCATCCAGCGCGGTAATGCCGCTAGTATCTTTGGCACTTTTGGGCTGGGTGGGGGTCGGAATGGGGGCGATAAGTAGGTTAGTTTATAGTTTAGTGTGCTTTTTTTATTTTTTATTTTAAGGTAGTTTTAGTGTTTTTGTTTGTGTTTTTTTTAATTTATTAATTACAATATACCTTTATTAAATTTTTCACCTTTTGCATAAAAAAAATTAAGTTAATAAGCCGTTGTAATATCCTAAATCCACTTATAAAAGTAAAATAAATGACAAAAAATAAAATAAAATCTTGTCTGATTTTATTAAGAGTAGGGGCATTACATTGCTCATACACATACACAACATATTACTGATCACGACTCAAATGGCACCCTGTATAGTGATCCGGAAGGTACCTATTACTTAAAAGGATCCTTTTATCCTACTTATTCTTCAGCGCGACGGAGCGGAGGGGTCTTTGATCTGCTACAACATAGCTATAACTATGATGCTTGATGTTGACATTAAGCTAATATTGTAGGTGTCTACGCATGTGCTAACATTTCATTACAGCGCAGCGGTGTATATTCTGACAGTATTCAATTTATTTTTGTTATAAGGGTGCTATTTTTGTAATAACTTACACACATGTACTCATATAGGTAAGTTTATATAATGTAGAACTACGCTGCACAAATAGTTTATTGGACACTATGGAAATAGATACTGGTAATTAGTATTACGGAAAACGTTTGATGTCACTATAAGTAGATTTAACTGAGGCCCTAAGGTATCGAGTGGTTAACCGCTTAAGACGGACAACCGCGTAGTGATTTAACTGATTTTGAATAACCGTCGGAATGCTAAAGCTGCCCTCGGAGCAAGGTTGATTACTTTCATGTGACACTTGACATTGTGTTCGTATTTAATTTACGGTTGGTAAAATAATAAGTTAATTATTTGACCGGTGTCAGTATAAATAGCGGGGAATGTTCGTTAACTGTATCAGTCAGCCGTTTGGTTTGAAGTGATCTTGTACTCGTCGAATCAACAACACAGACCACGTCAAAATGAAATCGATGGTGGTGTTGTTCGCTCTTGCCTCCGTGGCTTGCGGGTCGCTGCTGCCGCTGGCGCAGCCGCCGCACCACCCCGCGCTGGTGCTGGACCCGCACGGCCGCCCGCTGGACACCGCTGAGGTCATCGGCGCCCGCGCCCTGCACCTGCAGGCCAAGGCTCTGGAGCACCACGCGCCCCTCGTGCACGCCGTCGCGCCCCTCGCCCACTCTGTCGTGGCCCCTGCTGTGGTCGCCCACGCCCTGCCCGCCGCCGTCTCGCACCAGTCCCGCGTCGACGTGCACTCCAGCCCCGCCGTCGTCGCCCACGCTCCCGTGGTCACCGCTCATGCCGCGCCTCTGCTCGGATACTCCGCGCACGGTCTGGCCGCCCATGGCCTCGCTGGGCACGGACACTGGTTGAAGAAGCGTTCCCTCGGACACTACGCTCTGGCTGCCCCCATCATCGCCCATGCGCCCGTTGCCACCTCCCACCAGTCTCGTGTGGATGTCATCTCTAGCCCCGCCGTCGTGTCGCATGCCGCACCCGTGCTCGCTCACGCCGTGCACGCCGCCCCGGTCGTCGCTCACGCCATCGCGCCCTCCGCCGTGTCCCACCAGTCCCGCGTGGACGTCCACAGCAGCCCCGCTTTGGTAGCTCACTCCGTGCTTGCCGCGCCCGTGCACTCCGTCGTAGCCGCTCCCCTTCACGGTGCTCACTCCATCTACGGTGCTCACTCCCTCATTGGTGCCCACTCTGGTCTCGGTCACGGTCACTGGCTGAAGAAGAGGTCCCTGTTCTCGTCCTGGGCTCCCATCGCTCACTCCATCCCCTCTGCCGTCTCCCATCAGTCGCGGGTGGATGTGATCTCCAGCCCCGCTGTTGTTGCGCACGCTGCTCCCATCGTGCACGCCGCTCCCATCGCCGTGGCGCACACCGCGCCCGTGATCGCGCACGTGGCTCCCGCCGCCGTGTCCCACCAGTCCCGTGTTGATGTGATCTCCTCTCCCTCTCACGTCGCTCATGTTGCTCCTCTGGCTCACTCCGCTGTGTGGACCGCCCCTATCTCGCATTTATCCCATCATGGTCTTCTTCATTCAGCTCCCGTGTCCCATGCCGCCCATTGGTAAAGCGAAAAATTGATTCGACGAACGATGTAGTTTTCGTTTTAGTAATTATTGAAACGAATAGACAAATATATAAATTATGTAATACAAAAGTGTTCTAATTATTTGATAGACATCATAGATCTCACCTTGCGTAATCATTTATCGTAATTCGATATTCGCACAATCGTGAAGGTAACACAAGCTTTTGAATACTTATTAGTCTGATTGCATGCCGATGCCGCGCGGTCGACTGATAAGTAATTATAACAAGGCTATACAATGTAAGCACCAAGGCTCTCCATAATTATAATGGTTGAAAGATTTGAACATTTAATACTACATCAGTAATATATTTATGTATACCCAGTCGAAAACTGGAGGGTGATTACTGGTTCCTATTATAATACTAAGAAACATGTCTTAATATATAACGTTGATTGATGCATAAGGTGGGTAACACTTGTTGAGTGAGTATCAAATATTTATATGTATACGTGACCAACTGTGTCAGTCAACACCATACAAAATGAACGAGAGTAGTCAAACCTGGGAATTTGGTACAGATTCAGAAATGATATCGCCTAAATTAGATGTACGAAGAGTAACGTTACGGCTACGTGGCAGTCTCCGTGCGACAACAAGTAGGATGATTATTATTTTGATAGCGAATACTACGTTTCAGCACTTACATAACGTCATACAAGAGGTACACTTTTGTCGACAATATTTTTTTAATTTCCACTCTGTTAATGCTACTTTGCACATTTTATAACCTTTAGCTAGATAGCTTGGTACTGTTATAGAATTAAACATGATAAATATCTTAATTTTCAATGACCCTGGCCGCGTAGCCAAGACGCCAATCGCTTACGCTTCGTAGCGATCGAAACGCAACTGTCACTGTCACACTAATATGAAAGAGTGATAGAGAGACACAAAGCGTTTCGTTGTCGAAGCGATAGCGATTGTAACCTTGGCTAGGCCGGCTGATCTTCCAAATTGGAAGATTAGATACAATTTTACCCAAAACCAGTCAATTGGAAGTTCCAATTGACTGGTTTTGGGTAAAATTGTACCTAATATAAAATAATTGGCGTAATATAAATTTTGTTTTATATGAAGTACTTGTTAGGATCATTAGATTTCATTAGGTTTTCATTTTCTTGCAGTAAGGCGTAAATACTATCTCCTAGACTACATGTGGAATTTTACGTGGCGAGATAGACTGTCCTGAGCTGGTAGGAAGAATTGTTAGACTCACTATTCCATTTATGTCCAAAAATCTCCGGAGACCGCGAAGTCACAAGCTTTTTGTAGTCCCTATTACACGCAATGTAGCACATAAAAACTCACCAGCTGTGCGGGATCCAAGGCTGCTGAACTCGCTTCTGGCATGGGCACCAGAATGTTATGTTAGCAAGTCGATGGATGGTGGTGTATCAGATGTGTCTGCGGTACTGTGATGTGATGGTTGAAGGTTGATTGTGATCTGTTTTTCCTATATTGTGTATTCCGCACCTATAATATAATCTGAAACGTACAGTGGTTTGGTTGCTGTATATTATGTTTCCAATAAATACATAACCCAGGGACCCGTTTTTAAAATGCGTGTTTTCCTTTTTTCGAAGACAGCTGGGCCGATTTGGGACATATATTTTGTTCCAAAAGCCATTATCAAACCCGTTATCAATGTTACAATCATTAAAATAAGGCTCGGCAAAACTCTATACCATAGGGAACCCTAACTTCAATCGCCTAAAATATTTTTATTTTATTTTATTTATTTATTTCAGAAACAGTCTTTTACAAAAAAGAGAATACATTTTTTTTAAGTTTAGACCTAAAGTTTCGTTAGTTTATTTGAATTTACAATGAAAAACAGTGAGTAACTAATTAATAAATTACACTAAGATCAACAATAAGTGATGCTTATCCACACAAATAACAGTAATCTATACAATTACTACATATTACAAATACAAAATACAAATCGTTTATTTACCTAATAACTCTAATAAGTGAGTCAAAAAGTCGCAAAAACTACCTACCAATACCTACCAATCTGCAATTCTGTGTTATCTGAAAACAAGTTTTAGGGAAACAACACTACAGTTGAATAAGTCAATTTGTTGAAGTTTTAAATTATCATTAAATAGTCTGCAGGCGCGCTTTATGAACACATTTCGTGCGTAACAAGTTCGGCTTTTTGATATGGAAAATAAAACTTTTTTCCTACACTGGCGCTGATGAACACGAGGGACTTTGATTTGGATTTGATGTAGCAACGAGGGGACATCCATTATATTATGTAAAACTTTAAATAACATGACAGAGTCTATACAATCACGGCGTTCACTAAGTGTTTGGAGTTTATGATAATTTAGTGAGTCCTGGTAGCCAATGTGAGTGTGGCCGGTTCTATAATCAAGAGCTTTGATAAACTGTTTCTGTATTCGTTCTATTCTTTCAATATGAATGGCGTGGTAAGGTTTCCAGACAGCAGAGGCGAACTCAAGGTGGCTGCGAACAAAACTATTATATAAGATTTTATAAGTGAGATTATTTTTAAACGGTTTCCCTACACGCAATATGAAACCGAGTTGCTTATATGCCTTTTTTATTATTGAGTCTAAGTGAGGTTTAAATGATAGCTCGGAATCCATAATAACACCAAGATCTCGTATTTGTTCTACTCTATTCAGATGACAATTTAATAAAGTGAAGTTGTAGTTAAGATTGTGTTTTTTCTTAGAGTAGTTGATAACGAAACATTTTTTTAAGTTTAATGATAATTTGTTGTCTTGACAAAATCTTTCAAAATTAACCAAATCCTTTTGTAACATGTGACAATCTTCAACAGAGTGGATAACTTTATAAATTTTAGTGTCATCTGCATAGAGTAAAACACTCGAGTGTTTGATATATTTGTCAATGTCATTAATAAATAGTAAAAATAATAGCGGACCAAGATGAGACCCTTGTGGGACTCCAGAGCCGATAGATTTCCATTGTGAGGCATAACCGGACAGAACTACACATTGGCTACGATTCTCAATATAGGATTTGATCCATCGAAACAAGTCTCCGTGAATACCGAGCCGCCAGAGCTTCTGAAGAAGGGTATCGTGACAAATTTTGTCAAATGCCTTGGCGAAATCAGTATACACGGCTGCAACACTGGCGCCTTTATCCATCGCAGTTAGAATGTCGTTACTAAATATCAACAAGTTAGTGTCTACAGAACGGCCCCGGTAAAAACCGTGTTGGTTTGGACTGATGTGATTTCTAACTACTTGGGAAAGCTGCTGCACTACAATCTTTTCGAAAATTTTACTAAATTGACATAATTTGGATATTGGTCTATACTGCTCAATGTCTCGGCTAATTGAAC
Organism: Cydia amplana; assembly: GCF_948474715.1. Lineage (NCBI taxonomy): Eukaryota > Metazoa > Arthropoda > Insecta > Lepidoptera > Tortricidae > Cydia > Cydia amplana. The sequence goes on along the minus strand of NC_086079.1, from coordinate 9,914,003 downwards.
CTTTAGGGATAGGAGTGATGAATGCCTTCTTCCAAATCTCTGGAACGCAACCGTTGTCAAGAGATTTTTTAAATAAAATAGTGAGCGGGGTGGCTAAATTAGACGAGCATCTCCGTATAAACATAGGATGAATACCATCCGGGCCTGCACCCTTATTAACATTTATGGTATTTAGTAGTTTGAGAATAGCGCCATGGGTAATTTCTATGCTATTAATATCGATTACATGATCAGTATGTGTGGTAGCAGGTGATAAGCTGTTAAAATTAAAAGATGGATTTACAGGTTTTACGAAAACGGAGTGAAAGTGATCGTTAAAGAGATTACATATTTCTTCTCCATCAGATGTGACACGATCTTTATAATTCATTGTTTGTGGCAATTTATTTTTAGAGTATTTTGCTTTAACATAGGACCAGAAATAATTTGGGTATGTTTTAATTTTTTGTTCAGCATATGATATGTAACTATTGTGGCATTGCATTTCCATTTTTTGAGCTCGTTTTCTTAAAATTCTAAACGATTCGTAATCTAAGGGATTTTTATATAATTTCCACCGTTTGTGGAATTTTTGTTTTTCTTTAAGGACCTTTCTCAACGGCCTAGAGTACCATATAGGAACAGATGCAGATGCATTTGCCCTACGTTGCGGAATATGATTCTTGATTAGGTCATTTAAAAGATTATTAAGTTTTGCAACACCACTTTCAATATCACAATCTTTAAAAAAGGAGTACCAATTTATTTTAGACAATTCTACATTTATTTTGCTGTTAATCGCCAGAGCTAAAGTTGAAAATCAAACTAGAAGTTGGTTTAAGTGTAGGCTCTAGATTAAGCTTTATATCTATAACCAGCGCTTTGTGATGAGCATCTTCAGGCGTGAGTGGACAGTCACAGGAGGTGACCGTACACACAGTGCTGCAAATTATTAAATCGAGTATACGTTTATTAACATTGTGAATACAATTAAATTGATTCATTCCGGTAAATGATAAAAAGTCTGTAATTAATTGAATTGCACAAGTATTACCCGGCAATAAATGCATCCCCGGAGTTGTACGGGCCACCCACTCGGCCTCCGGTATGTTAAAATCACCAGCGAGAAGAAATAAATCGTTAGGTCTTTCAATAACAACATCACTAGCGATTTCACAAAAAGAGGACAATGACTCCCTGTATCCGGGGCCCTGAGGAATATAAATACATGCTATGTTGAGAAATGATTGCTGTAGAACGTTATAAGAATTTTGGGTATGATCACGCCTTGGCTGACCACCCGAGTCCAGAGGAATAGAGACCCAGACACAGTCACAGTAGGCCCGCGGCGGCACAGGCCAGTCGCGGCGCACGGGCTGAATGTTAGTGCGCACGGCCACCGCCGCGCCGCCGCCGCGTGCCGCACCGGTATCCGCCTCCGACCGATCGCATCGAAAAAGATAAAAACTTGAATCGAAAAATTCGCCATCATGAAAGTCTGAGTTTAGCCAAGTCTCTGTTAAACAAATGAAATCATAGTCCGACTGAGAAGTTTTAGAAAAGAAGTCAATCGATTTTGTTCGCAGTCCCCTCACATTTTGGTAATAGCCACTGATAATATGCTTACTCATAAAAGAAAATGTGTTTATTTATAAAATAATGTATTAGACTATATTTAAATTCGCCAGTGCCATTTAAAGATGAGGAATATACATTTAGGTTTAATAGGAATAACTCAGTATAATAGGAAAAAATATATGTAATTGTGTTGTGTTTTATATAAAGCGCACATGCAGAACATTCAGATAAACAATAAACAGGAAAACAAAGGAGCAGTAGACTTTCATTATCACAGATGCTACAATTATTTACAATAGTGAACGGGCAACTCGTATATCCGACAGTCGTGCGTAGCGGGATACAACAGCAAAAAAAATACACAGCCATGGGTCTAAGTTCAACTAAATGGATTACATAGGTAGCTGATGTAGAAATTAAGTTTGACAGTATGATAATATAAATATTTGTAACCACTATGTCTACCAGTCACTTTATCTTTTTAAGATCAGATTCACTACTTATATTTACAACTTTGCTCGGATTTACGAATAAAGATTTTACAATCGCGAACCCATAGGTACGAGTAGTTATTATTAGGATTAGGGCTCCAAGCAGGAAAGAAAAGCTTGTTATAACACCAAATGAATGTTTATTAAATCTCAAGCAAAACTACAGTAATGGCGTCTCATACAAAGAAGAACACTCTCATTTTGTTTTATATTGACCATAGATATTGACAATCAAATATCATAGACTATACTCTATATTTGTTTTTTTTTTGTTGACATTAACACCCTTCCTCAACAAAAACAAGCTAGGTACCGACAGCATAAAAACTATAAACTGAAGGAATATTTTACAAGTCCTTCAAACAAAAAACGTCAGCAAAATATATAAACTAAAAGAACACTTTACGGGTCTTTAAATAATAAACACTTTACTTGTCTGTCAGATACCATCTACATACTTTTAAGTTTAAGTTAAAAATTACCGCTCAAACCTATTTGAGAACACAGGTCTCGAAAAATCACTTTCCCTAACGCTTTTGTAAACAGGTCAGCCAATTGTTGACTTGTTGGAATGTGTTCTAATAACAATAGACCTTCAGTCACCTTCTGTTTAACAAAATGATATTTTAGATCTATATGTTTAAGTCTCTTGTTGTCTACATTATTTGCAACATGAATAGCTGACTGATTATCAATGTATATTTTAAAATTTTGAAAATGCAGCCCTAACTCCAGAAGAAGGTTACGTATCCAGCACGCCTCCGTGACCCCCTTCCCCAAAGCTACGTATTCCGATTCGGTTGAAGAAAGGGAGATGCATTGTTGTTTTGAACAACCCCACGAAGCTGTGCATCCGAAAACCTTCATAACATATCCGGATGTCGACTTTCTGTCCGCCTTATCTCCCGCCCAGTCAGCATCCGTGTAACCCAACAACGGTGCTTCTTCAGTAGCCTTGTAAATAAGTTTAGCATCCATGGTTCCTTTCAAGTACCTAAGAATTCTTTTAAGTGCTTTCCATAATCCAGAAGATCCCATCGACTGAAATCTTGAAAGATAGTTGAGAGCGAAACATATATCCGGTCTCGTACCCAGCATTACATACATGAGGCTTCCTATGAGTCCTCTGCATTTCGTAGTCATCTCGGCGTCATTTGACGGTTCCGAATTTAGTTCAAGACCCACTTCAATAGGTGTCGCTATGGTGTTGCATTCTTCCATTTTGTACTTCTTTAAGATGTCTTCTATGTATCGCTTTTGGTTTAACTCTATGGTGTCATTCTCTTTAATTATGTTTATTCCAAGATATTTTAGATTATTTTCACCGAGACTTTTCATTTCAAAACGTGTTTCCAGTGCCATTTTTAAATGATTTATCTGTTCTGCATTTTCTCCTAAAATAAGTATATCATCCACATATATCAGTACATAAATTTTGTCTTTGCTCTTGTAGTACAGACAACAATCCGCTTCGCTTCTTGAAAACCCTTCCTTAATCATAAAATCATTAAACTTGTTATTCCACATCTTCGGTGATCTCTTTAATCCGTATATTGATCGTTGCAGTTTAAGGACTTTACTGCCTTCCGTCATTCCCTCAGGTCTTTCCAAATATACGTCCTCTTGTATGTCTCCGTACAAGAAGGCACTCTTTACGTCCATCTGTAACATCTTCAGTTTATATTTGCACGCAACTGCAAGTAGGATTCTCAAAGTTGGCAGTCTAGCCACTGGTGCATAAATCTCTGTGTGATCAAATCTATCTTCCTGCTTAAAACCTCTAACCACCAGTCTTGCTTTATATTGTTGCTTCTCATTCTCACCTTTCTTGATTTTGAAGACCCATTTGGTGTCAATAGCCTTCTTTCCCGCTGGTAAATCAGTCTCTATCCAAGTGTCATTCCGTTCTAGAGCATCAAATTCTGCTTGTATGGCTTCTTTCCACTTATTTTTGTCACTTCCTTCTATTGCATTTTTATAAGTGAGTTGACTTTCGTCATTAACTGCTGTAAATCCCAAAACATAGTCATCCAAACGCTTAGGCTTGGTTATCTGTCTAGCCCTGGTTCCTCGACGTGTTGCATTATTTTCATGCCTTGTATCAGGTCCAATTTCTGTATTTTCATCTTCCACAATTTGGTTTTCATCTTCCACAATTTGATTTTCATCTTCCACAATTCTGTTTTCATTTTCCACAGATTCATCTGGGGTTTCATATCCAGGTATCTCATGCAACTCTTCAGATGATGACTCCTTTTCTTCGTCTTCACTTATGCATGCCTGGAAAATACAATCACTCTTTGTTCCTTCTTCTATTGTCTTGCTCTTCTTCTTTCCGTCAGACTTCTCTGTAACATCTTTTATAAATGTAACATCTCTGTATGTATCAACGATAGTTGTATTAGGTTCCCAAATCCTGTACCCCTTACTGTACTCTCCATATCCCACAAAAATACCGCGCTTACTTTTTGCATCCCATTTAAGACGTTTCTGTTTTGGTATATGGATGTACACCTCTGAACCAAATTTGTGCAATGTATTTATGTCAAATTCTTTGTTATACATCAGCTCGTATGGTGTCTTATTAGGTACCTTACTTGGTCCGGTCCGGTTGATCACATATGCAGCTGTACTCACTGCCTCTGCCCAAAGTTGTTTTCCTAGTACAGCTTCCTGTAACATTGTCCTTCCTGCTTCTACTAAAGTTCGCATCTCTCTTTCGGCCCGCGAATTTTGCTCTGGTGTGTAGCTGACAGATGTTTGATGAGTGATGCCTTTCCTGTTAAACAAATCCATAACATCTTTATTCATAAACTCTGTTCCACGGTCACTCCTAACAGTTTTGATTTTATGTCCCGTCTCATTTTCAAACTTGTTAACTAGTGTTTCGATCCTCTCTTTTGTCTCTGACTTCTGTTTCAAAAAATATACAAAGCGATAACTACTATAGTCATCCTTACACAGCAAAAAATATAGAGACCCACCTATGGACCTCTCCTCCATTGGTCCACACAAATCCATATGAATCAACTCCCCAGGGGCACTTGCCCGATTTGTGCTATTGCTGAATGGTAACCTATGCTGCTTTCCTTTAATACAAGGTACACATTGCTCAGTCAGCCCTTCATGTTTTACATTATTTTTACTCAATACTTCTTTTACCTGGTTATGATTCTGGTGAGCCAAGATACTATGCCATTCATTGACGCTTCTAGTAGTTGCCAAAGCAACTGCTTCATTAAACTCGAAATCCATTAAAAACAGATTTTCCTTGCGATATGAAGTGCATGTTACTTGGCCCCATCTAACAAACTTACATATCTTACTACCTGAAATCAACTTATACCCATTGTCAAAGGCACAAATTAATGAGAATAAATTGACTTTAAGTTCTGGCACATACAACACATCTAACAATACTGAGTCTACATATTCACAGCCATTGTTTGCTTTCAATTCTATAGAGCCAACACCACATACCTTTAGTTGGTTGCCGTTACCAACAGTAACCCATCTATTTTCTACCTCTGTGAATTTGGAGAAGAGCTCCCTGGATTTGCACATGTGCTCGCTGGCTCCCGAGTCCATCACAAATGCACGTCCAGTCCAAGAGCTCTCCATGATGTAAGCATTAGGAGCCCTCGACACTCTTGGGTGTTGTGGCTGTTGTCTTGCCCTGCAATCTTTAAAAAGGTGACCTACCTTTCCACAATAATTACATTTCCTATTTCTACAGTCTTTCTTAAAATGCCCTGCCTTTCCACACTCAAAACATTTCAAACTTTCATTTTTATCACCCTTCTTGATGAATCTTGCGTTGTTATGTTTGCTCAGCAGCGCAGCGGACGTGGCTTCGACTTCCACTTTACTAGCTCCGCTGCGTTCCTCCTCCACCAGTAAACGCGCTTGAAGATTCTTCAAAGTCCGCTCACTTGCTGCAACTGACTCCCATGCAGAAATAAAGTGCTTGTAGCACTCTGGTAGGCTCATGAGAATCTTCGTGATAACCATCTTCTCTGAAATGTCTTCCTTCATCATCTTTAGTTTGTTAACGATTTCATCAACCGTTGTCAGATATTTCGCCATGGGCGCTTCATATTTAAGGTTGTAGAACTTCTGCTGTACTAAATGAATGCCCACCTTCGACTTAGAATCGTAAACAGTCTCCAACTTGTCCCACATCTCTTTTGCGGTCTCGCATGTCGCTAAATAGTTTAAAACTGCCTCTTCCACTCTTAAAACAATAACTTCCTGGGCTTTTCTGTCTAAATCATCCCATTTTTCTTTCTCCGCTGTTGTAATTGTCTCCGCACACACCTCTGTTACTACTTTATATAATTTTCTCGCTTTCAACACAATAGTAGTTTGTAGCTTCCATGCTGGCCAATTATTTTCGCCGAGTATAACGGCCCTGCTGCTGTCCAGTTTCTCCATTATTACGACTTACTTCCTCTTGTTCGGCTTGTTAGAACCGACGACACCAATGTGCGTAAAAATTTGTCGTAATTACTTCTTTACCACTTTCCGTGCCTGGGCCCGTAACCTATTAGGATTAGGGCTCCAAGCAGGAAAGAAAAGCTTGTTATAACACCAAATGAATGTTTATTAAATCTCAAGCAAAACTACAGTAATGGCGTCTCATACAAAGAAGAACACTCTCATTTTGTTTTATATTGACCATAGATATTGACAATCAAATATCATAGACTATACTCTATATTTGTTTTTTTTTGTTGACATTAACAGTTATGCTCTAGCCTCAATTGTCTGGCTTGTTTCAATAGCAACTTGTTAGCAGGAGTGAGATGATCGCCGATGTACACAGCGGAGGCAGGCCCCACCAGGCCGATGTCAGCTGTTGACAAGCCGCGGTACTATGCGTAAAAATAGTAAAAATAAAAACTAAAATCTACTTAACTTCGCTGCCCGTCTCAAACTACGCCTAATATTTTTAGTGATATTTGAATTGAATAACTAGACGCGCATGATACAATACAAGTCATATAGGAATTATGATTTAACTCTAGTTAAGGCGAAGTTATGTACTAAAGGCAATTTAACGTACGTATACCCCTTATTTTATAACGGGGTTTAGCCATTGCCCATTAGGTATTAAGTATTAGGTATCTGACTGATGATAGGATCTTGGACAATTTAAGGGAACTTCTTAAATGTATAAATTAATACTTCTTTTGATATACAGTGGAATCTCGATAGCACGAATCTGAAGGGAAACGCCAAAAACTTCATATTAACGATTTTCGTCTTACAGAGGTTACAGAGGACTTAGAAAGGTTTTTATAGGTTTTTGTGTTCATCTTAAAGAGATTTCAAGTTACAGAGGTATAATTAATGATAATATCGTATTAGAGAGGTAATTAATACTTACGCATAAAGTACGGTCTTATTAATTTCTTCGAGTTACAGAGGTTTTTTGATAAATAATTTCGAGATATAATCTGTAGGAATACTTATATTCCATGCCTCTCTATTGCCAATGCACTCGGTACGTGTTTGCCATGCCTTTAGTAATGAAAACATGTAAATTTCCGCAGTAAATGCATCCTAACGTATTCCTACATATTACAGAACCAGAAAGAGCCGAAGCACTGCCAATTTTTCATGCCTTGACAGGATGCGATACGGTGCCGTATTCGAACAAGATACGACACGTACTAGATCCATTCTAGATACGTTATAGTTTAGATTTCAACTAGTTCCCTTTTGCAGCGCAATTCGGGCAACCAATGTCACTTTTACGTTAGATAGTGTTTAGATATCTATTATGTGAATTGGATCTCTAAGTCATATCTTGTGGAAATTGTCCAATATTATCTCCAGAATCGTGGAAATGTCAAATTTGACAGGTTAGATCTTAAACATATCGTTATCGTATCTTGGTGATGTCTAAAAGATATCTAATAGATGTCTATTTCTAAATCCGAATCGGGCCCCAAGTGTCTTCTTTTAATGGGAGAGGTAAAAAGAGTGCCTTTGATGCCTGGAATGCCTACACTGAAGCAACTTGCGGATTCAAGGCATTGTTGGACGGATCATTGGCAGAAGCGGACAGTTTTATTCAGAAACTTATTATAAACATGTACCTACCATCGGTAAGAATAAACTAGTTTGATACAAATTCAGCGTACCTATTTTAATATAAAATAGTTACAATCTATTTTGTAACGAATGACGTAAGAATGACTCCAAGATTTTATTTTTCTGCTCAAGCCCTTGAACAACAGCCAAGGACTGGATAAAATATCTATTTACAAAGAGGGATAGACAGCTAGAAAATATACCTCCAACGAAAGCCGCTCTTCGCCAGCACACACTTCGGGCAATATATCAAGGAGTCCATGTCTGGGGACAAGCCTTAGTGCCTCTCCAAAAGCTTCCGAGTCCTTCTTCTTGGGGCTGGAGAATGGAAGACAGTGAATGGACCCCTGTTTGATAAGATTTACACGATGTCGCAAGTGTGTGCCAGGAACTCACTCGTTGCAGGTGCAAGACGAGACAGGTGGCAAAAATCGTTGCAACTGCATTAATGCATAAACTGCAAAATGAAAGTGCAGTGATTTTTGTCCGAAGTTAAGCAACGTCGGGCGGGGTCAGTACTTGGATGGGTGGCCGTTTTTTTGCTTGTTTTGCTCTATTTTTTGTTGATGGTGCGGAACCTTCCGTGCGCGAGTCCGACTCGCACTTGGCCGGTTTTTTTTATCTTTGGCGATAAATAATTGGTATCGAATGGCTGAACATATATTAATACTAGGAGTGACATAAAGCTAATTGCTTCTCTTTACCGCTTTTGGTTGTGTTTGATACACTTATAATTGGCAGCAATGCTAAGCCAAGGAAGTATACAATATTATTTTAATCTTCAACTTTAATTGATTTTAGTTTATTAATGAGTATTACTCGAGTTGTACAGTACTTAACTAAGTGCCCCAGCATAAGTAAGGTTGCCATATTATTTCTAAAGAAAAGTGCATATTTATGTTAGGGAACCGACTGTACGTAACGTTTTTTAGCTTTCATATTTAAGTGGACATATGAAAGCAACAAGTTCAAAGTTATAGTTAAACAAAATATCGATAGTATTCACATAATTTATTATTTTAATTAATTGGTGTTCGCCAGTTCCGCTTTTCACCACGCGTGAACAAGGGGGGAATGAGCGAGATGGGTAGAGTGCAGGGGGGCGGCGTGGAGGAGTCCAGAGTGCGCTAGGGGAGCGGCGTACACGCTGTGGGCGACGGGAGCGTAGGCGGCGTGTGAGATCACGGCGGGGCTGCTGTGGACGTCCACGCGGGACTGGTGGGACACGGCGGAGGGCGCGATGGCGTGAGCGACGACCGGGGCGGCGTGCACGGCGTGAGCGAGCACGGGTGCGGCGTGCACGGCGTGGGACACGACGGCGGGGCTAGAGATGACATCCACACGGGATTGGTGGGAGGTAGCAGCGGGCGCGTGGGCGATGATGGGGGCAGCCAGAGCGTAGTGTCCGAGGGAACGCTTCTTCAACCAGTGTCCGTGTCCAGCGAGGCCATGGGCGGCCAGACCGTGCGCGGAGTATCCGAGCAGAGGCGCGGCGTGAGCGGTGACCAAGGGAGCGTGGGCGACGACGGCGGGGCTGGAGTGCACGTCGACGCGGGACTGGTGCGAGACGGCGGCGGGCAGGGCGTGGGCGACCACAGCAGGGGCCACGACAGAGTGGGCGAGGGGCGCGACGGCGTGCACGAGGGGCGCGTGGTGCTCCAGAGCCTTGGCCTGCAGGTGCAGGGCGCGGGCGCCGATGACCTCAGCGGTGTCCATCGGGCGGCCGTGCGGGTCCAGCACCAGCGCGGGGTGGTGCGGCGGCTGCGCCAGCGGCAGCAGCGACCCGCAAGCCACGGAGGCGAGAGCGAACAACACCACCATCGGTTTCATTTTTTCCGTGGTCTGTGTATTGACTGGCGAACAAAGATCACTTCAAACCGCGTCGGTCGACTGATAAATTTGACTTGCCCTCCGCCGTTTTTATACTGACCGGATATAATTAAACGTAAGGCGAATTCGGTTCAAAATAAAATCACCTAGAACAATGTCAGTTGTCAAATTGAAGTGTGACCTCGGAGAGTGTGTATGCGCCGGTCGGAGTGGAGGCATTTCGCGGTCGACGTATGTAGTGCGCGACGACTAGGAGCCATCATGATGCTTTTAATTTTATAATTTTGACTGAAATTATTTTTTTTTTACAAATTAACTGTCATGATTTATCGTTATGCGTAGGTGTGTAAATATAACGTTAATTTGTTAGCGTTTAAGTGTTAATTAATGTGTACTTTATGATAGTCATTTATTTTTGTGTTAAAAAAAATCTTTCTAATTTAACAAAAAAAAGTCAAAATTACTTAAATTAGGATTCTGTAAAGGACATCAATACGTAGGTAAGGTATGCTCGGCGCTCCAAAGTTCCTTATTTTAATAATATTAGGTACATCTAAGCACACATTTTAGTAGTCCAAACTTACGTTTCGTTTTCTTGATGAATCAGTATCCGATTAGATAGGTACCAAAAGTACACGTAAGTTAAGTAAGATTAGCAACCATCATAGGACCTAAATACTGCAAAGAAGAAGAAGTGAATACATCCATATACTAATATTATAAATGCGAAAGTGTGTCGGTTTGTTACCTCGTCACGCTTAAACCGCTGAAGTCGCTGAACCGATTTAGTTGAAATTTGGTATAAAGATAGTTTGAGTCCCGGGAAGGACATAGGATACTTTTTATCTCAGAACTCACCCCTTAAGGGCGTGAAAAGGGGGGTCGAAATTTGTATGGGCAATCAATAACCGCTGAACCGATTTTAGTTGAAATTTGGTATGGAGATAGTTTGAGTCCCGGGGAAGGACATAGGGTAGTTTTTATCCCAAAAATCTCCCTTTAAGGGGGTGAAAAGGGGGGTGGACCTTTGTATGGGGAATCGTTAAAAACCAGATTGGGTAAAAATAAGCTACCTAAATTACTAACTCCATGCAGACGAAGTCGCGGGCAAAAGCTACTTTTTTATAACTGTCAGTAAAACGTTTATGGCACCTAGTTAAATAATTATCTTCAGTAGAACTTACAAATCTACCTTGTTTTGTTATAAGTTATGAATTGGCCCGCGAACTTCTTTTGTACTCACGAGAGTATCTCGTTATTCTTCTTAATTTCCCCTATTTTATTTCTTTCATTAGTTCTTCATTACCTGTCTTTATTTAGAGATTGCTTCTCAGCGATAAGAGCACCTGTTGCCGCTTTATTGTAATTCCATTCATTATATCTACATCTATAATATAATTGATATGATTTGTAGGATATTGTAGGATGCCATCATATTTACGAGTAGATTCTTATTTTAAATCTGTAAGTACTTAAGTAGGTACCTAAGCCATATAGAGACATTGGTGAGCGGTAGCGACTATCGCGCACGCGCCAAAGCCTGCGTCGGCGCTCGGCGGCGGTCACTCGGGCGCGACCAGTACAAAGAATTAATCAAGCTATAGTTATCGATTCCGGGTTGCTTGCTCGTATAAATCATACGCTCTAATAACGTGAAACTACTTTGTTTGCTTGGTTATTTAAAGATTTTAATGCTAGTGGCTGTTGAACCACCTAGGTACTTTTATCAATCAATCAATCAATCAATATTTTATTAACCACCCTTTTGCCATCTTTGTCCATATTTTAGCTTTCACTAAGATCTAAGTTGGTAAGATATTTATAAACTTCAACCACTTGAAAAACGCGGGGTTATATTCAAAGTAGAAGGATCCTCTACTTCAGAACCCGAACTTATAAAGCGTCAACGCACTGTCCAACCGAATGCCGACCCTAGTGCGGTTCGATAACAAAAAAATAAAGCTGTTCATTAATTATGAGGGGGTATTTTTGACCGGTATTGTAACTATTTGACTTGACACCGACTTCAACTGCTAGCGCACATAAAACCGGATAATATATTAAGGTTTTATTTTTTTACTATTAGTTTTTGGCTTTCTTCCTGCCTGGCCAAAGAGTCTTGTTACCTACTGACGGTCTAGCATGAGTTGCGTTCTCGCGCGCGGGTCCATACTTGAGATGTATGGAGATGTATGGAGTCGCGCGCGAGAACGCAACTCATGCTAGACCGCCTGTTACTTATGTCTAAAAAGTTTTGCGCTTCGGGTAAGTTTTAAGTTTGAAGGTTTGGATCTGAATCCATCAAAACTTGAGGAATTCCCTCAATTCCCACATCATCATAACTGAACCTTGATAATATGTTCCTTTGAAACCTTACTTTCTTTATACAAACAAGCCAAACGTGAACCACGCGTCATTGAAAGTTGAAAGAGTTCCGTTGTGGTTTTCATCAGGAGTTACATTTTATCGAATAAACCTGGTATACCTGGTACCTACTTTAAAAAAATACTCCAAATCGGTCCCGAAAAGGGTGTACCCTTGTTTTGTCGACAAACTTTTCATCGAATATTATTTCATCGACAACGATTCATCGAAACATTAGTACTCGTAATATTGTTTGGCGTTATTTTGTTTCATATACTACTTATTTAAATTTTTCTTACTGCGTAGAAATACTATTCAATGAATATTACTTGATCGCTGATTTGTTTCAAATTATTTTAATTGACTCAACTACTAAACATTGCAATTCATTTGTTTGACGTATTACTTTAATACATTTTTATATGTCGTACTACACATTTATACATTTTTCTGTTGTAAGAATTTTAAAATTATGTATATAATTATCTCATACAAATATGTATAATAAAACTAAGTAGGTTTTGGTTAGGTTAGATTAGAACTGAGAACCCACACAGAAACGAACGGCTTTCAAAGTAGGTTTAGGTTAGGTTAGGACTGCGACCCCATACAGAAACGAACGGCTTTCAAAGTAGGTTTAGGTTAGGTTAGAACTCCGACCCCACACAGAAATGAACGGCTATCAAAGTAGGTTTAGGTTAGGTTAGATCTGCCACCCCACACAGAAACGAACGGCTTTCAAAGTAGGTTTAGGTTAGGTTAGAACTGAGACCCCACACAGAATCGAACGGCTACCAAAGTAGGTTTAGGTTAGGTTAGAACTGCGAGCCCATACAGAAACGAACGGCTTTCAAAGTATTACAAATATTAAATAAATATGAAATATTACAAATTGAAATAATATTATGCGTAATAAATTTTATTAAATGCAATCCAAAATTAAATAAGAAAACCCGTAAAGAAATACCACGATATAAACTATATGCATAATAACTCGAGTACCAATTAAAAGTCCGAGATTTAAATTTACTAGTATCGATTCTTCGACGCAATGACTTGTCGATGAAATGAAAATACTTGAAACGTTGTCTTCGAAATAACATTCGATGAAATGTCTGTCGGCAATTCAAGGGTAAACCCCCGAAAAGTGGCATGCCTTAAAAATGCCAGGAAGTTCATTCAATTAGCATATTGATTCGGTTTAGCGCTCTTTCACTAAGCACAACACACGTTAATGATAATTTATAATTAACCCGTGGAGCGCCCAGAACCAAGAATAGTATGGAGTTACCATACTTACCATCACACGTAATAATAATTATGATAATAGGAATCTTACAAAACAAAATAAGTATTTAATAAACTACTCGGAGCTTTGGATGTCACGTTATTTCATCAGAAACGTGACGCCATCGCCAAGTAATTTTGCATATTTGTTTAGTCGAGTGACATTATTCACAAAAGTGGAATAAGCTCCAGATAAAGTGATGCCATTTCGTGAACTGGGATACAAAATATGTCTGTATTTTGATATTTTTATTTTGCTTTGTGAAAATGACAACATGCGATTACGCAAAATTGGATACCTAGTAAGTAGATAAATGTTACGTTATTGCCAATATTTATGTACATTTTCCGTCAGCTTTGTTACGTTTGAGCATTTTTTTTCATATAAGTGTAGAAAAAACATATCGTCGGTGCGAATAAAAAATCGCTATGTGTTTTTTTACGACTTTTTGATTTTGGCATATTTTAATTCCTTTTTCAATTTCCCGTCGACCTATATCAATATTTTTTTTATATCTATATTAGTTTTGAAAATAACTAACAAAATTTGTACAAAAAAAGAGCTGTGTGATTTTTTTTGCACATAACGAAATTAAATGCCTTGTTTTCCGTCGAGGGTGATGGCGATAATGTTGCACATGGCGATTTATTGACCCTAGGCAATCGGGTCCGAGTTACTAGACAATAACTGTTATTTTCTTGCTTTACTATGAAAAATAATCTACGTATTTTTTTAAATTATTAATAAATTATTCTATATCTACATGCTAAATAATATTGTAGTGGACGGATACGTCTGCTACAAACTCATCGGCGGTTCGCCGCACCTTGAACCGCCAGTACGTATAGACAAGTTGGCGGCCAGCCGCGAAGCGGGCCGCAGCTCTTCATTCAACCGCCGCGGTAGAAATTTTGTGGCGGTTAAGGTTAACCGCTGGTGCGTAAGGGCCCTAAAATCCGCTATGTATCATTTCTCGTGCACGTTACTTTGGCAACAAATCGCTATGTGTAAGCTTTACACATGACGATTTTAAGTGAACCAAATTTAAGTCGCTATGTAGCAAAATTCTGGTTAAAATAATTTATATTGTAAAAATGTACGAAAAAACTGTTTATTTTCTGCATAAGTATCATGTAAAAACCATTGATCTACCAGAAAAAAAATACAGGTGCAACAAATATATTACAAACAGGAAAATAAACAGGTTTTTTGTCTCCTGTAAAGTAGCTAAAAAATACATGGCGATTTATATATTAACGATATTGTAACACTTACACATTTTGTCAAAAGTTACAGTATACCAATAAGTTATAAGTGCACAACTTTTGGTCGAACAAACTTTATAATTTTTTTATCCACAGTTCAGTGTATACAAATACCTCTGAGTATAGGATATTGAATTGTCCGTGGCGATATAAATTATTAATTTAATTCCACTAATTATTGCGTCACAAAATGGTACTTTGACAATAATAAGGCGTAGGCAGGCGTCGTACGTCTGGAATTTAATAGCCAACTGTCAAAACCAATTTAGTCGACGAAATAGGATATAATTTGCATGGTAATCTGTTTGTTCTCAATCGATCTAGGTTACTTACTCGCACATTCAAAGTACCTACGAATCTAGTCTGTCTAGACTCAAGATACGATGATAGATTATCTAGTATAATTCGTCGACATTGTTGGAGTATCAAGATTTCTATCCACATCGATTTCTTCCTCAAATAATCAATCCATAAACTAACTAGTATGTATTAACACGTAACTAACTTCGTCGCTATGGTTACTTTACAATTAAAGATAAAGATAAGATAAGATAAAATATAGTTTATTCAAGTAGGCATAATTACAATGCGCTTATGAACGTCAAATAAAGCTAGGTAGACCGGCTTTAACCCTACACCTCTGCCCCGAGAAGATTTAAATCCCCCCTCAATTGGAGGAGGGTATCCCAATACGGGACCGGCAACAAACTCGGCGGGACACATCTTTTAAAAAAAACTACATCTTATAATTAACATGCATTACGAGAAAATAAGTAAAAAAAATACAATTTAAATTACTATAGAATTCATGCAATTATACACATAAGGTGTAATAGAAATTTGATTAAAAAAATATATACATATGTACATGGAATCATACAAATACGTAGCTCGTAATTCGTATGCTAAAAAATCATGGGGAGAAATAATAAATGTGATGGGATATTTTTACTAAATATGAAAAGAACTTGTTACATTTAGTCATGCAGGTATTTTAAAATAAAAATAGCTATCTATTATGCGGTCACAAATAATATGATTTCTGGTTGATTATGATAAAAAATTTAATTTCACCCTTGTAGGATTCACGAGTCCACCTTACTACGAGTAGACAACCGCCACGCACCACTAACAAGAAAAGAAAATAAGCTTTTTCCTGCAAGACGTTACTTTTTTTAGACAAATCCGGAATCCTTGACTGTTTATTAAATTGGCGTCAATGCACTTATTCATAAAACCTTGGTTGAAAGCATAATCCACACAATAATTTCACGCACGTCCTCAATTTTAAAGGTGATAGAGGTTCACGCGCGGCGATTAGTGGCTATTTTCAGAGGCCGGACGTCGACCTCGTCACATCTTGAACACAATCCAGCCAAGAGCCTAAACTTGACGTGATTGAGGCACTTGTTATTTAAAGATTAACTCTCTTATGACCGCGGACGAGGGTTGACGGGAGAGCTCCGGGAACTATAATATTCCGGGATTGCATTCAACGTCCCGTTTACAACATCTGTGGAATATAATGAACCGGAAGGCTGTGACAAGAGCTGCTCCTGCTATTTATAGACCTGTCTCGTCTATGTACGGCGCGTATTGTTTGATAAAAGGTCAGTAGCGAAACATTGCCATCGATCACAGTATACTCATTACTCTCATTAGACTATCACTTTGTGATAATTATCCACTAAGTACATAGTTATATTTTATTTACCACATCAGCTCGTAAAGGCTCTCTTTATTCTTCGAAAAACTGATTAGAAAGTTGTATTTGAGCCACAAGAGTGGCAAAGTAATTAAATGTAAATTTTGAGTTGTTTACTCATGTTGGTGGTATTTATCTTTAAGTGATGATATCTAATGAAAGACATTTAATATCGTTCATCTGGATTTGATTTGTAATGTTTTACAGTTAGTATTTTTCTCGCATTGGCGTGGTATTAGATTTTGTGTTTTACTCGCTAGCAAACTTTGTTTAACACTCTCGTGCCTTGACACCTTCGCAAATCTCAAGATTTACGAATTCGAGTATAAATTTTTTTGTATTTTCAACGTTGCATTTCTCGAATTTACATAAATATTCCTTAATCTGTTTGAATTAGCATTAAGAGTGATATAAAAGGAAACTATGTTTATAAAGTATCTATGCCGATACGTTAATAGACAGGATGTAGATAGCTAAAATATCTAATGTAGAAGCCGTATTCGGAAAAGATAATTCAGTACCAATACAATTCCAACTTAGGGTCCGATTCGGATTTTGAAATAGACATCTTTTAGACATCACCAAGATACGATAACGATATTTTTAATATCTAACCTGTCAAAATTGACATATCCGCGATTCTGGAGATACTCTTGAACGATTTCCACAAGATATGACTTAGAGATCCAATTCACATCTAATAGATATCTAACTATATCTAACGTAAAACTGACATTGGTTGCCCGAATTGAGCTGCAAAAGAGAACTAGTAGAAATCTAAACTATAACGTATCTAGAATGGATCTAGTACGTGTCGTCTCTTGTGAATATCTTGAAGTTCGAATACGGCAGTTACTCGTAATTACTTTTTACACCACGTCGGGGGCAATCAAGCTTACGGTCAGTCTGAACGCTGAACGCGCCGAACCCGCCACCAAAAAGCTGCTTCCATACAATCGAAGTTACGCTCTAGTTTTAAAACGACATGCTTAACCTTTTGGACGCCAATGACCGATATATCCGCACTATAGGTTCAACGCCAGAGACTGATTAAACGGTCACAGACCACAGAGCAACATAGACTTACGTGCATATGCATAAAGTTCAATTTCAGTTTTGACACTTCGGTGACGTGGCGTCAGCGTGACAGCTTTTGTGTTTGACACGGCGTCGAAAAGGTTAAATTAAAGTCTATTTTTTTATTGGGTAGACTGAAATGACAGTTAATAGTATGGAATGACATTTCATGTTCATACAATTAACTGTCATTTCAGTCTACGGAATAAAAAAATAGACTTTAGGTACCTACCTATATGAAACTTGGCATGACAATTTAGGTAAAGTAACCGTGCGCATCCAATACGTTTTCAATGCAATTTTGTTTCAACAGATGCACTATTGATAATGAAGCTCTAGTGTAGTGTAGGTACCCTACTGTGGGTCTCGTAATACAAGAATGAATTTGGTACTTGTATGTTAATTTTGATTTATTCCCAGAAGTAGAGCCCACACATGCAATTTTGCAGTGACATTCGGATGTTGCAATCAAATAGTGCTTGGATATCATTGTTTACATGTAACATGTAAATAATGTAGTATAATGTTAAATACTATGAATACAGTAATATGTTAACACATTAATCTAATCTAATACCTTTAAACGAGCAATTGTTGTTTATTTATATATATATATATATATTTCGGGGATCTCGGAAACGGCTCTAACGATTTCGATGAAATTTGGTATATAGGGGTTTTCGGGGGCGAAAAATCGATCTAGCTAGGTCTTATCTCTGGGAAAACGCAAATTTTTGAGTTTTTGTATGTTTTCCGAGCAAAGCTCGGTCTCCCAGATATTATTATTAATGTATTAACGTATTATATAGAAGGATGCAATATTTCTACACCTGCATGCAGGTTGAATTAGGCATGTACTAATAACTAGATTAAGATCCCATGTTAACCGTATTATGACAAATAAAATATTGATTGCTTTATTCCGTATTTATGTCGCAGTCGGATCGTATAATCCGCCGTATTACATTACGGCTAGCCGTTTTCAAAAACAGGGGCGTTTTGAAATGCAGCGGTTTATCGATATTTCGCGGTTTTTATTACGTCTGGTCCCGCGTACGCGTAGTCAGCAATGAAGGAAGAGAGGACAGTAAATTTAACAGATTTTATTTTGTATTATTATAATAATAAATCAGTTTAACCTCTTTAAGGTTTAAAAACTTTAAAGGATTAAAACTTTGGTTACAAATCAAATTATTTTATCAAATGTCATAATTTGACATATAAACTGACATATGTGTCATATACAATAGAAAAAGTGACCAAGTCCTCCAGCCTCCAGTCAAGGCCTCTAGTGACGGTTTAGAATTTAGATGTAATATTCAAAAAGCTTAAATAAGCTTAAATATGTGACATTTAAAACGGAAAGTAATTTTAGTGTTATAAAAAATATAATGAATTCAAAATTAGCAATTTCCACTGATTTATGCGTTCTTAGGCACCATTTCTATGAATGCATAATAGCATCCCTTTAGCTCTTCGTCCTTGTAGTACACCAAACCATAGAGAAAAAAATACATAGAGTGTTCACTCCATACATCAGTTCAGACTATTAATTTCAGTGTCTACATCTAGCATCGAGTAGCGGAACTATCAGTACTGCTACTTGACAATAGATGTACCGACCGGAAAGTCTTATCTCAACAGCATAAGACTTTCCGGTCGGTGCTACATCTATTGTCAAGTAGCAGTACTGTAGTTCCGCTACTCGATGCTAGATGCTAATAGTCTTTTTGGTACTAAAACTGATGTATGGAGTGAGCACTCTATGTATTTTTTTCTCTATGACCAAACGAACACTGCCAATCGGGGGAAATAATAGATGTGTAAGCGAATTTTGGCATAGTTGTAGGTAAAGGTGTCTTACACAACATACTGAAAGTACTGATGGATGGGGGTGGCGCTAACTTGGGGTGGGTTTAAATGTCGCTTTATTTAGTTTTTTGTAAATAACTCGTAAACGGTGGTTCATAGCAAAAAATGTTCTTATACATAAGTAATCTACATAAAATTGCCTACAAGAAAGATTCCATACACTTTTTCGCTAGGATCAATAGTAAAAAAGATATTAAAGCGGGAAAGTTAGTTATAATAGATTTCGACGGAGGCGGAAAGCAGGAATTTCGTGCTCCAGTGTCTGTGGTGTATGCTCTGGCTTATGCACTAACGGAGCCCCCGTCGAAATCACCGTCAGCAATGATGATGATGATGAGTTACTTAGAAAAGATAATTAGAAATATTTATAGAACTATACGCCCCAATCTTAAAAATAAAGTTTGCAAAGGAAGGAAATATACATTTTTAGGAAGTAGGAGAACATTATCTTAGGTGCATGAATGTGGTTCTCACCAGCATGTTGACGTTTAGACATGGTATGAAAGAATATGTAATTATGAAAATATGAAGTACTAACAAGGACATAATATCAACATAGTCTACACATTACTAGTAAAAGGCTGGCCTTTATAACTTCCCATATGCGTGTCAGCCATTTGATACCATCGGATCGCAGACACTTGTTTTAGACAACAAAGCTTCGCTTGTTTCTACATACCTACATATAATTATTATAGCATGTATGAACTCTTATTTTATGAGTGATAATAAATAGTTTTATACTTTACCTACATTATTATAATATAATTTATACTATTAGCTGTACAAAAAACTCCAGCTAATTTCGTAAGAGGATTTCATAATGGTACCGTAAAAACTCGTAAGTTTACCCTAGGAAAGACTAGTCTTCGGTTAAATAAAATCGGTTCTGGAACTCGCCGACCGCTGCCGCAGCACGCTCGTTTCGCTCGTTCGGTTTCGCGCGCTGTTTGGTCACGGTCAACCTAACACGCTCCTCCTCGCTTCGCTCGTCATCACACCTATCTTTGGACTCTGGCAGAATACGGTGAAAACTAATTTAAACAAGTAAAAACGCGTTTTCCCTAGTCAGAACTATTTAGTTTTAACTAAAATTTATTTTTTAACTACCTATTGAAAACTAGATTTCATCAAAGCACTTTGCGAATACTGAAAAGTCACAGTTAAAATTAAGTCTTCACCAAGGCGTTTCGGAAAACTATTTTCGACTAGTGAAAACGCATTTGCAGACCTTGCGGAAAATTAGTGTTTACTAGGAAAAACGTGTTTTCACTTAAAACGGGTTTTTACGGTACTACCTAATAAACAAAATAAGTAAAAATTAAGAATTTAAAATATTCTATAATATACTACGTTAATGGTAAAAAAACATTGAGATTTTTACTCGATTATTAACAGCAAATAGTACTTCGTAAGTAGGGCTGCCATCTTTGAATTCGCCGAACACGGACATAAACTTAAAAAACCCGGACATTTGGCGTAAATCGCATTTTTTCCCCGGACGAATCCGAAGATAATATTATAAAAAAATAATCGCTTTTTTTCATTCTAAAAAATGTCCGCGTTTTCCCCGTACACTTTTTGAAAACCTCCCCGGACGGCCCCCGAACGGCCTCCAAACTAGGACAAATCCGGGGAAACCCGGACGGATGGCAGCCCTATTCGTAAGTTCCTGTTTTGGCATTAAGTACAGACCTACTCATATCATAAGGCAACGGTGAACTGTATCTAGAAATGTCGCTTGCGAAATAAGGATCATATCTTTTAATAGGTTGCTCTTGAATGCGACATTACAGTTTGTGTGGTCATACTGGTCATTACATTAGCGAAAGCTGCTTATGAAGGTACAAATATGGAAATGATATGAATATTAAGAGAGGGTTAAGAGCCCATCAACGTGCACACTAGCGCCACTGCTAAATAATCGTAATTATTTAAATTTAACGAAATATATTTAAAAAAGGGGGCCGCTACGTACTGTATCTTGTATTAAAGTACCTTTTGAATACATCAAACTAGTTTCTATGTTGCTGGATCCGTCAATGTATGCGTCCAAAGTTAAAACGGCCGTTTTTGTTTTGAGTTTATAGATTGACGAATCCAGCAATATAGAAACTAGTTTGATGTATTCAAAAGGTACTAAAGTACAAGATACAGTATGTAGCGGCCCCCTTTTTTTTAAATATATTTCGTTAAATTGAAATAATCACGATTATTTAGCAGTGGCGCTAGTGTGCACGTTGATGGGCTCTTAAGTACCTATTCGTGATAACCAAGAATTATATAGATAAGTATAATTTATTTATGACACAATGACTTTTTGCACTTGTTTAAACACATTTAATTAATCGTTGCCTTGAATATGGCTCATTCTACAGGAAACCCTGCGAATAGCCAGGTAAAAGTTGACAAGTTCCTGATGCAAGTCGCGGACGCATTTCGTCATCCCGGCGTTACGCAACCAACTTAAACCGCCCCCTAGGCTTTCAAACGCTTATCTCGTTCATAAATCACTGTTATTGTTTCCCATTATTGCATTGTTTTGTAAAAGTTTAAAAACAAAGCAAACCATTTACCTTTATAATACCTTGATTTGGTGATATGCATAATTAAGTTACGATTTCACAAAGCAGTGTAGGTAGGTAAGTATGTTATGCCTTACCCTTACCACCATGTGTCACGACTGCTTAAAATTAAAAGTATGTGCTTCAGTAAAAATATCCTCCCAAAAATTCCAAGATTCAATTCGTTTAACCAAGTTATAAGACTGAGGATCCTTGTTCAAACATTAATTCTTGAGTATAGGTAAACACAAGCTTACTTATAGGGTGTTAGCTATCAAGTTTTAACTATTGCAAACCCTATCTTACCTACATTAGGAACCGCGGTCACAGTCCTATTTGCTGTTAAATAGACTGCGGTTAGTGGGCGTTGCAACAAAGAGGGACGTGTGCCATTGTGAACCAGCGCTGGCTGATACCGCCGATACCGGCTCCGGCGCCCGTCGGAAGCTGTTTGAATGGATAGGCCGTGGCGCGATTGAGAGCGTTTTTAGTAGCAGGCTGTGAGCGGAAGGCGGGATATGCGAAGCGACAAAATGTTCTACAATCTACATTGCACAATATGGTACATAGTATATATAGAGATGGGCATGTTGAGCAAGCGGGTACGTTGGGTATTCAAAATATCTCCAAAACGAAACATATATGTGACGCGGTAACCCAATATGGCAAAGAGTGAGGTTCGCGGGAGGAGAACATAATCCGCCATTACAAGTTGTCACGCGTCGCAGAAGTTAGTAGCATGCTTCAGTTTGCTTTACGGACTCAAAAGTACTAGGTATATGAGGAGTTGCCTCAAATCCTTAGAATCCATCATCTTAGAATTCATCATCAGAACTTGAGCTTGTTAAAAATGTTGGTTTACTAAAACGAACTTGCTTAACAAACACAACGAAGAGGACAAATCGCCAAACGCGAATTATGCGTCGTTGAAGAGTTTAGTTCTGTTCACCATCAAACGTCACTTTTTTAATGTAACTGCTTGATTTGTTGATGAAAATACGAAAATCGCTATCGGTATGCCTTTAAGATTTGAGGAGTTCCCTTTATTTCTTAAAATGGATCCCATCATCAGAACTCTGCTTTGGCATACTTTCAATAAAAAAGAATTTTCAAAATCGGTCCGGATGAATAAAATTAAGAACATTGTCATTTTGAAATTTTGATAGACGAATCGTCTGATAGTTAGCGTTTACCTAGCGTCGCCTATGTCTACACCCGCAGCACCAGAGGAGTAAAAAATACGTTGCTGGCATCTAATATAGGAGTACGCTCTTTTATTTACTATTAGTACGTAACTTAAAGACTCCAGTTCGTATATCTGTTCTACTAAGTTTAGGTAAATAATTATACTCTGCAGTCTGCTTATTACTCATTGTTGAGGCCTAGGCTCCTTTCTACTGGTGCAGGGATGCCTAAGTGGATCTTCAATGAAGACTTATTATTTTAACTTGTGTGCAGAGATTTATTAGTGAAATTAAATTAATTTAATACAGTACAACTACAAGTACAGTTTGTCGTGTCAAGTTTTCAACGTATTTTGGAAGATTACCGTTGGCTGCTGGCGGCGGACGTTATATACGCATCCGATCGTTGCCGATCTTCGAATTTCGGACGCAATCGGCCGTCCGTGACGTCACATAGGATCAAGGACCGGAAAACCCCTCTTTACGCTTAATCCTATCCATTCGGTAACCCAATCAATTCGGTTACCGTATCATTCGGTAACCCTATCATACTGTTACCTGATTGTAACGGTAAGCTTATTGAAACGGTAACCTTAACCTTTAACCGAGTTAATCTCAAAACCCCATCGCGTTAGGGTTTTTGTTAGGGGTTTTTAACCGGTTTTTATTCAGTTATGGTAACCTTTATTATCGGTTGCTTATTGGTTTGCTACATTCGTATTTAGTGATGTGCCGTCAGTCAAATACCTACTAAAAGAAAAAGTTAATTTATTAATAGAACATTATTAGTTTATTTTGTTATTTTTGTATTTTTTTTTTAATTTTGCTTATTTTAATGTTTTTGTTTATTTTAATGTTTTTGTTTATTTTACTTACTTTGTCTATTTTTTTATTTTGTTTATTTTACTTATTTCATTTATTTTATTTGTCATTAATTTTGTTAATTTTATTTATATAATTTATTTTGATTATTTTATTTATTTTGTTTATTTTTTATTTTATGTATTTTATGTATTTGATTTACTTTATTAACTTTATTTACTTTATTAACTTTATTTACTTTATTTACTTTATTTACTTTATTTACTTTATTTACTTTATTTACTTTATTTACTTTATTTACTTTATTTACTTTATTTACTTTATTTACTTTATTTACTTTATTTACTTTATTTACTTTATTTACTTTATTTACTTTATTTACTTTATTTACTTTATTTACTTTATTTACTTTATTTACTTTATTTACTTTATTTACTTTATGTATTTTATTTATTTTATTTATTTTATTTATTTTATTTATTTTATTTATTTTATTTATTTTATTTATTTTATTTATTTTATTTATTTTATTTATTTTATTTATTTTATTTATTTTATTTATTTTACTTATTTTATTTATTTTATTTATTTTATTTATTTTATTTATTTTATTTATTTTATTTATTTTATTTATTTTATTTATTTTATTTATTTTATTTATTTTATTTATTTTATTTATTTTATTTATTTTATTTATTTTATTTATTTTATTTATTTTATTTATTTTATTTATTTTATTTATTTTATTTATTTTATTTATTTTATTTATTTTATTTATTTTATTTATTTTATTTATTTTATTTATTTTATTTATTTTATTTATTTTATTTATTTTATTTATTTTATTTATTTTATTTATTTTATTTATTTTATTTTATTTATTTTATTTATCTTATTTATTTTATTTATTTTATTTATTTTGTTTATTTTATTTATCTTATTTATTTTATTAGGATAAAGTTCATTTATTTAACTTAAAAGGTAATAATAAAAAAAGTTACAACTAACTATGAAATTATGAATTAAAAATTTAAAACCTAAACTAAAATTAAAATAAACCTACTTAAAAACTAAACTAATACTTATAATATTATATAAAAACTAAAATGCAATACTAATAAAATAGATGTAAATAATATAATTTATTTGTTTTTTTTTTATTTATTTCATTTATTTTATATGTTTTATCTATTTTATTTGTTTTATTTATTTTAGAAACTTACAAAATTAAAAGTAGTAGTATGTAACTACAAAAGTTAAATTAATTCAGAATAACATTCTAATTGAATAAAACGTTATTTAGTATAATCCTACATCTGGAATAAATATTCCGTTTTGTCTTTTTCATTTAAAATAAAAGTGTCATGATTTATTCACTTTCTATTTATTCTAAAATAACGAGTGCAAGAATTATTCTTATTCAAATCGATTGGAATAAGAATGAAATTTCTGTTTTTATTCTTATTCTTATTCAAGTTATTTTTTGCCCAACTCTGCTCTAGATTACTCTCGTGTTGTTGAAGGTGACTATTGAACAAAATCTGCAAAATATCTTTCATGTATGAAGTCAATTATTTGCACTTCCTAGTACCTAATAACATGAAGATAATAAATATACCTAAAGTGTCATTCAATAGAACTTGCTAACTATGTAAACAAACCGCCATACTAAAATTGACACTGAATGTCAAATTACTAGTAACTTTTGTTTACATAGTTCGCAAGTTCTATTGAATGACACTTTACACAGGCGAAGCAACATGCGTATTTAAATCGAAACGCTGCGCTCCGCTGGCACGCGCTACATACAACGCAAGTGCACCGAATGTTTAAAGGTCGTGGTATTTTCTATTGTATTAGGATATTTAGGATTAAGCAGAATGCGGTGAGAGTCATAGTGACAACAATAAAGCCTTATTATTGTACTACACTACAGTATTGTTATCAGTACTCTGCCGTGTCATGACTAATTGATGTAATTGTAGATACATGAGTTAGTGGTAACAAGGTTAAATGGCATTTATTTGGTCATATTATACGTCATATTATATGTAGTACAATGTATATAGATAGTAAAATGAATTTCACCCCTCTTTTCAATGGTTGGATTGATTTGAATTTTTTGAAGCCTTCGAAACGGTGATGATAATTTTATAATGAAGCTACATAGAAAGTAAACTGCGAAATTATAATTATGATGGTTCAATGTATATTTCTTTGCGTATTAAGTATGTATTTTGTTTATTATTCCTACCAGCCTTGAGGTCTTACGTATGCTATCTCTTTCACACCTACGGAAAGTGAATGAGATAGTAAATTACTGCAGGTAAGAAAAGAGTCCTACGCTTATCACTATAATTAAATAGATTTGCAGAAAGTTGCAGGCGTGTTTGCACTTGAGACCGTCATTTATTACTCATTGGCAATAACAATAGGATTAAGTCGTGGCGTGGTGAATTCTTTGTCAGCATTTGCTAAACACGTGCGGCAAGCGTTGTGTCAAACGATATACCTGTTAATTTCCGTCTAAATAATAAATGCAAATTTTAAATATCAGAAGAGCTTTTAAAAACACCATAAGTCTTGGTAGTAACTCGGATACTGAAACCACATATTATAGTTCGTTTTTTTTTAGCATTAGAAATAAGGTAAACAATCTTGATGTCTCTTTTAATTGAAAAGCACATTTTAAAAATAAGTTACGGTAAATATGTAACAATTATGAATCTAATACGATCTTTTATAGTCTTCTGCTTTCATAAGTAATAGTTATGGTTTTTAAAAAGTGTTTTTCAATTAAAAGACATGTCAAAATCGCTTACCTTCTTTCAAGTTCTTTCTAATGCTAAAAAAAACGAATTATAAACATAATTCGAAAACAGAAAAAAATCATGAGTATTTTCCCCATTTGTTCCTGCCCAACGTGATCGCCGCGATACATGAGGCGGGGACATATGGGAATGATTTAAATGAAGCGCCTATTCCCATCTGTGCCCGGCGGGGAGAAATAGGAATACACCATATCAAGCCATTCCTTATCCTACCTTTAAAAACATCTTTTTCAGGGTTCCGTACCCAAAGGGTATAAACGGGACCCTATTACTAAGACTCCTCTATCCGTCTGTCTGTCACCAGGCTGTATCTCATGAACCGTGATAGCTAGGCAGTTGAAATTTTCACAAATAATTAATTTCTGTTGCTGCTATTACAACAAATACTAAAAACAGCATATAATAAATATCTAAGTGGGGCTCCCATACAACAAACGTGATTTATTTGCTAATTTTTGCATAATGGTGCGGAACCCTTCCTGCGCGAGTCAGACTCGCACTTGGCCGGTTTTTTATTTTTTACATTAATTTAGGCACAGCCATTGAAGAGTTTCGCTATCCACCATCCGTTCAGAGCAGCTGAATTGTACCTGATGATTTAGTTATCACATTAAAATAAATACGGGTATCGTCCAATGCACTATGCGGCAGTAAATTAAATTTGTAAGATTTTATTGCATAAAATCAGGTATAAATTAGTCAAGAAACATAATAGTTTCTTGTCTAATTTACTTCTATCTATACGTAACGCCTATACGGCACCCATACTACATGTTTAATCCAGGAATATTATTTAGAATATAAAATCATGATTATATTTATTTGATTAAGAATGAGATTATTCTTATTCAATTTTTTCACATACGAATTATTTCCGATCAAAATTATTTGAATAATTTTGACGGGAATAAAATCAACATGATTTTATTCTTAGGAATTCTTATTTAAATAATGATTTTATTCTTGAATGCCCAACACTGCTTACTAAGTATGTATGTAATTATGTATCTATTTAATTTAATCAAAACTATTTCACCTACCAATGTTATAGATACCCAATGAATATTTATAATGAATTCTGCCCTAGTAGCACGGTCGCATTTTTATCGTTTATCACCATGCCTGTCACGTTCTAACAAGTATGTAAGTGCGAAAGTGACGGGCATAGTGATAGTCGATAAAAATGGAACCGTGCTGAGCCCCCTGGTATTAATGAAAGATTTGTAGTATTAAAATAAGTTTATAACTGCTATAGATATATATTTTCTGATCGCTGCATTAAGCGGTACAAGGTAAATTACGACTTAGCTCATACAACTCACCGCATCTGAAAACATTTTAAACTAAAGTCTATTTTTTATTCGGTAGACTAAAATGACATTTCGTAGTATGAACATCATGTGTCATTTCATTTCATACTATGAAATGTCATTTTAGTCTACCGAATAAAAAAATAGACTTTAATTGCTAATTATAAAATAAGCTCATAATAACTAGTACATATGTCATTTGTTAACAATGGTAAAATATCTACCACAATCCGCTAGCGCATGTATCTTTATCACAAAGTGTTTTTTTTTAAATCCCTTTAGATAAATTATACCTAACTAGGTACCAGTAAAATTACTAGTTAGGTGAAAATTTTTCTTTAAATCAGTCTTTAATCTGTAGGTACAGGTCAAGTGTGAACCCGAAAATAAAAATAATAATCTAAGTAGCATAAAATATATCTAAATAATAGCAGATATTACTAGGATAGGATGTTGTTTACTTGCAACCCCTTTTCTAAAAATTTCTAAACTAGAATTGACAAAAACAATAGGAACACACAGGTATAAAGATAAACAAAGGAATGGCCGCGCTGCGCCGCGGCTGTCGCTCTAAAAATAATACTGTAATCGCTCACTTGTTTTCAATTTTAGCTTAAGGACTCAAAGTGAAATATTGTTTGAATTGACAATAAGCGAAGTTACCGGCAAAAAAACTTGTTTGTGCTGGAGGCTTCATAGACCGCCCATGCCAACCACGGTTATTCAATAATAAGTTGAATTTAAGTCTGCGTAAAGTTTACAATCGTTTGAACTGGTTCAAAACCTTATTATGAGGTAACAGCATAGACGGGGTTTTTATTTCGGTTACCGGTAACAGGGGTTAACTCGATCTGATACGGTTACCGAATCAAAGTGTTACCTTATCAGACGGTTACCGTTATGGTAGGGGTTTTTATAACCACTTCTAAAATAACCCTATGAAAAACCCCGGTTAAGGTAACCGGTTCCGGTCCCTGCATAGGATGCGTTCTGAACACTCATGTTACTTATAATAAAGTATTAAGATTCCGCGGGCACTGAGGCTCAACCTTTAGAATGTGCCAGGTGTCGTCCAAGTGTCTTTTACATCAAAGCAGAAGTCTAAGTGAATGAATGGAAATGAATTCTGATACTGGAGCTGATTTGTACAGACTGGATAGGAAATGCGACAACTATGGTTTCTGGGGCACATATTTTTTTCTGTAACTCTAGGTATAAACATTAGGTATAGGTAGTTCCACGAGAGTTGAGGCTCCGCACACAACAACACTGTCTTGTAATGACAGCGAGGTTTTGAAATTACTGTATTTCCTGTTCTAATATTGTACCGATAGCAAGTTCAACAGTGAATTGCAAGAAACTTACTATTTTTTTAAGTATTATAAGTATAGAACAATTCATTAACTTCAAAAAAAAACAGAAAATAAAATATCTTGAGCGATTTTATTTAAATAAATGGGTTAATATGAATAAATAAAGGTCAGATATGCGTAAGTATGTGAATATAATATAAACATATTTATAAATATTATTGTTTTTGATACCTATTAAAAATATAATTAAGCGTTTTTATTTACATTCATTCACTCATTTCATTCATTCACTTTTTATGCAATCAGTACTTCATGTGTGTAATTAACCTCTACTCTCATACGTTACAATCTACATTTTCCTTTATGTTTATGTAATGACTGTAAAGAGAAAGTAACAATGAAACAAACTCGATTTCTACAAAAAAATCATTATTATTTACTAGTTATTCTCAGCATTGTGAAAACAAGTTGGGGAATAACAAGGATCGAAATCAAATGTCACGAGATCACATGTTTTGATAACGCAATATTAAAATAGAGATCGTATTCTGGCATTGACACTGACTTCTCATCACTTCTCATACATAAATTGTCCAGGGAGGGTTCTGAACCTATTTTTGTTATGTGGAACCAAAAAACATAAGACTTAAATCGTTTATCGAATAATAAGATGAAAATAATGTTTGAAAGCCTTTCGACGCCCTTGTAAGAAAATTTTTCAAAAACCCTAAAATCCGCTCTACCCTTCGCCGCCCGTTAGGCGGGTCGTCTGCTCATTTGCCGACTATCACATAAAAAAAAAACAATTTAGTTTTCAAGTCCTTCACTAAAAAAAATATTCATACCCGACACAAACTTTCTTTTTTAACCATATATGGGATGCATTTTTAGAAACGCTGAAATTGTGTTTTCTTTTCTAATATTGTAATGGTCTACGATGTTTTAGGTCTCTTACTCAAATCGTTTCCGTTACACATTTTTAACCCCTTTGAACCCTCTTGAAATCGCTTTTCTTGTTTTCTTATGTAGTATCTTTAATAAATCGTTTCCAATACAAATTTCATCCCCATTCCATCAACTTATATAACGAAGTTTCAATAACGCTGAAATAACTTTTCTCTCGTACATAAAAAAAAAATTACGTTTCAAGGACCTAGTTAGCTTAAAATAAAACTTGGATGTAAGTACTTACCACATACAAACTTTCCATCCCCATTTTAACCCGTTTGGGGGTTGAATAGCTACTTAAATAAGTTAATACTAAGTAGGTAGAGTTTGTCTAACCCACAGAACGTGAAATGCAGAGTTACCTTTGTCCGGCTGTGTAGTTTCATGAGTAGGTATATCTATTTATACATAATAAGTATCTAAATAAATGTCAGATTGAGAAATCTGTTTCGCATGCAAACAAACTGAAAATTTTCAGAAACCCTTGACTTGCAAGTACTGAGAGAGTATTTAATATGAGCTCGGGTACTTTGTGCGGATTTCAATAAAAATGTTTTGTGAGAAAATAGCCCCATGAATGCCGAAAACTGTTATTGGGTACCAATAGCACAGAATCCTAATATTCACACAATGTTACATCGTATAAAGAATAATAGGTCAGCTTCCGTGATAGGTCACGTTTTTTTGAATATTGGAGAATGTTTATGTACATATTTTAGACTTACAAGAACCTGTCTTGTCCAGGCCGTCTTTTTAAACAGACATCGTTTATTTACCCATTTGGCTAACACAACTCATAACATTTCATATAAAAACGGTTACAAACAAATCTTATTTCAAAAATTACATGCTACTTACAGCTTCTTCAGTTCAAAGTAAAACACCGTTTAGTAAATCGTTACTATTAATTAGTAAATCGTTAATGAAGCCAAATGAAGCATCTAAAGTAACAAAGTCATTTAGTTTTTAATTAATCAAATTTTCATGAAACTATCAGATGAAATCCATGGCCATAATCAGTCATCGGCAGACAGCGATCGTCGTCCACCCAATCATAGACCCAATATAGTGTTTTTGTTTGTTGTAACTATAGCGGCTGCCTAAGTGGCAGTGACATCTGATCAGCGCAGAAATAAGCCAGACTCAGAGGGCCTACCGCGAACCACGATCGACGTGTTGCCTCCCTGTCACACTTACGTACGAATTTACAAGTGCGACAGGGAGGCAACACATCGAACGTGGTTCGCGGTAGGCCTTCAGATTACTAGCGCGTTTACTGGATCAAGGCAAGCACGGTGCGGTACGAGTATGACAACGATCGATATAAATTAACTGACCGGCCTGATATTTAATGCGGGTTGGACGTATACAATTATACAAATCGCAGTTAATGTACGTACCGCAACAAAACAATTACTTGTTGACACTAAGATATAATTTTTACGATCACTTTTTTTACAGGGAATATTCATAAAATTTATACTTTTTATAATGATCGAGAAATCGGCATAATGGTTTAAGTATCATTTTTCGTTTGTTACTTGGGATCACGCGTATAACTAAATTTAAACAATAAAAACAATTATTTAGAATCCAGAGAATACAAATATCTTATTCTATTTGTTTATAATACCACAATAATTATAAAATAACAAAGCAAGCGACTGCGAACTATAACACTTCCGGAATACATTTCCGTTCTAGCTGATACACGAACGTCGTTAAGCAACTCATAAACCAGAAATGCTATATTTTGCCTTTTATCCTCGGAAAAATAAAATTAATTACCTACTGCTAAATATGCTTATGGTTTTAAACCTGTATACTTGTCTTATTAACATACCTCGCAACCGAGCTAGCAAATCTGTAGCAGTTGTACGTCAGGGTTATCACTACTACGCATAATCTGAAGTACAAAAAATATTTTTTCTTTGTTTTCAAACACACCAATATTTTCAAGCAATGAATATTCCATGTTAATATTTGAAAGAAATGCGAAAAAAAACGTGATTTTATAAACAAAATAACAGATACATTGAAATTTGAAACGCATCTAATATTGACATTGGCCTGTTAATCTGGGGGCACGGCAGTGCCCCCGCCAAGTCGAGCAAAACAAAGAGGCACGGCCGTACCATCCTTTTCTCGAAGCGATTCAGGCCATTTTCCACGTCCTGTAATTTTGTGCAGGCTGAAGCTAGAACCCTGAATTTTCAGTGACATATAGGGCTTAACATGTTTTAGATATATTCTCAAAAACATTAAATCTGAACTTGTAGTTTAAGAATTATTGTACGTCAAAATTCCCTAGTTTCGACACTGACACACTCATTCACTCATTTACTCACCTACGATCATCATAATTCTAAGGCACTTCTAGCATGCCCACAAGCTTCAAATTTTAAACATATCTAGTTTTCAGCTTATCAAGCCATAGAAAACCTAAAAATATTGCAATATCAGTCACGTTTTAAAGATCTAAGAACTGCATAAGTAAGTTTGTAATCCCATATAAATATGTGCTATTACAAAGTTACTGTTGCAGTTCCTACAAATAGTAGGTAAAGTAAAGGTACACTACAATGTACGATGTGAGTATGAATAAAGATGTGTTTAGTTATGATATGTGTATACATAATATGGGTACCCGAAAAGAAGGACTGTCTACAAAAAGAGATGAGATCCCATCAAAAACATTACATGTAAAAAAGTCTCGCAACGCTACTACTACAAAAAAGTTTTGAGATGTAATGTGAAACCAAGTCGGTTATTTTAATCAGTGCCAGGGGGTGTTAAAACCGTATCAATAAGATATCTTTAATTTGTAATACATATAATGACTTGGCAATCGCACATAATGCTTTACGCTAGCTACACAATGAGCGCTATACTAGCGTTATGTTCAATTAGAATTATTTTTAATAGGTGACGATGATCCTTATGTCACTATGCAACCGTGCGATGCGATGGCCAAGTCATTATACCTACGTATTACAAATTAAAGATATCTTATTGATACGTTTTTAACACCCCCTGGCACTGATTAAAATTACCGACTTGGTTTCACATTACATCTCAAAACTTTTTTGTAGTAGAAGCGTTGCGAGACTTGCACATTTTTACATGTAATGTTTTTGATGGGATTTTTATTACTTGACAGTAAATTAAACCGGGTTATATCGGAAGAGGGTCAACAAGGTTCTCGATCAATTTTATTAATCTTACATACAATAAAGTTAAAGCAAAATGGTTCATCATAATCGCCAACCCTGACGCAAAACTGTCATATGCTACGGTTTTGCTAGCTCTGTGGCTTAGTATTATGTATAATTATCTTTCACGAGATTCCTGAGTATTTTTATGGATATAAATTATAATATTTATGCACTTCCTTAGTCCATAGATACGACCTAATCGAGTGGCAAGTGTCTATAAGATACGTACCTAATAGTACACAACACTGATAAAAATCCAAATATTATTTATATAGTCACTTTGATCATATTCGAGTATCGGCACAGGTAATAGAAATCCTAAATCTTGCCTTGAGCAAAAAAATAGGTAAGTATACCCTCCTAAGGCCCAACGAAAAATTGAGTATGTAGTCAGTACGGCCCCTAGTCCTACCAGTAGTACTACTGTTTTATACTCATTCAGACCCAAGTACTTAGAAGACTTTTTTTTAAATGTTATTGTACTTATACAGCACTCTTTTTTTACGAACTTGTTAAAGGGCTCATAGACAAAACAAATCAGTCCTTTAGAAGTTCGTACACGCCAATTTCGATAAGCGCAAAATTTGAAGACAAAATGATAGGTTTTCTATTAAGTCCTACTGGTAGGACCGTGGTACGCTATGACTACACAATTGTTGAAGGAGCTGGGTCTGAATAACAAAGTTAATATAAGTACTATGGGTAGGACCTTGGGCCTTAGGAGGATACAGAAAATATTAATAAGCAGACATAATTTTTGGCAATCTTATTTACAAGTACAGTCCCTGACGAAAGTTTGTAATTGTTATGAAGATCTTAAGTTGCAGAGTAGGACAAAGACCTGACTGACCTGACCCATTTATGCTTGAAGTAAATCCACTGAATCGCAGATACTGTTGCGGCTTAAACAGAATTATGTTAGCTTTTAATTAATTACGCCGAAGTTTCGAAAACGATAAATTTTTGTTTCATTAACTTAAGGCTGTTCAACTCTGAAAATTTAGAAACAATGAGTTATTTGAGGTTAAGTCCCTCTTATTTCATTCATTACTTAATATTACTTACTTTGGCTGGTCCGCAGTCATTGGAAAATATCTTTGTTGTGATTACATATTTAGGCTTAAATTTGGTTTCTCCTTCACTCGGAGATTCCATAATAGTTGAGGTTACCCCGAGTTTACCGACCACGAGGTTACCCCGAGTTTACCGACCACGACCTAAGTGTAACCTACCGCTTTTAATTCCTTTACGTTGTGTAATTTCCACCTGGGAAATTTGAAATCAATCAATCATTTATTTCCGACCAAAATTACAGTCCATATTTTTTAGTTATGTACAGTAAAATCTACTTATCTTATTATCTACTTATTTTCGAAAGCTTCTCAAATATGTTAATGTTCATTAAGTTTTCACGTTTTTTTATTGATATGAACGACTGACAGCAGAAACGCATAAGCGTTCGTGGTAACCGGGTTGAACGCATGTCGTCTTGTAAGTGATCTGTGGCTGGTACCTACCGCAAAATGTGTGTTGTAGAACAGGTCGGTATCCGCGATAATTATGCGCGTGCGACCGGTTACATGTGGATGTGGATCGAGTCAAGTTCATGGCGTAACTTTGACACAATAACATCCATGTAAACTATGAATATATTTTTTTACAGGCCTCGCACGGGTTAACAAATGATACATAAACCTTCCTCTTAAATCACTCTATCTATTTAAAAAAACCGCATCAAAATCCGTTGCGTAGTTTTAAAGATCTAAGCATACATACAGACAGACAGACAGCGGGAAGCGACTTTGTTTTATACTATGTAGTGATACGATTCGAGTATCACTATGCTTGCTACACCTCTCGGATGATGGTCCCTATGACAGTGCCTCTCTTGGTTAGGTCAAGTCTCTTTGGTTTGGCTTGAGAGGAAAGGGGACGGCCGCTTCTCCATATAAACGTGGTCCCCATTTCCCTCTCTGGATTATTGACATTATTGAAACCATTTTTACATAATTTGATGTATATTAACCATAGCTATGCCGCTACGTACCTATAGCTTTTATTCGATTTTTTAATTATTGTAAAAATTAGGAGCGAAAAACAGATTTCATACAAATTTTTAAATGCTCGTAACTCTTATAATAATTAATAATTCGAAAAAAATCAAACATAGGAACATAGCTGTGGTTGATATGTGGTTATACCGTAGCCTATGGACGCTTACAACTCCAAAAGTGATAAGCGCTAAGTTACTATGAGAGTAACTTCTTGTTCTAGCTACTACCGATTTGACCCCACAGGCCCCACAGCCTATTATATTCGGAACTCCGAAACTCTACACTGCATGGCCCGAGATGATCATGGCAATTTTTTAGGTCTTAGGTACCTATATGTAGTTAGAAGGTACCGTAGCAGTAATTGTTGGCATTCGTGGTATAATTATTCAGGTAGCTATGTGGCCGTTTCCATGGCAATTTCTGAAATAGACTCGCCTTTTATCCGTAATAATGCTTTCCATTACATTAATTACGCACAATCACCCTTGTTGCGAGGCGCACAAAAGTCAATAACTTTAGGTAAAATTGAACTTTATTTGGTAGAATGTAAAGGTGGCCTAAAGCGCTGGTGGCCTAGCGGTAAGAGCGTGCGACTTTCAATCCAGAGGTCGCGGGTTCGAACCCCGGCTCGTACCAATGAGTTTTTCGGAACTTATGTACGAAATATCATTTGATATTCACCAATCGCTTTTCGGTGAAGGAAAACATCGTGAGGAAACCGGACTAATCCCAACAAGGCCTAGTTTACCCTCTGGGTTGGAAGGTCAGATGGCAGTCGCTTTCGTAAAAACTAGTGCCTATACGCCAATTCCTGGGATTAGTTGCCAAGCGGACCCCAGGCTCCCATGAGCCGTGGCAGAATGCCGGGACAACGCGAGGAAGATGATGAGATGATGAGATAGAATGTAAAGGTACGTAAGGTCGTTATTTTGTGTTAAGAAAAAATGTTTTTTGCGGAAGCGGAAGGTTTCCAAAATTAATAGTTTTTTTTACACACCAATAAACGTGCTATTTGACGCCAATTAATAATGGCATGGCACGAGTATCTTCTTCAGAACCAGTTTTCTGCGCGTATTAGCTGATGGTTTCCGCATGTGGTACGCATTTATTTTTGGCACACAGGATTCTCATATTCGCATGTATAAAAGCTCGTAATCTGCAAACATCATCAGTCAAACTCTAACGCCCTGTAGTGACAGGTTTCTCGTCAGACAGAAGCGTCCTAATCTCTCCATTATGTTCAAATTGGTACGTTTAGCAAAAATAGGATTAAACATATTCTACTTACTTATGTTCACCCCAACGGTCTATGAGATCTTTAACCTATTTCGCGAATGCTTCCATGAATTTTTATTGTACGGGTCTTTTTACCGGGCGATATTAACTTCAGGTAAAATCCGTAAGGCAGTTTAACTCATTAATTACGACATGGGTTCAACGGCCGACCCTTTTGCTGTGGCCATATCTGCAGATTTTCATCTCGATGTTGGAAACTTGGAATGTTGCTCAAAATGTAAAGCTCTGTTAAGCGCCCGCAGATGCCCCCTAAATGGGTAATGGCGCGTTATTTGGTTATGATGTTGAATTTCGATTTAATCTGGGAATTGCAAGGGCATTGACTTCGGATGTTCCAATTTTCTTACATAGCTCTTAAAATGTTTTGTTATCACTTGAACTTGTATCGCTTGAAGTTAAATCAGTTTTGTGGCCATAAAAGAGGTGGATATACGTAAGTATCT
Source organism: Cydia amplana (assembly GCF_948474715.1). Taxonomy (NCBI): domain Eukaryota; kingdom Metazoa; phylum Arthropoda; class Insecta; order Lepidoptera; family Tortricidae; genus Cydia; species Cydia amplana. The sequence goes on along the minus strand of NC_086079.1, from coordinate 9,876,475 downwards.
AGAGTAAGACCAAAGAAAGTCTGCAGCGCTAGATTAAAAGTAGTTTTTAAAAATCAGTATACGACAACACCACAGAAAATGGATTAAATAGTCTTGATACTTGTGAAATTTCTACCATATTTACCGTCTATGAAAAAATTTAGCTGTATGCACAGCTTAATTTTTATGGTAAAATAAATTTCATTCCAACAATAAAGTGTCATTCAATAGAACTTGCTATGTAAACAAAAGTTACTAGTAAATTGACATTCACTGTAAATTTTAGTATGGCGGTTTGTTTACATAGTTAGCAAGTTCTATAGAATGACACTTTAGATGTAACTATTAATATGTAGACATATACTAATATTGAGAAATAATATTGGGAGAATGTGACATTTGGCTTCATCAAAATTAATAAGCTTTTGTAATATCCGCGACGGCGGTAAATAGGTACAGAGGGCCTACCGCGAACACCGAAGTTCTCAATATGCGAGCATCTTTCTCTTTTACTCCCATTAAGGCGTAATTAGATTGACAGAGAAATTGCCCGCAATTTGCGAACTAAAGTTTTCGGAAAAACGAAATAAACCATTAAAACAATACCTAAACATATATTAATAATAAATTTTAGCTTTAACTAGTAGGTACCCATGCCGTGAGCATAAGCATGGAGGTTGTGGGTTCGAGCTCAAAACCCGGCTAGTACCAACGCGTTTCTCGAAATGTTAGAGGAAGTACATAAGTATGCCTATACCTATTAGGTGTGTTCAATTTGCTGTGAAACCTTAGTCTAAACCAATATTATATTATCTAAGTAGGTACATATGGTGAAGTATTAAGATGTTTTATTCCACTTACCCGTCATCAACTCCAAATTTTGTAAACATTGTCGTTTTTCAGCTTGAATCGCCTCGTGCTGACTTTTTACAAGTGTAAAATTATTCGTCATGCGGCAAAGTAACTCCCGCACGCTGGTTTTGTAAGGTTTCACCATGTTTATTCCGTTCATCACAAAACACAACGAATATTTAAACGATTTTGACAAACACATACCATAGTGCATGACGTTTACTGACTGCTAAAAAACATTGCCATATGTAGTTTTTTAATTCGATGTCAAATTATTGCGCTGCAGACTTTCTTTGGTTTGACTCTATAACAATTCGCCGATAACACGTTGTTTATGTATTTCATTAAACCATTTAAACTAACTAGAAATGTTAATGTATATATCGTCAATACTTTGAAAAAAATCTCGTATCTACACTGCTACCTACTCAAAGTTGAAAGGTACGAGTAGTAGTAACTCTGAATGCATCCCATACATATACATACAGATGTATACATTAAATAAAAATGTGGTATGTATCTGTATACATACCACATTTTATACGCCGTACCCGTGCAACCTGTAGTCCATTCCGTGCCAGTGTATTCTGCTTACGTTTAAAATAGGTTTACGAGAAAGTTGATACTATTGTTTTGTTTTAATTTGATGATTGAATAGCTTTAATATAATTTAAAATGCGATGGTATAGTAGACAGCTTCATTTTTTTGTTGAGTATCAACCTATACTTGTCAGGCACGCTTGACTTTTAATTTGTACCTACGCATGTTTTTGTGTATATTGATTTTAATTAATTTTTGTTTGCGTTAAAATACATTTACATTTAGTTTAAAGTGAGTGGAACATGATGTAACTTCACAGATATTTTAGTCATTTTAATTGGTTTTGCTTACGTGACTTATGTTATTAAAAATGTATATATTTTTATAAAGCTTACTATCATTTCCCTTATAACACTTTTAGGTGGAGGTACCTACCCAAGTACCCATAATAGGTACATAATTACATATTATGTACACGAGTACATACGAGTACGAACTCGTATCCTCAAGATTTCGCTTGTTACATTCTATATCGTGGATCTCGGAAACGGCTCTAACGATTTCGATGAAATTTGCTATTTGCTATATTGGTTTTGGGGGCGAAAAATCGATCTAGCTAGGTCTTATTTCTGGGAAAACGCGCATTTTTGAGTTTTTATATGTTTTCCGAGCTTTGCTCGGTCTCCCAGCTATTTTAATTTATCTTCGGAGAACTGCAATAGTTATGACAAAAATCATAAGGTAATAAAATTGTAAATAAAATATTAAACATAACGAGGGTTTATTTTATATTCCTTGTAATTTTACTTAAGTTTTTGCGTTAAAAAGTTGTGCGTGTCATTAAGAATTAGCAGAATAGCAGTAGGTATCACATTCGCATGCCATCGCCGATACCCGAAGTATCTTTCTACAACCCGAGCTCACGGACTGTATAGTAATAGTAAATAAATATATTTATTTTGTTAATAAATGTGGAAAGTTCATTATCAAAGGATGAGACTGACAATAACTAACACAGAAAAAAGATTAAGTATAATTTCAATAATAAACTTCTATTGACGATATATAATATCGTTTGGTTTATTATGACAGAATTGGCACCAGGTTGCCAGGTGCAAACCAGGATGAAAAATGACATGATTGACATTATTATCCGATTAACTTAGTACCGCTATAGGTATTGACGCACAGTTTTCCTTAATCATAGAGTTAAATTGTTCGAATTATATTTTTCTATGTTAGGATAGTGCAAGTCTTTTTAATTGTACATCTATTAAGGTAATCAGTGGAAGTGAACGGCCCTTTATCAATTCGTTCAAGGTAAACACGGAAACAACGTCTGTGTATGTTTAGAGTTCTCGAATTAAGCCCTATCGGTATAAGGTTGAAAGCGATTGTTGCCCGCTGCACCCGGTCCCGCCACAATCAAGGTGCTTTTCTTTCCTCCAATACAGCCAACGCCCGCTTGCATATTTCCCTACGTCACAAAGGTATCTGGAATACCTACGCCTACAACACAAATTTGTATAAAAGCCAAAGGCACCGGGGTAAATGCAACAGTCTCTCGCAGTACTGAAAACAACACAGACCACAATGTTCAAGCTGGTGGTGTTGTCTTGCGTGGTGGCGCTGGCGGCGGCCAACCCTAGTGTGCTCGGTCCTTGGGGCTTGGGGCTGGCGGGTCCCCTGGCGGCGCCGGCGGCGCTGGCTCCTCTCGGCCTGGGCCACGGTCTGGGTCTGGGCCCCGGTTTGGGTCTGGGCCATGGGGCTATCTGGGGCGCGCCTGCGCTCGCGGCCTACAACTACAGAGGCCCGCTGTCCCTCGCGCCCGGTCAGCCCGCCAACATCGTGGCTGCTGACGGAAGGCCCCTGGATACTCTGAGCGTGAACTTGGACCGTGCTGCGCACCTCACTGCGAGGGCTGTTGACCACGCCGGCCTGCACCTGCTGAAGAAGCGCTCCGCCGTCCTGCCGGTGGGCGCTCCCCTGGCCGTGTCCCACGCTGCCCGCATCGACCTGCCGGCCGCGCGCCTCGTGGGCGCCGGACACGGGCTCGGCTGGCCCGCTGTTGGCGCGCTCGGTGTGCACGGCGTTGCGGCTCCCTGGGGCGTAGCCGCTCCCTGGGGCGTAGGTCCTCTGGGACACGCTGGCGCTTTGGGACACCTCTGGTGAAAATTGTACAAATTAGAATATTGATTGATCTACTTAATATATAAAGAGAGTTACCTATATATATCTCATGATTTTTTATTAATTTACCTCATTTCAACTGAATATTACGCTGTTAACAAAATGTATTTCGCTCTCGGCTCAGATATTGTAATAAATCTGTATTCTGAGATATGCGAAATGCGAACCAAACGCACAATATACCTACTCTCAGTATTCTCAATTAGCATTTTTAAATAGTTAAATAAAATACAGGCAAAAAATATTCAGGTACAAGCTAATTTTAATACATATATGACCGAGCATCAAATTTGTCACCAAATGTTTGACATCTTTATTCCGCAATTGGTTTGCTGACAGAAAGTAACAGTAGGTAAGTAGGTATCACATTGATGTGTACTGACACTGACACGTTTTTGCATAACGCAGATATTCCAGTGCTAGAAACTTTTTTTGCCCATACTGAGACACGATAATTTCTTTGGTTTTCAATAGTTGCCACCATCATCATCATCTTCCTCGCGTTGTCCCGGCATTTTTGCCACGGCTCATGGGAGCCTGGGGTCCGCTTGGCAACTAATCCCAGGAATTGGCGTGGGCACTAGTTTTTACGAAAGCGACTGCCATCTGACCTTCCAACCCAGAGGGCAAACTAGGCCCTCATTGATTTTCAATAGTTGCCACCATCAATCTAAATTCCAAGCAATAGAAATGACAAACAGGCTGCCTACTATTGGAATTAGGCTGTTAAACACTAGGACGTTAATCTACAGATGTAGTGCATAATTGTTTTCCATCGTATTTTCTAGGGAACGTTCGTATTTTTCATGCTAGTTCAGTCAACCCCAGCTTTTTTTGTATCGAGACTGACTGAAATAGCAAGACACGTTCGTACGTTTCCGTGAAGACACGATGGAAAATAATTATGGGCTAGATCTGTATGGGCTACTCTTGCACTGAATGGCTCCTCTACACGATGGGCCAACGCCGGCCACTCCAAGCGATTTGTTAGGGGCGTTTCGCGAGTGAAGTACGACTGTCGGACTATCATTTCCAGGCCTCGGAGTTTTTTTAGCACGGTAAGACTAAGGAGAGCTATGGAGTCTTTGTTAACATTAAAATTAAGTTCATACTCATACTCATCCTCATTAATTAAGTACAAGTAAATTATGTACAGCTCTAGACCTAATAAATATCAGCGATCATCACAATAACGAAATACGTAACTATATATTCATGACATAATGTGACATCTGATTTACTCATACACATATTTAGGTAAAGAGGTTTAATCATAAGTGGCCTATCACTTAAAAAAGTACTTAAGACATGCAACCTATGATTATAAACATTGGTAATACGTATTCGACATATTAAAACGATATTCCATAGATATTAAAACTGTTTATTATTCATTAAGGTTGATATAGAGCTACAATATTTTAGAATAGTTATGCGTTACTCTTCCTTACGTCTACAAAACAGTTCGTTCACACATAATGGGCAGTATAAACGTCGTAAGTCGCATTCATGGGCATCATTTACAAGACACCAATAGTGACGGCAGCAATCTTCACAATATCCAGTTGATTTCATCCCTTCATCTTTAAGAGATATAGCCTCACGAGGTAGTCCTTTGAAGAACATGTCAACGTAGATTGTATGAGGAAGTTTCAAACAGTAAAACGTGGACCGCATATTTTCTATCTAAAATAAATTAAAACAATATAAACTGAGTGTAAATAATCACGCTGACACGGAAACGCTACAATAACATGATGTCATTAAGTGCATTATCTAAAGCGGCCAGTGACAACGTATAGTTCCTTATCTTAACAGTAATTATAGTATGTAGGTACGTTAAGTACTTAAATAAAATATTGGAGCGATGACACTGCAATATGGGTAATATAATAATATTAACATACACATATACATATTATTACTTTTTTATAATATAACATTTAATTAAATATATGTAAACAGAATTAATTACATATAAGTAGTCTAAGTATTTATAAAACGATTCGGACGAACTTAATTAATGAGGATGAGTATGAGTATGAATTTAATTTTAATGTTAACAAAGACTCCATAGCTCTCCTTAGTCTTACCGTGCTAAAAATACTCCGAGGCCTGATCATTTCTGACTTTTGTATTGCTTTAATGCAATGGGTCCCATATAGATATTTGATCCTAAAAACAAACCTGATTGATTGATACCATAAATGAGAATTTGTCATCTAGCCTATTGTAATATGTACCTGTACTTTGTTTGCCAAAATGGAAAAAAATGCAAGTAGCAGCTAGAGAAAAAGTGTTTTTTGACGTGACCGATTTTGAATTCCGAGCAAGCAAATAATTCTAATTTCAGATAATGATTTAATTAAAATCGTCTATGAAAAATACATGTTTTAAAAAAATAGGTAAGTGGGACTAATATTTCATTATCTTTATTCCGTGTCATTATCATTAGCTTGGCTAGGCTACTCGTCTTCGTCAAGCTGTACTTAGGTATCCATGTTGGTACCTACCTTTTCATAATTAAATTATAGAAATTTATCTAGTAGGCACTTAAAGGTAGACTAAAGTAGATTGATACTATTCGGTTCATGATATCTGCCCTCGCTATCGCTTCGCCATCGAATCGCTTTGTGTATCTCTATCACTCTTCCATATTAGTGTGACAGGAGTAGCGTTTCGTTCGCTGCGGAGCGTTAGCGATTGGCATGTTATCTACGGGGCCTGAATGGATACAAACGAGGATTTAATTAGCTATTAACTAGTAGTTAGTCCATGTGTTACAAGGGATGTATTTTTGCACGCTAAGTATGTGCATAATAACGTTGATGTGGACTTAAGGAGTAAATTTACCACTTTGTATAGGGGGACACGACCAGTGGTACCTAGCAGGGATGTTGCGAACATCCGCATCCGCATCCGCAACCGCGGAACATCCGCATTATTTTCAACATCCGCATCCGCATCCGCATCCGCATAAAATCGATGCGGAGCTTATGCGGATGCGGATGTTGAACAAGTCGGTACAGGAACGTCTTAGCGGCGGCGTAAGTGCTAGGTAATTTCGTCATTACCTATAACGAAATCGTCTAGATCCAGAAAAGCCGGCGAAGTTACTGTTTATTAAATATAACGCACCTATATTCTTGCTCAAATACTAAACGTTTGGTTTTTTTAATAAAAAAATACTAAAAATGTAATATTTGACGTTTTCTAAGTACCTAATCTTGACATCCGCATCCGCATCCGCATCCGCGGATGTGAGCCTTTAAAAATCCGCATCCGCATCCGCATCCGCGGATGTCAAAAAATCTGCATCCGCAACATCCCTGGTACCTAGGTATGTTTTGGTGCGTACCTAATTAAATCACATTAAAACGTTTTATCAACTGATAAATAGATCCTAATAAACAAGTATTTAAATTAACCGGAAAAAAAAAGAAAATTGGTGTCGAATTAAGATCGCTTCCATTGTAACGTAAATTAGACAAACTATTTTATAAAGTCATATGGACAGACGAACGGACGGCGGACATGACGAAACTATAAGGGTTCCGTTTTAGCCACTTTTAGCATTGTATTCTATCCGTGTTATGTACTGAGGGCCTACCGCGAATACCGAAGTTCGTAAATTGCGAGCATCTTTCCAATTAGGTAGTAACGTCGTAATTGGAGTAAAATATACAAATGCCCGTAATTTGCGAACTTCAGTGTTCGCGGTAGAGCCGCTGAGGTACTTGTTTTGTGATATAAATAACTAAGAGTACGAGTAGGAATATACTTAAACAAACTTTTTTTTTCTAATGTCAGCAGTGTAAGAACTGCCAAGTGCGAGTAGGATCTTGCGGTTCAGACATCACTCAACTGTCTAACCATTGCGAAAAATTATAATTGAGATACAGCCCGCGGACGGTGCTGACAAACAGAGAGACGTACGGATATCAGGGTGCCTTTCCAATGTACATACCATCAGCCACAAAAGTGAATGGCGACTTTATCAATGAATTTATTCATAATTCCTCCGTGTAATTTTGCAGCTCACTGTACCAATCGTTTCCGCTCCGTAGCGCAGCGTAGTTATCTCTCTCTATCACTCTTACATATTAGTGCAACAGAGACAGTTGCGTTTCGTTCGCTACGGAACGTAAACGATTGGCACGTTGGCTAGGCATCCAGAAGTTTAGTTACAGGTTTCTGCTTATTACTCTTGAGTACAAATCTCTGAAATGAAAAAGTAAAGTGCAAAATCATTTCTTTATTTTCATTGTGTCTATGTGTTTTTAAGTGAGTCTATCTTTGGACTATTTACAGATAGTGTCCGGCGGCGTGAATGAGAGGAGTGTGGTAAGGAGCAACAATGGGCGCGGAGTATGCGAGGGGCGCAGCGTGGGTGATGAGCGGGGCGCCGGCGTAGGCGATGCGGCCCAGAGGGGCGATCAGCGGGGCGGAGCGCTTCTTGAGCAGGTGCACACCGTCGAGGGCCTTGGCGGTGAGGTGCGCGGAGCGGTCCAGGTTGACGTCCAGGGTGTCGAGGGGCCTGCCGTCCGCGGCCAGGATGTTGGCGGGCTGGCCGGGCGCCAGGGACAGCGGGCCGCGGTAGTTGCTGCCGTACAAGGGCGCGACGATCGCGTCGCTGTACGCCAGCGGAGCGAACGGCGTCAGCAGCGCCGCGGACGCCGCCGCCATCAAGCAGGACAACACCACCAGCTTCAGCATTGTGTAGTGGTCTGTGTTGTTCGGTGCACGGAGAAACACTGATGCACTTGAAATATCGACTGCAACTTTTATACTTACTACGCATTGATAACGCGATGGGCGAAGCCGGAAGACAGGGCCGGCCCTGACTGGACTGCATTTGTCGCGGAATAAAGAGCAATGGCTTGTACTGAAACCATACATATCTTACCTTTAATTAATACTTCTTACTAGGTGGTTATACTTGCTTATTAATATTTATGTTAGATGTAATAAGTAGTCAACCCAATCACTGAATAATCATAAGGTACTACATATTTTCAAGAATTTTAAAGTTGCAAAGTAAGAAAAAAAGGAAAGAATATTAGTTCCTCGAGTCCATTTAAACGTAGTCTTGCCATATTGCCATATTATGTTAACGAGTAGGTATTATAAGATTAAATTACTAATTGTAATATAATTTCATCACCTTTTGTAATTTCTTCCTCTTTTTCAGTATTATTTATCATATAATATGTCAATAACTTTCTATCCACCCATTACCTACTTAATAAAATAACATGTTATCTCCATAAAACACCCATAACAAAAATTAAAGTTTTTTTAGGTATAATGTTGACTTGTTTCTTGGAGAAGGTGTTCTAACTTGTATATGTGTCACCGTAAAATTGTAAACACTCGTCATATTATAATCTCACTAGTTACATTATAAACTGACGGTAGGGAGATTATAATCCAACCTAACCTAACCTACGTTAGATTATAAACTAACGGGTTCACAATCTTACGGTGTCATATGCAATGCAATTACCTACCAAACCTTTAAGTTAGTGATTTTTCCTGATGCCTAATATCTTAGCTTAAGTTTGTGCGAGTGTGCGTAATTTAACTATATACCATTGCTACGCACTTAATCATTACTTAGGCTCATTATAAACTGGGCTAAACACAGATATAAACTAATTAATCGCAAACTAGTCTTATGGTATTATATCGTTGAATATAAATAAATACCTAGCGGAATACACATGCAAAGAAACAGGTACCTATTGGAACGACTACGACTAGTACGACTACATACTTAAATATGGAAACTTGAATTTGGTCCATTACGCGAAAAACAGTTGGATTGTAGGTAACGCTTAAACTAGGTGCGTAATATCAACTCAATTTTATAGAGGGGTCTAACGCAAAATTTATTCAATTACCTTTATTAAAGGTAATTGAATAAATTTCGCGTTAGACCTAAATAAATGTGAGTTAATATGTGTTCAAAACGCGAAAGTTTTAAATATTATAGGTGCGTAATACGTGATACCACAGGTGATACCTAGTAACTGTTTCAAAAGAAGCTGTTCTCCGCGCGTCAACTGTCTTCCGGCATCACCCATAGCGATGATATTTAAAGCAAACTGTATATAAAAGCTGCAGTCGATATTTCAAATGCATCAGTGTTCCTCCGTGCACCGACCAACACAGACCACTACACAATGCTGTAGCTGGTGGTGTTGTCCTGCTTGATGGCGGCGGCGTCCGCGGCGCTGCTGACGCCCTTCGCGCCGTTCGCTCCGCTTGCGTACAGCGGCGCGGTCGTCGCGCCCTGGTACGGCAGCAACTACCGCGGCCCGCTGTCCCTGGCGCCCGGCCAGCCCGCCAACATCCTGGCCGCGGACGGCAGGCCCCTCGACACCCTGGACGTCAACCTGGACCGCTCCGCGCACCTCACCGCCAAGGCCCTCGACGGCGTGCACCTGCTCAAGAAGCGCTCCGCCCCGCTGATCGCCCCTCTGGGCCGCATCGCCTACGCCGGCGCCCCGCTCATCACCCACACTGCGCCCCTTGCTTACTCCGCGCCCATCGTTGCTCCTTACCACACTCCTCTCATTCACGCCGCCGGACACTATGCCCAGTATCTGTAAATAGTCCAAATATAGACTCACTTCAAAAACACACATAGACATAATTTAAATACCGAATGAGAATGATTTTTTATTTTACTTTTTCATTACATATCAGAGGTTTTCTATCTGACGCGGCCTATAAAACCTATAACTAAACATCTGCTAACCGTTTCACTGTTTGTTAGGACCGGTCCGCGGGCTGCCTCTTAATATTCTCAATCAGGTACCTACCATAATGTTTAGACTGTTGCCGTGAAGGCTGAACCGTGAGTCCTACTCGCACTTGGCAGTCACCGGTCTACGAACTATGCACAAAAACATACCTACCGCTTTTCATGTCCCCCATACACTAAATATACTTTATATATAAGTCCACATCAATATGGACGTTCAATATATGTTTTATATGCACATATTTAGGATTGATTTTAGGATGAATGAATGGAAGAAGAGGTGGGAGGCCTTTGCCCAGCAGTGGGACACAAATAGGCTCACAATAAAATATTTAGGATTTACATAGGCACATACTTAATAGATCAATGCGTAAATTAAATTATTTGCTTATAAATTATTGTCTGAAAAGTGTAAGACAATTTTGTGCTTCTAATTTGTCGAATATGCCTGATTCTCGGGCCTGTGCTTATAAAACTCGACTTCGTCTCGTTTTGTAACTTTGGCCCTTTAATTTTAAGAATCCTTATTATGTATGTGCCTGTTGCACAAAATACTATTGTATGTCCATGTCGCGTACCACTCCAGCAGGGCGACCGCGGGGTGAGGTTCCAGCGGGGGGCAGCCAAGTGATCACGTGACTTACTTACTAGCCACCGCGGCAATGACTCGGCTCCATTACATTTTTGTATATTTTTTATAATTAAACTCATAGTAACTACATTGGAGTTCATATTCAGCATCCAAACACCAGGATAGCCCCTCAACATTGGTCCTTCGAGCCGGATCATTGCTCAACTGTTCCTGATGACAGGTTCCAAACACCAGGATAGCCCCTCAACAGTCCATCACCCCAATGGTGTTCCGGATTTTTGGGAGGCGTGCATGGAGCCGAAGCTGCAGAGGCCCTTTTGACACTTTAATGCATAGGTTCCCAAACTTTTTTGGGCCACCACCCACTTAGGTGTCAAAAGAAATTTCAACGCCCACCATCACAGAATAAAAGCGGAATTAACGTATTTTTAATTCACGGAATAACCGTGAATGTCTACCGATACTTATTACGGTTTGATGTCAGGGGCACGTTCGAGTTGGCCTGAAAGACTTAAAGAAGACCTAATTTAATAAATTTTTCAACTTGTAAAAATTATATTAAATTAGAATTTTAGACAATACGAATAGATGTATTTACAGTTTATTTGTGATTCCTACCAAAAAACATTTCGAGAAATTAATTCCCAGCAAGCTGGAACCCATTTTAAAATATTCATTTGGTCCTAATTGCGTGTATTCCGAGTTTGCTCAATCCCAGGAGGTGGTGTGCATACAATTCTAGCTCATTTTCAGTTTTTTGTTTGTAGCTACGTCTGACGGAAAATTTTGTCTAAACATGATAAAAATTGATATCTGAGGATCCGAAAAGTATCTTAAATATAAATTCGTAGTCAAAGTTTGTAAAATTGGCTGCCACTTTGAATTTCTGTTGTTTTTTTTTGTATAGTTGTGTTAAAATCCGAAATTCTTTTTCGCCAGTATCTGATCCGCAAAATCTTGCTGGTCGTAACATTGTAATTGATGATTCCTTCGGCATCGAGAGGTTTGGAAATCCAAGGAAAAATAGAACTTCCAAGGCTCACAAAATTTATGCACACCTGGAATTGAGCAAACTCTGATTACACGCATTTATTTTAGGACCAAATATTTAATGAAGGTATTAAAACGATTTCCAGCTTGCTGTGAATTCATTCCTCAAATGCTGTTTTAGGTAGGAAACACAAATAAACCGTATATTATACTCAGGTATAAATCTATTGGTATTATCTAATATTTTAGTTTTTTTTACACTTGCGGAAGCGCCCCCCTGGGTAGCATGAACGCCCCCCAATCGCTTCCGCGGCCCTCACCGCCCCCCTGAAACCCTTCAGCGCCCACTGGGCGGTATTGCCCACTTTGGGAAACTATGCTTTAATGTAATGTAAGGGGTAAACCGAGCGGGGATGCTGTCCTTGCCCGTGTCATATATGGGACGCACGCAGAGGCAGCGCGTATATTGTGTGAACCAATAGGATAGGTAGGTAGTAGTCTAGTGTTAGGTAATAAGATCTTAGAGATTACTTCTAAGATTTTGCTAATTGCCGGTACTAGCGATATAGGGCGATAAGATTTTAAGGTTGCCATGGGATCTTTCCCTTTGTACAGCGGAGTATTTTTAACTTTGCACACAGGTTTTCTGGTATTGTTCTTCGTTATATGCAGTAATTAAGTATACAACTCTGATAGAACAATGGACAGTGCCGGACCCACGTACCGAAGAATGTTGGCCGAAAGTATGTAGCTGTTAAATGTTATACATTTTTTTTTCATACCTTTATTTTTCTAGGTAGGCTAGGTAGGTAGGTACCTATCTAAAGTGAATATTCTGAGATTCATTTACGTATTACTTACGTAATGAAAAACACTATTTAAGATCCAGAATATTATTTAATTATTAAATTATTATTTAATACTATTTAAGACCAATCAAAGCAGTATTTTGGGAGAACATATATATGTTCTCCCAAAATACTGCTTTGATTGGTCTGACACATACCTATATAGGTATGTATCAAACATTTACCAATTTACAAAAAAATAACTTGTAATACAAAACTTTTCATCTGGGTAATGCATGTTGCTTTAAGGTAGGATATAGAATAACAAGGCATATGAATGCTTCAGTCCTTTATTTACATAGGAATATCACAGGGAACAGCCGTGGCGGAGACATTTACCAGTAGCGAGCAATGTGTCCAGTGGTGTAAGTTAGAGGAGCGTGGTAAGGCGCGACAATGGGAGCGGAGTAGGCGAGGGGTGCAGCGCGGGTGATGACCGGAGTGCCGGCGTAGGCGATGCCGCCGAGGGGAGCGATAACAGGGGCGGAGCGCTTCTTGAGCAGGTGCACACCATCGAGGGCCTTGGCGGTGAGGTGCGCGGAGCGGTCCAGGTTGACGTCCAGGGTGTCGAGGGGCCTGCCGTCCGCGGCCAGGATGTTGGCGGGCTGGCCGGGCGCCAGGGACAGCGGGCCGCGGTAGTTGCTGCCGTACAAGGGCGCGACGACCGCGCCGCTGTACGCCAGCGGAGCGAACGGCGCGAAGGGCGTCAGCAGCGCCGCGGACGCGGCCGCCATCAAGCAGGACAACACCACCAGCTTCAGCATTGTGTAGTGGTCTGTGTTGGTCGGTGCACGGAGAAACACTGATGCACTTGCAATGTTGACAACAGCTTTTATACTTGACTCATTATAAGACTAATACGATGGGCGAATCCGGAAGACGCTGTCGGCCCTGAAGCAACTACTTTTGCCGAGAAACAGTTCACTTCTTATTTTGTAGCGCAATAATTTTTTTTACTTATTTACGGCTGAGTTAACTTTTTAATACGTAAATGTCAGTGGCAGAATGCAACTCTCTCGTACTTCGAAATGTCACCTTTGATTCTATTATCGGAAACTATTTAGGTCATGATTAACTAGGTTGACACTAATACCTATGACCCGATTCGGATTTTGAAATAGACATCTGTTAGATATCTTTTAGACATTGCCAAGATACGATAACGATATGTTTAAGATCTAACCTGTCAAATGTGATGTCACATTGCGCGATTCTGGAGATACTCTTGAACGATTTCCACAAGATATGGCTTAGAGATCCAATTCACATCTAATACGTATCTATCTAACGTAAAATTGACATTGGTTGCTCGAATTGCGCTGCAAAAGAGAACTAGTTGAAATCTAAACTATAACGTATCTAGAATGGATCTAGTACGTGTCGTCTCTTGTGAATATCTTGAAGTTCGAATACGGCAGCTAGTCTCTACTCTTGATTCGGTTAAATTGTGTTTTTTGAAAAACAAATGATAGCCAGCCTTTTATGAATGTAGTATGATACCTTTAGGTATGGTGCTTTACGCACACTAGCGTCCCAACCCCTACCCCTGCCGCAACCCCCCTTTTAGTATGAAATATGTCCCGGTTGACGGTTATTTTTAATTTTTGAGAAAAGTGTTAGAGTTAAGAAAAAAGTGTGAAAGTAAGAAATAATCCTTAATAAATTTTAAACAAAAAAGGTTATGTGCCACTTTTTGGTAATACTCACCATATTCATGTATTAACTTGTTGAATTTCAATGTAACATAGTACGTGATAGTACTGCCAGAAATCGTATTGGGAGAACCAGTTTGTTCAACGGTTAAATTTTGTTGAAGTTCATCTAGCTAGCTATAACATGAATATGGTATATCATACATATAAAAAAAATATATAACCTTTTTTGTCAACAATTTAATAAGAATTATTTCTTTCATTGACACTTTTTGCCTATATTATATAGTTTCCCCAAAAATAAAAATAAACTGTCCACCGGGACATATTTGATACTAAAAGGGGGGGTTGCGGCAGGGGGAGGGGTTGGGACGCTAGTATGCGTAAAGCAGGTATGGACCTAAAGGTATCATACTACATTCATAAAAGGCCGGTTATAATTTGTTTGTCCCATACATTAGAATACAACTTAACCGAATCATCTGTATTTATTTTGATTAGTTACACGGGTTTTAATTAAGTCAACTGAATTTATCGGGAACGATTTTAAGTGTAGGTTACCCCTTGGAAGTATGGTACCCGACCCTTGCGTCTATTGTTATTATATACCTTAAAAAGGTACCTACCATTTATTTCGAGTACCTACAACCATTTTGCCATCTCAAAAATTTGAATCAATGCCTTATATTATCTACCTTTTTCCTTTTAAGACCCTGTGGTTCTTATAAGATCGTGTTTACCGTGTATGAAATAAGTAATAATTTACATATAAAAAAAATTATTTTATTATTATTTATTAGGCATTAGGTTTAACGAGTGGAATTACAATCCGAAATTTTATAAGCAACGAATATCCCATTGTTCATTTAGTATTTTCGTACCTTGAACTGTACGGCTATGATGGCCGGCTCTTTATCATTTGTCACCATGGCTGTCACGTTCTAACAAATATGTAAGTGCGAAAGTGACGCATAGCATGACAGGTGATAAAAATACGACCATGATAGCTGGTCTGAACTGAAAATTATTCAATTGTTAAACCAAAATTTGATGATTTTAATAAGTAATATTAATTGGAAAATTTGATTTATATCCACTCATTATGATAATAATTTCATGTGAGTTAGCACAAGATCGTTGACATTGTTGGATTTCGATAAGACTCTGGATCAGGATAATACTTGCTCCTACATTACTATAAATATACCTATTCGTAGTAACCACAATTGAAAAATCATTTCATTGTAACCCTTGTTCTTACAAAATAAGGTTTCATATTTGTTTACTACAAATAAATTTAGGGCTGTTAGCATAGCAACCCGCAGATTCATGGTTGATTAACTTTAACCTGTCGAGTGGTCATAAATATTCAATGGATACGCTAAACGATGACATGTTGAAGCGGAAACACGCACTTGGATCGTTTATGACGTTAGATGAGATTAAGCCTGTGGGTTCAACCAACAATGTAATATTTGCGTAAAATATCAATTAATTATGTTTCATACATTGAATTCAAGGTACCTATATATATTTAATAGGTGTTTTGATGTTTTCTGAACTAGGATATAGGTACCTAAGATTTTATATATCATTTCGTAGGTTTTTTCTCCTTCCTAGCGTTTACCCACTTAGGAACTAATCCGAAGAATTGGGATAGGCAATAGTTTTTTCGAAATCGACTGCCATCTGACCTTCCAACCCAAAGAGGAAACTAGGCGTTATTGGGATTATTAGTCCGGTTTCCATGCGATGTTTTCGTTCACCGAAAAGCGACTGGTAAATAAGGGTTATTCCCACTAGTTACCACCAAGTTGTTATCAGTGGTAACTACTGGGAATTTTTTTCCCACCTTTTACCACTGGTAACTACTGGGAAAAAATATTCCCAGTAGTTACCACCAACTCAGTTTAGTGGTAACTACTGGGAATTTTTATTCCCAGTAGTTACCACCAAAAATTTTTTAGAGTTAAATACTAATGAAAAAAGGGTATGAATAGTAGGTATAGTATAAATATAGAGTGATGTAATAAATGATTATAAGTCGATTAGTGTTTTAGTAAACTGCCTTAAAAGTGACCAAAAATATAGAAACAGTTTAACCGGTACTAGTACAAAAACTTGAATATATGTAAGGATAAATGTAATAATCCATTTAGATTATTTTTCAAGTGATTTTATTAGGTAATTTAACATTAGCCTATATTTATACTATATACTATTTATACTGTTTTTATTAGTATTTAACTCAAACAAAATTTTGGTGGTAACTACTGGGAATAAAAATTCCCACTAGTTACCACCAAACCGAGTTGGTGGTAACTACTGGGAATTATTTTTCCCAGTAGTTACCAGTGGTAAAAGGTGGGAAAAAAATTCCCAGTAGTTACCACTGGTAACAACTTGGTGGTAACTATTGGGAATAACCCGTAAATAATTATCAAATGAAATATAGGTAATTACGTAAGTCCCGAAAAACTCATTTGTACGAGCCGGGGTTTGAAGGTTGAACCTGTCTGTCTATCTATGATGGGTAAAATTACGTACGTACGTACGTACGGACGTTATTACTTATGAAACAATATTATTTGATGAAAAAAACATTTACTTAAGAAGACAAGGCACCCTAAAATATAAATTTCGGTCACTTTTATTCGACATCAAATTACAACTACCCCGTCCGTGCCTAATCTTGTTTTTATTGCAAATAACTGTTGTGAGTATCAACATAGAATAAAACAAAGTCGCTTCCCGCTGTCTGTCTGTCTGTCTGTATGCTTAGATCTTTAAAACTACGCAACGGATTTTGGTGCGGTTTTTTTTATTAGATAGAGTGATTCAAGAGGAAGGTTTATGTATAATTTGTTAACCCGTGCGAAACCGGGGCGGGTCGCTAGTTAAATATACCTATATTGATTTCTTGAAAATTTGTTTTCAAGAACTCTGTGTGCATTTATGTAATTAATTTTTGAGTGCCTACGTTTAAATGATTTGCAAGATGTTATCATTTGGTTTATTACTTTAGTAATTTTCCAATATATTATGCGAATTTTATGTATATTCTCGATAACAAGTTTAATACTCATACTTTTTGTTTTTGATATCAAATAACTTTAAAAATGTTAAAGTCAAAGCAAAGTTGTAAATACAAGACATATTATAATTTTTTTTTCTTGGACTCTTTACGAGCGAATTTTGAATTTTTCACTGTTGTTAAACAAGCTAAAACTAGAAGTAGAGATATTCAAAAAGCTTTTTTATGTAACTACTAATATTTTCATACCTACGATTGTTCTGTGTGTGTGTTTTGTCTAGTGTCCTTCATTTTACTATGTTGTAGCCTACTTGGATGCGTTATGGTTGCAACTTTGTTGATGAGCTAAGTTCCATTTTCTTCGGCGAGCGCATAGGGCAACAACCCTTAATGTCAAAAATAACACACGCAGACAACAAGAGTCACTTGGTGGTGATGACCGACAGAGCGGGCTACCTGACGACCTCGCCGTAAATACCAGCTTCCTGGACCGCCTTGCACCGGTTTAACAAAACGAGCTCGCCCTTAGCTCTGCTTTAGTGAATATCTTTCTATAAAAACACAACGAATCCTTGCAGTGGCATCAGTTACCCAACGACCGAACAACACAGACCACAATGTTCAAGCTGGTGGTGTTGTGCGCTTTCCTCGCTGCGGCGACCGCCGATCCTTCCGGAGCGTTCTACGCCCAGCCTTTGACCTACTCGTCAACCGTGATCTCGCCAGCGGTCACCACCATCTCCAAGTCGGCCAGCAGCGTCGTTCACCCATCACCTACCTATTACTACAGCACTCCCTCTATTTATTCACACTTCATCAAGAAACGTGGTGCGCCTTTCTACTTCCCGACCACCTATGCGGCGGGTTCACCTCTGCTGGCGACGTCATACTCCACCCCGATCTTGCACAGCACGCCGTTGGTGGCCAGCACACCTCTGATCTCGACCCCTATCGCCGCTGCGCCCTTCGGCTACCCTGCTGCGCATCTGATCAAGAAGAGGTCGGCTCCCTTCATCAGCACTACTGCATACAGCGCTTACTCTCCTTTAACTTATTCCACACCGTTGATCTCTCAATCTCCACTGATCTCCGCAGCTCCTTACTACTCTTCTCCCATTCTTTCCCATGCTCCTCTGGCTATTCCTCACCTGATCAAAAAACGCTCTGCCCCTATCTTGACCAGCGCTTAAGATAAGATAAGATAAGATGCCCTTATGCCTATACTCACGTGCTCTAGATCTGATATGGAAACTCAAGTGATTTTACCGAACTATATCCAGCCATAGATGTACCTGCTCAAAGTTTTAAATTTAACAATTGTAATTATCAGTAACAATCCCTCAAAGTGAACTCACAGTGTATCAAACTAAAAGGAAATAAATGTCTGTACAAATACTGGTATTGCAGTGTTCTTTAATATCCCCGTATTCAGTCGTATATAATATCAAGCAGCAGCAAGCAGCTGCTAGCAGCAATCGTTAGCATGTAGGTACTTACTAAGTTCGCGTCGTATAATTTTCCACGCGTTGTCGACGGAAACGTAGTGTTTTGATCTATTTCTGAAACGAGCACAGGCAAACGACGCCAATTATTTAATTTCCCGCAGAGTTGGGTAAGTATGTATAAATATTGCCCATTGGATTACTTTCCTAACTATCGAATTATATTTTTCTTGCACAAGTTGTAAGAAAACTCAGTAATGCGAGGTGCGAGCCGGGGTCGGAGCACATGGCCCCGGTTTACAAAAATCCAGTGCACCAACTAATCATTCTCAGACATAAAGAGGGAAACAAGGTAGCTCCTATGTGTAATACAAACAGTATTCAAGGGTAGGCTGCAAATTAAATTCACGCGAAGATCGTTTCAGTCAGCGAACCGCGTGACACTGTCCTTGATTCAAATCGACTTCCCAAAGCCTTATTTCCACTAACACTCGAGTACATACCTGATGAATCATTCATTTCTCCTAAATAAATTACGATATATGATGTAACATCATATCAACCTTATTCTGTCATAGCTAACTGAAATCGATGTGCCAGTTTTCCACGACATTTTTATTGCGTCCAATGTCGACAGACGGCTATTTGGGCTACGCGTGTAGGATTCTCTGCAAGGACACATTTTGAATATGATCTATATGTCTGCCATTTTAACTGAGGCGGTTGGTCAGAAGTTATTATGGTCGGATACGACCTAAGGCTTGGCTGCATGTACCAGATTTGTAACATTATGTATAAACTAAGTTTAGCCCCAAAACTGAACTCCTTTCTCCTAGTAAATTACAGCGCAACTTCTTAACCAATCTGAGGTGAAAATTGACAAAATGTATATATTTTTATTCGATTGTTTTTCCCGACACCAGCAACAACTTTCTCACTTATTGTTGGTGCAATCAGTTTGTTCTCATGCTAAGAAAATGACACAGGAGCGTTTTTAGCATTTTATCTGAACCTTAACCATTAGCATTTGTATTGAGCAAGCGAGGAGGCTCGATCTCACGACCTTGTACGTCTTTTGCCAATTGAAGGGTTAATTTAAGCAAAAGTAAAAAGGAACCTTCTGTATGTATACGGTATTTTATCAAGTTCAAAAACTTATGACAAGAATGACTTGGACACCATTATCCATCATATGATCAGATTTTATAATTGTACACTAAAATTAGTCATGATAGTAACGACATATCAAGAATGACATTATGTACTTGTGTCCTATAGACTTTTGTAATTGACATGCATTTTCGTTTTAACTCTTATTTTACTCACATGCATAATGCATAGGTATGCATATTTACACCTATCATACAACAAATAAATTAGCAGATAATACATTAATTACGTTATAATTAATTACATTTAGTTAATTTAGACCGTTTTATTAAAAACTTAGTCAGTAAATTAACACATTTGTATCACCCAAGTTAAGAAGACTTGCACATTGTTCTTCCACATAAAAGCTATTTTAATTTCACATATAGATTATCTCACGATATTCCGGCGGTGTCACCATGCATCATTTTCGCCGCCCTCATCTTCATTTTATAAAATCTTATTCTTCTTTCGGTACAATTGTGTCCTTTACCTGGACTCCGTCGCTTTCCAACACTACTCGTACGTTAGAAACTCCTGGCGTATATTGTTGAACGTTCGACAGCTCAGTTGTTATTTGTTCAGTACTTGCTGTTTCTTTTGTAGCTTCATTACTTTGTTCGCTCTGGATAACCGCCTCCTGTGCAGCCTCTATCGATATTGGATGCTCCAGTGCCCGCGCGAGAGGAAGGTTGTGGTAGAAACTCAACGCAATGGGAGTTAATATCGTATCGGTGTTAATCACTGGCGTAATAATCGCGTCACTTACTACTTCTAAGCGTTGAGGATGAGTAGCAAAAACTGTCGTAGCAGGGCTGTATATAAACGGTGTTGAGATGAATCCTGGAGAGTGTTTTATGTCTATACGAGACTGATGCGACACGGCACTCGGAGCGGCATATATTAGCGGTGCTATTTGACAACGAACTTGATATATTAAACCCAGTATTGTTAGAATTCGGAACATTTTTGCGCGCTCCCGTGGAAATTTCTAACGTTTGTATGGATGCACCGTTGGATGCCTTAGTTTTATAGTGAAGTAACGGTAGTTGGAGCGGAACGCAGGTTCAAGTTCTCGGCCGGTCGGACGGGTTGCGTCACGACGCAGCGGGCACTGGCCGGATTGAGATGCATTATAAAAACATCATCCATTATCTCAGATGTAAATAAAGTGACGCAACATGTGTAACGTTATGTAACTGTTTTAAACGGGCGAATCTTATACATCATATTGACATTGGGAGAATATGTTGATGCAATAGCAATTCGATAATTATTTGGGTACATCTTAACTTGGGTAGTGATAAAAATAATTGAGCCTGTATGATGTATATTATGCAGGTTTTTATAGGGTCAACAACGCAAACACAACAAACAACGCATCCTGGGAGTTGCAAGCATCCTTGCTAGGATATGGCTTACCATTAGAGTATAAAAATAAACTAATAGGTAACTACAGTATATACCTATTTACATAAAGCTCACTTCCTTTATCTGCTACCTAACTATTTTTATTTGGATCGTAAAAACTATAATTTTAATGCTTTTTCTATTAAAGTCACCGTGCTCAACACCGTAACGAATCTTTTGTTGAAAATAAACAGATTCCTGTCACTATGATTCAGCACCCATGGTATAAGAAGGTGGAAACCGGGGTATCAGGCATCAGTCTACCATTGACACCACGTCGAATTGTTGCTAACGAAATCAAGAAAAATGTGTGGTCGACTATTGTTGCTGTTAGCGTGCTTGGCTCTTTGCCGTGGCCATGCGGTAGTCCCAGTAGTGCCGGCAGCGCACTCTTACCACGGGCTAGTAGCGCCTTACCCACTGGTGCATCACGGTTACGCTGGCCATGGTGTATTGGGTCACGGAGTGGTCGCCGGGCCGCTGGGACATCACTTGTGGAAGCGCTCGCCGCATTACGTAGCTCCATGGGCTGCCGTGGCTCCGCTGGCCCACGTGGCTCCCGTGGCCGTCTCGCACCAGGCTCGGTTGGACGTGCACTCTTCCCCGGCGCTCGTGGCCCCCGTGCTGCCAGTGCCACTGCTCCATAAGACAGTGGTCGCCTCGCCGCTGCACTACGGAGCTGGAATCCATGGCGGTCTGTATCCTCACGACGTCGGATATTATTGAGAAATGTGTAATTAACTGGCTTCCGTTTTATTGTAAAAAGTTTATGGTTACTAATGTAGAACAATAAAGTGCAATATAAGTATATAGGTAGAATAATTGTCAACTTGTTTTTAATCGTGCCCTTCCTGTATCGACCTTTTATGTTATTGTTTAGAACTATTTTTGACCATTTCACACATTTTGCAGAACTGAAAAGTAACCGAGACCGAATTTCGTTTGATAATATTTTTTGTACGAAATATCCATATATTAAAATGGAAACACCACAGTTCCACTAAGTTCAAAATATTTGAAAATACATAGGTAGATAACACATTCATTTGCTGTTACTATCATAATCAATTCAAGTGGTTTAAACAAAGATGAAACAAAGTTACCCTGATGTTTATTTACTCAGTACCTACTAACATGATGATTTAGGCAGTTTATTGTACTCGTAGGAATAATAGTTAACGCTTAAGTATTATGAAGATGATTTTTTTCAAATAACACAGTGTTTTTCATTTGCACTCAGCCCATCTGCTCAACTGACAAAGAAGATGGATATTTCAAATATATTTTTAATATGGTACCTATATGAAATTTGTCCCGTAGATAATTAAATATATTGAACATGAAAATATTAAAATACTTGGCCTCGATTGAAATGTCGTGCAATATTGACGTAAATGCGTAGGTACATTTTATGAGGCGCATCTACCTACTTACAATTTGAAAATATTATTTGTCATTTATATTAATTGATTTTTTTAAATAGCCTATTTCGTGTCCCACTGCTGGGCAAAGGCTTCCCCTTTCTTCCGCCACTCATCACGGTTTGTTGCATGTCTTATATTTCTTTTTTGGTCTGCCTCTGCCCCGGCTAATCTGCGGTGTCCATTCGGTAGCTAACTTGGACCACCGGTCCGGGTGCATACGGCAGATGTGTTCTGCTCAATCCCACTTAAGCTTAGCGGCCTTAACACCCACATCTACTATACCAGTTCTGGAGCGCAGTTCGGTGTTCCTAACCTAATTTAATATTAATTTTATTATCTGTGGTTAACCAATTTGAAGGTTTAGTCGCACTAAACGAAAATCCAAATAGATCAAACGGTCCATTTAATTTTTATCAATTTTAGTTTATTGTACATATCACACTGGTATACATAAATAGTTTACAGTGGGTATTTACCAAGGATGGACGCTGTAAGCCTTAGGGACTAGAGCGGAGTAAGAGACAGGGGAAACTACCGCCGAGTAAGGGGAAACCACAGAGGAGTAAGGAGAAACGACGGGAGAGGAGTAAGCAACGGCGGAGACAGGAGACACGTACGAGCTGTATGCCACGGGAGCAACAGCAGCGACGGATCGCTTGCGCAGGTGATGGCCAGATAGAGCCTTCGCTTGGTAGTGGGCCGCGCGGGCGGCGACCACCTCAGGCGTGTCGAGGGGGACTCCGTTCACGGCATCCAGGACGACCGCGGGCGAGTGGGGGGCCTGGGACAGACCATAGCCGTAAGCCGGAACCACAGCGGGGGCGACAGCAGGAACCACGGCAGCGCTGTACGCAGCGGGAAGAATGGCTGACGAGTACACGGCGGGTACCACGGGGGAACCATGCACCACGCTGCTGCTGTACTGGGACACTGAGCTCACGGCTGGCACCGCCGCGCTGTAGGCCACGGGGGCCAGCACGCCGGGCTTGGCCGCCGCCAAAGCCACAGAAGCGAACAACACCACCAGCTTGAACATTGTGGTCTGTGTTGATTTGATTCGTCTGACCGACTAGGATCGACTGATGCCTAATTCGCAACCAAGGATGTTTATATACCTACCCGTCTAACAACGAACTATTTATTAACAATAAAATGCCACACAATCACCTTCAATTTAAATATATGTATCTACTCCTAAAGTATCAGTAGGCGCTCGATTAAAAGACAATTTTTTATTCGTTCCGGAAGCTTAACAATGTTTGCGGACAATATTCTTGAAATTCAAGGTACGTCTATATGAATATTTATATTTTTTTAAATCCTAATACGATAAAAGTAAATAGGCAAGTACTGACCAAACCAGCTTTGTTAAATAAGTAGGTACCTAGGTACCTACTAAGACTCTTTTTACTTTAAAAAGCTCGTATTCCGTAACTTGTGTGGAGTGTGGTGTATTGCATTGCGGGCGGATTTTTTTTTTAATTTATTGAATAATAACAAGTTACATGCATGTTAATATGTGGGCAAAACCTTGAGGAGGTTTGTGTGCCGATGGGGAGTTCAAGAAAAATACACATATATATATATATATCTTCTAATAACTAAAATTCTTAATGTATGTAACTAAAGTCGTTAGATTGTAACAAGTGCATTTTAATAACTTTATATAATAATATATATTTCCCGTTTAAATATTTTGCTCTAGCATCTTCTGGTAAATCATTTAATATTTTAGGCAATATATGTATACAGCCTAGTGCCATATATGTTATTATATTTGGGTAAACAATATTTGTTTTGGTTCTGTAGACTTCTTAGTTTTGTACATCTTTTATATTCTTTTAGTTTAGTAACATGGTGATATTCTTCAGTTAGTATGGCTAGTTTAGATTACATTACATTTATTTTGAACTGGGAGTACAATACAGCATTTGAAAAGTTGTGCGTAGTCTGTTTCGTGCTTCTTTTTTATATGCTTAGCTTAATTATTTTGCATAGTTAAAATTTTCATTGTATTTCTAAACAAAATCTATGTCAATATGCTTCTTAGGTCCTATGCTAACCATAGTTTAAATATTCGCCCGTATTGGATTTAATTTACATACTGTAATCTTCTTTCGTTTCTGTCAGCTGCATTCCTAAATTAGCTGATGCAAGTAACGAAATAGTTTGCGAGATTGTAAAACTTTAATCGAAATTATTAACTGGCAACCAAACTGGTTGAACTTGACTTTTCTACCAATGATGCCCTACAGTGTGCGTAAAGTATAAATACATATGCATAGTGAAAGAAAGTATCAGTTAATCTGAGTCGTTTGTCGTTCGCACCTGAACTAACACAGACCACGATGAACTCGCTGGTGGTGTTGTTTTCCGTGATGGCGCTGGCTGCCGCCAGCCCCTCGGGCCTGCTGGCCACCGCGCCGCTGGCGTACTCCGCGCCACTGACGTACTCCGCGTCGGTGGTGGCCGCCGCGCCCGCCGCCGTCTCCAGCCAGTCTCGCCTCGACATCAAGTCCTCGCCAGCCGTCGTCAGCACTTCATACGCCGCTGCTCCTTTAGCGTACGCCGCAGCGGCTCCCATTGCTCCCGTGGCTTACACCGCACCTTTAACTGCCCAAGCCATAGCGCCCGCTGCCATCTCGCACCAGTCCCGCATTGACATCAAGTCATCCCCGGCCGTCGTCAGCACTTCTTACGCTGCGGCTCCCATTGCCGCTGCGGCTCCCATTGCCGCTGCGGCTCCCATCGCGTACAGTGCTCCTGTAGCTTACTCTGCGCCAGTGGCAGCTGCGGCCATCGCTCCCGCCGCTGTCTCCCACCAGTCCCGTGTCGACATTAAGTCATCCCCGGCTCTCGTTAGCACTTCTTACGCCGCCGCTCCCGTCGCCTACGCCGCTGGCTACGCGGCGCCTATCGCTACTGCCGCCATCGCGCCTGCCTTGCCCCTGGACACCCCTGAGGTGATCGCCGCCCGCGCCGCGCACTTCGAGGCCCATGCACTCGCCGGCGCGCACCTGATCAAGAAGCGCTCGGCGCCGCTGTTCGCCGCCCCGGTCGTGTCCACATACTCCACGCCAATCGCCTACTCCGCGCCCTACGCTCCCGTGACGTCGTACGCCTCATACACGCCCCTCACCTACTCCTCGCCCCTCATCACCAAGGCCTACAGCGTGCACCCCTGGTGAGCGCCATCACGCTAATGAGGATGTACTTGCCTCGGTTCAGCGACATCGAACGACAAGCATTAGCTAATAATTAAAATGGAACAATAAAATTGAAGGTTTATTATTTTGGTGCTTTTTATAAGTTTGCCAATCCTAACATAAAACACGAAAACAAAACGTACTAAATTTCAGTAAACTAGGTAATATATATGGAAAATATCTGGGAAACCGAGCTTTGCTCGGATAACATATGAAAACTCGAAAATGCGCGTTTTCCCAGAGATAAAACTAGCTAGATCGATTTTTCACCCCCAAAAACCCCCATATAGCAAATTTCATCGAAATCGTTAGAGCCGTTCCCGAGATCCCCGAAATATATATACATATAAATAAATAAATATATAAATAAATAAATATGCAAGAATTGCTCGTTTAGAGGTATTAGATTAGATAGATAGATAACGACCATCAATTGATTGACACTTCAATCGCCAACTTAAAAAAAAACATTATAAGATACATTGCGGATACTTACTATTCTAGCTATTTGTAAACTATAGTTGAGATTCTTAAAACTATAATTATTTATTTTATGTGATATTCTGTGTATTTTTTGAGTTCATTGTTTAATTTTTTTTACGATTAATGTTCATTTTGATAATTAAGTGTTTGTCAAGTCTGCTTTTAAAATTGTTCACAGAAGGAGCATTTATCACTGCTTCTGGTAAAGTGTCATTCAATAGAACTTGCGAACTATGTAAACAAAAGTTACTAGTAATTTGACATTCAGTGTCAATTTTAGTATGGCGGTTTGTTTACATAGTTAGCAAGTTCTATTGAATGACACTTTAATACGTAATAGTTTTTTTTTACAAGGGGACAAAGCAAAGTTGTTGTTTAACTGCTCGTGTTAATAAATACCTGAGCAAGCGAAAGATACCAAAAGCGTGGTCTTGAGCATTGCCAGGGTTTCAAGTTTAACCCTCGTGGGGTTAAACTTTTCTACACGAGGAAAATACTAACTGTAAAACATTACAAATTAAATCCAAATTAACGCTTTTTAATATTTTTATATTTCAAAATCATCACAAATAATTTCCAGGGTCCAACATGAGGAAACTACTGAATAATACATTAATTTACTTTGCCACTCTTATGGATAAAATGTAACTTTCTCATCAGTTTTTGAAAAATAAACAGAGAGAGAAAAATATTTATTCCTTAAAAAAATCTCGTCCCCATCAAGTGGAGTGGATACTAAATCTAAAGTGTTCCCTTTCTCAATCTTTTTTGTTTGGGTTTAGGTATAATAAGCCTTAGACTCTTAAAAAGTAATAATTTACTTACCTACGCCTCTAAATGACTTGAGATTACTCATTGTTGCGCGTCATCTAGTCCGTTCAGCTGTTGCCAGGTGCCATCTAATAAATCCATGGAATATTGTAAAGCCTAGTTATTTATATTCGACTATAGTTTGTCTTAGAAGCAGGATAGTAGGCATGCATCATGACGCGGGATATGTGATCCTGTCTGGTCTGTAGGAATCGATCGTTCATAAATGCGTATTTATTCGATTTTATTTCAGTATCAGTGCGCTTCGCGTGCCTTACATTGCAACTATAATTAACCTATGTATATGCTAGTGCGACCTACTGAATTTTATAATCAATTGTTATGAAATTCAAGTACGTCTCTTAGATACTTATAAAAAAATCGTCCAAGACCATGTCGGGCGGGCCATGCTCAGTTTAGGGTTCGGTAGAATTATCATTCTGTCATAATAGGCTAAACGGGAGCTACATATCAGCAAAGACATATATTATGTAACTCCGTCCGTATAAGATGAATAAAGTTTAAGGAAAAAGCGGCCAAGTGCGAGTCGGACTCGCCCATGAAGGGTTCCGTATTTAGGCGATTTATGACGTATAAAAAAAACTACTTACTAGATCTCGTTCAAACCAATTTTCGGTGGAAGTTTACATGGTAATGTACATCATATATTTTTTTTAGTTTTATCATTCTCTTATTTTAGAAGTTACAGGGGGGGGGGGACACACATTTTACCACTTTGGAAGTGTCTCTCGCGCAAACTATTCAGTTTAGAAAAAAATGATATTAGAAACCTGAATATCATTTTTGAAGACCTATCCATAGATACCCCACACGTATGGGTTTGATGAAAAAAATTTTTTTGAGTTTCAGTTCGAAGTATGGGGAACCCCAAAAATGTATTGTTTTTTTTCTATTTTTGTGTGAAAATCTTAATGCGGTTCACAGAATACATCTACTTACCAAGTTTCAACAGTATAGTTCTTATAGTTTCGGAGAAAAGTGGCTGTGACATACGGACGGACAGACAGACGGACAGACGGACAGACGGACAGACGGACAGACGGACAGACGGACAGACAGACAGACAGACAGACATGACGAATCTATAAGGGTTCCGTTTTTTGCCATTTGGCTACGGAACCCTAAAAAACGTGCCTCGGAAATCAAAAAAGTCATTCTCGGCTAGATACCGTTGACGACAGCGTTTGATATTCAACAATTTTAACACATAGGTATCAGTGAAAGAACATGAATCAAAATGATATCAAAATAATAAAATCATTTATCCATATAAACAAAAAATAAGACCGCCTGTTGTCTGCCTCTACATTTAATCAATTGTTCTTTTCTTTTGTATCTTTTTACTGAGGTGTGCCAATAAAGAGTATTCTATCTATCTATCTATATACATGTTTTTGGTAGTTTTAATCGTGTGTCGATAGATGTCAGTAAATTTACTGTGACTACAAAATTTACTATGACATTACCCCTCTATACAATCTATTTATTCTCTTTGATATTAGTTAGTACGTATACTAAAGTATCGTGTACATTACAAGCATAAGGCAGTACCTTCGCAGCGCTTTGTAGGTACGTCTTTTACTAAGAAGAGAAGACTTCTTGCAATAACTCAACTCGGTTAGACCGATCATGTTCGCTATAGTTTTTATTGGAAGTATTTTTTAAGCTTTCTAGCACTAACGATCACGAGGCATCACAGCCTCGGACGGACATGACGAAACTATATTAGTTCCTAGTTGAACCCAACCCCTAAAAAAGACATTCGAAAAATAAAACTTTGAGCTTTGAATATTATTTGTTCCAATTTATTTACGAGTTAATCATTGTCGTTCGATGTCGTTGAACTGAGGCAAGTAAATCCTCGTTACCGTGATGGCGCTCACCAAGGGTGCACGCTGTAGGCCTTCGTAATGAGGGGCGAGGAGTAGGTGAGGGGGGTGTAGGAGGCGTACGACGTCACGGGAGCGTAGGGCGCGGAGTAGGCGATCGGCGCGGAGTACGTGGACACGACCGGGGCAGCGAACAGCGGTGCCGAGCGCTTCTTGATCAGGTGCGCGCCGGCGAGTGCGTGGGCCTCGAAGTGCGCGGCGCGGGCGGCGATCACCTCAGGGGTGTCCAGGGGCAAGGCAGGCGCGATGGCGGCAGTAGCGATGGGCGCCGCGTAGCCAGCGGCGTAGGCGATGGGAGCGGCGGCGTAGGTGACGGGAGCGGCGGCGTAAGAAGTGCTAACGAGAGCCGGAGATGACTTGATGTCAACACGAGACTGGTGGGAGACAGCGGCGGGAGCGATGGCCGCAGCTGCCACTGGCGCAGAGTAAGCTACAGGAGCACTGTACGCGATGGGAGCCGCAGCGGCAATGGGAGCAGCAGCGTAAGAAGTGCTGACGACGGCCGGGGATGACTTGATGTCAATGCGGGACTGGTGCGAGACGGCAGCGGGCGCTATGGCTTGGGCAGCTAAAGGTGCAGTGTAGGCCACGGGAGCGATGGGAGCCGCTGCGGCGTACGCTAAAGGAGCAGCGGCGTATGAAGTGCTGACGACGGCTGGCGAGGACTTGATGTCGAGGCGAGACTGGCTGGAGACGGCGGCGGGCGCGGCGGCCAGCACCGGCGCGGAGTACGTCAGTGGCGCGGAGTACGCCAGCGGCGCGGTGGCCAGCAGGCCCGAGGGGCTGGCGGCGGCCAGCGCCATCACGGAAAACAACACCACCAGCGAGTTCATCGTGGTCTGTGTTAGTTCAGGTGCGAACGACAAACGACTCAGATTAACTGATGCTTTCTTTCACTACGCGTATGTATTTATACTTAACGCACACTTCAGTGCATCATTGGTAGAAAAGTCAAGTTCAACCAGTTCGCTTCGGTTAGTCATCTCGATACCATTTACCATTTCATTAAGGATTTGCGTGGTCGCACTTTGTTTAACTAGTTACTTACCTATATTTTTATCACGAAATCTTTTACTCTACTTACATAAGCTAATCGAAATGCAGGTTATACATAAAAAATATTAGCTAGTATTCAGATATGTCCAGTACATAAGAAATGTCCCGAAAAATTGCAGTAATAAAACGTTGGCTTACTGTACTCGTAGTTAAGTCAAAGTTGGCACGTTAATTTCTAAAACCAACTTGGCGTATTCTCCGATAAGTAATAATTTTTCAAGGGCCCGACCCTTTCTATCAAGGAACTCATAAATAGCGCAGTATCGATAACGTAAATAAGAGCGGGCAGTTCAAAAAAAGTTTAATGTGTATAATAAGCCCGCCCGCTGCCGGCGGTGCAACGCTACAGTGTTTTTTGATAACTGAAGACATTATAAATGTATACATGACCGTAATATTCAACAATTTTAAAATGTAGGTGGGCATTTCTCAGGAGGGCCATTTTTACGTGTCCGGAGCAAAAAGTTATTGAATTTACTGTTCAATAAATCTGAATTAATTCAGGCATGATTTTCAGCATGTATTCTGCCTGGGACACTATCAAACTATTTATTTATTATTTTTATATAACATTAAAAAAATATCCAAATGCGAAAAATGATGTTCGGTGGGCCTGTCCCGCGCCCAGATTTTTTGGAACAAAAAATTATTACTCAAGATGGGGCATTATATCGGAGTTATTATCGGTGTTCACGCATAAGGTATTAGTTAACTGATCATATTCTTTATATCAAAGTAATGTGTTTGCTCAACACATTGAATAAAACCAAATTTACGATGTGTCCCGGGCTATTGACTGATTTCGGTGTAATTTACAAACCATGTCGGTACTCTTACAAAGTTGTAGACCAGGAACTCAGTGGCTCAAACAAAGTATGCTTTAGTTGTGCCTTAACCATTGAATAAAGTAGAGGTGCAGTCACAGTATACTAAGGTAGTTTTTTAAATGTTTCTCTGTCATTCGGTGGATTTGGTTCTATGTTTTTTTGAGATCGGTGGTGCAATATTCTCCCACAGTTTTAGTGCATTTATCGTTATGCAAGTGATTAAGAAATCCTCGAAAGTACCTAAACCCGTCATTATTACGTCTCCTCTGTATCATTCATACTATTTCTGTAATTGCTAAAAAGCGATTAATTTTGACATCACTGGTGTTGATTTCCTTGGTTTCGGTGGATTTTTTGACCACCGATATCAAGAAAGTGATCACCGAATTCAAATCCTGCTTTGTAAACTAGTTTGTTGTACTTTATTTTCTAACTTATCACACCTAAAAAGTTCAAGATACGCTTTATAAACGTAAAACTATGCTTGTACGTAAATTAAGTCATAGTATAAGTAAATAAAATCACTAGTTTACAATGAGTAGTGTTTTTTTTCACGAGACGTATGTTGAAAAACGTAGACCCAATGTTTCTTTCTCTCTTTTCGCTGTTGTCTTGATTTATCTTCAAACCAATTGAGTATATTATGTGAATTTGTCCTCTGTATCACTTGAGACCCTACACCACGATACCTTTAAACGTGTCAGCCATATTAAATAAATGCAGTTAATCCCACTTCGTTTAAAATAACTTGTGTTTTACATACTATGCAAGGTGCACCCACAAAACAAGGGATTACAAATAAAGTGGCCTTCTATTGTCGATATCGCTTCAAAGGCACTGAACGTACCTACTGATTAATGTTTCTAAAGCATAGCCATGAACACAAATTCAACATAGCCAATGTTTTAACAATCCTCAATGTCTGATGTATTTATGTTTAAATATCGGAGTTACAATTTAGCTCAAGTGTGTGAGGGTGCAGGAGATCATAATTAATAGGTGATTTTATCTTTAAGCATTAGTCAACAACTTCAAATAGTTCGAAATTGAGGGAGTTCACACTTTAAACCTCTGTCATTCAAAAATACTACATACCTATTTATAAGTCTAGCAAAATACTTGTTTTCCGTATTGTTTACATTGTTTTATAAGTGCATTAAATATTTCTGAGCATTGAATACCACTCAAAAGTATCTTGTTTATCGGGTGTAGGTAACATAAGTTTCTTTTTGATGAGTGTGCCGTTGGATTGTGTGAAACAAACATTTTCTTCTTCATAGCACTTATGTGCGAATTTGTGGTCGACATGTCTGAAACTTGTTTCAGGACCATACATCGCCCTATTGTATGAGGATAGTCAATTAGTGTGGGATATCTTCTAGAGATGTTGTTTCATAAGCCGCAACTTGATTATTTTAAAATCTTGAGTAAACAAAGGTACTATTTATTACATTTATGTAAGCTATGCTATATCATTAGCCTCGCTACATCGCTTATCATAGTTATCATCAAATAAGAATAAAAAATATTAATAAATTATAATATAATTTAGACATAAAATTGAAGTGTGATTTCTGTGTAAGCATTTTTGAATTCGGTGACGCAAATTGGGATTTTAGGAAATAAAGTTGTGTATCAAATAAGTAAAAAATAAAATTCGGCACCGAAGTCAGGCACCGAACGTCATCTCTGAGAATCGCCCAGGTACGTTTTGTCTCAACGTCTAAATATGGTTTCTCATTTTTGCCTTTGGTCTCAATACAAAAAGCAAAGACTTGATTCACTTGATTATAGATATCCAATGACCCCACCTTTGGTCTCCATTATTAGAGTAGTTTACCTTACGTAGGACCATATGCTAAATTTCGGGATCGGTAACTTAATCTGATTTATCTTTGTTAAATAGATAGATAGATAGAATTCTCTTGGCACACCCAGTAAAAGATACAGCTTATAGAAAAACAATCGATTAAATTTAGAAGCAGAGAACAGGAGGTCTTAGTAAGTCAGTAAACTAGTTCATGAACATTGCAATTAAAACATTAATGTTTGCCGTATGGTTTCCATATCATGAGCATTCATTTAACCAATTGAATTAAACCATTGCAAGCTGTCATTTGTGATTTTTTGCGGCGTGTTTAATACAGCGAAATTGTAAGGTATAAGCGGAGCGGCCTTGAGTTCACTTTCGTACTACGCCAGTTGGGCGTAGGCTGGTTTTATGTGGAGTGGTTAACACCAAACTCAATAGTATAAATTAAATTACGGGAAGATTAGACTACAGCACTTATTACCAGCTATTTTTTACCGACTATGTGGAAGATGTAAAGGTATCATAATCATAAGTCCATGTACAGTCGGCAAAAACTTATTAGCACACCTGCATACATACTTGTATGCAGAGCTGCTAAGCTAATAACGTGGCTGACTGTACTAACAGCAACACTCTTAAGAGGCCAAAAAAATAGAGCGACTAGAAGTTTTGTATGTAAAACTTCTTTACGTTCTAATAATTTCTTTGTATTGAAATGTCTAGTAACTAAAACTACCTAGTACCAGGACAGACATCTTAGGTATGTGTTACTTGAATGTTCAAGTCAAATTTTACTTTAATTCAGAACATCGTTACGAAAATTCAGTTCACATCGTGGTCGGTACCGATAGTATCATGTGGAGTGCAATTGTCTGACCACTCTATATGAAATAAATGTATAACACCAACACACTGACTGCAGTGGCATGCGGAATCCAGTCTTATCCAGCTTCCATATACGGTGAGCTTATCATATCAACGCCACGCCAGATCTCGCGTCCGATATCCTTTTATTTCACATTTACTCGCTGGCTTTCGATAAATCGATAAAAATAATCGGCATATCAACTCGTGGTTTAAATTTTGCGTGTAGATGGCTTTATTAAGATTTACAAGTAGTGAAGAAAATTGACTTCAGTGAATAATCAGATTAAATAGTATAGACGGGTTGATCTTATTGAAGCCTTATAAAGATTTGTTTTTTTTTTGTCATTCAATTACTTAAGTTCAAATAAATTCTATACTCTAGGTGAATATTTAGGTCGGTGAAATTTTTAAAGTATATACGCATTGATAGCCCAAACAAATCCGTTAGGGAAGCTGATTTAGTTTTTATTTTCAAATAGTTTTGTTAGTCGTAAACTATGCAAGGCGGTAGTAATGGAGTTATATGAGGTTTTAACTGTAAAACATTAGAAATAAAACACAAATGAAGTTTAATTCAAAATCATTATTTAAAAGCCGATTCTACCAGCAGACAGGAAACAGCTCTAAATTTACATCAAATTAATTTGTCACTCTTGTGGATAAAATATTACTTTCTTATCAGTTTATGAAGAGCTTTTACGAGCTGGTGTGGTAAAAAAAAATTATTTTATTAAATATATATATATTTTTATAAGTAGTATAACACTACTATAAGTATAAATTATAAACTGAAATTTATGTAAAATACGAAAGAAGAAGTGTCCAATGAAAGTTCGACCAGTATTACCGGAACCGCTGTGCTTCGGGTCGCCTAGAGGTTATGGTTGGGTATATCGTCTGCTGGAACCCAGGAGACGCTGGTTCAATCCCAGCCCTAGGCACTGGAGTCTTGATCACTTTTTCTCTCGCATATGACATCTATTTCAGTTCAGGAAAAATAAAAACACTCAGATTATAACCAAAAAGTTGAATTTATTAACAACAATACAGCTTTCCTGAAGAGCAGACTACTTTCCGACATTCAAAATTTGCTTAGCGCTAATAAATTAAATAAGCGATGTTGACTGTTGCACTGGTTGACCGGGTGGTATGGCCGGGCTTGTGGCGTCTGGCGTGTGACGTGTGGCTTACCAGCCGTGCGCGTAGGGGGACGCCAAGACGGGGGCGTGCGCTACGGCGTATGGGGCAGGCGCCACGGCCACGGCTGGGCTGGCGAGCTAATACAAGAACAGTATAAATAAATATATGCTATGAGACAATAATCTTGTTCCACTGTAAGCTCAATAAGGCTTTTGTTGGACCTACAATACATAAGTAACTCCGTCAGGAAAATATCCGTGCCCATCGCACAAATTATGGCCCTTACCTTCGTAGGCAGGGGCATTAGCAATTTAGCTTTAAAGGTCACAAAACTTAGGTACCTATTTACTACGTAATTATTTTATTATTTTTTATAAGTGCATTGATTCGCTTTTGATTATTAATTACCTCATATTATAAATACGAAGTTATAAATTGATCTCGTTTTGAATCTTGCCAATAAGTATATTACTTCGCATAGTGACGCTTTGCAATATAATATTTAAAACTTTCGCGTTTTGAACACATATTAACTCACATTTATAGACGGGTTTACCGCGAAATTCGTAAATAAAGGTAATTGAATAAATTTCGCGTTAGACCCGTCTATAAATGTGAGTTAATAGTGACGCTTATCTTTAGGCGTCACTGGCACTATAAACTTAATGGTTTTATTTAAAGTAAATGTTGTTAAAAAGTGGATGGTCAAGTTTGCAGCCAGAACTAAAATGCCAGGGCCGCTTGTCGCAAAAAAAAGAACTCTTTACTTACAGGATAAGTGGTGCAGATTGGATCGGCCTACTTCAAGGTTAGCTCTACTTATTTATCATCGCATCGTGTAGTTGCATTTTATCATTACATAGTATAAAACAAAGTCGCTTCCCTGTCTGTCTGTATGTATGCTTAGATCTTTAAAACTACGCAACGGATTTTGATGCGGTTTTTTTAATAGATAAGGTTTATGTATAATTTGTTAACCCGTGCGAAGATGGGGCGGGTCGCTAGTTAACTGTATTTCTACTCTAGAGCATGGCAACATATTCCCGAGCAGGCAGGATGCACTGAATTGATATTATATTGCCATTTATTTTTTGTATCTAACCACGGCCTTTCGCCGTGTTTATGGACCTTTTGACAAGATTGATTTTGTTATTTTCTTCGCTTTAATTGTCTGTTGCCCCGCTCGCCCACTGGATTGGCGTGCGGATCTGCATCCATTAGGAAGGCCGCATTATTAGTAAGTTTACGTATTTTAGCCGTAACTTTACGTATTATAGTCTAGGAACATGGTACATACCCTCACAGTGTTGGCATATGAAGTGGCGACAGGCACAGCGGTCTTAATAATGGGGGCTGGAGCGAGCCCATGGCCCCAAACGGATGCCACGGGGGCCGCATAAGGGGAAGCTACGCCCAGCGGAACACCGTACGGGCTAGGCGCGGCGGCGGCCACGGCGAGGAGGGCGGCGAACACAACCTATAGACCAAGAGAAAATTGGTAACCGTCTTCATATACACATTTAAATTTAGATCCTGATTGTCCGCAATCAGTCGCGTAGTCACATATAAGTAAGTACGCTAGATATCTTCAACCAGAGTAAATTTATAGAATAGAATAAGAATAAGACTTTTTTAATGAATGTGATAAACTAACAGACTTTGATATTTTTAATAGTAGTATAATATCTTTAAAGAAAATGTTCCAATGATTAGCAATACAATTCACCAATGTTCCAAACCTGATTACATTAAATTTCAGATTAAAGTTTATGACATAATGTGTAACTTCTCAAATTTTTTTGTTAAAGTTATACTTGTAGTGTAAATGTATGTGCACTTATATTATATAGTACCTATTTAGCACAGTTACAATTTAAGGAAACTGTAGGTCTTGTGGGAGTTAAATATTTATGTACACATTTTTGTATATGACCGTTTGTTTCTCAATAAATAAAAAAAAAAATTCATTTATTCGTGTCAAACTACATTTCATATAAACGGATTACAAAAAAGTAGGACTGTAAGGTGCGGACGTTTTACCTTATCTAATTATTTTTAGACCACTTATAAAGGTAGACACCCTCAACACACAAAATAAAATAAATGTTGAGGTTACACGTGTTTAGTTTGCAAGGAAACAATTATTTAAAGGCTACAAAAAAGGCTTTGACACGCGGATACAAAATAAAACGTGTAACTTTCTATTGACATATCATTTTCTATTAGACGATACCTCACGTCAGGAACGTGCTGTGGGCACATGTTAACAGGAAAATCTATACTTATATTATAAATACGAAAGTGTGTCTGTCAGCCTGTCTGTTACTTCTTCACGCTTAGTTTTTATCCCAGAAATAATCCCGTAAGACCGGCCAAGTGCGAGACGTTTTTTTTATTGTTTACAACGATAGACGGACGGACAACAAAGTGATATCCTATAAGGGTTCCGTTTTTTCCTTTACCCTACCCTAACAAGGATTATAAGACTTTTATCATTTAACTTACTTTACGTAAGAAATAAATTGTATTTTATGTGACTGCTACATAATGAGAGGCATTAAAATACGAGTGTGGGTTTAAGAAACGAACGTTAGTGAGTTTCTTAATAGGATCACACGAGTGTTTTAATGCCTAATTATGTACCGTTACATAAACTAATAATGCATTTTTGACCAATTAGCAATCCCCTTAGTGAAAGTTTTTTATAGGGACTCTATAAAAAGCAGATTTAATAAAAAATAAGCTACTTAAATTACTAAATCCACGCAGAAGAACTCACCGGCAAAAGCTAGTACGTTATAAAATATTTGATGTTGCCAACTACTTAGTTCAACCTACAAGGTCACTGTTTAACTTTAACCTAATAGGTGTTCCCTTAGGCTTAGTCATGTACGTCAAAGGAAACTTATTCATAGCTCCATGAATACCAGATGCTTTTGTCTAACCTAGCGCAACAATGTTGAGGCTATAGGGCCCAATTCGGGTTTTGTAATAGAGTTTATTAGAGATCGCCAAGATACGATAACGATATGTTTAAGATCTAACCTGTCAAATTTGACATTTCCGCGATTCTGGAGATACTCTTGAACGATTTCCACAAGATATTACTTAGAGATCTAATTCACATCTAATAGATATCCAACACGATTTAACGTAAAAGTGACATTGGTTGCCCGAATTGCGCTGCAAAAGAGAACTAGTTGAAATCTAAACTATAACGTATCTAGAATGGATCTAGTATACGTGTCGTCTCTTGTGAATATCTTGAAGTTCGAATAAGATAGTATCTCTTCTTAGTCACGTCATTGGATTTGTCACCACGTCCTACGACCGCCCTTTAGGTCGCAAAGGACATCGGGTGTGGGCCTATCTAATCTAGATCCAGACCGCCTTTCTATAACGAGACCGGTCTAAACAATCACGCCTTGGTCGCGTGCGCTATTGATGTTAGTCCTGTCCGTGTACGAGGGGCATTGTCTTATGATTGATAGCTGTTTAAGTGTATGAGCTGCAGAGCTTTAGATATACAAATATGTATAAAACGGATTTAACATTGTGCCGTACAATTATAGCGAAATATTAGTATAAAAATAGTATCATTCTAGTGTATTGAATCAATAAATCAATTCATTAAAATGTTATTGTTTTGATACTTCATGTCATTTATAGCCTGACCAGTAATATATGATAATTGTCAAGAGGGCGCTATTATTCTCATGTATAGGGTGACATTACAGTGTAGTATGAAAAAATTAGTTCCAGTGAAATTCCGCAACATGGCGCACCCTCAATAGATCCTGGTTCACCTATAACTAGGACGCAAATCAAATTAATTTTAGTAGTAACACTACTATAGTCCGTCAACCAAATCTTGTCAGTAGCAATGTAAAGCAAACTAAAGTAGGGCAACACTCAAAGAGCAGTATTGCGCTAAGAAAAGCAGCAATGAACATCGAACCAACAGATTTTTTTTTTCCGCAGAGCGCGCCCTGCGTACGTCAATTCAAATTATCACTCGCGGTTTATTGAAAAAAATTGAAACATGGACGGACAATTTAAAAGCGATGTTAAAACAATGTTAATCAAAATGATGAACAAATTTGAAGATATCAAAAACAACTGCTTATATTCTCTTTGTTCCCTATCTATGTCTTCTAAGTTTACTAAAATAAAATCATATCAAAATGCAGATAATTAGATAGTGCATATATTTGTTATTTACAATATAATATGCCACTTGTTAATGTAAATTAGTGTACTGTACTGGATGAATATGACATACCTGTGTAATTTTTTTGATTGGTATATATTGTACAATATACATATTAAAAATAAAACAACTGATATTTGGGTGTTTATTTAATTTAAAGGTAAATAAGATAAGGGTCACTTTTCGACTTGGTTGCGTTGTACACGTACATAAACCGCCATAGGTAAGTATTGTCTGAAAAGATACTACGTACTACGAACGCCTTATATTGGGCAAGATTTAATCCTGCAACAAACATGTATGGATTAGGTAGATATTGCGAAAGAACGGCGATATAATCAAGGCTCTTAATAGTGTTTAAAAGGTTTACCTTTGTAAATAGTCACAACTGATTGCTGAAAATATTAGACATGTGGGCCTATAGACGGTTTCCAGGACACAATTTATGGTCTTGTTGGATAGATTTAGGCATACGTTTTAATTTTATTTATGCCTTTTAACCCTAAAACAAAAAAAACTGAACATAATCTTAAAAGTTCGAAAGAGTTCTTCCAATACTTGTCATAACCTCAATTTTTAGTAATGTTTACCATCAACGAGCATGATTGTACATTGTAGGCCCCTTAGCTTTGCTTATTCTTATTTAATGTATTGGTATTTAATGGTGACAGCAGAAATATCTCTTGAAACAGAAACGATTCAGAATGAAAACCAAATGAAAACAAATAAGGTGACGACTGTCATTCACGATCCACATTCCACAGATGACACGCGTTTTGGAATTATTTGAACACAGTGTTGCTAACCCGCGATTTTTCAAATTTGCCGCCTTTTACTACTGACAAGATTTGGTTGACGGACTTTATATAAATTATGAACTGAAATATATTTCATACATATATAAAGAAAAACTGACTAGGTATATCGTGGACTTCATGAAATCATGACATTACGTACATATTTGTCATAATTTAATGCTAATGTAATTTAATTTCAGTCTGGTCTTTCAATTGGCACAATACATCTATAGATGGAGCGAATGTTAATAAGATCAAATATTTAGTATAGCCTGACCAGTAATATATGATAATTGTCAAGAGGGCGCTGTTATTCTCATGTATAGGGTGACAATTCAGTGTAGTATGAAAAAATTAGTTCCAGTGAAATTCCGCAACATGGCGCACCCTCAATAGATCCTGGTTCACCTATATATATAATTCGAATTAAAATGTTTTTTTTTTACACGGATATCTAAGTAGCTTCCTACCATATGGTCTTAATCCGGCAGCTTTGGCTCGGCACGTCATATATCGAGTGACGTATACGCCTAATTTGAATACTATGCGTGTGTTCGTGATTGTATCAGCGACATTACATTACACGTCCTTTGTATGCAAGCTGGCCAGGAATTGCGAATCGAGGTCGCTCTTTCATAAAAGTGGTTAAATATGTGTATCGAGAATAAATGTCAATTTATATTATGCCGGAATACAGTCGTGACTTTATGCGTGTAGGCATGATTCATAAACGTGTACTTAAAATACAAGTAAATGTATAAATAAGCCTTTAGTAAATTTATAACGATTATGAAATATACCTATATCGCCACCAAAAATATTTTACTAATTAATACTTAGGTACTTTACAACAAAGCAATCGTAAAGAACAAAAGCCTTAAATTAATGACAAAAAATATCCCATACAACAAATGTTTTTCTCCAGAATTCCGAAAACCGCACTTAGGTAATAATTCAGTACCACAATTTTTCTGGGCCACGCTTAAAATTGCTGGGTGTTATATCTAAGATGTTTTTCCGCCATTGGTCCAGTTTGTTTAGGACAAATTGATCCCATCAAAAACATTACATGTAAAAAGGTGCAAGTCTCGCAACGCTTTTACTACAAAAAAGTTTTGAGATGCAATGTGAAACCAAGTCGGTTATTTTAATCAGTGCCACGGGGTATTAAAACCGTATCAATAAGATATCTTTAATTTGTAATACGTATAATGACTTGGCCATCGCACGGCTGCATAATGACAAAAGGATCATCGTCACCTATTTTAAAAATAATTCTAATTGAACATAACGCTAGCGCTAATTGCAGTTTGAGAATTACACATATTTACGAGTACGGTACGAGTAAAGCATTATGTGCGATTGCCAAGTCATTATATGTATTACAAATTAAAGATATCTTATTGATACGGCTTTAACACCCCCTGGCACTGATTAAAATAACCGACTTGGCTTCACATTACATCTCAAAACTTTTTGTAGTAAAAGCGTTGCGAGACTTGCACCTTTTTACATGTAATGTTTTTGATGGGATCTCATCTCTTTTTGTAGGCAGTCCTTCTTTTTGGGTACTCATACCCATAATATGTATACACATATAATAACTAAACATATCTTCATTCATACTCACATCGTACATCGTAGTGTACCTTTACTTTACCTACTATTTGTAGGAACTGCAACAGTAACTTTGTAATATCATATATTTATATCGGATTACAAACTTACTTATGCAGTTCTTAGATCTTTAAAACGTGACTGATATTGCAATATTTTTAGGTTTACCCTTTATGTGGCCATTAAACCCTAACTCTGTACCAAATTTCAGGTCTCTGAGTTTATGGGAAGTACTAGTTCTATTCTGATGATCATGAGTGAATGAGTGTCATAAATGCGAAACTTTGCTTTCGATTAAATTCGGAACTAAATGACCTACAGACTTGAAATGTTAGATTTTAAGTATGTGATTATAGCTTACTGGATGACGAAAATTTCTGCATTCTGGTCTTATCCAGAGGTTCTCAAATAGGGGCCTGAAAATGCGGCGAAATGGTTCCAGTAAAGGATGGTACGGCAGTGTTTGCTTCGCGCTCGACTTGGCGGGGGCACTGCCGTGCCCCCAGATACCTAAGTTCGGTGACCGCGGATATTTTTCCAAGTAATTTTTAAACGCCACTCTTAGTTAGGAGTGTACGCTAGATAGGGACAAATGATGGGAAATGATAATTAATGCCCAATAGATTGTATTGTAAGGTTAGAAGAACGTGAACGCTACCAATCATGACATTTAAATCTGTATTTGACACGGATTTAGAGTTAATAAACTGGATCGAGTACATTGACCAAAAAGTGTGTCCACATGAGAAGTCAAACTAGAGCCCTGCATCTCGTTCTAATTAGGGTGACCATAAGACATCTGTATGTGGGATATTAGGATAACATGGAATATATCAGTAGGGTGTGTCAACTTCTAAATAAAGTGAAATTTTAAGTGGTCAGGTTTTTTTTTCATTTGTAGTCGGCCTCTTTCGCACTCACTCATGGTATGTTCATAAAGGTAGGCTACCCTTTTGTCCACTTCAGTTTTTTTTAAGTATAAGCGTCATTGAAGATCTGTTTAGCAAATGTGACGTTTTTTTTTAAAGTTGGCCTTTTTTCTATTGACGGAAATGTGTCCTACCTATAAAGAATCGATGTCATATATAAACAGTTTAACACACCTAACAAAATATTATGTATAAATGAGAGTCTGTAATGTTTAAGGAGTTAAGAACTTTGGTTTTAAATTTTGGCAATTGAAGGGATGTTTACAAAAACAACATACCTGACTACACTGGTTGACACCTGAAACGATCAACAATGTATGTTCTTAAAAAAGTGTCAACCGGTCTAAGCAGTTATGTTGTTTTTGTAAACATCCCTTCAATTGTTCTACAACAAATCTTAAATTAAACATGCCGTATTAAAGACATAAGGTACCTATTATGTTAAACTTACTTTTACATTACCTACGTTAATAATAACTAATAAGAATTCTGTGAGACCGATTCAAAACGTGCCGACATCATAGTCACCCTAATGAGTTTGACAATGTTGTCTTGTATTTTTATAGTAAAATGTAATAATTGTGGCTTTCTTGTGAAACAATATTCCACAATTAGCAATTATTTCACTCCAACAACCTTTAACACAACATTTCCTCACAATTTTTAAGAAATTTCGCATTCACGTGTTTTGAAGAAATGTCATCAAGTTGGGGATACCAATTAATATTTAAAGTTACTACAACTTCTACCATACTAAAATTTAGTTTTTTTTTTGCTGTGTATGCGCTTGGTTTAATCAGTTAATAATATTGGCATCATAATTATTTACAAATTACTTAAAAGATATCAGAACTGTAGTCTGAATATAGCACTAAAATTGTATAAGAAGGTAATTAAATTCAGTAGTTTATTGATATAATTTCTACCATAATGGTATCTTTTTAACATTGGCAACATGTGCGAGTGAGACACAGGGCTCGGGTTTTTCTATCTCAAGTGGACCGTTTTCTCTAGTCTGGTACGAACAACTTTCTGTCTCGGTGATAAGGTTCAAATTAGTATGGCAAAAAAAGTGACAACTCGCTCCAGTTTAAAAAATATAACTTCATGGTATTTGAAAATTGCTTGAAATTTGACAGTGCACGTCACACGTATGAGTTTTCCACCGGAGCACCCCACTTAATATTAAATTTTAACATTTGGCTAATTTGAGAATTTAATCCTTAAGCCGTAGTTAATCGGGACGTTGACTTCTGGGTCAATGCTTCTGAACAGAGGTTTCTTTACGTAAAAAATAAGCGAATTTAGGTAACCCTTGTGCCTTGTAAAACATTATTTTTACCTCTACTAGATAATATGACGATTTGAATCATAATTGAAATCCCATAATTAAATATTGACTTTTGCACACCAAAAGCTTTTTTTTTGTTGGCTTAAAACCGTTGAATTGGCCTTGACTGCTCCTTGTATTGATAGTGCAACAAGTGTATTAATAAATCAACAACCTTTTTAGAATGGGCGACGGAGCGTGTAAAAGTAGTGTTAATATTAAATCAGTGTTCTTATTTTAACTATTCATATTAAACATAATAATTAATAAATAATAACATATCTCTTTCTTATACCGTCAGGTGACAAGCAAAAGTCACTAATTACTATAAAATATTTAAACAAAAATCAACCTTCCTTTCGTACTAATATGGTTCACTATGGCTATGAACTTGTGGTGGTACTTAGTGACTTTTGCTTGTCACCTGACGATACCTAATATTTAAAAGATTATTTGATGTAGAAATAAATAACTCTGTATTTTGGGTTTCGTATTATTCGTGTGATAATAATAAAAACAGGAGCGAGACTCAAGTAAAAATTAAAACATTGTAGAAAATTGAGTGATGGTACCGAATCCCCAGGAGCGGTACTCCCACCGATATTTAGGTATCAGTAGGTACCTATACCAACTAAGGTGTCCCTTATTTTACTAAATTCTGGGTTCTAGCTAAATTGGACATTCCATAGCGTAAGTATGGAACAACCAATTTAGCTAGGACCCTAAATGGCGTAACAATCCCGTGTGGTGACTGTACGATACTGCCATATAAACATTATTTAAAAAAAAATCTCGTTGCGAACACAAAACAAATGATTAAAAAATTGTTAATTTTCTATTAATTTAACTACATTTTGGTATATATTCAATATGTCCCAATCCCAATACGGATATTGATGATGACGAATTTAGATATTCATGTATGTACTTTATGGTTTTGATTGTTTTGAAAATGATGCTCGTAT
This sequence comes from Cydia amplana, assembly GCF_948474715.1. Taxonomy (NCBI): domain Eukaryota; kingdom Metazoa; phylum Arthropoda; class Insecta; order Lepidoptera; family Tortricidae; genus Cydia; species Cydia amplana. The sequence continues at coordinate 9,831,643 of NC_086079.1, read as the reverse complement.
AAGAATACTCAAAACATTAGAAGTCTCCATATAAAAATATGATTATTTGATAAACTTTCTTATTTCGATAATGACTGCCGGTTATAGAAATAAACGTTCTTACCAGCTTGTACATTTTGAGGGGTGGGTTGGGGTGGCTTGTAGAGGTGAAGAAGGAGATGTGGGACGAATGTGCTTAGGAACCGAGCCGGCCAGCTTATATACTGCCTAAACACATGCTCGGCCCAAGTCTAGCCCTACCTCCTGGGCCTAGGTCATTTGTATCAGCCTTCGGCTGGATATGTAGCGTTAGCAAAAGAGGCTGATACTGAAACTGAGATAGGTAGTTTTGCTAAGAGGACAGTCTAAGTTTATTGTAAGTTTTATTACCTATTAGGAACCTATACCTACTGCTCATATGTGAGATGTGAGTAAATACATAATTCTAAATTTATTCATTGTACTTCAGGAATCATCCGCCTACTTTATCACCAAAAATGTTAATTCTCCTCACCATTATAGTTATTGATTGTACTCGATTATTCAACGTTCAATAAATAATACCTAATTAAAATATCTTTTTGAAATAATAAATACCTTATTAGAGTCTTTTGTGTCCCACTACTGGGCAAAGGCCTCCCCCTTTTTCTATTCCCCTGGCTTAGTGCAGTCATCGTAAAAAGGAGTCTGCACGTTTCACCTTCGTCTACCTGGTCTGCCAGATCCTCGATCTGAACGGGGCTGCCACTCCTGTGCGCCACTCTGTGACGATCTTGGCCCACAGCTCACTCGACATATGAAAGACATTCCAGCTCAGTCCCACGTCAACAAGGCCGCTTTCCGGAGCTAGAGTTACACTAACAATTTAATTTTGTTTTAAATTAAGGATGGATTAAGTACCTACGATAACAACTTCCTTCTGCATCCTCCGGGAACCTTATAATTTATATTATGGTATGGTATTTTTGTCGAGGTCCTTAATTATGTGACTAAACTTTGTTAAGTGCTTAAGAATTGCGAATAGCAAAATTATGCAAATTAAATTAAAATTTTAACATGATCATTACGGAACGGCTTGGTTATATCCCGTACAAGTAGGCTTTGTTTATTACGAGGTAAGCTAATTGCAGCAGCAAAAGTGTTCATCGTTATAATGGTATTAATGGTATATCGATATAAACAAATTAAATTGAATACCTAATGATTTTTAAATGTCCACTTGTGTTTGGGCTTTTTCTAAAATAAATATCGAAAACCCGATTCTTTCAAATCTGGACGTTCTTGGGCTCATTCTACTCAGAATCGACAGCACTCTCCATCCTACCATTAAAAAAAGATGTCCCAAAATGTCCATTCCATTACGTCACGTTTTTAGTATGAGAAAATTTTTCACTTGTATGTAACGTGACGTAGTGGAATGTACAATTTTCATACAAAATTTTGGGACATCTTTTTTTAATGGTAGGATGGAGAGTGCTGTCGATTCTGAGTAGAATGAGCCCAAGAACGTCCAGATTTGAAAGAATCGGGTTTTCGATATTTATTTTAGAAAAAGCCCGTTTACGGTTTGTAATCAACATAGCTTATCACTTTATTGATACTTAGACATAATCTTGAATCAACGATTGTTTCTTAACTGTTTAGGTACAGTATTTTTTTTATTATTATTTATTTAGTATTGGTAATTGGCTTTCCCAAACTACTTAGTAAAACACCAATACGAGGAGAATGAAATAAATCCAGCAATCCGAGAATTCTGTAACTAAATCATCCGTTCTATGTTCAGCTCAAAAGAAAAATAAAATCATTCTTCCCATTTATAGGTATTTTCTTTAATAATAGGTAAATGGAGCAGTTGAAACCGTAGCAAGGAAGTTTGTATGTTTGTAGCCGAGTCGGTGTTGAGAATCTAACGCTACTTCGGGCCGTACACGTGTTGCGGTCCAGTTGGGAATTTTTATGTCTGCACATACGTTTCACTGGCAACGCCAGGAAACTGTTTTGATACTTCGCACATTCACATAAAAAACATTGGTGAAATTCTGAAGCTTGAAAAGATTTTTAGTAAATTGCTTTAACCGTAGCTATTATAATTATTTTACAATCTTGTTACTTTCAGATGAGGTCGGCTGAGGCCCATTAAATATCACATTTTCTTTATTATATTAAATAGTCGTTTGGAACTTGGACTCTGCAATGGATGATGCACATGCGAATCAGTTACGTAGATTAAGTACTTTGCATCGTATCTTAATGTAGTTAGACGCTCCCATAGAGACACAAGTACTAGTAGGTAACACCTGTACTAGAAAGCCCTGAAGTGGCCTTCTTTGTAACACATTCATGAAAAAGGAACCCTACGGAGTACTAAGTTTTCTATGCACACTACACATGATATAAAACGAATAAGAATCCCAAAACTTTTAACTACGTTGAAGTATCTAAGCGTTAACGCAGTTAGCTCACATGTATGTTACCAATATGGCGCAATCGCGAGTTGTTGATTGGTTTCAAATTATACGAGCCGCTTTCACATTGTTAACAGTACTTGTTGCAGTCTTATCTGAGACTTGAAATATCTTAGAATTAATTATCGACAGTGTGCCAATACTGATTAGGTAGGTATTAGATTTAATTTTTTTTTTTTTGTAGATTATGCTAATAGCTATAAATAATTCGGTCTCAATCGTTAAAGGCCGGGACTTAGTAGATAAAAGTCTTTGAAAGTACAAAACATTGTTTTATTTACAATATTGGCTTAATTGCTTCGAGAGAGAAGTAACCTACTAAGTATTATTTTCTTTTTACTTTGACTGTACATACACAAATTAAGAAAAAGACTAGTGGCTCAGTGAGCTCTAGACCTTGTGAACCCCCATGGCTTGGCTATAAAAATAAAATCTAAAACTTATTTGGCAAATAAAAAAAATTATCGAACCTGCTTATCAAATTTCACGAGAATTGGTTGAGAATTGTGACCTGTAGAGGAGGAAAATACGAATATCCTTTGGATGTATGTTTGTACGTACGAAAGTCTTGTTGCCCAAGCCGAAACGGAGACCTTCCCTCTCGCTAGGTCACAATATGGGTGTTATTATTGTCACCTCACCTCAGGTGTGTATTTATTTCCTTTACCTATCTTTTGGATTCGGTTCTCCAATTCATTTTCACTTTTTTGGGCGAAAAATTACTTTATTTATTAAGTACCTACTACTGATAATTACTAGCAAGCATCAAGAGGTTTCATACGAGTACCTCACAACGTACGCATTTAGTTGTTAGTTGTTGTGTGGGCTAAAATTTATATTTATCCATAGATGAAAATTGCTATAGCTGGTAGAATCGGAGCGGACGCAGGTGACACCAAAGGAGGGCAGGGCGTTTTCAATGACACTGTTCTTGTGTCGTATGGCCACATGACTTATCATTTCATATCTAGGTGACTATGCACATTATTTACCGGGCACATTACGTACCTACTCACGCGTAATTGGTGTGGTGTTAGATCAAACTGATTAGTTAAAAAGGTTTGCTTTTCCAAAAACGATGTGGAATATAAAGGTTTCGTTATTTATATGCCCAAGAGACGGTTTATGATAAGATAAGAACCTTTACTTTAACAAGATTACGCGTTGATCTACTTTCTTATATCAACTTAGATGATTAATTACCTCCCAATAATACTTTAATTTGTAATTTGTAATAAGGGCTTAATCATATTTTGGATCTCTTTGAACAAATTATACACGTGCTAAAGTTATGTTTCCGCTAAAATGTTAAATCGCGCTTCCTAATTAATGTAATATTGCGATGTTATGCTCGCTCCTTAGTATTTAGTGTTTAGTACTTAATCTTATTACCGGAAAACCACTCAGTTATACATAACTTGCTGTTAATTATTGGATTAATAATGTTTGTATATGGGACACGTGTTTACTCTTTATAAATATGTTTTAGCATTGAGAAATAAGTAAGCTTGCATATTTCTCTATGGTTTTAGTTAACGTCAACAGAATTATTTTTGCGGTCAAACTAAACTACTGAAAGTATATATAATAAAAAACATACATATTTATCACAATTATTTACTATTTATTTAACCAAAAATATATTTTAGTACATATTATATTGAGCAAGTCACTAAGGCAATGATATCACCAAATTCGTTTAAAAGATATAAGGGGAGTCTACGTATCTGGAAAAGTACGGAGATGGGGCAAAAGCGGGAGCGGCAACGTAAGGAGAAGAGACAACCGGAGCAGCGGCGGCCACCAGTGGGGCGGGGGCAACCACGGGGGTGGCTACCGCATGGTTGACGGAGTGCGCGGAGTAGGAACTGGCGTAGGGGGCCACGGCGTACGCTGCAGGGGCTACGGCTGGAGCCACGAGCGCAGCTGGGGCCGCGGCTAGGGGCAGCACACTGGCGCTGGTGGAGGCTAGAGCTAAGGCGAAGACGACCTGTAAGCAAGATTGATCTCGTTGTTATCTTGTTTCTTTATGCCTATGTTCTTCTTGATGTTCGACCCGTCCGCTTGGGAAGGTGTTTTGAATTTCGAATATTTTTGCAAACGTTTCTGTTGGTTAAATTAAAAAGGATAAAAAACATGAGTAGGTAACTATATAGATAGTACAATATTATGATACATTGCTACGGAGTTGGTACCTAATGTCCTTAGAGAAAACTAGTTTGACCAGGCAAATATACTTACAACGAATTTGGCAATCATTTTGCTTAGTTTGTGTGACTGCTCACAAGTTCGGACGCTAAAGTAGGAGTCGGTGGACTGTGTCGTCTCCAGCGCATCGTCACGTTTTATACGAAATGTGATTTAGTTGAGCAACAAGACGGACGCCGCATGCGTGCGTTAATAATACGCAGGACATCGCTGGCTAACCGCCACGGTAGCTGACCCAGACTTCTATAACGACGGCTGCATTCTAATTTCGACTTTGTGCACACCAATTTCACTGCAACTTACGTAACGGCTGGTGAAAAAAAATGCTTGGAAGTAGTGGTCAACGGCACATAAAGGCTAAATTCGTGTATTTTTTGTTTAAGTATTTCCCGTGAAAGGCTTTTCTTTTTCTCAAGCTCTTTTTCCTAGGGCGCAATATCAACGTAATGATTTTCATCACCTAAACTAAAGGATACGAAGTATGATAGGGTAAAGAATAGCCGTATTTTGGTAATCATAAAGCAAGCTTTTTAGCTTATGCTAAATTGATAGACACCGGCTCATTTCCAAGACAAGTTCAAATGAACTGTAGTTCCACGATAAATAATGGATATTTTAATTTCATATATGTTACTTAGATTAATGCGGGTGCGTAATACGACAAACGATTCACGACGTTAATATGCGCCCTTCAGAGTAGAGAAGTTAATAAATTTATTTCCTACTGTATTGGATATGATGGGCGCTGTTATCGTGATTGAAAAATACAGACACAGTGTCTGTCTTTTTCAATCACGTGATGTTAAAAAGGCTTTGATCTCGGACTGTCTAGAACACAAAATGACTAGTGTAATATTTTGCCTATATCTCTTTTAGTCTACATCGCAAACGGTCTAGAACACAAAATGACCACATATAGGTAGGTTAGGTTCGTTAGGTATCTTCAAATGGCCGAAGGCCAAACCGCACAGAAATAGGAGCCCCGCGGCAGCGGGTCTCCGTTGACATCGCTAACGTAAAGATAAACCGACGAAATGTAGGTAAATAAAGGTCTAAATAATTGTAGTCATTTTGTGTTCTAGACCGTTTGCGATGTAGACTAAAAGGGATATAGGCAAAATATTACACTAGTTATTTTGTGTTCTAGACCATGGACCTAGAATATTATAGGTCCATGTTCTAGACAGTCCGAGACCAACCCATGTGACAGTATGATTGTGATATCTGTCTCTTTCATTCGTGGGGTGATAAAAAGTAACGATTACTTTGTCACGTGTATTACAACATCCATCATACGCCTACTGGTCTATTAAGCACGATATTTGTAGACATGTCTGTATAACTAAATGGGCAGCATCTTGTTTTTTTACGATCGTGGTACGATCCTTATCTATGCATGTTGTCCACGTTAGTAAGTAGGTATTTATTTAGTATATTACTCAAACCAAGTATCAATAAAAAAACGCATTTAACCGATTTTCGAGACCGAAGTGTTCCCATAAGTTCTACGCGAACGAACTTTTGTATGGAGCACTAAAAATTTAGACTCGAACGAACGATTTCATTTTCGTAACGTCGAAAATGTATAATATAAACCATCAACCAATAACTCCTTAGTATTCCTATTTTTACTATATGAATAATATTAATCATCATCGGGGCGTTGTCCCATTTTAATAATATTAATATTATAATAAATTCGAAAGTAACTCTATCTTGACATCTGAACAGATTTAAATAAAATATATTTTATTATTGAGATAGTTTGAGTCCCAGGGAAAGACATAGGATAGATATCACGGAAATCATCACGAACAGTTAATTAATCAAAGTTCATTTTTAACAAAGGTATCATCGAGGTTTCACAATAAATACCTATTTTGGTATTTCTCTGAATGTATAGTACCTACCCAATTTCACTCAGTTTCCAAGCACTCAATCCATTGAATACCATTTAGCTATTGCAAAAAACAGTGTTTCTCGCTGCAGACAATTTCCCAATGTGCTCCATTTCACCGCACGTGCACATGAATCCCAAATGGCCGGCCGCAATTCGTCAAACAAATGTTTATTTATCAGCACGTTATCTGAATCACAATATACGACGTATATAAGGCTTGACTTTTTCTTTGCTAATCACACAACACATCTTCTTTTCGCCAAGGAAGGTCCTCTGTCAAACAAGCAAAATGTTTTCTTTAAAATCTGTAAGTAGTTAAGTCTTTAATTAATTACGTTCCTATTTTATTTAGTGATTAAATCAGGACCAGGAGGATCATTATTAAAGGAAATCGTTAATTTGGAGCCAAGTTAATGATGCCTAATTCTTATATTTTTTTACTGACCTTTCATATAAATTTTATCTACAAATTATTTGATTTTTTTTTGTTTTAGATCGTACTCATCGCCGCGGCCTTCGCCGTCGGAGCGGAATGCAGCGTCGCCGTGGCTGCTCCCCTGGTCGCACCAGCTCACGTGGGCTACGCTCAAACTATTCCCCAAAATATCCCTCCATATGCGTCACAAGTCAGCGTGGTCAACAGGGCCTTGAGCCCACTGGTGGCTAGCCCGTTCGCCGCTCCGTACTTCGCTGGACCTGCCCCGTATGCTGCGTACGCATCACCGGCTGCTTACGCCGCGGCGCCATTCGCAGCACCCGCTGCGTATGCTGCCCCCGCTGCGTATGCTGGCCCCGCTGCGTATGCTGGTCCCGCTGCATTTGCTGCCCCCGCTGCGTATGCTGCCCCTGCTGCATATGCTGCCCCCTTCCCTTATGCCCCCGCGGCACCCATAGTCCGAGCTCCCCTCGGTGTTGCCCCGGCGTTTGTGCGATAGATTTAAGAAAACACGACTGACCTTCCTATAATATAGATTCACTGGTTATTGACGCCAACGGATAATTAATAATTAATATTATTGGCGTCAAAAACAAATGTGTTTAAAAAGTATGTAATAAATTTTTTATATTGACAAATGTACGTTTTCTTCATTTCATAAACATTTTATAAACAGAATTCAATTAATTAATTAATTGGGTAACATTAGACCGCAATACGTCGGTAAAATATACCGTTAGTATTATGAAAGAGCGTATGAATTAAATAGTCTTAATTCAACATTGTCTAGACATACGAGAGTTAGTCCGGATAAGTTAAAAGAACCTTCTACTTTCCACCTCCACAACTTTTTTTTGGTACCACTGGGAATCTGTTTTATCTATAAGTATACTGAATCGAGACCTGAATTTAAAGTCTAAATCATAAATCAAATCTAGTTCAAAATGTTCTTGCTAATCTATAAATACATTTATGCTGCATTTATGTAATTGAATAAAATTTCCGCGATTTTTAACAAATCTGGGCTTAATAAAACACTTTTAACAAATCTATAAATTACTTCCTAATAATCTTTGGCACTCATCAGAATACAGCACTGGGGCACTTTCCGACTATAAAGAGTAAATCGGAGTCTAAATGACCGCGAAGTATTTAAAGCCATTTGTTGCCCGTGGTCCTACCGCGTAGTCCTACTGGTAGTACCACGGGCAATTTTTTTTGTCCGTGGTTCTATCAGTAGGACTATAGGCAAGTAAAATGACCTGTAGTTCAACTAGTAGTACCACGGGCTTTTTTTCATGTCCCTAGTTCTATCAGTAGGACTACGACCAAATTGCGTTGCCCTTGGTTCCACTAGAAGTGATAGCAGCTCCCGTGTAAATAAACGAGACGCGACGATATTTCGATGAGCGTTGAACTTAAAAAAAAATAGCTCGCTCTCTTCCTTATGTTTGCCATGCATTTTATATGGTCGTCAAATAATGCATAACAGGTGCATAATTGGTATGTTAAATATAAAAAAGAAATAAAAATAACCTATCTCTATACTACTCGCTTTGGAAATATTACCGCAACCGCTATCGAATGCAATGCCGTGCTATGTAAGCACATAGAGGCCTTACCGGGAACGGTTAACGATATTTCCTGTCCCTTTCGCACTGCAAAAAACATCATAAGTGCGAAAAGGACAGGAAACATCGTTCGCGGTAACGCCTCTGGGACCGCAGAACCAGCTACATGTCACCATATTGACATTGACTGTACTATACAATTAGTAGGACCAATGCCCATACATCATTATAATTTTCTTTTTACAGTTCTACCGGTAGATCCACGGACAAAAAAAATTGCCCAACAACATTCATTCAACATTTATTCAGCAAATAGCCCACAAGGGCACTTTTACACGTCAACATTGAATTTACATACAAGCAATAAAAAAATACATCAACAATTATAAAATACAACTAACTTCAACTACCAAATCAAACTAACGTATTACTATTACTAAGAGATGTATAAGTTCTCTTAATGTCGAAATACATAAAAAAGCTGTAATAATAATATATAAAAAAACCGGCCAAGTGCGAGTCGGACTCGCGCACGGAGGGTTCCGCACCATCAACAAAAAATAGAGCAAAAAAATCGTGTTTGTTGTATGGGAGCCCCCCTTAAATATTTATTTTATTTTATTTTTAGTATTTGTTGTTATAGCGGCAACAGAGATACATCATTTGTGTAAATTTCAACTGTCTAGCTATCGCGGTTCATGAGATACAGCCTGGTGACAGACGGACGGACGGACGGACGGATGGACGGACAGCGAAATCTTAGTAATAGGGTCCCGTTTTTTACCCTTTGAGTACGGAACCCTAAAAACAGATGCATGGAAAAAAATAAAATCTACTTTCTGATAACTACACCGTAGTATGCATTTGTTTCGGTAAAGGAGTGTGCCCTGAGCAACAGGAGTTGAATGTTCTAGACTTGGAGGATATAATCAAACGGAGACGCCATTGTCTGTAATTTTCTGTACAAAACAGTCTGCCGATTTTTGCGGGGGAGGGGAACGTCAAATGTATGCGTAACGTAAAAATAGCCATGTCAGATAAACGTCAGTCCATACATTGTGTATGACCGTTGGCCGCCTATTTTCGACAGAGGGGAAAGCCTGTTAATGGCTACTCCGTTTAGTTGTATCCTCCAAGGTTCTAGATGAACATTGCAGTGTTCAAATTACCAAAGTAAGTCATTATAGTTATATATATTTCTACAATTAAATAGCCATAGGTAATAATAATCGAAATGTTATGAAGTTTTTAGCAAAAAAATACTTTTTGGTACAAGATTTTATCGCTGACTGTAGTTTTCTTGCCACAAGCTACTAATATTCATCGAGCGAATTTTAAAAACCCCAAACACAATTAGGTTGTGTGGTTTTATTACAAGAGTTCCTATGGCTACATCCTGTCTACATCATCAGATCCTCGATGGTACCATAATATTGCTTTGTATTAACATTTTTAGCTTAATCGGAAATCGGGAAGTGGGTCTTATTTAGCTTCCAAGTTTTGACCCACACTATAACTAACAATCATACATACAAACAAAGCCAAGTTAAATAAAAGCTTGTAAAAATTGTGTGATGATGTTTTATTTTGGTTAGTTCTAATTTATAACCAGTACCTATTTGCAAAATCATTCAATTAATTTTAAAAAGCTAATTTAAAAATATTTATAAAGGATTAGCAAAGCGCAAGTGACACCTCTCGAGTTGCTAACATTCGATGTCTGCTACTCTTATCCGCTACCGTCGTGGACTCGTGGTAGTAGGTACCTAAAATATCGTTGAGTTGGGTTACTTAGGCACTTGGCTTACGCACTTGGCTATTTTTATTTCATTTGGAACTTGGAACTAATTGTTAAATACTATAAGTACTTACTTTACTGGTAATGGTACAATTAAATCACATATTTTTTTAACTGTGTATTTTTTTTTTTTACAAAATAACAGTCTCGACTCAAGTACAAAAACCTACTAAATTAACTACTTAAATCAATTTAATTTTAATATTATTACTATGTCAGACTAGATTCATTTCCACGCGACAGGTGATGGCGCCAGTGGAGCTGGAGCGAGGAACCTGTTATATAGGTGCAGATGAGGCACTGCTCTTGCCACAGGAATAGGCGCTGGTGCAAAGACTGGCGCTGGAGCCGGGGCTAATACCGGAGCAGGAGCTGGTGCGACTGGGGCAGGCGCAAATACGGGAGTTGGTGCGACTGGGGCAGGTGCAAATACGGGAGCTGGCGAATAAGCTGTTGCATAAGCTGACGTGTAAGCTGGCCTCACAATGGGCGCGAAGGGAACAGGCGCGGGCACTGGTAGAGCTCGCGCAAATACAGGAGCCGGGAATGCTGGCACTGCAGGCGCTAATCTCGGTACGGCAGGAGCGAAGAAAGGCGCTGGCGCTGGTAACACTGGAGCTGGTACAGGCGCCGGTAAAACTGGAGCATGCAGCGGCGCTGGCAGTACAGGCGCTGGCGCTATAGCGGCCAGCGGGGCAGGCGCTATGGCGTGGATGGATCTGATGCCGTGTGGGAAGTTGTAGAACGGAGCGTATCTAACGATAGGGAAGGATCTGACTGCTGGTACTATGTGAGCGTGGCCTATGCTAGCACTGCAGCTAGCTATGATGGCGGCGAAGGAAATGATCTGTAACAAAAATAAAGAAATTAATTATTAGGTATTTATTTACATATATATTAGGTACGTTAATGTACCTAGTTTTTAGTTGCTCAATAATTTTCAAGTAAAGGGTTTTTAGGTTCTGCTACCTACAGTAATTTTTATAATTAGGCCAAATAAGAGCTTTACGAAAAGCTGTCATTGCCTAGTCCAGAGATGCTAGCAACATCAAGGGGTTTCGCCTTCGCTGCTATTCCTTTTCTGTCTTAACGATGCGCACGATTCTATTCCTCTATCCATTTGTCCAGTCGTCGAACAGGTCATGATTGCAAACGTCAAGAAATGGGGTTCAAAACTGATTAGGTACTTACGAATCTAAGGGCCGACATGGTGTATCTTTGACACGACTTGATGAGTCGAGGAACAACCTAGGTGTGTTGATGAATGTGTCACATGTCGTTATATAGTTCATACTGTTGCAAGCATTACGTCTTCGCTGGTCATGATCGGTTTCACTTTCCTATGGCAGGACATGCGCATGCTCAATTAGATACCAACATGGGCGCCATCGATTACCGAATGTGTCTTGTTGCCCATTGATAGGGTTGTTATATAACTCGAAGGAGGTGTAGGGAGTGTTTGGTAATCAGGCTTTGCTTGTATGAATCAACTGTACTAAGTAGTTTTAATTTGCATGAATCCACAGGCGCATTGAAGTATCGGTTGTCTACATCTCTGACATAAGAACAAGGGGTATTTCATTAGTTCATTACTTATTGTGTGACAATTGAAAATTATAATTCTCATATGTATGGCTCGTTTATCGAGTAGGCAGGTGAAAAGGGGAAGTTTCAGGCAGTACGGCTCAAGGTGCATGGCATCTACCAATTGATCTCTTCTTGACTTTACGCGCATGTGCATTTTGCTACTACTTATACTACCAATATGGGTGAGCGAGATGCAATACGAGTAATAACAAAACAATAAAAAAATATAAGTTATTAAATGCCACTCCTGAACAAACTTGCGTAGCGTAGCCATAGAGAAAAAAATACATAGAGTGCTCACTCCATACATCAGTTTTAGTATCAAAAAGACTATTAGCATCTAGCATCGAGTAACGAAACTATAAGTACTGCTACTTGACAATAGATGTAGCCACGGACCGGAAAGTCTTATGCTGTTGAGATAAGACTCCGGTCGGTGCTACATCTATTGTCAAGTAGCAGTACTGATAGTTCCGCTACTCGATGCTAGATGTAGACACTGAAATTAATAGTCTGAACTGATGTATGGAGTGAGCACTCTATGTATTTTTTTCTCTATGGCGTAGCGGTGTAATGTCGTTGTCATTAGGTTATAACTGTCATAAGTAGGTATACAATGACTAAGTATATTTCCTATCAATTAGTTATGTTTCAGCCAGAGATCTGATGAGATATAAGGTAAACGTACTGGTGCTCGACGCGGTCCCAGTACATGTCATCTTGAAACTTAAGTCATTGTCAATAGAGGTGACAGCAGGGTGCCATCTAGTGGCCATTAGCATGTCGAGCACTAGTATTTTTACCTTATACGTGATATTTTCAAAGATTAAGTTAGATACACATAAAAAAATACTATTTTTGTGGTAGCTATATATATTAGCCAGCGCTAACTAATTAATTTAGGTCTTTATGACAGCGAAATTGGCACACAGTCGTCTTGACCCATATACTTTTATGGGTAAATGTTAAACAATAGGCATCACAAAACGAGTCCACGGACAAATCACGCCCTCAATATGGAATTTAATGCCCAGTATACCCATAATCGTGTTCGAATTGAATCCTAATGAAGTTCTAATAAAACTGTATCCACTTCAGACATCTAAGCTATGGTGCTACGAAAAGGAACCTTTTATTATTTGAAATAGAGTTTCAAACGTATTAAAAGAATTACCATGTGACGCTGTCACTGTCTATTTGATATTCAAGCGGCATTCGGAACGGAGTACTCGAGCTGGAGAAATGGTTCACTGGTGTGTTCCACTGCACTACATTCAAGTAATTTTTATCACTCGTAGCATAGAGAAATATAGTAAGACAAGAGTGTTTTATGCTCAACAACATAAGACTTTCCGGTCGGTGCTACATCTATTGTCAAGTAGCAGTACTGATAGTTCCGCTACTCGATGCTAGATGTAGACACTGAAATTAATAGTCTTTTTGGTACCAAAACTGATGTATGGAGTGAGCAATATATGTATTTTTTTCTCTATGTTCGTAGGTAGTTTCTGATTAATCTTCACTTCGGTACTAACTTATTGATCAATACTAAGACAACCTTCAATGGCTGCATAACTCGGGAAGAAAATATCCATCCACATAACGAAATAATGGCCTTTTTCTGGCTTTAAGACTAGAGTTCATTATTAAATAGCTTGTTATTGAAAAGAACATTCCCGATTAACAATTTATATGGGTCAACAATATTGATGTAGGTAACGAAATACCTAAGAAGATGAAAACCTACTTGAGTACTTTACCCCTCTCGTATTTCAGGGACCCTTTCCTAATTTGTAACACAATTGGCCCTTATCTTCTCCTAGACAAGTATTTAAGGTTCGGTAAGTTTATTATACTTAGGTACTTAAGAGTTATTTTTAGAGTTCTCTTTGTATTGTGAAAATTGAAGTAGGTAAGTATAATAATGGAAGATATTAAGAAAAAGTAACTATAAGCATAACTATAGCCGAACCTACTCGAGATAGAATTTAATCAATGCTACAATACCATGAAATCTGATTAGATAAATAGGCTTGAATATCAACTAAAGTATAACTGTTCTAATAGTATAAGTAGTAGGCAACGTTCTTGATACCTTTTCAATTTGATACTACATACCTATTATTGTTATTTTCACATGAGAATTCAAACTGTCAATCGCGTAGTAGACCATTTATATTCCAAGTTTTCATAGAATGTACCTACTTACGCCCTTGTACTACCCAAGGGCGATAATTCAAGGACGCCCCAATATTTTTTTATCGAACGAGCGAGCGAACATCCTCATTCATCGACATTATTACATTCAACTTGGAAGACACGGCTAGCTAGGCACGTCCTTGCATTTCGATGATTTAAAACTGAACTAACACTCCGCGATTTCGTCGCTTTGCTACAGGTAAGTAGCTAAAAGTACATCCGTTCGGCCCCAATTTTGGGGAAAGCCATAAGCCGCGCGTGGCGCAGTCGCCACCTATCGGCCATATCTGTGCTGATTGTAACAAACGCGTTTTGTTAGAGTGTGAGTCTTCTGTACTTAGTACTATTATTTATTCTGTGTCAGAGGATACTTTGTTACGCAATAAGTTTTATTGTAATTTGAATGAAATTAGGTAAACGTGTAGGGCATTATATATTTTATTCATTAAATTATGAGCAGGCTCGATCAAGGGGTTAAGGATGACTCACGCGAGACCGGGCCGGGGCCAGGCCGGAGCTTCCGGCGCTTCGTTTTCTATGGAAAGCTCCACGTGATCACCGATCAGCCGTCATAGAAAATGACATGTCGGACGCCTCGGTCATCCTTTATGGAGCTAGAATAAGAGTACGTTCTTATCAAAAGAGTCATTTTGTTTTCTTCTAGCCACAACGCAGACAGCGCGTACCTACATAAATAAATAGGTCAGTCAAGTTTTAATTGTTTCTATTGTTTTGCTAAGGCTTCGAAAGGTCCGATGCGTAACGAGATTTGTTGTTTGTGGTACACGTTGGTACCTATTTAACTGCCAAGGACTAATCGCCAAATTCCTTGAAACTTTGTCCACGTAAACCGATTGGTAGGTACCTCTGTACGTACATATGAGCCTATAGCCAAATAAATTTTCCATTAAAGTGCATACGTAATCACTTTATTTGGATTCTTGTTTATGGCCAACGTTTATTTTAGTCGTATATTAATTTAATCCACTGTGTATGTGAGAACAATGATCGTTATAACACAGTCTGGACAACTGC
Source organism: Cydia amplana (assembly GCF_948474715.1). Taxonomy (NCBI): domain Eukaryota; kingdom Metazoa; phylum Arthropoda; class Insecta; order Lepidoptera; family Tortricidae; genus Cydia; species Cydia amplana. Next base: position 9,816,462 of record NC_086079.1, on the reverse strand, counting down.
GTGCGTGTTTGACTAGTCACTTGGTTACTATTTTGATAGGGATCGATTCTTTGAAGGATAACTAGAGTACTTTAAAATGAATACATAAAAGGTACGTTATATACAATTTTATTTGGTAAAAATGGTCAGTCTTTATTTTATTTAAAGGGCGAAGTAAGGAGCAGAAGGGGCGAAGTAAGGCGCAGCGTAAGGTGCAGCGTAGCGGGCGTAAGCGGGCAAGACGGGGGCTGGTGCGACGGCGGGGGCTACGATCCTGGCTGAGGGAGCGAGGTATGGAGCTGGAGCGGCAACCACCGGCGCAGCGGGAGCTACGAAGCGGGCAGTTGCATATGGAGCGGCGACTAAAGGAGCGGGCGCCGCGACTAAAGGAGCGGGAGCAGCGACAACAGGGGCAGCGGCAACCAGTCCATTGTAATTCCTTGACACGTACTGGGAGCTGGTCGCTGTCACGAAAGGCGCGGGGGCTACGACGGGTGCGGGCGCGGCCACTAGGGGTGCCGCTACTGCTGGGGCCACTAGAGCGGCGGGAGCGATGCTGGGCTTAGCAGCAGCCAGAGCGAAGGTGGCGAGGAGCACCTGGAATTTAAATCGGCTTGTCAAATAATATAAATAAAAGTTACTTATACAATTTATCAAATATATTCAAATATGTAACTGGTCTGCCTTTAAAACCTTTAATTTTAATTGCAGCATGTCTGACAGAAATGAGAATAAAAAAAATTTAACACATAAAATTATGGTACTTGTAGATCCACTTAGTTAAAAAACACGATGACATTTATAAGCATGTAGTAAATAAGTGCGCAATTAATCAATTGAATACCATGAAACAATCAGAAATTAAGTAGGTATTATAATTAATATAAAGAAGAGAAGAGATTAGAAAGAAAAAGGTATTTCGCGAGCTGCTATTTTCCGCACTTACAATTTTGAACATTTTGCTTGTTGATGTTTCTGTGTGGTGGACAGAAGATGCGAATGTGATGTGTCCAAGTCGGTGACAATAGCTTTTATACGGTAGCCTGCAAGATTCACCTTGCGCTGCGTTTCGTCACGGTGGTGCAATTCGTTAGACTCCGGGCACGCAACGGGGCCACGTCAGTTACGACACAAAAGCTGGACAACCTAACTAGTATATGGATCACTAAGTCAGTGTCAACTTCTGAGTTTAGGAGATAACCCTAAATTAAAGTAGAATATAGGTACTTAGTGTAGTTTTCGTCTTATCGGTGATAAGTTAAGTATTAATAACGCGACCACGTGCAATCACTCGACAAGTACTTTTTCTATTATAGCGATTACTTAACATACTTTTACGGATGAGTAACCATCGTATTAATTTTTATATACGAATTGATTGTTCGCAAATTTGGTAAGTATGACAGACATAGGAATCCGTGGGGCAAATTTTCTTGACAGGTAGGGACTTAATTCCTATATCGATAAACTCAATTATCGATGCTAGTTCTATATACGAGTGATCACTCAAAGATTTTCTTGTAAAAATATGTTTTTTTTAAGTGTAAAAATCAATAAAATAATAACTCAATTCGCTTCCTCTTTTTTTGATGTTGAGATAATATTAACTATTTAATAATGCAATAGGTATTACGCCCTACCTTTATATAACCTAGCATTATTTAAAATATGCTATGCGTGAATTTCGTACTTGTCTTCAAAACAATAGTTACAAAAAACACACACAATGTTGGGGGCGATCACTAGTATATAGAACGAGCATCGATAATTGAGTTTATCGATATAGGAAGTCCCTACCTGTTAAGAAGATTTGCCCCACGGATTCCTATGTCTGGGTAGGTATGAATTATTACGTTTTAGAAATATTTATAGCCTAATACCATATCCAGCCACACAGCCGTCGGGCAGGGATCGCATCGCCTGCAATTCCTTCATCTTCCTCGTTTGGCGCAAGGCAAGAGTACTAGTTCAGCTACGAATTAAAATACACCCAAGAACTGATTAGTAATTGAAACAGAGCTGCAGAGATGCATGACGCGTGTAGTGTACTCGTATCTTAATTTAATATGTATTTATGTACCTATATGTTACTGTAAAAGCCCGAAGTACGGTACGGTACGGTACGGTATACATTCTTATAAGAAAAATGTAGGTAGGGGAATAAAAGGACCCTTCATAAACGTGACGTAACGTACGCGTTTGCGTTAAGTGTCATTTAAGTATGGGATTTTGAGTTTCCAAAATGTCCCGCTTGTGCCCTGTTCAAAATTTCATACAAAAATGGACGCACGTCATGCTGTAGAATGAAATTTACACTAGGGGTTCCGAACTCCATGCTATCCAGTAATCGTAATCTATAAACGATTAAAATTGCGGAAGAGTCGCATCCTGGCATACTTAAATAATTGCTTAATTTTTTACTAAACTTGTCTAGTCACCATCAGATATATCGAGGCGGTCAAGGTGATCACAATATCTGAACACGCACTCTAACGCTTTGACAATAGAGGCGTGTTCAGATATTTCTGAGCGCCTTGACCGCTCCGTTATATCTGATGGCGACTGTACGTGTCTCTTTAGACAATCCAGCTATGTTAATATTATAACAATTAAGAGTCCGTCCACGAAAAAAGTTGAAAAATGCAGAAATTGGTAAACTTCATCGTTGAAATTTTACAGTTTTTGTTTACTAATAGAAATAAACAGTAATTATTTCAATTAGCGTGTTTACTTATATTTCCTTTTAATAGATCACAATTTTGAAAAAGGAGACTGATTTAATAATGATGTTTTTCCTGATCGTTTATGAAAATCCGCGTAAAGCTCTGACTTCAGAGCTCTTATTTATAAATTTTGAAAAGTTTAGACTGTTAAAAGTGGTGTTGTTGTATTATTTATATCCTGTCATTTATCTTTAATAGACTATATTTGTGTTATATGATATTTAACAAGAATAAATGAAAGTTAGACGAAATCAATTTTCACCAGAAATTACATCCAAACAAGTGGCAATTTCTCGTAAAAATCGATTTAATTTCAACGTACTCATAATTTTGATACTTAAACAATCCACAACATTTGATGAAGCTGTTCTTATACATGATTTTGTATAATTTACCACCATAATTTTTTGATGAATTTTTAAAAACTGCCCCTTCTCGTCATATATTACCGGTGACGCACGCTCGCGACCTCATTATGAAAAGACAAATGAGAAGACGTGCTTATAGAAACCGATACTTCTTATTTAGATATTACGTAACAAAATGTGTACAATTTCAACGACTAAATCTATCAATTTTAGATTTTTGCTCTAAAATCGATAACGGACTCTTAAACAATAATTTTAGGAAGCAATTTCTGATTCACATTGTTCTTTCAAGTACATTTGTAATTATAGATCTCGATTTTTGTTTTGTTTTTATGTTACGTGGTTGTTGAGCTCGTGTTATTTGGTAGGTATAATATATTTTTGATATACTTATCTGATCTGTTTATTGATCAATGCTGTTTTACATATCTGCACATCGTTCGGCGTTTGTAATTCTAATTCGTTTTCTCTGCACTAATATGGAAAGAAAACCGATCATAGGCAGTGCATACAAATTTTATTTCTTAAATAAAATTGTATAAATGAATAAAATTTTAAGACTAACTCACGGAATTGCAGTCATACATATGTAAATATTCTAAAATATATTTTAACTAGCGACCCGCCCCGGCTTCGCACGGGTTAACAAATTATACATAAACCTTTCTCTTGAATTACTCTATCTATTGAAAAAAAAACCGCATCAAAATCCGTTGCGTAGTTTTAAAGATCTAAGCATACATGCACTGCCGTATTCGAACTTCAAGATATTCACAAGATACGACACGTACTAGATCCATTCTAGATACGTTATAGTTTAGATTTCAACTAGTTCTCTTTTGCAGCGCAATTCGGGCAACCAATGTTACGTTAGATAGTGTTAGATATCTATTAGATGTGAATTGGATCTCTAAGTCATATCTTGTGGAAATCGTTCAAGATTATCTCCAGAATCGCAGAAATGTCAAACTTGACAGGTTAGATCTTAAACATATCGTTATCGTATCTTGGTGATGTCTAAACGATATCTAATATATATATATAGCGGGAAGCGAGTTTGTTTTATTTATACTATGGAGTGATTAGTACGTTGTTGCGAATAGGATTTCGGTTTTCAGCCGTTAAATATCGAATTTTGGAGATTTGAAACGTACATACTAGACATTCCAATTCAAAGCGTAATAAAGGGGAATAATCATTTAGGTAATACATCGACTTTTCGCCCATTCGTTTTCGTTATACATCGACGTTTTGGACGATCTAGCTATACTATTCGAGACGCACTAAACTGTTTGCATTCAGAACCTACATAGTGTACCTATCGTAGAATTGCAAATTGAATGCATTTCCTATGTTCCCAATACCTACTTATTTAGTCAGGAAATGGCTTGCTCCACGCGTGCTCTACGCTCTACGGGTTATAAAGCGCTAAAAAGCTTTATGATTTACCAAAAAGGGGCATGTACTTTGTTGTTTTTGAAAAGGTTGCTGACCTTTACATCTCTAAAAAATTGACCCTTTCCCGTAAAAATAGAAGCTTTCTTTTATGGTAAAAAATTAATTATGACTTTGCATATGTTAGTACTTAATCCTATAGCATTATAAATTCTTTTTTAAAAAACCCAGATGAAGTTTATACATGAGGTTGGGGTCGTTGCCTGTACAACGTACTTTCCACAAAAACGTACTCTTGATTACATTTTTGTGGAAATGCCGTTCTACGAGTAGGTATTATCTAGCGCCCGTCTAGCGTTAATATACTTTGCTAGATTCGTTTTAGATAGGTACACGATATTTGCGTCTGTCAATCTAAGATTATTAGACTCAGGAGGCCAATTCGAAATACATAAAATGCGTAAGCATGCTGCATGCTTCGAAATGCGTAAGCATTTGCTAAAGCAAGAGTCCATCATTATTATATTTATAGTTTGTATTTTATAAATATGTGGTAGTTTATATATATTTTATTTATTTATATAATTTATAAGTACCTATAGTTTGGTTTTTTTTTAATTCACTCAATATATTTTCTCTCTCTGCACCAATTGAAGGTATCTCTGTTTGGCCCTATGGTTGACTGGTAGAGAATGCCATTTGGCATTAAGTCCGCCATTTGTACATTGTTGCATATATTTTGTGCAATAAAGTTTAAATAAAATAAATAAATACTCTTTGTCATTAAAATGATATCTAGTAGTTAACGTCATTTTAGTCATTTAGTTATCATCTGCGCGTGTATATCGCTCGAGTATTTACTTGTCCGTACCAACATGTATTGGCACCAGCGAATGAGAAAAAAATGACATCATTTAGATATCACTTTTATGTCAAACTGTAACTTTAAATTGGCTTCCAGGCCTATGAGTACGCATGGGTTTTGTGTCACTTAACAATATATGTGGGAATATCAAAATGTTTTGAATAACATTTATATTAAGTAGGTACATATATTAAAAATTAATATTTGTTAATTTGAACAAATACTAATTTGTTTTGGTATTAGTAAAATAATTAAAACATATATTGTAAGAAAAATATAAATTAATATTAATTCCTCATCCTCAACATATTTACAAAGTGCAATTTATATAACAGGTGTAACTTATTATTTACCTTAACAAATCATCTTACTGTCTTGGCGGTTTAGTATTAGGTTTTGTCAAGGGACTAAAGGTGGTCGGTTCTATGTCTCTCGATTTGGGCCTCCTCAACGCATTTTGGTATCGTTGTTTCGTGTAACGGGCTGGCTTTTTGTACATAACTATCCTTACGGGTCGACCATGGATTCTCAGTGGTGCAGATACGGGTCTAATTATTATCTTAGTTTTCGCTGGCACAAACGTATGAACGTGTCGGATTTGTTGGAATGGCAGCTGATTCAAAGGCGGCGGTGCAATGTAAGTCAAAGGAACTGGCTCTACCTCTACTGACGTTTTTAATTTCTGTGGTTTATTGTGAGTTTCTAAAGGCAATTGTTGAAACTGTGGTGGCGCATACTGTCTGAAACCCACATTCTGATTGTTTTGGTTCGACGGCAGAGCTTGAATGAAGTTGTTATCGGAATTCGACGGTAAAGGTGTAGTGGACTCGGGCTCTCGTACCGTCGCTTTAGTATTGACCTGTTTCGTAGTTGTTGGTTCGGTCCTTGAGTCTTCATCGGGTACAACAATTGGTGGAGATGATGGGATGAAATTGATTGCTGGCGGTGGTCCGAATGGGTAGGGTGGTAGAAGGATGGTCGCGACAGGCGCGGCTTGAGCCGTCGCTATAGCGATTGCTACGTTTGGCTCTACTGGTAAATTAGGTTGTGGTTGCACAGGCACTGGCACTGCTTTAGGAACATGTTGCACTAACACTGGTGGAGCAGGAACTACAGGAGCTACAGGAACCAAGGGCACTGCGGGTGCTGCTACCAATCTGTTGAATGTTCTCTCAAAGTACTGAGAGCTGGCTGCTGTAACCACAGGTGGCCCAACGGGAGCTAAGGCAGGTCCTACCGCCACTCCGGAACTATACACATATCCGCATGTTGTGGAAAGTAGTAACACCTGTAAAATACCACGATGATTACCTTTTTATACGGTTAAATAAAAATAAATGTTTAAAGCTTTATGTTATCACAAAATTTACCGTTATTAGCATTTTATCGAACATCCGTCTAACACCACTTTTAATATAATAATGGGGCGTTAGAAAATGGGGCCCATGCTTTTATATAGGTGTAACAAATTTTGCATTGTGGTGAGGCAACGTGGCGGGTGCCGCGGAATACCTAATGGTTCAATGGGTAAGGACAGGTCCTTGGTGGCTACGAAAATCGTATTGGAATTACGACGAAGGAATAATAATAAACGGCGGCCAACGTGGAAAGTACTTCCTAGGTACCTACCTTATATTGCGTTTTACTAGTTGTAACATGTCATAACATAACAATACCACTACATTATGTTAAGCAATATTCATTGACTAGCGGCCCGCCCCGGCTTCGCACGAGTTAACAAATTATACACAAACCTTCCTCAAGAATCACTCTATCGATAGGTGAAAACCGCATGAAAATCCGTTCAGTACCAGTTTTTGAGTTTATCGCGAACATACAAACACACAAACAGACAGACGCGGACGGGGACTTTGTTTTATAATAGTGATAAATGATAACAAGTCGACTTCAGGGACCATACTGGTCCTTTGCAGATAATTTGGAGATAATTTTGTTTCCATTTCTAATAGGTTGGTATTAAAATGCCAATTTATAACATTTAACCTGTTTTCGGCATTAGAATTAGGTATGAGCTATAAAAAAAAACCTCGGAAGCTCAATAAAATAAGATACAAAAATTTAATTAGACATAATATAAGACACAAGTGTAACATAAATTTATACACTTATGAACTCCCTATAGTTCCCAAGATACAGGCTCGGCTTAGTTTGGGGACCACTGTCAATTTATTTTGATGTAATGTTTTTTTGCCTCATGAAATCTTTTTCATTTTCAATTGGTGGTGGTTAATTTTCACTTATTCTAATTAATTTTTTGCCAATCGATACGAACAAGTGAACATAAGCAGCAACAGAATTATAGTCTGTCAAGCCGCCCGAAAAAAGCGGGAATTTTAAAAAATTAAGGCGTGAAGGGTAAAAAATTAATTTCGCGCCTTTTTCTACTGACAAAGTTGTTTGACCATCTATAATTTGTTTACAATGAAATATTATTTTACCTATTATTAAATTGTGCAACGGGACTTAATCGCCTACCCAAGTTTTAAGATTTATTTGCGACGTTTCGAGAACGTTTTGAGTGTTTCGTTTGTTTCGTTTCGTGGTCTCGGAGAAGACTGGCTAAAGTTGACATCAACATCTAACCATCTTCAGCTTCGTCTTCATTTAATAATGTGTAAAAATCGTGAATGTTTAAATCAGTGTTATTTTACCGAGTTCCTAAATGTATTTTATAGCTACCCGTACTTTTTCGAGTTCTCTAGCAACCACGTTACCTCTTGAAACGCCTTGCTTCATACAGTCTCAAAGCAGTTAGATTGTTTTGCCGTTTGTTTCATACAGGCACCAAATTATACTTCAAATAATTATAAAAAGCTGAAGTTGTGACGCATATAAGTAGGTAGGTAATTATACCTTATAAGTAACCTTCGTAAAAACATACTTACATTGTATTTTATGCTGGATTTAATAATGTTAGGAAATAAGTGAATTAAAAAACTGGCCAAGTGCGAGTCGGACTCGCGCACGGAGGGTTCCGCACTATCAACAAAAAATAGAGCAAAACAAGCAAAAAACGGTCACCCATCCAAGTACTGACCCCGTCCGACGTTGCTTAACTTCGGTCAAAAATCACGTTTGTTGTATGGGAGCCCCACTTAAATCTTTATTTTATTCTGTTTTTATTAGTATTTGTTGTTATAGCGGCAACATAAAAAATCATCATCATCTGTGAAAATTTCAACTGTCTAGCTATCACGGTTCGTAAGATACAGCCTGGTGACAGACGGACGGACGGACGGACGGACGGACGGACAGCGGAGTCTTAGTAATAGGGTCCCGTTTTTACCCTTGGGTACGGAACCCTAAAAATGGACGCTTTAAACTTATTCCAGATATCAACATGACGTTAACATTTACTGCATGTCGGCAACAATAGTGCAGTGCAGACTGCATTGCTGCAGAAAATGTGAAAAAGATTTGTATTAAATTTCACGTGAACTGCAACAATGTTGCTCCAGTATTGCAGTGCAGTATTGCTGCCGACTGTAACGCTGGAGCAAATGTGAAAATCAGTTTCTATCTTTGGGTAATTAAAGGTCCGTTTTTTGGTTTATTTCTCACTGCACCCACGTTGACGCTTTTCTGATTTGCCCTATGGTTGACTGGTAGAGAATGCGTAAAGCGGCATTAAATCCGCGTGTTGGACTCTTTTTTATGTGCAATAGAGTTTAAAAATAAATAAATAGTTCACATCTTATTCAGTACCTATTGCAATCAACAGCAATACTGCAGCAGTAACGCTGCAATCTGAATCCGAATGGGTTTAGGCTCCAGATAAATAAAAGAAAAGGTTTTCATTATCTGACTCTTAATAAATAACGGATCGGATATGTCAGTGTCAAAAGTGAGGTTTCTTAAAACAAAAATGTCACTTTTGACACTCAACTATCCGATCCATGGCATCGTATCTTTAGCAAAATTTTGACGTATCTTAAAGTTCGAATCGGGCGGAATCTAATCTTACGACTAATAAACGTTGACATTGACAATGTGAAAAACCATTGCGTAACTCTAATTTGCATCGAAAAGCCGGCCATCCGGCATGTCCAATGCAACATCGCAATGCAATATCTGTCGTAACTATTTTTGAAAATTTAATATGTTATATATCTTACTATGTTGCAACAAGGTAGATAATTGAATGTTTTTGGAATGTACGTCACACAAAAACAGAATTACAACACTACATTTGTAGCATCGTTCAATTGTCTGTCTAACGCTGGCAGCTAAAAACAATAGTTATTACGATACAAGTGCGGAAAAGAGGAAATTCGAAACGAGTGGCGATAAATTAAAACACGACCGAAGGGAGTGTTTTAAATCGACACGAGTTGCGAATTACCTATTCGCACGTGTATCGTACAACGTTTTACAGTACATATGTATGGCCCTTTAAACTTTTGACATACACATGAAAAGTGCTATTTTACGCATTAATGCGGGAAAATAGGGCCGGCCATATGTACTGTAAAATGTATTTAAACGACTGAAAGAATTAGGGTCAAGTGAACGACAATTTTAAAAAGGTGAGCTTCATACTTTTCAGCATTTTCACGTTTTCAACACTGAATAGATTATCATTAACAAGTAAGATTGAAAAAGGCTACGTAGCTGCCACAGTTCAAACGGCAAAAGATTAGGTATGTATTATTGTGACGCTAAACCCACACCAACCTACCTATATAAATACATTCCTTAAGTTACAAGTACGAGTAGTAAACAAATTAAATTATTTTATTAAATAATTTGATTTGTGTTTTTAAGTAAGTACTACTATCAAACTCTACCTACAAATATTTAAAAACAAAAGTTGCCACTCTTGTTAAGCAGCAGTAACGATTATTTAACAAAAGTTAATATAAAAGGACTATACCTTTATACGAGAGGGTTAAATCAGATATTTAGGCTTTATAGCCTTTAAAATTCGTATTAAGGAAAATATTAGTTGATTTTCACGGGAGTAGGTATATTTACCTAACCTATTTATAAATAGGTATTCTATTTACGCAACTCTTAGTTACAAAGACTAAGTTAGCTAGGTGTCACCCTTTCAGTCGACCTAAGCCGTCTAAGTATCCAAAAATAGTTGACAGTTACACAGAGTTGTTGCTAAATCCAATGAGGTTAATAAGGGTTCGTACGTTGATATACTTTTTTAAATTTACCTATCCTGTACCTAAGTACAAACAGGAAAGTAAAGGCAGGTTTTACCAACGAAAAATAATTTATTTCAAATATCACAAATAAGTCATGGTGTACTGATGGCTAAGTTTCAATTAGTAGGCAACGATGGGAGCGGAGTAAGGGGATGCGAAGGAAGGGGCCGCGACGTACGGGGCCGAGGCCGCCACGTAGGGCGCGGAGGCATATGCAGCCGGCGCGGCCACGTACGCGGCCAGCCCGTTGTTGATGCGGTGGTAGTACTGGGAGCTGGAGGCCGTGACCACGGGGGCGGGAGCGGCTGCCACCAAGGGCGCCGCAAATACGGTTGGCTTAGCCGCGGCAATGGCGATCAAGGCAGAGATGACTACGATCTGTAACAAAATAAATTCATAGTTGATTAGAATTTTTCAAGGGTGCAATTCAAACTATTTACGCGCTTTTAAATGTAGGTATGTACTCACAAGCTTCATCATTTTGTAGGTTTGGTTTAATGTTGCTTGCTTGTTGATGATAGAGCAAAGGACTGATACCATAAGATGGGCATCGCCGGGTATTTATATGAACCACACTACACATGGCGCAACGGTGTGCCCGTCTGTGGCGATGTCTCTGGCATTGGCCGGGGCGTGATGAGAATCTAATATTCTGTATCACATCTGGATACCTTTGATGGAAATACTTTTATTTAAGTGTAACACACCATCGTACTTTATTATTTTGTATCGTTATACTTTTCTAAGATAGCTGTACACACAGCGGCACGTACCTACCAGATAATTATCTAGAAATATATGACCGTCTCGTATTACCTGTGTTTTTACCTTTCCCCAAAATTCAACTATGTATGGTTGTTACCATATCGATCCATTTTGAAAAAAAAGTTCCATAATGTTTTATTTCTAGGAAGTTTGTAAATTATGAATTGCAATATACTGGTAAACAATGTCGGGGCTATTTTAATAACAAAAGCCCGTGAGATTATGTAGTAATATTATGTAGTAATATTATGTAGAATTAAGCGAAACCATTATATTTTGTCAGTTGTTCTGAAGTAAAAGCTGTATAGCCGGCGTGGAACAAAAGGTTTGCTAATCTATTACATGTTCGTGTATTTGAAAGGGCGGTCCAATAATAGGTACCTGTCTACATACTCACGGAGTGTTGCATAGGAGCGGCTGGTGACGAGTGCTGATAAAGTTGCTAGATAAACCAAACTTCCGGAGTATTTAAAACCATATTATCGACTAAGTAACTATAATGCCTTAGTAAAAAAAAAGGATATTTGACGTAACCATATTAATAGCGTTGAGTAAACTAATAGTCAGAAAACAAACCACCATAAATCAGGTTCTGAAACGAAGCGCAAAAGGCAAGAAAAAAAAATTGAAAAATATGTCAGACCGGTTTTGCAGGATATGGTGATGAATTCGAGAACCTGTTTTATTTAGTCAAGAAAAAAACCTAATCTACAATAGGTATCCTTTATAGAACTTGAATATTTTCTTAGATTTTTATCAGACCCCATCATCAAGGGTCCGTCAAGAAAATATAGGACGCAGAAAAAAAAGGAATTATCAGCTGTTTCTATATTTTTAACCGCCTTCAAAAAAAAGGAGGTTCTCAGTTTGACCCGTATGTATGTATGTATGTATGTATGTATGTATGTATGTATGTATGTATGTATGTATGTATGTATGTATATTTGTTCGCGATTATCTCGCGTTTGGCTGAACCGATTTTGATGCGGTTTTCAGAAAAGTGTTTCTTACATTCTGGAGAAGGTTTTAGTATACATAGATCTGAGCTGATGCTGAACCCTGGCTGTACCTAGTGGAACTCAGGTTTGGTGCAACATAGGCTCACGCTGTTTTGGTCATCCGACACGCCTTGATGAGCACTTGGGAGAGCAGTACCCAAGATAGGGCTGATGCTGAACACTGGATGTACCTAGTGGAACTCGGGATGTACCTAGTGGAACTCAGGTTTGGTGCAACATAGGCCCACGCTGTTTTGGTCATCCGTCTCATCTTGATGAGCACTTGGGAGAGCAGTATCCAAGATAGAGCTGATGCTGAACCCTGGCTGTACCTAGTGGAACTCAGGTTTGGTGCAACATAGGCCAACACTATTTTGGCTATCCGTCACATCTTGATGAGCACTTGGGAGAGCAGTACCCAAGATAGAGCTGATGCACCAAACCACCCTGGCTGGCAGGGTTCACCCTGGCTGTACCTAGTGGAACTCAAGTTTGGTGCAACATAGGCCCACGCTATTTTGGTCATCCGTCACATCTTGATGAGCACTTGGGAGAGCAGTACCCAAGATAGAACTGATGCACCAAACCACCCTGGCTGGCAGGGTTCACCCTGGCTGTACCTAGTGGAACTCAAGTTTGGTGCAACATAGGCCCACGCTATTTTGGTCATCCGTCACATCTTGATGAGCACTTGGGAGAGCAGTACCCAAGATAGAACTAATGCTGAACCCTGGCTGTACTTAGTGGAACTCAGGTTTGGTGCAACATAGGCCAACGCTATTTTGGCCATCCGTCACATCTTGATGAGCACTTGGGAGAGCAGTACCCAAGATGGAGCTGATGCTGAACCCTTGCTGTACCTAGTGGAACTCAGGTTTGGTGCAACATAGGCCCACGCTATTTTGGTAATCTGTCACATCTTGATGAGCACTTGGGAGAGCAGTACCCAAGATAGAGCTGATGCTAAACCCTAGCTGTACCTAGTGGAACTTAGGTTTGGTGCAACATAGGCACACTTTGTTTTGGTTAACCGACTCGTCGTCGTTTGCCTATGTTGCAGAGGTCCACTAGGTGGGTCGATGAACTTTTTTCTAACTGCCTTTAAAAAAAGGACGTTCTCAGTTTGACCCGTATGTATGTACGTATGTATGTGTGTATGTTTGTTCGTGATTATCTCGCGTTTGGCTGAACCGATTTGGATGCGGTTTTCAGAAAAGTGTTTGTTACATTCTGGAGAAGGTTTTAGTGTACAGTACATGGATGGTTTGAAAAACCAATTGGACCCGGTAGGTGGCCATGCTATCGGTATTCGGTATACCTACCAACAAACTTATGTTGCTAAAACCGATTTAGATAAAATAGTGGGAGTGTGAGTCGGACTCGGACTGGGACTGGGAATGGGAGTGGGAGTGGGAGCAATATACATACAAATCGTTTAGCACCAAAACGTCATATTATGTGTGTCGCGAATGTCGCGATTATCATCGAGTTAGGCCATCACCAACATTAGTAGACTAAATAGAGAGCCTAACAAACTAGTATTTTAGCCCAAAACCTAAAATAAATGAAGTACCTACCTATCACTAAAAAGTAAAAAATAATATAAAATAAATAAAAAATAATTAAAAATAAACAAAAATAAAACCAAAATAAAATAACTTAATATAATATCTTTTTTTAAAAAAAGGGAACCGCCTTCAAAAAACCAACCCACTGAAAAGTACAAAATAATTTTTATATGGCACCCCTTTACGTGTCCAGTCCCTATCCCACGGCGTAAAGCAATTTTTTGCCAAAAAGTAATGAATACCTAATAATAAGAAAATTAATAATCATCCGGGTAATTACTTAGTTTTTGAAGGCGGTGCCAAACCAACAAAAACAGTCTTTACTACCAATCAGAAAAACAATACGAGTACGTAGTACTTAACCTACAAGAACTAAATTAATGAGTAAACTAAGTATGTATTTATAATGCAAGTAAGTGCAGCGTTCTTCGTTGTATAAAATAAAATATCGGTTCTCAAAAATTTTGGTTTGGCACCGACTTCAAAAACTAAGTAATTACCCGGATGATTATTAATTTTCTTATTATTAGGTATTAATTACTTTTTGGCAAAAAATTGCTTTACGCCGTGGGATAGGGACTGGACACGTAAAGGGGTGCCATATAAAAATTATTTTGTACTTTTCAGTGGGTTGGTTTTTTGAAGGCGGTTCCCTTTTTTTATAGTCAGTTAAAGAACCGCCTTCAAAAAACCAATCCACTGAAAAGTACAAAATAATTTTTATATGGCACCCCTTTACGTGTCCAGTCCCTGTCCCGTCGTAAAGCAAAATTTTGCCAAAAAGTAATGAATACTTAATAATAAGAAAATTAATAATCATCCGGGTAATTACTTAGTTTTTGAAGTCGGTGCCAAACCAAAAATTTTGAGAACCGATATTTTAGACAACGAAGAACGCTGCACTTACTTGCATTATAAAGACATACTTAGTTTACTCATTAATTTAGTTCTTGTAGGTAATACGTACTCGTATTTTTTTTCTGATTGGTAGTAAAGACTGTTTTTGTTGGTTTGGCACCGCCTTCAAAAACTAAGTAATTACCCGGATGATTATTAATTTTCTTATTATTAAGTATTCATTACTTTTTGGCAAAATTTTGCTTTACGACGGGACAGGGACTGGACACGTAAAGGGGTGCCATATAAAAATTATTTTGTACTTTTCAGTGGATTGGTTTTTTGAAGGCGGTTCCCTTTTTTTTAAAAAGATATTATATTAAGTTATTTTATTTTTGTTTATTTTTAATTTTTCATTATTTTTTATTTATTTTATTTTATTTATTACTTTTTAGTGATAGGTAGGTACTTCATTTATTTTAGCTTTTGGGCTAGTAACTACCTACTGTTGGTGATGGCCTAACTCGATGATAATCGCGACACAACATAATATGACGTTTTGGTGCTAAACGATTTGTATGTATATTGCTCCCACTCCCATTCCCAGTCCCAGTCCGAGTCCGACTCCCACTCCCACTATTTTATCTAAATCGGTTTCAGCAACATAAATTTGTTGGTAGGTATACCGATAGCATCGCCACCTACCGGGTCCAATTGGTTTTTCAAACCATCCATGTACAGTAAAACCTTCTCCAGAATATAACAAACACTTTTATGAAAACCGCATCAAAATCGGTTCAGCCAAACGCGAGATAATCACGAACAAACATACACACATACATACGTACATACATACATACGGGTCAAACTGAGAACGTCCTTTTTTTAAAGGCAGTTAGAAAAAAGTTCATCGACCCACCTAGTGGAACTCTGCAACATAGGCACACGACGACAAGTCGGTTAACCAAAACAAAGTGTGCCTATGTTGCACCAAACTTAAGTTCCACTAGGTACAGCAAGGGTTCAGCATCAGCTCTATCTTGGATACTGCTCTCCCAAGTGCTCATCAAGATGTGACAGATGACCAAAATAGCGTGGGCCTATGTTGCACCAAACCTGAGTTCCACTAGGTACAGCAAGGGTTCAGCATCAGCTCTATCTTGGGTACTGCTCTCCCAAGTGCTCATCAAGATGTGACGGATGACCAAAATAGCGTGGGCCTATGTTGCACCAAACCCGAGTTCCACTAAGTACAGCAAGGGTCAGCATCAGCTCTATCTTGGGTACTGCTCTCCCAAGTGCTCATCAAGATGTGACAGATGACCAAAATAGCGTGGGCCTATGTTGCACCAAACCTGAGTTTCACTAGGTACAGCCAGGGTTCAGCATCAGCTCTATCTTGGGTACTGCTCTCCCAAGTGCTCATCAAGACGTGACGGATGGCCAAAATAGCGTTGGCCTATGTTGCACCAAACCTGAGTTCCACTAGGTACAGCCAGGGTTCAGCATCAGCTCTATCTTGGGTACTGCTCTCCCAAGTGCTGACTATGATGTGATGGATGACCAAAATAGCGTGGGCCTATGTTGCACCAAACCTGAGTTCCACTAGGTACATCCCGAGTTCCACTAGGTACATCCAGGGTTCAGCATCAGCTCTATCTTGGGTACTGCTCTCCCAAGTGCTCATCAAGGCGTGTCGGATGACCAAAACAGCGTGAGCCTATGTTGCACCAAACCTGAGTTCCACTAGGTACAGCCAGGGTTCAGCATCAGCTCAGATCTATGTATACTAAAAACTTCTCCGGAATGTAAGAAACACTTTTCTGAAAACCGCATCAAAATCGGTTCAGCCAAACACGAGATAATCGCGAACAAATATACATACATACATACATACATACATACATACATACATACGGGTCAAACTGAGAACCTCCTTTTTTTTTTGAAGGCGGTTAAAAACAGAGTGTGTCTATGTTGCACCAAACCTGAGTTCCAATAGGTACAGCCAAGGTTCAACATCAGCTCCATCTTGGGTACTGCTCTCCCAAGTGCTCACCAATACGCATCGGATGACTAAAACAGCGTGTGCGTATGTTGCACCAAACCTGAGTTCCACTAGGTACAGTCAGGGTTCAGCATCAGCTTCATCTTGGGTACTGCTCTCCCAAGTGCTTATCAATACGCGTCGGATGACCAAAACAGCGTGGGCCTATGTTGCACCAAACCTGAGTTCCACTAGGTACAGCCAGGGTTCAGCATCAGCTCTATCTTGGGTACTGCTCTCCCAAGTGCTCATCAAGATGTGACGGATGACCAAAATAGCGTGGGCCTATGTTGCACCAAACCCGAGTTCCACTAAGTACAGCAAGGGTCAGCATCAGCTCTATCTTGGGTACTGCTCTCCCAAGTGCTCATCAAGATGTGACAGATGACCAAAATAGCGTGGGCCTATGTTGCACCAAACCTGAGTTTCACTAGGTACAGCCAGGGTTCAGCATCAGCTCTATCTTGGGTACTGCTCTCCCAAGTGCTCATCAAGATGTGACAGATGACCAAAATAGCGTGGGCCTATGTTGCACCAAACCTGAGTTTCACTAGGTACAGCCAGGGTTCAGCATCAGCTCTATCTTGGGTACTGCTCTCCCAAGTGCTCATCAAGACGTGACGGATGGCCAAAATAGCGTTGGCCTATGTTGCACCAAACCTGAGTTCCACTAGGTACAGCCAGGGTTCAGCATCAGCTCTATCTTGGGTACTGCTCTCCCAAGTGCTGACTATGATGTGATGGATGACCAAAATAGCGTGGGCCTATGTTGCACCAAACCTGAGTTCCACTAGGTACATCCCGAGTTCCACTAGGTACATCCAGGGTTCAGCATCAGCTCTATCTTGGGTACTGCTCTCCCAAGTGCTCATCAAGGCGTGTCGGATGACCAAAACAGCGTGAGCCTATGTTGCACCAAACCTGAGTTCCACTAGGTACAGCCAGGGTTCAGCATCAGCTCAGATCTATGTATACTAAAAACTTCTCCGGAATGTAAGAAACACTTTTCTGAAAACCGCATCAAAATCGGTTCAGCCAAACACGAGATAATCGCGAACAAATATACATACATACATACATACATACATACATACATACATACATACATACATACATACGGGTCAAACTGAGAACCTCCTTTTTTTTTTGAAGGCGGTTAAAAACAGAGTGTGTCTATGTTGCACCAAACCTGAGTTCCAATAGGTACAGCCAAGGTTCAACATCAGCTCCATCTTGGGTACTGCTCTCCCAAGTGCTCACCAATACGCATCGGATGACTAAAACAGCGTGTGCGTATGTTGCACCAAACCTGAGTTCCACTAGGTACAGTCAGGGTTCAGCATCAGCTTCATCTTGGGTACTGCTCTCCCAAGTGCTTATCAATACGCGTCGGATGACCAAAACAGCGTGGGCCTATGTTGCACCAAACCTGAGTTCCACTAGGTACAGCCAGGGTTCAGCATCAGCTCTATCTTGGGTACTGCTCTCCCAAGTGCTCATCAAGATGTGACGGATGACCAAAATAGCGTGGGCCTATGTTGCACCAAACCCGAGTTCCACTAAGTACAGCAAGGGTCAGCATCAGCTCTATCTTGGGTACTGCTCTCCCAAGTGCTCATCAAGATGTGACAGATGACCAAAATAGCGTGGGCCTATGTTGCACCAAACCTGAGTTTCACTAGGTACAGCCAGGGTTCAGCATCAGCTCTATCTTGGGTACTGCTCTCCCAAGTGCTCATCAAGATGTGACAGATGACCAAAATAGCGTGGGCCTATGTTGCACCAAACCTGAGTTTCACTAGGTACAGCCAGGGTTCAGCATCAGCTCTATCTTGGGTACTGCTCTCCCAAGTGCTCATCAAGACGTGACGGATGGCCAAAATAGCGTTGGCCTATGTTGCACCAAACCTGAGTTCCACTAGGTACAGCCAGGGTTCAGCATCAGCTCTATCTTGGGTACTGCTCTCCCAAGTGCTGACTATGATGTGATGGATGACCAAAATAGCGTGGGCCTATGTTGCACCAAACCTGAGTTCCACTAGGTACATCCCGAGTTCCACTAGGTACATCCAGGGTTCAGCATCAGCTCTATCTTGGGTACTGCTCTCCCAAGTGCTCATCAAGGCGTGTCGGATGACCAAAACAGCGTGAGCCTATGTTGCACCAAACCTGAGTTCCACTAGGTACAGCCAGGGTTCAGCATCAGCTCAGATCTATGTATACTAAAAACTTCTCCGGAATGTAAGAAACACTTTTCTGAAAACCGCATCAAAATCGGTTCAGCCAAACACGAGATAATCGCGAACAAATATACATACATACATACATACATACATACATACATACATACATACATACATACATACATACATACATACATACATACGGGTCAAACTGAGAACCTCCTTTTTTTTTTGAAGGCGGTTAAAAACAGAGTGTGTCTATGTTGCACCAAACCTGAGTTCCAATAGGTACAGCCAAGGTTCAACATCAGCTCCATCTTGGGTACTGCTCTCCCAAGTGCTCACCAATACGCATCGGATGACTAAAACAGCGTGTGCGTATGTTGCACCAAACCTGAGTTCCACTAGGTACAGTCAGGGTTCAGCATCAGCTTCATCTTGGGTACTGCTCTCCCAAGTGCTTATCAATACGCGTCGGATGACCAAAACAGCGTGGGCCTATGTTGCACCAAACCTGAGTTCCACTAGGTACAGCCAGGGTTCAGCATCAGCTCTATCTTGGGTACTGCTCTCCCAAGTGCTCATCAATACGCGTCGGATGACCAAAACAGCGTGGGTCTATGTTGCACCAAACCTGAGTTCCACTAGGTACAGCCAGGGTTCAGCATCAGCTCTATCTTGGGTACTGCTCTCCTAAGTGCTCATCAAGATGCGTCGGATGACCAAAACAGCGTGTACGTATGTTGCTCCAAACCTGAGTTCCACTAGGTACATCCAAGGTTCAGTATCAGCTCTATCTTGGGTACTGCTCTCCCAAGTGCTCATCAAGGGGTGTCGGATGCCCAAAACAGCGTGTGCGTATGTTGCACCAAACCTGAGTTCCGTTAGGTACATCCAGGGTTCAGCATCAGCTCTATCTTGGGTACTGCTCTCCTAAGTGCTCATCAAGATGCGTCGGATGACCAAAACAGCGTGGGCCTATGTTGCACCAAACCTGAGTTCCACTAGCTACAGCCAGGGTTCAGCATCAGCTCAGATCTATGTATACTAAAACCTTCTCCAGAATGTAACAAACACTTTTCTGAAAACCGCATCAAAATCGGTTCAGCCAAACGCGAGATAATCGCGAACAAATATACATACATACATACATACATACATACATACATACCTACATACATACATACATACGGGTCAAACTGAGAACCTCCTTTTTTTTTGAAGTCGGTTAATTAAAAAATATAAAGTATGTTTGTTCCATACACACAATAATTTGATAATGTAGCATAATATATGTCTCATCCAGATTTGTGCTGCGCAATTACTCCTTTTGGGAACGACAGGTATTACGCAATGGCCGGGGAAGACAGTCCGCGGATAACATTGTCAGCTGTAGCGGACACTTCCCATTATCACGGCGTACATGTGTTATGTATTTACTGTATGCGATAACCATTCGCAGCTCACGTCAATTTAATGTGAAGTAGGGTCGAATAAACAAAACTTTGGAAGCTTTGTTTTGGAACTGAATTGTTTAGCAAGAGGTTATCTTTTTTATTTGTTTAGACCTAACGTTTGAATTATTGCTTGTTTCAGTATAAAGAAGGTATTTGAACAATCTTAATTTTATTTTGCATGGTTTAGGTTAGGTAGAAAAACATTTAGTAAAACATTTTTTTTTGTTATATAAAACCGTAAAGACGTTAGAGAACTCACACAAATATGAATTTAATTTTGTATCCAAACCTACTGTTTTTTTTGTACAGGATAACTACTTACTTACACACTAAACAAACTTATATGTAAATGTTTAAGCATGTTTATGATTTTATATATTCAATATCTGTTAATGACGAAGCCTGGTCATGCCGTAGCAACTTAGCATGCCGAAACGAAATGCACAACGCAAAGTTTATAAATACATTCACGTAAATGGTCACCTGCATTTGAATTATTTGCGAGCTAAATTTAAGTCTGTGAAATGCTATGTTAAACGTTACCGATATCATTGTATGTTATTGTGTCATAATTCAGTACTTAGCAACTATTAATTGTTACTTGTTTACCTGTTAATCTTCCCAGAAGACATAAGGAGGCCAATGAATGAACAAGTCCGAACTAAATGAAAACACGAAATAACATAATTACATCATCTCCTCAAAGGTTAACTGGAAGGGGTCCCATACAGGGATAAGTTCGCCTTTGTTGTATTTCATTATTTTTGTTTCCTGTGTTTCTTTTCTATGCATAACAAAGCATACCTATACATGTATACATACATACATTTAGATATCAAAATGTAAGTTCGGATTGGTCTGCAGGGAAACTTTTCAGCTTGGACTGGTGGAGTGAAAAAAAAAGCGGCCAAGTGCGAGTCGGACTCGCCCATGAAGGGTTCCGTATTTAGGGAATTTATGACGTATTAAAAAAACTACTTACTAGATCTCGTTCAAACCAATTTTCGGTGAAAGTTTGCATGGTATTGTACATCATATATTTTTTTAGTTTTATCATTCTCTTATTTTAGAAGTTACAGGGAGGGGGACACACATTTTACCACTTTCGAAGTGTCTCTCGCGCAAACTATTCAGTTTAGAAAAAAATGAGTTTCAGTTCTAAGTATGGGGAACCCCAAAAAAAATTTTTTTTTTCTATTTTTGTGTGAAAATCTTAATGTGGTTACAGAATACATCTACTTACCAAGTTTCAAGAGTATAGGTCTTATAGTTTCGGAAAAAAGTGGCTGTGACATACGGACGGACGGACAGACAGACAGACAGACAGACATGACGAATCTATAAGGGTTCCGTTTTTTGCCATTTGGCTACGGAACCCTAAAAACTGACAACTTTACTATTAATTAGCTCGACTATACCCTCTTAGGCACTGCAACTTTCGAGCTTGTTTGTTCCTGAGTCATGGGTGGTTTCTGTGTAGGGTAATTCCGGGGTAGATGGCCATAAGGGGGAGATTGCCCATCCAAATATTTCATGGTTCTGATGGCTAGATGTCGCTAGTTCTTGTTTAGTACGCTTCACGTCATGCTTGGGAGCAAAGATATGGCCAAAATTTTAGAGGAAAAACGTGCAAAAGTACGTAAAATCCTTGTTGATTGTTATGACTAGTGCAAACATTTCTTAGAGGGTTCATATTTTATATGGTGGTGATGCTAGTGTCTTATTCTAATGGTGTTATTTGCTTTTGGTGCAAACTATACGGTTGTAGTATTGTTCCAACCTAAATAAAAATGAAACTCGAGTTTCAACTTGTTTTGATTTTAGGCGTGGTCTTCTCTCCCTGACGAAAAGGAGAGATGGCCAGTTCAAGTTGGGGTATTATGGCCATATGGCCGTGAAGGCACACAGTGATAAAGATGTATCTATCACGAATTAGGTATTCCAAAGGATATAAGATATCAGTGACAACGTCCCCCTATGCATGATAACGATTAAAAAAGGAAGATGGAGTTTATTTAGAAAGATAGCTATTGCAGGTGTGGGAAAAAATATTACGTGCCTCTTCTCCTCCATAATTGCGTTGAGTGCGCTGTTTGCTGGTATTAGATGGCCTAAACGGGGTCTTGAGAAGAAAAGGTAATTGGGAAATAAAAATGATAAATAAATTATACTCAAATAAAGAGTTATGTTATGGCCATCTCTCCTGTAATGGTATGATCATCACTCCCGGATACCTCGGGAGAGATGGCCAATTGTAATAAAAATTTAAAACATTTTTTCAAGCAGTTCGCAATAGAAATATTTTTTTGTTTCTTTCATTTTCGAAAGTAAATTAATCAAAGTTTATGAAGAAGTAAATATTTATTTATTTACATGTATAGTTATTTTTTTATCGAGTCCTAAAAAAACTATAGCCAACTACCCCGGAATTACCCTATATAAGTATGTAGTATTTATCTATATACAAGTACGAATGTATATCGTCGCCTAGTAGGTACTTATAGTACAAGCTTTGCTAAGTTTGGGGTTAGGTCGATCAGTGTAAGATTGTCCCCAAATATTTTTTTTTTTCACAAGATAGTGTTCAACTTTTTAAATTACTTTATATATTGTGCTTGTTGAGGCTAGTACCTATAGGTATCTTAGTTAGTTGGTAGTTGGGGTGTGTTGTCCAAAACTTCTAGGACCGGAAATATAAATTAGAACCTAACTAACCTAACTTTCCATTCGTAGCCCCGTAACGACCTATTATGCACAGACAGTAGGCTAAGCCTCCTCTAATAATAGGCGCTTAGGTACCTATATGAGGTTTTTATATAATCTACAAATACATGTACGCGATTATTACCTAAGCCATTGTCAAACATTTTCAAATGGTGCTTATTAGTCTTAACTTAAAATAATGTTAGTCACCTGTTAAAGAGTATTCGCCTAAATTTAGAAAAAGGGACATTTCGACAGCCTAAGGGCGTTTTTAGGGTTCCGTAGCCAAATGGCAAAAAACGGAACCCTTATAGATTCGTCATGTCTGTCTGTCTGTCTGTCTGTCCGTCTGTCCGTCTGTCCGTCTGTCCGTCTGTCTGTCCGTCCGTATGTCACAGCCACTTTTCTCCGAAACTATAAGAACTATACTGTTGAAACTTGGTAAGTAGATGTATTCTGTGAACCGCATTAAGATTTTCACACAAAAATAGAAAAAAAACAATAAATTTTTGGGGTTCCCCATACTTCGAACTGAAACTCAAAATTTTTTTTTTCATCAAACCCATACGTGTGGGGTATCTATGGATAGGTCTTCAAAAATGATATTGAGGTTTCTAATATCATTTTTTTCTAAACTGAATAGTTTGCGCGAGAGACACTTCCAAAGTGGTAAAATGTGTCCCCCCCCCCCTAACTTCTAAAATAAGAGAATGATAAAACTAAAAAAAATATATGATGTACATTACCATGTAAACTTTCACCGAAAATTGGTTTGAACGAGATCTAGCAAGTAGTTTTTTTTAATACGTCATAAATCGCCTAAATACGGAACCCTTCATGGGCGAGTCCGACTCGCACTTGGCCGCTTTTTTTTTTGTTGTCCCCTACACTTTTTTTTTAAATTGGGGTTTTTATGTCATTTCTACTCAGAATCACGACCTCTTTCTATCCTAATAGGAGAAAAAAAGTGTCCCAAAATTTCCATACATTTTTCGATCTTTCCATTCCGCGACCGCCATACAAAGTCTATGAAAAATGGTGACGTAACGGAAATAAAAACTTTTTTCTCCTATTAGGCTAGAAAAAGCTCGTGATTCTGAGTAGAAATAACATAAAAAATCCCAAATTTGAAAAAAAAGTGTAGGGGATAACAACAAAAAAAACCGCCCCTAAACAAGCCGAGTGATTCAATTTTTGAATAAAACCAGTATAGTGTGACCTTAAGATCCTTAACGGACATACGTAAACCGTAAACGTAAACCATACTTAGGTATACAGGGTGGTCCAAACATCGACATTAAAAATTTTTTTTTAGATTTCTCACATCGGGCTATCAGAATATACCCCATGTATGTTGCTTGCTTGAACGTGAAACTTTGATTTTAGTCTTCTTTTTTTCCAACTCGCAGCCAAGTGAGGATGCTGATTTTTTTTAGCAACTGCGTCTTTTGTAAAGGATTGTTACAAAAAGAAACATTCAAAAAAGTTCAATAGTTTTTTTTTAATAAATTAATTGGTTCGCGGGAATTTCTCAACAAAAGTTAAAAGTTCAAAAATTCATAACTCGAAAACTACGAAAAATCGGCTAACATATACTTGAGGTATATTCTGATATCCCACGATGTGAGGAATCTATAAAAAAATTTTGGACGTCGAGGTTTGGACCACCCTGTATTGGCTTATCTAAGCCTTAAACTATTTCCTGCTTTAAATCGTTTCGAACGACACCCCCGAAGAGGATAATTATGTAGTTTTCCGGCACGCACCCGCGCATCAGCCCGTATAAAAGAGCGCATCACTAAGCAGTCATCATTGTGATTCAACTCCTGTGCTTTATCTGTTCACTTGCAAGCCCACCGCCAACCACAATCAACATGTTCAAATACGTAAGTATTCTAATTAATTAATTATTTGCTAGAAATTAACTAACTAAAGTTCTTTAATTGATTTATGATGTTAAAAAATTAAATTAAATTAGAGAAAGAAACTTATCAGACACCATTAAATTATATCTTGGAAACAAGATATTCGGAGATGGTTATTACCATGCTAATATTTTTTGAGTTCATCTAATGTCTTTGAAAACTTTTTAGACATTTGTGGATGTTTAAAAATAGCCAAAATAGGTACCTAGTTGGGAACTTCTACGAGACAACCAAAAAATTATCAAAAGGTCGAAATACTTCGTCAAAAGATATAAAATCGGAAGGCTAAAACCCTCTAATATTTACCCAGTTGTTTTATATGTGTTTTCAGGTCCTTTTCGCCGCCCTCCTGGCTTTCGCCGCAGCTAAGCCCCTGGTCTACGAGTACCCGGTAGCGGCAGCTTACACTGCCCCCGTGGCAGCGTACACCGCTCCCGTCTACTCGGCCTACAGCAGCGCGTACACCGCACCCTACTACTCAGCCTACACCTACGCATCTCCTTATTCTGCTTACTACTTCCGTTGATGACAAAATATGAAAAACAAGCCAGACGTCCCTGAAAACTCTACCATGTTTATTAGTTTTAAGAACAATACATATTATAAAAGCATACATTTATTGACAGTATCTCTCTCTCTCTCTCTCTCTCTCTCTCTCTCTCTCGGGTCGCTCTCTGGCCACGTCTGAGGATATCGTGGTCAGTATCAGGTTTGCATCTGGAGCGGATGATCTGCCCTCACCGGTTTCTGTCCAACGCGTGTGTGACGCGTTATAGAAATTTATCCTATCATGCAGACCTAGTATGGAGTGGCGGTAATAGGTAAAAAAAAATTAGGTACCTACATAATTTCACTATGAAAAAATCCTTATTTTTCTCCATTATACAAAATAAAAAAAGTAGGTACGTGTAGGTAAGTGACACTTGCCTACGAGTACAATGAACTTTAGTGAACTTTTGTGAACTTTCAAGTATTATAAGAAATAATAAGTCCATCAACAACTAACTTCCTATTTAAATAGATATAGCCTCATGAACCCTTTCCAATCCGGTTTCCGTTCCGGTCATAGCACGGTCACATCGCTTATTAAAATCACTGATGACATCAGAGAGGGAATGGATAAAAGGATGGTGACGGTATTAACGTTGTTGGATTTTAGTAACGCGTTTAATACCGTCGATTTTGACATTCTCATTTCAGTATTATATTCCCTTAATCTATCACCTCCAGTTCTTCAATGGTTTAGAAGTTACCTTGTTGGTCGTCGGCAGAGAATTAAAGTAGAAGGTTCTCATTCCTCTTGGTCCAACATTCTTGCCGGCGTTCCGCAGGGTGGCGTTCTATCCCCACTTCTCTTTTCGATATTTATTAATTCCATCACTAGTAACATTGTCTCTTCTTATCACTTGTATGCTGATGATTTACAAATTTATTCTCAGGGTGTGCTTGACGATCTTCCATCCGTTATTAATACTACAAATAATGATTTAGAAAACATCTTAGACTGGAGTCATCGCTATGGTCTCATCGTCAATCCATCTAAAACGCAAGCAATAATTATAGGTAGTTCAAAATTAATCTCCCGAATAGATTTTTCTAATTTACCAACGATTTTATTTAACGGCACACAGATTCCTTATTCTTTTCAAGTTAAAAATTTAGGTATAATTATGGACCGTACTCTATCTTGGATTCCCCAGATCAATGAGGTTAGTAGGAAAATGTTTGCTGCTGTAGGATCCCTACGGCGGCTTCGTAACTTTCTGCCGCTCGCTACCAAAATTGCGCTTGCTCATGCTCTGCTTCTCCCCATTTTAGATTATGCGGATATCAGCTATCCCGATCTTTCTGTAGAGCAACTAAATAAACTCGAACGTCTTCAAAATCTATGCATCCGGTTCATTTATGGCTTGCGAAAATATGACCACGTCTCCTATTACCGTTCGGAGCTCAAGTGGCTCCCCATACGTTTGCGACGCAATTCTCACATTCTTGCTCACCTGTACGGTATTCTCTTCAACCCCTCTACCCCTATCTACCTGAAGGAGCGATTCAAATACCTCTCTTCTTTAAGATGCTCCCAGAACTATCTGCTTGCCCAAATTTCTTCTTCTTCTAAATTCTATAACGATTCTTTTACCTTCCAAGCAATTCGGTTGTGGAATGCTCTGCCGTCTGAGCTAAGACATGCTAAATCGCTTCCCATTTTTAAGGCTCAACTCAAAACTCACTATCTGTCCCTTCCTCAAACTCGTTAATAATTACATTCTGTCTGTCTGTCTGATTCTGTGTTGTGTGATATATTTATGTATGTATGTATTTATTTATTTATGTATATATGTATTTATTTATTTATTTATATATTTATTTATTTATATATCGCATTAATGTATGTAATCATATTGTAATATATTTAGTTGTGCTGATTTTGTTTTTTTCCTGTTCTGGCTGTCCATTTATATTTGCTACCCTTACACATATTTCTTCCCGTCGAAAATGTCTACTACCTGAAGGTTGTCTGGAAGAGATCGCTTTTTAGCGATAAGACCGCCTGTTGTTGCTTAGTTTTATGTTAATTTGCTGTATTTAATCATGTTTTCATTGTGCACAATAAAGAATATTATTATTATTATTATTATTATTAATAATAACTGAGAACGCGCTGACAATAAATAGGTATAAAAATAGAAAAGTATTTTTTTCCTTATTCCCAGTCCCTAATAACCACGATGTAGGTACATCGCATGTTTCTACCCATGCTATCTAACGTACAAAACATTTTCGTTCGTCCAATACAACTTGACCTGGAGATACGTGCCGTGTGTCAATATCAGGAGTCATACTTACACTAGCCTTGTACGGGGAAGCGGGCGTTTAGCATTGGGAATAACAAACAGGACATAACAACTATAAAAAGCTTACTATAACTATAACAAGTTCATAATGACCAGAAAAAAGAGTGGCTTATGGAGATCAAATTTATAAAGGTAGTTACTAACAGGTGGCACTGATCATGATCGGCGGCCAATCAGGTCAAAGAGTAAAGCAATTAATTAAAATATAGAATAACTAACTATAAATTAAATATTTAAAAACTAAACTAAAATTAAAATAAACCTACTTAAAAAATTAAACGAATACTTACAATATTATATAAAAACTAAAATATACTAATAAAAAAAGAAAAAAATAATATAGAGAAATTGTTTAATTACTTAAGCTTTAAAACCAAGTTAACTTTCCTTCGTGCGGCTTTTGTGTTTACGTCTCTCCCTTTTGTTCAACCACAAAGAAATGGCTAACCAAAAACAAAAACAAAACAAATACTTAGGTCACTACCAGACATTAGATTCTAGTTTCATTAAATAAACATTGAGAATAGGAGGAGATTGTAAATTAAAAAAATAAACACTTGCCACTTCATCAAAACCTTAATATTCCTTGCGTTGTCCCGCCATTTTGCCTCGGGTCATAGGAGTCGGCGGTCAGCAACAAATCCCGAGAATTGGCGTAAGTACTAGTTTTTATGAAAGTGACTGCCATCTGACCTTTCAGCCCAGAGGGTAAACTAGACCTTATTGAAATTTGTGATTAGTCCGGTTTCCTCACGATGTTTTCCTTCACCGAAAAGCAACTGGTAAATATCAAATGATATTTCGTATAAACATAAGTTTCGAAAAACTCATTGGTACGAGCCTGGGTTTGAAACCACGACCTCCGAATTGAAAGTCGCACGCTCTTACCGCTAGGCCACCAGTGCTTCTTCATCGAAATACCTAACTGATTATTTTTTCTAAATAACAAACGATTACCTGAATGGTAAGTATATAAATACTTCCTTACTAATAGAGAATGTATTGTTCAATCCATTTCACGATGATGATAGAGACATTATTATTTCAAATATCAGTAAATTAGTTTTCCTGTAATAAGTAGCATTGTTAACTAGATATAGTTGTAATCAAATAATAGTATGCTTTTCAAGTATAAAACATCGAAATATTATAGGTAAGTACTAAGATATTTTGAACTTAACTTTAATCTCGTACATATATATCTGCTAAACATTTAGAATACTACCTAGTAGTCTAGGTTAAGTTAGCTAAGTTTCAAGCATACCTATAAAAAGTTATATAATATACAATATAAAACATGTTATAGGTATACTTGAATCTTAATAATTAAGTGTCAATTATGTGTTACCGTATCACTACAATGTTTCATGGAGATCCGGTTGCAATCTTGATATCTAGTGGATTATTATAAATAAATGACCATTTCTGGATCATTCTGCACAAATGTATGTATTAATGCAGACGTGGACGCACTGCGTGTTCCCACACGCCCTTGACAACATGGTGGCACCATAGAGAAATATGTTAGCATAGAGTGCTCACTCCATACGTACATTTTCTTACTTAATAATATTGAGTTTGTATGGGAGGTATGGTAAAAATTGCTTAAAACTGAATACTTCTTGAATCTAGTGTTTTAGTTAAACCTTTAGGTTGATTGACTTTAGTCAATTTTTTTATTCGGTAGACTAAAATGACATTTCATAGTATGGAATGACACATGATGTTCATACTATGAAATGTCATTTTAGTCTACGGAATAAAAAAAACTGACTTTAGTATTGCATGATAATTACTTTAAATAATTTATTATACTATTATAATTAGTGTAATTGTGAATTTTATTTAGTTATTAAGTTTAGTTATTAAGTAACATGTCCTATGTTGTATGCTCTAGCAGGGTGTCATGCACCTACGAAGACTATTAAAATGTAAGACCTATTGTACTGATGAGCATAAGAACAAATATGAATACTTATTAAGTTAAAATCTTATTAAATAACTCTTCGCAAAACTCGGTTAAAACTTCATCTAAATTGGTTTTTATGGTTGTATGGAGTGAGCACTCTGTGCTTACTTATTTCTCTATGGTGGTACTTACTTATGCCTGAGAACGGATGCATTCATATTAAATTAATTACATAATACATGCATTAATATGAACTTGCATATATATGAATTCTTGAACACAATACCTGTTTTCATCTTTTATTACAATGACGAAAAAATTATATACGTACTACGTTTAATTCTTGCGAAAATATTTAATTTTTTCCTAAAGGCCGTAGCTGATTAAGGCAACAGCATCTGCCCTTGAGCTATTTTTGCTTGATTTTTTTTAAATAGTGTACTCATATCTAGTACACATCACACACAAAAAAAATCAAAGTGGTTCCGTAGTAAAAAGACATTAAGTAAAAAAATATTTTTTTTTTCCCTCCTAAAGTCATAGATATTTTTTTGCGATTTTCGGGTATATAGTTCGACTGTTAAAGAGGTATATGTGATTAAAAAAGGAACTACCATACTTTGATAGCTTAGTAGATACAGGTTTGTTATTAATTTTATTTAGAGCGAGCGGTCGGTCCCGTTTGAATACTTTTTTTTTGTAATGAAAATGTGATGGTAGTAGTTCTTTTTGTAATCCTCTACCTCTTTAACAGTCGAACTATATACCAGAAAATCGCCAAAAAATATCTATGAATTTAGGAGGAAAAAAAATATTTTTTTACTTAATGTCGTTTTATTACGGAACCATTTTGATATTTTTTTAATATTTTTTGTGTGATGTGTACTTGATATGAGTACACTATATAAAAAAAAAAACAAGAAAAAATTGCTCAAGGGCAGATGTTGTTTCCTTATTCAGCTACGGCCTTTTGGCGATCGCCTAGATATTTTTAACTTACCGAAACTTTTTCTTTTCTTAGAGGGCATTATTATGCGTAGGCTTTTTGTCTTATATACCTACCTATTCACTGTGTTCTATCTACTTTTAGACACTTACTACACTTACACACACACTATATATCTGGAGTCTAGAGATAGGCTACACGCATTTGATTTCTATCATTTTACACTTCTCTCACTTCAGTTCTTTAGATATGATTGGCGATTACTCCACCGACAAGAGCAAAGCTCTTAAGTTATGATGATGATGACACTTCTCACTCGATCAACATAAAGTATTCACTAAGCCAAAGTCGACAGTTAGAACGATGTTTCCTGGCGAAAAATAGTTAATAAGTACACATGATTAGATTAATTTATAATATCCACTGAATAGTTGAAACTGATCGTGGGTAAAATGAAAGCTGTTATTTCATTCCTACAACGACAGTCAAAACTGAGAAGGAACACTGGCTGACGGCATAAGAATCACTGGATTCTCCTAAACTCCTTATTATTGTTGCAATTAATTTGTGCTGTTTTCATTAGCCTTTAGAACTTATCGTTACTCGTTTGGTAGAAGTTAATTTAAAAACAAGTGTCTCTTGCGTGTAAAAAGCTCCCGTGACTTGAGTCTAATATGTATAAAATCCCATATATCAGGTGTAGGGGTTCCGTATTTGCTATTTTGGCTATGGAACCCTAACTACTGCCATGCTACGCCGAGGGCCTTAGAACTATTTCAGCATTTTTCAATAAAACAAACTTTTCTTCTTTGTTAAAAGGTACCCATTCAAAAGCCATATTATTATTTTTTACAGCGGACAAATAAAACACCTCGTCTGATTAGTTAATTGAAAGTACTTTCCTTTGAATGGGGTTCGAACGGCGTATTCCGCGTCGCGTAGAGCATTCACGTGCCTAGCGGCGACGCAGGCGTCACGTGCTGAGACTCTTGCTCTCATCGGTAAAGGGGCTCACCACATTTATCAACGCGGCATCGACTTCGAGTCGATCACGTTGTAGGTTCGCACGCAATTGGAGCCGTTCGGATGTCATTAAGTTGTAAGTCTATTAGGTTCCGTAATGGCATT
This sequence comes from Cydia amplana, assembly GCF_948474715.1. Classification (NCBI taxonomy): domain Eukaryota; kingdom Metazoa; phylum Arthropoda; class Insecta; order Lepidoptera; family Tortricidae; genus Cydia; species Cydia amplana. The sequence goes on along the minus strand of NC_086079.1, from coordinate 9,784,634 downwards.
ATTACGGAACCTAATAGACGTACATTGGGACATTGATGAGACGCACCGCTCATTCAAAAACGTAAAATTGAAATAAAATGGTTATGTGTACGTAATATTGAATTATTCTGACTAAGCACATATTTACGCGACTCGTGTCTGACAGACAATATTGTCCGATGTGTCCAAACCGCAGCGAAACATGACAACCGTGTCGATATGCACTTATTCAAACAGTTCTATACATTTTGGATAATAGATCATCAGCAGTTGTAATATTTTATGGAAGAACTGATTCGCAATTTTTCTTTTTGCTATTTACGAGTCCGGCCACGTATTGGATTGGTAAATTTTCCATTGGCACTTTGGCAACTACATTGTTCTATCTAAGAGTTCACTACCAATTGTGTATATTGCGACGTGGTATTTTATGACAATTACAGCTTCAGTCTATTGACACACGGGTTTTTACGAGACTGCCATTTATTTAATAATGGCATAATACTTCATTTTAAATAGACATCATAAAAGTATCGGTCATTCACTGAAACTAATATGATAATTAATAATATACCACAAATGAGAATTTTATGACTTATAATATGTAAAGGTTCACAATAAGTTCATTCAAATTCATTATAGCAGCATAATACCATTTATGCCTTTAGCTTTATTGTTATATTTACATCAATAAATACATTAAATCACAAATCCGAACAGTTATGTAGGAAGGTAAGTATTTTTCTTTTTTGTCATCAACGGTAGTAGTAGGCAGAGTAAGGGGCAGCGTAGGCGTAGGGCGAGTAGTAGGGTGCAGTGTACGCGGCGCTGTAAGCCGAGTAGACGGGAGCGGTGTAAGCTGCCACGGGGGCAGTGTAGGCTATCGGGTACTCGTAGACCTGGGGCTTGGCTGCGGCGAAAGCTAAGAGAGCAGCGAACAACACCTGGGAATAATAGTACACAGTGCTTAAATTTAGATGAAGATATTGAACAGTCCATCAGACGGACCCTACTGTAGGCAATAAATAACATTTGGGCTATTAATAACGCTTAATAAGTTTGAAATACTCGAGTATTAATCAATGGGTTGCTAAAATCGATCTACATATGTAATTATAGCGCTCCATTTTTATAATATCTTCACGGATTTGCTCACTTTAAGAAACTGTTTGACATATAAAGGGTTGCAGAACTGAATTTCTCCAGAATTGTGATAAATATTATTTAATTTTACTTGGCACACTACACTATTACCGTTGTTACACGTAAAACACTAGTAACCTCCAATTCTCAATTCTGCACTTTATTTTATTATTCACAAATCAACAACTGTTTAAAAAAATGACATTTGTAGAAATTTCATATAAGATTTAATTATCAAAATTTAAACTAAATTAAAATAAAATAATTTTAATATACTAGTATAAATCACTTAAAAAAATTAAAATTAAATTTGAAGTGAATTAAAATGGATTAATTTCACACTAATAAACTGCTACAGATTTTATTTTAATTTGACGCAGGCAAAAATTATCTTGAAATTTGCTTTTGGAAGAAGTTACACGCATAACGAATTAAATGAAGCAATAACTAACAATTCTTGTTGACAAATATTCCAATAAAAATAATGTAAAATATGCCTTGTTTATATAACAAACAAATAGAAAACCGGGTTACAATATATAATGTGAAATTGATTAGTCAAATAAATTTTATTTTCCGTTCCTGTTGATTAACTGGGCAATTGGCTAATCGGCACAAAAAAAACAAATGAATAGACTTACGTATTTAAACATGGTGGTTTTGATTGGCGGGAGGCTTGCAAGTGAACTGATAAGGCACAGGAGCTAAATCACAATGATGACTGACCAATGATGCAGTCTTTTATACAGGCTGATGCGCCGCTAATAGTACCGGATAACTAGACAAATATCCTCTTTGCTTCATTACGTATGGCGATCATGCACGGCCTTGGAGGATGACCGCTACAAAAAATTATAAGAGCAAGGACTAAACGACTGCCGAGTAAATTTTCAAGAACAAGTTGTATGACAACTGCAATAAATCATTTTTTTTACAAGGGGGCAAAAATTAGAGATGCCACGAATATTCGGCAACTATTCGGTATTCGGCCTATTCGGCCATTTTGCCGAATATTCGTTGCACCTATTAAAAAGAAAAATTACACAATAAAAATAACCAAAAACTAGGTACATTTAATATTTAAAATGTATTCTTGGAAAGTAGTTAAATACGAAGACCCTTTTTTGAGCATTTGTTGACTTACAAAATATTTAAATTACCTATATCATGGGTCTGATTTGATTGACTCTAACTAAATTCATTAATTCTGTTCAACAAAAAAATCTTAGCAAACGTTGTGCTTTGTTGGCGAACAGTTTTCATAATAATTGTGACTCAAAATGTTCGCATGTCATGCCAAATATTCGGTCGACGAATATTCGGCGCTTCGGTCGAGAGAGGGGCCGAGTACCTATTCGGTATTCGGTATTCTGCCAAAACCATTATTCGGGGCATTTCTAGCAAAAATGTCCTTTAAGACGATAGGTAGTGGACGACCGCTTCTGCTAATAGCTGCTTATGGGGACTATGTTTGTACAGGGAATCGGTCGTCCCCTTCCCGCATAACTCCTCTTGCTAATATGATACCCGCAAGGGCAAGATCCGAGAAATGAAACCCGAGCGTATCAAGTGGTTAGAATACCTAGTTGAATCATGAGTTGGGAGGTTAAACTTTGCTACTGAGTTAAACACAACATTTTTCACCTCGATAGCGCGAGGAAAATACTGACTGTAAAACATTACAAATCAAATCCCAATGAGATATATTTAATTCGTATCCTTCAATATCATCACTATTCCACCAGCGAACATGAGGAACCAACTCAAAAACTTGCATCAAACTACTTTGCCAAACATGTGCATAAAATGCAACTTTCGCATCAGTTTTTGAAAGAGAGCCTTTACAAGTTGGTGTGGTGAAAAATAAATTGTTAACGTTTCTAGAAAATCTAGAATTCCATATAAGAAAAAGTGGTTTGCAAAATCCGGGTTCTTCATCAAGATCTACATTTACATGTATGCACGTGTCTGTATAATGTAATACCTGTCACTTAAGCGGAGCTGGATAAGTGTAAACACATTTACACAAGGAAATACTCCTTTAATATAAAATATAATGGGGTCGGTAGCAGAACTTAATGTACAAAAGGCGAACTTAATGCCATGTGGTGGTGTCTACCAGTCAACCTTAGGGTAAAGCAGAAAAGATTGTATAAAAAGAAAATAAGACTTATAATACACAAACATATATTATATACTAATGAAATGCATAAAGATACATACTTATATCATTTTTTTATTAAATAAGCCTTTATTCCATATTAGAAACCCTTGTAAATCTTAAATATTTAGCTAAGAGATATCTGTTGTTTAATTATACCTAAGTAGAATGGCTCTTAGTGTGATGTGCTTGTCGGTGTCGGCATATGCCTCTCCAACTCTTTCCAGTGCTGTATATCTAGGGCAACTCTGGTCCAGTCCTAGAGTAAACTGGATGTCATCTTTCCACCTGGTTCTGGCACCTGGATCTTTGCTGTTTTTGCGCTTCAATTCAAATCAATTAAATATATATATAAAACATATAATCCTTGAATGTCTGAAACGAATAAACGATTTCTATTCTTTTCACATTAACCAACTTATGAGACAGATACCTAATTGTTCATTGAACTGCCAAGTTTGCAAGTTTAATGTTGCGCGCAATTTATTGTTAAAATTTAGGGGAAGACCACTCCATCCACTCCGAATTTACAAGGATATGGCATAACGTGCCATTTTCACACCTTCACGCGACTCGGGAGAGCAACTCACGTTTACGCGCAAGCACGTGGCAACAGAGGGTTTAACGCCAACATAGAAAAATAGAAAATCATTAAGTATGTGCCTCTCTCTCTATTGCTCGATATCGGGCTTTTTGTTTATATTGGTTTAAGATCCGAAAGAAAATTTAATGAAAATTGTTTAATTAATTTGATTTGTTCCAGCTATAACAGGTGTCAATAAAGAAAGAATACATTTTGTATAGTTAATGAAAGTGCTATAACTACTTAAGTACATTATTTATTGTGATAATATATTATGTTAAAATACCAAAAGCAAATATGTGTCATCTGACCCCCGTACTAGTATAGGTATAATACACTTAATAAGTACCTATATACCTACTTATTATAGACTACCTACTTAATTATACATTATTATGATACTTAAATTTTACCTTCACGGTTCAATGTCTGGCACTTGTTAATATAATAACTCCTAGCCATATTTAATAGTATGGTGCGTTTTTATTAATACTAAATTTCTTATCTCAGTTAGAAACTTATACTTGCACTCAAGAGTCAAGAGCAATGAAAACTTCATTCAGTTACCCTTTTGCTCCTATGTAAATAAACTACAAATTTAAAGTGGGTATTGTTAACAAAATAAAAATATACTTACCTGAGGGTAATAGGTAGGTATCATTGTTACCAGTTGGAAACGGAATGTAGTTTGAGTACATTCTATTTGAATTACCTATGATGTATTTTAGTATGAAATTGCGATTATACAGGAGACAGTGAGATTTTTCTCCCCGCTACGCGAGGAGAAAATTTCACTTCCTGGCCAAGGCAAGCAGAGATGTACAAAATGGTTTTAAAAAAACATTTAAATACAAAATTCAAAATACTTTTCAGATTTACTATTTCAAATGCAAAATACCAAATCGTTTTGCGTTTTGTATTTCAAATGCTAAATGCAAAATAGGTATTTTCAAAATACTTTTTCTAAATAAAATACCTTTTGACCAAATCTCGGATATTTTTATTTATTTTAGGTATTTATCATGAGAAATAGAGACACAATGCCGAGCCGAACAAAAACGTCTAATAACATGGCACCTTATGCATGACATTTTGGTCATAATAACCGGTTTAGACTCTCGCGCGAGCCACGAGACGAGCCGCGAGCCGCGCCACGAGACGCGAGTGTAAGCGGTGGGCTCGCGACTCGTCTCGTGGCTCGCAAGCTCGTCGAGCTAATATAATTTAAACACTAACGGCACGGCATAAGGTTTATAACCAATTGACAAGCCGAAGCCGAGTGTGTCGAGGCGAGCCACGAGACGCGCCGAGAGCCGAGCCGCGAGTCTAAACGGCTATAAGGCGCAGGCGCGCACTCTGACCAAAGAAGAAAAAAAAACCGGCCAAGTGCGAATCGAACTCGCGCACGGAGGGTTCCGCACCATCAACAAAAAATAGAGCAAAACAAGCAAAAAAACGGTCACCCATCCAAGTACTGTCCCCGCCCGACGTTGCTTAACTTCGGTCAAAAATCACGTTTGTTGTATGGGAGCGCCACTTAAATCTTTATTTTATTCTGTTTTTAGTATTTGTTATTATAGCGGCAACAGAAATACATCATCTGTGAAAATTTCAACTGTCTAGCTATCACGGTTCGTGAGATACAGCCTGGTGACAGACGGACGGACGGACAGCGGAGTCTTAGTAATAGGGTCCCGTTTTTACCCTTTAGGTACGGAACCCTAAAAAGGGCGCGCATGGCTAGCAGGCGCCTCTATCGGTCAAATTCGGCAATACAAGCGTCATTCGTTCATTTCATTTTGTTTGACTGGTAATGTTGGCTAAACTTAATCGCAAAGTATTTTGCATTTTGAAATGAATATTAAAAATGCAAAATACATCTCGAAAAGTATTTCAAATAAAATACAAAATGTTTTTTACTAAAAGGCATTTAAATGCATGCATTTAATTTTAAATAGAAGTATTTCAAATAAATCGCATCTCTGAAGGCAAGACGTAAAACTTTAGACAAACCACGGGTGGTAATTCGCAAAACCCCAGATTGCATATTTATGCGATCAACACTTGCGATCTGGAGCATTCACGAATTCACCTCCCTAGGTATGTAATGTACTATTTTGTACGAGTAAAACTAGTAAAAGGCTACAGAACAGACGAGATTAAAAATGATTTGTTTTGGAATAATAATTTATTGATGTCAACGTATGCATGCAGCGTATTTTTTAATATACATGACATTATATTTGTAAAATTGAATGTCATGCTCATAAAAATACCACATTATTGACATTATTGATTGATATAGTGATCGAAATTTATCTAAAATGTGCCACATCTTTGTGTTGTAGGTATGTCCCTCTATGTCATGTTAGTAATGTATTTGTCTAATTACAAAAAACTTTGTTAAATAAATATAGAATACTGATTCTATAAGTCTGTCAAGCCGGATATGTCAGTAGCAATGTAAAGCAAACTAAAGTATGGTATCCCTAGGAAACGAACAAAAAGCAGCAATGTACATCGAACATCGATGAAATGTAAACAAAACAGTTCCACAGATAAGATATAAATGACACGCGATTTTAGAATAATTCAAACGTAGTGTTGCTAACCCGCGATTTTTCAAATCTGCCGCCTTTTTCTACTGACAAGATTTGCTTGAACGAGTTATATATTCAAATTCGGAATAATTTTGATTATTATTTACTTAGAAACATTAAATCTTCATGTTTACTTATTATGTAAGTAATTTGTATTCACCGTATTTTTTCAACACCATTGATAAGTATATCATGACTGTCATGACTGATACGTATATTTGTATGTGGTCAGGCCGAAATAAGGCAGTTCTACAACAAACGATAGACAGCAAACGATAGTATCTATTACGCCAGTGCATTGCCTTATACAACAAACAAAAGAATGACGTGTGGTGTAGGTACAAGGGACTAATTCTGGTTTCAAATGTAGGTACATTATACCAACATAATAGCAATACGTATATTATAAAAAAAATATGCGTCTCTGTCGCATTAACTCATTGGAGCAGAAGGGACGCAAAGAGATATGTATCATATTGGTATTCTCTCTCATGAAAAAAATCACATGGAAACTAGTCTATATGCGAAGGCAGATTCTACTTAAGGTGACGGTAGAGGTGGGTAAATTTTCAGATTCTGTCAATTTACCCCATTTCACACACAAGCGCACTTCACGCACACTACCTCACTTTACTGGGACAGGTCACTGACCCATCAAGTTTTTTTTTAAGATAGCGTTTTGAGTTTAGTGGCCTCCTTTTAGGAAAAGCGTTCCATTGAAAGAAGAAAGAGAAACAATACATTTAATCTTGCTTTCCTTGTCTGTTCATGTCACACGTGACGTATTTAAATTCTAATAATTCATTTGGTTGTTGACAATTTTCTACATTATGGCTTTGTCGAGATACGCGTTTTCTAAAGTTAAACCGAATAAAACCAGATGTCATTAAGTCAGATGTAAAATTTTATTTACTACTCTATACGACTTTTCATAAGGCTCAAAATCAATTAAATGAGAATTTAAATAAATAAAGTTCCGGCAGGGTGCAAAATTTAATTAAGGCGGACAAAATAAAATTTGAAAATATATGGAAACAGTGTTGGCTAATGTACCCCTAATATCTTACACTACTTACTATTAAATTAATACAATTAAAATAAAAAATATTATACCGGTATTCCACCGGTATTATTTCAGTGCTGAAGCGATTATCTTCGATCGTAGCCTTGATAATGTAGGTGTTGATAGTTACTTACGGCGGTAGGAGCGGCAATGAACCCCGTGCAGAGTAGAACGTGAGGTGCGTTGGGATAAGTGCATATATCTACTTATAATTCTTTGGCTGGTTGGTAACCCTCTATATTTTATTTTTTGTTTTACTGTTATTAGGTTAAGGGAGTTTTAGGGAGTGAAAAAAAAATTATTTTCGTTTTATGCGCTCGCGTGATTGCCGATGGATTATAATTAGACAAAAGAACTTGTTTTCCACGCATCGAATGTAGATCCCTATGACACTTCCTCCAAGTCTTCTCCAATAATGTTTATACCGTATTTTAATTACCTACCTTAAATGTTACATTTCTAAATATTTTTTTTGTGCTATACATACTTCAAAAAAATCGCTGGAGGCCTAGCGGTAAGAGCGTGCGAATTGCAATTCCGGCTCGTACCAATGAGTTTTTCGGAACTTATGTACGAAATATCATTTGATATTTACCAGTTGCTTTTCGGTGAAGGAAAACATCGTGAGAAAACCGGACTAAACCCAATAAGAGCCTAGTTTACCCCCTATGGGTTGGAAGGTCAGATGGCAGTCGCTTTCATAAAAATTAGTGCCCACGCCAATTTATGGGATTAATTGCCAAGCGGACCCCAGGCTCCCATGAGCCGTGTCAAAATGCCGGGACAACGCGAGGAAGATGATGATGATGTGACACATACTTCCAAAAAAATCTACAAATATTTTACGTGACAACTGCGCTTGCTTATAAGTAAATATTATGTAGGTACACTTATAAAGTATAAAGTAGAAAATATCTTATAGGTACATAATATAAAAACCGATCATGTACGAGTAGGATTCACCATGGGTTCCACAGTTACACATTTTTATTGCATATTTTTTGTTTAAGACCAACTCACCTATACATACATAGGTCTTCCATTAATCTTTTGGCGTTGAACTATTTTTTGTATATGTATTTATGTAATACAATTCTGAGTTAGGTTATGGTACATTTTTGCTCACCTACTTATAGTTATGTATTATATCTGATATGTGAGATACCAAACCTGATACCAAAAATCGCCGCAAAGTTAAAAGTTCATTTATTTACGTTACTCATCTTCGGATCACCGACTTACTACTTCCTTACTTGACATATGTGTACTAAATTTCAAATGAACTAGTCCAGTAGTTACGGTGAAAATTGGCTTTAACAAAATGGCAGACACACGAGTGATCTTATAAGGGAGATTATTTTCCTTGAGTGAATGGTATGCATTTACCCCAATGCACCTCACGTTCCACGCGGCGCGGCGTAATCTGGCCCCTATTTCACCACGGTGACAGGTACGACAAAAACATCACTGTTATTGACGCCATAGGCATCCATGGACTACAGTTACCGCTAACACTGATTTAAACTTTCACGATTTTTACACATTATTAAATTGTACAACGGAACCGCAAAACGTTCAAGCGGATAAACAAGACCAAGTGCGGGTAGTTCGAAAAACTCGCGCGGTTATAAGATGCTGATATCAACTTAAGCCAGTCTTCTCCGAGACCACGGGGACAACGCCGTCCTCGAAACGTCGGAGGTAAATCTTAAAACTTAGATACGCGATTAAGTCCCGTTGTACAATTTAATAATACAGTTACCGCTTACCATCGGGCGGGCCGTATTCGTGTTTGCCACCGTCATTGTACCTATTATTAAAAAAAAACTTTATTATATCGGATAAAACAGACATTTCTCTCGCGAAAAAATCTTGTGACAATTGTCACAAGATTTTTCAAAGAATTTTCGGTAAGTCTTGACAGGAAATGAGTTCTGTGTCGCAATTTCGATACAGTTGCTGTGTTTCTTGTGACAATTGTCATTAGCTTCGCAAAATAAGAATTTTTTAGTGGCAATATAATGGAGTTTATTTATTTATTAAAATGTTGGTGGCAAACAAGCACATCGCCCGTCCGATGGTAAGCGGTTACCGTAGCCTATGGAGGCCTGTGACGTCAGCAACAGTGATGTCGACAACTGTCGCACCTGTCACCGTGGTCGTAGTGAAATAGGGGCCAGTAAGTACCTAATAATCGCAGTGGTCTTAAGTGTCACAGACCCTACTGGCGCTTAAGTCCTTTATGACAATTTCTGCCTATTTAAAATTGTTCAAAAAAAAAAGAAACCGAATAATTATATCGGACTACCGAATTTTCACGAGAATCAGTTGAGAAATGTGATATGCAAAGGAGAAGAATTCGGACATACGAAAGCATTTTTGCCCAATTTGAAACGGAGACCTTCGCCAACGCTCGGTCAATGATGGTTTAGGTACAGCTAGCTGCAGAGAAAAGGTACCACCCCTGCATACAATTATCTATCTGGTCATACCTTTTCTCTGCAGCTGACTGTACAGTGTACACCTATAAAAATGGTTGTCCCTGCTCTAATTTTATACCGGTACCGTACTTTGTATTTCAACCGGTATAGTTTTACCTTCAAAACGAACCGGTATTGATAAATAATAACGGTACCATACCGCTTATACCGTAAAGAAAGCATGATGCAGTCTCTGCTTTGCACAATGATTGTGTGGACAAAATTCTTATAATCACCGAAACATACATACCTACGCACATAATGTCATTGAAATAAAACATTGTTATTTTATAGTAAATTTATATAATACTCGATATATACACATAACAATAACCAGACCGCAGCGGTATTAGCCTGTAAGCTTCATCTCTTGTCTCCAAATCCGCAAAAACTAGTTAGTACTAAATGCTGGTCTTGCTGTTATTTTATTCTTGAAGATTATGGCTTGTTTCTTGATTATTGAGAACAGCACGTAATCGCACACATATAGACGGAACGAACGGCAACAAAGTAGGTGTAGACACTAAGACTTTCAGGTATTAAACGAATTACGCTTCGTATTAATAGGTAAGTAATATTTAAATGAATATATAATATTCTCTAACGTAAATACAAGATTACAATTGACATCAAATGTCATTGACGTACAGAAGTCATACACTTTTTTTTAATGACGCAAAATTGATACCAGCATAATGAAAATCAATCCCAATCAGTAAAAAGAGTCTTTAAACTTTTTTCATTTTAAGCGGGTTTTGAAGGAACAAGTTACTTAAATTCAATTGTAATCGTATTGTTTTAGGATAGTTTACTGCTGTTTTCGATCGTTACGACCTGTAAATAACAACAAATCAAATTTTAAATAAATTTATTTACCCTGTTTTTTGAAATACAATTTATCTACTGGTATACATTTTCGTATGCGTATATGATGAAATGTCTAAATAATGTCAAAAACGAGCTACGACGAAGTACACGTCTGCTTCGATCCAAGGCCAGCGGCCATCTGACTCGAAGAAGAATTTTGAGTGATGTCGTCAATGTATGGAAATTGTACGAAAGCTTACATTTGGGATTGAATTTCTGTGTTGTATTTGTGAGTAAAAATATAAGTAGATAATAATTTGCTAGTTTAGTTATCTAGCTTTCAAAATCACACAACAACTCAATTACTGTTAAAGGCAAAACTGTAATGCGTGTTGCTCAAACGGAACTCCATATTTTGATTTTTGGATACTTTTAGTGTCGATTTGTAGAGAATTACAGCAAATAAAAAATATTATGCCGTGAAGAGCCGGTACACGGCTTCTTCGTGAACAAATTTACGTATAATTTAATGCAGTTATTAAACATTTCTTGAACAAATTGATTGCACAAAGTGAGCTCTAAATCGAAAACGTCATATACCGTCCCCTTAAACTTGGTTAAAATTGGCTCGATGGAAAAAAAATCACAAAAACATGTCTAATTTTCATTTATTTTTAGTTGTATCTCGTTTGCCCCTGCATACCTTACCAGTATAATTTTAGTAAAACATAGCCAGTGATATAGCCGAGGGATCTAAAGATTTTAAACAGAAGTATATTTTTAGACTAATTTTAAGAATAGGTATATTTTATTTTTAGAATATATTTTTTTTAGGTTCTAATTTCTAATTACCAGGAATCGGGCGTCTAACAGAAGAAAGCCAAAAAGAGATCAATTAGGATATAATTTTCATTCACATTTCAGCACAAATTCAGCTTAAAATGTATAACTATTGAACTACATAGCTCGAAGAGTCGTGAGTTTACACAGAGTTAGTTAATCGTATGATGAGCGGGCGTTTCCTGAGTAGGCGCCTCGTCATGGCGACGGGCCGCATGCGCACTCGAGTCAGCGGACTTGAGCAGCTCGCCTCGAACACTGCGGCTAACAGGAACAACAGGAACCACTGGAAAAGGTAACGCTAGTTAAACATTGTGAATTTAATATGTATATTGCACCTACACATCATCTACGACTGCCCCAAGAGAAAATATACCTACCGGAGTGTCCCTGGACCTACTCTGCCCTGATGTGAACGCAGCCCGATGGCTGAAGAAACTAGATCTTAAATAATTGAACGTCACTCTATGTCTACAAATTGATACGTAATTAAAAGAGTAGACTGACACTAATTATAAAACATAGCGATTTAGGCATTCCTGAAAATATTTCAGTGTATGTGTGGGTGTGTGTGAGTCACTACAATTTGGCCATGGAAGAGCTAGCTAAAAATATTGAAAGGGCATTTTTCCACTAATATTAAGTGTGGCCGTTCCCTCTTCTCGCTAGCTGAAGGTATGATTGTTTGGGTATGTAAAAAATGCGATGAAACCTACCTACATACAAGTATACAACGGTTAATTACGAGTATAACAAGTTATTTAAGTAATTACTATGGAATTCTCGTTTCTGTTAAAAACAATAATAGTTAAGAAATCAAAATATCTGTCATCGTTTTCTTTTTAGTTGCAGCAGAGTTAATAAATAAATATATGTAAGCACATACAGTACACGTGAACTGCAACAAGCAACCCGTAAAATTATATCAAATATAAGTCCTAACAATAATATGCACGCTGCACGTGCACGTGCATGAAACTTGCGAGCATTCACGAGAGTTAGGTTAGATTAGTACCTACCACTGCTTAACATGTGCAACTTACTCTGTAGATGTCTGTAGGTCGAGTTACGTGGTAAAATAGCCTTGGCAGTCGAGGCGCGTTGGACCCATTTCGGTAACCAGGTGAAATACATATAATTGTTTGCACATATTCAACTGTATAAATTATTTTTATATAAATGGTAATTGATAGATGAGCAATCTATCATAAAGTTTAATAAAAATATATATATATATATATAAATATGTCCTATATAAACCTCAAAGTATAAACATTTTTAGAAATGTATTTTTTATGAGTCAAATGATAGTTTCGTTTCTTAAATATACTTATCGTTATCGTTATTTATACTAAGTTTTGTATGTCAATTTACATTAAACGAAATATATTAAAAATGTTTGAAACATGACTCCTAAGCAGCGGACAGCAATCATATTTCATGAAAGTGGCTCCATACAGTGGTATCTATGAAGCAGGTTGAAAATTATACACCGTTTCGGCCTTACATTGGTAGTTTTATTTTCCAAATTCGTTTTTAATTAGGTACCCATTTTTTATCGATTTGCTTTGAACATGTAATTCTTCCATTCTGATATATTATGTAAGTAGTCATATAAACAATGAATCATATTACGTAATATACACATGAAGATATTTGAGTAGGTATGCAAGTTTGTTGTGTTAGGTACACATTTAAAATGTAAATCAGCTGCAGTAACCTACAGCAGCGCCTTGCTACAGTTGCTACCTGCTAGGCCTTTGTAATGAGTCATAATATTTAAGTCCTCGAGTTTTACGAGCATTTGTAGTTTTTGAAATTAGGCTTTAACATTGTATTCAACATGCTTCACTTAATAATAACGATTGTAACCGAGGCCGCTCAAAGGGCATCAGGGTAATTTAAATATTAAATAAAAACAACGGGTTGCACTCCGGGAGTGCCGGCAAAAGTGAAAACTCAATGACATTGTAACAGTTTTTCGATCAGGTCACGTGTCCGTCTTACGAATTTTCAATCTGTCGAATCTGGCGGTCACGTGATCTGTCGCGAGTTTAACATTTTTTCTCCGCCTCAAAAATGCACAGCGCCGCTAAAGAAGTTTTCACTTCAAAAATCAGCAACCAAATTACTTATCAGAGTGTAGTAATTTAATCAAGAGACCTAGTGAGTTCTTTGCGATTGATGGTTTATAAAATTAAAAGTAGGTATATGACACTATTAAATAACATCAATGTGTCTGTGACATCGGTCAGGTAATTTCCATTTTAAATTTCGAAGTTGGCAATAATAGTAAGACGACAGTTTTACTCAGACAAAGCACAAAAATCTAAAATAGATACCTAATAGCGCCAACTAAGTACAATAGTGAGTCGTTTTTTGTATGAAGGTATTTATTTATTAGACTCTGCTAATTACCAATAATAGTTATTGTGTAACATTTATCAAAGATGAAGAAATAATCAAAGCAAATAATAAAATCAAAACTCAAGACTAAATTCCTGTCCTCACACTTGAACTAGGGCAAGAAGTTTGTAACTTACATTTTGAAGCAGCATCGTGCGGGAAGTGGCCAGCAAAACGCCCTGCATTTGTTTATATCGAGAGCCATACTGCACAGGCGATTAGGCATAACTACCCGTGATCTTTAATCATAATCGAGGTGATAAAGCTTAATGAAGTGTTGATGTCTCGTTTTTAATTACTTTTTCTACGCAGTAACCGTATAGGTATTTGTTAGTCGTTTTGCAGTGGTATTAAACCGAACAGGATAAGATGAAACTTTTAATAAAAAAATTTAGCTATCTTGTATTACATAGATTTCGACACAGTAGTACCTACCCAATACTAATATTGCACTTCTAAAACACAGTGGGTTAAATATTAATTTTTGTAACACAATTGGCTTCATCCAGAAAGTTCACTTGGAAAGTTTTAAGTTCTTAAAAAAGCAAAATAGACGATCCAAGTTCGGTTCTTCGTAAGGTAAAATCCGCACAAACGCTTTTTTGTTACATATAAACAATCTGATAGTGAGAGGTTATGTATTTCACTTAATTCAGTAGGTAAATAAATATTTACAAAAAAACTGAGCCCTTAAGGTATATTTTAACCAATTAGCACCCAAGTCCACTTTTGGGAACACCAATTTTTTTCTGATTCCAATAGATATAACTGCAACAGCAAATTTCACAGCTGGGATAGCAAGTCGCTCTACTTGTAATTTTATCATAAACATATATTATACATCAATTGGGTGGATTTTGTTATTCTATCTTTGGTGGATGTCTAAAAAACACATGTAATTTCTGTTTTCCGTAAACAATCAATTTCGACAATACACAAGTAATTATTTACGAAAGAAAGCAGACTGTTTTATTTTTTTACAAACAACATAATTAATAATTTGTTGCAAGTAACCTAGTAAGAAGTAATCAAGAGACCTAGTGAGTTCTTTGCGATTGATGGTTTATAAAATTAAAAGTAGGTATATGACACTATTAAATAACATCAATGTGTCTGTGACATCGGTCAGGTAATTTCCATTTTAAATTTCGAAGTTGGCAATAATAGTAAGACGACAGTTTTACTCAGACAAAGCACAAAAATCTAAAATAGATACCTAATAGCGCCAACTAAGTACAATAGTGAGTCGTTTTTTGTATGAAGGTATTTATTTATTAGACTCTGCTAATTACCAATAATAGTTATTGTGTAACATTTATCAAAGATGAAGAAATAATCAAAGCAAATAATAAAATCAAAACTCAAGACTAAATTCCTGTCCTCACACTTGAACTAGGGCAAGAAGTTTGTAACTTACATTTTGAAGCAGCATCGTGCGGGAAGTGGCCAGCAAAACGCCCTGCATTTGTTTATATCGAGAGCCATACTGCACAGGCGATTAGGCATAACTACCCGTGATCTTTAATCATAATCGAGGTGATAAAGCTTAATGAAGTGTTGATGTCTCGTTTTTAATTACTTTTTCTACGCAGTAACCGTATAGGTATTTGTTAGTCGTTTTGCAGTGGTATTAAACCGAACAGGATAAGATGAAACTTTTAATAAAAAAATTTAGCTATCTTGTATTACATAGATTTCGACACAGTAGTACCTACCCAATACTAATATTGCACTTCTAAAACACAGTGGGTTAAATATTAATTTTTGTAACACAATTGGCTTCATCCAGAAAGTTCACTTGGAAAGTTTTAAGTTCTTAAAAAAGCAAAATAGACGATCCAAGTTCGGTTCTTCGTAAGGTAAAATCCGCACAAACGCTTTTTTGTTACATATAAACAATCTGATAGTGAGAGGTTATGTATTTCACTTAATTCAGTAGGTAAATAAATATTTACAAAAAAACTGAGCCCTTAAGGTATATTTTAACCAATTAGCACCCAAGTCCACTTTTGGGAACACCAATTTTTTTCTGATTCCAATAGATATAACTGCAACAGCAAATTTCACAGCTGGGATAGCAAGTCGCTCTACTTGTAATTTTATCATAAACATATATTATACATCAATTGGGTGGATTTTGTTATTCTATCTTTGGTGGATGTCTAAAAAACACATGTAATTTCTGTTTTCCGTAAACAATCAATTTCGACAATACACAAGTAATTATTTACGAAAGAAAGCAGACTGTTTTATTTTTTTACAAACAACATAATTAATAATTTGTTGCAAGTAACGAATTAGTTCTTAATTTGTAATATAGTTTATTATTACCTATTATATATCACTCTGAAATATTTTTTATTATTTTATAGAATCTCACTGTAAAACAAATACCGTCCTTAATCCTAACGATCCATACGAGTAACATATGTAACTAAAACTATTTTACACATCCTAGACATTTTGTTTATTTATAGTCACCAGACTATTCGTCATATTCATAATGAAGATGCCGCACAAAACTTTTAATTAGACACGGCTATTATAATTAGTTTCACCCCGCCGGCAACTCCGAGGTGGCCGAATTTGGACAGAAGCCGCAAATTGTTATTCCAACCAGGTTCGACAAGGCTATTTCTCCATACCAGCTGATACAAAAGTAAAGGTATAAAATGGCACGCCACCCAAACATTAGTACATCACATTCACGTCTTCAGTCGTCAATACTTGCTCAATTTGTTTTAATAGACATTTTAAAATACCAAAATGTTTAAGCTGGTAAGTTGAAATGTGTGCTGATAATTTGCTAGTTATCTTAGTCACGAGTGCATTAAAATAGAAAAACTGTTCTTGTTTTTCCTGTTTTAGTGTTCTTAGGCTTTTGCTAAATTAAGAACTGTTGGCTGAACGATGTTTATTTAAAATTGACTTAACTAATTAATTACTCAAAGTTCTTGAAACTTCGGAACCTGTTTAGTGCAAGGTCAAATTTTAAATTGAAGAAAACTAGAAGAAATATCAAGTTATCAGCCGGGTAGATACGAATTTAATTGTGCCTGCGCCAAATATTGGGATTTAGTAACCAATAATTCCTTTATGATTCAATACAATTTAGAAAGAGTTGAGTACGGTCATCTTTAATTAAATAATAATATTTTCTAGATTTATTATTTATATTTGCAGTTGATCTCCGCCTGCTTCCTGGCCGTCGCTGCTGCCAAGCCCAGTGTACTAGCTCCCGTAGGCGCTGCGTACACAGCATTCCCCGGCCCTGTCGCAGCTGCGTACGCCGCTCCCGTAGCACCCGCCTACACTGCAGCCTACACTGCCCCGGCCTACAATGCGCCCGTTGCAGGCTACTCCCCATTTGCGTACTCCGCGTACAGCAATGCATACAATAATGCGTACACTGCTCCTCTTTCGGCTTACTCGGCTTACGGTTATGCCGCTCCTTACTCTTACTACCTCCGCCGTTGATGTCTACAATTTAATTAGTGTGATTATGAAACAGTTAAACAATAAATGATCCGTTACCAAAAGTGTTGTATTTAATTTACCTATACATTGAAGGAACCAGGACATAATGGACATTTATTAACTCACAATTTATAGACGGGTCTAGCGCGTAATTTACCGACGTTTCGACACAGGTTTCACTGGTCGTGGTCGCGGCTAACTGATGTCCCAGCAAATAAATTTATAAAATAAATTTCGCAATAGACCCGTCTATAAATTGTGAGTTAATATGTGTTTAAAACGCGAACGTTTTAAATATTATATAATGGACATTCATGAAATTTACACTTTTGTGGGCAAATCCAAAACTTGACAATGGTTTGTACTGCAAGTTGATTTGATATACTAGCTGATTGGTACAAATGTTAATTAGGTAGGTTCTTTTCGTCCGAACGTTCTACTTATTCGATACTATTTATGTACTATAAGATATCGCAAAGGACAATGTTCCAATCCCATTAAAGGTGTGGGTAGGGACAAACGAGCCCATTTACGCAACTTATGCAATGCGTTATGAAATCTGAACCCTGAAATGTGTATGCTTGGAAACATACGTGCCCTGCGCTGTGTATGAAAAGTAGGTATTTTACCAATCATTTCAGGGTTCAGATTTCATAACGCATTGCATACATTGTATGCGTGGGCTCAGTTTGTTTCTGCCTTAAATGATTGACCTAAAGTTAAACGTAAATAACCATGGAAAATAGGTACCTGTGGTAGACTTCAAACTCTTGGCAGTTTAAACAGAAATTAATGATTGAATACTGCCCCGAAAAGGGTAAAAGCGATAATTATTAGAATAGGATTTCCCTATATCTAGTAGGAGTAGGACACATAAGAGGACGGTAGACCTGACAATCTGATTTCAAAAGGTCATATGGTATAAAACGATCCAGCCACAACTTTTAAGGAATCCATGGTTTGAAGACTCGGGCATGGGTCGACGCGAATTAGTTTTAGCATTTAGATTACGTTCCGGACACATCCCATTAAATAAGTTTGCGTTTTTGATGAAAAAGGTGCCGTCGCCAAACTGTGACGAATGTGACATTTTGGAGGATGCATACCATATCATCATGGAGTGTGTCCGGAATGAAAGTGAGAGAAAGGATATTATGAACGAAACCTTATTTGAAGTTGGGGGTTGCAACCAAATTTTGGGGCACCCACTATCTGAGGATGCAAAATGTATATATAAACTTGTTGCGGTAGGATTAAGTAGAAGATAAAGTTACATTTACAGTACATATGGGGCTACTTTTCCGCACTAGTGCGTAAAATAGCACTTTTCGTGCGTATGTCGAAACTTTAAAGTGCCATATGTACTGTAAAACGTTGTTCGATACACGTGCGAATAGGTAATTCGCAACTCGTGTCGATTTAAAACACTCCCTTCGGTCGTGTTTTAATTTATCGCCACTCGTTTCGAATTTCCTCTTTTTCGCACTTGTATCGAAAATAACTATTTTGTATACTTACAGAGCGACATTGTCACAAAAGTGACCAAGCTCTTTAAATAAAGATAAAAAAAAATTTTCAAAAGATCGTATGTAACTATAAAACTTGTATGGCGTGGCGTTATGAAATATGGGTTAGCAAAACAGCACGGTTTGTAGGAACAAAATGATAACTGGTAAATAATGAATGTATGCAGCGTAACAATATCATTTTTAATTTATATTTTCCAAAAATCGTTGAGAAAGTTATATTAAGGTGAACACAAAACGATGATACCATCTATAAACCTATTTATAAAACTATAAAATTTTCTAAATATCGTCAGGACTAAACTAAATAATTGTAACAGATATGACATTATCTATCTAATCTATCTATTCGTACCGAATACCTTTAAACGAGCAATTCTTGTTTATTTATTTATATATGTATATATTTAGGGGATCTCTGAAACGGCTCTAACGATTTCGATGTTTACTATATGGGGGTTTTCGGGGGCGAAAAATCGATCTAGCTATATAGGTCTTATCTCTGGAAAAACGCGCATTTTTGAGTTTTTATATGTTTTCCGAGCAAATCTCGATCTCCCAGATATTGTTAGGTATTAAACAAGGAAATAATATCTGAACATCTGAAATCCATTAGTTACATATTATATTTATGCAAACTTTAAAATAAGCCTAAAGCCTCAGCCAAATTAAGGAAGGTTTCCTAAGGAAGGTTGACTGTTATAGTTAGTTTTTTTTAGCATGAGAACAAGACTACGCAATCTTGACGCAATGCTTTTTGCCGAGACTTATTTTTCAAAAGTGTTTTTCAATAAAAAGACACGTCAAGATTGTTTACATTTTTTCTAATGCTAAAAAAACTAACTACTTATAACTGCGTCCCTTTTGATCGCTACATATGGCGATCTGTTGGGCGAGGAACGAGCCAGCCCTAGGGACCCCAGGTGCCCTCATTTTTTTCAGTACCTAAGCTGCATTGTGGATAGCAAAAGTCTAATTTCATGCCAATATTATGGCAAATATTAGTGCTACGTTTTTAACAAATCTAAGTAACAGTTATATTCAATTTTAACGTACCTGCCTGTTACATGTTACGTTATTTTTAGCTTAAAGTTTATAGTGGCTTAAACTGCAAGCTATATAAAAATACAAATGGAGGTTACTCACTAATATAACTTCGTTAATTTAGAATAACTAATACCTACCCACCTCTTTGTTATTGTAATGTTCAGTGTTATTTCAAAAACAACACAAGTTTATTTCACGTCAGTTTCGGGTGACTCTTAAAGAAGATTTACTTAATTATGATGTACCTACTGGTACATACTGTAAAATGTACCTACTTGGATCCTAAATTCGTAATTTAAATTTTAAAATTTTGGTACCTATATTGATATATTTATACCTATGCCGACAGTAGACCATCACTCCGATCATGTTATAATACTTAAATGAGGTTGTGATATATTATAGTTTTGATGTATATATGTATAAAAACTTTTGGAGCTTGTCCTAATTGTTTAGGTACTATTTATATTAATCACTTGTTGTGCAAGACATGACTGTCGCACACTTAAATATTTGTGATTGTGATTCCTATGTCTTGTAGGTGTGTGTATGTAAACAAACAAAAACATATTAGCATAATGTCATGGATTTATTATCACATAGTAGCCAATTTTGTTACATAACACTTCAACGCAGGTAGTAGGCAGAGTAGGGAGCGTAGCTGTACGCGGAGTAGGCGAGCGGAGAGTAGGCGGAATAAGCGGAGTAGGCAACGGGGGCGGTGTACGCTGCCGCCACGGGCGCCGTGTACGCCGCCGCCACCGGCGTCGCGTAGCTCACCACCAGCGGCTTGGCGGCGGCGAAGGCCAGGAGGCAGGCGAAGATGAACTGTAAACCAACACATTATTTAAGCATTTGAAATATCCCTAATGAACCTTCACACATACCTATTTATGCATCTTTTAAAAAAAGTTATTTGACTAGGCTATGCCCCTAATTTATGTCATGTTGATGATGCCAGCTTATTTAGACATAAGACCATCGTTGATAAGCCTAGGATCTACATAGATCTGTATTAACTCTGGATCTTAGTTGGTCCTCGGTACTTACAGTACACATATGTATATGATTCTAAGATATTAGACACTAGGGCCAGGATCCCGTGTCTGTCTCACTCACCACTTTGAACATTTTGTTGGTTAGTTTGTGTTACGGTGCTAGTGCTGAGCTAAGTGATGTCCGATTACTGGGGGCAGCAAATTTTATAGTGAATGACGAAGGCCGGACGCTTGCAACCAGGGACCTCGCGGGCCGCACGTCCCAAGAATCACGATGAGATACCGGCGCTCGGGTATCATCATTATCCTCTTAATGTGACAGCTGATATAAGGGTCATTGAATGTAGTTCAGTTTGACAAGAATTTAACATAATCTTTATATCATACAAACAAACGCAATGGTAGAAGTTGAAAAAGGAAGTCGCTGGCGTTTAGAATTTTCTTGATAAAAATTGCCAATTGTTAAACAAAAATTGTCGCGGTATGGCCTTAGACAGAAATGGTATTTAATAAGTAGGTGTGTAACTACGTTAGAGTAAATTTTGATTTACAAATGCTTAATCGCTCTAATTTTTTGATATTAATGAATACCTAAGTAATTCTTAGTATATTAACAAAGATACAAACACTTATTAATTTAAGTCTTATTGTTATATTTATTGAAACATGATTAAAATGGGAACACCCAAATATTCCGAAATATGTTTTTCCGACTTTCATAACCTCGATTTTCATAATCCCGATTTTTTATATGTCCGAAATATCGAAATTACGACTTTGAAAACCACGAAAGAAGAAAATCACGACTATGCTATTACCGAAAACTTAAAATCCGATTGTCATATGCACGAAAACTTAAAACTCCGATTTCAAAAAATTCCGAAAATATTTTTTCCGAATTTGTCTATTCCGAAAAAATCATTGACCGACCGGAAAAAAGTAATTCGGTATTCAGAAATTCGAACTTTTGTCAACTCGGAATAATGAAACTCATTATTTTTTATTTAGGAATTTTCAAAATAAGATTTAAACGCACTTATACTTTTTAAAAGTCTATAAAAATAACCAAAATCCGAATCTACCTATAGATATTTTGGTAGATTTCTTGTATTATTTTTACTATACGAGAGAATTTATCTTGTATGAGAGTTAACCTCTTACCTACACTTTGATAGCGAGTCAGAGATTTTCTAAATTCAGCGGACTTCCAGTTTCAAATTAGGTAAAAAATATTAATTACCTTATTATTTATTCAGGACTATTGATTATTAGTGACGCGTAACATATTACTTAAGAATAAAAACGTAACTACTGGCTCTGAGAGCTGTAGACCTCGCGAGCGTAGCTTACAACTAAACAAATATCAGACTCCGCAACAAAAAAAAACTGAATCGCCAAAACGTTGTAATAACGTTAAGTTAATTGGAAATCAATTATTACAACTTCATATTGTTCCGCAACATTTTGTGTTCTCTTTTCTGTTTACCTATTTCGGCCAGGAGGTTGAATCTGAATTGAAAAATTGAGATTAAAACACTTTTGTAAGCATTTCCTACTTCCACTCCCACTTATCAAAATAATGTTATTTGCGATATAAAATTGTATTGGAATTAGATTGAGACAATAGTTGATGATGATGCTCTCCTGTCCGATTTCGGCCACAGCGACTGCGTGCTCTGGAGTAGCAATTTTTAAAATTTTAGTTTAAATAATTTATATAATCTATCTAATACCTTTAAACGAGCAATTCTTGCATATTTATTTATTTATTTATTTATATATATATTTCAATGATCTCGGAAACGGCTCTAACGATTTCGATGAAATTTGGTATTATGGGGGTTTTCGGGGGCGAAAAATCAATCTAGCTAGGTCTTATCTCTGGGTAAACGCTAATTTTCAAGTTTTTATATGTTTTCCGAGCAGTTTCCCATATATTAATAATGAGACAATAGTTATTTGTTTTACAAGGGGGCAAAAGCTTTATTTAACCTTTCGTGCTCCTTACCTAACCTAACCTTCACACTCGAGCAAGCAAAATACTCCAAAATTTAACCATGAGCGTAGCGAGTGTTTCAAGGCACGAAGGGTTAAACAAACTTTGCTACCGAGTGATAAACATTTTTTATCACTACACCAACGCGAGGAAAATACTAATTCTAAAGCATTACAAATCAAATCCAAATCAACGCTATCACATTCAATTGTACTAGGCAGAAAACCTATTTATATGTATATTGGATGTGTATTCGAATTGGCCTGCTGGTTAAGATAATTGCAAATTATTGAATATTTTTGCTAATTGTATGTAGTGAAGGTACCTATAAGTAATTTAATATCATGTCAGAGATAACAATAGAGCTATAGTTGTATGGTGGGTATAGGTACAACTGCTTTCTTGTTACTTATTTTACCATAATTTCAACAAAATCTGCGTCAGTTAATTACTCTTGACAATAAATGGAATCATGTTTCAAAACGTCCATTGAAACTGTCATATCACGCCCCTGGGTAAATAAACTCTTCAATGACTCTATAAGGTACGGGCTGAATAGACACATTGACCTCCAGGTGGTTGCTCAATAAAATTGCTATAGCGAGGATTGTCACCACGGGCACGTGCGGAGTAACCTCTGATGCAATGCGACCGGACCTGCATGCCCAAGCTACCGACCAATGCAACAGCGAACCAAGAAAATTTACTTTATTTTGTGAATTTCAGATTGGGATTGTCAATCCGAAACTTAATAAAGATTTTCTTGATATCACTAATACATTGTTTTAAAATTAAGGTTTCTATTAATTTACTTATTTTCAGAAATAACGATTGCTGTTTTACTGTCTATGTTTATTTGTTTCAGGTACACGTGAAAAAAATTATACTGTCTAAATTTGAACATAATTTTTTATATACTTTTAGTATACTTATATAAATCAAGTAATAAAAAGGTTAACTAAAATAATTTATTTACAAACAAGATATATATGTCGCAGTCGGATCGTATAATCTGCCGTATTACATTACGGCTAGCCGTTTTCCAAAACAGGGGCGTTTTGAAATGCGGCGGTTTAACGATTAGCCGGATTGAATGCGGCTGAATGAAAATCCGCCGGAATGTATTCGGCGCCATACGTTCTTCAACACGGCTAGCCGTAATGTAATACAGCGAGACATAACAACAACAAACTATGAAGAACGCTGGGGTGTCCATCAAATCTGGAGTTCGTTGGACTGTTTCTTTTCAAAAAAACATTTTCTTCGCAAGTTAACTAGACGACGGTTTGCCCTTCGGGCATCTGAAGCTACCTAACGAACCTAATTTACCTACCTATTGATTTAGTGAGACGTCCATGAAAACATTGCACTTTGGGGAAAAAAGCGTAGGTAGGTAAGTAGGTTAGGTTCGTTAGGTAGCTTCAGATGCCCGAAGGGCAAACCGCCCAGGGCTCCGTCTATTTAAGTTGTGAAGGAAATGTTTTGGAAAAGAAACACATGTAGTGCGGTGGGACCATGGTAAAAATAAATTCAATTGCAAACATTGTCAAACTCCGGTTACGTAGGCGACCTGTCACCTCCCACTACCTACTTACTTACTTACTTAACTAACCATAATACAAACCCCCCCTTTAGATTTACCCTTAGAATATGGCCATGTGATTTAGTCGTGATCGTCTAGTCTAGCGTTAGGACCCCTCGAAGTGAACCGCGGTACCCTAAGTTCTTTAATGAGTATCAGCTAAATTTTGGACTCTGATTTTATTTACAATTACCTGGACTTTAGGAAAAGTATATTATGATATTGGAAGCACGCTTATTATGATGTTAATGAATAACTTGATAAATTACAGAAATAGTACCAAAAGTTACCAGAATTTATTAGTGTAATGTAAATGCAGTTATATTTTACTTCAAATGATATTATTTAGATAAATGCAGCATACATGATAATACTAGATAAAGAAATATATTAGATAAAGTTTAAAAATGGGGTTGGTAAAAGCCTGCTACAATCTATTAAGCCTCCGGGATAACATATGAGTAGCTCTCCTGGGGTAAGCCCATTTACACCCTAGCATTTCAAGTTAATATTATTAACTACCAGCTTCTATTCGAAATATGCTACCCATACGCTCGATGCAGGACTGGGGGCTCCTAGTCCAATCAGCAAGGTCAATTGGAACTCCTACCCTACCTTTTTAGCCAGACGGGCTATGACCAACACTTCGGAACCTATGCGTACCTAGATGGCTATGGAAAAAAGTGTCAAAGTATCCATCAGTCATCAAAATTACTTATCTTTTTATTTCAAAAGCTAGGGATGCGAATCCCATTTCCATTCCCCAGAACTAAAATATAAACTGTATTTCTAGTTTTTTAGAAGTATAAACGAAGTACTAAGTTTATTTGTTAAAAATATACCATATTTTATGAGACTG
Source organism: Cydia amplana (assembly GCF_948474715.1). Classification (NCBI taxonomy): domain Eukaryota; kingdom Metazoa; phylum Arthropoda; class Insecta; order Lepidoptera; family Tortricidae; genus Cydia; species Cydia amplana. The sequence continues at coordinate 9,759,087 of NC_086079.1, read as the reverse complement.
AAATATCAAGATGAGCATTATTTCACTCAAAATATCCTTTGGATTACTCTTGCCTGCCAAAGGTTCCCTAAAACAGCTAGTCGTCGATTTTCTATCTCCGAATAGACTGTGTTCCTAATCCCAACTTGATATTTATGATTTTATTGTGTAAATACCTTAGAAACATGATTGTAATACTCAGTACCTCGTCTCTACACCAGAAAACCAGAACTTCATAAATAAAAAATAGAGATAAGATTTTACGTTAATTATTTTCCCCAAATAATTTAAATATTGGAAGATTTAAGCAATTGAAACCCTATACCTATTTACGCACAATTTTAGTATAGCGAGACCGTAGTTGAAATCCCTTAAAAAGAAAATTACATCAGTTTTACAGACCAAGACTAAAACGAACCCTAAATTCCGAATAATTGGTGTGTGAATTTACCCTAAACCTACCCTTGTCCCTACTCTAGTATAACCAAAGCACAGTTCTAACTTACCATCGACCTGGTACTTTGGAATATACGCAAGTGTATCCCTACTAAGAAGCTGTGAGAGTTCGGCGAGCGATTCCGAGAATGCAACCTAACAGCTCGTGGACTTGTCTCCCCCCATGGCGGGTTGCACAAAGGCAGGGTGGCAACATGGGTAAGACAGGGCCCTATTATGTATATACGTGGTATAAATAAATAAATTTAATATACGAAGCCCCCAAATACTGTAGATTTCAAATGGGCCCAGATTACTCCGGATGATGCGCACGTGACATCCCCATTATTCATCTAACAGCTGGACATTGGAGAGCTAAGGAGGGAGACGTTTTTCACCTTCTATGTTGGTAAAGAGAAGGTGCCAAGATAACCCTCATCTTGGAACAAAAAGACTCCTAGACAGCTCACATTTAACACCGCAAGGGGTGAGCGGTCCAGCCGGACAAACAGTCAGTCCAAACAATGATCTGGTTTTAAACTATATAGCAAAAGACCCCATAGTAAAACACTAAAATAACTAGGTTCAATTTTACGAACCAAACTACTCACAAAATCAAACTAACTAAACACAGAAGTGAAATTCCCTTAGACACCATTATCTAAGTTCAGTTTTATGACGATATTGTCCCCATAAAACCAAACACAGACACGCTTTCCAAGTCCCTGTTATGCAACGATATTGTCCCTGCATAACGTGACGGCACTCAGAAAACCACAGTGTAGAAAACTTCACTATAATTACACAAAGCAGCAAAGAATCCCCGCAATAGCCTGAGTTCAGTTTTACGACGATATTGTCCCCGTAAAACCAAACACAATCACGCTTTCCAAGCCCCTGTTATGCAACGATATTGTCCCTGCATAACGTGGCGGCACTTAGAAAAACACTGCGTAGGAAACTTCACTATATTTAAATCCCGTACTCGGTAACAAAGAATCTCCACAAAAGTCTAAGATCAGTTTTACGACGATATTGTCCCCGCAAAACCAAACACAGACACCATTTCCACGTTTAAATTCACCAGGATAATTCCAAGCGAAAACAAACATAGCAACAGTAGTAGAGGAACTTTGCTCACCGAATATTTAAACGCCCGAGAACCAGAGTCACTGCTAGCCGATGGTTGAAGAATGAATGAATCGCTCGCAGCGCGCACCCGCCTTTTATACCCCTTACTGGCGACCTATTAGCGACGCAACGGCGGCCTATTGGCGACAGGCGACGTACTGGCGACCTATTGACGACAGGCGACTCAACGGCGACCCATTGGCGACAGGCGACGTACTGGCGACATATTGGCGACAGGCGACGTACTGGCGACATATTAGGGACCTATGCCTAGGGTCATAACAGTGACGTATTGACGACGTATTGACGACGTATTGGCGACATATTGGCGACATATTGGCGACATATTGGCGAAATAACGGCGACATAACGGCGACATAACGGCGACATAACGGCGACATAACGGCGACATACCAGCGACATAACGGCGACATGTGACTTACTGGTGATTTTACGATACACTGGCGACCTATTGGCGACAAGCGACATAACGGCGACCTATTGGTGACTTGCGACATACTGGCGGCAGGCGACGTAACGGCGACCTATTGGCGACAGGCGACGTACTGGCGACCTATTGACGACAGGCGACTCAACGGCGACCCATTGGCGACAGGCGACGTACTGGCGACCTATTGACGACAGGCGACTCAACGGCGACCCATTGGCGACAGGCGACTCAACGGCGACCCATTGGCGACAGGCGACGTACTGGCGACATATTGGCAACAGGCGACGTACTGGCGACCTATTGACGACAGGCGGCATATTGGCGACCTATTAGCGACAGGCGACTCAACGGCGACCTATTGGCGACAGGCGACTCAACGGCGACCCATTGGCGACAGGCGACGTACTGGCGACATATTGGCGACAGGCGACGTACTGGCGACATATTAGGGACCTATGCCTAGGGTCATAACAGTGACGTATTGACGACGTATTGGCGACATATTGGCGACATATTGGCGACATATTGGCGACATATTGGCGACATATTGGCGACATATTGGCGACATATTGGCGACATATTGGCGACATATTGGCGACATAACGGCGACATAATGGCGACATAACGGCGACATAACGGCGACATAACGGCGACATAACGGCGACATAACTGCGACATAACGGCGACATAACGGCGACATAACGGCGACATAACGGCGACATAATGGCGACATATCGGTGACATAACGGCGACATGTGACTTACTGGTGATCTTACGATACACTGGCGACCTATTGGCGACATGAGACGTAATGGCGACCTATTGGCGACATGGACATACTGGCGATCTATTGGCGACATACTAGCGACATGTAGAGACAACTGTTATTCTAAAAATACCAGAACCGAGGAAGAGGTGATTTGTCTTGTGGCGTGTGCCGACGCTTGATCCGTGAAGAAAGATCCTAAGTCCTATTTTGTTTACTAAGCCATACGACCGTAATATTAAGGTTCACATTCGTAAAGTTCGATGTTACCAAGATCTATCCCTTTCCCGCTTGCGTTTTTAGAGAAAGACGGAGATATTTTCAATGACGTCTACGCACACATTCATAGGCAATAGTAGGGTAGTCAGTTTGAGTAGACTAAATTACAATAAAAGGGAACGTTTTATGGCTCCTCTACACGTACGAATTTGTAAGCATTATTTAACTTTGAGATACTTTTAGTTTCTTTCCGAAAAACACTCCCGTATTGAAGTACTTTGTTTATAAGTAGCCAAACATAGCGGGAAATTTAAAACCTTACGAGTTTTGGATTGTTCGTATTAACGCTGTACTAGGAGTTCAGACTTCCGTACGACCGAACGTCAAACTGTCAATGTCATCCAAAGGTTCACGCATTTAGGTTAGTTTCAACTTGAGATGATTATCTTACGCAATTTATTAATCTAAATAGCGAAAATTTTATAGTGGGTTATATATTAAATGAAACCACAAGTGGTAAAATATGGAAATGTGTGCTTCAAGTTGTAATTGTTACATTATTCATTGGAATCATGTATGAAATACGCGACTGAAGGGGATTTTAGTATTCAAGATATTTCTTTCTAGTTTCTGAGTTTTGTAATGACAATTTAAGGTTAATATTATGCAATAAGCATACGACCAGTCACAGACCGAAAGAACTGGTCACACTACAATCTAAATAGTAGTAAAGATGCGGCTAAACGTAGGCCGCCTTATTGAAGAACGTATCGCAATGACAATCCGGCTAATCGTCGAACCGCCGCATTTCAAATGCCCATGTTTTGGAAAACGGCTAGCCGTAATGTTATACGGCGGATTATACGATCTGAATACGACATACATACCTAGATATAAATTATAAACAAAATAGTCGTCAGAACAATTAATTTCTTTTAGTAATACCAATTACTAAAAGAAATTAAAACATTATATTTATTTTTAAATGCATTATTGCATAATGTATAGGACTTATTATCTAGATACTGCAATTTTTTACTCAATTACCTAAATGTTAGCCAGAAGAAGTTTAAAGGATAAGTTTCCCTCCTCAACTCGATTGCTCTATTGTTTTGTATGCTGCTTCCTACAATAAAATGTCTAAGTACTACTACTGTCTAGAGGAGTACTACTTCGTTCGGCATCATTACGACGAACAATAATAATAACGAAGATTACGTTGCTTAAATAATATTTATAACAACTTAACGGTGATGTTATGGTAATTTTTTGTAAATTTTAACTACTCTATTTTTGACAAATATATTTAAAAAGTGTTACAGACACATTTAATAAGGTAGGTAACATTACGTATGAAATTGTAGATTTCGTAGTTTTAATAAAACTATTTCTTGGTTCACTATGGCACGAAACTACCCAAGATGTGTATCTTTAATTCGGAGCACCACCGATGCGCAAGCAGCCCCTCGTACTCGTACTGTCTCGAAATCTCATTCAGTGTGTAATCAGGTATTTAAACCAGCCACATTCTACCCCAGACATCATTCACTCTTCAGTCTCTTCACTCACCAAATCCAAAACACAAATCAATCAACATGTTCAAGCTGGTAAATACAAAACATAAACGATACACCTTTATAATAATATATTACTGAAAAGTAATGCCGATACATACAATATACATACATAATACATATTATGCCGATCACGTTTTATAAACGAACTTTGAGAAATATTAGAGTGATTTTACGTTGATGACGTCTTCGGATTGCTTGTTAGAGCAGAGCAAATGTTTAACGTTTCTTACGTCATTACTGTCACGTGTTGAACTTCTATTAGTATTAAAATTACAGTCAAGGTCTAAGCGACCAATTTGTCAAAAATATGTACACACCATTTTAACTTACCTATTCTAAATTCTGCTGTATTGTTTCTAATAGAAAAGCCTTCTTTTTTTGTTCCGGGCAACCAGTCTGGTCCAGTCGGTAGTGACCCTGCTTAACCCTAACCCTGCTGCTTCCTGGGTTTGAATCCCGTTAAGGACATTTATTTATATGATGAGCACAGATATTTGTTCGTGAGTCATGGGTGTTTTCTATGTAGTTAACATTGGTATATTATATAATATCGTTGTCTGAGTGCCCACAACACAAGCGTTCTAGAGATTACTGTATTTATTTATTTTTATTAAAGCGCGTACTCGTATGTTTACAGGTGGCCTTCGTAGCTCTTCTCTCCGTTGCCGCGGCTAAGCCAGGCATCCACTCCGTGGCGTACCCCGCGGTCCCTGCAGTGGCACCAGTCGCTGCGTACACCGCTGCGTACACTGCCCCCATTGCCGCCGCTTACACTGCTCCCGTAGCAGCCGCTTATACTGCTCCCGTTGCCGCCGCTTACACTGCTGCTGCGTATACTGCCCCTTTCCCAGCTGCGTACACTGCGTACTCCCCGTACCCAGCAGCGTACACGGCTCCAGCGTACGCTTACCTCCGAAAATGAAGAAACTTAGATGACTGAAAAATGATGAAATATATACTCTTTAAGCAAAATAGTTGTTATGATTTAATTTTCCTATACTTTTTCGTATTGTCACATTTTAATGAAACATCTCATAAGTCAAAAATAGTTGAGGAACACCAAAAGAAAGTGATTACTGATTAAGTATGTATGTCCATTTTTTAATTTTTTTGAAAAAAAAAAACTTAAATTAAATGACTGTTTAATGTAGGTAATATTGTAAGTTGTAACATATAATTTTGATTCGCCATACAGAAAGTTCATCCACCGTCAAATTAAAATGCATATTTTCACATAATTATGTCATCCGCAACACGCATCGTCAAATTATAAAGGAAATTGGTCATTACAAAATACATAATAATAAGATTAATAAGCCACAAACCTATATCCTAATCCGAAGTACCCGGCACAAATATCCCCAAGATACCAGCGGCGTTCCCGCGCTGAATAGCCAACGATATACCTACGCTGGACCAGGTACGAACCAGACCTAGGATCGCAACCCCTATCCCGCAAGCGTTTTCCCAGGTCCCTCACAAAAACCTTCGCCTCGGAACACCAAGGACCAGCCGACTCAACAGCGAGAGGGACAAAACCGTAATCGTAGAGTTTTTTTATTGATTTTTGATTTCTGTTATCTAAAAACACTTCCAGCCACAATATAACATAAGATAAAAAAAGAAATATTTATTAGCACGAAAAAAAACATACATTTAAACGAACAGAGAATTGCGCTAAAAGGTCCTCACTCAGATTGATGTCCCAAAGTGAATCCTAGGACACAGACACACTACGTGACGCTTACGTATAGATCCTAGTTAATATGTTTAAAAGCTTTAAACAGTATTACACTTACAGAGGTACTTACAAAGGTGCAAGTTGCATGTCAGACAGCCCGGACTTTAAAAAACCACACTTGAATCTCGATTAATAAAATCCTCAAATCAAAACCACTGAGGACCACAAATAGAGATACAAGTAGAAATAGTGCCTAAAGAAAACGGAATGAGTCGTATGCATTTCAGATTGATTTTATAGTACCTACTTGCGTAAAAATGTAAGCTAAATGCTTTACGGTACCTACTAAAACATTCATCCTTGTATCTATTTGTTACTTTTTTTTAAATCATTTAATATAATCTTATAACTGTTGTACCTTAAGTATTTCAAACTAACTCTACTAAAGCCTATATTTATGTAGAAATGTGAAGCGTTCAATCTTGTCAAATGTATTTTAACACTGGTACGGTACCTAATCAATGTAATCATAATTGGTACCTATGTGTAACTTAAGCAAAGCCTAAATGTTACCCAGCGCCTATATGAGAAATCACTATCTTGTATAGCTACTTTAAGATATACAGAAAGAGCTTCTGATCATTTAAGCATTTAAGTAGTAAAATTATAATAATTTATAATATGTAACTCTGAGGCTGATATTTAAATTAAATTATATGATTAACTTGAAGTTGTTTTTTTTTTAACTTATCTGTAATCTGTTTGAAAACTTGTAATTTTAGAATAATTTCAAAACATGATTTTACACAAAATCATCATCATCTTCCTCGCGTTGTCCCGGCATTTTGCCGCGGCTCATGGAAGCCTGGGGTCCGCCTGGCAACTAATCCCAGTCATTGGCGTGGGCACTAGTTTTTTTAGTTTTTTACACAAAATAATAATAGTATTTTATGCAACCGTTGTTTAAGAGAGGTCAAGTCAGAGGCGACTCAGTTAAACAACGTTGCATACAATAGGTACTTTTTCTACGACCAAGCACTATTACTTACTTTGAAATAAAATTGTAAATTTAACAAATATTTTTCATGACATCTAGTGACCTACGGTATCTATCTACAAGAATGAAATTAAAAAAAAAACCTTGTTTATGGTTTACTTATTTGTCAGAGATGACATTTAAAATAAGGTTGGCAACAATGTATTTCATACAATATTTTTTAAGTGGTCATTACACGAAGTATCGAAAAAGATACTGCGTGTATGCTTTTTTGGGGAATAGACTAAAGACTTGTCTTGACAACTATAAGGTAGGGTTTTAAAGATGTGTGCATGGCCCTTTAAATGACAAATAAAAATACGGGAGTAGAAAAAGTATATTATTATTATCTAACTCGCTCACATAAATTCACAACAAAAGGTTGACAAATGCGACCCGTAGAAGAGAAAGCGTATTTACCCAAGCCGAAACGAAGACTCTTTGCTCGCGTTTCACGCTCGCTCGGTCGACTAAATAATATATACAGTTACGATAAGTGAAGTTACGGCTATATCTCCCACCAACAACAAAACGTTTTTTAACTATTTGTACCAAGAAAAATACGAGTTAAGCAATGGCGTACCTACTTTTATGAATTAGTAATGATGGATTGGATATTATGTTTTGTATATAAAATTAATTTTGACGTGTAAAAGCGCCCGTTTGACCTATTATCTAAATAAAATTTTGAGTTTTGAATCCAGAAATAACCAAATATAAAATATCATCATCATCTTCCTAGCGTTATCCCGGCATTTTGCCACGGCTCATGGGAGCTTGTGGGGTCCGCTTGGCAACTAATCCCAGTAATTGGCGTGGGCACTAGTTTTTACGAAAGCGACTGCCATCTGACCTTCCAACCCAGAGGGTAAACTAGGCCCGTATTGGGATTAGTCTGGTTTCCTCACGATGTTTCCCTTCACCGAAAAGCGACTGGTAAATATCAAATGATATTTCGTACATAAGTTCCGAAAAACTTATTGATACGAGCCGGGGTTCGAACCCGCGACCTCCGGATTGCAAGTCGTACGCTCTTACCGCTAGGCCACCAGCGCTTCACTCCAAATACGAAATATAATTTCCATAAATTGTTTTAATAATTCTTCTCAGGTTGGTAGGTACAAGTTAAAGCGGGGTTATTTTAACTACTTGCAAATACGCAGGTACTTTATACGGACAACGATAATAACATTATAAGTTCAAGGTCACTGTTAATGGTAACCTTGATCGTCCCTATCTACGAAGTCAGAGCTGTGAAGGAGTTGTCATTGCGTACTAACTGGTCAATATTTAGCTCTATTACAATGAGATAAGGTTCACTAATAGTCAATGTTGTCAGTTTTACTGCTTAATATTCCGTCATAGAAAAAGGATGTGAGTAATTAAAGTTACGGTCACATACGATGGTAGAATGTTCTACACTCTGGACTGTCCATGCGACCTTGAGGGAACGGCGAATTGTGACTTGTGACTCTGCCAATGAATGAGCCTACAGGGTGTTTTATATTATTAAATTGACTTATAATTTATTGAGCACTTGATGTTGATGCTTTAGTCCAAGAAAAAGTTTCTAAATTTATATAAGTAGGTACTTGAATTAAATGTCAGACGTGCGACGAAATTCAGTCGTGATAATAGACAGCAAAACGTCACGCGTCATGGTGCGGACACTGCAGTACTGGGATGAGATCTAGTGAGTATTATATTCTTTGGAAGAGATAGTAAAATGCACTGGCAATGGATTTATTTATTTGTTTAAACTTTATTGTACAAAATACAAAAAAAAATTACAAATGGCGGACTTAATGCCTAAGGGCATTTTCAATATTTTTGACAGAATAAATTGACATCCGAATTGAAAGTTGTACACCATTCCATTAGATATAGGATAATTAAATTGAATTAAATTAATAGAATAGTACGTATTGAGAGTTCATTTATACCTTCATTACTTAATAGTAATATCGATATTATAAATTATAACCTACTGATACATTAAGTAGGTACTTACTGTATTATTTCAAAAAGTAATTAAAAAACAAACAGGGGAATCACCGCAAAAATCGAAGTTTGCAAATTGCGGCCATCTTTCTCGGTCAATCTAATTACGCCTTCATTGGAGTAAGAAAGAAAGATCCCCGCAATTTGCGAATCTCGGTTTTCGCGGTAGGTCCCCAGGGTTACAGTTATTTAATACTTATTTACAGTTCAATTACTGCGACATAAAAAAACGTAACACCTCATAGAATTTGAGACTAAACGTTTTAATCATCCTGTAGGTAAATCACAAATCTATAGTGCAATCAAAGTTATTCAAGTCGCGTAGCGTAGAGGTCCCGATCGCGAAGCGCGGGCGCCGGCTCGCTGCCAACAGAATGCTACCAAACTACTCGATAACGTCGTATGTGTGTATTCAACTCTACCGTACATGTGTCTTTTTGTAGTGGAACGAGAAAAGAATGGGGGGTCAACATTAAATCGTATAAAATAGCCAGGACGGGACATAAGCATCAGTGTTAGATACGCATTGTCTTAACAAACAATCAACATGTTCAAGATTGTAAGTTTCAGATTGGTTTAAAAAAGTTTTACTTAAAGCAATGAGCACAGTTAACAATAATCATTGTGATTCAGTTCAAATTCGATATTAGATTGATTTAGCTACTCATGTTTACTCACGAGTCATGTTTGACATACAAATTACCTTTATCTTTATCTGATTATTGATGTGTTTATTGTATAGGTAGAAAACGTTCGAAATCAATAATATCAAGTTTTGCAATTTTTTTTTAATCGGTACTAATTTGTTAGGCTATTTAAAAATTTTAAGTGTAGTGTTTTATATATATTTTCGCTTTAGAGTTAGGTACTTACTATAGCCTAAATTACTCATTACTTATAAATTTAACTGAATTGGTTTAAAAAAATTCAATCTGTGTCACCAAACAATGATTTATTCATCGACACAGAAAGACTGTCCGAATTGTCCTTAGTCCTCATTTTATACAATTTAGCTTGTTTATTCACTGGTACACACTACTCAATTATTATAATCACTTGAATTTCTACAGCTGATCTTCGCCTGCCTTCTGGCCTTCGCCGCTGCCAAGCCGCTGGTGGTGAGCTACGCGACGCCGGTGGCGGCGGCGTACACGGCGCCCGTGGCGGCAGCGTACACCGCCCCCGTCGCCTACTCAGCCTACTCCGCCTACTCGCCACTCGCCTACTCTGCGTACAGCTACGCTCCTTACTCTGCCTACTACGTCTAAGGAATCAAAGCAATGATTGGTCTCGAATTTATTAAGTTATTTATTTATTCAATTTTGAGACCAAATTATTGTTTAACACGGGACCTACGCTACACTAACTATAACGATTATGCCGAATAAATACGGATATTAAGTTATTAATCTGTTTTTTTTTTTAAGTAGGGCCGTAGAAATACGAGTAGGTAAATCATTTTTAGCTACCCGCCCATCCCATAATACCTGAGTGAGAGAGATTATTGCAATTGTATATGTCCAAATCACCAGTGATATAAAGCCCTAAACAAAAGGGATATGTACAGTTTAATGACGTATATATGATTACTTTATTAGTGTCTGTAGCAAATGTATAAGTATCTAAACTCGTACTGAGCACTAATCGAAACATAAACAGACCAAGATGTACTTAAATACATAAGTACATACCTACTTGAATGCAGCATTTCCATAACTTGTTACAATTTTAAAATTTAAAATATAGCAATTGAACCCGGAAACTTGCCTAACCTCAAAGTAATATCTGAGACAGATGACACAACATAAAATAATACGCTTTTGAATTTTATGTTAATTACATTAGACATGATCGTTATATTAGGATAATTATTAACTTTGCTTACACATTTGTGTATTGGTGCTAGCATCATTCATCTCAGTCGGCATTGATTTCGTTGTCAACACCTTAGAAGTTTAATTACGTTACATCCTTTCCTATGCCATTTGAAGATTTTTGAAGTAAAAACTTCTTTAGCGGCGCTGTGAACTTTTTGTGATGGGGAAAAAATGTAAAACTCGTAACAGGTGTCACGTGACCGTAAGACGTAAGACGGACACGTGACCTGATCGAAAAACTGTTACTTCAATGTCATTGAGATGTTTATTGATTTAAATACCATCTAGTGAGTTTCGCTCTAACTGGTATTAATATAACTCGAGTACTAACAGTGATGTGCTTATGGGACAGGGGTTTCAAGTAATGCGACTAAATAACGCTAGATGGCGTTAACTTCAATTATACATAGTGCTGCAGACATTTTGCAATAGTGATTGAGTTTTCACTTCTGCCGGCACTCCCTGAGTGCAACCCGTTTTTTTTTTTCAAGGTCTTACTTTCAACTGTTTTGATTGTACGCTGTCTGTCAGTACTTACATAAAATATAAACATAATTTAAAGTAACGGAACTGTTTTATCTACAGAATAATAACCATAAAACTGAAATATTGTTGAAATTTGATAAGTTCCGGGTTATCGTTAGTGTCATTAAATTGTAATAATTAACGGAACCACTTTCGGTATTTGAAAGGGAAGATTGAGCTCGGCGGTCCGCTATATTTTGAAATTATTAAATTCACTGGTAAACTAAACAGGTATTTTATGTAATAAACGTAAATGACAATGTAATTAGTCCATGATTACCTAGAAAATAAAGAAATTTTTTTAACACCTGTGTTCAGTTACAATGTTTTATTTTAGAATAGTTTGTATTTAGTTTAATTGTAATTTTAACTTGTTTTTGTCATGTTTTTGTAACTTATATCTTTAATTATACATACAGCGCGGCAACGCTGCAAGTGTGATGGGGACTTTTGGATCGGGCATGACACAGAACGGGTTTTAGGTTAGGTTTAGGTAGTTTTAAGTAATATATGTAGGATTTTTGTTAGTTTTGATTGTGACATGTGATTTTATGTATGAATTTTGTGTCTTCATTAAATTAAAAATAATGTTCTTCATTCATTTAAAATATCATTATCATATGTGATTATACATATATTAAAACATGTATGTTGAAGGTAAGTAAGTGACAACGTATATTATGTATCAAACAGAATGTAAAAGACAAGGACCATGCTAGGCCTCCACGCGCAGCATCACTTCCTCAATACATCTTTTTTTGCGGCAATTCGCAAGCATCGGCGACGAGTACATAATTGATACAGTTTTGCCGAAACGACCTTGGATTTATTTTATGTCATACATTTGTATGACGTATGTAAAATAAATCACCTTTATCATTAACTAATTCAAATTCGATCTTTGAGATGTAGCAAAAGGTTTATTTTACGATTTATTTTGAAACGGATACGGGTTTTGGTATCGCGTATAAAACAGTCGTTGAAGCTGATAGTGGCATCATTCGTTTTTGTCATTTTCGAGTGAATTCACAATCTCTACCTGTAATCCAACATGTTCAAGCTGGTAAGTTATCTTTAAATTTAATATTTTCGTCCTTTTAAAGTCTGATACAAATTTCATAACTTACGAATTAGTTTTAGGTCCCATCTGTTGTTGTTATGTCATTAATTGTTAGGTATTACCTTAAAGTTTTGGCAAACAATAATCTACTCGTCCATTACAATTTAGTAACTAAATATATAATGACTTCTTTAACTAGATAGATATTTTTATAGCTAGATATTCTTAGTTTCGACATGTCCGTCCGTCTGTCTGGCCCCGGACACTCCGGACAGGGCTTTGTCCTATATATTATACTACTCTTTGCTTTGTGCTAATTTCAACATTTAATAAAGAGGTTGCAATGTCATCTCTTTTGCGACTTAATTATCTGTCATTCACCTATTATTGTGTAATTCGTTTGCGGGTGTGGGTATACCGTATCCTTTATTTTTACATTTACGAAGTACCAACTGGATTATTTTGAAAAAAATGTATGTTACAGGCCTTTATATAAGCAATCACTTAACAAGGCCATTGTGTATGAGCAAGCCAAGAGTTGTGTATGAGCAATTAAGCACCCCAAGGGTGACAAACGGATCCTTATCCTCTGCTGTAGTTCTGACTGACAGCGCTGCAGACGGTCCAAATAATAATAATAACCTCTTAATAGGTACATAAATACGAAACGTATAAATACGAAACGTAAAAATACAAACCTTAAACTAAGTAAAATCTGTATAACAATACGACGACATACGGTCTAGGTTAAATAATTTTCACCACACCAGCTCGGAAAGGCTTACTTTGCACTTCAAAAACCGATAGCAAAGTTGCATTTTATTCACATGTGAGGCAAAGTAATCAAATGCAAATTTTGAGTTGTTTTCTTAGGTTGGCTGGTAGAATTGACTTTTAAATTATGATTTTGGATGATAAATATTTAATAACATTCATTTGGATTTGATTAGGTTTGATTTTGTTTGATATTTTACATTTAATATTTGCTTCGGGTTGGTGTGGTGAAAATTTTTGTGTTTCACTCGGGGGCAAATTTTTTTTAACCCTCATGCTTTGAAACCCTCGCAACGCTCAAGATTCCATTATTCGAACTCGCTACGCTCGTGGTTCAATTCTGGAATCTTTCGCTTGCTCGGGTATCAATATTAGCACGAGCGGTTAAACAACAACTTTGCCCCCTTGTAAAACAAATACCTATCTATTGTCATTTTTCTTCGCGTTATTTCCGCCACTTAGATAAACATGAAAACAAGTCGTGCGTCCTACCACGTCGTAGGATTTATTGTTTGTCGTCCTTAAATGTAGGTACATCAAGAGACACCCAAATTATTCTCCCACATACTTATTTGAGTAATTAAATAAAATGTTTCTGGGTCAAATAGTAGATAGGTACATAGGAAGATATTATAGGTATGGTGTTCACGTTATATGCTAACATAAAAATGTTACATAAATGCTAGTAGATCATAAAAAATGCGTGGTTTCAGTTAAGACTATCTTTTACAGAAATATTTAGATGTTAATTTTTTTTATATTGACATATACCTAACTTAGACTTTAAATATTTTCTGATTTTACTTATGTTACGTACAGTGACTTATTTAAGAATATATTAAAAATGTAGGTGTATAAGTAATATAGGAACCTTTGTAAACGTTTTCATGTCTTCCTAAATGTCACCTTTTCAATGTATGTACCAATGATTAGACTAATATGAATTAAGGTGCCTAGTTTTTACTCCCGGAATGCACTGGGACATACGTACCTGCTTTTTATCCAATTATATTTTATTGGAAACGTGGGTGAAAGCTAATTTTACATAAGAAAGGATATCGCTCATGTTATATATATATAGCACCCAATGGTGATAATACCGACTTAATACAAAATGTGTTTAATTTCCAGTTGTTAACCATCCTCGCCGCCCTCGTGGCGTTCGCCGCCGCCAAGCCCTGGGGAGTGTCGTACGGGGCTCCCCTGGCGTACGCCTACGGCTCACCTCTGGCGTACTCTGCACCCGTGGCGTACGGCGCCTATAGCTACGGTTCGCCCGTTGTCTCTGCCTATAGTGGCTACACTCCGTACGCCGCTGCTCCTGTCACCTACGCCGCTAGCCCTTATTCTTATTACCTAAAACGCTAAATAGGACCCGACACTTTTCTTCATTATGGATGACTAACTGAGTCAACGATTTACAATAAAGTTATGTTTTAAAACAACGGCGTTTAATTTTGTCACTAAATATTAAGACGTGGCAGACTCGCATTATTTTTAATGGTTTTGAATTATGTTACGTTTAAATTTTGCCGCTATGGCTCAAGGTGAGGATATACATGAAGTTTTGACCACACAGTTAGTTCGTTAATCTGTGCTGTGATTATACATTCTTTTGTTTTCAGCCGAACCATTCTGTGAGGCCTTGGTTCTAGTTTTGTTTTCAATGGATCGATTCTTTTCAAGTAATAACTACTCGTTCCTCCTCTACAACCGTACCTAAACATGTATATAAGTAAGCACATCTTCATGGCTTTTACTGTATTTGAAATACGGCTGTTGTACAGCTGCCTGTGCTACTCATTGTCAGAGGCGTCATTTGGAAATACAAATATGGCGAGAATTCTAATTGTAAGTTTTTGGTATTTTTATCATGTTTATATACCTATAAGAAATATAATTATGTAGGTACCATATAAATATTACAACATATGATGTATCACAATACTAACTAAAATGATTATTAACAAACAAACTTAACTTCTTTAACAAAAGATTTAAAATACATAGATTTTATAATTTACTTAAAGCTATTTCAATGAATATAAAAAAACGTACTAATATGTTTTTCTTTACTGCCACTGGTGGTTAATATCAAATTTCCATAGTGACTATAATTTATAAGTGATCATTTTACAGCTTTTAGCAGTACTAGCGGCGGCAGTAGCCAATCCACTCGTCTTCACTTCGCCATACCTGGCCTCTCCATTTGTAACACCATACGCGCAATACGCGGCGCCGTACACTTCAGCAGCACTGGTGGCACCAGAAGTAGCTGTACCAGCCGGAGTGCCAGCGGGAGTATCACCTGCCATGCCAGGAGCTGTCCCTCTTTCATCAGTGTCTGCTTATTCCTACGGGTCTGCATACAGCATTCAAGATTACGCACCTCTAGTCAACACGGCTGCTGCGCCTCTTTACAGCTCAGCCTATAGTGTGCCATATTCTTACGCTGACTGGTTCTACCGTAGATAAAAATAAGAGAATAGTGAAAAATATCCTTTTATCAGGTAACACTGTGTCAAAATGTATTGTGAACTTGAAAAAACTCCCATATATTAAATCACTCTTAACCGAAGAATAATTATTATTATTTTATCGCGACGTGTTTACTTTGCTTTGACAGAGCGAGTGCTCAAGGCGAATATTTAAAAATCCAGTGGGCGTTTTGATGTTATCTTTTGGCATCATAGTCTTATCATGATCAAAAAGGCATTTAAATTCTTAACGGCTTAACGCAGTTTAAAAGATGACTCACGTTAGACCGGGCCGCGTCCGGGCCGGAGCTTCTGGAACTTCGTTTTCTATGGAAAGCATCAAAGTGATCATCTGTCATCTGTCATAGAAAAGCGCCGGAAGCTACGGCCCGGACACGGCCTGGTATAACGTGAGTCATAGGGTAACATTCCATTTCTGACCCCAGCTGCACTACTGGTACTGAACGCGTCGCTGTTACTGTCAATTTCCATAGTAAAATGAACAGTAATGCAGCTGCCGTTAGAAATGGACTGTCACCTATTGCTTAACATGGTGTACGATGTTGACATTTAAATAATATTGACAGTGTGTTATGACTTTATTATAGTTACTATTTAATAAACTGGCTACAACAGAATCATTACTGGCATATTTTTTCCTGTATATACATTATGCTCACATGCAATAACATCTTACGTGATGAGGTGGACAAAGTGTGTCTAACTTGAACAAAAATAACCAAATGTACAATCTACTTAACGATGTTTTTAACCCTCCACCAACCCCCCGAAATTTTAAAAATAGACGCTTTTTCAGATCCCTAAAGAAGAAAATATTATTGTACTTATATATAACCTTTATTTCGCTCGAGTAACTACACATTTAGCATCACCGACTCCCTTACTATTATACTGACCTTTTAGTTAGAATCTTAAAATACTGCACACTACCATAATTTATATATAAGTATAGTAGGTATATCAGCTCATATAGATAGGTAAGAGTGGGCATATTTTAACGAGTAGGTACCATTAAAGCATTTGTCTACGGAACTATAAGTAGTCGACCCGCTATTCCGTCATTAAACCACTCCTTTTTACTTTCCCATTGAAATGGCTTTAACCTTTCATTGAGAACTTTATTTTCAGCTTCAATAAGTCTTTTCTTTTTCAAGAAAATAAAAAAATTATGATTAGGCAGAGGCGTCCTTTTTGTAAACCTTTTCGAACGAGCGAGCGAAGCGAAGCGAAGTTCTTCGAACGAGCGAGCGAAGCGAAGCGAAGTTCTTACATTCGACTTTGAACACACGGCTGGCTAGGGGCACGTCCCGGCATTTCAATGTTTTTAAGCTGAACTTTCAGAGGATAGTTTGATACTCAATAACTTAAGTAAATTTGTTCTAATTTAAATGAAATTGGGTGAACGTATAGTCGAGGGCATTATATTTTAGTCATTAAATTTTGAGCTGGCTTGAACAAGAGGTTATTGAGCTAGAAGAGCTTAAAATGCTAAAAAGCCATTTGTGAGGGGTCTTGCTATTCTGGTCATTTTAATTGCAAGAAAGTATGGTCGAGTTTGGTATCAAATGAAAGTGCTCGGTTTACACATTTATAATATTGTTTTTTTTAAGATTTTTTTTGAAAATTATGACAATTTTGGAATCCAAGATGGCGGCCATGCACTGTCATTAAATCGTAATGGATATCATTTTATAGGTTTTAGGGGGCGCAGATTTCGAAAATGATGATTATTTTGGATTCCAAAATGGCGGCCATGCACTCCATGCAGTATGTCATAAAAGTCGTCATGGATAACGTTTTATAGGTATTAGGGGGCGCAGATTCCGAAAATTATGACCATTTTGGATTCCAAAATGGCGGCCATGCAGTATGTCATTAAAGTCGTCATGGATGTCGTTTTATAGGTTTTGAGGGGCGCAGATTTCGAAAATGATGACCATTTTGGATTCCAAAATGGCGGCCATGCTCTATGTCATAAAAGTCGTCATGGATATCGTTTTATATGTTTTAGGGGGCACAGATTTAGAAAATGATGACCATATTAGATTCCAAGATGGCGGCCATGCACTATGTCATAAAAGTCGTCATGGATGTCGTTTTATAGGTTTTAGGGGGCGCAGATTTCGATAATGATGACCATTTTAGATTCCAAGATGGCGGCCATGCAATATGTCATAAAAGTCGTCATGGATGTCGTTTTATAGGTTATAGGGTGCTCAGATTTCGAAAATGATGACTATTTTGGAATCCAAGATGGCGGCCATGCACTATGTCATAAAAGTCGTCATGGATATCGTTTTATAGGTTTTAGGAGGCGCAGATTTCGAAAATGATGACCATTTTGGATTCCAAGATGGCGGCCATCCAGTATGCCATAATAGTCGTCATGGATGTCGTTTTATAGGTATTAGGGGGCGCAGATTCCGAAAATGATGACCATTTTGGATTCCAAAATGGCGGCCATGCAGTATGTCATTAAAGTCGTCATGGATGTCGTTTTATAGGTTTTGAGGGGCGCAGATTTCGAAAATGATGACCATTTTGGATTCCAAAATGGCGGCCATGCACTATGTCATGAAAGTCGTCATGGATGTCGTTTTATATGTTTTAGGGGGCACAGATTTAGAAAATGATGACCATTTTAGATTCCAAGATGGCGGCCATGCACTATGTCATAAAAGTCGTCATGGATGTCGTTTTATAGGTTTTAGGGGGCGCAGATTTCAAAAATGATTACCATTTTAGATTCCAAGATGGCGGCCATGCAGTATGTCATAAAAGTCGTCATGGATGTCGTTTTATAGGTTTTAGGGGGCGCAGGTTTCGAAAATGATGACTATTTTAGAATCCAAAATGGCGGCCATGCAGTATGTCATAAAAGTCGTCATGGATGTCGTTTTATAGGTTTTAGGGAGCCCCGATTTCGAAAATGATGACCATTTTGGATTCCAAAATGGCGGACTTGCACTATGACATAAAAGTCGTCATGGATGTCGTTTTATAGGTTTTAGGGGGCCCCGATTTGGAAAATGATGACCATTTTGGAATCCAAAATGACGGCCATGCTACTATGTCATAAAAGTCGTCACGGATGTCGTTTTATAGATTATAGGGGGCGCAGATTTCGAAAATGATGACCTTTTTAGATTCCAAGATGGCGGCCATGCACTATGTCATAAAAGTCGTCATGGATGTCGTTTTATAGGTTTTAGGGGGCGCAGATTTCGAAAATGATGACCATTTTAGATTCCAAGATGGCGGCCATGCAGTATGTCATAAAAGTCGTCATGGATGTCGTTTTATAGGTTTTAGGGGGCGCAGGTTTCGAAAATGATGACTATTTTAGAATCCAAAATGGCGGCCATGCAGTATGTCATAAAAGTCGTCATGGATGTCGTTTTATAGGTTTTAGGGGGCCCCGATTTCGAAAATGATGACCATTTTGGATTCCAAAATGGCGGACTTGCACTATGACATAAAAGTCGTCATGGATGTCGTTTTATAGGTTTTAGGGGGCCCCGATTTGGAAAATGATGACCATTTTGGAATCCAAAATGACGGCCATGCTACTATGTCATAAAAGTCGTCATGGATGTCGTTTTATAGATTATAGGGGGCGCAGATTTCGAAAATGATGACTATTTTGGAATCCAAGATGGCGGCCATGCACTGTGTCATAAAAGTCGTCATGAATGTCGTTTTATAGATTTTCGGAGGCGCAGATTTCGAATATTATGATCATTTTGGATTCCAAAATATCGGCCATGCACTATGTCATAAAAGTCGTCATGGATGTCGTTTTATAGGTTTTAGGGGGCGCAGATTTCGAAAATGATGACCATTTTGAATTCCAAGATGGCTGCCATGCAGTATGTCATAACAGTCGTCATGGATGTCGTTTTATAGGTTATAGGGGGCTCAGATTTCGAAAATGATGACTATTTTGGAATCCAAGATGGCGGCCATGCACTATGTCATAAACAGTGCTCGGAATAGGTAGTGCCTATTTACCTAAACTTCAGAGGAGGACCTAACTAAGAGTGGTTACAACCACCAAAAAATATTATTTATTATTATTGTTCGCGGGATTTCCCGGGATTCATAAGAGTACCTAATCGACATATACTCAGACTCGGGGTCAAATTATTAACTAAATGCAATTGTTTAATGCCGATAGTTTGAATGGTTACGTTGATTTGTTTATTTAGTACAAATTTGTATACATTAAATGTTTGAAACATATGATAACCAGTTTTTATTTCAATTACCTCGTTACACACATACACATTACATTTTTGATCGATTTTCTACACAGTACGTTATATGTCACGACACGCATTTTTCTGAATTAAACTATTGAATTTTACTAATAATTTGACGCCGAGTCTGATTATATGTCGATTAGGTACTCTTATGAATTCCGGGAAATCCCGCGAACAATATTAATAAATAATATTTTTTGGTGGTTGTAACCACTCTTAGTTAGGTCCTCATCTGAAGTTTAGGTAAATAGGCACTACCTATTCCGAGCACTGGTCATAAAAGTCGTCATGGATGTCGTTTAATAGGTTTTAGGGGGCGCAGTTTTCGAAAATGATGACTATTTTGGAATCCAAGATGGCGGCCATGCACTATGTCATACAGGTCGTCATGTATGTCGTTTTATAGGTTTTAGGGGGCGCAAATTTCGAAAATGATGACTATTTTGGATTCCAAGATGGCGGCCATGCAGTATGTCATAAAAATCGTCATGGGTGTCGTTTTATAGGTCATGGTCATCATTTTCGAAATCTGCGCACCTGTTTCAAATAAGATATAGATGCATCCTAGTAAGTCAACAACATCTATATCTACTATCAAAATGTACTTTTGATAGTAGTACGAAATGTAATCTGAAAGGAATCAAGTAATGCATTCCTGTAATGAGGAATCGACATTGATTCCAATTACTAGTAATTGTAATACTCGAGAAATTGATTCCTGATTCCTCAAATGGAATTGTACGTAGTAATTCGGTATTGTTACACTAGTAGTTCGCCCCGAACTGAGAACTCGCGGTTCGTCAAAAAGATCAATTGAATGCAGTGCTACTTAGTCCGAGATGGGCATTTCGTAATTGAATCCTGATTCCACGATTACTTGAAATTACTTTTTAATCTGATTACCGATTCCCAGATTAGGTACTTTGTAATGTAACAATACTGAATTACTAAGTACAATTCCATTTGAGGAATCAGGAATCAATTTCTCGAATATTACAATTACTAGTAATTGGAATCAATCTCGATTCCTCATTACAGGAATGCATTACTTGATTCCTTTCAGATTACATTTCGTACTACTACTATCAAAAGTACATTTCGATAGTAGATATAGATGTTGTTGACTTACTAGGATGCATCTATATCTTATTTGAAACAGGTGCGCAGATTTCGAAAATGATGACCATGACCTATAAAACGACACCCATGACGACTTTTATGACATACTGCATGGCCGCCATCTTGGAATCCAAAATAGTCATCATTTTCGAAATTTGCGCCCCCTAAAACCTATAAAACGACATCCATGACGACTTTTATGACATAGTGCATGGCCGCCATCTTGGATTCCAAAATAGTCATCATTTTCGAAAACTGCGCCCCCTAAAACCTATAAAACGACATCCATGACGACTTTTATGACATAGTGCATGGCCGCCATCTTGGATTCCAAAATAGTCATCATTTTCGAAATCTGAGCCCCCTATAACCTATAAAACGACATCCATGACGACTGTTATGACATACACATGGCAGCCATCTTGGAATTCAAAATGGTCATCGTTTTCGAAATCTGCGCCCCCTAAAACCTATACAACGACATCCATGACGACTTTTATGACATAGTGCATGGCCGCCATCTTGGATTCCAAAATAGTCATCATTTTCGAAATCTGCGCCCCCTATAATCTATAAAACGACATCCATGACGACTTTTATAAAATACTGCATGGCCGCCATCTTGGAATCCAAAATGGTCATCATTTTCGAAATCTGCGCCCCCTAAAACCTATAAAACGACATCCATGACGACTTTTATGACATACTGCATGGCCGTCATTTTGGATTCCAAAATGGTCATCATTTTCGAAACCGGGGCCCCCTAAAACCTATAAAACGACATCCATGACGACTTTTATGTCATAGTGCAAGTCCGCCATTTTGGAATCCAAAATGGTCATCATTTTCGAAATCTGCGCCCCCTATAATCTATAAAACGACATCCATGACGACTTTTATGAAATACTGCATGGCCGCCATCTTGGAATCCAAAATCGTCATCATTTTCGAAATCTGCGCCCCCTAAAACCTATAAAACGACATCCATGACGACTTTTATGACATACTGCATGGCCGTCATTTTGGATTCCAAAATGGTCATCATTTTCGAAATCGGGGCCCCCTAAAACCTATAAAACGACATCCATGACGACTTTTATGACATACTGCATGGCCGCCATTTTGGATTCCAAAATGGTCATCATTTTCGAAACCTGCGCCCCCTAAAACCTATAAAACGACATCCATGACGACTTTTATGACATACTGCATGGCTGCCATTTTGGATTCCAAAATGGTCATCATTTTCGAAATCTGCGCTTCCTAAAACCTATAAAACGACATCCATGACGACTTTTATGACATAGTGCATGGCCGCCATCTTGGATTCCAAAATAGTCATCATTTTCGAAATCTGCGCCCCCTATAATCTATAAAACGACATCCATGACGACTTTTATGACTACTGCATGGCCGCCATCTTGGAATCTAAAATGGTCATCATTTTCGAAATCTGCGCCCCCTAAAACCTATAAAACGACATCCATGACGACTTTTATGACATAGTGCATGGCCGCCATCTTGGAATCTAAAATGGTCATCATTTTCGAAATCTGTGCCCCCTAAAACATATAAAACGACATCCATGACGACTTTTATGACATAGTGCATGGCCGCCATTTTGGAATCCAAAATGGTCATCATTTTCGAAATCTGCGCCCCCCAAAACCTATAAAACGACATCCATGACGACTTTAATGACATACTGCATGGCCGCCATTTTGGAATCCAAAATGGTCATCATTTTCGGAATCTGCGCCCCCTAATATGTACCTATAAAACGACGTCCATGACGACTTTTATGACATACTGGTCAATACTGGATGGCCGCCATCTTGGAATCCAAAATGGTCATCATTTTCGAAATCTGCGCCTCCTAAAACCTATAAAACGATATCCATGACGACTTTTATGACATACTGCATGGAGTGCATGGCCGCCATTTTGGAATCCAAAATGATCATCATTTTCGAAATCTGCGCCCCCTAAAACCTATAAAATGATATCCATTACGATTTAATGACAGTGCATGGCCGCCATCTTGGATTCCAAAATTGTCATAATTTTCAAAAAAAATCTAAAAAAAAACAATATTATAAATGTGTAAACCGAGCACTTTCATTTGATACCAAACTCGACCATACTTTCTTGCAATTAAAATTACCAGAATAGCAAGACCCCTCACAAATGGCTTTTTAGCATTTTAAGCTCTTCTAGCTCAATAACCTCTTGTTCAAGCCAGCTCAAAATTTAATGACTAAAATATAATGCCCTCGACTATACGTTCACCCAATTTCATTTAAATTAGAACAAATTTACTTAAGTTATTGAGTATCAAACTATCCTCTGAAAGTTCAGCTTAAAAACATTGAAATGCCGGGACGTGCCCCTAGCCAGCCGTGTGTTCAAAGTCGAATGTAAGAACTTCGCTTCGCTTCGCTCGCTCGTTCGATTACAAAGTACCTAATCTGGGAATCGGTAATCAGATTAAAAAGTAATTTCAAGTAATCGTGGAATCAGGATTCAATTACGAAATGCCCATCTCGGACTAAGTAGCACTGCATTCAATTGATCTTTTTGACGAACCGCGAGTTCTCAGTTCGGGGCGAACTACTAGTTATGTATCAGTAACTTACCTACTTTGGTCGTAAAATTAGGTACGTAGACGTATTCTTTTGGACTTCAGTTTATTTTTAAACATAGAATCAAAAATGATTTTATGAAGTAAGTAAGCCAAGCCGAGGACAGACCGGCAGACAGACGGACGGATATGGTGAAACGGTTCCTAGTTGACTATGGAACCCTAAATACGTAACAAGAAAATATCTTAAATTCTTTTAAAATTGTATGACATACTCCATGTTAATATACCATTATAATTGTGTACATGAGTTAAATAGTTTACATAATTCATAACATATTACAAAACTACGTTACGACAGATATTGTATGAATATATACATACATATATACAATCTACTTAATTCAAGCTTTCTTTAAATGCCCCTTGCTACAATGTAAAGCAATTATTTGTACTGGTTTTCATTGCTATGTCTATAGTTCGTGTTATATCGCCTTGCGCACACGACGTTGGCAAGATAATAAAACCGGCCAAGTGCGAGTCCGACTCGCGCACGGAGGGTTCCGCACCATCAACAAAAAATAGAGCAAAACAAGCAAAAAAAAAACAAGCAAAAAAACGGTCACCCATCCAAGTACTAACCCCGCCCGACATTGCTTAACTTCGGTCAAAAATCACGTTTGTTGTATGGGAGCCCCACTTAAATCTTTATTTTATTCTGTTTTTAGTATTTGTTGTTATAGCGGCAACAGAAATACATCATCTGTGAAAATTTCAACTGTTTAGCTATCACGGTTCGTGAGATACAGCCTGGTGATAGACGGACGGACGGACGGACAGCGGAGTCTTAGTAATAGGGTCCCGTTTTGACCCTTTGGTACGGAACCCTAAAAACAAATGGGATGACACAACAAGCTAAACGATAGTCAATTATTTAAGACGAAAGGGGCCTTGACCCGCGCTCCGGGTTTTTCCTGGTGCAAAGGCTGTCCATCGCAATTCAACGCGGTAACGCAGCGAGTGTGATGGGCACCTTTGCGCCGGGGGTAGCGCGGGGAGGCCTCTTTCAGTAGTTTTTATATTCCTTGTTTTATTTTAGATATATTTAGGATCGTTAGTTTTAATTTAGTATTATTCATAGTTGTATTTAGTTCATAAGTTATTTATTTGTCTTTTTATTGTATTTTTCAATGAAATAAACAATTTACCTTTAAGACGATATTTAAACGGTGGTTATCATAGGCCCTAAGAAGTATATTGAGATACATTTTGACTAATCAAAACAATTTTGGAGTTTCATATTCAGAAAAAACTTCTAGGGAATGAATAATTTTGTTCTGGGAATAGAGAGGAAGATTTACTTAAAAACTGTACCGCAAATTACAATTACATACTTAGGTTGGATGATTCATACAGAAACATATAGATATATTTTTTCAGTTCATAAAAATATATTTAGGCGATCGAATAGAACATAGAATACAATTTTGTGCCAGTGGATGTAAGATGTAAGTGGACGTCCACACGGGACAATTTTTTGCACATTGTGATTAAAATGTCAATTTACTCGTGTGATGTGGACGTATAAATGGAATTGGCTCGCCGATCACAATAATTCGATTGTTAGGTCAAATCTGGAGATGTGGACGCAAAAATGCCAAACATTATAGCATGACAAACTCATCAAAAGCTTTCGATGAAATAATTTCCTTATTTGAATAGCAGCAAAAGAGTTCTAAATTAAAATGGCCACTTTCACATTTGTAGACCGGTAAGGCGAACTGTTTACTATCAACATACCTACACACTAGCCACTTGCCTGTATGTGATGTAAACAATTCGCCTACGTACGAGTAGTTACTATCAAATTAATACCCACCATTTGAAGTCATATAGATAAACCCTAATGAAATTGACCCCTCATTGACCTAGTTTTTAACGGGTCTTTAATACCATTGAAATGACGCGTAGGCTCTATAATAATTAATAATATTTGCCCATTTCCGTAAACAACCGAGAACATTAGGTAGATACTTATTTTGTAGGTACAAAATAAGTATCTACCCACTAAAATTATTTACTGTAGATACAATACAACCAATTCATTTCACGCTTGGTCCTTACCTTATGTAAAAAAAATATAATAAATCAAATATATAATTTAAAGTAAGTTTTACTTGAAGTGTCTCAATTTAATTTCCACCCACTTTCCTAATCCATACAGCTCATTATATTTCAATAGCTTAAAGTGGTCCTATTCTTACAAATGACGATATCATAGTGATAGATAAGTGCAAGTGAACCTAGGGGACTAGGGGGATTGGATATCGCTCTGCCGTAAAAATTGTCGTTCCCCTCAAAGCAAGCACATTTATTTTATTTGTAAAATAAGAATATAATGCTCTTCTTTGTAGGTAAAAACAGCAAACTGTAGAAACTGCATTCGGAAACAACAAATTTAATTGAAATGTAATCGGACTATGTCGCGTTCTCACGAACCAAGCAAACACTAAAAACCGCCGCAAGCGCCTGCTTGCAACATGTTTACAATCCAATTTAAATACACAAAACTACATTCGGACATCCTCGAAACGTAAAAACCTCAAGAGATAAACAAGAAGAAACCCGTTTATTACTAACTGCCAGTAACCTTTAGGAACATAATAAAATGTACTTTTTTTAGTCCCGGTTTCACCTGGATCCAGTTTGTAAAACCGACTGCAAAGGTCATTGCTACTACTATTTGCATTCTTGCATAGTACTCGCGTGTGCTATATAAACCCCGTCAGATCTACGAAGGGCATCATATATCCCTGGATATTCGAACTACTGGCAACATGCACAAGCTGGTAAGGCTAACCTGTTTATTATATTCACATTTAGGGATACCAATTATTCTCTTTATTTATTTGAACTCTTAGGCTAGGTTATTTTATAATATGGATATAAAAATAAAATATAAAAACACTTACAAAAACAATACATATAAACATATTATAAAAAACCTAACCCAGATATTTATTATCAAATATAATGTAAATGTTTATAATGCACATGATATTTGAAATTTAATAGTTTGTAGATGGTCATATGTAGGTCCTTAGTTCTTCCTGTTTTTATACCTCGTTATTTAGAATTAGACAAATGGTAAACAATGTAGGCATGTATTATTATTGAAAAACGCTTTTATAAAATAGCAACTATTATAGCTGGTCAAGCAAATCTTGTCAGTAAAAAAAGGCGCGAAATTCAAATTTTGTATGGGACGATATCCCTTCGTGCCTACATTTTTCAAATTTTCCGCCTTTTTCTACTGACAAGATCTGCTTGACCAGCTTTACTTACGAAACTAAAAGAATGTAAATGAACATAATATATGCCATATAATTGTTACATATTTGCTTTGACTTATTTTTAAAACGTGTTATTCAGGGGGTTTTAATTTTTTTTTATTTCATAGTTACTGACACTTAAAATAAGTAGGTGTCATTTTGAATTTAAAAAATATATCTAAATTAAACTTTTGCTTTTCTAAACGTGGTATGTATGTATAGTATACCCATATAATGTAGAAGTTGAAGAACCCAAGAACCCAAACCCTATCATAGTAGGCAATATATTTTACGCATGATGTCCTTTTCTTAAATTTTACTTAGGTACGTGGTAAATATTTACCTAAGCTATGTATTTAATTTTTAAATAAAAAAAGAATTAGTGGGTTATATGTCCTTTCCCGGGACTCAAACTATCTGTACTTATAACAAATTTCATCTATAAATCGATTCTGAAGTTAAAGCTGGAAGAGGTAACAGTCAGACAGTCACTTTCGCATGTTTAATATTAGTAGAGTTTCTCAATATGTGTACTATATCAAATCAAAGAAAAAATTTACAAACGATAAATAGAAGACATGTACTTCTGTGCGTTTAAATATTCTATTTATAGTACCTACCTAACAGCCAACGTGTCTCACAATGATTTAAGACTTAAGTAATGTACTTTACATTAAAGTGTTATGTGCTCAGCTCTGTGTCTTATGCTTATGCAGCTTCTCTTTACTTGAAGCCGAGAGTATTATTTATAGCCTGATTTTCAGGTAATTTTTAGCTATCAAACTAACCTATTGTTGGCATCCTTTTTTTTGATGACCCAGGGTGAATTCCTTATGGATCCCACTGGCCCGGAAGAAATCTGGTGGGTATGTCCGACTTCCACGGACTAAACCCTCGTGTGATCGCCGATACCCCGTCGAATTGTTGGCATCCCTAAACTAACCTATTGTTTAATATAAGACAGTAGTTATGAGACTCATCTCATACAGATTTTGACCTGCTATTGTGTACTTTCTAAAAACAGTTTCTTATTCCAGCTGATCTTTTTCGCCCTGCTGGCTATGGCGTTCGCGGCGCCCGCGCCCGCGCCGCCGCTAGTGTACACGTCCCCTCTGGGCTACCAGTCGCCGTACCTGGCTGGAGCGCCCGTGGTCTACAACTCCCCCTACCCCGCCTACCCCGCCTACTCACCCGGCCTGTACCCAGCCGGTGCCCCCATCACCTACACCAAGTACTTCTGAGGACTTCGACGGCATCACTTTTAAATCAGGATAATTCGGACAGTTTGAGAAATTCGTAATAAATTACCGTTCCGCCTATTTTGTGTGTTTTGTATTTTAGTTTTTTATCCAGTCGCCTCAATCAGAGTGGGTACCTTAATGAAACACAGGGTCAAAAACGTTCCGAAAAACGGGCAATATTCCTGTGAACAGATAACAGATAACAATTTTGGTACCTATATTTTATTTCATCATATCTACAGCTTTTAATAAGTAACATGTATATAATGGTTCAGCAACAAAATTAGGCTTCAAAGTCCATTTATTTTATATGCCTAGGAAAGACGCATAAAACTAGCTCATACTAAAAATGTTATAGACCTAAAAGTATTTAACTACAACATTTATATTTATATTTTATAGTCTACGAAGTTATAAAAGGCCTAACCTTAATCATTTTACCTTCCTGTACTACTAGGCCTCTGATCTCTAGCAAAATGATATTGAGTTGCCCTACTATGTTAATCTTGCCCGGAAGACCCGATTAGTCTGAAGATCAGGGTCACTGTTTGTTTGGAGATGAAGCAGCTACCAGCGTTGGGCGTAGCATAGGTATATAAGTTGTCGTTGTGTTAGAACAGTTATCACTTGTAACCGGTACAAGCTCGACATCAACCATGTTCTCCAAAATTGTAAGTAAAGGTTCCATTTGACTTGTTCTGTCCTGTACCGTAACAAAGCATCTTTCATAGGGATTGGAACAACTACCAGTATGGTCAAGATCTTTTGAAAATCAAAAAATTGAAATTGCGTTAGTTAACTAGGTAGACCTCACTTTGTTCTGACGATTATTTTGTTTATAATTTGTATCTAGGTATGTACATAATTATAAATAGTTTTGGCGAATTCGGTTTGTCCCTTATTTGTTGTATAAAACGTAACAGGTTTACAGTTACAGTGATATTTAAACATTTTCACTAAAAGCTAGGATCATAAACAGGTGAGGTGACTCCAAAATGGTATTATATTTTTTCATTCTGTGTTTTCCAATTTGTTTTCATACTAGCGATAAAGACAGAATAAAATTACTCGTAAAGGAACTCATTAAAATTTGCAACAAGATTCGGAATACTATATATTACTTAGGTTTGGTCAAGATTATAATATATTTGGGTCGTCATTGTCCGAACCGTCCGAACACACAATATTCGACGTTATGTAACTAAGCACATCCTTGCATTATTTTTCTTATCGATTACATCGAAATTAGGTACAAAAAGGATTCATTTTCAGTTTGCCTTCCTCGCCCTCGTGGCCGTGGCCTTCGCCAGCCCCAAGCCCGAGCCCAAGCCCGAGCCGCAGGTGTTGTCGTACTCCGCTCCAGCCGTGGTGCCCGCGGTGGGCTACTCCGCTTACTCCGCGTACTCCCCGGTCGCCTACTCTGCCCCGCTCGCCGCCGCCCCTGCCTACCCCTACGCTTACTCCGGATACTACCTCCGTTAAGAATTTGATCTTATCACAGCTGAATATGGACTTTGAACAAATTCAAGACTCTCAAATTTCAATAAAGTTTTTTTAACTCTGTGTTTTCTGGTATCCTTTCTTAAATCGATTTCATCATGTCCTACGTGTAATAATAAGATAAGCTGCGATTTAAGTTTGTTTGACAAATTTGGGTGAAAATTTTACCAGCCCCAATGTTTCTAATACTCGTTCACTAGGTCTACACCCTCCAATCGAACTAGTTTAGTGGACCGGCTAGCGAAAGAAAAGTCTTCTAGAAATCGATTTTCGCTGTGTCGTCTGTGGTCGACGTCGAAGTCGACTGTGGATTGTGAAATGTTATGTTAATGTATGTTATAGTATGTTATATATTTGTGATCTACTCACAAAGCACTTTCATTTGGTACTCCACATGGTATGTTTAAACGAAAATAAAAAAAAGTTTGTACTGCCGACTTTATGACGTCACAGCAACTACCCCAACCACTTTCGCGCTTGTCATCTCATATATTTAGATTCAGGGCATTACACGGAATGCATCGATACCATATTCACCCATATCCGAGACGACATGAACGAAAACTAACCTACAGCCTGAAAAAACGGCCTACTAGTTGCTTGGCACTTGAAATCTATTTCGATCCGTTTGGTTTCATAGATAGATAAAAAGATAGATATACTCTTTATTGGCACACCTCAGTAAAAAGATACAAAAGAAAAGAACAATTGATTAAATGTAGAGGCAGACAACAGGCGGTCTTATCGCTAAAGAGCGATCTCTTCCAGACAACCTTTGGGTAGCGGAAACAGAGAAATAATCGAAGGTACTTGTTGCAAAAGCATTATGGAACCTACGTTTACACACACAATCACATTGAATAAACATACACATATACGAAATACAAATAGACAGACATAAACATACATATATATATAATAGACCAGAATATAGCTAAAATATGACAGTAGCATGTCAGCCACAGAGTAACAATAACTATGCTATACAAACTGCACTAAGGGAGAGATAAATAATGTTCTTTAAGTATTTTTTTGAAAGCAGCAAGATATTGAGCGCGTCTAATGCCTACTGGCTCATACTACATGAGCTAAAGTTAAAGTTTAATAAATGTTATATCATGTATTATTGGTATTATAAATATCATAGTATGTAGGTATATTATTATAATAGGTACTTACCTATGTCTACCGATCTAGAATGTTTATGGCCAAGAACTTTTTGTTCAAAATGTTTACTGGCCTATACTTATTTAAATTAAACTGTAATAATAGAAATAAAATATGTAAATGCTTTCGCTAAATATAACTTTTCAAATAATGTCTAATTTTATGCTACAACCAGGAACACCGGAACGTGAGCTTAGAGAAAACGTCCGCTCTTGAACCTATAAGTAAGGCATTCAACTTATTTATTTATTTAGGGTTTTTTTCGCCTCTTACTACGAGCGAATGCACGGATTGCACGGCATAAAGATAACAAACATATCAAATTGACATTGATTTGCAAGTTTGAATCGGCCTTCGGTATAACGCTGAGTCGAACTCGTTTTTAAATAACGTCGTAAGTCGTAACGTAATATAACTGCACGTCACAACAAAACGTGCCGCATCACGAGGAGGCATTGAGATATATTGAGGTGCTTTCCAACGAGCAATACTCCCTACATTTGCTGTTGATTCAATTTCAGCCTTATATCAGAATATTCAGAATCTATATTTGTATTTACTTTAAAGTAATTCGTTGCCCCGACAGGGTCCAAATTTTGATTAGGTACCCATTCATACTGCATGCTTTATTGTTAATAAGCTAATTTAGTACATGATTTAATATCTAATTTTATGTAACAACAAAAAACAGCTGAACGTAAGCTTCAGAAAGTCCGCTCATAACGTATTTAAATTATTTTTTTATTAACTATTCGTTTCGCCTCTTGCTAGTTATACTTATAGTTATCATTCTAGCTTTTGCCCGCGACTTCGTGTGCGTGGAATCAGGAATTAGGCTAGCTTATTTTTTATTAAATACTAAAGTTACTCAAATTCTCACCTACATATACAGTGTGGAAAGATAAGTCGGGCCCTGGATAAATCCTTGCTGGCTCATTTTACTTAATGGAGACATTCCTTTATTAAAAAAAAAAAACAAAACTGCATTCAAAGTATTTTTCTTTTTTTCTTCAATTTGGCTTGTCTAAAAAAATCTTGAGTACTAAATATTACATTTTATGGATTTTTTGTACGACAGACGAGTTTAAGACCTAATGTTTCTTGGAGAAATGTTATCATTAACATTAACTGTATCGACTAGTAGAATAAAATTGCGAGTTTTTATTTTTTGGAATTTTTAGTCGGTTCGAGTCCCGGGCGAGGCAAGCGAGTTTTAGAAAATATTTGAATGCAGTTGTTTCTTTTTAAAAATAAAGGAATGTCTCCTTTAAGTAAAATGAGCCAGCTTAAGGATTTAAGGTAGTTTCCCTCCAGGGCCCGACTTATTTTTCCACACTGTGTAAAACTGCAGTAAACCTGAACTAATATTGAGTTTTATTTCTAACAAGAAATTAATACATTCCCCGTAGTACCTAACTTTTTTTTTCACTCTCTAAAGGGATGTCTTAATAAAATTGGTCAAAATGCATCAAACGCACTTTATTTTTGACTAAAAATGAAATGGTAAAAGTCTTTTAGTCCTTTTTTTAGGCTTCCGTACCTGAATGTACAAAACGGCGTATTAATATTTTTGAAATACGAGCATTAAAAATTGGGAATCTAGAGTATTGACCACTCATTTTTACTTCTATTAGTACAATTTACTCATTGTAATTTCATATTATGAAATAAATAAATCGAATTCGAAATCTATACCAAATTTAAACTAAATCGGTTCAGCATTTAGGCGTGAAGTGTAGGTAACAGACACACTTTCGCATTTATAATATAAGTACCTAGGTATGGATATGGATAATATGGATTTACATCGATTTGCAAGTTCGAATTGGCCTCCTGGTAGGTATATTACGAAGAAAACGTTTGAGTCGAACACGTTTTTAAACGTCGTAATATTACTGCACGTCACAACAAAACGTGCCGCATTACGAGTAGGCATTGAGCCATATTGTGATGCTTTCCAACGAGCAATACTGCCGACTTTTACTATTAATTTGTACCTATTTACCCTTACATCATTTTATTATTAGGTAATCATCTCACTCGCATGAATACAATTTTAGTAACAGGAATATATATCACACAAGAGGAATGCCCCACGAGTCAAACCGGGGATTCGGCAGATCTCGTCGGCGATGGCGGGATAACTTGGACTCCTTTTTGAGTGACTGGCCAGATGTAGCTCAAAACCGGGATAAATGGAAGAAGAGGGGGGAGGCCTTTGCCCAGCAGTGGGACACAATAGGCTCACAATAAAATTGATGTGTAAAATACACATTAAAGAATAAGGCGTTGGAAATAAAGTGGGCGGTTGGCATTATACATAAGTATTATAAAGCTTCATTGATTTGTTACTATGCGGAAGGAGTAACTGGTCATGCGTGTACATTGTGTACTGTTTACGCGTTTGATCTAGAGCAATGTGGATTGTTTTAATATCAAGGACAAATCACTGATGCATTGAATTTATGCATTCGCAATTAAGCTTATCGACTTGTAAGTACTTACTTGAGAACACTGCGTGTTGGTCATACTAAGTAATTGACGACATTTTATTCGTGACATTTATTTGTTAGGAACTGTTTTTTTTTATCAGACCGGTTTAAAGTTGATTCGGTTTTTATTTTATTTTACGGAGTACTTATAATATCTTAACATGGAAACACGTAAAAGTTTCTAGTAATTTAATCTTAAGGTATGTACATAGTTGGTCAAAATTGATTACTATTTTTGCTTAATAAGTAATTACGAATTAGGTAGGTACTTACCTACTTGACGTAAATGTATGAGAAAAGGAAAAATAATATATGACTGAAAGTTTCAATAATTACGTGAGACAAGACATACGAGTAAGTACCCAACTAATTTCTAATTTCTAGTTAGCACTTTCCCAGGACTATTAATTAATTCATAATATCAATGTAATGAACAAGTGTGCGAGTCGCTTTTCGGTGAAGCAAAACATCGTAACTAATTCCAATAGTTTAAGCCTACTTAGTTTACCCTCTGAGTTGAAAGGTCAGATGGCAGTCGCTTTCGTAAAAACGAGTGCCCACGCCAATTCCTGGGATCAGCTCAGGAAGATGAGAATGTAATGAACAAGTGAAGAACAATAAAATTAACGTTTGTTATGTGTTATTTGTTCGTTGCTTCGAACATTTTCCGCTGTCCTGTTCTGTATTTGTCCTTTTGTTCGTATGTTTGCATCTAAATCTTATGATAAACAACACCAAATAGTTTGTTTAAAAAGTTCATTTAATAATCGTAAAGCATTTCAGAGTCCATACGCTGGCGGTCGTATTAACAGTTTTTAACGAAGGTAGTATCCTGAGTAGGCGTAGGGGTAGCCTGAGGCGGCGGCGAGCGGGGCAGAGTAGGTGTACGGGGAGTACGCCGAGTAGCCGGAGTAGCCCACCGCGGGCACCACGGCGGGAGCGGAGTACGCCACCACCTGCGGCTCGGGCTTTGGCTCGGGCTTGGCGAAGGCAACAGCCACGAGGGCGAGGAAGGTAAACTGAAAAAAAAAAATGCATTTTTTTCATTTAATATAACTTTTTTGGAGTTACGTACGTGTACGTGCCTATTCAACTAGGTATTTATATGTGGATAAAAAACTATCTTATACCCTTTCTCCGGCCTCAAACTATCTCCAAAGAAAATTATATTTAAATTGGTTCAGTTCAGGTTAGTTTAAGCGTGAAGAGGTAACAGTCAGACAGACGGAGTTACTTACGGATTTATGTGTTTAGGGGTACAATGCAATGGTACAAGTTGCTTACAAAATTAATTCTAACTAGCTTCTGCCCGTGACTTCGTCTGCGTTGTATTAGTATTTACGTACCACTACCATATTACACCTCTTTTTACCCCCTTAAGGAATAAATTTCGGGATAAAAAAAACTATCCTGGGCCCGTCCCCACAGGACTCAAACAATTTAAATAGCAAATTTCACATAAATCGGTTCAGTGGTTAAAGCGTACTCATCGTGCTGGATTCACATTACAGAAAAGCAAGCCGATATAATATTGATACAAATATTTCGAAAATCTAATTTATACTCACCACTTTGAAGAACATGATTGCTGTCGAGCTTGTACTGGTAACAAGTGATAATAGTGTCACTACCAACGCCACCTTATATACCACTGGCAGGTAAACAAACATACGTCGTATCGAGATAAAAAAAATGTCCTTGATCTTCATAGGTAGGTACTAGCGGGTGTTCTCTGGACAGACTTCCGAGCGATCGTTATCCATGATTCATTCTTTCAGGCCCAAGTAGGTTCGTGTTCTTCTCTCATTCTCACTGAGCGTAAGCGTGAGCGAGATGGATGTGCGTGGTCGTGGTGAATTGTTTGTGTGTTTTTTAATAATCTTTCTCTTTCATTAAAAAATCTCATCTAAACCAGAGCTCCCAGAAGCCATCTCAATAAAAAATCACCATGGTGTATTCATTTTAAAAATCCAAATATTTGTTGTGGCATCTATCACCTTAATAATCATAAAAAGTTCACTGATACCTAACTGTATCACTGAACTGTGTCACTCAATCCGTTTCAACGCGAAAAAAACTCAAACAAACAAACAATCAAACAATTTCTCACCTAAAAACTTTCAGATACATATCATCATAAAAATGATAATGGATTCTGATCCTACGGCCTGATAGATCAGTGTGCCCAACAAATATTTAGCTAATGATTTTGAAGATCAAGGATATTTTTTTTTTCTAGAACTGAAAAACTGCTACTGCAGATGTCGAATAGTAACAAGCCTTGGTATATAAGCTGGCGTTGGTGTTAGAAATATTATCACTTGTTACTAGTACAAGCACCAGACATGTTCTCAAAAATCGTGAGTAAAACTTCATTTATTTTTGACCAAAACACTACACTGACAATTTTTTTCGGACACTTGGATTTTCTTTTTTTAATCGATACGTCTCCTCATTCTGAGAAATTTTACTGAAAATGGCCACCCACTTACAGATATAGCAAAACAAACTTTACGATACATGTCTTTTTTGCAGATTGTTTTCTTCGCCCTCGTGGCCGTGGCCTTCGCCAGCCCCAAGCCGGCGCCCCAGGTGGTCTACTCCACTCCAGACTTGGTGCCCGCAGCAGGCTACTCCGGCTACTCGGCATACTCCCCTTACGTATACTCTGCCCCGCTCGCCGCCGCCCCTTCCTACCCCTATGATTACTCTGGATACTACCTTCGCCGTTGAGAAATATAATTAATGGCGAGGCCGAGGGAATGGACTCTGAACTGCCTTGAGATTTTTAATAAAGTTTTTTTTGCAAATACATGTGTTTACATAATTTTGTGCCTCAATATTATGCGTTTTCACTTACATTTCACATTAGCCGACTGAGAAAACGCCGGAATAGGAGTGTTGATGCATGACGATGACGCTGCGAAATGTTCGGTCCAGTTGTTGATGCAAAATGGCATAGATTATGATAATAATATGTTAAAACGGACAAACAAATTTTTTCTATGAGTAGGCCTCATGGGCATTTTTATGTAAAATAGCTCTGAATGTTTATTTACTCATGTAAACTAACTAACTTAACTACACATCTATCCCTATCTATTATTGCTGCTATCCCGCACAATGCATAACAGCGAAGCGGCGAATAAAATTACAACAGCCAATACCTGGGTAACTGTTTACTCTCTTACCTCTTCACACCGCTCACAATTTTTAAATAAAAGGATAATGTTCCAATCGAATATTTGATTGGTCTAAGACTCAACAGAAATATTTGCCTTTTTATAATCCAAATAGGAATTAAAATTCTTGGCAGTTAATAGAAATTAATTGACTCGTTCCAGAAAAGGATAAAAGCGAATTTATTTGAGTTTTTGAGTTTACAGTTTTCGTATAAGTATATAGAGTAGTTGTAGTTCACAGATATGTAAAAGTAGGTTACAATTGACTACCCAATTTCAAAAAGTCGTATGTTTTTTGAAACTTGTATGACGTTGAGAAATGATATCTTCTCAAAACACGGTTTGATGGATCTAATGTACCTATGGGATAAATAAAAAGAGATTGATACTTGACTCCACACAGGCAAACTAAATAACTAGTGGCTCTGTGAGCTGTAGACCTCGCGAGCATAGCTTATTGGGAGTATTGGGACCGTGCACGATGACAGCGCCACACAGCGGTTTGATCAATCAACAATACAAAGATTTTAATTTATTAAAAAAAAATACGAAGTTTAAGTGAAAAAAAAAATACAAAAAGTTATGCCTTACTGGGGATCGAACCCAGACTTTCTGTGTGCAAACAAAAAAAGCGATTGTTTACAAAATGCGCCATGATAGTTCTTAGCTAAGCTGACGAAATACGGCTAGTCATTCTCGAGTACAAACTAAATATCTAAATACCGCCTAAACCAGCAATACAATTTTTCTGCATTTTTTGCCATTTACTATGTAAATATGTCTCAAAAAGATAATACTCTTATGATATCGATACGACTATTTGTTTAAGCGCGAGGTATCACAACTCCTCCATTTTTGAAAATTTCCAAAAACGGGATCGACAAAAAATTTTTATTTACTCATAGAATCTGGTCACAAAATTTCACAAGAATCGGTTGAGAATTGTGACCTGTAGAGGAGAACATCCGGACATACAAAAGCAAAATGCCCGAGTCAAAACGTAGACCTTCGCTACGCTTCGGTCAATTATAGTCTTGTGGAGCTGTGTTAAATTGTAATTATAACATGTAATTATAATTTTTTTTAAAAGCCAAGTGCAAGTCGGAGTCGGACTCGCGTTCCAAGGGTTCCGTACATTAAGTCCGACTCACGCTTGACTGCACATTTCTAATAGGTTTTCCTGTCATCTATAGGTAAAGAACTATTTTGTGTATTTTTTTCAAAATTTTAGACCCAGTAGTTTCGGAGATAAAGGGGGGGGGGAGTCGGACAAACGCACGAGTGATCCTATAAGGGTTCCGTTTTTTCCTTTTGAAGTACGGAACCCTAAAAAAACCAACACATATAACCTCAAATTCATAAATATTTCAGTAAACAATTTTATTTTGTAGTACCTTTAATTAACATCATTATTAAAATCAAACTCGTTAATTAGTGCCTAGTAACAGTTGCCTACCTCTTAAACTATGTATTACAAATAGATCCTTTGAAATGAGATCCTGTCCAATAACATCACCTTGACAGCGAACTATTCGTAAGTTAGTTAGGTTAGTTATTAAATAACTTATGTTGTACCTAGTTAAGAATTAGCTTTAAGTTTTTGGTTGGGGACTGAAAATCAGCGGTCTCGCTGCCTCATCCGTTTTACTACACAAATATTTTAGTCAATTGTACCTGATTTTAGATTGTACACGCAATTCATTGTTTTTTTTTGTTGGTCAATAATTTATTTATTTATTTATATTTATTTACTTAATAAACTCTTATTATTTAATAAATATAAATAAATAAAAAGACATTATCTTTTTTATTTATTTTTCTTAGGGTTTTATATAATGTATTCTTTATATTTGAATGGATAGGTATAAAAGTGAAGTACCTTAATAGAATATATCCTGTTTATGCCTACTATTTAGTTTTGTTAAGATTTTTACCGGGCCATGCACTCGCAATCTGAATATCACCTTAATACGAGTTCAAGTATCAATAAGGTGACCCAAAATTATTTTGTATTTTTCTTGTGGCAATAATATGAAATTGCTGGCTGGCCTTAATGCGACAAAGAAAACAGAAAA
Organism: Cydia amplana; assembly: GCF_948474715.1. Classification (NCBI taxonomy): domain Eukaryota; kingdom Metazoa; phylum Arthropoda; class Insecta; order Lepidoptera; family Tortricidae; genus Cydia; species Cydia amplana. The sequence goes on along the minus strand of NC_086079.1, from coordinate 9,720,126 downwards.
TGGGTAATTTAATATTACTAAAGTTAAGATTATTATTTATTATAATCTTCTTTACTTACAAACTTATAGTACATTTGACAAACAGATATTAAGATAGTCTGTCCGGAAAGAGAAGAGTCGTGGAATGTATTGGATCCCATACATTTCACGACTCTTCTCTGTCCGCACATACACTATAGTCGGTTTTCAAAATGCTTTTCTTTTTGATGTCAAATACTAGCAGTATACTTTTTTTACACAGAGGGTTTTGTTGTAACGATGAAAAAATACATGTGTATAACTTGCAAAAAAATCTTTATTGAAAATCGTGAAGCAGTTCAGAGTCCATATTCATAAGTCCATAGTCGAAATAGTTTTCTTAACGGACATAGTATCCGGAGTAGGCGTAGGGGTAAGTAGGAGCGGCGGCGAGCGGGGCAGAGTAGGCGTACGGGGAGTACGCCGAGTAGCCGGAGTAGCCCACAGCGGGCACCACGGCGGGAGCGGAGTACGCCACCACCTGCGGCTCGGGCTTGGGCTCGGGCTTGGGGCTGGCGAAGGCCACAGCCACGAGGGCGAGGAAGGCAAACTGAAAGAATGATGCTTGTGTTAGGTATAATACAACTCTCTTAATCCTATGGAAATAAAACTCCTAAAGCGGCTATATACATCAAGGACTTTAGGGTGTTCCATTTTTTCCGAATTTTCGATTTTCATCTGACTTTGCTCGAATTCTGGTTCTTCCTGATTAAAAAATATTATATACCAAAAAAAAATTAAAATCAGTGAATATTTAGAGGTTGCACAACATCAACAAATTTTTCTCAAATAACCAACGACTCTACATCGGAGGGTAGAAAATGGTTAAAGCGGCTACCATCAAAGCGGTGAGTAGTGTGATACTGAACCTTCTACATATAAATCAATTTTAAAATTAGTAGTTAGCATGGATTTTGGTGACTTGATAAATGTTCTAATTAAGATTTTTCAGTTTTTCCACCTGTTTCCAAAGGAAAAGTGGTTTTATCGTGTTTTAGACGCAAAATTCAGTTTTTTCATTAGAATTTAGTATCAGATCATTATATTTTGTTATTTAAAAAAAATTGTTAATTTTCACGCAATGTATGGGGTTCTCCCTCTACATTTTCAATTTGTGCAACCTTTAAACGTTAATCGATTATTATGAAAACTGAAATAGATAGTTTTTAGAGTGGGGAGACTCGATTGGTGAGCAAAGTCAGGAAAAATATCACAACTTTTTTTTCTCCATACAAAAGTGAAACACCCTAAAGGACTTGAATGAATAAACCAAAATACATATAATTACATATAATTATAGTTATTATACATGACTATAAAAATACTCTTAATATTTAGAACATTAATACCTATTAGAATGATGTTTGTCAGAACTCTGTGGTTTGGCAGAAGAATATACCTATGTAATTAGTTGTAAGCAAGATCTCTGAATAAACGTTTTTTTTTTTGTTTTTTTTTTTTATATTTATTTAAATGAATTTAATGACACAAAACATTCACATAAAACTGTTATAACCGTTATGAATAAATTATGTAGGTACATGTAATGTTAATTATGATATTAATTAACTTTCGAGGTATTCATTCTCAACTTTTTAAACGAACTAGGCACGAGCTACGGCATTAGAAGTAACAAGAGTTCGATCAAGATAAGTCTGCGACGATTTTGATAGAACACGAAGTGCAAGTATTATTTTCAGCATTAAACTTAAGTGAAAGTGTGACGTATAAATAACACTTGCACTGCGTGAGCTATCAAAATCGTTGCAGACTTATCTTGGTCTAACGTAAGTATAAAAACTAATTATTCTGCATTTTTTCTGATTCTAATTAAGTATATTTGTTTATACGAGAAACAATCATAATAAATACGGTTAACAACGAATAATGTTTTTGTTATTATTATTTGTATATATTCATTTCAATATTTCTTAACCGAGGAAGTTAATCTCAATCTGTAATCTTATTCACATCTACAAATTCTATTGTTACAAAATGTTTGTATGAAATCAAAGGAATACTATTATGCTGTTGAAAATTCTAGACTTACTTTTTGAATAATACCTATGCCTATTTAATGAAAACAAAATTTAGGGTAATATTGAAACTCACTTCACAAATTTAATTATGTTTATGTAGACATACTTATTGCTTATTTACCTATTAAATAGAATAGGATCCTTATATCAGAGCCGCGTATGTTGCCCTAGTGAGCTTCACTATTCAGGAGATAACCAGAATTGTTACGTAAATGAAGTCCGATAATAAGCGCGCTACAAGTGGATTATCCCTGCCATTGTTGCCAATGGTTGGCTAATGCCCTGAAGCCCAGGCTATAATTAACATTGCTTACGGAGTGTCGGCTGATTTGCCCGAAGCGGTATTGTCGGGAAATAAGAGCCTATCGGCCATATTCGAACTTTAAGATATACTAATAATACTACTACTATATACTACATACTATATACTAGAGAATGAAACGATATGCAATGGATATGTCAGTGTCAAACAAGTGTCAAAAGTGACGTTTCTTCAAACAAACGCGTCACTTTTGACACTTGTTTGACACTGACATATCCAATCCATATCGTTTCAATCTCTACTATTTGACGTATCTTAAAGTTGGAATATGGCTGTGTTCTTAATTGTGAAGACATTGATTTCTCGTTGATTAGATAAAAGTTTCAGTGCATCTATTTAACTAGTACCCTACCCCCTACCCTTACCACCTACCCTTAGTACCCTTGAGGAAATTAAAATTAACATAAAATCAAGATCATATTCTTAAAACATGTACTCGCCTCTTGACCAGGTACAAAGTGAAGTGAAAATAAGTTATGTTCGTTGGGATAAAAAAAATACACACGAGTAAACCATCAATTATGGGTCCTTAAAAAGATAGTTTTAGTTAGACCGTAATTAAAAAAAATATTACTTTGTATTTTGTTTAGACTTGGAGTGATCCACGTTTGAAGACTCAACTAATTAAAAATAAAATTCAATACTCACGATTCTGGAGAACATGATGTGATTGGAGCTTGTACTAGTAACAAGTGATAATGGTCCTAACACCAACAGCAGTTTATATACCAGTAGAACAACCACGCCCGACTCTCGCGGGTACTTCGTCTCTTGATAAAAAGTGCCCTTGATCTTCAACTGATCGAGTATTCGGTGGACAAACTTATCTATCAGGCCGGACAATCAATATCCGTGATTCATCCTTTAGATCACTCCTGCATTTTTTTTAGTGATTAATAGTCTAAAATTACAATGGTTAGCAGTTTGTGGTTTGTTCTGTTATTACATGTAATAGAATACTATCTGTAATTATAGAGTTCCGTCATGATTCATCATCCATATGAGTTTTGCTGGTTAAGATCAAATTTGCCATATATCTATGAAGGTTTTTACTTAGGAGATGATTAAGAAAAAAAAACTAATTGATGATTCGTAAACTAAAATTAAATAAGATAAAGAAACTAGAGCTGTATAAGAAAAGCTACGTACCCATGACTGTGTCTGTAATTTTGATAAGCATACTACTTAACTTCGAGACTGTTAATTAATTTCATAGTACGTACAAGTAGCACATGACAGTACAGAAAGTATACACAATTCTAAAAAAACGTAATATAAAGCCGATAATATATAATAAATAAAAATATTTTAATTTAATAGGTATTCAACTATTCATATTATGTGCGTCGCTTTCCCGCCCGTACGGTAGGTTGCGCGTACGGTAGTGTAGATACAGCGTACAAAATAAGATACTTTGATCGACTTCCATAAGTTCATTATGGGATATAATTTTCCACGTGTATAAATTTTGATCTGGGGGCACGGCAGTGCCCCCGCCAAGAGGTGCAAAGCGAAGCGCAAGGGCACTACCTACTTTTTCTCGAAGCGCTTCGTCGTTTTTTTAACCCTCATAACTTGGGTTTGGATTATACCAGATAAACAAAATTCTCGAGATATGATGTCAATAGTGGACTTATTAAACATAAAAAAATTCAGTTGCCTCTTATACTTAAGATTTTATTCATATCTAAAAAAACCCGATTTCGTCACTGACTCACTCACTCACTCACTCACTGTTGATCATCAAAACCTCTAGGGTACTTCCTGAAGTCCTAGGAAGCTGAAATTTGGTAAGTAAGATAGTATTAGTACACAAACAACAAAAAAAATTATTCAAAAACTTGAAATGTTTTGCCCCTAAGGGGGGGAAAAGGGGGTGGAATTTTGTATGGGAAATCAATAACCGCTGAACCGATTTCGTTGAAATTTGGTACTTATGTAGATAGTTTTTGTAATGGGGAATGGCATAGAATAGTTTTCAACCCCAAAATCACCCCGTAAGAGCGTAAGCATTAGCGTTAGGAGAAAAAGAGGGTTGAAGTTAGTATGGGGAATCAATAAAAAGCAGATTGTATAAAAGATGCCCCCAGGTACGTATTTCAGGATTTTTAATAGTAGGTCCTTAAATCACACGCGCAACCCTTTAAATTAGGGGATGGAAGCAACTTACAAAAAGAAGTGAAATCCCATCAAAAACATTTTCATGTAAAATGTTGCCAAGACGAAACCATACCTCTACACCTTAGTCAAAATATGTGGCTTGGCCGTTTCGTTACTCCAAGAACTATTGTATTATGAAAAATAATGAATAGTGAATACATTTTTCACCTTACGTCCATGTGACAGTAGCGAAACGGTCAAGCCACATATTTTGACTAAGGTGTAGAGTTTGTGAAGTTAGGGCTTGTAGAGTTAGAAGCTTGGCTCTACAAGATCTGATAACTTTTTGTCAGTGCGAGCCTTATGGTTTCGTCTTGGCAACATTTTACATGAAAATGTTTTTGGTGGGATTATCAATTTCCAAATTAAAATCAAAACGACGAAACATGACGAAGCCTACGCTGTGGATCTGAAAGTACATATGCTGTTATTATTATGTTGGTTTAATAAATAATTTATAAATAAAAGTCATTAAATCAAAACTAGTTAATTCTTCTGTATGATAATAATATTACTTACTAGCGACCCACCCCGTCTTCGCACGGGTTAACAAATTATACATAAACCTTCCTCTATTTTTTTTAACAAGCAGATACGTCTGTGAGCTATATTCCAAATATTCCTGCCGGAAGCGTAACTTTTTCCATTTTTTCCTTTTATATAAAATTCATAAACCTTCCTCTTGAATCACTCTATCTATTAAAAAAAAACCTCATCAAAATCCGTTGCGTAGTTTTAAAGATCTAAGCATACAGACATACAGACAGCGGGAAGCGACTTTGTTTTATACTATGTACTTAGTGATTCTGTGGCACTGCCTTACAATGTCTTATATCTGTCAACCAAATAATTGACGCTATTATAGCTCGCCTTGGGACTTTTTATATCTATTCTAATATTGCCAATTAACTGACAAAAACTTGCCTACTCACCAGGAATCGAATTTTTTAGTAGCCTATTAATCCTCTGGCAACAGCTGATCACTTTACTAAAATAGTAGCTACTTAAGTCAATTATTAAAGCTTATTATTTTTAAGGTATTAAAGAGACTGGTCACTTAGCACCATTGGTGCAATACAATTTCGAGACATATCTTATTAAATAGTGCATGGCGACTTTATCAATTCATTCAAATTTCTCCATGCAATTTCGCAGATAATATATTTCCAGATTTGTCATAATATATTTCCATCTAGGACAATGTCTGGCAATTCCAGACATTGCACGAGGCATGTACGGAGCCGAATCTAACACATTTATGCCTATTCTGACCATACGTTAGTGTGCTGGTTATTACAAACAAGTACCCTAATAAAGTAATTTTTAAATAAATTCGATTTTCGATTCTATACGGGGCAAACCTGTAGGGCTATGATGGTCGACTGTATAAATGATATAGTTGTATAAATGATGATAAAACTGACATTTTATCCAGTTCTTATTGATTTGTCGTCTTTTCCACTTTTGACAGCGATAGTCGTTAAACGATTAACTGCATAACATGCTCGTTGGATAATATGTCACTTGTCTACTTTTCCAACTTAAACTTAGTTGATAAGTGGATAAGTTAAATGATATAAAAGTCACTTGTCTAGATTTATACATTTTTATAACATTCATACCGTTTTGTCCACTTTGACAGCGATAGATGGTAAATGGCTACGTTTGTTGGATAGTTAGACATATAGTCGATTTTTGACGGCTAGCCTTTGATTAATTTATCGTGGTGCTCACTGGGCACGATAAGGACGATAAGGTGCTCTCATGGTATAGAAGTGGTGAAAAATACAATTTTTAGGGCTCACTCGTGCGTCTGTCTGTCCGTCTGTCACAGCCTATTTTCACGGAAACGACTAGACCAATTAAGTTGAAATTTAGTACACATATGTAAATTAGTGACCCCTCACCCAAAGACGGACATGGCTTCCTCGCGTTGTCCCGGAATTTTGCCACAGCTCATGGGAGCCTGGGCAGCTTGGCAGCTAATCCCAGGAACTGGCGTGGGCACTAGTTTTTACGAGAGCGACTGCCACCTGACCTTCCAACCCAGAGGGTAAACTAGGCCCGTATTGTGGGATTAGTCCGGTTTCCTCACGATGTTTTCCTTCTCCGAAAAGGGACTGGTAAATATCAAATGATATTTCGTACATAAGTTCCGAAAAACTCATTGGTACGAGCCGGGGTTTGAACCCGCGACCTCTGGATTACAAGTCGCACGCTCTTACCGCTAGGCTACCAGCGATTTTTTTAAGTACAATAAATAGGTTAGAAGTTATTTAAGAAAATAGCCAATAAATTACCCCCTCCCCCCCACCTTTATCTCCGAAATTACTGGGTCTAAAATTTTGGACTCGCACTTGGCCGGTATAGTTTTTTTTTTCAAATATAATATATACTATTTGAACTCCATTTGTAATTCATATAAGAATATCATTACATTATTTGTAGGGATGGCAAAGATATCATTTCTTCTTGGCAGCTGCTGCCATGTAAGAAAAGCATCAACAAAGAAAAATTCAACGACGTGCCATAAGGGATACATGGAACCCTTTTGATATGCCCAACGAGGAGTTTCGGCACATATATAGAGTGCTCAAAGACTTGCCGGCACATCTTAAACTACTTAATTAAAGATATAATGTAGCACTGAGGACGTCACTTTCTGAGAACGCCACTTTCTGAGGACGTCACAGTTGGAGTTCGTCACTTTTTTAGCATAGGTACGATTTAACAGTATAAAATACCAGCACGAAAGATGTATGTAATGCCAGCAACCAGATTACCTGTTCGACATACGGTCGCTTTTATATCCTACATACATACCAACACCAATCTCTGTTTGCCTTATGCCTGACTGGTAGAGAATTCCATTTGGCAAAACGTCCTATGTTTCGTGCAATAAAGTGAAAATAGAGAGATTAATAATAATAAAAAAACAATCTAATTATGTTTAAATCAGAGTATTTAATTCAGAATACTTAAAAACTACAAGCACCAAAACATTTAGCCACAGATTGGAGTTAGGCCGGAAACAGCTTCGATTCCATACACATAAGGGCGCGTGTACACGGTGCTGCCTCCGCGCCGCCGCCGCTCCTTCGCGCTATGTACACGAGACGCGTAAAACCCGCGGCGGCGGCGCGGCAGCGGACTATACTTGTCTCGTGTACATAGCGCGAAGGTGCAGCGGCGGCGCAGCGGCGGCGCGGCGGCGGGCTTTACGCGTCTCGTGTACATAGCGCGAAGGTGCGGCGGCGGTGCGGCGGCGGCGCGGAGGCGGCACCGTGTACACGCGCCCTAAATGTTTCGCACAGTAGGAACCATGATTTTATCATACACCGCTGTGATTAGCTCGTGAAGGTATCACGGCAAGCTCGCTGACACCAGTTGAAGGTCATTCCAACATATTTACATTTAATTAAACAGACTGTCACCCCTTTTGTGACAACATATTCTTCAGCATACCGCGTCTTCTGTCATGTCTCCATAAACTCTAACGTCTTTTTTATCTGCGTATAAAATCAGCTCTTGCAGTTTTTTTTTCAGACAATATTTCCTCTCGTGTCACCTGTGGAGAATAGGCGTCCAAGGATTTTTTCTTCATAGCGTTGCCGAATTTCAGAATATATGTTCAGCCATCAATCACTTCTGCGTATGGAGTGATCCATACTCTCATAGTTCTCATGTTCTGCATATATTTAATGCAATTTATTTGTTTGTTTTCTTCCTATAGGTATAGGTTACGCAATGAATTTTTAAATTAATATTACATTGTACTTTTAGCCTGACTGACAATGAAAATCTATCATGTCGCCGATTTGACATCGCTGATTTTTTTTCTATAGATGGTCAACCAAACCTTGTCAGTAGAAAAAGGCGCGAAATTTTCTATGGGACGATATCCCTTCGCGCCTACATTTTTCAAATTTGCCGCCTTTTTCCTCTGACAAGATCTGGTTGACCAAGTATATTTAAAATGCGAAACTACAAATAGGTTATATCGTTTGTCAAAGCACTGTCTCATTTCAAACATAGACAGAGAGAGTCATACGTCATACTATCTTTGTCTTACACTAGTACTAGCACCCAAAAGAAAAGGATGAGTATAGTTTGTATTGTTCTTATTTAATGACAAATTGGTTTGACCAACTATACTTACAAGAATGCACTTCGTTTTTCTGGTAAAATCCGACGTAATCGCGTAATAGAAAATGACAGCGTCGTACTAATTTAGTTGCAATCCAACCACAGACTTGTCATTCTCGCGCTCGCGCTTGACAGACAGCTGAAGTGTGCGAAAGGGAAGCCATCACGTATATGAACATCGCATGAGTGCGAAAGAGTCAGACTACAAATGAGAAAACGTGACCATTTTTAGGGTTCCGTAGCCAAATGGCAAAAAACGGAACCCTTATAGAGTTGATTATAAGTTTTTCTTCCTTTGTGTGCTAATATTTTATCATATTACTCAATAATTTAAAATATTTTGTGTAAGAACATAATAAACTGTTACTTTACGCTAGGGCTTGACAAAATGTTCAGATGACAGTATCGATAACTTGTCGGTATATTAATAACTATGTAATCATTTCTTCACAAGACATAATTAAGATATTAACCTTTATAACCGACTTCAAATAATAACGATTGTTATACCCTTTTTGAAGGTGCAGATGATTAGCAGTAAATCTAAACTTCACTTTCTAACACAGTAAGAGTTAGACTAAGATAAGGCTGTAACGATTTTGATAGCACACGCAGTGCAGGTGTTATTTTATACATCATAATGTCGTAGAATTTTAACGTTTAAAATAACACATTTGAAAAAGTAGTCGATAAAGCAATCAAACACCGACAGATTATGAATATGTTGTAACATGACATCACTATTTTTGATCTCACATAGACAATTTACGCACACACTTGCATTTCATTTTTGGTCGCACTTTTGAAGATTGACAGTTGTTCTTGTCTATTCTAATTCTATGAATCCAACACTCAAATTATACAGGATGGTCTATACCACAACGTTCAAATTTTTTTTTTTAGTTTCCTCATATCGTGGGCTATTAGGCGATTCTCAGAGATGACTGACGTTCGGTGCCTGAATTCGGTGCCGAATTTTATTTTTTACGTCTTTCATACACAACTTTATTTCCTAAAATCTAGCCATAATATAAAAAAATATTGGTAGTAGCCCACGTAGTGATAAAATAAAAAAAAATCTTGGACATCGAGGTTTGTACCCTGTATAGAGTAGTTAATAGAGTCAGACCGAGAAAAGTCTGCAGCGATTTTGATAGCCCACGCAGTGCAAGCGTCATTTTAAACGTCAAACTTCTATGAATTTATGACGGGTAAATATAGCTGGTCAACCAAATCTTGTCAGTAAAAAAAGGCGCGAAATTCAAATTTTCTTTGGAACGATATCCCTTCACGCCTACATTTTTCAAATTTGCCGCCTTTTTCTACTGTCAAGATCTGGTTGACCAAGTATAACACTTGCACTGCGTGGGCTATCAATATCGCTGCATACTTTACGAGTAGCAAGGACCTAGGACCGCCTTAGATTGCGATGGACAGTCTTTGCATCAGGAAAAATCCGGAGCGGGGGTCAAGGCCCCTTTCAAACAGGCGAGGTCCCAGCTCCCGGAGCATCCCGAAGTCTCGACACCGAGGGAGACGAATAAATACCCGCTCAGCGCCGAGTATTTATCTTTTTAGAGTTTCAGGAAAAACGGGACCCTATTACTAAGACTCCGCTGTCCGTTGGTCTGTCTGTCTATTTAGATGATATATTTCTGTTGCCAACAACAAATAATAAGTACTAACAACAAAATAAAATAAATATTTAAGTGGAGCTCCCATACAACAAACGTGATTTTGTTGCCGTTTTTTGCGTACCTAATGGTACGGAACCCTTCGTGCGCGAGTCCGACTCGCACTTGGCCGGTTTTTAAGAGACGCCGCATGCTCAGCAGCCGCTCCTGCCGACCGCATTGTACGACTAAGATGCGGGGCGGCAAAAGTACTGACGCACGTGGCGTCCCACAGGAAGCACTTACTTCTTTCCCACGGCACCAGGATCTAGCCGTCAGGCCTTATGCCGTCCGATCGGCTAAAGCCTGGCGGCTGAAGCATACATGGGATATTAGGTAACTCTGACAATAAGGCTCTCCTAACGATGTCATTAAGAACATGGTGCCGTGGGAACCTCCCAGCGCAACGGCAGCAGCTCAAGACATGGTGGCCGTTGCTCCCCACAGTGGAACCGTAGATGCATTGGTGGGGTTGGCATACTATTAGGCGGAGAGCAACGGCCACACGCATCGAGCAGTTGTCTTAGTAAGGTGGCTAAGTTTGGGGAGGGCCTACAATTTAGTTGATTTTGACAGATGGTTTGACGTATAAAATTCACCGTATTTGAGGTTAATAAGGTCTACTGTCCTTAAAATTTTGTATGAATTTACAAGCAAATATGAGCCTTCGTTAATTAAGTATTGCAGCCGGTTCTACCTTAATTCGATAAGGTAGCTTATTTCAAAGACTATAAACTCTAAGTACTTAGAAATAAAGCTTCAAAAGCTTTAACCGTGGATAACTTTTAACTATCAACGTCACATGTGGATAAGTGGTGATAGGATGTCATTCATTAAAATACGCTTTAAGTAAACTTGTTTAGAATTGATTTTTCAAAAGCTCAAACCACGGATGATTTTTATCAGTCAATGGCAAAAGTAGATAAGTGGTGGAATGTTATTAAGTAATCTATTCTTTAAAATAGGCCTTAAGTCATCGAGATTAAAATTGATTTTTCAAAAGCTCAAATCATGTCACGCTATCATTAGTCACTTGTACTTTATCCTCGCGTCTTTTTACCCAATTTAATCACTTATCAGGTATTTCACATATCACGCAATAAATGATTAATGATTTGGTGACAAAGCATCATAGCCCTCCTGATCGCCCAAACCAAAAAGGACGGAGGGGTGAGACCCATTGCGGTGGGGTCTACTTTACGACGTCTGGCTTCAAAAATTGCGGTTAGACACGTTAGATCAAAATTGCAGTCCCTTTTTGAACCAATACAGCTAGGTTTCGGCACGAAAGGTGGGTGCGAGGCAGCCGTCCATGCCCTAAGGACCTACCTTTCTTTCGATGATTGCGAAATTGTTGTCAAAATTGACGTTAAAAATGCTTTTAATTCGGTTAGTAGAGACATTTTGCTGACAGAAGTTAAGGACAAAATTCCGGAACTATACAATTACCTTTTCTTTTGCTATTCAGACTCATCTAAATTAATGTACAAGTCACATGAATTATCTTCTGAGGTTGGCTGTCAGCAGGGTGACCCTCTCGGGCCAGCAATTTTTAGCTTGGCAATAAATCCAATCATTAAAAATTTAAAATCAAAATTCAATGTCTGGTACTTAGATGACGGAACCCTAGGAGGCGACGTGAATACTGTGCTCTCTGATTTGTCTTTTATTAAGAGTAGTTTCGAAAATATTGGTTTAGAACTGAATTTCAGCAAATGCGAACTCTTTATTCAAAAATCTTCTTGTACTTTGACAGACTTACAAACCAAATTTGACGATCTGACTCCCAATATCAAATCAGTAGACAAGTATTCTCTTTGCCTCCTAGGTTCTCCTATATTCGAGGAATCGATTATATTTCTAACGCTATAACTAAATTCAAAAGTCACACGAATCGCTTACTCGAAATTAGCCCTCATTATGCTCTTGTGATTCTCAAATTCTGCCTTTTTGTCCCTAAATTTACATATGTGCTCCGCTGTTGTCCTTTTTGGAAACATCAAAATTTATTGTCGCCTATAGATGATTTGATCAAAATTAGTTTAGACACGATTCTAAACATTCAGCTAAGTGAGCCTTCCGTCTCAAGCGTCTGGTTGACGTAACTGGTGACCGAAGAGCTGACGGCTACCTCGCACAACGTATCAGCATTGCGATACAGCGAGGAAATGTCGCCAGCATCCTTGGTACAATGCCTCAAGGGCCTATTAATTTATTTATTATTTAAGCTAGTTTTTAATTTCTTTTAGTAATACACTGTATATATCTTGTTTGTAAATAAATGATTAAAAAAATAAAATAATAATAATATTTAATTCACCAATAGCGATTTAATGTTATACTATTATATGTCCAGATGATCTCCTCTACAAATCGCATTTCTCAACTAACACTATTTTTGTGAGCAGGTTTGACAGTTACGTAGATTTTTTTTGTCGATAAATGTTTTTGAAAATCTTCAAATGTTAAAAATTGGTTCAACGGACTTAAGCGCCATTAAAGTATGTGGCGTTTAAGACAATTGTTGTTGTTGTTGTTTAAGACCGACTGGGATATTGAAGCAACGAAGAAAATTAATCTTTTTTTACCTTATCGCAAGATCTACAGCTCCCAGAGCCACTATTTATTACATACATATAACGTTTCTATCCGAAGCCAAAGTATCTGTAAATGTAAACAATTGATTCACAGCTATTGTTAGAGTTATTAATAAACCTAATAATGCGATTAATCTTTTTTGTTACATCGCATCGACACCCATGATAACATACTTGTCATCATCTTACGTACCTGAATATAAAAAGTACATCCTGTTACAATGTTACAACTAAGTATGTATATTATATACCTATATATTTATATATGACACCGTAAGATTGTGAACCCGTTAGTTTATAATCTAACGTAGGTTAGGTTATGTTAGATTATAATGTCCCTACCGTCAGTTTATAATGTAACTAGCGAGATTATAATATGACGAGTGTTTACAATTTTACGGTGACATATATAAAGGTGTCAGGAATACAAACTATGAAGTATTTGATAAACATATATAGCATTCAAATTTTATTTTTGTTTGTTAACTTTAAGCCGAAGCTTATTTCGCACGTCAAAAGATTAACCTATTTAGCCACCACATATACATACAAAAACCCGGTCAAGTGGGAGTCGGACTCGCGTCCCAAGCATAAATTTAACTAATCCTGTTCTTTTTTCTTGATGCTTGAACTTCTTATATGTTTACCGACTTTACCGGTGTTTTGTTTCTTAAACTTAGATCTAGAAATTTATAAAAAAAACCCTAGGATTCCGTAGTTCGCACAATTTTTTACAATGTTTTTTTCCTAAGTCCGACCGACTCATGCTTGACTGTAGACTTCTTATAAGTGATATACATATATATAGGTAAAAGACTATATTATTATGTCTTTTTCCAAAATTTTAGATGCAATAGTTTCACATACATTTATTTCGGTCACAGACTCATATGTGTACCAAATTTCGACTTGAGGTATATTTTTTGAGAACAATAGGGAAGTCTCTCTAGTGTCACGTACCTATGTCATAAACAGTTGAATTGGAAAATTTTGGGCCTTATAATATAACATTACGAGCTATAATAGAAACGGATATTGCTACAATAATGCATAATTATGAGCATAACTATAGGTAATTGTACTGTTTGTTACAGCTTCCTCATAGTGACAAATCGAACAATAAGGTTTGTGTGTTATGTCTTATGTCATGGTTATATCCACCGCCCACTAGGATCAAACAATTATTACACGTCTTTTATGTTACGTTTAAATATAACTTCGGTCGTTTTCTTAGTCAATGTGCTGTAGTTTGATTTATTCATCATCTTCCTCGCGTTGTCTCGGCATTTTGCCACGGCTCATGGGAGCCTGGGGTCCGCTTGGCAACTAATCCCAGTAATTGGCGTGGGCAATAGTTTTTACGAAAGCGACTGCCATCTAACCTTCCAACCCAGAGGGTAAACTAGGCCCGTATTGGGATTAGTCCGGTTTCCTCACGATGTTTTCCTTCACCGAAAAGCGACTGGTAAATATCAAATGATATTTCGTACATAAGTTCCGAAAAACTCATTGGTACGAGCCGGGGTTCGAACCCGCGACGTCCGGATTGCAAGTCGCACGCTCTTACCGCTGGGCCACTAGCGCTCTCGCGCGCTGTAGTTTGATTTATTCACTTTTAATAAAAAATTCAGACGGGACTCCATGTTTCGCGTGACCTGAGTCTCATTTGTAGGTCCTCTCTGCCCCGATAGCTATTCAAATATTGGAAACGAATAACGTTTTCTAGGTTGTCGGGGACGCTTATTGTCGAAAATTATTACCATTTTAGAATCCAAAATGGCGGACATATACCTTTTGTAAAAGGCGTCGAGTCGACAAGTCGACATTCGAGTTACGACTTCAGCAGCATTACTTCTGCAGAATTTCTGGTGCAGTGTTGGCAGTGGTGTGTGCAAGAAATTGCCGTTGTCACTGTCAACGTCCTTGGTAAATTGCGTGAACATCTTTGCTACATTTTTGTTACCGCTATAATAGTAGCGCGGCAGTGGTCGAAAAATAAAAATTCTAAAATAAATAGTGAGTATAGTACGGCCCTTCTGAGGTGAACTTTTCGCTTCAAACCTTAATCTTCCAAACAAAGGCCATTGTCTCTATTATCGCAAAGCCACTAGCTCCAGACTTAGCACGCGCCAGTACAACATTCATATTGAAAAACAACCGGTATCGTCATAGTATTAAGGTTCAAATTTAATGTCACTGATATTCTAGATATTACGTTTTGGTAGTGTAGGACGATAGACCGCCCCGAAGCGATACGGCACTCATATTATTTTGATACTTAGTGTAGTGTTAAAAATGAAACACGGTTATTTATGATAAACATACCCCGGCCGGCGAGAGCAAAAATGCGTCTGCTCCTAGTGCTTAATTAAATATCGACTATTCTATCGACATATGGATGTCGATAGAATAGTCGACTTTTAATTAAGCACAATTTTTTTTATTTTTTTAAACTGAGCCATTAGTATTTGTTATTTATTTCAACTTGATACCTCCACGCGTTTCTAAGAATAACCCTAAAACAATTTTCTATCAACATAAAATTATTATTTACACACACACATTTCACATTATTATTTTTAAGCTTATATACTATTTCAATCAACTGATTACAATTATAATCAATTTATCATACTCAACACTTGGTTTTAATTTTGTTTACAACAAAAATTAATACTTCTGCATATCATAACGGTGGTCCAGTACATCGTGTTGTTTTTATCGACATCGACCAAAGTGTCTGTCCTCGCACTATTAAGCTGTCAACGCATTTTTGCTCTCGCCGGCCGGGGTATGATGATAAAGCGTTGTATATTTGTTATATAACAAAATCTAAGGTAATAATGTAAATTTAACATTAATAAGTTTCAACAATCAAAAATAATATATTACAAGTGAAAATGATTTTTGTTGCAAATAAAGTTGGGATAGCAAGAAAAAGACAGCTAAATTAGTCGTTATTCAACTCTCTCTGTCGCACAAAAATCCAAACAGTATGCAATCATAATCCAGGGTCACGTAAGCAGGTCGTCAAGTTTTTAACAATATCGGGCAGAGTACTTATATAAATAACACGAAGCACACGGTTACGATATTAGAAACCGACTAAAGCCTGATTTAGGGTCGCTAAATGATAAAATAATGTGCCCCACTTCTCATGCACACGGATCTTGGACACCGCTCTTCTCATAAACCTATTGTATTTAGGTATGGAAAACAATAGTGGTCAGGTCGCAAATCCTTATCAGTGTTTTTATTGTCACATGCGTCGGCATCACATCAGAGGTGTTAATTTCACAGTATTTTTAAGATAAGAAAAAATAACAATGCTTGCAGCTGCATCTTTGTAAATTATTACATTTACCACCGCAAGCTAATAATTTAAATAAAACAATATAATAAATAACCACGTTTCATTTTTAACACCACACTAAGTATCAAAATAATATGAGTGCCGTATCGCTTCGGGGCGGTCTATCGTCCTACACTACCAAAACGTAATATCTAGAATATCAGTGACATTAAATTTGAACCTTAATACTATGACGATACCGGTTGTTTTTCAAAATGAATGTTGTACTGGCACGTGCTAAGTCTGGAGCTAGCGGTTTTGCGATAATAGAGACAATGGCCTTTGTTTGAAAGATTAAGGTTTGAAGCGAAAAGTTCACCTCAGAAGGGCCGTACTATACACGTATGTACACAAATATTCTCCTTTTTAGGGTTCCGTAGCCAAATGGCAAAAAACGGAACCCTTATAGATTCGTCATGTCTGTCTGTCCGTCTGTCTGTCCGTCCGTATGTCACAGCCACTTTTCTCCGAAACTATAAGAACTATACTGTTGAAACTTGGTAAGTAGATGTATTCTGTAAACCGCATTAAGATTTTCATACAAAAATAGAAAAAAAAACAATAAATTTTTGGGGTTCCCCATACTTCGAACTGAAACTCAAATTTTTTTTTTTTCATCAAACCCATACGTGTGGGGTATCTATGGATAGGTCTTCAAAAATGATATTGAGGTTTCTAATATCATTTTTTTCTAAACTGAATAGTTTGCGCGAGAGACACTTCCAAAGTGGTAAAATGTGTGTCCCCCCCCCCTGTAACTTCTAAAATAAGAGAATGATAAAACTAAAAAAAATATATGATGTACATTACCATGTAAACTTCCACCGAAAATTGGTTTGAACGAGATCTAGTAAGTAGTTTTTTTTTATACGTCATAAATCGCCTAAATACGGAACCCTTCATGGGCGAGTCCGACTCGCACTTGGCCACTTTTAATGTCAAACATCAGCTATTTGACCCTACCCTAATAAATTTCATTATAATAGGTACAATCTAATTTTTTTCAATGATGAAGAATACACGTACATAATTTGCAAAAATAAACTTTATTGAAAATCATGATGCAGTTTAGAGTCCATGTTCATAAGTCCATAGTAATAATTTGTTTCTAACGGACATAGTATCCGGCAGAATAGGCGTAGGGGTAGGCAGGGGCGGCGGCGAGCGGGGCGGAGTAGGCGACCGGGGAGTACGCGGAGTAAGCGGAGTAGCCCACCGCGGGCACCACGGCGGGAGCGGAGTACGACAACACCTGCGGCTCGGGCTTGGGGCTGGCGAAGGCCACGGCCACGAGGGCGAGGAAGGCAAACTGGAAGAAAGATGCGCATTTTATAATAAGTTCAGCTTTTTTTATCCCATAGAAATAAAATGGCGAGTCATCACCAAAATTATAGCTGGTCAAGCAGATCTCGTCAGTAGAAAAAGGCAAATTTTAAAAATGTAGGTGCGAAGGAATATTGTCCCATAGAAAATTTAGATTTCGCGCCTTTTTTTACTGACAAGATTTGCTTGACCAGCTATAACTAGCAATGTTCAAAATCCCTTACACTACTACAATTTTATCTAAAGTGCAAAATAAAACCTAACCTGTAACCTGACCGACTGCCCGTGCCACAAAACAATAAGCTCCCCGGGCCAGTTACATAATGTCAAATATTGTGTCGATGACGTTCCACCCATATAACGAACATTCACATCTATATTTAGGTACTGCATATTAGGACCGTCTGGACGGACTCCCTCGCTAAATGTCAGCCAATGAGGTGGATTGGCCAAGCTTCAGCGAGGTGAGAATTAGTGCGAACCCTCTCTCGACGTCACAGTGCTTCGCTATTTTTACTCGCCAATCGTGTGACGTAGCTGTTACAGAATGACTGAAAATGACCTTTATTTGGGCTCTTGATGATGTAAACACGAATTTAAAGAAACAGTTTAAGTACGCATGTTATAGAACCTAGCAAGCCATAGGTATGCGGCTAATTATAAAACCAAACATTTATACTTACGTTCCTTCTTAAGATATTTTTTTTTTATAAACTTGGCTACTGGGAATTTAGCTAAAAGCATTTAGATAGCCCTTTTGCGGGTACAATACCTCGATCTGGTTGAAAAGGACATAAGAAAATATGAAACTAGATTTAATTTTTTCTTATATTGTATTATCTTATTTTCTCAGTATTTTAACTTATTTGTAAAGGACCACGTTTTAAGGGTTCACTATTTATTATATAATTTAAGAAAAAAAAAACAAATACATATATACTTACGATTCTAGAGAACATGATTGATGTGATTGGAGCTTGTACTAGCAACAAGTGATAATGGTTCCAACACCAACACCAGCTTATATACCACTAAAACAACCACGCCCAGCTAACGCAAGTACTTTGTCTATTGACAAAAAATGTCCTTAATCTTCAAACCAATTTAACCAATCGAGTATTCGATGGACAAACTTATCTATCAGTCCAGACAATCCACATCCGTGCAATGATATTATTCTGTGATCCATCCTTGAGATCACTCTTGAATATTTTTATTAAAACAAAGCAAGTGAATTTGTCATAATACGCCGCATTTTATAACAAATCTTTTTGACATTTCTTAAAGAGGACCTAACTGATTTTACTCATTAGAAAATATCTATGTCTTGAGGTTACGTTCTGATTGCGGCTGTAGCTGTGTTGCTGCAGAAGTGTTGTCACAACGGGAAACGTTCGATCTTCTTAATAAAATGTGAGTTAGGTGAACTTCCCAATGACGACAGCAATTCAGCAACGACAGCAACGTAATTTATCAAGTAAATTGCTTACTTATTAGGAAATTACAACGCTGCAGTCTTAAATCAAATGCAACCTTTAGGGAAACCATATTGGCCTACAAGTATACATTGATACCATGGTAATTAATAACGACGCAACATCACTAAAATTACTATACCCTACAACAGAAGGTGAGAAGATAAACAAAAGAATACATAAACTGACATACTTATATTAATATGTATATATACAAAAGGTAGACAATAATTCAATAATGAACTTAGTAGTAGCTATATCCATAGTTGTAGCCGGATCCTGGGTAGGCGCCGTAGCCGCTGCTGTAGGAGAGTGGGGAGTAGCCGGAGTACCCGTAGTAACCGGGGTACCCCGACGAGTACCCGCTATACCCGTAGCCAGAGCCAGGGTAGTAGTACTGGGGAGCGGCCAAGGTGACGGCCAACAAAGCAAAGACGAATACCTAGAACAAAACATAAACCGGTGAATACAGTTGAAAATAATAATATATTAATTAATACCTTTTGTTACATTTTAATTATGAGTTTCTGTATAATTTCTTTGTTATTTACATTGAACTGTTCGGTGCAACAAAGAATATTTACTTACTTACTGGCAAACTGAGTATTATTTAAATAACAAAATATTTAGTTATTTACATAAGATTTCATTTTGCAATGGTACCTAATGCCTGTAGAAAACTTTATTTGCCAAAGCTTTAAAAAAAATTAATACATTCCATAATCGCTCCTCTACACGATGGGCCAACGCCGGCCACTCCAAGGGACGCATTTATGCGTTAGAGGGAGCAAGTGATATTGCTATCTCATTCCACCGCATGGCTGCGTCCCTTGGAGTGGCGAGCCATAAGATTACAGTGTGTTTGTGACAATCAGCGCCACTTCTCCCTCCACCGACTTCGCATTTTCTATCACTACACTTTGTAAAACAAATTCCCCCGCCGCGTCTGTCTGTGAAGGTATTTATGTTCGCGATAAACTCAAAAACTACTGAACAGGTTTTCATGCGGTTTTCACCTATTAAAAGAAGAAAAATAATGACAAACACATTAATAAAGTTATATGGAGCAATTTATTGTTATTAAATAGCTCGTTTATATTTTAAACCAAAGTACCTATCTCTAAACGTAAACAATTGATTCATAGATACTGTCAGTTATTAATAAGCCTTCACATTACGATTAATCTTTTTTGTTACATGAAGCATGAAGATCCATGAGACCATAATTGTCATCATAGGTACCTAAGTATAAAAAAACGACATCCTGGTCAATATATTAAATATCCCGTTGCAAGCCCTTTTTGTGTCGTGTTCAAACACATCTATACTCGTATGGTACACAATATGTACCTATTATATTTGTTGTAATGATGTTTGTTTATTATTTAGTTATATGACAATACGAATATATCTACATAATAAAAAAAAACGTTGCCGGCCTTTAATAAAAGCAACTTTCTATTCCTTTATACTTTTTCACGGCTACACTACAAAATTTGTAGGTTCGGTGAAGGAAAACATCGTGAGGAAACCGGACTAATCCCAATACGGGCCTAGTTTACCCTCTGGGTTGGAAGGTCAGATGGCAGTCGCTTTCGTAAAAACTAGTGCCTACGCCAATTACTGGGATTAATTGCCAAGCGGACCCCAGGCTTCCATGAGCCGTGGCAAAATGCCGGGACAACGCGAGGAAAAAGAAGAAGACACTACGAAATTTTTGGGGACTAGGAATGGTATACCTAGACTGCTTTATTTTTGAAATTTTAACCGCCTGTAGGTCTAGAACAGGTGTGGTGCGATAGTGACTCGCCCGCGAGATAGACTACCCGACTTTTTGTAACTGTATTAATTAAAGAGGGACGGGTACCTACCTAATCTATCCTGCAGTCGAGATACTGTCGCCCTGCTCCTGTGCTAGTGCTGCAGGGAGAGTGAAGGGAAAATGGACAGACTGAATCCTACGCAGATAGAGCCATTTGGACAGCTACCAGTAGGTATTATGCAATAAGAATGAGAAACAAAACATTTCAAAACAATGAAATTTTCAGGATTTATAGTCTATTCAAAAACATAAATACTCGTAGGTATACCTATTATACATATAGCATACCTACGTGTGTAACAGATTTGTTAGAACAAACAACACATCAAATTATGAGTCCAGAATAATACTACCACATTAAGTGTATTTGTACTCACCAGCTTAGCAAGCATGTTTATTTTAATAATAGGTACTCGAGTTACTTTTAGAAACCAACAAGAACGGTCCTTTGGGATCACTAGTGTGCCTTCGAATCGAAACTGTTTATTTTTATTATTCCGACTACATTTATATAGGCAGTTTCCGTCCTTGGGACTGCTGGAACAATAACAGAAATACGTGTAACGTCTCAGTGGACATTTAATGTAAATTATAATGAATTCATACAAACGCAATGAAGACGGGTCTGGCATGAGCAAATAGGTCGCCTTTGTTAATTCTCCAAAACCTTAAGCTCGCAAATCGTTGCTCTGTTTTATTTAATGGTAGTCGCATTCCAAAACGACGAATAAGTACCTAAATGTACTCTGAACAAGGATAATGTAAAATACAAAACAGTTTTAAGCATTGCCAAATCTAGTAAACACTTAAAGTTGACCAAGTACGTACCCTATTACGCCTAATTTTATGCTCTTGAAAAACAGTATGACAACTACACATGTTGTTTGATGGTGCTCAAAAACAAGATACGTTTTAGGCGAGTCAGGATGTATTAGTGAGCTTCTATTGTAATCGAGTACGATGAACTTGTAAGACGCCCTTGCTTTGTCATTTTGTCATCCGACGTCAGAATATAGATCATATACATAGGTACCTACTGTAAAGATCAAGGTTGACAGTCAGATATTTAAGCCTTAGGTTTCTGGACAAGGTAGGATTGAGTTTGTGCTCTGACTCGCATTCAACATGTTTGCTAAGATTTAAAACCATAAAGAGAGTTAAACCATAAACCATAAACCATAGAAGTTTTAAAACCATGAAATCTGTGCTCCAGAGAAATTTTCAAAGTATCATTTATTAAAAAGTGGCAATTGTAAACTACACCTTAACTTTTAGTGCAGACTCAATTTCTAATTTAATAATTACTTAGCCTAAGTTCTTAAAAATAAAAAACTTACCATAGGTACTTATTTACAAAAATATCCCCTTGATTGTAATCCAATCGTTTTGATATAGTCGGCGATAGTTTAAAACTAAGGACAGTGTCATATTAATATAGCACAGTTATAATTACAGATTTTACAGACGAGTAAATGATATTATGTATTTTTACAGTTCACTCTTTTTGCCCTGCTGGCTGTGGCTTTCGTCGCCCCTAACCCTAACCCCCAAGTGGTGGCATACTCTTCCGGACTCGACTACGTGTACCCTGGAGCGGTGCCTTCTTACGTATCGCCCGTAACCTACACGGCCCCCGTCGCTTCCGTGGCTTATTCCGGCCTACCCACAAACGCCGTCTACTTCCGCTAACTTCAAATAGTCGAGCCTTAGTCATGTAACGTTATAAAACAATGTTTAATTAGGATAGCATTATGTAAGACTATGATGTGAACGATTATCCTTGTTAAACAGCGTTTTGTAACTGCTACCACCTGCTACTAATATGGGAGCAAGGTGAAGGTGCCTTCACTGGGAAAAATTAGGTAAAGAAGAAATTGTTCTCTTAGACAGTGTGCACAACCGACATTTTTTTTTAAGTTTTAGAGCCTCTTTTTGGTGAAGAAAAAAAAAACACTGATTTTCTAAAGCCAGCCAGTGTTTGGCGTAGTAGGTAACAACAGTGCCACAATGGGTGAACGGGATTATTATTAACTAGCGACCCGCCCCGGCTTCGCACGGGTTAACAAATTATACATAAACCTTCCCCAAGAGGAAAAATTATTAAAATAAATTATTAATTATTAAAATTATTATAGTAGTGGAGAAATTATTAAAGGGAGAACACGAAATCGAGCGAACGAAATTCTAAAATCGCTGGTGAATTTTCTCATCACGTTCATAAATCATTCGTTGCAAGAGGGGGCGTAAAGCCAGGAAATAGCAACATCAAAACAATCTCTATTTGACGGCTCATTTTCAAGACAGATACCTACCTATTACCTATCTAGATTTTTATGGAGAGTATATATACCTGCACGTATTTATAAATCATCAAGGTATCTGTAAAATTTCATTGAAATACTTTAAATTCAGTGGGAAATGCCACAGTGGGAAATCGAACCACTAAGTCTACTTATATGTATGTAAGTATACGTATTGACAGCAAGCATCCTCGGAACCTTGCAGAATGATATTCTTGATTATTGATTAATACCTATTCAATTTAACTTTAAATTTACTTAAGTTATTTTTTTTTGGTTTGTTCCTGGTTCGTCGTATTCCTGTTTCGTCGGATTCCTGATTCGTCGAAATGTCAATATGAAATGAAACTATGCACCGTGACTTCACCTTTGTTTTTAATATCAATTGAAAACATATTTACAAACGAAAAATTCAAACAAAACTTAACAGCAAATTAACTTAACGAAACAAGAATACGACGAATCAGGAATCCGACGAAACAGGAATACGACGAACCAGGAACAAACCTTTTTTTTATTAGTTATATTTATAATTTTTTACTAAGTTATGTAGGTACCTGTTTACTATTTTACCTACCTCTTTTTACCTTAATCTCAAGCCGCCCAGACGTCAAAACTTTCCAAGACAAATGCAATTTTGATTTGTCAAAACAAAGATTCAAATTAGAATGGAACAGGAGACCTTTTTATAGGGCTCTGGGCGGCTCGAGGACTTTCTATATATTGTTATAAAATAACATTACCTACCTATTATGAAAGGTAAAGGTCAAAAGGGTTAAGAATATGGCCCTTGTTTACAAAAAATGTGAAAGGTTCAACAACACGTGAACGTGATCTCGTATAATGATGTACTCCGTGATTATAATACAGCGGTATGGGTCATTCAAATCAATGGCCCTATAAATTGTATTAATATAATAAGTGAATATCCATTAATAGCCTGTTTAAAGTGCCTGATAATAATTGAATGGAGTTTTAGACGTATGCGTCTTTGCTCTAGTTAAATAAAAAGGCGTTTTATTTTATATAGTACGGTGAATACGGTGAATAGTTCGGAAGTCAATTTTAACCATGTGAGCACGTGAGACCGGAATAAAGACAATGTGTCCTATTACCAAGATAAGTTTGAGATGGCCGTGGCTGATGGAATAAACAAAAAGGTTTCAAAGTAATTAGGTGTTAATGTAGTAATAATTAAAGTATTTAGTGGGTTTTAATTAGAGCAATATTCGAGGTTGAATGTTATATTTGCACTAAGGGTAGGTATTCATTTGTGACAAATATGTTTTTTTTTAAGTTTGCTTTTGAAGTAAAAAAATTGTATTCTATAGGCAGTAGGCACTGACTTTAAAAAAAAGGTCAAACGGGAGATAATATATTATGTTGGCTAAAGGCACATAGGTCGAAGTTGCACTTTATCCACAAGAGTTGCAAAGTAATTTCATACAATATTTGAGTTGTTTCGTCATGTTGGCGTGGATTGGACTTGATTTCTAATGTTTTACAGTTAGTATTTGCTGCGTTGAGGTATGGTGAAAATTTTTGTGTTTCACTCGATAGCAAATTTTGTTTAGAACGCTGAAATTTCATCTACTGTATATATCACTTCCGCGGTAACAGACAGGTCGAGTTACTTTTAGCAGGGATTATTCTTTTAGCCAAGTTAACATAATGCTGAGATATTTCACACCTTCTTTTTATTAGGGTTCCCGTTCCCAAAGGGTAAAAACGGGACCCTATTACTCCGCTGTCCGTCCGTCCGTCCGTCCGTCTGTCACCAGGCTGTATCTCACGAACCGTGATAGCTAGACAGTTGAAATTTTCACAGATGATGTATTTCTGTTTCCGCTATAACAACAAATACTAAAAACAGAATAAAATAAAGATTTAAGTGGGGCTCCCATACAACAAACGTGATTTTTGACCGAAGTTAAGCAACATCGGGCGGGGTCAGTACTTGGATGGGTGACCGTTTTTTTGCTTGTTTTTTTGCTTGTTTTGCTCTATTTTTGTTGATGGTGCGGAACCCTCCGTGCGCGAGTCCGACTCGCACTTGGCCGGTTTTTTTATAAATAGAGGTCTCGTGGCATGGTAGAAAAGTACGTCACGGAGTAGTGTGTCGCGACGGCGGCGCCGAGTTTGTTGCACAACAAAGAACGTGCACGTGCACCATGCCACTTCAATAAAATGGCTTGTAATGAAGCCCTTTGCTGTTCTAAATTGAAAACGTGTTAGGCAAACAATAAATAAAACATTTTTATAGCCTCCGTTAGAGGCCCTTCCCTTAAATCAGCGGTCGGCAACCCGCGGCCCGCGGGCCGCATGCGGCCCGTGAACCTGTCACTTGCGGCCCGCAAGCCTCCCTGGCTATTTTGTATGTAATATTGACAAACGATAATGTCTAGTCTAGTCATAAATACATATTAACAAAGTGCGGCCCGCGTCAACTTCGTTACCTAGGTACTATGTGGCCCTTGGCTGCTAAAAGGTTGCCGACCGCTGCCTTAAATGATCCAATCATTTTTGGATTTATTACCAAATAGCGACCAAAATGTGTATGTTTAGGGTTGAAATGGGTTATATTATCGTGATACATTATTGTATTGTAAACTAGCGACTCGCCCCGGCTTCGCACGGGTTAACAAATTATACATAAACCTTCCTCTTGAATCACCCTATTTATTAAAAAAAACGCATGAAAATCCGTTGCGTAGTTTTAAAGATCTAAGCATACAGACAGACAGACGGACAGACAGCGGGAAGCGACTTTGTTTTATACTATGTAGTGATGATTAACAGAATTCATATGGTAATCATCCTTTTTTATCGCCATGTTATGGTACCTATACAATATACATATCATAACGTTGTGTTGTCACCAAAATTTTTACAAAAAAATAGTCCAATCAAACTCCAAGAAACCGATATGTATATTATATTTCCCAATGCAGAGCATAGGCCTCGTCATGGTTTGGTTCTCACACATCATAGATTTTCTTCGCAGATCTAAGTATATATGCAGATATTACTTCACCGGAGGTGCAAGAACTAGTAAATATCAAATGATAAATTGTTGAATAACCGTGGCTTTATTAATGAAAACAGAAAAGAAATACATGATTATTGAGTCTTAAAGTAAACCTTTAAACGTGGGAATGCCGCCTGCTTCCTGCGTGGGAAATGCCGCCTGCGTGATGGTCACCTTGCCAAGGGGGCAGAATTTAGGAAGTCCTTGTACGTAGGTAGGTAAGGAAGTATTTATTTTCACATTCGTTTTATTTTTAGGATTCTCATTTAATCCGTTTCAATATTATCATTAAAAGTTTGTACTATCTTTAAGCTTTTATTTTCTTACCAGTAATTTATTTGTGTAAATAAATGTTTTTAGTAAATTAATTTAAAATACTAAAATAAATCTAAAAATGGCCTTTGTGCCCGACGATGCTACACGACCCCGAATGGGATAAAATTATACTCAGAGCAGAATGACAATGTGCAGGCATTATTAAATTCCGAGAATCTATTGGTATTGGTACGACCTGGGGATCGAACCAACACCTCCGTTTTTAAAGCCGCACACCTTATCGCTAGACTATTATGCAAATTGTAAACAATGCAATATTTAATTAATGCTGTTGCATGTATGTCAATTTACTAATTTTAACAATGAATTTATAACAGAAAAGAATATTATGATATGATATATGTTTATGAATAATGTAGTACCTATACCATTTAGTAACCCCAAGTCTACAAAGCGATACAAACGTTAATTCGCCATAAGTACCTACCTAGCGGCGAAATATTTGGACTACTTATAATATAATTTTATGTGATATTCAGGGTTAGGTAAAACACTTATACCCGAAGTGTTTTAAAGTTGATGATGGATTTGATACTAACGAAACACACAGTTTATACCTACCGATATATCGGTTTATATGCATAAAATATTTCCTAGCACTCAAAAGATCATTGACTATAGGTATGTTGTTCTAGTTTTATTTCCTTGAAAAGTTTCAATTGTACCACTGTCCTTCGGGTCCTGCCTACCAGCATAGAAGGCTCGTAGCGGACGTGTGCATCTGCAGGCTTCTGCGACCTCTCCACTGCGCATGATCGGGGAAAAGCTTATAAGCCGCTCTCTCACCTCTCGCCAATCAGTTCGCAAACACATCTCGTCAAGCGATCTATGCTCTGCAAAACTCGCCCACATCGGAAAAGTTTCGTATCATAACAACATTCACCTAACATAAAAATATTGTTTCAACGTCGAAAGTAGTGAACTGTCGAACTTATGAAAATACTAGAAGTTAATATTGTGAAGAGTGAGAAGTTCGTCGGCGATTTGCCGGTGAAACTAGTGGACCAGCGCTCGAAGAACCCTCGACGCGAATCAGTGACTCCGAAGATAATAGTGTGTCCACCGATGGAAGAAATGGCGGAACCTGCTCCGGCGCCTCGCGGTGGAAGGCTGCTGCGGGCGCTGAGCAGGAGGCTGACGCGGCGTTCCGCAGACGCCGACTCGCTCGCCAGCTCCAGCAGCAACGACAGCGTCAGCTGTGACCCCAACAGGAATGCTGGCGACGACCATTCATCGTGCGCCACCAGTGAATCCGGCAGCGATGGCTCAGACCACCACCGCCGTCATCGCTCTACAGTCTCGCTACGCCGTGTCTTCCAAAGCCTAAATCTAACATCGCGATCACAGTCAAGTTCACCGACCGATCGTCAGCGCCAACCCAAAAAGCAGACCCAACCGAAGCGCATTCTACGCCCACCTGTCACTTACACTTACGTACGCGGTCTCTCCGGTCTGCCAACACAGCGAGTGCCCCGACATGCCGTATACAGCCCTTCAGCGGGACTCCACCGATAAACCCTAACAAGTGCTAATCGACTGTGTACCATAATATGGAGTGAACACGGACGGAGATCAAGACTGGTTAACATTTAGTAGGTAGTCTAAATACCACTAGAGAGATATGTCTCACCATATCAGTAGTTGAGTACTGAAACCTGAAGGAGGTAGCTGACGACGTTATTGTCTTCACCAAGGACCAAGAAAGAGGCGACGATGGGTGCCTCTGGGTCCCGCTCGCTAGGTGTAGTTTTGTGCTGTGACACGTCTCACTAAGTATATAAGGAAAAATAAGACTGTGTCATACCGATTTGAATTTTGTGGGTCCGTAACTTAAACATAATTATATAATGTTTCAATTGCTACTCTCTGGTATTTATGATTACAGATTTGCACTGTAGAACACCATGTGAATTACCTCTAGGCTAAAAAATTCCCACTCAGATTATTTAAATCACTGCAAAGATAAATTTTGTCACCAGTTCTCCAAATATTATATACTTTTAAATCGAATAGTCAAAGTACCTACTTGAAATATTTGTATGTTTCCTATTATTCAAGCATAGTGCCTTTCACGTTTATAAATTACTGAGAAAACCTGTAGACTATAACTATACCGCTGTATTATGTACCTTACTAGAACCATCACGAAGTATTGTACCTGGTGTTGTGTACTTATGTACAAACACTAATGTCTGCACTTACATAATTGTAAATCCCTAATGCTGTGAAGAGGATCGAATTTGTACATAAGTAGACTTTGTCTATAAAGTATACTCAGTACCTACATTTAACAATTGTTATCGACATAGGGAATCATAAGTAGTCGAAATATTGCATCTCGTAAATTTTAAGTCATTTTTATTGTAGTTATAAGTTAGGTTTTCGTATTTAATAAAAATAAAAGAATAACAAAAATATTTATGTCTTATCAATTTAATAAAACCCTCACCAGTTGAAATTCACCGACTCGCCGATTAACACTAAAATTGACATATCATGATCACGTCACGACCTAATAGACGAGTCAAATAGGTTCATTCATATTTATTTTTTATTATTAACTGTGTTGTCTCTTTAACGTAGTCGTACCTCTTTACTTAAAAATGAGAAAAAAAAACATATTATTTACATGTAGGAACATGATGAGCTATGAGCATAACAGATAAAGTTCCTATAACTTGGTCAATCAGATCTTGACAGTAGAAAAAGACGGCAAATTTGAAAAATGTAGGCGCGAAGGGATATCGTCCCATAGAAAATTTGAATTTCGCGCCTTTTATTACTGACAAGATTTGGTTGACCATCTATACCTACTCGTACTAAAAGAATTAATTTACAGTAATTACGCATTTACAGTACGCATAACACCCTCAACTGCTATTAGAAAACCATTTTGAATCTAGAATTTATTGCGTGAGCATACAGTACGAGTTTTCCCATGGTTGTTACGGCCCTATGTACAATTGGATTAATAAGTAGTATACATATGTATACATATTTCTAAATTACTTCGGCATAAACACATAGGTTTTTGTAAACGTAAGTATCATCATGTTTACAAAAACGTCTAAAGCAGATTTATCCCAAATAGGTATTCCATTCAATAAGAGGAATGATCAATTCTTATGTTAATTACTTTAACACGCCCTACAGGTCCAAAATGCTTGACGAATTTTAAAATAGGTAAGAGGTTTTTAAATATCGTTAATTGTTTCAAACGAGTGATTTAAGCGAACCGTAAGAATTAGTGGTTCTCATATGATATAAGAATAAGAAATAATAAGAATAATATTTATTTAAAAGAAAAAAACCTTATTAACAATACATAATATTTTAATTCATCGCCACTTGTTTCGAATTTCCTTTTTTCCGCACTTATTTCGTAAATAACTATTGTAGGCAATGACGACGATATACTCCCATTATACCGATACCTTGTCTTAACTACCCTCATGGGTTTAATAGACGGAATTATAAAGTGTATTTCAGCAAGTGCAAGGTTAAATTTACTGACTTCTGACTAAAATATTACTTAATATTTCAGTTCTAGAAGTAAACTTAGTGCCCATAAAGCGAAATGATGGAAATACAAAACTCAATTGAATGAGGTCTCTTGGTTCTGGTGGTTTCTGGACCATCTTGACACATGGTTCAAATATAATATGTATTTATTTATTTTAGTTTTGTCCATAGCACGTCGACAATTTTAATGTAGGAGAGAAGTCGCATGAGGGATCCAGGTTTTGAAAGAGCCACTTGCATTATTTCGGTAGCTTATAGCAAATCTTAAGCGCATTCGAAGCGATACCAGTAGGCTAGCACATGATTGGTGCGAATGTATATCGCGGCGAGATAGACTACCCATCTTTTTCTAAGTATGCTAATTAAATACTCCGTAGCGTAGCGTAATTACCTCTCTCTATCACTCTTCCATATTAGTGCGACAGAGAGACCGTTTCGTTCGCTACGAAGCGTAAACGAATGGCATCTTGTCTAGGCAACCAGTTTAATGACAAACTAGAATAGCAAAACCCACCGACAAGACATCCTCTAGACTGAGCATAGTAACGCTACCCCCTCTACCACTATAGTTCGTTTTTTTTAGCATTAGAAAGAAGGTAAGCGATCTTGACATGTCTTTTAATTGATAAACGCTTTTTAAAAGTCAGAAACTATTATTACGAAAGCAGAAGAATATAAATGATCGTATTAGATCCATAATTGTTACATATTTGCCGTGACTTATTTTTAAAACGTGTTTTTCAATTAAAAGACACATCAAGATTGTTTACCTTTTTTCTAATGCTAAAAAAACGAAGTATATATACGGTAGTTTTACTCCATATCTTCGAGTCAAAGTGTCAGAATCCCGTGCCGTGATTGGTCCGTGTCTTTGAACGGACCAATCACGGCACGGGATTCGCTCACCTCGTCCCCCCGCACCCCCGTATTTTTGGCAGCATCGGTTTCATGAAATAATTGCTCTAAACTCCGTCTAGAGGATTCCTAGTCTATGGCAAAACCTAAACTTAGACGAGTGAATCTAGATAACCGCTGCGATAGATTTTGAATCCCGCAATATATAAGGGAATCGGTCGTGGAATGTTTTGTCCTTCCACACGTCATCATTATCGACACCGACTAGCCTGCCAGTCACCTGCACGGGGGGACACGCCCACGACGTCGCCAAACGTGATCCAAAACGTTTTTACTCACGCATTGTGATGCTTTATTACCGCGGAGCAGATTTATACTTTGGTTAATCCTTGTTGAAAATCAAATTATAGCAGCAATCTGTACACGGCCCTAATATCAAGGCGATAGAGTACCTAATATGTTATTATGTACGACGTTGGGGTTGGGCTAAACTAGTTGGAGATTCTGTCTATTAAAAGCGGCCAAGTGCGAGTCGGACTCGCACATGAAGGGTTCCGTATTTAGGCGATTTATGACGTATAAAAAAAAACTACTTACTAGATCTCGTTCAAACCAATTTTCGGTGGAAGCATGGTAATGTACATCATATATTTTTTTAGTTTTATCATTCTCTTATTTTAGAAGTTACAGGGGGGGGGACACATTTTACCACTTTGGAAGTGTCTCTCGCGCAAACTATTCAGTTTAGAAAAAAATGATATTAGAAACCTCTCATTTTTGAAGACCTATCCATAGATACCCCACACGTATGAGTTTGATGAAAAAAAATTTTTCGAGTTTCAGTTCGAAGTATGGGGAACCCCAAAAATTTATTGTTTTTTTTCTATTTTTGTGTGAAAATCTTAATGCGGTTCACAGAATACATCTACTTACCAAGTTTGAAGAGTATAGTTCTTATAGTTTCGGAGAAAAGTGGCTGTGACATACGGACGGACAGACAGACGGACAGACGGACAGACGGACAGACGGACAGACAGACAGACATGACGAATCTATAAGGGTTCCGTTTTTTGCCATTTGGCTACGGAACCCTAATAAAAACCGGAAACGAGAGGCGCCATAAAAAACGTTCAGAACTCTATTTAATGTTCAATATCTGGGTGACCGAGCTTCGCTCGGAAAACATAAAAAAACTTGAAAATGCGCGTTTTCCCAGAGATAAGACCTAGCTAGATCGATTTTTCGCCCCCAAAAACCGTTTCCGAGATCCCCGAAATATATATATAAACAAGAATTGCTCGTTTAAAGGTATTAGATAGATTTGTTATCATCTTACTACCTTAGGCAGTAGATACATAACACAATGAACTGTGCTAACCAACGGCAGTGTCTACCTGAAGATATTGTGACATTTGTGACATCAAAATCATATCTAAATCTCGATTAACGAATCGAGATCAAATTCATAACCTGTTATTGCAATTTGAATACGCCTCCTGGCCGTTCAAGGGACTAAAATTAATAAAATGAAAATGGCTAACACTTTTAAGAGCAATGCCCGAGTTTCTATAAAAATAAAGTTTTGCATCGAGCACAAAAATACTGAAATTAGTATTAAGATACCTAAGGGCTGTGCCTATAATATTTAGAGAGTTCCCGATTCTCCAGAATTTCATCGTCAGATTCTGAACCGACGATAATGGATCACCAACAAATGGGATAAAAAAAATTCAAGGTGAAATAAATCCTCTCGAAGAAGTAAACTAATTAGCCCGTTTACTACTTAACCCACCATGCATAACAGTCATTGTAAAACTCATTAAATGATTGACAGTACTTTCCCGTAGGTACTAAATACCTCCGATAAGACAGTATTCCATTCCGAATCTGCATTTGTCAAAACTTTTACAGTGCGTTAAAACTTATAATTGACCGAAGCGTAGCGAAGGTCTACGTTTTGACTCAGGCATTTTGCTTTTGTATGTCCGGATGTTCTCCTCTACAGGTCGCAATTCTTAACCGATTTTCGTGAAATTTTGTGACCCAATTCTATGACTAAATAATTTTTTTTTGTCGATCCGGTTTTTGGAAATTTTTCAAAATGGCGGAGTTGTGATAGCTCCCGCCTAAACAAATAGTCGTATCGGTATCATAAGAGTTTTTTCTTTTTGAGATATGTTTATAGATTAAATGGCCAAAAATTCAGAAAATTTGTATAGCTGGTTTTAGCGGTATTTAGATATTTAGTTTTTACTTGAGAATGAGTAGCTAAATTTCATCATCTTTAGTAAGAACTATAATGGCGTATTTTGCAAACGTTCGCTTTTTAGGGTTCCGTAGCCAAATGGCAAAAAACGGAACCCTTATAGATTCGTCATGTCTGTCTGTCTGTCTGTCCGTCTGTCCGTCTGTCCGTCTGTCCGTCTGTCCGTCTGTCCGTCTGTCTGTCCGTCCGTATGTCACAGCCACTTTTCTCCGAAACTATAAGAACTATACTGTTGAAACTTGGTAAGTAGATGTATTCTGTGAACCACATTAATATTTTCACACAAAAATAGAAAAAAAACAATAAATTTTTGGGGTTCCCCATACTTCGAACTGAAACTCAAAATTTTTTTTTCATCAAACCCATACGTGTGGGGTATCTATGGATAGGTCTTCAAAAATGATATTGAGGTTTCTAATATCATTTTTTTCTAAACTGAATAGTTTGCGCGAGAGACACTTCCAAAGTGGTAAAATGTGTGTCGTCGTCCCCCCCTGTAACTTCTAAAATAAGAGAATGATAAAACTAAAAAAAATATATGATGTACATTACCATGTAAACTTCCACCGAAAATTGGTTTGAACGAGATCTAGTAAGTAGTTTTTTTTTTATACGTCATAAATCGCCTAAATACGGAACCCTTCATGGGCGAGTCCGACTCGCACTTGGCCGCTTTTTTTGTTTGCATCGGCAGGTCCCTGGTTCCATCCCCAGTAATTGTATACTGCTACATAACTTTTAGTATTTTTTTTATACTTAAATTTCGTATAGTTGTTTATTTTATTTTTTTATTTTGAAAAAATGAAAAATTTCGTATTATTTATTTATCAAGCGCGGGTTAAGTGTATTCGTTTAATTTTTGTTTGTAGCTTTATGTAGTTTTTAATTTTTTGTTTATATTACATGTACTATACCTATATTTTAATAAATATTTTTGCCATACATTTATTCAGTTTTAAGCTCTGCTCGCGAGGTCTACAGCTCACAGAGCCACTAGTTAATATAAATGTATAATTATTGGTGCAATAATAGTACCTAGTTTATGTGACTGCTACATAATAAGAGGCATTAAAATACGAGTGTGGGTTTAAGAAACGAACTTTAGTGAGTTTCTTAATAGGATCACACGAGTACTTACTTACGTACTTGTATAGGTACAATTGTTTCTCATAATGAGCGGAGTATAGTACCTAAAGTAAGTAAGTAATTTATTGTGCAATAGATTTAAGCTATGTCAATAGGTATAGGTAGGTATATTCAATTATTGAGTTATTTCGAATCCATACGATCCATAATTGTTAGTACAACATACAAATCTTAAAATTAATTTAGGTTAGTGATATTTAAAAATACAAAATAATAATAATAAATCCAATAATAAATCTACAAGTAAGTACTAACAATAAATATAAGTATATAACTAGAGGCAACCTAAATGCACCACTTCTCAGCATCTGTGGCTGCCACATGCAGTCCATTCCAGTGCATGAGCAGTGGTGCATCTACCTTACCTGCCAACGTTTTCAGGATGCTATTGGTACTGACACACGGTCTCTGCATAAGTGACGCCGATCTGTTGCGTATGTATGATTGCAAAAAAGTCATCCGTGTGCGCCACCGCGAACATTCCAGACGCACTACAGTGACGTAACAGCCCCATCAGCATCCTGAAAACGTTGTTATATTGTATTCGTAGAGCGTTGTACGCTCGCTGAGTATAGCTGGCCCACAGGCTGCAGGTGTAAAACATAGAATTAGAATAGACAAGAACAACTGTCAATCTTCAAAAGTGCGACCAAAAATGAAATGCAAGTGTGTGCGTAAATTGTCTATGTGAGTTCAAAAATAGTGATGTCATGTTACAACATATTAATAATCTGTCGGTGTTTGATTGCTTTATCGACAACTTTTTCAAATGTGTTATTTTAAACGTATTATCCAGCGTATTTCGCTAGCAGTGCAAAGAGGAAACGCCAGCAGCGTACTAGGTACATTTAGCCGGGTACCTATGGCCTAATAGCATATAATTATATACCTACCCTTAATTTTTATATTTACCTAGTTATAAGTTTGTTTTGTTTGTTTGTTTGTAAATTACCGTTTTTAGGGTCCCGTACCTCAAAAGTAAAAAACGGAACCATAATAGGATCACTCGTGCGTCTGTCTATCTGTCTGTCCGTCCGTCTATCACAGCCTATTTTCTCCGAAACTACTGGACCAATTAAGTTGAAATTTGCACACATATGTAAGTTTATGACCCAAAGATGGACGTGTAACGTAAACAAATGAATTTTAAATATGGAGGCCATTTTTGGGATACAAATGAGAAAATTAAAAAATGAAGTTTTTTCAAACTATATCGTGTTACATATCAGATGAAAGAGCTCATTGTAAGAATCTCAAATATATATTTGTCGGCGAAGGATGGTCCTAATGGCGGTGGGCGCGTGGGGGTAGTACCTAGATGTATTACTTCACAGCCAAAATAGTAGGTATGCTACCAGTGCATGAAATAAACATTCGGATTCGTTAACCATACTAGTGCCTACTATATTTCAGTACTAAATAATCAAAATAACTAATCGAATCGATTACGATGGAATCGGATTCAATAAAAATAAAAAGATCAAATGAAATCGTTCAAATCTTTATTTAAGTCAAACTACACCGTCTCCAACCCTACACCTCTGACCCGAGAAGATTTAACCCGGCAACAAACTCGGCGGGACACATATTTTCAAAACAACACGTAGTTTCTTTATTTTTACAAAAGTAAGCTTCTAATGGCACATAAGAAATCAAAATAACACTTGGAATAAAACACTTTCAGAATAATCCTTCAGGAACGTAGCGAATTAGGCACGAGCTTGGCTAACGTCCGATCTCTAGCGCGGTCCGATCAAGAAGAAGGAAGAAAGTCCCCGCGGCGGAGCCAACTGCTCCCGCCTCCAAATCAAGTTGGCAAACCTGCCTGACCAGTCTACCAACATAACGACAAAAATGCTAGTTCGTGCCTACGTTCACTCAAGATACCCCTCTTGACGTTCCAAAGCCTTCTACCTGTCATCTTAGTTCATCAATACGCCAATAGATGGTGGCGTTACTCTCTACGCAACTTTATGATTCCGTTACAAGCAAATAATATGTAGCCAAACATTGCTAATCGATTTTATACAGGCGTTTAAAGCTATGAACTGTAACACTGCAATACGTCTTTCTGGTGTCTCGCTCCGACATATTTTTTATAATTTTAGGATTAATAGTTTCGCAGTTATTCAAGAAAATAGGCAAATAATGACCATTCCCCCCCCCCATCTTCGAAACTACTGGGTCTAAAATTTTGAAAAAAATACACAAAATAGTTCTTTACCTATAGATGACAGGAAAACCTATCAGAAATGTGGTCAAGCGTGAGTCGGACTTAATGTACGGAACCCTTGAAACGCGAGTCCGACTCGCACTTGGCCGGTTTTTTTTCAAACGTTAAAATTTACGACATTATGACGTATAACTAACACTTGAACTCCGTGTGCTATCAAAATCGTTACAGACTTATCTTAGTCTAACTCTTACTGTGTTGGAAAGTGAAGTTTAAATTTACTGCTAAACATGTGCACCTTCAAAAAGGTATAACAATCGTTATTATTTGAAGTCGGTTATAAAGGTTAATATCTTAATGATGTCTTGTGAAGAAATTATTACATAGTTATTAATATACCGACAAGTTATCGATACTGTCATCTGAACATTTTGTCAAGCCCTAGCGTAAAGTAACAGTTTATGTTTTTACACAAAATATCTTAAATTATTGAGTAATATGATAAAATATTAGCACACAAAGGAAGAAAAACTTATAATTAACTGTATAAACCGGCTTCTTACACATTTTATGCTGTTAATTTGACAAAATATCGTCAAGAAAATTTCGCTCGGAATATCATAATTCCTCTGAAATGAGTATTTGCTAGGTTTATTTGGCCCCGTGACACTGAAATCCGGTACACTACAAGACACTATCTTCATTGTATTACTTAATCAAATAGTTTTCTTCCGAATTTGTGTATATTTTTCAAATTGAAAATTACGGTGATACGCTCTTGGCCGTCCGCGGCCGTTGTCAAACTCCAAAATGGTCACGTTTTCTCATTTGTAGTCTGACTCTTTCGCACTCATGCGATGTTCATATACGCGAGGGCTCCCTTTCGCACACTTCAGCTGTCTGTCAAGCGCGAGCGACAATTACAAGTCTGTGGTGTAAAACGATTGGCAAAAAGCTTTAAAAAGCGTATCAAAGGTATTTTAAATACCTATTAATTTCATATTGTTTGTGTTTCGGTGGATAATCAAATTATTTACACGCCATCTGTTCCACAAACCAAGTGAATTGCAGGTACCCATGTTAGGTAGTACCATACTCTCTGCACTGCAGTATGCATACATTTGTTTATAGGTTAGTGGAACACGCGGCTAAGTTTGAATTAAAAGTCGGTTGGAGCCAGCGTGCAGCGCGGCCAACGACCGGAGATGCACCTATTGATCGAGCTGCAGGCCTATTCGAACTAACCAATTGGCTACTTTCCTACTAGTCAAATCAGCTTCTTTTTTAGAAATGTCAAAACTATTTGCTAATATGGAATTTATATGAAAACGTGTGTAGTGACGTCACGGTCAACTCACCTACTTTTTAACTTCCATCCGATTTATTAAATAGAAATTGTCTTTAAAAATAACTGCTATCTATGTATTTCTAATAATTATCTGGTGCTTTATTTCGTGCACGGTGTGAGATAATTGATTTTAAGTAGAGGAAAGTACCCAATTGATGTCTCATTCGCCGCATTTTGACAATGCGAGCAAGATGCGTTACGAGTAATAGTAATAACTTATAAGTTAGTAATAACGATTTTTTAATAAAATAAAAAATAAATAAAAGTGTGGGATGCTACCTGCGTAGACACACTGGCACCGTCCCACCTCCAACGGACTAATGTAAAAGCGGGCGGGGCGGCGGAAAGCGCCGAAATTTTAAAACGTAACAAATATAAGAGCCTCGGTAGAGAGTACCATTTTGTACCATTTGGAGTTGAAACTCTAGGTCCATGGGGTCCCAGCGCGCATAAGTTGTTCGCAGAAATCGCGAAGCGTCTGGTTGACGTAACTGGTGACCGAAGAGCTGGCGGCTACCTCGCACAACGTATTAGAGGGCCTACCGCGAACCACGATCGACGTGTTGCCTCCCTGTCACACTTACGTACGAATTTACAAGTGCGACAGGGAGGCAACACATCGAACGTGGTTCGCGGTAGGCCTTCAGCATTGCGATACAGCGAGGAAATGTCGCCAGCATCCTTGGTATACAATGCCTCAAGGGCCTATTTTAGATTTAAGCTAGTTTTTAATTTCTTTTAGTAATACACTGTATATATCTTGTTTGTAAATAAGTGATTATAAAATATATATATATGTAAGATACTATTTAGTTACTTAAAAAGGTATTATTGCATTGTAGAATAGATGTCACACACACAACAACAGTCGTGTATAGACATGAACTCAGCAACGTTTTAAATTTGAATTTCTTACCTCCATACTATTACCATTGCGTGATTCTGTTTATTTTACTTCTCCCAAAATCTCGATATCTATTTATATACCTACTTAGAAATCGAGGAGGCATCGATAACACATACACGCTTCAAGTGTAAACAAGAATTAAATTTACTTCCTCGAAGCATCCCAAGTTCGTTGCCCGGATAGGTACGGCTCTACTCGACTGTTGTTCGCATGTCGCTGGCCAAGCCATCGCATCGCATATAATAATATATAATATATTAAACATATCGATTATTTTTCACAACTTAAATTATTTAGGTAATACTTACCCTAAAAAGTTGTCAATCTGACATATCCAATATTTATCTTAAAACTTATATTTAACTAGTGGCTCTGTGAGCTGTAGACCTCGCGAGCAGAGCTTAAAACTGAATAAATGTGTGGCAAAAATATTTATTAAAATATAGGTATAGTACATGTAATATAAACAAAAAATTAAAAACTACATAAAGCTACAAACAAAAATTAAACGAATACGCTTAACCCGCGCTTGATAAATAAAAAATACGAAATTTTTCATTTTTTCAAAATAAAAAAATAAAATAAACAACTATACGAAATTTAAGTATAAAAAAATAATACAAAAAGTTATGTAACAGTACACAATTACTGGGGATGGAACCAGGGACCTGCCGATGCAAACAAAAAAAGCGAACGTTTGCAAAATACGCCATTATAGTTCTTACTAAAGCTGATGAAATTTAGCTACTCATTCTCAAGTAAAAACTAAATATCTAAATACCGCCAAAACCAGCTATACAAATTTTCTGAATTTTTGGCCATTTAATCTATAAACATATCTCAAAAAGAAAAAACTCTTATGATACCGATACGACTATTTGTTTAGGCGGGAGCTATCACAACTCCGCCATTTTGAAAAATTTCCAAAAACCGGATCGACAAAAAAATTTTATTTAGTCATAGAATTCGGTCACAAAATTTCACGAAAATCGGTTGAGAATTGCGACCCGTAGAGGAGAACATCCGGACATACAAAAGCAAAATGCCCGAGTCAAAACGTAGACCTTCGCTACGCTTCGGTCAATTATGAATTGACCTAAATTACTATATTACAGACTAAGTTAAGTATGTATATGTTCTTGAGCACTTTTCATATTGGTTCTATTAATGGGAAGATGCTTTATTCATGCGTTATTTATAATGTACCTATCAAGGAAAATAGCCACCAGAGGTATCACATGCATGTTGCTGACCCCTTATAGAAACCTGTACACTCATAAAGCTTAGAATTTTAAAGTGTAAAAATTACTGTCTTGGGTGAGACTTGAACTCACGGCCTCTGGATCGATATTCCAGCGCTCTGCCATCTGAGCTTTATAGCATCGGTCGCAGACGTTTCTGCTTGTAAAATTAAATCTGTACACTCATGTTTTGAAGAATCCCATATTGTAATCTTTCGACAAAAACCACAGCAGAAGTTTTAAAAAAATGGTACGGGTCCTGTGAGATCATACCTACTTAACCAGTTCGCTTAGGGCGGTTCGTTAGGCAATGAGAACATTATCTAGTATCGGTAGAGGCGATTCAATATAAGCCAAGATTATGTTTGGTTATGTTACGTTACACTCCTTATCCAGTGAGCTGAAAATATTTAGGAAGTAATCTAACAAGATTACATTTCGTACGAAGTACGAAATATCGTAGAATAAATGGGGCATTATCCATGAAAAGGGACCTTATTGTCGATGGCGCTTACGCCGCACAGCGTCGCACGGCATTATACATATTTATATCGCAGCATCGTTAATAATGGCGTAAGCGCCATCGACAATAAGGTCCCTTTTCATAGATAATGTCACAAATAAGCGGTGCTTTCTTGCAAAAATTTTAATGGCTGAGAATTGTAGCTCTGTTTTTCCTAAGGGCCACTTGCATTGCACCATCAATGGTTAACCATTAACTCGAAGTTAACCGTTAACACAGGGTTAAATAGTACTGGTAACTAGTGGCTAACCCTAAGTGGCCCTAATAAGTGTAAATTGCTCTTTGATACTCTTGTAATATGATGTAATTTGCTCATCAAGCGAAATGTTTATTTATTTTTAGAAACAAACTTCTTTAAACATATAATAAAAAAATCTGCAGGCCCTATCATGACTACAATCCAATCATTTCGTTCTTGTAAATCCAGTTCTCACTGCTTATGTATAAAACAATATTTTAACGTTGAATTATACCTTCCCGCTTCCAAATTAACTAAAATAAATACACGTAATCCATATACCAGAATTGATAGGTTTTCTGACCGTGTTTCAAAAATTTCTGGAGTGCGCTAAACATCAGACTAAACTAAATACTGCTCCATACCACCAGGTGTTTTTTTTTCTGGTAAACCAGTTTTCTGATTACATCAAATAACAAACCATTAAAATATAAATTATTCGGTCCATTGATCCTTTCATTAAAATATAAATATGTACTCATTCTTGATTACGATACTTTCATTTATTCTTATTCTTAATTCTTATTCATTTTACACCTGATCTATTTAAACAGTTCAGACGTTCATGTCGCATAATATCTGCACAAATTTGAGGTAAATGACACAACAAGGCGAACCTTGCGTCATGTATTACATTAATTACATCAGTATGCTGAAATATTGAAGTTATTTGATCTTCGAAATTATTGCAG
Source organism: Cydia amplana (assembly GCF_948474715.1). NCBI lineage: Eukaryota > Metazoa > Arthropoda > Insecta > Lepidoptera > Tortricidae > Cydia > Cydia amplana. The sequence goes on along the minus strand of NC_086079.1, from coordinate 9,678,624 downwards.
GCTAAATATATCCCGATTCCGCTTGAAGGTACGGCATAAATATATACGGATAAGATAAAGTTCTTGATGCTTTGAACTGTGCTGTAATCAATGATTTATAGTTGAGTTAATACCTTAATCAAACAGCAATTTCGTTGTAATTCGAAACTAAACAAATCCTTAAAGTTCATTCGAATTGAAGGCTAAATATTGCGAGAGTTGCATCTGTATTACTTGTATAATACTGGTATAACAGGCCATGGCCACTTGCTGAGAGGAACAAAATAAATATAACTGGAAGCGCACACTTCTATAATCTAAGTGGTGGACCGTGCGCTTGTTCGTGAAAGTTCCATTGAAAACGCAACTCGCGCGCTGCACAAAAGTTTTGATCCTGGTTCCTTACGGAGCCTTGTGCTTGAGAGGGCAACACGATAGCGAGGTTGTACAATTGCCTACGTCACTTGGATCCCATTTTGGGTTAGTAGGTCACAAGAGGGGGCTGCAGCTCGGTTGTGCCGAGCGGGGTGTATACATGATTTTAAACCCAATAGTGACGTCATCGTGCGAGCCTTGGACCCCTCCCGTACCACTCTGCGAGAATGATGAATGAATGGGTCGATTAGAAGCCGTGGATAAGTAGGTCAAGTAGACATAAATTTATATATTTCCCATACAACTATTGCCTTTTCCTGTACACCTCTTCATTTGTTTTGATTTGGCGGCCTTATTACTCGTAGGAAGGTAAGCACGTTTTCAACCCACAATTTACGCTCGTCAAGAAACCAATGAAATCACAAGTTAGGTTAATTATTTGTTACAAATACGCTGTTACGGAAATAAACAGTTAAAAAAAAAATTATGTTAGCTAAGTTTACAGTATTATACGGTTTTTTATACGATTAAGCACAAAATATCGTATCGTATATGAAGGTACTATGTATTTTAGACTTGAGAACATGAGTTACCAGCTATACCTATATGTCATAGGTACTTATAACATTTCTCTTTTCAAACGGTAGTTAAAAACTTGATGGAAAGATGTAAAGTTTCCAACTGTTGAAATCTTTCAGGTCCCAGTAAGTACGTCATCGAACACCTGACTGATCAATTAAAACGAACACGTGACTTTTGCACCGCAATTCCCTTCTCAATTCTGTTTCAGTGAAATTAATTAATGTTTTGATGTCAAATAGGTACGTGGGTTGTGTTTACCCTTCGGAACGTTACATTTTTAAACCCCGACGCAAAAAGATGAGTTTTATATGTTTGACGCCAAACTGCTGTATTCGAACTTCAAGATATTCACAAGAGACGACACGTAGGTACTAAGTTAGATCCATGGTTCTAGATACGTTATAGTTTAGATATCAACTAGTTCTCTTTTGCAGCGCAATTCGGGCAACCAATGTCACTTTTAAGATAGATCGTGTTAGATATCTATTAGATGTGAATTAGGTCTCTAAGTAATATCTTGTGGAAATCGTTCAAGACACTGACTTAATATAAAAGAAATAGACACACAAAGCAGAACAAAAACGTCAACAAATGTGGATCCCAATGACGTTTCGCACCATTTGCATTGATGATAAAAACGCTTACGTAAATTTTGAGTCAAGATAAATGTTTCGTACAGAAAAGAGCTTAATGTCGTAAGCATTAAGTGTCAAATTTGCATACATAAGTACCAACACTGTTAAAAAATTTAGTCCGATGGCACTAAACGTAACGTATTTACGACAAGCAACGTCAAACGAGAATAATGAACGAATGGAGTCACTTTGGTACACTTTAATAGGTATGTACAGAAAAACCAATTGAAGTAATAAATAAAACAAATTTAATTTAATCGGGAGTTCAAATAAAATTAATTCGTGGTTCAAATTCAAACAAATTAAATTTTTAATAAGTAAGTATATACGTCTTTAAATACTAATTTCCTTGAAATAAATTCAACTTATTAAATAAAATAACTGTGTATTTTAGATCTACATTTACTCATCGCATGGGTGCACGGGGACATTTAGGTACTGATTGGATTTTTTTTATAAAGTCATCATACTTTATAAAAAAAATCGGGTTATTCCCACTAGTTACCACCAAGTTGATATCAGTGGCAACTACTAGGATTTTTTTTCCCACCTTTTACCACTGGTAACTACTGGGAAAAATAATTCCCACTAGTTACCACCAAAGCGAGTTGGTGGAAATAACCCAAAAAAATCCTGTGGTTCTCACTGTGTTCAGACAGGTTTAACATTTACAGTTAGTCGATATAAGCCCTTATTGGTTGTCGGAAACAGGGAAATGGGCCGATCACACAAGTGCCGTTTTGCTTTGTTTAAAACTGCATCGCCCCTATCTCTTGCTATAATTAAATAGCAGTCCACTTTGCACGTCGCATAGGTTTTCTTGGAAATCTTGAATTTAAACATAATATTATTCCTTACGAATTCCATATAAAAATAAAAATAAATATTGACCTCACATCGACTCATTAGATTTTTGTTCCTTGACATCCCTTCTTCGGTACTAACAAATTAATTTATTCAAAACCATAAAATTACCACCAGATTACATAAATTTTGTAATGCTATCCAAAGAACTAACCGAAAGAAATAAATTCCATCCTTTTTCCTTGTTTTATCATTGTTATTTTTACATACTTTAACGGCACTTTTCGTAATTGTTGACAACTTCACATTTGAGCGTTTCAAACAAGACTAAACGAAAAAGTAACGCGTGATCTGTTTCAACGTTACTTTTGTGGGGGCATTTTTTGCGGCTGATTGGGTATCCAGTTCTTTATTTTATATCAATGGTTCAAGAGTATCTCAAGAATCGCGGAAATGTAAAATTTGACAGGTTAGATCTTAAACATATCGTTATCGTATCTTGGCGATGTCTAAAAGATATCTAATAGATGTCTATTACAAAATCCGAATCGGGCCCAATGTCTGTGTATCTGTCTGTGGCATCGTAGGTCTCAACGGATAGATCTATTTTTAAAGCGAGTTTCCTTGCGGTTGTTCTAAGCTATGTTTGTAATAACAATCGACCCAGCAATTTGAAGAGTATCAGCTCTTTTCCAAATGATAGGAATTTTTCGCATATACCATAGGGTTTTTTTTTATATTTTTTTGATGTAATAGTTATTAAATGCCGCTGTAAAAATATTGGATGCCTCATGAATGAACAAACAATTTAAAGAAATGGCTACCGTCTTTCATGACATGAATGCGGTTTAATCCACAAATTGACGCTTCAAAACTCGGTAAAACGCGTAAGTAGTTTTGAGAAGCGTATTTTAACAAAAAAAAAATCTTTTAATGTAACATTGTAAGATATTCACTTAAATACACATATACCGACTTGTCTATGTAACAGAATGGCAAGCAATTTTTATATGACTTGAGAGAAGGAGGGTTTAGTAAGAAATACGAAAACAACCATTTTGAAGCACAATACCTAGTAGGTATTGTTCGTGTCTAAATTATTAGTCGAGTTGTTTTCACATCAATCCGTTCTGGTCTGAATACCAATTGCCTTATTCACTTACACCCTTTAAGTTAAGGTATCGAAGCCTAAAAAATAGAAAACACGTGGTCACGTTTATTCTATAGGTATAATTAATATTATTTTGTTTGCGTACGTTTTACAGCGGACTGCTGTAAAAAAGATTGAAATATCAAATAGTAATCAACAAGTAGTATTTTATATAATCATCATATGATACAGCTTTTCAATCGAGTACCGCGTTTAGCTCACATCAGAGGCGGTCTTTCGAGCACCAGTCAAAGGAACGTCAGCGTCAGGAACATTTAGCAAGAGCAGTGAGCGTTTACATGTTAGGTAAATACAGTGTTGAACCCTGCGCACGCTCGCATGACTCGCATCTTGTCGGCAACATAGCACCATGAACACTGAGCCAAGTGTGACACTCGCTGCTCTGATTCTTGCCACGGAATAAATTACTGCAACGTTGCCCGGCTCACTACCCCGCTCTTGGCGGCTCAGTTTAAACGTTAACACATTGACGTATAATATCTAGGGACGGGCTAATGGGGCACTAAAAATCGTACTAGTTCAGCGGTGCTACTCACGAATTCCAGCCAATCGTGCAGTCTAACGCAACTAGTTGCGACCAATAGCGCGCGTTATGCGAACTTGTCAACCAATCGCGCGCGTGATGCGAACTCATCAACCAATCGCGTTGTGGCGATTTCACACCGCTGTACTGGTCCCTGTCATACCTGATTATTATTGCCCGTAAAGCCAGTCCCTAGATATCTATGTCAATGCGTTAACAGCAAAATGTCCACCATGTTTAGCAATTATTGATTTACCTATGTACATTTACCCTGGGTTAGTATTTTAATTTATTCTTCGTAACGCAAAATGTATTATCAAATAAAGGATGTACTTAACCTACATTTATTTTGGCGAATAAATTAGCAGCTCTGCTAATAACAACACAATAACAAGCCAGATGTTTCCCGACATTGTTTGGCAAGATAAATTTAATTTAGCCATTATGGGTTGTTTACAGATTATGAAACTTGGCCAATATTGTTACAGTGCGTTATTCAAAATGAGTAACAATAGTCTCGATTATAATAGGAAGGGATTATACGATGTTCTTATCGAATCCGTATTTTTAGCACTTTTTCATATTGTTCGTTTATTCATTTTAGTTTAAGATTGGCAGATAGGTAAGTAGATAAATATAATTTTAACGGGTTCCTTTTTAATTTAAACATTTCAATTAAGTTGCTAATATTTAATCTCTATCAGGCATTCTTTTAATTTTTTGGTGATATATAAAAAAAACTAGCGACCCGCCCCGGCTTCGCACGGGTTAACAAATTATACAAAAACCTTCCTCTTGAATCACTCTATCTATTAAAAAAAAACCGCATCAAAATCCATTGCGTAGTTTTTAAGATCTAAGCAGACCACAGACTTGTCATTCTCGCGCTCGCGCTTGACAGACAGCTGAAGTGTGCGAAAGGGAAGCCATCACGTATATGAACATCGCATGAGTGCGAAAGAGTCAGACTACAAATGAGAAAACGTGACCATTTTTGAGTTTGACGACGGCCGCGGACGGCCAAGAGCGTATCACCGTAATTTTCAATTTGAAAAATATAGACAAATTCAGAAGAAAACTATTTGATAAAGTAATATAATGAAGATAGTGTCTTGTAGTGTACCGGATTTCAGTGTCACGGGGCCAAATAAACCTAGCAAATACTCATTTCAGAGGAATAATGATATTCCGAGCGAAATTTTCTTAACGATATTTTATCAAATTAACAGTATAAAAAGTGTAAGAAGCCGGTTTATACAGTTGATTATAAGTTTTTCTTCCTTTGTGTGCTAATATTTTATCATATTACTCAATAATTTAAAATATTTTGTGTAAAAACATAAACTGTTACTTTACGCTAGGGCTTGACAAAATGTTCAGATGACAGTATCGATAACTTGTCGGTATATTAATAGCTATGTAATCATTTCTTCACAAGACATAATTAAGATATTAACCTTTATAACCGACTTCAAATAATAACGAACGATTGTTATACTCTTTTTGAAGGTGCAGATGTTTAGCAGAAAATGTATACTTCACTTTCCAACACAGTAAGAGTTATGTCATAGAATTTTAACGTTTAAAATAACACATTTGAAAAAGTAGTTGATAAAGCAATCAAACACCGACAGATTATTAATATGTTGTAACATGACATCACTATTTTTGATCTCACATAGACAATTTACGCACACACTTGCATTTCATTTTTGGTCGCACTTTTGAAGATTGACAGTTTTTCTTGTCTATTCTAATTCTATGAAGCAGACAGACAGACAGCGGGACGCGACTTTGTTTTATACTATGTAGTGATTCAATTTAGGCCACTGACCGCGGTAATCGGAAAACAAGATCCGTTCTAGACTAGAGAACGATACGATATGTACTAGATACGTTGTAGTTTAGATTTCAACTAGTTCTCTTTTGCAGCTCTATTCGGGCAACAAATGTCACTTTTACGTTAAAATATCGTAATAATATTTCGTGGAAATCGTTCAAGAGTATCTACAGAATCGCGGAAATGTCAAATTTCACAGGCTAGATCTTTAAAATATCGTTATCGTATCTTGGTGATGTCTAATAGACATCTAATAGATGGCCAAGTTCAAAATCCGAATCGGGCCCAGAATCATTCTTCTTGCTATAATTAATGTATCAAATCTTTAATCTTGTGAGTGTAGGTACTTAGTCTGAAGCTAATAATAATAGGAGTTTTAAAATACAAATCACAGATAAGTAAACACGGCTAAATGTAGAACGAAATCCCAAATTTGTTTGGCTGAATAATTCGAGCTATAATTAACGCCAACGCTAAAGAGGTTTCATCTATTTTGAATCTAAATTCAACCTGTTCTTATTATGAGGACATCTCACTCGCACACACTTCGTTTCTCATTAGAGGAAACAGTTGCGCTCAGGGGAATACAACAACAATCTAATACTTACACCCCAACTTTTCATTTAAGAGTGAAATTCATGTTTACATCTTCGTGGGCTATAGATCTACGAACGACGCGCGACGTAGTGGCTACGGCGTAGATACGAAGGGCCGTATTCGGATTTTGAACTAGATATTTATTAGACATCATCAAGATATGTCAGTGTCAAATAAATGTCAAAATTGACATTTTTATTAAATTGTACAACGGGACCAGTCTGGCGAAAGTCTCCTTATAAAAATCGTTGTATGAAGTTTAAGCTAGCTGGTATGGCGGATATATATATCTTGCTCTAACAGCGGCATCCCTTTCTCACTTACCTTCACATCTGCCATTGTCCGCCATGATTTATGTTCACTGTTCGCCGGGCTTTTTGAATCGTGCATTTTTGTGTTTAAAATCTGTTGATATTTACTGATTTGACGTAACAGTTACGACCATAACTTGGTTTGAGCCCGTGAATGTGTACCTATTATGTGATCTAAAGCAAATATGCACTACAAAACGTGTGAGATTTGCGGTTTAAAGGCCGGTCGTGTTGGTGGTTGGTGGTCAAAAACGAACATTTATGGCTAAATTTCCATTGGATGAAGATAGGTAAGTTCAAATATCTATTTGTTTTTCTACATAAAACACATAACGCATGTTTCTTTAGAAATTAAAATAAATTCTGGAATAAAATAATATCATTGTAAAAGTTAGTGCGGTAAGTACCCAGATAATATCGATATTTTTTCTGACCAGTTCTTAGGTCCATGTTATTGAAAAATGTTTTGGTTTCCCTTGCCATGGGTATATATAAATAGAAAGAGACGAGCAAAAACACTACTTGACTAAAATAACCCGAGTATAATATCTTTCTATTGACGACCGGTCTGGCCTAGTGGGTAGTGACCCTGCCTGTGAAGCCGCGGTCCTGGGTTCGAATCCCAGTAAGGGCATTTATTTGTGTGATGAGCACAGATATTTGTTCCTGAGTCATGGTTGTTTTCTATGCATTTAAGTATTTGTATATTATATATATCGTTGTCCGAGTACCCACAACACAAGCCTTCTTGAGCTTACCGTGGGGCTTAGTCAATTTGCGTAATAATGTCCTATAATATTTATTTATTTATTTATTTATTTATTTATTAATATCGAAAAAAATTGCTCCTTTCCAGGTGTAAAAGATGGGTTCAAGTGACGGGTAATGAAGATTTAGCCTATGTGCCTATTGAAAATCAAGCAACCATGACTGACCAACTGCTGAGGCGACTAAGCCTCTTATTAATCAGAAACGAATGCCGAATTAAAAATAGATCTTTCGCGGAATTAGAAGATCCCTTAGTAGACACTGTAAAAAAAGGTCAACAACAGGGTATATCAAAGTAGTAATAAATATTATTTTAAAAGATCTAATAAAATTAATTAATTAAAAAGAAAACTGTTGTTATCATTTATTACAATCATACTTTTCGTAACTTCTAAGTAAAAAAATAGTAGTTACGAGAAGTACTTATTGCGAAAGTTTAATAATTAGTCTAAAAGCAACGCATTTTTTTTTTCAAATTATCGATATCGATAAAAATATCTAACAGTGTGTGAAGCACATCCCTTTTTGTTGCTCATGTTGGCAGCAGTGCCGTCCACATTAGGGCTTCCAAATACCGGACTTCTCACAATACCGGTATTAATACCGAAACAGTCTTCGTCAATACCGGGATCCCGGGATCCCGGTATTGGATATGAATCGCTTAAAAATTTATAGTTTTATTAAAAAGGGACTTAAAAAGGCTCACTGGAATACCACATATGTCCTAAAAGCTATTACAAGAATGGCGCCATCTGCAATAATTTTATTTCACACTCCAGGTTGGCAATAATTTTATCCAATTTGTTGACTTCACGTCACCAGTCACATTTTTAGTCCAACTTAACCAACCAGAACACTTTTTTTCAAATTTCCGTCAAAATTGGTTTACCTCCAGTTATCCTTGCTATTTTGTTTTATTATTTGATAAAATTATAAGAACTAATTATGTTAATGTCACTATCATCATATTCATCACAGCAACCACCAAATATTTATATATCTGACGCATAGGCAACGATCTTGGTTCAATTATAAAATGAGGGCTAGAGGCCAGTTGTTAGAGTTAGACCAAGTAAAGTCTGCCACGATTTTGATAGCATACGCAGTACAAGTGTTATTTGTACGTCATAATTTCATAGAAGTCCGACGTTTAAAATAACGCTTGCACTGCGTGTGCTATCAAAATCGATGCAGACTTTTCTTGGTCTAACTCTGGATGCGTCTGACTTTTAGTAAGCTTTTTGATACAGCCAAATATAATGGATTTAAAGGGTTTATACTGCACATTTCCCTCGTTTTTTTAAATATCGGGATCCCGGTATTGCATTTAAAAATACCGGTATTGAAAAATGCGTTTAAAACGACGGTATCCCGGTATTTCGGGATCCCGGGATCCCGGTATTGGAAGCCCTAGTCCACATCTGCTGTCATCAAGCTGTCATAATTTCTGTCCTATTGGTACAGGATTCTAGCATACGCTTCATACTACTCAGAATTTCAGGTGGCTAGTATGGAAGTCCCGTCTCTTAAAACGTAGTGATTATAATAATCTCTTTGAACGGGACTTAATCGCGTTTCTAAGTTTTTAAGATTTACCTCCGACGTTTCGAGGACGGCGTTGTCCCCGTGGTCTCGGAGAAGACTGGCTTAAGTTGACATCAGCATCTTCTAATCAGTCTTCCAGTCTTCTCCGAGACCACGGGGACAACGCCGTCCTCGAAACGTCGGAGGTAAATCTTAAAAACTTAGATACGCGATTAAGTCCCGTTGTACAATTTAATAATGTGTAAAAATCGTGAAAGTTTAAATCAGTGTTATTGACATTTTTGTTTGATAAAACATCACTTTTGACACTTGTTTGACACTGACATATCTTGGTGATGTCTAATAGATATCTAATATTTGACGTATCTTAAAGTTCGAATATGGCTGCAAGTGGGTGTGATCTGATACTTTTCCAGCTACAGACGTGATGACAAGAAATTGCTTTTCACATTCATTTTAATAATGTAAACAAACAACTTTTTTTTTGGATTATTATTTCTTAATAAGATCAAGAACTTGGGAATGACAATTTGTTAATAAACACCACGACGACCGGTCTGAGGCCCTACCGCGAACCACGTTCGACGTGTTGCCTCTCTGTCACACTTACGTACAAATTTCCAAGTGCGACACAGAGGCAACACGTCGAACGTGGTTCGCGGTAGGCCCTCTGGCCTAGTGAGTAGTGACCCTGCCTATGAAGCCGATGGTCCTAGGTTCGAATCCCGGTAAGGGCATCTATTTGTGTGATGAGCACAGATATTTGTTCCGGAGTCAAGGGTTGTTTTCTATGTATATAAGTACCTATGTATTTATCTATATAAATATGTATATCGTCTCCTAGCACCCACAGTACAAGCTTTGCTTAGTTTGTGGCTAAGTTTATCGGTGTAAGATGTCCTCTAATTTTTATTATTATTTATTTATTATTTTATTATTTACCTAGGAACAGCGAGCTGCAAATTTTGAAAACTGGAATTCATTCATAAAATGACCATATGCTTTTGCAGCTGGGTGTACTACTTACTGTACATAATACGAAAGCCACTTGCGATCTTACATTGTATTACATAGTAAAACATGATAAGTATTAATTTTTCATGATGGATGCTTCCGTTAATAGGTACTTTATTCTAATTTGAGTACCTACTTATACCAAAATTTCAACTAAAATAGACACCACGATGAGGTTCAAATTTCAATTATTATAATTAAACTCCACAGGGAAAGCTAAATAAAACCTTTCGAATAAAAATAAATGAAACTTGTCAAGAAATGCAGTCTTTTAATAAATGGGGCGGCATTCGACATTCGAAAATCTAAGTTTTGATTTCTTATCGATACCGGCCACTTCTATCGCATACATCCGGATAGTTGAGCTAACATAGTCACCAAGTGGACGCCAATAAAGAAGCGTGGGTATTTATGACATGAGGTATGATAACTTTCATGAGAAGTTGCCAAAAGTATCACAAAGCTGGAGAAAGCCCGGTCTTTGCCCGGCAGAAACTGGCGAATGGGAAAAATATCAATATGTTCTAAATCGCAGCGCATCACGCTCGCTCCAACAGCTAGTACGAGCGAGATGCAAAAGCGAATGATATCAAAATTAGTTAAAATTGGTTTGAAAGTTAGAATCGGCCTATACACCGCCTACCCTTGCAGGCTTGCGACGCTGTTACGCCACGTTTTGTGGAGAAGAGAGGTTTAAAAATAAAGCTCACGTGGCCCGTCACATTTCTTCCTTGCAGAGTTAACGTAAACGGGTACCACTTGTTTTAAATACTCGTACCTACCAATATGTATGATATCGCGGTCTAATTTGACATTCTTCAATTAATAGGACTCGGATAAATCCTAATGCCTAATCCATAAACGTCTGTCAAATCTAACAAACCGTTGATAATCGTTTCTCTATCCGTCATTTGGCAATTGTTTGTTAGAAAGAGACAAAATTGTACAGAATTTTAGTAAATACATAACATAATAAAAAATATGTACCTACTTACAACTTTTTTATTGGGCAGTTGCATTAGGTTACTGCCTGTATACCTGCTGCCTGTATGCGTGAACTGCAAGCGATTGTGTATTTCACGTTATTTTCCCAAGAAAGCAATATTGGTCATATGATACTCAAAGAACACGTTTTTTTCCCTAGAGCACATGGCCGAGTGGTTGCCTAGGAGCCACGATACCCCTTCGGTGTAACGTGACCGCGCCTCCTCCGCGGCCGAGCCTGAGTATTTTGTCAATATTTCCTTCACTTTTTATCTAAACTCGCCTTTACATAACCAGAATATGCGGGAAAATATGCATAGGTGGATACCTATGACACTGATGACTATGATATATTATTGACTAATATCAGTGCTTCTGCGATTATAATAAACTAACTTCTGCCTGTTTCTGCTTTACTGTGTTATAAGTATTTAGTTTTGAAATATTTGTACAGGGTGAAATTGTTATCTCTGGCCAAATTCTGAGGGGTGAATATGTAGTATTTAACCACTTTTACAAAAAAGCATTTTACAGCTAACTAAGTATAATAACGATTACGCCACAGCTACACATTTCTAACATACATAGGTACATCGTTTACCGTAAGTATTTCAAACTCAAACTAAAACTCAAACTGGTTCAACCCCAACGTCTGCTGTCCTTAGTGGGACTGGACTGCACAATACCGTGCACGCCCCGCGCAACGTGACGAGCACACGACGGGCCGCTTTCAAGAATAGTAACTTAATATGAGAGTGAACTTGACTTTAGGCTTTCTGGCACCATTCCACTACCCGGGGTTAATTGGCTAAACCTGGAGTTACCATGGTTACCAGTACAATTTGACATTGGGTTGACGGTTTAACCGCTAAACCCCGGGTTAGTGGGATGGTGCAAGTAGGCCTTTATAAATTATAAGTCTAGGTTTATTTCGGTTATCCTATTATTAAATTTACTGTTCTAGGAGATTAAGATCCAATCCACCTGGATCTCCGGGATACTTATATAGTGTTAATGAATTTAAGTATGAAAATACTGTCCTTAAACTGATTTCCACTCCTAGTAAGGATTTGCGCATAAAATGAAAGGCAACTGCAGCGGTAAAAAGGCGATTCGACTTCAAGATAAGCTACTCTAGGGCGCGTGTGGAAAATAGGACCCTTATCACGAGTAATGAATATTAACGATATACAATTTAAAAACAAAAACAGTTTGTTTGCAACAAACCTTATTTGCTAGAGTAAATAGATTTCTTACTTGAAAGTTCGGCTGTGTCTGATGGTTCCAGTTTGCTGGGTTCAAAGTATCGCAGCAACGTCGCATTGAGTAGTTGTGACTAAAAAGAAGAATTTATAAATAAGTTACAAGTACCCTTATAAGATTATTTATAAATGTTAAAAAACATAAGTTTTAAATACCCGAAATGCGGTTAGGGGTTTTAAATTACGAAATGTCATCGATAACTTTTCATGAGCGAATGAAAACGTGTTGTCATTTAAACTACATATTTAGTGTGTTCGGAAACCCAACAAGCAACGGCAAAGCAAAATTTGCATATGTAGGTAACTATTTAGTTTATACCATTAAAATAGGTACATGAACTTCGCCTAAAAACCCAAACCCAAGTAAAACGAAGTTAAGGAAGTGCGCGTTTCGTGAAAGAAAATAGGAATAAAAATAATAAGTAAAGGTTAAAAGAGGCAAAAGGAATTAAGTAGGTATATGTGGGTAGGAAGTAAGAAAACGAAGGTGTCTGTTACTCTTTCCATAGAGGTGAAAAGATGAAAACATTCAATCCATGTAATATCGTCCCTTACAATCGCGCCCGTGTCATTCTCTCCCACATTAAACTGTTAAGAGTAGGGCATGATACGAGTACGATATAACTTTACTGCAAGGTGATTCGGGATCTAACAGTTAAGAACCGGGGCTAGGTCGTGTCAGATCCTGGCTTGGTCGTGATTACAACGTTCACGTCTTACCAACTGCACTTAAATAAGTAAATGGTGTTGGCAAGTATTACTTAACTAACATGACATTGGCAACGACACACAGTGAATTCAAATCCGAAAGTAGTTGAGCTAAGGTCTACAGTAAGATTTCAGAGCTTTTAAGAACTACCTAGCGAAATAAAAAATACTTTTGTTTTACCCAAAAGTATTGAGTATTGAGTATCATTGTACCTACTCGTAATGTGCTTATAAGGCCTAGCGAGAAAACCTGCAAAATATCCATTTTCCATAAAAAAATAAGACAATCCGAAGTTGCAATTCTTAATAGTTTTTTTAGAATACACAATCAATCACCTATATTGACGAAATAGGTACATAAGTATAACTAAATACCTAGGACGCATACCTACTTGATGCTTTTATTTGTTATGGTGACTCGTTCTACATTCGCATGTCGTGTTCAAGGAACACTATCCCGTTGCACCACGGGGGCGCCAGTCGAGCGCCATGTGACACCGCGCCTAATGGCTCATTCCACCCATCTTAGTACCTACTAACACCAACCCACTCAACTGATGACTGGTATACCTTAATATCGTTACAATAAAGTTCACGATTGGTCAACTGTTTCGACGATGGTTTTAGACGAGCCATATTTAGCTCCTTAATAATGTTTCTATAAATAAAGCTCCATTTAGCACAACCTCTGAACAAAGCTGAATTCTGAGCTGTGTTGAGTAGAAAATACTGTTAACGACCGAGGTGCACGGGTATTGTCCAGTCAAAATAATAGAAAAGTAATAATAAAGGCAGTATACTTAAGTATGGTTTATACCTATATCAATTTCATGTGTAGGTACAATACATCATGTATTTAATGTTCAAGAGACATGAAAAGAGGCTTAGAGGTTAACTCTCGAGCTTTCTACGTATAATCGAAAATTTATAATAAATAAATTTAATGCAAATAATGCGCAGGTGAGTCGCATGTCCATTTTTCAATCGAACAGTCCAAATATTATTTTTTGCTGTGAAAGTATTTTACATGAATTAAACAAAACTGATTTTAACTAGACCAAACGAGTTTAAGATAATATATTTTCTGTTATTGTCAGGCAAGAGTTGCTGGCAGTTACGTGTGCCTAATGGGTTTTTGAATTTTCTTGACCTAGATAAGTACGTGACTGAGTTATAGTGCGGAAGATTAACGAACTGTATGCGATGATTTGTCTTCTTCTTATTTCCATTTGCGGAAATGTCTTATCAAAACCTGTATCTTTGTGAAAAAATCCATTCTATGTTGTAAATTAAATGCCACACATAGGATTAAGATTTTTGAATATTTTTATCTACATAATATGTTTCTAGGACAATGATTCTTCATTCTGATTTATTTACATATTTAAAAATTCATTCCAAAGAAGACGATGGGTTGTAGGCCCATAAAAAAACAGCATATAGGTATTTAATCGTACGATAACGTGAAATGAATATAGATTTCTTTAGTAAAGTTAAAAATCTGATATCTTTTAATCTTGTTCACAATTTTGCCTTTTTATTAACTCGCAGAAAGTTTCCGAAGTTGTAAATAAAATTTCCACAATCTTATAAGTTTGTATCGGAATCGAAAATTTCCATTTCCAAATCCTTTACCTACATATTTTTTGTGAAATTATCCTGAAATTTCTGATAACTTTACTAGCTTTTTACAAACTCTCCGCAACTTTCTGAAATATTTAAAATCATAAGAAACGAGAATTGTATTTTTTGTTAATTATTTTGAAGCCATGAATAACATATAATTTCTATACTTTATAAATGAAAAGAGGAAAGGTTAAATGCATTTAATTGTTTTTCCAATATCAAATACTTAAGCGATTTCCATTTCTACAATGACATGGCATTCCTAATATTTTTTATAATTTTTGAACGCTACCTAATTATACTTGACTTAAACGATAATTCAATTGTTGAAGGATATCTATAAATAGGGTTAAGTTCATTATGAAACATGGACGTCATAACGAAGAACCTTCGCTAGTCGGAACTGCGCCTCTCTAAAGAGCATGACCCCACCAATCCGTGTCAAGGCGATGAAGGATCCCCGAAATCAGCATGTATTTACTGTAAAGCGAAATGGAAACTCTGAATGAATTAAAATTAATTGAAAAACGAAATAAGAAACCAGCAGGTTGATGAGATATAACGATAATTATCAGTGAAGTATTCAAGAGAATACATTATCTTTGTTGACGTGAAGTGATACAACGGATAACTAGTTGTTGAAATGACGATGCATGGTTGGTTCATCTTTTTTTTTAATTACCCGACTACGGTAAAGCAAAAGGAGGGTTATGATTTTGACCGGTATGTATGTTTACATGCTCTAAAGTTATTAATGTATTACTTTTTTTATTAAAATTTAGCACATGGTGAACTTTAGTGGATATGCCGACATGCAGGCAGTGTGGCAAGATAATCAGCCAATGGATGAAAGGTACCCATTTCAGACGAGATATTTTAATATTACTATATAATATCTCGCCAATACCACCCAATAGTTCAAGTCAGAATGTGACGTACCTATCACCTGAGTTAAACAGTCTTATTAGTGTACCGCACAAACTTTGTTATTTTCTGTTTAAGTAATTAGTGTACCGCGAATAATGTAGACTTATCACATCGGTCTTGCAAATCAGATAAATGTGTTTTTAACCGACTTCCAAATCTAAAAGGAGGAGGTTATCAATTCGGTTTTATGTTTTTTTTTATATTTGTTACTCCATATCTCCGTCATTACTGGACCGATTTTGAAAATTATTTTTTGATTGTTCGTATATGCATACAGATTGATCCCGTTTTTGTCAAAACTCAGTTCTGATGATGGGATCCATGAGGAATCGAGGGAACTCCTCAAATCTTAAAGGCATACATATAGTGATTTTTGTGTTTTTATCAACAAATCAAGCATATACATTCAAAAAGTGACATTTGATGCAGTGGAACTGCTGATGATGATCAGAACGGAACTCTTCAACGACGCATAGTTCACGTTTGGCGATTTGTCCTCTTCGTTATATTTGTTAAGCAAGTTAAGTTATTAAGCCACATTTTTGTCAAGCTCGAGTTCTGATGATGGGATCCACGAGGAATCGAGGGAACTCCTCCAATCTTAAAGGCATGCGTATAGAGATTTTTGTATTTTCATCAGAAAATCGATCATTTTCATTAAAAACTGTGGCATTTGATGAAGTGGAACTGCTGATGATGATCAGAACAGAACTCTTCAACGTGGCATAGTACACGTTTTGTGATTTTGAATTTCGATTTTGACTTGGACTGGGCCCCGGACTCCAGACTCGGACCCGTACCCGGACTCGGACCCGGACTCGGATCCGGACCCGAACCCGGACCTTGACCCGGAAAACCACTATGATACCTAAACTAAATAAACCACTATGATTACCATAAAATGTACAGGTACATATTACCAAATAAAGTATAAGCGCCGTTAACTGGGTTAGGCTAGTAGTTAGAGAAGTCGGTTTTTTTCTATTAAAGATTATCTCAGAAACCGTTTGACGTAGATAGCTAAAATTTGGAACAGTTATAGCAATTACCAGCACTAACATTATTTTTATTTCGAATACGAGGAAAGTAAAATACATGCATTTTTTTAAAAACATGACCTAGTCATATTACTTGAATATAGTATCTTAAGGGAAATTTCAGTTAACAATTTTGGTAAAAAGATTGTTATTTGTGGAATCGGGAGTAAAATATCAGAATGGAAATTATACATACATCAAATCCATGTGGATCAAATTTTCATTGTTAATCGTTAAGCAAATTAAAAAAAAGTAAGTACTACTTGGAAAGTAATACTCCTTATGGCTGAAACTTTATCACTTTCAACCCGCTTCATATTTAGATAAAGAATTAATCATATTTAGAAACAGGAAGGCATTTGCCAGCATCACGCCAATATGATAAAGAAAAAGTATACTGAAAATTGAAATACGGGATTAGGAACTACGAAAGGATTTATCAGATTAGGGAGCAGGGTAGGGTCACAATTTTAGATTATTAATTTTGATATGAAAGGAGTCGAAACATAGAGGGGTTAGGAGTTAAAAGAGAGGGCATATACGTCGGAAGAGGGATTTTTTGATAAATTAAACACTTAGAGCATAAGAAATGAAAAAAAAATTAAATAGGTAATTTACCCGATCGATTACGTAACTTAGCCAACCTTCCGATATTTGAAGTTGCAAAAACAAACAATGTATACGGGCAGAGAGTGTGGAAATGCGTCTTACCGAGCACCTTGCATAGATTTTCAAAGGAACTATTAAAACTTATAGAAGGACGGACGAGTAAACAAGCTAGAAATATTATTAAAAAATACCTAGTTAAAATGAGAGGGCAGTGCACCGAAATCACTTAATTTTACGGTCTTGTCTATTATGTACCTAACAATTAAAAATGAATTTGTTAATAATTTAAGACTCCTTAACTCAAAAATCTTATTAAGTTAAGATTAGTAGTTAAGTTTAGTATTATACAATGCCTTTACTGAAATAAACAGTTTAATTTTTTTTTTACTCTACTCTAGTTTATTTACAAACAATACGTTGCATCGTATTCGTACTAAAACTACTCTGGTATTCGTGAGAAAACGACAATGTCCGCTAATGGAGCCATAAGTACTATAATAACGAGTACATTTTTACTTCTGGTGACGCAAGGACGCAACAACCAAAATACTCATTGTATGTATGTAAAGTGGACTTCATAGAAATTACGAATAATGCAAACGAACCAATTTACCTTAACCTCACACTATTTAAGGACATCCATGATATTATCAACAATATGTATACCTTCTTAAATCTTTTATTAATATCAATGTTAACTATTCATATATCAGTAAAAAAAACGTTTGGTTATTGCGAAAAAAACATGTCATACATATTTGTTTTCTTTATTTACCACTTCCATTGAACTCAACTTACCACTTTACACAATTGCACTCAACTTCCTTCCAGGTGAGTAAAAAACTAAAAATCTGCATACAGGAATTCCTTGGGATTTTCTCCCGTGACCTTTTGCATATAAAACATAGAAAGGACGCAGAGTGAAACGACCTCCACTGATACTTCCATGTGCCTGCGACCTCGACTATAATTGTGGAACAGGGGGTGCAGGGTGCAGGGTACGAGGCTGTGATCTAGTTTTGAATGGGCTCGCGGAGGCTCGCGCATGACGTCACGGAGGCGTACTATGACGTCAGAGCTGAAACTGGGTCGCGCGAGCAACGACCCCGCATCCACTGCAGTCGTACCGCGTCCTTGTAGGCCTAAGAAAATGGACGTAACTTATTTTCTTAGTTTTTTAGACATCCTTAAAATATTATTCCAAAAAAACTAATTATCTTCAAAATGTCCTTGTTTAGCTTTGATACAAAACTGCACAAGTTTGTAAAAATGATCATGAATATGCAGCATTAAAAATCCCGGTCAATGTATTTTTGGGCTATCCTGTACTAAGTGTACATCTCTGTTATATTGTAGTACCTAATTGTACCTCTATTATAAGATTATGATAATGTAATGTTTACCCAGATATTGGCTGCAGCCTGTTGTATCTATAAATGTTGCTATGTATTTTTCATTCTATGGATCATGATGATGATCATGTTTTTTCGGACAGAAAGTAGATTAAAGATCTACATTCTGTCAGAAAAGACAGGAAATTTTATCTTTTTTTCCAACATTTTCTATTTTCCAAAAAAAGTTACCAACCGATTTTCGAAAGTGTAGTTTCCATTGTACCATCTGCATCTTTTAATATAGTCATATTAGGCAGTATGTAGGCAGTCGCCTGTCGTATATCTCGAATTATACTCTCCCATGAAGACATCAGGTAATGTTTTGAGGTTAAAATGTTGTTAAATTGAGGCATTTATATATAAGAAGTGTACGTTGCTGAATTCCTCCAAATATATAGTAGGTACTTAACCAATTTTAGACGCCTGGTGACAAAAAGAATAGTTCAAAAAAAAAAATATTTTAGTTAGCCTATTTTAGTGTCCCACTGGTGTGGTGGGCAAAGGCCTCCTTTCCTCCACTCAACCCTGTCATTTCTACTTTCCCGCCAATCCGGATAAAATGCCTCCAAGTCATCCTGTCATCTTCTTTTCGGTCTGCCTGAGCCCCGGCCTGATGGTGTTTGTGGGTTCCCATTTCATTCCACTCGGTAACCATTTTGGCCCACCTTTCAGGGTGCATGTTTGCGGCAGACATGTACCACCCACTCCCTCTTAAGCTTAGCGGTCTTGACACCTACATCTACAACACGAGCTCTGCAGCGTAGTCCCGTATTTCTGATTCGATCTGTTCTACGAACAGCTAGTATATTGCGCTCCATCG
Source organism: Cydia amplana (assembly GCF_948474715.1). Classification (NCBI taxonomy): domain Eukaryota; kingdom Metazoa; phylum Arthropoda; class Insecta; order Lepidoptera; family Tortricidae; genus Cydia; species Cydia amplana. The sequence goes on along the minus strand of NC_086079.1, from coordinate 9,659,113 downwards.
CTCGCTGGCAGATCTTGAGTTTAGACTTTAAAGTCTCCGTTAAATGACCATGTTTGAGCGCCATAGGTTAGGATAAGCAGAATACACATGTCGATGAGTTTGCGCTTGAGACACAGGGGAAGGTCACCCTTCAATAGCGCCTTCATGGATCAGAAGCTCTTCCAGGCTTTATAAAATCTTAAGCTTCAGAGCCGTTTTGGATACCTAACCCCAAATTTACAACTATAGGTACTCAAATACTTTGTAGGTTGTAGGATTTATATTCTGAAGATGAAGTCAACGTTGAGCTTGATTGAATTCCAGGAAGTTGAATATTTTTTGCGTCACCCAACGTCGTGTGTCACCAAGTACCTACCTACGTTTTGACCAACGCATCTTGGTTTTCCTTGGGGAACACAATCTGTTTCCAATTTGGATAGTACAATGATTTATTACCTCTTTAGAGTATACCGGCCCAATTTCATGGCTTAACTGGAATGGATAAGTTATTAAGAGTAGGTAGGTACCGTAGGTAGGCAGGTGCCTACCACCATAATTGGTACGTATTGTACTTTTTTTATAATAAATCTTTATTTACTTGAAACCTAATACAGTAAGTATTACAGCCTTATACAATTACAAAAAAGGAAACAAAAAAACTTATAAGTATTAAGTTTGTATCAGTTTCATTTTGGATTGAGCCTCTGTTTCCTGAACTAGGACTTGTTAATATTACTATGTACATAAGCCAAATTATTAACCGAACCATGAAAGTATTTATTGCTCCTCAAACTGCAGTTGGTATCAATGTAAAGTCCTTCATTGCCTCTTGGCCAAAACCACGTCGAGAGTTGGTTTGGCCGATACAATTTTTATTCATAACAAAAATTAAACTCGGGAACTTTCAAAAATACAACTTGATTTGATATTCATTTGACATTACCATACGTTACTCACAGAGTGCATCTGGCACAATGAAAATCATTTAAAATCAAAAAACTAAATATTTCTTAGCTTAAATTGCATTAACAACAACTGACATATAATTTTGAAATCGCCTACAATTTAAAAAATAAACGTTCAAACGAGAAAAAATAGGAAGAATTTTACAAAAAGAATTTTCAAAATGTTTATATGTTTTTATACGACTACCTCTAACTGAATCATGTTAGTTTTCTTTTTGTTGACCCTCAGTGTTTCCATGGCTATTTTTCGGTACCCCTAAATATATTAGACAAGATTAATTTGATAGGTAAGGTAGGTAGGTAAGATTTAAAAATTAAATTAATTTGATAGGTATAATTTGAGTAACCACGTTAAAAACTGGATTTAATATTAAAACTCGGACTAGAGTCTAGTGGTGTGAGCGTGGGCAGATAATTAGCCAGACCAATGACCGGGGAATGTGACCGAGATACTCTGGTTACCAGAATCCTTAACATCAAATTATATTCATTTATAAAAATTAATATTTACTTTAATCATTATAAAAAGTAAACGAGTCCTATGGATTGCCCTTTTTAGGTTGTTTTGTGGTTGACACGAGTTGCGAATAGGCGAATAGGCATATTCGCACATGTATCATACAACATTTTACTGTACATAATTATGGCCCTTTCGACATAGTTACGTAATGGGCTTTATTGCACTAGTGCCATATGAACTGTAAAAGAGATTTAAAATTTGATTTGAATGAATTATAGTTTTACCTTTAAAAATATCCCTTTAATTTATTTACTCGAGACTGACGAGATCCAACATACTGACTAAATTCTTAAAAAAAAAGTTGAACTCTTCTTTCAGCTAATATTAATGGTGGAAAAACCATCACATCGTTTATTTTTATAGAACTCAAAATTTTGTAAAATTCTAAGTTAGCAGTGTTGTTTCGGGCCCTCTACTCATACCCCTGTTTCATTGAGCGTGTGAACTAGGTCGGAGCTGGTGGTGCAGCCCGGACCCGCCCCCGGATCGATGGGGTCCGTCAATGAGCCCAACCCTGGAAATAGCAGAGGGCCAGGCCTATAAATAAATCTCAAGGTACCTTCATATGAATAAGCTGAATCTGGAGGCCATTTTGAAGTTTAATTCATTTAATTTAAACAAATATACAGCGATAGTAAAGCAATTAGAAATTAAAACAATAAAGTAACACATTAATAAGTGCTGTAGGGCTAAGATGGCCGGCTCTTTATCATTTGTCACCATGGCTGTCACGTTCTAACAAATAGGTAAGTGCGAAAAGCCGCCTGATCTGTTTGGCTGTTTAGTGGACCTATGCCTTCATTTGATATGGCCATTTAAAGTTTTAAAAAGTTTGGAACTCGTTAAATAATGGAATTTGTATGCAACATTGCAGTCCCGAAATCGAGACTGCAATGTTTTTAACTTTTTAATTTTTTGACTGACCATAAACTACGCATTTCGCGACCAATTTTTTAATCGGCAACGTCGACTTTGACGTCCATTTTTGAGAAAAAGTTTTTTGAATACATATTACTTGTGACGTCCGGCAGAAAAATATTTGTTTAGTGCCCGAAAATGAAGGATGTGTGGCTAATTTCTGATCTGGTTACATCGACTAAAATGTAGTTTTCAGGAGCATCTAAACTGCTACGGATTTGTATCACATATGTTATTAATTTTCGAGATTTTTCTCAATTTACTTTTCCTGTACACTAAATAATGATTGAAATAAAGGTGTTCCTGCGGTAAGGTACAACATTTGGTGTGTTGGTGTTATTGATGGTTGTAAACGTAATAAACACAACATGGTATCAGTAGGTATACATATAAGTAGTATATACCTATAGACAAAGCTAATTAGAACCTCCACGAATCAGTCTGCTTGGTAATAGTCTAACTATTAAAGGACAACGAAAGCCCTAAATTGAAATATGGTTTATTCATGTCGTAAAAAATATTTAAAAACTGAAAACTCAACTGTGGTACGAATATAAATTTACAAACTCAAAACGCAAGTAACCAGAAAAAACTGAAGCCAGAAAAAATAAAAACGGTTACGGAAGCCATAAAGGTTCACAAATTTACCTTTTTAAGCTACATTCACGTTGAGATCTATAAATAAACGGCGCGGCGTCGGCAGTCACAGCGCTTAAAAATAAGACCCAAGGTTCCTAGATAATTGAGTGTACGTGCTTTGGAGGCTGTTTGTGAATTAAGTACTTATTTCAATTAAGTACAAAGATTTGCATAACAATTAGTAATTTTAGAAACTTTAATTGAAATATTTATCTATTACCATCATCTGCTATTTATTTCACTATTAACAGATGTATCACCTAGTCATAGGGCCTAAATTCCATTAAAAAAAATTAACTGACTTATTCGTATTAACTTTGCCTATTTGTTATTAATTTCACTCCTCTCATAGTAGTTACGAAGTTACAAAATTTTAAAAGGTGAAAAAATCCCTGGTAATATACTCTCGACGGTTGTTGAATTTTTTTTAAAGGAATTAAAATGTTTTATTTGGCGTAAAAAACATAACTTAGGTACAGACAGAACAAATCAAATCCGAAATCAACACTTTAAAAATGTACATTAAAAATACATTAAAATTAACTATAAACTAAATTAAAACTAAACTCAGCAAGGCCACAACTCAGTCAAACAACTCGTCCCGCGCCCTTGCAGACGCAAATGTTGTTGAATTGAATTTAAAAGGAAAGTAGTAATTGTTCGGATGTCATGGGTTCAAACCCAGCTCCAAAGAGTTTCTCGGAACTTATTTATGAATGAAAACATTGCGAGAAAACATCTGCAACGGAAATTTAAGCCCCTTATTTGTATTGGGTTTGCGTGAAAACTATGTACCGTAAAATGGAGTGAGTAGGGTCAAAACTGAAATTCAAACCTCGATAACATTTTATTTTTACATATGAAAACTGAATGGTGTATATAATAAGTGTTCCGGACGTTTGTATTTTAGTTTTTATTTTATTTTGGGTAGTTCCATTTCATAACTTTGACGATAAAGAGGAAACCCCACCTCACCCCGTAGTGCCTCGTATTTGGGGTGAGAGGGGTTTTCATACAAAGGTGATTTTGGAAGATTGTTGGATCGATTTTTTTATTATGCGTATTACTATAGCTCCATTTTAAATTGGAATACATTATTTTTGTAGCAGTAGCCTTAAAATCCCTTCTCACCCCCCTCTCAAACTTTCTCTCCCCATTCATAACCCACCTCTCCCCGCGAAACCTACTCACCCCGTTTTACGGTACTTACATTCAAACCCTCTGGCACAATGGGCCTGAGCTTAGCGACGGGAAGTATAAAATGGTGATGATGATGATAATTATATCAAGTATCAACTGACATATATGTAGGTAGCAGACGAGGGTATATGTTTATGTATATTCCTTATACTAACAGATCTTAGGCCATAATTGACATCAGACAGAGTGCGCGGGGGTAGCTACAGTAATATATAAACTAACAATGATTGGACCAATTATGTTGTATTTAATAGGAATTAGAATAAGAATAAGAAATATTTATAAGCACAAAATAATATATTTTAATTTATTGATAATGGGAAACAAACAGCGAAAAATAACACATATATATAATTACAATTAAATATATACATAAGCCAAAACAGTTTCCACTAATGAAATTTGCTCATTATGGTTGCTCAGACAAGACTTGTTAATATAATTCAATTTAAGTTCATTCAAGAAACCAAAATATAAATGTGACATGCATTAATTTAATTTTACAGTAGTAACTATCAAAATCAATATGATATTAGTAAATATTTGCTCTATTAGTAGGACAGTAATGTATTATCTGTTCATTCGCTCTTAATTAATTATACAATATAAATTTACAGGATAATTCCCCACTGATGGCCATCTCCACGTAAACGAATTAGTCCTATTCAAAGTAATTTTTCCTATTTATAAACGTCTTCGGAAATTTTAACTGGCTGGAGATTATTCAAACACAATTTAAATAAGGCCTATCATTGTGTTTAAAAACTTGCAACTTTATATGCGCTTTTTATCCGAACTAGTGCACGTATAACGTACGTACGTAAAATAAGTCCACCGACTTGATTTTTTTGCAATCTTTGGAATTGTTCCTCACACCATTCTTTAAAAAAAAATTGCTATAGGTAACTTTTCCAAATTTTAGGTCACACAGATTCCGAGAAAAACGCATGTTACCTATTTGCAAGACCCAAGTGATTTCACAAGTGCTCCGTGGACAAAATTTTGTTAGCACTAAAAATACGACACTTTGTTTCGGGTTATAAAAGTTTGATTCAGAGGGGTTTAGGTCTCAGAACTGGACTGTACCGATCCTTTATAATTATTCGAACGCGGTTCCTGAAATCACAGGTTCATTAACATATTCATAAAAGATGCATAAACCTTAATTTCAAAGGGTTTGAAACAAATATTAAATAAGTATTTAAGTAGTTTATCAAATAGCACTTAAAGTATACAACGCGTTTTAGGTATTGGTATTGTATTTAATTTAACAAAACTGCACGTGCAAGCTTGCGTCAATGCTGTCAACAGTTCATTTACTTAAACATAATAAATACAAACAGCCTAGAACCCTTGCACGTGTGACCCGTGACGCATGGCTATCGATGTTTGTCTCTCCTGTTAAATCTTTTGTGTGGAATAAATACAACTTGACACTACCTTTTAAATACAGGTTCAACGCAAACACATTACTTTCATTGTTTAGTTTACACGCGCTGAGTTCTTAGTTCGAGTTAAATGGTACTAAGACACGTGAACATGGTAACATAGTTAAATACTTATCTACTTATTCATATTATGTATGTCACGTACTAAGGCGCGATAAAGATGTATATAATGTTTTTAAAAGATGTGTCCCGCCGAACTTTTTGCCGGTCCCATATTGGGGTACCCTCCTCCAATTGAGGGGGAAATTAAATCTTCTCGAGGCAGAGATGTAGGGTTGGAGCCGGTGTAGCTTTATTTGACATTCATAAGCGCATTGTAATATGCCTACTTGAATGAACTATCTTTTGTCTTTATCTTATCTTTAAAGCCATTTGAGGCACATTTTGACCAAACAGGGAGGGATAACGAGATAATCTTTTAGGTATTTTTCAAAGATCATTATCCTATAAAGCGAAATATAAATACGTTGCAATGAAACCTCTCAGGTAGGATTACACTAATTGTAAGACGAAAAATCTTTAATACTTAAAGACGATAATAAGTAACAAGGTCTCTGAACTCCGACAAATTATTCTTTAGAAAAATGTTATTAATTTCTTATAGACATGACCGCAACAAAGCGGTGTCACTGATCTTACACATTTTATTCATTCTTCCATTATTAAACTTTAATAGGTAGGTATCTCAACGCTTACTTGAGGTCACAATCAAAGTCGGTTTTGTTACGAGTTTTGTCTTATCAATATTCGATTTGTAATGAACATTGACATTTCCTTCGATAAATAGGTTTACAATGCAGCTGACGTTAATGTTTACAACTTTGGTTTATAAGACTTTTGTTCTGTAGGGTACCTAATCCATTTATTTTTACAGACGGACTTAAAGAACGAAACCTTACTTTTAAGATATGCCCTTAATTGCGTATTTCACTGACCCGCTTTGTACTCAGGATTCAAGTTCAAGATGAAAAAACTCTATTGGCTGCAGTAATAATAATGGATTTATTAAAAATATATCTAAATATGACGGTCGACTATTTTATCATAAAAACTTATATGAAGCAGGCGAGCTTTAATCGTTTTGACATTTTATAAGGAACAGCCGATTTAACTGTATAGTACAATACTTAGCTTGTTTAAATAATGCCTACTTTTTTCGCCAGTCATTACATAAACTTGTGTAAACAAATAATGTTTTTATATGTAGACCATTTTCCTCTCCTAGCAACAAAAAAACGTAATGATTAAGTACTCAGTGTGTCTTATTAGCTTATCATACCAACGGGATAAGTACATTAGGTACAAAGCAGGGTCACTACCAAGTAGCATCCACTATTGTTTTTTTTTGGCGTGCACTGTTAGTTTATAATTGTACCGTAAAATGGGGTGAGTAGGGTTATCGGGGAGAGTTGGGTTATGAATGGGGAGAGAAGGGATGAAAGGGGGGTGAGATGGGATTTTAAGGCTACTGCTACAAAAATAATGTATTCCAGTTTAAAATGAAGCTATAGTAATACTCATAATAAAAAAAATCGATCCAACAATCTTCCAAAATCACCTTTGTATGAAATTCCATCTCACCCCAATTACGAGGGACTACGGGGTGAGGTGGGCTTTCCTGTTTATCGTCAAGGTTATGAAATAAAATACAAACGTCCGGAACACTTATTATATACACCATTCAGTTTGCGTATGTAAAAATAAAATGTTATCGAGGTTTGAATGTCAGTTTTGCCCCTACTCACCCCATTTTACGGTACGCCCGAAATTGGCAAGCTAATGGACTTCTGTGATATTTATAATCTTATCTTATCTTATCTAGGCTGAAGTAGCCGTTTTTCAAGCAATCCTCCAAAACTCTCCGACCTCCGACTCCAGTCACGTTCACGTTTTTATCGGGCCCACGCCCCACGCGTCGAATTAGTTTTCTTCCGGTTTGTCCTACATGCAACTTTTAAGGGTTTCCTAACAAATCATATTATTGTTCCAATTTTTTTTCGATGTCAACGGCCGACGTAAAACTGCTCTCTCGATAAACGGGGCTGCCAAGTGCCAAGTTTTTGGTCAAGTTAGAGGAATACGATATCTACGTCAGAGCTATAAAACCTCCGGTCGATTGTACTTTCAACATGACCTAGATATTTTTAATTGAATTCCTATTCCTTTAAGGATCAAATTCCTTGACCGCACACCGCTGGCACCGACTTCAAACGTTTCAGTTGCTAGCGCATATAAAACGGGATGATATTTTATTATCTCCTTGTTGGTGATGGAAAGATGCAGATTCTTGATAAAATATTTAATTTCGGAAAATTACATGCTGAACTTAAACTATTCGATTTAACTTGGAGGGATGCGCGCGCGCGCTCGTGATCGTGGTTGTATAGGCTCTGGCGCGGGGCCGTCCCCCGCGCCCTTCTTTCCCCTCTGTCGCCTCACGCGGTAGGACCGGTCCTGGACATCCTCCCCGCCCTTGGAAGGACTTGCAGCTTCTTCCAAGACATCAGACTCCTCCGTTGTGGTTGGCAAAGGGCAGACTTTGTTGACGCCTCGCCGTTCAACGCCTCGGTAAGTCAGAAAGTCGGCGACTCTGGCCACTCCGTCATCGCCGGGGTAAAGCTGTTGAACTCGACCGAGTCTCCATTTAAGTGGTGGTAAATTAGGTTCTTTGAAGACCACCAGATCTCCTTTCTTAAGGTTTATCTGCCGGGAACGCCATTTTGTTCTTTGTTGCAGTTCGGCCAGATATTCTTTTCTCCATCTCTTCCAGAAGTTGCATCGGAGCTGTTCGACCAACTGGTACCTTGTGCGAATCTTCATGTTTTCAGGCTTCTGCGGGCTTGGTAGTGACGTCAGCGGCCGCCCGATGAGGAAGTGCCCTGGGGTCAAAGGAGAAAGGTCGTTTGGGTCAGGTGATAAAGGAGTTAGGGGTCGGGAGTTAAGGATCGCTTCAATTTGAGTAAAAAGCGTGCTTAACCCCTCGTATGTAAGACTAACATTCCCTGCTATCCGTTTAAGATGAAATTTTGCACTCTTTACGCCTGCCTCCCAGAGGCCGCCAAAAGTTGGAGAGTATGGGGGATTGAAAACAAACTTTATGCCCCTATTAGTCGCAAAGTCAGTTATGCTACTTAGGTTTGACTGCAACACTCTGCCTAACTCATTGTTTGCTCCGACGTAATTTTTGCCATTGTCACAGCAAATGTAATCAGGTTTACCTCTTCTAGCGATAAATCTCTTAAGGCAAGGAATGAAAGCTTGGGTTGTGAGATCACTGACCGTCTCAAGGTGCACAGCTTTAGTAGAGAAACAAATAAAGATGCACAGATAGCATTTTGTGGTTCTACTGCCGCGACCTGTTTTGCTGGCAATCATGAAAGGGCCAGCAAAATCGGTTCCAGTAACCTGGAAAGGATAAGATTGAGACACCCTAGTTGTAGGTAGGTTACCCATTAATGGCTCCATCGTCTTACTTTTCATCCTGACACAAGTGACGCATTTATGCACAATGCTTCTAGCTAGTGTTCTTCCGCCAATAGGCCAGTATGTTTCTCTGAAAGAGCTAAGAAGCAGTTGAGGACCAGCATGGAATAATCTTAAGTGCTCACTTGACATGAGGATTTTGGTAAAATGATGGTTTGATCGCAATAAAATAGGGTGCTTGGCATCGTAATTAAGGTTCGCGTGTTTTAACCGACCACCTACTCGCAGCAGTCCCTTTTCATCAATAAAGGGAGATAATTGCAGAACATTGGACCTTTTAAGCGACTTGTGTTCTTGAAGTGCATTTATCTCAAATCCAAAGGACTCCTGCTGAGCGGTTTTAAGAAGGAAGGTAAGAGATTGATGAAATTCAGTTTCATTAAGAGAACCCACCGTTTTGTTTTTATGATTTCTGCAGTTATTTATGAACCTAAATACATATGCGAATGCTCGTTGAAGGCGTAAAGGATTCGAGAAATTTTCGAATTTGACGAATTTTGGATTATCGTTTCGGACATGATGTACTTTAATTTCAGGCAACTGAGTTTCTGAATGCCCAGTTAGCTGCTGAGGCCATTCAGATTCAGGGTTTGACAGAAACTTAGGACCGTTCCACCATAGCGCAGAATCAGCAAGCGCGCTGGGTTCAACGCCTCGAGAAGCCATGTCCGTTGGATTCAAGTCAGTCGGTACATGTCTCCATGATTCGCGTTCTGTCAATTCATGGATTTCATTGACTCTGTTGCAAACGAAACTCTTTAAGAGTTTCGGCTGAGTTTTAATCCATCCTATGGTTATTGACGAGTCAGACCAAAACGTTTTAGAGTCAACTTTGCACCGCAAAGCTTCACAAATCTTTGTTGCAAGCCGCGCTCCTAAAAGAGCCGCACATAATTCGAGCCTGGGAATCGTAACAGGTTTCAAGGGAGCAACGCGCGTTTTGGCGCATAATAGGTGGATGCTTACGTTGCCTTCATCGTCAGTTGAGCGTAGATACACACAAGCAGCGTACGCGTCTTGTGAGGCATCCACGAAACAATGAAGATCTGTGGAGACAGGAGAAGCGCACAGAACAAACCTGGGGATTGAAAGTGCAAGCAACACGTCTAAGTTTTTAATGATCCTGTTCCACGTCTTTTTTATGTTCTTTGGAACGTCTGTATCCCACTCTAATTTAAGTTCCCAAAGCTTCTGTAACAAAATTTTAAGTGTTATTGTGCACGGGCTTAGCAAACCTAAAGGATCGAAGATCTTGCATGTATTCGATAGAATCATGCGTTTGGTGACTTTATGTTCATTTTTGTTTATGTTTATTTCAAATCTGAGAGTATCAGTACTAGGTGCCCACAATACTCCCAGTACACTTGACTCTTTTGACAAGTTAAGAGAGTCAGATTCTGTGGCTTCCTGAAATATTTGCGGACAATTTGTCTTAAATTTGTGTATGGGGAAACCGGCAGAGTTAAGGACCTTGGTAACCGTCTTTAGGATGTGAGCTAGTTCGCCCTCCGTCGCGGCACCTGTCAAGAGGTCGTCGACGTAAAAGTCGTTTTTGATTACCTTAGACACGACAGGATCAGAACATTCCATTGCTAACTGAACCAGGCACCGGGTGCTTAAGTAAGGTGCACATGCAGTACCGTATGTTACTGTGTTCAGCTGCAGAGTTTTAAGAGGCATGCTATCCTGCTCTCTCCATAAAATAAGCTGGAGGTGTCTTTGTGACTCATCTACCATGATTTGTCTATACATCTTTTGAATGTCTCCAGACAACACGTACTTATGCTGGCGGTACCGAAGGAGGATGTTAAACAGCTCATCCTGGACTACGGGGCCAACGTGCTGAATGTTATTAAGCGACTTGTTTGAAGATGATTTCGCTGACGAGTCAAAAACAACGCGTAAGCGCGTAGTTTCGCTACGCTCACGAATTACGGCGTGGTGGGGCATAAAGTACCCGAATTGAGGCCTGCTAATCTCAGTTAAGTGGCCTAGATCCTCGTATTCACGAATAAATTTGCAATACTCATTTTTAAAGTGAGGATCTTTATTAAGTTTTTTCTCAAGGCTGTAGAAGCGCTTTTCAGCCGTGCCGTAAGAGTCACCAAGAGCTACCTCTGGAGTCTCTTTAAAGGGCATGAATACTGAAAACCTACCATCATCAAGGCGCTTCGTGGTTGCAGTAAAGTAACGTTCACAGAACTCGTCATCAGCTGACAAAGTTGGTTTTGAGGTTGGAACTTCTTCAAGGCTCCAAAACTTTGCCAGTTGATCACTGATCTCTTTTGTGAAGTTACAGTATACTTGACGCTTTGGTTGCAGATCGGTGATATAACGACGACCTGCCACCATCCAACCTAACCTGGTTTCGATAAGCAACGGCTTTTCTGGGCCTAGCTCTATTTTGTTGTAACACAAGAGATCATAGAACAACTCTGCACCTATTAGGATATCAATATTTGAAGGGTGGAAGAATTTAGGATCCGCCAGTTGAATATTATCAGGTAAGTTAAGTTCTGTTACATTTATTGGGGAATTAGGGAGTGTCCCTGTGATGTCAGGAACCACTAGACACTTAAGGCGTGTACCGAAATCATTTACACACGATTGTATCGTCACTTCGCAACTGTCATATATGGGAGTTTGCTTTTTCATTAAGCCGAAGACACATGTTGTATTCGTACCATTACTAACGTATCCGAGTTTTTCTTTCAGGTTTGTCGTGATGAAGCATGGTTGACTACCCCCGTCGAGGAACGCACGTGCAAGGTAAGTAGTATTATTTTTAGGATTTATGACTTTGATTATGGCGGTGCCAAGGACAACTTCACCCGAAGAACAGGCCGGCAGGGACACAGGTACGTAGCTACAATGATTTAAGGTAGGACTTGTTCCAGGTGTAGGACTATCTACATGCAATAATGTATTATGTTTGCTTTTGCAGGTCTTACATGTACCCAGGATTCGACATTCATTAGTTGCGTGACCCCTACGCAGACAATTGGAGCAAAGTTTTAATTTAGAAACTTCATCACGTCTTTTTTCAGGTGACAGCTGCTTGAAAGAAGGACAATCTATAATCCGATGCTGCTGATTACAGAATGGACACGAAAATGTCGGTTTGGCGCTAGCAGAGGCAACAAAACTTTTTAATGTTTTATTATGAGGGTATTCTTTATTTTTAGGTTCAGGTTTCTGATTATTTTTAAAGAAATTAGGTTTACTATCGCGTTGGTTGCTTCTGCTGATCGCCATTGTCTCAAGAATATCAGCACGGTTACGCAAAAACTGCATAAAATCGGATAAAGCTGGTAAGTCCTTGAACGTATTTTTATGTTCCTCCCATTTAGTGAAGGTAGTTGCGTCTAATTTCGTAGACACTAAGTATATGATGAGAACATCCCATTTGTCAGTGGGCTGCTCTAAAGTATCAAGCGCTCTTAAGTTTTTAGACACATAGTCTATCATGAACCGTATTGCCTTGTGAGACTCACTTGAGATGCATTCTATTTCAAATAACGCTTTTAAGTGGTTATTGATAAGAACCTTTTTGTTATCATATCGTTCACGTACTAAATCCCACGCAACAGTATAATTTTTTGAGCTAAACTCTAATGATTTGATTATTAAAGCCGCACCTCCCTCCAATGATGACCTCAAGTAATGGAATTTATTTATGTCCGATATGGAATCATTGGAGTGAATTAACGACTCAAAAGTGTCTCTAAATTCAAGCCATTTCAAATAATTTCCGTCATAAGTAGGTAATTTTATAGTGGGTAGTTTGATATTTGAGTTATGATGATGACTACACGTATTTGAACATGCCGAGCGAGCAGAGTGAAGGCTCCCTTCCTTATCTTCATGAACCTTAAGACGCGTGTCTAGTATATGCTGAGCTAAAGATAACGTGCTATAAAACCCGCTTTCAAAATTATCTACCTCACTGTCGTCTTCCTCAGACGAAAACATTTCAATTTGAGACTGAACTTCATTAAACTCAAACAACAAGTTTTCGATTCGTTCTAAACGAAATTTCAATTCTTTAAGTTTTAACTCACTTGTTTCCTCTTGTTTACATGCATTCAAGACAGAAACATAATCTCTAAATCGTGTTAAACGACCCTTAATAGTGCCCCGTAACTTAGTTAACTCTTTCAATTTCTTTCCATCAGGATCAACGCCAGGAGTGTCAACCATTTTTAAGGCTAAAAACGTAACGTAATCAATGAGTTAAGCAAAGTAAAATGTGCATCAAACCAGTTAAAATGAAGTAGCAGCCGCGCGCCGTGTAGACACGGTGAGACACAGTGCCGTGTGAGGTGCGCTCTGATAACGCGAGCGACTCGACACGCTGAGACACGGTGCCGCGCCGTGCGATCCACAGTGCACGATGACAATGCAGGTAGCAACGGCCACTTGCCGGTTACGTAAGCGATCCGCCTGGAATGTTCGGCGAAAATAATTAGCAAAATGGTTTTATTACAATTATGTTTACGATTGATTTTACTTTTAAGCGAAGAAATAAAGTATCGAGCAACTTATAGGGCATAAAGATAGTTTACTTTTAGAAATAAAGTTATTTTAAAATAAAATGTAAAATACGAATTTGAGAAGCCTTTTTGCAAACAAAGAACGATAAATTATATTTTTTATGTCACGAAAAACGCTGCGTTTATATTTATGTTGTATATATTTACGTGCAAATTAAGCGTTTAGCTATAAAATTAAGGTATTTAAGCATTTATTTACCCTCGTAGCGTTAAGAAGTGCTTGATTTTAAGTAAACACTTTTAAATAAAGGCTAGCGAAGCGGAAATAATGTAATTGCTTACGAATATTAAGAGCTAAACCACGTAAAATATATAAGCACCGTGGTGTTCATGCAATAAAGAAATTAAATTCTAGATTAACACGACACTTAGTGCACAAAGAATATTAGTGTTACACACTCGTAATCAAACTCGCCGATCACACAAATTTGAAGAGGGAATATTTAGGAAATAAAAGAAAGGATTGGGCTACTCATCTGCAATAACGCTGACTCGCCGCGATGTAGATACCACTATTCACTCATGTTGCATAATGTCCAACCCAGCTCGTCGATGCATCGTATGGCGAAGTTTAAATTACGTCCGTTAAATAACGGGTTCTAGTTTAACATGTAGTTTCCTTCTTCATTTCTTATGTGTCGTAGTCTCGGTCGCCACTTTTGTTGGTGATGGAAAGATGCAGATTCTTGATAAAATATTTAATTTCGGAAAATTACATGCTGAACTTAAACTATTCGATTTAACTTGGAGGGATGCGCGCGCGCGCTCGTGATCGTGGTTGTATAGGCTCTGGCGCGGGGCCGTCCCCCGCGCCCTTCTTTCCCCTCTGTCGCCTCACGCGGTAGGACCGGTCCTGGACACTCCTCTTTGAAGCCGGTTTTACTTTTTTTTTTTAAAGATTAATTTTTATTCATCTTTCTTCTCTAGGTTAGTTTTGAACATGAATATTTATAAAAGTAAAATATAAAAACACACACAAAAATAATACAAAATATACCTACATAAACACATTATAAATAACCTAACCTAGGGTGCCGACAGCAGCGGGGCAGGGCCCAAGCTGCCGGTGCGGTGGTCAGGGCCGCAGTGTGAGGAACCGACGTACTTGCACGCCGTGTCCACGATTACCGCCTTCTGCATCTTATTAATCTTAATTTTAGCTATCAAGTCCGCTTCCTGTTTACAAACACGTGTTGTTTTAATTGTTAAAGCACGGATTATGTCTAATTATAGTTTAATCTCACCTGCTACCTCTTCTCCCACATGTTATTTAGCTTAGATTTGTTTTGTTTTATTTTATTGTTTTTTACTCTTGGTTACCCTGAAAAACAACGCCATGGATAACTTATTTTAGCCATCGGCATACTGCTGAGTGGCAAGTGGCAACCATTTTGGTGTTTTGTACTATAGTATAGAAGTAAAATTTTTATATCACACCAAAAAAAAACTTTCTATTTCTACTTTTGGGCTATGGATAATGCCACAGCTAAGGAGTAAGTTTTACAAATAATTTGTTAATATAAACTGCGTATATTTGTACTAACTCTAGTTTCATATTCATAACAATACCATAATCAGAGGTCAAGGTTTGTTTTATAAATTGCCCCATTTTTGTTTGAAAGTTTTATTTGGTGAAAAAATAAATTAATCAGGCTAACGACCGCAATTATGTAGATCTTAAGGTTAGACTTCATTAATGTCAATTAACCTTCCAGAATGAAGTACCATAATAGTGACGTCATTATAAAAAGGATACCTACAGAATTTACTTAACCCTTTTTAGGTTGCCTACGTAGGTAGGTAGGCTGTTTTGTAAGCGAATTTAATTGCTTTAAACAAAAAAGTCTGAGTGACCGAAAGGCGCCGACCAAACCTAACTAGATAGGTATTTAATCCATGGAAGCTCCTACGTATATTTTAAAATGTAAGAATATACTTGACGATTGCTAAGCTAGTGGATCTATGTGTTGTAATCGTCGCCACCACCAGCTCTGCCATTATGAAAAACGAACTTCTGCCCGCGACTTTGTTTGGGTGGATTGATGATTGATAAAAACTATCCTACAGCTTTTTCCAGGCCTCATACTATTTCCATACCAAATTTCATCTAAATTGGTTCTGCAGTTTACGCGTGAAGAGGTAACCGACAGGCAGACAGAGATAGTTACCGTAAAATGGGGTGATAGGGGCAAAACTGACATTCAAACCTCGATAACATTTTATTTTTACATATGCAAACTGAATGGTGTATATAATAAGTGTTCCGGACATTTGTATTTTAGTTTTTATTTTATTTTGGGTAGTTCCATTTCATAACTTTGACGAGAAACAGGAAATCCCACCTCACCCCGTAGTCCCTCGTAATTGGAGTGAGATATTATGGGATTTCATACAAAGGTGATTTTGGAAGATTGTTGGATCGATTTTTTTTTATTATGAGTAATAGGTACTATAGCTCCATTTTAAATTGGAATACATTATTTTTGTAGAAGTAGCCTTAAAATCCCATCTCACCCCCCTTTCATCCCTTCTCTCCCCATTAAAACCCAACTCTCCCCGCGAACCCTACTCACCCCATTTTACGGTACTTGCGCATTTATGATCGTATTAAGTATGAATTTCCAAAAACTTAATCGACATAACGAAAACCATATTATAATTATCGAAGCTGCTCACAAGAGACTGAGAATGCGACATATAGAGGAGAACAATCGGCATTTGCGGTAAAATGCGTTTTTGTCCAAGCTTAGCTTTGCTCGGTCAATAAAAAATAATACATATCTCTATGCAGATAATTAGGAAATAAAGCTCATCCATCCATGCGGCTAGATGTACCTAACATTAGTTCGCCTATCCCATTTATTTCCGATCATTGAATTTGTTTGGCAATTTGCGCAACTCAACTTTGTTTCGCGAAGTCAAATACCTCTTGCTACCCGAAGGGCAAGTGGCGTGTCTCTATCGGCCCAATTCGAACAATGCTTATAAGATGCCACACCACAACACAATACCGATCTGACAGTGTCAAAAGTGACGTTTGGGGTTGAAAAAATGTCACTTTTGACACTGACTGATCAGTATCGTATCGGTGTGACATCTTATAAGGATTGTTCGAAAACGTTATTTTACTAATGCATATGCGAACGGCACTGTGCTAGTCTGGTAGTAGATTTTCATTGATAAGGTATCGTGTTTTTAAAACCTGAGAGAGCTACGAGTGCTACGCCGTAGCTAGCATTGTTTCCTGCACTCTGGGCTCGATTCGGATTTTGAACTAGACATCTATTAGATATCTATTAGACATCACCAAGATACGACAACGATATTTTTAAGATCTAGCTTGTCAAATTTGACATTTCCGCGATTCTGGAGATACTCTTGAAAGATTTCCACAATGTTACAACGTCTCGTTATGTATTTTTAGATCTCAAAACGATTTTGAAACGATCTTAATACGATAATTTAACGTAAAAGTGACATTGGTTGCCCGAATTGAGCTGCAAAAGATATCTAGTTGACATCTAAACTACCAAGGTATCTAGTACCTACATATCGTATCGTTCTCTTCTCTAGAACGGATCTTGTTTTCCGAATACCGCGGTCTATATATAAAGCTTAGGTATTCTAGTACAATTAGTACATGCTAGTGATTAACGAACTCGGTTGTACAGTCACCTGCAATAACATGTTACACAATGAAGGTCGCAAAAATATCTAACACGATCTTATTTCTAGAGCCATAAGAGCGTGTCACATATTTTTGCAACCTTCGAAGAGTAACATATTATTGCCGGTGACTGTACATGTTGTTATTAAGGTATAATGCGGCGGGCTTTATTTTACTCCTAAATTACCTTTCGTCATTTTATACAATGACTGTATTTTGTCAGTAACACAATAATATTATATGTATATACGAAATAACATTACATAAATAATTATAACACACAGAAAGTCAACGAACTCAGGTGCCGAGGGCCTAAACTCCTGTTTGTTATTTAGCCGCGGTTCCAACTGCTAACTATTCCCTCTGGGACCACTCTTTGAACCCTTGTAATTAACGGCGTTTTGCAGGACATAGCAATTTCCAAAATCTATTCCCAAGTCCCTAGTTTTATCACAGTATAAGGAAAATTGGTGTACACTACTTTTATACTAATAGTTTTATAGTACACAGAATCAGAATGATATAGCTAAATTACTTAATGTCATATAGTTACCGTGCATTTCGCTCGTACTTGTCTGTACATGTACCTGTCGCAGGGAAATGATCAAAACAGAGATTTGAACAAATCTCTAAGGGATATGATCAAATCACGCAGGATGTTAAAATGGCGAATCCATATCATCATTTCCCTAGAAAAATTCAGTCATTTGACCAAATCACTGACTCTGTTTAGTGAAAAGACAAAATCGGCCAATAAACGCGAAACGCTTTTTCATTTCACTAGATTTGTTTAGGAATTTGACAAAATCCCTAACCACGACAGTAAGTTGACGAAACGAACTTAAAAAGTCAACTAGTATTATCATTTCGCTAAACAGGTTTAGTGAAATGATAAAGTCTCAACTGGAAGATGGTATATGGTGATTTGATTAAATCTCTGAACGGTTTAGTGAAATGACGAAAGCAAGTACAGAATATAACAGTTTACTCTACAGTTAAGCGATTTGATCAAATCTCTAGATTAAGTGAAAATTTTTGAAAATATCGGCTGAAAAAATAAAAGAGACTTCTCTGCACAAATTTAAAGAGTTGCTAATCAAATCAAGCGTGTTGGTCGACGTCCCTAAGGTAGACAGAGGTCCATTAGGTGGAAGTAATGTACCGGGGATTGTTTTAAATAGGTATTAAAAATTATCTGTACCAAATCGGTACATCTGTCGGCATCATAATTTCAAAAAATTTCACTTAATAATCAGAGATTTGATCAAATCGCTTAACTGTAGAGTAAACTGTTGTATTCTGTACTTGCTTTCGTCATTTCACTAAACCTTTCAGAGATTTAATCAAATCACCATATATACCATCTTCCAGTTGAGACTTTATCATTTCACTAAACCTGTTTAGCGAAATGATAAAACTAGTTGACTTTTTAAGTTCGTTTCGTCAACTTACTGTCGTGGTTAGGGATTTTGTCAAATTCCTAAACAAATCTAGTGAAATGAAAAAGCGTTTCGCGTTTATTGGCCGATTTTGTCTTTTCACTAAACAGAGTCAGTGATTTGGTCAAATGACTGAATTTTTCTAGGGAAATGATGATATGGATTCGCCATTTTAACATCCTGCGTGATTTGATCATATCCCTTAGAGATTTGTTCAAATCTCTGTTTTGATCATTTCCCTGCGACATACCTATTGGCGTCGAGACGATATCATTTAGATATCATTTTGATGTCAGTATCCGTTCGAATTGGCCTCTTAGTTTAGGTGCCTGAAGTTTTGAAATGTAGTACAACTACAATCGCCATCAGATATAAGGTGTTCTCAAATATTTGAACAAGGCCTCTATTATCGTTAAAGCGCATGTTTAGATCTTTTTGAACACACTGGCCGCTCCGATATATCTGATGGGCGTACATGATGTAAAAATCCTTATCAAACCGTCTTAGAGATCATTTGTTAACTCATTCAAATGAGGTAAACAGGGTCACCGGATTGACGCCTACCGATAACAAAGGGTGCATTTATTTATGAGTTCAACGACTCTATGCTATAAATCAAATATTACCGGAAAGTTATTTATTTCCCCTGTAACAATAGAAGGTATTTTTCTTTTTATCTGATCTTGTACCGTTATTTGAGTTCCGGTGGCCGATTTTCGCGATATAACGGTTGATTTATGCTTTTGCCAGGACAATAGCGTTCAGAAAACCCATTGGCTTTTTTTCCTATCTGATATACTTACACGCTTTGTTTAGTGAAGTTAGAATGAATATATGTAGTCGAACGAGCGACCGATGCGAAGCGAAGTTCTTACATTCAACTTGGAACGCTCCGGGCTAGAGGTATGTACGACCCGGCATTTCCATGTTTTGATAGGTGGATAATTTTTCGAGTTCATTTTTAGGTCTGATCATGACGTACTGATATATCTGAGGATCCAAAAGACCATTTATATTATACGACGTCTAAATTAAAAAGCGGCCAAGTGCGAGTCGGACTCGCCCATGAAGGGTTCCGTATTTAGGCGATTTATGACGTATAAAAAAAAAACTACTTACTAGATCTCGTTCAAACCAATTTTCGGTGGAAGTTTACATGGTAATGTACATCATATATTTTTTTTAGTTTTATCATTCTCTTATTTTAGAAGTTACAGGGGGGGGGACACACATTTTACCACTTTGGAAGTGTCTCTCGCGCAAACTATTCAGTTTAGAAAAAAATGATATTAGAAACCTCAATATCATTTTTGAAGACCTATCCATAGATACCCCACACGTATGGGTTTGATGAAAAAAAATTTTTGAGTTTCAGTTCGAAGTATGGGGAACCCCAAAAATTTATTGTTTTTTTTCTATTTTTGTGTGAAAATCTTAATGCGGTTCACAGAATACATCTACTTACCAAGTTTCAACAGTATAGTTCTTATAGTTTCGGAGAAAAGTGGCTGTGACATACGGACGGACAGACGGACAGACGGACAGACGGACAGACAGACAGACATGACGAATCTATAAGGGTTCCGTTTTTTGCCATTTGGCTACGGAACCCTAAAAAGGGCCGCCATCTTGAAATTCGAAATATTTTATCCGATCTATTTTTATTGATAAGTATATCAATGCGTCGAAAATTAAAAACATACGAGTATTTATCTATGAAACCACTTGTGTGGTTAACACTACTACTCTAGTTAGTAACAAAACAAAATCAGATAATGGTTTATCAAATTATCATTTATCATCCAACCAATTCTACGAGTAAATGGTGACTACGTCAATATGATTAACTGCAAAATCTAACTGTCAACACTAAAATCATCCAAATTATCTTCATAAGGTTTAGGTATGACGTCAATGTCTTCAAGAATTATATTTAGCGACCGAATACAATAGGTAAGGTTTAATCCTAAATACAAGGTTTAGTCATTTCGTATCTAGGTATGTCTCCGTAAATAGAATGGCGCGCTTGCTAGTAAATATTGAAGTGCCACTATTATGCTCTTTAAATGCACGGATCAGAATAATTTCTTGGGGATGTGTAGGCGTTACACGAGAATCGCTTAGACGTCACTTACGTGGTATTTATTTATGAGTTGTGAACTGTCCTAGTCTTGTGAAGTATGCAGCTAGGTTAGGCTACATTAGGTACTTACATTATATGACAGACAACTCACTTGCAGTGAAACTACTCGTAGGTACCTACAGTTACGACACGAGATTGTTATGCAACTTTGGGTTCTTGCTCAATTGGAAATTCTAATAGCGTAAGTATTGAAAAACCAATTTAGCTAGGATAGGACCCTAAATGGCGCAACAAGCGCGGATCGTGATGGTACATGATGATCACAGTCCTACTGCGATGTAGGTAGGTAGGTTAGGTAGAAGCGCAAAAGGCAAAAAGAAAACCTAATGTGAAATTAAAGTTTAAACACGATGCTTAAATAAAACTGACCAGAATAGTAGCATTTTTTTAACATATTTTATACAAATATTAATATAAATTTATATAACTGTAACGATGATGATCACGTTTATTATCGTTATAAAATTTTCGTCATTACTCAAGGGACTGAAATTCTAAACACGATCACTCGAAACTAATTAGAATTCAGTCATATTCTACTCAAGAATATGCAAAATAGTTATTACTTTAGTTGTATTAGATAATCCACGGCTCACAATGTGACTATATATAGTCTATATACAATATTTACCTTATACACGTAACTTATATGTACAAGACATATGACAAGCCTTTTTGATCCTTACAAATCATTCAGTCTTCCGCCGACGTTGAGCGCCTTCTTATAATCAACAAGACTTAAATGTTTAGGAACTATAAAATAATTGTAATTAGAGGAATTACCAATCGACATGTGATATAGTTACTTTAGATATAACGACATGTTATAGTTGAAGGTATAAGAAATGAAATTAATCTTAAGTACAATCAAGGGATTTCATTTATGTACCTACAGTTTTGTACCTTGTCACGTGACGATCAATATGAATGCGCTAAGGATCTCATTTTTCTAAATGTAACAAGGTACGAAATGGTACAGACATCAAATTCCTTGACCTTAATACCTACTGATTTCATAAATAGCACCTCCTCATTTCCGCAAACTGTTGGGGTTACAGCGTGCTAAGGAAATCAATATACCTACTCGTACCTACATAACAAAATATTACTTTAGAGCCAAAAAAACGACCAAGAGCATATCGGGGTGTCGGGCTATTGGTCGTAGGCGCAACTATTTCATTAAAGGTGTGGGTATAAAGTTCATACCCAGTTATTGAAACACTAGCGCTTTAGACTATAAACAGTTTTATCGACTATGGCTCATCGCAGATGCCTATAACTTGAGAACTAATGAATTTTGCCTACTCAAGGTGGTTTTCTTATAACTTAACTAACTAACTACCTACAAGGTGTTGTTTTTAGTACTGATCGAACGGTAGGAGAGAATGATAGGAGACCATAGACCATACATGCTACCGACTCGAGCCCCATGTATGTTCAGCAAAAATTACTTAATGGTTTCTGAGAAATCATCAGTCAAATCGGTGGCGCATGAAGTCCTTTATCATTGGATTTCCTTTTCTCCGTGTACTGAGTGAAACATCGTGTAAAAATAAAAATAATATACCTATGTCGCAGGCAAATTGTAAGAATCCGCCGTTTACAAACAGCGTCGTCAATTTACAAACGGCTTCACGTTTGTAAATTGACGAAGGCAAATTGTTAATGCGCTCAATAGTGTCAACGTAAACGTGATAGTTGTCTGCGACATATATATAATCTAACTATGTACATACTAACATTTTACTGACAGTGGGGAAATTTGACTGGCACGAAAAAAATGGTAAACAAATAGGTACTATCAGGGTACCTTGTACACTAGCTACCTATTTGTGTTGTGAGACTAATGACAGCCATTTTACATTTGTTAGACTAATTATCTAACCTTTATCCAATCAGGGTGTACAAACAAACTTTACAAACCTATAGGCCAGTGCCCCTGTTAGTCAGTCATGCCACGTCCACCTAATTTACAGCAATCCAATATTGTCACCGGGACATGTTACACGTGGCCAATATTCAGTTCCTGTAGCCAGTCAAGGCCAGTTTAAAGGTTGTTCACCCCTCTCATTACGCCGTTAAAGAGTCATGTTGCGCGTCTTGCATTAATCAAATCGCTAATCCATCATCGCTTATATTGTTGAGATGCTTTACCTGTTAACATTTTAATGTATATGTGTGGTATTTATTCAATGAAATATATGAGTGAACTGCGTGAGTTAAAGTTTATTTATTTATTTTCAAAGTCATTGACCTGAAAGATTTAACTACGGTAGTACCGTAAAACGAGGTGACTTTAGGAAATTTTGGGGATACTTTGATAGTTTTAAAACTGCCACTAAATTATCATTATTCATTATTTTCTCGAACTGTTCGTGTAACAAGTTAGATTATTATACATACTTGTTTACCTACTACTAAAAAATCCGAATAAAAATATGTAACGGCTGAAAAACTGAAATATCGAAGTCGCCCCTGCATTTGAAAGTCACCCCGGTTTACGGTATCAAGGTGTATTGACATAAGCATTTATCGTAGAATCTGCGTCGCCTCCAGCAAACCCTTTCAAAGATAAGATCGTGATTTAAATACAGAAGTTCTATCCTAATGGTCTTTAAATGTGCTCGAAACTTTGCTGCACGTGCCATAATAAACACTGAGACACTTTTGTGATCAGATACGAACAAATCGCCGGCTGAGAATACGTTTGTGCCATATCCATTTTTGAGGAAACCAGTTTTTTAATGATTTCAAAAAATATGCTATAATTGACACTAATCGGTTTTTGAAAAATAATATTTTTCGAAAAAATGTTGTGCCTTATCCGCATTTTACTATGGGATGATTACACTCTGTTAACAGAAAATTATCACAAAAGTGTGACATAAGTATACAAAACTTTTGTTTCAAATCATACATGTAGGTACGTTTAATGAACATTTCCTCATCATAAACGGATATGGCAATTATAAAAATGCTTTTATTTCACTATTACCACTAATTCACAATATTCGTATGGTACTAGAAATAGTAAAAATATGTGCCTAAATGATAAATAAGTTCAATATTTCTTAAATGTAAAACTATTCGAAATTCATTCCTCTTTTTTTTTTGATCTCCTGTAAACCAATGTTAAAAGTGGCGTATGGCCCAAACGTATTCTCACCCGACGAAATATGAATAAACATCTTCAAATACATATATGTAGTTCGTTTTTTTAGCATTAGAAAAAAGGTCTCTTGAAAAGTTGAAAGTTTGGTTAGGAAATCTTGATGTGTCTTTTAATTGAAAAACATGTTTTAAAAATAATTCACGGCAAATATGTAACAATTATGAATCTAATACGATTATTTATATTCTTCTGCTTTCATAAGTATAGGGGAACTCCGGGTAAAGCGAACACCCCAGGCAAAGCGAATTCGGGCTCCCAATTCTAAACTATTCGACTTTGTCGCACCACGCGCCTATATGATGTTCAGGATCCTTCGCTCTATGAGCGGCAAGCGTCACAGGGAGCGGTCGCTGTGAGCGTCATCGGTGACGAGTCAAAATGTGTTTTTAGTGCAAAATATTCGATTTTGAAAGGTAAGTACATTGTATGTTATTTTGTCACAGTAATTATCTCGAATTTTAATTCAAGATGCTTCTATTGCTTATTAAAGTATCTTCCTTTTACAACGCATTTCTTTTACAACAATCCAACGGTTATTTTTTTTTTAATTCTTAATTTCTTTAACTGACTGAATGGGCAAAGTGGATCGGGCAAAGCGGATAGCGTGTTCACTTTGAATTTATTAATATTATTGAAATGATCTTATGTTGATTAATTTTCACTTAGTTATTAAGTTCACTAAGACTTTATGAGTAATATTTGCTTTGCCCGGGGGCCTGTTACACTTTGCCCGGCACCCTGGGCAAAGCGAATAAAATATCTTTTTTTACGTTTTATTCAAAATTGCAGCAACTATTAAACATTGGAGGCTAGTGTTGTTTTAAATTACAAGATTATTAAATAAAGACTTATTATTGATACTTTTTTCATTTCTTCCTCGTTCAATTTTTCTGTTATGTCAAGTCAAAGGTAAAGGTGTTCACTATGCCCGGACTTCCCCTAAGTTACTGATTTTTAAAAAGCGTTTTCAATTAAAAGACATGTCAAGATCGCTTACCTTCTTTCTAATGCTAAAAAAAACGAACTATAGGTGTTCACTGTAAATATAATGCAAATATTATATGCATCCAAACTTTTGAACTTCCCTAACTTTGAAGAACGTTATTTTCTTTGGGGGGTTTTATTTACCTATAT
Source organism: Cydia amplana (assembly GCF_948474715.1). Lineage (NCBI taxonomy): Eukaryota > Metazoa > Arthropoda > Insecta > Lepidoptera > Tortricidae > Cydia > Cydia amplana. The sequence continues at coordinate 9,633,853 of NC_086079.1, read as the reverse complement.
CCCATTGCATAGAGAGAGCGGCGAGAGGGCATTCCGGAAAAGTATTAGATTTAATAGGGAAAAGGCGTATTCACTAAAAATGGGTTTTGTACGACGAACGACGAAAATATTAGAGTATAGTTTTTATGATTTGATAGTTAATACGTTAGGTAAGCCTATTTTAAGTAATTGAATCTTTGTTGCACAATCGTAAATCTTAACGTACATGTAAAACTTGTGGAAACAAGCAAATAGGTACTCCGGTCCATACTCCGGTCGATATGTCTCGGAATAATAGGTATATTTATCTCGGTATTATTCCACCCTTTTTAAGTGAGGTCACGGAATGTTTTCAATCTCCCGCACTCGGACTCAAGCGGGTGTAATCCCTTGTGACCAGTGTCAAGTTATTTTTATTCTAACTCGATTTCCCAAAGATAGGCGTAGGCACCTTCGCGGAAACATCATCTAGTACACTTGTAGGTGACTACGTAATACGATTAAGATTATACTTATTGGGTCTTATATTTTCATTCCAATCACTGCACTGTCAAATTTATCAATAGTAGGTATTAGACATTAGTACCTACTGATACTAACTGCATGTGAATATTCAGTCTATGAAAACTTGCAGTAAATACCTAACCAGTATAATTTTTAGCAGTTTACAAACCAATTAATCATAGTCATGATTAAGGCCAAATCTTTGGAGCATTTTAAACTAATTTTCTATCCGATTGCGTTGAAATTTTGCGTAACTTCAGTGTTATGTATTACCCACGAGGGAGTTCAAAGGCCCGAAAAGAGAAGAGTGGCGATTACTCCACCGACAAGAGCATAGCTCTTAAATATTGATGATGATGATTACCTACTGTAGAGCTGTTTCGCAAGGAAACTAAAAGTTCGTCTTTTTTTAAGCATTAGAAAAAGACTACGCGATCTTAACGTGTAACGCGTTCTTTAATTGAAAAACGCTTTTTAAAAGTCAGTAACTATGACTTAAAAGCAAAATAATGTAAATAATTGTAGGTACGATCCATAATTTGTTACATATTTGCCGTGCCTTATTTTTCAAAAGTGTTTTTCAATAAAAAGACACGTCAAGATTGTTTACCTTTTTTTGTAATGCTAAAGAAAACGAACTATTATGTATGAGTCCGGGTCCGGGTCCGAGTCCGAGTTTGGATCTGGGTCCGAACCGCGTCCGGGTCTGAGTCCGGGTCCGGGACAGAGTCCGGGTCCGGGTCGGAGTCAAAATCGAAATCACCAAACGTGTACTATGCGTTGTTAAAAAGTTCCGTACTGATCGGAGCTTCCGCTGCTTCGTTTTCTAATGGAAAGCACCCCGTGATCACCGATCAGCCATCATAGAAAATGACATGTCGAACACCTCGGCCCGGGCACAGCCCGGTCTAGCGTGAGTCATCGCTAACTTAGCGACATTTCAGCGCTATCGTTTTAAAACAACTCAGACGACAATTTCAGAAATCAGAAATCAGAAATGTATTTGCTTAAAACACGGTCAGTACAAAGGTATACAGAGGTATTAAGTTCCACATGCTTTGTCAGTAGAGATATTTTAACACTTATTCTAGTATAACTAAACTATCTTTACGAAACCATAATTCAATAGATTCATTAACATTTAACATAAATAGGTCCTAACGAAATTGATCCTTTGTTGGTCTTAAATAAATTTAATTTAATTTTAATTTTAATTTAATGCTACGGGCAATTCGATCGGAAATTCTGCCAATTAAAACTTGTTTGCCATTGGTGGTGATAACTGTTCTGTGTTTTAAGTCCAAGTTTTCAGTTCAACGTCCGACGATTAGCACACACGAGTAAATTAAAATCATTAACATTTTACTACCAAAGTTTCTAGCGACAATATTGTTTCACCTGTGTGATAGCAATACGATTTTAAAGCCTGCATGGCTAATAGCTAGTAACTTTAGTTTATGTATGAAATAAAATAAATAAATAAATATTATAGAACATTCTTACACAGATTGACTAAGTCCCACAGTAAGCTCAAGAAGGCTTGTGTTGTGGGTACTCAGACAACGATATATATAATATACAAATACATAAATACATAGAAAACACCCAAGACTCAGGAACAAATATCTGTGTTAATCACACAAATAAATGCCCTTACCACGATTCGAACCCAGGACCGCGGCTTAACAGGCAGGGTCACTACCCACTAGGCCAGACCAGTCGTCAAAGTATATTTTAACTAAACATAGTATAATAACTGTTGGAATTTCAGATGGAAACGTCCTTATTGCACTTGAAGCATATCGCGCTGGCCACGATATTGCGCGACTGGCTTAGGCTAAGGCGACAACTATCACGATAGCTGTCACGGTTCATGAGATACAGCCTGGTGATAAACAGACAGACAGAAGAGTTTTAGTAATAGGGTCCCGTTTTTACCCTTTGGGTACACAACCCTAAAAACCGACAGGCAGACGAACCTTTGTACAAATACCTAAGCAAATATACCTAGTCAAATATTCCGGACACTTTTTATTCGGACAAATAATGCAACACCAAGAAAGAAGTGAATTTATCATAACTATCATGGTTTTGCGTAATGTCATTGCATCATGAGTATCATGACATTACGCAATTAAAACCATCGCGTGCTATTTCAGTACCTAGTTGTGCTCACTAATCCATTGCCGTCAGTCATTCAAAGCATATAGTAAGCAGTACATACTGAGGTACTTATGTTACATAAGCTCGTTAACTCATAACATCATTAGTGCTATTGCATGCTTAAATATAGGGATGCTCGTCGGTAAGTCCAGTGTTAACGCCAAGTTCGCATATTCACGTCACTATGCCAAGTAAATATGTACCTACCTTATAACCCGCCAATAAATATATCATTTTGTATATATATTTATCTCTTTTATTACGCTTGCGTTATCGACCCAAAGAAAGTAAGACGAGTAGATATATATTATGTATATGTATTCAGCTGCATGATGAAACAGTGTTTACATTAATTAATAATATAATTTAACTAACAATAAGTAAGCAATTGCACAACTGGGGTGAATCTATTGACGCCTCGTACTTACTTACGTCAAGGATGCGCCAAGGAACATTAAACCGATTAGAATACAGTGTCTACTACAGACACTAAGACATATGTCGTAGTCAGATCGTATAATCCGCCGTATTACATTACGGCTAGCCGTTTTACAAAACAGGGGCGTTTTGAAATGCGGCGGTTCGACGATTAGCCGGATTGTCATTGCGATACGTTCTTCAATAAGGCGGCCTACGTTTAGCCGCATCGTATCTACTATTTAGATTGTAGAGTGACCAGTTATTTCGATCGTCTACGTAACCGGAGTTTGACAATGTTTGCAATTTAATTTATTTTTACCATGGTCCCACCGCACTACATGTGTTTCTTTTCAAAAACATTTCCTTCACAGCTTAAATAGACGGAGCCCCGCAAGCGGGGCTCCTATTTCTGGGCGGTTTGCCCTTCGGGCATCTGAAGCTACCTAACGAACCTAACCTACTTACCTACCTACGCTTTTTTCCCCAAAGTGTAATGTTTTCACGGACGTCTCACTAAATCAAGAGGTAGGTTATTAGGTTCGTTAGGTAGCTTCAGATGCCCGAAGGGCAAACCGCTCAGAAATAGGAGCCCCGCTTCGCGGGGCTCCGTCTAGTTAAGTTGCGAAGGAAATGTTTTTTGAAAAGAAACAGTCCGACGAACTCCAGATTTGATGGACACCCCAGCGTTTTTCATAGTTTGTTGTTGTTATGTCAGGCAGCGCCACGAGTGTTAAAAATGGGAACTAAAAACTGTCAAAGCGGCGGCTAATGACTCGCTGTATTAGGTACATTACGGCTAGCCGTGTTGAAGAACGTATGGCGCCGAATACAATCCGGCGGATTTTCATTCAGCTGCACTCAATCCGGCTTATCGTTGAACCGCCGCATTTCAAAACGCCCCTGTTTTGTAAAACGGCTAGCCGTAATGTAATACGGCGGATTATACAATCCGACTGCGACATACACAAGTTAAATACATGTAGGGTCATTGCGCTAATTTTCGTCCAGCTCTAGTTTTCGTACACTTGACGAAATTTGAATATAAACCTACATTACTGCACAAATTTGGACTTATTGCAGTCCTTTTGTCTTATCTATCGACATAAAAATGATCTGTGAAGTGGACGAAAACTAGAGCATGGGCGGAAACTAGCGCAAATACCCTACCATACTTACTTAGCAAGCATCGTCAAACATACTCGTTCTTGGAATCGATATTCGAGTAAAAACAATAAGATACGAACTGGAAAGGTAACGTAGATATCTTTTAGAATTACTCAAGAATTAGCTAATAGGTAGCTTAATAAGCTAATAGCCTACCTAGTAGCTATTAGTAATTTAACTGGATTACAGATTATGACATAAAGACACTTCTGACAAGCGATCAGAATTATCTACCTAGCGTTCACATCCAACTTCGAAAAATACTGTAACAATTTAATATCTAAAGGAACTTGGCCCACTGTATATTGTATACAAATAAACCGACCTGTCCTCACAGTCGGCACCCCGCTGTTACTGGTTCCCCGACAAGCCCTAATGAGAGCATTGAGACCGCCCTCTAGCTATTTACAGTCCTCTCCGACCACAATTTGGGGTGTACCGACCTAAACTTAAACAAAATTACCACGTAATTTAACCCCCAGCCTAGCAGTACCTATATTCTCAAAGCTTACGGAGCGTAAGCGTAATTAAGTCAGTAAGCGAAGTTTTTTTGTGAAACTCACTTGAAGGAAGAGATGAATATATTAATCCTTGATCTCAGACTGCCATCTCTGATCTCTGACTAAAGGTGACTCACGCTAGACCGGGCCTGGGCCGGGCCGGAGCTTCCGGTGCTTCGTTTTCTATGGAAAGCACCACGTGATCACCGATTAGCCATCATAGAAAATGACATGTCGGATGCGTCAGCCCGGGCCCGGCCCGGTCTAGCGTTTTTTATAACCGCGCTCATCGCTACTCGATTTTCAGTGGTCACCGTTTGCGGGATAGATGTGTCTAATATAAGTAGGTATGTAAACGTAAAAACAACATACCTCGTGTTCTCATAAGTCAAATGATCTCTATTATATGTATAATTTTCTTTTGAACTAAAAACCGAGTAGCAACATACTGAGTAGTGTCACAGGTTGACTAACCTAACCTAACCTTTATTTAAGAGTTTTGCTAATCAAGACCGCGCTAATAGTATTTTATACAATCGTGATATAATGGAGAGCTTTTCAGTCGAGTACCGTGTTTAGGCAACGAAACTTGCTGAGTTGCCTAAGTAAGGTACGAGATTGAAAAGCTTGATTATATCACTATTGTTTACAATACTTTTTCTACGAGTCGACAAAAAAAATACTTAAAACTAGTAGAAGAATCATATATGTAGGTAAAAAAAACAAAAGTATATAGCTAAGATGCGCGAGCAGCCGCGATACCTTCCTACTCGTACGCGACCCGGCCGCCGCGCCCCGCTCCCCACGGCGGGTTGGTCAACGACACCTTCTCGTAACTCGTGAGGCCCTGGTACTTGCTCCGCGCTAAATTCAATTTTTAGACAGCTTTTTTCTCGATTTACCTATATGAAGGGTGTCACATACACGTTTCTGACTTATGAAGCAATTGTTTCTACTATACAACCTAAAATAATTAATTTGAGCTATCGTTTTGTTTCGTCCTCTTGACCGAGGCGAGCTGTGATTGGTTAATTTCATTATAGTTGACTAAACTGTATCGAAATGAGTATTATAGTTGACTAAACTGTATCGAAATGAATATAATAGTCGAGTTGGGGTCCCATAGTGAAAAAAGTATGCGATTTCACTTTGATATACGAAGTCTTTCTCCCGCGTACCTACTTTCCATTGGTTTGCCATTAGCGATACTCGCCTTCGATCTATAAGCGATGATAACATTATCTGTTGTCATTTGGCTTCAGACAGACAACATCCAATATTTTTGTGCCCTACTCCGCATTCACGTAGAGGTCAAAGACCAATCACTGAGCGCGCTGGGTTTTTTCCTCGTAACTAACTCGAAATTTAATTACAAACTTTTGGGAGCCCTTATGTTTAAGAGTTTATAAACTTTTAATCTTCAGATAACTATCATCAATAATAATACTAATTGTAAGATTCAGTTTGACCTCGTTTGTGCCAACGTTTTATATTGTGGCCAATTTTGGCATTGTAGTTACAAGCAAAAAAAAGTTAAAAAAAAAAGAGTTGCACATTTAAATTTCAATAGTTATTTGTTTTACAAGGGGGCAAAGTTGTTGTTTAACCGCTCGTGCTAATATTGATACCCGAGCAAGCGAAAGATTCTTGAGCGTTGCGAGGGTTTCAAAGCACGAGGATTAAACAAAATTTGCCCCCGAGTGAAACACAACACAACATTTTTCACCACACCAACCCGATGAAAATATTAACCTAAAGATATCAAACAAAAACAAATCAAATCAAATCCCAATGAATGTTATTAAATATTTATCATTCAAAATCATCATTCTAAAGTCAATTCAACCAGCAAACATAACAACTCAAAATTTGCATTTGATTACTTTGCCTCACATGTGAATAAAATGCAACTTTGCTATCGGTTTTTGAACAATCAGAAGAGCCTTTACCAGTTGGTGTGGTGAAACCATGGTGAAACAAAACATTTAATATTCATCACACGTGCTCATAAGTTGTGAACGTTATAGTTAAACTCTGAAACTTAGCGGAAGTTTTAGCCCATTTTATGCCCTAGGGAGTTACAGATTTTTATTACATGATGTAACTAAGTCATAGGTACGAACCAAGAAGTATTATAGGCTTTGATATTTTTCTATTCCAGCTTCTATTGTCAATTAAAGAACTGCCAGTGATATCAAAATAAATCACCTTTATTATAAGCGCTCAAATAAAAGCAGTGTTATTGATGAATATGCATATAATACATATAGTACTTACAACATGACGACAACAGCCCTCGTAGCACGGTCGCATATCGTTTATCACCATGCTGTCACGTTCTAACAAGTATGTAAGTGCGAAAGTGACGGGCATAGTCGATAAAAATGGAACCGCGCTGAGCCCGCAGCAGTAGGGTTACGAGATGTCTGGAATTTTGGCCGTTTGTCAGGAATGCGGCCGGAATACGAAAATGACAGGAACTTTATTAAATTAACAGACTTTTTTTAACTATGTACCTAAAAAGGTAGGTACATTATTCAAATTTACTTAAATAAACCTAAAACAAATCAAATTTAAACAATGTACACATGTATAGTGCATTTTAAGTATTTTCCTTCGTATTTTTACGGAAACGTACGAACGTGTCTTGCTGTTTCAGTCACTCTCGGTAAACAGTTCTATGACTGTAACACTGTAGTGCAATATGCAAGAAAAATAAAACTTCATCATAAAAAACTCATGAATCTCTATTAATTTAAATATTCAATATACATAGATCATACTTAGATTATTAATTAATAATCATGTTCACAGCGTAACCGGGCGTGTCTCACTCCGTGATTTCATCGCTTTGCTACAGGTAGCTAAAAGTACATCCGTTCGGCCCCAATCATAGAATTAGAATAGACAAGAACAACTGTCAATCTTAAAAAGTGCGACCAAAAATGAAATGCAAGTGTGTGCGTAAATTGTCTATGGGAGATCAAAAATAGTGATGTCATGTTACAACATATTAATAATCTGTCGGTGTTTGATTGCTTTATCGACTACTTTTTCAAATTTGTTATTTTAAACGTTAAAATTCTACGACATTATGATGTATAAAATAACACCTGCACTGCGTGTGCTATCAAAATCGTTACAGCCTTATCTTAGTCTAACTCTTACTGTGTTGGAAAGTGAAGTTTAAATTTACTGCTAAACATCTGCACCTTCAAAAAGGTATAACAATCGTTATTATTTGAAGTCGGTTATAAAGGTTAATATCTTAATTATGTCTTGTGAAGAAATGATTACATATACTTGGTCAACCAGATCTTGACAGTAGAAAAAGGCGGCAAATTTGAAAAATGTAGGCGCGAAGGGATATCGTCCCATAGAAAATTTGAATTTCGCGCCTTCTTTTACTGACAAGATTTGGTTGACCAGCTATAGCTATTAATATACCGACAAGTTATCGATACTGTCATCTGAACATTTTGTCAAGCCCTAGCGTAAAGTGACAGTTTATGTTTTTACACAAAATATTTTAAATTATCGAGTATAATGATAAAATATTAGCACACAAAGGAAGAAAAACTTATAATCAACTGTATAAACCGGCTTCTTACACTTTTTACGCTGTTAATTTGACAAAATATCGTTATGAAAATTACGCTCGGAATATCATAAATCCTCTGAAATGAGTATTTGCTTGGATTATTTGGCCCTGTGACACTGCAACCCGGCACACTACAAGACACCATCTTCACTGAATTACTTTATTTAATACTTTTCGTCCTAATCCGTGTATATTTTTCAATTTGAAAATTACCGTGATACGCTCTTGGCCGTCAGCGGCCGTCGTCAAACTCAAAAGTGGTTACGTTTTCTCATTGGTAGTCTGACTCTTTCGCACTCATGGGATGTTCATATACGTGATGGCTTCCCTTTCGCACACTTAAGCTGTCTGTCAAGCGCGAGCGCGGATTCTAGGTCTGTGGCCCCAATTTTGGGGAAAGCCATAAGCCGCGCGTGGCGCTGTCGCCACCTAGCGGCCATATCTCTGCTGATCGTAACAGACGCGTTTTGTTAGAGAGTGAGTCTTCTGCACTTAGTACTATGTATTATTTATTCTGTGGCGTAACTTAAATTGCGACAATTGTATAATTTTCTTTACTTTTTCCAGCATTTCTAGGCTCAAAGAAATAACACTGTTCGTATGCGCTCCCTTCTGCGCCTGTAAAATGTGTGTTATAGTTATAAATAAGGCACTTATTTTCTTCTTCCGCATCAGCAAACGAATGGTGGTTCCTTCTGCACTCGTTCACAAAGAAATCCATGAAGTGACGATTCGCTTTGATCGCATTAAAAGTATGAGGGTAAGTCTGGGTCTGTTTCCATTCGAAGATTTTTTCTGGATGAAACTGGACGCCGTAAAATGGATACCTGAAAGCATATATTAATATTTCTTGACTCAATGTGGCAGTAAAATATTTATTCTAGAGCGTAGGTATATATGTAGGTATTTTATCTTAGCTCAGTTAGGGAAATATTTCTACCTTTAAAATCCATTTTAAGTGCGCGGTTTGGTGAACACTAGTTATGGTTAATATTAAAAATTAATTTTAGGTGAAAACTTGTTTCAACTAGGAATTTTCCAAAAAAAAACAATAAAAACGATTCCATTACATACTTTTGAGTGTAGATAAACTGGAACAATCTTAGTTTGTGTTACAAGCGATCAAAATGATATATTTCCGTCAAGGGCGTACATTGAATCCTGAATGAAGCAATGGATTCTACAATAGAATCCCGAACGTAGTGAGTGAGTCTAAAGTAGAATCCTGAGCGTAATGAGGGATTCAAGTGATAACGCCCACGACGAAATAATTTTGATACCGTGTGACACATACTGCTTTTCACATCAACTATGAGGAAAATAAAAAAATCTTAGTGTTGACACAATCTGATGCTTAAACACATTATTTAAGCTAAAAAAAATGTAAAAATAGTGTGCTTGAACAGAAAAGTGTTACTTTGATCCCTCCTAGCAGGGAGGAAAAGTACCACTTTGATCCCTCGTAGCAGGGAAGAAAACGCTCTTTTCCGAATAGGAGGTGTGAAAATTATATTAAGTTTACATGTTTAGATTTGTGCGCCACTTCGTCACCTTGTCACAGTGACAATAATACGAGATTATTGACTTTCACATTGATTCACTCTGACAAGGTACGAAAAGGCATAGTAATCCAATTCCTAGTCTGTAGTAGTCTGTACATCAGTCAGCATCAAATAGATGACGGCCAATGTGGCCTAATCTTTGTTAGGAACCATAAAAAACTATACCCACCGTTTTGGCCGTCACCAGGCGTGTCTCACTCCGCGATTTCGTCGCTTTGCTACAGGTAGCTAAAAGTACATCCGTTTGGCCCCAATTTTGGGGAAAGCCATAAGCCGCGCGTGGCGCTGTCGCCACCTAGCGGCCATATCTGTGCTGATCGTAACAGACGCGTTTTGTTAGAGAGTTAGTCTTCTGTACTTAGTACTATTATTTATTCTGTGCCGTCACTATATTTGGTGCATGGCGACTGTTGACTTAGTACCTACTTCGCACAGAGCGGAAAGTTCCTTTTGTAAATTAGGTACCTACCTACCTATTATGTTCGACGCTAGCTATGAACTTCAGTCCATTGGCGTCGTTGCTGTGTGCAGTTACCCGCCAGTCTTCAGTCAAGTTGTGAGACTTTAGATTCTGAAATCATATTTAAATTACCTATAGTTATAAGTGCGTGTATTTAACAGTGTAATTTGTACATGATAGCAAGCAAGGTGAATGAGCTATATCATATCAGTATCAAATTAAGCTCAATTTAGGTTTCAAAGCTTGAGTATGGCTGCTGTTTAAAATCTAGGAACTGCCTTTACCTCTGTCTAGGAATTATTATTTTAACATATATAAAAAAATTGTATCATAGAAGGCATTCGCAAAAATTTACTAAAAGCATTTTCATTACTAGGTATTATTAGACGTAGGTACCTACACAGTCCTGTAAATCTTAAATTCTCATAATGGAAAACAACTTGAAAATTTACGTTAAAAATTGCTGAAAAAAGGGATTTCAACTATATGGAATACAACTACGAATGTGTTATTTTTCAGAAATTGTTATTTTCTCCACCATTTCGGAAAAGTATGCTACAACAAGCACTGCGACAGCTACGAAGCGTAGCACTGGCTAAAGCGATATTTGATTAAAATAATATAATAATAACACATTGCAATCTCGGTTAATACTGCAGTGTGCACTTTGTATCGTTATGGGTGCGAGAGGGAGGCATTATTTTAAAATTTTCAGCTTTGAGACTAGAGTCAACAAGTTATTTGGATTTAAAGCTAGTATCTAACCGACGACATTCAGAGCGAGTACCAATTGACGAGATTTTTCTTCAAAGGTGAGTACCTATTATGTATTATAAAAAGTACATAATATATGTACGTACCTATTCGCCGGTCTCGCCAGCAGTATTAATAGTAGACATGGGTAGTTCGCGAATGAAAGATTCAATTGAAGTACTTCACTTGATGTCACTCGTTCATTCACTAGTTCAGTTCGGATTCATTTAGTTCTTTAATTAATTACTTCAGCAGTTCAGTTTAAAAACCTTTTCATTTACTTGCTCATTTGTTTAGAGAGTAACAAGGACGCCATGTTAAACCTACGATTCATAAATTAATTTGTTTGAGTGATTCATATTGAATGAAATTATCTATCAAATTCTTCACTCAACTCAATATATCCGCAAATGAGAGAAATGAAACCAGTACTGTTGATATAGATGGATCTGTTGAGCTACTGAACTAAACTGAACTAGTGAACTAAAGGAGTGAAGTACTTCAGAGCGTATTACGAAAGATGCATATCAATCTTTTCTTTTTAGTGAAACATTTTGCGCATGACTAATTAATAGCCAACTACTGTGAGTTTCTTTTTTTCACACGGAATCTATCGGATCGCTATTTGTTTTTTCACTAAGTACCTACTCAAACAGACAGCTGCCGAATACGCGAAATTTGAAAAACGTACCTCATCCACGATGCAATACTGATGATGGTTAGCTGTGATGTCTTCACGGGATAATATATTGATAATGTCGTCGTCGGCGCTCTTGTACATCTTGCTGTTGCGGAAATCTACAAAAATACAGAATAATAAAATTAAAGACTTTTCCTAGACCTACATTTTTCAAATTTGCCACCTTTTTCTACTGTCAAGATCTGGTTGACCAAGTATACTCATTTTGAAATCAGCTGGGTCATTTATGTTTTCACGAAATCGGGAAACACATAAAAATAAAACAAAGATGTCGTCGAATTGAGAACCTCTTCGTTCGTAATCTAGAAATTGGTTAAAAAAGAGGGGCAAGTGACCCTGTTCTTTATTACCTCTAGCCGCCTACGGAATAAAAAAAACCTAAAAGCTTAGATTAATAAAAAAGAAAGCAAGTCGAAACCATAAATAAATAGGTGCCGAAGATAAAAAAACTTACCACTAGTAAAATTAAGAGGACTATTCCCAAAAGAGTGGCAAGTAACCCTGTTCTCGACAGGCCCTCGACCGGAAGCCAGTATGATGATCAGCTCGAAGCCAAGACAGGTGCCGAAGATAGGGAAATAGTCCCCTGCCTCGTTGATTTCGGTGGCTAACTCGTAGATGTGTTGGCCAGCGTCCGCGAAACCGTTGGACTGGTTGAAGTATGTAGCTCCGCCAGGGAAAAGGACACTGAAATTTTTTTTACAACATTGACCTAACAGAAAAATGTAAGTAGCTAGCATCTTAGGTAATATGTACTAATAGATTAGTCGACTTCGAGTAAATTTTAACTCATCTAAACCATCGCTGGTATATTATACCATTAAATACCATATAGGTAGGTACTGATTTTTTTTTACATATGTATTAACCGATACCAACACACAAAGTTTGTGCACGAACACATAAAGATAAAAACATAAAAAGCTTCTATTATCCAAAATAAATAAAAAAATATAAATCGGTATTATTGAAGCCCTCTTAAATAACCGAATTCAGGGCTCCCTTCTTATAATCGGTTAAAAACATTTTAGGGTAAATGTTTTAATTTGGCAATCTTACATATGTATTTGCATTGTAATTTAATAGGTTATAGAAACCTATTAGATATTTCTACTGTTAACTATTATATAAATTATAAGAATGAACAAGACTTACCCATTTAATTTGCCTATAATATCTTTATAATAAGTACGGTCTTTCCCGATCCTGAAACAAAATAAATCATTTCATAAAATAGTAAATATGGTTATATTATTTTATTTTATTGCCATCTACTAAAAAATTTGGAGGGATCTAAACACTACGTTCAAAGTCAGGTAGCAAGTATAGTAAATTTAAATTGCTAATTATAAAATTATACGTATTAATGTCTTAATAAAGTGTTTGCGGAAATTTATCATTTTGAATGTTTAACTGAAATAGGTAGCTGCTGCTTTTATCTTGCAGAGACATCTTAAAATAAGTTGGTATCTATCAAGTCTCTAACTTTTCCATTCAATTCAATTTCCTGCCAAGTATGTACCTACAAATAATAAGCGCGTCCCGCTAACATTTTGATCGAGACTACCGATTAATGCAATGCTCCTAAAGTTTTTACTCGATCTGAAGAGATTCACGAAGCCGAGAAAGGATTGATTAAATAAAAAGATTCACGTACATTATAGGCACAACTCTAGCTCCGGACGCCTCCAAAGCTTTAACATACGATGCCGCGATGTAGCTAGTGTAGTCCTCAGGATATTTATCCCAAAACTTGTAGTGTTGTTCTTGCGCCAACACTCCGATGATAGGCCGGTCGTTGAGAGCCGGCGCTGCACCTTCGCAGTGCAAGAAATACGCCAACGTCAGGAAGGCACCCATCGTAGTCGAATACATTGCACGGATCTCGGGATTAGTCAGCAACCTATAATTTTATGGATAGGTACTATGAGTGTTAGAGCGGTTCAACCCCCATCAAAATGTACTGTTACTTGTATTGTACAATTAAGTTTAAATAAAAGCGCTTTGAAACGCTTTCTTTATTTTGTTGACAATTTAATAATATGCTAACATGGAATTGATCGATATCCCAAAGACTTCAGATCCAAATACTTTAGGAACTCCGTGACAAAAACGCAATCAAATCGATGATAGACGGAAATCTTTAAGAATAGACGTGGTCAAAAATTTGTAAAACGTCCTTTGCTCTAACATTCCTGACCGGCGTTCATATCGCGGGTTTGAAAAGACAACAGTAATGTGAACAACAGTATTCAATCAATGGTTCATAATGAATCTTAAAGGTACTTAATTTACAAGAGAGACACTACTACTGGCATATTGTACACTACTTCAAGCAAAAAGCAACATGTACTTACAACAATAGAATTATGGTTCGTTCAAAATATTCAAAATATCAAACCACTAAAGTGTTTATATACGAAGCGTTCTTACCAAGACCGTGAACGTTTTAATCAGGGCAGCTCATTTAGGGAATGTAAACAACTATGAGTGCTGCTTGTAGAAAATATTTACACTATAACAATAATAGCAACACAAATAAATTAATACAGCACAACAGTCTATCACTGCACGTACTACTAAAATCGACTTCACTCTAACGGGTTATTAGCATCACAAAACACAGAGCTATTTCCGTACCAGCTCGATAAACATGAACACAATGTTGTATTGTAAGTCCCAAGGTACTAAAAGTGTTAGTTATAAATACCTCCGCTCATGCTAAAGTATTTCAATTAGGTATCGATTTTATTTTGAACTATTATTTCAAAATCTAGATTATATAAAACAGGTATTCGTTTTGCTGAGTGTGGACAGTTTAACGTACCTAATTATAACAACAGATGTGTTGATGTCAGTTTATGCAATCAGTGGGTTGTGGAGTGGATTGAACAATGAGAATGTTTATCTTTAACAGCTGATCCGACGTTGGACTTATCTCTGAAGTGAGATTGCATGAATCGATGTTGATTTTATACAAAATACCTGCTTTCGAAGAAATTCATGCAAAGAGAAATATCCATTCCAATTATAATTTAAAGAGTTATGTAGGTATTTATAGTACATAGTTTGCCTACGTAATAACATAATTTACTTTGATCTCTAGTCATGAGGAAAACATAGTATGAAAACCGAATATCTTTACGGTCGATAGTTGATAAGTATGCAGTACATAGCTTTCGTTAAACCTAGCGCCTGCGCCAATACCCGGGATTAAGCTGCCCACCGGACCCTGGGATCCATTAGGATGGATGCAGGGACACGTCCTACGACTCCTACGTATATAAGTTTCAAAATAGTAGATTGTATAATTACAATACATAACAATCCACCTTTCAGTCCCAGCCCCTCATTCAACCAATACAATATCGACGGTAAGTACATCGAAATGGAGCCATAAGTTAAATAATAACAAAAAATACTAGCATGACGACTAAAATAAAATAACTGGACAGATCTTGTTAGAATAACTTACAGCTATCTTCAAGCTCTCTCTTGTATAGAACATCTGGCAATCGCTCCATCTCTTCTTTAAAAAAATTGTAAATGTACGCGGCGTTGAAAAAATCCAGTTTTCTCCTAAATTATCATTATCAAAACCACTTTACAGTTCGTAATCTATAATTGCACCAACTGAATGCTGAAATGAGTTAGATTTTCATGAAACACCTGAATCGATGACGTCTTATCACGCATGCGCAATGCAAAAGCGCAGCTGACTGTTATTCTTTCTAAAAACACTTATTGGTAGGTGCAGGGAATAGGTAGAGTTAGACCATGAAAAGTCTGCAACGATTTTTATAGCACACGCAGTGCAAGTGTTATTTTAAACGTCAAACTTCTATGGAATTATGACGAATAAATAACACTGCAGTGCAAGTCTTCTATCTAAATTGTTGCAGACTTGTCTTGGTCTAACTAACTCTATTTTTAGGAGCATTTTAAAACAATTTAAAGTTCTTCTCGAAAAACGTTCCTAATGACAGAGCTATAGTAGGTTCTTGCGGCTCCTAGATATTTGTAATTAAAATATCTAACCTAGGCATAGTTTCATGACGTAGGTACCTAGGCCTAGATCTTTATTCCGTATATTCGTAACAAAGGTGATCCATAACACCCATCCCAGTTTACTTCTTCGTAATCTATTGTTTTATAAAACAATAGACTAGGTAGCCAATATATACTTATCAAGTAGGTACTATTACGACTTAGCTCACGTGGTGGCCGGCACGATCCTGCCTCTGTTTTGCCCAACTAAAACGTCGTTATTCCACATGTACGGTAATATTTGTATACCTCATACCCATTTAACCCTCCCAAATTTATGTCAAATGGGCCTCTATACTAATTGTTTTAACGTTTAATTTTGCTTGGTTTGTTAAACTGTGATCGGAGTTTTCATAAGTTATCTTCAGAGATGTGACTTATTTGAAATACTTGTATTTAAAATGCAAATACAAAATGCAAAATACCTATTTTGTATTTTGTATTTAAATACCTTTTGAAGAAAACTATTTTGTATTTTATTTGAAATAGTTTTTGGGACCTATTTTCTATTTTCAAAATACAAAATACTTTATAGTAGGTAATGTAGGTAGGAGTTACAATCTCCTCTGATGTTACAATCCTGGCAACTCTCTCATTCTTTTAACATGGAACTGTTGAATCTGTTTAGTAACGTCGCACATGATCACAAGCGTAGCGAGTGGTTAAAAAAGTGGAATCTTGGGTGTTGCGAGGGTTTCAAGGTACGAGAGGAGAACAAACTTTTCTGCCCTGATGAAACACAAACGAGACGTTTTCATCACACTAACGAGAGGCATTATACTAGCTGTAAAACATTACAAATCTAAATTAATGCTTATAAAAATTGTCCGTTATAAACCATCATCCATCCATCCTTCCGGTTAATATGAGCAAACAACTAGAAATTTGCACTTTAGATAGAGGACTGATTGACACACTGTTTTCAAAGAATAAAGAGAGTCTTTTCAATTCGGATATTCTGAGTAGGTAATACTTTTTAATTCAGACTAGGTATTCACTATTCAGAGTACCTTTTATCGCAAGTATTTGTATTTTTAAAAAGTATTTTGAAAATACCAATTTCGTATTTTGTATTTTAAATACAAATTCAAAAACTATTTTGTATTTTGCATTTGAAATAGTATATCAAAGAAGTATTTGTATTTTGTATTTAAATACTTTTTATAAAGTATTTTTCACATCTCTGGTTATCTTAGATAAGAACTTACGACCTTTAATGCCTGTGCACACCGGCTGCGTGTACGTAGACGTGCACGTGCGCGTGCGCTATAATTTTGGAGACGAGCACGCACACGTCACGCAAGGCGGTGTGTCGTCTCTCATAAGGAACTGTATTTTACAACGCGCACGTGCACGTGCACGTCTACGCACACGCACCCGGTGTGCACAGGCCTTTAAGCTCATAAACGCACACACACACACACACACACACACACACACACACACACACACGGCAGGCGGCCTAATCGCCTAATAAGAGCTATTGTTTGTATTTTTAAGTTTTCTAACTTAGGAGACCTTACACGTTGTATACACGTTGCTTTGGTTCGATTGAAATAGGTACCTATTCGATTAGACGAAAATATTCTCTATGTGCGATGAGTACCTATATATACCTACGAGGGGCGTTCAAAATATTCTCGGTATTGATATCTTACGACCTCTTCTAAAATTTCTTTCGTTACTGGCCGCTAAGGTTTATTCATTGACATTAAAAAAAAGTATAATTCGAACCGAGATAGTCTTTTGTTTTTCTGCAATTGCTGAACAAACATGAACATCCTGTGCGAATTGACAATGTTAACTAAATTAGAACATCGATGCGTGATAAAATTCTTGACAAAACAGGGTAAAAATCAAAAAACCATAAAAGAGGAAATGGATTGTGTTTACCGTGAGTCTGCTCCTTCTTTATCTACCATTCAAAAGTGGTCAAGCGAGTTTAAACGCGGAAGGGAGAGTATTGAAGATGACCCTAGACCTGGCCGGCCTGTAGTAGCTACTTCACAAGAAAATATTGATAAAGTGGAAAAACTTATATTGGAAGATGGTCGAGTGAAGGTAAAATCTATAGCACAAGTAACCAATCTCTCTATTGGTATCGTACATGATATTATACATGACCATCTTAATATGTCAAAAGTAAGTGCAAGATGGGTTCCGCGAATGCTGACTCGGCTTCAAAAAGACATGCGTGTAGCTTGTTGTTCCGATTTTATTGACCTGTGCGGTGAAAATCCTGATGAGGTGCTGCAAAGAATAGTTACTGGAGATGAAACCTGGGTTCATCATTATGACCCAGAGAGTAAACAAGAGTCCATGCAGTGGCACATTAAGGGTTCAGCTCATCCCAAGAAGTTGAAGGTCATCCCTTCAGCTGGCAAGGTCATGGCCACGATATTTTGGGATTGTGAAGGAGTATTACTAATCGATTATAAAGAAAAAGGTGTAAATATCACAGGACAGTACTACGCTAACATTCTACGTCAATTAAAGGATGTAATTAAAGAAAAGAGGCGAGGAAAGTTAACCAAAGGTATTCTGCTTCTGCATGACAACGCCCCCGTCTATACTGCTCATATTGCCAAGGCAGCTATTGTTGAACGTGGGTTTAAAACTGTTACTCACCCACCGTATAGTCCGGACTTAGCCCCCAGCGACTTCTTTTTGCTCCCCAATCTTAAAAAGGATCTGCGTGGAAATAAATTTTCTGACGATGAAGCATTGAAGGCGGCAGTGGAGGAGCATTTTTACACGAAAGATAAAAAATATTTTTACGAGGGATTAAAAAAAATAATTGATCGATCTTTTAAGTGTATGAACATAGGGGGGGAGTATATTGAAAAATAAAAATATCAAACTTTTCGTACTTGTTTGTTTTCATTCTCATACCGAGAATATTTTGAATACCCCTCGTACATATTTATGTTACAGTTAATTTTGGTAATAAAGGCCTGTGCACACCGGGTGCATGTGCGTAGACGTGCACGTGCACGTGCGCGTTGTAATATACAGTTCCTTATGAGAGACGACACATCGCCTTGCGAGACGTGTGCGTGCGCGTCTCCAACATTTTAGCGCACGCGCACGTGCACGTCTACGTACACGCAACCGGTGTGCACAAGGCCTTAATGCTACTACCCCAACGTTTTCTTTTTCATTAGTGTAGGTAGGTATACGTTGTACGTGCGTTGTGCCTAAGTATGTACGTTTTTTGGTTATGAAAAATATTTACCAAATACGACTTAAAGCTGCAAAAACTTTTGTATGGAAAATTACCACCTTATAATTATTTATATAGATTACCTACTCCCATCAAGCATAACAACCGTATTGCATTACTGTCTTATGGACTTACAATAAAGTGTTTACATACATACATAAATACCATTATTAATTGTTATACATAGTACGACAGATTACTCCCTGGGTAATAGCAGAGTAATTAAATTAATATCGGCTTCGCACGAGTAAACCTTAACAACTATATATCTCAACTTTCCTCAAGAATCACTCTATTGATAAGTAGGTGAAAACCGCATGAGAATCCGTTCAGTAAGGTTTATTCGGGTAATTCCGGAAATCGGGTAATCCCGAAAATCATTGTAAAATCACTCATATTCCGTTGTAGTAAGAGTCAGCTTTCGGAATTATCCGCCACTATTCTTCATTCGGAAATACCCGAATACACTTAGTTTTTGAGTTTATCGCGAACATACATACATACATACAGACGCGGCGGTGGTCTTTGTTTTTTTTATAAGATGTATGTAGATTGGGGCTAAAATCAATATTCTTAGCGGCAGTAAGTACTAATGTGTAGGTCTTTAGTTATTAAAATGTTAGTACAATTATGAATAAACCATCATGGCATGGCGTTTTACCTTTTCTTGAAATCCCAAACGCGAATAAAATGCTAAAGATACTTCAACATCACGGAAACTTCAGAAACAACTATAGATGGTAGGATTAGTTAACTAGATTCATGGAAACAACCAATATTTTGAAAATGTTTTGAAACATAGACAAACAAACAAGACGGATTTGAAGGAAACGCTCGGAAGCGGAAGTTAAGCTTGAGTTAAGCCCGCTATTCACACTCCTACATTGCAGTCCGCCTCATTATGTAATAATAATAATCAAAGAATATTACTGTAATAATATGTATAATAATAATATAGCTGGTCAAGCAAATCTTGTCAGTAAAAAAAGGCGGGAAATTCAAATTTTCTATGGGACGATATCTCGCGCCTGCCATAGAAGGTAGGATCCTATAGAAGTAGTATACGCGTGCCTCCGTGAGGGACAAAACATACGCAATGCGACACTATGATTGGTCGAATTTATTTATTGCCCACCATAATCCATACTAATTTACGTGGGGAATAAAAAAATGTGAAACTGTGACAAGGACAAACAAAAATAGCGCTTTCGCTGCTACTCCTACTGAAAGATACATAAGCCAATCCCGTTCGGTCATTTCCCCCCACCCCTCATGCCCGATCCAGTTAAAATTCTAGATTCATGGCGCCTACATTTTTCAAATTTGCCGCCTTATTCTACTGACAAGATCTGCTTGACCAGCTATAAATACCGTGACCTTGATGCGGTGCGGTAGTGTGTTACGGTTTTTAATAGGTTACTGACTGTACATGTACAAATAGGTCCTAGGGATCATCCATTAATTACGTCAAACGAATTTCTAGGTTTTTTTTACCCCTCCCCCCTCCTTGTCACACTTGGTCACATTTTGCAAACCCCTCCTCCACCCCTGGTGTGACGTCACATTTTAGGCAATTTTGTTTTCAACGAAATCGACAATATTAACTCGGCATTATTTTTTTAATAAAAAAATATTTTTCATATAAAAATATTAGTAATTTTATAACACAACGAAAGTTACATCCAAAATCTCATTATTTAACTGTACAGCGAATAAAAAAATATAAATTAATTTTCGGTTACTGATGAAGTTAAAGTAACATCACAATGTTTGTGACTCCCCCTTCCCCCATGTCACAACATGTCACATTTTCTTGACCCCCTCCCACCCCCTAAACGTGTGACGTAATTAATGGGTGACCCCCTACTGCAAAAATCGAAATATCGTTATCTGCCTCTCTATCGCTCTTGCATAATGTTCGTATGGTCGCTGTATATTCCTATCTGTGGTCAAGCTTTTTTTTAAGCTGTACGTACACGCACTTCGAAGAAGTTGTAAAAGTTATTATAATTATTTAAAATTAATAGAATAAATACATGGTTTGAGGATAAAAATGCCAAATATTTTGGTTAATATTACGTAAATCAATTACAAACGAAAATTTGCCTGGTCTATCATACTGAACGTGTATGCGCGTCGTTACAGATTCTTTTCACTGTTCAATTAAAAGAAAAATGCCGCTGCAAATAAGAAACGTAATGATAAAGGTATTTTCGTATTTAATTGTTGCTGTTAAATAGTTTTTAATAACTGTTTTACAATAGTGAGTGCGGTTATATAGTTTTAATTAGCATCCATCGTTGAACTGTGAAGATAAAGATTCAAAGTAATACTTTGTGTTTTAGGTTGGTTTCCTGCGTTGACAGTGGAATTCGCGTATTATCGTAAATAACTCTCATTATAAGATGTTCGAAATGGTGAGCAGATTTCTTGTTTTACCTAATTTACTCCTTTTATTTGCTTAATGTGGTTCAGCATTAGTATTAAACTTAAGTCTTGTAATTACAGAACGCCGCAGAGCCTATGCAGGTAGATGTTCCGCTAGAAGACAATGAAAACAATGAATCAGAGTGCTATGTTGTTGAGAATCCCACCTTAGACCTCGAAACTTACGCTTCAGCTTACACAGGTTTTGCCAAATTGTACAGATTAATGTTTGTAGCAGATCATTGTCCCTCACTGAGATTAGAAGCTCTCAAAATGGCTATATCCTATGTCATGACAACATATAATGTAAGTCTTTATCAGTCTTTACACAAGAAACTAGCAGACGCAATAGCTAGTGCAGGCCTGCCAGATATAGCAGTACAAATGGGCTCTCAGGACATCCCAGTTCTTGATACCATATGGGTTGAATCAAAGACTAAAAAGGCGGCAATAAAACTGGAGAAATTAGACACTGATCTTAAAAACTATAAAACAAATTCTATTAAGGAAAGCATCCGGAGAGGGCATGATGACCTAGGGGACCATTACTTGGATTGTGGCGACTTGACAAGTGCACTGAAGTGCTATTCCAGAGCCAGAGACTACTGCACAAGTGGAAAACACATTATCATGATGTGTCTCAATGTAGTTAAGGTGTCTGTATACTTGCAGAATTGGGCTCATGTTCTTAATTACGTATCAAAGGCTGAGAGCACACCTGACTTCAGTGAAATACCTGGTAAAGATACAAACCAAACCATCCTGACTCGTTTAAAATGTGCTGCTGGACTTGCAGAACTGGCTACGAAAAAGTACAAGTCTGCCGCTAAACACTTTTTAGCGGCCAGCATTGACCATTGTGACTATCCAGAACTACTTAGTAGCAACAATGTTGCCATCTACGGAGGACTCTGTGCACTGGCTACATTTGACCGCTCCGAGCTTCAGAAGCAAGTCATAGTTAGCAGTTCTTTTAAATTATTTTTAGAGCTAGAACCGCAGTTACGTGACATAATATTTAAATTTTATGAATCCAAGTATGCTTCATGCTTAAGGTTACTCGATGAGATAAGGGATAATCTGTTGTTAGATATGTATTTAGCACCACATTTGAATTCTTTGTACATGCAAATACGCAACCGAGCTCTGATCCAATACTTCAGTCCATACTTGTCAGCTGACATGCACTTGATGGCCGCAGCGTTTAACCGCACAGTAACTGCACTTGAAGATGAGCTGATGCAGCTTATCCTGGATGGCCAGATTCAAGCTCGCATAGATTCCCACAACAAAATTTTGTATGCAAAGGATGTTGATCAGAGGAGCACAACTTTTGAGAGAAGTCTTACCATGGGGAAAGAATATCAAAGAAGAACTTCTATGTTAATCCTCCGTGCTGCAATGCTCAAGAATCAAATACATGTCAAGGTAATCTATTAGCATAGAATCTTGGAAAACTTAGTTTCCTGGCCTGAGACAGACTGGTACCAGTCTTCCACTTACTTTACTCCTACCCAACATCTTTTCATTAACCTTTTTTGTCTTTTCAGTTTAGATTTATGGTGCTCTTGAAGTTGTAGTCCTCCATACTCTACAACTACTCGGATTTGTTGTAATCATTCTTTTTTTTATGAATACATTATGTATTTCCCCTACACTTCGCTCTCATCACACCATTCCTCACTTGATCTTTCTCAATTTCTTAAAATTTTACTGTGTCCTCTTTACAGAACATTAAGTAAAAAAAATCCTATTAAAATCCCATAGCTCTCTGAAATGGGATTCAAATTGGTATAACTTTTATTATCTACATTATTCTAGTTTTATTTCTAAAAAAGATACCTACTTTAAATAATTATCCTTTAAGCCAAGGGTTGTGGTCATTGAATATTAGTAATTAGGCATTAAATAACTAACAATTATTTTTGCTGCAGAACATTTGTCGTGAGACGGGACCTCAAAGCGGAGAAGCACCAGGCTCCAGCACTAGCTTGACTCACCGCACTATTGACACAGTGCCCTTGTCATGAACTTACTGTAAGATGATAGTTTCTAATGCTTTTACATGACAATCGCAATTACACTCACATGAAGTTCAAAATGCAAGTCATTCTGTGAATTTTGTGGAATTATGTAGATATAATTCTAAGTAAAATCAGGTGGGATACGCGCGTACACAAGATTTACAAGTATAACAAACAATAATGAGGCATAGATGCACTTCCACCACAGAAGACTAAAATTACAGAGCATCAGTGGATCATAGTGGAGTCAGTGTAAGGCCCGAGTGGACGCTCGAGTTGGGCGTGCAGCGGGGTGGGGCGTGCGGCGTGCATGTTAAACAAATGCAAGCGTATAGGAGCGGCCTTAGTGCACGCTGCTCAAATTACTTGTGAGCCCGACGCCACGCTGCACGCCCCGCCGAACGCTCCGCTTCGAGCGTCCACTCAGGCCTTACACTCAGTCCCATTGTTTGAAGCTGTTACTCTTTAACTTTAGTTCTCTATGGGCACACTTTTATACCTAATGTTTAATGAAGTATGGCAGAAGTGCTTCTAAACCTCAACTTCGCCTGTATTTCCAAGTAGGCGTACTTGTCCCATCTGATCAGAAGTATAATTGTAACTGCATTGTCATGTAAAACCTAACTTGTTTGAAAAAATACCTTTTGTATACTAAAATACCTGCTTATGTTTTTTGTTTAATGAGATGTGGAGAGTAGGCTCTGTGGTTAAAGCAATAATGCGACCGTAAATTGCTATATTTGATTTAAGTAAAATGTTTTATCGGCGATCACAAAACTTAACAGCTGGTGCATTTCTCAACATTGTTTATACTGAATTATTCTATGTAACCACAAAATATTATGTCTACGTAATTTTTAATATAATTAAAAAGTAATTTATCGAGTTTTTATTGATTCCTTCACATGAAGCTAAACAGTATCGATAAATAATAAAAAGTTATTATGTACCTACTGATTAAATTATACATTATTATTAACTAGCTGTTGCCCGCGACTTCGTACGCGTGGATTTGTATATTGGTGGTTATATATTCTACATTAGCTTAGAACAATATGCAGCAAAATATTGCAGTAGGACGGTTAATCATTTGTTAATTATTAATATTATACAACGCATGAGACTTGTCTTTCACAACCTACGAAGTTTCTAGCCCCTAACTAAATAAAATTGTTCTCGACATAATCCCTCTAAACCCCCTTTAGAAGATTTTCATGTCATCTATTTAATAAAACCTACTATGTACCTAACTACCTATTTACGAAGTTGGAAGTAAATAAAATTTGAACCCTATATAAACTTTCAACCCCTTTTTAACCATTTTAGGGGATGAATTTTTAAAAACGCTGAAATTACTTTTCTTGTATTCTAATAATATGCCTCTGTACAAAGATTCAAGCCCCGTTCTCACAAAAATGTTTGAACTCCATACAAACTTTCAACCCCTTTTTTCACCACCTTGAGATAAAAATTTTCATTAACGCTGAAATTTTTTTTTTCCATTTTAAAATAATACCTTTTTATGAAGTTTCAAGTTCCTAGCTTAAAATAGAATTTGAACCCCGTACAAAATTTCAACCCCTTTTTAAGCCTGTTGGGGGATGAATTTTACAAAAAGCTGAAATTACTTGTGTTGTCGTCTAATAATATCCCCAAATACAAAGATTCAAGTCCCGCGCTCGAAAAAATGTTTGATATCCATAAAAACTTTCAACCCTTTTTTCACCACCTTAGGGGATGAATTTTCAAAAACTCTGAAATTAGTTTTCTTGTATTTAAATTTAATATCTATTTCCAAAGTTTCAAGTTCCTAGCTTAAAATGACATTTGCACCCCAAGACGAACTTTCATCCCCTTTTTAACCCCCTTAGGGGTTGAATTTTCAAAAAACGTCGCAATCACTTTATTTTGTGATCGGCTATTATGCCTTTCAAAGAAGTTTCAAAGCATTTGTAATGGATTCAAACTTTCAACCCCTTTTTAACCCTGTTAGGGGATGAATTTTCAAAAACGCTGAAGTTACTTTTCCTGTCTTTTAATAATATCCCCAAATACAAAGATTCAAGTCCCGCGCTCGAAAAAATGTTTGATATGCATACAAACTTTCAACCCTTTTTTCACCACCTTAGGGGATGAATTTTCAAAAACTCTGAAATTAGTTTTCTTGTATTTAAATTTAATATCTATTTGCAAAGTTTCAAGTTCCTAGCTTAAAATGAAATGTGCACCCCAAGACGAACTTTCATCCCCTTTTTAACCCCCTTAGGGGTTGAATTTCCAAAAACGTCACAATCACTTTATTTTGTGATCGGCTATTATGCCTTTCAAAGAAGTTTCAAAGCATTTGTAATGGATTCAAACTTTCAACCCCTTTTTAACCCTCTTAGGGGATGAATTTTCAAAAACGCTGAAATTACTTTTCCTGTCATTTAATAATATCCCCAAATACAAAGATTCTAGTCCCGCGCTCGAAAAAATGTTTGATATCCATACAAACTTTCAACCCTTTTTTCACCACCTTAGGGGATGAATTTTCAAAAACTCTGAAATTAGTTTTCTTGTATTTAAATTTAATATCTATTTGCAAAGTTTCAAGTTCCTAGCTTAAAATGAAATTTGCACCCCAAGACGAACTTTCATCCCCTTTTTAACCCCCTTTGGGGTTAAATTTCTAAAAACGTTGCAATTACTTTATTTTGTAATCGGCTATTATGCCTTTCTAAGAAGTTTCAAAGCATTTGTAATGGATTCAAACTTTTAACCCTGTTAGGGGATGAATTTTCAAAAACGCTGAAATAACTTTTCCTGTCTTATAATAATATCCCCATATACAAAGTTTCAAGTCCCACACTCACAAAAATATTTGATCTCCATACAAATTTTCAACCCCTTTTTCACCACCTTGGGGGATGAATTTTCAAAAACGCTGAAATTAGTTTTCTTGTTTTTTAATATAATATATTTTTAGAAAGTTTCAAATTCCTAGCTCTAAATAAAACTTGTACCCCATACAACCTTTCATCCCCTTTTTAACCCCCTTAGGGGTTGAATTTTTCAAAATCGCTTCTTATCTCTTGTACACTTTATAAATGCAACCTAGTGTGCAAATTTCAACTTTCTAGCTTTTGTAGTTTCGGCTCTGCGTTGATGAATCAGTCAGTCAGTCAGTCAGTCAGGACACTTGCATTTATATATATAGATAATAAAGGATTCACCTCCTCAGGCGAGACTCGAACTCGCGCCTCTTAGTGCCCCATCACGAGCGCTTTTTCAACGCGCGTTAAAAAAGCGCTTGAATCTGTCTGCACGCCAAATTCAATTTAATGACCAAGGCTTAAAGTCGAAAATCCAACACCGCTTGGTAAAAAGCGCCAACGCCATCGTGTGAATAAATACACATGTATCCGTCATTTCATCCGTATTTGTGTCATTCAAACGCTTTTTTAACGCGCGTTGTTAAAGTGCTCGTGCGAATGGGGCCTTAGACTGGGCGACCAATCACCATTCATTTTTCTAATATCGGTTAACGGGCTTGATTTAAATTTTATACTATGGACTCGCATGATTTCCCCTGCACTTAAGTAGTAAATTGCAAAAAAATCTATTTCACTTATCTGCCTTCAACAGCCTTGAACATTGAATTTCAAACTTCTATCATGATCAATCAACATTAAAACTTCTAATTTGAGAATAACGAGTACCTATGTACGTTATTTAGATGGGTTGGTCTCGGACTGTCTAGAACACAAAATGACTAGTGTAATATTTTGCCTATATCCCTTTTAGTCTACATCGCAAACGGTCTAGAACACAAAATGACTACAATTATTTAGACCTTTATTTACCTACATTTCGTCGGTTTATCTTTACGTTAGCGATGTCGACGGAGCATAACAATAATGACCCGGCGTGATAATGAATTGTGCCTTTACCATTTCCTAAACCTTATTACAATGTCGTAAGGTCCACTGATGAGTACCTAGTACCTATTGTTGTTAGTAGGTACAGTGGGCCAACTATACTATACTAACATAAATTATTATTCATATGTTATATGATAAAGTATATTCTTAATCCTAATTTGGAATATCGCTCGCAGACGAAACTGCTTGTTAAAAAATTGATTCTTAATCCTTTACACAAATCTCAAATGAAATAAATTTTAAGTATTCAAGATATTTGCTTGAGCAGAATTGACAACGCGCATGTGATACTGTTGACCCATAACCATCAGGTAGCGGTAAAGGAATGAAAGGAAACTAGTAACACGTGTGTAGAAAAACATTTTTTTATGGAATTATACGTATGAAATAACAGGTACAGGTACTTTATGAAATAATATTTTTAATCATAATTTTTTGTTTAATTATCATTTTCATTACAAGTCGTTGGATTTAAGCATGTGGGACAACTGCCTGTAGCTACTCCAAATACCGGCGGACGTCCACCAGAACAGGCAACCAGCCACTGGAAAAGATGATATTACAAAGATTTGTTTAGGAAAAAAACTAACTTAACGGGCAACTGAAGTATAGACAAACACATACAGGGCTATAACCGCGAAAATCGAAGTTCGCAAATTGCGGGTATATGTCTAATTAATCATATTCTAGGGAGCCACAATACAATAATAAGTATGGGAACCCACTTTAATCTATTTATATTTTAATTAAAAATTACCTGGAATAAGCAACTCCTGTGGAAATAAACTACACACTGTGGATTCTGACATAAAGGCTGAGGAACACCAGGTATCTCAGGTAATTCTGAGCAGAGACAAATGTTGCAAACAACTTCTTCAGGTGAATTCTCTGAACCTTTATTTGTGGTTGGAGGTTTATCCATAACAGGAAAACTTGCTATATCTGAAATAAAAATAAAAAAGACATTGGTAGTACATACCTATACATGTATGTATATATGAATCAGTGCATGGCTGCTCTGAAAGAGAAGTGTTCACAATACACATACTGCTCCAGTGTAAATGAGAGAGAAGTAAGTGGTATAAACTATTAAATTCATAAAAATGAGTTAAAAAAAATATTCCACTTTTAATTTATTCCTAAAGCCTGAGCTAAAGCCCCGTCTCCATATTGCGCGGCAAGCTATCGAACATTGGCTCGCGAGGCAGCCGCGCGCAATCTATTCTATACCGGGCTGGCTCGCGAGCCAACTCGATCATTCGCTGCTCGAACGCGGCTCGCGACGAACCATTCATTGTCGGTGTTTCGGCGCGCGGCAAAGGAATGTTCGCGCGCAGTTGGGACGGATGTGTACATATTTCAGTTGGCTCGCGAGCGCGGCAGCAGACATGGATAATGAAGTGTCGTACTTTAATTAAATTATACGGAACTAAACAGTTTCTATGGAATAGTAAATGTAGTGATTATCGCAACAGATCATTAATAAGTGATGCATGGAATTAATGTTTTTAAAAGTTTGTAATCTTCTGATGTCATTCTTGTGAAATTTTGTAATGTAACATCAACTTCATATCTCCATAAGTCTCACACCACCATGTAGAATTCTATTCATAAACATATTTTTCATCCACGCTTTTCCAGGTTTGCCGCGGTCGAACATTGCTCGCGAGACGCGGCTTAAGCTTAATAGTATCATTCGCAAATGTTTCTGCTTAATACAAAATTACTTGAGTCATGAGTTTTAAAATATCATGTACAAAGTTTAATTCTTACCAAACATAGTTGTAATATTTTCTACAATATCCTTGTCATGGTCCCAGTTAAGCAGACCGGCTTGTAACTTGTCATGCCAATGCTCCGAGTGACCCAGCAGGTGAATGTTTGCAGCGCAGCCCTTGGAGGTCACTTCAACATGCAGCCAAGTCCTGTCATCTGCCAGAAATGAGTATCCCTTTAAAATCAATAATTAAACCAACTGTACTTGTGTACATTTGATGTATAATAACCCAACCGAAAGAAACTACCAACCAATTTTATAAGCCTTATGATACACCTTACGATTAAGTCGGCATGATTTCATTTATCTTATTGCAACAAGAATGTTTTACTAGATGTCGTGGCTTCCAACCTCCGTGGTGACCTGACATAGACCAACTGACTGGCTGACTGACATACATATTTAGGACTACGGACATTTAAATTCAAAATTAGACATGACAATGACACAACACAATAAGATCAGTTCATGACAGACAGCCAGACCGACCAGACAGACTGTTCACTAGAGTTGAGCCAAGTTCCTAATTTGCTAAGCGTTTGTTATAAATCATAAATAATAAGTTTTTTCCTAACAGTGATATAGGAACCTTTTAATAAAATTTCTATTTTATAACAAATAGAAGGGTCCACACAGAACAAGCTGTGTGTCTGGGCGAAGATAAAGATCAGTAAAGTGTTATTCTTATTAAATACTTGTGGATAAGAGCCAATGCATTATTTCACCTAGTAATATTCTTCTAAAGTCATCTCTAAATGATGGCTTAGCAGGTTCCATAACAGTGCAGTATCTGTCAATGCGTTCCAATTCATAAAAATAACCAGATAGCGCATTTACGTGTTCCTCAAAAGCTTTCACTATGTCTTTAATACTTTTATATTCTTTGTCTTGCAATGCTGCATGAGGTATAGATGCATCAATGACACACAATTTCTTAGGGCCTTCATAACGTATGAAAACTGTATGGTCTCTAAAAGCTGATTCATCAGTTATAACACATTTTAGCTCCCTCAGTGTGGTCCCAAAGTGTAGAACTACATCATTTTGTCTGGTTGCAGTCCTTATTTCTTCTATAAAGTCGGCATCTAGGAGATCCGCTGCAATTGTATCTGATGTGTGTAAATTTTTGTACAACAGAGTGTCCAGTTCACTCACTAATGCTGTTAAACTATTATATTTTTCGGAGTGAAATATATTATCAACAACTATCTTGTTTTCCATACTAATTGTGTTATTTTTTTATCACAAATGCACAAAATACAAAAGCGCGGTATTTTTTTCTATAGCAAAGGAATTTGAGTAATTTGACATATGACAGCAGCTGCAAAAACCTACAAAGGAGCGTTTTAAAACTATGAAACTTTTCTTACTTATTTATACCCAACATTTATTGATCGTAATGTCATTGTCCTATACATATTATATTTTACTACTCTTTGATTAAATTTGTAAATTCCTACATAATTTTATGTTTGAATTATTATATCAACGGGTATGATTATATTGATTATGGAATACTACCTATAGCCGGTCAAACAACTTTGTCAGTAGGAAAAGGCGCGAAATTCATATGTTCTATTGGAACGATAACGCTTCCTATAGACAGGTGGAAATCGGCCTGTTTCGAGAAAAGTCGTCGACATCTCTTCTAAATACCTAAAACTGGTATGGATGTGTTCCTCGTGATCTCTAGAATACGAAATGACCGGTTTTAGTTTATGGAGTGGGGGACGGGTCGAAAAAAAGGGGGGCAAAGATGGCGGCCGACCATTATTGATATTTGTTCACATCTTGAGTCCTATGGGACCGATCGGTTCGTGTGAGGTGTCGTTTGAAAGAGTATTAAACGTGCTATTATTGTTTCATAATAACCGTAGTCATAACTGTAGTCGTTTACAAAATATTTTAAAATATTTGATTTTATACCGTGCATGGATGGCATAAGTACTGATTAAATATGCGCCTAACTCAATAAATTACAACAATACCGCAATTATTTTATTACAAAATATACGAGACATTTCATTAGCTTACCAAAAACATAAGTTTTATTGGCGTATGATATTATATAACCAATTAATAACGAATTTTGTTCAGCATGGGTCACTACGCACCGTCACGTAAATGGCGGGCGACCGACGTAAACTTTTCATTATTTCTCGGGTTCTATTTTATTGATCAATTGCTGATAGGTACCATTTGAAAGGTTATTAAACGTACAATAAATGGTTTCTAATAGCCGTAGTCATAACTTTAGTAATATACAAAATATTTTAAAATATTTGATTTTTTTACCGTGCATGGATGGCATAAGTACTGATAAAATATGCGTCTAACTCAATAAATTATAACTTTACTCCAATAATATTCTTACAAAATGTACGTGAAATTTCATTAGCTTTCCAAAAATATAAGCTTTATTGGTGTATGATATTATATAACCAAGTAATTACGAATTTTGTTCAACATGGGTCACTAAGCGCCGTCACGTAAATGGCAGGAGATCGGTGTCAACTTTTCATTATTTCTCGGGTTTTATTTTATTGATCAGTTCGTGATAGATACCATTTGAAAGAATATTAAACGTACTATAATTGGTTTTCAATAACTGTAGTCATAACTTTAGTCATTTTCAAAATAATTGAAAACATGATTTTTTACCGTGCATGCACATAAGTACTGCTAAAACATGGTTCTAACTTAATAAATTATAACTTTATCGCAATTAATGTATTTACAAAATATACGAGACATTTCATTATCTTTCCAAAAACATAAGATTTATTGGTGTAAGATATTATATAACCAAGTAATAATGAATTTTGTTCAGCATGGGTCACTGCGCACCGTCATATAAATCCCAACAAACAATTAGGCGACACTTAGCACCTATTTTCTTACCTAAAGACAGCCTGGCTCTAGAATAGCTACATCTATAGTCTTAGTTTACAGTTTACAGGCTCTGGTGAGATAAAAGTGTTTAAAAGGTTCATCTAAAGATTTAAGATCTACAGTAGCTGTTTTGGGCGCTATATTGCATGTTAAGCTGCTAGTATTATAGCTTATAGCTCAAAGTGAATTGAACAACCTTAACATCTATATGAGTAATAATCTGCAATTTGCACTTAAGGTTCTAAACGTGTGATAAAGCCTTCTACTTATAGCTTTTTATATCGCAATCGCTACTTAACTCTCTTGTATGACTTACAGTCGAACAGAGAAGTTATGAGTCGCTATTATAGATCTAAGATCATGTAGTTACAGACGAGCGTTATTTAAATACCGTAGTACATCTTATAACTGTCAATAGAGTCATACTTACAAGCTAAAACTACAATGCCAAACGCCAATGAATCAATAGGTAAGCAAAAACTATAAATTAGACCGTAAAATAAAATAGTAAATAAATATAATATAGATAGTTTACTCAATATTGACCTTATCTTACTATTACTATACTTAAAACCGGACTTCACGGATAGTTATTATGTGGACATACGCTGCTACTCAAATAGTAGTCACTTATTTTGCATCCTGGAGCGTGCGGCGACAAATATCTCTTTAACGCCACAAGCCTCAGATCCCACTAAAAAGGTGATTTTAAATTTTAACTACGGAGTGGGTTTAAAAACGTTTTACGTGTAGACGCGTGAGTCAAATAACAACACAGATATTAAGTACTTCATATGCAGTGGTTTTGCAATCATGAAAGCTACGAACTTAACGATGTTATGAACCTAGAACTGGGCTTTTGTCCAAAGAGTCAAACTATACTTAAGTTTCCTGTGATAAAAAAACAAAACAAACCATCATTTATATCGATATTTTATCATTTTGGATACCTACATTATAAAATTTACTGTCAAACAATAATAGAATGCTGCTGGTCTACCAGGCGCTCGCCGCGCCGTGTGTTTGCTTGCTTGGCGAAATTGGTCCTGGCATACCTACATATATGTTTATAGTTGTACGGTAACTAAACAATATTTTTGGAAAGTTAATAAATAGTTTGCTCATTTTACTCTAAAAATTTCACGCTATATTTACTACATTATCTCTTTCTCAAATTATTTCATTCACTAAGCAAACCTCTAAGGTAAAAATTAAACATTTTCTTTAATATTTTTAAAATGGTTATTTTGGGCCTCAGATTTCAAACAATCGAGTATTCACAGAAAATTTAATATGCTTGCAAATGGTATCCACCATGTATCAGAAAAATAGAACCTGAAATATAATGAAAACTCAACGATGGCCGGGCTCCATTTACGTGACGGTGCACAGTACCCATGCTGAACAAAATTCATGATTACTTAGTTATACAACATTATAAAGCAATAAAACTTATATTTTTGGATAGCTCATAAAATTTCCCGTATATTTTGAAAATATTTATTGCGGTAATGTTATAATCTATTGAGTTAGAAGCATGTTTTACCAGTACTTATGTCCATGCACGGTAAAAATCATATATTTTCAATTATTTTGTAAATGACTACAGTTATGACTACGGTTATTAGAAACCAATTATTGTACATTTAACATTCTTTCTAATGGTATCCATCACCAATTGATCAGTAAAATAGAACCCGAGAAACAATGAACAGGTTGTGGTCGGTCGCCCGCCATTTACGTGACGGTGCGTAGTGACCCATGCTGAACAAAATTCATCATTACATGGTTATATAATACCATACACCAATAAACCTTATGTTTTTAGAAAGCTAATGAAATTTCTCGTATATTTTGTAATAACATTAATTGCGGTAAAGTTATAATTTATTGAGTTAGACGCATGTTTTGTCAGTACTTATGCCATCCATGCACGGTAAAAATCATATATTTTAAAATATTTTCTAAACGACTACAGTTATGACTACAGTTATTATGAAGCAATAATAGCACGTTTAATACTCTTTCAAACGACACCTGAAACGAACCGATCGGTCCCATAGGACTCAAGATGTGAACAAATATCAATGCTGGTCGGCCGCCCACATTCCCCCCCTTTTTATCGACACGTCCCCCTCTCCATAAACTAAAACCGGTCAATTCGTTTTCTAGAGACCACGAGGAACACATCCATACCAGTTTTAGGTATTTAGAAGAGATGTCTACGAAAATCGTGAAGGAGACGACTTGTGTTTAATTTAACGCCAGACTACTATCTACAACAGACGGCCTACCGCGAAACACGTAATTTCGTTATCTGTCTCTCTATCACTTGCGTATTCGAGCTTTCGAGCGACCTGGGTTTTCGCGGTAGCCCCTCTGGGCTATAACCGCAAAAATCGAAGTTCGCAAATTGCGGGCATTTTTCTCTGTCACTCTAATTACGCCTTCATTGGAGTAAAAGAGAAAGATCCCCGCAATTTGCGTAAAACGGTTTTCGCGGTAGCCCCTCTGATGAGATATCCGATATCCAATCTGCTTATTCTTGCAAGATTAAGGCCCAAAGGATTTAATAGCAGTTTGTGTTACAATTACAATGGATCAAAATGATATATTTCCGTCAAGGGCGTACATTGAATCCTGAATGAAGCGATGGATTCTACAATAGAATCCTGAATGAAGCGATGGATTCTACAATAGAATCCTGAATGAAGCGATGGATTCTACAATAGAATCCCGAACGTAGTGAGCGATTCTAAAGTAGAATCCTGAGCGTAATGAGGGATTCAAGTGTTAACGCCCAAGACGAAATGATTTTGATACCGTGTGACACATACTGCTTTTCACATCAACTACCTATGAGGAAAATAAAAAAATCTTAGTGTTGACACAATCTGATGCTTAAACAGATTATTTAAGCTAAAAAAATGTAAAAATAGTGGAACAGAAAAGTGTTACTTTGATCCCTCCTAGCAGGGGGGAAAAGTGGCACTTTGATCCCTCCTAGCAGGGAAGAAAAAGCTCTTTTCCGAATGGGTGGTGTGAAAAGGTTTTTACTGTACATATGGGGCTACTTTTCCGCACTAGTGCGTAAAATAGCACTTTTCGTGCGTATGTCGAAACTTTAAAGTGCCATATGTACTGTAAAACGTTGTTCGATACACGTGCGAATAGGTAATTCGCAACTCGTGTCGATTTAAAACACTCCCTTCGGTCGTGTTTTAATTTATCGCCACTCGTTTCGAATTTCCTCTTTTTCGCACTTGTATCGAAAATATACCTATTTTAACGCGCGTTGAAAAAGCGCTCGTGAGAATGAGGCCTAAAAGAAAACAACCAAAAATCCTCAAAAATGTATTGATTGGTCTACAACATCAATGAAAGAAGTTACAAAAGTACGGTTTGAGCATTTAAACTTAACCCAGAGACGGTTATTGTCTAAGAAAAGGCAAGACGACTGACCAAAACATAAACATTTATAAAAAATTAATACTATACGATCGTGCCTTCATTTTGAAGCAGCGAAATTATTTAAATACAAATATTTCGTAAACACATAATTTTTACCACATCATTTTGTTCTGAATTCTGATACTTCTGAACTAAATGATTCGAATTAAAAACAATGAATATTACAAACATCAGAAATATCACACAGACACAAACTGTATACAAATTGTATATGTTGACGGGTAATTTATGATGATAATAAAAATAACGTTTTTTGCAAGGCAAACACTTCACTCGTTTAATTCAATAGGACGCTCAGCACGTAAAATGTCGTACACTAATAACCCGCCATTTCCTACTTTCGCCAATTATATTGCTGTGCCGCCCGTGCTGGCGGTCAATGCCGTTGTGCGAACGAGATAGCAATATAACTAGAGTGCGCTAGAGTAGGGAATGGCAGGTCAATATACGAAATTCTTCGTCTTCCTTATTTTAAAGTACATACATATTAATATCACCATAAAGAACTTCTTGTAAATGTGTTGCTGCCAAATCTGTCCTCAAGCACAGAATAAATAATAGTACTAGGTACAGAAGACTCACTCTCTAACAAAACGCGTCTGTTACGATTAGCACAGATATGGCCGCTAGGTGGCGACGACAGCGCCACCTAGCGGCTTATGGCTTTCCCCAAAATTGGGGCGGAACGGATGTACTTTTAGCTACCTGTAGCAAAGCGACGAAATCGCGGAGTGAGTCACGCCTGCCTCAAGGTAATTCCGTACTAGCATCCTTTTGCTTCTAAACTTAATTGCGAAGACACAACCCGTGTTTCAGTATTTAGTTCCAACAGTTACACGCAGATGGCGCACACTGCATTTGAATCAATAAACCAATTCAAATAAAATAAAGCTAATTCATATACACAACAAATACAAGCAGATAAAAAAAATCAAAACAATTTCATTCATAATAAATATAAATGCCGGCATGCCAAATTGGCAATTATTTTCTCTTACAAGACACTCCAAATTTCATTAAAACCCTTAATTATAAAATAATACAATACAATAAATGTTATAAAACAGTTGAAATAATAGTTAGCTGTGCATCTAGATCACATTATAATTTCATTCTATTAAAAAGAGAAAATAATAAAATCTAAACTAATTTATTTATTCTAAAGCAGTCAAAACTGATATCAATATAAACATCAGAGTGAATTTGAACAACAGTTTAAAGTAAAAAGTTATTGGGTTTAAATTATACTAGTTTACAACAGACATGATCACATTCCTATATTAAGTTGTACTTCACAAGTCAGAGGGTCTACCGCGAAAATCGAAGTTCGCGAACTGCGGGCATTTTTCTCTATCACTCTAATTACGTCTTCATTGGAGTAAAAGAGAAAGATCCCCGCAATTATAGCTCAGATAAAATTATGTAATGAAGAATTAGATGTCATTCAAATTGTAATATAAAACTAGATCTGTCCGTGTCCATCACACAACACACTTTTCAAGTCACGTGCTATACTACCTACCTCTTAACTGTGCGAAAGAGACAGAAAATGCAGTCTTGCAACCTGGCAGCTTTGCTACATATGATTTAGAAAATCAATTTTCCACACTAACTTCCGGTTTGACAAGCCTCGTTTCAACCTTGACCATCTCATTGCCTTTGTGCATTTCTATCTGGACTATGGAGAATACTTCTATGACTTGTTTGATCTGAGGCGCGTCTGGGGGCGCGTCTTTACCGTTGTGCCACAGAACTTCCATTCGAGACAGTTTGGCGCCAG
This sequence comes from Cydia amplana, assembly GCF_948474715.1. Lineage (NCBI taxonomy): Eukaryota > Metazoa > Arthropoda > Insecta > Lepidoptera > Tortricidae > Cydia > Cydia amplana. The sequence continues at coordinate 9,596,483 of NC_086079.1, read as the reverse complement.
CGTCGTTTTTCACGCACTTGAAATCGCCTGGGAAGTCCTGTAAAAAAAACATATAATTTATATTCATACATACCTACTTTCAATAAGAAACTTAAGAGTCGTCATAATTTAATAAAAGTTTGACATTTAAAATAACACTTGCAGTCTGGCGGTCTAGCATGAGTTGCGTTCTCACGCGCGAGTCCATTAGGTTAGACCGCCTGGGATATCAAAATCGGTGTCGAGTTAACTTGGTGTGACTATAAGCGTGTTTGAAAGGCTTTAATTTTAGGGTATTTCCGAAAATTTACCCTTATTCATCTTATAAAAGTTCCCTTATACTTTCGTCATGGACGTCTGTGTCTAATTTAAATTTTGGCTTAATGTCGGCCGTAAATCTTTCTGTAACCATCTCAACATAATTATAAAGTATTAATCATTCATAATAAATAAATGAATTAATTAACGCCCCACATGGTTAGTTTTGTTATACTTTTACTGATAGTTTCATGAATAAGGGGGTAAACTTACAGGATTAAAGTAAACTCTCCTGTTAAGCCCCATAGCGACAATGATGACATCTATGTACTTCTCCCGAACCTCCACCACGACCCCTTCCGTCACCATGGGCGAGTGCATCTCAATGTACTTGAGCGTGTACAGCTCAGTGGACATCTCCCCGGCCTTCTTGGCATTGTATTTCTGTTTGTTGCACTGAGCTGCTATCATACGGACTTTATCCACTTCCCATTCTGGAGAACCACTGTTTTTGAGACTGGCTGTTAGTAGTCTGAAATTAAAAAAAATATATTAGTACTGAGGTCAAGTCCAAAGTACAAATTTAATTTACTCAACTTGTGCTCAACTTAGTAAACTCAAGATGTAATTACCTACTTCTTTGCTTGAAAATCATTAGTCTCATTACACTCATTAGGTTAATTTGCTTTTTAGCTAATGAGTTATTTCAAAATCTTTAGACTAACTCAGTGATAACACTGATAACCAAGATATAGGTAAATGGCGTACACAAAGAAAGACCTATGATCAACATTGGGTGACACAAGGCTAAAAATGATGATGATGAACAATAGCCTCCTAAGGCCCAACGAAAAATTGAGTATGTAGTCAGTACGGCCCATAGTCCTACCAGTAGTACTATTGTTTTATACTCATTCAGACCCAAGTACTTAAAAGACTTTTTTTAATGTTATTGTACTTATACAGCACCTTGTACAGCACTTTGATTTTTTTTTACGAACTTGTTAAAGGGCTCCAGACAAAACAAAACAGAAGTTCGTACACGCCAATTTCGATAAGCGCAAAATTTGAAAACAAAATGATGGGTTTTCTATTAAGTCTTACTGGTAGGACCGTGGTACGCTATGACTACACAATTGTTGTAGGAGTTGGGTCTGAATAAGAAAGTTAATAAATACTATGGGTAGGACCTTGGGCCTTAGGAGGATAGAACAAATGAATGTACTGATGCATAATATTGTCTGCTTAGCAACAGACGACCCGTTTAGTTCAAGATAAAAGTAATCTTTGCCATGTTCTGTTTAGTCAAAAAGTATTGCAGGTTGTCAGGTACTGCCAATTAAAAATCGGCCTTAAGGCACCGACACTTATCGAAAAATTAACAAATTCATTAAAGTTATAGGAATCATATATATCATAGAAATTTTAGAAGTTATTTAGTTACCTGTGCACCATGATGTCTGCGTATCGCCGAATAGGGCTAGTGAAATGGGTATAGAGAGGTACATTCAGAGCATAGTGGTGAAAATCATCATCATCAACCCCATCAGCGCAAAAGTACTTTGCTCTCGCCATAGGCTTGGCACAAAGCATGCTCAGCACCATAGCTCTGCCTCTATCTTCATTCTCCGGACCTACATATGGCAATATTGAGCGCTGCAGACTCCCCGCTGAATCAATTTCCAAATCAATTCCCATCGGCTTCAATGCTTTAGCTAACTGTTTCATCATGTATCCACTTGGAGGAGGATGACACCTTAAAAATGCTAGCTGCGGATGATCCTTGTATATTCTCTCAGCAACAGTCATGTTAGCAAGTAACATGAACTCTTCAATAAGCTGATGACTCTCTTTGGATTCATAAATCCAAAATGATTTAGGCAACCCATTAAATGGGTGTAAATGAAAAGCAACCTTTGGTTGATCAATACGTAGAGCACCATTTTCAAAACTCCCTCGCCTGAATTTGGCACCAATTTTGCCTAATATTTTAATTGTATCTCTTATATCTTTATACTGGAAGCCATTGTATATCTCTGGAAAATCAGATTCGTCCTCATCATCTTCAAGTATAGCTTGAGCATGTTCATAGGCCAATTGACTACAGGAATGAATCACAGTTTTAGCAAATCTATGACTAAGAACTTCAGCATTGTCAGTTATTTCCCAAAAAACGGAAAAAGCTAACTTGTCAACCCCTGGAAACAGGGAGCAAAGCATACACAGCTCATCTGGTAGCATGTGGTAAGCTTTTTCTACTAAATAAATGGTTGTGGCTTTTTCTGATACTTTCTCATCCAGCTCTGTGCCTTCAGTCAAAAAATGGGATACATCAGATATGTGTACACCAATCTCATAATTCCCATTGTCAAGTTTTCTACAAGACACAGCATCGTCAATATCACGGCAATTTGATGGATCTATGCTGAAAATGCAGAGATTTCGGCAGTCCTCTCTCAACTTTATTTCATCTTGTGGTATAACATAGTCAAGTCTCGGGTACAAGTGGCTATATTTCTGCCCGAATGGAGTTACATCCAAGTCATTTTGTGCCAAAATAGCTGTTGTTTCTGTCACGATGTCCCCAGATTGGCCAATATTTTTTATAATTTTCCCATTAGCAAATCTGGAATCAAACCAGTCCATTATCTTGGCTAAAAACAAAGTATTTTCATAGCTTTTAGCCTCTTTGTAAAAATTATCAGGCCAACTTGTAAAGGGAATATTGAGGCGTGGTATCCTGTGATCGCGAGGCACAAATAAGGCCTTTTGTCTATTTTTATCTGGCATAAGTTTCAATACTCCAATACATGTGCGGTTGTGCACTTTTTCTTTTAAATACACAACTTTTCCTCTCTTCTGTTTTTTGTCTGGTTTGGGTGTCATATCAGTATTAGTTTTGGCATCCTCATCATCATCATTTACATCCTCAAAACTTGTCTGAGTATCATTACCATCTATTTCAGCATTTTTGCTGACATCATCGAAGGGCACATCTCCAGATTCATTCATTTCATTAACTGCATCATTGTTCTTGCTTTCTGCATCAGTTTCATCACTGCTGCTGTCTGTGATAATTTCTACAACCACAATGTCACCTTCCAAAGCCCTGTTTCTATCTTTGATCCCCTCTATAAGAATGTCTTGCTCATCTCTATCCTTACTTGATACATAAGCATGTGTGAACTGTTTAGGATTAATCCTCACAACTCCTTCAATTAATTGTTTGCTCTTTAGGCCTATTTCCACTTCACTAAGAGGCATGTAAAGTCCAAACCTTTTATCACCATTCTGGTTGTTCTCTTTGGTTTTTGTTCTAGTCCTGCGTTTGTTGTCAGACTTTGGTGTGTGTCTGGAATTGGAGTTTGGAGTAACATTTCCCACGCTTTGCCTCTGTAGCTGCTGCTGTTGCTGTTGTTGGTAACTGTCAAGCGAGTATGATTTATTGAGCAAAGGGTGTTGCATGACATTTTGCAAATATCTTGGAGTACTAGGGTCTGCCTGTCTCATGTCAGGGTGATGAGCATTGAACAGAGGTAGCTGAGCCAGAGGTGAGCTAGGAACACTTGCCGCATTATGAGGTTGTTGTTGATACATGTACTGAAAGTGAGGATGATAACTTAAATTCTCCAGGTAGTATGATGGGCTCGGTTGATACATAGGGGCTATCTGTCTAGTAAATAATTCTTGAACCGAAGCATTACTTGGTGGCGCTGTCTGCGATTGCTGTGGTGTAACATTCTGTTGTGTAATTTGCAGTTTTTTCAGCCGTTCTTTCTTTTTCTTTGCATTCTTTTTCTTCGTAGTTTTTGGCGTAGTGTTTTCAGTTACCTTATCGGCAACTTGACTTAACATTTTCAGCACTTCATTGTTATTTTGGCTTGCGTTTGTAAACAATGGGTTAGAAGAAGTATCAGGTACATTTTCCCCTTGGATCGGTTTAGGGGTTGATGGCTGTAATACTAAGTCTTTTGTTAGTTTGCAGAGCTCTCGGATGTTCCCACTTTGAGTAACTCCTGTTTCAAGTTGTGGAGTTGCAGTAGCATACGATGAAGATGCTGGTGGAGTTTTCGTTTCTGCCTGGAGTTCTGCTGAATTATCACTACTTGCCATGATAATGTCAGGTTAAGTACTGTTTATTCACAAATAAAAAGATAACTGTTAATTTTGGGCCAAGATTACCAAAAAAACTGCACGACACGTAAGTATTTTTGGTCGCTACCTGACTGACTGAACTGTCATTGTAAATCAGTGTTGCCAGAGCTGTTCCAGCTTATGTACAGTCGTACGTCAAAAAAGGTACGATTTTGATAAAAAAGGTACGATTTTTTTATTAGTAAAATTTTCTTACAGAAACAATATTTCTATGTGGGTGGGGGGTATGGTGGGTGGATGAGTATAGTTTTCCTGATTGTTACTGACTGACAAATTGGTTTGACCAACTATAAGTGTAGTGTACACGTCATAGTTAACCAATTTTGTTTGCATTGATATAGGTACATGAAAAATAAAATTTGTCAAGCCATTTCCGTCAGTTGAAAAAAGCGGCAAATCTAAAAAAAATGGTGCGAAGGGTTATGGTCCAATAGAAAACTTAAATTTCGCGCCATTTTATACTGACTAAGTTGTTTGACCGGCTATAAATGGCTGGCTGAATTTTGACTACCTGAGTTTTGTAATCTGGATAATAATGCCAAATAAAACGAAATACACTCAGATGACTATAGCTGGTCAAGCAAATCTTGTCAGTAAAAAAAGGCGCGCAATTAAAACATTCTATGAGACGATAACCATTCGCGCCTAACTTTTTCAAATTTGCCGCCTTTTTCTATTGACAAGATCTGCTTGACCAAGTATAAGTAACTTTTTACTGGATTTGCAAATGTACATAAGTATATAAATTAAAAAGAAATGCATTTGAATAAGATTGGTAAGATAAACAAGTTGGCAGATAAGTAACAATAATTATGTAACTTCCCTTTTTAATAATAAAAGTAGGATTTAGGTACCTGACAGCCCGAGAACAAATTCTTTATCATTTTTTTACTTCTTTTAGCGTTTTTATTATTCCTCGAGCAACTGCATTAGAAGCAATCACAAAGCAATATGAATAATATTACACATAAATTATTTAATGTAGTTTTATGGATAATTGCCAATAACCTATCAGGGTGCCATGTCATCTTTTTCCATTGTAAGATCTATTCTATTGTATGCAATAAACGATATTACTATTACTATTAGCAAAGCACAGGTAAGAAAGACACAACTGCCGACTGCAACTAAAGAAACGTGTATTTTCTATAGTACATGGTACTTTTTTATGGTGGCTATTGTTGTCAGATTAGATATTTTGCCCTGAACAAACCATCCTGAACCAATATAACGAAAAAAAAAGTTGATAAACAATTGTACATCAAAAGGTACGGTTTTAGTACGATGTACGCTGCGTACAAAAAAGGTACGCAAGGTAAAAAAATAGTACGTAAAACCGTACTAAAAGGTACGATCTGGCAACACTGTTGTAAATGACAGATAGAAAGAGGGAACACAGAGTAGAAACATTATAGTCATAACACACTACCGTACGGCACCGCGACCATAAAGTCATAACACACCACCGCACCGTACCAAGGTCGCGTAAGGTAGGTAGGTGTGATAGGGCTATCGTCTGCCTACAGTAGAATTGTTCAGAAACCATTTTATATGTGATAATCACACTATTTTTAATAAAGCACAAAAATTATATCAAGCCGTTGATTACCAAGTTTGATATAAATTCTTAATTATATTTATATATGTATCAGTTTAATCCACAAAAAAATATATTAAACCCCAAATAAGTGCTAAATAGTATTCGCAAAACGTTAATTCCGAATGTAATCTAAATAAAAAAATTCAATAATGATTGTCAATGTCAATTGAACGTCAAATCAAAAAGCAGGTGGAATTTAGTTCAGATTAATGATAATGTATTATTACTTGATTCATTAATTATTATAAATAAAATACTTATGAAGTTGAAGTTGTAAACTTAATTACCGTATTTATCTTAATAAAAATATTATTGTAACCAGAACAGCTCAGTACAAAATGAAGCTTATAACCCACAACATGTTAACGTCGAAATGCTTGAAAGGTGTTACAACCGGCTATCCACTTGCTATAAGCGCTACAGATGTTAAGATTACAGAAGTTGATTTTAATCCAGAATTTGTGTCGCGTGTATTACCAAAATTGGATTGGCAAGTGTTATGGAATGCAGCTGATAGTATAGGACACAGTGAAGGATTACCTAAAACACTAGAAAATACAGAAGGAGATCAAGAGTTTTTAAAGAAAGCTCATCGAGTTTTACTAGAAATTGAAGTGGAAGAAGGTCACCTAACTTGCCCGGAGTCGGGCAGACAATTCCCAATTACAAAAGGTATCCCTAACATGCTGCTAACAGAAGCTGAAGTACAATAAATGAGTTATTATAAATGTGTTTCTTTATCCTACCCTTTTTGATGATCCAGGTGTAGTATCATAATTCTGAATATGAATTGTGCACAAGTATTTCTAGGTTTTAACCCCTGACATTAAATTTGGCAATCATGTGTGTATGTAATTTGAAGGAAGAAGATTTTACATGAACCATTTTTATAAATTTATACTAATCTTGCTACTTACTACTTAGTCTGGGTCCTGGGTCTCCGAGGAAGCATCACTCTTGGCATGTACAGTCAGTTGAATAGAATAGAATAGAAAAACGTTTATTGCAAAAACCATCTACATACAGCACCACTCATATAAATTTAAGAAAGAAGATCTTTTACACTAAACAGTTAAAACTATTTGTAGCTTAAACTAACATGCAATAATAATCGTAGTATTGATGCTGCTATAGAGGCTACAAATGGACACCACTCAGCATATGCTCTAACATAATATATATGCTATAGCGCTGGTCTTCCGTGGAGCCTGTTGCGTTGCGTGGAGTTGCATAGGCAACTCCCCTGCAAAAACATTGCTTGCTGTGAAATTTGTTTGCAAGGGGGGGTCACCTCTCTCTGCAGCTGACTGTACATAGCTCATAAAAAAGTGGAAACAATTTGCATTGGTTGGTTCTGAACTTAGTTTCTGTTACTAAGAAATAAAACGGTATACCTATAACAAATCATTTATTTATTTAGGAAAACAATAAATAGCTCCATGATTACTAAGATGTTCTCATTCAATTATCGCCTCAAAACAATACACATTTTCTATGGTGGTGTAGCACTATCTTATAGTTCGTCGACATATGGAGTGAATGCCAGGTTTCCAACGGAGGCCATGGTGAGTGGGCTCTTAGCGGCAGCCGCAACAGCCTGAAACAAAACAGAAATTGTTAACCCTTTGAATGCCAAGAATTCATAAAGCATCCAAAGCATCACCGTTTGTTGTATAGTTGTAGACTTTGTTGGGACATCTAAGGTTCAAGCTAATTTGGTTATCAATACTAATGGTATGAAATGTCTAATGTATTTAAAGTAAACCTAAAATGGCTCAACAATTAAAGTCTGTGACTGTATCTTGTAGGGGTTATTCCCACTAGTTACCACCAAGTTGTTACCAGTGGTAACTACTGGGAATTTTTTTCCCACCTATTACCACTGGTAACTACTGGGTAAATAATTCCCAGTAGTTACCACCAACTCTGTTTTCGGCGCGCGCGCGATATATAACTATACTCATGGACAAAATTAGAGGAACGCAAAAAAAAAGGTTTAGTTATTGGATTACAGCACCTAAAGTAATTTCAAAATTGGTAATTAAACTTTTTTTTTTTGCGTTCCTCTAAATTTGTCCATGAGTGTATTACCTAAAGTGTCATTCAATAGAACTTGCTGTGTAAACAAAAGTTACTAGTAAATTGACATTCAGTGTCAATTTTAGTATGGCGGTTTGTTTACATAGTTAAAATTGTTAGAAAGTTCTATTGAATGACACTTCACAACCAGATGCTGCGCCATATATGCGTAAAGTGTCATTCAATAGAACTTGCTAACTATGTAAACAAAAGTTCCTAGTAAATTGACATTCAGTGTCAATTTTAGTATGGCGGTTTGTTTACATAGTTGGCAAGTTCTATTGAATGACACTTTAGTTGCGCAATGAGCACTTATAGTGACAGAGATGCGTGGTTCCTTTAGGAATTAGAAATAAACAACACTTCACATTACCTGTGAAACATCGGACGCCGTAACTTGGTCAACAGCGCCGGCCAGGTCGGCGGGGTTTCTGGCCGAGCCGGTGTGCAGGCCCTGCGCGGCGATGGCCTCTGCCAGGTTGGTGCCGTCGTCCGCCTCGCTCAGCAGCTGCACCTTCAGCTGGGCCTTGGCGGCCTTCACTGCGTCGGCGGATAGCGGCGAGCGGATAGCTGTCGCTACTGCTTTGATGGCCTGAAATAAAATTGTAATATGTATTAACTAGCGACCCGCCCCGGCTTCGCACGGGTTAACAAATTATACATAAACCTTCCACTTGAATCACTCTATCTATTAAAAAAAAACCGCATCAAAATCCGTTGCGTAGTTTTAAAGATCTAAGCATACAGACAGACAGCGGGAAGCGACTTTGTTTTATACTATGTAGTGATGACGACTGGTCTGGTCTGGCCTAGTGGGTAGTGACCCTGCCTGTTAAGCCGCGGTTCTGGGTTCGAATCCAGATAAGGGGATTTATTTGTGTGATTAACGCAGATATTTGTTCCTGAGTCTTGGGTTTTTCTATGTATTTACGTATTTGTATATTATATATATATATATCGTTGTCTGAGTACCCACAACACAATCTCATCTAGCGTCCACACGTACACAATTTAATCATCAATTTGAATTCCATAGATACTAACTTCGAAAATTGGCATTTTTGTGTCCGCACCTGCTGATTTGATTGGGGAATCGCCTGATTCGATCGGACAATTTCATCAGATCGGCGAAAAATTGTCTCGTCTGGACTCCACTTAAATGCAAATCGAAGTCAGACCTTTTCACAGGGTATTCAAAACGTTTTAGAGTGAGCGTTCGAACCTATGACGTCGTTTATTTACAAAAAAATGCTGGGTCACATTCGACAGCAATTCAGCGACCACTGGGAGTAATATAAAGACCGCTAAAGCTACGGCGTTGCCTACAGCGTTTGACCGGGAACCAAGGCCTTACCTGTGCGGCCTCGTCCTTAGGCACGGACAGCACAGCGCCATAGAGTCCGTTGTCGGAATACGCCACGTTGAACCCGGCCGCCGCGAACGGCCCGATGTTGCCGATGGCCTTCCCGAGCACAGAGTTGTCTGCGCCCCACTTGGTTACCGGACCGTTGCCCAAAGCTAAAAACAATTTTATGAATGTACAGTAGAATCCGCTTATAATGACATCGAAGGGAAGTGACAAACACGTCATACTAAGCGGATGTCATATAAAACATAGTTGATTAACTTCTTATTTTTATTATTTTTTTCCGAATTAATCTCGAATTCCCTTGTAAGAAATGAGTTTTAATAACCTGGTACCACTTATCAACTTGTCACTGAGAATCAAAACGAAAACAACTTATACGCCACGCACGCACTAACGTCCTCGCAGGGAAAGACGTGGGACGGCCACGAAAACAGAAAACCAGCGTACGTGTCATTATAACCGGACATCATTTCATGAAAATACGATTTATAGGTCATAGTAAGCGGTTTGTCACTATAAGCGAAGTCATCTTATCGGACTTTGTCACTAAGAATTTTATATGAAAACCAAACTTCGCACAGTAATTACGTCATAGTAAGCGGTTGGTCAGTATAGGCGGAGTCATATTAAACGGATTCCACGGTATGTATATAGCATATAAAACATCGCCCCAAAGGTATTTCAATTGGAGAACGGTATAGACACTTTTGACGCGTAATAACATTCCCTACGATTAAAAGCTTTACGTTTATTTATCATGCGCGAATTACAGCAAAATCACATCATTTTGAAATCAATAGTGTGTTTGTGTTCTAATTGGGCTCAAGGTCACTAAGGGCCACTTGCACTAACCCGGGTTAACCGGTTAAATCTGGAGTTACCATGGTTACCAGTACAATTTGACACTGGGTTAACGGTTTAACTGCTTAACCCCGGATTAGTGGGATGTGGTTGGTGCAAGTGGCGCTAATTAAGTGTCTAAAATTCCTATAAGTTGGTTGTTGAAACTTGATTTACCTTTAGCGGCGACGGCGAGGGCGAGCGACTGCGGGGTGCCGGCCTTGGCGCCCTGCAGCCCGAGGGCTACGTGCACGAGGTCACCGCCGCTCTCCTTCCTGAAACCAACGAATGTTACCGATCCCACGACCTCTCGACCACAAAATAGATACAGTACAGAAGTCAATCACATGTATGTACTTCACTTTTCATACCTACGCTCGGCGGTCGCTCTAGGGTTGTCAACTATGATTTATGCACAAAAAAACTATCGTGATAGTGGCACTCGTATCTAGTAGTGGCCGGAGCGGGGTGCATATCTACCTACCTAACTGTTCTGTTTAACGTTAAAACGAACCATCGAAGTACAAGCAGATACCTACTTACCTCTCTGAAACCACTGGTAGCTTAAAAAACGACAACTCACCGTTTAATGTTGAATTTAAATAACCGTCCACTGAACAGTTATAATAACTTTTTTTTTGTTTCTCCATTATTGCACAAAAAAGCTCACAGACGCGTGTCTCAAGCGGATGGCACTCGCGCTCGCACTGGTCCCAACCGGTCCGAGATATCGTGTCCGTGAGCAGCGTCTATGTGTGCGTTGCTCGAGCGCACTTTGTATGTAGATTGATTTCTGTACTGTATCTATTTTGTGTCTCGACGCCTTATTATTACGACCCATATTTGAGCCATTGGGATAGGACAGATTAAGACTCTTTGTGTTGTGCCAGTTTAATTTTAAGTGAACAGGAAAGACAGAAGTACAGTTCAATGCACAAGAGCTGGCAATGCAAAATATCCATGTGTGAATGACAGTAACCAATTAAATGGCGGCTCCTGACTGTATACCGATACATGTGTCACTCACACAATGAAAGTTTCGTTCATTCCATTCGTGCCAGCTGTCGTGAAACGACCTGGGGCCCGTTTATCAAAAGCTTGTAATACAAGTGGAAGTCCCTTTCTAACAAAAGCTGTCAAAAAGTGACATCCACTTGTATTACAAGTTACCTACAAGCTTTTGAGAAACGGGCCCCAGTAGGGTTGCCAACTATTTTTTGGTGGAATATAGTATTTTCAAGAATAAGGCATATAGTACTTTTAGATAAAATACTAATCATAAGTGTAATAAAATACTAAACATAAGTGTAGTTTAATCGGAAATATAGTATTTTAGCGTACTATGTATTTTTCCAAAAGTATATAGTACAGAGAGCCAAAATATAGTACAATACTATATAATATAGAACGGTTGGCAACCCTAGGCGCCAGTGCCCTGTTTATCAAAAGCTTGTAACTTGTAATACAAGCGGATGTCACTTTTTGACATCTTGTTAGAAAAGGACTTCCACTTGTATTACAAGCAGAGATCGGCGGGGTGAGCTATTTTCCTTATAATATGACGTAAGACATGTCAAATTATAAGGTAAATAGCTCACCCCCGCCGATCTCTGATTACAAGTTACAAGCTTTTGAGAAATGGGCAGGGGTACATAAATATGCAATTATGCACTAATCAAGTTTTTCCCGTCCCACATGAAAGAGATAAGGACAAATGGGAATTCAAACCTACCTCAGTTCTCCGCCAAAGTACTTGCCAGCTTCGCCTTTAGCGTCCGAGGAGGAGTTCAGCTTCAGAGCCTGAGCGATCATGGTGGCAGTTTCCTAAAACAATACAATTGTTTAAGCCAAAAGAATAAAATCAAAAACAGCTGATGGGTTACAAGATTATGCAAATTTACCCTTAAAGGAAACTTCAGAGTTTTTGAGCTATCAGCACTTTTGTACACTTACCTTTTATAACCAGGATTCTTATAAAAAAATCTTTAAAACCTTTAAGTCTTAGCGTTGGTTTTAGGGACACCCAATATAAATATTGAATAAGAATGATTTATTGAAATTGCGGTGCAATAGAAATTATGCCACCCACGACACTCACGTGTCCAACCATCTTCACGTATAGTATATACTTATTAGGTATTTGATGAAAGATTATACCTTGGACCTTCTAAATCTCTAACGGCTTTTTGCTACCGTGTTTTGCCGTCAACCTAACAATTGCTTTCCTGTTAAGTCGATGGGACAGAACTAATAAAAACCGGCCAAGTACGAGTCGGACTCGCGCACGGAGGGTTCCGCACCATCAACAAAAATAGAGCAAAACAAGCAAAAAAACGGTCACCCATCCAAGTAGTGATCCCGCCCGACGTTGCGAGTCCGAACTTCGGTCAAAAATCACGTTTGTTGTATGGGAGCCCCACTTAAATCTTTATTTTATTCTGTTCTTAGTATTTGTTGTTATAGCGGCAACAGAAATACATCATCTGTGAAAATTTCAACTGTCTAGCTATCACGGTTCGTGAGATACAGCCTGGTGACAGACGGACGGACGGACGGACAGCGGAGTCTTAGTAATAGGGTCCCGTTTTTACCCTTGGGGTACGGAACCCTAAAAACAAAACACTATAAATGGAGAGTAGTTCGATCTCCCTAAACTCATTTGTTCACATGGACCTCGAGTTTTTTTTAACACTTTAAACACTATGAAATGAAGTCTCCGTGGCCTTTGAAATCAGACCTACCTTGTTTTCGCCGACTACGGCGACAGCGCAACGCGCCGGGGTGAGGGTAGAGGCGGCGTAGTGCTGCAGGGACTCCGAAGAGATGTTACCGATCTTCTTCGGCGAGATGAACAGTGAGTTGCCCAGGCCTCTGCGGAACGCTGCCTTGTGGAGAAGGTCTACGGCGCGCACCTTTCATATAAAAATATATAATATAACACTTTAAAATGTAATTGTACTGTTTTAACTGTGGGTGTTTTACCCTACATTAGAAAATGTTTTGCGCTGTCTACTATGCAATATAAAATACAGCGTAGCAACATAAAATACGTCATGTCGAACCAAAACAAAGACACAGCCCTAAAATGCTCTTCACAAATCTGTTCGGAACATTTTCAACCTCGTGTACCTTTAGGGCTCATTTAGACGGTGCGAGAACTCGCATGCGAGTTTCATTATCATATTTCATGTCATTTGATCGGTCGGCTGAGTCGATGTAACCTCAATGGTCCGCAATGTACATAAAATCGTATACGAGTTCGCGCGCCGTCTTAATGATACCGGTTATATTGACCAAAATCAAAGGTCCCGGCTGATGTCTATTAGACCGCCTTATAAATAACACCGCTTTTTACGACATCGCTTATTACAACATATCTCTTTAAGCGACTACATTTAACTGATATTTTCGGAGAATTATATCTGTTAGAACGACCAGCCGTATTGTAAACATTTGAATAGGTGAGGGCAGTATCCCCTTCCCACATCTGGCACACTAAAGTCATCAAGATCGCAAAAGTAAACAAAAACAACTCGAGTTTAGGGTCTATTGTATTTCTCAAAAACAAAATAGGTACACGTATATGCAGTATAATCGAAACCCAAAGCCCGCTTTCTCATTTCTTTTCAGTCAGTTTGTTACTTATCCGAACCATTGACGTATAATAGGGACTGGCTTTACGGGCAATAATAATGAGGCATGACAGGGGCCAGTACAGCGGTGTGAAATCGTTATAAAAGGTTTTGACTGTAATTAATTTGAGCCTGGTCATGAAGAAAGTGTTATTTCCATATAGGCGAAAATTACAGGTAGGTTTAATTACCTGAGGCGCGAGGGCAACAATGTCGTATTTCAGACGGGGCACGTTGTCGCTGAGCTCCCAGGGCCTGAACTCCTGGCTGGAGATCAGGTTGTTCAGGCACTCCAGAGCCGGGCTCAAGTTTTCCTTTGTCGTCTAGGGAGAAAAGAATATATTATGGTGGTCACTGTAAAGGCTTTGTCACACTGTCACACTGAAGTGGCACTTAAGGAGTTATTTTGTTGACCATTATAACTATTGTAGCTAGTTTTAATTCAGTGCATAGTACTCAGATTTCATTTTGGAGGAAAAAAGTTACCACTACTTTTGAGGTTTAAAATTTCTAATCTGAAAAAAGGGGTATAAATGTGTACCTTATACCAGGGATCGGATACCGGTATTTTTTGTATGGGAACGGAAACGGTAGTTTTTCGTTCTTTGCTAATTACTTCATTTCTAATTGGGCAATCTAATAATACGAAGTCGTAACCTAAAAACACAACTGAGTCCTACATTTCGAGTATAAAATAATTCGAAAAATATGGTTATTTCTAAGTTTTTGCAAAAAACCGGTTCCGATCCCTGCCTTATACTATGCTTGTTTATAAACATTTAATTTTGTTGTATTTTTTTTATGCTTTAATTATGTACACAAGTGTATTGTATAATGATAATGTGAGCTCTTTTAATATGAGCAAAGTAATAGTGCAATAACTTAGCTAACACAACTAAATTCAGAAATTATTATTGTTCAACAAAGAACACTTCTCATTATTTTTAGAACTAAAAAAAATTACCGTTATTAAAGGAATAATGATAAAGGCTATGAAAGCTGTGACTAGCTCAAATCTAGCCTAAACACCAGAGTCATTGTTTGATTTTTTTTAAATATTTGACATCTATATCCAATTTTATAATCTCTCTTTCCCTGTCCCTCACCTCAAGTGTGTAATAGATGAACTCGCGATCACCAGAGCAAGTGACACAGGCTCCATGCTGGGCCAGTTTACGAGCGATGATGAAGCCACTGGCACACCCGGTGCTCTGTCCAGCCGCTGTGCGCAGGACATGCGTCAGACCAAGCTCAGTCGGAGCCTCAAATCGGGAGCCAGCCCTATAAGAAAGAAAGAAAGAAAGAAAAAGCATTTATTAGCACAATAACAAACTTAAAAACTAACAAAAGAGAACACAAAATAACACATAACCCCTATAACATTATCAACTTGTTAATTTACAACCAACATAATTATTTTGAATTTTGTTGAGGTAAGGAACAATACAACAAAGAAAATGATCTGACTAATTTACAGAGAAAAATAAAGTTTTATGATGATTTTGCCCTTTGTAGAAGCCAGCAAACGAGAAGGCACAAAAGTATTGATTTTCAAGCATGTGGTAAGGCTGCTTTTCCACTAGAGCTAAGCCAAGCTATGTTTTCTTACAAGTAACACAGCGGTGCTTATGAAGTAGCATTAGAATGTGAACAGGACTTAATCACATGCACTTAGTTTTATTATTTGGCCCAACATATTCATTTCAAACAACAGGCCAAATAATAAAAGTAAGTGCAAGTAATTAAGTTTAGTTTTATATTTAAATTAGTCTTAATAATTGTGTTAGTTTAAACTAACATTGCTTAGTTTAACCAATCTTAAGAGTTAGGTTGTTATACAACAATAGTATGCTGTTCAACAGTCCTTTTCTCCAACAGATTCAGTATCCCATGTTTTTAAGTTTTTGTAACACTTAACCTTGAAATTTCCTAACATTTCTCAAGTTAACCATGACCACCTAGAACTTGACTCAGCTTTTAACAAAGTCAGAGAAATATCGTCATAGTAAAATCCTTACTTGAAGGCTACAGTCACCCTTGTGACTGGAGACCCGTTGTCCAAAGCAGCAACGAATGTGTTGTTCTGGGTCGTACCGAACTGTAGGGTAGCAGCCTGCTGCCTCACGGCAGCCTGGGCGGCCTGAGCGTAACCTCTCGCCTGAAATACATTTATCTATCATTTCTGTTGGTGTCTATGTAAAATAATCATAGGTAAATCTTTTACATAACAGGCATTTGACAGCTAGGTACTAAGGTGAACATTATAGGTTTGAAGTTCTATCATAAGTCATAATCGAATGGTGATATTTACCCCAGCGTGACGAATTATAGAGTTTTTCAGTGCGTTTGATGCCATTTTGCCAATTTTTTAAGGTTTTCGGGCACTCACACTGGCAGTGGCACGACCACCAAATCGATCGAAAAATACGATTTTTAATTATTTGACAGTTTCTGTCAGTTCACTGTTCTTTGGATTCGTAGATTTTAAGCAGGTTGATTAAATTAAAGATTTTATTTCTGTTTCAAGACAGCTTGATTGAGAAATAAAATAATAGAAACAGAGGGCCCACCATCAACAACGAAAACTCGGAAAACGTTATAAATTTGCCCCTCGGTCGTTCTTATAATCAAGAGCGATAGAGAGGCAGATATTGATTTTCGGGTTTTCGATGTTGGCAGCACGGACCTTAACATTATAACTTCATGGTTGGCAGTAAGCAGGTTAAGTACGCCTTTTGTACGTGCCACTGAACGTGTTTTTAAAAGTAGCTTAAATAGCATATTTGACAAACCATGTGATCGCTTCGCCCGCGGTCAGTGACATTTCACTACACACTTGACAGTCTTCACAGTCTTGACAGTTTTGTTTACCGCCAATTTTGCTGTTTTAGTTGTTGTTGTGTTAGAAAATTATGAATTTATTTTATGTGATGACGGAAAGAAAACGACACCGATAATTGTGTACGTGTTAATTACTTGATTCTACTCGTATACTCTGTAATAACTAGGTAACACACTGACTCTGGTTTAAGCTAAGCTGAGCTGAAACCGTTTTTCATTTGTTTAGTATGCGTGGCTTATTTTGATAATGCATTGGTTTTAAAGGGTAATAAAGGGCTAGTACGAAGAATATTTTACCATTTCCCAGTTGCTTTCGTGTGGTTCATGTCAAAATATCAAAGTGTTCTCGTTTTAATCCTTTGGTGTAACCTATAACAGTTTTATCTTGCAATGGCTGCTAAATTTGATCTCATCTTATTAGATTTTAGTGTTATGATGCATTAGGCACCACGTAAATCCAAAAATAAATAATTTCAGAGCACATATTTATGTAGCTACTATAAAAAATTGCTGTTTTGGCAAAAAACAGTTACTTATTGTGTTTTTAACATGATGATTGATGATTCCATGCCAGGATTTCTTTGACTTCAATTTAATTGATAAGTTCTCTGTGTGATTTGGATGCGTCAATTTGCAATGCATGCTTCTGATGATTCTGTGTGCCACTCTACTATTGTTTCCTGCAAATTTTTTATAATTCAGATTCATGTCAAAGATTTAAAAAGTTAGTTATTTAAAAATTTACCTTTATACTGAAAGGAACTCTGTAATATATGCTTGTATATCTTAGATATAAATCAAATTCCAATTTAGGTAATCACCAAAATAACAAATATTTCCTAATAATTAATTTTACATACTTAAGTAAAAAGGAAATAATAGAAGCGCTGGTGGCCTAGCGGTAAGAGCGTGCGACTTGCAATCCGGAGGTCGCGGGTTCGAATCCCGGCTCGTACCAATGAGTTTTTCGGAATTTATGTACGAAATATCATTTGATATTTACCAGTCGCTTTTCGGTGAAGGAAAACATCGTGAGGAAACCGGACTAATCCCAATACGGGCCTAGTTTACCCTCTGGGTTGGAAGGTCAGGTGGCAGTCGCTTTCGTAAAAACTAGTGCCCACGCCAATTACTGGGATTAGTTGCCAAGCGGACCCCAGGCTCCCATGAGCCATGGCAAAAATGCCGGGACAACGCGAGGAAGATGAAGTAAAAAGGAAATAAATAATTGATTTAGAATGTATTCATTCATTTAAAATGGATATTGTTGTATACGCTGCAATTTATTTTCAAATGGCCTTAGTGTTTGATAAAACAATGAAAACCCTCTTTGTTCCTTATTCATGTAGTTGTTTAAATGGTATTCCACTCGGGCTTTACATTCAGATGAATTCTAAAGTATATTGTCACTAAATTATAATGCAAAATTGGAATTTACTTTTTTACTACTACTACTTTTAAATGCGAAAGTAATCTCTGTCTTTTACCTGTTCAGTGTTAAACCGCAGAACCAATTTAGATGGAACTATTTCCAAATGTAGGTATGGAAATGGTGTGGAAATAGTTTGTCAGTGGTTTGAAGAGGTGATAGGCAGAGTGAGTTTTGCATTTTAAATATTAGTGGGGATAGTAATATCCCTAGACTCCCTAGAGTTTCTTTGGTTTTTTTATATGTACATTTAATGTAAAACTTTATTCTATTTTTTCTGTTTGCAGATTAAGTAATGTCCACTGTGCTTACGCCAATTATCGGAGATTGGGAACTGCAAGAAAAACCAAGTAATAGAATTAATAAAAATTTAGCTACTATAAGGCATAAAACAGGGCATGGAATAAGATATAAAGAAAATAGTTTTAAACATAAATGCAATAAAGCACTTAAAAATAAGTTAAAAAAATATAAACTCAGAAGAGATGGCAAAGAAGATCCAGATGTTATAAATGTGTCCCACATATTTCAGACCGCTTTAAAAATAAAATCTCCAAGTATCAATAATAATGAAGAACTAAATATTTATGATATAGAGAGACCAAAGAATTATCTGTCCAAAATGGTGAGAAGAAAGAAAGACGTTGAAAATGTCAAGTCCATTAAAACATTGTTTAAGGAGGTTCCGGAAAAAAATGAACCTATACACATTCCAGATGTATGTACAGAAATTACTGAAAAAGAAAAACAGTCTCCTAACAGTCAAGATAAAAAGCATACCAATGCTTTCAAATTGATGATGGAATCCAGAAATAAAAGTATTGGAGGCAATTCACCTGGTAAAGAAAAACCGACCGATGAAGCTGAACTACAATTAAAAACAGAAGAGAAAAACACTAAAGCTAAGAGGCTTTTAGTTTTACAAAAAATGGCAGAACAAAAAGGATCTCTTAAGAAAAAGGAAACAGAGGAACTACTGGAAGAAGCTATCAAAAGAAAAATGGATAAAAGAGCAGAAAGATTGACTAATATGATAGTTAATAATGGCAGTAAGAAAGTGAAACCCAAAAAAGAACATTCAAAATTAGCAACAAAGGTAGCAGACATTAAATTGCCTACAATTAATAATGTAACAGCACTTCCTGAAACACTACCAATAACCAAAAAAAGCAATGGTGCACTCCATTTAATTAATATATTCGATGAACCAACCAGCAAGTCAAATATTACAAACGGCTTAAAAGAAAAATTTGTACCCAAAGAAGATTTAGAATTTATCAAAAAGCTATCTCCTTCAATTAGAAAGAAGGAAAATATGCTTTGTTATTTTAAAAAGATTGATAAGGATAGCGATTCCTCACCACCTGTTACCACTGATAACAATGAAATGAGTCCTATAATAAAAGTCAAGTTTGGAGCCAGAAACAAGAAGAAACTAAAAAAGAAGAAATTAAGTTTAAATGATAAAAAATCTCTCGACTTAGAAGATAAGAATACATGTGAAGAAATCAGAGATGTAGGCTCATCTTACACTCCCACTAAAAATAATAATGAGTCCATTGTAACTGATATATCTGCAGCTGCAGATAATAAAAACGAGTCTGTCGTAAACAATACTCCTGCAGAAACTAAAAATGAGTCGAGAAAACGAAAGCGCGAGCAACTCTCTAAAGAAGAAAACACTCAGATTGTTAAAAACACTGAATGTCTGAACGAATCTTTAGAAGCAAATGAAATTAGAAATGAAAGGCCAAAGCGAAATGTTAAAAAGCCTATACAATATAAAGACGATTTTCTCTTATCTAGCTCAGATGAAGAGTATAATATATTTACTCCAAAAAAGAAAAAACAAAGTGATACTCCAAAATTGATCAAAGAACTTAAATCCAAGACAAGTGATGGAACAATACAAATGAAGCCAAACAAAAAAGATATTAAGAAATCTACAAAAAAGAATGATGCTAATAAAAATACCAATGTTAAGTTGGCTCCCATATTTGCACCTAAACCACAGTTAGACCCGGCAGCATTAGAAGCAAAACAGAGATTTCTTCAGAGTGGGGTGCCAGAAAAATTAAAGAAAATTGCAAAACAACTCAAACAAGTTGAGACAGAAGGTAATTGTTTTTCCATAGTTGTCCATGTACAGCAAATGGAAGACTCTATGGATGATATATCTAGCAGCCCAATCATTAATCCATTCAGATGCGAGTCACCTGATGTGAGCCCCGTGAAGTGCAGTGATAAATTATTCAAGGCTATACTAAGCCCTGAAAAACCTGCAAATAATTCACATGTTGCACAACCAGATAGCAGCATAAGGAAAGTTTTGCAAAATATTAAACTATCATATCCTAAATTTCCAGTTTACCGTACATACCAACTATTGAAAGAAAAAAGCAAAGGAGAGTTTGGAGACTGCAACAACTTTCCTGAATTCGAAAACAGCATAGAAATAATGAATAATACAGTAGATATTAATAAAGTCCAAGTGGATAAATTGAATTGGACAGACAAATATAAGCCTATGGTTACTAGTCAAATCATTGGAAACTTTGAAACCACAAAAGAATTAAAAAAATGGTTAGAATCTTGGTCTGCAAATGACGATAAGCGAAAAACTAATGGTGCTGACTCTGACTCGTCTGATTTCTACCATTCGGATACAGATAGCAGAGATAGTGTAAAGATTATTGATAATCTTCTCATCTTGACTGGTCCTACTGGTTGTGGGAAAACCTCTTGTGTTTATGCGGTAGCTGCAGATCTAGCCATCAAAGTCATTGAAGTGAATGCCAGTAGTAAGAGAAACGGAAAAATAATGTTACAGGATTTACAAGAGGCTACCCAGTCCCACAAAGTCAATAGAGGAAAAGGTACTAGCACCGAAAATTCTCAAAAATCCCAGGAGATAGCTGAAGTTGATTTAACTATAAAAACTAAGAAACGAGGAAGGCCCAAAAAAGTTAAAGATGTTGTATTAACGAAACCAAAAAATGATACAGGCAGTCAGTCAACTAATAGCCAAGAAACTACTAGGACTGGAATGTCACTTATTTTGATTGATGATGCCGACATTGTGTTTGATCAAGATGATGGCTTTTGCTCTGCTATTAGTCAATTAGTCCAATATTCCAAACGGCCAGTTATATTAGTTACAAGTTCCTTAATTTGTCCGCATCTTCAAAGGTTTTTGCAGAGCGCGAAAATTATGACTATGAAGCCACTTTTACCCAGAATGCTTGGCACATGGCTAGACATAATGTGCTTAGCTGATAGTGGCACATGTTGGCCAGGCCTAGGCTCAGTATTGTTAGACTTATACAAAGGGGACATCAGGAAAACCATAAATTGCCTTCAATTTTATGCAACTACCCACACACAAGGGACTAGACAAATAGAAGAAAATTCGCAAAATATAGAGGCTTTATGTGATGAATCGTCAAGTCTATCGTGGGCTGCATCGGAAAACCAAGATGAACGTAACATAGCATGTGAAAGTATACAGTTGGGGGACACATTGTGGAAATATTTTATGGAACGACAATCGCAATTGCTACACATCAGGTTTCCTTCCGACTTGTGGCATGTATGGTGGAATATACCAAGCTTTTTAATGACTTCTCAAAATGGGACACAGGAAAAAAATAAACATAGTCAAACCCGTGAACTAGAAGAAGTAGCTAATATTTTTGACAACATATCTGCAGCAGATTGTTTTGGACGTCTAAGACCAGATACAAAGATGAATATTTGTTCACAACCGTGGTACTCTACTGAATGTGATAGTTCTTCAGAATTCGAAAACTTTAACTATTACAACAAAAGCCACGATGTTGCTGATGATATATCGAAAACGTTTGTAGTCAGATCGATTTGCAACACACAGAAGTGCTTACAATACAATGAAGAGTTGTATGTGAGACCAACTAGTATGGCGGTGCAAAGGTTGGTATTATAATAATTACAAAATATAAGTATGTATTTCTGGAACTTGAAATAACAAACGTGAAGGCAAGATGGTGATAAAACATACTTTCAAATCATTATTAGACGTCACCTAGTGATTCTCCTTATTTCGAGCGATTGCAGCTTTGTAAGGAGGTTATCATTATTAATAGCTTGTCATTTATTATAGTAACAATGTTAACACAATCGCAAAAACATTGATGGACCATATTGCATTCACAATATACCTAAGCAGTTGTTTGCTTGGTGTATTTCTCTTGGTCCCCGTTTCTTATAGTTTTCTATGAACACCGAAAAAGAGAACCAAACTCGTTGTATCAATGTAATTTTTAAGGACAACGACAAAATGGAAAAGTGGTGTCTGTAATAAATATTGAATAAAGAAATACCTACCTAACAATTGCTTTCTATTACAGAGATAGAGACAGAATAGTCAAACGGCATGATAGCATATCAACTCATCTAAGCCCAGGCGCCACACTGGACAGGAGAGCCCTCGCGTTAGACTACTGGTCGTCCTGCCGGGCGATATGCAGGTTTGAAAAAGAGAAAACTGACACTAACTCTAAAAGAAACAATCGGTTTTGTCACTATCTCAGATCTCTTAAAATAATGTGCAAGAATGACGTGTTCGATAAACTCGGCAAAAGTTTACATATCAAAGGGAGCGATTCCAACTAGACTAATAGGTACGCTAACTGTAAAGCGTATTTTAAGATGGATGTACAGTTGTGTGCAATATAATAGTGATGAAGATTGTCATAGACTTTTGAATCTACTTAAACAAGCAGTCAATATTAAAATGAAAATTAGGGGAAAACTATAACTTTAGATCTTTTTAGGGTTCCGTACCCAAAGGGTAAAAACGGGACCCTATTACTAAGACTCCGCTGTCCGTCCGTCCGTCCGTCCGTCCGTCCGTCCGTCCGTCCGTCCGTCCGTCCGTCCGTCTGTCACCAGGCTGTATCTCACGAACCGTGATAGCTAGACAGTTGAAATTTTCACAGATGATGTATTTCTGTTGCCGCTATAACAACAAATACTAAAAACAGAATAAAATAAAGATTTAAGTGGGGCTCCCATACAACAAACGTGATTTTTGACCGAAGTTAAGCAACGTCGGGTGGGGTCAGTACTTAGATGGGTGACCGTTTTTTTGCTTGTTTTGCTCTATTTTTTGTTGATGGTGCGGAACCCTCCGTGCGCGAGTCCGACTCGCACTTGGCCGGTTTTTATAATTCTTATGCATTACTTAACATTGTTTCAAAATTAACTGTAACCTTTACTTAAATAATATTGGAAGTAAAACAAGATCGTCTTATACAAAGGTTTATTTTTTTCTTGATGACATAGGTTTAGATGTAAATTGATTGGAAATAATAGGCAAAATACTAAGTTACAATAATATTACACAATTGTATTTTTTCGTAGGTTCTTACGTCTTTATAAGAATTTCCGCGAGGTAGTAAAAAAGCCGATTTTCATGATATTTTTTTTACTTCCAATATTATTTAAGTAAAGGCTACAGCTAATTTTGAAACAATGTCAAGTAATGCAGAAGAATTATAAGAAAATATCCAATATAAATGATCTAAAGTTATAGTTTTCCCCTAATTTTCATTTTCCTATTGACTGCTATTATATTGCACACAACTGTACATGTAGAGATTTTCGAACTGAAAATGAAATTAGTTTGTGTTAGAGTCTGTTCGGAAAGAGAAGAGTCGTGGAATGTATTGGGCTCCATACATTCCATGACTCTTCTCTTTCCGCACATACTCTAAAGAGCGTATTTCGGATTGTAAAATAAAATTCACCGCATAACTAGTGTGCTGCTGTGGGTCGTCAGTGTCGTCACTCGCCGAAGTGGTATTTCATCAATGTTATTAGCCTCATACGTACGTACGGGTTGTGTATTATATTATTTCAGTTATTTGTTAATTATAATTATGTAGTTATTTCTTTGTATAGATGAATTGAGGAAACATTGATTTATTTCAGGATTTTTATGAATATGTATTATGTTTACCTACGAGTTCATTTTACTTAGTGTAATTTGCTTTGTTTTTTTTTATCATCACTTTTTTAAATAAAACTTGTGTCTTCTTCTCAATAATTAAATTTATGTGCTTTCTACTTAACTAAATGCTATAGTATTCTTGCATTTCGATTTTATTCCCTCTTTCTCCATTCATCATCGTCATTTCAATTTTATGTCAGTAATAAACATTATTTATATCATATGACAAAACGAAGATATCGCGCGATTATACATTTTATTTGACATGGTGGGGCAGTATCGTGTGTGGTGAGCCTAAAGCCCTTGCTACACGGTCGCCGACAAGCCTTCTAACCGTCTGTCCTTGGTCTGACCTTGGTCAGTTTTGGTCAAATTTTGTTGGAAACAACTGTCTACACGGTCCGTCCAGACCAAGGCCACGCGGTCTGAGGGGCTTGTCGGCGACCGTGTAGCAAGGGCTTAACAGAACTCTATTGCCAAAACCATTTTTAGTCGACTCAAACGAAAGCGCAAATTCACTTTGGTTGGCGGCTTGGGATGTCTAATTTTTAGGACTGATTGAAAAGCTAACTGCAGAAATCGCGTGTCCACGTCCACGGTCTCACGACCAGCCAGCCTAGGCAAGCTGACAATCGCTATCGCTTCGACAACGAAACGCTTTGTTCTATCACTCTTCCATGTTAGTGCGACAGTGACAATTGCGTTTCGATCGCTACGGAGCGTAAGCGAGTTGGCTACGCGGCCTGAGGGCTTACCGCGAACATTTTCGATCGTTCGTTGGTCTTACTCAATAAAAATTAGAACCTCAGGAAAGGTTTCCTCATTTACAAATATTTTTAGACCTCATCTTATACATTTAATTTAAACGAGCAATTCTTGTATACTTATGATCTCGGAAACTGCTCTAACGATTTAGATGAAATTTGCTATGGGGGTTTTCGGAGCGAAAAATCGATCTAGCTAGTTCTTATCTTTGGCAAAACGCGCATTTTAAATTTTTTATATGATTTCCGAGCAAAGCTCAATTTCCCATAAGGATAATATTAGGTACCTACTGATTTTTTTTTAATTAAGAAAGTGTTTGTAAGCATAGAGCTCAATTAAATAATATTATCAGTTATGTCGAAGTGCGGCATGATGTTGATGTTGACACTAACTAAGCTATTCTCGTGATAGTAAATTATTAATATATGTATTTAAGTAAATCGATTGTCTGATTTGTACTGACGATTTATTAAACTAGGTATATAATGTAATATGACTTATTATTACACTCCAGTTTCCAATTTTGTCCTGTTTTTTGTCCACATGTAGGTGGAGGTAGGTACCTACTTCATTGTTGACCGAGAGTTAGCGAAGGTCTCCATTTCAACTTGGACAAAAATGCTTTCGTATGTCCGTATGATCGCACCTGTGAAATTTTGTGAGCAGGTTCAAAAATTAATAATAGTTTTTTTTGTCGATGCATTTTTCGGAATTTTTACAAACTAGCGAAGCCTTGGGAGTTCGTGAGGTCTACAGCTCACAGAGCCACTACTCACTAGTAATAGTAGTACGTATACTAATACGTATACACTTGAATGGTATGTACACTATTATAGCTTTACATGCTTATGTACTAAAAACAACACTTAACTGACCTTTAGTAGACCTTATAAATAAAGCTTATGATTTGGCAGTTTACAATGCGGACGGTATGCTTGTGAATCTTTGTGGCCAATGCTATTATGTATAACCATAATATGATTGTTCGTGGCCGATAGAACAAAAGAAAGAGCGGTATACTAAATTGACATTGAGTTTGTCTTATCGTAGTCTTATCTACTCTAAAAGGGTAATGACTTATACTATAATTAGTTTTATTTATGTACTAAAAAAAAAGGTCTAGAGCCACAAAAACGGATCTAGTAACCTTTACGCAAAATGTTGTAATAGGTAACTCTTATGGCTATTGCGTGATAAGTAGCTTTTTTTGAACTCTCGGTTTATGTTGAACATAATTCGTTTTCCGCCCTTACTGACGTTGGCGTGGGCTTAAAATTGGTATACTTTTGAAAGACTGGTGATAAAGCAATATCATGATGATCCGACGATAAAAGCGCTGGTGGCCTAGCGGTAAGAGCGTGCGACTTGCAATCCGGAGGTCGCGGGTTCGAACCCCGGCTCGTACCAATGAGTTTTTCGGAACTTATGTACGAAATATAATTTGATATTTACCAGTCGCTTTTCGGTGAAGGAAAACATCGTGAGGAAACCGGACTAATCCCAATACGGGCCTAGTTTACCCTCTGGGTTGGAAGGTCAGATGGCAGTCGCTTTCGTAAAAACTAGTGCCCACGCCAATAACTGGGATTAGTTGCCAAGCGGACCCCAGGCTCCCATGAGCCGTGGCAAAATGCCGGGACAACGCGAGGAAAATGATGATGATGATCCGACGATGCTGGAGACCGAAGATGGCTATAGGAACTAGGTGATATAACGATGCAACATACACATATAAGAAACAGTTCTACATATAAGCAGTAGATGACTGTTAGAAGAGAAATACAGTCGGCGATAAAAGTATCAAAAATAACGTTTTTTGTCAAAAAAAAACTCATTTTACTGTTTCACTCAAGTTAAATGTACACGCAAGGTACATGGATTGGAAAGCCTAGCTACAGGTCTTCATTTTCAAGCACTGAGTCCGGTGTGTGGTGATTCAATTTGATATGAATAATTAAGCACTTCTTTTGCACAGAGGGGCTACCGCGAAAACCGAAATTCGCAAATTGCGGGGATCTTTCTCTTTTTCTCCAATAATTGCATAATTAGAGTGATCGAGAAAAATGCCGGCAATTTCCGAACTTCTATTTTCGCGGTTACAGCCCAGTGCGGAAGGTATTTGCATCTTATATCATGTAATTAATGTAAATATAGAGACCTAATTATTCCTATTATTATTAAAGCAGTCGCCTATAGGAAGAGTGGTATACATACAGATTATTTCCTGTTTAGACTGGTACGTTTTTATTGTAAAATTGTTATTGTTCACTAATCAAGTTGTTTTTAGTAGTGGGGTATTTTATTGCCCGGAGATACATAAATAACTAGTACAGAGGTGGTTAAGATAACAATTCGTATAAATAATTATAGTAGCGCTACGCAACAGTAAAATTGAACTCACTTAACTAAATTAACGTCATAAAAAACAAGTCATTATGCTATCGCATCAACTGTAAAAGTGTAAATAAAATAATTACCTTATTAAGACGAAAGTGGACGATGGCCCGTGACTGCTTCTCCATACAAATGTAGGATCCCCATTGCCCTCTCCGGATGTCAACATTATTAGAAAACATTTTGACATAATTACGTAGGTACACATATTCTAAGCACCCTTCGTTTGACTTTTTCGGTATTTAAATGATTATTTTAAATTCACTTAGAAACATTCTAAATATTGTTTGTTATTCAAAATTATATAATTTTTTTTCCTGAATGTTTTATGTAGGTACATAGAACTTACGGAATCGAAAGGTATGAATGATTCATAGGTTTCAAGGTTAATAATTTTTTTCAATAATCAAATAATATTTTAATAAAATTCCTATCGAATTGTTGTATTTACGTCGTAGACAACGATAAAAACGTAATAATCTAATACCTTTAAACGAGCAATTCTTGTTTATTTATTTATTTATTTATATATATATATATATATTTCGGGGATCTCGGAAACGGCTCTAACGATTTCGATGAAATTTGGTATATAGGGCTTTTCGGGGACGAAAATCGATCTAGCTAGGTCTTATCTCTGGGAAAACGCGCATTTCCGAGTTATTATATGTTTTCCGAGCGAAGCTCGGTCACCCAGATATTATGTACTTACGAGGGGCGTTCAAAATATTCTCGGTATTGATATCTTACGACCTCTTCTAAAATTTCTTTCGTTACTGGCCGCTAAGGTTTATTCATTGACATTAAAAAAAAGTATAATTCGAACCGAGATAGTCTTTTGTTTTTCTGCAATTGCTGAACAAACATGAACATCCTGTGCGAATTGACAATGTTAACTAAATTAGAACATCGATGCGTGATAAAATTCTTGACAAAACAGGGTAAAAATCAAAAAACCATAAAAGAGGAAATGGATTGTGTTTACCGTGAGTCTGCTCCTTCTTTATCTACCATTCAAAAGTGGTCAAGCGAGTTTAAACGCGGAAGGGAGAGTATTGAAGATGACCCTAGACCTGGCCGGCCTGTAGTAGCTACTTCACAAGAAAATATTGATAAAGTGGAAAAACTTATATTGAAAGATGGTCGAGTGAAGGTAAAATCTATAGCACAAGTAACCAATCTCTCTATTGGTACCGTACATGATATTATACATGACCATCTTAATATGTCAAAAGTAAGTGCAAGATGGGTTCCGCGAATGCTGACTCGGCTTCAAAAAGACATGCGTGTAGCTTGTTGTTCCGATTTTATTGACCTGTGCGGTGAAAATCCTGATGAGGTGCTGCAAAGAATAGTTACTGGAGATGAAACCTGGGTTCATCATTATGACCCAGAGAGTAAACAAGAGTCCATGCAGTGGCACATTAAGGGTTCAGCTCATCCCAAGAAGTTGAAGGTCATCCCTTCAGCTGGCAAGGTCATGGCCACGATATTTTGGGATTGTGAAGGAGTATTACTAATCGATTATAAAGAAAAAGGTGTAAATATCACAGGACAGTACTACGCTAACATTCTACGTCAATTAAAGGATGTAATTAAAGAAAAGAGGCGAGGAAAGTTAACCAAAGGTATTCTGCTTCTGCATGACAACGCCCCCGTCCATACTGCTCATATTGCCAAGGCAGCTATTGTTGAACGTGGGTTTAAAACTGTTACTCACCCACCGTATAGTCTGGACTTAGCCCCCAGCGACTTCTTTTTGCTCCCCAATCTTAAAAAGGATCTGCGTGGAAATAAATTTTCTGACGATGAAGCATTGAAGGCGGCAGTGGAGGAGCATTTTTACACGAAAGATAAAAAATATTTTTACGAGGGATTAAAAAAAATAATTGATCGATCTTTTAAGTGTATGAACATAGGGGGGGAGTATATTGAAAAATAAAAATATCAAACTTTTCGTACTTGTTTGTTTTCATTCTCATACCGAGAATATTTTGAATACCCCTCGTATATGTCTAAGTAGAGCTTAGAGGTAGGAGTACCTACTACGTACCAACACTTGCTTACTAAGGCGCGACCTCTGATCATAGTGTAATTACTATTTTATTTGCAACAGTCCAACAGATACTCGCTCTTACTTTTCTCGACTCTCGACTCGTACTGTATTGATCTACTATTGTAACTTTGACCTGTAGACATACGTTACGCACACAGCACGTGCTTTGATATAACACTGACCTTTGCTTAATCAATGTTAGATTTAAACAATTAAGAAATTAGTAATGAATCTAAATTATTACCTACTTATTAATTATAATTATGTGTGTATCTTTAACTTAAATTCTTGAGATTAGGTTTTCGATCGGATCCCAGGATACCAGTGCCGGGACGCGGGACAACGCTAGACAGAGGAGGTTTTATTTCTGAAAAAAAAACCGGGTTTTCACGGACTTTCCCTGAAAGCAGAGAACTAATATTGAACTAGAATTGGCCACTCTTAATTATAAGTCGTCTATTGGCTTGTATCTTTCTGATTTGTTAGGAGAGTGGCCAATTACTATGTAGTGGCCAATAACTATAACAGTCAACCTACTAAACATGTTAGCCTTACAGAAGTTTCTGTATATGATTAACGCGCTATAAATAGTTAGGAGGTAGGTACCTAGTGACGTACCCGTACAATTGGATTATGCTTTACTCACTTACTGGCTTGGGAAAGTAGCGAGTTGATGAATGGCCGCCAAGTACTAGTACTTTATAAATAGCACTGGGTTGTTTACTCCGCGCTGGCGATAAGAGTACGCGCGGCTTGCCGATTCTAGAATTTATGGACAATTTCTAGAAATAACTTAGTTAATAGGTGCGGACAAAGTTCATGAGAGAAAATATTAATTTACTTGCGTTTGACCGACCTTATTTTTTATCACTATCACTACATAGTATAAAACAAAGTCGGTTCCCTGTCTGTCTGTCTGTATGCTTAGATCTTTAAAACTACGCAACGGATTTTGATGCGGTTTTTTTTAATAGAGTGATTCAAGAGGAAGGTTTATGTATAATTTGTTAACCCGTGCGAAGCCGGGGCGGGCCGCTAGTATTAAATATATTCAACACTTGACTCAGATAGGATGAGGAGAAAGATTTTTTTAATCAACATCAATCAATAACATAAATATAATCATTATTTAAAGATTTAATTCTAGTTTATTTCGGGGCTGACATGTGTCATGTGTTTCTCCTCGCTTGTGTACCTACCTAGTTACCATTAGGTAGCATTGGATTTAAAAATTGCTACCCGTAGTTGCTCATAATAGATGAAGATATAAGTTTTTATTTTTATTACTTTGAATTGGAACCATTTCGCTGCAGTTCGCTTCAGCAAAATCATTGTAATATGTAAATTATCAAGTTCTATGACAAAATAACTAGGTAAATATATATATACTAAATGTACCTAAAAGCATATAATGTAATATGTTTCATGTAATATGTGTAATATGTAATGTAGTTTCATTTACAAACGTCGCAATTGGGCGTCGAATTAGGAGCAACAAGTGCATGCAATCGTTAATGAGGTCTGATAAGCCGGTCTATTCTGGTGAAGATCTAGAACTCGATGTATCGGAAAAGGACAATATTAATGAGTTGTATAAACAAGGATAACAACGGGTTTTTACCGGTTAAGCCACGATATTTACTACTAGACTTCGGACTGGGTATCAAATAACTATACATGAAATGTATATATGAAACAATTATGTTATTGGTAGTAGTTGTTTGATATTAAAGGGAGCAAAGTTGTTGTTTACCTCTCGTGCTTATAACTGAGTCAAACAAGCGAAAGATTCCAAAAATTAACCTAGAACGTAGCGACTTTCTTAATTTCAGTCATTTCGACCCCATGCTTATTTCTGCAGATCGAGCTTTGTCGTCTAATCCTAAAAAAATTGCTACGATATTATCTACCCACCCTAAGATTCGGTTTAATGAAATGAATAGCCACTAAATAAAATAAAAAATACTTTGGTTACCTACCTAATTTGCATCCGATTTTGGTCTGATCCTTAATCGATCTTGATCTTGATCGGGGCTAGCTCTCCGACTATAGGTGGATCCTACCAAAGTTAATCGTGTAGAGCTAGCAGGTCCTTCCATATTCGAGCGGCTCTAGCTTATCTTGAGTGTTTATTATGAAAGACGAACAGAATTTTCGAGATTTGTCTGCAAATGTAGAAACATTTTTGATAAATTGTGTCTAATATGTTTTTGAAATATTTTATTTATTTCATAATTTATTTTTGTTATAAATTAAGTACCCGAAGAAATAGAAAGAAGAGAACTTATAAATGTATCCTTAATATTGATAATTCTTGGCATTGCGCATTGGCAAAAAAATTTGGCTCGCAGTTTTTACGCGACCTAAAATGGGGTTGCCATTTACTATCACGAGTTAAGTACATGAAGTAGACATAGTAACGACCCGACCCGGACAATATCGCTCACGAAATTGTGATCACGATATCACACAGTTTTAACCAAGATTGCTGTCGGCGCGGCAACTGGCGCCGAACCTACTCGTGAGGTTATCAGCACGGCGCGTGCGCGACGCCACAGCATCGACAATAAATACGTCGAGTGGACACCGACCGCATCAGTCTTCCAAGTTTGTCACACGATAAGAACGTGCTACGATGGTTAAAAGTGTTCTACGCGGTGAAACCTGCGGGTACTGCAGCGCGTGCGTGCGTATACGCCTGTGCACGGCGCGCGGCCGGAGTCCTGAACCTGTAGAGTGTGCTTACAAGCATATCTTGGAATCATACGGGAGCGGCAGCGGAGCACCCGTGAAGACGCTAGAAGCCCCCAAAGCAGCTTGTTCTTCTTGTCGGTGGACGTCTGATGCACAGTTTCCTGAAACCCCGCCCTCCTACAGCGACCTCAGCCAGGAGTGGAGTTCCAGATCTTCCACCCGTTCTCGGACACGCCGGCGCAAGAGATAGATGTTATTGCGTCAGATTTTGGAATTTCTCTACGGGTGCTTATCCTCAAGTACGTATTTGACCTCTCACCGTAAGATCTCGTCGGTGAAAATGTCTTAAAAGTGCTACTTTTAATTTATTCGCTGTGTGATGATATCCTAGTCATTTGTAAAATATGTGAATTAAATTTGATGTTGAACATGAGTACTTAGTTTCATTTTATCCCCATTCTTTGTGCCCGAGTTAGGAGTTAGCTGAAATTATTGTGTGGGGGGAAATATGTAGAAATAAATAAGTACCTACATATCAATAAAGAATACAAGAACACTGCAGTCTGAATATGAACAACTTTAATTTTAAACAATTTGTTTTATTCGTGATCACTAAATAAGGTCATTAAACTAAAGTGACAGTCGTAATGTATCACTTACTTTAATTATTAAGTTAGCTTATGTACAACTTTTTTACGTTATTACAGCGAAGCCAAGGGAAAGGGTAGGGAGTGTATGTGGATGAGTGCATTTGTATCTTTTTTACGTTTGTTACCATAGGATTAGGAGGTACCTACTAGATTTACAGGCGTATTCTGATTTTACTAAACAAGCCACGAATTAGATCTGGATCAAATATGGATCTGATCTGATTAGATCTGGATCTAAGTCGTGGCTTGTTATTAAAATAAGAATACCCTTGTTAGTTTAATGCTTACAGATATACAAATTCAGACGGGACAAGAAGGGTCATAATATGGCAGAGCTTGTACAGGTATTATTTGTGTTCAAAGTGTTCATACATGCTATCATGCTATGGCTATCGCTTTCTTATTTAATCTTAGGAAAGACATATTCGGAACAAATAATATGTATTTGTGCGTAAACACAAAGACAAAATCTAGGTAAGTATATAACTATACAGGACTATTAAATTATATCAATTATAGGAACATGAAATATTAGAAAACAGGATATGTTTAGACAGTATTAAGTTGGTAGGTACATACATATTATTTTCATATTATTTATTTACATGTAATTTATATGTACAAGTTTGCGTATACATTGATTTAATATAAGATACGGTGGGATGCAAGCCAAGAATATTATACAAGAATAGTAAGCTACTCTTGGCCTTCTTAAATAAGCACACTACTTAAGTCATAAGATTATTATTAGTCTTAAGTTTGCAAATCTTCTGCTAAAAAGTAGGTAGAGGGATAAATACACACAGGTTTTGGAAATAATTGTGCTTTCTGTTCTTGATATTAGTTTATTATTTTAGTGATGAAGAAGCACAAAGGTAAACGAAATATTGTAGCCCCAATTTGATAACTGAAATAGACGGCCCTGTTTATAGGTAGGTAACAAGGATTAGAATCCTCTTTCTAAATGTACATTACGTAATATTGAAAACATATTACAAAAAATGCTGCAATAAACTCACATACATACACCAGTGGATACGAAAACGAAAGCACATATAATAAGGTGACTGCTATAGTTAGATTAGTTATTGGACTTATTGGCCATTACATAGTAATTGGCCACTCTTAACAATAAGGCTTCAATTGGCTTATTTCTTTCTGATTTATTAGGAGTGGCCAATAAAGTATTGTGTTAGTGGCCAATTAAGTACTGTGTTAGTGGCCAATAACTATAGCAGTCATGCTATACCGAATTAAATTCATTATTCTGATGAAAGATTTAAAAAGTACAGATATATTATGATTTTATGATTGATATGAACCTTCATATAATTTCGACCGACCATTCTTGTTTGGTGTTCCTCGGTGGAAGTAATATTATCTGCCTATACCGGTATAATTGGTAGGTACCTCTTACATATTAGTACCTAGTTTACAAACTAGGTATAGTCTATTGAATAAATAAATTTTAACTTTTTTTTCAATGTAGTTTATATAACATAAGTACATTTAAGTCACACAAGGCATATTGATCACTCTCACCAATTCGTAACAATACAGAACAGGGCGACACCAATGTACTACAAGGATTTTTAAAGGTATCTTATATTGTTACAAGTTAAATAATGCATGCAGGTATAACCAATATTTCTAATAGTATTATTTTCACATTGAGTAATAAATTTCATACTTTTTTGAAAATGCGGGTCTTTTCCGTCTTTATATCCCTATCTATCAACATTGTTTGGAATAAAGTACATATACTATACTGTCTCATATAGGTATAGGTACAATAATATCCTAATCCTCTATGTGACTGTGTCCCTGTTATCTTTTTTAAAATGAATTTAAAATGAAGAATGTGCTGCCTTTGTTACGTACAACCAAATGACCTTAATTTTGACTGAAAAGTGTAAGACAAGACATACATACGAGGGTGAATTGAAAAGTTTTGAGCCTAACCTTTAAAATAAAGACTTGAGTTTTTATAACAATTTTATTTCTCTACATAGTCTCCAAAACTATCTATACACGTTTGCCATCTTGCTTTTAACTTCGTTATTCCTTGTAAAAAAAAAAGAATCTTCAAGGTGATCGAAATATTCAGTCACAGCTTCTTGTACCTGAATATCCGTCGAAAATTTCCGTCCTGCCAAGTGTTTTTTTTTTAGGTTCCGGAAAAGATGATAATCAGAAGGGGCCAAGTAAGGCGAATAGGGTGGATGCGGCAACAATTCAAACCCCCAGTTATGTATTTGTGCGTAAGATTTCGCTACAGTATGGACAGGAGCTAGGTCTTCTTGGTGGAACAACACTTTTTTAGTTATCATACCAGGTCTTTTTGTTTTAATTTCTTCGTGCAGATGTTGTAACAGGGTGCAATAGTAATCAGTATTTATGGTTTTACCCTTTTGAAGATAATCAACCATGATGACCCCCTTGCGATCCCAAAAAACTGAAGCCATTACCTTCTTCGCTGATAAAATGGCCATAGCTTTTTTAGGAGGCGGGCAACCTTTCCTTTTCCAGTGTTAGGATTGCACTTTTGACTCTGGTGTATTGTGGTGGACCCAAATCTCGTCCATAGTCATGAACCAACCAACGACCAAGAAAATCTTGTGGGTCGCATTGAAACAGATTCAAACAATCCTGTGACACTGTACGGCGGGTGCGTTTATTTTCAGCTGAAATTAGTCTCTGTACCCACTTAGCAGAAACCTTAGAAAATCCAAAATCCTTGGTCATTAAGTCATTATGTTTGTAATCGCTCATAGGAAATGCCAATCGTCTCCGCTATCTCTGCAACTTTCAACCGCCTGTGATTCATAATTATATCTAGTATTATATTGACATTTTCGTTAGTAGAAGCCGTTATTGGTCTACCGTGTTTGCCGCGGCCTCTGCCGCGTTTAAAATCTGCTACCCATCGTTTTACAGTGGCATATGATGGAGCGGATTCTCCAAAGTCTGGCACATGTCTTCAAAAAATTGCTTTGGTGTTTTACCCTTTTTTTGTAAGTACTTCATGACAGAACGGTGCTCAATTTTATCCATTCTGAAGGAAATCGCGAACCTCTTAGTAATTCGATCAAAAAATGTGCAATTGTGACAGAAAAAAAAAGATAGTGCATTATGATAAAAAAAATATGTAAGTCTTACGTCCCAGTATTATTTTTTCCTTTTATTTTCATTATCAACCTCAGGCTCAAAACTATTCAATTCACCCTCGTAGATAATTTGTGACCTTAGTGGAAAGTAACTGAATACTTTCTGATTAGATATGTATACAATAATACATATAAAGAAACATACTCTACTTTCATTCAGCTAATAAAGTTAAATTTAAACGAGCAATTCTTGTTTATTTATATATTTATTTATTTATATATATATATATATTTCGGGGATCTCGGAAACGGCTCTAACGATTTCGATGAAATTTACTATATGGGGGTTTTCGGAGGCGAGAAATCGTTCTAGCTGGGTCTTATCTCTGGGAAAACGCGCATTTTCGAATTTTTATATGTTTTCCGAGCGAAGCTCGGTCACCCAGATATTAAAGTTAAAACGAGAGTGATAACGACAACTAATACCTATAGGTACCTACCATTCATCGCCGCATATATATTTAAATTAATTTCATTTTGATAAATGGGTAAGTTAAGTATCCACTTATTGGTTTTTGTTTGTGGATATCTAACATTACCGTAGACAAATCATTAGATAGAAGTAACTCCATTTAGTAAGAGTATTAACTAATCAGAATAACAAAACGTTTTTCTTTAATTATAACCAAAATAACACCATTCGTGTTTGATTCTTTGAAACATAACAACTGTTTAAACTCTATTTACTACTTACCTATTCAGTTTTATTCAACAAATATTTTGTGTCAATCAAGCTCGTACAATTATTTACCCCAAATTTGTTATTTTTAATTTTACTCTTATCATTCAACCTAGCGAGTGTGCACTGTGCAGCATATACTTAGCTAAGTAGGTACTTAAAATTGGCATTCAAAATTAGCTGGTGTAATCTTATAGCAGTTTGAAACAATATTTGTGACTCAGGCATATTTCAGGTACATATATGTAAAGAAGGTTAAGAACAAAATAAATTTAAATTTAAAATCAATTCATATTAAGTAGCAGACGACTGCTCACGATAACAAATCGTTTTGATATATAAAGAGAAAATGGGAAAACCTCCAAACACGGTGAGTTTTAGGCGCGAGCCGGAGGGTTTTTAATACTAGGTACTCGAGTTTATAATTTTAATATCACCCAACACAATTTCATCACGCTTACAACGAAATAAATACATTTATTGGCCAAAATATACCTTTCCTTCTGCAAAATATGATAAACAATTCTTCGCCATTATCCTAATTCGGACCCATTCGGAATACAGAATACAGCCACGGCCAATCCATTAAGTAGTCTGTTACTTACACGGAAAAATATCAACTAAGTTTATAACTATAACCCCGTACGTTCTGTGTGAAGTAACAGTTTACGACCAAGTGTGATGAAAAAACATTTATAATTATTATACGTTGTATAAAAATATATTTAATCTATAATTTAACAAATAACAGCACTGCCGTAAAATTCTAATGACTAGCATGTTGGAGTCAGTAGCAGAAGTTGCTAAGCAGATGAGGTGTTCAAAAACTTTATCGTTAAGAGAGTAAGTGTATTAGGTATGTGTAGGTATATAGGTTTTAAACACCTCACTCGCTCAGTTATTTCTGCTACTGACTGTACTCGACGAGTTCATTCACAGGTTCGCATTTTTATTTCAAAAATATACAAACGGCAAAATATTTGTTAAATATAAAATGAAATAAATATTATTTATTGTATCACGTGGGATAACTCCGTCTATCTTACGTACAATAAATAATATTTATTTCATTTTGTATTTTACAAATATTTTTCCGTTGTATTTTTTTGAAATAAAAATGCGAACCTGTGTAGCACCCGTCAATCTTTAACACCACGCGATTGAAAGAGACGGACACTGGCAATATCAGCTTGTAACGAACCAAGTGCGACCATCATATCCTTACAGAACATAAAATAAATGATAAGTATACAAATTGTTAGGTAAAATGGGAGCTTTTACTAATAATACTAATCTACAAGCAACATGTGATAATTTATGATATTTCTAAATTCTACTGATGAAAACACTCTTAGGTATACCATGTTACATATTATGAACAATTTGACTTAATTTTTACATTCGTTACATTCAGTCATGGCAAATTCCACAGAATGGCCTCATCACTCCTTGGCCTAATTGGCCCCTATATTTGAAGGCTCCCATGTACTTTGTAGGTACGATGTTTAAATATCCAACGTAATAATTTAATCGACTATCTAGGCGACTGACTGAAATACATAGGTACGTCTTCGTGCTTATTTATATGTACAAAAAGTTTGGGTACGTATTCCAGGCATTATCAACAAGTACACATGGTTTCTGTTTTATAAGCTTGATCATAAAAACTGCGAGTGTCATAAGGTTTAACCCTATAACTACCATCATGTATATCAAATTGGTTTATCAGATGTTAATGATTTTTCTAAGAGCCAAAATCATCTGAATATTGAATATTTTCGACGATGTTCTGGTTTTTTTTTTCTTAATACCACTCCTTTAAGTTAACGTCATACTGTCGCTAGGTCGCTACAATATTGCTGCCGTAGCACAATTTTCCTCTTTCCTTTGCACGCGAGACTATTCGCTACGACTGTGTAGCACTTCGTAGAGGAGTTCTTTCAACTGTTTAATGTTCTTCATGCTATCGTGTATGAAAAAAGGCGTATTAGCGGTACATTAAGAGACATGACACCAGCGAACCGGAACCGGACTGTACCGCCGTTGTATTGTTAATGTACTAATTACGAGATTGGCGTGTGGCGTGGTGAGCGCAATTGTTGGCAGCCAGTGCTGCGTGCGTGCGTGGAGTAAGCGCGTCACGGGGTACCGAGCATGCCTAACATATATGAGTCACCAGCGTGCCATTGTGTTAATGTACTGTAGTGAGGTTGGAGTGCGGCGTGGTGGTCGCTATTGTTGGCAGCATAGGTGTGGGGTAGGCGCGGCACGGCGGGGCGCCGAGCAATCCGAGCATACCTAACAGGTCTCACCAGCCTGCCGGACAGTACATTGTGTTAATGTACTGTAGTGAGGTTGGAGTGCGGCGTGGTGGTCGCTATTGTTGGCAGCACAGGTGTGGGGTAGGCGCGGCACGGCGGGGCGCCGAGCAATCCGAGCATACCTAACAGGTCCCTCCAGCGTGCTGGACAGTACATTGTGTTAATGTACTGTAGTGAGGTTGGAGTGCGGCGTGGTGGTCGCGATTGTTGGCAGCACAGGTGTGGGGTAGGCGCGGCACGGGGCGCCGAGCAATCCGAGCATACCTAACAGGAGACATCAGCGTGCCGGATAGTACTTTGTGTTAATGTACTGTAGTGAGGTTGGAGTGCGGCGTGGTGGTCGCCATTGTTGGCAGCACAGGTGTGGGGTAGGCGCGGCTCGGCGGGGCGCCGAACAATCCGAGCATACCTATTACCTAACAGGTCCCTCCAGCGTGCTGGACAGTACATTGTGTTAATGTACTGTAGTGAGGTTGGAGTGCGGCGTGGTGGTCGCGATTGTTGGCAGCACAGGTGTGGGGTAGGCGCGGCACGGGGCGCCGGTTGGCGCGCCGAGCATGCCCAACAGGAGGTATGACACCAGCGAGCCGGAGAGTAAGCCACCGTTGTAGGAAAGAGTCATCATATTGCCTGTGGACAACAATTGTTTGATTTTATTCCACCTTTACATATATGAAAAATATATAAGGTTACATAAGGTTATATATACCCAACAACTCGTCAATACGTCCAACAAAACATTTACCAGTTACCATGCGAAAAACGAGGCCATTTATTTTATCGACTTTGTTCTAAATAGGTCCTGTAGAAAATATAGTCAAACATTGCCGCCATCGTGTAATGTGCTGTCAAAATGGTAAATGAGCGTGACGATGATCTTACCAGCAATTTCTCGATGCTCGCGGCCGACTCGAGAAGGCGCCATGATCATAGGCACTGAACCGAACACTCCGTTGGTGAAACCCAAAACCACGGAGAACATGATAGGGTAGAACTGTAATAAATAGATATTAATTTAGGTACGTAGCCCAGTCTACATAAACATGTAAGAAGCAAATACTGCGTCTATAATTAATTATAAAGATAGAGTAAGAGAGACCCCACATTATTAGCGTCTCCCAAGCGATGGCGTCTAGTCGTTGCTGCTCGAAGCAACGAAGCCGCAACTGCGCAGCGACACCATGTTCCATAGCGCTCACTAGACGACTACGCTCAAAAGACGTTAGTAGTATGGAGTCTAAGATAACTCTAGACAGGTATGATGTTGAGATAGTCTAAGGTACAACGTGTGGCACCGAAACTATAAACGTCATATTTTCAAAGGACTTACACCTATTTCCACACTCTTTCCTTGCCAAGTCGGTGCAAGGTTAGCTTATACGAAATCTAGGCGTGTCTTATAGCGTTCATCAAGAGTGCAACGAAACCCCCGAAAATAAGGAAGTATAATTTTATTAGAATTGGGTTATACTTTTAATATACACATGGGTAGTTATTTTTAGACATTATTATGTGTAAATATGTAACTATAACTTACATCCCCCAC
Source organism: Cydia amplana (assembly GCF_948474715.1). Taxonomy (NCBI): domain Eukaryota; kingdom Metazoa; phylum Arthropoda; class Insecta; order Lepidoptera; family Tortricidae; genus Cydia; species Cydia amplana. The sequence goes on along the minus strand of NC_086079.1, from coordinate 9,556,040 downwards.
AATATGCGGCGAGTGGCGCGGCGCGGCACACAGCAGCATGAGCGGCACCAGCAGCAGCCGCACGCCGCTTGCCATCAGCAGCTGGCTGCGGCTCCACTCATATGGCCACGCGGCTGCTATCTGGAAGTATATTTTATTTAGGTTATACATTTTTGGACATTACGAATAGAATCTCAATACTGTATGAGAGGTGGTGGCGTTAAAGTTAATCCTTGATTTTAAATTCCAGATAAGTACTAAAATGACTTTTACAGTACTTATGGGGCTACTTTTCCGCACTAGTGCGTAAAATAGCACTTTTCGTGCGTATGTCGAAACTTTAAAGTGCCATATGTAATGTAAAACGTTGTTCGATACACGTGCGAATAGGTAATTCGCAACTCGTGTCGATTTAAACACTCCCTTCGGTCGTGTTTTAATTTATCGCCACTCGTTTCGGATTTCCTCTTTTTCGCACTTGTATTGTATCGAAATAGTTATTTTCGATACAAGTGCAAAAAAGAGGAAATTGGCACTTTAAAGTTTCGACATCGCACGAAAAGTGCTATTTTACTCACTAGTGCGGAAAAGTAGCCCCATATGTACTGTAAATAATTATTTGAGTTCCGCAATATATCCGACTGGCCTGTAATTTTAGTTCAGAATGCAAAATGACAAAGCAAGATGATTGTCAATTTAGTACTTGGGTTAAAAAAACAGAGTTTAAAACCTTATAGCCCCAAAAATAAGCTGCAAGTTAAAATCTCGCTCGAGGTGGATTTTTTTTAAATATTGTAAACTCTGCTATGTTCTCACCTTTCCAATGAAGTCAAAGAGATTGAACGCTGACATGAGTATGATGGGCATCCAGTCACCGAGACGGCAGGACGGGACTTCTGAAGCGATGCCGGGGTACAGACTTAGTGTAGTAAAGTATACCAGCCCGATGGATACCATGTAGGGGTAGATAGACCGGGCTACCGCCCAACGGGCTAGCACACCTCCTGAAGTATAAAAACATATATGTATTAGTAAAAAAAATTAAACTACAGTATACCAACCAGTGAGCTTCTCTGAGAGGGTTACAATATAGCGTCTACATTGTAACACAATTGGATCTACATATATAACAATCGTGTCCCTTTCTTGTTCCATCGTTTTCTAAAAAATACTCTTAATTCCAAAAAAAAAAATTACGCTTAAAAGCCCTCCACGACGTAGGCCTCTCAGGGGCCTCGAACACGACATCCTCGACTTTGTAGGAGGGGCGGGGGGTGCGCAGCGCCGCGGGAGGGGAGGTGGCCGGCTCGGAGGCGCTAGGCGTGGACAGCGGCACTGGCGCCGATGCCGTCGGCGAGTACAGCGGGTTGGCGAAGCTGAATGTATTAGTTTCTATGTCTCCTGTAACAATTTAAAACTATTACAGTAGGTAGTTGATGAAATTCAAGTCTCCAAATCCACATTAGGAAATCACTCTTGATAATGTTTGGGGTTAACACTTTATGACTTGAGGAGAGCAATCTTTGTTGTTATTTATATTGCATCTTTATTTCGATAATTATGAGTTGAATCAGTCAAGAATGAGTGAGATAGGTAGCTATAAAACAATTGAAACAAAGTATATCTCGAAATACCGACCTAACAAGTAAGTATTCTCACTTTAGAAACAAAATGCGTAAGACTTAATTCATGAATTTCAAACAGACATAAAGATGAAGCATTATTACCTAGCCCAGCAGTTGACTGAGCTGGACTCTGCAATTTCAACACTCCGTAACTACCATCGCCTGATTCTCCTTCCATCTAAAACAGGGATTTAGTTTGTAGGGCAGTAATTATAATTAAGTAAAACATGTTTTATGGTAGTTTTATTATAGGTTAGAGGTAAGTATGAGCACAGGTACAGCAGTTCTACCAATTTAATTACGTTATTGTTGTCTCATAGCCGATAGGGATAGGTTAGGTAGTCTATGTACATAAATGAAAATAATAACGATTTTTGGGATTTCCCTGGCATAATTGCCAGCAGTCTTACCAATGTGGCACGAAATATTTCAAGAAGCTTCCCCTAAAACTTTGTTTATTTAAAATGGACAACATTTTACGGTTTTATTTGTTATACAGCTCAAAATAATTGATGTTTTACCAATGTAGCATCCTCGTTAGGGTTAAGATGTAACTGTATTCTCCGCCGGTGCCGGGACTCGTTGGTCAGCCTCAGATAATGCAGCACGAGGGGGTGCTTCATCATCACGTGGTGCAGCATGGAGTGGCCCAGCAAGATCAGGATAGAGAATACGAAAAACATGAAGGTGCTGCGGCGCGGTTGGCGGAAACCGTATTTTGTTACGATTCGGTCCAGTGATACCCAGAAACCGGCGGCGCCTGGAAAAATGTTGCGGGTATTATTGCTGTATTAAGATATCGCTAATACTCATTACTAAGGTATATTACTGCGAAAAGCAGTACACACGTAGAGTCTGTGCGGAAAGAGAAGAGTCGTGGAATGTATGGGGCCCAATACATTTCACAACTCTTCTCTTTCCGAACAGACTCTATAATAAAACTTTTATCTTTTTTTGTAGGTAGTACTGGACTGTCCTATATATTATACTACTCTTTGTACTGGACTGAAGTTGCTTAGTGTAACATTAAATTCACCTCCTAGATTTTTTTATAGTCCTAGTAAGTGTAGGTTCCTACCTACCTACCTACTAAAAGTTGTACAGTTTTACCTACTTATTCAACTCGCAGCTTTTTTTGTACTACTGTCAAACTAGAATAGAGCCCGCCCGCCGCCGCGGTTACCTTAGCATAAGTGGACGCTAGCTACTCCAGGGGTGTCACATTCAAGCTGCCGACCCTCTAGAACTAAAAAAAATTCCACTCACTCTCTCCCGCCATAACAGCCTGCGTGTACCGCGGCGGCAAGCACCCAGTGAACCCGTAATACGAGGCCTGCTGCACGGTGCACCCGAACGCGACCACCCCGATGGCTACCAAGTTGATGGTGTACGACACTCGCGTCGAGAACCCGTCCCAGCCGATGTTGCATACGGCCACGAATAGCATCGTTGCCAGGGACACGAGGATACCTAAAAGATTTCAAACACATTAAAACACTTATGGGCCATCCCGCACTAGCGTCTCTTGAGCGTCGGCGAACTCTATGGGTGCTGCTCGACGCAACGTTGGCGCAACTGCCACTGCCATTTTCCATAGCGCTGACTAGACGCCGACGCTCAAAAAACGCTAGCGTGACGATGATGTCCTGCCAAAAGAAATTCTAAATACGGGGATCTTATAGCCTAATATTGCTTGTAAGATTGACTATTAACTGGTTTTAGAAAACTGAGTTACGTACTGACTCCTACTTGTTGGACCTAATGATTTGATACCTATATACTAGAATTAGAGAAGATTAAATAGTAATAAAATAATTAAAAGAGAGAGAGTGTGAGAGTTAGTTAATCAGGAATTCATTTGAACGAAAGTATGAAGTCTACGTTCGTATCTATAATTATTTCATGTATTCAACTAATTCAACTGACCAAAAGTTATCCTAGTGTTGTATGTAAACAAATCCAATAGTAGATTGTTAGCGACCACAGCGACGCAAGCTGAAGCGATGTAGACCGTCGACATGTCAAACATTATGGTGGTGTTCGGGTAGTGGTGTTGGAAGTAGTCCACTGCCATTATGAAACTGTGAACAATTAAATTGTGTTAATGTACTTGATGAACTCCCCCTGTCTCCCCTATGCTACTACGATGTGACTTTCTTTTGTGTGGCTTTCGGTCGACTCTTAAGTGTAAGGCCTGTGGATGCTCGAGTTGGGCGTGCAGCGGGGCGGGGCGTGCGGCGTGCATGTTAAACAAATGCAAACGTATAGGAGCGGCCTTAGTGCACGCTGCTCAAATCACTTGTGAGCCCGACGCCACGCTGCACGCCCCGCCGAACGCTCCGCTTCAAGCGTCCACAAAACTTCATTCTTACCTATTAAATGGCAACAGGAAAGCTGCGCCAGCGACGAACAGCGTGAAGTACACGGAGTTGTACCGATCCGGGGGCGGAGCGCCGGGCTCCATGTTCCCAAGAGGCTCCCCTCGTGCTGCTCGTATGGCCTCTATCCGTGCGTACCCTCGTCCGAGCGTCTCGTTCATCTTACTTCACTTACAATCACTCATCTCTGAAATAACTTCATTTCCTAGCAGGCTTCTTGACAACTTCAATAAGTTAATAACTAGCTAACACATACCTATAGTTGTTTTATGTTATTTGCACGTTAACACTTTTAATCATACATGACCAATTGAAATATTATTGACACAATATCACATTACATGATTGAACAAATGGCAAAAATTATTTTTAGATTCACGATCACTGACCGTTATTTTCGTTACATTCAAGTAACGTGTCAAGTTATTACTTTACACATTTTTTGTTTTTGTTTTAGATATATTTTTTTTTAAGTTAGATTGTTTTATAGTGTTATTTAAGTGATTATCAACAAAATATCACCGGCCGAGCTGGCTGTCAAGCGCGAACCGGCGCGCATGCGTGCTCTACATTGATTTTCAGGTATTCCTTACTTACATTCGTTTCAGGAACAGCAGAAGAAACGTGACCTCGAGATCCGAAACAACTGTGCATAATCGGAGGTCCTAAGAATATTGGATAAAATCAATAGAGAGGAGACGATGAAAGGTACTGAACGAAACTAGCTACTTAATAGAAAAAAAACTTGTAAAGTGAAATTTGTGACAACGCGCTTAGTCAGATTCTGCACTCATTTTATGAATACTTACTGTTAGTATAAGCCGTTTGTTACAAAATAAACTGTTTGTAAAATTTTAAATGGGATTAAAATGTACGCTTTAGAAACCGTGAAAACCGAAATGGGTAAAATTTAATAAAACATTTTTATATACATTATCTATTTTATTTATTTATTTGAAACAAATGGTATCATTTAGAGTGCAGTTTATGAGCCAAAAGTGGACGAGATTGTTTTAACAAATTACAAAATAAAATCTATTTTTTACATCCATGTATCCTTAATTCAATATTAAAATTAAATATGGAATACGTAGTAAACCTACATTTAAGAGGATTTTATCAAGTAAGTTTAATAAAATGACGAAATGCCAACACCTTCACCAAAAAAACTTTACGTATTTAAATAAATATTACTTGTATAAAACAATTACCTACCAAAATCGCATTTAGCATAGAATCTGACAATTCAAAATATGTAGCTTAAAAACTGAAGTAGCCCACAATAACTGTCAACTATCGTCTCAGCCTAAATATAAGCCTAAAGGGTTCGGCTGAGAGTGTCACCCCGTTCACCGGTTCCGTTGAAGGTGTACGGTCGCCTTCAGGTATTACAAGAGTGAAGCTCTGCAGTAGGTATGTCAGGAACATGAAGAGTTCAGAGCGAGCCAGTCCTTCGCCAATGCAACGTCGTTTACCTGGAATATAATAAGTATGTAATAAGAAATTATTGATTATTGTTTATTGTGGTCGGAGGCCGATTTTAACTTTACAGTCTCAACTTGATTTATTATTGTACACGACTTACAAACTTTGCCCCTTGTAAAACATATGACTATTTATTGGTAGGTCTATTTATAATTATCTTGTATTATTGTAACCTCCTGAGTTACCTGTCCCAAAGGGCATTAGCCACTCATCCTGTACTAGATTCCCTTCTTTTGTGAGAAATCTTTCGGGTCTGAAATCGTGGGGGTCCGCCCAGTGAGAGCCGTTGTGAAGGTCGTGTAGAGCCAGCAAGATTAATGTACCCTACAATAAATAAATATACATTTTGATTAGATTTTACTTTAATCATAGGTTGAGCAGTCCTATCATGCCCTAACACAGACGGCCATTTAAAATGTTTTTTTTTTTTAATATATAGGTAAGTGCCTATTAAGGTTGTAAATATGGGAATGCCAATGTGAACGTGAATTGAGTGAGTCTTATATGGTCCATCTAATAGGTTATTTACTGATCTGCTTATATGTGCAATGGCATTGAAATCAAATTGGTATTATATTTTAAGTTTCTGAATAAAAACAAAATTACTTAATATGTTACACGTCAAACGTCAATAAAGGTACTTTAGGGGTAAGATATCTAATGGTGAGTTATGTTTTAGTTTCACAAATAAAATAACATGTGAGTAACATCACATATTTTAAGTAACGGTAACGGTTGGCAAGTATAGGTACCTTAGGGATGACATAATTCTTGAGCTGCGTTTTTTCTCGTGCCATGTGGGGGATGCCCACTGGGGCCACACTAGAGATACGTAGGGCTTCCATGATCACCGCCTCGGTGTACACCATTCTGTAGAAGTTCACAGAACATATAGTCAGGTGACAAGCGTGGTGCCTTCACGTATACAACCATACTCGACAAGTTTTACAACGTTATACATTCCACGACTCTTCTCTTTCCGAACAGACTATAAGTTATACTTAATGCCAGCATCTTGAGCGCTGGTGGCCTATCTAGAGGTTAGGTTCGTGGACTCGTCGATAATAAGTTGTTTGTATTTACAAAATATAATTAAAAATGTACCTATCAATTCTTCGGTTGAGAAAAGCATTATGAGTTCCCCCTATACTATATTACTATATTTCCCCTATAGATTCAAAGGCCTGATTGCAGTTGCTTTCGTAAAAACCAATGCCTGCGTCAATTCTTGGAGTTATGTTGCCGCAAGCGGGGATGCGCTCGAAAAATACAGGAGTTAGACGACGAAGAAGGAATACCTACCTCACAAATGTGTTACCTTGCTCTATCACCCAATGCCGGCGATCGTTTTGGGCCGACTACGTCATCAATCTCTTGTCTCAGACGCGCTTGCACGTGCGGATTCAGGGCGACGTACAGAAGCAAAAACACGGCTGTGTTACCCACGGTCTCCATTCCGGCTTCTAGCATATCAAGGCACACCACTTGGAGTTCTTCTTCTGAAACTGTTATAATGGTGCAAGGATCGAACGGTAGAAATGCAGTGTATTTAATTGTTTGCTTTCCAGCTTCATGGAATATGATCCGACAACGCAACTATAGGTATTATAAGTATGTAACATTATTTATTTATACATAAAATGAAATAGTTTTGAAATGGAAAGCCTTAGATTCTAAGGTAGTTAGTAGGTGCCTTTATTTAAGTAATAAATAGGTTAAGAGCCTACCTGCAATATGTAATTGGAATTAAGCAAATGGTAAAATATGTTCTTATAATTTCAGCGCTATCTCATGATAAACGCAAATTATTCCGTAGCCAGCGGTTGCTTCTTCGTTTGTGTAGGCGTATAAAAAAGTGTAGCATCTCCGTAGAACTGATTCCAAATATTGTATTTGTACATAATAGGAAAAGGCTGTTCGGAAAGAGAAGAGTCGTGGAATGTATTGGGCCCCATACATTCCATGACTCTTCTCTTTCCGCACAGAGTCTATAATATAGGACCAACTCATTTGTGTGACATGAGTCCAGACGGACGCTAAGTTTGCACCAACTTGGCAAATGAATATTTATTTTAATGGCCAATACCTTGACCTAGCACTTGACATTGTGTGGTTTATGGGCCATGAGACAAAGGGGATTAATATATATAATTAGGAAGTACAATACATATACGTATGCAACTTAAACAATTTCTAAAATTTGATAAAAGGGTATCCCCTTCTATTCTGTTATAAACATACCTACACTTTAATTAAGTAATTATTATTTAGGACCTTGTCTGCGATTAGATAACGTTGTGCTATAATTATAGCCTGATCATAGTGTATAGCGAATAGGTAGATAAATAAATATAACTTAATAACTTCTTATCAAAACTACCGCATTGATAATGCTGTGACGTCTAAAAACGTCAATACGTTTTAGAACTTATGCCCAAGGAATAAGATAGGTACTAAAATGCTACCATAGAAATGTACATACTTGCATCAGCTTTGTTTTCTATGGATTCAATCAGGAAGGCGTCGATGACGTCTCTCGGGTCTTTTGTAACGATGTTTGTCTCGTGTTCTTTTATTGTTTCCTGTAAGAAACGAATGAGTAATTAAAAAAAATATTTTTGATGCTTTACTTAAACAGTCATCTACTCATCACAGAGTTCCAATGGCAACTTTCGGTCTCCACCATCAGCTCATCAACTCCTTATTAGGTACCTACTTACTTATTACGACACGTCATACAGGGTTGAAGCGAAAAATGGTACCTAATTATACTATGGTTTGCTATAGTAGTTATAACATAATTGTAGATCGTTCCAGAGGCAAGAAGAAGAAAAAATAAGACAACATATTACGCCCATGATCTAAATAATAATCACTTGTTATTACTTGTTGTTATTGAACCGTTATCGCTATTGCACATAAAATAAAAACTGAACTTGAACTCTTAATGTTTTTTATTAAATTAATGGATCTAATATTTGTGTTCTAACCAATAATTAGCTACATGGATAAATTTATTAAAAAATGTCCAGCGATACCTATTACTTCCTGTTAAATATACCTACCTAATTACGAAAAGTCACGTGACTATATTCAATACATTACTAGAGATGCAACGGATAGTTGTTTGGCCGGATACCGGATATCCGGCCTGGACACTGGCCGAATATCCGGTATCCGGCCGCCGGATATTCGGCCGGCGGAACTATACCTATATTTTGAGTTTTGCAGGTGCGCGTCGTGCAGGTTTCGACCTATTTCGTAGTGAACGTTCGCGCGGACACATTTCTAGGATCGTAACGAGTTTTATCATGTCATTACGTAGTAAGTTCGTTTATAGTTACAAGTGCGCGCGCGTATTTTTGTGTAAACAAATAAGTGTATTGTGTGACATTGGTTACGTATTCATTTCTATTTACAGTGTCGTTAGCATTATGACCGTGACTGTTTTTTAGATTCCATTTTTTACCCCAAAATGTGTTAATTTTACTATCCGGTATCCGGCCGGATAGTAGGTCGCTATTCGGTATCCGGCCGGATAGTAAAATAACGGCCGGATAGGCCGGATACCGGATAGTAACCGGATATCCGGTGCATCTCTATACATTACTTAAGAGCCTGCAGCAAGCTCGGTTCTCCATACAAACGTATATATTTAGTTACGTTTTCATTTTAAAACGACTGGCTAGATTGCTCTGATACTTTGTACAACCATATACAACTTACAATTTGATAAGGTATATCTACGCCTGTAATTTTTATATGTAGCTTAGATACCATAGTTAGCAAAATACAACGATTTTAAGTTTTACTTGTTTTTGCTTTATTTTATAAGTTGGTGCTATAACTATGCAAAGTTTCATTAGAACCCAACTCGTAGTTTTAAAGTATATAAGACTCCGTTTGTCTTTGTATGGGAAGGTGAAATTCGGCCGAGCTTGCTGCGAACTCGTTTCGATTGGCGTTTTCTTTATTTACGATTGTCATCATGGCTAGGGTAAGACGGCCTTATGCATTTTTGTTAGATAAGTAGGTAGGTTTAAATGTTATATAGAGAGACTATAATAGATTCACGAGCGTAGCGAGTGAATCTAATTTAGAATCTTGAGCGTAGTAAGGGACTCAAAAGCGCACGAGATGTAAATAACTTTGATCTCGTGTAGTTCACAAAACTTTTCACCTCAGCAGTGAGAACATATTAGAGAACCCGAAAAATGTATTCCTTCTTCATCACTTACCTCTATTCACTCATGTTTTCTTAAGATATGCCAACAATTAAATTATCACCTCAGCATCTCGAACAAGGGTACTTTGCTACTTAAAAACAGTGAGCAAAATCGAATTTTGCTCACTGTTTTTAAGTAGCAAAGTATCCTTGTTCGAGCTGCTGAGGTGAAAAATAAATGTACCTATGTCGCTCGAGCGCAGATCTAGACTGTGTAGCTTGCCATTAGAATGACATATGTGAGCGCAGCACAAATATTGAAATGGAATTTTTTATGGAGAAACATCTGCAGAGAATTCTCATACTGTTGCCCCGAGCAAAATTAACTATACCTACATATTCCTTTTAATACTCCAAAGTATTAAAAGGAAGGACCTAAAAGATGACCTCGACATAGAGAGGGAGCGTAGAGCGTTGGCCGTCCGCGGAAATATGCTGGCGCGCAGGTTTGCCAGGTGTAACAAAGACGTGAAAAAGACGCTTTTTAAAGCTTTTTGCCAATCATTTTACACCTGCAGCCTGTGGGCCAGCTTTACTCAGCGAGCGTACAACGCTCTACGAATACAATATAACAACGTTTTCAGGATGCTGATGGGGCTGCCACGTCACTGTAGTGCGTCTGGAATGTTCGCGGAGGCGCACACGGATGACTTTTTTGCAATCATACGCAACAGATCGGCGTCACTTATGCAGAGACTGTGTGGCAGTACCAATAGCATCCTGAAAACGTTGGCAGGTAAGGTAGATGCACCACTGCTCATGCACTGGAATGGGCTGCATGTGGCAGCCACAGATGCTGAGAAGTGGTGCATTTAGGTTGCCTAGTTATATAGTTATATTTATTGTCTGTACTTACTTGTAGATTTATTATTGGATTTATTATTATTATTTTGTATTTTAATTATCACTAACCTTAATTAATTTTAAGATTTGTTTGTTTGTTTGTTGTTGTACTAACAATTATGGATCGTATGGATTTGAAATAAATAAATAATTGAATTGAATAGTTAATTTTGCTCGGGGCAACAGTATGAGAATTCTCTGCAGATGTTTCTCTTACCCTATCTATCGATATAAAATAGATGGTCAAACCAATTTGTCAGTCAGTAAGAACCAGGAAAACAATACTCATTCTTTCCTTTTGGGTGCTAGTACTAGTGTAATACAAAGATAGTAGGTATGATTCTCTCTGTCTATGTTTGAAATGAGACAGTCCTTTGACAAACTATATTATACATTTTTTGATAAGTTAAAACTTTTACCTTTATAAACAAGTACAGAGTGTCGTGGAGTTCCTTTAGCTCCGTATATCCAATGGCGCCAGGAATTATATGCCGCAGAAAAGGCATGAAGTTCATCACGCCGCCACTCATGTCCACAATTTTAAATGCCCGTTTGATCATATGGCATAACTTCTTTAAACGGATGTCTTTCAAATCGTATCTGAGGAAAAAACAATTGTTTTAACCTGTTTCACATGTCCTACGAATCCCACGCCGCCGAGCTTCACTGCTATTAGGGGCTTATTTGACTAATGAAAATAACAGAAGGTGATTTCAGCGAGGCTGCGTGACTGAGTGGTGAAAGATGGCGTAAAATGCAAGATAATTTAATGAAGTTTGATAGATCGCTACTTATTACAAAATATGATTAGTCATATGGTAGTCCTTCCACCGTTGGTCACTTTATACAAGAGAAAGATGTAATCCTTAATAGCTAGACTTTTAAAGAAAAACGCATTAAGTATGAAGTTTCCCAACCTTGTGCCAGCTACAAGTCGCCACAGAATATTGACGATTGAAATGTCGAATAAATCATTAACTATTATAGGCTGCCGCGTACTTGAGATAAGCTTGACAAGGTCCGCGCACTCCTCGGCTATGTATGCCTCCATGGAGCGGGTGCCGTAACCAAAACCCTTCAAATACTTGAGGAGTACTCCACGCGTCGATTTCCAGCATTGTCCGTCCGAAAATACAACTCCTGTAAATATTTATCAATAAATCTTGGGTTAATTATACGAGGGCTGTTTGATAAGTACCCGTTTTCCAAATGTATTAATATCACGGGCCGAAAATATGTATACAATCGTTTTAAGCCATTTTTCAGAGGTGGGAAAATTTTAAAAAAAACAGCATTCTTTTGTTTTTTTCTCATTTGACAGCGATTTAGTGAAAGCGTGAACTTAAAATTGTGAAAATGGAGAAAGAGCAGTATCGGTCTGTAATTAGATTCTTGTTTTTGGAAGGAAAAACATGTGATGAAATAAAAGTAAGAATGCAAGCGGTTTACCATGAATGTGCTCCTTCTATGACAACCGTCAGATACTGGTTTAACGAGTTTAAGCGGGGGAGAACAACCGTCTTTGATGAGGATCGCCCAGCCAGCCTATTATGGATAGCTTTATCCATCTTTATCCACGTGATAAAATAACTGTCACTGTTTAACACCGTGGGAAAGAAAGTGACGGACACCGTTTTATCACGCTGTCACGTAGACAAGAACGACCATCATATCCGTACAGGCCGCCCAATTGAGGTGACTACAGACGATATGGTTAAGAAAATTGAAAATATCGTTTTAGCCGACCGCCGAATTGAACTTTGAGAAATCGTTGATGCTGTAAATGTTCCAATCGAGCGGGTACAAAACATATTAGAAGATAAATTGGGTATGAAGACAGTATCGGCGAGGTGGGTGCCGCGTTTACTCACGGAGGAGCAAAAACGGAACCGACTGACTACTTCGGAGCAGTGTTTGGCCGTGTTCAAACGTAACCCGAAGGAGTTTCTGCGTCGTTTCGTGACCGTAAACGAAACGTGGGTCACCACTACCCTCCGGAAATGAAAGGGCAGTCGAAGCAGTGGATTTTACCGGGTGAACCTGCGCGAAAGATAGCAAAAATCGTTCCATCGGCTGGAAAGGTCATGGCGACCGTTTTTTGGGATTCGCAGGGTATTATACATATTGAGTTCTTAGAAAAGGGGAAAACGATAACAGGGCAGTACTATGCCAATTTATTAGATGAATTTGACGCTGTGTTGAAGGACAAACGACCCCATTTAAAAAATAAAAAAGTACTGTTTCATCACGACAACGCACCAGCTCATTCGTCTAGAGTTGTGATGGCTAAATTAACACAATTACGCTACGCCCTATTGCCTCACCCCCCGTATTCTCCAGATTTGACCCCATGCGATTTATTTTTGTTTCCCAACCTGAAAAAATGGCTCGGTGGTAAGCGATTTGGATCAAATGACGAAGTCATTGCCGCCACAGAGGCCTATTTTAATGACTTTCCGAAATCATACTTTTTGGATGGTTTATTGAAGCTTGAATATAGGTGGAACAAGTGTATAGAGTTAAAAGGAGACTATGAAGAAAAATAAATGCATATAAACAAAAACAACTGATAATTTTTTTCATAAACGGGTACTTATCAAACAGCCCTCGTACGCAACTATTATTAAAACGTAATTTGAAAAGAAAAAACATTTTTTTTAAATAGGAATAAGAGGATTCCAAATTCCAAATTAAAACATTGTGTAACAAGAGTGTAAGAAAAAAGAATTAGCTCTGGTTTAAAATCTTGCCAGAGCTTGCTGTAGGTATGGGCAAGGAAAATTTGTCAGGCGTTTAGCCTCCTGAGACTCAGAAGAAGGAGGCTAGCGAGGTTTATTTTCTCGTTTCGCATTTTAGTCGAAGTGCCTAGTCAAATTAATCGGGCTTAATTAACTAAGACCACAGAGAACCAAACCTGAAGTTTGACGAAGCGAAACTTAGAAGTGGTAGCGTTTCGGGGTTTATCACAAAATAAGCATGAGCTACAAAATGAGTACTCACCTAATTTTTTCCCAAAGGACCGTATCATATAAAACAACCCATCCGGCCTCCCCTCGAACACATCTCTTGAAGAAACTTCTTTAATCAAATCTTTTCCAAACACCACAACAACATTCATAGAGCCCAACTGTAGACCCACTATGTCTCCATAAATTTTCGCCCATGATTGCCAAAGACTGTGGTGATATTTAAGCTTTCTTAACCCGATCCAAACGGAAATGAGGTTTCCTATTATTGGTAACGAACAAGGACCTTAAAATTAAAAAGTTTTTAATTTAGGATTATTTTTTGTCGAGCGGAAACCAATGCTTTAAAAAAATTGTTATTGCAAACCTGGGGGATAAAAACGTGATCGGCCAGGAAATGTAATCTTATAAAAAGAAACTAACAAAACTATAAATATAGTTAATAACCACATTGTCACTGCTTTTGGCCACGGTATGAACTGAGGTAGGTGCTGAGATTTCTTCAGATAGAAATTAGGTGTTATTTCGGCAGCTTACCGAGCCCGACGTACTTATTGAACCGAACTAGTATAAGTGAAATGTCGCTATCTGCAGTAGTTTGCAGGTTGCCTAAACTTTTTTTAGGGTAATTATGTTGAATAGAATATGTTGAAACTAATAGTAGTACCTAGTAACATAAAAGACATTCAACTTTTAACGTCCAAAGCGATAGACATTTTACACGTAATTTCTTACCTATCAACTACCTAGCTTGCAAATACATAAAGGAGCCTCGTCTGCCAACAAACCACTCTGTGGTTTGGCAGAAGAATATATGTAATTAGTTATAAGAAAGATCTCTGAATAAACGTTTTATTTTTTTGTTTTTTTATTTTTATTATTATACTAGGCATGTCTTTATCACGGAACAATGATGTTCCGGACCTTATGAGAGGTGTGCGCGGAGCCGAAGCCAACACAGCCCTTTTGACACTTTAATGAAATGTAAGGGTTATCCCAACAAAAACATAAATGTGAAATGAGAGCCAAGTTCAATATTAAGAATATGTGTCGTTGTTGACTCGCCGACAAAAGAATTGAGATCTATATGGGTGCCATGTTCTGTGCTGTGTAGAAAATCCTGAAATTATAAAGGATTTGTCTTGGCTAGTTTTTACGTATAGGCATATAGGTAATATATATTTATCTATGTTACTTTTTCAAAAAATTGGTTTGTTTTTAAAACTGTAAGTGATCTAGAAGTGGATTAGGTTTTTGGTCTATAAATATATTTTTTTTCCATCGAAATATCAATAATTTCCAGTTTTCAGATTTTTTCCTCTATATGCACCCAATAGTCTACCTTGATACCAAATATCAAGTTTCGAAGTCATCTAGAAGTGGGTTAGGTTTTTGGTCTATAAGTATTAATTATTTTTTTTCCATCGAAATATCAATAATTTCCAGTTTTCAGATTTTTCCCTCTATATTCACCTAATAGTCTACCTTGATGCCAAATATCGTTTCGAAGTCATCTAGAAGTGGGTTAGGTTTTTGGTCTATAAGTATTAATTATTTTTTTTCCATCGAAATATCAATAATTTCCAGTTTTCAGATTTTTTCCTCTATATGCACCCAATAGTCTACCTTGATGCCAAATATCAAGTTTCGAAGTCATCTAGAAGTGGGTTAGGTTTTTGGTCTATAAGTATTAATTATTTTTTTTCCATCGAAATATCAATAATTTCCAGTTTTCATATTTTTCCCTCTATATGCACCTAATAGTCTACCTTGATGCCAAATATCAAGTTTATAAGTCATCTAGAAGTGGGTTAGGTTTTTGGTCTATAAGTACTAATTCTTTTTTTTCCATCGAAATATCAATAATTTCCAGTTTTCAGATTTTCCCCTCTATATACACCTAATAGCCTACCTTGATGCCAAATTTCAAGTTTCTAGGTCATCTGGAAGTGGGTTAGGTTTTTGATCTATATGTCAGTCAGTCACAAAAATGCCGGTTTTTAAACGTTAATTTATCAATAACTGTTTGAGCTATGTTTATGAAATTTTGAATTTTGTACAAGCTAAGGGACTTGAATACATGTGCCAAATTTCATGTGTGTAGGTTAAGTAGGTTTCAAGTTGTAAAGGGGTCAAAAGTAGCTCGAAATGGTTCATGTAATATTACACACGGTTGCTGCGTCGCCAGTTCCTTTTTCTTTGAACTTGGCTGGACACGCTACCGCGTGTCTAGATCCTACACCGAGCGCTGTCCTTGCCCGTGTCATGGGACGCACGCAGAGACAGTTTTTTAAGGTTCCGTAGCCAAATGGCAAAAACGGAACCCTTATGGATTTTTAGTACATGTATTATTATGATAAATTGCTTGTTTTCTACAATATTTACATTACCTAATACCGAATGTTATAAAGTTCCTCATTGCTGTTATTGTTATAAAGTAACTAAAATAAAACAAGGACCAGGGGTTGGTCTGCCTGAGCCCCTGAGGCGATGCACTCAGTAAAATGTAGAATACAAAACCCGATTTCCATGAATAAGTATGCTTAGAATTATAATAACAACAATGACGCTCTTCAGGTTATCTTTGGTCAATCGATGATTTTTAAAGCAGAAAAAACGTTGCTTACAATAATCAATCGTTCGTTGCTTCCTGTGGGAAAGATAAAAAAATTAAAAATCGATATAATCATAAAAATGGACAAAATAGTAGCCAATAAACGATTTGCACCTTTTACATATGAGCTTTACTTAGTATATATATACATAAATATATATAATTCAACCAGATACGACAATAGATGGACGAAAATATTAAGTTTTTTATCACTTTTTACAAACTTTTATTTTTTACTTTCACCTGTCCCGTTGTCTGTCAGTCTGCAATCAAATCTTGCAAGCTGAAGTTTTGCATAGGTACACATGTAAGTCGCGTGACAATGCAATATTATGGTACCATCGAGCTGATCTGATGATGGAGACAGGAGGTGGCCGTAGGAACTCTGAGATGAAACAACGCAACCTAATTGTGTTAGGGGTTTTTAGAATTGTCTCGATGAGTATTAGTTGTCTGTCGTAAGAAAAGTACAGTCAGCGATAAAAGCTAGTACCAAAAATGAAATTTTTGCCAAAAACTTATTGGCAAATAATAGTAAAAAAATGCATGCCTCAATTATTGTGTAGAATCGATTTATAAAATAATCAAATATATCTATGTGTACCTATGTTCTAATAATTTGACCAAAGGTCTACCTATAAAAAAATCATGCCATTACCTACAAACGACACTTAATCATTGGACAGTCTCCCGCGACACTGATCTAGCCGACCTTGCACAGGCAGCAATTAACCGCACCGAAGCCTCTGTCATTGATTAGGTGGATAATGTGAAACTTGAGATTTGCACTATTTATCCTTCAAGAGAGGTCACATACTTAATACCTAGGTACCATACAACAAGCTTCGTGGCTTATAGACGGTATCCTGGACTGAAAAGCTCTCGTAAGTATTTACATCACGATTGTATTAAATAGGTACCTACTATCAACAACGAGAAATTTATGCAACGCGAAATTAATTCGCAATTTTTTATAAGATTTTTGTACAGATATTCTAGTTTTAGTAAACACCAAAGTGATTTAAGTATATTAAACACTTTTATCTACCTACTTCATAGACTAGGAATCCTCTAGACTGAGTTTAGAGCAATTATGCGTGCGTGCGGGGGGACGAGGTGAGCGAATCCCGTGCCGTGATTGGTCCGTTCAAAGTCACGGACCAATCACGGCACGGGATTGACTCGAAGATGGAGTAAAACTACCGTATAAGTGGCAGAGGGGGTAGCGTTACTATGCTCAGTCTAGAGGATTCCTAGTCTATGACCTACTTACACATGGGTATAGGTACCTACCATAAACTTTCAGTCGCGCCCATCACTGCTCACACTGCTGAGCATAGGCCTCTCTTCGTGCACACCACTTATCCCGGTCCGGGCTAGTCTTATCCAAAAGTGTCCCGCAATTTTACATTAGTAGGTATTAGGCATGTATTAATATGTACCTATTACATTATTACTAAGCTGTTAAAAAAAATCTGTTTAATACAAAAACTCCTTTAATTGCCTTTTAAATTTTGGCTTGGCACCGAGTTCAAACGGATAATATTTTATTTTATCCTTTAAGAAGTCGGTTTTACTTACTTATTTTTTAAAGATACATATTACCTATATATTTTATTTTTAGTTTTAAGTTTTTCATATGAGTGTTGCATCATTCTACAAGACTTGTTCCTGTCTGGCCAAACTGTCATGTCACTAAAAATGTTTGCGCTTCGAGTACGAATCAAGTTTCAGGTCTGGATCTGAAGCTATCAAGATTTGAGGAGTTGGACCTCATGGAACCCATCATCAGAACTAGAGAAATGTTATTCAGAACTTATTTGCTTAACAAACATAACCAAGAGGACACATCGACAAAAGTGAAATATGCGTTGATTAAGAGTCCCATTCTGATCATTATCATCAGTTCCACTTCATCAAATTGTTTGTTGATGAGAATACTAAAATCGCTATATATATGCCTACAAGATGTGAGGAGTTCCCTACATTCCTCACGGATCCCATCATCAGAACTGGGTTTTGACAGAAACGGGACGAACTTGAGACTATACATATAGGTACATATATACATTAAAAAAATAGTAGTTTGTGTTACAAGAGATCAAAATGATATATTTTCGTCAAGGGCGTACATTGAATCCTGAGCGTAATGAGGGATTCAAGTGTTAACGCCCAAGACGAAATAATTTTGATACCGTGTGACACATACTGCTTTTCACATCAATTATGAGGAAAATAACAAAATCTTAGTGTTGACACAATCTGATGCTTAAACAGATTATTTAAGCTAAAAAAATTGCAGGGAAGAAAAAGCTCTTTTCCGACTAGGTAGTGTGAAAAAAAAACATTTTCACCTCAGCAGCTCGAACAAGGGTACTTTGCTACTTAAAAACAGTGAGCAAAATGCGATTTTGCTCACTGAGTGAGACAAAATGACATTCAAGTGACCTTAATATTCAAATGTCATTTCAACATGCGGGGTCTAATACAAGTTCGAAATACTTGGATATTATTATCTCTGTCCCTTTCACGTCGTTAGCAAAAAGAAAGAGACAAAAAAAATTTCAAACGACATTCAACGGTATATTGACGGTTTATAATAGACCCCCGAAAACCGTCAGAACGCATCGTTCCAAAACACATACAAGTATGAATTCTTAATATGTAATTAATGAAAATAAAGTTTCAGATTTGATAAAAACTGATAAAAACACTATATTTTACGTAATTTATTGTACGATTAAAATAATGAACTCAATAAATACACAGTATATCACGTAAAATAAATAATTATACTTTTAAGAATCTCTACAATAGTTTACAAATAGTAAGTATCCGTAATTCGAACCGTATCTTACAATGTTTTTTTTTTACAAAAAAAAAAGTTGCCGATTCAAATGTCAATCAATTGATGGTCGTTGTTTTCATATATTACCTATTTTACTGAAATTTACTACGTTTGTTTGTTTGTTTTTGTGTTTGATTGTGGTAATTATACTTAATTGTGAGTATATCTTAAGAAACATGACTAAATAGGTAAGTGATGAAGAAGGATTACATTTTTCGGGTTGTCTAAATGTTCTTACTGCTGAGGTGAAAAGTTTTATGAACTACACGAGATCAAAGTTATTTACATCTCGTGCGCTTTTGAGTCCCTTACTACGCTCAAGATTCTAAATTAGATTCACTCGCTACGCTCGTGAATCTACTATAGAATCTTTCGCTTGCACGGGACTCAAAATAAGCACTCGAAGAAATATCAAACTTTGATCTCCTGCTGTACAAATAACTATTTCCAAATGGGTGAGAAATGACGGAGTTCTGAGGTAAGTACCTACTTAACATAGGTACTACAAGCAAAAAATATAATATAATAATAATAATAATGTGAGCCCATATGCGTCCCACTGCTGGGCACAGGCCTCCTCTCATGCGCGAGAGGGCTTGGGCTATAGTCCCCACGCTAGCCCAATGCGGATTGGGGACTTCACATACACCTTTGAATTTCTTCGCAGATGTATGCAGGTTTCCTCACGATAACAAACAAAAAATATATAGGTAAAAAATACGGACGAACTGATCCACTTCATCTAAGGTCCTATGTTGTCTTGAATAAACAGATTTATTATTATTATTAAAGGATCAAAATATCAATGGAAAAAACTGTAGGTATAGTTTTAAGTATAGATAAAGAAATATGTTAATGTAAACATCAGGGACGCATTCGGCTTATTAAATAATACATACTTAATGAAATATTCTACACAAAAAAGTGGCTTCAAATATTGTATGTTAGTACAGAAGTTATAAGAAGTGCTGGCGTAAGAATACGTAAGAACAAAATAATAATAGAGTACCTAAGTCTATGGCAGTTTGAAAATATTGACCCCTAAAGTTTATCAAGTGCAATTTATCCATTGATGAGCTCAGAAACAGTTGGAACTGAACAATATCTAGTGTTATTCACAAAATAATCTTCCTCAACAACGACCTCTTGTCTATTATTAATGTGAACCCTAGATACCAAATAATATGTATAAAAGAAATCAGACTTTAATTAATACTGCTTATAGTGGTTATCAATACTTATCAAGAAACATGCGTTGTTGATTCGCCAAGAAGTATCATCCCTGGTCCGTCATATCGAGATATAAAACTAACCGAGAGACCACGATCCCCGCATTGCATGCTCGGACATCGAACGCACAGAACCGCTCGATTTTATCTCTAAACATATCTCGTAAACATGGCTCCAGTTAATGAAAAAGTGTTAAACAGCGCGGAATACGTTCCTGCGAAGAAAGCCCTGCCTGAAGTGGACACGGATAATGGCATTGGCAATGGAAATAAGGCCAGGTGAGTCGCATAATAATCTTATAAGTAAGGTCATGTGGGGTAATACAGATTATAGACATTGTTTATATTTTACTCGGGACAAGAGTAACAGTGTATGAGGATTCCCTACAAGTTTGTCTTACTTACCCCTTTGCGAGTAAATTTTTACCTAGTGGTCAGATAAATTTAAGACGGATAGGTACTTAAGGGCGGGTAAATTTTCAAATAAAACGGTTTGCAGCATACTAGCGTATTTATTACCAAAATATTTTCATAGTTTTAACGTTTCACGTTTTGTAATTTGTGGTGTTGTTCTAAAATTTTCATATCGTAGGTAGTGAATAAATGAAAAATAATATCTAAATATCATTAGCAGTGTAGGTAGGTAACACTAGTTTCCTAGTTTTTTTTGTATCTTAGGCCAAATGAAAACGATAGAAAAAAGTTGCAAAACTCTTTTATGAACTTTAATGATTAGCATATGTTCTTCTTAAAAAATATAATTATATCACGCAAGGGTGGTATAATAAAAATAAAGTTGTGATTTACTGACCGTAACGTTATCTAAATAAATAAATATAACCATGTTACGCAAACTACAATAAGCATTACTTTTTTTGTTCTGGAACATCGTACTAACATGATAAAAACTGGTTTCATAAATCATAATGTCAACTAGGGTTAATTGGACGCAATCACAAGAACACGATATCACACTTACTACCTATATCAACGAGACGTTAACGATTTTGAATGTTATCGATCTATTGGAGAATACTTAATATAATTAATACTATCCCTCTTCACCATTTCATAAATACATCATATAATGTAACAAAATTGTTACCTATATTTTGAGCCATATGGCTGTTTATGTTTTATACCGGCAACTGATATACCACGTGTCCCAAAATTCAACGATAAGCTGGCACCAGAAGATGGACCTGCTCATGACTACTCGAGGAAAAAATATCTCAATTTATTATGGAAATATCTGGGTGACCGAGCTTCGCTCGGAAAACATATAAAAACTCGAAGATGCGCGTTTTCCCAGAGATAAGACCTAGCTAGATCCATTTTTCGCCCCCAAAAACCCCCATATAGTAAATTTCATTGAAATCGTTAGAGCCGTTTCCGAGATCCCCGAAAAATATATATATATATAAATAAATAAATATATAAATAAACAAGAATTGCTCGTTTAAAGGTATTAGATAGATAGATTACAAAAAAATATATAAATCGACACCCCTAGTGGTATTTCTAACGACCATGTCTACAATTTTTCAAATTTTTATTTTTTCAATTTTTTTTATTTTTCCTCGCTTAGTCATGAGCAGGTCCATCTTCTGGTGCCAGCTTATCGTTGAATTTTGGGACACGTATGTAGATGTCTACTGCTTCACTAGGTCACGCATGACAGCCGTAATCCATTGAAAAGCTAATCGGAATTTGGCTTTAGTGCGCAAAAATATTTACTGTAAGTACCTAAACAATTTAAGTAACTAGTTTTACTATCTGTCTGCCTGTCTACCTGTTACTTCTTCACGCTTAATACCTACCGCAGCGGGCCTATTATGGATGGCTTTATCCATATGACAAAATATCTGTCACTTTTTAACAGAGCGCAACTGAAAGTTGTCACGTAGACCGAGCATCATATCCGTACAGAACAGAATTAAATGAAATTTGGTATGGAGACGGTTTAAGTCCCGGGGAAGGAAATAGGATATTTTTATAGTGAAAATCATTGTTCTATCAACAAAGACGCGAGCAGGAGCTAGTATCTACTCAAGATAAATTGAATCGTGGAATCAAAACCGGTCGTGCCGCATACAGCAATAAAAACCCTTCTTAAAATAAATGCAATAAAATTAATAAATATGTGCAGGTTCCTAACAACCTCAGACAAATGGATTAACATTTCCTAATGTATATGGTGGTCAAAAATCGTGAGTTCAAACCTCGAGAAAAAATATGACTCAAAATTCGGGCAGGATCCTTATCAAACACAAGAGTAAGCTTAATTATTTTATGTCTTTCAAATATAGTTTGGCGTACGACACACACTTGGATTTGGCTTAACTAGTTATTCACTTGTTATTTACCTAGTTTAGTCACACTCACAATGTCACCACTGCAGAAGGAATTTTTAGTCCCTCTGCAGAAGGAATTCCCTTAGAATACATCCAAAATTACTTAGTTTTCAATAATAGGTAGGTACCTAACGCAAATTTATTATTAATTTTGATAAGTTAACATATTATATCATTATGCTCTTTTACTATTTCTAAAATGAATAAAACTGGTCGAGTTAATACGAAAAGAAAAACTAGCGGCAATTTAGTACCAATACCCTCAAAGGAATCTGGTCAATCACGTATCAAGTTGTTAAGGACAGCCTCGTTATGTGGCACGGAAACACAACACAACAAAATGACCATAATCACAAGAAATACCTAGAGCATGTTCAATACTAGGAACATTAAAATTGTTAAACTATAAGTAAAGATGAACTCTAAGTTGTGCAAGATAAAGTCGAATATTAGACAATTTGGGACCAACTAATACCTAAGCTTACTAGTTTCTATAGGTTTACATCACGTCACGGTTACAACAATATAATACATTATACTAAAATTTCTAAATTGAAAATTCAGATCATCAGAAACTTGAAACTCCACGTGTATGGTGTACGTACTATTTATCTTACCTGCTAGTAGCTAGGTACATACTCGTAATAATACTAATAATGGCAAAGGCTCCATACTTACTTAAATACGAGTAGGTAACTTAATTGTAAAATAAGCCATGGTGGAATTTTTATATTGTTTTGAAAGACTGGGTTTTCCTAGGTAAGTACTTATTGCTAATTATGCTTATAATTTACTAATGATTTTGCCTCTTTAGTGAATAATATACCTGGTATGGCGGGTATCTAATATGTAGGTACCTATACACAGAAAAAGATCTCTTACAATAAGGTGGCTCGTATATTTTGGTGCACAGGGTGTGGCTGCCAAAATTAATATCATAAATAAAACGTGATATATATAGAAAACTACACGCATTACCTTATTCAATCATTTTTAGGGTTCCGTAGCCAAATGGCAAAAAACGGAACCCTTATAGATTCGTCATGTCTGTCTGTCTGTCCGTCTGTCCGTCTGTCCGTCCGTATGTCACAGCCACTTTTCTCCGAAACTATAAGAACTATACTGTTGAAACTTGGTAAGTAGATGTATTCTGTGAACCGCATTAAGATTTTCAGACAAAAATAGAAAAAAAACAATAATTTTTGGGGTTCCCCATACTTCGAACTGAAACTCAAAAATTTTTTTTTCATCAAACCCATACGTGTGGGGTATCTATGGATAGGTCTTCAAAAATGATATTGAGGTTTCTAATATCATTTTTTTCTAAACTGAATAGTTTGCGCGAGAGACACTTCCAAAGTGGTAAAATGTGTGTCTCCCCCCCCTGTAACTTCTAAACTAAGAGAATGATAAAACTAAAAAAAATATATGATGTACATTACCATGTAAACTTCCACCGAAAATTGGTTTGAACGAGATCTAGTAAGTAGTTTTTTTTTAATACGTCATAAATCGTCTAAATACGGAACCCTTCATGGGCGAGTCCGACTCGCACTTGGCCGCTTTTTTCTGTTTATTGCGGTCATTGTTGCCAACCAGTTTTGCGTTGATCCTAGGTGAATTTTCTACGGCGTGTAGATCTATTAGGTACTGTAGATGATGACTGTTCCTTATTGTACCTGGACCTCTAAATAAATAAACAATTAATATAGTCTTGTATGCTTGGTTTCAGCTCATATTCGTACGAAACCCTCGTTGAAACCGCCAACTTCCTTCTGTCCAGAACTTCGGTGCGGCCTCACATTGGGATCATCTGCGGGTCTGGGTTGGGTGCGTATTGGAAAGAGGGTATTTATTGACACCTTTCTAGGCATGCTTTGGGCATTTTAACAAGTTAACATTTAGTGTAGTACCGAACTCACGTTTCTCATTTAACCAAAATTTTACAGATTTATTGTTTAGGACCCTTAGATTCTATACCTATAGGTAGTTTACGTACCATTCATCCATCCATCCACGTCCATGTCCACGTCGGGGTCATGTCTAGGGTTTTTTATCCGAAGGGTGACAAACGGAATCTTTTTACTACGCTTACGCTGTCCGTCCGTCCGTATGTCTGTCAAAGTCCTCTATCTCAAAAACCGTTATATGTAGACAGTTTCTCAGTACCTATCTACCTATGATTTTCTATAGCCGCTATAGCATAAACAAATTATTTTTCTTAATACATTTCGCCAAATAAACCCAAATATCGATTGCTCGATTAGGACTTTAGGACGGATCGGTGTCATGTAGATCTAATCGAAACGGGTTTGTTATTTGTGAGTTACTTATCACTGTTATCAGCATAAAAAAAAATACAAATGAGAGAAAAGTTTAATAACTAGGTACACTACGTAGGTACTTGTTTCTTTAAGCGCATTTTTTTACGAAGATTGATTGTTAGGTATTTTATAATTGTAAGTTTTCATGAATCATGTGTGAATTATTTTAATTTGATTCGACTACTTAATTTGTATATCTTACATAACTGTTGCATTTAAAATAATCATGTATATTCCTCTCTTCAGGCTCATTAGCAGAACACATAGAAGAGCCAGACAGTGTAGACTATGAAGAAATCCCCAACTTCCCCGTGAGCACGGTGGACGGCCATCATGGCAGACTGGTGTTCGGCAAGATATCGGGCGTCCCAGTGGTCGCCATGCAGGGCAGATTCCACTATTATGAAGGCTACCCTCTTTGGATGGTAAGCAAGTCGACTAATCTAGATACCTATTATACTATACATTGCCTTTGTAACATCAGCGAAGTTTTAATCGGAAAATAACGAAATCTTATAAGTACCAAAATTGTTGTAATACCTATTACCTACGTATTAATTACACATTAATACAGTTTGTGTTACAAGGGATCAAAATGATATATTTCCGTCAAGGGCGTGCAGGCGTACATTGAATCCTGGGCGTAATGAGGGATTCAAGTGTTAACCAGAGATGTGACTTATTTGAAATACTTGTATTTCAAATGCAAATACAAAATGCAAAATACCTATTTTCTATTTTGTATTTAAATACCTTTTGAAGAAAACTATTTTGTATTTTATTTGAAATAGTTTTTGGGACCTATTTTCAAAATACTTTATAGTAGGTAATTTATGTAGGAGTTACAATCTCTTCTGATGTTACAATCCTGGTTATCCTGACAACTCTCTCATTCTTTTAACATGGAACTGTTGAATATGTTTAGTAACGTCGCACATGACCACAAGAGTAGCGCAGTGGTTAAAAAAGAAGAATCTTGAGTGTTGCGAGGGTTTCAAGGCACGAGAGGAGAACAAACTTTTCTGCCGGTGAAACACAAATGTGACGTTTTTATTACACTAACGAGAGGTATTACCTATACTAGCTGTAAAACATTACATATCTAAATTTATGCTTTTAAAAATTGGCCGTTAAAAACCATCATCCATCCATCCTTCCGGTTAATATGAGCAAACAACTAGAAATTTGCACTTTAGATAGAGGACTGATTGACACGCTGTTTTCAAAGAATAAAGAGAGTCTTTTTAACTCGGAAATTCCGAGTAATACTTTTTAATTCAGACTAGGTATTCACTATTTAGGGTACTTTTTATCGCAAAGTATTTGTATTTAAAAAAAGTATTTTGAAAATACCTATTTCGTATTTTGTATTTTAAATATAAATTCAAAAACTATTTTGTATTTTGCATTTGAAATAGTATATCAAGGAAGTATTTGCATTTTGTATTTAAATACTTTTTATAAAGTATTTTTCACATCTCTGGTGTTAACGCCCAAGACGTGATACCGTGTGACACATGTATACCTACTGCTTTTCATATCAACTACGAGGAAAATAAAAAATCTTAGTATTGACACAATCTGATGCTTAAACAGATTACTAAGCTAAAAAAATAATGTGCCATAAAATGTAAAAATAGTGTGCTAGAACAGAAGTGTTACTTTGATCCCTCCTAGCAGGGAGGAAAAGTGCCACTTTGATCCCTCCTAGCAGGGAAGAAAAAGCTCTTTTCCGAATAGGTGGTGTGAAAAAAACATTTTCACTTCTCATGCTCAAAAAGTGCACCTTTTTGTCGTGCGTAGACGACATAAAGTTGCTTATTATGTTCTAGAGCATAAAGTAAAATCATCTATTGCGACCCTTATTGACCTAGCAATAAAGTTCAAAATCTGCCATACAAACTGCCAGCCTTGCCGGCGCGCTCCCGCCCGGCGTGCCTCGCGCCCCCGACCGGCCCGAATAAAATTTTCTTTAGTCTTGAATAAATACGGGAAAATAACCTAAAATATTGGATATTTTTGTATGTATATTTTCCTCGCAATCGAAGTGAAAAGCAGAGTGTACAACAAGGGCATAAATGTCCATTTTTACCCTCGTCTACTATTTTGGTACTACTAAAAAATTGCCTCGGGTAAAAATGGGTCACTTTATGCCCTTGTTGTACAATCTACTATTACATGTTCCTAGAATTTTGCTCTTATCCCAAACTGGGTATTATTAGTTTTCTACTTTACTAAGTAGGTACTATTAGGAAATTATTGACTAACCTATTCCAGTGTACATATCTATGGAGAAACAGTTGAACCTAAAGCCGACTAAAATTTAATCACTACCATTAGGTACCTACACCAAAAAATATCTATTAGCTGACGACGTAAGCGGCAGTCACATTGAATACTTATTGTTACTATGGATTATTTAATTTATTTATAATTCAATCAATTCAAAGGTTGAATGGAAAATATTGTGGCTGATGCAAAGCAAGCTCGACCCCCAGCGGCGGGGGTTATCAGTTGTTTTTACTGTCATCACAATGAGAGGGTAAACATTATCGAAGAGATAACGCTGTTGCGTTAGTATCAGTATTTGGTTGTTTTTTTAAGCCGGCTGTGTTTAGCATGATGGATGTCCTTCAGCGTAGATTACATAAGCAAATCTTCTTGTCTAGTAGACTTATTTTACAAGTTAGGGCTGATTTAGAAAGCGCGCGAAGTCGCATGATTTTAGTTACATTGCGGACTGTTGGTTACGTCCAATTCAACCGACCGCAAAACCCGCAATGTAATGAAACTCGCATGCGAGCTCTCACATCGTCTAAATGAGCACTTAAGATGATCTTTGTGCATTATAGGGCTACTAGAAGTTAAAGACACCTAGATATAAATCAATACCTTTGTCATAAATCACTGTGCTAAATTCCGTAATATTTATGCTTGGCATCAAATGTCGACTAATTGTATAGAAAGATACTGAGAAATCGCCTACAATCTTTATCGGCGGATTCGAACGTCATTTTATACATACATTAAATAAAAAAATAAACTACCCACCTATAAGGTTATAATGAGCGTTATGTATGCCACGAGCACGATCCAGCTTCATTTCAATCAATTAAGAGAGCTGGTCGACCAGTAATAACAAAATATACCTACTATAGGTAATATTTTCACACCACCTATTCGGAAAAGAGCTTTTTCTTCCCTGCTAGGAGGGATCAAATTAAGTGACACTTTTCCTCCCTGCTAGGAGGGATCAAAGTGGCACTTTTCTGTTCTAGCACACTATTTTTACATTTTTTTGTTCACATTATTTTTTTAGCTTAAATTATCTGTTTAAGCATCAGATTGTGTCAACACTAACATTTTTTTATTTTCCTCATAGTTGATGTGAAAAGCAGTATATGTCAGACGGTATCAAAATTATTTCGTCTTGGGCGTTAACATTTGAATCCCTCATTACGCTCAGAAGTCAATGTACGCCAATATATAATTTTGATCCCTTGTAACACAAACTACTATTATATGAAGGTAGGTACTTCTTTTTTTTCCAGTGCTGCCTACCGATTCGCGTGATGAAACTCCTGGGGGTAAAAACTTTGATCGCCACAAACGCAGCTGGCGGGCTCAACCCCAACTACAAAATCGGAGACCTCATGATTGTGAAGGACCACATTAACATGATGGGCTTCGCTGGAAACAATCCCCTGCACGGACCCAACGACGAGAGATTTGGTCCTCGCTTCCCTCCAATGAACAAGGCGTACGACTTGGAATATAGGAAAATAGCTAAAGAAGTAAGTACCTACATAAATTGCGACCAAAAGTTTAGAACGAGATTAAAATTTTGTATTTGCTACCGCCGACCAGAAATCGTTCGAGTGGTAGTTTTGGCTGGTATGCCTACAGAAAAGACAAATTACAACCTGAAACAGCGCAAAAAATCGGACGCATGGGCAGATTTCAAAGATTCATTGATTATATAAGATGCGTAAAGTATAAGACAAATTCATGCTTTGAATTTAGACAGCTAATGTATGCGCTGTACGGCTCCGTACATTATGTGGTAACTCTGGTAAAAATTACATAGGTATACAATCAATACATGCTCCTCCGGCACGGATAACAATAATTCTTTCGTGGTTGATGCAAGTTGCAACCGTAAGTGTAAGTGTAAGGCCTGAGTGGACGCTCGAAGCGGCGCGTTCGGCGGGGTGTGCAGCGTGGCGTCGGGCTCACAAGGGATTTGAGAAGCGTGCACTAAGGCCGCTCCTATACGTTTGCATTTGTTTGACATGCACGCCGCACGCCCCGCCTCGCTGCACGCTCAACATGAGCGTCCACTCAGGCCTTACACTTAACTACTACGAGTAAGTTCGAGGTTATCGAGGGTTATTGCATCTAGAACACAACTTGCATAACAAAACAGCTTATCTCTACGATGCGTTAGTATAGATTCAACTACAAGAATATAAGCACTGTTATGGCTACCAATAAATGATAAAAACTGGAACTAAGATAAGGGACCATGACCATTGATGAGGCGACATTAATTTTAGAACGAAATTCTTATCTATTTTACGAATCCATACTCATTTAAACAACATCCATACTTACCAGTTGTTACTAGTTACGATAAGTATTTACTTGCTATTGCTAAGCATTACCTATCTAAGTAAATATGTATTGTACTAAGTATCTATATGTATACTTACTACACGTTTCCCTTAATATACCTACTTTCAGGTAGCGAAGGAACTGAACATAGAAAACATCGTACGCGAAGGCGTGTACACCTGTCTCGGAGGCCCTAACTTCGAAACTGTAGCAGAATTGAAGATGTTGAAAATGGTGGGAGTCGACACAGTGGGCATGTCGACAGTACATGAGGTAATGGAACTGCTTAAAAAATTGTAAGGTGTATTAGGATAATTCCGACTGCTCCGAAAATCAACCCGAATACTACCAGAATATACCGTATACTATCTGGAACAGAGATCAGATCCCCCGAAACACCAATCCACCTTGCACGCGGCACCCAGATCCCATCGAATCGTCTCAAGTTCGAAGTTAAAAATTGTATTACAAACTGACTTACTTCAGTAGCCATACTTCGTAAACACGATTGCAGTCCATCTTGCTCGTACATATTGTTGCGATAGCACTTGCACAGCAAACTTGGGACAATTTAAAGCCGAAAGCCATACATATCGCGTACCAACATTCAGATTTTACGAAATTGTATGAGCACTTCGTAAAACAACGAATCGACTTATTAATACTTATTTTTTTTCTCAGGTTATCATCGCCCGCCACTGCGACATGAAAGTATTCGGCCTGTCGCTGGTGACCAACGAGTGCGTGACGTGCGAGGACGCGGCAGACGAGGCTAACCACGAGGAGGTGCTGGACGTAGGCCGCATGCGGCAGGAGATTCTTCGCAAATACATCTCAAAACTTGTTAAGCGATTCGCAGCGGTAGATGGCTTAAACTGACTCACATCTTACCTTGACTATTGATATGCTATCATCTCTGGTCAGCGGTTAATCCTTTCAGGCCGATAGTTGGTCCAAATGAGTTACGATAATGTAGTAAGTGGGTTATACAAGGTGGGCGATACTTTCCAAACTTGAAAACGCCACTTCAGTTGACTAACATAGTTCCTCATTAATGCTTCGAATATAGGTATCAAAAGAAGACTGCGCGGCCAACCGCCGTATGGTAGCAGTTGCTAATCTACGAAGTAATTATACTCTTATAAGATCTATACTACCTTTGTATGTCTCGGCCCTGCCATTCTTGATCTCCTGGATCCAACAGAAGAAACGCTTAAGATTAAGTACTGGCTGTAAATGTTAGCAAAATGGCCAGAAGAAACCTGCGGCACAAAACATGACAAACAGTTAACAGTTCCTCGTTAAAACCTTGACATTATTTATAATTTTATATCACCAGTAATTTATTCGAAATATATGATGAAATTCTAGTCACTAGCCATACTCTGCGTAGTGACTATAGGTCATACTGAACAACTTTTAATATGGGACTAATGCCAAAATCGCGAAAACAATGTTACCGGTCTTATAAAAGAAATAAAAGCATTTAATTTTTTAATTTTAATTTTTTAATAAGAATCAGCGGCATCACATCAGCCGGAATGTATGAAAAAGTCAAATTTTTCAATGATTTAGACATTGCTCCCATAAAGTCGTTCAGTATGACCTATAAAGTCACTACGCAGAGTAGGGCTAGCTAGTGATTTAAATTTCACCCTGTATATTGGAATACCCCTACCTGAAATGTAACCTTCGGAGCATAACTGTGTCAACTCAACGTGACTTCTACACGTGAGGCATTCCTTTCTGTATGCACCATCCGATTGTCTTGTTATCAGATTGGGTCGTTCGGGTCAAACCAACATGTTGTGAACAGATAATAAAAAAGTTAAAATACTCGTGTGACACTTGGCGATTGGCGAACACCTGGTATTGCCATGATATGTACCTAGTACCTAACTAAATATTAAATTATATCCATTTTAACGACAAAAACTCGAAACTCAATGATTTTAAAATTTGTTCTTTTTTGACAGTGTTTGTGAAAGTACTTGTGTTATCGACTTATCGTTTACTCTATTAGGACCTTAAACTAATCAAACTAATGTAAACAAAAAAACATGTGACCTCATTGTTACACCAATGAGGTACCTACATTTCTTTGTATCAGTGATTTGATTGATTTTCCAAACGACTCACACTCAGTCGTGGGGTTTCGTATGTTTACATACTTAAAGGTCCTTGTTGAATATATGAGCACTATGAGCAGTTTATGTTAGTTAATTAGAACTCTTAAGAATAATTTAGACACATAGTATAAGTAAACCAATTATTAGAATTAGGCAAAAAGCAGATATTTATTGTAAATTTTATACATGATTTTTATGATATAATAAATATTTTAAGATGGTATTTTCTTGGCTGTATTTTACCCAGTTAAAATAGCATAACCTACGTACAAAATGACTAGCAATATATGGACTAATTTAGAGAAACGCGAAAAAACGTTTAATGACTGGATTAAAGCACCTAAAGTAATTTTAAAATTAATAATTAAACTTATATTTTTGTGTTCCTCTAAACTAAATTTAACCATGAGTGTATGTATATTATATATATCACATATAGCTGGTCAACCAAATCCTGTCAGTAAAAAAAGGCGCGAAATTCAAATTTTATATGGGACGATATCCCTTCGCGCCTACATTTTTCAAATTTGCCGCCTTTTTCTACTGTCAAGATCTGGTTGACCAAGTATAGATGCTTAGGTACTTCATGAATGTAGTATAAATGCCAAAAAAAATTGTCTTACCTACTTCTTTATCTGTGAAAATAGATCATACATGAGTGTATGAAAATTAAAGTGTCAACATTTATGCATTTACTTAAATATTTTCTTATTTGATTATAATATTATTTAAACATTATTTGTAGCTTAAATAGAGCAATTTATTATTTTCTAATAAAACTTTCATTATTTATCCTCGTTGTTTTGATTTAAAATGATACATGAAATCAGTATTTTTAATTTCTCATGCTCCGAGAGGTACTAATAGGTACCCTACCTATTGGTTGTTCTAAAAAGTGTGCAGAAAGTGATACGTTTCCGCACTAGAACATTTTATTTTCCAAGAAAAAATTTTTTTTTTCATTTTTTAAAGATAAATAATTAATACGTATATGGTTTTTAACGGATTTCTTATACAATTTCCATTCTAATATTTAACTCCTCATTACATAAATAACGATATTTTTACCTAAATTGTTAGTTGAAATATTAAGAAACTATTGAAAGTACCCTCAAGATACTACTGAAGTTTATACTTAGCCGTTTTTTAAAGGCACATGCATTTTACTTTCCTCGTATTCGAAAAGAAAAGTAAAGTGTTTAACTCGGGTGAAAGGTATCATTTCAGCCTCTGATTATTAAATTATACTACCTGCAGAAATAAGTGCCTTCCATTTCTTGGTTAACAATCTACTATATACTAAATTACCCAAATAAAGTAAAATTGAAAAAATATTTTGTAAGAAATAATAAAGGTCAATTAGAAAATCTAACTAGATACTTTAATTTCTTATACATTACATTCTAAATCAATATTTCACTAAGTTTTCTAAATATTGCAATTCAATAACAAAACTAATCTACTTAATCAAAATGTTTTCGTTAGTACAGTCAAAGTACCTATTAAATATCGACACGAACAAAGTGACAAAAATATGTACACTGCCTTAACCGAAATTGTTAAGCCCACACCGACTCCCAAGCGTGCAACCTCCAGTACTGTCAGTCTGTCACATAAATTTGAACCTTAATACTATCACGATAGTTGCTTTTTAAACGACATGGTTACTTTGGCACGTGCTGAAGACCGCTCTTAAAAGAAACAAAGGCTTTTGTTTAACATATTAGTGCTCGAAAAAATCATCTGAGATAATTCATACTATAATTAAGTCCAAGTCCCTATTGCATTGGCGAAGCTGTCGGCTGTAGGTGTAGCCGTCCTTGGCAAGACTTTCCGAAGACGCCTACAGCCGGCTGTGGCGGTCAAAAGGTTAATGTATGGTCAATAAGATCGCGTCAAAGTGGACACGAAGGAGTCGGAAGGCGGACCCCGGGTCCTCGCGCCCCGCGCGGGGGCACAGCTGGGATTGACGCCAGGATGATGATGAATAAGATCGCGTATAAGTACATATTTCTGTCAATTTTCCTATACCTACTTAATACCTTAACTGTAGGTGTAGGTACCTACGGTCACAGGGCGGACACGCCATACATCAAAAATCATTTAGAAGCGTTTAGATGTGTGCACGGCACGTTTGTACACGCGTCATTGTGTATGTGTGGGTAAGTCGCTATACTGAGAGTACGCCAGAAGTCCGCCAGGTTATGGCCAAATTCGTGTCGCGGGCTCGCGGGGCGAGGTAATGCGTGTCGGGGCGGGGCGGTGCGTGGCCGTTCTGTATGATAATACTATTACTTGTTCTGTGCTACGGTGGGCATTCCCTTGTTTTTAATTTGTAATGATGGCATAATAAAATGTGTTCTAGATGAGATGACTTATTAAGAAATAAATGCAAATAAATTATGGGTAGTAAAGATATTCCTCGTCCATCGTACAAAACCTTTGCTAGATGAGTTTGAATCGAGTTTATGTACACAAAAAGTTTAAATTTCATTGAAATATCTTTACATTCGACTTTACGACATTAGTAACTTGATATTATAACAAATGAACATGGAGTTTGCGCCATCGTAGCGATTTAATTCTTTGGTTTGCGCCATAGCAAGCGAAACGGTAATGTCTCTCTATCACTCTTCCATATAAGTGCGACAGAGCAAGTGCGACAGAGCAAGAGCGACATAAGCGTTTCGTCACAGAATAACTAATAGTACTACCGTACAGAAAATTCACCCCTTCACAAAAGTCAGGTTTAGGTATAAAATTACACCTATATCGCCGCCTGCAAGCAAAATTGAAACTTATAACCGCGCACGAACCGTGAATCTCCTTTGCGCGCCGCAGTTTTATGACCAAGCTGTGAGTGTCGGCACGGGGTTATCACTTGACAAGTTTTTATACCTATACCCACTGATTTATTGTTTTTAAGATAAATATGTAGGAATTACAAACGTTGATTATGTAAACATACATGTTTTATCCGAAAATAGCATGTCTGATTCTCGCGGAGTAAGTTTCGAAGCCATTGTGTATTTTCAATTTTGCGCGAGCGCCACATAACACGACTATCGTGCACGCCGAGCGGCAGCCCACTGCTATACGCCTGTCTGATGGGCGCGCCGGCCAAATGTACCTAAACTGCGGAGTGACACCCCCCTGGTTTCGTTTTCGTTCGCTACGGCGCAAAAAATTGTTATTTACATATCTGCCTGAAATAATTACGTGACATTCTTACTTGTAGATTGTAGATAACGTAGATGAATTCTTGGTGTTACTGTATTTTTACTAGTATCCATACTTTTATTCTTTATACTCATAGTAGATCCTAAGTATTGTCCCCTGTACGGATATGATGGTTGTTCTTGTCTACGTGACAGCGTGATAAAACGGTGTCCGTCACTTTCTTTCCCACGGTGTTAAACAGTGACAGTTATTTTATCACGTGGATAAAGATGGATAAAGCTATCCATAATAGGCTGGCTGGTCAGCATCAGTTTTTCAGGGTTTAACTGGGCAAGAGCAAGTCTGA
Organism: Cydia amplana; assembly: GCF_948474715.1. Classification (NCBI taxonomy): domain Eukaryota; kingdom Metazoa; phylum Arthropoda; class Insecta; order Lepidoptera; family Tortricidae; genus Cydia; species Cydia amplana. The sequence continues at coordinate 9,520,901 of NC_086079.1, read as the reverse complement.
AAATGCATTCAAATTATCCGTATCAATCCGTGAAGAAAAACGTAAATTAGGAAAGTTTAGTCCTGTCAATTATAAGGTTCAAAACAGAAAGCAAGTTACGGATGTAGTCTCAGTCACTCTAATTACGCATTAAATTGGAGTAAACGAGAAAGATGGCCGCAATTTGCTAACTTCTGTGTTGGCGGCATGCCCTCACACTTTTCTGTGAGTACAGTATTGATACAGTAAGAACTATTTATTTCAGATTGGCGCAGAGGCGCGGGAGCGAGGTGGCGCATTCGCGTTGATTAGGTCAAATGTCGCACCGATTTTTTGTATTCAAGTCAGTGAAGAATTTAAAGGTGGCAATATCTGATTCCGACATCGATCTACATCTCTTTTGCTCTCGATGTATTCGAGTGGCGAGATAAGTATTACGAACTAGCTAGGACAAAACAAATACGTACTTCCTCAATTTGCAGTTTTCTTTGGAAACAGATGCGCGACGTCTTTGCATGCTTCATCTAAGTTGGGGTACTTGTACGAATATCCGAGTTCCACGACTCTTTTAGGCGTAACGTGTTGTCCTTTAGTCAGTAGCATGGCTCTCTCAGGGTTGAGTAGAACATTTAGAATTGTTTCTGGCACAGGAAAGAAAGCTGGTCGGTTGAGAGCTTTGGCAAAAGACTGAAAAAAAAAACATTAACTTGAACCTGGCAAGCTCTTATGATGCAGTGAGTAGTACAAGTAGCTGTGCAGAGTAACAACCTCAGAATAAGGAATTCATATAGAACTTCTTTCATAGCTAGTTTGGTTGCTAACTGTACCCTAATGGTTTTTAATTTCTAATAATCAAATACAATTGTGACTCTAGTGAAAAGGGGTAAAAGTCTCGCGCAGCTCAGGTAAATAAAAAGGGTACAATTGTTATTATGGAACTTGTGCCCTTCTGCACAAGATGTACCAGTTGTACCTCTTTTCACTAGATCCACAGTTTTAATGTGTAAAGTTAAAGATTTTTTTCTCATCAGCATGGTTTATTGGAACATGCATTGTATATGTGATGTGGCAGAGTATGACGGACCTATTGTAATTTGACCATCTTTGTATCTACCATATTCTAAGAAATAAACATTTGTATTTGTATTTCAATTTGTCCCAGGTAGACATATGTCTACCTGGGACAAATTATCTCCCCTAACGACTCAATGGCCAAGGAAGTCAACAAAAGAATAGCTTGTGGATGGAAAACGTACTGGTCTTTAAAAGAAATAATGAAAAACACAGATATCAGTATGCACATTAAGAGAAAGACTTTCAACACTTGTATTCTACCATGTATAACTTACGGATGTGAGACATGGTCACTTACTATCAAGGATAGAGAAAAATTGGCAAAATGTCAAAGGGCAATGGAGAGAAGTATCCTAGGAATTAAGCTTAAGGACAAAATCTCAAACTCGGCGATAAGAAGAAAAACCAAGGTTATGGACATATTAAGTCGGATAGACCATCTAAAGTGGGGGTGGACAGGACACATGCTGAGATGCAAATTAAATAAATGGAGCAAACAAGTCACCCTATGGCACCCAAGAGACGGAAGTAGAAAACAAAAACATCCAAAAACAAGATGGGTAGATGAAATCCGCTTAACCCTGGGGCCTTACTGGTCCAGAGTTGCAGAGGACAGAGTACAGTGGAGAAGGTTGGAGGAGGCCTATGCCAAGAGGCACACCGAACTGCGGGACATATTGTAGTAAAAATAATAAAATCGACTTAATAACCGTTGTACCCAAGGATCGGAATAAAAGGCTATATAGATAGATAGATAGATAGATTTGTATTTCAATATATATATTTCTTAAGTATATCTTACCGTTGTAAAATCCTGATTAGTTATAATGTGAGGAGATACACCATTTAGTATTCCATCGACTTTTTCATTTTCTATCGCGAATTTGATGATTCCTGTAAGATCATCCACATGTATCCAAGGCAGGAATTGCTTGCCTGAGCCAATACGCCCACCTAAGCCTAGGAAGAATGGCAGGATCATGTTCTTTATCATTCCGCCTTCTCGGCCAATGACTACACCGGATCTTATTATAACCTGAAACCACAAAATATCAAAAGTTTCTTGAAAAAAATATTTGGTAATACTAGGTCACTTTTATTAGCTATTTGGAACTTAATTTTAAAAATAAAATAGGAAGTCACTTCATTTTAACTTAAGTTATATTTAGTTTAAGGCTTCGTCACACAGGCGCGTTTTCCAGACGAGGAGTGAGCGGGACGTGAGCGTTTTATATGTAAAAGCGGTGCGCCCCGCTCACGGTCCGCCCAGAAAACGTGCCTGTGTGACGAAGCCTTAAAAAAATTATTCTTCTTTATACTTATTGGAAACTTTGAAATAAATAGCCTAATTTTGAAAGAGAATCTTTAAACTATAGGAATACATACAAATGTATCCCTTCAACACATGTTATCAATATGTTAATGGGTTTGGATCATTGAAAGTTTTTATTACTTGTAGTATGTACTTACAAGTCTAACTGATGGGTCTACTTTACTGGCTGCCCCCTCCCATTCAGTAGTTAATCTAGAGAAGAAGTCTGAGCCAGTGACTGTGCTACTTTCATCATACTTGTTACACTCTGAAGGCTCATACGCACCAACTCCAGTGACCACAACCAATACCTTAGGTTTAGCTTCTACCTTGTTTATGGCGTCTACTAATGATTTGGTAGTGAAAACTCGAGAATTCTGGACATTTTGTTTAAATCTAAAAAGAAAAAAATTTTTTAAGAACACTTTTATAGTCTGTAAAAAGTTTTATTCTGCTAGATTTTTGATGGTCAGAGTTGAATGTGGTCCGAGTGTTGTTTGAAAACATCAGAAATTGAAACTTTAAATATAAATGTCACTTAAATAGACATCTAATCGTTTTTTAAGTGTTGTACATTTTATTTGTTTATTATTACCATTTGAAATGTATCAAAAAGTGTAAGAGCCATACATACCCAGGCGTCCAGGCCTTGGTGAAGTCCATAAACTGTTGCCCCGCGAGATTGACCACAGCATGCGTGTTGTCAGGCAAACCTCTCATCGCTATATCCGACCAGCATATGTTGTTTCTGCCCGGCATTCGAGAAACGTTCGTCACATCATATCCGTGTTTTGAAATGAGATCGCCCAAACGCCTACCTATGAAGCCAGTGCCCCCACCTAAAATAAAAAACAAATAATCAACACCTCTCCCTAAGTTACGGAAGAACATACTAAAAATAAATAAACTAACCGATTAAGACTTTCAGATTTGTCATTTTGGGACTTAAATTACGTAACGTGCACTTTTAAACAACTAAATGAATTATATGTTCGCGTCTCTATTTTTCGACGCGTAGACGTGATATAAATAGACTACATAAAATTGTTGGCCGGTATTATAATTTTCATGTAACTGCATCAAAGAACAGCTGCTGAAGCTGTATGTAGCTGTGCTGAAGCTGACAGCAGTGACACTGACAGGACACAGGATATTCTACTGTCAAACGTAATGAACGTTCATGCAATGTAGGATCGTACAGCCTATTCTTTATATGATGTTGCTTTATTTTCTCATTATAATTTAGCAATACAAAAACATGTACAAATTTAATATACAATTTCGTGAAAAATCAATACACTTTACCTTCATAATAGCTAAAATGTCTTTGTAATATTGTCAAGTCGCGTGTTGTCATGCATAGACGTACAATATCATCAGAGGCCCAAACGTCAAACGTCAGTCAACTCAAACCAAACGAGTAAAAAAAAATGAAAGTAATATTTTTCTAATGATAGTCTGCTTGCTTAAATAGTTTCTATTTAAATATAGGGAAAAGAAAATAATTAAGACATTTCTTTAACACACCTTACAAGAAAATATTTTTACTATGATACCCCTTTTCGTGGAAAAAGGAGTTGCATATGTATGGAATGCAGAAGGTTGGTTAAATTTTAAGCTTAAACTAATAATAATCGTTTACTTTTATTTTAAACTCATAAACTAATATACTGTACATCGTCTCAGATTGGTTTAGCCTTCGCACGCAACACAGAATATGCGGCGCACTTGTTGGAACTCTACCTTCCTACCCGAGGCAAAACGACTTCTTAGGTGAGTATGAAAGAGTTTACAAATCCTGTTGCTTAGTTTGCAATTTTAGTAATCGTTACATTTATTAGCACCATGTTTTTTGTGTACACCTAATGATTTTACTGTACCTTTTTAGGTTTGCCGGTGGCCCTCATGTCTGAGGAAGCAGCATTGTTAGTAAATAAGGGAATATGTGAATTATATGAACTTCCAAAAATTACATCCAAACCTAATAAATCCGACAAACAAGATGCAGAAAGTATGGAGGAAAAGTTAGTACTTAATATTTTTCTAGACTACTGGCCAAATTGATAAATATGTCATATTAGAGTCTGTTCACTTACTGTTGGGCCCCATACATTCCACGACTCTTCTCTTTCCGCACCGGCTCTATTATAAAATACTTGAGAAAAAGTGACCACATCCTTGTATGTCCATGGACGAATTCAAGTACCTACCTAACCTTAATTCATTAAATTTGCATATTTTTAGAGTATTAGCAGAGCAAACGGAAGCCTTAAGAAAGCGAAGAATTGAACAACTATCACAGAAAATTGACATCATAGTTGCTGGAAAAAGGCAGAAACTTATTACAAAAAAAATTCCCAGTAAGATTTGGAGGCTAAATATTACCTAAATCAAGTAGTTGATTTTTTTTTAAAGTGTAAATTTTGTTGTTTTATAGTGACATTCAGAATAACAAATTATTTAGGTAAGGTTGTTATTGTTACTCCAATTTATTCTTGCAGTTACAGAGGAAAACTTGAATAAACAAGCATTGTTGCAGGAAGAAATAGATAAATTACCCCCTTTGTTGCCAGCTCATGTGCTTTTGCATTTACCTACACAGCATCATATGGATACAGGTAAATTCTGTGACAGTGTAAATATCTAGTTATTCAGAATTGTATTTTTTATAAACATTGATATTGTCACTTATATTTATGACCTGTAGAAAAAATTCATTTGTTTTGTTAACCTTTTAACCGCCAGCAATTTTTGATCGAGCGTGCTCGTGTCGCCACCGACAGTAATTGTACCACGCAGAGTAAGGTTGGCATAGTTACGGGAGTTATAAATGTGCTGTAAAAACCAAATCAGATCTTTGTGTTATTTATCAGACTGTGGCGAAATGAGTTGGATATGTAATGTCTATATATCAGACTCTGGCGGTTAAAGGGTTAAATAAGTAATCAACACTTATTGTCCTATAGGTGCTTTATTTTATATAATAGGTAATTACTAATTAGGTACTTGATGTCACATTGTATAGGTAATCCAATGATATTTGTATTTCCAGTTTCACAAATGAAATTAATCAGTTAATGTAAACAGCTCAATGCTAAAGTAATGTAACATTACTTAATTTCAGAAAAAAGTAAAGTTGGTGTAGATGTGTTGAGCCCTAGCATAGTGGATGGAGACGGAGCTCTACATTTCACTGTTTTTAATGATCTTTGGGAAAAAGGTCATTATATTACAAGTGGCTCCAAATTTGGGGCAGATTTTCTGGTTTATCCAGGTAAATATCTACTTTCTGTTTAATTTATGTAATCTGCCGTTTTGTTAAATATTATGCCTGCAAATATTTCTACGTTTGTTCACAGGGGACCCCGTCAAATTTCATGCTATGTATATGGTTTGCTGTATAAAAGATGATAAGACATCCTTCAGACCTATCAACCTTATTACATTTGGAAGATTGTCAGTAGCTGTGAATAAAATAGCCCTTTTAGCGTTTTGTAACATATATGGACAAGTTCAATACCAGACTCTACAATGGCATGATAATACTAATTAAATGAAATATAAGCTTAAAGTTGTTTTATTATTCGTTATTTATTAAAATTACTAGCGACCCGCCCCAGCTTCGCACGGGTTAACAAATTATATATAAACCTTCCTCTTGAATCACTCTATTAAAAAAAAACGCATCAAAATCCGTTGCGTAGTTTCATAGATCTAAGCATGCAGACAGACAGACAGCGGGAAGCGACTTTGTTTTATACTATGTAGTGATAGTGATGAAGAGTGCACAAGTTGTTGTGCATAATGCGTACCGTATGCTTGTTTTCCACCATCCAATTTTAAAAAGAACGCTGTAAAGCGCTCTATTCACATGCTATTCACGGTCGTTCATAAGTTCCGACCGGAAAGGAAAAAGAAACCGCAGAAAATTAAAGCGATTTTACTAAACACTCGAATACGTTTTCCAAAGTCAATGTGATAGTTCTGTGGTGTTGCCAGCTTAGTGTTTATCTTAACTCGTATTTCATAATTTAAGGCTTGGCGTAGAAGTAACTATAGTTCGTTTTTTTTAGCATTAGAAATAAAGTAAACAATCTTGATGTGTCTTTTAATCTCGGAGGAATAATTTTTAATTGAAAAACACATTTTAAAAATAAGTTACGGTAAATATGTAACAATTATGAATCTAATCTAATACTATATTTTCAGGGGCGGATTAAGCTGGTGTGGGGCCCGTAGCACATTCGTCCGCGGGGCCCCCTGATGGTTTCATTTAGTTTCTTAGGTCAAGAGGATAAAAAAAGTTGTTAGTCATTCACTTTTCGTGATTTTATATATTTGCAAATTGATGTATTATGGGGTCAGTATCAATTTGTTCAAGGAGATCATGTTCTATGTTCATCAAAGACATATGATTCAGACGTTCTTGCCCCATTGTGTTCCTCAATTCGTTTTTTAGTGTTTCGTAGTCACCTAGAAACCCTTATAGTTTCGCCATGTCCGTCTGTCTGTCCGCGGCTTTGCTCCGTGATCGTTAGTGCTAGAAAGCTGAAATTTGGCATGGATACATAAATCATGCATGGCGACAGAACGGTAAAATGAAAACTAAAAAAAAACTTACGGGGCCTCCATAAAAAAGATTTATTATTATTATTATTTTTGCTTAAATCCAATAGTGTAGGATAGGTCTTTCAAAACAAATACGGGTATCCAAAAACCATTTTTTGATAAAGTTAATATTTTCGGAAATAATCGCTCTGAAAGAAATTAATCTATCTAACTTTTGAACCATGGCTCCAAAAAATATGAAAGAATCGTTAAACAAAAGCTTAATAAATACTTTCAATGAAAGTTATAGCGAATATGATCGGTCCAGCCGTTTTTGAGTTATTGCAAAAAATCTCCTCTTCTTAGTAAAAGGACGTACAAAAAGCGGCCAAATGCGAGTCGGACTCGCCCATGAAGGGTTCCGTTTTTAGGGGTGACGTATTAAAAAAAACTACTTACTAGATCTCTTTCAAACCAATTTTCGGTGGAAATTTGCATGGTAATGTACATCATATTTTTTTGTTTGTTTTATCATTCTCTTATTTTAGAAGTTACAGAGGGGGGGACACACATTTTACCACTTTGGAAGTGTCTCTCGCGCAAACTATTCAGTTTAGAAAAAAATGATATTAGAAACCTCAATATAATTTTTGAAGACCTATCCATAGATAGCCCACACGTATGGGTTTGATGAAAAAACATTTTTTGAGTTTCAGTTCTAAGTATGGGGAACCCTCAAAATGTATTGGTTTTTTTTTCTATTTTTGTGTGAAAATCTTAATGCGGTTCACATAATACATCTACTTACCAAGTTTCAACAGTATAGTTCTTATACTCGTAGTTTCGGAAAAAAGTGGCTGTGACCTACGGACGGACAGACAGACAGACAGACATGACGAATCCATAAGGGTTCCGTTTTTTGCCATTTGGCTACGGAACCCTAAAAAGCGCTGCGAAGGTACTCCCTTATGCTTGTAAATCTTGTAATGTACTGTACATAATATGTACTAACTAATAGCCCCCGTTTGGCCTATTCTGGCAGAATGGTAACTACGAAACCCTACACTGAGCATGGCCCGACATGCTCTTGGCCGATTTTTTAAATTATTTTAGCCAACCGTTGGGACGTTGACCGTGACGTTGGAAAACAAAAAGTATGTGACTATTAACTTCCTATTATGACATGACTTATATTTACCATTCACTGTAGAAATAAAGAGAGTTTGTTACCGTATTTAAAACTTTAAGTTTAAATATATGGGAAACGGGCTTTGCTCAGACAACATATAAAACTCAAAAATGCGCGTTTTCCCAGAGATAAGACCTAGCTAGATCGATTTTTCGCCACCGAAAACCCCCATATAGCAAACTTCATCTAAATCGTTAGAGCCGTTTCCGAGATCCTCAAAAAATATATATAAATCAATAAATAGGTATATATACAAGAATTGCTCGTTTAAAGGGATAAGATAAGGTCCTTAAAATTTTGTATGACATTACAAGCAAATACCTTCGTGAATTAAGTATTGTATCCGTTGATATTTGAAAACAAAAAGTCGTATGCTTATTTTAAAGTCTATGAACTCTAAGTATTAGAAATAAAGTAGAATTTTACTAATGCTGTAATTATGTAATGCGACATGCTGATAGACAGTCCAAAATTTTCACATTAAAAATATAGGTGCGAATTGCGTTTGATTGGCGAAAGGTTTTGAAGGCGATAGATGATTTTGATTTTGTCACGCGCCTTTTCATTATTTAGTATAGGTAATTTTTTTTTTGTTTTTCATACAAGTCAATTTCAAAATCGCTTGGTCAGGGGGTTAGGGTCGAAGCGCCGGGCCCTCCCTAGGCGCGGGGCCCGTAGCATATGCTATTTCTGCTGTATGGTTAATCCGCCACTGGATCTTTTATAGTCTTCTGCTTTCATAAGTAATAGTCATTGATTTTTAAAAAGTGTTTTTTAATTAAAAGACATGTCAAAATCGCTTACCTTCTTTCAAGTTCCTTCTAATGCTAAAAAAACGAACTATAAAGATTTTTTTTCTACGTGAATTATGTAATGCTAAAAAGTTGGTTGTCTTAGCAGTTTCTAAATAATAATAGCAAGAAATGTAAACGCACGGCGTGTAAAGTGTCATTCAATAGAACTTGCTAACTATGTAAACAAACCGCCATACTAAATTTGACACTGAATGTCAATTTACTAGTAACTTTTGTTTACATAGTTAGCAAGTTCTATTGAATGACACTTTAGTGCATGTAGTGCATTTCCCGTTTTTTGGTTTTCAATCACCTAGCAACACCACCTGTTTGGCCGTCGAGCGAGTTGAAACTGCGGTCAAAATATATTTTTTAGATTTAAATAGTGAAAAGCTAAAAATTTCTTTGACAAAATGGCAGATCCAGAATTGGAACAAATCAGACAACAGCGATTAGCTCAGTTACAAGCTAAACATGGGGTATGTATCGTGCTTTTTACTTTTATTGAGGTTAACAGAACTAGTCATAGTAAAAAGATACCGACACCAGTATCGGTTCAATTTGTTTCTTTTTAATGGAGATGATGATTGATTATTCCAGGGAACAGGCGATCCGAACCAGGGTAAGCAGCAGGAGGAGAGAATGCAAGCTATGGAAGAAGCAAAACACACGATTCTTGCGCAAGCCCTGAGTCAAGATGCCCGGGCCAGATGTGAGTCAAATTATATTTTAACAAGAAATTATATGCTTAATTGTTCTTATTTAAAAAAGAAACGTATTAAATCCCCAAATTACGGGATACAACGCCATTTACTTCATGAAAACTGCAACTCATTTATTCACTACATTGTTATTATTTTTGTAATTTTTTTTATTGGGTTTTGTTATATTGTTTGAAAAGTGTTTTGTCTCAGAGGAAAAGTTAATGAACGATTATTTTTATCGTAAGTACTTTCAGTTTTCAGTCAAATTTCCCATAAATATGCATAGAGATTTACACATTTCCTTCTATACTTCACACAATATTCTTTTACAGTATTATTATCTAGGATAATGTGTAGTGAAGTCATAAGATTATCCAGAATCTTATTTCAAAATAATATTTTTGTCATCCAATCCGGCAACTCTTGAAGGACCATATTTCTTACTTGTACCTTGTACTGTATAGGTAATATTTGACCTTATGTTTATTGCCTAATTTCAGTGAACACAATAAAACTAAGCAGACCAGAGAAAGGTGCCATGGTGGAAAACATGATCTGCAGAATGGCTCAAATGGGACAAGTACGCACCAAGATCTCTGAGCAAGAACTGATCCAACTCCTAGAGTCGGTCAACCAGCAGATGGGGAAATCAACCAGCACTGTTAAATTTGACAGGAGGAGGGCGGCCCTTGATTCTGATGATGATTTGTAGCACCGCTTGGCCACTTCACTGTAGTCTGTTTGTTTAGGTTAAAAGAATGTAAACAAACAAAATCACGCTTAAGAGGAAAGGGGACAGTTGCTTCTCCATACAAACATAGTCCCCACTTTCCTCTTTGGCAAAAGTTCTCTTGTTAAAGACAATATTGTGACATAATTTAATGTATATTAACCATAGCTATGCCCCTTTGTTTGACTTTTTTTGATTATTAAAGGAGCTAATAAACAAGTTCCGTACGAATCTTTAAATGCTTCCTAACTCTTATAATACTTAATTAAAAATTAGAAAAATATGAACAAAGTTGCATGGAGCAGCTGTCGGTCATTATCTTTGTTTTGGTAAACGCCATTATATTAGTAACAATAGAGAACTTAAAATGTATTATAGTACTTACTTTCTAATCTGCCGTAGAAACCACAATGTTTGAAAAAACTTGTAAATATTTGTCACAAACTATTTGTTATACAATACATATTAGTTAGTGGTGACTGTTTCAACCGCCTTGTTCTATATTGAAACGAAAAAAAATTAACTTTAACATCATTGTTAGTAGGTAATTGCCTAAGATACAATACAACGATCACCAAATATTATGACATAAAAGTACAGTGGGAAAAAATTCTCGTTGCCTTACCCCTCATACAAAACAAAATATTATTATACTACGGCTTGGTTCCTACAAATTGTTGCTTACCATCATCCAAACAGTAATCAGTTGTAAAATGGTACAATATATCAAACAGCTTCAACATGAAATAAGCTTTAAAACCAGCCAATAAAGTTTATTTTAGCCTGCTACGGAAACATTAGCAGTTTTTACAAGTAGCGCCAGGCCACGGTGACCCATACCTTGAGCCCTGTCAATAACTTCTGAAATATATATATTTTTTGTATTTTTTCAATATAGATTTTTCTGTTTGCTTGCATCGCATTATGTATCTAGAATTTCAGTATATTTACTATATTGCACTGATAGTAAACCAAACTTGAATATTCGAGACCCTGTTTTCATTAAAAAAAACGTGTTTATAATTTTTATCCTAATATGCCTTATAGAAATGATTGTTAGCTTATATGTTACTTACGTTATTACATCAAATTACGTTTCGTTTAAGTTTAAATCAGAATTTATTCAGGACTCACATGTGAGTCACTGGCCCTACGGAACTGTTTGAGCATGACCCATACGCTGAGTCGCTGGCCCTGAATGGGTTAATATACATGAAATGTCAAAATATTTTCTATATCCAGTGAGGAAATAAGGACTGTTTGTATGGAATGGCGATTTCGCACGGTCGTTCACTTTCTTCTTAATAAACTTAAAGGTAGGTTTAGACGAAGACTATTTTCAGCCGCCGAAATTACGGCGCTTTAAAAAGGCAACGTATAAACACTTTCGGTGCCATTTTTTCGCGGCATGCCAGCGCTGGCACGGAATAGAACACGCGCCTATTTATTGGCGCCAGTGACTTCCGCCCGCGTCTCTGCCCCCGCCCCTATTTTTGGCGCCAAAAAATAGGCACGTGTTCTATTCCGTGCCAGCGCTGGCACGCATTTTTTCGTTCGGAGCGCGTAGCACGTGCTCGCACTGACTGTGTTCAGCCTGGTGGGGCAGAAAGAGATAATATGACTTAGTTATGTGGTTTTATTTGTTTATATTATTTTAACTGAACAGACTATAGGCTTTAAATTACATATTTTAATCACACATTACAATAATACATATGTGACGTTCCACGGCAAAAGTTACCTTATGGCGGCTGGCGCTTACGTCACATAGCGCCGCAATAATATTGGAGCGGCGCTATACTTCGTTTTTTTAGCATTAGAAAGAACTTGAAAGAAGTTAAGCGATTTTGACATGTCTTTTAATTGAAAAACACTTTTTTAAAATCAATATCTATTACTTATGAAAGCAGAAGACTATAAAAGATCGTATTAGATTCATAATTGTTACATATTTACCGTAACTTATTTTTAAAATGTGTTTTTCAATTAAAAGACACATCAAGATTGTTTACCTTATTTCTAATGCTAAAAAAACGAAGTATAATAATAGCGTAAACGCCAACCGCCATAAGGTACCTTTACCCGTGGGACGTCACATATAATGCCTTTGCCTTAACCCTTAAATGCATGACTTTTTCTTTTTGCCCGAAATTAATATATGTATCACATAATTGTTTGCCGATTCTAGGAAAAAATAGTAAAAAAAATATAACTTCGATTTTCACTGCGAAATCAGTGTTAGAAGTTGAATTGGCTAAATCATATTTATGTAAATATGTAATTTTCAGTTATAGATATATGAAACTTTTTACTACCATTAGAAAGGTACACTATTTGTGATATACATATAATAAAGTTTTTAAATATAAAATAATTACAAACCCCGAAAAATCTGCCCAAAATGACATACTAAAAATCATCAACTTCCAGGTTTTTCCAAGTTTTCCGACATTTCGTCTATAAACAAATGTAATTTTTATAAATTAAAATACTGCGTAAATTTATGTAATGATTCGGAAAATGTATTAGTTTTACTATTGAAATAATATACAAGAACAAATAGAATTTGTTTAATAATGCATAAAATTTGATGTTTATGTTGTGTGTATAAATACATCACTATGCATTTAAGGGTTAAGACTTGAAAGGATTTTTTTTAATAAAATAAAAACTAAACAATAGATTTAATACAGCAAAGCCACGACCATATCATCAAATCTAGCAACAGGTTACTTTGGTTATTGTAAAGCCAATGTGGTTAATTCCGTCATAGGGGCTTGTTACGGGTTGACAAGGGAGTTCAGCGAATAAAGGTCACAATTATTTTGTGATTATTTTGTGATTATTTGTGTAATTATTTGTGATCTAACTAGGTTTATTAAAATAACTAATCCTACAATAAAGCTAACTAATCGAGGTTGGACGCCAGGTGAGTACGTAGTACTAGCGTTTTTCTCTAACAATTAATAAAATTGATAATTTCATTGACAAAGCAGCGATTGCAGCAATCAAATTTTTCCTATGATTGAAAATCATAGAAATATATGCTCGTGGACTGAATAGTCCCTAAGACGGAATTAGCGCCACATTGACCATTATTTGTGTTTTAAAAAATAGTACTTGTCCTCTTTACATGATGCCTAAGCATCATTAATAAAGTTCTGTTAACTAGCACACATGGTTAGTAAAGTCATATTTATCCAACTGGAACTAACAGATCTTTATAAAACTAACAGATTAATCTTTTGCGTAGGTGCTAAACTAAATGAATAAAACTAGTTACGAAACAATTATTTTGTGCCTTTAGTCACAATATTTTTTTTTATGTTCCCATTTCCGTAAAAAAAGTATGTAATGAAAATTCGCTTTAATTCTACATTTACCTATGTTTATTTAAAAATAAAAGATCTTACTTGTAAAATGTCATATTGTTTTATTTAAACTGAAGTCGCTAGGTTAAAATAATTATTACTAACCATCACTCGCTTGCCTTTTCCCCTAACTTGGGGTCGGCACATGTTCGTGGTGCGATTTTTGAGCACCTCGGCCGCTCCGATATATCTGATGGCGACATTGGTGACTACAGTGTACGTATTAATAATGAGGGACAGAAAATTGGGAATGGAAAAGAGCATGGAGCAGCATCGCTTTGTTTGTTTGTGTATGTATGTTCGCGATAAAATCGAAAACTACTGAACGGATTTTCATGCGGTTTTCACCTATCAATAGAGTGATTCTGATTCTTGAGGAAGGTTTACAAGTTAGTGTCAGTATTTATGTATACCTACACTGGCTACACTAGATATCACAAAACAGTTCATTTTATATTTAAATTTTCCAAAAAAACGTTTTTTTTTACTCAGGGGTTTGATTATTTTTGCATTCATTTTAATCTTATTATCGTATCGTGGTCGGACCAATAGATCCTGGTTTTTCTTAAAATTATCTTTACATGTTTAACTATGATTGCTATCAGTTAATTGGTTAATCAATACCTATGTGAGTATTTTGATAAAGACCCCGCTGTTTTTTTATCTTTTTTAATCTCTTGTAAAAACAGTTCTACCTTAAGGGAAAGTATATCTATATAGTTATAACTATTTAACGACTATTTCCATTCAATAAAGACCAGTCACGAATATTATCACAAGAAAAAGACTTGAGTTTGATTCTCTCTGCCTATGCTCAGTGGATATCGCTAACTTGAACCGCGGGGGTTACTTTGAACCGCGAGGAAACAGTGATCATCTATGTTTGAGAAATAGGAAGTTTAAACATAAGAATTTTATCATGATGCCTGGTGAAAGCATTCAGAAATCAATTCCTTATAGTTTAAGGATAGATGCAAGACAATTAGATGTAAAGCAAAGCGCATCACTGTACTCGTCAAGTCTTTGAGTCAATTACACGCAGCGGGCTTAAGCCGGCTTCCCACGGCCCGTTTTTTCACAGATCTGACCGCGTCTCTACAGGCCGACAGATCGTGGGAACGGTCGCATCCGACGAGGCCTGTGGTCGCCTGTCGTCACCCGTCCGATCCGTCGGGAGTCGGTAACTTCAAAGGCGTGCCGCGGCGCGGCGCAACGGTGCCTGTCGCGGCCTGTAGGGGCGCGTCTGCGTCTGTTCATTTCACCTGCGGGCCTACCGCCAACCACATTCGACGTGTTTCCTCTCTGTCGCACTTGTACATTCGTACGTGTGTGACGGAGGTAACACGTCGAACGTGGTTCGCGGTAGGCCCGCAGGTGAAATGAACAGACGCAGACAGGCCTCGTCGGATGCGACCGTTCCCACGATCTGTCGGCCTGTAGAGGCGCGGTTAGATCTGTGAAAAAACGGGCCGTGGGAAGCCGGCTTAATCAACCGCTATAAAGCCGGCTTCCCACGGCCCGTGTTTATTACAGGCCAGGCCGGATCGCGCCACGCCTGTGGATGCCTGTGCGGTTGATTAAGCCGGCTTCCCACGGCCAGTTTTTTCACAGATCTGACCGCGCCTCTACAGGCCGACAGATTGTGGGAACGGTCGCATTCGACGAGGCCTGTGCGCTGTCCCAGGTGAAATGAACCGACGCAGATGTGCCCCTACAGGCACCGTCGCGCCGCGCCGCGACGCGCCTTTGAAGTTACCGACTCCCGACGGATCGGACGGGTGACGACAGGCCTCGTCGGATGCGACCGTTCCCACGATCTTCGGCCTGTAGAGGCGCGGTCAGATCTGTGAAAAAACGGGCCGTGGGAAGCCGGCTTTAAGGCAGCAGCAATAAATAGCATCTTAAGAGCCAACAGGAGCTAAGATTTAAATATTTTAGGTAAATATACCCGTCTCGCTAACGGAAGCGGCTCCTAAAACTAGTGCGATAAGGACAAGGCGAAAAATCCTGCGTAAAAATATCAAAAATCGAGGTTTCGTACTCGACTGTTTCCTCCTCCAAAACTTAACCAATCGTAACCAAATTTGGAAATCTAAATGATTATGACATTATCTGTGTCGGACCGTTTTGCTTTTTTGACTAATTGATGTCAGTTTTAAATAGCACGCCTCTCATTGCGGCATAGTCAATTAGGCGATTTTGGCCATTTTTGAAGGGCTCTAGCGCCTTAAAAAACAAAAATATCAAAAAAAGCAAAACGGTCCGACACAGATATTGACAATATTAATCTGTGTTGAAAAAATCATTGCTCTAGCTTCAAAACCCACGGAGGAAACAGTCGAGTACGTTTGTATGGAGAAATGACCACTCCTGTTGGCTCTTAAATAAGTACCTATAGCATATAAGCTTGATTGTCCTTTGATGTAGAAACTTAGCCAAAGGACAAAATCTTTGTTTATTATTATTTTATTTTAGTTATTTATTTACACCTTTTTTGTTAAGGACAAAGCTCCACAAATTAACGTACTAGAGGAGGTAACTAACCTAACACCAATTGGCCCCATTGTTGTCTTAAGTACATTTATAAGTACCTAAATAAAATGTTTCCCTGCCATTCAAAGTAACCACTCTATGCCCCAGTTCACCGGTAACTGGTAAGTGACTTTTGCCAACTATACGTAGCCATCGCATCGAAGAGACTTCAATGCACTATCGACCTCATTGTCCAAAATCCTTCCTAATAACTAACGACCTAATGTCTAGGTAGGTACCTACTGACATCCAGGTAGGTACTACCTATTATTAGATAGATGGATAGAATGAAATATAGAATATTTTTCTTGCAAACCTCAAAAAAGAAATGGTTTCGGAAAAAAACAATAGAAAGGCCAACTTATCGCAAATAATCAATGTCTTCCAGACAACTTTTGGGTCGCGGATTCAGAGAATATTACCTAATCAAAAAGAGTAGGTACCTAGATGTTGCAAAATTGTTTATGAAACACTTCAGTACGTAAAAATAGAATGACTTAGGTAGGTACCTAATTTACCTATGGCTTAGATTGATTTTTAATTGATTTACCTACCCTTAACACTAATCTAAGCAAATCCTTATATCAGTTTAGTTTCCGTATAAAAACGGCGACGTACTTAGGCGTCCATGATTCCTTTCAATTGCGAACATGTGGCTAGGATTCCTACTGTGCGCTGGCGCAGTGTTAGTGGCCAAGGCCTCGCCCCACGCTGCCGATATAGAACAGCTCATTAATGATGAGCAGTTCATCGGAACTGTCGGAAGGATCTCGGACAATATTTTTGAAGATGCTAGACTAGATGTGGTAAGTGATTTAAATAAAAATAACGAAAGCCGGTTGATCGCAGCAATTTGGGTACCTATTGGTAGATTGTTAACAAAGTGTTCATTTTCGAATCATGCGATCTAATATGCATTGGCAAATCTATTCAAATCGCCTCGGAGACACGCGCATTCAAATGTTTCTGTGTCAATCAACGCACTCAAATTGGCGCAAATAATTTCTAACTTCTAATTTCTGACTACCTAAGTCATAAGTTTTTTTTATTAACCCTTTGTACGCGACGCCTGTCGTGCGCGGCACGTCATCGTGAACCTTGCCGGAATGCACAAATAAGTACTGGGCTGTAGCCGAGCGCTTAGTTGACGGTTTTGGCGGTCAAAGTTTAAACAATAAACATCTGTCACTGTTTTAGCCTGAGCTGATCACGAAGTACAGGTATCCCTTGGAGATCCACCACGTCGTAACCAGCGATGGCTACATCCTTACCATGCATCGCATCCCACACGGGCGTGATCAGAACAACGACCCGAGCGTCAAGAGACCCGTTATTTTCTTGATGCACGGCCTACTGTCTTCTTCAGCCGACTGGGTTTTGATGGGACCGGGTTGTGCATTGGGTACGTAACTTGAACCAGAAAACTCAATAAGGCACCTTTTTGGTCAGTAAAGTAAAAGATAGTAACCTAACTAAAGTAACCCGGTTGTGCATGCTTTTATCATGTAAGTAATTAAGTATCGTGTTATAATGCATCACTGTCGCATTTAGGTACATATGATAATTGGAAGTTCACGATCACGATGAGTAACGAAAAGTATAGACCCAATGGCTACCACAGAGTTAGACCAAGATAAGTCTGCAATGATTTTGATAGCAGTGCAAGACTTATTTATTTATACCTACGTCATAATTTCATAGAAATTTGACGGCTAAAATAGTACTTGCACTGCGTGTACTATCAAAATCGTTGCAGACTTATCTTGGTCCAACTATATTAGCTACTTTTGACAGTTGGCGATTGTTTTTGTACACGATACGTAATGATAAGTTTAAAAATTTCAGCGATTCTTTATTATTATTTTATTTTCAAATGTTTAATTGTGTCCAGAAAGCACATAATTTGTTTTATGACATGAACTTGGTTTTTCTACAGGGTATATACTAGCTGAGGCTGGCTATGACGTCTGGATGGGCAATGCCCGTGGCAACTACTATTCTCGGGAGCATCTCAGTCTTCGCCCGGATGCTCTGCTCAACACAGACTTCTGGGACTTCAGTTGGGATGAAATAGGGAACATTGACTTGCCCACTATGATCGACTTCGCATTGCAAAGCACTGGTCAGGAAAGGCTTCACTATATCGGACACTCTCAAGGAACTACTGCGTTCTTCGTGATGGCTTCGCTCCGGCCGGATTACAACCAGAAAATCGTTTCTATGCACGCCATGGCTCCGGTAGCGTACTTGGCAAATAGTGGCAATCTGCTGCTTAGAGCTCTTGCTCAATTTTCAAGCCCACTCGACGTAAGTTTATAGTTTAGGTACCTATATAAATAGAACTATTCGGTGTCAGCACCAGATTTGAGACAGTTGAGGTCACGCACACACCATGTCATGTAATTATAGCGGGATTTTGAAGTTAGGTCCTTCTATCCTAACATTCGTAACATTAGGATGTAGCGCATGTAAAACATTTTATCGTTTTCAGAGTATCGCTCGTCTTATCGGTATGGGCGAATTCTTGCCTAACAATGCAATCATGACTTGGGCTGGCCAAGCGCTGTGCATGGAGGAGGCCGCTTTCCAGCAGATGTGCAGCAACATCTTGTTCCTTGTAGGAGGCTGGAATGAGTCTCAACATAATTCGGTATATGCTTCAATTTTTTTTTAAAAAACGTAAATCTAAGAAGTGGATTAAATATACTATAGGTAGGTAGGCAGCACGGCTAGCACATGATGGGCGCGACAGTCGACAGGCGAGAAAATGCCGCGACATAGAGCTCTCTCGCGAATCGGTAGCATAAGAGCCGCGCGACAACCCGCTGTCTCGCGGACAAATGTCAAAGCGACATAATTTTGTCGTTTGACAGTTCCACGCGGGATACTCTCGAAAATCGTAGCACGAGTGTACTATGGGAGACAAAATGTCCCGCGTTTGAACGTCAAAATGAGAGAAATTGTCTTCGAGGCTAGAGGGTCGCGACTAGGGTTTGCTCCCGGTACTGAGTTTGGCGACAAGCGCATTTGGTCGAAGTTTTGTTGACTTTTGTTCTAAAAGAAAGATAATTTTCCATATTTTATATTTATTTCATACTACAACACTTTTTTGTTTAAGTATAATTTGAATCTTGAGTTTCATGATCATGCCATTAATATCAAAATTATTATATTTTTTCACAATGACTTGTTTGTTCTCTTAAGTTAAACGAAAATCCGACAGAAAAAAATCTAAGCCTAAGATTGTACGATCACGACCACATCAACAAAGCAAACCTTTGGTGGCGAATTGACTGGGGGATAATTAATAGAAACATAAATAATTGATACAAAAATATTACATTGCTAATCCGGGAAACAATTACGTGCTATCAATCAGTGCTAACCCGTTATATTTACACGCGTATTTTTACATGCAATTATTGTTGACAACCTATATTATGTCGCTCCTTAGGTGTTTCCATTCATTGTGGGATACCTATAAACAACACAATCCCGACCTGAATATTGCGATCAACCTCACTTATAATAAGTAAATGCAAAAGTAAATCTGTACCTATGTACAGTCAGCAGCAATAGTTGCTAAGCGGGCGAGGTGTTCAAAATGATCTTGACGCGACTTTATTGTTAAGAGAATAAGAGCGCGTCAAGGTAATTTTGAACACCACGCCCGCTTAGCAACTATTGCTGCTGACTATATGTTACCTCTTGACGCTTAATCCGCCGAACCGATTTAGACGAAATTTTGTGAAACAACATTCCACAAAGAATGCAAATAATGAATCTGGCAGCTCAACTCAAACTCCACCTCACAGAAGACCACAGCCGTAATACTTACTTTGTAGTGTAAGAGTTGGTACTAGCCTAATCCTTAAGTTACGATTCCCACCGACCGGCTGGAGTTGGGCCGCGCCGGAATGCTTTTTCAGTGTACCTATTTACATAATGTGTGGCAGAAGCGATAGAATCCGTCCGGAGTCATCCGATCCGCAAGCAGCCGACCGGCTTTGGGCATACAAATGTGAAATGCGCTCCGACTCCGACGAATCGTACTTAAATCTGAGTACCTATCTCAAAAAGGTCAAAGTAAATAAAATCATTTAAAGTTTTTGGTAGTATTTATTTAAAAGTCACATTATTTGAGAAGTGTTATCAACACTCGACTGTCCTTGCACGGAGTAGGTTCCCAACTTGAGCCCTTCTATGTCCTCCGTGATGGCAGGAGGGCTGCGGTTAGCAGCAGCATGCTTAGGTGTAGAGAATACCTCCGTGTTTGATGATAGGCTTGTGCATGATTGTCATTCAATCTATCTTCGAAGCCAGCAATGCAGCGGCTAGCCAGCCATAAGGGAGATATGTCGGGGATTAGCATAAGATATTTAGTCTGTAAATAAGATTTAAAAGGAATGTAATTTTTTTGCAAAATACAACGGAAAAGAGCTTTATGAAGATTGAATTGTGTACGTAAGTACTTACAACTTGACTTCTTCGTAAAGATGGTATTTTGTTAGCCAAAACTTTTAACAAAACGCCAATTATTCGTAAGGAGTTGTATTTTAATGATTAGGTAGGTAATCTTTAGATAATTATAATAATATATTCCAACTTGTAACCACAAAGCGAATCAAATTTTGATTGACAGTATTGACACTGACATTTTCGACTTAAAAATAATATTTGCTATTTCTTATTCTTCATACTGCGAGAAAGAGACAAAGTTATCGTGACTAGGGACGCTCCGTTTCTAAGGCTGACTATTCATTACTTATCCGATTATTATTTTACCGATTCAGTGTTGCCACGAATGAAAAGTTTGTTCCATGTATAAATGGCCACATTGGCTAAGTCGCGCGCGGGATGGCTCTCTCTCGTGGAACTCTTTTCTCGATGTGCGAACTCATGCTGCCAAAATCGAGGAATTGACAGATAGAGATAGAAATTTGTGACGGGCGACTGCCGTCTCTCGCGGCGCGAGCTATCCCGCGGGTAATCATGTGCTAGCCGTGCAGGTGCCTATACTTAAATAGAGCAACCAATTTAATAAACTAGACTTACCTATCTAGAGTGGAATGGCCAAATTGGCCAATCGAACTTCAATTTAAGTATCAGGAATATACCTGCAAACAGAAACCAAATTCTCAGTCATATAAATGTTTTGTATTGTTAAAAACGCTTTCATAGAGGTGTGTGATATTATAATATTGTTTATGTAATGTATTTGATCTACTCTATGAAATTTATTTAAGAAATAGGCTTTTATCTCTATAATCTTATCTTATAAAAGATAAAGATATTTATTTGCAAAAAAGTTATCTCTATAGTCTTTATCTGATTTCCAGACAATGCTTCCCGTCAAGCTCGGCCACACTCCCGCGGGTTCCTCCGTGAGGCAAATTGCTCATTACGGACAAAGCATCGCAGATAAGTCATTCAAGCGCTACGACCACGGCCTTTTGAAAAATAGGAGACTATACGGCAGCTACAGAGCGCCTAATTATGACCTATCCAAGATCACAACTCCGGTGTTCCTCCACTACTCCGCTTCCGATCCGATGGCGCATGTGAACGACGTGGACAGGCTCTTTATGGAACTCGGCAGACCTGTAGGAAAATTCAGGATCAGTGATCGCACCTTTAGCCACTTGGACTTCATGTGGGCAATCGATGCGAAGACACTTCTTTATGATCGAATTATAAATCTTCTCCAGGCAATGGACGTGAATACATAGTTTGAATGAGAATTCCGATTTGAGGATTTAATTTTTACGACTTCTGGCAATGCACACCTATTATGAAAACGAAAAGATTTTTTACATAGGCAAATTCATTAAATTGATTTGATTTATTTTGATGAATATTATGTTCTGCTTTAGCTTATCTTTTGTCGGGATCAAATAGATCGATGGTTAGATTGAGGACAGGAAGAATCGGATGAAGGGTATTAATTGCGTTAGTTAATTACAGGGCTAATTCATTATCATAATCTTCCGATCATCGCTTTGACTTACTTACCGTATCCTCTTGACAGACTAAGTTATCTATGTATTTATACTTAGTAGAATTGTTGTTATGAATATGTTATTAAAGAAGTGGACTTCAGTATTTGTGATATTTTATTATTTTACCCTAGATCATAACGCACTTTGGCCCGGAGGGATTTTCAGAAACTATAG
Source organism: Cydia amplana (assembly GCF_948474715.1). Classification (NCBI taxonomy): domain Eukaryota; kingdom Metazoa; phylum Arthropoda; class Insecta; order Lepidoptera; family Tortricidae; genus Cydia; species Cydia amplana. The sequence continues at coordinate 9,498,495 of NC_086079.1, read as the reverse complement.
ACAAATACATAACGGATAAAAGACAGTTCTAGGATATTAAGTTAGGTACTTAATATTAAAGACTTACTACTACTACTACGACTAGACTAGGTTAGACTTATAAGAAAATAAATTAAATAAATATTATATCCGTTTTAAAACCCTCGGGTCTTTTGAGAGTTTTGAGGCCGCTCATTTTTAAGGCGTGCGTTTATGTTATATTATTAATATATATATAATAGGTACGTGGTTTGAGAACTGTGGGCTATCCATCGATATACAGAAACAAATTCCTTATACTTAATTTCAAAATCGATACTGATCAAATGTTAGCCTACGAATGAAAGTAGTACTTACTATACCTACCTACGCGGTACTAGTTCTAGTTATCCGACTTTGGTTGGATACATCAAGTTAGAAGTCAGAAGAAAATTAGCACTGGCCACATATGCTTTTAAGGTGTTGAGGGGTAAGATACCCCGCAGTGCTGAGCACACTGGGACTGGCGTTGCCTCAGGGACCTCGACGGCGTGCGCCGCGCCTGTTTGCCCGCCCGACCGCGCGTACCAACTTACTTGCCAATTCACCTACTGTCAGGGCGATATTGAGCGCCTACCGCGAACCGCGTTCGACGTGTTGCCTCTCTGTCGCACTTGTAAATTCGTACGTAAGTATGACAGGGAGGTAAGACGTCGAACGTGGTTCGCGGTAGGCCCTCTGATATTAAATGAAGTATCTACAAAAAAGACTTATTTAACTGCACCCTGACTGAGTTCACAGAAGCTACAAGCCGGCAACTTTGTTACTTACCAAATATTTAATATATGCAGCCATGTTTCATTGTGATATTGTAAAATTTTATTTTGTTAATTAATAATGTTTAATTTTTGTCATGTAATATTTATCACGCGTTGGACACACGTCTGTAAGTGATATATATGATTGTAAATTAATAATAAATAAATAAATAAATAGTTATTTGTACAACAAGAGATCAAAGTTTGATATTTCTTCGAGTGCTTATTTTGAGCCCCGTGCAAGCGAAAGATTCTATAATAGATTCACGAGCGTAGCGAGTGAATCTAATTTAGAATCTTGAGCGTAGTAAGGGACTCAAAAGCGCACGAGATGTAAATAACTTTGATCTCGTGTAGTACACAACATTTTTCACCTCAGCAGTGAGAACATATTAGAGAACCCGAAAAATTTATTCCTTCTTCATCACTTACCTCTATTCACTCATGTTTTCTTAAGATATACCAACAATTAAATTTTCACCTCAGCAGCTCGAACAAGGGTACTTTGCTACTTAAAAACAGTGAGCAAAATCGCATTTTGCTCACTGAGTGAGCAAAATGCGATTTTGCTCATTTTGTCTCACTCAGTGAGCAAAATGCGATTTTGCTCACTGTTTTTAAGTAGCAAAGTACCCTTGTTCGAGCTGCTGAGGTGAAAAACTAATTATGATATCTGTGAATGTATCGATAACAGAATTGTCAATGTTTTTATTTTGTCAAGCATTAACAATAACAACATGACGTTTGTGGTAGAAAAATCTCTAGGTCGTCGTATGGTTGGATTTTTATTCCTCCGTCAGGCAAAAAAGCTGAACACTTTGATGAAATTAGACGCACAGTTTCTACAACTATACATACTTACAGACATAATATATTTTTTATCCCGGAAACTATACACTAATTGTAAGGCCTGAGTGGACGCTCGAGTTAAGCGTGCAGCGGGGCGGGGTGGGCGGCGTGCATGTTAAACAAATGCAAGCGTATAGGAGCGGCCGGCCTTAGTGCACGCTAGGGAATGCTTTCAAGTACCGGGAATTCCCGGGAAGTTTCAACTTTTCGGGTACCGGTACTGATACTGAAAATCCCGGTTCTTCGGTACTTTTCGGTACTGAAAAATGAGTAAAGTAAAGCGCATTTAAATTAATTTAAAAGTTGGCTCGTAATCTCCGTAGCACCCGTGTAGTACTCTCGGCAATTTCGACTGCCTAAGGTTAGTCCCGGTTGGTCTTTTGCTACGATTCAGACGTTGGCGACCCGATATCGGAAGCGATAACTATTAACTACCCAAAGTCCCGAGCCTGACGGACTTACAAGTACTTAGTTATAAGTTTGCACTCGTCAGAATTCCTTTTAAACTTTTTATCATATCTCTCGATTTGAGACAGCTGTTTGAAGAAGCTGGTCAATCCCTGTCAAAATCTGCCAGCACAATCAAGAAAATTTTACTCCAGGTATATGACCCAAAAAGAGAATATTTTTGTCAAGAACTACAAATTTATATTTTTTCTTGATTAGTGATAGGTTACAAAACTGTTGTTTGGTCTTAACAGTCGTTAATTTACTTTTCTATTTGTTGATTATTTAAATTATAGTTTATGACATGTTTTCTTATAGATTTTGTGCAAAGTAATTATTGAAGAAAGTAAGAAAACTTCACACTTTTTGCTAGTGTTGATCTTCGCCATTTTGTTCTTTCCTAGGTTGTGCTTAAATACTTCTTTAAACTGAAGTACATAAAATTGATTCTTTATTTTCTGTTTTACTTATGTAAGTAATACTCAGTACCGAAAAGTATCTAAGTACCGGGAAATCCCGGTTCTTTCCCAGTACCGAAAATGTCAGTCCCGCTTCGTGGAACAGTACCGGTACCGCATTCCCTATGCACGCTGCTCAAATAACTTGTGAGCCCGACGCCACGCAGCACACCTCGCCGAACGCTCGCTCGCTTTATCAAAATATATTTTTGCCATATAACGTGGCAATGCTACCAGCCTTCAGGGCACGCTGCCAATAGGCGGCAAACTAGGCCAAATTTTTTATTTATAGTTTAGGCTTAGTTTTTAATTTTAGTTATAATTTTTATTTTAAGGGTTTTTGTTGTTTGTTACTTGTTTTAATCTTTAATACAATTTATTTTTGTTGACGACCCCTATATTCGTTTTGTAAGGCCTATCTAACGACACCCCACACTATAGGGTTGAACCGAAAAAAAATTTATCCAAGTGGGGATGATCTTTGTAGGGGAGAAAAAAGTAAACTTTAGCATATATATTTTTTAATGTTATTATACCACTTTGTCGGATTGATTGACTTATAGTTATATCCATGCCAAATTGCAGCTTTCTAGCCCTAATGATCACGGAGCACAGCCTCCGACGGACAGACAGACAGACGGATATGAACTATAAGGGTTTCTAATTGATTACGGAACCCAAAAAATAGAGATTTAAGAAGTCGGTATAAAACAAATAAAACGTTTGAAAAACTATAACCTGGGGCCTTATTCGACATGCCAATTTTGACGTCGCATGTTGAAGTTCATTTGAATCTGAACTATCGTGGGTTGTCGAATAGGTAAAGATCATTATCTGTCAGTGAATCTCATGTAAACAAATCATTTCATCGCTAGACTTGATTGTCTATTGGTATGGCCGCCATGTTTGGATTTATGACATTTAAAAGGGGATTCTATGGCATAGAGTAAACTGCATTTCTATTTTCTATAGTTTTTTGATTCCTCTACTCGACGCAAGATGGAGTTAACAGTCAAATTTTGATCTTGGCGTTATAAAAATAAACCGCAAGAACATGACATGCAGTTGCGTTGGTGTAGATCTATCATGAAAACGAATATATGACAATTGTCCAGAATTAAAAAAAACTTGACAATAAACATACAGCAATACATATACCACTAAATGTCAAAAAGAAAACAGATTTATTATAATTACTAGGTAACAAATTATATATAAAGTTTAAATTTTAAACCAATCGTCGTGGTTCTTAGCAATGAACTTCTTGTAACTTGTGTGAAAAATATCATTTGATATTACACCAATTACTTTATGGTGAAGTAAAATATCATGAGTCATGAGGAAGACGGAGTAGCCAGTAGCCACAATAAGCTATATTTTTGTCCTCTGGGTTAGATGGCAGTGAAATAGGGAGAGATAGTGAAGAATGCGGCAAAATAAGCATTTATTGTGTTGTTAGTAGTTAGTAGACTAGTTTTTTTTTCTAAAAATGAAAATTGACGCAACAGCAAGCTCATAGCCCCCTATGAGCCAGTCTATTAGATGCAGGCTTAAGGGCTAATCCCGGGGGAAGCGGAGCGTCGGCGACTAGCTGGTGCATCTGCTTATTAACCTCTTCTCACTTTTACCTCAGGTCCTTTGATTAATAAATTAAGGTAAAATTCGTAAGAACTAGTGCCTGTGTCATATTCTAAATTGGACGCTATGCCTAATTAGTTGTTATAAATTAAATAAAATAATTATTTATTTAATTAAATTTATAACAACGCAACGTGGGGTTATTCATGATGAATTTTAATGGCTTATATAAGACAGCGGTCGTATATTGCCTTAGAAATTTGGATTTTGTCAGTTTGAATTAACAGCAAACTGGAGACATTGAGATTAATTTTAAACTTATTATTTTAGGTGTTCGTAAGAAATAAGGTATTGACAGACATTGACGGAAAATCGCGAAAACCCGGCCAGGTGCGTCGGACCACGCAAAACGGAGGAGGATTCCATACTTACTTCTTCTACCATGTATTCATATGCCAAAATAGCAACAAAAAAGCCGAACAAAAATACCGTTTCTTCGCAGCACTAGATTTCAGTCCTTTTTTTAGAAAAGTAATATGTTTAGGTACATAATATATATATATGTAAGTAATTTTGTTATGTGAAACTTATATGTTGTGTTACGAGACTTACGAGTAGGTAACTTTAAACTTTAACAGCCTAACAGATCCCAATAAGGCCTAGTTTACCCTCTGGGTTGGAAGGTCAGATGGCAGTTGCTTTCGGAAAAACTAGTGCCTACGTCAATCCTTGGGATTAATTGTCAAGAGAACAATAGGTTCTCATGATCCGTGGCAAAATCGAGATAACGCGAGGAAGAATAACTTTGTCACAAGAATATTTGGCCAAATATAAATCCTTATTTTAATACTCTTGTGTATTTGACCTACCTACTCGTATTGAGTCGTATTTTGCCACCTAGTAGCCTCGAATTGGTTGTTATAATATGTGGCTTTCCATAAATTAAGGGTCCTTATGCTTCAATAAGGACGTTTTCATGGGGTCCCGTTGTTTCCCATAAAGTTTTAAGTCATAATGTATTGTTTGTCATATTATCATTACTCATAAAACTGAAACCGTTAACATTTCAAGATTTTAGTTAGGTTATCCTATAGATAGAGGTTAGGTTAGGTTAGATTTGTTTTATGGCAATCCTGAAAAGTGACGCGTTTCTGAACTAAATGAATTATGACTAACGAAAATTCGAGCAAACAATACATTATGGCTTAAAACTATTTGGGAAACAATAGAGACCCCGTTTTCATCTGAAGTTGCAATAGAAATTGAAAAAGCCACATTTTTTCAAGCTTTTACTTAGTTTTATCTGTCCCGTTGGTTGTCTGTCTGTTCCAATGTGGTTCCAATCAAATCATGCAAATTAAATCCCAACAAAAACATAAATGTGAAATGAGAGCCAAGTTCAATATTGAGAATACGTGTCGTTTTTGACTCGCCGACAAAAGAATTGAGATCTATATGGGTGCCAAGTTCTGTGCTGTGTAGAAAATCCTGAAATTATAAAGGATTTGTCTTGGCTAGTTTTTAACAACAAACCAAGTTTTTGAAAAACTAACAGAAAAATATATATTACCTATATGCCTATACGTAAAAACTAGCCAAGACAAATCCTTTATAATTTCAGGATTTTCTACACAGCACAGAACTTGGCACCCATATAGATCTCAATTCTTTTGTCGGCGAGTCAACAACGACACATATTCTCAATATTGAACTTGGCTCTCATTTCACATTTATGTTTTTGTTGGGATATCATTACTTTTTGTACAGAAATTACTATAGTATTCATCATGAAAGCAGTTTGCCTAAGCTGAAAAGGAGACCCTCGCTAACGCGCGGTTAATTGCCAAAAAGTTTCAGTTTCACATTTTTTCTTTTGTATACGCTTTATAGTCTACTTTCATTCCAAATATCAAGTTTCTAAGTAATCTAGAAGTGGGTTAGGTTTTTGGTCTATAAGTTTTTTTTTCCATCGATATATCAATAATTTCCAGTTTTCAGATTTTTCCCTCTATATGCACCTAATATTCTACCTTGATGCCAAATATCAAGTTTCTAAGTCATCTAGAAGTGGGTTAGGTTTTTGGTCTATAAGTATTAATTATTTTTTTTCCATCGAAATATCAATAATTTCCAGTTTTCACATTTTTCCTTCTATATGCACCTAATAGTCTACCTTTTAACAACAAACCAAGTTTTTGAAAAACTAACAGAAAAATATATATTACCTATATGCCTATACGTAAAAACTAGCCAAGACAAATCCTTTATAATTTCAGGATTTTCTACACAGCACAGAACTTGGCACCCATATAGATCTCAATTCTTTTGTCGGCGAGTCAACAACGACACATATTCTCAATATTGAACTTGGCTCTCATTTCACATTTATGTTTTTGTTGGGATATGATTACTTTTTGTACAGAAATTACTATACAGTGTGTGGCCTATAACGCGGGCGCAAAATTAAAACGTAGATTCTACTCCTCAAACTAGACAATGTTTGTTCAGCGACTTTTAAAAATAACTTGTGGTTTGTATTTTAAAACACTTTAAAATTTAATCGAACACGCAATGTATTACGAAATTGATTATGCCTGTACGGTGACAAGACTGACGGGCAATGTCAATTAGGCGGAATTTAAAGTACATTGAAAATATTATTTCGTTTGTTTGAAAAAGGGACAATTTTAAGACTACATAATTTCAAAAAGTTGTTGAACAAAAGTTTTATTGTTTGAGGAGTAGAATCTACGTTTTAATTATTCGCCCGCGTTATAGGCCACACACAGTAGTATTCATCATGAAAGCAGTTTGCCTAAGCTGAAAAGGAGACCCTCGCTAACGCGCGGTTAATTGTCAAAAAGTGTATACGCCTTATAGTCTACTTTCATTCCAAATATCAAGTTTCTAAGTAATCTAGAAGTGGGTTAGGTTTTTGGTCTATAAGTATGTTTTTTTCCATCGATATATCAATAATTTCCAGTTTTCAGATTTTTCCCTCTATATGCACCTAATATTCTACCTTGATGCCAAATATCAAGTTTCTAAGTCATCTAGAAGTGGGTTAGGTTTTTGGTCTATAAGTATTAATTATTTTTTTTCCATCGAAATATCAATAATTTCCAGTTTTCACATTTTTCCTTCTATATGCACCTAATAGTCTACCTTGCCAAATATCAAGTTTCTAAGTAATCTAGAAGTGGGTTAGGTTTTTGGTCTATAAGTATTAATTATTTTTTTTCCATCAAAATATCAATCATTTCCAATTTTCACATTTTTCCTTCTATATACACCTAATAGTCTACCTTGATGCCAAATTTCAAGTTTCTAGGTCACCTGGAAGTGGGTTAGGTTTTTGATCTATATGTCAGTCAGTCACAAAAATGCCGGTTTTTAAACGTTAATTTATCAATAACTGTTTGAGCTATGTTTATGAAATAGTGTATTTTGAACAAGCTAAGGGACTTGAATACATGTGCCAAATTTCATGTGTGTAGGTCACAGATATAGGAATGAAGGAGATCGGGCATGCCCGGCGATTTGTATTGAATACGCCTGTCGCAAGTTCTCGAACACACACAAAGCACCAGTAATTATAAAGACATCGCACGCACACACCTAAAGTACGCACACTTGTAGATGGACGCTCCTATTGCACAATACACGCGCATCATTTCAATGTCTGTGTACATGCGAACGACCAGCGAGTCGTGTCATAACGCACGCACACAACGATAATTACGGGAACTGAGCCGGGACACCGTGATATCGATATTTGATCGACTGTCGGAAAAGACTGTGTGTCGATAACTTCATGAACACTATTCAAATATAAATATTCGGAATCATTGTTCTTAATTGCCTATTTATGGAATAAATTTCCTTGTTAAAACAAGACATTTGATTTAAGTAGATATTAGTAGTTTATCAAAAAATAAGGAATGTACAGTTACATAAACTTTACGTAACTGTAAATTATTATGCTTAAATTGCTTAATAATGTACAGTTGCATATATTACTTTATCTACACACATATTAAAAAAGCGGCCAAGTGCGAGTCGGACTCGCCCATGAAGGGTTCCGTATTTAGGCGATTTATGACATATTAAAAAAAAACTACTTGCTAGATCTCGTTCAAACCAATTTTCGGTGGAAGTTTACATGGCAATGTACATCATATATTTTTTTTAGTTTTATCATTCCCTTATTTTAGAAGTTACAGGGGGGGGGGGGACACACATTTTACCACTTTGGAAGTGTCTCTCGCGCAAACTATTCAGTTTAGAAAAAAATGATATTAGAAACCTCAATATCATTTTTGAAGACCTAATCATAGATACTCCACACGTATGGGTTTGATCAAAAAAAAATTTTTTTGAGTTTCAGTTCGAAGTATGGGGAACCCCAAAAATTTATTGTTTTTTTTTCTATTTTTGTGTGAAAATCTTAATGCGGTTCACAGAATACATTTACTTACCAAGTTTCAACAGTATAGTTCTTATAGTTTCGGAGAAAAGTGGCTGTGACATACGGACGGACAGACAGACGGACAGACAGACAGACATGACGAATCTATAAGGGTTCCGTTTTTTGCCATTTGGCTACGGAACCCTAAAAATGTCATATGACGTGTTCAGAAAAAAGCCATTCGAAATTAGATTGCAATAATAACATCGAATTTTTGATTATTAATTTATTATAGAGCAATAAAAAACAATAATTTTCTTATCTGTGCAAATGCACGCGGGTATATTACGTTTAATATTTATAGTCAATTACTGCCCAGTAAAATGAACCCGAGACCTCGTGCACAGTAGGCAGACACTGTAGCAATCTGTAGCATCACTCAAGGAGAGGCTTAAAAAATTGTGGCTTTCCGATACATAAGTAATTCGGTTTTCCTCGATTAGTACTTCTTTAATTTCCTTTACTTTTCTGGTTCGAGCTCATATCTATTTATTTATGATATATATTGAGTATTTATTTATTTTATTTAGGTTATAATTATATATACTTATACGCTTTATTTTATTTATTTAAGTATTTCTATTTATGTTTATATATATTATTTGTAGCAATGTGTATTCAAAACTTGCATTTCATTAATTTTAGTGATTGTACACTATTGTTTTTGTTTGTCATTCATCGTTACTTTTGTTTATTCGTTTCCTCAAAGGTTAACTGGAAGAGATCCCATACAGGGATAAGTTCGCCTTTGTTGTATTTAATTTACTCTGTAACTATGTTTCTCGTTTTTATTTCCATGTGCAATAAAGTATATACATACATACATACATACCATTAGGTAACCAATTACACAAAATTTATACTAAATAATATTATAATAATATATTATATTAAAGACAGTAACTTAACCATCTTTAAATTTTTAAATTATTTTTAGCGTCAACTAACCCTGGGTTGGTTTTATCGATACGTGTTATAGGTGCCGCACAGCGCTATCCAAGCGGAGCACATCGCTGCTGCACTATGAGAAAATTTCTCATTGAGAGAATCGTTTTGTACCCAGTTCATTGCAGCGTAAACACTGTACTTTGCAATCATGTTACTTGTACAGCAGCAATGTATAATGAAACATATTAAATGACAAGCAAGTGTAAGCTTACATGGATACAAGTCGTAATATTACGTTGAATTCGTGGTTTTATTTGAAATAAGTAGTGAAACCTGCGAAAAGTGATCCCATTGGTCTGGAAATTAATCAAATCACTGCGATGTTTACAAGTAATTATTGCACAACTCGGCATTTTGGTAAAAAACAGAAGTTTTTCGGTGAACAGCGCGCGTGCATACTCGGTAACAACGGTCGGCGAACTGGCGGCGTTGTATGCTCAATGAGCTAACAACTGCGACACGGCTGCCGGCGGCTTGTCCGCTCTCTAGTATTATATGCTCTGAGGTGTAGGTTAAGTAGGTTTCAAGTTGTGAAGGGGTCAAAAGTAGCTCGAAATGGTTCGTGTAATATTACACACGGTTGCTGCGTCGCCAGTTCCTTTTTCTTTGAACTTGGCTGGACACGCTACCGCGTGTCTAGATTTGACCCACTTCTCGGGTGTTCAATGAAGCTGAAAATTTACATAAGTACATAATATGTAATATGGGTGACAATACAATATTTTTATGGTTACCATCGAGTTGATCTGATGGTGATGATACAGACAGTGGTCTTTTAAGTCTTTTTAACTTTGTGATAAAACAACGCAACTTAATTATATTTGAAAATATTTAAAGAAAAATACAGTCAGAAATTAGAAATATTGTTATCTAACCTCTCTATCACTCTTGCATATTCGAGCGATAAAGAGGCAAATAGCTGAGTTTCGATTTTCGCACTTCCCGATAGGCCCCTTTGTAAACAAACCGCCTTGAAGTGTCTATGTCAAATTATTAATTGTCTGTGAAAACTTGTTAAAAAAAGTTTAAAGCAAAGGCGTAGGCAAAGAGTAGTATAATATGTATATAGCTGGTCAACCAAATCTTGTCAATAAAAAAAGGCACGAAATTCAAATCTTCCATGGGACGATATCCCTTCGCGCCTACATTTTTCAAAATTGCCGACTTTTTCTACTGTCAAGATCTGGTTGACCAAGTATACCTATATAGCGCTGGCGGTACACCGAGAAATTCAGTAAAATGCTGCAAATGATGTTAAAGGTATGAAAATCGGTACGATTGATCTTTAGAACATTTGAAACAATTTGACCCGAAGCACCAACAAATAAAAAAAAAACGAGAGGAGTTATGACGTCATCTTTTTTTGTAAGGAATAAAAAAATATTGTTTAAAAACCTATCGTGTTTGGTATTAAACGAAAGGGCTTTCTGAGCCAATTCCAAACATATATCACATCATTACATTTCAGTATTTTTTTTTAATTATAATATAAATAATTTTCAAAACATACCAATTAAGTTTGGGATTCTCCAGATACAATACGGTAAATTTTTTTTTGTAAAATATACCTCTAATCTTATACCTAATATCCTCATATCTAACCCTAATTAAGCAATTTTGAAATTATATACATTTAGGTTTTTTTTCATTTTTCAATTTTACATAGTGTGATCTATGAATCTCTCAATTAAATATTTAAAAAGAAAGCATAAAATTAATATATAACGGTTTTTTTTTCAGAAAGTTGCTTATATCTCGGAATCTATAAGTCGTAGTAAAAATTGTCTATGTAATAATTAAGAAAGAATTAACCGAAAAAACTCACCTTTAACGTCCCCCCTTTCCCGAGTTCTCCACCCCCCACTCATCAGAACTTTTTCTTACTTAAAGCTTAGATATTACCAAAGGAACATGTAATAGTATTTTATGCAACTGTTGTTTAAGAGAGGTCAAAAAAGGCGAGTGGCGTGAGTAACAATAACAACAAACAACAACCGAAAATTGTTAATAAAGACGCCACTAGTATTTATTGACTCGGTTAAACAACGTTGCATACAATACTTTTTCTACGACCAAGCACTTACTTTGAAATGCAATGAAATAATAATAAAAATGGATGATGATGATTGTTTCATGTCCTAATGTGATAGGTTGTTCAGTGCGTGGGTTTCTTAAGGGGAACGAAAATTTTATTATTTTTGCGCTACGACGCACGGTTTAGGAGATACAGCCCTATAAATATTTTTCTTCCTCTTTTTCTTTTTTTTTCTTTTTTTGTGTTTTTTAAATCTTACTTAGGGGTTTCTTAAAGGGGAACGAAAATTTGATTATTTTTGCGCTACGACGCACGGTTTAGGAGATACAGCATTATAAAGTTTTTTTTGTTTTTTTTAATCTCTTTTTTGTGTTTTTTTTTAAATATTAATTAGGGTTTCTTACAGAGGAATGAAAATTTTAATATTTTTGCGCTACGACGCACGGTTTAGGAGATACAACCCTATAAAAAAAAATCTTTATTTTTTTTTGTTTTTCGTGTTTTCTAAATATTACTTAGGAGTTTCAAAGGGGAACGAAAATTTGATTATTTTTGTGCTACGACGCACGGTTTAGGAGATACAGCCCTATAAAGATGAAAATAATCGTACCATTAACCAAAACATGTCTATGGTTTACTCATCTGTCAGAAATGACAATTAAAATTAGGTTGGAAACAATGTATTCCATACAATATTTTTTAAACGAAGTAAAATTGAAAAATTAAAAAAAAACCTAAATGTAAATAATTTCAAAATTGCTTTATTAGGGTTAGATATGAGGATATTAGGGATAATTTGAGGTATATTTTACAAAAAAAAAATTATGGTATTGTATCTGGAGAAGCCCAAACTTGGTATGTTTTGAAAACTATTTTTATTATAATTTAAACAAAATGACTGAAATGTAACTATGTGATATATTTTTAGCATTGGCTCAGAAAGCCCTTTCGTTTAATACCATACACGATAGGTTTCTAAACATTTTTTTTTAATTTCATACAAAAAAACATGACGTCATAACTCCTCTCGTTTTTTTTTTATTTGTTGGCGCTTCGGGTCAAATTGTTTCAAATGTCCTAAAGATCAATCGTACCGATTTTCAGACCTTTAACACCATTTGCAGCATTTTACTGATTTTCGCGGTGTACCGTCAGCGCTAGAAGTGGGCAGCAAAGAGTAGTATAATATATAGGACAGTCGGTCAACGTTTGTTCCTAATAAATATAACATTGATGAATCAAGGCGGTTTGTTTAAAGAGGGCCTGCCGCGAAACCAATTTCGTTATCTGCCACCATTAAATTTCGCTCGTATATGCAAGAGTGATAAAGAGGCAGATAACGAAATTTCCCCCACCCCCCTTTGGATGGTTCTTGTTTGAGTTATAATGTCACTGTATTGAGGACTCAACCTTTCCATTTTTAAAGTGTTTTTATATCGACATGACACTGGCTACTGTAGTAAATGACAAAAAAGAAAAAAAAACGCTGTCATAGTAACGAAAATAATAAACACGTCAATCGAAATAAACAACGTAATATCCAAGAAAAATTTGCAAAATAGTATATGATAAATATGTAAAACATCATTAATTATCGAATTAAGATTACATACAACTTTGTGTAAAAAAAATTGAGGCAATTATACAGCCCGATTATACGGGTTACATTTTGAAAAAGATGATTATCTTGGAAAGAAGAGTAAATATACATAGGTGAACATAATGGTGAACAAAGGTATAGTAAAATAGGTAGGGACATAATTCAGGGTTTGCTTGTCTGGTCCACGCATGCTGTACCTATCACGACCACGGCACGGCCGTCTCCTGCTAACTTTTCGCTATAATAGTAAAATCATAGGTCTAATACCTATGATTTTAATATTATAGCGAACAATATTTCATGTTCATGATCTCGAATTTAAGACTTTAGCTTAGATTTATGGCGTGCGGCCTAGCGCGCGTTGCCTCTATGAGGAGCTGTCAAAGCGCTTTATATCTGTATGCTTTTGATGATGCGGATCAGCATTCTTATCCAGCGGGGCAAGCGGCCAGCCTGCAGAAGGGCACCCTACCGCACTTGGTAGGTCACTACACTCACTACCAGGATTTAGGGCTAATAATTTATTTATAAGTTTTTAATACCTAAGAGTTTTTAAGAGCAATTCTTGTATATTTATTTATTTATTTCTATGTATAATATATTTCGGGGATCTCGGGAACGGCTCTAAACGGATTTAGATGAAATTTGCTATATAGAGGTTTACGGGGGCGCAAAATCGATCTAGCTAGTTTTTATCTCTGGGAAAACGCGCATTTTTGGGTTATTATATGTTTCCAGAGCAAAACTCGGTCTCCCAGACATTAAGTTTTTAATTTAAGTGTTTTTATCATGTTTCATATTTAAACTTACAGATGTGAATCACCAGCAGAGTTTTTGGAGAGGTGTGGTTTTCTTATTTCCTGTTACCAACCTGAAACACCATACCTACCTAAATATCAGAAAATAATAAAGTGAAGAAAATTAAATAAAGTTGAATGCTTAAAAACTTTAATGTTTTATTAAAAGTAAACGAAAAAAAATGTGTAAACTGAAATAGATCAATTTTTTTTATTTGTAGTTGAATAACATATATGTATTTAATCTCCTTTAATTAAAAATCATCTCTGAGTAGATACATATTAAACAATAGGTACTTTTAGGTCTTGGTAGTAATGTTAGGTCTTATGACCTACTGTATTTGACTATATTACTTACCAAGACCGGAGCCTGACCTGTCAGTCGCCAACTATTTTGATGCTCTTTGTAGGTAGCATCAAAATAGTTGGTGACTGACAAAGTTACCAAGTTACTAAGGTAGTAGGTACCTATATAGTAGGTAGCAGTAGCGCAATATTTAGTCAAAATATTTTGACTAATTTAGATTATTTTTATGCCAAAAAAGTAATACAAGCTATTCATGTTCCACTTAGTAATAAAATACGGACTTTTCTGAATATGTGGTTTACGAAATGTGTTAAGGTACAACTTGTGGTTTATTAACGTGGTTTAGAAATAGGCAGCTTGAGTTGAGAGAGGTGATGAGTAAATTGTTTCATTTTTTTACAATTTTGAGCGTTTATAGGAGAATGTGTGGAGCAAGCATTATTTGACGTGTAGGTGTGGGTTCAACAAAAAGATCGCTTGTCAATAAGGCATTCTTGCTGTTAAAATTCAATTATTAATAGCCTTTATCGACCATCAGCAATGTAGTCCCTTTTTGATTGATGGAAATTGTCACGTAAGTTCCACTACTCGCCGCCGCATCACCTACAGCGCATTCGTTAGTCTATCGCTCACAAGATGTCATTAATTCATGTAAACTTACGTACTGAAAAAAAAAAGTTTTACTCTTTGCTATAAATTACCCTTTCGCACGTCAAAAACTCCAAGATGGAGCCGAAGGTCATAGAGAAAAAAGTCTACATTTGGAATCATTACTTGTCAAAATTTGACATTAGCAATCCACAGTTAGGTGACAACCAAACCAAACCATTATAAACCTTAAAGTAATAATAAAACAAAGTTGTTTTTTGTTAAATTATTGTTTGTACCAAATGAACTTCAGCACTTGATGAACTTCAAATGAACTTCAACAGTTGAATTTCAAATGACGCGAAATTTGACAGTTGCACATGTCGAATAGGGGCCCTGGTTTTTCGATTAGTCGGAAAAAGACTGGTCTAAATTAATTATATCAAGCAGTAAACGTCTGCGAACGACATGAAAATTTTTCCAATTTTAATTTGCTTTTAAAAGACCAGTCTATCCCAAGATAAAAAAATATTGATACCTCACGGTGATATTGTAAAAATGTAAATGATCAATTACCTGCAATGATTGCTATCTTATTTGCGAATCTTTATCTGATACCTAAAACAGTATAAATGCTGTGATTTTGTTGAATTATCAAGAACTTCTGTGCCATGTGGTTGTGGGGTAAAGTTTTCGTGTTATGCGTGGCGGTGGTAGGCGCAGCAGCCAGCCGTTTACCTAATGCCGAAGAGCTAGAACTGCTTATAAAATCTAGTGAAATTGGTTCAAGACTATCTGATAATATCCTCGAAGATGCTCAGACTGGATGTGGTGAGTGTTGAACTAGGATCTTAGGTTCATTAAACAGGAGCTTTCCTTACCTACCGTGGTAGGTATATGACGATTTGGATTTTAACATATAGGTACTAGACTATAGAAACTAACTTGGTTCATGTTTATAAACTTCAGGAGTCACAGGACCTTTTCTCGCTAGTGTATGATGACATGGAGCCCATAGGCTAATCTTAATCACCTAATAACTCTATCATACTGTTTTCAGCCTGGACTGATTAAAAAGTATGGGTATCCCTTGGAAATCCATACACTTACGACTAGTGATGGTTATATTCTGAATATGCATCGAATTCCACACGGTCGGGATCAGAATACTGACCCGAATGTTAGTAGACCGGTTGTTTTCTTGATGCATGGGCTACTTTCATCTTCTGCTGATTGGGTCTTGATGGGACCTGGTACTGCATTTGGTAAGTAATAGGTATTTTTCATAGTTTTCGTATAAAACGTCAAGATTTATAAAAAAATTGAGCATTTAGATTTCTTCTGGATATATGAAATAATAAATCAGGGAGCACTTTATTCTGCATATATTATTAGGGATTATGTCGGGCCCCTAAGCCTCTGTATCACTGCGACCATTCGATCTATTGTGATCGCCACCTAGTACTACAATTCTAGGTCAAACCCTGCAGCTACCCACAATATTAAGAGCTAAATTAAGAGTTAAACCTGTATTATAATTTACTCCAAACTGAGACCTCACTATATTACAGATATACACCGATACCTTTTCTCCGTGTGTACCTATTTTTATTGTTGCTATTTATTTATCTGAAGTAGTTTATGGCCCAAATAAAGGCTAAGTCCACACTGGGCAATAGGCTTCAAAATCGAAGAAAAAAAAAATGAGCTGTACAGAAAATCAAATATTAGTACCTAGCAAAGACAAGAGAACTGAACATGTCCTCTTTTCCGAGACTAAAGTTTTTAGGTAACCATTTTCTCTACACGTAGGTATATTTATTAAGTTTAAAACTTTCTGGATCAGACAATAGGGTTTAATTAATAGTTACAGTACTCATATTGTTATGTTTGCTTCAGGTTATCTCTTGGCCGAAGCCGGCTACGATGTCTGGATGGGCAACGCTCGCGGGAACACAAATTCGCGCGAGCACATCAGACTTCGTCCTGACGCCATCTTCAACACGGATTACTGGGAATTCTCTTGGGATGAAATCGGAAACATTGACTGCCCTGCAATGATCGACTACATACTAGCACACACTGGCAAAGACAGACTTCACTACATTGGCCACTCCCAAGGAACTACTACTTTCTTCGTCATGGGCTCACTTCGACCTGATTACAACGAGAAGATAATTTCCATGCACGCTTTAGCTCCTTCTGCCTATTTTGCCAACAGTCAAAACCTCTTATTGAGAGCTATTGCTCAATTTACCAATCCACTAAATGTGAGTTACATTCACTTTCTTTATTTTCCTCATGGTGAAAACACACTACCGTAAAATGGGGTGAGTAGGGGCAAAACTGACAGTCAAACCTCGATAACATTTTATTTTTACATATGCAAACTGAATGGTGTATATAATAAGTGTTCCGGACGTTTGTATTTTAGTTTTTATTTTATTTTGGGTAGTTCCATTTCATAACTTTGACGATAAACAGGAAATCCCACCTCACCCCGTAGTCCCTCGTAATTGGGGTGAGATGGCATTTCATACTTAAGTGATTTTGGAAGATTGTTGGATCCATTTTTTTTATTATGAGTATTACTATAGCTCCATTTTAAATTGGAATACATTATTTTTGTAGCAGAAGCCTTAAAATCCCATCTCACCCCCCTTTCATCCCTTCTCTCCCCATTCATAACCCAACTCTCCCCGCGAACCCTACTTTACGGTACTTACAAAATTATTTTTTTTAAATATATAATACGTGTAATACTAAATAATTTCTCATCTTTTAGAGTCTGGCTCGTATTATTGGTTTGGGTGAATTCATGCCCAACAATGTCATCATGGCGTGGGCTGGCCAGGCCCTGTGTATGGATGAAGTGATTTTCCAACCAATTTGCTCCAACATTCTGTTCCTTCTGGGTGGATGGAACGAGGCCCAGCATAATGCGGTAAGACTTCGATAAATTGCTATAGATAAGTAGTCCTCAGCGGGCGTCACTCGTGCACTTAAGTAGGTACATACTTGTTAGAACGTGACAGGCATGGAGACAAGTTGAAAATGTAGTTTTTTTTTTTATCGTGTTATGTTAAATTTACATCAACCGGTTGATGATAAGGCGCACTTTACTAATAGAGCCATCGAATTTGAAGCCTTTACGGTATAATTTTAATATTTAAGCACAGAATAAATAATAGTACTAAGTACAGAAGACTCACTCTCTAACAAAACGCGTCTGTTACGATCAGCACAGATATGGCCGCTAGGTGGCGACAGCGCCACGCGCGGCTTATGGCTTTCCCCAAAATTGGGGCCGAACGGATGTACTTTTAGCTACCTGTAGCAAAGCGACGAAATCGCGAAGTGAGACACGCCTGATTTAAGTAAATGACAATGATTGTTTGCCATCATTATTCAAGCGTCACAGATACCATTTTGCTTTTCTTTATTTCATTGAAATATGGCGCAGCAAGGTGAATAAGTCGTGTAGTACGTGGTATTTTTATTTCCATCAAGCGAATTTAAGTAGGCTAATCGAACAATGGAATTCAGTAGTTTAGCTAGTTCATAAGCTTGAATCCCTTAACAGGCAAAATGCACCACGTTTCATTTCAGACAATGATCCCAGTGAAGCTAGCCCACACTCCAGCGGGAGCTTCTACGAGGCAATTAGTACATTACGGCCAAAGTGTGAAAGACAAGACGTTCAAGCGCTTCGACCACGGCTCGTTAAGAAATAGGATTATATACGGCAGCTACAGAGCACCTGCGTACGATCTTGGAAGAATAACGGCTCCGGTCTTCATTCACTACTCTGCTTCGGACCCGTTGGCACATATGAACGATGTACTAAGGCTGTTTAGTGAACTTGGCAGACCAGTAGGTATTTTCCGAATTCCTGATCCCAATTTCAGCCATCTTGACTTTATTTGGGGTAGAGATGCCAAGACTCACGTATATGACCGGGTAATAAATCTGCTTCAATCCATGGATGTATATGGTTAACGACAAGTTTCATGATAACTGTGGACTGATTTTCGAAAACGGCGGCAAATTCAAAATATCTACGCATGGTAAAAGTTACGCGCATAGTTTTTTTAATTTACCGACATTTTCTGGTAACATGATGGTTGTTCAGAATATAATTTTTTTTTATGGCGTCCACATATATTTCGAATTTGCCCAAATATTCGTTATGCATTTCTTACCCTGAGATGCAGAGCTAAATTTATGTAAATTACGACGAAGTGATGGATTCAATAAAGATTGTTCTAAAACTCACAATGTTTAATTTTTATCAAGAGCTTTCAAGATAAAACTCATGTTACGTACCTAAGCGTAACCTAAGCGTATTTTCATAACCGAAACCTTAAATCTCTACGTTATTATATAAATATCTTCTTTTTATATCACAAATAAAACATACTGTTTGATTACCCCTTACCCCAATTTGTCCTCCCGATCTCTTATTTTCGTACAAAATTGTTACATAAGCAGGATGATTGGGTAGTTAATTGGCCAATATATGTCGTTTTAGTATCTGGGATATAAACAAACCGAGCTTAGGAACCCAAAAAACTATGAAACTAAGCACCAATGGCCAAATGGATGAGAAGATAAGATAGCCAATTCGATATTTTTTCTCGTAAAGTATGATGCCAAAAAAATATATAGGTAAGTACCGCAGGGTGTTAATTTAATATCCAATACATACTTAAACAGTAAATTAATATTTCGTTTCTATTTGCAGTTTCAAACATAGCTCCAATAATTTCGATGAATTAATTGTACAAAGTAGATTGCGGTTTATCGCGATTCGCGAGACGCGACGCGACTGAGTGGCGGCGCGTCAAACACATCAAATTGTGCAAATTGATGTTAATTTGGCATTATTTTTCTTATGTAGGTATCTGCAGGATATGGTGATCACTGATCAAATCTGTCGTCCAATGCGGCGGCAGAAAAATATTGATGTTCCCAGCTAGTTTTGAAATTTTTAATTGCCAGTTTAGTTTTTATATGTAAATATTTTTTGTCTGTCTGAATTAACGATAATATCAATGCAATGATATCATAGTTTAATACACTATAATTGTACGAGGTCCAAAAATAACACCATACTGTATAAAACCACCACTTGATATACTATTTACAACTACTACACACTGTATATAACACTCACTGCTTGATTTGAATTTTGAACTGACGACCTATTGTTACTCGGACCCTATATTAAACCCAGAAAAATCTTAACACCGCGTTGTAGAAAGTACGCGTTGGGAACAAAGTGCGATCTTTTGACTTATTTGGTAATTAATTTTCTTTAACAACAAATTCCAAATCATTTTACAAATATTTTAGTGTTAATTGCCATCAAAAATAACCGTCCATACCTAATAAATTTCCAAAATCGCTACTACTAACACCATCTATTGATGAATTAAGTCAAACTGTGAAGTACTAAAGAAATTCATAAGATTAAAATATAACAATTTGAACAATAATCATTTTCTTAGGTACAAAAGGCTAAATTTTTTGTGACGCTTATAATTGTGTTGGTGCTGACATTCTTTATCTGATAATAACAATTGAATGTGCTTTTAATCAGATATTGATCGACCATATAATAGGTACCTATTACTTTTCTGCATGGGCAGTTGCAGTTGGCAATTAGACGATAATGAAATATTGATGAATTAATTAATAATGAGTCTTAATCAGCCCTATTTTTTAATACCACGTCGGTGGCAAACAAGCACACGGCCCGCTTGATGGTTAGCTGTCACCGTAGCCCGTAGCGTATTACATGCGCGTTGCTGAAATTGCATGTCTATCCAGCCAGGCTACACGTTTTGAAAAAGAAATAAATTTATATAACATCCGCCCTAATGTTTGATATATGATATATGTACCTAAGTATAACTATCTTTTTAGGGTTCCGTACCACGGCTTTCTTCGTCATGGGCGCTTTGCGACCTGAATATAACGAAAAAATCATATCGATGCCGGCGTTGGCTTCAGTTGCTTACTTGACACATAGCGGAAGTCACTTTATAAAAGCTATTAGTGAACTATCGAATCCACTTTACGTGAGTAAAAGCCTTGATAAAGTACCCATATCATTATTTCTTCATTAAGGGCATTTGAGTAAATTTGATTGTTTTGATTTGCTTGCACGTATGATTGGTTTAGGCGAATTTGTACCTAAAAACGAAATGTTGACATGGGCGGGACAAGCATTGTGCAGGGTGCTAACATAACCTGACCTCTTGTCAGGTTTCATCCGATTTGTAGTAATATGTTGTTCCTTATGGGTGGGTGGGGATGAAGATCAGCTGAATGCGGTAAGATTTTGCTTCTAATTTACGAGCAATATTTTCCATGCTAATATTATAACTTAAGTAATAGTATAATGCTTTGTTACAGACTATGGTGCCAGTAAAATTGGGTCATACCCCAGCGGGAGTTTCCGTGAAACAATTCGCACACTACGGTCAAAGTATGTCAGAAGGGCAGTTCAGGCGCTTCGACCACGGATCACTAGGCAACAGATTAATTTATGACACCTCGAACTCGAAACCGCCTCGTTACGACCTGTCTAAAGTAACGAATCCCGTTTTCCTCCACTATTCCCCGTCCGAAGCCCTTGCAGATGTTAGGGATGTTGACAGGCTATTTGCGGAACTAGCCCGGCCAGTAGGGAAATTTAGGATTCCCGTTTATCATTTTGGACATCTTGATTTTATTCATCGGGGCATCGATCGACGTGAATACCTTTGTTATGAGAGAGTTCTTCGAGCTATGGATGTGTATGGTTAATAAACTAAAGAGGTTTAGTTGGTACTGACCTTGCTTACAAAGCATAGTCCTGGCTCCTCATTT
This sequence comes from Cydia amplana, assembly GCF_948474715.1. Lineage (NCBI taxonomy): Eukaryota > Metazoa > Arthropoda > Insecta > Lepidoptera > Tortricidae > Cydia > Cydia amplana. The sequence continues at coordinate 9,476,768 of NC_086079.1, read as the reverse complement.
GTACCTCAGTTTTTGTACGCGTAAGTATGTACGTCCTCGTTGCTCTGGCTTTGGCTTCCATAAGTACAAGCGTTGCTTAGTTTGGGGGGATTTGTATAGTTTGTGGGATTGTTCCATAAGATAAAAATCAATGCTTTTAAATCAATGTTGTTTGGTAGAAAAATATTTATTTATATAATATTTATGTATGTAAAACCGTCCGTTAAATATTTCAGTTATTTATTACCGACTTAAATTTTATAAGAAATTCTCGAATAAAATGAGACAATGATACGTAAACATCCAAATGCGTAGAAATTATCTGGACTGTTGAAACACGTAATATTTTTTATCTTACTGATATAATATAATATACTATAGTTCTGCTACTGGGGTTTTTCACTTTCACAAGACTAATGAATATAATCTTTGATTAGACGTCAGATATGATTGATATGAAATAAAATCACTGCTGTAAAACAATAAACAGCTGATTTCTTTCTTATCATTTGATACCTAACTACCTAACTAATGTTTTATTTAAGTAAATACCATAGATAAGCTCAAACCAACGTGAACAAAACAAAAGTTGCATGAAATATTAATGTACTTAGATGACGGAACCCTAGGTGGCGACGTGAATACTGTGCTCTCTGATTTGTCTTTTATTAAGAGTAGTTTCGAAAATATTGGTTTAGAACTGAATTTCAGCAAATGCGAACTCTTTATTCAAAAATCTTCTTGTACTTTGACTGACTTACAAACCAAATTTGACGATCTGACTCCCAATATCAAATCAGTAGACAAGTATTCTCTTTGCCTCCTGGGTTCTCCTATATTCGAGGAATCATTTCCCCGTTTTATTTCTAACGCTATAACTAAATTCAAAAGTCACACGAATCGCTTACTCGAAATTAGCCCTCATTATGCTCTTGTGATTCTCAAATTCTGCCTTTTTGTCCCAAAATTTACATATGTGCTCCGCTGTTGTCCTTTTTGGAAACATCAAAATTTATTGTCGCCTATAGATGATTTGATCAAAATTAGTTTAGAGACGATTCTAAACATTCAGCTAAGTGAGCCTTCCTGGTCTCAAGCGTCCCTCCCTATTCGGTTTGGAGGTTTAGGAATTCGCAAAATTTCCAGTGTGGCTTCCCCAGCCTTTTTGGCGTCCACTCATAGCACGTCTGGTCTCACAGGAAATATCTTAAGGGCTTTGCCCACAAACTGTGAGATTGCGGGCTTTGAGGACGCCAAAAATGCTTTTAAAATTGCTTGCCCAGGCAAACAATTTCCAGACAACCCAAATTCACAAAGGAGCTGGGATAATGTTTACTGTGATTTAGCTTACAATACTCTGCTAAACAACTGTACAGGTCCAGATCGCGCGAGGCTTTTGGCGGTCGGAGCCCGGGAAGCCGGTTACTGGCTACATGCCCATCCTTCGCCCAATACTGGTACTTTCTTGGATCCGGCCTCCCTTAGACTGGCGACTGGTTTGCGACTTGGGGTTTCGGTGTGTACGCCACACATATGCTCTTGTGGCACGGACGTGGACCGACTGGGACACCATGGATTATCCTGTCAAAAAAGTGCAGGACGCTTTTCGAGACATGCGTCGCTTAATGACATAATCCGTCGGTCTCTTGCCACCATCAATGTGCCTGCTCTTCTTGAGCCGACTGGCATTTTCAGAGACGATGGCAAGAGGCCCTATGGGGTGTCCTTGGTTCCTTGGAGCTTGGGACGGATGTTAGTGTGGGATGCTACCTGCGTAGACACACTGGCACCGTCCCACCTCCAACGGACTAATGTAAAAGCGGGCGGGGCGGCGGAAAGCGCCGAAATTTTAAAACGTAACAAATATAAGAGCCTCGGTAGAGAGTACCATTTTGTACCATTTGGAGTTGAAACTCTAGGTCCATGGGGTCCCAGCGCGCATAAGTTGTTCGCAGAAATCGCGAAGCGTCTGGTTGACGTAACTGGTGACCGAAGAGCTGGCGGCTACCTCGCACAACGTATCAGCATTGCGATACAGCGAGGATATGTCGCCAGCATCCTTGGTACAATGCCTCAAGGGCCTATTTTAGATTTAAGCTAGTTTTTTATTTCTTTTAGTAATACACTGTATTATCTTGTTTGTAAATAAATGATTATTCCATTAATGTACTTACATTGGATATTAGTTCAAAAAAGCCAGTCAAGTGCAAGGCCGTCTTGCGCTCTCTTAAGGAAAATATTGCTAAGTGACCCTATCTTGACTCTACCTAAAGTTTTTTGATGTTCTCATTATTTAATTAGTCATAATCAATTTATTTAACCAACTACATACTTATAGGATAGGCTATAACATTGACAGTCTTGACTTGACACTAGTCTGTGACAGTGACAACGTGGCAACGAAGGAAGTTTTTCGCATGTGATTGTGCAAACATTAAATTAATATGTACTTACAAAACAAGAAAACTCAGCTGTAAAAATAATATCAGAATTTGTGGATTTTGTTTCAACCGCAGGCTATCGTCACAATGAGAAATAATCGTTTCAAGATAAAGAAAGGTATTTTGACAGTCTACAAACAACTGTAAATTTAGGTAAGATGAGACACTGCCTTCACCATGGACTCGACAAGTTCAAATGCACATGAAGTAATGACCTCGAATATAAAAAAAGTATTCCACCACAAAGGGAAATCTTTCCTGCGGGAAGTACTTTTAGCGGATGCAAACGTACCATACAAATTATCCGTAGACCGAAGTAAAAACAAATTGTTTTTCTGTATAAATGCTGACGATTTCTCTAACCAAAGTTTCCATTTAGTAGTGTTGGATCTTGAGACTGGGATGCCGTGGGTCATCCAGGGAATACGAAACGGGTTTGCGAGCGCCGTAGATCCCGCCACCGGCACCGTATATCTCGGTGGGAGCAATGGCATCTTCAAATACAACTATAATACATTAGCTGCTCAAAGTCCCGTGCTCAATAGAGTCGATGTCTTTGATATGTTCTTCAAGAATGAACTTTACTTCGTTGACACGGCAACGCAGGCTTTGTCCATTCTCAGAAATACCACAAAAGTTCCCGTTAAAGCTCTAAAGGGCTATTTGATTCAGCATTTCGTAATAGATGGCAACGATGATTTTCTTTTCACTAATTCAATGGGTCTTTATATCTTACGTCACGGAAATCAAGCTGCTAATTTGGTCCCCTATAGCGATACTATGAACTTCAGGGGGGCGGCTGTGGATACTGACGGACGCGCACATTTTATCACTGAAGATGGTGTTTATCAGGTTGATAAGAATACGAATCAGTTACGGAAATGGTTATCGGTCCGGAATGGATATGGTTTGGCATTCGACAAATATAATAATATAATTTACAGCGATGAGCGATCTGTTTATAAAATCTGCCCTTTAGAATATAGTACAGATGATGGTGAAAATTCTTAGCGTTGACAATAAAGCCAGAGATATTTATTTCTTCTTATTTTATCTTAAAAACTAAATTTATTATGAGATACGTTGGATATAACTAAGCACGTAATAATTATATCCAACGTAAAGTTTTTTTTTATCCCCGACGGAACGGAGACGAGACGGTGTATAAAAAACCGGCCAAGTGCGAGTCGGACTCGCGCACGGAGGGTTCCGCACCATCAACAAAAAATAGAGCAAAACAAGCAAAAAAACGGTCACCCATCCAAGTACTGACCCCGCCCGACGTTGCTTAACTTCGGTCAAAAATCACGTTTGTTGTATGGGAGCCCCACTTAAATCTTTATTTTATTCTGTTTTTAGTATTTGTTGTTATAGCGGCATCAGAAATACATCATCTGTGAAAATTTCAACTGTCTAGCTATCACAGTTCGTGAGATACAGCCTGGTGACAGACGGACGGACGGACAGCGGAGTCTTAGTAATAGGGTCCCGTTTTTACCCTTTGGGTACGGAACCCTAAAAATGGTTAGATATGTACTCTTCTAGAGTAATTGAGTTGATTAAGTTTTAATTATATCGTTGGTAACGTTTTTTAAGTAATTTTTAGGGTTCCGTACCCAAAGGGTAAAAAACGGGACCCTATTACTAAGACTTCGCTGTTCGTCCGTCTGTCACCAGGCTATATCTCATGAACCGCGATAGCTAGACAGTTGAAATTTTCACAAATGATGTATCTCTATTGCTGCTTTAAGAACAAATACTAAAAATAAAATAAAATAAATATTTAAGGGTGGCTCCCATACAACAAACACGTTATTTTTGCTCTATTTTTTGTTGATGGTGCGGAACCCTCCGTGCGTGAGTCCGACTCTCACTTGTCCGGTTTTTTCGAGATAACGCAGTTGTCACATCTATACTCGTGCGCTTGCTCGATTTAAAATACCGTATGTGCGACCACAACAATAAAATTACAGGTTTAAGGTCCCATTATAAAAATGTCTAAATTTATTATTACATATTTGTTTATGAATAAGGCAATAGTGTCAGCATAAATCTAGTTGCCCATATTATTGAGTTATCGACTTTGTTTTCTTTGTTTATATAAGGTAAACCGTCTACGTCCGTCACTTGAAGTATAGGTGAACCAGGATCTATTGAGGGTGCGCCATGTTGCGGAATTTCACTGGAACTAATTTTTTCATACTACACTGAATTGTCACCCTATACATGAGAATAACAGCGCCCTCTTGACAATTATCATATATTACTGGTCAGGCTATAAATGCGTATTTATAGATATAGATGGTCAAGCAGATCTTGTCAGTAGAAAAAGGCGGCAAATTTGAAAAATGTAGGCGCGAAGGGATATTGTCTCATAGAAAATTTGAATTTCGCGCGAATTTTTACTGACAAGATTTGCTTGACCAGCTTTATCGTCTAAACGCAACATTTTTATTAACTATTGCAACCCTCTATGTTTGATTCGAAGTATGCAATCAAGGCCCCAACGTGTCTGTTCTCTTTGACGGCGCAGGAACTAGTATCACTTCTCTCTCCTCCCTCTTGTGAAAATGCCACTTGTCAAAAAAGGACAACTAGGTATACTGTTGACAAGACGAACTTCAAATCCAGTTGTTGCCGTTTTGGTGGTTACAAAGCTGTGTATGTGTGCGTAAAATCGTCTATGTGTGCATTTTTAGGGACGTGAAAAGTCGATTTTAATCATGTTATATACCTATCGATAAACGCTACACAGCGGAACGGAAAAGCGATTAATAAAAGCTTCAATTTCTTCGTTAAAAATAAACAAAATTGAAATGCTAATGGATTATGAATATATTATAATATAATAAAATGATTCAATTATTGCGGAACACATATTTTAGTACGTATTTATGTATTGTAATTAAAAATCTGAACTTTCCCTTCGTTCCCTGCTGTGGCATGACGATAAAATCGTGATCTGATAACCACGATAAAGAGTAAAAGCGTTTTTTGTTCATTTTAAGTATCGGTAAACTTTTCAGGTAAAATTCAAATTGCAAGAAATGTCGATAGTTTATCGATATGACTTTATCGACACAGCAAGGTGGTTACATATTGTTAATCGTACATAAAAACAAAGTGGCAACAGTGACAGCTCGCTTAGGGTCCATCTTTACAAATATTATATCTATGTATGCAATGGTCACCTTAATGTAGGCGGCTATAATGTGAAGTTATAAAATGTTATGTTTAGAAAATATACCTACCTACAAAGTATTTAAAAGACACATTTACCTTAAGTGACGCATTTATCCCGGTTGACCTTAAGGACTGTAGGCAGTGAAAAATTAGACGTCATTTATGCCTAACCACAATAGGTATGAGCACCTTGTAGCGGACTTTGGCTTGGCTGCTTTCACAAAATATGAAGCGACTCAAATGAAAACAAATTGCTTTAAGTTTCACCAAACTTCACTCAAATTAATGTCAAAAGTACCTCTTTGTACGTTAAGTGATTATTATGTATTATCATCTTAGAGCATTTATTATTATCATCGACCGAGCCCGTGTATAGTATAGACGACAAGGCGCGCATTTGTGCATTGGTTTATTTATCCATTTGTTTTGTATTTTTCACGTTAGCGTATTAACCACTCACATGATTCCAGCAACTAGAGTTTCAAGATTGCGCACCGCTAAAATGATCGTCGCAACTCGAGTTACAAAACGGAGTGTATGCGGTTTTTTATTTATTATCTGTGAAGGGCTGCACAGATACGGTATAAACAATTTTTAAAACACAGACTACCAACGTGACAATATTTAAAAAATGTTTCAACCATATAGACATAACCACAGTATTTCTTATCTATTTTACTTTGCAAGTTGTTCAGGAAGTGCGATGTGTAAAAAGTTGCTGCGTGTTTTAAAATGCCTCAAGTATTCAAATTTAGATATTTCTATTAGTAATGTATATTAAACTACTCTGCGTTTATTGGTCTATTAGTTTAAAACTATATTTTAGACCTACTTAATATTGATGACCAAATAATATCACTTCAAAACAATAGTTCTGTAGATTTTTGACGTGTTTCTTATTTGAATGCCCTACATTTCTAAGATTACTAAATATATCTTGAGCAACCAATTGCCATTAAATAGTTCGATTATTAAGTTACATTAATAAACCATAGAATGTATTAAATCACTGTGTATTACACAGGATTAGCGATCAAAACATGTGACGGTAAATTGTAAGTACAAACCCGGCAACTGTGGTTGCTTAAAGCATTTCTGCATATCGTAAGGCATGTGGTGTACTAGACGCGTTGCATACGCGTTTTGGGATTTTTTTTACTACTTACTTATAATTTGTATTTACTAATATTTCTTTGCTATTTACATTGAATAAACTAAATAATTATACGATTAAATAAATAATTAATTAGGTATTACAATTTTAAAGTTCCTATTTCTGTTGAACATCTGCACCGCGCGCTGTTGTGTCTCCACCTTAAATGGGTAGCCATCTTTATTTTTGACATGGAAGAAGTCAGTTTACCGGCTTATTTACGTTTGTAATCAGTATAATTTTATGCGTTAATAGTTATTATTGGTTTATTGTGCTTAATATGTTGTGAAGTGTGTGTTATGGTGGATGTATTAAACGTGTTAGTGTAGTTATAAGTTAGTTCGGTTGTTGGTGATCGGCAATTATAAAAACACCAAAATTTAGTAGGTACGTAGATACTCTTTTGTTATTTTAAGTTATATAGCTACTATCATCGTTATAATTGCATAAGTTATGCATTTTATTTCAAGATTCTTAGTGTCTTAAACTGTTTTTTACTATATTTTAGTACTTCAGTGTCTAAATTAGCCACAAAAAAATCATGAACATAATATATAGTTTCACAGCAGATTGAGCAATTCGAAAGTTTCTTATCGGAATTTGAATTAGTTTTACTCTGCAATTTCATAGGTGAGCTATCAAGGTGTTTAGTACCAATTAAAAGCTTATTAACTCTTCTTTAAATTGAATACAAAAAAAAGATATGTTATCGATTTAGATTTTTAATTAAAAATAGTTTTCTACTATAACGCGGACATTATTTCATTGGGTAAACTTTGTGAATTTTTAATAATTATTTTTAGTATAACATCACAATGCTATAGTAGTAAAATAAATTCTTTGTTTCTTTAACATTAAAAAACCAAAAGAATCGTTGCAAATGATTTAGCAGAAGTAAAGTTATCGATTTTTGAAAATATCATGACACTGTGCCGTCGTATCTGCGAAATGGCAGAGCAGTTCAGGGCACCTTTCGTTAAAATCGGAATCATGTGAGTGGCTAGAGTGTCATTCTATGGAACTTGCTAACTATGTAAACAAACCGCCACATTGAAAATGTCAAAAAATATGAATTTATTAGTGACTTTTGTTTACATAGTTAGCAAGTTCTACTTCACATACATATATGTATTACGCCAACGTTCATGATAAGTCTTGTTTTGTTGTTGATGATATTTGGAATATTGGTACCCTATCTATTCTTGTTCAATAATAAAACCGACCGTTATCATTACCTTTGGCCTTCGGTCACAAAGAAAACTCTCCAAGAAAGGTTTGGATTATGCTTAGGGAATCAATTGAATGGTACGTTTTTGTGTTGTTTTCGCCTTTTATTTAGAATAACGCGGCCGCATCTCAGTAGGGATAGCACTTGAACGTCTCGTTAAGAAGCGGCACACGTGTTCACCGTTATCGCGAAATAAAGCTAATAAAGTTCGCATCTGGGAGCGATTGTGGATTTACGAAAATTACCTACGAACGTATACGTGTGTTGCCCTAAAGGCGATTATATGGGTTACCTACGAATTGGTAATAGAAACTGTATATGTACCTAGGCTGTTTTGTAGTGCGTATTAAGTAAATATTAATTGTAAGCATGTAGGTTTCATCTAAATGATACATGATATACATATGATCAGGTATATGTTATTTCTTATTTACCGCGTAAGCGAATTGGTTTAATACTGAAAGCTTAGTAAGAAATAATTGGATTTGAATATTCTGAATCGAATTGAATATGATAAATGATAATCGCGTGACGTCTTCGGGGTGCAAAGAGGAAAGCTAATTCCTGTTTTAAATATCGTAATTCAATAATTACCTATTGTTTTTCTACGATCCCGTTCCCAACAAGGTTTATCCTATCTCCCTCTTTCTAATCTTATCACTACATAGTACAAAACAAAGTCGCTTCCCGCTGTCTGTCCCTATGTATCTCTGATCTTTAAAACTACGCAACGTATTTTGATGCGGTTTATTTAAATAGATAGAGTGATTCAAGAGGAAGGTTTATGTATAATTTGTTAACCCGTTCGAAGCCGGGGCGGGTCGCTAGTTTATGATAATTTTCAAAACCTTTACCTACATTCGATAAAACAATATATCGTGTCAAAGGTTTGTAGGTCAAACAAGAGTGAACCCTTCATTCGTATATTTTACATAATGCGACGTGCTACTAACAAATAAACACTGTTAAATACATTATTTTAGGATGTTCTGAATTAATAACATCAATAAATGTAAATAGAACATTATATAAAATAATAATATAAACTATCTATAAATAAACTTAAAATAAACGCCTTAAAAATAAAAAATGGCTTCCCAAGTCACTGCCGATGGGCAGCGGGCCTAGAAATGATCTCAAATGTAAATATTTGAGAACAATCTTACACATATGGACCTGGCCCCAAACTACGCAAAGTTTGAACTATTGATACTAGGCGACGATATACATTCTTAATGTAGGTATATACATATAGCGTAGGTATATCCGATTTTGAATTTAAATCGTGACTATCGTGAGAGATGGAAAATATTATCTTAGTGATTTACGCGAAATACACAAGTTACACAACTCGCACTTTAAAAAAAATGTTTTGAATGAATAAGTATAAAACTAGTTGCAAAGCAATAAGAACATTTATTGCAAAAACTTAAATATAAATACAAACTAAAAATATAAAAAATAAATACTTACTAAAACCCGTCCCGGGCTGTCCCTGACGCAAAGGTGCCCATCACGCTCGCTGCGTTGCCGCGTTGTATTGCGATGGACAGCCTTTGCATCAGGAAGAACCCGGAGCGGGGGTCAAGGCCCCTTTCACTCAGGCGACGACCCAGCTCGCGGAGGAAGGTCTTACCCTCCGCGCACCAGCAACCTGTCTCCACGGCCAGGGGAACGAATAGATACCCGCTCAGCGCCGAGTATTTATCTTTTTTAAGGGACGCCGCGTGCTCAGCAGCCGCTCCTGCAGACCGCATTGTGCAGCTAATATGCGAGGCGGCAAAAGTGCTGACGCACGTGGCGTCCCATAGCAAGCACTTACCCTTTTCCCACGGCACCAGGGTCAAGCCGTCAGGCCTTTTGCCGTCCGAACGGCTGAGGCCTGGCGGCTCAAGCATGCAGGGGATATTAGCTGCCACTAAGGCTCTCCTAACGATGTCGTTAAGAGCATGGTGCCGTGGGAACCTCCCAGCGCAACGACAGCAGCTCAAGGCATGGTGGCCGTTGCTCTCCACAGAGGAGCCGCAGATGCATTGGTGGGGTTGGCATACATCACAACCTAGGTGGAGAGCAACGGCCACACGCAACGAACCGTTGTCTAGTAAGGTGCCTAGGTTTGGGGAGGGAAGAGCGTGTAGCCAAGCTCCAGATTCAGGCCTGGAGGCAGCGATTAGCCTGGCTCTGTCAGAACCAGCAGCGGTATGAGTAAGACTATCGAGTAGCCCCTTTACCACGACGTCGTCCCACAAACGCTGGCGGTAAGGTTTTTCGGGTAACGGCGCATCAGAGTTAAGAGCCTTCCAAGTCGACAGAGCATCAGCGGCATAGGGTATTGTGACCTTGACACCATCTAAAGATAACATATTAGTGACAAGGTCCACAACCCCAGCCGCCGACGCAAGAAAAGCCGGAAGGCTCACATCTCGTGAGCGCCGGATACCCAGTCCGCCGTTTCGTATAGGTAAAGAGGCCTGGTCCCACTGGTCCGAGTTGAGGGATACATTTAAAAGACACTCAGCAGATTCTTTGAGTGCCAGGTCGAAGGAGTCCATGTGTGTGGGGTGTAGCCAAGTAGGCGCTGTGCGTAAGAAGTAGGTGATCTTGGGAACGGCAAAGCAGGATCTTATCAACGTCAGAGCTACATGTGCCGAGAGATTTCTAAGCCTTTCTCTTGCTAACAAGAGAAGTTGTTCTCGTGTCTCAAAAGCTCCAGGAACAGCATCGGGAAATATAGGGGAACCCAAGAGGTGAAAGTTTTGGCTGGATAGTTCTTTGAGACCAGGTAGTAGGGTACTAAATGAAGGTAATGAGGAAAGAGAATTAGCGCTGCAGGGGAAGAATTCACATTTGTTGGTATTGACTTCGAGTCCCAGATTACGAAGCAGTGGGAGGAGTGTGACCAAGTCTTGGTATACTTCTTCGGGCTTACCACCGAGAGTGCCATCATCTAGATACCAAACGTTTAGCGGAGATTGAGGACCGGATATTGCTTTTTGGATGGCGAGGCTAAAGATCAGGGGGCCAAGTGGATCCCCCTGCTGAGCCCCCACCTGAGACTGGATGAGGGACTCATTGAAGAAAAGTTTGGACGGAGATGAGTAAACTTGGTGAAGAAAAGGGTGCAGTATTGGTATTTTCTCTCTAACTTCGGATAAAAGTACATCCCGCTCTACAGAATTAAACGCATTTTTTAAATCTATCTTAATGATAACGGAGTCTGCGTTTTTAGGGTCGAGAACGAATGCTCGAGTGGCGTGAATAGCAGCCTCACAGCCAAGTTTCGTGCCAAAACCTAATTGGTAAGGCTGTAAGTAAGACGCCATTTCGTCACGCACAGCTCGACAACCTAACTTAGCAGTTAGGCGGCGGAATACACTGCCAACAGCGATAGGCCTTAAGCCACCATCTTTTTTTGATAGCGCGCACAGCGACGCACCGTAAATATACGGAGAAACTGCTGGATTTAGCTGACCACTGAGTAGGAAATTGCAGAGTTTGGTTAAATATTCAAGCAACCGAGGCCCGTTCTCGCCGGCAGAGCTGGAAGTGAGCTCTTTCAGGTGTGAAGGACGGATGCCATCCAGGCCGGCAGCAGAGCTATTGTTGAACGAGCCTAGCGCCTGTGAGACTTCTTCCAGCTTGACAGAGAGAGCGGGGCAGGAATTGTCTGGTCCAGGTGGGAAAGTCAACGGTCGAGATGGGGCTGGGTGTTTGGAAATTAGTGTGGCAAGGGTTTCAGGATTGGGCGGCGCTATTCCATCATCCGACATAAGAACCCGTACTGCCCCTCTGAGGTCACCCTCGTAAACTTTGGACTCTATAGCTCTAAGAATCGAGGGTGGTCTCAAAGCGGCCGGCTCAGCTTCTACAAAAAGAGAATCGATTACCCCAGAAGATACGATGTTCCGCTTAACTTTGGTTGTTAAGTTTCCTGCGCTGGTTGATTCAGGCGCCTTTAGAGCAGAGTAGGCAAATGAAAGCAGAGCAAACCAATCTGGTGTGCCGTTGTTCTTAACACATTGGTCGATTGCCTCGCACAATTTGCCTGCCGCCAAGTTGCGAGCCCCCTTAGGTAGTATGTGACGCAACACACGCACAGATTGTTTTAGGGTGGCAAGGTCATCTAAGTCTAGACTACTATTGTTACCTGAGTGGGCTTGTAGCTGCTGCTGTGGCTGCACTGTAAGTGTAGGAGGAAGGGCGATGGGTCGGGTTCTATGCTTGCGGGTTATATGTACCTTTAGCCCATGATCGGTGAAGGTAAGCGAAGAATTAGGGCAGTGGGGGCACTGCGAGTGGGTCGTAGCCTGCATACGTAACAAACTTAACAAATAAACTTAAATAAAAAGTACAAAGTCTTAAACTAATTAGAATAGAATATTAAATAAATTAACACAGCGACTTACAAACATAAACATTAGACTAGTATAAAAAAATATTTAGCCCGTCGTACAAAATCGAACCAGGAACTATCGAGGATATAACGTTGGGGTCCTTATGTTACACAAGCGTACGGCAAAAAGTATTATTAGAAGCACATACCTACTTAGCTTTCGCATCCAAACACTGATTAAACTATGAAAAGACACAGATAAATATGAAAAAAGTAAACAGAAACAGATATGTTAAATGTTGATGACAGTTACATTTCAAAAACTCACAGACTTGTCATTTTCGCGCTCGATGCAAAAACTTCGTCAATGCGCATGTTGTACTTGGGTGTCGTCTAGGCGACGACCAATAAAACGAGGATACGTGACGTCTCGCACCTGCGCGATGTGTGTGGCCTGAGGTGGATGAAGGCGTTCTGACACTCCTGTCAGCAAGCGCTGCCAAGAGGATTTTCACAGATTGTGCCGGGAGGGGAGCCCTCTGTACGCTGCCCACACTTGCTGAACCTCACAGCGACCGCTAGTTTATTTTGAACTAATTTAAGAGGCCTGAATGTTTATATTGCCGTAGTTATGAATTTATTAAAGAAGACACGACAGTTGTGCTTGTTGCTACGATACGGGCTTTTTATGGATTTTTATGCAAAGCTCGTCATTAATTAATCTAAGTGAACCTAGCCTGTCTAGTTGTCTGAAACATAGTAAGCAGCAGCTAAGAGTCTGTGCGGAAAGAGAAGAGTCGTGGCAGAAATGGGAACTAACATTTTAAATTTTATATGGCAATCAAACCTTTGACACCTGTCTTGTAAAAAGTAAACAAACTTCTGTCATTGTATATTTGTATTAACAAAAACCGCAAGTTTTGTGTATAAAATATTTTCAAAACACGATAAAACCGTATATAAAACCACAAGGAAAATTATATTTAACATTGTTCGGTTTTGTCAGCGGGAAGAAAACGGCTAAAAGCCGACTATCGACTTACAAAAAGTCGCGGAACGTGTTTCCGCTATTCACGCATTATTCACGGATATTGATGTTGTATTTAATATTAAATCATTACCGATTTAATAAGCCCCCTAAGTAACTTTTCTCCGGTACATAATCGGTAAGTATATTAATTCAAAATATATAACAGTCTTGATACTTGCCATTTTATGCATATTTATATGTAATTTTCTTTTTTCAGGATTGAGTAAAAGTACCTAAGGTGGCTAAGGCATCTCGTTAAAAGACCGCTATTTAGGTGATATGCAAGAATTTGTAATCTACGTGCCGGATTCAAGCACAGCACATCCAATTCAGATGAAGATAGTTCTATGAGTGTCCCATATGTGACATTGAATATTTTAATTCAGACTTCGATTACAAATAATAAAACTTTTTCTAATAAAATATTTCTTTATTTGTAAGTTCGTTTACTAGGTTCTGTTAGTTACGAAATTATATTTCATATTTTGCAGTGACTTTTTGGCGAAGTAAAATATCGTGAGATGAGAGAACCGGATATATCCCAATAAGGCCTACCTACTTATGCACTATTTTATATCCCAGATAGTAAAATTAAAGTTATATTGCCCAATTTATACCCTATCTACCCGGTTTTGTATTGAAATAACTGTTGGACTGCACAGATTAGGCAGTAAATAAATGAGACTATCTTGTTTGATACTAAAATGACAGTTGTATTGGGCAGATTCTTAACCCTTGGTTTAGTGCTATTAGCTTTAACACTGAGAGATCATATCCATAACAAATCCATATCAAATTCATAAGCTTTTATAACAATTAGAATACGCCTCCTAGAGGCGTTAAAAAATTTCTGTTTCTGCCGTTAAATTAAGCAAACAGGAATTTTATTTGAATACGTAAATTGTATCTCTACGGGCAAACTAAGGAATCTGAGAAGCATTGTTGTTTAAACTTTTAATAGGATTGCTAAATTCGGACTTTGTGTAAACGAGGTCAGTTGCCTGTATTGTTTAGGTCGTTAACTAATTCCATGGCATATTGTTATGTAATAAATTGAATAATTAAGAAATAAGTTGGTGCGAAGAGGAAATTTCGCGGTTCCGCGTTACGAAAAATGTTGCGGAAAGCGGGTAGAATGTAAATTCCGAATAAAGACGAGTAGATAACAAATACTGCTAAAGTCCAAGATGCAAAGTTGTGTTATAGTTTTCGTTAGATAAGTTTTAGTTTTAGGGACATAATGCCTAACACTTAAATTGTAATGTAATTAATTTTTACTAAACATACCGCCAGGGTATTAGAGTTTTGGGTATGTACTTTTTTATATTAAATAATTGTTATAATATTAAACAAAAAAATATTTGTGTCCCAGTTAGTTTAGATGGTAAAGTACTGAAAAAAGAATTGAGGTCACTTATTTTAATGCTTCGAGGAGAGTAGCGATTATTTCCCTAAAATCAGCTAAAAAGGCTTGGAAATGTAACTTTATAACACCTGTATGTAAAACCCTTTTTATGTGCAAATAAATGATTATGATTATGATTATGATCGAATTTTACTGGAAGCAATATTTCCATTCGCAAAATTTACCAGTTTATACTTTCTCACTAGCTTCCTTTCCCGGAAGCATTTCTAACCAATACGCATATTTTCAATAGCTTATTTTCCTGATACGTTTTCAAACCATTCGAATAGTTTGGATAACTTTTCTTATTATTTGTAATGTAAATCAATATTGTTCAATAAAATATGTTGGTTCTGGTCTGTTTTACTCGCAATTCACCTAACACACTCCTCCTCGCTTCGCTCGTCGTATTACCTAACTAAATAGGCTTTGTCAAATGACACTCTTTAGTGATTGTAAACAAATGAAATATAGCGGAAAATTATGCGAATGGTTAGAAATCCTGTTAGGGAAATAACCTATTGAAAAATAAATATACATATACTATATAGGAAAATATGCGAATGCGAAAGGAACCTATTGAGAAATTAAAAAGTGGTAAAATTTGCGAATGGCAGAAATCGCAACTAAGAAAAAACGATTTTCGGAAAATAGTAGCACCACTCGCCTCGAGTACTTTTCCTAACATAACATAAATATAGAATGACCGTACATAACATAAATATTTTAAATTACCTATGTAATGATACCTATACGATTTGCCAAACCTGAAAAATCAGGGTAGGTTTGGTGTTTTTTTGGAACGGGCCATTGAATGTACCTAGACTTAGTTGCGCCATCCACAATGGAGGAAGGAACGCCTGTCTAGGAGGAACGACACATAAAGTTTGAAATTGATGGTACTTAGCGTTTATTAAATCACTGTGAATCCGACTCACTTTCCAATTCTTTTTTTTTCTTAACGGTTACATGGCCCAGCGAATCCAAATTATAAATCGTCTGATAGGACACATTTCCATGAAATTCACATGAAATTTCACATTGCAACCACCCTTTCTAAGTAGAAATGTTAGCTCTGTTTCACTCGCCCATTAACGATTCGAAAAGGATAGCATCAGATATGCATGAATCGCAAATATAGCTTGGTAATATAGGCACCTCGTATGCTATTTTATTTTTACTATCATTTTCTTTAATTTAATGAATGTTTTAATTAGGTATACAGGATTTTGACTCTTGGAGACCCTATACATCTCTAAGGATAATTTGATTAACTACTATATATTGTAATCTTTTAGTTATGATGACACTTAGAGACATTTACATCTCTAAATAATTTTAGATTATAGTTTTTGTATCTTCGTGTTTTTTTTTTCAATACTATTGTTATTGCGTTTTTTGTAATTCGACATTTAGAGGCTTTATACATCTCTATGTTAGTTTGATTTGATATTTACGGCTTAGTTGTATTTTATAATTATTGATGTGTTTTTTTTTTGCTGTATGTAAATTCCATATTGACGTGTAAAAGTGCCCTTGTGGCCTATTTGCTGAATAAATGTTGATATTTGATATTTGATATTTGATTTGACCTACTTGTGGTTGTTAAGAAACCCGAAATGAGGGTTCCTGATTAGAATTCAGAGAGAGTCCACTCCGCCTTTCTTGCCCCTTTTTGCTCACTTTGAGAAGTTATTAACACATTTTGGTAGCTCTTTTATCGTATGTTAGCAATTAACATCACAAAGTTGATATGGAAGAGCGCCGCTAATGAAAGTATAGGTACTTTTAATTTTTTATGAAATACTTAATCCTTTATAAATTGATATTTTCCTTATCTGATGATAAAAAATAGCCTTTAGATTTACAAGTACCCCCCAACAAGTGCTTTTCTTAAAGTAATCGTGTTATGTTTCATAATTTTAAAAAACTTCCAATCTCAAATGGCTCATTAAAAGTCCGAAAATAAGTAAGAGGTATAAACAACAGTATAAAGCTACGAGTATAAAATTGACTATAATAAAGGTAACTTTTTTTGTAAAAAGCTTACTCTAGGGTCCCGTGCGTCAACCCGAAGGTAAAGTTCACCGTGATTACTTAAAATCACCAACCTTATTACATATGAACTTGGTTTGATTTTAATATATGTTAAAAGCGCACATCTTGCTCATGGTGATACAGTCGTTTAGATAGCATGTGTAGAAATCACGGAACAAAGAAAGCGCGCCATGTAGTAACGTATAACACTTTAAACTCTCGCGTTTTGTACACATATTTTATTACACAAACGGGTCTAACGCGATATAATTTCATTGTTTTTACCTTTAATTCCGACGTTTCAGCTGAGTTGCACCAGCTGTGGTCACGGAAAGACAAACAATGAAATTATATCGCGTTAGACCCGTTTGTGTAATTAAATATATGTAGTAACGTAGTCATAAATGCCAAATTTCTAGTAAAATATGACTTTTTTTTTACACTTCGTGCTATTTCTATCAAAGTCGGTGCAGAGTTCACATATACAGACTAAAGGTGACAGTCCATTTCCAACCCCAGCTGCACTACTGTTCATTTTACTATGGAAATTCACAGTAACAGCGACGCGTTCAGTACCAGTAGTGCAGCTGCGGTCAGAAATGGAATGTTACCCTAATGCTTAACCATTATCGTCTACTTGTATTTTTATAGTAATAAATAGCGCTGTTGCCCCGCAGAGGCACTTGTCCCTGGTGAGTGGTGACCTAATAATTTCGATATTAACAATGCGCCTTATTTTGTTTATCTACGTGTAATGCCTGGGCGACACTAACGGGAAACGAACGAAAGAAAGAAACAAACAAAGAAAGAAAAAAACAAAGAAAGTATCTAACGCTAGTAAAGCTGCTAATTTTACCTGGGGACGGTATATGACGTTTTCGATTTAGACCTCACTTTGTGCAATCAATTTGTTCAATGAATGATTAATAACTGCATTAAATTATACGCAAATCTGTTCACGAAGAAGCCGTGTACCGGCTCTTCATGCCATATTTTTTTTTATTTCCTGTAATTCTCTACAAATCGACACTAAAAGTGTCCAAAAATCAAAATATGGAGTTCCGTTTGAGCAAGACGCATTACAGTTTTGTCTTTGACAGTAATTGAGTTGTTGTGGGATTTTGAAGGCTAGATAACTAAACTACCAGATTATTATCTACTTATATTTTTACTCACAAATACAACACAGAAATTCAATCCCAAATGTAAACTTTCGTATAATTTCCATACATTGACGACATCACTCAAAACTCTTCTTCGAGTCAGATGGCCGTTGGCCTTGCATCGAAGCAGACGTGTACATCGTCATAGCTCGTTTTTGACATTAATAAAGACATTTCATCATATACGCATACGAAAATGTATACCAGTAGATAAATTGTATTTCATAAAATAGGGTAAATAAATATAATCACGTCGAGCTCCAGTCAAATTTTAAATGTGAGTTGTTGTTATTTACGGGTCGTAACGGTCGAAAACAGCAGTAAATTATCCTAAAACAATACGATTACAATCGAATTTAAGTAACTTGTTCCTTCAAAACCCGCTTAAAATGAAAAAAGTTTAAAAACTCGTTTTACTGATTGGGATTGATTTTCATTATGCTGGTATCAATTTTGCGTCATTATAAAAATGTATATGACTTCTGTACGTCAATGACTTTTGATGTCAATTAATTGTAATCTTGTATTTATGTTAGAGAATATTATATGTTCATTTAAATATTACTCATCTATTAATACGAAGCGTAATTCGTTTAATACCTAAAGACTTGCAGTGTCTACACCTACGTTCGTTCCGTCTATGTATGCGATTACGTAACGTGCTGTTCTGATAATCTTCAAGAATCAAGATAATTAATAACGGCAAGACCAGCATTTAGTACCAGCGAGTTTTGCGGATTTGGAGACCGAGATGAAGCTTACAGGCCAATATCGCTGCGGCCTGGCCTGCTTATTGTTATGTGTATAAATCGAATGTTATATTAATTTACTATAAAAAACAATGTTTTATTTCAATGACATTCTGTGCGTAGAGGTATGTATGTTTCGGTGATTATAAGAATTATGTCCACACAATAATCGTGCAAAGCAGAGACTGCATTATTTCTTTACGGTATAAGCGGTAAGGAAAAACTCATTGGTATCCTGGCTCGTACCAATGAGTTTTTCGGAACTTATGTACGAAATATCATTTGATATTTACCACTAGCTTTTCGGTGAAGGAGGAAACATCGTGAGGAAACCTGCATACTCGTAGTGCATACATTTGCGAAGAAATTCAAAGCTGTGTGTGAAGTCCCCAATCCGCATTGGGCTAGCGTTGAGATTATTGTCTATACAGGGTGGTCCAAACCGTGACGTCCAAAAATCGTGGGCTATCATAATGTACCCCATATGTATGTTAGCCGATTTTTCGTAGTTTTCAAGTTATGATTTTTTAAGCTTTTAACTTTTCCTATGTAGGTAATATTCTCCGACCGTCCATAGTCTGGGACCGGTCTGAAAACCAGCGCCGGGCACCTAGGCCCGGCACACGCTGAGACTGGAACCCTGTGCCTAATACAAAGATCTTCTCACTTTTGTTTTGTATATGATAACAACTGTTTTATTTTATTATGTAAGTAATTCTAACTCTATTTTATGTTCATGTATGTGGCAATAAACAATTCTTATTCTTATTCTTATTCCTATGAAATTCCGGGGTTCCCATACAGAGTGGCTTAAAAATAACTGCATTCCGTTGCCAGGGAGGTGTTGGGATTATACTGAGCAACTTTTACAACCTCCCTGGCAACGGAAATGCAGTTATTTTTTAGCCACTCTGTATGGGAACCCCGGAATTTCATATGAAAAGTTAAAAGTAAAAAAAAATCATAACTCGATAACTACGAAAAATCGGCTAACATACATGGGGTATATTCTGATAGCCCACGACGTGAGGAATCTAAAAAAAAATTTTTGGACGTCAAGGTTTGGACCACCCTGTATATAGGCTGAATTATTATTATTATTTATAGGCGGTACGGTACCGTTATTATTTATCAATACCGCTTCGTTTTGAAGGTACTATACCTGTTGAAATATAAAGTACGGTACCGGTATAAAATTGCAGCAGGTACAACAATTTTTTATAGGTGTACAGTCAGCTGCAGAGAAAAGGTACCACCCCTGCATACAATCTTCTATGCAGGGGTGACCTGCAGCTGACTGTACCTAAACCATCACTGACCGAGCGTAGGCGAAGGTCTCCGTTTCAGCTTGGGCAAAAATACTTTCGTTTGTTCGAATGTTCTCCTTTGCATATCACATTTCTCAAATATCTCGAGAAAATTTGTAAGCAGGTTCGGTAGTTGGATATAATTACTCGGTTTCTTTTTTTTTTATAAGTTCTAATAGGCAGAGATTGGCATAAAGGACTTAAGCGACAGTAGGGTCTGTGGTACTTAGACCATTGTGATTATTCGTAGTGTCCGACCGAAGATTCGGTTTCGGTTTCGGTTTCGGCCATAAAATCATGTTTCGGCCGTAGTTTCGGTTTCGGCCAAAAAACGGCCGAATCTTTCGGCCTGGCCGAAACATACGAAATAGTACTTCGTATTATGAAACTAAACTATGTGACAAAGACCAAAAGTTGGCGAGCAAGTAGGACAACAATATTTATATATACAGAAATTTGTGTTTCGGTCGGACACTAATTATTAGGTACTTACTGATTACGCTGCGCCGCGTGGAACGTGAGGTGCGTTGGGGTAAGTACATACAAATCATTCAAGAAAAAAATCCCTTTTAAGATCACTCGTGTGTCTGCCCCTAATAGACTAATTCAATTGAAATTTGGTACACATTTTTCACATATGACAAAGAGTCGGTGATCCAAAGATGGACTAGTAACGTAAATAAATAAACTTTTAACTTTGCGGCCATTTTTTTGTATCGTGTGATATGTAAGTTTTTTTGTCTAATTATCGTTTAAAACACAATCGATCGGCAATAACGCGGGCACATAAAACAAAAAACTTCTTTTTTCACTCATAAAACTCCTTAAACCTAATAAGAGCTAAACAAAAACAAGTGCGAGTCGGACTCGCATTCTAAGGGTTCCGTATATTAAGTCCGTCTCACGCTTGACTGCACATTTCTTATAGATTTTCCTGACATATATAGGTAAAGAACTACTTTGTGTATTTTTTCAAAATTTTAGATCCAGTTGTTTCGGAGAAAGTGGGCGGAGAATGATCATTTTTTGCCTATTTTCATGAATAACTGCTGAACTATTAATCCTAAAATTATAAAAAAAGTTATGTTTGAGATTCTTACAATGAGCTCTTTTATTTGATATATAACACTATATAGTTTAAAAAACATATTTTTTAATTTTTTCATTTACCCCCCCCCCCCAAAAATGGCTACCGTATTTCAAATTCTCTAAAATACATTTTATTTACGTTACACGTCCATCTTTGGGTCACAAATTTACATTTGTGTGCCAAATTTACATATGTGTGCCAAATTTCAACTGAATTGGTCCAGTAGTTTCGGAGAAAATAGACTGTGACAGACGGACGGACAGACAGACAGACGCACGAAGAATTATATGTATATGCACTTATCCCAACGCACCTCTCGTTCTACGCTGCGCGGGGTTCATTGCCGCTCCTACCGCCGTAAGTGTAAGTACAACTACATCATCAAGGCTACGATCGAAGATAATCAGTTCAGCACTGAAATAATAGCGGTGGAATGCCAGTATAATATTTAATTATTTATTTTAATTTTATAAATTTAATAGCAAAATAAATAGCGAATATAGGATACTCGTACAAGTAAATCTGTAAAGATCTTAGGGGTACATCAGCCGACATATATTATTAAATTTTATTTTGTCGGCCTTAATTAAATTTCCACCCTGCCGAAACTTTATTTATTTAAATTTTTAATTGAATTGATTTTTCGCCTTATGAATAACCGTATAGAGTAGTAAATAACATTTTACATCTGACTTAATGACATCTGGGTTTATTCGGTTTAACTTTACAAAACGCGTATCTCGACAAAGCCATAATATGCAGAAAATAGTTAACAATCAAATGAATTAAATTAGAATTTAAATACGTCACGTGTGACATGAACAGACAAGGAGAGCAAGATTTAATGTATTGTTTCTCTTTCTTCTTTCAATGGAACGTTTTTACAGTTTCTGTTCCTCAAAAGAGGTCAGTGGTTAACACTAAACTCAAAACGCAATCTTAAAAAAACTTGATGGGTCAATGACCTGTCCCAGTAAAGTGAGGTAGTGTGCGTGAAGTGCGCTTGTGTGTGAAATGGGGTAAATTGACAGAATCTGAAAATTTACCCACCTCTACCGTCACCTTAATGCAATAGTTCAATTTACATTGCATTTGAGTTTCATTCATATGATATGTTACGATTGGTTACGATCACGAGTATCGGTATGGAGATAGTATTTGGCAAGCTTTGTAATCCTGACCCTGGTTGCCCTATGTATGTATCTGGCCCATTAGGTAGGTACACAAGTTTATTTAGGCCTGGTTGGTGTAGGAGTATATTCAGATCTTTGGACTTCATTAATTATGCACCTATATCAATGTGCACCTGTAATACAAATTTAAAATATAAACAAATAAGTATAAACTGTAGCATTTAGCTGCATTCCCTACTCAGCAGGGTTAAGGTTACCAAATTAAGAATAATAGAGACCATACTTTCATTGTT
Source organism: Cydia amplana (assembly GCF_948474715.1). Classification (NCBI taxonomy): domain Eukaryota; kingdom Metazoa; phylum Arthropoda; class Insecta; order Lepidoptera; family Tortricidae; genus Cydia; species Cydia amplana. The sequence goes on along the minus strand of NC_086079.1, from coordinate 9,454,244 downwards.
GATTATAATTTCAATGTCACTCTAACCTGCACACCCTTCAAATGTTACTCAATTATCCTTCAAAAAATATAATACATTAAATATGATCACTCATCCAAATATCGACGAGCCGCGTAATTTTATCGGAATTGTCATTCCATTGACAGGCGAGTCGAAGACTCAGAAGAACTGTGTAAGTGCGCTCTCTGATTACGGAAAGCTGGGAAGGATTTCTAGGTCAGGCGATACTGTTCAGCCTAAAACCAGGGCACAGCCACGAACATAATCCTCTATGACGATCACAGCCTAACAATCTAATTTGTCTGCCTTTTGGCCTCACCCTGTGCATACGGACGTAATGTCTTTACGTAGATAAAAGGTAACGCAAAGAACGCGAAGTAGGGCATTATAAAGCTACATGTTTTGATCTTTCTCGATGTATATTCTCGAGGCATAATGTTCAGATTGTAAATCTCTGGTGGGTCTCGAAGGGGGACAGGGTGTAAAAACATATTCCTAAGGTATTTTCAACCCTTTTAGTCACATTTTGCGAGGTGAACATATAGGTCATACCGAGCTTTTACCATGGGGTTGGGGCCAAACCCAAAATCGCGAAAGAAAAATCATGATAAAAAAAACAAACATGTGATAATGTAATAAGCAAAGTGATGATAACCGCAATGCAATTTTCAGTCTAATGGATTTCATTAAAAGAGCAATCAGGTGTATTAAACCATAATATAATTGCTTTGACATAATGACAAAACGAAACCCCGTCTTTTTTAGGGTTTCGTACCCAAAGGGTAAAAACGGGACCCTATTACTAAGACTCCGCTGTCCGTCCGTCCGTCTGTCACCAGGCTGTATCTCACGAACCGTGATAGCTAGACAGTTGAAATTTTCACAGATGATGTATTTCTGTCGCCGCTATAACAACAAATACTAAAAACAGAATAAAATAAAGATTTAAGTGGGGCTCCCATACAACAAACGTGATTTTTGACCGAAGTTAAGCAACGTCGGGCGGGGTCAGTACTTAGATGGGTGACCGTTTTTTTTGCTTGTTTTACTCTATTTGCTGTTAATGGTGCGGAACCCTCCGTGCGCGAGTCCGACTCGCACTTGGCCGGTTTTTTTTTAAATAATGAGTCTCTGTTTACAAATATATAAATAAAATAAAAAAATATTAAAGCCCCACGGTAAGCTCAAGAAGGCTTGGGTTATGAGTAGGTACTTAAACAACGATATATGTATATCATATTTAAATTGTTTAGACTACAACGGTTTCACTCACTTGAATTTTTAGTCGCTATTGGCGACATGGGCCCGAAACATGTCGCCAATAGCGACTAAAAATTCAAGTGAGTGAAACCGTTGTCGTCTAAACAGTTTAAAATATGTCTCACGAAAGTTTAATATCGATTATATATAAATTCTTAAATACATATATGTAATGTATTAACATAGTGGTCACAAAAAAAACATAGTGGTCTTCAGAAAATATCTTCAAATATGTTTTGGTGCAGATCGTGGCATCTTCTGTAAGAAACCACCACGTAGGTTCAACGCCAAAGACCGATTAATCGGTCACAGACCACAAAGCAACATCGACCTACGTGCATATACATAAAGTTCAACTTCAGTTTTGACACTTCAATGACGTGGCGTCTGAGTGACAGCTTTTCTGTTTGACACGGCTTCGAAAAGGTTAAGTAATTGAATACCTACGTATTTGATGTAGAGTCTTGTGCGGAACGAGAAGAGTTGTGGATTGTATTGGGCCCCATACATTCCACGACTCTTCTCTTTCCGCACAGACTCTACCTGCTTATTAGAAAAAATAATTCTTATAAAAACCATAAAAATATTACACACACAAATAAGTTGGCATTTTAAAATCATTTATTTCATCCCATTACTCGCTGTTACCAAGTCCGAAAAGTCGTAATTTCTCACGTAGCTCGCGAAAGGCTGAAGAGAAACATATTGCAGTTGCAAACAGTGCTGACCCCTGACGGGACATCCTGACCTAATTAAGCGATGATCCACATAATACAGGGTAAACAATATGAGGCGAACACTTAATAAATATGGGACGTGTTCCTCTGGGAAGTGTTGGAGTGTTTTGTAGCCATTGTTTGTAGGTAGGTAAGTACAATACAAAGAATATTCATCTCTCTTTCGGCAGACATGTTTCTCAAACGACATTATTTTATTAAGTACCTCTTCTACATTTCCATCAACAATGGGAATCAGAAATTGGCTTGTTTTTGATAAGTTCATTCATATTGTTTAAAACGCGTTATAATATTTTTATACTTTTCCAGATTTCAAGTATTAATAAATGAATTTATCTGCCTCAGATATTAGTTTTCATTTTGAATTTTCGTCACTTCGAAACGCTTATTTTATACTTGACACGATTTGTTGTCATTATTCCTTTCATGAGTAGAATAAATTAATTGTATCGCCGCCGGGACAGTTAGCTACGATACATCTTTGCTACTTCTAATGTCAAAATATCCAGATAAACACCCAGTGAAATAAACTTATTGAGTTTAGGTATTATTTAGTAATGTGCTGGGTTGCTTCAAGTAGGTGAACTTGTTGTTCGTCGAACAGAATTATGCCGCAGCATTCAGGTGATTATTAAATTATACAATAATAATAATTCTTGATAACTTCTTCAGTTTAACATTACTTTAACTTCTTCAGCTTACATCATTTATATTTGAAATTGTCTTTTCATTGAAAAGACAATTTCAAATATAAATGATGTAAGTTTCAAATAGTTTTGAAAGTTATCTTCTTTATAAGGAGCGAAATAAATAAATTAGTAAAACAACGTTCATCCATAGAGTTTATTTAAAGCCAGGAACACAAGTGTTGATAATAGTTTACAGTAGGTACATACATCACGGCAAATTATATCACAAACGGGTTAGCAATATTCCTGACGAGTTTTAGGAAGTGTGTAAAAACATGCTTCTTGGATTACAAAGTACAATCATCTGTAAAGTAATGGTTTATTTTGTAATATGATTGGGAAAAGTTGTCCATACAAGGCTTTCTTGTACATTAAAATGTATGGGAAAAATAAACAATCAATAAGTAATACGACTGCATTGCATTTACAAGATTGAAACGAATAAAAAAAAGTTTATCTGATGGTGGAAGGGATAAACGTTTTTATTAAACAAATTTGAAATTTTACCCAGTTGAAATTCGTTTTTGGGTGGGAATCTACATGTATACATATACGTTAAATTCGAGACCCCTGAGGATTATTTGCACATTAATTTTTAATTTGTCGTTGATAAAGATTAAAGCATGTTTGAGTATGGGAGTATGTTTGAACATCAAACAATCCTGGTCGCGTATTCCTGTTGGCACAACTTTTCCCAGATCAGAGTAGGTAGGTACCTATTTATGATATTCGTGTAATGAGCCTATTGTAACTTTCGATTTTCGCTAACAACCAGACCCTTTAAACATTTGGCAAGGAGCTACACAAAAAACCTTATTCATGTAGGTACATACAAGCTTAGCTCGCTGTGGCGAGAAAATTTGATCCAAAATATGGTTGCTCAATGTAAAAGAATGTTCCTTCGAAAAGCCTATTTTTAAATAATTGACTCATGGAATGGTCTTGATTTTATTCAAAAGTTGTAAAATTTTGATTTAATAATACATTTTCTGTTTCTTACAAAGATACAAATGTGTGATTAAAAGCTCAGTGATATGGTTTTTGGTTGTTTGGATATGTCGACTTTCTAATGCCTTGTTAGGTATAGTATAGTATTGGCAAGATGCAACAATGAAAAAGGCGTTCATGATTTATTTATTAAAGTCATCTTAAAATGTCTGTATTTGTTGGTTATCTCAAATTCAACGTAAATTATACTGAAGTAAGAAAATATAGGATAATATACCTACAGGTAAGTTTGACAGCTAAGCACATGTATTAAGTAAAACATTTTCTACACACTGAGTAGTCTGACACGATATAGATCCTTTTTAATGTGACGTAAAACTATTCCTTTGTTAAATAGTATAGGTATAATCAATATGAATTTTATTATTATCTATGTTATAGTAAACATCAATACACTTTCTTCTATAACAACAATAAGTATACTTGTATACATACGCAATAAACAATTTTCACTTATAGTTATAAAATTTTGAATATCTTCATACAATAATTACACTAACGATGAAAATCAGTCATCAAGACAATGTAAATAATCATTTAATAGATTACAATGATAGATATTTAACGTATATCTTTTTGCGCGGATCATGAGGAGGTATTCATTTTTATTTAACACGTTCACTGTCCCAACTGTTAACTGTCAACCTTAATACGGCCTTTTAATAGAGGCTTGCCGTATGTGGGACACGGGACAGTGTTAAGTAAGCGGAGTTTGTTCAAAATCTTTTTATACATATTTGAAGAATGGTTCACTTAAGAGTAAAAGTACGTAATAAAATAGATATTTTAAGTGACCAAATATGGAAGGAAGCCACAATTATGCGTATCAAGCTCGGTGCAGTTTGTGTATAATAACGTGAAGTGCCTGTAGTATTCATTGTAGATGTAGAAGCGGGTATATATAATGAACCGATAGTGAAATGTCTCACGACTAGTCTTAAAGTACTTGGTCAGGAATTCTAATAGAGACTACAACTAGGGACATAAGCTCCGAGGGTGCATACTAATTATAGGTACACGTACACAATAAAATTCTCTCGTGAATGAAGAATTACAGTCTTTGTAGTATATAATACATTAATACTGATGCGCTCGACATCTCTGTTTAAGTTAGAACGGAATAACAATGAGAAAAACAAAAATACAATTTTGGCAAATGTCTGGGGCAATCGTTACAACGCATACTTGGAAGTAAAGCGCAGACTACCATTTTTCTTTGGGTATTAAATTAACCACTATTACATACATATATTATTAAAGTTATAACAATATTTAATTTTCATAAGTACCTAGTAAACTTTTAAATATCAAGCTGCAACTGATAAAGTTTAAATCAGTTAACTAGACGTATTAAAATACAACCCACCATTTGTTTCCCCTAATCTATAAATATTCATATAAATAAATAAATATGATCTCATAAGTATTGAAAATTTGTAAAATATTCTTAATATATTGTCGACATTATAATGGACGTTGTGAGTCGAAATTTCAATAAAATTAACTTCTTTTAGTAAATAACAAAATAATATTGACATTGTTTTCATATTATTTTACTGCTCTGCAAATCGTAATTTTTGTTTTTTGACGAAGTCTATAGCAACCTTGTCCGTGGTACGCGATTCCAATATTTGCAATATAGGGTGATCTGTAAAAACAATTGTAATACACATATTAACATATTTTATTTAAAAGAAAAAATAACGGAATCTACTCATTTTGAACTAGAATATTCCTGTAACTATTTAGTAAATTATTATAATGCCGTTCTAGTTTTTATGAAAAAGCTAAGTGCCCTGTCGACTTTTCAGAAGCTTCAGTAACTTTCGATTAAATTCAGTAACTTTCGAGTAAAATTTCAGGCATGTGGTAAAATATTCCTAAGTTTGTTAATGTTAATTTGGAATATTTACATCTCGTGTGGTTTCGAAATCACGCTGAATATGTTTGAAAGAACGTTAATTACATTTAAGATGCATGGTACATTATGAGTATTATGACTTTAAAAATAGTATTTAACTGATTCCTTAAATAGATTAAAAATGCATAAAGTAAACGTTCAAAGTTAAACCTACTAAATATATATTTTTTACTTTTAACTTTTAATTTGTTACCAAATATTACAAATCAAATTTTACCAACTTCTCGGTTTCCGATTGAGCTGAAATTTAACACATTCACATAAGTTCGATGTAGTATTATGCTAACATCAATCTGATATGACAATAATGGAATAATAAACTGAAATAGATATCATCATACACTAAAGAAAAAGTGATCAAGCCCACTGGTGTCCGAGGCGGGAATCGAACCCGCGTCTTCAGCTTATGCGGCTAACGTAACGTCGTGACCACTAGATGTGTTGATGATGGAAACAGACTCTTCCGTTTCAGGCTCGTTTGAATCGTCTCGAAAGAAAAACATAATTGGCAATAAAAGATTCTACTAAATGTGATATCTTTGATAAACTTGTTGATTAGCAATTACACTGTCAATTGCCAATATATCCGAAATTCAAAGCGGTAGGTAGAGGTACTTACTTCTATCATGTAGTTGCATGAGAGGCAGCTCAATGGGTCGCAGCGGGTCAGGAGGAGCATTGCTGTTGACGCCAGGAATCCGCGAGAGGGACACGTAGGCTTCACCGGCAAAGTCGTCAGCGGTCAGCACGTCGCGATCCCATACGGACAAAGCTAGAGCCGCCTTGGGCGACCGACACGACTCCAGCGACACCGCGAACTCGAAACACTCGTCCCATATTGGATTCAGCGTTTTCTGCGAAATTAATTTGTGTATAAGTTGTTTGATGTGACGAGCTAACACCACAGGAAATATTTTTGTATGGAGGAACCTAACACACTTGTACTTAATTTACCTACAGGCATGTATATGCGGCATACTGTATGTTGAAATCGCGACGCACTTGAAATTGACCGCGTATTCAACACTTTATTCTACTATAATATAGTGTGTTGTGTACGGTTGGTAGTCCGATGATGGGGTCTTAGACAAAACGGAAAAATATGCCTACCAGTTTGCGTCTAATCAATTATTAAATAATAGCTACCACAAATAAAAACTAATATCTGGGTGACCGAGCTTCGCTCGGAAAACATAAAAAAAACTCGAAAATGCGCGTTTTCCCAGAGATAAGACCTAGCTAGATCGATTTTTCGCCCCCAAAAACCCCCATATAGCAAATTTCATCGAAATCGTTAGAGCCGTTTCCGAGATCCCCGAAATAAATATATATATAAACAAGAATTGCTCGTTTAAAGGTATTAGATAGATATTTTAAGTAATTTCGGTAAGTAACACAATCACATAATTTGCGTATCGGAAATCGTGATCTATTTATTTTTAGACAGCTTATACCTTTAATAAATATTTAACTGGATTGAAACTCTTAAGTTTAAATTGCTGTCTGAAGTTATCCATAAGCCACTTCTAGTGTTGGATTTAATTGGGTTTCTTTAGATCGGTAGCAATAAAGTTTGAGGAGACACAACTTGAAGAATGAGTAATTGACTAACCTTTTGAACATTAGTAGTTTGTTCGTGAGCTTTCGGGAAAAGTCGTTTAGGCACCAGTTCTAGAACGACGAATGGGTCGCTCAGGCCGTTGGGGTCTAATGGTATGACATCACGAGCTGATAGTACTTCCACCGACAATGAGTCGTGATTGAAGTATACCCTATAACAATTTAAACCATTTTTCATTATTTATACATGTACTCCAATAAAAATATGATCGACTTTAGCCCTTGCATGCATTTCTACCTTTTTTCCTTCTCACTGTCTCAGCATTGTCATCGGAAAGTCGCCATCAGATATGCAAGCGGCCGTTGTGCTCAAAAATATCTGAACACGCACTCAGCATAAAAACTGATATCAAAATGTGTTTTTCTTGACGTAAAACTTATTACAATATTAGTTTAGTCAAATAGTGCCTACCTGACTAATATTGATCCGTAAGGCGAGGGCAGTGGTGTCCGAATCTGTTCTGCAAGTCTGTCTGCAAGCCAAAGCTCAAGCAGCTCGTCAGTCGGAGCTTGATGGTACTGCATTCTTTGTTCTACCCGTCCCCAATCTGCGTTGTGAACTTCCGACATCGGTAAACCTATTAAAAACCGGATCAAAATGGTCTAAAGAAAGTCTAAGTCAATATTTTGTCTTATGATAAATGACAACACATAAAACCAAGAGGACTAAAGCTGTGATATTTTACTGAACTTTTAGATTAAAATAAGAGAATAATTATTTAAGAATAATTAAATAAGAAAGAAGTTGATGAAAAATAACAAAAAACACTAAATTATTATCTTTTGATAGTTTACCTTTTCCTTCAGCGTGGAAAAACTCTGCTAATAAATCTAACGCTTCCCGCAGTCTAGAATGGTAAACCCTCGGCCTTTCGGCGCCACCGGCGTCGGCTTGTGATGACACCTCCTTCAGCACGGCGCTCCAGCAGCCGGCCAGGGCTCGGATGAATGCGCGCGGCAACAGCCACGTGTTCAGTGATGAGAGATGCTGGTCCAGGAACTCCAAGAGTGGGGTTATGGCCTGTTAATATAATAATCTAGAGTCTGCGCGGAAAGAGAAGAGTCGTGGAATGTATGGGGCCCCATACATTCCATGACTCTTCTCTTTCCGCACAGACTCTACTCGTGAAAGTTGTTCTCGGACAAGCCAATACATTAGGAGTTGAACCAAGAAAAATACTGTTGAATAAGGCTGCGGCTATCCGATAGTTCAATCGTCAGTAAGATGAAAAGCGTGACCGTCTCAGATAGCGATGGAAGAACTGATTGTTATGTGAAAAGGTAACATCTCTTTGTATTACAGAGCCAACATGGTAAGTGAGCAAGTACAGAATCTGTTACAGCTCGAGTGCCGATAACATTACGTACTTAATAAGTTTTCAGGATCAGAAATAAGTATATATATAAACAAATATTTCCGATTAAAATAAAGCATCATAAAGTTAAAGGTCGATTTACCTGCGGCGTAGGCAGAGTATCCGGCGACCAGGCCAGGTGGAAGACCGCCTTGCGAAGTGGCGGCCGAGCGCGTGTAGCGAGCGGGGCAGCGGCGCGCGCCGCGCGGGCGTCTAGCGTGCCAAGCGCCCCGCGCACTAGCTGACGCGCGCTTTCGTCGTTCGCCCTAAACGATTATGGATGCATTATGGAATTATGATATAGGTAAATGTTAGCTCTATGTTCGTAAAGTCGGACCAAGCTAGGTATCTTTGTACCGACTTTGACGAGACGAAGTGTGGATGCCATAATAAACGTCGTATTATCATTAAAAAAAAATTTCGCAAAGTCTGTACAGAGTTAACTTGTGCAATTCTAGGAGCTTATACATGGGTCAATTTCACCAAACGAGCATTTTTGTCTAATTCCCATGGAATTTTGAAATACCAACATTACACAAAAAAAAAATATGCTGATAATTTGATAAAAAATATAATAAACATTAATTTTCTTATGGGGTAAAAATATTCATAAAACTATAAAAGTTATTTCAATTTAAAATTTTGGTCAGGGCACGGGAATTAGTGTGTCCATGGGAATTAGATTTTACTAGCACGGAAATTAGAACATGGCACAGGAATTGTTTTCTTAGCTTATTTTGGTAGTTAAAACTATTATTTATGTATATTTTAATCTACAATAATATACTTCAACCATACTGAAGCGGCATCGAACATATTTATCTACTTTAATTTTAGTTTCGGACGACAAATCTACGAAAGTATGATACACTAAAAACTACGTATTTGACTAATAGTTTCCTTGATTTTAATGGCAACTAATCTCTCTTTCTTAGTAAAATATATATATTTCCAAACAATACTTTGAGTAGTTGCGTAAACATGTCCGCCTTACATACAAAACTATTCATTAAAAAGTGTCATTATGTATCTGCATGTAGATAGGTACAAGGTGTATGATCTGCTTTATGGCCGTATAGGAAATGATACTAAGAAATAAATAGGGGCACAGAGAGAAGAAGTTATTGTGTAAGTTAATCTGAAGAAATCTAATATGCTGCCTTCATATATTCATAACACAAACAATTGTTTAACCACATATGAGGTAAGGTGGGGTAAGACTATCACCGGGGTAAGACTATCACAGACAGACAGACATGACGAATCCATAAGGGTTCCGTTTTTTGCCATTTGGCTACGGAACCCTAATAAGGTATCTAATAGTATTACGGTTTTAATACCCCCCTGGCATTGTCTAAAATAACCGACTTGGTTTCACATTACATCTCAAAACTTTTTTGTAGTAGAAGAACTGCGTTGCGAGACTTGCATCTTTTTACATGTAATGTTTTTGATAGGATCCCATCTCTTTTTGTAGGCTGTCCTTCTTTTCAGGTAATCATACCATACTGATACTATGTATATACCAGGGATGTTGCGGATGCCGATTTTTTGACATCCGCGGATGCGGATGCGGATGCGGATTTTTAAAGGCTCACATCCGCGGATGCGGATGCGGATGCGGATGTCAAGATAGTACCATAAAAAACGTCAGTTATTACATTTTAGTAATTTTTATTTCAAAAAACCGGCCAAGTGCGAGTCGGACTCGCGTTCCAAGGTTCCGTACATTAAGTCCCACTCACGCTTGACTGCTCATTACTAATAGGTTTTTTTGGTTAACGACTAAATTACCTAGCAGTCTAGCACTTACGCCGATGCTAAGACGTTCCTGTACCGACCTGTTCCACATCCGCATCCGCATTAAATCCGCATCGATTTTATGCGGATGCGGATGCGGATGCGGATGTTGAAAATAATGCGGAAGTTCCGCGGTTGCGGATGCGGATGCGGATATTCGCAACATCCCTGGTATATACATATCATAACTATATACATCTTTATTCATACTCACATCGTACATCGTAGTGTACCTTTACTTTCCTTTCCATATTTCTATAGGATTACAAACTTATTTATGCAGTTATTAAATCTTTAGAACGTGACTAATATTGCAGTATTATTAGATTTTTATTGGCTTAAAAAGCTTAAACCTAATTACGTTTCAAATTTGGAACTTGTGGGTATGCTAGAAGTACCTTAGAATAATGATGATCGTGAGTGATTGTGTCAGTGACAAAACTAAGGGATTTTAAAGTGCATTAATTCTTAGATTACATGTTCAAATTAAATGTTATTTTGACCGTGCCACTTTGTTTTGCTCGACTTGGCGGCGGCACTGCCGTGTCCCCAGATCCTTTGTCCTTCCCCGGGCCTCAAACTATCTCCATGCCAAATATCATCAACATGATATTGGTTCAGCGGTTTAAGCGTGACGAGATAACAGACAGACAGACAGAGATACTTTCGCATTTATAATATAGTAAGAATAGGATATATTTAATTTTTCTTGTATTAGAAAAGCTAATTTATAACAACTAATCTATTAAACGAGCAATTCTTGTATATATTTCGGGGATCTCGGAAACGGCTCTAACGATTTCGATGAAATTTTATCATATATGAGGGTTTTCTGGGGTGAAAAATCTATCTAGGTAGGTGTTATCTCTGGAAAAACGCGCATTTTTGAGTTTTTAGGTAGGTAGGTACCTATATGTTTTCCAAGCAAAGCTCGGTCTCCCAGATATTTAAACTTTATACGGCATACGCTGTCAGCTGTCAAATTTACAAAAACAAAACATTGCAAATGTGATTCATTTTGTTTCATGTAACCTTAGGTACAGGTATTATAATATGTAATAATTCCAGAAATAGTTTTATGTTTATATAATATTTTAATGTTATAATATGATCAATGAATAAGGTAAGGTGGGGCAAGACTAACAGTACAAGGATTCCATACAAGTGATAGTCTTACCCCGGTGTCGTCTTACCCCACCTTACCTTACGTATTAAAATTGCCCGGGTTATTCGGGTCGATCCTGTATGTAAGTACTATAGTACTTATACTAAAAAACTATTCACAGATTTTTGTGCATTCTTTAAGATTTCCTTAAATGTAAAATAGAAAGATATACGTCGTATTATTATTACATATAATATATATTCAATGCCAATATATATAAGTAATAATAATATGACGTAAACATTGCCAATTAACTTACAGTGCCCCCAATAAAAGATTTGTTGACAATATATGTAATACTTTCTAATTCCCGTGCCACTTAATCAGCTTTTTTAGGTAAATTTGTTATGGGAATTAGGGCACGGAAATTAGAATTCGTAATAAAAAAATTCGCCAAAAATTTAAATCGTGTTTGACCAAACTGTTATGTTATCGCTTACATAAAGATACATAAAGGGCTCCTAAATATGACAATTGCTATTGAAAAGCTATGTGGAAAATAAAATTTATAAGGGGCATCGAAATTAGAAAAAAATTGTCGCCCACCCGGATTCCGAAATACTTACGCGATTTGCTCGAACACGCCGCGGCTTGACTTACATCCGCTTGCTTTGAGAGACAGCCGAATACTGCCAGTACAGGTGAGGCGGGACACGAGGCGGTTCAAATACAAACGTCGGCTGTCAGAGCCCTTTGAGTTTTGCCGACGAAATTTTACTCGCGCGCTCGGACAAAATTTAAACATCGATCACGAGTTATTTACCACAATGAAGTTAATAGTATATGCGCTCAGTGATAGTAAATATCATCTAGTTTAAGTATTTGACACTAAATTAGTGATACTAATGTAGAATTTTTCGTAGGATTTTTCATTATGCTCAAAAGTAGATTCCGGACAGGGCACGGGAGTAGTAATTTGAGCCTTTAGGTATTTTTATGTGTACTCTAAAAACCAACTAATCAGTGAATTCATATGGAACTCGGTGTGAAAGTGTGACTTCTTTATGTAAAAAAAAATTGGTAAGTATTGTCTGATGCTAACCCGCGATTTTCATCACGGACAGAAAAAAAATCGTGTTCAGAAATTGACCCACATGAGCTCAAAATGTATATAATATTACCATATCATACCATTGTCAGCAGTTTAAAAGTTTTAAGCTGCTTTCAATTCAGATTAACTGCTGAAACGGAATATTCCATTATTTCAATGCTCCATAATATTTTGTGAACCATTTAGAGGCTAAAGCAGATCTTATGTCTTGTGTATTATCTCTATTTTTATTGCACTAGCAGTTTTTTTTGTTTTATTCAGGCATAATTAGTAGATATATAAAACTAAGATTGAGGAAGTGAGCCAATTAAATAAAAGTACCTTTAAGTCATGGTTATTTACTTCTTACGGATATAAGATGATCGTGACAGTTTGATATTGATTGACAATGTCTGTCTTTTTCACGTGGTATTCAAAATTGGCCCTTATTATCGGAAAAAGCCATCCATGATACGCCTCGCCTGCAGGGCAAATAGGTCTATACAACTGTTCACTTTATAACTCCAGTAAAAGTATTCAACCATTTGTAATATAACACCAATTAAATCCGGCCTAAAAGTTTAATTATAATTCATTTTCCTGTAATTGAGCGCATCCAGTCAGTTTCAGGAAGGTAAATTATTTAAGTAAGATATCAGATATTATCTTCACAATTCATCAGCAGAATTGTATTTTTAGAATTCAAATCTTTGCCTACGTTTGATATTTCTTTGATAAACCGGTGTCAGAGTATTTGTAAACGCAATTATGCCTGGTCCGGACAGTGCAGTGAGTGGCATGTGTAATGTGTACTTCGAACTAATTGACTTTATTACGTTTGACTGGTCGCATTTTGATTGGAACCTTTGGGACAATTCAAACTTCTAGGTACCTCTCATTATACCTTCCCGTATTTAAAACGGTCCTACTTTGCTCCTTGGTGGGTAACTATGCTCCAATTTAAAAAAATAGACATAACGTTTATTATATCCAACCAAAACCATGATATTTCTTATTATCAATGATCGGAATAGGTAGTGCCATTTGGGGTGAATGACCTCAAACATTGTACTTAACATGGATAAGACTCGGGATTCCAAGACTTACGTTTTCACAAAAATATTTAAAAATAAAGTGGTGGTGGCCGAGTGGATATGACGTCCGACTTTCAATCCGGAGGTCGCGGGTTCAAATCCTGGCTCGTACCAATGAGTTTTCGGAACTTATGTACGAAATATCATTTGATATTTACCACTAGCTTTTCGGTGAAGGAAAAACATCGTGAGGAAACCTGCATACATCTGCGAAGAAATTCAAAGGTGTATGTGAAGTCCCCAATCCGCATTGGGCTAGCGTGGGGACTATAGCCCAAGCCCTCTCGCGCATGAGAGAAGGCCTGTGCCCAGCAGTGGGACGCTTATAGGCTCAAATTATTATTATTATTATTGTTTCTCCACTTTGGACTTCACAGGCCTATAAATCCTGGTCTTTTGATAGGCTGGAACTCGGTCACATGTGCAACAATAGGCACCCATGAACCGGTCGCAGCAGGCATTGGGACTATAGTAGAAAAAGTGAACAGTATACCGGTCTATGGATTGAAGTTTGGGTGGACATGACGATACTGAGCTATAGTAAAGTAGTCCGGACACCTGCCATAACAATGCTAGACACACGTTATCGAGGCAGGTGGTGACTTGCCGCTGACTAGATGGGCTCCTGAAACTGCCGTCGTGAAGACGACCAGGAGCAACATCGGTGTGAGCGGCTCAGGGGTGTCGAGAAGTGTGCGCCGCTTTCTACCCACCAACTCGCGTCTTATGCATCTTTCACTTCCACCCCTGGAGCATATAGCTCTAACAACTCCTCTCTGGACGGCCAATGAAGGCAAGCCAGAGCTGAGAGTCCTCATGGGGTCCACTGCGACCGACGAAGACACGCCGTAGACGGAGACCTTGATCACTCGGGTCCGTGGGGTCGTTACTCCCCAACAGCTCGTCACAAGCTGCGGGCTTATTATTATTATTTCTTGGCATGTCTTTAATTGAAGTAGGTAATATGAAAACCCGGGGTGAAAAGGTATATCCATACTAAGCTTCGGTGCGTAAACCGAAGTCCCGTGAAATGGCACTACCAATTCCGATCACTGATTATTATTTATATACTCAGATAAACGAAATCGTACATATTTTATGAATTGCTACTTTAGTCATAAAATTAATCTCTTTTCTTGGCGGGGTCTAGTAGTTTGGCGCACAATGGGGTGACTTTGCACCTCCAAGCACCTCTAAGTTATCTATAGGTTGGAGCAAAAATACCCCTAACAATGAGTATCTTGTGCCCCGTATTCAATGCTTCGTTTTATATAAAACAACATTTCATATAGTTGCTTTACCCATGAAATATATCACATGAGATGTTCTTCTTCATATTCAATTTGTCTGAATATTTAAATAAGGAACAGTTTAAAAAATATTCAACATTTCCTTAAAGTGGAGCCAATTTTGGACCAAAGTAGGACCATTTTACGGTACCTAAATACACACACACACACACACACACGCACACACACACATATACTACTCTTCACAATCCGGCATTGGCTGTGCTCAAGCTTGTACCTACTCGTACCTCGCTCAACCTACAATGCGCAAGTTGCGCCACTTCGCACTTACATATGTTCATCGTCGTACTCGGCTAACGAGCGTCGCACGTACTCCAAGTTGTTCACGATTGTGCATATCTCCTCCGTCGTTTTGTTTTGACCTGCATACAAATTATCCTTGTAATCCACAGCTTCGTTAACATTATCTTGAGGATTATACCAACTAAGCGGTAATCCTTAGAGGTTTAAAATGTAAAATAAATCCGCAGTGCAAAGCTACGGTTAACTTGAATAAAATCTTTCTTTTTCCGCCTCAATAATGAAGAAGTTCTAGGCATCTATGCATAAAAGAAAAGTTTGTTCTTTTATTCGTTTCTACTTTATTCGTTGAAAAGGCGATAACGACATTAATTAGTTACGTATTTAATCGTAAAATAGGCACGTAAATGACCTTAAAGAATTGTCAACACTTGTAAATAGAAACGTAATCACTGTCTGTCTTATAGACTATTCTTTATTAGTTATACATATACCTTCCTACCTATGGAAAATATATGACTAGAAATAACTGTAGGAATTAATGGACCACAACATAATAAATTGGTATTTTACACGCTTCAGATATATTTGACTGATTAGACCCCAAGTAAGGTGAAGTAACACTTAGAACGTTCCATGTTTATGTTATGTGTCTGAAAATGTACAAGCTAATTGGCGGTAAGCGGTAACATGATATACGAGTAGTAGCGGGTTTGTAACGCTCACTTACCACAGACTCCCTAACATAGACTCCGCCGAAAGTAAACAACCCTCGGTTGCTATATACTTTTTTTTCCTACACGGGCGCATATTTTTAGGGGCGCACAGAGGCCCATATCGTGGAAGCCGTTTTATTAGAAATTGACTTCCATCTATTTTATACTTTATGAATGCGTTGTAAGCGCGAATTGTCTTTATTAGTATGCTCGATCTAAAAGGTGCCTACAAAAGTGATCTTTGTAACATATACAATTACACACGCCCAGGAACTGTTGTGATAAAGCCACGTGCCGCACGTGTGTCGTAACCGTAACCTATGCATAATTTTAACATTTTGTAAGATCTACCTTTTTGTAATTCTGTGACCCACATAATTAGTTACCTATCTCATTCCATTATTAAGTTGCGCACCTTTTGTATTTTGTTTGACCTTTGATATAATACCTAGTTAGAAATTATGATATAATATTTACCCTGTTGGTAAATTACTGTTTTCCGACTGTAGAAATTGTAGCATAATGTGTGTATATTTGCTGTTATATTGTGGTTGGCACGTCGGTTGGCTAGATTGCCACAAATGGAGTGAGAGGCGTGTTGATAGCGTTACAAAGCAGTTGGCTTAGACGAGTTAGACGCCGTAGCTTGCGGCGGCTGTCCTAATCATGTGTTGGTTATGTTATTACGGTCGCACCATGCAGTACAAAGACGCAATTCAACAATACATTTTGACTGCTCGTGTTAATCACGAAGGTTTGCATAAGAATACTATAAGTCCATTACAACTTTCATGAGTTTGAACTGCAACATTAGATACCTAATTCTCTTGAGATATTGCCTTAAAATCTGCCAGTGATCCTATAAAAGCAATCAGGCACAAAAATTATGCGGTTTATACCAGTCAAGACCTTTAGGTTTATTCTCTAAGAATATATCTGTGGTTGTGTCTAATAATTGCCACGGCTTGAGAGCCATACATTTTGTAAATAGACCGCAGACACATTTTTCGAGAATGACCGTTCAATGGTTAATGAAATGTTTCTATTTTTTGCTAAGTTACCGTGGTTGTCATAGTAGCCCTGGTCTGCGAGCGCGCCGTGCACCAAGTCGGCGTAGTGCAATGCAGTGGCGCACGCGGCTTCGAGCAACCGCATACCGCCGCCCACCGTGCCTTCCTCTACCGAGCCGATCCCGCGCCACACCAGTCGCATGTAGTAAAGGCTGCCAAACATATTGATCTTTAATATTTTAAAGTAAATCGATCGCAGCACCGAGTAATATGATCTTACGTGAAAGATAAGGTAGGGTCACGAAATTCATGATTCTCATGTATTTACATTTCAAAAACTTTAAAATCATGAGAGAGATGAGAATCATGTTAATATTGATATTTAATTACACAAACGGGTCTACCGCGATATAATTTAATTGTTTTTACCTTTAATTCCGACGTTTTAGCTGAGTTGCACCAGCTGTGGTCACGGAAAGACTGACGTCCCAACAAATGTCAACGGAGATATTAATAAAATACCACTAAACTACCCGAAATTAGCCCGAAATTAGAATTAAAGGTAAAAACAATTAAATTATATCGCGGTAGACCCGTTTGTGTAATTAAATATGTGTACAAAACGCGAGAGTTTAAAGTGTTAAGTTTATTATAAATAAAATCGTTACAAGATGCCGTTTGTGGATATGTGTCTATCTTTAGATACAACAATTCAATAGAATAATTCGAAATATCGACGTTAACGCCTGTTACCTCTAAGACGCCGGAGCCGTAACATATAAGAGGATTCCGGGTCAATAGTAGTAAGGTAATTGGCTATTAGGGCAGTATCCGGCATATTGCACACAATTGGATGCAACATTTTCTACTTAATATTATGTATTTTTAATTAATGCTAACGGATATAAAATTATGTTCTGTTTAACTGAACTGAATTTTAGTGTGAAAATGCTCGAAATAAATTGTAGCATAACAAATCTATTCAATTAAAACGTTAAATAAGCAGCTTTTATACCTACCTACCTGAATTATTATTTTAACGCCATGTTATTTATCTTAACTAATTACATTACCTTAAAATGGTTATTTGACTAAAATACATTTTATCTTGGCTGTATTCTAAACGGCCGCAGTATTTAGTATTTAAGGAATATTGATGAGCAGTATAAATCGTGCCGCCTGACGACTTGGAACATTTTATGAGTTTAACGTTAAAATTACGATTCATGCAGTTTGTATTGTATTCTTGCTTCGTTTTAATTATTGAACGCCATGTATGGAAGGTGACCCGGAGTTATATAACCATAAAGCATCTTACAAATCTAAATAATTGTGTTTTTATTATGCATCTGCTCTCGTTTATCATGCTAATTAATTTATGCATCTGCAGAAAACGTATTGGGTTTAAACGTAATAAATGATAATAATTTCAAATGGTTTACATTTTTTTTATTTTAACCTGTCGAATCCCACGATATGACGTCACCATAAGCGTTCTGGCTCATATATGAGCCGTGGGAGCTGACAGATTTAAAGTAGTGTAGAAGTATTTAAAAGTTATTCTTTTAAATACTTTATGATCTAAAATATATTATATATTTACTACCACATTGAGTACTTATATACTATCTATAGTCTGATAAATTAGTATTTTTCAGTATGGGCGTTTTCTCTTAGGGGTTCATTAGTGGTGCTTGGCGTGGCAAACCGCATAAATTAAGTAGCTATGTGGTGAACTAGCCTAACGAGATAAGAGAAACAAGCTAGTTCCACATTAATTATATATTGTCAAATAACGGCACACAAGAGTCACAAGCACAAAGGAAAGAAGTAAGAGTACAAAGCACAGCACAGTATAGTTGAAGAGATAGTCAGAGTAAGCACAGAAGATAGGAAAAGCACATAAAGAAAGTTTACATAAAAAGGCAAAACTATAAGCGTATTCGGCGCGCACGCAAACCGAATATAAAGCAAGCGAGTCGGCGCGTAAGCATTAACCGTTAGCTCGGGCGGCGCGAGCGCATGCGTCCAGCCTCGAGAGTGGTAAATTGCCGACTGACTGGGATTTCCGAGCGCGCACGAATGCGCGCTCGGGCCGCCGATCTACGGCGAAGCAAACCGAGCGATAAGGCATGTACTCGTACGCTGCGCTCGCGTTGCGCGGAGACGCAACGGCATTTGAATATTAAGTATCTTAATATTATTTATAAAAATACTAATAATTAAAATAACTGTCGCCACAGCTATACCATATTTTTCAGTTTAATAGTAGACATGTCGTATAGGTACCTATAATGTGAAACTACGAGCTACGAATTCGTCAGTATTCTACAACTACATAGACTAGAAGAATTCCCGATAATGCAAAATGCATCAATAAAAATAAAGTTATTGAAACAAAGCACAGTATCGGCCAGTGGTTGGTACCTCTACCTACGTACCTAGTAAGCAAATAATAGCAATCCTACAAGCGCGGGATGATCTGGTTTTGTCAGTTCTGAATACAGGAGGTATTGTTTTTTTTTATACCTACGATCCGCAATACTGTAACAGTTATTTGTTTGTGATGAAACTGTCAATACTGTCAGAAAATTGTGGAGGTAAAATGTTGTATCATGGAACTTAGATTGGCACTGTAGTGAGCTATCGAAGCATTGCTATGACATGTGTTATAAAATTGTATTTTTGGTTTACAATATTATTAATATGACGATCTACCTATTTTATTAATATGACGTGAACAATCTTAATGTAATACCAATTCGTAAAAAAACATAATCTTTTTCTTGACTTGCCTTTTTCTTGACTTTTATGTCTCTCGAGTAAGGTACAAGTTTTAAGCACACTTAACAAAGTTTTAATAGTATTTTCTCTTATGACAGTTACGTTATTATCTTATACTAGCCACCGCCCCTGCTTCGCACGGATTGAACAAAACCTTGACAAATTATCTACCTAAACCTTTCTCAAGAATCTGTTGATATTTAGGTGAAAACCGCATGAAAATTCGTTCAGAAGTTTTGGAATTTATCGCGAACATACAAACAGACTGACGCGGCGGCGGTGGACTGGTGTAGTTATATAACCCTAAAAATATAACCTAGAAGCGTTTATCTTAGCATAGTTATTATTATTATATACAAAACAATTGGGAAATAAATAGAAAGTTTGATATAATTATAGTTTGATACCTATGTAGTTGTAAGCCCCTTAAAAGCTGATGGTCAATAATTTGTGCGACTGGTGTGAGACTTGTTCAATGTAAATAGGTCGCATTAAAATATGTCCCAATCCTTGCTCTTACGTCACGTGTGGGCTAGGTTAGAGCTAAAAAAAAGTGGTAATAACTAATAATAAAGCCCTCGGTAAAGTCGAACGTATAAATTGCAGACGATAGTCCATAAAACGTGACCGAGTATAATATGAACAGAGTAAACAAGAGCAGTGATAAAGCGAGGATATTCTCACCATGCGGCGGTGTCCACCGAGGACGTGCTGTGCTTCACAATGTGCTCGCCTTCCACCAGCCGGTCTGTAACAATATCATAGGATCAACGACTGGAATATACTCCTTATTACGTGTACCACCTTGGTGTACAACACGTCTATACAACGGGCAATAAAGAATGCAATAAATATTGTTTCAGCTCTATTCTGACTTCAATTTCTTGTTCTGAATCTGTTGACAGTGAAGTGACATTTCTGGACCAGGACAAAGAACTGGTAATAATAGTTCTGCTCAACATTGAATAATTTTACGGTTTAGAATCACTTGTTTTAAGTCACTCGCGCGACATGTTTCGGAGAGCCTAGCACTAGCAGCGTTCATGACGGCCGTGTATCGCGTACTGCCGGCCGTACGGCCGTCGTGAACGCTGCTCGCACTGTTATTGTTTGAAAAGGAGACCTAGGCTCTCCGAAACATGTCGCGCGAGTGACTTAAAATAAGTGAGTCTAAACCGTAAAATTATTAAATGTTAGTATGTCTCACAACAGTTTAAATAAGCTCTGCTCAAGATAGTTTTCAGCTTTGAAGATCTTAAATGTTGAAGCTAATATATATCGCTATAACGAGTGTAAATTAAAGTAAATAGTCTTTTATGAAGTTTCGTGATTGTACAAAATCTAATGGTTATTCATCAATAGTAAAATGACAAGTTGTTTGAACATTAGTGATTGTGTAAAATCTTATAATAAAATTATTTGCTATGTTACTATGTAGCCGATTGATAATTAACTAATTGTTTACCCTATGTCACTTGTCAACATGATTTTAGTTAAAATTCGTTTGTTTGCGCTATTAATTCTAGAGGCTTTTTAACCCCATTAAACCTTTTATGGTTGAACAAGGAATATTATTATAATAAACGTAGGGGCAAACGAAAAGCAACGGGGATGAGAATATTATCTCCACGTGTAATAATAACAATGGCGGCCGTAGCTCACCCACGGTGCTACGGGCCGCCCCGCGTTACGCCGTAGGCCATAGCCTTGTATCTCAAGCGGTATTGTTTGTATATTGCTTATGCGTAAACCCGCAATTTAATTTAACAGAGCTTGAAAATAGACTGACCAACACCAGTGAGAATACACATTAATGTAGATTTCGTTAAATATTATTTTAACATATTAGTTCGTAATTTGCGTCTCAAAACGTTTAGATACCTTGCTACTAATTTATAACTTCCAAACATAACATTAAACTGACTTGATCGACACGCATGACTGATCCTGATTGATAAATAATAATGATGTATACATTTACAAACGAGTAAACAAGCATTATCATTATGATACCCTTTTACGGCGTGTTATTAGTCTTAATTTGCTCAGTACTGCGCTGTCTCGTACCCATAATACGTATAGAGCTATAGAGGTTTATGATTCAAGTCTAATTTGAGGCTGTTTTGCCTTGTTGCTATCAATAGAGACGCACGTACACGCGGGCCTAATTGAGATGGATACATACCCGCCGACAGCTCAGTAATTAAATTCGTGTCGCGTCCGATTAGGACTCCACCCAGATAACAGTTAGTTTACATCCCAACCATACGCTGCACATCAATCTTGGTTACAATTTGAGTTATCACCATTATATCGGAACTCAGCAGAAAGACCATGAACGAGCATCGAATAGCGTTGAGCGTTGTTATCATCATATGGTTTCCTGCGATCGTAAACTAATCGTCGGTCTAATTTTTTGAGGGCTTCCCCGCTGTGATTTTCCACTAGCGGCCGTTGCTCTTATCTTACATCGCTCCCTCGGGGTAGATGTAAATATATATTTTTATTCCAATATGCTATAAGAAGTTGTTTCATGATTATCAATATTATTTGGTGCAGGGGGGCCAATTTAGACTGCGGGGTAATTTAAACTAATTGTATTTCGATTCATTCCATGTTTTACATTATTAACTAGAGTCACACAAAACACACACAACACATCTTTTTCACTATTTAGACATTATATAGTTCTGAATAATTGGTAATATCGTATCATGAATGTATGTGAAATTATTTTTTTGCGTCTATTTTCAATAGTATTTATTTAAATAGGATAATTCCATTCTCTTGTAGCTTACAAACGTTAACATAAATCATATTGTGAGTTTCTCCACACTCACGTCATAACAGCATTGTTAGCATAGCCAAGGTAATACCCCCGTCGCCGCTTGTTTGAAATGAAATAAGCTAAACTCCTGTCACGCAAAAATGCTAATATCTCTGCTTTATTGTGTGGGGCATCCGCTTTGTGTTGGTAATCGAGAAGACTTCGTCGGCGTTGTGTATTTTTAAGGAATCTTTGAAAACAACGGAGATTTTTGGCGTTTTATCTATTCAGTTTACCGGCTTATTTAACGTAGTTTGAGTTTTACAACATTTATGGAGTATGCAAGAGTAGGAAAAAATGCCAGTCGGGAGCAATGAAAAAAGGTATTTGCAAGTTTTATTTTTATTTTACTGTGTTGAGCAAAACTGGTAGGTGTCATGATGTTTCATAATGAATAAGCTTTTAATAAGGAAACCATAGGTTCGGAAACAGGATTCACTGCATAATTTAAACTTTGTTAAATGATTATGAAACATCCACAGAGCTTTTGTCTACTCCAGGAATGTTGCGGATGCCGATTTTTTGACATCCGCGGATGCGGATGCGGATTTTTAAAGGCACACATCCGCGGATGCGGATGCGGATGTCAAGATAGTACCATAAAAACGTCAAATATTACATTTTAGTAATTTTTATTTCAAAAAACCGGCCAAGTGCGAGTCGGACTCGCGTTCCAAGGGTTCCGTACATTAAGTCCCACTCACGCTTGACTGCTCATTTCTAATAGGTTTTTTTGGTTAATGACTAAATTACCTAGCAGTCTAGCACTTACGCCGAAGCTAAGACGTTCCTGTACCGAGCTGTTCCACATCCGCATCCGCATTAAATCCGCATCGATTTTATGCGGATGCGGGTGCGGATGTTGAAAATAATGCGGAAGTTCCGCGGTTGCGGATGCGGATGCGGATACTCGCAACATCCCTGGTCTACTCCACAGCGAAAATTTAATTTCATATTATAATATTTCATGGTACGGAGTGGGCTACATAATGAGAAATTGATTTGACGCAAAATTAATTAAACACTTGCTGTATGTTTAAACATTAAAAAGCAAATTAATAACATAAAACATGAAATATAAACTGCTCACAATATCTTGAACAACTATTAATTTCAGTTATGAATTTAGTATTCGTGGAATTCAATGGTAATATGATCGTGGTATAATACAAACGCAAAAAGTGAAATAATATCATAATGTAAATTATTAATTTAAATTTAATACGATTTTGTGTTAATTTATTATGAATTTTTGTATAAGTTTTTTCTATATGCACCTAATTTAATATTTTAAAATAAAGAAATTACAATGGTATTGAAAAAAGCATGCTAAGAAAGTACAGTAGTGTGTAATATAATAACAGTTTATTTATACTAGGGTAAATTGAGTTAACAATAAAAAAATAGATTATAGGTAGTCATGGTTTGTCGTGGGCAGCACCACCAGCACCTCAAGCAAGCAAACAAACCGGTCAAAAATCAACAACAAAGTCCGAATTATGGACCATGAGTACAATCTGCGGTCGCTATTATACTTACAGGGTATATTTTCCTGTACTCAAAATAAATTATTTCACACCATGCATGAAATAAAGCACCAAAAAATTATTAGAAAAACATAGATAGCAGTTATTTTTAAGCACAAGTCTTATTTAATAAATCGGATAGAAATATAAAAAGTAGGTGGTGAGTTGACCGTGACGTCACGATGTAATGTTTCATATAAATTCCATATTAGCAAATCGTTTTGACAGTTCTTAAAAAGAAACTGATTTGACTAATAGAAAAATACCCTCTTGGACATATGTAGCTATAGCTGTATATATATTCTCAATATCAGTCCTGTTTCATCTAAGCCAATAATTCTTGACCAATGGCAGTTGTAAAAATACTCCACAACGCATCTCGTTTAATTGTATGCCTTATTAACTACGCATTAAAACTGGTTTTTCTATGTAACTTAGAGTTGTTACGCGTAGTGGGACTGAAAAGCCTTCGTGTTGTTGTATCGTTTAGATTGCGATGCTTATCTAAACGCTTGCCCAACCATTGGGTGTGAACCTTGGACCTTATTCTCTTATACGCCTCTGACGGTTGGAAATTATATCGAAAATTTACACGCTTTAGAGCTCAGAGGGCCTTTCGTGAAAAATTAAATCGAAATTTCGTTATCTGCCTCCTGCCTCTCTTTAGCACGAATATGGAAGAGCGATAGAGAGGCAGATACCGAAACTTCGTTTTTACGGTAGATGTCGCTAGGGTCTCCTAGACCCATAATATGGTGGAAAGATTTGCTGGCTATGAATGAGGTCTTGGTGGCTCAGATGGCAGTGCGCTGGACTATCGATCCAGAGGCCGTGAGTTCGTCTCACCCAAGACAGTAATTTTCCACTTTTGAATTTATTCTAAGTTTAGTAGCTACTCGTTTCTGAAAACGGTCACTATTAGTACTACACTATGTTCATCAGTTTGAAAACCGCTCTATTATTCTCCATAATAGGTACTTACTTAAGAATTTCTGGGAAATCTACCTTTATATATTATTCGTGTTTAGAAAATGTTTCGATAACAATCCGTTACGCTGCTTATTCATACGATTACGATCAAAGGAAAACTTCGATCTATTTGATCAAGTGATACTTTAGGTACTAAGTAAGTACCTATATTAGTAAGCATACTTGATATCCCAAATATATTTTATTTATAATTTTAAGAGGGGGAAGCTTCGATCAACACGGAAGGGATGCGGCATTCACACTATTTCCCCTCTGCCTAGGTACGAGATCAACTGATCTAGCGCGGGTAATAAAACTAGTTGCGCTCGGATTTTTAACTAGACCGAGTCCAGACGCGCGAGTGAACACAGCAGCAGAAAAAATGCCTAATTGCTCGGTTTTTTGTTGTAAAAAGAGGTCGGGGACATCAAATTTACAAAAAGAAGGTTTTACATTTCACATGTAATATTTTTTTTACATGTCATACGTTTAATTACATTTAAACACAATTATTATATTTTAGTCTCATGTAATTGCTGGATTTATCGATTTTCCTCGCCCAGTACAAATTGCGGATCGGTCGAGCGACAAATCCGATTTCTCATCTCTCAGAAAACGATAAAATTCTTTGACGAAAATGTGTTAGTGTGCGTGTTGTGACACTTGTGACTCGTCCGTACACAAAAACAGATCGAGGTGTGCAAGATTTGTCTGTGTAGGGTGTCATTTTCTATGTATTTGTGTCGTCATTACAGATTAGATTTTGTATGTAAGTGTGTGAGAAGTGCGACTGTGTGCACGTTCCCCCCCGCGAAAAATGGCAGAATGATTTGAATGTCAAGATATCGCTTGGGCCTATCCCTTCCGTGCCGGAAGCCCGTGTTGATCGAAGGGGGGAAGTCAATATATTTATCACCAAAATTACATTAATTATATAAAACATCACATAATTACACACTACATTTTTACAAATTACATAACACAAAAAAAACACGAGTCAAAAACAAAGCAGTCAGCAATCAGTCAAAAATCCCACCCCGCGTCATCCCAGGCGCAAAGGTGCCCAAAACGCTCGCCGCATTACCGCGCTGAATCGCGATGGACAACCTCTGCACCAGGAATGACCCGGAGCGGGGATCCATGCCACTATCTCGCAAACGGTTCCCAACCTCTAGTCAACTTTATGAACAAGTGGTTTCAAAATGTCTTAATACGTTGTCGTAATTTTGCCTCACAGACTTTATGCCTTGTTTTATTAACCGGAAATACGTTTTGCATAGCAATAAACATCAAAATGTCATAAAACTCGTATTGACATGAAACAAGATTCCTCTTCTTTTAGCAATAAAAGAGTAATCTTTTGAAACATTTCATTTGGTTGGAATAATGCTTAGGGGACGAACATAGAAATGTGAACGAAATTGCAATTTTAGCCATTTACTTAGGTACAAGTCGAGGGAGGTGTAACTCATGTTGGTAAAGTTGCTACAGCAATCCCAGCAGACTCTTCTTCCTCGCGTTATCCCAGCATTTTGCCATGGCTCATGGGAGCCTGGGGTCCGTTTGACAACTAATCCCATGATTTGACGTAGGCACTAGTCTTACGAAAGCGACTGCCATCTGACCTTCCAACCCAGAGGGGAAATTAGGCTTTATTGGGATTAGTCCGGTTTCCTCACGATGTTTTCCTTCACCGAGAAGCAACTGGTATATATCAAATATTTCGTACATAAGTTCCGAAAAACTCATTGGTACGAGCCGGGGTTTGAACCCGCCACTTCCGGATTGAAAGTCGCACGCTCTTACCGCTAGGCCACCAGCGCTTCAATCCCAGCAGACTATTTACAAATTATGACACACCCTCAGTAAAGTTTTAATGATACCATGTACTATTCTTTGAGTTCAGTAAGTTTTCAAGAGTTTCGGACTGAGTCGAAATTTAAGACACGTAAGCAAATTTTTGACTTATCTTAAAGTTCAAATAAGGCCGTTTGCAAACATTTTTAACCGACTTCAAAAAAAAAGGAGGTTCTCAGTTTGACCCGTATGTATGTATGTATGTATGTATGTATGTATGTATGTATGTATGTATGTATGTATATTTGTTCGCGATTATCTCGCGTTCGGCTGAACCGATTTTGATGCGGTTTTCAGAAAAGTGTTTGTTACCTTCTGGAGAAGGTTTTAGTATACATAGATCTGAGCTGATGCTGAACCCTGGCTGTACCTAGTGGAACTCAGGTTTGGTACAACATAGGCCCACGCTATTTTGGTCATCCGACATGCCTTGATGAGTACTTGGGTGAGCAGTACCCAAGATAGAGCTGATGCTGAACCCTGGATGTACCTAGTGGAACTCAGGTTTGGTGCAACATACGCACACGCTGTTTTGGTCATCCGACATCCCTTGATGAGCACTTGGGTAAGCAGTACCTAAGATAGAGCTGATGCTGTACCCTGGCTGTACCTAGTGGAACTTAGGTTTGGTGCAACATAGGCCCAAGCTATTTTGGTCATCCGTCACATCTTGATGAGCACTTGGGTGAGCAGTACCCAAGATATAGCTGATGCCGAACCCTGGCTGTACCTAGTGGAACTCAGGTTTGGTGCAACATAGGCCCACGCTATTTTGGTATCCGTCACATCTTGATAAGCACTTGGGTGAGCAGTACCCAAGATAGAGCTGATGCTGAACCCTGGCTGTACCTAGTGGAACTCAGGTTTGGTGCAACATATTCCCACGCTATTTTGGTCATCCGTCACATCTTGATGAGCACTTGGGAGAGCAGTACCCAAGATAGAGCTGATGCTGAACCCTGGCTGTACCTAGTGGAACTCAAGTTTGGTGCAACATGGGCACACGATGCTTTGGTCATCCGACGCGCCTTGATGAGCACTTGGGAGAGCGGTACCTAAGATAGAGCTGATGCTGAACCCTGGCTGTACCTAGTGGAACTCAAGTTTGGTGCAACATGAGCACACGCTGCTTTGGTCATCCGACGCGCCTTGATGAGCACTTGGGAGAGCAGTACCCAAGATAGAGCTGATGCTAAACCCTGGCTGTACCTAGTGGAACTCAAGTTTGGTGCAACATGGACACACGCTGTTTGGGTCATCCGACGCGCCTTGATGAGCACTTAGGAGAGCAGTACCCAAGATAGAGCTGATGCTGAACCCTGGCTGTACCTAGTGGAACTCAAGTTTTGTGCAACATAGGCACACATTGTTTTGGTTAACCGACTTGTCGTCGTGTGCCTATGTTGCAGAATTCCACGAGGTGGGTCAATCAACTTTCTTCTAACCACATTTAAAAAAAGGAGGTTCTCAGTTTGACCCATATGTATGTATGTATGTATGTATGTATGTTTGTTCGTGATTATCTCGCGTTTGGCTGAACCGATTTTGATGCGGTTTTCAGAAAAGTGTTTGGTACATTCTGGAGAAGGTTTTAGTCTACAGTACATGGATGGAAAAACCAATTGGACCCGGTATGTGGCGATGCTATCGGTATACTTACCATCAAAGTTGCAAAAACTGATTTAGATAAAATAGTGGGAGTGGGAGTGGGAGTCGGACTCGGACTGGGAATGGGAGTGGAAGTGGGACTGGGACTGGAAATGGGAGTGGCAGTGGAAGTGGGAGCAATATACATACAAATCGTTTAGCACCGGAACGTCATATTATGTTTTGTCGCGTTTAACATCGAGTTAGGCCATCACCAACATTAGTAGGTAGTTCCCAAAACTAAATAGAGAGCCTAACAAACTAGTATTTTAGCCCAAAACCTAAAGTAAATAAAGTACCTATCACTAAAAAGTAAAAAATAAAATAAAATAAATAAAACTAGAACAAAAAAAACAAAAAGATAAAATATAACAAAACTAAATAACTTAATACTAAATTACGTTAAAACTAAATGGAGAGCCTAACAAACTAGTATTTTAGCCCAAAACCTAAAACAAATGAAGTACCTATCACTAAAAAGTAAAAAATAAAATATAATAAATAAAAAAGAATTAAAAATTAAAAATATACAAAAAGAAAACCGAAACAAAATAACTTAATACATATAATATCTTTTTTAAAAAAAGGGAACCGCCTTCAAAAAACCAACCCACTGAAAAGCACAAAATAATTTTTATATGGCACCCCTATACGTGTCCAGTCCCTATCCCGTCGTAAATCAAATTTCTGCCAAAAAGTAATCAATACCTAATAATAAGAAAATTAATTATCATCCGGGTAATTACTTAGTTTTTGAAGGCGGTGCCAAACCAACAAAAACATTCTTTGCTGCTAATCAGAAAAAAAACGAGTATGTAGTACCTACAAGAATGAGTAAACTAACGTTGTCTAATAACATATCGGTTCTCTAAAATTTTGGTTTGGCACCGATTTCAAAAACTAAGTAATTACCCGGATGATAATTAATTTTCTTATTATTAGGTATTGATTACTTTTTGGCAGAAATTTGATTTACGACGGGATAGGGACTGGACACGTATAGGGGTGCCATATAAAAATTATTTTGTGCTTTTCAGTGGGTTGGTTTTTTGAAGGCGGTTCCCTTTTTTTTAAAAAGATATTATGTAAATATAATTTGTAACTTAAATTGCATGACTTAAGTTTCTTAGCGTAATCTTGTTTTGTATGATTTGGAATTGGATACAATTGCTACGAGTAGGTAGGTAATGTATGGGATTTATTTCTACACACTTTTATTTGGCTTCACTGCGTATATTTCTTAGCCGGTAGCTAGATAATTTTTTAGCATAATATTTCTCTAAAACAAAATGTAAGCAATATTAAATTTATCATTTAAAAAAATATTTGTAATCTTAATTAATTAGTTTGATTTAATAAATTTACATATAATCTTTATTGAACAATATTATTTTTCGAAGTTAATCTATATTAATGAGTCAAGTCACCTGTTATCCTGAACAATAGCTTCGGTTAATTAATCTCCCGAGTCAGACGCCGCCGGTGAGCCCCCGTAGCGGCGCACGGCTTATCGGTCACAATAACCAACGCTATAACCTTGCATTAACACGGGGTGAAATCGGGGACACAGTAAGAAACTACGAGAAATTAGATATCAACCTGTATTTGCCGTTATATTCGAACTAAATAATGCAAACAATATTTCGAAGTGAGGGTCATCTTCCTCGTGTTGTTCCGGCATTTTGCCACGGTTCATGGGAGCCTGGGGTTCGCTTGGCAACCAATCCCAGTAATTGGGGTGGGCACTAGTTTTTACGAAAGCGACTGCCATCTGACCTTCCAACCCAGAGGGTAAACTAGGCCCGTATTGGGATTAGTCCGGTTGGATGTTTTCTTTCACCGAAAAGCGACTGGTAAATGGGCGTTTTTTTTTGTTGTTCCCTACACTTTTTTTTCAAATTTGGGATTTTTTATGTTATTTCTACTCAGAATCACGAGCTCTTTCTATCCTAATAGGAGAAAAAAAGTGTCCCAAATTTTCCATACATTTTTCGATCTTTCCATTCCGCGATCGCCATACAAAGTCTATGAAAAATGGTGACGTAATGGAAATAAAAACCTTAGGACACTTTTTTTCTCTTATTAGGATAGAAAGAGCTCGTGATTCTGAGTAGATATAACATAAAAAATCCCAAATTTGAAAAAAAAATGTGTAGGGTACAACAAAAAAAAAACGCCTTAATATCAAATGATATTTCGTACATAAGTTCCGAAAAACTCATTGGTACGAGCCGGGGTTCGAACCCGCGACCTGTACTGTAGATACTGTAGTAGATACTGTACTGTAGATAAAAAAGAAGCCTGAATAGTCAGCGTTCAACGAACCGCCTAGCTATAAATAAGTAAGTACCTACGTAAAAAGTAACGGTGGTAACCCACAGTTTGGGTCGAGTTTAATTATTCCAAGGTCACATACTCGTACATTATCCTCTACAGAAAGTGCTAATTAATTTGTTGTTTAATCACTCACCGAGCTCGACGGCCGCACGCACCCGCTGCAGTGCCATCGTTTTGGTCACGGCCAGCCAGCGATCGATCAGAGGCTCAAACCACCTGCGAACAACACAATATGTACTGACAGGGATGATTAAACCGGTTGTAAATATGTATACGGCCAATTCGTCTGAGTATGACACAGACAAGACATCCTCTAGATTGAGCATAGTAACGCTACCCCCTCTGCCACAATATACGGTAGTTTTGCTTCATCTTCGAGTCAAAGTGGCAGAAAGTGTCCGTGTTTTTGAACGGACCAATCACGGCACGGGATTCGCTCACCTCGTCCCCCCGCACCCCCGTATTTTTGGCAGCATCGGTTTCATGAAATAATTGCTCTAAACTCCGTGTAGAGGATTCCTAGTCTATGGAGTAAGATTTATGTCGACGTAAACAATATATGGAGGAGACAGTAGGTAGGAGTTACATAAAAATAGAGATATATTCTGTCTTCATCTCCACTCTTATAATTTTCAGTAGAGGATTCCTGCTCCGTTCATACTTACATTTAGACATAAAAATTATATCATTTGATCATTCGCGTGTGCATTTCGCTCGTAACTATAATACTTGTCCGTATATGTATTGGCGCGAGCGAGACACACGTACGAATAATAACAAAATGATATCAATTTGATTATCTCTCTCTCTCTCTGCATAGCCTTATCCCATCGTCCTTTTTCGCCAGGACGCTCTGTCCCGGGTCGTCTCAGATGTGACATCTTTCATGTCTTTGTTTATGGTAGCTATCCATGTCTCCCTCTTCCTCTTTTTGGCGCCGGAAACATTTCGAGTACTTGTCGTGTTATGTGTTCGGGTGGGCGACGCATTACATGCCCGTACCATCTAAGTAAGTCGGCCTTCCACTAGCTTCTCTTGGATTGGTTTGATTACGCCCTGATATCAATTTGATGAGACGCACGAGTGATCCTATAAGGGTTCCGTTTTTTCCTTTTGAGGACGGAACCTTAAAAACCTTTTTTTTTGTGATTGAAGTTTTGGAATTTTATTTATTTCTTGACATGTCCCGCTGTTATTTTATAATTTTATTATGTGCATGTATTAGTTTGTAAGATTTTTCTAACACAATATCATATTGTTATAAATAGAAATAAATAAATGAATGATAATAATAATATTTCCATATTATCCCGCGAAACCCTCACACTTTTAGGAGCCCCCATTTTAGACGAATCCATCCCGTTATGCATAAATTCAAAAATAGAAAAATTCTTTAAGTGTTCGAACCTTTTTTATGAAATCAACCCACACATGGCCCTCTACATCTTACGACTATGCCTTTTCTCGCCCAAATTTTTGTACATCCTTCGCTGCGCCCCACTTTGGAAATTCCCCATAATTACTGCAAACATTGACCAAATTTTAAAGGACACCGTTAGTAAAATTCTGAACGTAACTTTCACATCCCCCAGTTGGATCCAAGCTACCCTCCCGATCAAATACGGCGGTCTTGGTATCCGTTTGACGGGCAGTTTAGCTCTCCCGGCCTTTTTGTCGTCTGCCTATAGCAGGCTCACCCTCATTGGTGGTATATTACGTACCCCTTCAACCACTAATGTGTCGGTGTCGTGCCTGGCGGACGCTGAATCGGCTTGGAGTGCAGACCATCCCATCGAACAGGTACCAGAGGAAAAATCTAGCCAAGCAACATGGGACGTCATAAATATAAAAACGCAACACCAACTCCTACTATAAAACTGCCATAACAACCACGAACGGGCGAGGCTATTAGCCGTTTCCGAAAAGGAGTCAGGACATTGGCTGCACGCGCTTCCATCGCGAAACCTTGGCTCCACTCTAGATCCTTCAGCCCTGCTAGTATCATATTTATGAATAAGTATATTACGATGTTTATACCCTGCCTACGTACAAGTCCCACGGGCATCGGTCGAACGTTACCTAAAGCCATTTACAGGCAACACATTAAAAAAAAAACGAGGCACTTCGCTTTATAAATTCGTTTTGGAAAATGAACGACTATTTTTGCGCACGTTTTTCATCACGTAGATGAAACTTACAATTCCCAATGCTCCATGCCTGTGAAATTTTATTACAGTTGTAATGTTCTTAGCTGTAGTTTTTCTATCATCGTAAACATCGTGAGGAAACCGGACTAATAAAATAAGAAGAATAAGAATACTTAAATTCATTTATAATCACTAAGAATACAGTAGCATGCACAAAAGGTGTATAGTCCCAACAAGGTCTAGAGTTTACCCTCTAGGTTGGAAGGCCAGATGGCAGTCGCTTTCGTATAAACTAGTGCCTACGCCAATTCTTGGGATTAGTTGCCAAGCGGATCCCAGGCTCCTTGAGCCGTGGCAAAATGGCCGGGATAACGCGAGGAAGATGATGATTACTTATTGCTCACCAATATCTAAAGAAATATAGGGGATTATCTATGAAAAGGGACCTAATTGTCGATGGTGCTTACGCCGCACAGCGTCGCGCGGCATTCTATTTATATCGGAGCATCGTTAATAATGGCGTAACCGCCATCGACAATAAGGTCCCTTTTCAAAGATAACGTCACATATGACATACAAATTAAGCATATAAATTATGCTGCGGTAGACAACAGGAGGTCTTTCTCAGACTGTTACTGTTGACTCTTGAAAAGAAACCATGTTTCTCTTACCCCACCCGACCTTAAGTCATAGGTATATAAATACGTTCTAGGTAGACGTATAAATACTCGATTTTGTAAGAACATACCTAGTGATGCTTATAAAATTCCAGCTTAGAATTTTCAACTCCAATCAACATTTGAAACGTGTATTTCACTCCCTTCAATTCGAAATGCAGCGCAATAGTTCTGTTTACAAGACAAGACAACAGATCTCGTAATTATACACTTCATAGAGCAACCTACGTAGCATGCACAAGTTGTCTAATTAAACCAAACTAATTGGCTTCTAACTCTTCCACCCCAATATCTCGTTGCATTTCAAAAGGGTTTAATGAATAAGCTGTTTAAGAGAATCAAACTGCATATTCAACAAAATATTGTCTATTTTATACCGCGGTATTCGGAAAACAAGATCCGTTCTAGACTAGAGAACGATACGATATGTACTATATACGTTGTAGTTTAGATTTCAACTAGTTCTATTTTGCAGCTCAATTCGGGCAACAAATGTCACTTTTACGTTAAAATATCGTAATAATATCTTGTGAAAATCGTTCAAAACTATCTCCAGAATCGCGGAAATGTCAAATTGG
Source organism: Cydia amplana (assembly GCF_948474715.1). Taxonomy (NCBI): domain Eukaryota; kingdom Metazoa; phylum Arthropoda; class Insecta; order Lepidoptera; family Tortricidae; genus Cydia; species Cydia amplana. Next base: position 9,419,940 of record NC_086079.1, on the reverse strand, counting down.
ACACGCTAGATCTTAAAAATATCGTTGTCGTATCTTGGAGATGTCTAATAGATGTCTAGTTCAAAATCCGAATCGGGCCCATAGTTTTTTTAGAGTTTCGTAGCTCGAATGGCTAACATTTTGTCTTAGCCATATTTTTTGACAGTCGTTCTACTCGTTAGTATTAAAAAAATAAAATCCTGAAGCTTTTTGTTCTTCTATACTGGTTCCACAATAAAAATAAGTCACATGTGAAATATGTCGATATTAAATAAAAGCTAGAAACATTATAATAGTCATTTATCAATAAAATTTAATTAGAGTTGCCAATGTTTGTATAAGCTTTTTGCGTATCAATGGAGCTAAATATATTACTGGGAAAATTCCAGTAAAGATATTTTTAACAGAGCACAACTCATTAACTAAATTACAAAATAAACGAGATGAGGAAAAGCCTACCTGTTTTGTGGAATAATGAAAGTAATTCCCGTGATTTGTGCGAGGAAAATATTAATAGGTATAGACGATTATCACGGCGGTGTTTGAATGTTTGTTGTAATTGCCGGTAATAAATAAAAGATAATTGTGATTTTATAATATATATCTTTAGATAAATAGGTAAAACACGTTCACTCAGGAGGTAGTTAGTTATTTGAAGTTTAAAAAACATGAATCTAGGGGGTCATCCATTAACTACGTCACACGTTTAGGGGGAGGGAGGGGGTCAAGAAAATGTGACATGTTGTGACATGGGCGAGGGGGGAGTCACAAACATTGTGATGTCACTTTAACTTCATCAGTAACCGAAAATTAATTTATATTTTTTTATTCGCTGTACAGTTAAATAATGAGATTTTGGATGTAACTTTCATTGTGTTATAAAATTACTAATATTTATATATAAAAAATATTTTTTTATTAAAAAAATAATGCCGAGTTAATATTGTCGATTTCGTTGTCGAAACCTAGAAATTCGTGTGACGTAATTAATGGATGATCCCTAGTAACTGGATAGGGCATGAGTGGTGGGGATAACTGACAGAACGGGATAGTCTTATGTATCTTTCAGTAGGAATAGCAGCGAAAGCGCTATTATTGTTTGTCCTTGTCACAGTCTCACATTTTGTTTTATTCCCCACCATAAATTAGTATGGATTATGGTGGGCAACAAATAAATTCGACCAATCATAGTGTCGCATTGCCTATGTTTTGTCCCTCACGAAGGCACGCGTATACCACTTCTATAGGATCCTACCTTCTATGTTAAAAAAGTTGTTGATATTTGAAACCTACAACTAGCTATGTGAATAAGTATGTATAACTTTGTAAACAAAGGCATTGGTATTTATCTTTGACCTAGTAACCTATCTATTTATACTTATCAGCCGGCCCACGCATCGTGAGTCCTGATACTTTTATTGCATTATTTAGAGTGCCATTGTAAAATCACAAACCTATTTTAGTACTTTTTACACAGAATTTAAATAAAACGTAGAGTAACAGTTTTAATGTGCTCAATAAAACTGTAATAAATTGTACACCGGGACTTAATCGCGTATCTAGTTTTAAGATTTACCTCCGACGTTTCGAGGACGGCGTTGTCCCCGTGGTCTCCGAGACGCGAGATACGCGATTAAGTCCCGGTGTACAATTTAATAATGTGTAATAATCGTGAAAGTTTAAATCAGTGTTAAAACTGTAATAAGACATTACATGCAGTAGGTAATATACATTAATTAATTGTGACGGAGACTAGCAAGACCAATTAAGTTCAGGTAAGCACAGGCCACTCAATGTAGAGCTTACACAAACGCAAACAGCTTAAGCACGTCGTAAAAGCCCTCTGTTTTTCTCAACTGAACATTTTAACGAAACAATGTTGGTAGATTCATTATATGTATTGTTTGCTTGCACTCACTCACCCGTGCATTAATATTCGAAGACATTATCTAGCCCTGGTTTTGACATGGAGGCCAATTCCAACTTACATTATGACATTAAAAACCGGCCAAGTGCGAGTCGGACTCGCGCACGGAGGGTTCCGCACCATCAACAAAAAATAGAGCAAAACAAGCTAAAAAACGGTCACCCATCCAAGTACTGACCCCGCCCGACGTTGCTTAACTTCGGTCAAAAATCACGTTTGTTGTATGGGAGCCCCACTTAAATCTTTATTTTATTCTGTTTTTAGTATTTGTTGTTATAGCGGCAACAGAAATACATCATCTGTGAAAATTTCAACTGTCTAGCTATCACGGTTCGTGAGATACAGCCTGGTGACAGACAGACGGACGGACGGACGGACGAACAGCGGAGTCTTAGTAATAGGGTCCCGTTTTTACCCTTTGGGTACGGAACCCTAAAAATTATCATAATCATAATCATTTCATCAATCCATGGTATTACAGGTGTTAAGTGATGTTAGCCGCACGTGCGTCTCGCTCGCGGCTGATATCATACTTGGATAAATATAATATAGGTAATTTTGATGTCACATCGTAAGTTTGGATTGGTCTCATGGATGCTAAGAGTTATTTGATATTTGTTTACAAGCTTTTAATTAACTTGCCCTCTTAGTATTTTAAATGGTTTGTTACTAGTTTGAATTAGTGTGGGTGAAATATTGGAACCCAAATTTGACCCAGGTACTTCCCGATTTCCGATTAAGGTCAAAATTGTATGTAGCTACGTAGGTACATATGTAAGTCGGGTGACAATGCAAAATTATGGTACCATCGAGCTGATCTGATGGTGGAGATAGGACGTGGCCATAGTTCCTATTACGCAACCTAATTATGTTTGGGGTTTTTATAATTGTCTCGATGAGTATTAGTTGCCTGTGTTAAAAAAGTACAGTCAGCGATAACAGCTTTATTACCAAAATTTATATTTTTGTTAAAAACTTATTTTATTATCATTAGAAATGCGCATGACACAAGCGCACACAAGCTAGATTTTTTTGTGATACCAGTATTATAAATATTGTTAGTTCATAAAATCTGACAGGTAACTGTAGAAGTATTAAACTATTAGATATCCATTAGCTACTGCGCTAATGACAGAAAATGTTTCTTGGTACTTTGGTCCCCACGTAATCCTAAGATCGCTTCTTTAAGTCCTCGAAACCGAGTAGGTAAGCATCTCAACCTCCTATTAGCCACCGCTAATCTTTGAAAAGCCTTTTTAATTGGACTGATGTCTGTAGAACATCTGGGGGACTAGAGCTGAATTTGCACGGAGGTTTCAGAAAAAAAATATTTACAATACATTAAGCTAAGTACTTAATACCGTTTAAATATATAATTTAACGTTCAGGCACTTTATTTCATTTAATATTTATGTAAATCTTAAGTAACACATTTTACGCAACCTAAATTCTCGTGACATTCACTATAAAGGGAATACTAGATTTATGTACACATAAATAAATAAATTGTCTTGTGACTGATCTTAAGGACCCTATCACACTGGCGATTTGTTAACTCGTAGCGCATTCGCGGCGAACTCGCTGCGTGCTCGCCTTGCATTTAAGTTGCTCGCAAATCGCCAGTGTAATAGGGTTAGGGACCAAAGTGTATGAATATTTGCCGAGTAGAAATTGACGATACCCATTTCTTCTATGTATGCAATGCAAAAGATGCGCAGGCAGCGCGGGCGCTGCTGCGGCGCACAGCTCTCTAACAGTAACGTATAATTTGCTGACACCAGTCACACTCTGCGAGTTACTTACAGATATGCGTCCAACAGTTGCGCCGGTGCGTCGTGTGGATGTGAGAAATGCGCAGGCAGCGCGGGCGCCGCTGCGGCGCACAGCTCTCTAACAGTAACGTATAATTTGCTGACACCAGTCACACTCTGCGAGTTACTTACAGATATGCGTCCAACAGTTGCGCCGGTGCGTCGTGTGGATGTGAGGGATGCGTGGGCGGCGCGGGCGCCGCTGCGGCGCACAGCTCTCGCACTGCCGCCAGCACTTCGAACGGCAACGTCTTCGCTGACACCACGCATACTGAAAACAACATTCAATGCAAGAAAAACTAAACTCTTGGTAAAGTGTCATTCAATAGAACTTGCTAACTATGTAAACAAAAGTTACTAGTAATTTGACATTCAGTGTCAATTTTAGTATATATGGCGGTTTGTTTACATAGTTAGCAAGTTCTATTGAGTCATGAGTGACACTTTAGGTACTCTTTTTTTTCACCGAGAGATTGATATTAGTTTGTATATTTTATATGTTATTGATACGCCAAGCGAACACTATATAATATTAATCATTGCGTTTTTTCATTAACGAATTCCTTTCGCCATGTCACCGAATTGCAGTTTACAAAATTCAATTTATACACACACGGATAAGTATATCAAATTAACACGATTAAATTAAATATTATATTATAAATATAAAGACGATGAATATAAACAAATATAAATGTGTAATAATTCGTCGAGGTATAAAATGTTACAAATTACACCACGTAATCTATCCATACTCGTAAAAGCTTCCAAGTCATACCTCCGTTTCCCTGTTCATCGTATATTTCCTCTTCAGCCACGCCACACCAGCCCTCGTTTACCCAGAGCTCCACGCACTGCCTGACGTCTTCAGACAACTGAACAGCACGAAAAGACAAACATTAGGTACAGTAGATATCACTTTGTCACATTCTCAAATGGAAATCACAGAAAGGTCGCCTTTTGTTTTCCTCGAACAAGTACGTAATCTGCCGATTGACAATTCCTTATCCGTGAATCATTTGCTAAGAAAATACGAGCAGAGCATATGTATTGGAAAAGAAATAGTGAAGATTATCTCGCACTTATACTTCAGTCACATATTAAGTCTATGAGAATTATGTGTATTTCCGGGAACTACATATTTATTTTAAAAAGGTCATTGGCCTTTTAAATAGTTTCTTTTACTGTTATATTTCTAGGTTTATTATTAGGTACTAATTCATGACTATATGCAATGATAAATGCAAATAATGTAGAGTGCTTACGTGCGTTACTAATTCATGCATTATGTACGAGAATAAAATTGTCCATTAATTTGTGCTTCAATATCGATAATGGTTAGGAGCCATTGAAACAATGGTCAAAGTAGAATGTAAATTAGGCCAATGAAAGTAATTCGCGCCTGATAGAAGAAAGCGTATTCAAATTACGTAATATTTAATTCAAAATCATTCACTTACCATCTTATCAATCTGTGTGAAGACTACGTTGAAGTAGGGCACATTGTTGGTTCTAAAAAGTTGAAACAACAGTGTTACTACAAAGAGTGTAGTGGGATAGCCTCGGGATAGCCGTGGTTGCTACTATCTTTGCTACTATGTAACTCCTAATGCCTTGCATTATTATTAATGAAAAAACAATTGCTTTTCGGTGGGAGCCGATAAAAACAATGTACTACATTGTATTAAGTATATAAAGATAAGGAACACAAGCACACTAAAAATATTATTATAAGTATACGAAAGTAAGTAATGCATGAATAATATATTGGTATAGCCTTACGTCTCAAACAGCGGATGGTAGTAGGTGAGTCCTTGTTGCAAGTCAATTTGGACAAGCGTGATCAAGTTCACCAAATCCTCGCCGCGCTCGGACTCCGTATCCTGCGCGCATAACGCCTCATACCACTCGGAGGTACCTTTACGCAGCGATCCGACGATCTCACTCCTAAAACAAAGCAAGCTTTTTGTGACGGTATCTAATGATGTTGTTTATATAGAATTATTTTTGAACAGTTTTTTATGATATAGGAGGCAAACGAGTGCCTGATGGTAAGCTATTACCGTCGCCCATGGACACCAGAAAATAGCTATATAGAAGTTAGACGTTCCGCAAATAGGTACTGAAGACGCGGGTTCGAATCACATATTTATACATAACACAAGTCAACATATAAAATAATTAAATAATTTGATTTATTCCACAGCCCTTGCATTTTTATTTTACGTTATTTTATATTTGTGCACAGAAGTAAAGCGTAAACTGGAATGGAAATGTGGCGGCACGAACACCAGTCGTAATTTGTATGGAATATTTCCGTGCCATTCAGAACAACAAACAAGCCGTAAAATGAACAATAAACTCAATTTGATGGCCTAACATGAAGAACGCGTGATATTCAGTTGCCGGGCGAACAATTGAGATTAATTATCTCACTGTGTAAACGCGTCATTAGGTGATCGATTCGATTAGGCTAATAGCGTGATAGGTACCTAAATAATTATGATATAACATAACTGTTCTGCACCTGGCATTGTCATGTAGTACTAACAACTTGCAGTATAATTAAAAGTAAATTTAATGTAATAAAAGCTGTATAAAGCTTAATATTTAAGGAGTACAACCGGTGGATTTCATAATTAAAGAACTATTTTCTTACACCCGTGACTATTTTAAACGACACGCGACATGCCCACAACAGCACTATAGGGAGTGGATGCGTAAATAACGGCACGGGTCGAACAATGCTTATAAGAAGTTACAGCAGTACGATACCGATATCTCGGTGTCAAAAGTAACGTTTTTTGGTTGAAGCAATATCACTTTTCAATATTGCTTAGCAATATTGCTTGATCTTACTCTATTTTTATTCATAATGAAAAACACACATGGCGAAACTATAACTATTTCTTGTTAACTACGAAATCCTAAGGGAAATTTCTACGTATTATCATACAATTAGGTACGCTTGTAACACTCGTACCTAGTTGGAAAATAAAGTGGCTGTAGCAGATGATACGACCGCTAAAGAGAGAAAGAGTGCAATTCATTGCGTCACAGATAACGTCCATCCAAGTGACATATTAGCTCTGAAACGGGGAGAAAGTCGTTTCGTATTTTCATACATTAGAGTAGGTAGAACGATAAGTCATTTGTTTCTTGGTATTATTTTCAACCTTTCAATCTGTAACATACTTAAGACATAATTATAATTAAAGTGACCGTTAGATGTTTTGTTGTTTCTCGTATATTTAAATATTATCAACTATATTTTCAAGAGAAGTTTCTTTATTCGAATGTATTTAATCTCTTTGACATAAAGATATAATACCTTAATTATACCAATACCTTAGTTATTTTCAAACAGCGTTCATAAATTTTTTCCGTTCCAAAACCATTTTCTACACGTGAAAGCATTCTCTTTTGGAACAATTGAGTTTCTGTTCAAATTCAATAACTGGGTAGGAACAAAGGGAAATAATTTCCGGGCAAAAACTATTTTACTTCATTTACAATGCCGCCGGACTTCGCCGGATGACAATTAGTTCTATCCGTGTGTTAGGTAAAGTTACTAATTTATTTGTATATACTACGTACAGTCGTACATGTATATGTTCTCGTACATTATGGATTCCCTGATGGACGGTTCGTTAGGACGAGATTTGTTCTACAAACCCCAAATTCAGTCACATCACAACATTCATAACATGTACCATTTCTTCGTGTTCATTTTCCTATTATGACTTTCATTTTAGTAACTCGTTTTAATAAACTCAATAAAAAAAGACTCCGTTTGACGTGAACGTGATATTTGTTTGATTTAAGGGGTATAAGGGAATTAATATTCATATTTTTGGAAGCTGCAATAAACCGTGAGTGTCAAAGGCGACATGCGAGAATAATCTCGTTGCGGATGGTATGTAAAAACTTTCATTTCGCGGTACACGTGTCCCAAAAATATTTGCGCGTCTCAACATAATATTTAAACTTTTGTAATAGTTCAGTATTTCAATTCATTGTTGACGAATTGTTCGGTAGATAAACAAATAGTATTTTGACAACTCTAGCGCCGGCATGACTTCAAAATAATATACCTAATAATAATGCAGGGAACATCCTGGAAGAGTAATTTAGAGCCGAATGACATTTGTTACTGAATAAGAAACTATTTTGATTTCAATATCACCGATGCAGAACGTTCGTACAAATCTACATTAATTAACCTAACTTAAATTGGTACCTAACTTAAAATGCAATTCATACGATGATGACAACTTTCATTTCATTGAATTGAAGATTCTTATTTTTAGTGCAAAATAAATTTATAACATTAAATATTTAACTTTACCCACGGCCACGATTCATAAAGAAATAATTTGAATTTGATAATACGTATTTATTTTAAATTTCTAAAATCCTTTTCAGTGAAATAAAATTACGGAACAGATGATTATATAAACAAGAATAATAAGTCAGCTTAATAAGTATCATAACCTAAATAAACAAAAAAACCCTAGGAAGAACATGGTTTTGGGGCTCAAAAGTATTCCGTGGACCGTAATTATGGGCTACGGGTTTATTCCTAATCAAGAAATCGCCATCTTATATTTTTATCTTCATCTGTGCTGTAGTCAGGCTTCAATTTACGCTGATGAAACCGCAGCAGGGGAGTAACAGCGATGGTAAACAATACCAAGCTAGATTGTATTGCAGACCTAATCTCTTGGGGACATAACGTTGTAGATATATTTTATATCTCTAATAAGTAAACGAATACGCCCCGATTCAATCAACTGAAAACGATGAAGTTCTTGCGGCTAGTTTAGTACGATATGATATGGTACGATAAAATATTGTTGTTAGTTGTTATATTATTGACCGAAGCGTAGCGAAGGTCTACGTTTTGACTCGGGCATTTTGCTTTTGTATGTCCGGATGTTCTCCTCTACAGGTCGCAATTCTTAACCGATTTTCGTGAAATTTTGTGACCGAATTCTATGACTAAATAAAAATTTTTTGTCGATCCGGTTTTTGGAAATTTTTCAAAATGGCGGAGTCGTGATAGCTCCCGCCTAAACAAATAGTCATATCGGTATCATAAGAGTTTTTTCTTTTTGAGATATGTTTATAGATTAAATGGCCAAAAATTCAGAAATATTGTATCGCTGGTTTTGGCGGTATTTAGATATTTAGTTTTTACTTGAGAATGAGTAGCTAAATTTCGTCAGCTTTAGTAAGAACTATAATGGCGTATTTTGCAAACGTTCGCTTATTTTGTTTGCATTGGTTCCATCCCCAGTAACTGTATACTGCTACATAACTTTTTGTATTTTTTTATACTTAAATTTCGTATAGTTTTTTATTTAATTTTTTTATTTTGAAAAAATTAAAAAAATTGTATTTTTTATTTATCAAGCGCGGGTTAAGCGCATTTTTGTTTGTAGCTTTATGTAGTTTTTTATTTTTTGTTTATATTACATGTACTATACCTATATTTTAATAAATATTTTTTCCATACATTTATTCAGTTTTAAGCTCTGCTCGCGAGGTCTACAGCTCACAGAGCCACTAGTGTTATAATATTGTAATAAATAATAATAAATAAATAAATATTAATGGACATTTTTACACAAATTGACTAAGCCCCACGGTAAGTTCAAGAAGGCTTGTGTTGTGGGTACTCAGACAACGATATATATATAATATAATATACAAATACTTATATACATAGAAAACAACCATGACTCAGGAACAAATATCTGTGCTCATCACACAAATAAATGCCCTTACTGGGATTCGAACCCAGGACCGCGGCTTCACAGGCAGGGTCACTACCCACTAGGCCAGACCGGTCGTCGTAATATATTATTATTTATTATAATCATATAAAAACTAGTTAAGTACCTAGTTTTAAGGAACGTTATTTTTCGAAAGGGACTTTACTATTTGGTACTGTTTATGTCAGGGACTGTGTGTCACACAGTCCAATCCGAGTTTAAGTTATTCGATCTGTTTCCGAAATGATATTGACAGAAACAGATCTTATTTGTTTCCGAAGTGACATTTTTGTTAAAATAAATGTCACTTTTGACACTGACATATCTGTACCATTTCGGACATAGATCGAATACTTAAAACTAAAGCTCAAATTGGCCCGATATTGTCCCTGTGTACGGAAAAGACAAACTGCCGTATTCGAACTTCAAGATATTCACAAGAGACGACACGTACTAGATCCATTCTAGATACGTTATAGTTTAGATTTCAACTAGTTCTCTTTTGCAGCGCAATTCGGGCAACCAATGTCACTTTTACGATAGATCGTGTTAGATATCTATTAGATGTGAATTAGATCTCTAAGTAATATCTTGTTTAAATCGTTCAAGAGTATCTCCAGAATAGCGGAAATGTCAAATTTATGTCACTTTTACGATAGATCGTGTTAGATATCTATTAGATGTGAATTAGATCTCTAAGTAATATCTTGTTTAAATCGTTCAAGAGTATCTCCAGAATCGCGGAAATGTCAAATTTGACAGGTTAGATCTTAAACATATCGTTATCGTAGGTATCTTGGCGATGTCTAAGAGATATCTAATAGATGTCTATTACATAATTCGAATCGGGCCCAAAAACTTATACACTCTTGGGCCGATTTCGCGCAACCACCCAGCATCAACCAACCGTAGTAGGTAGTGCCTAAACCTACAAGAAGTTGGCCTTTTACACGTATAAACTCTTACTGCAAACTCAAACCTTAACTAAAATGTAGGTAGGTAAACTTTTGTACTGGCTTAGTAGTTATCAATGATAAAATGCATTTTTTTAACAAAATATACCTCGGTATTTTATATTTTCCAGGGCGAATAAAAATGTATAAATAAAGAGTGCTTAAGAGATTTACTTCAAATATACTTACATGCGTCATTTTCTCGTCAAAAGGTCCTCGCCTTTTTGCCATTATATTATATTCACAGGTATAATAGCGGAGAGAAATTGACGGAAAAGAAATTCATTTTGGCACTTTATTGTGCGGATTTTTCTGAAGCTTGCCCTAATATTTTCTTGATATTAAATATGTGCAAAAATAATCGAATAATGTTTATCTGAATATGTATAAATATGTCTGAATGTGTTATATTTTATGTGTTAATGAATGAAGAGTCCAGGGGACAAATCAATAAAAGTTCGTTTTTTTTTAATTGTTTTAAATTCTCTAATAGGGCACAAGCTTCAGAAAAATCCGCAAATATTTGAAGTAAATTTCTTAAGCACTCTTTATTTATACATTTTTATTCGCCCTGGAAATTATAAAGTACCGACGTGGTATATTTTCTACGTGGTATAAAAATGCGTTTTCATTGATAAACAGAGCGACGAGGGCTTATAGCAAAATCTGTGCATTATTAAAAGGTAGGTGAAAATCTTGGCTTACCTTATTTCCTTATTAAAGGGACAGCACCGCCAGAAGGCTTTCATCTGCGATAGCTGGCTGAGGCACCGCAGAAGGAACTCCAGCCTGCAAATTTATGCAAAATTAATTACAACCACAAGGACTCACGAAAGTTATTCTTATTCATTAAATGTGAAATAAAAATGCAAATTCTTACAATACTACGCTTCATCTAAAGTTGAAATGAAACCTCACCCAGCATTCAATGTTTCAATTACAAGCAACAGTTTTAATAATTTTTGTTACAAGCTTTTATCGCCAAGTGTTTTTTTCTTTAATCAGTCATCAGGTAAAATTCTAACGAGCTCAAACTCAATAAGGTAGCGTTGCTTCATCACAGAGTTCCTACGGACACCTTTCGGTCTCCGTCATAAGATAGGATCATATTTTAGTTTAGTCAACTTAAGTAGGTGGATATATTACATCTTATCAGACATACGGGTTCCAACCTTGCATCTAATAATACCTTTAGACCCACACTAACATAGCAAGTTAAAAAGAACCTTGAAAAAAATGGAAAAAGGGTTTCTCAAGATTTGACAAACATTTGACCAAAAAATACAGATACACAGATAGGTAGTTAGGTACCGGCGACATCAAAGAAAGCTCTAGCTCACGAAGAAATATAGGCACACGTGTAAATAATCTCGATTGATCTTCACAACCCAACTCAACTCAACTTATATAACATTCACCTTCAATTCTTCAAACACAGCTTACAGTGCGAATCGAATGATTTTTAAGCTCAAGAGACCTTTTTTCACCATTGCTTATGATATAAGTATACGTATCGATCGTTTCGTCGTTATGCGCTAGCACGCGCGCTATATTTCGCAACATTTTGTATCATAGACTAGGAATCCTCTAGACGGAGTTTAGAGCAATTATTTCATGAAACCGATGCTGCCAAAAATACTGGGGTGCGGGGGACGAGGTGAGCGAATCCCGTGCCGTGATTGGTCCGTTTAAAGATACGGACCAATCACGGCACGGGATTCTGACACTTTGACTCGAAGATGGAGTAAAACTACCCTATATTTGTGTCAGAGGGCGTTACTATGCTCAGTCTAGACTTCTAGAGGATGTCTTGTTTGTGTTTTGTATATACGCGCCTACACGCGCTTCCAAAAACGAGCTCCTAGGCGCATATAAAGCGCTAGTCTGAAACCGATCTAAAAACTCGTTTTGCGGTTTTATTTCCTTAAGGTAAATTTTGTATTGATTTTACCTTAACTAACAGCTAGAATTTTATGTATGCTTTGATATCTACCCTAGTTATAATATGTAGACGAGGAAAAGTGGAGGGGACAAACTATCCTTGTGCAGTTCAATTTAAATACTACTTACGAATAAGGTCGAGGAGATCGTAAAGTGTAAAGTACTTATGTACGAGTTAAGTCCGGATTCATCCTGAGGGTCGTGAAGTTGGAATCTCGACACACTGTGAATTTTAATTTCTTTGTGGTCAGCGTTCCGACTGAACACCTAGCGACCTTCACCAAGGAGGAGTTTTGGCCGAAGAGTGTCAAGTTCCGGCGGTTCCGCGGCCGGCTCCCTGATACTGCGGGGTTACGCACTGCAGCCATAATATTGTGTGTGTTTAGTTTTAAGATATATTTTATCATAATAATTATGTATGCTAGTTTTAAGGTATTTATCTATGGGCCAATAGTAGCCTGAAAATAAAGTTTTTCATTCATTTCATTCAAATACTTTGAAAAATAACAATCTCACTTTATAAATTTAAACCAGGCAATTAGAACAAGTCACTTTTTTTTAAATGTATTTTTAAAGTTACCCGGCCTATAATGTAGTTAGGGACTATTATTACCTATATAAAATCTGCAATAACTGCATTGCAAAAGCGGCGCCGAACCTTAAAATGTCTACTTTTTTTAGCATTAGAAAGAACTTCGCAGAAGTAAGCTTGTGGTTCCAAATCCGGCACTTTTAGCGGTAATCATTTGAAGTAAATTATATGTATTGACCATGCTACATTAGATAATTCAATAATTATGAACGATTAAAGAGCCTGATAAAAACTGCACGCTTGCTTCTGTGGAGTTCTTTCTAATGCTAAAAAAACATTTAAAACAAAATTCACCCCAACCAAAAAACTCCAAATAGGTATCCTTTTACATGCCCCTTTTATAGGACAATTACTCTGTATGACATTATTAATGAAACACCGCTTTATACGCGCTCGTTCATTAACTCCAGTGCCTAAATCACAAGGGACGGTTAATGTTTCTTGCTGCGTACACTCAGGATATTTACATGAGACAAACAATTAATGTTTTAAGTCAGTTACCGGTATCATTTTTGGTATGAGTGTTAATTGTTCAAGGTCTTGTCACGAATTACCATTTTCCTCATTCAATAAGTACCTATGTATTCCGGTTGAAATCCTTTTACCAATAATGAGTTTGCAAGCATTTGAGAACGCGTATAGTTAATTTAATTTAATTAAGTAAGATTAAGTAAGTACAAGTAAGTGTCACGCTAACTTTTCAAACCAAGCTAACCAAGGTGTATATGTAATTAAGGATATTGTAGTAGTTGTCACAGCAATAAAAAAAAAACAAGTATTATTTTAATACTTTGCATTTAAATTACGTCTCCAATGAACAGCTATGTCAACACAATGATCGTAGAAATTAGTCTAGATCCGAGCGCAATTTTAAGTCTTATTTTCTGAAAGTCCTTTAGTGAAAGAGAAAATCTCTCATTCAATTGGATCTGTAAGTTTTACAAAGTTTCCCTGCAGCTCACTGAATTATTAGTTATCTCGTCTTATAATTGAGAAAGTTAATTAGTTAAATCAACTTAGACGTGGCAGGAACGTATAATAGAAATCTTGTGGAATTAACGGACATTTTAGTTGAACTCAAGGAGTTCTAAAGATAGTTCCGCCTGAATGAAAAAAATATATCTTATAAGCATAAATATAAGCGTATATAAGCGAGCATAAAGACAACGAATTGAAACTCCATTTATGTACAAAGCGATGCGTCGAATATTTCACTTACTAGTTTGCTCGTTTTCATACCAGCTGATGAAATCGCCGCAAATCGGGATGCGTGTTTTTCGTGTTACGTAAAGTGTAAACGGTTGCCTATTATAGAATGTACTAAATAAGTCATTAAGTCCGTTACTTGTACTATCCTATAAGAGATACCTTTATTTTACGTGTTACTTAGAGATAATGGATTTTATCTGAACTTCATGTAATATTCACGAATCACAATGTAACCCTGAACTTTGACTACACCCTGATAAGGGCAATTTACGTTTAACATTCAAGCCTTTTAGTTAGTTTCGGCTTTTAATTGTATTAAACATCCTCGTGGGTGCCCGTTGTGCGTGCTTGAACACACTTAGCTGTTGTACTCGTATTGCAGTTATACGGTAGCGATATATTGCTGCGATAAGGAATGAGATGCGACACAAGTATTGGGACAAATACTAGTGTTTTGGTAGGTACCTATACAAGATATCGTATAAAAAGACGCCACGTAGACCAAAACACGATTTAGATTTCTTTATTTCATAATAGTAATTTACAATGATGTAAATTACATAGGTACCTATAGTAGTTCGTCCTGAACTGAGAACTCACGTTTCGCTCTAGTCTCTATAGAGTAGATTCATAGACATATATTAACTTTCGACACGATTGAATTAAAAAGTCGAAATTCAAGATGGCTGTAGTTTTTTACAAGCTTTTATTTATCTCCTGGTATCTGTCTATACCTAATCAAATCTAGTAAGTTAAATTAGACCCTCGGTTTCCGGTGAAGCTGAAAATTTGTAAGTCGGGTGACAGTGCAATAGTATGGTACCATCGAGCTGATCTGATGATGGAGACAGGAGATAGACATAGGAATTCTATGATAGAAAAAAAACGCAACCTAATAGTGTTTGGGGTTTTTAGAATTGTCTCGATGAGTATTAGTTTCATGTGGAAAGAAAATACAGTTAGTGTAAGGCCTGAGTGGACGCTCGAGTTGGGCGTGCAGCGGAGCGGGGCGTGCGGCGTGCATGTTAAACAAATGCAAACGTATAGTAGCGGCCTTAGTGCACGCTGCTCAAATCCATTGGGAGCTCGACGCCACTCTGCACGCCCCGCCGAACGCCCCGCTTCGAGCGTCCACTCAGGCCTTACACTTAGGGGTAAAAGCTTGTACCATAAATGAGATTTGTGCCAAAAACTTTTTTTAACTCTAACTTGTTAAGACTCTGGTGGTGTAGCACAGGGTACAGGTCGCGGTGCAGGCGCAGCTGGTGCAGTGCTCGCTCGACGAACTCGCCGAAGCAGTCGGCGAGCCAGCGCTCCTCGTCCCGCGATGCGCACGAGCCGCCCGCGCCGGGGCACGCCTCGGCTCGCAGGGGCATCCCCTCTGACGCGCACCAAGTACGCTCTAGCTCGGTTAGGAGCTTGTACATGTATCTGTGTTTAAAAAAATACTAAATTTGTTGTGTTGAAATCGAATGGCTCTCAAACCTCAAAATTTTGAGTTTTCGGGACATTAGTTCAGGACATTAACGTTGAAGAAATCACTACCATCTATAAAGAGCACGAGAGCGAAGTACCTCATGATCTCCTTACTTGGGATCTAGCGGTACATCGCTGTTGAGCCTGCAAGCAGCGGCGAAGCGCGCTATCGCCGCCTGTAGAGTGCTCATGTCGCTCTGAACGGCGTGTTGGTGCAGGAGCGTCTGCGCCGCGCCGCACAGCTCGCCCTCCCACATCGCTGGGCACTCGCTCTCGGCACCGCTCGGCCCGCCGCTCGCCGAGTCCACCTCGTTGGCCAGTAGCACTCCAAATAGACGCTCATGTTGGCGGACCTATATAAAAAATAACATACTATACCGGAGGGGACACAACATCCGGACAAAATTACCTTATACATAACAGGTAATATAGAGGTTCCATGGATGACAAAAAGTTGCATCCAAGATTTTAGTGTTTTGGTTATGCTAATGAAGAAGACTATAACTATGAACTCGTTTTTAGGGGTATGTAGTGGCAGAGATGAAGTAGAATTCTTATTACTTAAAATAACAAATAAAAGTTACAGCAGCAGCATTGCGGATGCAACGTTATTGCTGCAGCATTGTAGCAGCATCAGCAGGCAACAGGCGATGTTAGTGACAACATTCAACTATCTAATTGAATGAAAGTCTCCACAGTACCAATTTATAAGAAACACAAACTAAACTGAAAGGCTTATTAAACTGAAGCCATGCGATGATTGTTAGATTACTTATAGGTTGCAAAAGAACTTTTCCATTATATCTTTAAAAAGTTTAAAATATCTTGTCACTTATGTTCATGAACATGTAAAATTGTAAATATCTACTATATGTCAATATAAATACCTATTGGAATATAAAAAGACCAACAAGCCGAACAAATTGACTGCAGCGATGTAAAGTTTGCGAGTGGCGCTTGAGATAAGAAACCTATGTATATATATTTCAAGCGGGAGTGAAAAAGTCTCTACCTCGTGAGGCGGTATTACGAAGTCTCACCTTTATAAATTAAAGATGAAGTTAAATATTTCCTTAGCTTAGTTTCTTATTTCCTCGACCTCGAAGTAAACTTAAAGTAACTTTTCAATTCCGCTACGTTCGTTCGTATTTATTTCTCGACGATGGTAAACAAGTTAGCATACAGTTTTGTTAAACTGACACGTAAAATGCTTGAGACGTAAAATATTATTATCACGGATTTATTACGATTACAGTTTGGAACGTAATTTTATGTATAAACTTTGTTTCATTAAAAATATTATTCAAAATAATTTCCAAATTTAATTTCCTTTAAGGCGGAGCAGGTGGCTGAGAAACGCGAAGAAATCTAATCTTACAATACGAAGCACTCTCAAGAGCTCGCAAACACTTTTAGCATCAAATGAATGGAGGGAGTCTCAAAACGCGGTAGAGCATGTATAAACGCCGACGTGTGATTAAGATTTACTTCTTAAAGACGAACTGGCATGAAAAAAGATCATCCACTCAATTTAAAAAAGGAGGAAATAACAGCGGCCGTAAACCCTGAATAATGAAAGGGGATGTGAAAACTTTTGTGGAGCGAAAAAAGCCGTGTCATTGAGTCTTGCCGTGGAAGAATTGTGTGTAGAATATATGTGTATACATACAATGTACTAGGTGTGTGAGTGCGAGACTAAATTGGATTTAGCTTTGACAAAGAAGTACGTTGGTATTTGAGAATCGTTCTTCTCACTCCGATGATTATACGACGCTAAACAATCGGTACGTTTTACGGAATGGCCCAAAAATATATTAACAATAGCTATTTGTTTTACAAGAGGGCAAAGTTGTTGTTTATATAACCTCTCGTGCTAATATACCCGATGCCCGATACCCGAGCAAGTGAAAGGTTCGAAAAATGGAATCTTGAGCGTTGCGAGGGTTTCAAAGCACGTGGGTTAAACAAAATTTGCCCCCGAGTGAAACACAAAATTTTTCACCACACCAACCCGAAGCAAATATTAAATGTAAAATATCAAACAAAATCAAATTCAAATGAATGGTATTAAATATTTATCATCCAAAATCATCATTTAAAAGTCAATTCTACCAGCAAACATAAGAAAACAACTCAAAATTTGCATTTGATTACTTTGCCTCACATGTGAATTACTGATAGCAAAGTGCAACTTTGCTATCCGTTTTTGAAGTGCAAAGTAAGCCTTTCCGAGCTGGTGTGGTGAAAAATAATTTACTGCGTCATATTGTTGATAATTTTAACAGCCTTTGCGTTTTTGCATAGAATATTTTGAAGATAGGTACGTTCTGGGTTAGTTAAATAACTGTAGTTTTTATTGTAATGATATTTAGTATTATACGCGTAAGTAAGAAAAATATTCCTAAAAAATAATTGTCAAAGTATCTTTGGGCCAGCCTGTAGTTACGCACCGCATCATTTAATACCACACACGTGTACCTACGCCAGGTCACATTGAACAATAAGCTACGAGTAGATCAGGTGTGAAGAACATTATTTGTCTGCGCTAAAATTGTTTCAGACAGGCGTATTATTTGTATAATATATCTTCTATTTTAACAATTTGTCTGGTAGGTATTCATAATAATAATAAGTACCTACACTTCGTTGCTTGGTACAAAACATATTGAATTTACTTCGAGAATTCAAATGTGGTCAACTATTAGTGCATCGACACATGACTTTTAAATTTATTAATATTTTTTATTAAGTTTATAAACTTTAAATCTGCAATTATTACCGTATAAGGAAGCTTTTTAACCCTTTTGCCTTAATAATGATTCATGAATTTCATGATAATTTATTATTAAATATAAAAACCAAGCTATTATTTAGCTAGGTACTGTATTTTACAATCATTAAAAGTGCGATTTCATCGCCCGTATAAATCTAGCAATTTGTGTGACAAAGCTAACCTTTACGAAATTAACATGATCCGCAAGGTGCCGAGAAAGCTTCCCAAACACGCTTAATTAAAGCCTACACTTTGTTGGATCCTTTGGACATTTTAATGAAGGTTGCTCAAGACTTAACTGTCAAAACAATTTTTGTTATTATGTATTTATTACAACGGTATTTAATCACGACCTAAAAATCTAGGTAGTAAGACTAGTAAGTAGTAGGTATTTACAAATAAAAGTTAATAAAAAATAAACAGCTTTAATCGCAAAAACGGATGAAAAATATAATTATGCATTATAATAATTGAATAATCTATGTATAGTCGGGCAAACCTGTTGGAAAATTTATATTTTGTACGGGAAATACACTTTTTTAATATGCCGAGTTTATTTACTGAAAAAATTGGCAGACTTCTAAGTTCTAATCTACCCTTAGGCGCTTTCCAAACTGATGCGGTTTCCGCACGACATGTCGGTGTGCGACGCTCGCACTGATCAAACTGGAAGCCACATCTATATGATAACCGCCTAAATTAAATTGGTTATATGCACGCCTGTGAAGCCGCCTGACGAAGGCACTTTGTGAACTTTAAATCGCGCCTCCCTTACTTTAATTTCCGCTTCTATTACATCAATTTGACTTGTAGGTATATCGCTTATCCTGTCTGTGACGTTAAGGACGTAGTCTTAACTAACCAAAATTTAATCAGAGTTCCACGAGAGCCATAAAATTCGGCATTAGCCGGAACCGGCGCCGCGGTTCCCTATTTATGCAGTCCAGCTGGAACGCGTAAACCAACTAATGGGCCGATACGAAAACCTCAATAAAACAGTTTATGTCCAGTGCAGTGGCTCAGCAGATTAGCAATATTGGTCCGATACTCAGTAATCCTTATTTTATTAGACACAGTACCGCTATATTACGCACTTTGGCCATTAGGCACCAGCGAGGACGTTACTGGATATTAAGAGATCATTTGGCGTTATTAATATCGAGAGGTCTGGAGTAAGAAATAACACTAAAAGCAGTGGCAAGAAAATCATGAAATCACATAAAGCTCCGAATCTATTATTCCATTCGGGCGGAAAAGTACGTTTCCTTTTTCATTTTCGCTTGACGTCGCAATATTCATTGGGATTCCGTATCACTACATTGGTCGCATATGTCGTGTCAACAGCATTTGAGTAAAAAAGTTAATAAAGCAAATTAATTAGTCGGTAAATAAAAATTAGCGGGAAAGAGGGGAGGGAGGCATTTGCCCAGCTGTGGGACACACTACTTGATAGACTATTAAAAAGAAAAAATAATAATAGTCGGTTGGTAACCTTCCGGTAACAGATAATTTAAGACTGTAGTGTAAACAGGACTAATTAAGCTTTTAATAACAGTATATAAAAACAGTAAATACCTAAATGAAGGAAATAAACAATCAAAAATTGCTTTTCGGCTGTTGTTGACGTTTACAATAACCACGACGACAAAACAATCAACACCAGAGCCGGGGCGAAAAAAATAATTAACGTGCAAAATGTAAGTAAACAATCAACAGAATAGGAAAATTGGGAATAAAAATATCAGACGCAGGCGTTGATGACGACGACGTGGGGGTCCGTACGAAAATGCGTGACGGGCACGACATAGAAATATAATAAGGATACATCTACTGTCGCAATTAGCTGCGTGCGAAAGCGATGGCACATGATACACAAAGCATTATTCTATCCACTTTTCGCAAAACTACGCAACCATAGATATTATAATTTATAACACAGAGACAGTGACAGTAATATTAGAAATTGTCCTGTTGCTTTGTGCTGGAACAATGGGACAATGCCTAAAAATATTATCACGAATTCCAAATCAAGCTATAATATATTGAAAAGGCACAAACTTGTTGCCAGTTGTCGTCGTCATGTCTGCCTGCCTCTCGCGCCGATAGCCACAACCGAAGCCTGATGCGTCCCTGGACTGAGGAGCGCTGCGAGCGGGCTTCCAGCTTGTACCACGCCTCGACGCCCGTAGACGGGATCTCGCGAAGCGGAATGTTCACGCACCCTGCACAAACAATATCTCATTGACTGTCTTTTATAACACACAACACATTGCCTGCCTATTGTTCAGTGAACCGCATCATCGAAGAATAATACTATACTGCGCGGTAATGTAAACAAAGCATGTTTGTGTTATAAATATTTGTGAAGTCGGTCTTAAATTGAATTTAGCATTCACGCCCTGTCCAGTGTCAGGGTGTGAAATTACAAACGTGATACTGATAATGATAAATGACATGTTTTTTTATCACTAAGAATTGTCTAAAATGTACCTAAGTCTAAATTATATCAGAAAAGACCAACCTAAATCTGAAACTATACAAATAGGTATTCAATTGATTTGTCTAATATTAATAAAAACGCGATGTTTGCTAAACGATATGGTAAATTTTGGATACTAAACAAGAATCAAAATATTTAAAAAAATATAGTATAAATCAGGTTAATAGGAGTAATAAGATTCCCACACCACAATGTTATTATGTACGATTTCGCGTATTTGTTACGTTACACTGCATAATAAGTACCTACCTACCTATACCCAAGAACTCTACTTTCCCGAGCTTGCTCCGTCTTTTGGAATATATGGCAGTCTGGACTGTTAGTCTCAAAGTTTACTGCGCATTTAGCCTCAGTTGAAGTCGTTTATTTTACGACCTCCGAGTGCGTATAGTTGTTGCCAATGCAAGTGTCAACTTAGATGCCGAGACGAAGTCACAAAGGTCACAATCATTTGTGAATAGATAGCTGGGGTAGCACTTTCGAAGCTCGCCGATTTCGGCCCAATGAAACTTGCGATAGTTTTTGTTCCAATATGTTTGATGTTATCCAACACAAGATTAAGAACGCACTACTAACTCTTATTGGGGAGATATTTTCAGGGATTACACTTTTATAAACCGGGGTAAGCTGAATTATTTGATTACTGTTTTATTTTGGCGTTCTAGTCTCTAACTCTAATATTATAAATACGAAAGGAACCTTGTCTGTCTGTTACCTCCCTACCTCTTCACGTTAAAAACGTCAAACCGATTTAAGTAGATGATATATTTGGTATGGAAATGGAGATTGATTGAGTCCCGGGAAGAACATAGGATCGTCATAACACAAAAGTCATCATTACACGCAGACGAAGTCGTGGACAGAAGGGTGTGAGGCACTAGGTAGTTATTTCATCAAACACAACTGGCCTGTTGTCTATTCCCAAAAGTTATAGCACTGGCGGTACACCGAAAAATTCAGTAAAATGCTGAAAATGATGTTAAAGGTATGAAAATCGGTACGATTGATCTTTAGGACATTTGAAACAATTTGAAATACAACAAATAAAAAAAAAACGAGAGGAGTTATGACGTCATCTTTTTTTGTATGGAATTAAAAAAAAAATTGAAAGACCGAACGATCAATCGTACCGATTTTTAGACCTTTAACACCATTTGCAGCGTTTTTGGCGAACCGCTATCGGACGCACGGACGGACGCACTGGATTCTCTCTCTACAAAAGTAGTTTTAGCATTAGATTAGAATCAACACAGACTTAAATGAATCAAACTGTTTTATGCGCAGCGTCTGCTGCTAATAAAAAACCATGGATGTGTGAACAGAGCGCACTTGTGTGAATTGGGGCAAACGGGGCGCAAACTATGCGCCTAAACAATATGGGAAGGATACCTACGATTGCGTTTGAACTTCGTAACTTACAACAGCTTACAAAATGACTAAATACATAAGTTTCCAATTGACGTATAACGTAGTAGGTAACTAATTCATATCTACACAATTAAACTGTATTAAAAATAGAACAATTTACTCTAAAATTAAAGTGAATACTGGTCCTCCTATATGAATATTTCCGAACATTCATTGGTCCGTGCCGAAATCTGATTTAGGACGAAAAATGCGAGCCGATGTCGATCGCGGGTGAAAAAGGGCATCAGGTCCAGCGGAGCGATTTAGGTAGGTATCTCACTTGAAAAATATAATAAATTGATAGGTAGTATGGTTTTCGAGAATCATTTATTTGAATACCTATTGAGCACATCCATGTTGAAGTACAATGTCTGTACATCCCCTTTACCTTATTTACTCTATAATATATATAGTCTGTGGCACTTGAGATTGCATCACAATGACAAGCTGTGGAAATTATTTAGGCTTTATAATAAATCTAAAGATACTGTGTGTGTAAGAAGTAGATTAAATAAAACTATATATAATAAGAAGATGCAGTTTATTAACAATATAATCAACAGTGGTAGCAGAGCGTGGTTCCAACGTAGTTCGGGAAAATATTAAAGTACGCAACGTAAGCCGGCAAAATGGCGTCGTCAGAAACAAGTTTTAATTCAATAAAAATAAAACAATTTGCGGGAGAAGACTTCGCAATATGGAAATTTAGAATATGCAGCATTTTAAGAGCACATGACTGCATAAAAGCAATTGAGACAGCGGGTTTCGCGAGCGTGCCCGAAAACAAGAGTGTAGAGGCGAAAGCACAAACTATCATTATAAATGGCGTCGCCGACAGTCACATTGATTATATACAGGAGGAAGAGACGGCGTACAATATGATGCAAAAACTAGAGAAACAATTTATGAAGAAAGGTACACGCAGTAAACTGTTTTTAAGACGCCAACTTAACGACATAAAATACAAAGAAGGTACGCCATTGTCAGAACATTTTGTGACATTATCGAAAATATTTGGACAATTAAAGGATGCCGAGAGTGCACTGTCAGATGAAGAGAAGATAAACTTTATTTTATTATCCATGCCAGACACTTATGAAATTATAGTGACAGCGATCGAGTCGATACCTAACTTCACAGTTGATATAGTCAAGGATAGACTGCTGGGTGAAGAAGAGAAGAGAAATAAGAGTATGCCACGCGCACCTGAGTACAACAAATCAGCTTTTCTATGTTTTAGTTGTGGCAAAGAGGGACATAAGAAATATGAATGTAGAGAAAGACAAAATTATCATAGCGCTCGAGGTGCCCATCAGCTGCAGCACAGCTCATCAAGTGGAAGAGGATATCAAGGACAGACAGGTTACTCAGAACGAGGATCTTCATCAAGTGAACGAGGTTTTTCATCAAGAGAACGGAGCTTTTCATCAAGAGGACGAGGTTTTACTAACTAAATTTAAAAATAATATTCCTGTTTGTGAGCCATGCTTGTTAGGTAAGATGACAAGACAACCTTTTAACAGACCTGGACGTAGAGCGACTAGACCCCTTGAATTAGTACACACTGACGTCTGCGGACCAATTACCCCAATGACTGAAGAAGGATATAAGTATTTTGTGACGTTTATTGACGACTATACCCATTTTGTATGGGTATACCTACTAACCAATAAGAGTGAAGTGTTTGACTTTAAACAGTACTATTTCTATGTGACAAACCATTTTAATGCTAACATGTTGAAGTTAAGATCAGATAACGGAGGAGAGTATATTTCTAAAGAATTTCAGAACTTTTGTTACAGTAAGGGGATACAGATGCAGTATACAGTCCCGTATAACCCAGAAATGAACGGAGTTTCGGAACGTATGAACCGGACCTTAATGGAAAAGGCTAAGACTATTTTAATTGACTCACAACTTAGGAAGGAGTTTTGGGGCCATGCAGTATTATTTTCAGCGTACGTCACAAATAGGAGCCCGACTGAAGGGAAACAGAAAACGCCAGCAGAGCTATGGGAAGGTAGGAAACCAAATGTATCTAATATGCGAGTGTTCGGATGTACAGTGTACAATCATGTACCTAAAGAATTAAGACATAAACTGGACAACTCCGGTAAAAAACTGATTTTCATTGGATATTATACCACCGGATATAAACTTTACGATCCTGAAACAAAGAAAATTATATTGGCACGGAACGTGATCTTTGATGAGACAAAACCAGATTGTGACAAATATACAAAATATGTACTAGACAAGACAGAAGAGACAGAGAAGGAAGTGAGTAAAGATGAACAAGAAATTGAAAAGGTAACCGAAGAAGAAAATGAACTAACAAATAATGAGGAAAAGAAAATAGAGAAGATAAAGAACAAAGAAAATGAAGAGAGTAAAAATCAAGATGACAAAAACCAGATGAAGACTGTAACAGAGAAGACAGAAAGCTCAGAAAGAGGGAGAGCAAAGAAAGAAGTAAGAAAACCAGTATGGCAACGGGATTACGAAATGGACCTGGACAAGGATGATTCAGCATTATATGCATTACTAACAGGTTATCAGGATGCTCCTACAAATTATGATGACATTAAAGGAAGAAAAGATGAAAATGAATGGAAAAAGGCAATCAATGAAGAATTAAAGACTTTAAAAGAAAATGAAACATGGAAATTTGTACCTGTACCAAAGAATGAAAAATTACTGGATAGCAGATGGGTCCTTACAAAGAAGAATATAGGAAAAGAAGAAATATGTAAAGCAAGATTAGTTGTGAAAGGTTACCAACAAAAAGAAAAATTAGAAAATATATACTCACCGGTTTTGAAGTTACAAACATTAAGAGTTCTTTTATCAGTTGCAGCTCAGAAAGATTATGAAATACACCAAATGGATGTCAAAGGTGCTTTCTTGTATGGAAGAATTGATGAAGCAGTATACTTAAAACCCCCACAAGGTCTGACAGTTCCTGATGGCCATGTTTTAAAACTACAAAAATCCTTATATGGTTTAAAAAAGAGTCCTAAGTATTGGTATGAGAAATTCACTGAAGTTGTCACTGAATATGGATTTACCCGTTCGCAAAATGACTACTGTCTTTATAGTAAAGGGGAATTATACTTGATTTTGTATGTTGATGACATGTTGATTGTAGGGCCTAGTGTGACTGAAATAGAGAGTGTTAAGAAATTTCTAAATTCAAAATTTCATATGAAAGACTTGGGTAATGAAAAACTCATGTATTTAGGCATTAATATTCAAAGGAAACATGACGGTATTTATCTTAACCAGACAAACTATTTGCAGAAAGTAGTTCAATCTTATAATATGGAGAATTGCAGAGGTGTCAATTCACCTATGGACTTTCAAACTGGACTTTGACTTGAGTGAAATTGACTTGACATTAGAACACAAGTGTAGATCACTTATTGGCTCTTTAATGTATGCTATGGTAAGCACCAGACCAGACTTAGCAACAGCTGTGTCATATTTGAGTAGATTCCAAACACAACCAACTTTAAAGTTATGGCAAGCCTTAAAGCGTGTATTGAGATATGTTAAACAAACTGTTAACTATAATCTTATATTTTGTAAATGTAAAAATGAAAGCCTAATAGGTTTTGCAGATGCAGACTTTGCACGTGATAGTGACAGAAAATCCACAAGTGGATATTTGTTTCAATTGTTTGGTAATACTGTGACATGGAAGTCAAAGAAGCAAAGTACAGTCGCTTTGAGTACTACGGAGGCCGAACTAGTTGCCTTATGTGAAGCATCTGTTGAAGCCTGTTGGCTAATTAAGCTAATGACAGATTTTAACATTCAAATTAATAATGTTGTTATATTTGAAGATAATCAGAGTACTATAAGAGTTATTCAAAATCCTGATCAGAAACGCTTGAAACATGTTGATGTGAAATGTAATTTTATAAAAGAAAAGGTTGAAGAAGGCTTAATTACCATTGAATATGTAACTACCATGAAGTTATATTTTTTAAACTGGAGCGAGTTGTCACTTTTTTTGCTATACTAATTTGAACCTTATCACCGAGACAGAAAGTTGTTCGTACCAGACTAGAGAAAATGGTCCACTTGAGATAGAAAAACCCGAGCCCTGTGTCTCACTCGCACATGTTGCCAATGTTAAAAAGATACCATTGTGGTAGAAATTATATCAATAAACTACTGAATTTAATTACCTTCTTATACAATTTTAGTGCTATATTCAGACTACAGTTCCGATATCTTTTAAGTAATTTGTAAATAATTATGATGCCAATATTATTAACTAATTAAACCAAGCGCATACACAGCAAAAAAAAATTAAATGTTAGTATGGTAGAATTTGTAGTAACTTTAAATATTAATTGGTATCCCCAACTTGATGACATTTCTTCAAAACACGTGAATGCGAAATTTCTTAAAAATTGTGAAGAAATGTTGTGTTAAAGGTTGTTGGAGTGAAATAATTGCTAATTGTGGAATATTGTTTCACAAGAAAGCCACAATTATTACATTTTACTATAAAAATACAAGACAACATTGTCAAACTCATTAGGGTGACTATGATGTCGGCACGTTTTGAATCGGTCTCACAGAATTCTTATTACTTATTAACGTAGGTAATGTAAAAGTAAGTTTAACATAATAGGTACCTTATGTCTTTATTTCGGCATGTTTAATTTAAGATTTGTTGTAGAATAATTGAAGGGATGTTTACAAAAACAATATAACTGCTTAGACCGGTTGACACTTTTTTAAGAACATTGTTAATCGTTTCAGGTGTCAACCAGTGTAGTCAGGTATGTTGTTTTTGTAAACATCCCTTCAATTGCCAAAATTTAAAACCAAAGTGCTTAACTCCTTAAACATTACAGACTCTCATTTATACATAATATTTTGTTAAGCTTTGGATTCCTCCGAAAACGGTGCCGTCATATTACGGCCGCTATATAGCGTTGACTGACGTCACTAGAACGTTGTCTATGTAAACAAGATGGCGCGGTTTCCTAGACGGCGTTACGTTACGTTGATTGTCAACGTAACGTAAGATGACGGCCGTCATGACCTTGTCGATAGTTTCGTGAACGTTTTATTAGATAGCGGTGACGCCATTTTGGAATATATGACACGAGATTTGAATAAATGATTCCGTACTACGATTATTTTCCTTGTCTGATGATATTTCATCCTCCAAGTGAATTATAGATGATCAAGCAAATCTTGTCAGTAGGAAAAGGCGCGAAATTCAAATTTTCTATGGGACGTTATCCCATCGCGCCTACATTTTTCAAATTTGCCGCTATGACCTTGGTGGATGACGGTGTGTTATGACGCCGTGTTACTTTCCACATGTCGCCACCGTAAAGACGGCCGTCTTTTGCTGCCGCTATATGACGGCCGTCATATGACGGCACCGTTTTCGGAGGAATCCAAAGCTTTAGGTGTGTCAAACTGATATATGACATCGATTCTTTATAGGTAGGACACATCTCCGTCAATAGAAAAAAGGCACCAACTTTAAAAAAACGTCATATTTGCTAAACAGATCTTCAATGACGCTTACACTTAAAAAAAGCTGAAGTGGACAAAAGGGAAGCCTACCCTTATGAACATACCATGAGTGAGTGCGAAAGAGGACGACTACAAATGAAAAAAAAACCTGACCACTTAAAATTTCACTTTATTTAGAAAATGACACACCCTACTGATATATTCCATGTTATCCTAATATCCCACATACAGATGTCTTATGGTCACCCTAATTAGAACGAGATGCAGGGCTCTAGTTTGACTTCTCATGTGGACACACTTTTTGGTCAATGTACTCGATCCAGTTTATTAACTCTAAATCCGTGGTAACTACAACAGATCAGATAGCTGATATACTAACTAAACCTTTATCAGGTGAAAAATTTGTAAAACTGTGTAATTTACTTAATTTGTTCAAATGTTAAAAGGATGTACAAACATTGAGGGAGAGTGTTGAAGTACAATGTCTGTACATCCCCTTTACCTTATTTACTCTATTATATATATAGTCTGTGGCACTTGAGATTGCATCACAATGACAAGCTGTGGAAATTATTTAGGCTTTATAATAAATCTAAAGATACTGTGTGTGTAAGAAGAAGATTAAATAAAACTATATATAATAAGAAGATGCAGTTTATTTTAAACAATATAATCAACAATCCATTCAGAATAACATTGGCTTTCCTTTCTGGCAATGGTTACTTTTGGGAAGATTGTTAATAAAAATTAGAACCAATTGTATTTCTGAGGATTTTTGGCAGTTCCAAAATCTGTTAAATATAAACTGACCAAGGTAAAAACCCTCATCGGCATAAGCTACAAACGAATCCAAAAAGGGCAATTTACAAAATTAAGGCATTGTTTCAATATTTAAAATTGAAACCTCGAAGGAATTCTTATATTTTCCTTCATTGTACTTTTTAAAATGAATACCGGCTTAAGGTGACGGTAGAGGTGGGTAAATTTTCAGATTCTGTCAATTTACCCCATTTCACACACAAGCGCACTTCACGCACACTACCTCACTTTACTGGGACAGGTCATTGACCCATCAAGTTTTTTTAAGATTGCGTTTTGAGTTTAGTGTTAACCACTGATCTCTTTTGAGGAACAGAAACTGTAAAAACGTTCCATTGAAAGAAGAAAGAGAAACAATACATTAAATCTTGCTCTCCTTGTCTGTTCATGTCACACGTGACGTATTTAAATTCTAATTTAATTCATTTGATTGTTAACTATTTTCTGCATATTATGGCTTTGTCGAGATACGCGTTTTGTAAAGTTAAACCGAATAAACCCAGATGTCATTAAGTCAGATGTAAAATGTTATTTACTACTCTATACGGTTATTCATAAGGCGAAAAATCAATTCAATTAAAAATTTAAATAAATAAAGTTTCGGTAGGGTGGAAATTTAATTAAGGCCGACAAAATAAAATTTAATAATATATGTCGGCTGATGTACCCCTAAGATCTTTACAGATTTACTTGTACGAGTATCCTATATTCGCTATTTATTTTGCTATTAAATTTATAAA
Organism: Cydia amplana; assembly: GCF_948474715.1. Taxonomy (NCBI): domain Eukaryota; kingdom Metazoa; phylum Arthropoda; class Insecta; order Lepidoptera; family Tortricidae; genus Cydia; species Cydia amplana. The sequence goes on along the minus strand of NC_086079.1, from coordinate 9,390,528 downwards.
ATTAAAATAAATAATTAAATATTATACTGGCATTCCACCGCTATTATTTCAGTGCTGAACTGATTATCTTCGATCGTAGCCTTGATGATGTAGTTGTACTTACACTTACGGCGGTAGGAGCGGCAATGAACCCCGCGCAGCGTAGAACGAGAGGTGCGTTGGGATAAGTGCATATACATATAATTCTTCGTGCGTCTGTCTGTCTGTCCGTCCGTCTGTCACAGTCTATTTTCTCCGAAACTACTGGACCAATTCAGTTGAAATTTGGCACACATATGTAAATTTGGCACACAAATGTAAATTTGTGACCCAAAGATGGACGTGTAACGTAAATAAAATGTATTTTAGAGAATTTGAAATACGGTAGCCATTTTTGGGGGGGGGGGGTAAATGAAAAAATTAAAAAATATGTTTTTTAAACTATATAGTGTTACATATCAAATAAAAGAGCTCATTGTAAGAATCTCAAACATAACTTTTTTTATAATTTTAGGATTAATAGTTCAGCAGTTATTCATGAAAATAGGCAAAAAATGATCATTCTCCGCCCACTTTCTCCGAAACAACTGGATCTAAAATTTTGAAAAAAATACACAAAGTAGTTCTTTACCTATATATGTCAGGAAAATCTATAAGAAATGTGCAGTCAAGCGTGAGACGGACTTAATATACGGAACCCTTAGAATGCGAGTCCGACTCGCACTTGTTTTTGTTTAGCTCTTATTAGGTTTAAGGAGTTTTATGAGTGAAAAAAGAAGTTTTTTGTTTTATGTGCCCGCGTTATTGCCGATCGATTGTGTTTTAAACGATAATTAGACAAAAAAACTTGTTTTTCACCCAACGAATATAGATCCCCATGACACATCTTCCAAGTCGCCTTTGGATAGGCTTAATTTTAAAAATAATTGAAATAATGTTCTATATCATTCATACTTGCAAAAAAAGACTAAAAATAATTTACGTGACCAATGCTTATTATTAGTAAATATCTTACAATTTAATATCTGATATATCACACGATACAAAAAAATGGCCGCAAAGTTAAAAGTTTATTTATTTACGTTACTAGTCCATCTTTGGATCACCGACTCTTTGTCATATGTGAAAAATGTGTACCAAATTTCAATTGAATTAGTCTATTAGGGGCAGACACACGAGTGATCTTAAAAGGGATTTTTTTCTTGAATGATTTGTATGTACTTACCCCAACGCACCTCACGTTCCACGCGGCGCAGCGTAATCAGTAAGTACCTAATAATTAGTGTCCGACCGAAACACAAATTTCTGTATATATAAATTAGTGTCCGACCGAAACATGTTTTTTTGCCGAAACCGAAACCGAAACCGAATGTTCGGCTTTGGCTCTAGTTTCGGCCGAAACCGAAACCGAAACCGAAACTTTTGTAGACTTGTTAAAATCGTTGAAAAAATGTCATAAAACCGCTTTTACACACATATTATGGGGCTGTCAACACCCAATGTCCTTGAAATTGATGTTACTTAAGCAGTTTTTTATGAAAATTACTAGAGTTAGACCAAGATAATTCTGCAACGATTTTGATAAGTTGATAACACACGCAGTGTGTTATTTTAAACGTCAAAACTTCTATGAAATTATGACGTATAAATAACCTTTGCACTAGTTGCACTGCGTATGCTATCAAAATCATTGCAGAATTTTCTTGGTCTAACTCTATTCATTCACCAGTCAAGCTAACATGTAGACACAGGGTCAACCAAAAACGCGAGCGCAGCGAGCGCGAAATTTTTTGTTAAGAATATCGCAAGGCCGGGTACCGATCTTCACCTGGGCCGAAAAGTCCGAAGTGCCCCATTGAGGCGAACTTTCATGCGAAGTCAAAGCCGTGCCTAAGGCTTCAGGATAAGTAGTTGAGCACAGACTCCAACCAATGTCCATTGTATTCAAAAGCTAGACCGCAGGCCGAGCATGGCGCAGCGAGGCCAAAGGCTAAGCTGAAGTAGAGGACATGTGGAACACAAACCAATGGTAAATTGAGGTAAAAAGTGAGGCTAGTTTTCTTATTATTATCTTGCCCAGGGCCCAGTAACATGCGACAGTGCTATCTCATTCACTTATAGGTATTGACAGCCTCTTAAGACTGCGTCAACCGTCCAGGTGGCGCCCTCATTAGTGGAATTGTGTTTTATAATAAACCAATTAATGTCTGTACCTAATATACATGAATCAGTATATGCAGGTATTAATATTGTTGTCCTACTTATTCCCCAACTTTTGGTCTTTGTCCGAAGTACCATTTCATAAGTTTCGGCCTGGCCGAAAGGTTCGGCCGTTTTTTGGCCGAAACCGAAACTACAGCCGAAACATGATTTTTTGGCCGAAACTGGTCGAAACCGAAACCGAAACCGAACCTTCGGTCGGACACTAATATAAATATTGTTGTCCTACTTGCTCGCCAACTTTTGGTCTTTGTCACATAGTTTAGTTTCATAATACGAAGTACTATTTCGTATGTTTCGGCCAGGCCGAAAGATTCGGCCGTTTTTTGGCCGAAACCGAAACTACGGCCGAAACATGATTTTATGGCCGAAACCGAAACCGAAACCGAATCTTCGGTCGGACACTACGAATAATCACAATGGTCTAAGTACCACAGACCCTACTGTCGCTTAAGTCCTTTATGCCAATCTCTGCCTATTAGAACTTATAAAAAAAAAGAAACCGAGTAATTATATCCAACTACCGAACCTGCTTACAAATTTTCTCGAGATATTTGAGAAATGTGATATGCAAAGGAGAACATTCGAACAAACGAAAGTATTTTTGCCCAAGCTGAAACGGAGACCTTCGCCTACGCTCGGTCAGTGATGGTTTAGGTACAGTCAGCTGCAGGTCACCCCTGCATAGAAGATTGTATGCAGGGGTGGTACCTTTTCTCTGCAGCTGACTGTACACCTATAAAAAATTGTTGTACCTGCTGCAATTTTATACCGGTACCGTACTTTATATTTCAACAGGTATAGTACCTTCAAAACGAAGCGGTATTGATTAATAATAACGGTACCGTACCGCCTATAAATAATAATAATAATTCAGCCTATATACAGGGTGGTCCAAACCTTGACGTCCAAAAATTTTTTTTTAGATTCCTCACGTCGTGGGCTATCAGAATATACCCCATGTATGTTAGCCGATTTTTCGTAGTTATCGAGTTATGATTTTTTTTTACTTTTAACTTTTCATATGAAATTCCGGGGTTCCCATACAGAGTGGCTAAAAAATAACTGCATTTCCGTTGCCAGGGAGGTTGTAAAAGTTGCTCAGTATAATCCCAACACCTCCCTGGCAACGGAATGCAGTTATTTTTCAGCCACTCTGTATGGGAACCCCGGAATTTCATAGGAATAAGAATAAGAATAAGAATTGTTTATTGCCACATACATGAACATAAAATAGAGTTAGAATTACTTACATAATAAAATAAAACAGTTGTTATCATATACAAAACAAAAGTGAGAAGATCTTTGTATTAGGCACAGGGTTCCAGTCTCAGCGTGTGCCGGGCCTAGGTGCCCGGCGCTGGTTTTCAGACCGGTCCCAGACTATGGACGGTCGGAGAATATTACCTACATAGGAAAAGTTAAAAGCTTAAAAAATCATAACTTGAAAACTACGAAAAATCGGCTAACATACATATGGGGTACATTATGATAGCCCACGATTTTTGGACGTCACGGTTTGGACCACCCTGTATAGACAATAATCTCAACGCTAGCCCAATGCGGATTGGGGACTTCACACACAGCTTTGAATTTCTTCGCAAATGTATGCACTACGAGTATGCAGGTTTCCTCACGATGTTTCCTCCTTCACCGAAAAGCTAGTGGTAAATATCAAATGATATTTCGTACATAAGTTCCGAAAAACTCATTGGTACGAGCCAGGATACCAATGAGTTTTTCCTTACCGCTTATACCGTAAAGAAATAATGCAGTCTCTGCTTTGCACGATTATTGTGTGGACATAATTCTTATAATCACCGAAACATACATACCTCTACGCACAGAATGTCATTGAAATAAAACATTGTTTTTTATAGTAAATTAATATAACATTCGATTTATACACATAACAATAAGCAGGCCAGGCCGCAGCGATATTGGCCTGTAAGCTTCATCTCGGTCTCCAAATCCGCAAAACTCGCTGGTACTAAATGCTGGTCTTGCCGTTATTAATTATCTTGATTCTTGAAGATTATCAGAACAGCACGTTACGTAATCGCATACATAGACGGAACGAACGTAGGTGTAGACACTGCAAGTCTTTAGGTATTAAACGAATTACGCTTCGTATTAATAGATGAGTAATATTTAAATGAACATATAATATTCTCTAACATAAATACAAGATTACAATTAATTGACATCAAAAGTCATTGACGTACAGAAGTCATATACATTTTTATAATGACGCAAAATTGATACCAGCATAATGAAAATCAATCCCAATCAGTAAAACGAGTTTTTAAACTTTTTTCATTTTAAGCGGGTTTTGAAGGAACAAGTTACTTAAATTCGATTGTAATCGTATTGTTTTAGGATAATTTACTGCTGTTTTCGACCGTTACGACCCGTAAATAACAACAACTCACATTTAAAATTTGACTGGAGCTCGACGTGATTATATTTATTTACCCTATTTTATGAAATACAATTTATCTACTGGTATACATTTTCGTATGCGTATATGATGAAATGTCTTTATTAATGTCAAAAACGAGCTATGACGATGTACACGTCTGCTTCGATGCAAGGCCAACGGCCATCTGACTCGAAGAAGAGTTTTGAGTGATGACGTCAATGTATGGAAATTATACGAAAGTTTACATTTGGGATTGAATTTCTGTGTTGTATTTGTGAGTAAAAATATAAGTAGATAATAATCTGGTAGTTTAGTTATCTAGCCTTCAAAATCCCACAACAACTCAATTACTGTCAAAGACAAAACTGTAATGCGTCTTGCTCAAACGGAACTCCATATTTTGATTTTTGGACACTTTTAGTGTCGATTTGTAGAGAATTACAGGAAATAAAAAAAAATATGGCGTGAAGAGCCGGTACACGGCTTCTTCGTGAACAGATTTGCGTATAATTTAATGCAGTTATTAATCATTCATTGAACAAATTGATTGCACAAAGTGAGGTCTAAATCGAAAACGTCATATACCGTCCCCTTAACGCGAGTCTCTATGAAATAGGCATATAATAAAATTGGGTACACACGAAATCGTTAAAGAAATAGTTGTTTTTCAGTTGACAGGGCCTGAGTAAGGTGTGACATTTAATTTGCTTGGGTTTTCCCATATCGCACACGGGGGGTCCAGTCAAACGCTTCACAGAGTATCTACCTTCAGAAAAATATTTCCTAAAAAGCAATTAGGGCGAACAAACCTTTTTTTAGATGATTTCGTAGTGCAAATAACTTACAAACTTAACGAAGTTATTTTTGGCATTTTGACTGAATATGATATAAAGTTTAATCTCATTTTACATCTAACTATATCCACGACTATATCTCGTCTATTTTATTTTTAAAACAATTTCATCATTATTATCTTTTATAGAATATCTTCTTAAGCAGTTACCTTACTGTTTACAACTTTAGTATCAAAAACGAAATGTTTCCGCACATATACGTGAAAAGACTTTTAAAACCGATGCAGCAAATGTGACGTTCACAATATTGAAACAAGCTTTTAAAGTATAGCGTAAAAGCCTGCTCGATATTTTTAGCCATTTTGCCCGCTTCGATAAGTCAGATAATATCTGACGTCGACGATACAGTTAGCGCTACAAGTAGAACACCATTATATTATTTTTTCGTAATAACGCGATTATGTGGCAATGGTTTGTGTACTAAGCGCTGGTGGCCTAGCGGTAAGAGCGTGCGACTTGCAATCCGGAGGTCGCGGGTTCGAACCCGGCTCGTACCAATGATGAGTTTTTCGGAACTTATGTACGAAATATCATTTGATATTTACCAGTCGCTTTTCGGTGAAGGAAAACATTGTGAGGAAACCGCACTAATCCCAATACGGGTCTAGTTTACCCTCTAGGTTGGAAGGTCAGATGGCAGTCGCTTTCGTAAAAACTAGTGCCCACGCCAATTACTGGGATTAGTTGTCAAGCGGACCCCAGGCTCCCATGAGCCGTGGCAAAATGCCGGGATAACGCGAGGAAGATGATGATGATGATGATGGTTTGTGTACTACTAACTTTGTCATTCATATGTGGGGTTGATGGACACAATCTGTAATGTCGTATCCTATTTAAAGCAGATGCTATAAAAAACTTAGGGAGAGTAATTTAAATCTGGTCTATAAGTCTTGCAAATTACCAACTTACAGTTTTAATTTTATTTAACCGATATTCATATTGGAATACGTATGCATCAACGCAAATTTACATACAAGAAAGTATAATTTTTGACTGATAAATAGCATTTAAAACTTTCACGTTTTGAACACATATTAACTCATATTTATATAGACTCACATTTATGGTCTGTCGCGAAAATAAAATAAATTTCGCGATGGACCTGTCTATAAATGTGAGTTAATATATGATAAATAGCAGTTTTACAATACAGAATGGTTCTCAAATCATAAAGTTAAGAACTAGCTTCATAGAAAAAATTAAAACAGTACGGTTACCATCAGTTTGTCACTGACATAAACGCCGTCGAGAACGTAATTTACTTTCTATACATCTCGCTCGCACTCGTATATTCGTGCAAACGGGATGTATAGAAAGTAAATTACGTTCTCGACGGCGTTTATGTCAGTGACAAACTGATGGTAACCGTACTGCATCTGACAACATCACTTAACGATTTACTTTTATACTTTAATTATATATTAACATCCACACCTTTCAAACTCATTATTTGTCAATTACTTTCACTGAAGTGTAAATACGAGAGGCCTATATGCCTCTATATAGGTAAACCATATTTATTTTTCGTGAGTCGATTGAGAGCTCAGATGCCAACATTTTACCTGTCTGCGTCCGCCCTGCGCGCGAAAAGCTCGGGAACAGAAAATGACTGGCACAGGTGTCTGTTACACCCTGTTCACACGCGCGTTAAATCTGATATAGGGACTATAACAACATTAAGCACTTGGACAACTCAAATAAGCCGTAGCGTGCGGTACTTACACATGAGGAAACGCGAATTATGCTTTTCCACCCGACCATAAAATAGGTGTTTCGCACTATGGACTCCAAATAACATTACGCCTTAAGTATTTGATGTTTAAACGCATGTTTTTAAGCGCCATGTAAGAGAAAAAATAGTAGTTAGCTTCGGTCCCGAACAAAGTGAACGATTAACATAAAATATTAATGAATAATGATTCATTTTCTAACAAGTTATGAATATATCATAGGAATTGAGGCACATTGTAAATAATCTACTAGTTTATAAATACCTAGTGAAATTGGATTTAATATTTCCCTTCTGCAAATAAGTTACTTTGATATTCTGCTAAGATAACTCTGAATTTAATTTAAAGCCTTTTTGACATTAACGCATTTACCCAGTGGGAGCTACGCGTTGCCTACGTTCCTAGCCGTTAATACGTGTCACCGCTTTGTAGCGAAAAGCGCCTACAAACAGAGAACCCGCCTAGAGGGTCGCTGCCAGTAAATGTGTTAATCCAATTGTTTTTCAACTTGAAAGGCGTCCAGAAATGGTCGTGGTTACCGAACTTTCGCGATGTCACAAGCGTGTATTTTATTGAAACTTACGTCTTTTTACTTTACTTACTTTTAATACTACATCGGTGGCAAACAAGCATACGGTCCGCCTGATTATAAACAATGTCCGTAGCCTATGGACTGCAACTCCAGAGGTGTTACATACACGTTGCCGACCCTAACACTCCGCACCCTCTTGAGTTCTGGCAACCTTACTTATATACCGGCAGGAACACAAGACTATGAGTGAAATATAGCTCAGTAAAGAACCCCTTACCGCATACGAAGCCATATAAGGATATGATATTTAACTCTATTGACAGCTATTAAAGTTCAAATTTCAACAAATATTTCGTTATTACATGGGCGTTTTTTTTGTTGTCCCCTACACTTTTATTCAAATTTGGGATTTTTTATGTTATTTTTATTTCTACTCAGAATCACGAGCTCTTTCTATCCTAAAAGGAGAAAAAAGTGTCCCAAAATTTCCATACATTTTTCGATCTTTCCATTCCGCGACCGCCATACAAACTCTATGAAAAATGGTGACGTAATGGAAATAAAAACCTTAGGACACTTTTTTTCTCCTATTAGGATAGAAAGAGCTCGTGATTCTGAGTAGAAATAACATAAAAAATCCCAAATTTGAAAAAAAAGTGTAGGGGACAACAAAAAAAAACGCCCACATGCAGTAAGGGGTTTAAACAACAAGCTCTGATCGAATGTATGTATGTAATGTAGAAATGTAACAACTTGCCTAAGAAATCATCCTGGCTGCCCTGCCGCGCGCTCTGGCAGACCTGCTTGAAGAAGCGGCCCAGCCCGCGGACGCCGCGCACCTCATTGAGCCGCGACACCGCGTCCAGCACCGAACTCTCGTCGTCGTGGTCCCAGATGTCCAGGTGCAGGACGTCCGATGAAATGTCGTCTATGTCACTACAAGCATAAGAGTAGGAAATTTTGATAAAAGGGGTTGTTCATACAGTAATAATATATATATATATATACATATATATATATATATATATATATATATATATATATATATATATTTTATACCACATCGGTGGCAAACAAGCATACGGGCCGCCTGATGGTAAGCAGTCACCGTAGCCTATGGACGCCAGCAACTCCAGAGGAGTTACATGCGCGTTGCCGACCTTTTTAAAAACCTGTACACTCCTTTTTTGAAGAACCCCATACTGTAGACCAGGGATGTTGCGGATGCAGATTTTTTGACATCCGCGGATGCGGATGCGGATGCGGATATTTAAAGGCTCACATCCGCGGATGCGGATGCGGATGCGGATGTCAAGATTAGGTACTTAGAAAATGTGAAATATTACATTTTTAGTATCATTTAAAAAAAAAAACGAAACGTTTAGTATTTATTGAGCAAGAATATAGGTGCGTTATATTTTAATAAACGGTAACCTGGCCGACTTTTCTGGATCTAGACGATTTTGTTATAGGTAATGACGAAATTACCTAGCACTTAGCCGCCGTTAAGACGTTCCTGTACCGATTTGTTTGACATCCGCATCCGCATAAGCTCCGCATCGATTTTATGCGGATGCGGATGCAGATGCGGATGTTGAAAATAATGCGGAAGTTCCGCGGTTGCGGATGCGGATGCGGATGTTCGCAACATCCCTGCTGTAGACCCTCGGGAATACCTCGGAAGGGAGCTCATTCCACAGCCGGAGCGTCCGCGGGAGGAAATTTCTCTTAAACCGCACAGTACGCGACCATTTAGGTTCTAGGGTGTGTGGATGAACACCCTGCCGATGGCGAGCGGTGCGGTGATAGAAAGCTGCCGTTGGCATCATGTCAAATTATGGAAAACGTAACCCATTTTTAATAAGAATACAGCGAAGATATGGGGCATTATCTATGAAAAGGGACCTTATTGTCGATGGCGCTTACGCCGCACAGCGTCAGGCGGCATTGTATTTGTATCGGAGCATCGTTAATAATGGCGTAAGTGCCATCGACAATAAGGCCCTTTTCATAGATAACGTCACATATGTTGTGATCTATTTATTTTAGCTTGTGCTTATTTAGGTATTACATAATTTCAATATTAGCCCAGCACCTAAACGAGTCGTTTTTATTTATATTGAACTGCCGTCCTAGCGGTAACAATAACCAGCAATGTGTGCGTTCGAGGAATTTATTTTCAGTAGCATTTCGTACCCTGTCACAGTGACAATAGTATGAGGTCCCTGGCGACTTTCATATTCATTGGCACTGTGACAAAGTACTGAAAAGGTCATTGACTGTACACAGATGCTCAAACCTGTACCTAATATTTTCTAGAAACAGAAATAAACGAAAGTCAACTATGTACTGAATGAAATGAAATTTCCGATGAAATGTCGTCTATGTCACTACGAGAATAATGGAATATTCTGATAAAAAGGTAAAGTGATCAGGAGCGTTGTTCGTTCATAAGAAACATGAAATATTTTTGTTTACCGCCGCACATGTAACGCTAGCTAGGGCGCATTTAGACGGCGCGAGAACTCTCATGCGAGTTTCATTACATTGCGTCATTTGATCGGTCGACTGAATTGATGTAACCTCAATGGTCCGCAATGTAACTCAAATCGTATATACGAGTTCGCGCGCCGTCTAAATGAACCCTATTCGTGGAGTAGACATGGGCCCCTCGGGCATCGCAGGTACGGTGCGGTGTAAACGGCATGTAAAATTAAAACTCCGCAACAGCTGCCTCGGGACTTTCCCGGAGCTCTTAAATCGGGTTGTGAGTATAGTTTAATGCTTGTACATTACAGATAATTTCTATCTATAACAAAAATCCTAGTATAGGTACCTACCTACGCTATTTTCGTAAGTATAAAATGGGACACGAATCCCGGTATGGCTTCAAATAGGTCAAATAACCGAAATAATGACCCACGATCTTTTGAATGTCGTCGAGCAATTGAACTGGTAGACGATCGACGTTTTATTTAAATTTGCAATACCTACGTAATAATGACAGTATTTTTTATTCTAAGCGACATGTTGAAGACATCTTGGAATCGATCTGAATACGCTGCGTCATGCATGTAGAGAGCTTAAAGTTTTACTGTCTGGAGTTTTCTTTCCAACTGTATGCATATAATAAGTTATAGTGTCCGTTGAGACACGACGAAATAAAAACTAAATTGTGTTGCTCTGAAAGAGGAAATTTTATTACAAACAATGATATTTAAATAATAATACAGACTGAAATAATAATAACTAAAACTCTTACCTGAAAGAGAAACAACATTTAAAGCTAATATTCCATATCTTTGTATTTTAATCAATATCTATTTTCAATATAATTTATTCATTGAATAAAGCCTATGACATTTGATGTCTAAACATATGTGTCATAAGTACTCATAGATAATCAATCAATAGTAGGCAACAAAAAGGCTTTATTTACATCTCCCCCCCCCCCACTCATAAATATATTATGATTATGATATTTATGAGAAAATATACCTACTATATTATAGCACACTTAAGATTCTTTTGATATTGGAACAAGTTTCGTTATGTGAAAAAAATTTGACTCTAATTTCCTGTGTCCCGTGTTTATCTTATAAATTGAGTCTGATATTATTTCTAAGATTTTATATGGACCAACTTTTATTTCATCAAGTTTCTTTCTATTTAAGCGATTTCCGTTTTCAACAAATACTAAGTCTCCTACTTTGAGATCACACATTTTTCTATTCTTATCATATTGTTTTTTATTATAATTATGTGACTTTATAGTATTTTCTAACGCAATTTTTCTATCTTCTAACAAGTTCTTCCTCGTTCCTCCTTGCTTTAATTCTATCGGTAAAATATCTACACTTTGTCCTTCCAACAAATATTTTGGAGAAAACCCTGTCACTGTATGTTCCGTTTCATTATACCTTTGAGTACATTCGTGAGCAATAGTTGTCCATGCTAACTTATCCTTTCTTTCATTAATCTTACATCGGATTTTATTGACCAGAGTTTGGTTTAGTCTCTCATTTAATCCATTAGAAAATGGGGCATTTACTGCAGTAAATATAATGGGAATATTTTCATTTTCTAAATAGAGCTTAAATTCTCTTGAATTTATACCTGGGTACTGATCAGAGAGAATCGTGCCAATTTTATTACCCTGAGGAACTTTTTGAACAAGCTTTATAAAATCACTAGCATTCTGTGTTTTAGATGTCAAAATAAAGGCATGTCTTGTAAAGTGATCTACAAGTAGATGCAAATATGTTTTTGTGGAGCGTGAGCCCCCAAATCCACCAATAGTGTCAATAGACACTATTTCAAACGGGAATGTAGCAGGACCTAAGTGTGACATTAATCCAAATTTAAATTTTCCTCTGGATTTATTTTTTATACAAATTTCACAGTTATCACAAAATTCCCTGATATGTTTTGATAATTTTTTCGCTACATAGAAAGGTTTTATTTTCTTTTCCATTTGTTTTATGCCTATGTGACAGTAATAATTATGTGTATTTTCAATTATCTTTTTACAAAAATCCTCTGTTAGAATAATTTTATCTTTTTTTCGAATATTCTTATAGTATACATTATCTTTTAACTTCAGTTTGTTTCTATTTTGTATTATATCTTCATTATTATCTTGATCATCTATTATGTCTTCTAATTTGATAAAGTTTACGATTTTTAATGTTTCATCTTGATTCTCATTTGGTTCTAATACCGGATTCCGGCTTAAACAATCTGCTTCTATGTTGTATTTCCCTGGAGAGTAAACTACTTCAAAATTAAATTGTGATAAGTAATATGTTAGGTCTCCTAATTCTTCATCCGTCCTAGCCTTAATATTCATCTTTTCAAGAGGTTTATGGTCTGAGAAAACTGTGAACTTCTTCCCTATGAGCCAATATTGCCAGTATTTTACTGCTTCTTTGATCGCTAAACATTCTAAGTATATAGCTTTCTTCTTTTTCTGAGTATCATTTAATTTTCTTGAAAAATATGCGCAAGGTTTCTCCTCTGCATTATTCTGAGGTTGCTTCAAAATCGCGCCTATGCCTTGGATTGATGCATCCGTGTAAATGTGTATGGGCAGATCTGGGTCAAAGATTGCTAAAATTGGTTGTGAACACAATAGTTTTTTTATAGTCTCGAATGATTCTTGGCATCTTTCTGACCACACGAATAGTTGTCCTTTTCTTAACAAATTATGTAATGGGTCTAATATTACTGATATATTTGGAACATATTTTCCGTAAAAGTTTATTTTACCCAAAAATTGGCGAACATTTTTTTGTGTTTTTGGTATAGGGAAATCTTTAATGGCAATCAAATTATCTTTTAGCGGAGATATTGTATTATTTTGTATGACATGACCTAAATACTTAACTGAATCTTGTGCGAAGTTACATTTTGAGAATTTCAATCTAAACCCTTCATTTGATATTGCCTCCAACAGTAAAGACAAGTGTTTTATGTGGTCTGTAAATGTTTCCGAAAATATTAAAATATCATCAATATAATTTACCGTGAAATCTGATAATCCATGTTTTCTTATAATACTACTCAGTATTCGCTGGAAAATGGCAGGTGAGGTTTTCAAACCAAAAGGGAGACAGGTCCATTGATAATGCCCTTCTTGAGTGACAAAAGCAGTTTTTTTCCTATCTTCAACCTTCATAGGAATTGACCAGAAAGCTGAGTTTATGTCTAATGCCGAGAAAAATTTACACTTTCTTGTTTTAACCATTAAGTCTTCAATTAATGGAAACGGTTGTGATTCAGGAACTACAATTTTATTTAAGTCTCGAAAATCTATACACAACCTTGTTTTTCTTCCGTCTTCTTTTTTGTAAGCTAATGTTACTGGCGCGGCAAAAGGACTATACGACTCCTCAATCAACTTTTTTTGTAATAGCTGTGATACCTGTTGTTCTATTTCTTTCCTATCTTCAAATGTGCACCTATAAGGTCTTTTACTACAATATTTCTCTATTTGTAGGTCAATGTGTGCCTCATAATCTTTCACCGTACCTATATCAAACTTATCTTTTGCAAAAAGGGTTTTATATCTACTAATCAGTTCGTCTATTTCAGATTGCTGCTGCGAAGTCAAATGACTCACTGCAACATCAAAATTTTTAACCTCTATGTGCTCATTAAAGTTTATTTCATATATTATGTTATTTGTTTCATTTCGAGTTTCTTCTTCTAAACACAAATCATTATGTTTTAAGCTTATATTTTGTTTTTCTTCTGTTTCGGAATCTGATACACCGGGATACATTATAGCATTTCCGGTATCGAAATTTTTATCATTTTCTATCATCTGTGTATTTTGTGTAATCTCTAAAGTGTCATGTTGGGTGAGGCGGAATTTCCCTATGCAATCTAACCCAATCAAAAAATCATAGTTAAAATTCTTCTCATCTACAACGAACACATTAACGTCATGTTCCATATCAAAAATCTTTATCTTTAAAGTTACCATTCCTATAGGTTTTTTAACGCCATCAATTGTTCTCAAGTAAGCAGTTACACCTTTTTTGCTAATTGTATTATTTTTAATACGCAACAACTTCGAACTTATTAAAGATACATTAGACCCTGAATCATAAACTCCTAGAAGTTGTAAAGTATTATTTAACAATAGCTCAGTTTTAATTAATGGCGGAATCACAAGTTTTTTGGATCTATTTCACTTAATTCTACCTCTAACTCGGAATGATTAACGCTTCTTATTTGCTCCCGTTTTGGCCCATCAGTATTTTTATTTTTAAACCAACACAACGATTCAGGATGGTACCGGTTTCCCTTATTTTCTTTTTCACAAATTCTACATGGATGATAATCTTTTCCATTCTTCTCCTTATTCTTATTTTCTAGACTCACCGATTTTTTTTCCCAAATCTTCTTGTTCACCAAGTGTTCTAAACCTCTAAGATTGTTAAATAAATCCTCAGTTTCTTTTAGATCTTCTCTGTCTATCCTATCAGCTACAAATATTGGCAACCCTATAACAATAAGGTCTATCAACGTAGATTTATCCATCTTTTTATTTATCTCTAGCAGAAGCCTTTCTTTTTTTATAGCATATTCGAGTAAAGATCCCTGTCTATATTTAAAAAACATTGCATACCTGACCGGCGACCAACCTTTGTCGGCATAAGTTTCACAAAACATTTTGCTCCATTGCGACCAGTCCGAGTCCACTGTAAATTTAATTATCATTGACCTGTACCAGTCCAAACAGGAATCTTCCAAAAACAACCTAAGCGTCTCGATCTTCTGTGTATCCTCTTCTATTCCTACACGACGGCACTCAGTCTCAAAAGTAGTCAGCCATTGACTTGCATTTGTCGTTTTGTTCGTAAATTTTTCTAAAACCATTTTCTCGGTCAGTTTCTTTATGTTCTGATTCTTGGATATATCTCTCTTTTTATCAACAAAATTCTCCAAGATCTTTGCCAATGCCTCTTCTGAAATACCCGCAGCTGGCGCCTGTAGTTGAGGTTCAAGTGTAATTTCTTCTAACAAATATCCTTTAAATTGCATATTTCCATCTTCATCCATATAAATACTTATCTGTTCTGGTGTCATTGATATCCATACTTGTCTCTTATCATGTCTTTTTTGTAACGTAAGTTTGACTTTTTCGTATGCTGGGGTTTTGATAATCGTCTCGTGCAGTCTCACTGGTTGCAGTTTTTCCGGAATCAAAAAAATATTCTTGTCCGCATTTGTAATCGACGTCATGCAGCATACATTTGTTTTCGGATCTTCGCCCGCTTTCACAAGAAATTCAAACTTAAGTTTTTCCATGGTGGTTCAGAATAGCTGTAGAAATGTTGTTTTATAATAAGTTATAGTGTCCGTTGAGACACGACGAAATAAAAACTAAATTGTGTTGCTCTGAAAGAGGAAATTTTATTACAAACAATGATATTTAAATAATAATACAGACTGAAATAATAATAACTAAAACTCTTACCTGAAAGAGAAACAACATTTAAAGCTAATATTCCATATCTTTGTATTTTAATCAATATCTATTTTCAATATAATTTATTCATTGAATAAAGCCTATGACATTTGATGTCTAAACATATGTGTCATAAGTACTCATAGATAATCAATCAATAGTAGGCAACAAAAAGGCTTTATTTACATGCATATCATATCGTATTACAACAAGCCATGTATGTAAGATGCACAATGCACATCCATTAGAGACAACAAAACGTTGAGATAATGAGCTTTAGCTTTAAAGTATCATATATGTACCTACCTAGGTGCCTTTTAAGAATCAAGGTAAAACCTGCCTAAGAAATCTGCGGGCTCAGCACGGTTCCATTTTTATCGACTATCACTATGCCCGTCACTTTCGCACTTACATACTAGTTAGAACGTGACAGGCATGGTGACAAACGATAAAAATGCGACCGTGCTACTAGGGCTGATAACATAATAGATTGAGCGCTTGCACTAGGTACCTAATTGAACTTCGAATTAACTGTAACAACCTAGTTAGTAGTTTCAACTATTATTCAGAAAATACTCTTTTCGCCTTTAAGTATATACCTTACATTAGTTTTTGTCATATACTCCCATTCAGATTCGCAATTATTGGTTTTACAAATGTTGTTAGCTAAAGTAATGGTATTGGTATTACATTATTTTGTATTGACGTCTTGGTAGGTAGTAAAACGCATATTAAGTATAGTATTTCACAAAAAACTTGGGTGCGGTGACAGATGTTAATGTCATCTGTGACCGTACCCAAGATATTTGAAAAATACTAGTCATTTGGCATCCGTTGTTTCGGTCCGCTTAGTAAGGGCCGGTTGCGCCAACATTATTAAACTTCATATAGGTACAATTCAATTTAGAGACGATTTGGTGACTTTGTTGAAACAAGTTGCTACGTTACCAAACAAGAGTGGACCTTCAAGCCGGATAGCAAATCATCCATATAGAAATCTCGTAATATCATCTTCTGACTATCCAATTGACCCTAAATATTATAAAATTTAATCGCACTCACAATTTAAAGCTCTCATTCCACTTAGGCGACAGCGTATGCGGCCTGACGCTAGTGGCCCTGATGTATCTGGCGGGCAGACGGCCCAGGCTGTCTCGCTGCTGGCGGCCGTCGCGGCGCTTGAAGCTGAGCCGGAACCCGTGCTTGCGGCCCTCGTCCTCGGACGCGCGCGGGGACGCCGGCAGGGACGCAGGCTGGATGCCCAGCATGCAGTACGGGTCGCTGAACCCTGGACATAATAAAGACTATTTAAGGGCCACCCCACATCTAGCGTCTTTCGAGCGTCGGCGTCTACAACTCTATGGCCGCTGCTCGACGCAACGTCGACGCAACTGCGCAGCGACGTCATTTTCCATAGCGCTGACCAGACGCCGACGCTCGAAAGACGCTAGATGTGGGGTGGCCCTAATATCAACTCCCATATAATTCAGTCACCCGTGAGAAGATGTTGTCCCATGAAAGTTGATATTTTTATGGTGCATAGTCGTCGTACATATTTCGCCGACTGCGTACTTTGTCGTCCAATTCGGCCAACCCAACCTTCCATACAAAGGCCAAAAATGTTTCGCGCAAAAAAATATTTCTTCTACTTTTACGTGTCAACTGTAGTACTGGTAGGTATTTGTAAGTACCTACCAGTTACACAGATAGATAGAGCATAGTCAATTTTTTTGAAGTGAAAACTTCTTTAGCGGCGCTGGGCACTTTTTGAGGTGGGGAAAAAATTATAAACTCGAGACAGCGTAAGGCGATCACGTAACCGTAAGGTTTAGATGGCCACTCATTTAGATGGCATTTAAATCAATAAATAAAAACTCAATGACATTACATGAAAAAGGTTCTAATCTTGTAAGGGCTAAAATACGAGGATTTCACAGTTACATTCTAACTTTATATCACTCAAATATAATTCAATAAAGCTACATCTTGATGAAATCGTTAATAAAAGTGAACTCTAGTACTGGTGAATAAAACTCAAAATATCATGACCAAATATATTTAGATGCGTGGTCTGCAAGGTAATTTTACAATTTCTATTCGAATTTTAAACAATTAACGCTACCAATTTGAATTTCGAATTTTAAACAAGCTCACTGACCAGCAATTTCGGCCAGCAACTAAAGTTTTTCAATAGAAAGGAGGATGGGTCAATTATACATAGTGCTGCAGACATTTTGGACTAGTCATTAAGTTTTCACTTCTGTCGGCACTCCCGGAGTGCAACCCGTTGTTTTTTTGTTTGATAACTACCCCATTGGCACGAGTCCAATAAGTTAGGAAACTTTGTAAATAATAATTGAACAATGTTATAATCGTTAGGTATCCTAGAAGTTTAAGGTAATCAATTAGAACATTCCTTCCTTCACAATAAACATGAACAAAGGGGTTACAGCGCACGTGTTCACGTCGGCCCTTGGTCCTAATACTAAAACAATAGCAAGGGCACCAAAGGGAGAGGCTTGTTTTCTCGGATTAAAAGCATTAAACAAAAACAGATAACTAAATTCGTGATGCTTGCCGAGATTCAATTGCAAACGAAGTACATATTTGCCCAATTTATGTAATTAGGGTAAACATATAATATGTAATGAGACATCTATTTAAAATTTAAAAATCTGATAAATTTCTTAGCATTTGCGTTTAGATAAAAATAATTAGAGTCAACCACAAATAATGAAATTTTGAACATGATGATAAAATTTGGCTTTCGGTAGTCTTTTTACATAATATCATTAATTCTGTAACCTTAGAAAAGAGTCACATTCGTAAACAGAAAACAGTATATATATATTACGTTCTCATTACATTCTTATTTTATCATGACACCCAGTGCATAAATATATTAAAAACGGTTTGTTAAATTCCTAGCGAGTAATTGAATGACGTTCAACTTCGTAAACATTTCGAAAACTGTTGTAACGAGGTTTCGTCAAGGAAAATTTGATTTTTACTTTCTTTTGCATTTTACTATGACTTTTCAAATGTGATCTATGCTAAGACGGAGGGGCCATTAACAATTTTTAATATAAATGTTTGCCATCAATCATAAAATTATGTGGGCGAATTTGTGGGCCAGTGCAGTCACCGTCAGGTATTTCGGAGCGGGCAAAGTGCTCAAAATTATGCACTTTAATGTCTTGATAATATTAAGAGATTTGTGAACACCTTGGTAGCTAAGAGATATCTGAAGGTGATCGTACAATATATGTGCTTACCTATACTACATAAAGCTACTGGCATGAGCTGTTGGTGTTTTAGCAAAAACATGAGTTTAAAGTGGAAAATCAAAGTTAACATGATGCAGCCTGGTTCTGAAATGTTGTCGGAAATTGTATTACATGCTCTTGAGCGAGGTAAATAAATATTAATATGCACCGGGAAACCGCTTATTTTATAAATTATAAAAGTGGTTTACAGGAACTCCAGTAATTAAATAAATATTTACTGTATTAGTATGTAGTAATTAAATAAATATTTACATATTAAGTAGTTGCAATATTTCAGTTGACATCATGCATCAAATATGTATGTACTTACTTATAAGTAAATGTTGCATGCAAATAAAGTAGGAACATCACAACCAGCGTCTTAAGGATGACTCACGCTAGACCGGGCCGGAGCTTACGGCGCTTCGTTTTCTATGGAAAGCACCACATGATCACCGATCAGCCGTCATAGAAAAAGACGTGTCGGACGCCTCGGCCCGGGCCCGGCCCGGTCTAGCGTGAGTCATCCCTTATCCTTCTAAGAACTGCAGGGAGCTTGCCTGAACTACAGAGAACAGCAAAAATACCCCTATTTATTTATCCTCAAAGAACAAAAAGAACAGCATACATCTACATATTTATAATTTACGAATATGATGAGAGCCGGCTGCGGTGCGCGAGGAAAAGGCAGGATTTTACTCGTACCTGCATCACAGATCACTTACCTACATGGTACCCACTGGATGAAGTTGTACAACACTCTTAAAGTAACCATTCAAGAACCTTGCTGCACTAAGGTTAACTAATAGTTTTTATTCGCAGTCACATTGACGACATACTATCTATGTATGGATTTTAATAATAAATAACTTATTTTTTGAGTATATAAGCGTGATTGTATCGGAAAGTTAAAAAATATTACAAAACATAATAATTAGTTCTAAAGATTGCCCCTTACTGTTTCTGGTAGAAAAATGCCCATAAAGGGCGTGCCATATTGATTATTGCGTAGCCATAGACAAGCCTATGTTAATTTACCTATGCTTCATATTGCGGAGTCTTCGTGTAGCGGTCTATGCACGGCACGTAACCGACCCCTGGCTGGCCCGTAGAGTGGAAAACTTTGTAAAGATCACTCCACCCATACATCCTACCGAACTTCAATGGAAACAGAGGAACGGTTTTCTTTTCTTTCCTGCGACGAACGCAGATGGAATTGTAATTCTGTATCGAATGCTTCTTTTAAAAAAGATAATATTCCAATTTAACTAAGTATGCTTGAAATTTCAAAGTAAAATAAAATATTACCAGCATTCTGTAAATAGAGCACAATATTCGAATAAAGTATATGCTATCAAAAGATATCATTTCGTTAATTAATCATAATCGTTACGGTAAATGCTCAATAATATATTCGATGTATCAAATTTCAAAAATAAAATACATCTTTGAGAAAAGCCTTATAATATGGTATTTAAACTAGGTAATTTCCTTTTATGCAATAAAGTTTAAATAAATAAACTTTCGAGAAAAGATCTTTGAGTAGGTATTTACCTACCTACTCAAAGCTTGATCATTAATACAAATGATAGGTACCGATGTACAATTTAAACGGATATTAAATATTGCGACCCAGTTGTTATCTGGTCCTGTATTTCTCGTCTTATTATTCTCAGGCGAGCATTTAACAAAGACAGACCAGCATAAATAATTGGACGTGTTTCTGAGAAAGGAAACCAACCGGCACTAAATCTTCATTCAAATGAATGTTCACACTGAGGTTCGATATTCAATTCTTTTATTGTGACGTTGGATCCCTTTTGCAAAATTGCGTTCAATTGTATCTTCAGGATGTGACGAAGCACGAGAAAAAATTCTTCGTCAATTCTTAAGGTGGACTGCCGAGCGATTTGTCGCTCTTGTGTGATGTAGTCCAAAGTCTCTTTAAAGCAAAAGTGAATAGGTTGCTACTGCCAGTGACCCTTATCAATCTTATCATATATATACGCTCTGTCGTCACATGTCGTCAAGCGAGACTAGGGTATATTATCATTTTAAAGTGTTTAGAATATTCTCCCAACGAGGTCAGGCTGTAATAAAAAAACCGCACATTTGGTAAGGATTTCGAGGCGTACATATGTACCGGTATGCCTTAGGGCCTTGCCTATTGGGAATAGCAACCTTGGTCTATCATAGGGATGCACATACTGTCCGGAGAAAGCCGTCCGTGCTGTCTACCTATTTGCATCTAAATGAACAGCGCGGCAGCCTCGGACTGGCCTTCACGTTTCCTTTTTAACTCACGTTAATGTCCATAACGGAAAAAGATTAAAAGATACCTGCAGCTCGTTGTTTTCAACGTTACTTGAATGAAATTTAAAAGGAGATATTTTTGAATAAGCATTTAATGCGAACATGGAACAGTGTTTTCATCATAGAAACATTTTGAGAAAAAAAAATAGGTATATCCTACTGATTCCCTATAGTATTACTTATAGAGCTTATATTAGGTAACATTTCAGGTATCAGCTTAGACTGGAGGAGTAGAAACAGTTCACTTGATATTAGCTCAATAATTACTCATACTTATTATAGACAATGTGGTACGTGCCAGGGTGCTACGCTTGTCGAGCATGTACCTACTACAAAAGCATTTCTAATCTACCTATATCATTGTTCGAGTGACTTAAGTACCTACCTACTGATTTTTGATTCTCATAATTTGCTAAGCCTTTTGTGCGTCACTGACCCTAAAAATAATATTTGAGACTAACCGTTGGCATCTTTGGCCTCCAAGCCATCCGCTTCGATGACCGTGCAGCCAAGTACGACCGTGGGCGGGCGCTCGCTGCCTGCCGCCATGATCGCCCGAGCGTGCACCTCTGGCGCGACCCTGAACGCGCGCCGAGCGTACTCCACCATGTCTTCCTTGTAAGCCGCGAACTGCCCGTCCGGGGCCGGCGCTCCCACTGCGTTCTCGATGCAATACAACACCTAAAACAAACGTTTTTGTGGCAGCTGGCGATTGAGAGCGAGCAATTTTTGTTTGTTTGTCATCTGTAAGATAAAAAATCTGACCAGCATCAGTGGATTTTAACATAAACGGGAAAAAGGTACATCTCTGCGACCTCTGCGTATGTTTCTCAATAGCTGGTACTTCTCTCTCTAAGCAATAAAGGTATAAATATTTTTACAGAATTTTTTTTCAGTGCCTATTCTTGTTTCCAATAGGTATAAATATAAATTGTCCCAATATCATGTTATTGTGTCAGGTTATCAGGACTAGAACAAATAATTGAAAAATTTAAGAAAAAATCAGTAACTAATAAATAAAGTTTATTATAGCTGCAATTATTTAAAACGCCCTTTAGCAGTCGCATAAAGCCCCGGTCAAGTGCAAAATCACAAACCCCTCGCAGAAAGTTCAATACCACTCGGCCGGTAACCACTCCACCCGCTCCGTTAAGCCTAAGCTCCATTGTAGTTAGCGTTGGGAGTGAAACCGGTGACAAATAAACGCGACGAGTGTTTCAAATGAGAACAATATCTGATTTATTCCGCGATTTGAGCTTTAGCACATACTTGCACGGCAAACAGCAATTTAATAATTCTTCCACACAACAATAATTAATAATTGTTCCACTAGACAGAAACTTCACACACAATGATCCCCACATGACACGTGCATGGCACTAGCCTTATAAAACATATCTCGTGGCCTTACGCGGATCTAGAAAACAATTACGTCACAGGTAAAGCTTGAGGTAGCCCGTTAATGAAAAAATGTCGACGTAAAGGAATGTGTGCTAGAAAGGACGAGGTGGAACTGGGACTCGCGTGCCTGGAGACCGTTAGCGTTGGCAGGGTTAACGACAACTTATTTTATAAGATATTACAACAATACAATTAACTGATCAATGTTAGACCTTACTTATTTGTAATAAGACTAATAAGGCATAATAGGTAATAATTACCAGTTTATGATTGAAAGAACTGCTAAGTTTATAGGACATTGAACCAAAAGATAACTTGAAAGATGGTCATGCTAGTTGTTAGCCTCAAAGGGCTATGCTATGTTGCATGGTATATTTACAAACAACGTGCGTACATACGTGGCATCATAGATTAAACTTGACGTTACATGTTCTACTTTTGAATACCTCTGTATAAAGATGCTCATGCTCCTTGTGAGACAGTTGTGCCGACACGCTGGGCAGGCCGAGCTCGTGCGGCGCGGGCGGCGGCCGCTCGGCACGCGCCTCGGCGAGCCGCAACGCCGCCAACCGACGGTTCTCTTGCCTCCACGATAGTGCCGTGAACGCCTCGAAGTAGGAACCGTCTGTTTCTTTTACCCTGTACAAAATGCTTAGATTAACGCTCGGTTGCACCAAACCGTCTGTCATCGTTAAAGTGGTCGCTAAATTTGACGTTGGGCGGTCCGTCAATCGACGTCTTAAAGCAAGGGAGCGACCAAGGTAACGTGTGACATTTTCGATGTGAATCTATCGAGCGAACTATCTAACCATTCGGTTATTCCCTAATTCGGAAAGTCAACCATTGTAAATTAACCCAAATCGGCCTGAACCTCGACTATCATTCTGCACATAAATAAACAACGACAATATTCCGAGTAGGTTAATTGATCACCTCGATGAACTATTGAAAAAAAAGTTAAATGAAGATTCTTTGAAGTTCTACTTGGCAGATTTATCTACCTTGTTAAAGAAAGTCATTTATTTGTTCAGTAAGCGATATAAAACTTCGATTGACGATAAACTTTTAACTAGAAGAAGTTCTTATACATGACGTCATTATTGGTGCACGTATATACGAGCAAATGTAATGTAACCGGTACAAAAAAAAGCGGCCAAGTGCGAGTCGGACTCGCCCATGAAGGGTTCCGTATTTAGGCGATTTATGACGTATTAAAAAAAAACTACTTACTAGATCTCGTTCAAACCAATTTTCGGTGGAAGTTTGCATGGTAATGTACATCATATATTTTTTTTAGTTTTATCATTCTGTTATTTTAGAAGTTACAGGGGGGGGGGGGGGGGGACACACATTTTACCACTTTGGAAGTGTCTCTCGCGCAAACTATTCTGTTTAGAAAAAAATGATATTAGAAACCTCAATATCATTTTTGAAGACCTATCCATAGATACCCCACACGTATGGGTTTGAAGAAAAAAAAAATTTTGAGTTTCAGTTCTAAGTATGGGGAACCCCAAAAATTTATTGTTTTTTTTTCTATTTTTGTGTGAAAATCTTAATGCGGTTCACAGAATACATCTACTTACCAAGTTTCAACAGTATAGTTCTTATAGTTTCGGAGAAAAGTGACTGTGACATACGGACGGACAGACGGACAGACAGACAGAGAGACAGACAGACAGACATGACGAATCTATAAGGGTTCCGTTTTTTGCCATTTGGCTACGGAACCCTCAAAATGAACCGATAGCGACAGTGGCGTACTGGCGAATGCTAATAGTATTTTATGCAACCGTTGTTTAAGAGGGGTCAAAAAAGGCGAGTGGCGTGAGTAACAATTTGAGGCGAAGCCGAAAATTGTTAATAAAGACGCCACGAGTATTTTTTGACTCAGTTAAACAACGTTGCATACAATACTTTTTCTACGACCAAGCACTTACTTTGAAATGCAATGAAATAATAATAAAAATGGATGATGATGATTGTTTAATTTCCTAATATGATAGGTTGTTCAGTGCGTGGAATTCTTAAGGGGGACGAAAATTTTATTATTTTTGCGCTACGACGCACGGTTTAGGAGATACAGCCCTATAATTTTTTTTTTTTATATAATTTTTTTAATATTAATTAGGGGTTTTTTACAGAGGAATGAACATTTTATTATTTTTGCGCTACGGTGCACGGTTTAGGAGATACAACCCATAAACATTTTTCATTCTTTTTTAATTTTGTTTTTGTTTTTCGTGTTTTTTAAATATTACTTACGTGATACAAAGGGGAACGAAAATTTGATTATTTTTGCGCTATGACGCACGGTTTAGGAGATACAGCATTATAAAGTTTTTTTTTGTTTTTTGTTCTTTTTTTTTTAATATTAATTAGAGGTTTCTTACAGAGGAATGAACATTTTATTACTTTTGCGCTACGACGCACGGTTTAGGAGATACAACCCATAAACATTTTTCTTTCTTTTTTTATTTTTTTTTTGTATTTCGTGTGTTTTTAAATATTACTTACGAGATTCAAAGGGGAACGAAAATTTGATTATTTTTGCGCTACGACGCACGGTTTAGGAGATACAGCATTATAATTTTTTTTTTTTATTTCTCTTTTGTGTTTTTTTTTATATTAATTAGGGGCTTCTTACAGAGGAATGAACATTTTAATATTTTTGCGCTACGACGCACGGTTTAGGAGATACAACCCATAAACATTTTTCTTTCTTTTTTTTATATTTTTTTGTTTTTCGTGCTTTTTAAATATTAATTATGTGATTCAAAGGGGAACGACAATTTGATTATTTTTGCGCTACGAGGCACGGTTTAGGAGATACAGCATTATAAACTTTTTTTTTCTTTTTTGTTCTTTTTTTTTTAAATATTAATTAGGGGTTTCTTACAGAGGAATTAACATTTTATTATTTTTGAGCTACGACGCACGGTTTAGGAGATACAACCCATAAACATTTTTATTTCTTTTTTTTTATTTATTTTTTGTTTTTTGTGTTTTTTAAATATTACTTAAAATATTACTTACTGGGATTCAAAGGGGAACGAAAATTTGATTATTTTTGCGCTACGACGCACGGTTTAGGAGATACAGTCCTATAAAGATGAAAATTGATGATGATGATGATTAACCAAAACATGTCTATGGTTCACTCATCTGTCAGAAATGACAATTAACATTAGGTTGGCAACAATGTATTCCATACAATATTTTTTAAGTGGTGATTACACGAAGTATCGTAAAAGTGCCAAAAAGATACTGCGTGTATGCACATATACTTTTTTGGGGAATAGACTAAAGACTTGTCTTGACAACTATAAGAGAGGGGTTTAAAGGTGTGTGCACGACCCTTTAAATGACAAATAAAAGTACGGGAGTAGAAAAAATAAATAAAGGTATCAAATAATGTTAACCTATGTGCACTCATTAACATTTTATGAAAACAGCAAGTGTTCTGGTGCCGTAGTAGGAGGGATGTTTTACATTATATTACGATACGCGAATTAAAAATTGTGCGCAGATTGGCCATGTTCCCCAGTGGGCTTGTTTATATCAATATTACGTAGTAGCTCCAGCTCTTATAAGTGTTAATACTTACCTACTATGTTTTTTATTAAATATTACATGTCAATTATAAGTAAAATTCGATCAACGACATCTCGACTTTAGGTATCATATATTACATAATAACAACAAACTGTGTTTACACTAACTACCCTATAACATCATCGAATTAACCTCGATAGTATATTTTAGATTACCTGTCCCACAGATTCAAAGCCAATATTGCCTATATGCAAAGCTGCCTAGGTTTAATTAGGTTACAACAGCCAGCTTTGTGGTTTCCCAATATTTCCGTCTTTGGTCCCGGTTAGTTAATTAGTAAATTTCATTGATCCAGAACGATTAAAATTACTTGTTACCCCCTCGAGCTTACCTTCAATCCGATTAGACTAAGGTAACATATATCCATGATGCTGTGTTCATCTTATAACCAATAGCACCCAATTAGTTTATTCTAATAAACGGTCTTTTGTTATTTATAATTCTTGGCCTAATTAAGGCCTGGGCTTAATTTCCCTTTGCGCTTTCAAAACACTCAAGTTTCTAAACAGATACACCGAGCCGCAAAATATAATAGCCACTTTATTAATGAATTCCGTAAATAATATATGTCCATGCACTTTTGCAACTCGCTGTACAATGTTATTTACATTTGTACTCCATTTGTCATCCAAATGTTGCCGACCTAAATACTCACAAAGGAAAATCTAAGGCTGTAGTTTCATTCTATGCTTTACATGATCAAGGTAATGAGCGTGATGCTCGCTTTTTTTTTGGTATGCCAAGTATCTAGGAAGAGGGGATAAGCTTTGTGTCTTTGGCGGGAGATGCGGTGATAAAACAAAACTGTTACCCAATTTAAAAAAAACCCAGAGCATTCCCCGTTGACTGTAGAATGGGCATCAAATGTCTTTTCGGAGGCTAAGAGATTCTATTAAACCGTTAGTAAACTTGAGATTTTGAACAAACCTGCCCGATGACTAGATGGACGGAGTCGGAGAAACTGGTAAGAATATGAGGTCGAATCGAACCTGAGCTTTGTAAAACGAATGTCGGTGACCCAGTGTAAAATAAGTACAAAACCCTGACAAATATCCTGACTATTGCAATCAACTGCGGGGAAAATACCTAACACCAAGTCACGAAGTGGTATACTCGTACGATCGCATGTGGTGCACGTTGTTAACTTTGTGCATAATATATGCACTGCCCAGGCATGTACAGTTGTGTCGGCCCGAATAAAAAGGTATCTTTCCTCGTGTTGTATTTGTATTATGAACATTGTTAATACTTCGTTTTTTTAGCATTAGAAATAAGGTAAACAATCTTGATGTGTCTTTTAATTGAAAAACACATTTTAAAAATAAGTTACGGTAAATATGTAACAATTATGAATCTAATACGATCTTTTATAGTCTTCTGCTTTCATAAGTAATAGTTATTGATTTTTAAAAAGTGTTATTCAATTAAAAGACATGCCAAAATCGCTTACCTTCTTTCAAGTTCTTTCTAATGCTAAAAAACGAACTTAAAAATTACGATACTTACGTTACTACGCAAGTAACGTAATTACAGACCTAAACAATATCTGCACGATTTAATAAGAGCGTGAAAATACAACAAACAACTAAAATATAGGTATTTATTATTTGTACGTGATTTTTTTAGAAAAGGTAGGTATTTACGAGGTGCTCATTATTTACCAAACATTTACACATTCATTAGATTAGGGTCTGTGCGGAAAGAGAAGAGTCGTAGAATGTATGAGCTCCCCTACATTTCACGACTCTTCTCTTTCCGCACAGACTCTATAATACAACTACTTAACTAACCCGGGGAAAAACTATCTAGCTAATCTAAACTACGAGTATTCTAAACTTATTTTCCCATGCGTATCAAAACTAGGAAACAACTTTTGCTTTTATTTTACCGTAGTACAGTAGTTTCTTGCTTACTTGCATAACTAGGTACAACTTTCGATATAGATATATGTAACGATATATCTACTTACTTTCTAATTCTATAAAAATAAAATAGAGAGAGATCTACTTATTATAGTGTTTTATTGACTCTAGTATAGGTATAGGTAAGAGCCAAGATTAGTTTCGTCTGATATTTTCATTATGAATACTGGAAAAAAACTATCAATTCGGTTAATAACTCTTCTTCATAGCTTGAAATTTGTAGCACAATACTTTAAGGCCCACTTGCACCATCCCGGGGTTAAGCGGTTAAATCGTTAAAAAAAAACATAATGGTGCAAGTGGCGATTAGTGTATGTACATAGATCAAATAAACGAATGTTACACAAACAAAAAGGTAACAACCTAATGACCCCAACACTCGACAACATAATGTTCCGGGTAAAGAGGGGGCCAACTATACAGAGACTACAGAGTAAAACTTTTTGTTTTGGTTGCAGAGAGGATCTGCGAAAACAAACAGATTTCTTATTTGCATTAAATTTACTGATGACCTTTTAATTTTTCATTTAGTCTATTTTACAATTTCATTCTATTTTGAAGACATCGTTTCGCAGATATGCTACTTTAATTATTAACGTCGTTATATTAATTATTTATTACTTACTATTTCAGTACCTATAAATAAATAAATAAAATAAATAAATAAATAAATATTAATGGACATTTTTACACAAATTGACTAAGCCCCACGGTAAGCTCAAGAAGGCTTGTGTTGTGGGTACTCAGACAACGATAGATATAATATACAAATACTTAAATACATAGAAAACAACCATGACTCAGGAACAAATATCTGTGCTCATCACACAAATAAATGCCCTTACTGGGATTCGAACCCAGGACCGCGGCTTCACAGGCAGGGTCACTACCCACTAGGCCAGACCGGTCGTCAAACCGGTCTATCAAATAATGTTACGTTGAATATATCTTTTTTTATATATGCTAGTATAGCTGTGCATTTCTTCTATCAATATTTACTTGACCGGGACGAGGTTTTCGCTATTTCCCAGCTAAGGACTCCCGGATGTGGCAATCAATACGAAGGGATTCGCCGCCAATGAAACTTCGGTAATGCGCGTTGCTAGTAGTAGATACTGGGTGGTCGAGGATCGCTAGTTTCCAACCGATTATATTACCACGTGAAAAGGTTAACCTTACTTACTTAAGGTATCAAGAAACGGTATTAAAATTATTCAGTAATTTAGTAATTTATTGCTTTCATAGGTACAATAAGGTCTTACATTAGAATCAAGGATGTTGCGGATGCCGATTTTTTGACATCCGCGGATGCGGATGCGGATACGAGTTTTTAAAGGCTCACATCCGCGGATGCGGATGTCAAGATAGTACCATAAAAAACGTCAAATATTACATTTTAGTAAATTTTATTTCAAAAAACCGGCCAAGTGCGAGTCGGACTCGCCTTCCAAGGGTTCCGTACATTAAGTCCCACTCACGCTTGACTGGTCATTTCTAATAGGTTTTTTTGGTTAATGACTAAATTACCTAGCAGTCTAGCACTTACGCCGAAGCTAAGACGTTCCTGTACCGAGCTGTTCCAAAAAAATAATGCGGAAGTTCCGCGGTTGCGGATGCGGATGCGGATATTCGCAACATCCCTGATTAGAATGGTGAACAAGCTATGAAACCTGTAAGGGCACTGTAAATTAAGTATATATAACTTACTATATACCTACTTAATAATATTACGGAACATAAACTTTAATCTCAATATCAACATAATAATGGAAATTTAACATTATACATACAATATGTTTAAGATTTGATATGATTATGTAGGTAAAACTACTTAGGTACTAATTGCAACATTTGGAACTATTCTTACCTTCAGGCACGAACCCTACCTATAGTCCTTCAATATTACAAAATATAGGTAGGTATCCTAAATCAGTATCGAAGTTCCCGTTCAGCCCTCAGCTCCGCCTCGTCGTGTTTCGTCAATGGAAAACGTTTTCCTTCCGAATGTTGGTTATCCCGCTCAATATTCAATTAACATTGTTATTTCAATGTTGCGAAAATCTTTACGAAAGCTTGGTAAATTCATAGCACAGCAACCACCTGAAATATGCATCTGAGGCTTGTTTAGGCCGAGCAAAATTTTTCATAGCTCACAAAGATCGATAGGTAGGTATGCATAAATAGATACTATAGGTACAAATAGCAACACTGTAACTGTCTATCGGTGGACCTTATGCCTTTTGTAATAAGGTACGTACGAATTTACAAGTGCGACAGAGAGGCAGCACGTCGAACGTGGTTCGCGGTAGGCCCTCAGGTTTACGAACTGTCAGTTAACGGTGTGGGTGATGATGGTACTAGTGTTTACCGGACACCATTGGCAACTGTACTACCACTGGTCGATAGTGCACCTACCTACCTACCTACCAACACTTACGTACCTACAATTACGTAGGTATATGTATATAAAACGTAATTATAGGTTTTTAGACTAATATACTTTCTTGATCTCACTGCAATATTGACATTCAATACATATATTTTATGTATCTACACCATAATTGTTGTACAGTCAGCATCAAACAAATGGTGACGGTCAAAGTGGCCAAATGTATTAGGAGACATCTTTATTTCTGTGGTACCTAACAAAGGTGTGTTACGATATATTGGCCACTTTGGCCGTCACTATCAATTTAAGGGTAACATTCCATTTCTGACCGCAGCTGCACTACTGGTACTGAACGCGTCGCTGTTACTGTCAATTTCCATAGTAAAATGAACAGTAGTGCAGCTGCGGTTGGAAATGGACTGTCATCTTAATCTAACTATAGATATAGGTCAGCTTACAATTTGCATACATAAGTAATACAATCAACATCTGTTATATGTTATGGGTATATTCAGGGCCGGATTAAACGTGTCGGGGCCCCTAGGCAGTGCAATGCTCTGGGCCCCCTTATAGTCAATTCTGCATACATAATGTTCAGTACAGGGAAGTAAGTTTTCGGTTTTAATTTCAACCTTCAGGTGTCGGTTGAGACGATCCGAACTTCAAACTTCAACATTTATTCAACAAATAGGCCACAAGGGCACTTTTACACGTCAACATTGAATTTACATACAAGCAAAAAAATAATAATAATACACCAACAATTATAAAATACAACTACCAAATCAAACTAACGTAATACAATTAGAGATGTATAAGGTCTCCTAATGTCGAATTACATAAAAAAAACTATAATAATAATATTAAAATAAAAACAAAACAGATACATGGAGAAAAAAAATCTACTTATTTAGAGGTGTAAATATGTCTAAGTGTCAGAACTAAAAGATAACTTTAATTAAACTACTAATAATGATTTTCCATGTATTCATTGACCAGTTAAGCTACCATGTAGGGTGGTCAACCAGCAAAAAACGCGAGCGTAGCGAGCGCGAAATTTTTTGTAAAAAAATTGTGAGAGCGTGTTAGAAAGGCCGGGCCGGCCCTAAAAATTCGAAGTTCCCCAGTAAGGCGAGCTTTCATGCGAGGTCAAAGCCGTGCTTCAGGACAAGCTCAGCTAGAGCACAGACGCCAACGAATGTCCATTGTATTTAAAAGCGAGACCGCAGCCCGAGCTTGGCGCAGCGAGACCAAAGGCTAAGCTGAAGAAGAGGAGATTTGGAAGACAAACCAAAATGTGAGGTAGCCTCACTTTTGGCTGAAGGTCGAGCTCAGCAATCTCCACATTACTTAAAAAGCCCAAAGCGTACTTATAACAAGCGAGGTGAGCTTTCAATGGCTTTCATGCGAGGCAAAAGGCCAAGCTTCTGAAATCAATGTTGATATTTGTTAAAAAGCGACGCCGAGGATCGAGCTGTAAGAAAGTAGCGTGCAGCGCTCTGACACGAACCAATCCTCAAACGTTACTCAACAATAATATATGTGTCATATGTACAAGAGTTACTCGGAGGGCCGAAGTTCCATTGATGAGGTTTTAGGCCCTCAGGAGCCTGAAATTCGTGCTCGACATTACAGACTTTAAAAGCTATAAAATAACATAATTTACATAATCATCTAATGATTGTGTGTCTGAGAAACTGATATTGATAGGTATAAGTAGGTACCATAATTTTTTTTTTTACGATAAGAAACAATTTTTTTTTTTGACGCGCGCGGGGCCCACTAACCGAGGCGGGGCCCCCTAGCCGAGGCGGGGCCCATAGGCAGTTGCCTACTCTGCCTTAGGGTTAATCCGGCCCTGGGTATATTTACACCTGACACCTACGAGTACACGCCACTTATTTGCACTACCTATAAACCCGTAACGACCCGTCGTCGCTCATAACGAAGATGCTTCGAATTGCAATCTCATAGCTCGTTAGCCGGACACACTCCCCGACCTATTGGTCATAAAGGTCAGTCCAGACGGGACGATCAAATTGACCGATTTGAAATTTAGAATGAGAATTTAAGATTTATGGTGATAATTGAGCGCTCTAAATTTAAAAACGTGAAAACTGGTATTGGTATTCTTGCGCCCGCACCTCCTGTCCGCCTAGACAATGTGACATTCACTATCGCTTCGACAACGAAACGCTTTGTGTCTCTCTTTCACTCTTCTATATCAAGGCCTGCCCGTCCGTCCGTCCGTCCGTCCGTCCGTCCGTCGGTCCGTCCGTCCGTCTGTCACCAGGCTGTATCTCACGAACCGTGATAGCTAGACAGTTGAAATTTTCACAGATGATGTATTTCTGTTGCCGCTATAACAACAAATACTAAAAACAGAATAAAATAAAGATTTATGTGGGGCTCCCATACAACAAACGTCATTTTTGACCGAAGTTAAGCAACGTCGGGCGGGGTCAGTACTTGGATGGGTGACCGTTTTCTTGCTTGTTTTGCTCTATTTTTTGTTGATGGTGCGGAACCCTCCGTGCGCGAGTCCGACTCGCACTTGGCCGGCTTTTTTTTTTTAATTTAGAGCTGACAAATTTCACCATAAATTTTAAATTGGTGAAAGTGGCCAAATTGGCGTTTGCATCCCCCACGTCCTAATTTGATCGGACAATTTAATCAGATTGGCGAAAAATTGTTCTCGTCTGGACAGGCCTTAAGTGCGACAGTGACAGTTGCGTTTCGATCACTACGGAGTGTAAGCGATTGGCATGTTATGTTGGCTACGCGGCCTGATCAGACAATTTAATCAGATTGGCAAAAATTGGCACGGACTACACGTCACAACGTTCCTTTACTGAAACACATATTCCTGCGGTGTTTCGTTTCACCACGTCTGAATAGTTACGTCTGAATAATAGAATAAACCACAGACAGTGCGAGCGAGAAAATACCTATTATGCCACTAATTTATTGCAAGCTACATTACTGAAACCGGTATTGTTTGCCAGGCCATTTATTCGGTATTTATTCAAGGTATTCCTTTCTTAAGATCCTTCTGTAGTATCTATAGTACAACACGTCTGATGGTAAGCAGTCACCGTAGCCTATGAAAGCTGTACCTACTCTTTTTTAGAGTATTAATAGTACTATACAAGCGCATTGCCAACCCTTTAGAGGGTTAGTGTTACACAGGGAAACTAAGGGACAATATTGATAACTCAAGGGACTGTTTCATTTTGCTTGTTTAGATATTTTTGAGCAGCTTGGCCGCTCCGATATAGATGGCGACTTTACATACATAATCTAGTGCGTCCGAGTATAGAGTACATTATACTAGAGAGTGGGGGGGGGGGGGCAAGGGGCGGGCAACCGGGCATCATGAGGATCGCGAGCAGTGCGAGCACGGGTTACAGCGCAACAGGTCGCTTGATGACCTATATTATTTAGCCAGTAAGTACCTAAGTTGTTTTGTATAATCATGCTAAAACCGCATGCTCATGTCTTCTTGCGCAGTATAAAAATAGCAGCAGTTAAGTTTATAGTATCTAATGCATTAGCCCTTGGAAAGCGCCATTCGATTAGTTGGAAATACAGATGGAGACCATAAAATTAAGGCCTAACTGTTTTGAGAAATCGGTTATTTTTCTTACTAAAGATGACTTATACAAAATCGATTTTACAACAAAGTTCTAAACAGGTTCTAAACCATACGATGTGTTCTGGGTTTATTGAATGTTATCAACGTAAGTAAATAAGCAAACTGTATCAAGCCTAACAAATTGAATTTCCCTTGTGCAGGAGATGGGCCTCGCAATCCTTAATTGCTCGTATTAGGAGTACCTATACGACGAGGCAATCACCCTGTCCCGTGGAGGAAGCGACCGAATGCCTCTACCTAGGTACGAGTAAGTGTATCTTCGGTCGTTTACACACGGTGACTGCATGCAAGGGTCAATTTCGATATTGTTGCGATTCCAAATCGATTTAGGTATTAATCGACGAGCTATATCAGGCACAAATTACAGACAAAATCTTGCATAAGATACGATGCAGATAGGTAGTGATAGTGATCTAAGAATTAAATTGTATGGCATAATAATTACATAACTAATCGAAATCATGCTTAAGGTATGTCGCAAATTAATATCCTAGGTACGTGACTATTTAGGCTCAACTTATGACGAAGAACATCAAAGACAGACGACGTCATGTCGCGCAATTTACTTACTACTTCGCAGCTATAGTCATGCCAGCCGCAATAGTCGTCTTTGATACTTCTAGTATACGGAAAAATAACTTGAATATATATTTCTGCGTAACTTGTAATAATGGACCGGAAATTACTTCATCAACACAAGAATTGCTAAGGTGCCTTATTCGACAAGCGACGTTTGACGTATCGTGTTGAACTCCCGTTGAATCTGAACAATTCCGTGTCAAAATTTGACATCAGCAATCCACAGTTAGGTGACAACCAAACCAAACCATTATAAACCTTTGTAGTAATAAAACAAAGTTGATATTTGTTGAATTATTGGTTGTACCAAATGATATTTTCCGCACTTGATGAACATGCGATTTATTCAACTGTTGAATGTGTGGACGCGAAATCTGACAGTTGTACTTACATGTCAAATAGGGGCCAGATGTAAATGGAATACATAAAAGTTGCAATCGGGCCCGAATTTAATCAAATATTCTATTCGGCCAAATGAAACCCCCGTTGATAAATCGAGTCATCTACCCAGACGGGAGATCGCCTGCTTTTCACCGACTTTGTTTATTGAAGCCCATTACCGAATGCTCAGGTCTGAATTAAATAAAGTTAATTTAAAACGAGCGTCGACGGGATTGCTAGGTTCGTGTTACCTGTAGACCAGGCTTCAGGATTTTTATGATTCATGAGACATGAGGGTTTCTTCTTTTCTTTTCTTTTCAGAAATGCGACAGGAGTTCAAAACTTACTTGATTCTGAACAAATATTACATACCAACGTATATATATTTTAGACACCTTTTAACAGCCAAAGGTTGTATGTAACGAGAAAATGATAACTTTTGTAAAAAAAAAAACATTTTCATACAAGCTTTTATCGCCGACTGTACCTTTCTTTCAACAGGCAACTAATACTTATCGAGACAATTTTAACAAACCCAAACATAATTAGGCTGCGTTGTTTTAATCACCGAGTTCCTGTGTCATCAGATCAACACGACTGTACCATAATATTGCAATCACCCAACTTACATATTTATGTGAAGTTTCAGCTCAATAGAATAATGGGAAGTGGGTCTAATTTAGCTTGCAAAATTTGACCTGAACATACATGCATAAATATATACATACAAACATTACAAGATAAATACAAGCTTGTAAAATACTTTCAACGAAAATTACCTTTATGAGTTCTAAGCAAAAAAGTTCTTAATAAATGGACAGAAGTTCACGAAATTGCCCCCATGAGATAGAGCTGCGTAGCTTTCTCTAAAGTACAAATAACGCATATTGTAGGTAGCAGAAGGCCCAAACACCGTGCACCGTGATCGCACATTATTATACCTTTTCCCTATTGAAACAAGTGCACTTACGTTGGCAAATTCAGGCAGTCAGATCTGACATGCATACTACCGCAGACAATAGGCTAGATGACAAATTTTCATTAATGGTATCAATCAATCAGGTTTATTTTTTTAGGATCAAATGTCTATATGGGACCCATTTCATTAAAGCATTACAAAAGTCAGAAATGATAGTCAAAGTCCAACAGTCGTACTTCACTCGCGAAACGCCCCTAACAAATCGCTATGTGAACGTGACGTCAAGGTCATTGAGAGCGCATCTTGAAGTATGAACAAAACAAGAAAATTGCATTTTTGTCGCTGAAATATTGCGTTTATGTATATAGTTGCCATACAATCTTTTTTTGGGTAAAATGTGAGAAATCGAATATCGGTATCCTTACTTATTTTGCTTTTGAAAGTTAAAAAACAACTTTAATTTTGAAACTTTCAGGTGCTGTATTTTTGTATTATTTCCATATATTTAATATACAATATTGTGATAAATTGCTCATTTGCTATCTATTTTACTAGATTTTGTTATAAAATTCAACATGTGTCATCATCCCTATAGTCATGACATGGCTATATAGAATAAATGTACCGATTTTCTTAGAAAATTAAGTTAATTAAAGCAATATAATTTGCATCTGTTAGTGGTAACCATACTTACAACAATGT
Organism: Cydia amplana; assembly: GCF_948474715.1. Lineage (NCBI taxonomy): Eukaryota > Metazoa > Arthropoda > Insecta > Lepidoptera > Tortricidae > Cydia > Cydia amplana. Next base: position 9,353,671 of record NC_086079.1, on the reverse strand, counting down.
ACCTACATCCTTATCCAAATGACGAAACGTGCTATACGAGCGACTTTTGGTTAATTAAACCAGATTAGACTGAGAACCTATATAGTACGAGTAGGAAATCTGTGCTCAAGGGTAATGCGTGGTCGCGTGGATATATTTAACACCGGCGTTAACTAAACTGAAGCGGCCTTGATACAAAACAGAGTCCCGGACCCATAACCACAGATCAAATAATGTTATTGGAGATTAACTACCTACTACCAAATAGAAATTACTTATAGCTCTGGCTTATTCTGGCTATACTTATCTGAGAAAAATCCTGATTCACTCAGGTATATAAGTGGTCGCTTCTTTCTAAGCCCAACAGCCCGCCGCATAGGAGTGGCGTATCAGCTAGTATTACATAATCTCTGCCTCTGCCGCGAAGACTTGCCGCTGATTTGCAATTCCCTTCCCTCGGAACACGTTAATATCCTTTGGCTCCGCAACTTCCCGGTATCGTTATTTATCTTGATAACCTTTGTTTTGCCGTCAACGTCCAAGAGGAATTTATTGCTGCTGCGATTCCCACGGTGTTAATAAAGAATAAGTTGCCTTATCGGATGAAAATAAATTGTTTTAGTAAGTTTAATACTCTTTGTACGTATACATGAATAATAAACCAGTAACTACAAACAAACATATACTCCTACTTACTGTGTATACCTACACACCATAAGAGCGTCACCAATTAAAATAATTTGGTATTAAGGGGCATAATTTATTATCTTGTACATTCCACAGATGTTTACAAATAGTGTTTTAAGATCGTCATTTATTGATAAATGAACAAATTATTTTCCTTAGTTTTAGATATTCCATAAGTTTTCAGAGCCCGTTAAATCGTCGTACCTACCCTAAACCTAAAATAAATAATAAGAACAAATGCGGGCAGCCCGATAAACCTGCGTAGCTACATGTTGATAGAATTCTCGCCATCTTCCTGCGACCAAGAACGTAACCTTAAGGCACACCTTAAGGTTAGAAATTCCGGAATTCGGACTTGAGAAAAAGATTTTTTGGTAGTTTGGGCTCCATACACAATGGACAGATCAATTGTTGGTTGGCAGAGCCTTTATCTGACAAAGCAATCAGTGTATACCACTTTGTTGATCTCTCCCTTGAGTAGGGAACTATGTAAGCACCCATGAGGCTGACATATTCACCTAGAGTGTCCAAAGCCTCATTAAAAAAAAACAAGCAACAACTGTTGCACTCCGGGAGTGCCGATAGAAGTGAAAACTCGCCTCACTATGTTACCGACGCCCGGTAACACGATACATACGTTTAGCGGAGGTATTCTATTTATTTATTATATATTATTATCATTCTCAAATAAGATCACACTGACATGTTTTTCATTGACATGTTTATTTACATACTGCCATGACAACTTCAAATTATTTGAACATAGGTAAAGATTCTTGAAAAGGAGTCCGCAACATAAATGTCAAATAACATTGAGTTTTTCTTTATTGATTTAAATGCCATTTAAATTATGAGTGGTCATCTAAAACCTTACGCCTTACGCCCCTTATGGTCACGTGATCACCTTACGCCCCTTACGGTCACGTGATCACCTTACGCCCCTTACGGTCACGTGATCGCCTTACACTGTCTCGAGTTTATCATTTTTTCCCCACCTCAAAAAGTGCCCAGCGCCGCTAAAGAAGTTTTCACTTCAATAAGTTATAAATGCATGTCCACGCCACTTACCCAGAATTCACTGAGCTATCTACTTCAGGCCACGAGAGCCGCCTCTTGCAGAAGGCCATGGCGGGCTTCTCCGCCGGCAGAGGCTGGCGGGGTACGCGCAGCGAGCCGCCCCGGCGGACCGGCGCCGCTGGGGCCAGGCAGTCCAGCGTCCGGCGCCGCGTGCTCAGCGCCGACGCGCCCTCCGTTGGCACCACTCGGGGAAAACCTACACATAAAAACATTTTTTTCTAAAAAATTACCGGCAAGGTTGACTTGGCTGATTAAGGCCCAGAAGAACTCATTATCAAAACTGTCAGAACACTCGGAACTTAACACCTAATTTCACCTCAGGAACCTCGTAAACTAAATAGGTAGAATAAACTTAAAGTACCAGGTTGCCAAAAATTGAATTAGCAATCTGGAGAATTTTCTCTAGTGACTTCATCGATTAGAATCCAGATTTTTTGGCTAGTATGTAAAATATTAAAGTGTACTCATGATTATTGATGCATGGTGAGATTATAATATAACAATAATTGTGTGATAGTGGTGTGTCATAGTCGCAAACAGAAATCTCGCAGCTACGATAGCTAGCTACGATGACTATTAATCACATTCTTAGCATGCATACAATTATTCAAATTGGTTACGATATACTAAAACACTAAACTAGGTAACTGAACTTCCGGAACTTACAGATGCTTGTAATCACACAATTAACACTCGAAAATAACTTTATTATGTGGACATAATAATAGGCTAGATGACAAATTTTCAATTATGATATCAATCAATCAGGTTTGTTTTTAGGATCAAATGTAGGTATATATAGGACCCATTACATTAAAGCAATACAAAAGTCAGAAATAATAGTCAAAGTCCGACAGTCGTACTTTACTCGCGAAACGCCCCTAACAAATCGCTATGTGAACGTGACGTCAAGTTCACTGAGAGCGCATCTTGTATGAACAAAACAAGAAAATTGCATTTTTGTCATTACTAAGACTTCGCTGTCCGTCCGTCCGTCCGTCCGTCTGTCACCAGCACAGAACGTCACCAGGCTGTATCTCATGAACCGCGATAGCTAGACAGTTGGAATTTTCACAAAAGATGTATCTCTGTTGCCGCTATAACAACAAATACTAAAAATAAAATAAAATAAATATTTAAGGGGGGCTCCCATACAACAACCACGATTTTTTGCTCTATTTTTTGTTGATGGTTGAGGGTTCCTCCGTGCGCGAGTCCGACTCGCACTTGGCCTGTTTTTTTTTTGACAAAATGCGAGGAATCGAATGGTATCCTTACTTATTTCGTGTTTGAAAATTAAAAAAAAAACTTTATTTTTGAAACTTTCAGGTGCTGTATTTTTGTATTATTTCCATTTTTTTTTAATATCTACAATATTGTGACAAATTGCTCATTTGCTATCTATTTTACTAGATTTTGTTATAAAATTCAACATGTGTCATCATCCCTATTTAAACTGTCAAGTTGAGTAGGGCCTAAGTAGGGCAAGTGAAGTCGAAATGAATAGTCCCTTTCGGCTCATCTTTGTGTAAACTTTCACAAGCTCGTCATTGTAACTTCACAAACAAAACACTTTGGAATAATAAAATTTTTCCAAAGTGTTTTGTTTGTGATTTATACACTGATTTAGGTATATATAACTTTCCGAATATGCTTTGAAAGCATAAAGTATACAGTGTGTGGCCTGTAACACGGGCGAAAAATTAAAACGTAGATTCTACTCCTCAAACTAGACAATGTTTGTTCAGCGACTTTTAAAAATAACTTGTGGTTTGTATTTTAAAACACTTTAAAATTTATTCGAACACGCAATGTATTACGAAATTGATTATGCATGTGCGGTGACAAGACTGACGGGCAATGTCAATTAGACGGAATTTAAAGTACATTGAAAATATTATTTAGTTTGTTTGAAAAAGGCACAATTTTAAGACTACATAATTTCAAAAAGTTGTTGAACAAAAGTTTTATTGTTTGAGGAGTAGAATCTACGTTTTAATTATTCGCCCGTGTTACAGGCCACACACTGTATATGTGAGTAAGTATCATTCTATACTGTCTGTATTTATAAGTTAGTTCGAGGCCACTTCGAGGCACTGGGATACTAACTTTTGTCACGGACTTATGTTTCTGCGCTTCTTATTTCTTGAATCAAGAAAACTTTACTATTTTCATTCTAAATTAACTCACATAAAATGGAAGATCACGTAAAAACACATGTTATCTATACTATGAGTTACTCTATGGTATACTTACGTCCTTAGTGCATTCGGGCGGCAAAACATTGCAGTAATATTTCCTATTAGGTACACATCTATTACATTTCTTTTACAATTACAACATAGAGGTTCTGCTTATATAACTTCGATGTGACACGGACATTTGAATATATGAAATAGAGTCTGTGCGATAGAGAAGAGTCGTAGAATTTATGGGAACCATTAAGTTTAACGACTCTTCTTTTTCCATACAGATCTAAGTGAATGGCGGATAGACTTGATATGTGCGGCTCTCAACAGTGGCTCTAGCTTCGTGTGCGAGAGAGCACATCATGGCAACTTTGGGTTGCCCACAGACAAGACATCCTCCTAAGGATTCCTAGTCTGGGGTTACCATACAAGCGCCCGTGACGGACCTGACCAACAATAAGAGCCGATAAGGCTGAGATGAAGTAGGTAGGTACCTAAGTCTGAGTATCTGTCGAAGGTACCGCTAACACTGCTAAGTTCTTGCCAGAGTGATACTGTGCTTGGTTTTAGACGTTACCTTGAAACGTTACCTTCTTCTTTATAAAACTGGACTCAAATTACCTTAAAACGTTACCTTCTTCTTTAGAAAACTATATAGACGCATCACTGCTGCGCAAGTCTGACTACGGCGTGGAAGTGGAGGCCGAGGAAATCACCAACTATACAAGGTAAGTAATATGTTTAGCTAAAAGACGTTTAAATGTCAGCACTGACTTATTCTTCATAAAAGCTGGTTACTATTGGGTAGTTAACAGCCAGTTAGCTGAGTTGTCATCAGCGTCTACCTGGATCGGAACATCTCAATTATTTCATTAAAGTAATGGACTCCTCGGAGTGACTGAGTCCTCGGGAGAGCGGTGGCGTGAAGGTGACGTATTGTATTGCACAGCGATAGCGCCGGCCCTGCCACGTAGGTAGTGGCCTAGTGATGTCAGGAAACTGACTCAAGCGGTGCACATAGTAGTGGCCTAGTGATGTCAGAAAACTGACTCGAGCGGTGAGCGGTGGTGACGAAGGCGTCACGCGGTGCAGCGACAGTTCCAGTCCTACAACATACTAGCTCAGTGGTATCAAGAAACTGACTTACCCCTCATGGTAACCGTAGAAGGCTGCGGCGGCGGCTGCGCCGTCTCCTCGGCGGAGCGGTGGCGCGATGGCGGCGCGCGGCGCGGCGACAACGCCAGCCCGGCCACGCTGTCCGCCACACCCGCCACGTACTGGCCCAGTGACGTCAGGAAACTCATCGCCACTATATCACTTCACTACACGATGTAACGTATAACTCATTTGCTAGCGTGCTAGCTTTTTTAAACGTATAAATCACTATTTGGCACTGGTTTAACCGTTTTTACTGCACATTGTCAATTCGTTTTGAAGTTTATCTGAAACAAAAAGAATTTTAATTTTTACAAGCAGAAACGTCTGCGAACGATGCTGTTAATGCGAGGCGTCCTCGCGGTCGCGGACGGCCTCGGGCGGATCCATCGCTTCGCCATTCATAATGTATAGGCAAATTGAAAATGCGCTCCGGCGCGTCCCGCCGACTCCAGCCGGTCGGTGAGAATCGTACATTACAAATAAGAGTTCTGGAGTTATTATAGGTTATGCCCGTGACATAATAGTATTTTATGCAACCATTGTTTAAGAGGGGCGAGTGGCGTGAGTAACAATTTGAGGCGAAGCCGAAAATTGTTAATAAATACGCCACGAGTATTTTTTGACTCAGTTAAACAACGTTGCATACAATACTTTTTCTACGACCAAACACTTACTTTGAAATAAAATTGTAAATTTAACAAATATTTTTCATGTCATCTAGTGGACTTCTACCTACGGTATCTACCTGTTTTTAGTGCTATTACTGATATTTCTTCAGGCGTAGACACTAAGTTTTTGTCTTCATCCATTTTAACTTGAAATACACACTGTTTTTTAATACAAACGTTAAGTTTTCATTCGACAGGCACAATAGTATTCATATTCAAGATTCACAATATTCAAGAAGTAGCAAAGAATGGAGGGTACGAGCGGGAAAAGAATGAATGAAATTAAAAAAAAAACATGTCTATGGTTCACTTATTTGTCAGATATGACATTCACACCCATAAGCGAGAGCGAGAAAGATATATTTCTTTCTCGCTCTCACTTATGGGTGCGACGAACCAAGGTCGCGTTGCGGTGCGACAGTGTGTTATGACTATAAGGTTGGCAACAATGTATTTTTTAAGTGGCCATTACACGAAGTATTGTAAAAGAGCCAAAAAGATGCTGCGTGTATGCACAAATGCTTTTTTAGGGAATAGACTCTTTAGTCTATTCCCTAAAAAAGCATTTGTGCATTTGTGCATGCATGTGTGTTGTCAAGACAAGTCTTTACTTGTCTTGACAACTTTAAGATAGGGTTTTAAAGATGTGTGCACGACCCTTTAAATGACAAATAAAAGTACGGGAGTAGAAAAAATATATTATTTATTGCACCGACTCTGCGGTGACAAAGTGTGGATGTAGCATTATAAACATTATATTCTCATAGAAAAAAATCAAATAAAAGGGCATAGCTAGGTAATAAACAAATAACTGAAAAAAAATCAAATTGTTGTTATCAATATCCAGAAAGGAAAATGGGGACTACATTTGTATGGAGAATCGGTCGTCCCCTTTCCTCGTAACTGTAGAGCTACTTATTGACTCTATCAGCAAGACAAACATACTCGTAGGTATAGGTGCCTATGCGAACCCCAAATGTGATAACGATAACTCTGTTGTAATATGTAAGTAGGTACCTATTACAACACAACGTATAATATATCCATATTATACGTGTGTCAACGTTTATCCGAAGACCATGACCCAATTTCGATAATCTAACTGATGATTACAAATCATGTTAGACGTCACCCTCGTAACGTCAAAGTGAAATTCGTAACTTGATTTTGCATTCAAAATCGCGGACGGCCGACGGCATCAGATAGCGCTCAATTTTTTCTCAGAAAAAGTATCTTACAGTGTAGTATGTATTCAGAAAGATATGTAGTATCTTAAGTTTTTAACCTTAAGAACGTTTTCGGATGTCGGATGAAGGACATATATCACAAGTCTTACTATTTCGGGTATATTTTTAAAATAATACAACTAATAGAATAAGTACTTAGGTACTCTTTATTGGTACACCCATGGCACACCTCAGTAAAAGATACAGCTTAAAGAAAACAATTGAATAAAGATAGAGGTAGACAACAGGCGGTCTTATCGCTGAAGAGCGATCTCTTCCAGACAACCATTGGGCTTTTGGGGTATACATTTTACTTTTCTGTGATCTGGTATCTGAGGTATCTGACATCCGATATCGCATCGAACGAACTGAAAACCCTCAGCCCTAGTAGCACGGTCGCATTTTTATCGTTTATCACCATGCCTGTCACGTTCTAACAAGTATGTAAGTTCGAAAGTGACGGGCATAGTGATAGTCGATAAAAATGGAACCGTGCTGAGCCCGCTGGCCTTAGAACGCGCGCTCCGAGCGTACATATACAATTATACACGCTCGAGGCTAACATCGGAATTCGATGATCGAATAAAACAAATGTATGGCGTCGGCGATTTTGTTTCATGGCCGAGACGTTTGAGGTAGATACTTATACTAGTCATTGTTCGAAAATATCACTGGATGAAGAAAAAAACTCAAACAGCTAGAGTTTTTTGTTACCGTAAAACGGGGTGAGTAGGTTTCGCGGGGAGAGATGGGTTATGAATGGGGAGAGAAAGTTTGAGAGGAGGGTGAGAAGGGATTTTAAGGCTACTGCTACAAAAATAACGTATTCCAATTTAAAATGGAGCTATAGTAATACGCATTAAAAAAAAATCGATCCAACAATCTTCCAAAATCACCTTTGTATGAAAACCCCTCTCACCCCAAATACGAGGCACTACGGGGTGAGGTGGGTTTTCCTCTTTATCGTCTAAGTTATGAAATGGAACTATCCAAAATAAAATAAAAACTAAAATACAAACATCCGGAACACTTATTATATACACCATTCAGTTTTCATATGTAAAAATAAAATGTTATCCAGGTTTGAATTTCAGTTTTGACCCTACTCACCCCATTTTACGGTATGCAATTAATTATAAGTTAAGGCACACAATGAGACTAAAAATGTTAACCAGCTGTTGCTTCTGAAATTTGATCACAGTTGACATATGCATACTTACTTAATGCTAGATACCTACTGGAAGTAAAAACAGCTTGAGGTCAGGTAAACGTAGCGTCGAGACACTCGAGACTAGTTTGTCATAATTATACCAGTTTCGCTTAGTTTAAGAAACTATTAAATTTTTGGAAGTATCCCACTGAAGTATCCCATTTACGGAATAATCTTAATATACCGTATATTGCATAGTATTAGTATGTGTAGAAAGATATTTAATTAAAGATCCATGGCAATACGTTAAAAAAAAAATTATACATATTTCAGTTCTGTTCTTTTCTTTCATTAGAGTTTTATTATTTTCGTTTCGATGGGCGCTATTATTCCCTTCTTCATAACTTACACAGAGTCAAGAATGCGAGCTATTAAAATTAAGGGTCGGGGTTGAAATAGCCGCAATATTTTTTCTCATAAGTTGAAGTTATAAACATTTTATGGTCGCCGCGAAATTATCACGAAAAATGTCTCCGTCGTTTTTTGTACCTACTATACCTAAATGCGTACCTATTAGTGGGCGAGAACTATAATTAAATTAAATGGATTATAATTGAGGTGCGAGGCGAGAAACTAATGCTTACAAATCCTAGTAATATAAATAATTGATTATTGTATTACTTTATTAAATCTACGCCTGTAGTCTCAGTTTAGATGTTAAGAATATGTATTATGGTTGTTAATTTTCTTTAAATTTTGTTTTAGAGAATTTTATTAACTTGTTTCACAGCGGTCATACATAACATCAAATTTACAGAAATATAGGTACTGAAAAAACAAGATCAAACATATTTGTGATTTAATTACTTAATTCAAATCAACATAACGGTCATCAATGTATAGGTGGATTCATTATGACGTCACAAATAGCATGTTCATGCTATCGAACTTGTAACAAATGGTTACAAAGTTTCATCAAGTAATAAATTTGCTTAACAATTTGAGCTGAAACCTACAAAAAGCGTCTTCCTTATTTAAAAATGCACGAGCTAAATTTTATCCTTGTAATCTTAAAGCAGCTTTACGAGAAAGTCGAGAAACTCATTTCTAAGATACATAGATAAACGTGTTCTTCCATTCATCGCTCGCAGGACACGCGGAAAATAGTCACTTACCGTCAAATTGATGATCTGAATAAATTATATAAAGAATCCCATCAGTTCCATCACTCTCAATGAAGCTTATCGCAGTGGAACATTTTAAATCATGCTCGGGAAAGCAAAAGTTGTTTCCGTTTGGAAAATTTGATCAGTGTAAATAGATAATATATCAGTGCGTGGTTCACTGCAATGTGCCTCTGTTAAATTTATTTTATTGTTAAATAAAGATATTGTTCTTGTTGTTATATTGTTATTAATAGTGACATAAGCGACTATGATGATAGCAAAACATTTTTTAAATCAGAATACCGCCGCACTTCAGTGATATTTCTATGACATAGGTACCTAATATTGTGTGACAGATAGAAATTTGAGTACTTAAATAATAAAGCACACCCCCAAATGTCCCGTGCGATTACAGAATTTGTATCTTAGATCCCTGCCCTAACTCAATGAACTCTGTTGACTATGGGGTTCTTTCAATAAAGAAGGATACCTATAGGTTATCTAATAGTCGCAAAGCCCCGGGAATTAAGTTTACCAACAGGCGGGCTATACGCTTGTTTGCCACCGACCAGGTTATAAAAAAGAAAATCCTTTTAACGGCCTCATAGCCTAATCGGTAGAGATCCTGCCTACGAAGAGAGGTCCTGGTTTCGAATCGATGTTTTCGTACTTACATACTCGTACATAATTAGGGATATCGTCGTCAACAACACAAGCATCATTAGCTTATTAGCAGCTTAGGTACTGTGGCACTAGGTCGATTTATGTAAGACTGACCCATAATATTTATTTATTTGAAAATAATACACAAGATAGGTAAAATCTGTATAACTTATCTTGTGTATTATTTTCACCTACCCTCGGGTTTCCCAACTGAAACAACCATTGAGTTAGCAATGTAGGGCATCATAATTCATAACATAAGATTCATAACAATTCTACGAAAAATACGTCAATCTAAAAGCGAATATTAAAACTGTTGGAATAAATTACCCAACTTAAAAATATCTTTTTTACGGTCGAAATAAGAGTGATGTACTTAGTCTGTCATAGACCGAAAATAATGACTGATAGAGCCGGCAGCATGATTGATGGATTGTCACCGCCATGATTTCCTTCAGAGGATGTTAAGTTAAACAAAATGTACGAAGGATTTAACCAAAAAGTACACTCCAATCACGAAAATAGATTCCACGATTTTATGAAACATTTATATATATGTACCTACTTATATACATTATATTTGTATATATTTGATTTCGTGATTTCTCTGCGAGCTTAGAGATTTAAATAGTAACTATGAAACGAACAAAAAAGCCGCGCACGTGTTTTGTTAAACCGCTTTTGTTCCAGAAATGTTGGCCTGAACAATAATCCTCACAGACAACCGGAAATTCCGGAAACTAAGGTGGGCTATGATGAATTGAAAACGATAGTAAAGCTGACCCATGTCAAACTACATATATAACAGAGCTCCAACAAGCTCCGGCTTTCAGCAGAAATGACAAAACAATATGGATTCCTTTTCTTCTAAGCCAACCTTTTAAGAGGTAGATTGTTGCCAAATAACCTTTTTGCACGCTTCATTCGGTTGTTTTATATAGTTGCGCTTGCAAAATTACGTTATTTATAGAGTAGATAGTAAAAATAAGGCGTATTATTAACCGGGCAACTAAAATATTAAACAGGAACTTTCATTGGATATATAATAATATAATTTGGCTGTGCATTAATATTTTAGCGCCAATAAATTTATATTAGCCTCAAATATAAGCATCATATTATTAAAAAAACTGGCAGCAAAATCAAGCCAGCCAAAAAATATATAGGGCACATGAAGTGATAAATTGGCGTCAGAAATAATAATAAGTTGGCAACTAACATTGTAAAGCGATCATAAAATTTGGTTGTCATCTAGTTGCTCACACCTAAGTACCTAATCATATTAAGAGTATCATTTCAGGTAGTATTTTAATACAAAATCAGTTAAATTTAATGAGTAATGGTCACTTTTTACACAAAACATCTCAAATTCATTTACCGATGCGCAAAGGTAAAGGTAGAGGTAAAGGTAAAGGTAATCATGTAACACCTAATGGCCATTATACCATAAGATCTTTCAATTTTTGATTACTAATTTCAATAGTTATCACTGTGTTCTGCCAGAGACAAAAGATAGGTGCGACGACGAGCGAAGCGAGGAGGAGCGTGTTAGGTTGACCGTGTAGGGATCAAACAAAATATTTTAAAAGAACTTCATTTCTGAATTATTAGATAGCCGTTTTCTTTTTAAAACGTGCTTCATAAATAGTACTTGGTACCTGCCTAAAAATAATCAAAAGCTGTAACGGTATTCAAATACAACTCATATTTAGCTCCGTTGTTGTTGCCAATCTATTAATTTTAGTACCCATTTAATTTTTTTTTAAACTACCCAAATTTGATTAATTAGTTGACCGGTTAAATACGTGCCTAAAAATAATAAGGATATTAAGAGCCCATCAACTTGCACACTAGCGCCACTGCTAAATAATCGTGATTGTTTAAATTTAACGAAATATATTTAAAAAAGGGGGCCGTACTTCGTACTGCATCTTGTACCTTATGCCTGCACGTAGTACCTTTTGAATACATGAAACTAGTTTTTATATTGCTGGATTCGTCGATGTATGAACTCAAAACTAAAACGGCCGTTTTATCTTTGGATGCATAGATTGACGAATCCAGCAACATAAAAACTAATTTGATATATTCAAAAGGTACATTAATACAAGATAAAGTACGTAGCGGCCCCCTTTTTAGGGTTCCGTAGCCAAATGGCAAAAAACGGAACCCTTATAGATTCGTCATGTCTGTCTGTCTGTCTGTCTGTCCGTCTGTCCGTCTGTCCGTCTGTCTGTCCGTCCGTATGTCACAGCCACTTTTCTCCGAAACTATAAGAACTATACTGTTGAAACTTGGTAAGTATTCTGTTCAATGCGGTTCACCGCATTAAGATTTTCACACAAAAATAGAAAAAAAAACAATAAATTTTTGGGGTTCCCCATACTTAGAACTGAAACTCAATTTTTTTTTTTTTCATCAAACCCATACGTGTGGGATAGGTCTTCAAAAATGATATTGAGGTTTCTAATGTCATTTTTTTCTAAACTGAATAGTTTGCGCGAGAGATACTTCCAAAGTGGTAAAATGTGTGTCCCCCCCCTGTAACTTCTAAAATAAGAGAATGATAAAACTAAAAAAAATATATGATGTACATTACCATGTAAACTTCCACCGAAAATTGGTTTGAACGAGATCTAGTAAGTAGTTTTTTTTTATACGTCATAAATCGCCTAAATACGGAACCCTTCATGGGCGAGTCCGACTCGCACTTGGCCGCTTTTTTTCAATATCTTTCGTAAAATTTAAATAAACACGATTATTTAGCAGTGGCGCTAGTGTGCACGTTGATGGGCATGTTATTATAAACTAGTCAAGTAAAAGTTGAACTTGTATGAGGTAAACGTACTACTAGTGCTCGACATGCTAATGCCCAATAGATGTTGTCACCTCTATTGACAATGACTTATGTTTCAAGATGACATGTACTGGGACCGCGTCGAGCACCAGTACGTTTACCTTACTGAGGGTTTGGTTTCTAATTTACGTAAAACTATTATGGACTGTTTGCAGTTATCACGTAAGTTTATAACCTCGTGCCGCCTACCATACAAAATTATAGCCAAGGAAGTTTGTATCTTGTTGTATTTTCAATTGGGTTGAATTTCATTTGTTCGAAAATTTTACGAGACAAATGAAATGCTACCTACTATGTTTTTGAATAAGGTTGACATTCCATCGGAACCGAGTGTTCATCCTAATGTACATTGGGTCGCACGAGGATAATCCTAAATTTTTTAAATTATATTTTACTGACTTGTTATCGATCATTCATTATATTTTTTGTGAACCCTTTCATTGGATTTAGGTACATTTTTACGAGGGAATACAACATAAAAATGAAACAAGTCTCTTTTAAGAAGATCCTCACCATTTTACTGCTTATTGCGGTTCAAATACTACCCTATAAAGGTAGAGCCAGGCGAACTGATCAAGAGCCTACTTAGTTACAGAATCTCATTCCATGAAAATGAATAGCTTATGATATCAAATCAGTGACATAATAACCTTAATGTCATATGATGTAGAACTGCTAGCATAACTTACCGCGACAGACGCGAGAAGAGATAGATTAGCGCGACTTGATGCCTTGTCGCGAGGTGGCAGCACAACTCACGCGCCAGAGAAATGACAAAGTCGCGATCAAATGTCATTGTCAGAAAAAGACAGAAGATCGCGACTTTGAACTAAAATCTGTAGCACAATTGCCTTTTTTGAGACAAAGTATTCTCTGGTCAAACCGCGAGTCGAAGTCTACGCGACAAAGACGCGACATTAAGAACGCGACTTGCTCTCACGGGTGGTTAACTTGTACCTACATTAAAGGTCTCTTAACAAATATCTCCACCTAGTTTGATTTCGTTATTCGTGGCATTGCTTTTAAATTTACGACTGTAATGTGTTCTTCCTACAGGAATCTATCCTATAGATCTAGATAATTGTAACTTCATATCCTGTTGAGGTTGAATTACTAGGAAAAGTCAGTCAACGAATCAAGGCTGTCAGTTTCAAACGACCAGATACTTTTAAACAATGGAATTAATTACTCCTCAGAACAGTTCTAGCGGAATGAAATTGGAGGAGAAACGCAACTCCCAGCGAGATTTAACTTCGTTGTTATCCAAGATTAAAGGGTAAGCAAACATCACGAGTGTCGCTTTACATTGCACTAAAGTTACTTTTACTCCGCAATAGATTTACCTATCCACCCCGATTTGTTCGTATCGTAGATAACTTTCAGGGCTCGTGGCTACATGTAATAGTACATGTACCTATATTTTGTATTTGTATAGGACAGAAAGCAGCATGTATTTAAGGGGTGGACTGCCAGTGACCTTCAAATACTGTCAGTAACTATTTGGGATAGTGAAGCAGGGAAAATATATTTAATTATGTTAATATTCATGATATATTATATTTTCAAGGCCATTGTTATATTTAATAGGCACATGATTTCACAAAATCTGCTTAATAGAACATAGAATCTCATTCAGAATTTAAGTATTTAAATTATTTAAACAGTTTTATTTTTTTAATTGTTCGACTTATGCTTTGCAATTCGCGAAATGTCTAGACAATATAGAAATATCTATGCAAAAATGCAACCTGCAGCAGCTATGCGACGCAATGCTATCACAATTTGAATGTTTCCTTTAAGTATAGGTAAATATTTTTCATTTCTGAGACCCACGAAACCCTGTTTCTAGACTTTTCTATACTTGCCTTACGTTTGAATTGTCTTAAGGAATATCTAAGATCAGTACCTACCTATGTATCTTAAATAATAGGTAGGTACAGTTGGCTATTATAGAAATAGAAATGTTTGACAAGTACTAATTAAATTAAGTCACTGTAATGAATATTACTTTGTTGTCTTTGCTATAACTAGTTAGGTAACTATTAATTGATTTGGCATCAAAATTTACTTCGTCCCTCACCCCTCATCCCTCATTATCGGGTGTCTAAAAGTAGCATTTGTTTACAAAGGGCCTCGTCGAAAAGTGTTTTAAACCCAGGGTAGGACCGGCTGCCAAACTGCCACTCAAAATTATTATCTCTACGAAAATTGGAGTTGACACTAGCAATTAGCAAATACTAAGAGGCAGTATGAAATATTAAATGCTGGGTTGTTATATTAGGGAATAAAAGGTTTAAAATTGATATCAATTCGATAAAACTGGATATCGATGGTACAGATATTCGTTGGTTTTCTGAAACGGGATTAGTTCTGTTTTCGTCGAAAATAAGGAATGATTGAGTTCGTGCACCGGTTCAGTAATGTTTACTTACAAACTGTGTTTACTTTTCTTACTTCTTCTTTTTCTGGAATAAAAATTGTGATCTATTTTCCAACCAAAAAAAATCATCCTACATGTTTTAAGTAATTAATAAATCAAAATGAGTAGCAGAATTTCCTTGTTAAGGTAAAAGTTATAAGAAATCTATTAAAATACAATTATATGGTAATAAAAATTTCTAAAACAAAACAAAACAAAATGTATCAAATTAATGCTCAAAACTTGATCACGTTTCTTAAATTAGTCTGTAATGGTTACGCTATCACGGGAACACCTTTTATACGAAACACAATTTTATTACAGAGAAAATTACACGACATAGGTATTGGTAAGACAAGGATGTTTTGTAGACTACTATAGCAACGTAACATTCAAATTATTCTACAGTGACAAGGTTCTAAAACCAAATATAAACTTATGAATATAAAATAACACTGTATATAAAACCTCTTAGAGCAGAATACGTCACAGAGTCCTTATTGTTAAATTCATGAATCTAGTATTAAACTGGATTGGGCATGAGTGGCGGGGATAACTGACAGAACGGGCTATCCCTTATGTATCTTTCAGTAGGAGTAGCAGCGAAAGCACTATTATTGTTTGTCCTTGTCACAGTCTCACATTTCTTTTTATTCCCCACCATAAATTAGTATGGATGATTGGTCGAATTTACCTCACGGAGGCACGCTTAGACCACTTCTATAGGATGCTACCTTCTATGGTTAAATTGATATTAGCTGTTTCTTTACTTACGCGATATCATTGTTCTCATCGACGTACCAATCAAAAATAAATCCAGTATGCATACCTATACATATAAGTTATACAACCTCAGGGCGTATTTTTAGCGAGGTGAAGGGCAAACGAGGTGCGCGACCAGCCGTACTAGGGGTCGGAATGAGCCTGCGCCTTAATTACCTAGAAATATAAAACACTAAGACGCTAGCTAAGTTTTAATTAAAATACCTACTTTACATGGTAAACTGATAGGAGCATACTCGGAGTTTTAGACTTAAACGCTTCTAGGATTAATTCGGGCAACAATGTTTTAAACCTATCTGTAGAGCAGGGTGCAATATTTTTGAAGAAGCCATTTTTACTTTTTTGCATACTTGTACGCACGTGAATGTAATGTTTGTCTGAGGCAATTTGATTAAAGGATAGTTATAAAATACGAGTGGAGTGATGGTAGTACAAATCCCCGAGCTATACGCTTTCAGGCTTCCTAATTCCATAACTCTCTCGAACCTGTGCATGTTAGAAATTCGAAAGTTTCTTTGGTCTTATCTATTTTACTACAAAATTTCAAAAATATCAGAAAATCTTTACTATTATAGCAACCGCGGAACAGACAATAAAAAAATAAAAAAAAAAATCTTTTGCCGACAGGTGTCCTAAGTTGATTGTACATACTTCGCTCCTTGGTCAATGATTTGTGTTATTGTCTATTAACGATTTAATGGATAACCTGAAATATTTTAACCAGAAAATATCGGATCATACCGAAATGCCAGCGCTCATCGACGTTAATAACGCAGTTCAGATTATTTAATATTTAAATTACCCGTTACTTCGATAACATGTCGTTCAAACCTGACTTCATGTTATGATTCATTGCATAACAAATGAAGTTTAGTCGTCACGCTCTAGACGTCATAACCTGCACGGTCATACCGAATTTATGAGACCAATAGGCAGACTTTTGGTTTGAGACAGGCAGGCAGATTTGAGTTCTAAACGCACGAAACTATACTCATGGACAAATTTAGAGAAACGGAAAAAAGTTTAATTACTAAACCCTCTTTTTGCGTTCCTCTAATGTCCATTTAAAGTTTTTTTCTTTGCAATAAACTAAATATTTGCCGCTCACTTGTTAGTCAAAAAGTGCAGAATACTTTATCTTCCTACATATAATATCTAAACCTTACTGATACGAGCATAGCAATCTGCATTAGCATTCAATAAACAGGTCCTTATCATTTTAGTAAGCTTACTATCTGTCGGCTGTCATTGTTATCTTGACGCCGCTATTATGAATACTATACATAGCTAATACCCAGGCCTTTCAGGTCAATTCGAACGTACACTGAAATCAGAATGATATTTGAATGCTGTCATTTAGTTATCGTGCCTCATTCGAATGTCATTTTGATGTCACCTACCTACCTCGTGAAGTCGTGACTAGTGAATTCGTATGGTGTGAACTGAGAATTCCCGATTGAACGACCTATTTTGTATAGAAAATCAGTACCGGGCGGACGAGTGTGTACAATATATAGATAGGTACGCACTTTCGGTACCAATGTACAATTAAAATTAACTAACGTTCGAAAAGTAATCATATAATAAAATTTGATTAAATGAACCAAGTATCCCTTTCGACACTTCTACATTGTAACGCAGCATTAGCTTGGCTCCAACGAAAATTTCCAACTCCTTAGGATTTTGGGGCTTTCCTTCTCCTAGACAGGTTGAAAACCAATCCTATCGACGCCCATCTCGCCAGAAGTCATAGCATTAAACCAATCATTTTCTCCCATATTATAAGAATGTGTAATAAATAACTAGTCCGCCATCTTGAGCTGGGAGGTCCGCTATAAATAGATTTAGAGTGAAATCATTTATTTTTTCGTTTTTCTCAACACACCTTTTCATTTGATACCCATTTCATTATCTCATGACTAAGCATTGAAATATCGCGACTTGGTTTGCGACTTTGCGTTGAATGATGATAATGATTGATAAAAACTTTCGTATGTCCTTCCCCGGGTCTCCAGTCTCCAACTACTTATCTCCAAATTTCATTTAAAGGTGTTGAACAGTTTTAAGTGTGAAGAAGTAACATACAGACAGAGTTACTTTCGCAATTATAATATTAGTAGGGATTGTATTAATTGGTTGCTAAAAGCTATTTCCTCACAGTGTTTTCTTTGATATCGAAGTCAAACAAACTGTCATCTATTAATCTACGAGTATTAAAAGTAATATGCAATAAACACCCTGAAAAAAACCTTCATAAATTCCAAGAAAGTCCGAGCTTAACCCCGATTTCACCTATGCAAGCTTTTATTACGAATAAAGCTTTGATAACGAATAGTAGAAGCGAAACAAATTAGTTCCGTGCCCATTCACGGTCCCGTCGCTATCGGCCGCCGCCGGCGAGCGGTGACCACTTACAACAAATTAAAAGTGACCGTCAGGCTACGCGGCCTTGCTCTAAGCCGCTTATATGAACTTTTAACTTTCAGCGCACCGAGTCCACATAGTGAATACCAATTTCGGTTCGTTTATACATCGCCATTATTTGGACAGTTAAGGTTAGTTAATTCAGAATTGTGTTAGAGGTTCTTGTTGTTTGAAATTGTATCTATTTCAGACATTTAAAATATTTGTCAGTGGTTTTGTGCTATTGACATCTATGTTATGATTTAAGAGTTTGAATGATAAATATTGGATACCTCGTTAATTTGCAAATAAAATGTAATCAATTTGTTTTACAGTAAGTATTTTCCTCGCGTTGGTGTGGTGAAAATGTTGCGTATCACTCGGTAGCAAAGTGTGTTTATACAGCGTGTATTTTTAATATTACCTCAAACCGTAACCAAACGTAGGTTTTAGTACTATGAGCCGATATTGCAAGGTAATTTTAAGTTAGTCTTAACCACTAAAGCGTAATGAATTTTTGAAAATTTATCGAGCAGCAATGTATTGCGTACACTTATTTGACACATGGAAGAAAAGAAATGTCTAGTATTGTTTAGTTATTATCGTTACGTATTTCCTACATGAGACTGCTTGGCAGCCAAAACCGAATCCTTATTGCGTGAATGTTAATAATATTAACTAGCCAAATTATAGGCAAAGAATTCTTATTAGAAAACAATCATGACAATACTTACCATTTTATTACAACATTGTCTTGCAACGAACAAATCACATAATGTTTCATCTCATACTACTTTTTTTTTTATTCTTGTGAAAATGCTATGAAACCAATGATTCTACTATTAAATTAGCATTATTTTAAATGACTAAGCACTGTAAAGAAGATAGTAAATAATCAACAATCGGTTGACAAGTCAACGTCAATGCCACCCTTCAAATACTACCATCTATGCTTCAACCCGATACCTACCACAGAAATAGCTACCTACTTACTTAAATAAAAAGTTTGTTCAATTCACGACAATTCACTTCATTCAAAATTAAAGTAAAGTATTAATACAAACTACCAACCTAAAGATAACATGTTGTAATGTTAAAATTGTATTTAAAGGAAATAAATAAATTGGAATTGAATTGAACTAATTTCAGCAAACTCGACAGACTACTCATTACTGTTTACTGGCTGGTAAGATATGATGCTATTAAGCACAAAAAAGAAAATAATTTGCTTTGACGTAGATTGTCTTGTAAATCCACAGACTTGTAATTGGTGTAATTGTCGTGTAAATCGGTGTCGATAACTTCCGCACACAATTCCAAGACCATCAATATTAGTTCTCAGGAACTAGCCGAAATGATTTTAATTTATGGCGAAACTGGACGAAGTGGGCGGCAAGCCATAGCTTTACAGGCAGCGATTTCCAGATAGTAGGGTACGTTTACAAACTCAATGTCGGCTATTATTGACAGCAGTTAAAAGTTCTGTTATCAGTTGTGATGTCACGCCAGTAAGGCAAAGTAGCGATACATTGCGTGCTGAATTATTTTGTATGGGAAAAATATTAATAGTTAACGAGATTTTTTCTTGCAATATCGGTTCATAGCACGAACGCCTACGTCTGGTTAAAATTTGAGGTAATATTAAAAATACACGCTGTATGTACCTAACCCTCGTGCCTTGAAACCCTCGCAATGCTCAATATTCCACTTGCTACTTAATCTTTCGCTTGCTCTGATGTCAATATTAGCACGAGGGGTTACAACACTGAACACACACAACAATATTTCACCCCTTGTTAAACAAATAACTATTTCATCACACTCGCTCAGTAAATGTGGAATTGCACGCACGCTTAGCGGAAGTAATAGAAAAAGCGTTTTCCCTAGGGAGTAATGAAGTTTCTAGTAGCATAATTAACAGTTTTTTGTCTTTATACTTCATTTTACGCCCCATGTTGCACAATGTACTAATATTGTGGTTAGGCGACAACAAACACCAAGATTTTTTTTTAGAGGCTGACATATAAAAAATGTACCTACTCGTACTTAACCCTTTATAAATTAAATTATATATCATTTAATTTATAGGACACAAACGGCACAATAACATTCAGATATCATAATGAGAAAATTAACACTCTACAAAGTCATCTTCTTGTATTTTTTCCCTCAGCAAAAGGATTTCTTATAATCTGGTTCGTTAAAGGTTTAAATAATATAAATAACCTAATCTTTAACCTACTTTTCTGCCGTGTATGATATGGTGTATGGTACACACACGGCAGAAAAGTAGGTAGGTTAGGTTATGTTTTGACTATAAATATACGAGAAATACTTAATTGTGATTTTAGGGAAAGGTGTGACGGCCGCCCACAGCCTATTATTATACTTATTCCCTACCCTTAACTGTATTAAAAGTCACCCACACGATAAAACCTTATTACCTATATGTCTATTAGACTTAAGAAGATGTAGAAAAGTACCTACCTAAATTCAAGTGGCCTGCCTGAAATCGGTTGTACCTACCTAATGTCATAGGTACATAACACCGTCGTTATGATTATGATACAATTTTACGAATTTAACGTGAGCAATTTTTATCGCTACTTGTAGTAATATAATTTTTCATCATGTTTTTTTTTTATATTTTATCGTACAGTCGACGTCACAGACATGTTTACATTTTTTTACCTTATTACAAAGGAGTAAGGTGTAAAGGTGTGAACATAAATATGTATCTTCCTACAGAAATTAAACTTAAGAAGTAGATTTTCACTTTAAATGATAGCCTGCCAGGAATAACAGTAGGAACTTTGTTATTCAATTAGGTAGGTATTTAATTGGAAAAACTGAATATAATGAAATAATATCTTAAATACTTATCTAAAATCATTATTGAGCGAGTTGTGAATGTGTTTTTTATTCGACATATTCAGTATTTATTCATCGCAACACTTATGACTCTTATTGATACATAGCACAATGAACAGAAAACAAAGCCAGTAACAGATGTCCACAATAATACTAGTGGCAACAATATAAACATCTTTAAGAAAAATGAAGAGAGGAAAAAAATAAATTTTATACTTATTTTATTATTATAAACTTATCATGGTTTAAGCTCATTACAGTTCAATACAAAAACGTTTGTCACAAAAGTTCCTTTCGATTGAAATGTAGTCGTTTATTAAATCAGGTATTTCTAGTTTAATCGAATTACTTTTGATCCCTGAAAGCTTAGGTACCCTTTATTGTCGATTAAATCATTGACGAACGGTAAGTAAAATAAAAATTGCTCCCCAATAGATTTTCAACTTACCTCGCCTCCAGTATAAAACGCTTTTAAGGACCCTAAGAGAATCCTTCGCTATCCTTTCGCACTTAATAAGTAAACTTCAATTTGTGTAGTCTTTTGTCTACTACCAATGAAGGTAGGTACAGGGTGGAGATGTTTTTATTGTTGTTAGTGCGCGTGTGGATGCGTTGGTGTTTGTAGTTGTATTGTTGTGTTGGGCGCGGCGCGGGCGGGCGCGCTCTCGGGCGGGCGGCTGGGCGACGACTGGCGTCCTCGTCCTCGCTCCGTCCGCGGGTCCTGAAGGCTCGGAGCGAGGCCTCTTCCTGTTGATCGTGGGCCGTGTTTCGTTCCATCACCCGCGCCGAGTGCGCGACAGGTGATCCAGAACTCCTTTAATAGTAGCGATGCTTTTTAATTATGATGTTTATTAATTGTCTGTAGGTACATTAATTGTTTTATATTTACGCATATTTAGTAGTTATATAGGTAAATAAACGTTTCTTATTCTAGCTCGTAGAAAAAGCAAAGGCATTAATATCTTAAATAAAATATTATTAAATACCTACCTATTTCATTAGTTGGTTTTGCGTATTACTAAAGAACAAATATTTTCTTAAGTATTTAATATTGCTTCTTAATTTAATTACAGAAGGCACTTACATTCAAACAAATGTAAATATTTGTACCATTAATTTAAAATGTTTTTGCTACGTATTTTTAATTTATTTTTATTACAACTTAAAATGAACTAGTATTCAAATTAATCATACTTACCTGGATTTACAAATCTCCAAAAAGATCCTTTTAAAGATGAATAGGTACTTAGATTTACTTATTTATGCAAAAAGTAATCACAAGTCAAATTAGTTTCCATTTCAAAAATTAATTTGATAAATTCAAAATAGAACTAGCCTCGAATCAGCCTCGAATACTATATGGGTACATAACGATTTAAAATGTATAATTGTGTAAGTATATCATCAAAATAGTCTCGATTTGTGTCTACTTTAATTTTAATCGATATATCTTTAATCTATACTGTTTATGTTTAGCCTATTGGTTGAATCATAACGAAAGCCTTAAGTGCGCCACTTCAATTGTTTGTACCCTTTTTGTTAAATTGTGCAATAAAGTTTAAATAAATAAATAACGTCGGAAGAGAAGATGTATACATGCGAACATCCGACAACAATGATTAGTTTAAAACTCGGTGGTTTTGAAAGTCGATTGTTTACCTAATTGTTAGACTAATTTAGTATTTCCACGCCATACAATTTAATCCATAACTGCATGCTTGATTTCTAATAGTAGTTTATGTGACTGCTACATAATGAGAGGCATTAAAATACGAGTGTGGGTTTAAGAAACGAACGTTACTAAGTTTCTTAATAGGATCACACGAGTGTTTTAATGCCTAATTATGTACAGTTACATACACTACTTTATCTAAACACATAGGTACTTAAAACTAATTAAAAGATAAACTGTACATACTTCAAATGGCGGTGAATGAAAACTTTTTTCACGCATGTCACACAACCGTAGTTTTTTTAATTCCTAGACAAACGAAACGAATGAAGTCCCTATTCTCATGTCACTCAAGATCAAATATCGTGCGGTTTATATAAACAAAACATACTAAATTGACGTTTCGAATCGATAACTGTTTTAATATCTATGGATACTAGAATAGAGACCCACTTGAGTTTTGACTGCTGTTCCAAATTTAAACTCAAACCAGCGCGGAAACGCTGCCTGCGTGATGGGCACCCTACCATAGGCGCAATATAATTAATAGGTATTTATAATTTTTTAGCTTTAGTTATCTTAATAGTAGTTAATTTTAGTTTTATATTACATTTTATTACACTTATTATACAATAAATGAGTTCTTACTTTAAACGAGAAAAAAAAACGTTACAAAAAATCTTTAATGTAATAACATTAAAGTACAGATTTTATCTACTACCACAGATAAGAAAGTTCTCATAGTAAAATTGGTTCTAATAAAGCTGGTCATTTCCTACGGTTTCTGAACGCATTATAGAGCACTAATGACATGTGTGTAGATAAACTCATTTTCAATCCATCGCATCGAATGTTAAATGACGTATGTACAGATAGCCAGGTATAACTAAATCGTAGGTATAAGTAACCGGGTACGTATAGCTAATTCACCCGCTTTGAAGACCGTTTGATTGCTGTCTCGTGATTTATGATCCCTGCTATTTTCAGGTCAATTATTATGTCAGGGCATTGTCATACATACGTGAGGCTTTATAGTGACTGTATTGGCCATTAGCTAAATGGAATCCGTGATAAAGGTATATGAAAAAATACTATGTAGGTATACGCCTACCCTAAGCATAAAATACTACCTACCCGTGGAAATATTTTATGCTTAAATGAAAATATTATACGAGTAGTCAAGTAGTCGAGTCCATGTTTTGTCTATATTAACACGTATACAGGGTGATTCAGGAGACGTGAGCAAGACTAACACTGCGCATTTCGTAAATTATAAGCAACTGTTTCGTATCAGTACCTATTAATGAGGTAAACGTTAATTTTCTAGTCGTGTTGAAAAAAAAGTTATTAATTTATTTACGACATGCATGGTCACCCTAAAATAAGAATACTAAACTACCTATATTCTGTGTCAAATTGAACGTCATCACTGTCATCATGGTCTGGTTACTTTTGAAAACTCTTATCTCACTCAAGTTTGACAGTTTATTTTCTTCGTAATCAAAATGCTGTCATTACGGTTAAAGAGGTTTTATGTTTATTAATTAGGTCTTGTAGGGTGACCATGATTGTAGAGAATTAAATTCGCCCTCACCAAAAAGTTAAAAAATAGGAAAAAGTGTGGTTGTTTCGCCTAAATACGACGACGGTGATCGATCAATTATCAGTTACTGAGTGTGCAGGATTAGTCCTGCTCACGTCTCATGAATCAGCCTGTAGTTACATCATACGTAATGTTTTTATTACTTTACGAATTATTGTAAGTACTAGTACTTAAGTTGAAAAACAGTATCAACATGATGCCTGTGCCATCAAAATAAATGAGTGTCCAATCGTCTATAAAGCGTCTTTATTAAATTTATTAATTAATTTAGATAGGTATTAAGATTGCTATTGAGCCCTTTCAAGTTTATGAATGATGTTATAAAGCCAACGAGTTGAGACTAATTTTATCTTTGGCTTCTATATTATTGATTATTTCAATTTTACAGTACGATAGCTCCTTTGTATAACGTTTGTCAATGATATTTGTGGAAATTGTTAACCCATATTTACTAAACACAAACAAAATTAGATCAAAATCGGTTATCTGTCTGAGTTGATTAAAGAGTCGTTCATGAATTAACATCTAGTGTGCGTAAAGCACCATACCCAAAAGTATCATACTACATTAATAAAAGGCTGGCTATAATGTGTTTTTCAAAAAACACAATTTAGCCGAAGCAGAAAGCGAAGAGGGCCAAGTAATGCTAAACCTACTAGCAATATTCTTCTTTTTTTCTCAGCACAGCGGTAATAAAATATATATTTTCAGATATAGGAAATAGTATTTTATACAATCGTGATATAATGGAGAGCTTATCAGTCGAGTACCGTGTTTAGGCAACGAAGCTTGCTGAGCTGCCTAAGTAAGGTACGACATTGAAAAGCTTGATTATCACTATTGTATACAATACTTTTTCTACGAGTAACAAAAAAAAATACTTAAAACTAGTAGGGGATTTATGACGTGTTAAAAAAACTACTTACTAGATCTCGTTCAAACCAATTTTCGGTGGAAGTTTGCATGGTAATGTACATCATATATTTTTTAGTTTTATCATTCTCTTATTTTAGAAGTTACGGGGGGGGGGGGGGCACACATTTTACCACTTTGAAAGCATCTCTCGCGCAAACTATTCAGTTTAGTTAAAAATTATATTAGAAACCTCATTATTATTTTTAAAGACCTATCCATAGATAATCCACACGTATGGATTTGATGAAAAAATTTTTTTTGAGTTTCAGTTCTAAGTATGGGAACCCCCAAATTTTTTTTTTTCTATTTTTGTGTGAAAATCTTAATGCGGTTCACAAAATACATCTTTACCAAGTTTCAACAGTAGGTATAGTTCTTATAGTTTCGGAAAAAACTGGCTGTGACATACGGACGGACAGACAGACGGACAGACGGACAGACAGACAGACAGACATGACGAATCCATAAGGGTTCCGTTTTTTGCCATTTCGCTACGGAACCCTAAAAACCAAAAGTATACAGCTAAGATGCGCGAGCAGCCGCGATACCTTCATACTCGTACGCGACCCGGCCCCCGCGCCCCGCGCCCCCCGGCCGGTTGGTCAACGACACCTTCTTGTAACTCGTCATGAGGCCCTGGTACTTGCTCCGCGCTAAATTCAATTTTTGGACAGCTTTTTTTTCGATTTTGGCCGCCGTAGCCTATGGAGACTAACAAGCAACGCTAAGCGGTTTTCGTAGTCTATGAATATTGCTATATGAAGGGTGTCACATGCGCGTTTCTGACTTATGTTATGAAGCAATTATTTCTACTATACAACCTAAAATAATTAATTTGAGCTATCGTTTTGTTTCGTCCTCTTGACCGAGGCGAGCTGTGATTGGTCAATTTCATTATAGTTGACTAAACTGTATCGAAATGAATATTATAGTTGAGTTGTGGTCCCATAGTGAAAAAAAGTATGCGATTTCACTTTGGTATACGAAGTCTTAATTCAAGCATTGCAGTCGACGAGTAGAAAAAGAGCAATCTCATTAGTCATTTTGTTGTTTTGGCTATTCCGATTTCCAATACGTTGAGCTCGCGTAAGTATCAGCTGGACTCCGCTTAACTTCATTATTTCTCCCATAGACTTCCTCCCTAGACTTCGCATTATGAAGTGAAATGTTCACGTAGACTCGCTGTTTCCACACACACACACACACACACACACACACACACACAAATACTATGCCAAGAATTTTCTTTTTTTAGCCATATTTCTAATTTATAAGAACTAGACCAGGATCTCTAGAAGAGTGTCGTATGCATAATTGTTAGACCGCAGTTTGACTTCTGATCCTTGCAGTAGGGCTCCTAGGCTACAAGAAACCTGATGTTGCCGGGCTGAAAAGTGGTGCTGTTCCCCCCACCACCCCCTTGAAAATCCCCTATAAAATGTTCATATTCTTCAAGATTCTTATTCGTGTTTAAATAGCTGCTCATATACCGTGATATATAGAATAGTTTGACGGAGCTGTTTTTGACGGTCGAGGCTTAGCGAGGTCGTCAAGTAATAAGTTTTAGGAGCAGTTTAAAGATGGACTAGTAAAATAATTTGCACGCTACAGGGAAGTTAAATCTATATTTGGTAGTTTTTATTGAATATACAGGTAACTAAATGATGATAAAAACCATAGAGATTAACCTTTTTGTAAGTATTTAATTTACTTTTTTCAAAATATTTCTCCATTTTTATGTCTTACCAACTATAATAAACTAACATAAATCATTACAAGTTTTTACAATAGGCTACATGACTATTTTTAGGGTCCCGTAGCCAAATGGCAAAAAACGGAACCCTTATAGATTCGTCATGTCTGTCTGTCTGTCTGTCCGTCTGTCCGTCTGTCTGTCCGTCCGTATGTCACAGCCACTTTTCTCCGAAACTATAAGAACTATACTGTTGAAACTTGGTAAGTAGATGTATTCTGTGAACCGCATTAAGATTTTCACACAAAAATAAAAAAAAACGATAAATTTTTGGGGTTCCCCATACTTAGAACTGAAACTCAAATTTTTTTTTTCATCAAACCCATACGTGTGGGGTATCTATGGATAGGTCTTCAAAAATGATATTGAGGTTTCTAATATCATTTTTTTCTAAACTGAATAGTTTGCGCGAGAGACACTTCCAAAGTGGTAAAATGTGTGTCCCCCCCCTGTAACTTCTAAAATAAGAGAATGATAAAACTAAAAAAAATATATGATGTACATTACCATGTAAACTTCCACCGAAAATTGGTTTGAACGAGTTCTAGTAAGTAGTTTTTTTTTATACGTCATAAATCGCCTAAATACGGAACCCTTCATGGGCGAGTCCGACTCGCACTTGTTTTTTATTGTATCAATCGATCGGGTTTGTTTTTAGGATCAAATGTCTATATGGGACCCATTGCATTAAAGTAACACAAAAGTCTGAAATTGTAGTCAAAGGCCGACAGTCGCATTTCACTCGCGAAACGCCCTATACAAAACGGCCAGAGGCCGTGACGTCAAGGTCTCTGGGAGCCCATCATCAACAAGAAAATTGCGTTTTTGTCGGTGAAATATTGCGTTTATGTATATAGTTGCTATACAATATTTTTTGGATGAAATGTAAGGAATCGAATGGTACCCTTACTTTTATCGTTTTTGGAAGTTAAAAAAAACTTAAATTTTGAAACTTTCAGGTCCTGTAATTTTGTATTTTTTCAATATTTTATTTTAATATCCACATTATTGTGATAAATTGCTCGTTTGCTATCTATTTTACTAGATTTTGTTATAAAATTCAACATGTGTCATCATCCCTATTGCTTATTCTTATTACACAGTTACATAGTTTGACCGTTATTTACAGGTGCACCACAAGTTTTGTTGATTTTTATGAGGTCGTTCAAGTGATAGATGAGGTTGAACCTTATTTACGTTTATCATGAGGTTAGTTACTTTTTTAGGAACTATTTATAGGAACTGTGTGTGTATGGTCGTAATGTTCATGGGTGCAACTGAAATGAAAGCTTGCACTCTAATTCTAAATAAATGTAGGAGCGCCACTGTCGGCCCAATTCGAACATTTCTTCAAGCAAAAACGTAACTTTTTACACTGACAGATCGGTATCGTATCGCTGTGACATCTTAAAAGAATTGTTCGAATTGAGCCATGTATCGTGACCGCAAGTTATGTCATGTTGGACGCAGTAGGTATGTGATCTGTGGCTTCACCAAGTCCCGCCTAGTAATTTATTCTTAAACGAGTGCCAACTCGACTGGTGATTAGCAAAGTTTTACAGCCCTATCGATAATGTTAAGGCAAAAGTGGGCGATAAGTTAGCGAAACAAGCGTCTTTCTCGAAGAGGAACCAATATTGTATTTTTCTTTTTCTATTCTTGTATTTTTCCGAATAATAAAAAGCAATCATCTTAGCGAAACGATAAATTGGTTCATAAATTGTATTTACAGACGTCTGACACAATGAAAAAATGAACTTTGATCAACTCTGGCCAACGTAGACAAATTGAATACGGTAAAATACATAAAAGATTGGAATAGTTTTCTGTGCATAAACGAAATTTCAGATTGATATTGAAATAGTTTACAAAATAAGCTAATTTGAACTGAACGAGACGTACGAGTATATTATAACTTTTAGCAATGTATGTTTAATAGCGGAGCCCGTTTCTAAACATTTAAATTTGTGCTTATTCACTACCAGCCATCAATAAAAGGTATGTTGTGCATTCATTTTTGGTAGGTAATTTGTGTAATGCAGTACCGGTAAATATTTCCCAAGTATGGATTACAGTTAGTAGCTATATCGAAGGCAAAACACCAATATAAAGCATTTAACTACCAAGGTAATATTTTTACAGCCCGAGTGGGTAATTAACGACATAACACGTTACTTGACGTCAAATATGACGACAGCGACGATTATTGGTCGCCATAAACTAATAAATAAAGCTTCCAATTTGACGAGCTGCTTGATTGTTAATAAACATAGTAAAATATAACTAAGTTGCTTATATGTATACAGTGGATCCAATAATTTTTTTACTCAATGCTCATAGAAATACCAATTTGTATGCAAATATACCTATACCTCGTAGGCTGGTAGATACCTTCAGAGTCGTAAACGTACCCTGTGTTCGTTTAATGGTTAGGATAGTATTATGTCATTTAACTTTTACTTCATATCATAATTGTGAATAATTTTATAAGTACCTAAACTAATCCGAGTCTCCACGATTTAGTATTTAATCACCTCCATAAAAACATTTCATGGTTCGATTTAAAGTTTTATAAACATCCGCGGTATTAGACTAGAGAATGATACGATAATTATGTACCTACTAAAGTCTATTTTTTTATTCGGTAGACTGAAATGACAGTTAATAGTATGAACATGAAATGTCATTTCATACTATTAACTGTCATTTCAGTCTACCGAATAAAAAAATAGACTTAGATACGTTGTAGTTTAGATTTCAACTAGTTATCTTTTGCAGCTCAATTCGGGCAACAAATGTCACTTTTCCGTTAAAATATCGAAATCGTTCAAGAGTATCTCCAGAATCGCGGAAATGTCAAATTTGACAGGCTAGATCTTAAAAATATCGTTATCGTATCTTGGTGATGTCTAATAGATGTCTAGTTCAAAATCCGAATCGGGCCCCATGTATTCTGACGGAGTAGAAAGATAGGTATAGAGAAATATAAAGTTCAATATCAGAGACAGCCATGATTATGACTTTTATCGGAATAAATATATAGGGTGATGATAACACTAAATATAGGTACATCAAGATTACGTAAACAATACATATATGTTATATTTATCTCAATCCTGATAGTAAACTAACAATAAGTTAATAACATAACATTCATAAAAATATAGATACCCATTAAACAATAATAAAGTAAATAAAGGAGCAAACGAATAATTAAAGTTGGTCTAAGCTAACTAAGCACTGACTGGAGGAGGAGGTAGTGTCACTTTAAACGTCATATTTTCAGAGAAATTTAACATTAATGATGCCATATGAGTCCAGGGGTCGGACAAAAAGTGCGGATGACGTCAAACCACTTATAGGATGATTTCAAATAGTATTTTTGATTTTCATAAACAATTATCACTTATCATTTATCAACCTCTTTATTAAACGATATCGCCACTTGAAATGAGTAAGTACGTTTTTGACTGACACATTGTCAATCAGATGAACAATAAATTGACTTCGTTATTGTTTAGCTATTGTATCTTCACGATTATATTTAGCTAAAATGTATATTTACTAATGTATAAGAAAACGCTCTAAAATGTCATCTGTACTCGAATATTGTGGCAATTTTCCGTTTTTGGAGGTACGTGACAAACACGTATACTGCTCTTGCTGTAATCAAGATATACCAACGAAGAAATTTATTTTATTCACTACATCACCCTACCACCTGTATTATTAATTCCATGGATTTATTTACGATTATTTTGTTACTTCATTAATACTACTTTGTTACTACATGTCACACGGAAGTTTAAATACAAACTCAAACATCATCCTGTGTGCAAGATTACGTCATTTTTACGTCATCGGCTCTTTTTGTCCGACCCCTGCATATGACATTGTTATTGCAAATGCCATGTAGAGTTAAATCGTTAAATAGGTAGATTGTTCCCACTCTAGGCAGCTATTCTCGGAGGATTATATTTAGTGTTTATAAGTTCATAAGTAAGTCTACAACGTTACGAAAGTCCCTAAACTTTTAGTTTGTAGGTACCGAGCTACTGAAAAATACTTTCGCTCGTGGGAATTTTACAAAATGACATTGCTACTCCCACGGCTAGAAAAATCATTCAAGCGAAATGGAGTAAGCTGACAGACTGTGACTTCGAAGTAAGTAATTGCACCGAAGTATCATAATTGCCCCTCTTAAGTATGTTTTTTAGGGTTCCGTACCCAAAGGGTAAAAACGGGACCCTATTACTAAGACTCCGCTGTCCGCCCGTCCGTCCGTCTGTCACCAGGCTGTATCTCACGAACCGTGATAGCTAGACAGTTGAAATTTTCACAGATGATGTATTTCTGTTGCCGCTATAACAACAAATACTAAAAACAGAATAAAATTGTGACTGGTCGTATGCCTATTACATTAACCTAATTTGTTCATTACAAAACACACAAACTAGAAAGAAATACCTTGAAACTAAAATCCCTTTCAGTCGCGTATTTCATGCATGATTCCAATGAATAATGTCACAATTACAACTTGAAGTGCACGTTTCGTATTTCACCACTTGTGGTTTCATTAAATATATAACCCACTATAAATTTTTTGCTATTTAGATTAATAACTTGCGTAAAATAACCATCACAAGTTGAAACTAACCCAAATATGTGAACTTTTGACATTAGAATGACAGTGACATTGACAGCGTGACGTTCGGTCGTATTGAAGTCTGAACTCCTAGTACAGAGTTAATACAAACAGTCCAAAACGCCTAAGATTTTAAACTTCCCGCTATGTTTTGAGTATGTTTGCTACTAATAAACGTAAAATACTTCCACACAGGAGTGTTTTTCGGAAAGAAACTAAAAGTATCTCAAAGTAAAATAATACTTGCAGGTTCGTGCGTGTAGAGGGGCCATAAAGCGTTCCTTTTTATTATAATTTAGTCTACTCAAACTGACTACCCGATTATTGCCTGTGAATGTGTGCGTAGACGTCATTGAGAATATCTCCGTCTTTCTCTAAGACGCAAGCGTGAAAGGGATAGATCTTGGTAGCATCGAACTTTACGACTTTTGACCTCTTCCTCGGTTATGGTAGCCTGGTACTTTTGGTAAACATTTGTCTTAATAAATCACTGGTCGTCGGTTGCATATCGCTAATAGGTACGGGGCAAATGACCTCTTCCTCAGTCATGGTATCCTGGTACTTTCTGATTAATGTTTGTCTCATTATGTCGCCGTTATGTCGCCATTATGTCGCCGTTATGTCGCCGTTATGTCGCCATTATGTCGCCGTTGTGTCGCCGTTATGTCGCCATTATGTCGCCGTTATGTCCCCATTGTGTCGCCAATATGTCGCCGTTATGTCGCCATTGTGTCGCCGTTATGTCGCCAGTATGTCGCCATTGTGTCGCCGTTATGTCGCCAGTATGTCGCCGTTATGTCGCCAGTATGTCGCCGTTATGTCGCCATTATGTCGCCGTTATGTCGCCATTATGTCGCCAGTCGCCAGTATGTCGCCAGTCGCCAGTATGTCGCCATTATGTCGCCATTATGTCGCCAGTATGTCGCCATTGTGTCGCCAGTATGTCGCCATTATGTCACCAGTATGTCGCCGTTATGTCGCCAGTATGTCGCCAGTATGTCGCCGTTATGTCGCCATTATGTCGCCATTATGTCGCCAGTCGCCAGTATGTCGCCAGTCGCCAGTATGTCGCCATTATGTCGCCGTTATGTCGCCATTGTGTCGCCAGTATGTCGCCAGTATGTCGCCAGTATGTCGCCAGTATGTCGCCAGTATGTCGCCATTGTGTCGCCATTATGTCGCCATTGTGTCGCCATTGTGTCGCCATTGTGTCGCCATTATGTCGCCAGTATGTCGCCGTTATGTCGCCAGTATGTCGCCATTATGTCGCCATTATGTCGCCAGTCGCCAGTATGTCGCCAGTATGTCGCCATTGTGTCGCCATTATGTCGCCATTGTGTCGCCATTATGTCGCCATTATGTCGCCGTTATGTCGCCGTTATGTCGCCGTTATGTCGCCAGTATGTCGCCAGTATGTCGCCATTGTGTCGCCATTATGTCGCCATTATGTCGCCATTATGTCGCCATTATGTCGCCATTATGTCGCCGTTATGTCGCCGTTATGTCGCCAGTATGTCGCCAGTATGTCGCCATTGTGTCGCCAGTATGTCGCCAGTAAAAGAGTATAAAAGGCAGGAGCGGACCGCCGGTATTCATTCATTCTTCAACCATCGGCTAGCAGTGACTCTGGTTCTCGGGCGTTTAAACATTCGGTGAGCAAAGTTCATCTACTACTGTTACTATGTTTGTTTTTGCCGGGAATTATCCTGGTGAATTTAAACGTGGAAATGGTGTCTGTGTTTGGTTTTACGGGGACAATATCGTCGTAAAGCTGATCTTAGACTTTTGTGGAGATTCTTTGTTACCGAGTACGGGATTTAAATATAGTGAAGTTTCCTATGCAGTGTTTTTCTAAGTGCCGCCACGTTATGCAGGGACAATATCGTTGCATAACAGGAACTTGGAAATTGTGTCTGTGTTTGGTTTTGCGGGGACAATATCGTCGTAAAACTGAACTTAGGCTATTGCGGGGATTCTTTGCTACTGTGTGGTGTTATAGTGAAGTTTTCTACACTGTGTTTTCTAAGTGCCGTCACGTTATGCAGGGACAATATCGTTGCATAACAGGAGCTTGGAAGGCGTGTCTGTGTTTGGTTTTATGGGGACAATATCGTCATAAAACTGAACTTAGATAACGGTGTCTAAGGGGATTTCACTTCTGTGTTTAGTTAGTTTAATTTTGTGTGGAGTTTGGTTCGTAAAATAGAACCTAGTTATTTTAGTGTTTTACTATGGGGTCTTTTGCTATATTTTTCAAAACCAGATCATTGTTTGGACTGACTGTTTGTCCGGCTGGGCAGCTCACCCCTTGCGGTGTTAAATGTGAGCTGTCTAGGAGTCTTTTTGCTCCAAGATGAGGGTTATCTTGGCACCTTCTCTTTACCAACATAGAGGATGAAAAACGTCTCCCTCCTTAGCTCTCCAATGTCCAGCTGTTAGATGAATAATGGGGATGTCACGTGCGCATCATCCGGAGTAATCTGGGCCCATTTGAAATCTACAGTATTTGGAGGCTTCGTATATTAAATATATTTATTTAAACCACTTATATACATAATAGGGCCCTGTCTTACCCATGTTGCCACCCTGCCTTTGTGCAACCCGCCATGGGGGGAGACAAGTCCACGAGCTGTTAGGTTGCATTCTCGGAATCGCTCGCCGAACTCTTACAGCTTCTTAGTAGGGATACACTTGCGTATATTCCAAAGTACCAGGTCTATGGTAAGTACGAACTGTGCTTTGGTTATACTAGAGTAGGGACAAGGGTAGGTTTAGGGTAAATTCACACACTAATTATTCGGAATTTAGGGTTCGTTTTAGTCTTGGTCTGTAAAACTGATGTATTTTTCTTCTTAAGGGACTTCAACTACGGTCTCGCTATACTAAAATTGTGCGTAAATAGGTATAGGGTTTGAATTGCTTAGATCTTCCAATATTTAAATTATTTGGGGAAAATAACTAACGTAAAATCTTATCTCTATTTTTATTTATGAAGTTCTGGTTTTCTGGTGTAAAGACGAGGTACTGAGAATTACAATTATGTTTCTAAGGTATTTACACAATAAAATCATAAATATCAAGTTGGGATTAGGAACACAGTCTATTCGGAGATAGAAAATCGACGACTAGCTGTTTTAGGGAACCTTTGGCAGGCAAGAGTAATCCAAAGGATAATTTGAGTGAAATAATGCTCATCTTGATATTTCAGTCTCATAAAATTTAGTATATAGTTTAACAAATAAACTTAGTACTTCGTTCATACTTCTAAAAAACTAGAAATACAGTTTATATTTTAGTTCTGGGGAATGGAAATGGGATTCGCATCCCTAGCTTTTGAAATAAAAAAGAATAGTAATTTTGATGACTGATGGATACTTTGACACTTCTCTTCATAGTCATCTAGGCACGCATAGGTTCCGAAGTGTTGGTCATAGCCCGTCTGGCTAAAGAGGTAGGGTAGGAGTTCCAATTGACCTTGCTGATTGGACTAGGAGCCCCCAATCCTGCATCGAGCGTATGGGTAGCATATTTCGAATAGAAGCTGGTAGATAATAATATTAAATGCTAGGGTGTAAATGGGCTTACCCCAGGAGTGCTACTCATATGTTATCCCGGAGGCTTAATAGATTGTAGCAGGCTTTTACCAACCCCATTTTTAAACTCATTTTACCAAATATATTTCTTTTATATTCATATTATCATATATGCTGCATTTACCTAAATAACATTATTTGAAGTAAAATATAACAACATTTACATTACAATAATAAATTCTGGTAACTTTCAGTACTATTTCTGTATTTTAATAAATTACTCTAGTAAGTTACTCGTTAACATCATAATAAATGTGCTTCCAATTTCATAATATATTTTTCCCAAAGTCCAGGTAATTGTAAATAAAATCAGAGTCCAAAATTTAGCTGATACTCATTAAAGAACCTAGGGTACCGCGGTTCACTTCGAGGGGTCCTAACGCTAGACTAGACGATCACGACTAAATCACATGGCCATATTCTAAGGGTAAATCTAAAGAGGGTGTTTATATTATGGTTAGTTAAGTAAGTAAGTAAGTAGGTAGTGGGAGGTGACAAAATAAAGATTTAAGTGGGGCTCCCATACAACAAACGTGATTTTTGACCGAAGTTGAGCAACTTCGGGCGGGGTCAGTACTTGGATGAGTGACCGTTTTTTTGCTTGTTTTGCTCTATTTTTTGTTGATGGTGCGGAATCCTCCGTGCGCGAGTCCGACTCGCACTTGGCCGGTTTTTTTTTTTTCAATTTGCGTTAACCCTTTACCGCATATTACGAAGACAAATGGCGGATATGATATTCAACTCTATTGACAGCTATTAAAGTTCAAGTAACTATTTACACTTTCTGGAAACGGGTTTTCGGAAATTGGCCCATTTAAATAGCAGCCTAACAATCACATTTCAAATCTAAAATAGCAGCGTTCTTAATTAATGAAGTTCAAAAGTTAATTAATTCCATACCAGTTAAAATAAGATAATTTATTACCGAATGACGCTTGAAATTTCAAGAGAGCTACAAGAAACTCAAACTAATTTTCTAGGAGTGACCCCTGCCTCGTCCCGATCGATAAGTGCTCGTTGCGCTTTGTATGTACATTTTATTAAAAGAGACAAGAACGATATTTTTTTTTACTTTTTGTATTAAGAGATTCAAACTATGGTTAGACCACCAGAGCTTTATGTGATCATTTTAAATCAAGTCGACGAACATACGCGAGACTTTCGTGGCTAACTATTACCTTGTTATATTGACCTCATGGGCCTTGGGGATTTTCTCTAAGCAACTTATAACTCACACTAACCCCCAAGGACCAAAAGTTTACCGAAAAGTTCCAAGTTAAGCCAAATTACTCAATAGTTCTGTAACAATGGTCTTAGAATCAATCGAACAATGCAACTTTGACATAACAGGGATTAAAATTTTCAAGATCAAATCATGAGCGCCATTTTCTTGCTTTGTCAGTGAAGCATAAAGTAGGTACCTAATGTAACGTGATAAGGGTTTCAAACGGCGTTTCGTGACGTAAAGAAAAATCGAATACAACTAACAAGCTTGGGAATTCTTGTTCAGTCCCATGTAAATAAAATATAAATTGACATTGTAACTTGATATTCTTCTTATTTCTTAATAGTAAAATACTGCCTACCTAATACCTACTTTATAAAGTAGAACAGACTGAATAGACGGTGCACACTTAAATACTAGGTACTCTAGGTAGACTATACATACAATAAAAATACTTAAGTATGTAGGATAATCACGAACAAATATTTCTGATAAAAAAGCGCTGGTGGCCTAGCGGTACGAGCGTGCAACTTGCAATCGGGAGGTTGCAGGTTCAAACCCCGGCTCGTAATACCAATTGATGAGTTTTTCGGAACTTAAATATGTACGAAATATCATTTGATATTTACCAGTCGCTATTCGGTGAAGGAAAACATCGTGAGGAAACCGGACTAATCCCAATAAAGGCCTAGTTTACCCTCTGGGTAGAAAGGTCAGATGGCAGTCGCTTTCGTAAAAACTAATGCCTACGCCAATTCCTGGGATTATTTGCTAAGCGGACCCATGAGCCATGGCGAAATACCGGGACAACGCGAGGAAGATGATAATGACACAATGACACAAACACTACGTAAATGCCCTTACCGGGATTCAAACCCAGGACCTTCCCCCACCTTGCCGACCTTCGTAGGCGGGGAACCTGCCGTCTCA
The DNA here is from genome assembly GCF_948474715.1 of Cydia amplana. Taxonomy (NCBI): domain Eukaryota; kingdom Metazoa; phylum Arthropoda; class Insecta; order Lepidoptera; family Tortricidae; genus Cydia; species Cydia amplana. Next base: position 9,316,039 of record NC_086079.1, on the reverse strand, counting down.
GTAAGGAGACCGTTGTTTTTTATTAGGGTTCCGTAGCCAAATGGCAAAAAACGGAACCCTTATAGATTCGTCATGTCTGTCTGTCCGTCTATCCGTCCGAATGTCACAGCCACTTTTCTCCGAAACTATAAGAACTATACTGTTGAAACTTGGTAAGTAGATGTATTCTGTGAACCGCATTAAGATTTTCACACAAAAATAGAAAAAAAACAATAAATTTTTGGGGTTCCCCATACTTCAAACTGAAACTCAAAAATTTTTTTTTCATCAAACCCATACGTGTGGAGTATCTATGGATAGGTCTCTAAAAATGATATCGAGGTTTCTAATATCATTTATTTCTAAACTGAATAGTTTGCGCGAGAGACACTTCCAAAGTGGTAAAATGTGTGTAACTTCTAAAATAAGAGAATGATAAAACTAAAAAAAATATATGATGTACATTACCATGTAAACTTCCACCGAAAATTGGTTTGAACGAGATCTAGTAAGTAGTTTTTTTTTATACGTCATAAATCGCCTAAATACGGAACCCTTCATGGGCGAGTCCGACTCGCACTTGGCCGCTTTTTAGTTACACGACGACGATGATCGACGACATTCAGGACGGACCCGGTGGAGTGCGAAGTCAGGGCGGTTTCGCACTACGTCCGATCCGAACCCGTGAAAATATGGTCCGTTGTAGCCGTAGAACTATTTCTATGGTAAGTTACGCACTACATCCGATATCCGTCATCCGATTTCTTTCCGTCATTCTAGAATCTCCATTCCGGAGAAGATTTTTGACGGACCGAAGTAGCCTTAGTATTATTTGTATGAACGCTCGCGCACTGCGTCCGAGTTAAAGCCGAACTGCGTACGAGCATAGAGGGGCAGCGGGGCGGGCGGGGTATGCGGATAGGACTAGTGCGTAAGCGAATATCCGAATTCGGTCCGAGTTAAACATATTTTCACGGGTTCGGATAGGACTAGTGCGTAAGCGAATATCAGAATTCGGTCCGAGTTAGACCCATATTTTCACGGGTTCGGATAGGACTAGTGCGTAAGCGAATATCCGAATTCGGTCAGAGTTTTCTAGACCCATATTTTCACGTGTTCGGATCGGATTCGGATCGGATGTAGTGCGAAACCGCTCTCTATCGGTGGAGTGCACGTCGATGTAAATTACGGGTATTATCGATTGCCGGCCGGAAATGAGCGTGGCGAGCGGAGACTGGAAACTCGCGGCCGCTTTTGCCGCCTCACTTGCCTTCTATTTACCCACCTTCTGTGCCGTGCTAGGCAGATTTGGTTTGAAATTGATTGATATCAATCTCAGCGCGTTCCTTTCGTGAGAGGCTCCAAATCCAAAAAATATAATTTATGAATCGGATTGCGCATAAATGAGTATACTGAGACATAAGTAAGTTTTGTGAACGCGCCTATATAAATAACATATGCGTTACGCGCCTAAATATAATAACGCATATACCTAAGTAATATACATATGAGTTCTACAGTACAGTACAGTCACCAGCATAAATATATGACTGTGGGCAGCCGTGCAAAAATATCTGATGCTCCATTGGAGGCATAAGTACATGACGACACTACCTCGGTAAAAATATGTGATGCTTTGTGGCCGGCAAAAATATCGTTAGTCTTTATCCGCATAAATATCGGATCAGGTCGCTTAAAAATATTTGATTACTTATAAAAATCAAAATTATCTGATTACTCTCATCTGGCATAAATATTGTATTGTATTGTATTTATTTATTGCAATTCACATGTACATTACAGGTTTTCCAAGTACTTAAGAGTATAGGTAGGTACACAAATGACACATGAAACCCTGTTGGGCGCAGCAATCAGGTAGATATGTAAACAATACTAGTCGTTTCGAGCATAATTTCATCAATTGCAGGGTGGTTGAATAGTAAATATTCTAGAATTATACAAATTAGTAGGTATGTAAATTTTTCTTTCGCACCGAGACCGTGGTACACACAAGTACGATTATGTAAAATGGATCAGCTATATTTACTCGCAAGTAGGTATCTAGAAGTTAGACCAGCGTACCTAATATTTATTTGCTGTTTACTCATTTTCATTAAAATACTCCTGTAAGCTGTAATGACATTTTTTGATTAAGTATTGTTTTAAAGTTTTATTAAATATTTTTTCCAATTCGATGTCTTTTATTTCGTTAGGTAAATTGTTATAAATTTTTATGGCCATATTTTGTGGGCTTGTGCTATGTAGTTTCAGATTTGAGTTTGTTGTCTGTATAAGGTTATTTTTATATCTCGATTCGTATCGTCTAGGTTGGTCAGCAATTTTTTTAAATAGAGCGGGGTATTTACGTACAAATTTGCAAATTTCAAAGATATAAATTGAAGTTAAGGTTAAGAGTTTAAATTTTATGAAGTAGGGTTGGCAACTGTCAGGGCAATAGATATTTGCTAATATTCTTACGCATGTTTTTTGGAGAATAAACAACTCGTTTGCATCTGTGCTATTCCCCCATAGGATGATAGAATATTTTAACCATGAATAGGCGTACGCGTAGTAAGCTGCAAGGGCAGATTTTAGGTCAGTGGTTTTTTTTAGTTCTCTTAATGCATAGGTGAATTTAGACATTTTATTTGCAATCTTTTTTACGTGCGCTTTCCAATTTATATTGGAGTCGATATCCAAGCCAAGAAGTGTAAAGCTATCAACGCATTCTAGTTTTATGTTATTGTATGAGAAGTCTATTTGTAACGGGGTTTTTTTTTAAATATCTCTCCACTGTGAAAGCAAATACATCGGATGGACGACGGACCGCCTATTATAATATCTGACACGTTGGAAAATCACAAATATGTTATCGACCTTCAAAAACGAACCATACATGTTTGGTATAGAGCCGTAAATTGTATGAAGTGATTTGACAATTCACGAAAAGAGTGCAGTCTTGTCATTGTATATGTCTGTCTCACATTATATTCTATCATCGATTTGACGGAATAAAATGGATATAATTTTTTTGTAAATTTGAACGTATACGTAACGTATGAATCTAGTATATAACTGGATCTGGCATGAGGGGTGGGGGAAATGACCGAACGGGATAGTCTTATGTATCATTCAGTAGGAGTAGCAGCGAAAGCACTATTATTGTTTGTCCTTGTCACAGTCCACAAGTTGACTTCTTTATCATCCTTTTTTATGTAAGAAGGAGGTTTATTAGTTTTATTACACATCTTCTATTAAAAGTCTACCTGAATTATGTCACAATTTAAAATTGCAAATGAAATACGTGAGACAGACATATGCAATGACAAGTCTGCACTCTTTTCGTGAATTGTCAAATCACTTCATACAATTTAAGGCTCTATGCTATCCAGGTATGGTTCGTTTTTGCCGATTGATGACATACATATTTCATAATTTCGTGTCAGATATATAGGCGGTCCGTCTGCCATCCCATGTATTTGCATTCACAGTGGAGCGATATTTATGCCAGATGAGAGTAATCACATAATTTTGATTTTTATGAGGCGTCAAATATTTTTAAGCGACCCGATTCGATATTTATGCGGATACAGACTAACGATGTTTTTGCCGGCCACAAAGCATCACATATTTTTACCGAGGTAGTGTCGTCATATACTTATGCCTCCAATGGAGCATCAGATATTTTTGCACGGCTGCCCACAGTCATATATTTTTGCTGGTGACTGTACTACAGAGCAAAATTCTCTTTTTACAGAGGTTAAAAAATAAAGAGTGGTTTTAACTTAATCCACACCTTCTTTCTGATGTGTTATTGACAGATTTGAGCTCGTTAAAAAAGGCCAAGAGCACGGTCTAGGCATAATCAGATTAGGTACCTTCCTAGAGTTCCGTAGCCCCTAACCATTTATATCATACATACCTACTGCACAGTTTTCACTCAGCATAAAGGAATATTGTAGTTAAAAGACTCATGGCAACAGCACTACTTTCGGTCGACCTATTGTTAGTCGACTCTATATCTTCAATCTCTCAAAACGGCTCCAACGATTTCGAAAAAATATGCTGGGAACTATTACCTAGATGTTTTGGTTATCTCTCAGAAAGCAATTGTGTACGCCTAAATTTATGTACGACACATTTTTGTAAGTCCAAATTGTATCTGTAGGTAACATAAGCTATAAAGCATACCAAAAACATTCATTATGTGATTAAAAGTTGGCTTCAAATTATGCATGCAAAGTGAGCAATATGCTATATTGCCGCCGTACTTTTCTCCGCCCGGTTGAGACTCAAAATCACCGTATAACTTAGTATGCAAGCGGGTGCTCGGGAACGAAAATGAAGGTTAATAAAACCTCAGGGTGCTGACACAAGGCGATTCCTTTGAACGATTACTGGCCCGCTAAGCTTGTCTCATACCTCTTAAAGAAAATCGGTTGTTGATGTATAACTACGCAGCGAAGTAGCTATGTCTTAAAACATTTGATCGAGTTTAAGTGTGGAAAAAAGTAAGTAAGTAAGTTAGGTAAAACTGCTAGCGAACCATACCTACTCATGATGAAATATGATATAATTTCATACTTTCCCTAACTGTTTAAAATACAACTTGGCCTCTCTTTTGTTTCTTCTTTGACCTAATTTTTTTGGCGTTAAATTGACCGAGACCCATATGTTATTTATAATTCTTACAATTTACTAAAATATAAAATTATTTTACATTATAAAATTACATTTTTTTTATCTTATCATTTATTTACAAACAAGATATATGCAGTAAATACTAAAATAAATTTTAACATTTTAAGGTACATTATAAGATTTATAAGTAAACCTGAATCATTCGTAGGTATCGTGTCATATATGATGAATTTTTCCTGTTGCGGTATTGAATATTTTTCACAGTTCAAGAATGGGACATGAACCTCATTATTTCTTGTCACGATGTTTAACAGCCGCCAGAGAGGAACGAGCATGTGAACGTAACCATTTCTTAGAAAAATATATCCACAATAAACCGGCTATGTGCGTGTCGAACTAAACAAAATGGAAGGTGTCATACTTTAATACCATACGAAAAAAAGGGAAATAAAAAAAAATCATTAACGCGCTACAAGCCTCAATTTATTAGCTATTTTATAATAATTTGTCTTTTTCTGTCATTTGTAAAAAAGGGATAAATTAACTAATTTAGGCTTTTAAAGTGTTATGAATAAGGAGGGAAATCTCTTAGTTAGGTATATAATGTCTTGTTCTAAAAGAATATTATTTATTAAAACGTATAATATATAAATCTTACAACAGTTATATTCCCGGCATTCAAAACTTTCTTAAGTCAATCTTTGACGACTTCTTAAGGAAATAGAATCAGATATTAAAACTGAAGAGTTTCAAGAAAAGTACCTATAGATATAGATACAACATTTCCAAGCATTTTCCCCCGTTCAATTCGAATTGAAACGAAGAGAGATCGTAACCCTTGTGCTCCGAGCAATTCACGTATCTGGGTTTTCCTAGGTTTTGTTTACGACGAACAAAGCACATTTCCTTGCAACTGAGAGCTGAAAATAACAGGAATTGTATGTAGCTATAAGTAGTTGAGTATTATACTAACGGCACAGGAACGTTTAGTAGGTCTACCTGGAAGAAAATATTTCGAAGCATTCAGAACCAAAGAGTACGGGCCACTTTGCATGGAACTATCCATATGTATAAAGCAAACGTTTTCTTTGCTCTTAAGTGTATTTTAGATAGGGACATAAATTTATGGGATATCGTAATCCTTAAATTGTAACAGTATTCTGTAATAAAACCGATAGTAATTTATCCTTAGTTACTAGCCAGATCTCGTGTCACAGAACAGTATAAATGTCACATGGGTTAAGAAACATAGTGGAAAATGTGACATTAGTCTTCTAAAGCTCCAAACGCTGTAGGATTCTGATCACGCCCCGGCCAATGCCAGAGTCTTCGCCGCAGACGGGCACACGTTGCGCCATGTGTAGCGCAGCTCTTATAAAACCCGGCGCTGCCGATCTTAGAGTATCAGTCCTTTGCTTTATCATCAACGACCAAGCAATACCAAAACAAAACCAACAAAATGATGAAGATTGTAAGTGCATATGTATAAGTATAAGTTACATTTATGTATAATCGGGGGTCTTTCTACTAAATGGGATTTTTAAAAACCAAAATTTTCTTACAATATTTTTAGAAAATGGCATTTTTTTTTTGTAATTTCTCAGATCGTTATCGTCTCTGCCCTGGTCGCCATCGCCGCGGCTAAGCCGGGCGTGTTGGCAGCTGCGCCGCTGGTGGCGGCCCCCGTGGTCACGGCCTCCAGCTCGCAGTACTACCACCGCTTCAACAACGGGCTGGCCGCATACGTGGCCGCGCCGGCTGCATATGTCGCGTCCGCGCCCTACGTGGCGGCCTCGGCTCCGTACGTCGCGGCGCCCTACGTTGCTGCGGCTTATCCTTACTCCGCTCCCATTGTCGCCGTTTAAATTGAACTTAGCGATGACTCATTTGTGATATTTGGAAATTGGAATAAAGTTTGCTTACCCCGGAATTTTGTTTTAAAAATACTCATGTCAAAATTAGTAGGTATGCTTCCTTATTGGATTAGATAAAACAACAATGAAGACAACCCTGAAGCAAACTGAACAGAATGAGAAAATATTGTTCCTGTGTACATCTGTGTGTCACACACAGCTACTACCGTAAAATGGGGTGAGTATTAGGGTTCGCGGGGAGAGTTGGGTTATGAATGGGGAGTGAAGGGCTAATAATGTATTCCAATTTAAAATGAAGCTATAGGTATAGTAATACTCATAAAAAAAATCGATCCAACAATCTTCCAAAAAAAATCACCTTTGTATGAAATCCCATCTCACCCCAATTACGAGGGACTACGGGGTGATGTGGGTTTTCCTGTATATCGTCAAAGTTATGAAATGGAACTACCCAAAATAAAATAAAAACTAAAATACAAAGTCCGGAACACTTATTATATACACCATTCAGTTTGCATATGTAAAAATAAAATGTTATCGAGTTTTGAATGTCAGTTTTGACCCTACTCACCCCATTTTACGAGTAATAACTATAATAATAATGTGAGCCTATATACGTCCCACTGCTGGGCACAGGCGAGAGGGCTTGGGCTATAGTCCCCACGCTAGCGTGGGGACTATTGGGCTAGCCCAATGCGGATTGGGGACTTCACATACACCTTTGAATTTCTTCGCAGATGTATGCAGGTTTCCTCGCGATGTTTTCCTACACCGAAAAGCTAGCGGTAAATATCAAATGATATTTCGTACATAAGTTCCGAAAAACTCATTGGTACGAGCCAGGATTTGAACATTTTGAACCCGCGACCTCCAGATTGAAAGTCGGACGTCATATCCACTCGGCCACCACCGCTTAACTACTAACTACTGCTATGATTTTTTTTATCTTATACCTTTAAACGAGCAATTCTTGTATATATGTAGGTACGAGTATATATACATATTAATATATTTCGAGGATTTTTGCGAGGAGGAGGAGGAAATTTGCTAAATGGGGGTTTTCGGAGGTGAAAAATCGATCTAGCTAGGTCTTATTTCTGGCAACACGCACAATTTTGAGTCTCTATATTTTTTCCGAGCAAAGCTCGGTCTCCCAGATATTTATTTAAAAGTCAGAAGCTTTTTAAAAAATGTGTGTATTTCTTTTTCGGAAGTCTTATAATTTTGCACAAAATCGATAAAAGTCGAAGGGCTATGTACCTATATGGTTAATAATAATAATATTTTCCATAATGTCAATATCCAGGGAAGTCAATGGTGACTACGTCTGTGTGGAGAGCGGTCGCCTACAAAGTATCGTCTCAATGTGCCAGCTGCTAGCCACTATTACATTATAGGTAATAAGTAGATAACTATTTACATTCTTATTTCAATGATACAAAGCTACTTTTAAATTATAACTGAATTTGAAACTCCCCCATGGAACGAGGAGAGCATTAATAGCTCTTATATACCTTATCTTATTAGGAAAACCCTTAATATTTTGTTTAAATTGAAAAAAATGCATCAAAAATACGTCGACTCAATCAGAAACCTACCTACATGTTTCAAATATGACGTAGGTAGTTACAAATTCTTTGAAGGCAGTGACATCATTTTATATGCGTAGCTATACCTAGGTACTTATTCATGTAAACATGCAACTCATTATGGTAAATATTCCAGTGACTAAGAAATTTATTTAATTAGCAGACTATTTAAACGTGTAACTTTTCATATACTTACCTATATCGCATACATTAGGTAGGTACTGCACGAAATCTAAACAGAGAAGCCCGTTTATATCTTCTTTTTTACTTCGGATTTCTTTAGGAGTACCAATCCAGTATCCAGAGTACTGGATAACATAGTTCAGATGCATAAACAAGCTGAAGCTATCATGTTATGTGGATCCCAAAGTATACCTTTTATATCCTTAGAGTTACGTATTCTAGAAAACCGATACGAAAACCACGAAGTAGATTGTCCCACTTCCAGGCAATTCCCACAGCTGGGATCCAATGAGATAAGAACACTATTATGCTCTCGACTTTGCCCATCGTTTTCCCTCGCACAGTCACTCAAACGCAAATAAAATTTAAAAAGCGTCTCATCTTTAAGATATTTAAGATATACATATAATCCTCAAAAGGAACATAATCATTAGCTAATAACTTAATAAGACAACAGCAACTGATAAAACTTCAATCTCGTAAACCATGAATGTTCTTGCTTTTATTTTTTATCCATTCTTACTTTTTAACCGACTTCAAGATTTCTCATAACATAAACAACGAACAGTCATAATAAATGAGTAATGTTAGTAAGTATTCACTGTTTATTTCCTGTTATACCACAGTCAAGCAGTCTGGAGCAAAATCACCAGTTGCAGGTTGAAAGCTTAAGACGTTAGACGTGTTCATGAAATAATTACCTAATTCTGAAACCTGTTCAGTGTTGACTTAATTATTAATAAGTTATTAAGTGAAAACAGACATTTGTGATGACAAGGAAGAGTAAACTAAACGGACAATGAATATTACAACCGAAAACTACAGTGAAACCAATAACCTACCAAAAGATGCCACAATAACAACGCTTTCAACTCCGCCGTTTGAAGGATTAGAGTTAGACCCAGGAGAAAATGGTACATCACCAGAAAGCGGTTATAACGATACCATATTTGCTTCTCCTGAAGAACCGGACTTACAACTAACATTCGAAGTGTTAAACATAGTGGCAATAATTATGATGTTTGCAGAACTGCTATTGACACTTCTAGCAATTGCAAAACTAAAACAATGGAGAAGAAATTACAGGAACCTGATGTTGACACAAATTAGCTTGGCGCGGCTTTTACAACGCATCTTGAGCTACGCCATCTTTTTGGAAAAGAAGCCAAATATTTTCGATAATAGTAAGCAACCTTGTCTAGCGTATCTTACCTTGATTACTTATTTCAATTTTGTTATAATATTTCTTGTATTCTTTCTTATTAAACACATGTATGATTCTTTAATAGTGATATTTGTTAAAATCAGCAAAAACCGTTTCTATAAAGTATCGATATTTGCATGGCTATTTCCTATTCCTCTTACTACCACTTGGGTCGCATTCGTTGTTTATGATGTTTTCGACAAGTTTTTGGTGGACGTGATATTTTGTACTTTATTGAAATGGACATTTACTTTAATGGGGACTATTCTCTACATTTGTATTTTACGCAAGATCTTGAAAGATAAATGTAGACAGTTTGCAAGAAGTTTGACGATCATTACATTTTTGTTATGTTTAATAATCAATATGTATGCGATAACAACAGATATTTCCAGATTAATTCGGTGTTATTTAATTTTGGTTATTAAACATATAACTGGCTTCATTTTAAATAGTCTTGTCTTATGTTTGTACATAGCACTTATATCATCTAATTTTAAGCATCGTATTAAACATTCTGACGCCATTTCGAACTACAGCGTGGGTGTTATAAACAAAGAGATCCAACCAGGTGTGGAGAGATACTCTGTGAAACTTGAGTCACAAATAATGCTCGATGTTAATTTTAAGTAAAAAGTTATAAGACTGTGATCGTGGCATTTTTAATATTACAACTCCAATCATGTTCAGAATTGCATACAGTAACAGAGTATGTATGTAATAATAAATTACGTTTTATTTTTCATACTTATTAGGTTACGTCTAAAAATATTTACACATATTTTAAAAAATGCCTATTTATGTAATTCTGAATGTCATTTATTGTTACTTATCCCTAGATGTAGGTATTGTATTGTGTATTTAAGTGCAGCAATAAAAATAACTGTAGATAAGTATATTTTTTGTGTTTGTTTTAAGAGGTGGTTGTATTTCATTTAAAGATCCTGTAAGGTACGTTGGGATAAGATGAGAAGTGCTGCATTAGAACTACTGTAAAACAAAATAGAAAGGCTTGTGTTGTATAAATAAATACATTCTGTAATATTCCTTATAAATATTCGCTGTTTTCGAATGAAGTCTCGGTAGCTCAGTTGGCAGAGCGATGGGCTAGTGTTCCAGAGTCGCGAGTTCGAGGCTCGTCCGAGACATTGAATTTTTCCATTTTTAAGTTATTCTAAACATTAGTATTCGGTTATAATAATTGTATCTATTTATTTCCTAATTGAAGTCACAGGAGATAGGATAAGATTTAAATATCGTTGAGTAGATGACAATAACACGACTTCGCTCTTCAAGTGGCGTTAATAATTATTTTTTCTACTCCCGTACTTTTATTTATCATTTAAAGGGTCGTGCACACAACTTTAAAACCCTACCTTACAGTTGTGAAGACCAGTCTTTAGTCTATTCCCCAAAAAATAATTAGTGCATACACGCAGTATCTTTTTGGCACTTTTTCGATACTTCGTGTAATGACCACTTAAAAAATATTGAATGAATTGTTGCCAACCTTATATTAAATGTCATCTCTGACAAATAAGTGAACCATAGACATGTTTTTTTTTTCATTCATTCCTTTTCATAAAAAAAACATGCCTATGGTTTCCTCATCTGTCAGAGATGACAATTAAAATTAGGTTGGTAACAATTTATTTCATACAATATTTTTTAAGTGGTGATTACACGAAGTATCGTAAAAGTGCCAAAAAGATACTGCGTGTATGCACAAATACTTTTATGGGGAATAGACTAAAGACTTGTCTTGACAACCACGACCCTTTTAATGACAAATAAAAGTACGGGAGTAGAAAAAATATATCTTAACCATCTCACAAGCATCCTTGGGGGCCAATTTTCGAAATGCAAGCGCTCGAAATTCCAATAATCGGCCCCCTGTATTCTTATGAATACAAAAAACAAAAATTTAATTGAGTAAAGTACTTACGTATTTTCAACCATCTCGCTATGGCAAATACCCCAACCGCAGTTACGTGCGTCAATGTCTAGTAGGTATTTATTACGATTGTACGTCACCATTAATTAAATATTTCAAAGAACTTATTGGCTAAGTATTTATATTTCCCTTAAAGTACAGATTAGTTAGGTTATTGTTTTCCTGGTTCATATAATTAATTAATAAAATATCATAAAGCTGCGTTTCATTAGTATCGTAGACTAAGGGTTACTGTAGCTCGTAAGGTAATCGTGGCATTTTTAAACTATAGATGGTCAAGCAAACCTTGTCAGTAGAAAAAGGCAAATTTGAAAAATGTAGGCGCAAAGGGATATCGTCCCATAGAAAATTTGAATTTCGCGCCTTTTTCTACTGACAAGATTTGCTTGGCCATCTATACAAGGATTTTTTTTTTGGGCACCTTTCATAAATTCTGTTAAGGTTGGACCTACATCAGTAGGTACATTCGCGTTTTCAATAATCAATATTACCCCACAAATCAAAGTAAGCTCGACATACCTATACGGTACCGCACGTACCTACATCAAATTTCAAACTTGGGATTACAACTCACAACCTTTCGACAAAGATTCGAGAAAGGCTAATTCCGTCGTAGAGACTATTCCGTCCACCGAAGTATATTTCTTAGATTTTCAATCGTAGGAAAAAAACCATTTGCTTTTGATTGCCTGAAAGTAAGAGCAATCGCTGCTTTGTCGATGAATTTATTAATTTTGTTCGTTGTTCGAGAAAAACGCTAATGGAATAGGGTAATGTCAGGTAACCTTCCCATGATTCGCTCCTTATATAAGTACCAATTGTGGTCCATATATATGGAGTTTAGTGCAAGTAAGTCAGCTGTGCTGTGCTGATGTTACTTATGGGTAGTCGGACAAAATAAGGTTGAGTTAAGGTTGTTCTAGTCAAAATAAACAACTGTGGGAATAAAATAAAAATTTAATGTAGGATCACAAGGGAACATATGTTTTTTTAAGATTAAAACTATCATAATTTAAAAGCCGTTTGTGGTTTGGCGCGAACAATCGTTTTAATACTACATATTTATCATCGAGAAATGCACGTCAGCCCTACTTAATATGATATTTCACTATCTTAGAATGCCAGCATTAGTCAGATACACGATAAGTGCATAGATTCACGTCAATGCCAAATTTCTGTCTCATCATAAAACTGTACAGAACGATATTTACTAAGAAAACGAATTATAAATATATGAATTATTTAACAATAATTAAAATTCGTATTTATACAACCAACCACCTTTGTATTTGATAACGACTTTTCGGAACTGAGACATTTTATTTACATCTGTACGAATAGCCGAGGATGGGTTAATGTCACGGTGATGAGATGGACGGATGGGGCGCGCTGAGCTTCGCACACAGTACGAGTAAGCGCGGTCGCAGACGCGGACGCGAGCGCGAACGCTTAAGCGCAGTTACAAGCGCAACGCTTCACGCGCTTCTCAGGCTGCAAAAGCGCGTCCACACTGCGCACTGAGCGAGGCTGCATGTCTGAAATACAAACAGGGAAATATAATTCATATTACCTAGTTAGGCAAAATAGATTATTGGCAATAAATCATAAGGGTAACATTATCACAAGTCAAACCCATTAAATATTTATTTTATAAGAGATGCTAGTAATAAATAAGTGACCTTATTTGCATGTGTTACTTACAATGCGGTCTCTCCTCCATTGGCATTTCTTGTGGCAGCAGCAGAGTGCGCGGCGCGCGGGGGGGAAGCGCGGGCGCGTCCTGTGCGGGGGTGGCTTGCGCCTCGGCCTGCCGGCGTTGTTCCTCTTGCGCCTCCGCTTCAGCTTCAGCTTCCGCTGCCGCAGCCAACGTGTTCACGATCGTTTTCACCTGAAAATATGAGCATTTATGAATTCAATGTCAATGCAATTTTAACTTCGTGTGAAGTGAGTATCAAACATACGCCCTACTGAACAAATAAAATGTACCATCTTGTAAAATGTACCTATGAAAGCAATAATCATACACTAATTGATTAACTAGGATGATTATTGATTATAAATACTGAGTAAACATGGAGTAAACACTTAATTGCATTCCACTAGCTGACCGGGATTTCATTGACTCGAGTTAGGTAACTTAAACGCTAACAAGGATGAAAAGTAATTTCATTATTTCTGTCTAAAATACCTTTTTAGCCTTCGTAGCCTTTGACACGCAAAATAGATAGCTTTGATTAAGGTAGTTTTCCAATACCAAGTAGGTAGTCTCGGTCGGTACGGCAAACTCCTAGTTATTTTTCTTTGACGTAATACTAAAACAGACAGCTTATTCAAAGATAAACATTCTATGTATAATATATATACATATATTATTACTTTTACAAATTAAGCTCTTCCTTTCATTTATTCGGTTCTTTAATTGTTATATAGTCGTTATTATAGTAGATATTATCATTTATCAGTCATGCATAAGTTGCTATCAAAAATATTTAAATCACCAGTATAGGTACCTATGTGCCTATCCCTATAGAATTCCCTCGTGGATCCTAAAATTCCTAACATCTTGATACATGAAAAATAAAGCTACCTGCAGGATATAACTCCTTTGCAGTCCCTCGGTTTTTGCTGTCACGCAGCAAGATAAAAGGATATATGACAGAATCGATTTATGAAAACTATTTTCCCCAAGAAATGATTGTACATTTGTGTTTATGAAAACCATGACTCAAATTCATAGTCAGCACGCGCTATTTTACTACTAACTATGAGTAAAATTTTTAATGTTAAGTCATGTTTACTTGAATCACTTTGAATTATAAAGGTGACGCCATGGACTTTATGACAGAGTTTTCCAAAACAATCGGAATACTCGTAGTAGAGAGTAGCCGAGGGTATAAATATTGGGAATATTAAACACATAGTTAAATATGTTGGGTGTTCTTTCTCAGTTACTTTTTTTTATACGAGGGGAGTCATTCAAAAGACTTTAATAAAATGTACTCTATTTCTATAAAGCTAAAATTGAATTTCGCTTCGCAGGAATAAGACGGATGAATAAATTGTATTAGCTCACCTCTTGCATATCATTGTCCATCTGAGTCTCGTGGCGCTGGTTAGCGGCGGCGTCCTCGGCGGTGCGGTGGATCACGTGGATGTCTTCAGGCGTCAGACCCCACGGCAGGTTCATCTGCACCGGGCTGCCCTCCATATTCACCTTCTGGACCTGAATACATATATCCGGTTAAACAACCTTGTCACTTGGCGCCTACATTTTTTGCCGCTCTTTTTTACTGACGGAAATTGCTTGAAAGACTATAGTTAGCTTACTATATCGATCATGAGATCTACTTATTACTTAGTGTGTTGCTCAGTAATCCTTCTACCACTAAATACAGCCTCAGTATAGGTTGTATTTAGTGGTAGAAGGTATACTTATTATGTAGATGTAAAGTAAAAATGTGTTGCAGAATGCTGACTATATTTAGTTACACTGGGACCGTTATCTCCGATTACCGGACAGATGTAACCCATTTCTTCTCGTCCATTAGCGACCCTAGTCCTAACTTTCCTACATATTATGTAATATGTATGTCAAGTAACTGTGCTGTAACAATGTCCCATTAATGCCTCCTATTTATTTTTCTGACACGCAGAATTTCTCGTGAATGTGTGATGTACAGCGTGTCCATGTTTAGCTATTATTATATTTAACACTAGCGACCCGCCCCGGCTTCGCACAGGTTAACAAATTATACATAAACCTTCCTCTTGAATCACTCTATCTATTTAAAAAAAACCGCATCAATACAGACAGCGGGAAGCGACTTTGTTTTATACTATGTAGTGAAGAAAATAAACAAAATCGAAAACCAGATCAGGCCTCTATGAAATTAGGAATTTGTCAAATCGTAGATAATAACTTCAGTCGTCAACTGTTTTATACTCAATTCAATTATCTTCCACAAACCACAAATATTAAATTGTTCGTTCATTTAGTTCTCTCCATATTCTAAAACCAAACTTATAAAGTCTCCCAACTTCCGATATATCTAAAACAGGAAAACCGTTTCTGAATGAATAAGTTTTAATGGAATTTATTAATTGTTTGACTTCAGCAGTTTATGTTTGATGTTATTATTCTGCATCAACAAATAAATATGTAATCGTACCTAATATTGGACGGAATGCTTTATCAGTTATTCCATAGTTACGTTTACTTTAACAACTTGTATAATACTGAGTAAATACTTATTGCTGTAGGCTAGTAGATGACCGGGATGATGATATCATTGAATAGAATTAGGTCACTTAAAGGCGAACAAGGCTTAAAAGTACCTAATTTAATTATTTCTATCGAAAATGCCTTTTTAACCTTCAAGTCCTTTGGCATGCAAAAGAGATAGCTTTGATAAAGGTAGTTTTCCAATACCTACTGCAAACTCCTAGTTATTTGATGTATTTAATATCACAAAAGACAGCTTATTCAAACATAAACTTTCTACATATGTTGAGAACTACTTTTAGGATCGCTTAGGTTCATGAATTATTTTATAGACAGCATTTGACCTTCATTAATTTATTTTTGCTTGTATAAAAAATAGAATGATATTTCTGTTATGGCTTTTATGGGGCTTAATACTAGTCTGTACCAGTACTTGTAAGCATGAGAGTACTTTGATAAGTTTATACTACGAGACAACACTCGAATTTGGCACTAAGGGTCAGACAACTCGCAACAACTTAAGTTTTCTTGACATCGAAAGGGTTAAGATTAATTGGAAGCGTTAATAATTCACAAGTTAGCACGAACTCAACAACATGATAGAGCGATTTTCTGACATGCAATTTAACAAAACATTAAGGGAAACAATGGAAGCATTAGTTCATTTATCGAAAGGCTAATGACGAGTTGACTAGACGGTAAGTTTTTAATGGATATCACCTTGAATTGAAGATGTTAAGATTATCTTACTTAGGTAATAAATTAATTATAGATACTTAGTAAGTACAAGTATCTACTTATTAGGGTGGGTCATTTTTACTTTTTTTTTATTTATTAGGGGGCACAGTTAAAAAAGGTGCCATTTGGTAATTAATTATTGCACGTATTTTTATTTTATTTTTAGCTTTAATTTTACTGCCTCCGGATTTTAGTTAAAATTTTTGTTAAATGTAGGGACATTGTGAAAAAGAAATGTTTCTTTTTGAGTACTTTTTTTATTTATTTATGGCTCTGAACCTTTACCATGCTATTTCGAGCTAATAATGGTATAACTTTTTAGCTAAAGTTTGAATAAAGAGACGATACATAAATGTACTCCGCTGACCATACAAAATATAACAATATTTATATGAAAACTTTGAAATGGATCCGGAGGCAGAAAATGAATTTCGATTACAGAATAATTTGAAACACTGTTTATTGGCATTATTACGCAACTTTTTGTAACTATGCCCGAAGGATAACTAATACTTTTTTTTTCTCCATACACAAGTGACCCACCCTACTACTTATAGGTACTTATAGAATATACTAACGAAGTAACGACCCACCCCGGCTTCGCACGGGTTACACAAAACCTTAACAAATTGTATACGTAAACCGTATGACAATCCGTTCAGTCGTTTTTCAGTTTATCCCGAACATACATACACACAAACAGACATACGCGGCAGTGGACTGTGTTTTCTAAAGTGTTTGTGATGAAACGAACGGTAGATTTCAATATGAATTAAATAGTGTTATTTGATGTTATTGATCAGTTGGTCGATTACGGACCGATTTGTCCAAACTGGAGTGAGGACTTCATCTGAGGTCAAACATTAAAAATAATTATGGTGTCTACTGCCCATAGGAAATAGTTGAAAAAAGACCATTCTTGATTAGTTATTGGAATGCCACAAAATACTCTGGAAATAATAATGTCATAATAATATGAACTATGTATATTTATTAATTTGTCGTATGAGCTCACGAAAACGCGGCTGTAATGAATTTGATAATATGACAATATCTGATGTAGAAGTTTACAAAGGCGATAAATCGACCTAGCTCTGGGTTATCAACAGACAGCAACACATGTCTAAGATATGAGCTAGTAACTATTGGCAATTAATTTTTTCTCATGAAAAATATAATTCCGTACCCAATATCTTGAACAAAAAAGTTTATACATACACTCCCGGCTAAAAGTATGGAAACAAGCTTGTATTACAGTAGAAAAATGTGTTTTTAAGCGATGGATAGTATACTACACATTGACAATTTAATAAAAAAATTATTAAAATAATAATACAACATTATACAAGTAAAATACTCAAATGCTGGCTATGATAGTAGCCAGTTAAACATTTTGTTAAAATGTATGTGTTAATTAAAAGGGTATTATAACATTTTCCTATTTACATATTTACTTTTTAATAATAGTTTAGGATGTTTATCCTGTATTTTTTATTCTTTTGGGGCTGCCTAATGTAAAATAAAGCGTAGCGAAGTAGCGATGTTAACATGCACGTGTTATCAATTACAAACGACCTTCTTTGAAAGGGCTCGAATTAATATTGTTACCTCAGGCTGTTCTAATTCTTGCGTAGGAGCGGACTGCGGCACGAACTGGTGAAGGACGGTGGGTTGCTGCGGAGACAGAGACACAGAATAATTACACACTTTATTAATCGTAAAAGACCATTCATTGCGAGCACATAATGCTTGAAAACACTCGAGCTTCTAATCGTCAGCTCACTGACACATTCGTATCTCGATGAAAAGTTAGCTGTACAATGAACTTTACCATGAGAAATATATAACACAATTCACAATGAAATAAATGAGAGATACGAGTCTGTGAAAGTACGTTGATATAATGCGCTTGTAAATGAACGTAAATATTCACGGCATTCGTATGCTAACAAGTGTCGAGAGTTCTTTAACCTCCAGAGAGAAAACGCTTCACTGACTTCGATGTACTTAATACTTATTATCTTTTATAACGATTATATTCCGGTAAAACTAATTTCATTATTACATTTATAAAGGGGAAATCCTTCGTCTTTATTAACAATTTATTTGCAATTACTAAAATAAAAGACGAGATTATCGAAGACATCGGTCATTGTCGAGACGTTTAAATTACGCAATTAATTAATATAATAATATCTGGGAGAAATCTCGGAAACATATAAACATCAAAAATGCGCGTTTTTCCAGAGATAAGACCTAGCTAGATCGATTTTTCGCCCCCCAAAGTTAGTACTAATCTGTTAAAAATATTATAATGTTTAGCTAATAAATTTACTCAATCTATCGCAATGTAAGTACATTTCCAAAAAAATACAAGTTTTAAATACCTACCAAGATACATCTACCAATCATTCAATTCTTAAGCAAACAAGATTATTTTAATAAATTAGCATTGGCAGACTTAAGAACATAATCACAATAATAGATATGACGTGTAAACTTAGTTGTACGCTGCGACACGTTTATGAAAAGCTTCTTTTAAAATGAATACAGAGTAGATATGTATTAAGTAGGCTTTGCACGACGGATCCGAAATGTATAGGAAGATCAGTGGATACGGATCCAGATCCGGATAATTTCATACATTCCTAGTATTAAGTAAAGGTCAAACTACGGACTGTGTACGTAAGGGCGATTGTGCACTACAATGAATTTTACTGTCCGGCAGTCCGAGTTTTCATGGTCCGATATGGCATGAAAAAAACGGATGATTGGCTTGTGCACTTGTCCGTCGTTTTACTCGCAGGTGCGGCGCAGTGTCATGAAAAAAACGGATGATTGGCTTGTGCACTTGTCCGTCTTTTTACTAAAAGAGAGGCCCGCCCCCGCTCGGCCAAGTCATGAATTATACTAATTCCAGACGCAGTGCACAAGCATAAATACGTTTTTCATGGCTGTCATCTCGGACCGGAAAAAAACTGTCCGGAATGGGGAAAAGTAAAATGTCGGACGGTAAAATTACGTCTAGTGCACAAGCTACTATATATATTTAACGGCGTGCCATATCGGACCGTAAAAACTCGGACTGCCGGACAGTAAAATTCATTGTAGTGCACAATCGCCCTAAGTTGGAACTTGAAATATTGAAGATTAGTAGGCATATTAGGCAACTACCGTGTAAAATGCATAATGAATACAACAACACACAGATATCTCTAATCTAACAATGAAAAATACACAATTACATACTTGAAAATAAACGTTTATATCAGTAAAGAAATCAACGATTAGTCACATAATTAGGTAGCATATGGCCTGGCTAAAAGCCCCAAGGTTTGAGCTTAAACACAAGGTGACCCACTGTGCCCAAGCCTAAACCCAAAATCAACTTTCTTATGGAAAAAAAATTGGTAGAAGTCACCGGGGAATGAAGAAGCGTCTCGGTATAACGGTTCTTAACTACTCACTGGCATTTCATTTACTTCCATTTATTTGCTTTAAAAATGTAAGATAACATGTACCTAAGTAATAGGGTAATTTAATATATACCTACTTTATATAAAATAAAATAAAATGTAGATTGTACTATGAAAAAAAAAATGTTAAGTACACACGCACGCAAATGGCAGTTTACTCCTTCCATATCTGAATATTACGGCTAAAAAACATATGAAAGGAAGATACGCAGCAATTTCTAAAATAATATCTAAAATTAAAATTGAGTACACCGGAATGACATAAAAATACCAAGAATGCATTGAGCATGCATTGTAAGGACGAAATATTTACTTAACTAGCCTAACCTAACGTTTTGTGTCTACGGCTCTACGCGCTAAATATTCTCAGCGAAAAGATTTGACCTCCTTCATCTTAATGTCCTGAATAAATGTTTTAAAAACAGAAAAAAGTAAATTTAAGAAACTTCAAAGAATAGTTTTCCCCTTTCTATAGTTTGTAAGCCTTGGATGCCACTTTATGAAGTAGAAGAAAGGGTGCTAAAATAAGTCAACACGAAGCCTGCGACGGAATTTAAATTTATTTTTGACAAGGCGAATTCAAGTAAATAAGTAGATTACAAGTAGGTAGGCACTTATACGTCCTGAATGATGCATTAAATTTAATTCTTATTAACAAGCCTTTGTTGGAATAGTTTAATGACTTATATTATTCTAGTCTTTATAAAGTTTTGTCACAAATAACCGGATGCACAGTATTAATGTTCCTATCCGTTTTTGCAATCTTGAAATTGTATGAGGAACTGATCTAAACCTTGATTATTTGTAGTAGTAGTAGTAGTAGTAGTAAACACTTTATTGCACAAAACAAGTACATAACACAGAGATAATCCAGTAAATGTGTACAAAGGCGAACTTATCCCGTTAAGGGATCTCTTCCAGCTAACCTTTAAGTAACTAAGAGATACATTATGATTATTTGTGATTGGCTTAAAGATAAGCCTCAATGATAACGGCGTTCAAGTGATTATCATATTAATTCTAAGTCGAATTCGGGTAATGGAACCCTAAAAATGACTCCCACGGCTTACCATAACAACTTTCGCAGTTTGCAGGGCGTTCAACCACACAACGATTACGCACCGCCTGTTGGTATGATTTTAGATTAATTTCCTCCTGCAGTCGGTAGCCGTAGTAGCAGGATTTTTCCATTGATTTTAAAATAATATCGGAATTCGGTACCTACTGTAAAGGACAAAACCCGTGGACGCTTTTCACTTTTTGTAATTTCGCTTGCACCAATATATAAGTTCGATAGAGTTTCACAGATAGTAATATAAAACAAAATATATTTTTAAGATAGAAGCGGCAATCAGACAATTAGTACAAACGAAATAACAACAAACTCGTTAACGGATTCTGCGCTCCAAAGCAGTAGGTGAGGAAGAAGAGAAAAGTTTTACCTCATTGTGGTCCTGTTGCTGGGGTGGCGGCGGCGGCGCGAAGGGGCCCATGTTGTCCTGCGGCATGTTGTGCGGCGCGGGGATGGCGAACACGCGCTGCACGTGGATGCGCATGTGAGGGGCGCCAGTCTGCTCCTCAGACGAATCCCATGGCATCTGCAACAACTTACGTTTAGACTTCTAGAAGAATCAGACGTAAAGCAGCATTATAAGGAACTGTGGACTCTGGTAAAGATTTTGTAAATAGAACCATAATTGAAATACAGTCGAAATCTTTCAGATATAAAACTATAAAAACAAAGAGACATCGATTAACTATGGATCGACTATCTGACATTAGGACGCATGGGTACCTCAAACAACAACGAGCTATCTATTCGAAAAAGGCACTGAGTTGATTTATCCATTTGGATTCAAGGAAGCCACGGACCTACCTCAGAAAATTAAAAAATATCTTATAATTATGAATCATAAATATCATATATTTTATTTTATTTATTATCATATATTTTTATTTTCATGGCTTTCTTACTCAGAAGTACTTAAGCGCCCTTCGCTATAGTGTAGGTAGAGAAATTCAAACTTAGTAAATTTGTAAGTCAGATCCACATTAAAATGTTTACTTATAAAAAAATATAAATTACTCCAATAAAAAGTTGACGCGAGCGTCAACTTTTAACAGAACAATTGTAATAGAATAAATACACCGACGGCACGCAACAAAACGATGATAAGCGTATTAGCATTGTGAGATGAAATTACTGGAGAACAAAGGATAATAGCGGCATCGTGCCGGTTATGTGATGAATAATGCATGGTGACGTTACGCAAACGCAGTGAGACATCATCAGGCCGCTGATCAGGAAGCAATGACCGGTGCCGGTGACACTCGAGGACAAGCAGCCGAGCACCAACCCAACCCGTCCAACCAAAGCGGTTACCCATAGTAGATATAATAATTAATAAATAATAATTTGAGCCTATACATATACGTCCCACTGCTGGGCACAGGCCTCCTCTCATGCGCGAGAGGGCTTGGGCTATAGTCCCCACGCTAGCCCAATGTGTATACTCGTAGTTATTATTTGAGACGAATATTTCTAAGAAATTTAGTCGGATTAAATTTTTAGGGGCATAAAATTATAGTGGGTTTTCGTTGCACAATAAACTGCTCAAGGCGATTCGATTCCAAAGAAACTAGGAGTGCTCGAACTATGAGTACGATATTATTTTATTTATTTCGCATAGTTCTTATCAATATCGACCTTCAGCCCACTGTCAGTGCAATATAACATCATTAATCAAATAAGCCCCTATGTAGGATTTCTGGTTCAATTTCCTCGACCACCGGACCACTTGATCACTTTCCTTTAGCGACTGCGAAGTGAAATCTATTAATAATGAATTCAAGTAATATCAATATTTCCTAAAATACAATAATTAAACAAGACACTATAAATAACTTGAACATCAAACAAACTCATCGATTATTCATTTAAGTATTTTATAAAATTGTTAAACATAATATACCTACTCAAATTATCGTCATATAAAGATCAAAGCGCGAGGTTTTGAATGTGTTCACTAATGGGTCGGATAAATACCATTTAAGGTTTCTATTATTATATTTACAAAGTACCGAAAGCTGACAAATTTCGGTAGGTAAGTATTAACCCATCAAAAACACTTGAGCGAGCAAAAGCACCTAAGTAAAAAGCGGCCAAGTGCGAGTCGGACTCGCCCATGAAGGGTTCCGTATTTAGGGGATTTATGACGTATTAAAAAAAAACTACTTACTAGATCTCGTTCAAACCAATTTTCGGTGGAAGTTTGCATGGTAATGTACATCATAATTATATTTTTTTTAGTTTTATCATTCTCTTATTTTAGAAGTTACAGGGACACACATTTTACCACTTTGGAAGTGTCTTTCGCGCAAACTATTCAGTTTAGAAATTTTTTTTATTAGAAACCTCAATATCATGTTTGAAACCTATCCATAGATACCCCACACGTATGGGTTTGATGAAAAAAAAATTTTAAGTTTCAGTTCTAAGTATCGGGAACCCCCAAAATTTATTGTTTTTTTTTTCTATTTTTGTGTGAAAATCTTAATGCGGTTCACAGAATACATCTACTTACCAAGTTTCAACAGTATAGTTCTTATAGTTTCGGAAAAAAGTGGCTGTGACATACGGACGGACAGACAGACGGACAGACAGACAGACAGACAGACAGACAGATATGACGAATCCATAAGGGTTCCGTTTTTTGCCATTTGGCTACGGACCCCTAAAAACGTAAATCATTTTTGTATTCGTCGTATAACGTAAATCAAGTTTTAGTTGACTCCGAAAGAAAATATTTCGAGGGAAATAGTTCGTATGAAACTCGTTCATGGCACAAATTTTCACACCCCAATGCCAATACATATACCCTCTTAGGGTATGTGTTATAATAGTTTCTAAGCCGTATTTAACTATTGACGAAAAACAGCCTTACTAGAGGCGGACCAAGTTAACTCTGCATTGCATTTGCAATGACAAAGTGTGGCCATGTCATTATTAAAGTCAAATGATAATATGACGTTTATAATGACACCACTTAACTTGTTTCTATTCAAATCGATGAAAATGTAGCTTCTTAAGACGGACTCTATATTTTACTTTTATAATGTTAGTATGACAGTTCTAAAGTATACTGAATTTGAAGACACCACGACCACGGCACGTTCAATATACAAAGGTAATGTGTATTGAGTTAATCGAATTTGGTTGAAGAATATTAATATTCTGAACGATGCTGGTGTGATTAAATGCGGAACGAGCTAACGCGGAAGAGGGACGTTATCGTTACACGCATTGTCCGCGGGTCCTTGCGCGGGTGTCGTTTGGTGAGCATTGTACAGAAACATCTTGCCACCGCTAATATTACGCATCAGTCTAACGGGTCATTCGAGTTTTAGTTATTAGGTCTCATTCTGATATGATACTGATCTTATAGTGTCAAAAGTAACGTTTTTGGTTGAAGAAATGTCACTTTGACAGATCAGTATCATTATTGGAATCAGATCTAATAACTAAAACTCGAATTGGCCTGCAAGGCTCCGTTGATGTACACGACAGCTTACCACTTATGTATGAAATCACGGAACATGAGCGGTCTTATGCATCCCTATATGTGTATGCTTGAAATTCGGAAGCTCGACACGTTGCAATCCATGAAAATGTGTCGGCAACGTAAGTGCGTATTTGGTAAATATTATCAATATTATCACTATCAAATGAACAGTGCTACAGTCAGCAGCAGAAGTTGCTAAGCGGGCGAGGTGTTCAAAATTACCTTGACGCGCTCTTATTCTCTTAACAATAAAGTCGCGTCAAGATCATTTTTAACACCTCGCCCGCTTAGCAACTATTGCTGCCGACTGTACTAGTGCTAGTGTAGTAGGAATGTGTATAAGTCAGCAAGAGATCGCTCATAATCCGCTCAAGTTCTATTGAGCCACTAACATCTTAGCACTTAGTCCAAATGGTCTACTTTCGGTTTAAGTGTACTCGGCGGTGTGTATAATAATGATAAGTATTTTTAAGTACTGGAATGAGTTTCTAACGCTCACTGTTAACCGACTAGGACTTTTTTCTGGAATATAGTCAATCAGTTGAAGCGCTGGTGGCCTAGCGGTAAGAGCATGTGACTTGCAATCCGGAGGTCGCGGGTTCAAACCCCGGATCGTACCAATGAGTTTTTCGGAACTTATGTACGAAATATCATTTGATATTTACCAGACGCTTTTCAGTGAAGGAAAACATCGTGAGGAAACCGGCATAATCCTAATAAGGCCTAGTTTACCCTCTGGGTTGGAAGGTCAGATGGCAGTCGCTTTTGTAAAAACGAGTGCCTACGCCAATTCCTGGGATTAGTTGCCAAGCGGACCCCAGGCTCCCATGAGCCGTGGCCAAAATGCCGGGACAACGCGAGGAAGAAGAAGAAGAAGAAGTCAATCATTTATTAATTATTTTAATATTATCTTATTGGCAAGGTGCGCAGTCGGTGGAGGGGGAAGTGGCGCTGATCGTCACAAACACAGGTAATCTTATGGAATGTCTGACATTAGTACTAGCGGCAGCCGCTTGAACTAATTTTACTCCATAAGATTTAACGTAGAAAGTCTGCCAAAATGAGGGCAGCACCAGTCGTGCACCTAGCGAATACAGTCATGTACTGCGTAGATTACCTGCATAATCTAAAGTATCTACACGTAACAGATTTTTGCCAGATTTATTTTTAGCTGTAGGTACTTAGCTCATGAACTATGCGTTTAGTTATTGGAGGGAATTTTATAGAAAACCGTTTATTAACTGTATTTAAATTGTTTTTTATATATTTAAATTTTGTATTCAATTTAAGACATATTTAGAAAAGATATAAATCTGCGAAAGAGTTTCCTTTAGATTAATTCTGATTAAGCGACAGGGTCTTCAAATTTGCATTTCCTTGACTATCGAAGTCAATTTGAATCGTTGACTGAGACGCAAAAACGATCACTTCAAATCGTCGAGTCTGAGATTAATTTACAAATTAAACACAATTGAGAAGCTTCACGGGGAGTCTGATAAATTTTATAAAGATTTTAAATATCTACAGTAAATAAACAAAAATGCTGCTAGGTATTATTTTGCGGAAAAAGCGAAAATTCTAAGTATTCTGTCTCAAGAAAACGCATGATTTATATAAATAAAAAAACCTTAACTCCAATTTCGCTATTTTATAGCTGTTATAATGCCCGCACATAAAAACAAATGCGTAAAACACGTAGCGCACTCATGTTCAGATTAAATTTGAACCAAATTCGAAATTCATTGGGTGTCGCTAAATGTTGCCTCATTTCAGAAGCCGTAGCCGAATAAATACAGCTGCGCGGGTATTCAGATTTGCCTTGAGAGACGCAAATACGCCTCTAGTACCTACCTACTTACATTGAGTTTCAGATCGAGCAACTTCCGTTTACTTCCAAGTTATTTCCGCGGTTTTACTACATGATAAACCTCATTACTATGTAAATACAATCGTACTAAAGTGGTAACTATTTTGATACATTTATAATATGCTCGGCCTTAATTTTCATAATTATATAAGTTAGAGTTCGAACCGTGGTAAGCCACTGAAAAAGTTACAAAATACACACATGGACTTGTGATTTGTGAATTACATATAATTTTAATAGGTCTTCAACAATAACAAAGGGAATTTAATTTAATTCTGCAAATATTTTTTATGTGATACATATAGGTATTATTAAAACAAATGACACATTATGTAACATTTTGGAAATATCATTGTACATGTACTTGGCCCTGAATATTGTTTTAAGGTAATCTTGATTTGCTCTTAGTATTCTGTTTACGAGGATCACTTGTATAAAATTAAAACAAAATTGGAGAAGAAGCCATCTCAAAAAATTAAGAGTAGGTATTACCTATTCAATATAATTTTGTTTCGGCTAATACTGACAGCGCATCTCGTAGAAGTAAATCTCTCACGCCTCATTTAATTAAATGTGCATATAAATAATCGAAACCAGTTTTAGACTTGATTTATAATGATATTAGTATAGCAAGGCCTAAACGCAATTAAATTAAGAACACGTGCTTGATATCACTTAATTTGCTTAATGTTAGGTTTAAATATGCTATGGTTTATTATAATTCCCTTGACTACAAGTTTTTATGTTACTTACATGTCATGCAGGTTACGACTGTGCATGTCCTGACATACAACATACAACAACGCATGTTTGCTTCAGATGATCTACCGCGAACACCAAAGTTTACAAATTGCGGGCATCTTTCTCTGTAACTCTAATTACGGCTTAATTGGAATAAAAGACAAAGATGCCAAAGACAAAGACAAAGATGAAAGATGCAAACGTCGGTGTTCTCGGTAGGCCCTCAGATTGGGCGCCTAATTGGCACATCTCATGGAAGGCTGTCATATCGTAATTAGAGTGACAGAAAAAGATGCCCGCAATTTGCGAATTAAATTTTCGCGGTTATAGCCCTGTTTGCGTTTGCTAGATCTGGGGGGCTACCGGGAACATCCACTGAGTCTAAAGCGGCGAGTTGATATTTAGCTGAGCCGTCCCACAGGTGGCTGCAATACTCCATACACGATCGGACTTGAGCTTTATAAAGTGTTAGAAGCTGTCCAGGTGTGAAGTATCGCTTCACCTTATTTAGGACGCCCAGCTCAACAACATCAAAACATCAAAATTGGAAAATTGACTATCTGCATCCTTATCACTGGAATGCTCCACGAGTGATAGAGATGGACTTTCTTCAATAGGGTTTTTCCTGAACTTGAAACAACACAACCTCCTGAGTTTTATTCACTTATACTTATAGACGTAATGCCTAAATCTGTAAAATTGCTTACATAACTTAACTATTTGCACTTTTTTTAAATAGACTTTATCAACAAGAATTGTTACAATTTTAAAATTTAATTTTTAGCGGTTACTTATTCAAGTTACATGTTATTACTGTAATAAACACAGATCATTACCTGACCAACAAATCTCAGAAGGTTGGTAACTCATGGCTTCCGCTATTTATTCTGGTTTTCTATATTAAGTACATGTATTCGAAGATGACCTCGAATTTTGGTTCCGGATAAACTCGTCTGTTTGGCTTTCTATTTCTACCTATCATTCAAACACAATTTCAATTTCGATATACATATAAATGAATCTGGGCATTTGAAAACGATGCATAATACCTGACACGAAATCTTATCGCCTATGTTAATAAATAAAGCTCTCTCTTAAAATCTCTTAAACGCGCATAAAAGACAGAAAAAATCGCATTGAAAGTGCTTTATTAAGTTCCTTTATAAATTCAAGAAACTATTTTAGAGAAATTTATAAATTATACCATCTCTGTCTTTGACACCATCGGCGACCAACGCGCCATGCTCACTAGTAAAGCTAGAAATAAAACGCAACTTACAAGACATTCGTATTTTAATTTAAGTTGCTACTACATTTATTAATTCGGAAGGAAGTATTCATAGCGTCATTAAAATGCAAATAGAGCATATTAAAGCTACAATGGAAGTAGTCAGCAAGTAAATCAACATTGCTCAATTATTGATCATTATTGACCAATTAGCAGATAATAACTTAACGGTACAACATGGTATAGTGATCGAAACCTGCATATTCGTGACGTCAGCTTTAATAAGTGCTACGTATTTTTTGTGGTAACCCATCATAATAACGCTGTTCTAACGTAATAAGTATTCATCCATAAATGTTTTAAATAAGACGACAGATATCCTTGAACGAGTCGTGTACTATGTAAATGGGCAATTTGTGCTGATTATCTCCCCAGTAAAGCGAACAAATTAACGTTAAAGCCCCTTCAGTTTAGTTTTGTTTAGTTCGGTTTTTTTACCTACCTATCTAGTAAACTCTTCCTACTTTTTAACAGTATTTAAAGCAAGACATGTTCTGCTGATCATTATAAGCTGGTACCTAATAGCCTACGCCCAACTGATGTCAAATAATTCTGCTATGGTATTAGGTACAAGTTGATTAAGGTGTAATTTGCTATATCATAATTTTTTACTGTTATGTGTTCAAAGGCAATATTAAAGACAGGGCAAGGAGTAAACAACATGATAATGATAAGCATGTTATACGCCGTGGTGGTCACCTTGTAAAGTCGAGAGCCACGTCGGGTAATGTCGGCTAATGTATGTGGAACAAGGTTCATGAGCGTTCGTAGGTTTGTAGCCACCGGTGCGCTGCGGTGCATCAAATTATACAAGTAATTGCAGTACCTACTCGAGCTTGGACACGACCCGACCGCTCCAATGGACACGAAATCCCGCTAGACGTAGCGCACCTGCATCTCAGCCTCATCCGATATCAAGTTCAAGAGCGCCCCCGGCTTATGTCGATCACAAAAAATACACACTCAAATTTGGAACGAATGGTGTCGATCACTCGCATATATAAAGTGTGTGTTGATCGCGCGCGGCTCAAACAGTCGACGCACACAACGTAAAATGCACGCATACCTAGCGCTCGCGTCCGCGCTCATCGTCGCGCTCGCCGCGGCGGTTCCCCGGGACCGGCTCGGCTACGAGCGGGAGATCGATGCCACGCGATACAACCAAGTGCCAAAGCTTTTGGACTACGTGCTCAACGACGAGTACCTGGCGGCCCAAAAGAACAGAGCGAAGCTCGTGACGAAACATAGACCCGAGGAGGCGGTGATCGCAGATGACGTGTTGTTAGAATCGAATGTGGTGAAAATCGTGAGGCCGGCGAAAAGGGATCTTGGGAACGATGTGAGCGAGGAGCTGGTGAGGCGGCGGCGTGGGTACAATCTGGAGAACGTGCAGGTGCCCGCGCGGTACCCGTACCTGCCGGTGGCGCGCTTCTACCGCGTCCGCCGCTGGGGCTAGTGGCCTGCGCCCGCGTCGCCCGCGCCTCAAATGTCAAGGCCGCGCTGATGCTATACTCGCCGGCGGCGAGCCCGCCTCCTGTGCGCTCGAGCGCATCTTCCCTGCGCGGGCGAGTGACACTCATAGACTGTTATTTATATTAATTATGAAGTGGCTGTGTTCTGACGCTCCGTTCTGCCATTCCTCGAGTGGTTTGGAAATAACGATAGATAGAGAACATTATAACGTTAATTAGAAATATTTTTAAGTTAGGTATACAAATAAATTAATTCTGTAAACAATAATGGTATTATAAAGTATTTTAAGATGTTACTTTTGTTTATGTTTCTACACCGACTGGTCAAACACGTTTTTCGACTTAAGTATAAATAAACAAAACGTTTCTTGCCAAGAATTGATAACTTTTTTCATTTATATCGAAGGTTAAACAAAAAATTTAACGTAAGTAAAGTTGTTGAGTTATACTTGGATAATATTATATCCTGGTATGATGCTGATAGCGACTAATATTTACCAATTTGTTCTGCATTAAAAAATGGAATCTTGTTATTACTTATAGAGTTAAAATCTAGGCTGCCTGACATAATAATCAAAACATTTATATAAATTAATGACAAAATTAAGCAACTTTATGTGCAGTGCCCTGTACACATACATTTAGTAATTAAGATACATATATACACGCTGCACATAGGCAATTTGTATACATGTTATATTTACAGTAATATATGCTCAGTCAGACATAATAAATTTCATAGAGTACTAAATTATTTTCAATTCAATAAGCGCCTACAAGTAATATGCATAATATTATTCGTATTGCATATAAGTGCAGCAGATTGGTACTTAGAGAACATTACAGTAATTAGAGTCTATCGTGTTGCAATGGGAACAATAGGTAGGTACTTTTAATAATACATTAGCGATCTAAAGCCGAGCCAGCACTGGGGTGCTACCACTGTACCTACTATGTAAAAGGAATAACAAAGGCGCTGTAATATCCTAGGAATTTAATCCCTACCCCGACAAGACAGAAATTTGTCATCCTTCGATAAATTAACCAGGAATAATACTTTGCGTCTTGGTTTTTTATTGCTGCATGCATAGATAAATTCACGCATAAAACCCAGCCAGCGCGCAGCAGTTGCCCTGTCAATTTGTTGTTTGAAATGTCGTAAACGGTGCAACAATCAGACACAGTTCAATTGTTTCTGGGGTCTACTTGGTACGTCGGTCATGGAACAGCAACGAAACACTGCCCATTTCCGTGCTAGACCCGTTCAGATTTCACTAACCAATGTGATTGGAACCGAACCAGTTAAAAACATAAGAGTTCCGCGCATTACTCGACACTAATCCCATAAAACCGCGACTAATATATTAAATTAAGATTTTAATCGTTCAGATTTTTTATGGGTACCTAACTACGAGTACATACAATACATAATATACAAGTCAAAAGTATTTAGTACATAAAGGAATCTATTAGGTAAGGCATGTTTGTACCTAGTTTGAATTTTAAGACCATTTCCGGAGCTACAATGCTTTATTGTAGAATTGCTAAGAAAGCCTCGCGATGAAAATATGCCATAGCAATTTCACGTGTACTGTTTATTCTAAGAGACAATGATCCCGTGTTCTTTTAATACACCTTGGCAGAATGACAGACATGCAGTCTGAGGATCGCTCCCGGCATTAGCAGGATAACAATAAAAGATAGTATGTACATCAGAACTAAGATAAAACTTGCACATTTTAGATGGAATCTGCGTTCTCAAATAACAGCATAAAGTCGTATATACCTAGGATTTTGATAAGGCTTACGTCTTTTGAAAATAAGGCACATGTTGTAAGTCGCTAAGTGAGCACTCGGGATCGCTGACCGAACCATTTACCTGATGCCACTCGCCTCACTTTGTCATAATAATGTTTTCTTCATGGCAATGCCCTATCCTGCTCTATATAAGATGAACTATAGCATTATACCCACCCTTCGTGTACCCAATGCCAGTAGCTTCTTAAAAAAAATCGCGATGCGCAAAGTAATGCTAACTGATCTGATGCCTATTAGTGGTTAATGTTGTTATAGATACGAGTACGTGACTTGTCTCGTGCATATGTTGATTATATTTATAATTGATTATGTAATTCATTATATATCAGTACATATTTGTACATTGATCAGGTATTCATGGGTTTCATTTTCGATTTCAACCGCACGGAATATAACCCTGCGATACATATATGAACACGATATTAAAATCTCCATCATTCATTTTATGTTATAAATGTTATAATATTTTAAATAAATATCGTATCGTATTAACTTAATAAATATAATACCAATACTATTTACTAAATAAATAAATTGATTATTATACCACATTATTCAAATAAGTCCTACGGCTGTTTGACGCAGGTACTTTTTATTAATTTTGATTATCATGACCCAGACGCAAACTGTTATCATGATCACAGACTAATTTCTAATACAGGCCTCGATAGCCAAAACTATTGAGCTGTTGAGAAAATCAACGTCATGTACAGTTAACCAACTGTAGATGAGCAATCATTTGAGCTGCTCCACTGACACCTAGGTAATTGTTTAATGTTCACTCACGACCCGGTACCGCTACTCTCACGTGTTAAGCCATAGTCATACAAGCATATCAACTGGTGGCGACAAACAATCAGTATATCCTTCTGCTATAATATTATTCATATTTGACAGTCTCCATATCCGGTTTACACTAAAAGCTTTTACTGATTGCTTACATTTATGAACTTATAGATACTCAAATATACCTACAGCAAGTAACTGTTACCTGAAGAGTACCTAATCTTGTGCAAAATAAATTATAAGATACAAATATTTGAATCCGATAAAAATACAAGTACTCGCGCGATATTCAATAAAGCAACATATTTTATGTGGCAGATCAACTGTTCAAACAAAAATTCACTAAATCATAGCTACGTTAATAAGGTAAGTGGGTCCAGTCTACGTACTCTTTTGTTTGTTTATTTCAATGTTTAATTGTTCAATACTATCAGCTTTCAGGCATGGCTTCCGCTGCCAATTGTTTGTGTGACCCAGTGAAGTGAAGGCTACAATTACGAAATGCT
Organism: Cydia amplana; assembly: GCF_948474715.1. Lineage (NCBI taxonomy): Eukaryota > Metazoa > Arthropoda > Insecta > Lepidoptera > Tortricidae > Cydia > Cydia amplana. Next base: position 9,283,139 of record NC_086079.1, on the reverse strand, counting down.
TTACAAATAATTCGAAGTGTCAGTAACAGTTACATATTTACACTACGTACCTATAAACAGTCATTTTTTTATATATATATATATTTTTATTTATTTATTGGTTCACCAACAATAGTTTACACTATATAAAGTACAACAACAAACGTTTTGAGTAATTATGCTAAGCGTAACAATTACTTATAGGTAAACACCACTTGCATTGAACTAGGGTACTAAAATTACATATTATACTTAACATACCGTTTACAATAATAATGCAGGCATTAAACTAATAAAGGGGGCAGACATTTTGGGGCAGGTTGTTGAAGAATTAAATTGAGCACACCTACCATCCATGTTTGTGCAAAAGACTTAATATAATACCTACATTCGCCCACACCGATGATAATAAAAAACTTTTATCCCAATTTTCACCCTTTGCGTTAAACATTTTTTACTTCTTAGTTCGTTTAGCTCGACAACATTTAAAGGTTATTTTATGTATCAGGTATGTTTCAAGATCCTACCTTTACGGTTTAGACTGTGCGTTGTCTATCGGTACCTATCTAAATCTATATAACGGAACTGTTTTATATGTAGGGATATAATTAGATAACAACATTTGGGTTTGAATAACTGTTACCATCTCTTCTTCGCAGAAAACGAAGAGTAGGTACGTACATACTCGCAAGTATACATGCAACTTCATAAAAGTTTTGCGTTCCGGGGAAGGCTTACTACTCGTAAATGCAAACTATTTATCACGAATTCAAAGACGCATCGAAAACACTTGGTGAAAGTTCGGAGAACGAACATACGAATACACGAAATCTTCAACGAGATCTTTATGAAGGTACATATAGGTATAAAATAAAACTCGTATATGACTCGTTCTGAAAGTCATTAGCACAAGCCTCTACTTCGAAACCAGGACACTTCGTTTGAAAGGCGCAGGCTTAACCGTTAAAAAAACACTGCGTAATAGGTACACTACACATATATAATTTATAGTTGCTTACTATACTAAATTATCTTGGTTAGTTAGGCACTACAATTAACGTTGCGAAAAATGTTTATACCTACGCAGTTTGATATTGAAAGATAACATTATTAAAACCACAAATATTATGGAGGATAAAAAGCGACCGTCGTAATACTTTCACCCGAGTTAAACACTAAGTATTTACTTTATTCCGACAATGAGGATATATGGATAGTAAAACATATTTCATTTTAAGATGAGAATATGTAACCTATTTGATTAATATTTTTTTTAAACGAAACAAATTCGGAAAGTTAGTCGTGTCAATTAAAAAAGCTTTCCGCCTATGATGGGACTGAAGATTTTTCCACCCAACTTATGGTAGTACGTACATGCGTATTATAAAAGATTTGTTGATTGTATTAGATATGTAAAGTTTTGAGACAAATTCGCGCTTCGAATTTAACAACGAATGTAAGTATTCATTTTTTTTATATCGATGACAAGACAATTAAAAAAAATTAATACTCGTACTTAATAATAGTGTATAATGCTTAAATTATACCCACAGAAAAACCTGTGCAAATCGAAGACATATATTTTACGACGAAAAAGTTGATACAGCGTCGCGATAGCGGTGCCTCAAATGCGCACCAACATGACATCTTGATGGCAATCACTAAGCGATCCATCATTATGTTAATGATCTTATATTTAATAACGACACTTTTTTCATTCATATATGACTGATGAGTCATACCCCAGTGGTTATGTAACGAAATACGATGAGATAAAATTCTGTTCATCATATATATAACTGTAAATCAGTATAGTAGGTAGGTACTGTTTTTATTACAAGTACCAGAACACGATTTTATATTGTCGTCTCTTAGCGAACACAGGCGAGAATATTACTTCAGGCAAGCTAGAGTAGCTAAGAGTTGTTTCGAGATCTGGAACAGATCATACTTAGACTGGTTCTCCTGAGACAAATGCTTAGAAACCGATGAGAACGAGCCCACAGCCTCTAATAACGAGATCACGTACACCGCGGCGTCCCCGCGCCAATATTTGGACCGATATGTTCCGATATGTTTTTATTGCTTGTCGACTCGTTAACGAACCCACGCGGCATCAATACGATCTTGATGAACACAGGAATTGGGTAGGTACTTGCAGGGCCGAGAGTACGTGCAGTAGGTACGCGAGTTGGTTACGGCTTTGAGAGAAAGTCTTGAGATGTAGGTACTACATTATTCAGGATTTAATTATATTTTGGAATACTAATATCCAACCTAGTAATTATGACGGCCAGCATCGATCTGGAGCGTGATTCACGCGCTAAAGGGCAAACCTCACCAAATCGCATGCGTGTTTTGATAAATTGTGGCATTTGATCGATTGATGAATTCGCTGCACCTCAGTAGTCGGCATCGTTTCTAAAATCGTATGCAACTTTCAGTGACCTCTGTAGAGCCCATAAGTATAAACTTAAGAATTTTAAGGGATCGCTCAAAAACTGTCGACAAGATATGCCGTCGCTAGTGTCGTGAGGCAAATATTAACGCGACTTTTTGAATTTTACCCGAGCGGAGCTGGGTTCTTACTAACCGTACTGAATTTCACTTAAGCACTATTTAATTAAAGGTGTTGCTTTTGAACAGAGACTTATGTAAAGAAATAATTTTCTTCAAGCTTTACTCTAAATTCACACAGAAGTCGTAAGGTTCGCCTGTAAACGCACGACGCCGTGTCCAGCGTCTGCGTTGCTACGCTAGCGACAACGCTCCGGTCAGCAACGTCTAGAACTTGATATGACGCGAGTCATGCGTCCATGAAACCAAGGCCTAACAATCACGCACCTATGAAGTACGATTATATAATATACCTAGGGCCAAGTATTATTGAACAGAAGGTACGAGTACCTATATCGAAACAGTCGTCGCATATACCGCCATATGTGTCATTCAGAGTGCCGTATGTTGAGTTACCGATACTTATAAATATCTATTTTTTTTTACACATCCAGTTTTCCTTTTTAATATCGGTTAGCATTCAATACATCGTTAGATACATCAAATTCAATAGGATAAAGGGCGAGTGAGCACGATCAGCCAATGCGTTTTTAATATATTTCTGCACAAAGGGGGCTCGACGCAAAAATGTTTAAGAACCCAAACTCCTAACCAATAAGTGTAAAAATTCCTCCCGCTACGGCCGAGGCACGCGTGTTTGCTATGGAAGAGAACGTTTACATTAATTTATGCTACGCTTTCCAATTTCAGACGCCTTCATTTTTACCGCACCCTGCCACAAGACGTTAATTTATTAAACTTTGTGGGACGAAATTCGAGAGGCAATTATAATCATTACGTACACTTTACTAAGTGAAAATGAAAAGATACCCGACTTTCGATGGATGGCGGATTAGCGGATTTCTAAGTTCAAGATGCTACAATATGCAAGTATCTATATTGAACACCTCGGACAGTCCAGTTGAGTTTTATTGCGTAGGTAAGTACTTTGAATTAGTTAGTACCTGTTCATTATTTTTTCTTAAATCCGTAAAACGTAAATGAATCATTTGTATGTTTTGCCTTCCTTATTCTACTCGATTCGTAGATTCGGTCCTTGTTTTTGTTTAAGATTGTATCATCTAAGCATAGATAACTACATATGAGAAAATATATTTTGGTAACAAATATAAAACATCTATCATTAGAAATATTTACTGTAATCAACTTTACGCTACGTAGTATACCAAGGTTTCATAATCATTCCTTATTTTACTATAATATGTGGCGTCAAATATTCAATAAAATGAGAATTTCTCGGCTTGGGCTGGTAGAAAGACAAAGGTCACCTAATATAATATTTGCTCGATAATGCATACACGTTGTATTTATTTTTTGTAATTATTGCTTGTAAATTACGATTTATTCACGATTTTGAATATCCGAAATGTACTTAAATTTATACGTAAGCTTTTTATTCAAAATTATACAGAGCAGAATTTTACATCTGCAACAATCTTAAACTTCGTTTTTTAAAATAAGGGGCCAAACACTAGCTGATTTATTCATATTCATGTATCTACATACATACCGTAATAGTATAAAACTTTGCCCTTTAACATAATTTTGCCCACCGCGTCACAGTTCAATAAAAGCGAAATAACTTAAAAGTAGTTACAGATACACTATCTTCACTTTGATCAGAACGTAGTGAAGGATGTTAAAGAGCAACGTTTTATACTTTTACGGTAGCGCAAACGCTTCTTAGTAAGTAATCAAATTGAGATATTTGCCTAGAATAATAGACAAGCACTTAAGTAGGTACATACGGGGAAACACTGCAAATGTATGGATCTATGCCGACAATACAAATGCACTTCTGCCGCCTGAAGCCCCGAAGGCAAACTCCTAGAGCAACTGCGATAATTGGAATTATAAACTTTGATTGCTGTCACGGAGCACCATAGGTTATTCTATTATCTTTGTCGTCCACTCTGTCCACTTTGCCCAAAGGCTGAGTTTAACAATACAGCGGGGAAATGCGGCCAGTGTCCTGGGGACTATGCCCCAGGTGACATTAGGTTTCGTCTAAAATGTATGTAATACCTGTGTAAATATTGTAAATATATATTATGGTTTCAATAAAAATAAAATAAAAAAAACTCTGCTTGTTTACCACAATAACCAAACGATAACTTTATAATAATGCTGTCCCAAACCGGATGAGTAGGTACATTATATAATTTCATTGCAACCAGTCTGTAAGACCGGATTGGGTGCATCGACCGCATACCGCTGATTTTTGTAAATTAAAATTAAAAACTTGCAAAAAGAATCACGACAACGCCCTTCACATAACGGAACAATTTGCTGAGTATATACGTGGGTCGAAAACGGGCAAAACAGTGAAAGGATACATTGGACACATAGGTACCTAACTGCAATAAAATATAGACATATTCTCAAAAAAGTGGCATTTTAATCTGTCATCGAGTTTTTGGATTGAATGTAATATGCTTAATTGCTCTTTTTCATATGGAACAAAAATGTTTATTGATAAATTATGTTATATGAGGCCAAGTCATTATTTAAATTTTTATATAATACTTATATTAAAAAAAATTAAGAGTACCACTTTTCACTGTAACCTGTCTTGTCCAAATGCATCGCTCTTCTAGTTTTAGTTCTAAAGATTTTATAAGCACCTATTATTGATGTTAATAAAATAGCATGCTATCTAATAACATAAACAAACTCTTTTAAAATGTACGTTGCACTGGTCGTTGCACTGCCGTATTCGAACTTCAAGATATTCACAAGAGACGATACGTACTAGATCCATTCTAGATACGTTATAGTTTAGATTTCAACTAGTTCTCTTTTACAGCGCAATTCAGCAGCCAATGTCACTTTTACGTTAGATAGAGTTAGATATCTATTAGATGTGAATTGGATCTCTAAGCCATATCTTGTGGAAATCGTTTAGGAGTATCTCCAGAATCACGGAAATGTCAAATTTGACAGGTTAGATCCTAAAAATATCGTTATCGTATCTTGGTAATGTTTAAAAGATATCTTATAGATATCTATTTCAAAATCCGAATCGGGCTCATAATTTTTGTACAACAATATTCATGCTCGAAGTTTGTCCAAGGATATTTTTACTGTAACCTGTACATCCGCGGTATTGCATCTCACTCAAACACAGAAAATTATATTAAGATCATTACTATGGCAAAATATTAGGTAAGTATCAAACTAACCACCGTAGGGAACCATTATGACCCAAGTGCCGTAGTTTCAGAGATACAAGTGATTAAAGGCAGGAATCTGGAGTTTATAACAAAATGTTAACTTTAACTTGTCTTGATTATTTTACGAAATTGGCAAGGGGCATGTAATAATGTTATATTAATATTGTATTAAGGTATATTCATCTATGCTAAAAGTGCGACATTCGTATTATTATCCATTTAAGATAAAAAATTTAAAAGAATGTATTTTTCACTGTAACCTGCTTACCTTTAACCTGTGATCAATGTACAGGTTAACGTAAGTCTTGGCAGGTGATTGTGACTTCTATCCCGATACATATATTTACAAGACCTTTCAGTCTATATATTACCGCTATTAGAAGCATTATTAACGTCAGCTCGTGCAGGCCATCTGGATGTTCAGACACAGGAAACGCAGAACGTGATTTCAGACTTTCAATATGACTATAGATTATTTTATATTAAAATTCACTTTCACATGATACATTTCCCTCCTAACCTGTGTAGTGAAAATCTCAAAACATCAACTCATCATAACTTCGTTCCCTTTTAGAAATTTGGGTTACTTGAAGTATTAAAACACATTTTTCATTCTTAAAACTAAAATAAAAACAAAAAAAATACTTTAACTTTAACCTGTAGATGCCACTGTTTTGAGAATTACTCAGGTACGGACATAAAGTATTACCTACCTATAGTTCCTGGTGAAGGCGCAATGACTTTGAAATTTTCACGTGATGCCAGATGGTTGTGGATAAATATTTAAGTAATATTTTATTGAGGACATTGACTTTAACATATCTTGGACTTAAAATAATTATACTGTATCTTACACCTCTTGTAGGTAGGTAAACATCGTTTGAGATACCCGTAGCTTTAAAGAAGTTTAAACGATTACGGATATTGATATTATGAACTTCATAGTAAGTTACCTATAAAAGGTAACTCAGTTTTATTTCATTATTCCCAGTCGGTTTATACCCATTGTTCTCCTACTAACTCATGAACGCTTACTTACTTTCTTAATAACGAGATCTACAAGCAATGAATATTATAGCTGGAGTTCTAATACTCAGCTCATAACTTAATTGAAGTAGTAAGTTATACAAGAGCCACAATGCGGCACGTCCTGGCAGCCACTAATTACACCGCAACTCGGTTTGACGTTACAGCACGTACGAGCCCCGGAGCCGACATCGCAAAAAACGAAACCTCTAAAATTATCTATTAAATTACATTTATCAAAGAACACGGTTCCGACAATAAAATTGAAAACAATCACCATAGCATTCGATAAATGTTGTTGTTTTCTTAACCGTCTTACTACGCTAAATTGCCTGAGAGCTGATTTAATACCTACCTCCTGTTTTTTTATTTACATTTTGTTTACATTCGTGATTTGTAAGTTAGACTCTATAGGTAGTTAAATTATGAGAGATATCTATTGAAAAAAAACATGATTGATAAGAATATATTAAGTTTCCAGTGAAAAAGATGCTTATTATTGGATTTAAATCACTGTGCCGAGAGTTTCAACAACTAAGTACTTAGTTATAAGTTCACAAACGGCCCGTTGGTCACTGGCAATGTCGATCGGAATAATATTGACTCGCTTTAAATGCCTCGGGCGAACCAACTGGCATTTCAACTTTATTTTTCTACAATCACACGAGGTAAAGAAAATTTAATATATGTGCAAGTTGACCACATTGTTGATCGCAACTTTAACGAATTATATACGATCGAGTAGAATCGTATGTAGATAAGTAGGTACCTACCTATATTATTTTTGTTTTTGCTAATTAATTTATATAATTTATTAATAAAAAAAAAAAAAAAATAAATAAAAAAATAAAAATAAAATGCATTTATTTCAGACTTATAAGTGTCCATAGTTTGTTAGTAACAACAAAAAAACTAAAAAATACTTAAACAACTATATTAGTACCTAAACCTAAGTGAAGCGAGGACCAGTGCCTGATTAGGCCACTGTCCCACCTCTCCGCTACTACGCTCAGGAGGCTGTGGCGGCTGTCACGGACTCTGCGGAGCGTCGCGGCGCAGCGCTTGCGCAGCGTCGCATAAAAACTGTCAACGTGAGCGTCCGCGAACATGCCAGACGCGCTGCAATGCCGCGGCAGCCGCAACAGCACCCTGAACGCGTCATTATATTGCACCCGCAATTTATTGATCGAGCGTTGCGTATATCTAGCCCACGAGCTGCAGGTATACAGCGATGTACAGTACGCACGGAATAGTGTAATTTTAACTTGCGCTGTACACCGACTGAACCTGCGAGCTATCATGTTAGCTCTGATCGCCAGAGCTCTTCGCTCCCTCTCGATATCCGAATCGTCGCGCAAGTCGTCGGTTACCAAGTGCCCAAGGTATTTAAACGAATTAACCCTCGTAAGCTGCTCGCCATTCAAGCGAATGGGTGGGACATGGGATGGGCACTTGGTTCCCGCCTTGAAAACCATATACTCGCTTTTCGACACATTATACTTTAAATTATGTTTTAAAGCATATGACTCACAAATATTGATGAGGGTTCGCAGTCCGCCAACCGATGGGCTCAACAGCACCATGTCATCTGCATAGCTTATGTTGTTGAATGCTACCCTGTTCACGTGGCATCCGACATGCGTGCTGCTGAGCTCACCGATAAGCTCGTTAACATACAGATTAAATAATTTTGGCGAACTTAGTCCGCCTTGCCTGACGCCACAATCCAATCCGTACTCATCAGACAAAAAGTTTCCCCATCGGACACTATTTCTCTGGCTGGCGTACCAGTATCTAAATATGCGTGTTAGCTCTCTAGGAAAATTTGTCTCGTCAAGCTTTTGCCAAAGTAAATCGTAATTTACAAGGTCAAAAGCCTTCGAGAGATCTAGAAAACACGCATAAATAGGTGTATTACGCCGAGTATAGTACTCAACAGTGTTCTTTAGACAAATGATCGCACTCTCCGTCGACAGGCCGGCTCGGAAGCCGAACTGTGCGTCGTGTAATTGCAAGCATTTGTCCAATTCCACGTTAAGTAGGCTGTCAAGTACTCTGGCTACGATTGTTGCCAGAGAAATAGGTCTGTAATTTGTCAAATCAGATATATCGCCCGTTTTGTTTTTAACAATAGGTACCACTATGGTTTTCGTCATATGCTTAGGTAAATATGAGTGTCCGATGCACAGGTTAAAGAACATTGCTAGGATTCTAGGCAAGTGAGGGCCAGCAAATTGCAAGTGCTCGACGCTTAGGGAGTCGTGACCAGGAGACTTTCCCCTTTTCATATCCCGCAATGTTTTAGTTATATCTTTTGCACTATAACGTATCTGCAGGTCACTCCCCACCTCATCGTCATGCACCCGCAACCCTTCCAACCCTACAACAGACGACACCTTATTATTAAAATGGTTCTTAAACATGTCAGCGATACCCTTGGTATCTGAAATGCCGTTGACACTAACTGAGAGTCCAGTCTTCACTTCCATTTTCTTCGTAAGCTTCCAGAAGTTACGAAAGTCACACTTTTTATGATGGGTCGCGAGCATGTCCATCTTTATTTGATCTTGGTGATCTTGGACCCAACGCAGCCTTGATTTAAAAACTTTCCGACTAATACGCATCGCGGCAAAAATATGACCCGTATTTGGTTTACCACATAATATCCAGTTTTGAAAGTGAAGTCTGGCCTCCCTGTGGGCCTCACTGACATGCTTATTCCATCCTACAATTTTTCTCTTTCCAGTACCACCTGCAATGTCCTTACTGTATACAGACGCCTCACTCAATGCATTAATAATATTTATATACATGTCATCAAGAATATTAATGTGAAATGAACTGTTTGTACAACACTTGCCACAACAGTCTCGTAGTTCGGCAGGAAACTCGATCGATTTTAACAACTCGTTACATTTATCGGTGTATTTATCAATTTCACACGGTTTCCTGTCACCCCATACTATTTGTTTACGTTGTGGTGGCAAATTCACATTACACAATTTAGGTACCACTAGATTTAAATTACACTTAATGACTAGAGGAAAATGGTCGGAACAATAAACGCCACAATCAACAAAAACATCAACTATCGAGTTCCATCCCGCGGCAGTAGTTATGCAATGGTCTAACCAGCGCTTACTTCCGTGTGAGTCACTAAGGTACGTAAATGTGTCAGATTCAATGTTAAGTTTAGCTAAATCGGCACAAATCCAACCTTGCTCGGTACAGAAACTTAACAATTCGTCACTAAATAACTCACCGGGATGCGCGTTATAGTCCCCTAACATATATACAGTTTCGATGCCGCTTTCCGTAACTATAGCATTCATTGCACTAACACATTGCACGAATTCAGGTAAATTATCGACACAGTTGGTCGGCATATACGCACTAAATACTAATATATCTTTATTCCCGGATGATATCTTAATAGCACTGATTCTGGCGTTATCGCACAAAATTACAGAGACACACGGAAACGTTTTCTTTCGCCACAAAAGCGCGGTCCCTCCATAGGGCCTCCCTCGGAGCATTCCTTCCGACGTACTCACAGCTGACGTACCGGTGCTGGCAAACTCGTCACTTATACTATTCAAAAATGATAGGTCATGTGGCAAGAGCCATGTCTCCTGTAAGGCTATCACATCCGCAAAAGAACATATTCGCCTGATATCATCTATGGAACGTTTTAAACTACGACAGTTAAATGAACACAAGACTATATTATTATTATCTCCTTAGATTTTAGTAAGTATTATTTCTGTTTTTTATAGCTTTATGTTTGTAATGTAAATACTTAATAAATACAAGCTAAAGTAATAAAATTTATATAATATTTAGCTCAACAATTACAATGCACATCTAACTTTAAATTAATAATTATATTAAAATACTTTTCTTAGGTACATAATTACGAATAAGTAGATACATATAAAATTATTTTCCTTTACGCCAAGTCACAGCTTCGCGGTTAATTAATTATGAAAATTATCTTATCTCTTCTGAATTCTCGAAGTTTTCCAAGTTGTCCGTAACTTTTATCATTAAATGTGGCGAAGCTACGAAGGTGTGTGATTCATGGTTGAAGAAAATTAATGACTATTAACATTATGCAAAGTGCTTATTGATAAGTATTAGAAAGAGTTAAATAAATAGTTGAAAGATACTATACACGTGGTGGATGCTTATGGTTGTGACTTATGACTTACGATTCAAAGCAAGCAAGCTGTATTCATATAGAAACGCTGTATACTTATATGTAGGTATACCTGAGACTCGATCGTTTGGACTATGTTTTTCTTTTGAGGGTAACAAAAGTTCCTTTATACCCTGCACCTCATGCCTGCAACAGGGATCTTTTGCTCATAATTTGGAGTTACCATGGTTACCAGTACAATTTGACACTGGCTTAACGGTTTAACCGGTTAACCTCGGGTAAGTGGGATGGTGCAAGTGGCGCTTATAGATGTATGTAGTTAGATATTTTAAAAATAGATTTGGGAGCAAATACCGACAATAGTACAATATTTATTATTCGTGAGTGATAATGATAACATGAGTTTAAAAATCAGTAAATATCTCATGAGCAAATATTGTATCATTATATTAACATCATTGGTTAACAATTGAAAGGACAAGGCCGCGTTGTACAGTCAGAAAAATGGTCTTAATAAACAAATTTCCCCTTGGGACTAACCACAAAATCGCGAAAATAAATCTACACCCTAGGCGACCCAAAGTAGACGAACGAAATGTATGGGCCCAGGAGTATACTTATTTATTCACGATTTTCATATCGGTCCCATAGGAAACCTTGTTCACTTGACCATCTTAATACATGTTTGACATTTGGGATCACGACCCCAAAATCATCCAGTAGAGTTACTCAAAATACTCAACTTATTAAAGTAGATTATATTTGTTTGAAAGATTTAAATAATATATACCTACTTACAGAGCGTTTTCTTAAATGGGATACTGAGGGGAAATCCAAAACTATAGAAGATACAGTGAAACTGTATTAAAAACCTTTACAATACAATAAAATGCTCTTTATTGCACAATACCTACACACCTCACACAGTTTACTTGCTTGCCTGCGTAGTACCTTTACCTATCCGTTTTATGAGACCTCAATGTTAGTAAAGTAGAATGCAATGACGATATACCTATTAATCCAAACTACACAAGCAGTTTGGATTAATAGGTATATCGTCATTGCATTTAACAAAATTTCAGTCATAAAAATACACACATATTTAAGTTCATATGAGTACTTTAATCAATTTAATTATAGTTGCTGTTGTGATCATATAATGAACACTCGAAACAATGGATGGAACTAAACTTGTTGATCCGGATATACATGATGGGACCATCATAACGTCATTGTACTCACAACCACTAGTTATTCATACCGGTACACATAGAATCTCAACGTGGATTGGTATACAAGAGCCACTGACGAATGAAATAATACGTTTGCAATTTAAAATTGTTGTATTCAAAATCACTGTGATGAAAATTAAATCCAGTGGCAGTCGGTGTATATAATATAGACCCTACAGGTGCATATAGACCACACTCATACTTATTAATATGAACATTTGCGCTGAAATATTGCATTGTCCTTATTTGTTTTTTTTTTGCGATTTTAAAGAATGATCACTTACGTTCCGAAACACGAGCGACAAAAGTTGATTTCCCCAATACACGCGTTGTGAAATATTTTCCCGATTTCTTAGGTAAGTGACAAGTTAATATACCTAAGCAGCTAAGTACTTCTCGTGTATGGGTCGAGCTAACAACCCTGCGAGATGCTCGAGTATATCACTTGATTTACGACGAAGGAAAACGTCGTGAAATCCTATTACCTTTTTATTTTCCTTTTCAGGGGCGCATGTGACATGTGACGAGCGCTCCGGCTATATGCCACGCGACTGGACCATTATTCTTTTACACAATACAGAAAAAATGATATTTTGATATTTACGTAAAAGTAATTTAAAGGAAAATTAAAGACTCTTTGCAGTCAGTCCTATCTCGGCTCATTATGTGTAATGCAATAAGTACTCCATTTTCATTATTTGGATTGGGATTTAAGCACTTAAGCTGTTTTTGTTTTTGAGGAGTTAGTTTGCTAGTTTATTAAAAAATCCTATTCAGGAGGTAGGTACGAAATGCACGTAATTCTTAGAAAAGGATAGCAAGATGAAGTTGATGTCGATTTTTTTTCGTTCACCATAGCAGGTAGGTACATAAATACTCTTAAACCAATAGGTACAGCGTGTCATGAAACTCATAAAAGCAAAGTGTACTTACCGGGAGGGGGAAGGGTCCGCGGTGCTGCGGGCTCATGGGGGCGAAGGGCATGCGGGGCTCCGGCGCGGGCATGGGGCGCTCGGACTGCGGCCGCAGCGGCAGCCTCACGGGCCCGGACAGCGGGAACGCGAACACCTGCGACTGCGGGTCTGGGAAGTTCATCGCCCTGGAACAAAACAGTTACGTCAGTTGAGAAGTTCCACTTTTTAGATACAAGAAAGAAAATAGAAAATTGATATAAGTACTGATCCAATTTAATTATTGTATTTATTTTATTGCCTATCCAAAGTAAATTTCAAGCTACCATGATATCCTTGCATTTTAACGATTAATAAATTGAATGGCTAATAATTTATAAAAAAAACAACGGGTTGCACTCAGGAAGTGCCAGCAAAAGTGAAAACTCAATGTCTAGTGCAAAAAGCACTATGTACCTATAATCAGTGGCGGATTTGCAGTCTTTGCCGCCCTAGGCTCAGACCCTGTAGCCGCCCCTTCAGCATCAGCACCCATCATATTGACTACATTTAGATCAGGCAACGAAAAGGTATAGAGGGAAATGCTTGGGACACATTTTTAACTTAGTAACTTTGTTTGGACTCGTTAGGAGGTGAAAATATTTTGTCACAATTTGCCGCCCCTAATATCTCGCCGCCCTAGGCTCGTGCCTACTGTGCCTTATGGGAAATCCGCCACTGCCTATAATTGAGGTTAACGCCATCTAGCGTTAGCGTTAATTACTTGAACCCCCTAAAGCACATTACTGTTAGTACTCGAGTTATATTAATACCAGTTAGAGCTAAACTCACTAGATGGCATTTAAATCAATAAAGAAAAACTCAATGACATTACATGTAACAGTTTTTCATGTACCTAATGTCATTGAGTTTTTCTTTATTGATTTAAATGCCATCTAAATGAGTGGCCATCTAAATCTTACGGTCACGTGATCGTCTTACGCTGTCTCGAGTTTACCATTTTTTCCCCAACTTAAAAAGTGCACAGCGCCGCTAAAGAAGTTTTCACTTCAAAAACAATTTATACCTAGGTAAGAGTACCTACTTGTTTATTCTTCACGTAAAATATGTTAATATAAAATAATTATTCCCGTCACCAAGATAATGTGTTATTTGTATTTTCAATTTTCATACGAATAAATAAATGAATGGTTTTATATTATACACTGACTGGGATTGTCAAACTTTGAGCCTCCGTTCCTACTTTAATAGTAAACTCTGTTTTTACATCCCAGATACTAAAATAACTAATATTATGCTAATTGCAGTTGGTCCTTGATCTGCTTAAAAACATTTTAACAGCAAACCACAGGTTTATGAAAGTCAAATTGTAACATTCGGTAATGGACATTCTATCATGCCGTGATCAAAATATTTATTTGCTATCAAATTACTTACTATGTGTAAGTACTCATACCGAAACAAATGGATGTTTTACAATTGACATTAGAAATCCATTAACGCACTACATGTCCGGTTTCTTCCATGCCATGTTGTGTTACTTGTCTACCATTCTTGCAGCTTGATTGTATGTGTCTATTTGGGTAGGTACCTATTATATCACTCTGCGCTATTGCAAAATACTTGAACATTTTATTAGCTTACCTTATAAAACAAGACAACGAACGATACTTAATAACAAATGATGATGGATTCAAAGACAATTACTTATCCAAAGATCTTATAGTTTAAGTACCTACTATCAAACTGCCGGCTCACTGGCCCATTGTAAATTAACATAGACCAGTTTTTTTTACCATTTTCATGATTTGATCCCCTTTGTATAAACTTTTTTTTTGCAACACTCGTCACACCCGTGACCCCCTAATGGCGTCGGGACCCCCGAGGAGCCACGAGCTACAGGTTGAAAAACGCTGACTTAGGTATTAGCATAAAATCGTAAGGTAGTTACGGAGAACTTAGTTTATATAGAGACGTGCGATTTATCCTTGAAAACTGTAATGCGTCTATAACAAGATAGGTTTACAGTTTGCTCAGAGTTTTAGCGGAAATATGAGAAACTACCGATGTAGAAACCTCGAACTGTGTCACCTTCTTAGGAGCAAAATTGAGATAGGTACGTGGTAATAACTGAACTAACACATGCATGCCTAAGTGACTAGACTAAAGTGTAATTTTGTCTTTTCCTGGATGATTTACGGGATTAAATTAGAGAAATTCGAAAAAACGACGAAGAGCTTCGAGAAAAGGTAGGTTTGCGCTTCGCTTTGCTCGTCTTGGCGGGGGCACGATTTCGATGAAATTTGCTATATGGGGGTTTTAACCCTTAAATACATGATTTTTTCGTTTTGCCCGAAATTAATATATATATCACATAATTCTTTGCCGTTTCTAGGAAAAATAGTAAAAAAAATTATATCATCGATTTTCACTGGGAAATCAGTGTTAAAAGTTGCATACTCTAAATCATATTTTTGGAAATATATAGCTATTAGTAAGGGGTATAGGAAAAATCTTAACTGCCAACAGAAAGGTACACTATTTGTGATGTTCCTATGATAAAATTTGTAAATATAAAATAATTACAAACCCCGAAAAATCTGCCCAAAATCACATACTAAAAATCATCAACTTCCAGGTTTTTCCAAGTTCCGACATTTCGTCTATAAACAAATGTAACTTTTATAAATTAAAATACTGCGTAAATTTATGTAATAATTCGGAAAATTTATTAGTTTTACTATTGAAATAATATACAAGAACAAATAGAATTTGTTTAATAATGCATAACATTTGATGTTTATGTTGTGTGTATAAATGCATCACTATGCATTTAAGGGTTAATGTTTTCCAAGCAAAGCTCGGTATCCCAGATATTGGTACTTAAACACACAGAAAATATTTATAAGTGCCATAACGTCATATCATACCAATAAAATCCTTTGCCAGGATCCGAACCTAGGCACCATCTTCGTTGGTATGGTCACCAACGACTATTAAGACTAAGCGGCTGTTATCTATATATTATAAACGTGAAAGGCCTGACTGACTGACTGACTGACTGACTGACGCTGGGACTAGAAAGTCCAAATTTGGCAAGTATTATAAGGTCTAGGGGTCCACTAAGAAAGGATTTTTCAAAATTCATCCCCTAAAGGGGTGAAATGGGGGTCCAAAGTTTGTATGGGGTTCAAGTTTTATTTTGAGCTAGGAAACTTAAACTTCGTTAAAAAATATATTATTAAAATACAAGAAAACTAATTTCAGCGTTTTTGAAAATTCATCCCCTAAGGTGGTGAAAAAGGGGGAGAAAGTTTGTATGGAGATCGAAATTTTTTTCGAATGCGGGACTTCAAACTTTGTATATGGGCATATTATTAAAATACAAGAAAAGTAATTTCAGTGTTTTTAAAAATTCATCCCCTAACAGGGTTAAAACGGGGTTGAAAGATGGAATCCATTACGAATTCTTTGAAACTTCTTATAAACGCGTAACATTAAATAATAAAATAACATTAATTGAACATTATTAAAAATTCAACCCCTAATGGGGTTAAAAAGGGGATGAAAGGTTGTCTTGGGGTTCAAATTTTATTGTAAGCTAGGAACTTCAAACTTCGTAAATAGGTAGTTAGGTAGTAGGTTTTACTAAATAGTGGACTTGAAAATATGCTGGAGGTTGAGAGGGATTATTGGCAAGGTGCGAAGTCGGTGGAGGGGGAAGTGGCGCTGATCGTCACAAACACAGGTAATCTTATGGAATGGCCGCCATTAGTACTAGCGGCAGCCGCTTGAACTAATTTTACTCCATAAGATTTAACGTAGAAAGTCTGCCAAAATGAGGGCAGCACCAGTCGTGCACCTAGCGAATATCGAGAACAATTTTATTCAGTTAGGGGCTTGAAACTTCGTAGCCAGAGGTTGTGTATAATAAATAATAATTAACAAATGATTAACAGTCCCTACTGCTATCTTTTGCTGCATCATTGTTCTAAGCTAATGTAGAATATGTAACCACCAATAGACAAATCCACGCGTACGAAGTCGCGGGCAACAGCTAGTAAATTATACACCCATTAAACCTTTGTCAATAATCACTTATTGATAGGTAGATGAAAACCGCATGAAAATCCGTTGAGTAGTTTTTGAGTTTATCGCGAACATACACACAGACAGACGCGGTGGGGAACTTTGTTTTATAATATATGTATAGTGGAAATGTTTTTGCTTCAGAACTCAGAACTAAACAATAACTGAAATAAAAAAAGATTATTATAAAATCAGCTTACTACGTCTAGTTTAGGTTTTAGTGTTTTCAATAAGTGCGCTTACTTACTTAAAATTTTGTAAAGTGGCCCTTTTCTTTTCTAATATAATTTCTTGCCTTTTTAATATCTTAGTAATTCATTGCCCCCTAGACATTAGGTACATTAATCTCAAGTAATGATTATTTCGGACCCGACCTTTTTAACCGATTATCAAAAAAAAACCGGCCAAGTGCGAGTCGGACTCGCGCACGGAGGGTTCCGCACCATCAACAAAAAATAGAGCAAAAAAATCGTGTTTGTTGTATGGGAGCCCCCCTTAAATATTTATTATATTTTATTTTTAGTATTTGTTGTTATAGCGGCAACCGAGATACATCATTTGGGAAAATTTCAACTGTCTAGCTATCGCGGTTCATGAGATACAGCCTGGTGACAGACGGACGGACGGACGGACGGACGGACGGATGGACGGACGGATGGACGGACGGACGGACAGCGAAGTCTTAGTAATAGGGGTCCCGTTTTTTACCCTTTGGGTACGGAACCCTAAAAAGGAGGCGAGGTACGTTCCTCTAGATAAGTATTCGATTGCTGACCGTTTTCTGAAATGAAAAGCTTACTTTGAATCTTAATACTTCGAATTACCTATCTTTATATTTTCCCGATTACGGAAAGCTTTATGATTTTAGCAGTCTATCTATGCGGGTGGGTCAGTGTTGTGAACAACGCCTATTTTTAGGCTTAAAGACTTGAGTCCTCAAGAGTCCTGAGTCCTTGAGACGTAAGTCTTGAAGACTCGACTATATTTGAGAATTGTATTTGGGGCATTATCTATGAAAAAGGAATTATTGTCGATGGCGCATACGCCGCACAGCGTCGAGCGGCATTGTATTTATATCGGAGCATCGTTAATAATGGCGTAAGCGCCATCGACAATAAGGTCCCTTTTCATAGATAACTTCACATTTATTTATTTTACGCCTATGGATTTAAGAAATCGTCTTTGCCGCCTTTGAGGCGTTAAGCCTCGAGAGTCTTAAGGGTTCGAGTATTAAACCTCGAATTAAATTAGCGTTATTCACAACACTAGGGTTGGTACGATTGTGTCGTATTAAAAGTCACTGAAAACCTCGTGTTCGCGCCGGAGTTTATTCAAGGTCAAAGGTCCCAAAAATTGCTTTATCACGAATATCAAGGTTTCCATAGCTCCAATGACGTTTACATATGAATGAATATTGTAGAGCATACAATTAGCGACAAGTCATGTTCCGGGCATTTTTTCAGATCCTCAACCGTTTTGTAGGAATTGTAGGATAGACGACGCCGAACGCGTAGCGGTCAGCCATACGCTCCGTAATGCAAGTGCACCGTGAATTGCGGTTAATAATAACTTGAGGTTGAAAGATATTTGACCTCGAAAAATATTATACCTATGTAAACATTTCAGTCAAATCCTTAAAAACCTTCATGTTTGCCCCCGGTAAACATATTTTTTGCGGTAATTGTATTTTCAATCTTTAGTTTTTTTTATCTGCTTGAGTAGGTAAGGTGAAAGTAGAAATAGCGTTAAGAGAGGAGTTTGGTAAGCTATATATATAACATTAATTTGGTTACAGCTTACAGCACTAGAAAGTCATTGGTTTCATTAGGAGTTAGCGTTTATTGCAACCATCCATTGGTTACAATCGGCCTATTTAAACTACAATATTCGGACAAACATAGATTCTACACTGTAGGGTTGTAGACCCCTGCTTACCCCTAATTAATTACCTATCGGTTAACATCACAGAATGGAGACATGCATTGTGTATATCTATTTAGACATTCTAAAACTCCTCCCTCCTCGCCAGTCGGATAACAAAGGGCCCAGCTCAAGCTTTACTCTCCCGGTCAATGCCTTTATCTCCAATAATAATATACTTATCGAAGGTTATACCGAATATCATTGGGGACCAACCGTCTAGAGGAGAAACGCAAATTTGACCTTATTTGGACTTCATTGTAACTCGATACAATGGCTCATCTCATAGATATGCGTACCTACAAATCTGTATGTAAAAGCACTGTGAAAATGGAAAGAAAGTTTTTATATACTCATGCATTGCTTTTAACATTACCTACCTCATTCATTACGCAGAGATCGCCCAGCCACCCGCCAGCTGCCGTGTGCCACTCCTTGAGCTCATTTTTAGACTGATATGAGTAGTTTAGTTAACAGTATATAAGTATGTAATAGTAGTTTTTTTCTGTATTTAACCTGACGCGCTCGAGTAATTACAAAAATCCCCTATTCGGCTCCCCAACCAAAAGATATTGTCTGCCTTTTTTTACAGGCTAAGTAAAAGTGTATGGCGAGAACCGGGAATTCCTCATTCCGGGACTGATTTTGTATGGACAACGAATGGTACCAAACACCCTAATTAGAACCTCTTTGTAATATGTACCTGGGTTCATCTCCGCCATGGCAGATGATGGCGATGCGCTCGGCCTGCGCGGCGCGGGGGGCGAAGGCTCCGAGGATGTTGAATGGGAAGCGCCTCTCCATGGGGTCGTCGCGGCGGCGCTCCACCACGCAGTTCATGCGGCCCCTGAAATATAAACATTCCTTTTTTATTAAGGCTGGATAACCGAGGCAATTCGGGTGGCAGTCCAGCATTGTTACCTGTTGAGCTTAAGAAAATATGAAATTTTCGGAGTCTAAGAATTCTCTATTCAACTAATTAAATTGCTCTGAACTTGTGCTCATTTGAAATAGTTACTAAAGCCTAGAGATATGTAGTATAATGTAAATAAATGGTTTGATTGGGATATTTTTGTTTGTTTACATTTATTATTTAGATAAGTAAAGTCCCTACTCAATGTTAAGAAAACCTAGGTACCAATGGCTAATGTTGGAAACTAATTAATATATTTTAATGTACCTAGATAGGTACCAATTTCTGCAATCTCTAAATAGAATAGAGCCTGTGCGGAAAGAGAAGTGTATGGGGGTAAGTCGTGGAGTGTATGGGGCCCTTTCCGCAGACTCTAAGTACTCTAACACGTTTTTCTGGAAATCAAAACAATCTAATTTGACGGGTAGGTATGTACTTACTTCTGGTTGTTGGCCAGGAAGGCGCCAGCGAGCTCGTCGAGGTCGAACTGGATGGGCAGCTTGAACATGGGTCGCACAGCATCCAAATCCTCGTCGTCTTCAGCCGAGCTGTCCGACTCGGAGCTGTCCTCACCTCCCTCAGAGTTCGGAGCATCAAACTTCGGATTGACATCGTCAATTTTCTGAAAAACAAATGACATCAATTATTTACTCGAACGAATGCCAAGGACCCAGAAGGTGGAAAAACCAGTCTCGATTAACACGTACGTCAGGCGTAAGTATAATAAAAGTATAAATACGACTGCATTGTATTGTAAAACCACGTAGCTTGAGTACAAAGTCTCAGCAGGTAGGTAAGGTACCTCTATCTGATTCACGACTGCAATTTTAAAGTCGTGCATTGGTGCTTTATTTGCTCATTATTATAACATTAGCTAATTTTAACAATAAACATTTCTTGGTTTTACGAAAATGATTTTACTTGATACCGGGTGAACATAAAATTCGTAACTACGAAGTAAATTATCTACATATTTGATATAATAATAAGAAAAGTTGCAAGATATCAAGGAAGTCTTCTTCGGACTGGCCCCCTCCGTAGTGAACGAAACACAATTGTCACTGTCACACTAATGTGGAAGAGTGATAGAGAGACAAAAAGTGATTCGATGGCGAAGCGCAAGCGATTGTCACCTTGGCTAGGCTAGGCCGCATCACATTAGATGCAAATTCGCACGTCGCGCCGGTGTGCGACCGGGACATATTGCTATATACGTGCATATCGCTGTCACGCTCATGGTGGTGGTGTTTTATGGTCAAACAGTTTAGATTTAGGTGGCGCGTTTCCGAATTCTTGTAAAGTCAAGCATCGTAAATGTAAGTTATTAAAATTTGCCGTACTTTGAAAGTTGATATGCCTACAAGATGTAACAAATTCATATTTCGCTTGCTCCATTGCTCTCGGTTGCAAACACTTAAAATCGAAATACAATGAGCGTAAACAAACATCTCTACATAAAAAAAACATGCATCAAATTGCATTAAACAGTCAATGAAACAGCATGAAACGTGAACGCTAGATCTCGTTCTGTGCTGTTTGCCGGCCACAATGGCTCGGACATCCTGTCCGAACAATGCGCCCGCGCACCATTGTTCCCTCGCTCCTAAATATCACCCGCAATTAAATTGACACCGACTCTTATCACTTATCAAAACATGGATGGGTGACTGGGTGGAGTCAATATGCTGTGAAGTCATACATATCATTTTTAGAGTTAGACAAAGCTAAGTTGGCAGCGATTTTGATAGCCCAGCCTAGAGACTGTGCGAGTGTTATTTTAAACGTCAAACTTCTATGAAATTATGACGTTTAAATAACACTTGAATGACGAAAAGGAAAGCCTCTGTTTTATATATTATTAGGTAGTTTAATTTCTTTGGAGACATTACATAACACTAAGGTTTACATAATCTAATACCATGAATGAATATTATTATTAATTATGGCAAAGACTATTTTTTAGAAATTACAACAATCAAATGTTGCAGTAGCACGCAGTAAGTAGTGACGTTCCTAGTTGATGACTTTCACGACTTCTATACACGGACGAAGTCGCGGGCAGAGGCTAGTATATTAGTATACTTCAATACTGCTAGCAGCTACCACCGCTTTCTAATAAATATCTACACGATCGATAAAAATAAGGAAGCAAACAGGCTACTACATTAATAATCCAATTAGGAATTTTCTTTTAACTACATCGATAGATGTACGTCGTACTCGTAATAACTGTAGGTACTTATGTAGCGAACGCAAATGGACCGGTAATACGAGGCTATCAAACGATAATTATGGTGTTCTTGGTCACGTGTTGGGCGCTATATCGACACATGGACAGGTATCCACACCAAGCAAGTGAGTAGCCGGAAATTGAGGAGGTTGAAGAATGGGAAAAAAGCTAGGTACAGAATGAACAGAGGGCCTACCGCGAACCACGTTCGACGTGTTGCCTCCCTGTCACACTTACGTACGAATTCACAAGTGCGACAGAGAGGCAACACGTCGAACGTGGTTCGCGGTAGGCCCTCAGCGCGTATTAAACGCGTTGGCGAAGCGTTCCATCAGCGTGTCGCTAACCTAATGGTGTTTCCACATTGGCTGTTATAAAATAAATAAATAAATAAATATTGGGGGACATCTTACACAGAACAAATTAATATTTATTTATTTTTATTTTTATTTATTTTTTATTTTTATTTTTGTGTGATGAACACATTAGTGTTCATCACACAAATAAATGCCCTTACCAGGATTCGAACCCAGGACCATCGGCTTAGCAGGCAGGGTCACTACCCACTAGGCCAGACCGGTCGCCAAATGGTATATAAATTCTGACATCGTTTGACAGGGACAACATGATAGTATTGATAGAGTTTTATTATGTTGTCCCTATCACACGCTGTTGTATAATGTTTTATAACAGCCAATTTGGGAGCACCATAACGCTAATTTTAAATTTAATCCTGAAAATACTAGAAAGCTGATTTTTGGCCTAACAATATATTAAATATTCGGTCACCAGACCAAAATAGGTATTATTATTACGCTGCACAAACTTCTTCAATGATATATAACTATGTAGTACGCGCTTATCATTTTAGCCTATTCCATGAATGTTACAGAGAGGCAAAGCCAAAATTAAAAATATGTATCTGATTTATGAACGTAACTCCTACGTTGAACGGTTCCCGCGCTGTCAACTGTCAATGTCATTGTGTTTATTCATGTTAGCCTAGACCATTAGGGCTTAATAAAATATAACTTTTTTAATAGGAAATAATAGTAAATATATAATAAATATGTGAAAAAATAAAATATTAGTGTACGACAGTCCGACCAATTACAAAATTGGAAGAAAATACAAGAAGATTGAAGAAGAAAATGCTACTTTCGCGACCAAGGTCAAAGGCGGCGTCGTTTCGTGGATAGCATGACTATCCACCCGGACATGTTGCATATCAAAATAAGAATCTAGCAGCATCATCATCTCCATCTCCGCCAGCGGCGTAGAGAAAAAAGCGATTTTCGCGTGGCGTATAAAAAGCAATCTGTGCCCTCCTCGCTCGCCAGCGACCGAATGTACATATCTAAAATTCCGAAAGAAAATAAACGCAAGGTAAGAAATATTTGTTCATGATTTTCGACGTTTGTGCTAACCTGTGCATTCTGGATTTTTTGGAACACTATTCTAGCTAGGTGTATATCTGTCCGCTAACTGCACATGGTGACTGAGCTGTGCACTGCATTCTGGAGCACTATTCTAGGTGCATCTGTCTGCTAACTGCACACGGTGGTTGTGCTGTGCACTGTGCATTCTGGAGCACTATTCTAGGTGCATCTGTCTGCTAACCGCACACGGTGGTTGTGCTGTGCACTGTGCATTCTGGAGCACTATTCTAGGTGCATCTGTCTGCTACCTGCACACGGTGGTTGTGCTGTGCACTGTGCATTCTGGGCCACTATTATAGGTGTGTCTGTCTGCTAACTGCACATGGTGACTGAGCTGTGCACTGCATTCTGGAGCACTATTCTAGGTGCATCTGTTTGCAAAATAGCTATACTAAGCTTTTTGGAGTACTAACCTAGGTATCTCTGATGATATTTGGACTTGGCAATCTTTCACATACTAATACTAGGTGCATTCAATGCCAGTATCTTTGGGGCATTGTGGTGTTGTCACTTATTCCTTACTAACAGCACTGAGATATGGCTCATATCCTACCTGCCAATGGCAGTGGAAGGCCACAAGTCTTGCTAGAACTGGGTTTTGTAGACTAGACACGGCTCTTAACCCCATGAGTCAATCAATGTGGTATGCAAAATTAGGCCGTCTCTTGGTATGTACTATGACTTCAAGTAGGTGAATTAAAACATTTATTCTTATTTCAGCAAGCAAGGAATTAAGCGAGTAAATCTTGACATCATGGGACGGAGGCACCAGAAATTTGGATATGGAAAAATCCTAATAGGACAACCTCGTTGTTTGTTTTCAGATGTACAATTAAGAACATTACAAAACCAGTATGACCCAAACAAGATTATGCAAAATAATCTGCGCTGTAAAAATTTTATTGGTGCTCTATTGGTGAGATGCTTGTCAGTAAGGAACAAGGCTAAGTATTTGTTTGCTAACTGTGATGATTTAGCTCTCAATCAATTTTGTGCTGAAACCGGCTATGACAAGCTGGTGTCGCTTTTAAGTGACTGACCGTCTTTTGTGTGATTATCATCACTGAGAATCTTCGCTAAGGCAGTGGTCCTTTAAATACTAAAGCACAATAAATGGCATTAGAGATTTTTTATTTTATTTTTAAACATGCTGTCGACAAGTGATATTATAAGAAAATCTAGCAGAAAAACGAATGGCTTACGGCCCGGTACTTCAACTTCAAGGGCTCAATTATCAATCATATTTTCCAATGTATGTTTTGCTGTTACTTGTATTTGTTTCATATAATAAAGTATTCATTTAACATTACAACATACAAAAACCCTGGTCAAAAGCAGCGATAAAGAAGCGGAGCAACACTTTCCTCTCTGCAGTCACAATGTGGTCGCACTCAAGTGACATTACAACAGCCTGTGTTCATTTAGAACAAATTCTCAAAAGCTGTGGTTTATTTAAATACACTTCTTTAATTGCAGTGACATCATATTCAATATTTACAAGGATTTTGTCATACAAAATTAAATTTTTGTCAGTGCCAATACCGAAGGTTACAATTCCGAAATATGATCAATTCTGTGAAATTGATAGTCAAATACTAGAAAACTATGTGACTGTGATATATACTGTGTGTATATGCCTATGATGTTCTTATAAAATAATGTACACTTTATACAGTTTAATATTGACTTTAATATTTTCTCTACCAAATCCTAAGAGAAATAAATACAGATACCTATATATTTAAGAAGTCAATTTATTGCAACTAAGCAGTTTAACCCGTCAACTCCCAGGTGTGACGTCACCCATAAGCGTTCTGGCTCAAATCTGAGCCGTGGGATCTGACAGGTTGTCAACAGGGAATTGGAACTGTTATGAAACTAATGAAGTAATGACAACATAAGTCCAATTATTAGACTATTAGACTAGGTGTCGATATGTGTCAGACCTTTCATGAAGTGTCTAAGATCTAGAGGTCAAATAATGAGCAATTGTTTAGATTATATATCTATTGTTGAAGCTCATTATTATAAATGTTTTTTATACTATGTAGGTGCATACATATACAAAATACACTTAATTAGTCTTGATACCATTACCTATATGCAGCTATAATCAAATGAAACTAGCTCCTTAGTACTTACCTCAGAAAGCTGGGTAATACTAGAATTATTTCTTTAGCCGATAAGGACAAATACAAACTTAAACAACAGATAAAGTCCTTTATATATTGGTCGCATTGTTATTAGTTTTAATGAACTTTGCTCATATAAATGGGTTGTTGTACCTATAGCTACAAGTTTGGCCAATGAATATGGTTATGTGTGTATTTAAAGAGCTGAATAGATAAAAGTACCTATACTGAATTTCGTATATTGATGGCTAATTAAAATAAAGGGTTATAAATATATATTTTTTGCAGATATTTAATTACTTACAGTAACACTTACACCCGTGTGGAAATTATTAAATGAGCCTAATAGAATGCATTAGGTACATTAATTTTGTTCAGGTTATGGTGGTCTTGTTTATGTTTAAAGACCCTCTTTTCCGGTTTACCACACTGAGATACATCTGAGAGAAGACAACACAGCTATCGCAATTATTTATAAACCGGTGAAATGAAATACAGTATTTTTATGTCTAGGAACATTAGCAGTGGTGTGAAAAGAGACATTACAATATTCTACTTAAATGCTATATGTGCTTCAAGTGTCATAAGCTGATTGAGAGAAAATAATGTAAGATTTCAGATTTAACGAAAATTAAATTTGAAATTTCTTACAACATTTTGGAAATCCATATACCTACCGAGTTATTGGATATTATACAAATATCCTGGTGAAGTAACCCAGATGTTTTTTCTACATAAGTACTTAGATGCTTTTGCAAAAAATATTTTATCTATGTTTTCCTTCCAACTGAAACGAAATCTAAGGTATTAAAATTTAGGAAAAGTAGAAGGCATCAAGGCACGGTCATTGTAACTACTCAGTTTACGAAATATTTATATGCATACCTATGTACTTACATATAATTGTATAGATTTGCGCCCCAGCTCTCATATATAAAAGCATATTTTATTAACTGGTTTCAAGTTTCAACAGCGTTTTATCCTGGTTACCCTAGTGTTATCCAGGAAGTGCCATCAGCCATCACTGAAGGAGAAGAGGAAGAGGAGAAAGGAGTACAGTACAGTGTAATCCCTTGCGCCCTACACCGTCAAGCACACACACACACACACACTTGAAATACTGGTGTATGTTATGTAAAAATAATTACATTAATTATTTTATGGCATCTGTTTCAGAAGTGCTTGCCGTTTTAATAGCATTACTTATGTAATGAGGGAGCTAGGTATAGATGTGTAAATAATTGTAAATCTGCTCTTGTGCTTTTATTGGAGAATAGGCTCTCCTCAAATGATAGAATTGAACACTTTATGAAGAACGTTTTTTCGATTACACAAAACTCAACCTTAAAGTGTGACCTAGTACCCTTAATCGGTCTTAAATTATTGATTAACAATGTCACCAACTAATGAAAATTATTATTACGCTGCACAAACTTCTTCAATGATATATAACTATGTAGTACGCGCTTATCATTTTAGCCTATTCCATGAATGTTACAGAGAGGCAAAGCCAAAATTAAAAATATGTATCTGATTTATGAACGTAACTCCTACGTTGAACGGTTCCCGCGCTGTCAACTGTCAATGTCATTGTGTTTATTCATGTTAGCCTAGACCATTAGGGCTTAATAAAATATAACTTTTTTAATAGGAAATAATAGTAAATATATAATAAATATGTGAAAAAATAAAATATTAGTGTACGACAGTCCGACCAATTACAAAATTGGAAGAAAATACAAGAAGATTGAAGAAGAAAATGCTACTTTCGCGACCAAGGTCAAAGGCGGCGTCGTTTCGTGGATAGCATGACTATCCACCCGGACATGTTGCATATCAAAATAAGAATCTAGCAGCATCATCATCTCCATCTCCGCCAGCGGCGTAGAGAAAAAAGCGATTTTCGCGTGGCGTATAAAAAGCAATCTGTGCCCTCCTCGCTCGCCAGCGACCGAATGTACATATCTAAAATTCCGAAAGAAAATAAACGCAAGGTAAGAAATATTTGTTCATGATTTTCGACGTTTGTGCTAACCTGTGCATTCTGGATTTTTTGGAACACTATTCTAGCTAGGTGTATATCTGTCCGCTAACTGCACATGGTGACTGAGCTGTGCACTGCATTCTGGAGCACTATTCTAGGTGCATCTGTCTGCTAACTGCACACGGTGGTTGTGCTGTGCACTGTGCATTCTGGAGCACTATTCTAGGTGCATCTGTCTGCTAACCGCACACGGTGGTTGTGCTGTGCACTGTGCATTCTGGAGCACTATTCTAGGTGCATCTGTCTGCTACCTGCACACGGTGGTTGTGCTGTGCACTGTGCATTCTGGGCCACTATTATAGGTGTGTCTGTCTGCTAACTGCACATGGTGACTGAGCTGTGCACTGCATTCTGGAGCACTATTCTAGGTGCATCTGTTTGCAAAATAGCTATACTAAGCTTTTTGGAGTACTAACCTAGGTATCTCTGATGATATTTGGACTTGGCAATCTTTCACATACTAATACTAGGTGCATTCAATGCCAGTATCTTTGGGGCATTGTGGTGTTGTCACTTATTCCTTACTAACAGCACTGAGATATGGCTCATATCCTACCTGCCAATGGCAGTGGAAGGCCACAAGTCTTGCTAGAACTGGGTTTTGTAGACTAGACACGGCTCTTAACCCCATGAGTCAATCAATGTGGTATGCAAAATTAGGCCGTCTCTTGGTATGTACTATGACTTCAAGTAGGTGAATTAAAACATTTATTCTTATTTCAGCAAGCAAGGAATTAAGCGAGTAAATCTTGACATCATGGGACGGAGGCACCAGAAATTTGGATATGGAAAAATCCTAATAGGACAACCTCGTTGTTTGTTTTCAGATGTACAATTAAGAACATTACAAAACCAGTATGACCCAAACAAGATTATGCAAAATAATCTGCGCTGTAAAAATTTTATTGGTGCTCTATTGGTGAGATGCTTGTCAGTAAGGAACAAGGCTAAGTATTTGTTTGCTAACTGTGATGATTTAGCTCTCAATCAATTTTGTGCTGAAACCGGCTATGACAAGCTGGTGTCGCTTTTAAGTGACTGACCGTCTTTTGTGTGATTATCATCACTGAGAATCTTCGCTAAGGCAGTGGTCCTTTAAATACTAAAGCACAATAAATGGCATTAGAGATTTTTTATTTTATTTTTAAACATGCTGTCGACAAGTGATATTATAAGAAAATCTAGCAGAAAAACGAATGGCTTACGGCCCGGTACTTCAACTTCAAGGGCTCAATTATCAATCATATTTTCCAATGTATGTTTTGCTGTTACTTGTATTTGTTTCATATAATAAAGTATTCATTTAACATTACAACATACAAAAACCCTGGTCAAAAGCAGCGATAAAGAAGCGGAGCAACACTTTCCTCTCTGCAGTCACAATGTGGTCGCACTCAAGTGACATTACAACAGCCTGTGTTCATTTAGAACAAATTCTCAAAAGCTGTGGTTTATTTAAATACACTTCTTTAATTGCAGTGACATCATATTCAATATTTACAAGGATTTTGTCATACAAAATTAAATTTTTGTCAGTGCCAATACCGAAGGTTACAATTCCGAAATATGATCAATTCTGTGAAATTGATAGTCAAATACTAGAAAACTATGTGACTGTGATATATACTGTGTGTATATGCCTATGATGTTCTTATAAAATAATGTACACTTTATACAGTTTAATATTGACTTTAATATTTTCTCTACCAAATCCTAAGAGAAATAAATACAGATACCTATATATTTAAGAAGTCAATTTATTGCAACTAAGCAGTTTAACCCGTCAACTCCCAGGTGTGACGTCACCCATAAGCGTTCTGGCTCAAATCTGAGCCGTGGGATCTGACAGGTTGTCAACAGGGAATTGGAACTGTTATGAAACTAATGAAGTAATGACAACATAAGTCCAATTATTAGACTATTAGACTAGGTGTCGATATGTGTCAGACCTTTCATGAAGTGTCTAAGATCTAGAGGTCAAATAATGAGCAATTGTTTAGATTATATATCTATTGTTGAAGCTCATTATTATAAATGTTTTTTATACTATGTAGGTGCATACATATACAAAATACACTTAATTAGTCTTGATACCATTACCTATATGCAGCTATAATCAAATGAAACTAGCTCCTTAGTACTTACCTCAGAAAGCTGGGTAATACTAGAATTATTTCTTTAGCCGATAAGGACAAATACAAACTTAAACAACAGATAAAGTCCTTTATATATTGGTCGCATTGTTATTAGTTTTAATGAACTTTGCTCATATAAATGGGTTGTTGTACCTATAGCTACAAGTTTGGCCAATGAATATGGTTATGTGTGTATTTAAAGAGCTGAATAGATAAAAGTACCTATACTGAATTTCGTATATTGATGGCTAATTAAAATAAAGGGTTATAAATATATATTTTTTGCAGATATTTAATTACTTACAGTAACACTTACACCCGTGTGGAAATTATTAAATGAGCCTAATAGAATGCATTAGGTACATTAATTTTGTTCAGGTTATGGTGGTCTTGTTTATGTTTAAAGACCCTCTTTTCCGGTTTACCACACTGAGATACATCTGAGAGAAGACAACACAGCTATCGCAATTATTTATAAACCGGTGAAATGAAATACAGTATTTTTATGTCTAGGAACATTAGCAGTGGTGTGAAAAGAGACATTACAATATTCTACTTAAATGCTATATGTGCTTCAAGTGTCATAAGCTGATTGAGAGAAAATAATGTAAGATTTCAGATTTAACGAAAATTAAATTTGAAATTTCTTACAACATTTTGGAAATCCATATACCTACCGAGTTATTGGATATTATACAAATATCCTGGTGAAGTAACCCAGATGTTTTTTCTACATAAGTACTTAGATGCTTTTGCAAAAAATATTTTATCTATGTTTTCCTTCCAACTGAAACGAAATCTAAGGTATTAAAATTTAGGAAAAGTAGAAGGCATCAAGGCACGGTCATTGTAACTACTCAGTTTACGAAATATTTATATGCATACCTATGTACTTACATATAATTGTATAGATTTGCGCCCCAGCTCTCATATATAAAAGCATATTTTATTAACTGGTTTCAAGTTTCAACAGCGTTTTATCCTGGTTACCCTAGTGTTATCCAGGAAGTGCCATCAGCCATCACTGAAGGAGAAGAGGAAGAGGAGAAAGGAGTACAGTACAGTGTAATCCCTTGCGCCCTACACCGTCAAGCACACACACACACACACACTTGAAATACTGGTGTATGTTATGTAAAAATAATTACATTAATTATTTTATGGCATCTGTTTCAGAAGTGCTTGCCGTTTTAATAGCATTACTTATGTAATGAGGGAGCTAGGTATAGATGTGTAAATAATTGTAAATCTGCTCTTGTGCTTTTATTGGAGAATAGGCTCTCCTCAAATGATAGAATTGAACACTTTATGAAGAACGTTTTTTCGATTACACAAAACTCAACCTTAAAGTGTGACCTAGTACCCTTAATCGGTCTTAAATTATTGATTAACAATGTCACCAACTAATGAAAATTATTCATTACAGTATTAAGAAAAAGTAAGAAATTACTTTATCACTTTTATTAGCTGTTGTGATTGTACACAACGTGCAAAACCCTGTCCTTGATAAAACATCAAACTTTACTGTTATTCTGATTGATAAATTTCAGCAACCCATGCTATCCATAGCATTATTTTTTTCAGGGAAAACACTAATTTTAAATTGAATGAGGTGTAAAACATTGATTACCTATATATAAATAATGAACAATAATATTCGTGATGGTAGTTATTAACTTGTTAGTGATTATTTATTGCCCTCAAAATCATGAAAAAATCACTTCCCAAACGATTTGTAGAGGGATTAAGTCAATTCTTAAAAGATTTATTTTTATTTTCACCACCTATTTAACCTGTTATGTGTTGGTGTCAACCGTAAATCGTTTAGGAGTTAATATTAGTGGAAGAAAAACATCAAGGTGGAGTGATTCTTGTACTTAATGATATTTCTCAATTTCATAATCATGGTTCCATCCAATAATTTTGGTAAATCCTTACTATGATAAATGAGAAAATAAGTGTTACTTAAAGGTGTAACCAGCAACACACTGCCAAGAGTTGCTTATACTTAGTTGTTGTATTCGCCAATAATTGCATCTCATGCTATCCTTTGATTTCTTTGATATTCCTATAATAATTAAGTTTTTATGTGGTATTTGGTGGTATAAATGAAAATACTTACCTATTACTAAATAAGGATCAAATTATTTTTGTTTCAACTATCTATATACTATACGATAGACAGTTTGATGAAATGATATCACTAGATCTCTAAATAATGTTGTAAACTAAATATACATACCTACCTATATTTTGGAAATAGTTACAGATAACTAAAAAGGTACCCAATTTAAAATGAAATAATAAATCATTGTTAATCAACGATTTCATTGTTATAATACAAAGCCAAAACAAACTTTGAATACTTATCTCTAAACATCTACATAGTTATATATCATTGAAGAAGTTTGTGCAGCGTAATAATAATTGGAAATTAAACGAACTTACCTGTAAGTGAAGTTCATTTCAATTATATTAGCTGCACAAACTTCGAAATGATAACCCATCCCACCCAGTACCCACGTTGTCCTGAGACAACCAGGGATTCGTGTACCTATAATCCCTGTCAAAGTTATGGTAATATTGGCTTTGCTGAATTGGGGGCCAAGTTGTTCCATCTATTGGCATATTCACTGCCAGCGTGAGCTACAAGCATAGCGGATACTATATGTTTTTTCCGCTTTGTAGCGATAAGTACCTAAGAATAGAGAACCCTAGCGGGCTACTGGCAGTGAAAGTGTTATGTCTTGGCTTGTTACTCTAAACTAAATGACATTGACAGTTGACAGCGCGGGAACCGTTCAACGTAGGAGTTACGTTCATAAATCAGATACATATTTTTAATTTTGGCTTTGCCTCTCTGTAACATTCATGGAATAGGCTAAAATGATAAGCGCGTACTACATAGTTATATATCATTTCGAAGTTTGTGCAGCTAATATAATTGAAATGAACTTCACTTACAGGTAAGTTCGTTTAATTTCCAATTATTCATTACAGTATTAAGAAAAAGTAAGAAATTACTTTATCACTTTTATTAGCTGTTGTGATTGTACACAACGTGCAAAACCCTGTCCTTGATAAAACATCAAACTTTACTGTTATTCTGATTGATAAATTTCAGCAACCCATGCTATCCATAGCATTATTTTTTTCAGGGAAAACACTAATTTTAAATTGAATGAGGTGTAAAACATTGATTACCTATATATAAATAATGAACAATAATATTCGTGATGGTAGTTATTAACTTGTTAGTGATTATTTATTGCCCTCAAAATCATGAAAAAATCACTTCCCAAACGATTTGTAGAGGGATTAAGTCAATTCTTAAAAGATTTATTTTTATTTTCACCACCTATTTAACCTGTTATGTGTTGGTGTCAACCGTAAATCGTTTAGGAGTTAATATTAGTGGAAGAAAAACATCAAGGTGGAGTGATTCTTGTACTTAATGATATTTCTCAATTTCATAATCATGGTTCCATCCAATAATTTTGGTAAATCCTTACTATGATAAATGAGAAAATAAGTGTTACTTAAAGGTGTAACCAGCAACACACTGCCAAGAGTTGCTTATACTTAGTTGTTGTATTCGCCAATAATTGCATCTCATGCTATCCTTTGATTTCTTTGATATTCCTATAATAATTAAGTTTTTATGTGGTATTTGGTGGTATAAATGAAAATACTTACCTATTACTAAATAAGGATCAAATTATTTTTGTTTCAACTATCTATATACTATACGATAGACAGTTTGATGAAATGATATCACTAGATCTCTAAATAATGTTGTAAACTAAATATACATACCTACCTATATTTTGGAAATAGTTACAGATAACTAAAAAGGTACCCAATTTAAAATGAAATAATAAATCATTGTTAATCAACGATTTCATTGTTATAATACAAAGCCAAAACAAACTTTGAATACTTATCTCTAAACATCTACATAGTTATATATCATTGAAGAAGTTTGTGCAGCGTAATAATAATTGGAAATTAAACGAACTTACCTGTAAGTGAAGTTCATTTCAATTATATTAGCTGCACAAACTTCGAAATGATAACCCATCCCACCCAGTACCCACGTTGTCCTGAGACAACCAGGGATTCGTGTACCTATAATCCCTGTCAAAGTTATGGTAATATTGGCTTTGCTGAATTGGGGGCCAAGTTGTTCCATCTATTGGCATATTCACTGCCAGCGTGAGCTACAAGCATAGCGGATACTATATGTTTTTTCCGCTTTGTAGCGATAAGTACCTAAGAATAGAGAACCCTAGCGGGCTACTGGCAGTGAAAGTGTTATGTCTTGGCTTGTTACTCTAAACTAAATGACATTGACAGTTGACAGCGCGGGAACCGTTCAACGTAGGAGTTACGTTCATAAATCAGATACATATTTTTAATTTTGGCTTTGCCTCTCTGTAACATTCATGGAATAGGCTAAAATGATAAGCGCGTACTACATAGTTATATATCATTTCGAAGTTTGTGCAGCTAATATAATTGAAATGAACTTCACTTACAGGTAAGTTCGTTTAATTTCCAATTATACTTAGGAATATCGTTAGGTCAACGACTCTCTAGTGACATAATTGGTCCAGATAGCCATCATATTTATACCTCTAAAATCGTTTTAAAACCAAAACAGGAAAATGTATATTTACCTGCCATTTAAGGACAGCCTCTTAACGGCCGTTTTTTAGGGTTCCGTATAGGGTTACCAGATGACAGGAATTTTCCTGACATGTCAGGAATTTTGGCCTTTTGTCAGGAATGGGGATGGAATACGAAAATGTCAGGAATTTTTTGAATTGATAGACTTTATTATAAAGTACCTTTTTATTTTTAAATTAATCAATTAATCAAAAACATTGTAAATCTTTAATCAAGCATACATATACATGACGCGCGCGGCTCGGCTCAAATCGGATGATGGCCATCGCTAACGGCTAGAGACCCCCCCCCCCCCCAATACGGAAATCAGGAATTTTGTCTAAGACTCCGCTGTCCGTCCGTCTGTCACCAGGCTGTATCTCACGAACCGTGATAGCTAGACAGTTGAAATTTTCACAGATGATGTATTTCTGTTGCCGCTATAACAACAAATACTAAAAACAGTATAAAATAAAGATTTAAGTGG
Source organism: Cydia amplana (assembly GCF_948474715.1). Taxonomy (NCBI): domain Eukaryota; kingdom Metazoa; phylum Arthropoda; class Insecta; order Lepidoptera; family Tortricidae; genus Cydia; species Cydia amplana. Next base: position 9,248,025 of record NC_086079.1, on the reverse strand, counting down.
GGCTCCCATACAACAAACGTGATTTTTGACCGAAGTTAAGCAACGTCGGGCGGGGTCAGTACTTGGATGGGTGACCGTTTTTTGCAGTTTTTTGCTTGTTTTGCTCTATTTTTTGTTGATGGTGCGGAACCCTCCGTGCGCGAGTCCGACTCGCACTTGGCCGTTTTTTCTAATCTTATTTTTTATCTATACCTACTATTTACTCGTACAAGGCAAAAACATTTTCCTTTTTCTGTTAATTACAAAACCGCAAAATAAGGATAACCACGCAAAATGGCAGAACGGAGTTTTCCTATGTTCAAGTATAAACACTATCCTACTTTGCACGACCAGTTTATATAGGTTTCGCCCACGGCTTCGTCTGCCTGCTAAAGGGATTTCTTGAAATTGTTCAAATTACCAAGTTAAAATGCTAATATAATATAAATATAGTTATAAATAGGTAACTCTATTTACAACAATGATGAGGCTGCGTTTTCATAACAGTACCGTAAAATGGGGTGAGTAGGGTCAAAACTGAAATTCAAACCTTGATAACATTTTATTTTTACATATGAAAACTGAATGGTGTATATAATAAGTGTTCCGGACGTTTGTATTTTAGTTTTTATTTCATTTCATAACTTTGACGATAAAGAGGAAAACCCACCTCACCCCGTAGTGCCTCGTATTTGGGGTAAGAGGGGTTTTCATACAAAGGTGATTTTGGAAGATTGTTGGATCGATTTTTTTTATTATGCGTATTACTATAGCTCCATTTTAAATCGGAATACATTATTTTTGTAGCAGTAGCCTTAAAATCCCTTCTCACCCCCCTCTCAAACCTTCTCTCCCCATTCATAACCCACGTCTCCCCGCGAAACCTACTCACCCCGTTTTACGGTAACTCACGTTTCACAAAAAGTTCAAAATTTCAGTTTATTTTCGATACATTCCCTATTAAAATAACCTGAAACTTGAAAACCGAAGCCTTTAAACTTACTTAGATGCAGTGTTACGGCGAGATGCATCATGTGCAAATCGAAACACTGATATTAACATTATTGAAAATATTGTAATACAATTTGACAGCTATGACTCATTGCCCCTACGTTTGTTTGTTTTCGAATTTTTAGCTACTAATATAAGAGCTCCTAGCATTTAATTATTTGAATAAATAATGTTTTTCGCTTAAAAGAAGTCAAACGTAAGTGTCATTCAATACAACTTGCTAAATATGAACACAAACCTCCATACTAAAATTGACACTGAATGTCAATTTACTAGTAACTTTTGTTTACATAGTTATCAAAGTTCTATTGAATGAATTTAGAGGCATAGCTATGGTTAATATACAGCAAATTATGTAAAAACATTTTCCATAATGACAATATTCAGAGAGGAAAATGGGAACTTTTAAGTTGGTATATGTAGAAACGGCAGTCCCCTTTCATCTTAAGTATGACGCCGGCGGCTGTCATCCAGTTTTAATAAACTACGAACTAGAGTTTTATGCATGTGGCTATTAGTGTTAATTATGAGAAGTCGGATTATTCCTATTTGCATTATTTGACACATTATGACTGACGTTTATAAAGATGTAAGTAACCCAAATCGATTGTCACAGCAAGCGATTACGATTGGATGGCACCTAGCTAGACTGAGGTATCGAATTGTGACGTTTAATGATTTTTTATTTGAGATTTAAATAAAGCTAGAATTATATAGTTAATAAATAATAATAAGAAATTATAATAAATTTAATTAATGCTTTGTTGCGACCTAAAATAAAAAAATTATATCGATTTACTCAGACGACTACCGATTCATAACGGTGGTGTCCGGCCAACCCTAAATTAAAAAAAAAGACGTAGAACGTAAACGTTCGCAGTGCAATTGTCTTCCTTTGTGATTGCGATTTGCAAGACATTTTACGTTGTATTGCTGTTGTGAGTGACATGTGTCAAATAATGCAAATAGGAATAATCCGACTATAATTATGAGTTGTATTTTAACGACATCCACGCGTATGAAGTACTATTACGAAGTCGCGTGCTGGTGCTAGAGATATGAAGATTGAAAAGTGGCTTGAATACATAACCATTATAAAATAAATATGTCAGGTTATTTATTGACAGTTAAACCGCTTGCAGCATGCACCACGAATTGGCTAATTATGTAAATAATGACGCAAGCCTTCCAACCATTCATTACTCAAGTCTCTAAATAATGAGAGAACATAACCGCGCGTAAATATGCATTGTCTATGATAGTTAATAGGTACTTAACTATTAACTACCTTCAGTTTAAATAGGTATAATGCTATAATTTATAAAGTGGAAATGCTCGTTGTTTCATATACAGGTAAGCTAGACTGTTAATTGTTATTACCCGAGTGCACATAGCGAAGTCCCTTTAAATCCTGGTTGCCCTGAAAACCAGCGCCATGGCTAAGTATCTTAGACATCAGCATATGCTGAGTGGCATCCATTTTGGTGTTAAAATATATTAGAATAAGATGTATTATAGGTTAAGTTTTATGTTTTACACCAAATAAAGTTTTTCTATTTCTATTAAATTCAACTGAACGGCTGGACTTCAGGGAATCCATTATCCAGATTTCACTGTTTAAACCGGACCACCAAACGAGTCATAATTTTGGTTCGGCATTTAAAATTTTATTCGGTCAGTGACCCCATGAAAACTTTAGTGCTTTAGTACGTCGTTACTGTAAGTCTTAGTAACGGCTCTCCTATCTGACTAATTACCAGGGGGAGGTTAATACTATCGTTTAAATAAGGTGCAGCGTTTTTACGGAATAATTCAAAGATATAAGTTTTAAACGTTAATTAGAGTAGCGATAGAGTATATTTTTGAAACTTCTGGACGTTCTAGGATTCCGCTTAAAATATCAATTCTCTATAAAAAAATCCTATATAGGTCTCAAAAAAGCATGTACCTACACGAACCCAAGAAAGGCTTTAATAAATTAGAACATTACAAAACGAATTATACCAATTTTCCAGACCAATAAGAGAAATATGGGTTGTTAGGTACCTACCAAATCATATTTCGATCAAATATATGATAAAACGAAACTAGGTACGACAGTATTAAACAATATTTAATTAATATTTAGCAGCCAAGTAAATGCGATCCATAAATACTTTCGACTGCAAAAATAAATCAATTACTTTAGTCAATGAATTTTAATTAAGTAACACACCGATCTGGACTTCACCTACAACAATCAGTCATATAGCATAGTATTAAGTACCATTTATGTACTGCATTAACGCTGCAACTTGCCATTTTCAAGTTTATAACGAACAAGTCTAGTTTGTTACGAAACTTATGACGAGTTAGAGCGATTTCGCACTACGTCCGATCCGAATCCGATCCGAACCCGTGAAAATATGGTCCGAAGTAGCCGTAGACTATTCTTTGGTACCATATTTTCACGGGTTCGGATCGGATTCGGATCGGACGTAGTGCGGAACCGCTCTTACAATTACAACGTACGGGCAATCACGTTTGCTTCGAGCTGATAATAAATGACTAAAGCAAACCCGTCGGATGCTACAAGTGATGTTTCGCCGAACTAACATCTGTTGTTGAAAGGGGCTTTGACTACCAACAGTACCAACACAGGCTAGCCTGGCTTTGTATCGGGGAATATTGTTTATGCCGAAATATTGCTGCTCCACTCACCCGGTCACCAGTGTAATGCCCGAAATTAACCACTAACTATTACATAGTAACCGAGTGTTTTATGTTGTAAAATAATCGATTGTTGTCTACCGAAATTGTTGTCTAATCGAAAGCCTACCAGACCACACCTAAAAACGCGATTCTGAATCACAGAAATCTGAAACTTTAATAACAGTAGAAGAATGCCTTAAGACATTATTAAGTCAACCATTTTGCACTTATTTTTAGTGTGCAATAAAGTTTAAATAAATAACATCATATCTAAATACTACGAATAAAAAAAACCTTGTTTTTAAAGATAATACAGACGGAAGCAAAATTGAGCCCACAACAATAAAACTATTCGGTGATGTTATTATCTAACCTAACCTATGCAAATACCTATATAAAACATGTTTTTATGTATTTAACATACCTGTCCTAGAATAAGAGTTATATTCAAAACATGCAAAAAACATTTACTATTAAACCTTTTCAGTAATTAGGTGCTTGATCATGCCAGTTTTCAGTAGGAAGTAGTATAAATAAGTACCTACATATAAAAATGGGATTTTCAATTTTTATTTTTCAACTGATGTCAGTATTCAATAGTTCTCCTACAGGTTCTATCTACTTATATGGATATAGTAGTTATAAATATAGAGTGGGCAAAGAAACAATACCTACAAATACTTCTACAATCTACATAATTGCAATGCAACCTGATTTAACCGAGTTTTTTTAGTTAAGACTTTTAGCATTTATACAGCAATACTTATATGTGGTAAAACAATACATATATAAAATTGAAATAGCCACTTTCTTTCCATTATGCTACTTGCGTGACAAGTTTAGTGTCAATCCGCATTAAGTAAATATGAAATCGTATAGACATTTCTTGAAATTGGTCAATTTTGGCTCGGTAGGTAAGCAATAAAACGATAGTAGCTTTCACGCAGTGCAACTGCGGTGCGGGTTGGGCTATTCTCCTCGCTTACTAAACGTATAAGCCTGAATAGGTAGGTATGAACGAATGTATAAGTAGTTGTTATCTAACGGCTTCCTAGCCTAGCTAGTAGTGACTCTGCCTACGAAGGAAGAAAGGATACGGAGGAGCCTGGAGGGCCTGGTCCTGGTCGAATCATGGTACTTAACTGCCTTTATTGGCATGTTTGTCACGAATATTTGTTGTAGAGTTATGCATGTTTTCTATGTGTTAAAGTATTTATCTATAAATTATAATATCTTAGAGATCGAGCTTTGGTCGGAAAACATATAAAATGCGCGTTTTCCTAGAGATAAGACCTTGCTAGATCGATTTCTCGCCCCTGAAAACCCCCGGTATAGCAAGTTTCATCGAAATCGTTAGAGCCAATTCCGAGGTCCCCGAAATATATATATAAACAAGAATTGCTCGTTTAAAGGAACTTATAAGATATACCTATCGTCATCTAGACTCTCACAACATAAGCCTGTAGAGTGTATGTAGGCTACAGACAGGCTACTAATTCTCCGAAAGTAACTGATGCAGTCGCAAAGCGATAAAAATGACAAAGCAATAAAACTGACTCCCGCCCGGCGAGTGAAAGCTGTGACTGTGACATCACACATCACTGCGCTTCATTGCACATACAAACAGCTAACTACAATGCAGAAGTTACCAAGGATTTACTTAGCCGCCTTGTTACATGAACATCTGCGCGTAATCGAATTCCGATAATAGGTATGGTTATTGTTATTCACAATATGATCGTTAATATCGACAGCTGGCTTCACAATTACAATTCTAAATACAGATACAGTGATACATTCATGCAGTGTTACTCTGAATTAGCACAATACAATATACCTAGTATTAAATAATATACTTTTACATATATTAATTTGTAACTTTTACAAAGTGTAATGAGTTGGTAACTAATATTTTTGGCAACGCGTTGAAATATGAATATGCATAATATTATCATTTGTTTCACTCACTTTTTATTATTCTTGGAACGCTTTTAAAAACATGAATAAATGAGATATATCGTCGAAATGAGATACTTTTACCTTTTTTTTTTTCAATATATACCTAATAAAAATAAAGGTACTTTTGACATATTTATAAGCTTCTTATCTCAGGACATTTTATCTGAAAAATCCAGTAAGTAAACTACAAATATAATAAATATCCTCGAAAAACACATATGTACCTATATTGTGTAATTGTGTGATTTCATGTGAAATTCCACATTAGACCAAAAAATATATAGGTAGGCTAGGCCTAGGTAGACTAATATTCCAATAACCAACCAATTTTATGAGGATTATAGTCGGCTTAAACGCTAATAAATAACAAACTATCCTTTATAACGTGTGCGTTAAGTTTAGTTAAGTTTACTGTAGCATTACCTTACCTATATTATGCATAAGTTCTTAGTGAGAGCGTTTTAGGAGGTAGGTGCACATACTGCACATCTTCTGAACTGTATATCTTATCATTAACTTTTACTGTACTTACTTCTGTTGTTTCTCCAATAAAGAAAATAAAAAATAAAAAAAACAATCCTCAAAGTGACTATTTTTAATCGGGCTTCGCCCATAGGTACGCGTCTGCTCCCTTGTGGAAACTAGGCCCACTCGGCTCGGGCTATTAAGTGCTTCAAACAGACTTTCCTTTTGCCGAGATTAAACGCCCTTCACTTGGCTTCTTACGCGGGGGTTTATTAAATAACGCCACACTTATGTTTTAGTTTGCGTTAGATAGTCTGACCTGTTACTCGTGTATTGGAATTTACGCATAGGTATATCTAAAATAATAGGTCTTAAAAAATAGAATGGGTCTGCAAAAATATTGTTTAATATAATTATGTAATACTTAGTTAATATTTTCTTTAAGGATATAGGTATGGACGAACATCAACGGACACGGAACCCTACACTGAACATGACCCGACCTTATACGCTGTACAATTTAGGTAGGTACTTAGAGACAATCATACTTGCTAAGTAATCTAAGTATGTTGCCGTTTGGATATCGGTTCAATTTAATAACTTGGGTTATTTAGTTGCCTAAAACGGTGTTAATGAGATAAGTTACTGATAGCTTAATTTCGAAGTTTAATATGAACGTCTACTCGCAATATTTATTACACGATAAGTATTCACGATTTCCAATTGCCGCAGGCAATTGATGATATTGAAAGATTTATCAAATGTTTAGGCATTCGTACAAGTACCAGACTTACGAGGCGATCGATATGTGTTGGTTGGTAAATACCAACCAACAGATATAATATTAATATAACAAGACAAGAAAAACAAAACATCAACGTTATCGAGTCTTCGAAATTCTGCATTCTGCAAACGAAAGAATTCTGTACATTTTTGGGAACAAACTAAAAACATTTGATTTTTTTTATTTAAATACACAATTAAAAATGATTTGTCATTTTATGTAAATAAATAGTAAGAAATAATTTTAATATCTAACTACAAACCTACTTAGAAGCCTATATAATGTTATAATTATTCAACTAATTAAAAATATATTATTAGTAATTAAATACAATATCCCTTTGGTGGCGGTATCACTAGTTTTTCTAGAAGCGACTGACGATTAACCCCCTTATTATTAATTAAACGTTACAGACCTGAATTTGTTAATTTATGTTTTATCCCTTTCTTACAAATACGTACCTAAGCCAAAATGACTGATTAAGACAAGCGATTAGTAGCTATAATTGAGGCTTGTAGTACGTTTATGAATAACGCCAAAACCCCCCAAACCAAAGGTAAAACTCGACTTGTACCTATGAGGTTTTGAATGGGCAACCTGTGGGTTATGAATGGGGAGAGAAGGCTTGAGAGCGGGGTGAGAAGGGATTTTAAGGCTACTGCTACAAAAATAATGTATTCCAATTTAAAATGGAGCTATAGTAATACGCATAATAAAAAAAAGTCGATCCAACAATCTTCCAAAATCACCTTTGTATAAAACCCCTCTCACCCGAAATACGAGGCACTACGGGGTGGGTTTTCCTCTTTATCGTCAAAGTTATGAAATGGAACTACCCAAAATAAAATAAAAACTATAATACAAACGTCCGGAACACTTATTATATACACCATTCAGTTTTCATATGTAAAAATAAAATGTTATCGAGGTTTGAATTTCAGTTTTGACCCTACTCACCCCATTTTACGGCACCCGAACGTTTCTAATTCAGCTTAAGAGCTGTTCTTAATCAATTTACAATTAAATCATAAAGGTTAAATTCAAAACCGTAGAAGGTAACTTCAGACGTCCGTAGTAAAAATTTAATTGTTGGCATATCTTAAGAAAACATGAGTGAATAGAGGTAAGTGATGAAGAAGGAATACATTTTTCGGGTTCTCTAATATGTTCTCACTGCTGAGGTGAAAAGTTTTGTGAACTACACGAGATCAAAGTTATTTACATCTCGTGCGCTTTTGAGTCCCTTACTACGCTCAAGATTCTAAATTAGATTCACTCGCTACGCTCGTGAATCTATTATAGAATCTTTCGCTTGCACGGGACTCAAAATAAGCACTCGAAGAAATATCAAACTTTGATCTCTTGTTGTACAAATAACTATTTCACCTCAGCATCTCGAACAAGGGTACTTTGCTACTTAAAAACAGTGAGCAAAATCGAATTTTGCTCACTGAGTGAGCAAAATCGCATTTTGCTCATTTTGTCTCACTCAGTGAGCAAAATGCGATTTTGCTCACTGTTTTTAAGTAGCAAAGTACCCTTGTTCGAGCTGCTGAGGTGAAAAATACTTTGTCCAAGTTATAGTCGTCGTAATTCGATTAGATTTTATTGCCTTGATGATTATTATTGGCAGAGATGAAGATCGTTGTATATTGGATCCTCTCTTCAATTGGCGGACGAAGGAAAAGCAAAGCCTCGGTGCCCTCGGTGGCGGTCGAGGTTGGCGGCAGGATGCCGTGCAGCGCCCGCGCTTGGCGATCGATGGCTGTCGTAATTGACATAAACAACAACATTGAAAGATAAATACCTGCAACTTGTCCTCGTCTACTTTAGACTCGGCTTGGTTGAGCGCATCCTCCTTGGTGTGGCTGGCGGCGGACTCGGCGGGCGTGCGCGCCGGCGCCTCAGCCGTTGACACGGCCGGGGGCGGAACACCATGCAACGCGTGCGCATTGGCGATCGGCAGCGGCTCATCCTACAACAAACGAATAAATATTTAAGTTAAATATATTTATAGCATAAATAACCATATATAAGTACTTAATACTAATCTAAATCTTTGAAGACTGCAGACCATGATGCACGTTGCACTAGTTGCAGTAGGTACGTATTCCATGAATTCCATCCAACAATTAACGCCGCATGGAGATTTTCTGACTCAAGAAAATATGTATATTTTTGTATAGATCGGTAAGTACTAAGTAGATTGATAATCACAACCAGAAAGACGTCTGGCTGATTGCAGCAAGAAAATGAAGACTGAAAGACTAAACTATTTCATATGTCAAAAACAGCTTTAGTTAAGCTGTAAATAATACCTCCTGTTACTAGAACAATAAAACATTCTCAATGTTTCTATCTCGTTCGTATCTTAAACCTTTTGTTATTTCATTAAATCTTTAATGTGCCAACATAAAAATGTCCAGCGCCGGTAACATACATTCCTGGAGTCACAGACAAAAAGTTTATCTCGTCATTCTCGCCTCGTGTTTTCGTTTCTTACATTCCTTTCGTTTAAGTACTAGTGTTTTCTAAAGTTAGATAATTATGTAGACTAGGTAGGTATTACACAAGGTAATTATGTATAATTGTTGTTTCTATTTTATTAATTTATTTTATGGAGTGTATAATAAATTAATAATATTATGAATCCTTAAACAAGTGAATGATTCAAATTTGATAGTCAAAAAGAGACCGCTTTGTAAACCAAAAGATCTTTAAGAAATAAAATACGTACTTACTTCTACCGAGACCAGACCATTAAAACCTTGAGTTTGATATTTCATCTTGTTCGTACCAACAGAGTCCAAATCCAAATGTCGAAACAACTCATGCGAATATCTTTTTGCCAGTTAACAGGTTTGGCGCGATTTCGGAGGGAATATTACGGAATCTGCTCATCTGAGTGGGACCTTAATTGGAGCGGGTACCTAACAACTCGTCTCTACATCGATTAATTCGATTAAGTAGGTACCTACTATTTTCAGACTATGCAATGTCAGATTTCACATTTATCAAGTTCCTTTGATAAGGTAATCGAATTTAAACTGCCGTGAGTCATTAAATTTAAGCTAATAAAAGGTTTAACTCACGTGTGATTGAAATAAATACCCCTGCCATATTTCCTTTTTCTAGTAAGTACCAGTATTACTAACGATTCAAGAGCAAAGACGGACAGAGAGACAGACAGGGTGAAACTATAAAATTATTTTAAATAATAATAAGGTACCCTTAAATACATTAAATAAAACTAGACACCTTGTCAAACAAATACATTCATTTAAACACTTTTTGTGCAAACTGAACGCGACTGATTGATAACCAACAATTGATTTACGAAACCATAACCAAGTTTTTCTCAAATACCTAATGAACCTTTGCCAATATTACAAAGCATTGGCCGCAAGCCCGTTCACTTTTAGCGCAATAAACATCAAAATGGTCGTTGTAAGATGGCGGTTCCTTTTGCATGATAACCCGCAAGTAGGTACTTAAATTGGTATGTATATACCTACCAACACGCATTTTATGCAGTTGTAGTTAGGTAGGTAGGTACATAGTAGTGGCTCAATGCGCACAGAGAAATATTTATCTGCCTATGGAGCTTAGTCATTGTTTATGACAATTGCTTGTTCTCACTGGTAATCACTGGAACCAACAACGCAATCATGCAAAGCATTTAAAAAACATCCGTAGGAAAAGTGCAAGGTCGCGCGGCCTCGTCAGTCGTCGGTTTCATTAGTTATAAACTTTATAATTGTGATCGAAAAACAATGTGAAAAATCATATTGTCGTTGTGGGAACTCGGGGGATAAAAGATCCCACTGAGGATCTGCGAACATCGACTATGCATGCTTCTTTATGGCCCTCTCATTCCTTATTCCACCTGCTATCTTGACCTTCAGCAGTCTCCCATCAATCCTCACAAAGGCGTCAACTTCGTCTCACTGACGTCGACGCAATTTGCTGTCTGGGTCTATCATAAAACGTTACAAAAATACTTAAGTACCTAACTTTCTGTTCGTAGAATAAGCTAAACAGTGTGAAAATGAAGTGACGAGCGTTGACGGGGACGCAGCCGAGCGCGACACCGCACCGCAACCGAACCGATAGAAAACAGCGATTACGTTGCTGGCACTATTGTCGCATTGTGCACTACGCCCACAACACTTTTACTGGATTTGCGAAACATTTAAGGCGTTTAGCTGCTGTCGTCTGCCTTGAGTTGCGTGGTAACGAGGAAATTGCACTGTTGGAGAGAAACTTTAAGATACCGTCTATGTTTTCTCAGACGTAAGTTTACCAACAGTTGTAACCACGTTGCAAAAATCTTATACATGCAATGTACAGTCAGCTATAAATATATAATATATGTATATGTATACACGGTGGCTAAAAAATAACTGCACAAGTGTATGTTTTTAGTTAATTTAAGGTACCTACATAATACCTACTTGATTGTGTTGTGTGAATGTAAGTACGCTTGTTTAATATCAGTGCATGAATCTTGTGATTCGTGTACCACGCACTAGACTCTTGGTTTCCAACTTAAAATTACGAGTATGTTCTTTGCTTTGACCGTTTGTACCTGCCAACTGTACAGTTGACTTTGTAGTCTTTGTACCTATTACCAACCCATTTCACAAGCTAGAGCCGCAAGTCAATCATAACTGGAAGAGGGACTGTAAAACTAATTAATTACCACTCTAACTATTTACACCCACAGTTAAAAGTTGACGGCAATCAAGAAGAATTTCAAAGGTTATTGCCAAATTTCGTAGAAATGGAGAAGTTTGGACAAAACTAAAAATATAAAGGAGAACTAAAGTCATACAACAAAATAATTAAATATAGTTGGTCAAACCAATTTGTCAGTCAGTAAGAACTAAGAAAACCATACTCATCCTTTTCTTTTGGGTGCTAGTACTAGTGTAAGACAAAGATATAATGATTCTCTCTGTCTATGTTTGAAATGAGACAGTCCTTTGACAAACTAGGTAGAGTCTGTGCGGAAAGAGAAGAGTCGTGGAATGTATGGGGCTTAATACATTCCACGACTCTTCTCTTTCCGAACAGACTCTATAGTTTATAGCGACCTTTTTGAAATGTCACAGTATTATGTTGAAACTAAAGTCCGTCAACCAAATCTTGTCAGTAGTGAAAGGCGGCAAATTTGAAAAATCGCGGGTTAGCAACACTGTGTTCGAATAATTCCAAAATGCGTGTCATCTGTGTTTTATCTGTGGAATGTGGATCGTGAAATTCGTGAACGACAGCCGTCACCTTATTTGTTTTCATTTGGTTTTCATTCTAAATCGTTTCTGTTTCAAGAGATATTTCTGCTGTCACCATACATTAAATGAGAATAAGCAAAGCTAAGGGGCCTACAATGTACAATCATGCTCGTTGATGGTAAACATTACTAAAAATTGAGGTTATGACAAGTACATGGAAGAACTCTTTCGAACTTTTAAGATTATGTTCAGTTTTTTTGTTTTAGGGTTAAAAGGCATAAATAAAATTAAAACGTATGCCTAAATCTATCCAACAAGACCATAAATTGTGTCCTGGAAACCGTCCATAGGCCCACATGTCTAATATTTTCAGCAATCAGTTGTGACTAAGATGCAATAGAATACTACAGAGTATTATGCTTGGTTGAAGTGACCCGGTAACATTGGTAACTTCATTATATTTTTTCAAATAATGACCTGAATTATAGTGTAAGCTAAAGTGACCCTTATCTTATTTACCTTTAAATTAAATAAACACCCAAATATCAGTTGTTTTATTTTCAATATGTAATCCTATTTTACAATATATACCAATCAAAAAAATTACACAGGTATGTCATATTCAACCAGAAGAGTACACTAATTTACATTAACAAGTGGCATATTATATTGTAAATAACAAATATATGCACTATCTAATTATCTGCATTTTGATATGATTTTATTTTAGTAAACTTAGAAGACATAGATAGGGAACAAAGAGAATATAAGCACTACGATAGGGAGTTGTTTTTGATATCTTCAAATTTGTTCATCATTTTGATTAACATTGTTTTAACATCGCTTTTAAATTGTCCGTCCGTTTCAAATTTTTTCAATAAACCGCGAGTGACAATTTGAATTGACGTACGCAGGGCGCGCTCAGCGGAAAAAAAAATTCTTTTGGTTCGACGTACATTGCTGCTTTTCTTAGCGCAATACTGCTCTTTGAGTGTTGCCCTACTTTAGTTTGCTTTACATTGCTACTGACAAGATTTGGTTGACGGACTATATAATAGGATGATAGGTAATAATTACTTACAATCATTTATAACAAGCGTGACCAAGCTTCAAGACAAAAGATAAAAATGGATGTTCAAAAATAGGCACCTAGGTATACAACTAATTGTAAGCCATGTTCTAATTCTTATAATTATAAAAAGCGGCCAAGTGCGAGTCGGACTCGCCCATGAAGGGTTCCGTATTTAGCCGATTTATGACGTATAAAAAAAAACTACTTACTAGATCTCGTTCAAACCAATTTTCGGTGGAAGTTTAATGTACATCATATATTTTTTTTAGTTTTATTATTCTCTTATTTTAGAAGTTACAGGGGGGGGGACACACATTTTACCACTTTGGAAGTGTCTCTCGCGCAAACTATTCAGTTTAGAAAAAAATGATATTAGAAACCTCAATATCATTTTTGAAGACCTATCCCTAGATACCCCACATGTATGGGTTCGATGAAAAAAAAATTTTTGAGTTTCAGTTCGAAGTATGGGGAACCCCAAAAATTTATTGTTTTTTTTCTATTTTTGTGTGAAAATCTTAATGCGGTTTACAGAATACATCTACTTACCAAGTTTCAACAGTATAGTTCTTATAGTTTCGGAGAAAAGTGGCTGTGACATACGGACGGACAGACAGACGGACAGACAGACGGACAGACAGACAGACAGACAGACATGACGAATCTATAAGGGTTCCGTTTTTTGCCATTTGGCTACGGAACCCTAAAAACGGCGAAGTGCGAGTCGGACCTACGCAAAAAGCGGCAAAAAAAATCACGTTTGTTGTATGGGAGCCCCACTTAAATATTTATTTTATTATGTTTTTAGTATTTGTTGTTATATTTGTTGTTATTTGTTGTTATAGCGGCAACAGAAATACATCATCAGTGAAAATTTCAACTGTCTAGCTATCACGGTTCATGAGATACAGCCTGGTGACAGACAGACGGACAGTGGAGTCTTAAAGTCGTTTTAACCCCGTTTTTGACTACGGAACCCAAAAAAAATTGTTTATCTCAAAGTAGTTTTTTATTTATTTCCCGGTGTCTCTTTACTGCAGTCTTTCAATAATCGGCGACATGGTTAAAAACATTAACATGAAACGCCATTTGCACACGGTCACAGAGCATGATTCTTCTATTTTTAATTACCTACAACGCACAAGTTTAACGTGGCGTTCCGTGATCGTATCATTGCGGGCTACTCCATCATTTGACCAACGGTTAGTGCTCGGAGCAAGTCATTAATTAGTCAGATGACTGCATCTCGATGGGACGTGGACGGATGTGACTGAAGATCATTGTAGTGCGCGGGCGCGGAAAATCGACTGCTTCCGCTGGCAATCCTACCTACGCACGCTAATAATATGGTGACATTCCAATTCGTACATTGTTTTTGGCAAGATGGAATTGTTAAACGCGCTGCATATACGCAGTAGGTATATTCTAAACATGACAACATTCGTTGCTTGTGTAAATTCAACTGAACAATCGATCCGCCGTGAAAAATCTGCGTATTGTTTACATCCTTCGAATTTGCACCCAACTAATCCAGGCATCCTCTACGAATGTTTGATTCGTAGAGGATGCCTGGATGCATAAATATTTTGCCATTAACCCCTGGAGCGCCCCAGAATTACCGTAGTATGGAACTCCTATACTAGTTACTAGCACACGTGTCTTGTTAGGGCGCTCCACGGGGATTAAATAAGTACAAAAACCGGCCAAGTGCGAGTCGGACTCGCGTTCCAAGGGTACCGTACGTTAAGTCCGACTCACGCTTGACTGCACATTTCTAGATTTTCCTGTCATATACAGGTAAAGAACTATTTTGTGTAATTTTTTTTTTTTTAAATTTTAGACCGAGTAGTGTCGGAGGGAATGGATATTTTTTGCCTAATTTCTTGAATAACTTCTTAACTGTTTATCCTAATCCGCCACGTATATCGTGTATCTCTTGCTTTTAGATTAAAGTGTCTTAAAGGGCCTCTGCGCTGTTGGCTTCGGCCCCACGTACGCCTCCCAAAGGTCCGGGACCCCATGGTGTCGTGATATGGAAACGACATACAAATAATAATAATAATTCAGCCTTTATACGTCCCACTGCTGGGCACAGGCCTCCTCTCATGCGCGAGAGGGCTTGGGCTATAGTCCCCACGCTAGCCCAATATAAATCCGCGTTTATTCTAAAATAATAATAAAAAATATTTCAAATTCTCACAATGAGCTCTTTTATTAGGGTTCCGTACCACAAAAGGAAAAAAACGGAATCCTATAAGGGTTCCGTTTTTTCTTTTTGAGGGGATCACTCGTGCGTCTGTCCGTCCGTCCGTCTGTCCGTCTGTCACAGCCTATTTTCTCCGAAACTACTGGACCAATTAAGTTGAAATTTGGCACACATATGTAAGTTTGTAACCCAAAGACGGAGATGTAACGTTTTCATTAAAAAGAACATATTGTTAAAAATACATGTAACGTAAACAAATTAATTTTAAATATGGAGGCCACTTTTGGGGGGTAAAAGAGCAAATTAGAAAAATTCTTTTTAAACTATATCGTGTTACATATCAAATTAAAGAGCTCATTTTGAAAATCTCTAATATATTTTTTTTATAATTTTACGACAAATTGTTTAGCAGTTATCCAAGAAAATAGGCAAAAAATGACCATTCCCCCCCCCCTTTATCTCTGAAACTACTGGGTCTAAAATTTTGAAAAAAATACACTAAATAGGTCTTTAACTGTAGATGACAGGAAAACCTATTATAAATGTGCAGTCAAGCGTGAGTCGGACTTAAGTACTTAGTTTTTGATCCGACCCCTACGGGTTTTTTTAAAGACATTTTACTCACTTTTCATTAAAAAAACATATTATTAAAAATATATGTAACGTAAACAAATGAATTTTAAATATGGAGGCCACTTTTGGGGGGTAAAAGAGCAAATAAAAAAATAAAGTTTTTCAAACTATATCGTGTTACATATCAAATGAAGGAGCTCATTTTGAAATTCTCAAATATTTTTTATAGTTTAGCAGTTATTCAAGAAAATAGGCAAAAAATGACCATTCCCCCCCCCCCCCTTTATCTCTGAAACTACTGGGTCTAAAATTGTGAAAAAAATACACTAAACAGTCCTTTAGCTGTAGATGACAGGAAACCTATTAGAAATGTGCAGTCAAGCGTGAGTCGGACTTAAGTACCTAGTTTTTGATCCGACCCCTACGGGTTTTTTTAAAGACATTTTACTCACTTTTCATTAAAAAGAACATGTTAAAAATACATGTAACGTAAACAAATTAATTTTAAATATGGAGGCCACGTTTAGGGGGTAAAAGAGCAAATTAAAAAATAAAGTTTTTCAAACTATATCGTGTTACATATCAAATGAAGGAGCTCATTTTGAAATTCTCAAATATTTTTTTTATAATTTTAAGATAAATAGTTTAGCAGTTATTCAAGAAAATAGGCAAAAACTGACCATTCCCCCCCCCCCCCTTTATCTCTGAAACTACTGGGTCTAAAATTGTGAAAAAAATACACTTAATAGTCCTTTAGCTGTAGATGACAGGAAACCTATTAGAAATGTGCAGTCAAGCGTGAGTCGGACTTAAGTACTTAGTTTTTGATCCGACCCCTACGGGTTTTTTTAAAGACATTTTACTCACTTTTCATTAAAAAGAACATATTGTTAAAAATACATGTAACGTAAACAAATTAATTTTAAATATGGAGGGGTTTAGGGCGTAAAAGAGCAAATTAAAAAATAAAGTTTTTCAAACTATATCGTGTTACATATCAAATGAAAGAGCTCATTTTGAGAATCTCAAATATATATATTTTATAATTTTAAGATAAATAGTTCAGCAGTTTTTCAAGAAAATAGGCAAAAAATGACCATTCCCCCCCCCCCCCTCCTTTATCTCTGAAACTACTGGGTCTAAAATTTTGAAAAAAAAACACACTAAATAGTTATTTACCTATAGATGACAGGAAAACCTATTAGAAATGTGCAGTCAAGCGTGAGTCGGACAGTACTTAGTTTTTGATCTGGTGGTGGTGGTTTTTGAAGCGCTAGTGGCCGAGTGGATATGACGTCCGACTTTCAATCCGGAGATCGCGGGTTCAAATCCTGGCTCGTATCAATGAGTTTTTCGGAATTTATGTACGAAATATCAAAATCAATTTTTTTTTAAATAAAATTACGAAATATCATTTGATATTTACTAGTAGCTTTTCGGTGAAGGAAAACATCGTGAGGAAACCTGCATACATCTGCGAAGAAATTCAAAGATGTATGCGAAGTCCCCAATCCGCATTGGGCTAGCGTGGGGACTATAGCCCAAGCCCTCTCGCGCATGAGAGGAGGCCTGTGCCCAGCAGTGGGAAATATTATAGGCTCATTATTTATTTATTTTTTATCCGACCCCTACGGGTTTTTTAAAGACATTTTACTCACTTTTCATTAAAAAAACATATTGTTAAAATTGTGTAATGTACGGAACCCGTCCGACTCGCACTTGGCCGGTTTTTTTTATTTGATATGTAACAAGATACAGTTTGAAAAACTTTCTTTTTAAATTTTCTGATTTACCCACCAATAGTGGCACCTATGTTTAAAATTAATTTGTTTGTCGTGCGTCTGGCTGTCCGTCTGTCACAGTCTATTTTCTCCGAAACTAAGTACTGGACCAATTAAGTTGAAATTTGGCACACATATGTAGGTTTGTGACCCAAAGATGGACGTGTAATATAAATAAGTAAATTAATTCTAAATATGGAGGCCATTTTTGGGAGGTAAATGAAAAAAATAAAAAATAAAGTTTTTCAAACTATATCGTGTTACATATCAAATGAAAGCTCATTGTAAGAATCTCAAATATGTATATATATATATATATATATTTTTTAATCTTAGGATAAATAGTTTAACAGTTTTTCAAGAAAATAGGCAAAAAATTACGTGATGTACATATGTACATTCATAGCAATCCAATGCTGATAGCAGAATATACTATACGCATTTGATATTCACGATGGGTAAATCAAGGACTTCACGGTTGTCTAATAATGTTTATATACAATGTATTATAATGTTATGGGTTTGCCACATTTTTAACTGTACAACTATTAAACATGGTGTTACGTAGGTACATACAATATATTTTTGTAAGTACCTTGGTACGTAATTATTTTATTATTTTACGTTTCGTATTTTACTTAATGTACCTAATAAAATCTTTAAATAGTTAAAAATTGCTGCAAAAGTGAAATGCCTTATTTGCAAAAAGTTTGGTTTATCTGATCCTGAATCTAAACAAGCAGACTTGACATCTTGATAGGCAGAATTCCTCATAATTAAATTAAAACCGCTTTTTCTTAAATTCCCATCCATAATATTGACGTCAGGTGCCAAAATTAACTGAAATTAACGAAAAGCAGTGGCGTGACAATCGCTCTTGTATTAGCCAGCCACAGTGGCGGATTTCCCATAAGGCACAGTAGGCTCGAGCCTAGGGCGGCGAGATATTAGGGGCGGCAAATTGTGGCAAAAAAATCGCTGATGATAACAAGAAATAACACAAAATTAGGCCAGGCAACGAATTCTCAAAAAAAGGTATAGAGAGAAATGCTTGGAACACAATTTTTGACTTCGTAACTTTGTTTGAACTAGTTAGGAGGAGAACATATCAAAAGTCCCCGGCCGTAGCACTTGAGCCGGGGGAAGAGGGAGGTTTGAAGGTCCTATTTTTCGGTTTTTCGCTCGGAAACGGTATACACCCACTTGCCAGAATTTCATTTGCCATAATTTCATCTGTCATAATAGTCAACAGCCATTATATTGTTTCCCATAATTACATATGCAATACTTATTGTTTACGATATTAGTCACGTGCCAGAAACTTTGTTTGTTTTGTAGCCATGATAAAATTTGCCATTCAAATTGCTTCCCAGAAAGTAGGTTAGGTTAGGTTAGAACTGTGACCTTCTACAAAATAAAACGGCTACCAGAAAGTAGGTTAGATTAGGTTAGAACTGCGAACAAGCGAGCGAGCGAAGGGAGCGAGCAAGACTTTCCGGGGCACTCCGACTCGGATAGGTTAGGTTCAGAAGTCGATGTTAGGTCTTTTTTTTTGCGCGCCTTGCTCCGGCTCTGAGGGCGGACTGCGTAATCGTATGCCAGAATTATAGTGACTAGATAGATTCGGGGAAAAACCATTATTTAGTATGGCGTTTAAATATTCTATTAAATAGTATTATTACAATTAATAATATGGACAACAACACGTATGGCACTCGTACGTTCTGAAATCTAATAATCGGGTAAACAAAGAGTATGTCACATCATTTTTATGGTAAACAAAGAATTCGGGCAAATAAAATTCGGGCATATGAGTATTATTTTATACAATTTTCGGACAAACAATAGACAACCCTCGGAAACTATGCGTTCTAACGACTCATCATTGTACAAAATGAAAGCTGAATAATTTTGCTACAAGTTTTATTTAGTACAGTTTATCGATATCTTGAGGGCCCTCCACAGTTGTACGCGAATCGCGGCGCGAAGCCGCGAACGCGAGTGTGGCGTCGATTTCACAGATTGTTCACGCCTTCGCGCCTTGTTCCCCGTTTTTTGTCGGTTTTTCGGCCAGCGTCAAAGGAGGCGCGAAGCGCGAACTTGCAAGACTCCACAATACACACTATTTTGGCTCATCAGTTGCAAGATAAATATTAATTCTATTATACATAGCGGCTATATTATACGGTTTTACAACAAAACAAAATGGAAAAATAGCTACAGCAAGTATGATGCCTTAGATAAATGACAGTTAAACTCGATAAGCTGATGCTTTTCAGCCATCTTGGCCTGAACTAAACTGCGAAATCACCGAGAAGTTTGCGAGTGTGGAGTCATACGTCAACGTCGCGATATGTTCGCTCGGCGAAGTCGCGCCGCGATTCACGCACAATAGTCTGGAGGGGGGCTTGTATAGGGCCCTCCACACTCGTGCGCGAATCGCCGCGAACGCGAGTGTGGAGTCGATTTCGCAGATCTGCTACACTGTTAAAATCTTTCGGGTTCCTTTTCTCGTGAGCATCGTGAATATTATTGATGGAAATTTAATGCAAAATTATAGACATTCAAGAGCAAGAACAGAGTCCAAACAAAGTTAATAAGTTAAAAATGTGTCCCAAGCCACCCTCTATACCTTTTCGTTGCCTGACCTAAATGTAGTCAATATGATGGCTGCTGATGCTGAAGGGGCGGCTACAGGGTCTGAGCCTAGGGCGGCAAAGACTGCAAATCCGCCACTGGCCAGCCACTTAGCAATCTTAGCATGACAATAAGTGTAAGCGCTTACATCGTAGCCGACTTACGAACAATAAACGAGGAAAAGAAAGTATGTCCACTCTTTTAAAATAGGAAAACAATATTAATCTATGCACGGATAACTGTAACGACATAGACACTATGCTAGTCAATGCGGGCCATAACTGGTTTTACAAAAGGCGTGAATGAGCACAGTTCTAGTTAGGTGGATAACTGTCCCTTGTAGAAGTTGTAGACAATCATTATATTATCCGCTTTTCAGAGAAATATAATGATAACAATCACTGAGAAGATATGTTATGACATGTTCTTCAGTTTAAATTCAATTTGCTGTACAAATACAATAGGTAAAATGTCAACAATCCTCTTGACATCTTATATAGAAGGTATTGTATTATGCGCTCCCTCGTTCGTCTCCTTTCAAATAAACGTATGTGATAAATATACTTAAATAATTACACTTTCACGCGGAGTTTTACACGCAAGTGCTATATTCGAAATGCACAAGAAATTGTGTACCGGAGACGAAGATGCATCCGCGATTGGCGACCTGGGTTCAATGGCCAGTCGGCGCAACTTTCGCTGCAATGTCGCCAGCATGAAGTCAGACATAATAATAACCCGTAGCCATTAATCCCATAAAAGCTCATTAGTGGTTGACATGACCTTTGACTAACTTCACTTCACTGTACCCGGCACTGATGATGCAATCTTACAGGTATTGGTACGAGTAGGTACGTGCCTTTTAACTCTGATGCACATTTAATAAATATATACCTAATGTTTGTCTTAAATATAGTGCCGTGTTTGCAAGTTAACAAAGCGGAAATAAGTGGTTGCATTTGTTTACTATTGGGCTATGACTATTTTGGATACCAAATCTGGAAATGAAAGTAGTGTGATGCCCAAATTTTAAGTTTCGAAACTTAACATCGTTAAATCTTTAGTCTGCCTCTATTCTCACGCACAGTCATTCGACTTGTTTGTGTGCAATCTAACAGTGACTTCTAATCGCTCGCCAGAAAAACGACAATGTCGGACAATTCACATAGGTAATACATTATGCAGACCCGGCGCACTTAAGGCAAAAACTTACTGAATATAGAACACATACAACTCTGCATAGTCTTTATTAAATTTTGCATGTAAACAATGAGCCTATTATCGTTAATGGTCGTGTAGGTAGCGCTTATTTAAATAACTAACCTTTTATCGTTTTGCACCATCAATGGAGTTAAATCAAAAAACTATGTTTCGCATCGCATCTTTGCGTAACACTCGAGAATATATTCAAGGTGAACTAGTCGCTGCGTCGTCGAATGTGCTACGAGTGAACATCTCCGTGTAGCAATCACAACGCTAAATAGTTTAATGTATACCTTCTGACATATGTACGACTGTGACAGACTCGCAACTATTACATAATGACTCCGGCAAACATAACATTACCAGCATAAAAAGTAAATAATCCCTCTTACAATAACAAGATTCGTTGACACAGAATGAATCTCTGCAATTCCGTCAGTAGTGTCTGTGGATAATGCGATATGAGGCGTCCTAAAAAGCTCGTAAGCGGCGACTTTCAAGGCTGACGACTAAGCTAAACGAGATTGCTTGTCTGTGTTTGCCGGCACATCCTACTTTTGTGTACAAACACAATAAAGACGAGATGCACGAATTAGTCACGGCTATACCTAGTATTTTTTTATACAATCATGTGCCTAGAAGCCGGAATTATACGAGTCCTTCAACGTATGTAAATGTCTTGCATCAACTGAAGTTATTTAAAAAGCTTTTACTTATTTTGCAAATGAAAACATTAAAATTTCTTTCACAATGTGCAGTACCTAAATTACCGATAGGTAACTTCAGGTAAGAAGTTACGTCAAAGACCATTGATAACACATATTAACATATGTATATGTACTTGTAGCAATACTTGCCACAATCCTAAGAATTTTAAAAGAAATTAACTCCAGTAACTGAATGGAAAAGTGGGTTTTAGAGAAGTTATCCTTGAATGCTCTGCAAGGTCTAGCTTTCTCCAGGTTTACGATTATATAGCACGCGATTTGTCGAGAAAGGAGATAGTTGCCTTGATCAACCTATTTTGGAGTTGGTAGCGTCCATACGGGAATTTTTATCATCAGACACGACTTATTGCAGGTGTTACCACCCTTACCCTAAAATAATGACTAAGTAAGTACTCACCGCCACAAGAGCATCATTTCCGTATGCTCTGCCTTCAAGGGCAAGTTCCTTGTCGAGCATGGCGTCGAGCTGCTCCAGCTGGTGGCAAGAGGCGCGGGCGGCGATCCAGCTCGAGGCCAGGATGAACGAGCCCAGGATGAAGGAGGCAGCCACCACCGTCAGCGCCGCGATCCTCGCGATCTGCACCGAGGACGAATGCCGCTGTCGGTATGCCTACAAACACGCACAAATGTTAAACGCTATTCGATTTCTCTAAACAAAATTACCTAATATCTGAAGAATAATCAAACAATTAATTTTGTTTTTTTTTTTACAAGCAGAAACGTCTGCGACCGATGCTATTATTTATTATTTGCTGGCTATAGATGAGGTCTTGGTGGCTCAGATGGCAGAGCGCTGGAATATCGATCCAGAGGCCGTGAGTTCAAGTCTCACCCAAGACAGTAATTTTTCCACTTTTAAGTTTATTCTTAAATTAATTATGTATTAAGCAGAAACGTCTGCGAACGATAACACAATGCTTAGAAATAAAGAAAACGTGGAAAATTCACTTTCTCAGGCAAGACTCGAACTCGCGGCTCATAATCACTACCCCATCGCTCTGCCAACTGATCTACCGAGACTTACCCGATGTAGCGAATATTTCCTCCATATTCTTCATTTGCGCCTTAGGGACCAGGCACCTAGCGACATCTACCGTAAGAGTATTAAACTTATTAAAACGAGTCCCGAGTCCGAGTCTCGCCAGAGACAGTGAAATTTTCCACTTTTCCTTTATTTCTAAGCATAATCAAATAATGTACATAATATCAAAGTCATTGTTGCTTGTTCCTAACATTAATTTGGTTGTAGGTACTTGTGTCGGCATACCTACTTATATTATAAATGGTCAGTTGGGTTATTTAGTCCATATCCTATAAAGTAACTATATTACTGTGTCACTCTAAATACAAAATAATATGTAGGTAGGTACATATTATCTTGATTTTTTTTAGGCGGGGCTAGTATAATATCATTTATTGCCGACATAAAAAAGACGAACACTTATGTATAGCAATGTATGCACGAAATATGAGTGGCACGAAGACGATAAACGAAATTAATTACCTACTACTATTTAGAAAGGTTTTTTTATTAACACATCTTTTTAGGGTTCCGTAGTCAATTAGGAACCCTTATAGTTTCGCCATGTCTGTACCTATACCCGTCCGCGGTTTAGCTCTGTGATAGTAATAGAAAGCTGAAATTTTTCATGAGTATAATATGTTAATCGCGCCAAAAACGCATACACATACAAAATACATACACATAATAATTATGTTACGACTCTACGAATGTGCAATTTTAATCAAAACCGATACCTAATGTAGAAATCATAAAATAACAATTTAATAAAAAAACATTGTTTAAAATCGATTAGTTTTGGCCGTAGCAACACTTTCCGATCGCTAACACTCAGTTCAGCTAGCTTTGGCTTGATTGCGATTCTGAAATAAACTGAAATAATTATCTTTTCTAATTCTTCTACGATATAAATATGACTACGTAGTTCCGTTGTACCTCGATGATTTCGATTAATTAGTTTGGTAACTAACGATAACGTAAGTACAACAAAGCCTAAAATCAAATATGAGGTAGGCGTACCTACCACATCACTGCAAAATAATGTAGTGTATAGTATGCTATGTATCTAAGGCTTCTATTTATTTAAAAATATCAAGTTGTGAGTTATCTCAAATAATTTTTAATATATATAATCTTTATTCGTTGCAACCAAGTACAATTACAAAGTCAAAAATTATACAATTAATAATAAATAAATACCTAAAAACTAAATAAGCAACAAATTCTAAAAGAATAAAATACAATGTACATAAAATTTCATCCATCAACATTGATAAAATTAAATCTAAAATAACCCGTCGGATAGTACCTGGCTCAAAGGTACCCATTATTTCCGCAGCGTTTCCCCGCTGAACTGCAATGGATACCTGTTGAACCAGATACGACCCAGAACGAGGATCGCAGCCCCTCTCACGCAAACGACGACGCCCTAATTCCCTGAAGAAGGAGCGAGCCTCTAAACCCCAAGGCCCCGCCGTCTCAATAGCCACCGGCACAAAGTCATAAGCTGATTCCAATGCGGAGTACTTTGCGTTAATAATTATTGTTGCATTCAAGTGGTAGACAAATAGTAATAAAGTAAAAAGTACTTTCTAAAGACAAAACGACTAGGTACTGATGTGGATAAGGTCGTAGGTCAGAGACCCGTAGTTGTTTTAATCGAAACTTAAAAGCTCTAAAGATTACATAATAGTTTTATGTAAGCAATTCTCATTAATTACGTTCGAAAACACGCGAAGTATTTCACTTTTCTTGAATACCCACGGAGCTCATCACAAAAGAACCAATTCGCACTTCGAACGCCATGGTTATTTTAGCGGGGCAAAGTTAATGAAGTGACGGTTTACTAACAACTCCGAATCGGTTTCCACAGAATTGCAGTGTTACATAACTTGCGTACTGCAGGGACGAAGTCGCGCCGGCCTCGGGGGGGGGGGCAGAGGGGCCAGTGAAAGTACTTCCACGATTGCATTCGAGAAATCCATCAACATCTTTCGTGAGTGCAAACGGCGTCGATTTCGATCTTCACAATTTGCTCTGCTAAACTGCCTTGCAACTAGTGCGAATCAGTCATATTATATTGTATATTTTATTATCATAAATGTGATGTTTTGTAAATTAAAGAATTCATGTTAAGTTATGCGTTCAACCATGCGTTCGCAGTTGTTTAACGGTTACAAAAGTGCTTAACTTATATAAAACGTTAAGCTTATGTGCAATATTTCCTTACGATGTAGGAAACCAGAAACTGCTAATGAATTTCCGTATAGTTAAACAAAATACATTGATAATATGTATTATTATGGAAGCTCGTTAAATATTCTCATCTGTAAATACCTATACCTAAGTAGGTAAACATTATCACCGTCACATTTAGACGGTAATTATTTCCATGACAGTCAGTTATTTGTTTTTTACATAACAGGCCTTTATTTTTAGCAAAGAGAAATCGCGAAATAATTGTTCATTAAATTGAATGACGAAAGAGAAATATTCATTGAGGTGGCTGTGCATTTTATGCATGTTTAACTGGACTTAAAACACACACGCACGGACGGGCGATGAATATTATCAAACTGCACGTATCGAAAACTAAATTATGTAAGTAGATAGAGTTCGACCAAGAAAAGTCTGCAAACGATTTTGAGCACACGCAGTGCAAGTGTTATTTTAAACGTCAAACTTTTATGAAATTATTAGGTACGTATAAATAACACTTGAACTGGGTGTACTATCAAAATCGTTGCAGACTTATCTTGGTCCAACTCCATAAGAGTAGAAACGCAGAACACATAATATTTTAATGCACGAAAAGACAAAAATCACTGTCGAACATCGACTTGCATACAGGCGTATTCAAAATTTAATAATTAGATCTGGATCAGATCCATAACTGATCCAGATGTAATTATTAAACTCCGAATACGCCGGTTAATGTAGGTACAGTCAGTACCAGAAGTTGCTAAGCGGGCGAGGTGTTCAAAATGATCTTGACGCGATTTTATTGTTCAGATAATAAGAGCGTGTCAAGGTAATTTTGAACAGCTCACCCGCTTAGCAACTTCTGTTGCTGACTGTATTGTGAAAAAACGAAGTTATATTTCTCAGCGAAAGAACACGCGACTGCATCGTGAAGGGTTGCCTTGTTGCCTAGCTGAGAGAGTGATAATGGGGAGGAGGTCAAAACAAAAAGGACCCTGACATTTCGAAGGGATTAGGTAGGTAAAGGCCTTCTGAGGGGCTACCGCGAAAACCGAATTTCGCAAAATGCTCTTTTACTCCAATGAAGGCGTAATTAGAGTGACAGAGAAAAATGCCCGCAATTTGCGAAATTCGGTTTTTGCGGTAGCCCCTCTGTATTGTGACAGAGATCGAAAATATATTTAAAATAAGTGATTAAGAAGGGTACACTTGCATTAAGAAGTTGCCTACATGACAATATTTGAAAATTTGCATGAAAGATTCCAAAATTTGAATCTTCGAAAAGAGGAATCTTGAGCGTTGCGAGGGTTTCAAGGCACGAGGGTTGAACAAACTTTGCCATCGAGTGAAAAGCATAATTTTTCACCAAACCTGTTTAATATGTATCATTCAAAATCATGACTTCAGGTCAATTCTACTAGTTAACACAAGAAAACAACTCGAAATTAGCATGATATTAAATACTTTGCCACTCCCGTGTATTGCAACTTTCTCATAGTTATTGAAGAATAAAGAGAGCCTTTACGAGCTGGTGTGGTGAAAAAATAAACAATTGGTCTCGGTATCATATTAAAGTAATATTTGAATAAAGATCGCTCCCAGTAGAGGCTTATCTAACATAGTATAAAGCCATCACGTGCATCATAACAACAGCCATATTAAGAATAGCCACTTTCTACTCAAGCTGTTCTCAAAACATTTTGTCTCTACTCGAAACTAGTGTAACTTGACCTCACCAATCTTAACAAGCCTCAATAATCGGAGGTCAGACTTATAATGGTACCCTGACAGTAGTGACAGTGGTCGGTAGGTGTCAGTATATTATCTTTGTAATTGGTTGGAGACGTTGGAGTGTTGGGTGACTAGCATTATGTGCAATATGTGCATATTGTACATGTCCAACGCACTAAGTATAGAGCCGACGGCGTATTAAGACTTGTAATTTGATTTTGATTTTATATTTATCTCAGCTGTCGCTCGCACTCAAATATATTCGTATTAAACGAAATGATATAGGTAAATATCGAAGTACCTAACATCTTATTTGTAAAATATGAATACGTCTCTCGACCATTGTCTGTGCGCTTCGGTGTAGAATAAACAGCCTTATTGATATTCATAATGATTGTTCAATGTACCTACAACGATCGAATTAATATGTACTGTAGGTAATATGTTTATATCACGTTGACGGTGTAAAAACCAGCAATATATTAGCGTCACGAAAACCAAACAGGTACCTGTTTAGGTAGATATATCTGTGGACAACAAGCTGTGGAAATTGGTTCTGCTTAAAAATATTATTTTTGTTCGACTAATAGACCAGGTAGCTTCCTAATAGAAATGTGTATGATTTGCATAAAGTTAAATTATCCATATCCATTCATTTAAAGCGAAGCGTCTGTATTTTTTGAGCGTTTGAAATTACAACACGGAAAAGTATTAATTGTAATAATTGCGACTGGCATTAATGGGCGTTTTCTAAAATAAATATCGAAAACCTGATTCTTTCAAACCTGACCATTCTTGGGCTCATTCTACTCAGAATCGACAGCATTCTCCACCCTCCCATTAAAAAAAGATGTCCCAAAATGTCCATTCCATTACGTCACGTTTTAGGTATTATGAGAAAATTTTTCACTTGTATGGACGTGGAATGCATGTGGAATGTACAATTTTCATACAAATTTTTGGGCCATTTTTTTTATCATCAGGATTGAATATGCTAGTGATTCTGAGTTAAAAGAACCCAAAAACGCCAGGATTCGTGAGAATCGGGTTTTCAATATTTATTTTAGAAAACGCCCTAATATAAAATTGGAATATTTCGGAATCCCCTAAACAACTACTTGTTTGTACACCTACATTGAGCAGGCTGTGGTGTGGATAGCTGGCCAGTCGGACGTGACGCAAGACCGCGGCAGCTCTGCGGCCACGTTCGGTCAACTGTCCTAGTAACGATTTCACTGCAATTGCTTTTATTGTGTGTTTATCTCCACTGCTGCAAGCGAACCCGTTTTCAATAAGTGCTAAAATTCACACCTCTGAATTGGAGAATAATTTGGCTAATAGTTGCTCAAACATGTTTAGTTAAGCAGACAGGTACTTACCTATCTTTTTCCTTTATGTTTGGATACATTAAATAGGTCCTTAAATAACATCGCAAGTATGTAATATTGTGGGTATTTGGTTAACAACCTTAAATACAAAACTGAATGAATGATATATATCAATTCGAGACGCTTTACCGACTTTTTGGTAAGTACCATATCTGTTTAGAAACTACCTATAACATAACTATATGTTAAGTGAGGGTAATGATTTTTAAGTAAGACGAAGTTTCAGGAATATAATGGCTGGATAAATACGTGAGCTGCAGAAGCGTGATAAGTGGCAATGTTAATGGATGGCCATGGACAATAGAACAATGATATTCCCACATTCATACGCGACGCAATTCTCGGAAAGGAACGCTTAAGAATTCATTTACGGGGCTACGTCAAACGCATTTGCATGACCGGGACGGGAGCCGCTATCATAATTCCTGAAGTATTTGCTTACATTCACGATTAAGAAATACAAGAACAATAAACATCCAAACAGACAAACTTGATCATAAATAATTTAAGTAAGTATGCCGAGTAAACTCGTTTTTGCTATTCTTGCTCATAAACGTCATATGTTTATTATTTTAGTTATAATACCCAATTTAAATATGTATATATTCACCATAATAAAACCGTTACTCTATTCCTATCCGAAGATAGTTAGTTCTATTCTGAAAAAAAAATACTTCGATACTTAAATTTTATTAATAGGTACCATTTGATCATTTATGTGATTGTATATTACTTATATTTATATATGACCGAACAACGGTTAGGTAGTAAACATGCTAGATTCATTTATCTAGTTGAAACTATTCTGCCATAATTCCTAGCTATAATATTGCTAGCAATATTTTTAGATTTTAATCGATTTCATACTTAGACTACTTACTAAATGTCATAAATCACCCAAACGCCTAATGGAAACGAATAGACTGTAGAACAAAGAGTAAAGTAAGTATAACTCCGGTATAACTGTAGACATTGTCTAGAAAAGGAAAACATCAAAGGTTAGTTTTCATAATACCCTATAGTTTTGTAACACGTCAGTCGTCAACCTTGAATTTTACTGTCATAGTTATTACCGGCCTTTGTTGTGAATGGCTAAACATCCCACTTGTTACGAAGTAATGGATAAAATCTGTCACGAACAGCCATTGCCCATTAAGCTGACCTATGTCTAAATACTATTTAATGTCAGCTTACCTAGATAAATTAAACTGTTTATAGAAATTCTGTGCAGGTACAATGCGTTGACAATGAATGTTATTATTTATTTTTTGTTTAACGCAGACAAATAAAATAATACCTGACTTGGCCGTGGCTGCCGCTACCTTTCGCAGGAAAACCCTGACGACTCTAAATATGGAGTCAATAGACTTAAGAGCTATTATGAAACACGTACGAGTACCATAATGGTTAATGTTATTGCGCCTTCTCGGCAAAAGTATGTTGAGTACTTCTTTCAAATGACCATAGGATAGATATACCTAAGCAATATTAATCGAAATTATTGTACCTATTAAATTTAATAACGTATATATAATATAAAATATTATACCAATAATCAATGTCGTGAATGTCTATTTAGATTTATTTCCTACAGCTCTACATACTTTGAATTGAATAGGTACCCTACTAAAACTGTTTAACATTGTCTAAGTGAGTTAATTAAGTTACATTAAACATGGACTTATTAATGCAAGGTTTTTTTTTGTAATACTGAAGTGATGCAAACAGTTTTGCTACTAGAATGTGTGTAGGTATATCAAGGGCAATTAAACCCTTGTTTACAAACAAGTAGCCACTAACACGTCAGCTCCGCACAGCGCAAGAGAAAGGCGCTTTCCCGCATCGAACCGTTTTACTTCGCAACCGACGTCTCACTCCTTTATCCCGAGTCTATTCAACCTGCAACTCTATGACAAACCTTCGTCTTAGAACAGTGTCACAACCCAAAAAACTGGATGACAATAAGTAGATCCGTGAGCGTTACGTGCTTAACATAAATCAAAGCGGGTAACGGGTAAATTCATACCGGTGGCGGTTCTGAGGCGCTATACTCCGACGGCGGGTACTCCGGCTTCATGGTGATCGTAGCCATCGAGTCCGGCTGATGCTCTTTCTCCATCACAATTTAATACTGATCACGTTTAAAGGTAAATGTTTGTATGCGCGCGCGATGTTGGACGTTCGAAGTAGAAGTGCGCGCGGGTGAATGTTGCGGAGCAGCGTAGGCGCAGCGCCGTGGTGGGGCCGCTGGCGCCCGCGCCCACTTCCCTAGCTGCCGATGTCACATAGGCCGTCATCGACAGCTCCTAGGCTCATCATGCTATTTGTGATTCAGTCAAAATCATATTCTGTGAACCGTCAGTTTTCATATGGTCTGTGTAGGTAAAAATACCTACTTTCAAGTAATAATTAAGTAGGTAGGTAAAACGGTTTCCACCAATGCGTAAATTTTAAAATCTGTTATGAAGGTAAGTTAATATAATTATGATGACATAAATATAGCATCGATCCGATATCAATCAGACACACGACTGGGGAAACATACCTACATTCGATTAGGAATAATATTTAGGATAGTTATAATGCGTAGGTACCGACATTAGTTATTTGTACAACAAGAGATCAACGTTTGATATTTCTTCGAGTGCTTATTTTGAGTCCCGTGGAAGCGAAAGATTACCTATATAGTATTATTTCTATAGATTCTAGATTCTATAATTTAGAATCTTGAGCGTAGTAAGGGACTCAAAAGCGCACGAGTACCTACCCTTGTTCGAGCTGTTGAGATGAAAACATGTTTTCGACAAAGTCGAAAGTAGACAAAACGCGCAAAACATTTTAAATATTCAATTTCAGTGTAGAAATGTCGTAAATCAAATTATAAGTTATGAGCGACGTTGATGTTCCGACTGCTTGAGGGTAAACCTTAGAGACTTGCACAACGACAGAGCTTCGACAGTAGGTACTAGGTAGCTACAGCTGCCATCCGTATTCTGCGTGTCCCCTGAGACTTGTGATTTTCCTTACCTTAAGCCTTAAGCAAATTACGTTTAGTGTATTAAATCCCCACCCCGTAAAAATTTAAGATAGAAAGTCTCTTACCCTTACACGTATTTTAAGGGTAAGAGCCTTTCCCTCCCTAATTTTTTTCTAGATTGATTTTACCACTTAGTTCCATGAATATAAACATTTATATAAACTTTATTTCTATCTTTTAATTAAAGCTTCAAATTTAATATCAATAGAAAACTTTTAAGTGTAGGTACTTTTACACCACGTCTAACAGAATTTAAAAATTATTATACATCGATTTTGTTAACTTATTATACCTACTCGGGTTTTCGGAACTTATGTACGAAATATCATTTGATATTTACCACTAGCTTTTCGGTGAAGGACAACATCGTGAGGAAACCTGCATACATCTGCGAAGAAATTCAAAGGTGTATGTGAAGTCCCCAATCCGCATTGGGCTAGCGTGGGGACTATAGCCCAAGCTCTCTCGCACATGAGAGGAGGCCTGTGGCCAGCAGTGGGACGTATATAGGCTCAAATTATTATAATTATTTTTATTTTATTATACCTACTTACTCATTATGCAACAATTTAGAAAACTATAATATATATGCATTTAATTACTATACGACACTCAGTCTATAGAACAAATGACATCAACTTTATTCTCGTGCCTCTGATAAATGTGACTGCACTTCGACATTCGAATCATGGTGATTGTCACATACTTAGTGTGATGTCTACATAATTAGTTCCACGCAGACGAAATCGCGGGCTCTGCAAAAAGTGCAAAAATAACTCTGTCTGTCTGTTACCCCTTCACATTTAAACCGCTTTACCAATTTATATGAAATTTGGTATGAAGATAGTTCAAGTCCCGAGGAAGGACATATGATAGTTTTCATCAATCATCTTCATCTTCCCACGCACACCTATTTGAAGTTTAATCACAACTTGATTTGTTATTCTTAGGGACCTACCTAGTACGGTTCAAATATGTTACATATTTATTTATTTTTATTTTATTCATTTGTGGCCTTATAATTTTCGACATAGGCACGTAAAGTGCTTTAAAAGTAAAGGCACGTACTTTAAAAATGTATTGCGAAATTGAAATGTATGATATTTTTTTTATTTCGTATCAGGCGTTCGGTTACGTAACAATAACATACGAGGGGCGTTCAAAATATTCTCGGTATTGATATCTTACGACCTCTTCTAAAATTTCTTTCGTTACTGGCCGCTAAGGTTTATTCATTGACATTAAAAAAAAGTATAATTCGAACCGAGATAGTCTTTTGTTTTTCTGCAATTGCTGAACAAACATGAACATCATGTGCGAATTGACAATGTTAACTAAATTAGAACATCGATGCGTGATAAAATTCTTGACAAAACAGGGTAAAAATCAAAAAACCATAAAAGAGGAAATGGATTGTGTTTACCGTGAGTCTGCTCCTTCTTTATCTACCATTCAAAAGTGGTCAAGCGAGTTTAAACGCGGAAGGGAGAGTATTGAAGATGACCCTAGACCTGGCCGGCCTGTAGTAGCTACTTCACAAGAAAATATTGATAAAGTGGAAAAACTTATATTGGAAGATGATCGAGTGAAGGTAAAATCTATAGCACAAGTAACCAATCTCTCTATTGGTACCGTACATGATATTATACATGACCATCTTAATATGTCAAAAGTAAGTGCAAGATGGGTTCCGCGAATGCTGACTCGGGCTTCAAAAAGACATGCGTGTAGCTTGTTGTTCCGATTTTATTGACCTGTGCGGTGAAATTCCTGATGAGGTGCTGCAAAGAATAGTTACTGGAGATGAAACCTGGGTTCATCATTATGACCCAGAGAGTAAACAAGAGTCCATGCAGTGGCACATTAAGGGTTCAGCTCATCCCAAGAAGTTCAAGGTCATCCCTTCAGCTGGCAAGGTCATGGCCACGATATTTTGGGATTGTGAAGGAGTATTACTAATCGATTATAAAGAAAAAGGTGTAAATATCACAGGACAGTACTACGCTAACATTCTACGTCAATTAAAGGATGTAATTAAAGAAAAGAGGCGAGGAAAGTTAACCAAAGGTATTCTGTTTCTGCATGACAACGCCCCCGTCCATACTGCTCATATTGCCAAGGCAGCTATTGTTGAATGTGGGTTTAAAACTGTTACTCACCCACCGTATAGTCCGGACTTAGCCCCCAGCGACTTCTTTTTGCTCCCCAATCTTAAAAAGGATCTGCGTGGAAATAAATTTTCTGACGATGAAGCATTGAAGGCGGCAGTGGAGGAGCATTTTTACACGAAAGATAAAAAATATTTTTACGAGGGATTAAAAAAAATAATTGATCGATCTTTTAAGTGTATGAACATAGGGGGGGAGTATATTGAAAAATAAAAATATCAAACTTTTCGTACTTGTTTGTTTTCATTCTCATACCGAGAATATTTTGAACACCCCTCGTATGTCATTATAGTTATCCAGTCACCTGTTGATTACAAAGACAATAGGTACTACTATAGAGTTGCATCATAAATAGATCATTGTTTATAAATTTATCTTAAATAAAAAAAAACAATACATTACAATCACGTGGAAAAGCAGATAGGTAGGAAGTAATATACTTAACCACGCCTTTTTTTCTAACGATACATTTGATAAACCAAGACTACCTACCTATATTTGTCGCAAAAAATCTTTCTACTTATCTTGTCGATAAATCGTGTCGTGCCCAAGTCGTGCCCAAGCAATGGACTCTACAGACATCACCCATTATTAATTGCACACCACTTTCGATAAATACATTGCCAACCACTAAAGTGTGGCGAATTCAATCGATCGATCAAAATGTAGCATTGTATCAACGTTCACAAGCCGTATAGGTGAGGTTGATAGCCCATAACCTGCGCATGTAACAATAACATGCTCCGTATGTAAAGGTATGTCCGTTAATACAACTATTTATAATTAACAATATTTAGATAATTTAGTTCAGTAATTTGACATTGATACACATTGACATTTTTTTTCTCTTCAACATGATTCTATACTGCTTATTTAATATTTGCACGGATTTAGAGTTAATAAACTGGATCGAGTACATTGACCAAAAAGTGTGTCCACATGAGAAGTCAAACTAGAGCCCTGCATCTCGTTCTAATTAGGGTGACCATAAGAC
Source organism: Cydia amplana (assembly GCF_948474715.1). NCBI lineage: Eukaryota > Metazoa > Arthropoda > Insecta > Lepidoptera > Tortricidae > Cydia > Cydia amplana. The sequence continues at coordinate 9,213,161 of NC_086079.1, read as the reverse complement.
ATCTGTATGTGGGATATTAGGATAACATGGAATATATCAGTAGGGTGTGTCATTTTCTAAATAAAGTGAAATTTTAAGTGGTCAGGTTTTTTTTTTCATATGTAGTCGGCCTCTTTCGCACTCACTCATGGTATGTTCATAAAGGTAGGCTTCCCTTTTGTCCACTTCAGTTTTTTTTAAGTATAAGCGTCATTGAAGATCTGTTTAGCAAATATGACGTTTTTTTTAAAGTTGGTGCCTTTTTTCTATTGACGGAAATGTGTCCTACCTATAAAGAATCGATGTCATATATAAACAGTTTAACACACCTAACAAAATATTATGTATAAATGAGAGTCTCTAATGTTTAAGGAGTTAAGCACTTTGGTTTTAAATTTTGGCAATTGAAGGGATGTTTACAAAAACAACATACCTGACTACACTGGTTGACACCTGAAACGATTAACAATGTTCTTAAAAAAGTGTCAACCGGTCTAAGCAGTTATGTTGTTTTTGTAAACATCCCTTCAATTGTTCTACAACAAATCTTAAATTAAACATGCCGAAATAAAGACATAAGGTACCTATTATGTTAAACTTACTTTTACATTACCTACGTTAATAATAACTAATAAGAATTCTGTGAGACCGATTCAAAACGTGCCGACATCATAGTCACCCTAATGAGTTTGACAATGTTGTCTTGTATTTTTATAGTAAAATGTAATAATTGTGGCTTTCTTGTGAAACAATATTCCACAATTAGCAATTATTTCACTCCAACAACCTTTAACACAACATTTCTTCACAATTTTTAAGAAATTTCGCATTCACGTGTTTTGAAGAAATGTCATCAAGTTGGGGATACCAATTAATATTTAAAGTTACTACAACTTCTACCATACTAAAATTTAGTTTTTTTTGCTGTGTATGCGCTTGGTTTAATCAGTTAATAATATTGGCATCATAATTATTTACAAATTACTTAAAAGATATCAGAACTGTAGTCTGAATATAGCACTAAAATTGTATAAGAAGGTAATTAAATTCAGTAGTTTATTGATATAATTTCTACCATAATGGTATCTTTTTAACATTGGCAACATGTGCGAGTGAGACACAGGGCTCGGGTTTTTCTATCTCAAGTGGACCGTTTTCTCTAGTCTGGTACGAACAACTTTCTGTCTCGGTGATAAGGTTCAAATTAGTATGGCAAAAAAAGTGACAACTCGCTCCAGTTTAAAAAATATAACTTCATGAATATTTGTAATTTAATTTTGTAATAAATATTTGAATGCTGAAATTCCAGCCAGACATGTAAAGAACTGAATTTGTATTATATTGACATCTTATGTATAACTCGTGTTTTATCAAATAAACGATTATCTTATCTTATCTTATCTTATCTTATCTTATCTATGCAGTGCACTTACATTATCACGTGCCGGTCGCTTGTTAAAACGCCTTAAAGCTATTATAGCTGGTCAAGCGAATCTAGTCAGTAAAAAAGGCGCGAAATTCAATTTTTTTATAGGACGAAATCGCTTCGCGCCTACATTTTTCAAATTTGCCGCCTTTTTCTACTGACAAGATCTGCTTAACCAAGTATAGATTGCCATTGCCTTCGGCTTAAAGAACTCTCATCAAGGTCATAATTATCTTTAAAAGAAACAAAAGAAATGACAAATTGCCTTTGGCTTAAAGAACTCGCATCCAGGCTATAATTGTTTAAAAAAATGAAACTGTCAAATTGCCAGACGTCAAACTTTACATCACTCAGAGGTTACTTTTGATATTCGAAACGAGAAAATCCTGTGGAAATTTAATTTAGAAGAACCTCGGTCGGTCAGATCAATACTTTATTAAGCACCATGGCTAATTCAGGAAAAGGAACATTTCGACCGGTTAGTATTACATAGCAATTCCACTAAATCCTGTTTCCTCAACATTGCTACACCTGTCCTCATTTTTGTTTGATTTAACAATATTTATGTAATTTCAGGACTCTGACGTCCATATATCCTTTGAAGACCAACAAAAGATTAACAAATTTGCGCGGCTGAACGCTAAAGTTGACGATTTCAAAGATGAGCTGAAAGTAATACAAAACGACATGAAGAATTTGGAAGAAGCAGTCGAAGAGCTGGCGCTTGCTGACGACAGCGAGAAGATTCCTTACCTTGTTGGAGAAGTATTCATTTGCCAGAGTCTTGAAGACACCATGGTAAATATTATTGTTACCTATAGTCAGGGCCGGATCTAGGGTAGAGCGAGTGGAGCGGCCACTCTACGCGCCGGATGGCAAGGGGGGCGCCAAAATGGCAAATGAGAAAAAAGACTTAAAAGAGTTTTAAAAGACCGACCGAAAAAGGCCGATTTCGCTCTACCGTGATCAAGGACTCGGGCCGGCACTGACTGTGACTATAGTCAAGTCACCTAATGTGCAATATTCTTATTCTTTCATTCTTCACATGTAATTTTATTAATAAAAATAAATTAATTCTAACGAGGAATGTTTTTTGCAGAAATCATTAGAAGAATCAAAACAGAAAAAAGAAAATGAAATAGCTGAATTAGAAGCAAAATGTGAGGAACTCAAGTCTCAAATGGCTGAACTGAAGGCACACCTTTACGGAAAGTTCGGAAGCCATATTAATTTGGAAAATGAGGAGGAATGACACATCAAATGCAATATTCAGATAATGAAACACTAACACAGCAGTGTCACAATTTTTATTTAATGAGATACATTTTATTATGACTTGTACAACAATAACTAGTATCAATGTTCTTACAAGTTGTATGAAATGCCATATGTCCACTGCAGCCTCAATAACAGCAAGATATGAATCAACAATTCAACATGTTGTAAATTTGCTAAGATACCTATTTAAATAACCAATTTCTTAATGCTTAAATAATATAAGTTTCAAATACTTTTTGTTTTATTATCCCCCAAACTCTTTGTGCCAGTGAAACCTATTACTCAATTTTATTCAGGATTCTAAATGGACACTAAAAATATAAACTATATTAAATTGTTCTTATATGAATGATACATTTTAAAAGCTGTTCAAACATACTTTATAATATCAAAGAGTATAATAGATTTTATAGAGTTACTGTCGAAAATATTGCACCATACCTTTGGCCTATTCTCGCCTAGATGGCGTTAATTTCAATATTTACAAATTTACACATCCGTGAGAGAATAAGGATCAAAGTCAAATGGCGTTCTAACAGTTTTAATCTTCTGTCAAAAGATGGCGGTGAATTTACTGTGGCTACATAATTGACCATGACAGTAACTCTATAAAATCTATACTCTTTGATAATATGAAAAAAAAAGTACTTGTGCCTAAGTTGATCCAGTTTTTAAGCTTGCCTACTTTCGAAATTTATAAGTGTTAATGGGTTCAAATGTTGCGTCCATGTTGGCTAGTACCATTATACAAAACTGCTTCATATTAAATTAAAAATAATGATAAGCCTTCTTACGTGCAGGTACCTAAGATGTAAAATTGTTTAGTTGTAGTTACAGTGGACAAATATATTTAGGAAAACTGCTGTAATAATATGTTAGTCTTTATACGATAATCTATGCAATTTGTGTTTGTCATGAAGAGACAAAACTTGTTTTAAATAAAAGAGGCATGCTAAGTTACATGAATAAGGGGGCAATTGGGGTTTTATTATAAGCTCTCTGCCTGCATAAGTAGGAAAGTAGGGTAGTAGCAACGTGGGACAGATAACGAATCATAAGTTAAAATTGTATTCACTGGGAATTTTAATTATAGCTATATTTAATTATATTATAGCTACTATCTAATCTCAGTGCATTGCACGCATCAAATCGTCAAATCATATTATTTGGAAATAACCCAATTCTTAGAATTGTTAATTTGAAAGTCAAGTATACAGATTTTACAAGTGTATCTGTGTATCTGATTACTACATGACTAAAAAAAATTATAAATTAAAATAACAGAATTACTCTATTAATCCTAATTTTAAAATAAGGAATATTTTAAAAATTTTTCAATAGTTTTAAGTGGATAGAATGATTTTTAGCCTCATAGATATAAATAATCATAAACAAATCATATTATGTAGGTAGGTACCTATAACCATGATGATGATGATATAACAGGGATATTCAAGAACAGAAAAGAGTGCTTATTGAGTGCAAATCCTGTTGGGTTTATTAAATATAAAAAAGTCGCCATCATCATTAAAATAATAAACAATGGTAACTCTACAAATATGCAATGTTGTTGCACTCACACTTCCAAAATAAAATGGTCCAGTTTAGGACTAAGATATCCGCCTATTTTTTATAAATTAATATAATATAAATATTAGGAACGTATTTGCAATACAATGGTTGTCACTTGTTTAAAGAATAACTTATATCACATTTGTGTACTCACAATGACTATAAAACTATCTTATTACATTAAGTTACATACAAAATAAATTACAATTATTAAGTACAAATATGTACAAAACTACAAACCCAAAAGAAAAAAGCTTTTAGGTACCTATAAAATAATATGAAAATAATGCAATGACTCTTACTAAACCCTTATAGAGTTCTGAACCTACAGCCCTCTACTAAACATAAAGCTATCATTGCACTGTTTTAATTCCAATATACAACCTATTCAAAAAATCTAATAATATGCTATCACAATCACTGACTTTGTCACAATACTCAATTATAAATACAATAATAACAAATTATAATTTCTATAATAATCCAGAAATCACAAATATAAGTTCAACATTAGAAGCGCAGACAATCAACATTGATTTAATCAATACTTTTAATATTTAGGTACCAACAGATGAGTGAATGATAAAAACTCCCCAATTTCAATATAAATAAAGAGTTCCAATAGATGGCGTCACAGGTCTTAGTTCCATAATCCATAAATATTACATGAAACTGGGATAAGCAATCCCTGTATTCTGTCACCTGGTAAAAATATCTCAGTGAGTTCATATGGAGATTAGTAGTCTTCATTATTCATCTGTGCATTTACTTACATCATAGCTTACTGGATTGCGCTACACGGCTACAGACACATATTTTAGACACCCCTCTGGAGACTACTGTTGGAGTTAGAAAGGGAGCTTTGCGGCAAGATTTCCTCTTCATCTGTCTCGCGATCGTTCGTTATTCGTATAGCCTGGTACCACTGGTTGGTCAGGTCGGTCATCTGGCTTTTACAGTCCTTCAGTTCCTGGTTTAAAAAAGAAAATTTAGTTTTTTTACCAAATTATAATATACTGGTAAAATCTGTTATGTGTTATATACCAAATGGATCTCGGGTATTATGTATTTTCAGGGCTAAAGCCCATCGTACTAAATAATTTAGAGTTGAATTTGAAGTTAATATTGTTTTATTTTGAAACCGAACGAAATAAATATACCTAATAAAGAAATGTTCTCTGTATCAATTGAAAATGTTTTAAATTACAACTTTGAATTAATACGATAGGTAAATATAATTAGTACTATAGGTAGGACTGTAAACCTCAGGAGGTCATTTCAGATGGTTTATTATGATCGGTCAGACTGTACGAAAGGGGGGGCTGGGACTTAGAATTTTTTTTGACAAAGTGGTATCATTATGACACTATTTTTAAATGATTGTAATGTGTAGATCACGTCAAAATAAGCATCTTTTATTGGAAAAACTTTTCTCTAAAATAAAAAATGGCCGAGTTAGACGCGACCAAAGATTGATGTTTTTAAAGGGAGCTGGGACTTGTAAAATTGTATTATTATAAAAACGTCGGTTCTGGCGCTTCGCCGGCCGCTGCCACGGCACGCTCGCTTCGCTCGCTCGGCTCGCGCGCTGTATGGTCGCAGTTCTACCTAACACTCCTCCTCGCTTCGCTCGTCGTCGTACCTACTCCGACCTGCCTTAAAAGCCTGGCCTGCCTTAAGCTCTATCTCCGCCATTTTCAGTTTTAGTAAAAAGTTTTCCAAGTAATAGTTGCTTATTTCGATGTGTTCTATACATTAAAATCATTTAAAATATATGTCATAATGACACCACTCTCAATGAAAATTTTCTAAGTCCCAGCTCCCTTTAAAAATATCAATCTTTGGAGGTGTCTAACTCGGCCATTTTTTATTTTAGAGAAAAGTTTTTCCAATAAAAGATGCTTATTTTGACGTGATATACACATTACAATATCAATGTCATAATGACACCACTTTGTCAAAAAAAAATCTAAGTCCCAGCCCCCCCTTTGCTACAGTCCAACCTTATGATCACCCTTTATCATTTAACTGTACCTTTATCGGTTATATCAATCAATACATATTATAAAACAAAGTCCCCTGCCGCGTCTGTCTGTTCGCGATAAACTCAAAAACTACTGTACGGATTTCCATGCGGTTTTCACCTATTAATAGAGTGATTCTTGAGGAAGGTTTTGGTGTATAATTTGTAAAGGTTTTGTGTAAATTCGTTGAACTACCCGTGCGAAGCCGGGGCGGGTCGCTAGTTATATATAATGGTCAATTACAACTAATTAATTAATAAACAACGAAAAGTGACTGCTAAACCTCAAGTTTAAACCTTTGTTTAGACATCATTTCCCGTATTACCTGATGCGTGAACCTCCTAGTGAAGAACGGGATCAGGTATTTAATGTCCAGTCTCACGAAGCCGCGCAGGCGGGTCGCATGCGAGTAATTTACCTGAAAATGGCAATTTTTACCTGACGTCACTTGAATTTGTTTCCGGTCACGTTACGCTTGTTTTCGTGCGCATGACCAAACGGTTTAATGTATGGATATTATGTAATAGCGATGCAAAAACATATAATTTCTACTTCTAGGATAAAGTCGACTTAAAAAATATATTTCTGCCCTAATAAGGCGCATATTACACTCGTGCTGCACCCGAAAACCGCATTTGTGTGATATCCACCGAACACATATCTTTTTATTACACTTGCTAGATGTCGCTGTACAATCCCGTACATTTTTTAAGGACATAGAAGGCAAACGAGCAGACGAATCGCCTGATGGTAAGCGATTACCGTCGCCCATGGAGCTTTGATCTCGGACTGTCTAGAACACAAAATGACTAGTGTAATATTTTGCCTATATCTCTTTTAGTCTACATCGCAAACGGTCTAGAACACAAAATGACCACATATAGGTAGGTTAGGTTCGTTAGGTATCTTCAAATGGCCGAAAGCCAAACCGCACAGAAATAGGAGCCCCGCGGCAGCGGGGCTCCGTCGACATCGCTAACGTAAAGATAAACCGACGAAATGTAGGTAAATAAAGGTCTAAATAATTGTAGTCATTTTGTGTCCTAGACCGTTTGCGATGTAGACTAAAAGGGATATAGGCAAAATATTACACTAGTCATTTTGTGTTCTAGACAGTCCGAGACCAACCCCCCATTGGACACCTGCAATATCAGAGTACATTACAGAGTAGGTACATTGTGCGGTGAATGTCAAAAGTTGATGTTTGACAATTCAGTATTAGGCTTAGCACAGGAGCGCCGCAACAGTGTGTCATCTACAGCCTACAACCATAATACATATGGCGCCGAATAGTGCCATCTAGTTCAGCTGTCAAACTCGTGGACTTTACACATCTACAATAACTCTCTGATGGGACTAACCGCAAATCGAGCAAAATTAAAAAAATATAAAGGATTTTTCCCATCTGTTCCCGCTTTAGCTAAATACTTAGCGCGTTGACGCATGGGAACCCACAAATGTGTTGAATATGATTTTTTTTTTTTAAAAGATGTGTCCCGCCGAGTTTCTTGCCGGTCCCATATTGGGATACCCTCCTCCAATTGAGGGGGGATTTAAATCTTCTCGGGCAAAGGTGTAGGGTTGGAGCCGGTCTACCTAGCTTTATTTGACGTTCATAAGCGCATTGTAATTATGCCTACTTGAATAAACTATCTTTTATCTTATCTTATCTTATCAACTAGACTTAGGGCGCATTTTGACGGTGCGAGAACTCGCATGCGAGTTTCATTACATTGCGTCATTTGATCGGTCGGCTGAATTGATGTAACCTCAATGGTCCGCAATGTAACTAAAATCGCATACGAGTTGCTGCGCCGTTCAAATAAGCCCTTAGTGGTCGGTTACCTCCAGTTCCTCCTCAGTTATCTCGGAGAGGTGCTCGGAGTCGATGGCCTGGCCCCACTCCTTTGTCTTGGACAAGCTTACTTCCTTCTGCTTACGCAATGACCGCGATTTCTTTGTTTTCTTGTTTGCCTAAAATGTTGAAATAAAACATTAACATTTAAATGGTATAAGGAACCATTACGAGTGATTCAATAATACCTGGATTCGAAATTTATATACGTTATCCGAGTTTTGAAACACCGATTCGACCAAGTGATAGCCAGGCATATAAGAGGTTGCAATTTTTGCGGTACCTATAGTCTATCAGTTTATATACTACCTAATGTATACACGACTTATTGTCTCACTATACGGTCATGTACATATTTTTGTTTCGAAAATAGAGCTTCACGCTACCACGAGTTAGCATTTGACATTTTACGTTAGCGACTGCGTGAAATCGATCTCATTCCCTCTTTATTGCACCAATTCATCAGTGCGAGCGAGATGGGACAGCGATCGAGTTTACGATTATTCTCTAATGTTAATGTCAAGTGTCAACTCGTGGTACGGCTACTACTACAAGATACAAACAGCAGCAGAATTAGCTAAGAGGGCAAGGTATTCAAAATAATCTGCACAAATTCTTATTCTTTGAACTACAAACTCGTACTCAGATCATTACGAACAACTCGCCCGCTTAACTACTTCTGCTATTGACTATTCGATAAAAGTCCATGGCTTAAATGAATGGCAAATTGGCAGTGGCGCATTTCTGGCATACAACTAGGTTCTGAGCTCTTAGATATTTTAATAATTAATTTATGATATGCGTCTAGGCATCTACCATACTCAGGAAAGAAAACGTACAGTCAAGGCCATAAATATGTATACAATTCTCAGCCTTAATTCATTGAAATATTGTAAAAAGATTATGAGATACGCTACTACAGTGTAAAAAAAACTGCTTATATAGCAATTACCCGTAAAAACTTCAACAGGGGCATAGTTGATCCACCAAAGATCAGCGTGGTGAACAGGACGATAATAAGAGTGGTCGTTATAATCACGTGGCGAGTCTCGTCGGAGAATCCGAGATGGAGGGACAGCGCGTACGATATGGCGCCTCGGAGTCCTGGCAAGAAAACATTTGTGAAGACCGAGCTATGCGTACACAGCACGCAGCTATCGTGAACACAAAATAAATACAATGCTGTTCCAATGGCGTTGGCCGGCCAAAGTATTTTACAGCATAGGGTTTACGAATAGTGTCAAATTCATGTTATGGCCTGGATCTAGCATACCTTTAAGCCAGTGGTTCCTAACCTGGGGGTAATTACCCCCGTAGGGGTAAAACTGGTATTTTACGGGGGTAATAAGCTAACCAAATTTAACAATACAACAAACGTACACGTTTTATTTTTTATTACCATTGGGAGGAGGGGTAAAATCCGGTTCTCTAGTTAGTCATAGGGGTGACCGGACTGAAAAGGTTAGGAACCACTGCTTTAAGCCAAATCTCATAAAAGAAAATTAGAGACAGCCAAAACATATTTATGCTACCCATGCTGTCTAAAAACCTTTCGACAGTTGCCAACCCCATAATTAGTACTACAGGTTGCTTGCCATGGGTCTTATGACATGACTATGAGGAAAGGATATATAGCTATTAAAATTATGTTGTCAAGTACCTACGCTAAATGTATGTAGATATGTATGTAGAAACTAGTAACTTTAACCGTCCCATCAGACAGAAGATTTTAACTTTGATAGAATACAAAATAAGTGCTAGAAAATATGTGGTAATCAGATTATAAAATAAATAAACATTATAGGACAATCTTACACAAATGAAACTAGCTTTACAGCAAGCTTAAAAAGAAAGAGTTTTGATGGGGAGTATGGACCAATGATGGTACTTTAAGGTCCAATCCTGTATCTATCTATAATAGTAATAGTACATACCACTGAACCACATAATGAACATCATTTTCTTAGTGATCTTGTGCTCTCTGAACTTGTTGCACAGTAGTGCAAGTGGGAATATGTTTGCAGCTCTGCCGAGGAGACACATCACCAAACTCCAAACCACCAGAGCCGGTTCCACACGGTGCTTGAAACTGAAAATATTATAATAACAATAATCTATTTTTTTTGTAGGTGTCTTTTTGTTTTTGTTGTATGTAATTGAAGGGAACATCCCTTCAATTACAAACAAAAAACAACATAACTGCTTAGAGCGGTTGACAGTTTTTTAAGAACATTGTCAATCGTTTTAGGTGTCAACCAGTGTAGTCAGTTATGTTGTTTTTGTAAACATCCCTTCAATTATGTACATATATAATATAATAATAATAAATCATTTATTTCAAGTAAGTTACACTCATATCTTGGTTAGTAAAATATAACCCATAGAAATCAGCATTACATTATACAATGAATTTTTCATTTATTTTACAGACCAAAACTAACACAGTTTGGTATATGATTGATATACCTTCCAAAGATACCTACTATACAGGGTGTTTGGCACATGTACCGACAAAATTTTTTGGGGGGTTTGTGGTGTCATTTCCTTCCCTTTCTTCCTTGGAACCTTGGTCCTAGGAGCCACGGATCTGGAGATACGATTTTTTTATTTTTTTTCATAAATCATCCAAAATCTGATTTTCGAAGCCCCATAACTTTTTTTTATGGTCTTAAATGCATACTTTGTTTGTTAGTCTTACATTAGGCCTGTCTGCTTTCAAATACTAGTTTTTTGTTACAAATTTCAGCATAAAACGAACCATGGGCTTTTTTTTTATTACAAATAAACTGAATTTAAATTTAAACTAATTTTAATTTAGCTGATACTGGTAGCTTCGTCGTGTACCTAATTGTTTCGTTCAAAAATCGATTATCCGCTTTGTAATCGTTTAATCGTTGCTCTAAAAAGTTACGCACACATGGAAACGCTCCAAGTCGCACACACGGAAAGTCTAGGTTTAGTTGAAATCTGAGGGTAGTCAAATTTTAAGTGGCGTCACGGAAGTGCATGTGGTTGTGCTGCGTCGGTCAATTGTTAACTACGTACGTTGTTTGCTACGTTGCTATTTTTGACTTTTGTTACTGTTGTTTTAACTTTGCTATTGTCATGCCTAACTACACTAACGAAGAGTACCTACTATGAAAAAAATAAAAAATCGTATCTCCAGATCCGTGGCTCCTAGGACCAAGGTTCCAAGGAAGAAAGGGAAGGAAATGACACCACAAATCCCCCAAAAAATGTTGTCGGTACATGTGCCAAACACCCTGTATAATTACCTGAAAATAGCTAATCCCAAATAGGCAAAGACACAAGTCTCAGCAATAAATGCCAATGTTCTCATTGTCTGCTGCATGGTCACTTGTGTCACAGTAGACAGGTTGAAGTGGGTGTAGTGGGACATCACAATACCACAGAACAGAATTGCCATAATACCTGGAACATTGAAGCGGCATTTGTAGTTACATACATAATAGCTTGTTTATTGATAAGTCATAAATAAAAGTAAAATATAATTTACCTGAAAGATGTATACCCTCAGCCAGGACATAAGGTGCGTAAGTGAAGACCAGCATCATACCAAACTCTAGGGAAGGATTTTTGCGTAAATCAACATGCTTTAATAGAAGAGCACTAACCAGTGCAAAGAGGACACCAATACCAGCTGATGCAAAGAACATTAACCAAAACCTGTTAATTGCAGAGAGAATGGCCTCTCCAGTGGACATAAATGGATCATTGGAGTCGAGCACAGCAGTCGTCAAAACAATAGCCACAGCATCATTCAGTATACTCTCTCCAAATACCAACATGTTCAACACAGGGTCCACATCTAGGGCATGAAATATAGCCACTGTAGCCACGGGGTCTACGGCAGATATAAGGGAACCAAAGGCAAAGGATTCCACAAAACTCAACTTGTACACCACCTGCGCTAACCCCAACAAATAAATCCCCGCTCCGATAACAAATGCAGATATAGCTGTACCAACAATAGCAAATAGTAATATTGAACCGATATTTTGGAAAAAGTTGCCCTTGTGTAAATTGTATCCAGACTCAAATATAATAGGTGGTAAAAGCACCAAAAAGAAAGCCGTTGGAGAGAATGCTTCTTCTTTACGCCAATTGGCGATGTTACGAATTGACATCATGTTAATGATCATTCCAATTAAGGCTCCAAGGAAAACAATAACAACACTCTCAGGCAGATAGGAGAAGCCAGTTTGTAGCATAAGGTGTATCAAGAGGATTCCAAGCGCCAAAATACACAACACAAAGAATATAGCCATGGAACTATTGTGTTCATCCTCGGCAGAACTCTTTTCCGGCAGTGGCGCGGCGTCAGAAGGCCCGACGGATGACGCATTGGGTGGTGCGGATGGCGAAGCGTTAACTGGCACCACCGCGAATAAGGAAGTATTGGAGGCGCCGAATTCATAAATGACGGGCGGGCTTTCTGTAGATGAACTGCTCGACGAGTTTCCATTTTCACTGGCAATACTACTTGATTCGCTAGAATTACCCTCACTTAGTCTTTTCGACCTTGAAAGTTTCTGTAACATACGGTCATACTTGCTGCCGTAAGTATTTATCAATTGCGACTGTAATGTCTCTTCGGATATCGATCCACGGTTTTTCCTCTCATTTGTAGGCACTTGACTAGTATCTTTTGCGTAGGTTAACTTGAACACAAGAAAAAAGCTTATGAATATCACTGTAAACTTAAACTGGATCATTTTGAATGTTGTAGAATTTACTCGATCGTATTATTTACAATTACTGCAAGATAATATAACTGATTTTGCCTTGATAGCCCAGCAAGTGGGATTACATTTTTTAGTGGGGGGATTTGAGGGATAGATATATGACGCAGGTGACAGCGACAGCTGTCTTGTGATAACGGAAGCTGTTTCACCTACTCATAAAGACACTAATATTGCTGATAATTCTACAGCTAAATCGCACTAGATTTTTTTTAATGACATTTATTATTCCTTGTTTAGTCTGTGCTGCGGAAAAGTGGCAAAAGTTAGTACTAATCGGATCTCTCTTTTACACCAGGTTACTCTATCTATCTCACTAGCGCCAATTATTTCAAATAGTACGCCTACACACTTACTCACAGTACAACAGAAATTGACATCATTTGCTTACTATTTATTTCCTACTCCGGCTGTGGTGGACTTATTATTTGATTTTTAGTACAATGGATTCAGCTTTACGTGAGCAAGTTATGATAAATCAATTCGTTTTAGCAGCAGGATGTGCCCGAGAACAAGCAAAACAACTACTTCAAGCTGCACATTGGCAATTTGAGGTAAATTTCCTAGTATATGTAAACAAACAGTAATCATGAAATGGCTGCTACATAATTTGACGAAGTGTTGCAACAACCTTGATTTGATATAGTTGTATTAATGGTATCGCCTGGATTGTTTATTTTTGTAATTCACTTAACAGCGAAAATAGAGCATTAACCCAATAGGAAAATTCCTCTAATCACACCTGCATTACTCAATCTGTATATATTTATGTTGATGAATGAAATGATACGCAATAAGTAGGTATGTAGGTAGGTGTATTCATGGCGACTGACAATGTTATGTTTGATAACAAATCTGTAAAATGTTTATCATGCATTTTTTAATATGAAGTTTTCTTTGAACCAAAATTATACTACTCTGTTTACTAATCCCCTGATAATAATTTCGAGGTCATAATTATAAAATGCACTTATCTCTCTATTTATCTGCTTTGTAGGTTAAAAAACATTGCAGTTAATTTCATTTGAATAAGAGTTAACACAAAAGATTACATATACTTATCCATTATTCGTTATTAGGCACATTTTACATTGGTATGTAAATGTATGTACAATATATAAACATTAGACATGAACAGAAAAGTATAATTGTTGCAGTTCTCAATCTTATTCAAATAGTGCTCTCAGTTGTACTATTTCACCAAGGTCATGAATTATATCTGGCTTCCTGCCTAGTGCCGAGGGACACTTTTCAACATATAGCAATAAAAATTATGGTAAAAACTTTCATAATTAAAAAAAAAACAACATTACTATTTTAATCAATTTTTATGAAATCTGGGTATATTTGAATGTTCAGTAAAAGTTGTTCTTCAATCAAGATAATTTCAACTATAGGTACCCTAGAAAACATCATTGTTTTGTCTACCAACCTAAAGAAAATATGTTAAGTGTCAAGAGACTTCTAAAATAACTTTGGAATAAAATAAAATAATAAATTAGGTATGAAAAGAGACAAGGAGAGGTATGGTAAGATCAAGTGAAATATTGCATACTAATCTCTGTTGTTTTGCTTACAGACGGCACTATCAATATTCTTCCAAGAGGTTGCATTACCAGCTGGGGCCAATGGCATTGCTGCACCTTTTCGTCAGGTATATACATCTTAATTGTTTTAACCTTGAGAGGCCCCATGTCATGTCATACATATATTACTCTCTATGTATAGTCACATATAGAGTAATATATGTTATGTTTTATGGCTCTACTATTTGTATCATCATACAGATATAATTATTATTATTTATTTTTTATCTAATTTTTATTGAGGCTTTGGACACTCTAGGTGAACATGTCAGCCTCATGGGTGCTTACATAGTTCCCTACTCAAGGGAGAGATCAATAAAGTGGTATACACTGATTGCTTAGATATAATTATACAGCTTCATAGTGTAAGATATTATTGCAGGTGAGTGTACATACATTGCTGAAGTTAATATAATATAAAAGTTAAAATGTCTAAAAAAGATAATATGGGGCATTATCTATGAAAAGGGACCTTATTGTCGATGGCGCTTACGCCGCACAGCGTCGCGCGGCATTGTATTTATATCGGAGCATCGTTAATAATGGCGTAACCGCCATCGACAATAAGGTCCCTTTTCATAGATAACGTCACATATGAGGTTCCAGCAGGTGAAAAATAATTAGTTGTTAAAGACAAAAATTTAATATAAAGGAAGCTTTATAACAAAGTTTTTTATTAAAATATACTCAAGATTCAGAGAAATGCAAATTTTTTAAAATACAAAACTGACTGAGTGAATCAGAAAGTTGTTGTTTGTAAACTAAGTTGAAATAAACTTTATTTAACTGCCTTATCTATTTAATTGCCATAATTCACTGTTGTCTTGTTATATCTCTTAATACCTCCGGATAATACGTCTGAGCCCCTTCCACTATTCATTTTGGGTTATTGATAGATGTCACCACTGCCAAAAGCCAGGATTTTTTCCCCAACTATTAAGTACCACTGGAATATTAACAACCGAGATTTTTTTTAATACCTATACAATTCACTTTTGTGTTAACTACTGGGAATCAAATTTCGTAGTACCTACCACTGGTAAACGCTGAGTAAAATAATACCGTTGTAAAAAAAAGTCGTATCTATTACCAGTTATAAAAACTTTGTGGTCAACAGCGATTATAACTCATATTTTCTATTTTTTAAGTGAACAAAACAGAATTCAGTTCCCATTTGCCCCATATCCCAATATAATAAAAAATCGCTCTTCTTCTTTCTGACAATTCATACAAATTTTCTTTACAACGACATCAACCTGAAAAATACACGGCCCATTTTTCCTCAGGCACTTTTTGTATGAAAATGTTGGCCCTCAGTGTATAAATTCCTATCAAATTTACTTACTTACTTAATTATTACTAGTTACTAGGGTCAGTTTCATTTTCCGATTATAAAACCTAACACAGGGGTTCCCAAACATTTTTTAGGCACGCCCCCCTGCTGCCTAAAATGAAGTCCCACGCCCCCCTTTTCGCTTCGATGCAAGGAAACGGAGAACTATTAGGCAATTTTGTTCAAATTTCCCGAGGCCCCGCGCCCCCCACTTTGGGAACCCCTGACCTAACACATCTTCGGGTATAGTTTGTAGCTTTCTAATAGACCCCGAAGGCTAATCCTATTGTCTATTGTTAAGAAAAACCGCTCGTGCCACGTGCCACAACCACCTGCATAAAAAATCGGTACTTCGGTTACTGAGTGCCGGCGAGTCGGACGCTACAGAACCAGTCTAAAATGTGTCATCGAGATGCGTAACAAAGGCACGTTATCGCACTTACACTGGTTTTTTGAGCGTTGGACTAGCCCGCGCTCAGGTGCCAATTAGAATAATTAGGACCCTTTTTTGCAGGTAAGTAGCACGTGCGGTTTTACTGAACAATAGGATTAGCCTTCGGGGTGTATTAGAAAGCTACAAACTATACTGTATTTGAATTGCAAAAAAACGAACCGTTCCAGCAACTGATGACGCCCTGCAATACCCCAGCGACGCCTCCCAACTTCCCGGACGCGCTGGCCGCGTTCTCGCGGCTGTCGACGACGGGCAGCCCGGCGGGCGGCGCCGGGCCGGCCGCCGCGCCGCCCGTGTCGCCGCTGGCCACGCACCCGCCGCCCCCGCCGCAGGTGCAGGTGCAGATGAACGCGTTCCCCGGTTCACCCAACTCGCAGAACAATTATGCACCACTTTCCTGCTCCACCGCAGTAAGTAATCTCAGATAAGTTTTATAGTTTGTTTATTAGCATTAGAAAAAGACTACGCGATCTTGACGTGTCTTTTTTATTGAAAAACGGTTTAAAAAAAGCAGTGTATTACTTATGAAAGCAAAAGAATGTAAATAATCATATATGATTCATAATTGTTACATATTTGCCGTGCCTAATTTTTAAAAGTGTTTTTCAATAAATCTTACCTTTTTTCTAATGCTAAAAAAACGAACTAAGTACCTATAGGTTTTACATCATTGTATGTCGATTTCCTCTTTAATTCATCTTTTACTTTACAGATTAAATAAATTCGGGTACTGTACATTTTGATTCATTTTCATTTCTACAATTTTATTTGATGATTCGCGACCATTTTCTCTCATTTTCTAGTAGCCAATAGGTAGTTTTGCAGTAGTAAATATTAGTCTACCATAAGCTATTTACGAGGGGCGTTCAAAATATTCTCGGTATTGATATCTTACGACCTCTTCTAAAATTTCTTTCGTTACTGGCCGCTAAGGTTTATTCATTGACATTAAAAAAAAGTATAATTCGAACCGAGATAGTCTTTTGTTTTTCTGCAATTGCTGAACAAACATGAACATCCTGTGCGAATTGACAATGTTAACTAAATTAGAACATCGATGCGTGATAAAATTCTTGACAAAACAGGGTAAAAATCAAAAAACCATAAAAGAGGAAATGGATTGTGTTTACCGTGAGTCTGCTCCTTCTTTATCTACCATTCAAAAGTGGTCAAGCGAGTTTAAACGCGGAAGGGAGAGTATTGAAGATGACCCTAGACCTGGCCGGCCTGTAGTAGCTACTTCACAAGAAAATATTGATAAAGTGGAAAAACTTATATTGGAAGATGGTCGAGTGAAGGTAAAATCTATAGCACAAGTAACCAATCTCTCTATTGGTACCGTACATGATATTATACATGACCATCTTAATATGTCAAAAGTAAGTGCAAGATGGGTTCCGCGAATGCTGACTCGGCTTCAAAAAGACATGCGTGTAGCTTGTTGTTCCGATTTTATTGACCTGTGCGGTGAAAATCCTGATGAGGTGCTGCAAAGAATAGTTACTGGAGATGAAACCTGGGTTCATCATTATGACCCAGAGAGTAAACAAGAGTCCATGCAGTGGCACATTAAGGGTTCAGCTCATCCCAAGAAGTTGAAGGTCATCCCTTCAGCTGGCAAGG
The DNA here is from genome assembly GCF_948474715.1 of Cydia amplana. NCBI lineage: Eukaryota > Metazoa > Arthropoda > Insecta > Lepidoptera > Tortricidae > Cydia > Cydia amplana. The sequence continues at coordinate 9,195,268 of NC_086079.1, read as the reverse complement.
TCATGGCCACGATATTTTGGGATTGTGAAGGAGTATTACTAATCGATTATAAAGAAAAAGGTGTAAATATCACAGGACAGTACTACGCTAACATTCTACGTCAATTAAAGGATGTAATTAAAGAAAAGAGGCGAGGAAAGTTAACCAAAGGTATTCTGCTTCTGCATGACAACGCCCCCGTCCATACTGCTCATATTGCCAAGGCAGCTATTGTTGAACGTGGGTTTAAAACTGTTACTCACCCACCGTATAGTCCGGACTTAGCCCCCAGCGACTTCTTTTTGCTCCCCAATCTTAAAAAGGATCTGCGTGGAAATAAATTTTCTGACGATGAAGCATTGAAGGCGGCAGTGGAGGAGCATTTTTACACGAAAGATAAAAAATATTTTTACGAGGGATTAAAAAAAATAATTGATCGATCTTTTAAGTGTATGAACATAGGGGGGGAGTATATTGAAAAATAAAAATATCAAACTTTTCGTACTTGTTTGTTTTCATTCTCATACCGAGAATATTTTGAATACCCCTCGTAGTTATTGTTTATAAATTTGTGAATCATTTCTCGAAAACTGTAAGGCGAAAAGTCGATCAGTTTGATTTTATTATTAGGAAAATATTTTAGTGTTGATTTTTTTTCTATCCTACTATGGTTTCCCACTGAGAATTTAACATTGAATATGAACATTATTTCACATTGCTTGGCACCACTACTGGGAATCTTTTTCTGAGTCGGTAGCACTGTTCACAGAAAAAAAAATCACACTTGTTATAACTGGAAACAAAGATAGTAACATCTCGAATAACCCTAATTTGCATTAAGCTAGTGTTGGCTGATGATGGATTCACAATTTGCATCTTGAATTTTCTAATAAATACCTACAATTATAGTCATTATACATACCTACAAATATGTGACGTTCCATGGCAAAAGGTACCTTATGGCACTTGGCGCTTACGTCGCATAGCGCCGCAATAATAATAGCGCGCGGCGGCGGAGCGGCGTTAATAATAGCGTAAGCGCCAACGGCCATAAGGTACCTTTACTCGTGGGACGTCACATATACATACAATTGACACAGTATACAGTTTTTATCCCTAGTGCATATTACAGGCAGTTATGAAAATCTTTGGGAATGGGTACCTGTAATGGAAAGCTAAAGATGCAGAAGCAATCCATTTAATGAATAATACTGTTATGTTTCAGGTCTGCAGTGAACACATGCCAAGATAAATTTGAAAGTAGTAGTTTAGGAGCATCTATAATTTATTTTTCTAATGGTGCGCATTGTGAGCTGTGGAATTGTGTACGAAAATGTTTACTTTACGAGACTTCCTGCGGCGGTGCGCTCGCGCACTATCGGGGTGTTGTAGTCAATCATGTTAAATATATTATAAAATATTGTATCTTTATTATATACAGTTGTTTCAGAAACAATATGCACAAGAACATCCTATTTAATTATTGTGTTACAGTTTTTGGTAATCAAAATTTATACCTGTGATCCTAATATTTTGGTATTGTACAATATATGAAATCATATTATAATTAATTACTGTATAATAGGTAAAACGTTTGAAATCAATGTTAATATTTTATTTGGTAAGTGTTATACTGTCGAAAATTTTTTACACAAGTGTAAACACTGTTTAGAAAACATTGGGTGCAACAGAGTGTATGGATTTAGCTGCAAAAGATTCGCAAAAGACAATACTAAATGCTGTAATCAAAATCAATGCAATATCAAGAAACTGATGGGATGTTAATACTCGCTTACAACCACCTACACAGTTAATGTTTAATATCTGCATAATTCTCAGATTTGAAATAATTTTATAAGTAGCATTGTACAATTTTAAGTTATAGGTAGCCTGTACAATTTTAGGTTTCTTATTAGCAATTTATATGCATTCATTACAAATATTACAATTTTACATATTGATAATAAATTTAACATTAACAGATAGGTTACCTTACCAGTTCATCTTTGACTTCTAATTTCAAATTGTTATGCTCAATTAATATTCGTTTTGGCGATTGTATAATGTACTATACTATACTACGTAACGTAGTTATACTTGTAAATGTTTTAGATCATAGCTTTGAAACAGATCTTATAATTAAATAGGTACTTCCTGTTAATTTATATATTTTGATATCTTATGTTTATAAGATTCATTCTAAATTAGTCAATGTGTTGAAGATCATGAGTGTAAAAAACCTAAAATTATCAATATTTTCTTTTATCGATTATAAAAGGTACCTATGTAAAAAGAAGTTTTACTTGTTATCCAGTTCCAAAACGTGTCTATATGTATTTACACTGACTATTATAGTAACCTGTTCGCTAGTTGAAGTGGCAACTTTTAATTTTTCCATGTATAGGTAGTATATGTCGCTCCCACGACCAAGACCGATCTACCGACTTCGATTCGCTCGTGATACAATTTTGGAATCTTCTCGTGTTCGGGTCGCAATATAAGAACGAGGAGTAAACAACAACGTCACCCGGTCCTAAGACAAAGTAACTTTGTTTTGTTAACAATAGTTATTTGTACAATAAGAGATCAAAGTTTGATATTTCTTCGAGTGCTTATTTTGAGTCCCGTGCAAGCGAAAGATTCTATACTATAATTTAGAATCTTGAGCGTAGTAAGGGACTCAAAAGCGCACGAGATGTAAATAACTTTGATCTCGTGTAGTTCACAAAACTTTTCACCTCAGCAGTGAGAACATATAAGAGAACCCGAAAAATGTATTCCTTCTTCATCACTTACCTCTATTCACTCATGTTTTCTTAAGATATACCAACAATTAAGTTTTCACTTCAGCAGCTCGAACAAGGGTACTTTGCTACTTAAAAACAGTGAGCAAAATCGCATTTTGCTCATTTTGTCTCACTCAGTGAGCAAAACGCGATTTTGCTCACTGTTTTTAAGTAGCAAAGTACCCTTGTTCGAGCTGCTGAGGTGAAAAATAAATATACCTACCTGAACATTTAAATTTCCTATTAGTTCATTTGTATGTCGAACAAATGATAAATAGACGTTATCTTTAGTTGCCAACAAAGGTTGCCAACTGTTCTCAACTAGGGTTGTCACTTTGCTTAATAGAATACACTCGGAAACCGATTTGTGATTGTTTTTTTTTTATCTTCATATAGGTAGGTAATTATTATCTATTGTACCTCTATGATAGCAAGTGATCAGTCAGTTGGACTTCTTCTGTCATATCAGTTACGTATGAGTTACGTGCAATGTGAAGTAAAATGAAATGAAAAACAATAATAGCTTTCGCGATTTGTTTCTTGATGCATATAGTTATTCAACTAATTATTTAATTTTTACAATTAGTATCGTGATTGCCTCTGTTTTATTGTTATGGTTATACGAGAAACCCAGATTTTACAAGGTACCTATAAGTAAAGAAATTGCTTTATTTTTCTTACTTCTCAATCGACTTTTTGATAATACATAATTAAGTAGAATGCTGTTCAATAGCGTCAAGATTTCCGGCCCTAGAAAAAATTGAATCGCACCGATATAGTAGATTGATAACCAAGGGGTGAAAGGCACTCATTTCTGCCGAGGTAGTTGGTGCTCGAACGCAGTGTTTTCATTTTGAATACAAGGAAAGTAAAATGAATGTACTTATTTTTAAAAATATGACTGAGTATACATTTTTATACTGTTTCTCGAGGGTACTTTCAATTAACAATTTAGGTAAAATAATCGTTATTTATGGAATAGGGAGTTAAAAATCTAATTGGAAAATGTATAACAAATCCATTTAAAACCAAATTTAAATTGTTTATTTTAAAAATATTTAAATAATCGTACTTGGAAAGTTAAATACTTTTAGAACAACAATGACCTGCTTTCAGAGCATGAGAAATGAAAAATAATGAGTTGTTCTATAATAGTGCTGCTCGCGGCGTGTAAGATGAACGCGAACTTAGCTGAAGTAGGTATGATGGCTTCCTAATGCCCGATAGGATGTAATCTGAGAGAATAGGAATAGGTACCTACACCTACCCCACATCAAAAGTACCTACCCCCGTGCGTCTAGCTCCTATCACTAATTTCAATCGCTCTCTATGTGCCAAGCTCAAGCAAGACGTTATGATAGGTTTCCAGCACTTAAGTGGCCGGCAAGCTTGGCCATAGGTACCTACCTACCAGTGGCGGCGCGTCTATAAAAGCCGACTCCCATCGGCTTGCCTGTTTTTGGACGTTTGAGCAGAGTTGTAAAGGAAATATATGTTTCTAAGTCTACCCACAGAATAAATAATAGTACTAAGTACAAAGACTCACTCTCTACCAAAACGCGTGTTACGATCAGCACAGATATGGCCGCTAGGTGGCGACAGCGCCACGCGCGGCTTATGGCTTTCCCCAAAATTGGGGCCGAACGGATGTACTTTTAGCTACCTGTAGCAAAGCGACGAAATCGCGGAGTGAGACACGCCTGCTATTACTAAGACTCCGCTGTCCGTCTGTCTGGCACTAGGCTGTAACTCATGAACCGTAATAGCTAGGTAGTTGAAATTTTCACAAATGTTGTATTTCTGTAGCCGCTATAACACCAAATACTAAAAACAAAATAAAATAAATATTTAAATGAGGCTCCCATACAACAAACGTATTTTTTTTGCGTAATGGTACGGTACGAAACCCTTCGTGCGCGAGTCCGACTCGCACTTGCCGCACTCGCAAAGCGACAAAATCGCGGAGTGAGACACGCGGTCTACCGTTAACTGAGGCGGCTGGTAATAAGAAGATTAAGTAGCAACTTACTAGATTTTGTCCCAAACTACCTTCTACTATTATAGAAATATCCTCACAGTGCAACTTCTTTACCTACCGCCTGAAATAAGTGGTAGACCTACAGATAGTTCCGCCTCTCCTCATTCTCACGTCTATTTTTTTATTCTAGCTTATTTTTAAACTGAGCATACACTCGAGTAGTTCAAGACGCGTGGAGAGTGATGAAATGGCAACTACAGGCCAAAGTGAAGCTAAAGAAAGTTGTGAACAACGCGAATCAAACGAATTGCTACAAGGCCATGTAGAATCTAAACTTGTTCAGAAAGAAGAATCAATGCACTGACTAAAAAGCTGGTAGTAAGGACAAGTATTTGATAGCAGTACCTATTGCTAAGATGATAACTCGCGTTAGCAAGTTATGAAATCCTTAACCCTAAAGCTGGCCACACACACTAGGTTTTGCGTGTCGGTTTTGCTTGTGCAAGCAAAACCAACAGGCACGACCGAGTTCCATAGGGCACACACACGTAACGACAAACCTGCACAAACTCTCAGTTCAAACCATCATGGCACCGGTAGTGGTGGTTGACGTCGACGCAATAACGCTGTTAGGTTTATATTTCGTCAGCCATACACGCATACAAACCATGAATCCACTCCACACTTAAAAAATAATAAAACTGGCCAAGTGCGAGTGGGACTCGCGCACGAAGGGTACCGTACCATTATCTATAAAAACGGAAAAAAAATCATGGGAGCCCCACTCCGACTCGCACTTGGCCGGTTTTTTAGTATTTGTTGTACTAGAGGCAACAGAAATAGATCATCTGTGAACATTTCAACTGTCTAACTAGCATAGTTCATGAGATACAGCCTAGTGACAGACGGACGGACGGACAGTGGAGTCTTAGTAATAGGGTTCCGTTTTACCCTTTGGGTACGGAACCCTAAATATCTACTAAAAATCCTGTACAATTGCATTTCGTTTGCGAGACGACATTGTTGCACAGTGACGTGCGACCTATCCCCTCGGCAATCACTGGATTACTGAAGCCTGCCAGCCACACACGTTCAGTTTTGCCTGCGCAAGCAAAACCGACAGGCAAAAAATATAAATTTTGATATTTTCAATTTTGCTTGCGCAGGCAAGGAGTTTGCTTGCGCAGGCAAGGAGTCATGTCATACACACGTTCAGTTATGCCTGCACAAGTTAACTGTGCAGGCATAACCATCGGTTATAACCTAGTGTGTGTGGCCGGCTTAACGCTTTTTACGTTATAAACAAAAACGTCACTGACACGCCAAGGTCCCGGGTGCATGCGAGCTAATGTAAACCTTACTTGAAAGTGTGAAGGTTACTTTGACAGCGTACGTAATTAGATAACACCTATAGTTTGTCCTCATGGCGGGGTGGGCACGACTAGTAACGACGATTTTAGGTGTTCTTGGCGTTGAAAAGATTAAAATAGCATAAGCTGCTTATATGCTCACTTATATGTATAAAAAGTCGAAGAGCTATACCTGCTTCATCTGCTGCATTTTAATTCCAGGAATTATTTATATCTATATAAGTATTGCAATTTCTCCTTTTCAAGGCCATTTGAATAAAATAATTGTATTTCTTTTGTATAAAATATTTTATTGTTCAACAATTGGTACCTATATATTTACACATTCAATTCAATTAATAATGGTTTGATTCAATTATAAAACTGGCAGTCAACTGACTGCACTTAACATTTTCAGTGTTCATCTGCATAATTAATATTTTAAAACTATCTGTCAATTTTCCCCTTCCTTGTCCTTGTATTTCATAATATAAAGTTGCCCATGTCATCCTAGGGCTTAAGCTTTCTAAATGCTAATCTTCATCGAATAATCAAAATTGATTCAGTTGTCTAGCCAAGGAAAGGAACCAGACAGAGAGAAAATAATTACTTGCATAATGGATTATCTACTTACAAATTTAGTGTTTAATTTTTCATAAGCCACTTTTATCATAGGTGGCACCAAATTGAAACAAAGTAACTACACACATTATTGGGACTGCTCAGACTGATTACCTAATCGAACCTTATTATGCTTGATGATTAGAACTTTTTTAGTGTAGCAGCCAAAATATTCTTCAATAGAAAAATAGTCATCTTTTTTTCCTACTTGCAAAATCTACATGCATCAAAGTATCAGATTCTATTGAACTATGTTAGATTAAAATTCATATTGCTTTACATAAAGAGTAACATAGTCAGACCAAGCTAATTCTGCATAGAATTTGCAATGTGTGGCAATGTCATCATAATGTCAAATTTCTGTGAAAATATGATGTTTATAATGACACTCCCTCACTTTAATCTATTCAAATTGGAGCACAGTTAGCTTTGACAGACTCTACATAAATGTGAAATAATAAATACCATCATTAATAATACCACATATGAATTAATTTTAATAAACAAACAAGTGTTTGTTTTTCAAGTAATAAAACTGAAGAAAATGGCCTGTAAAAATGGACCACTAATTTAACACAAGGTCTAACTGTGAGTAAACCTAGTTCAAATATACATCATTTCAGCCATAGAAGACATTTTTTTAGGTATGTGGACAAATGTTTCAAAGTAACTAGCTAATTCATCAATAGTGACATCACATGGTGGATTCAGAGCCTGCTGGGAACAAGAGGGGCCGGCTCTACCTTTGTCTGTTACTGATTCTCTGCTCTGAATACTGTTGCAAGGTAACTCTTTTTTCCACCATTTTGTATCATTGCTTGACGATGCAATTGCAGCATTGTCCCGTTCAGAAGATATTCTCAATTGATTGCAGTTTTGCACTAGTGCACACAAGACAGAATTTTCCGAATTTACACCTTCTAGTGGAGTCACTATTTTATTAGGATATGAACAGCAGTTGTGAGATTCTTCAGTATCTTTACAATAGTTTTGTAGCAATTTCAAGACTGGTTTTTTAAGAATTTTGTTGTTAGTATTTTTCTTTTTGCAGATTGACATGGAACTTTTGTTTCTTTGGGTCGAGCAATGGCACCTTAATGTTTGAGTGCCTCTTGGGAGCAAATGTCTTCTTTGCTGTGGCTGTGAGTGAAAAAATGGGTTAGCGTCAGTATTGTTTTTGCTTTTCACAGGTTCAATTTCAAGTTTCTCCATTTCCACTGGTAGTGATATGTCTTCTTTAGCCATTATACAAACTGCAAATAAAAACTTAAGGTAAAATACCACGTATAAAAAACACATTGGTTATGTGATGAAACATTTCAAATTTATAAACAGTTTAATTTAGTCAGCATGGCGGGTTTCGCTAATCTAGTAAACACTAAACATGACATGATTTGTGAAAGTGTTGTAGGTCGAGTAGGTATGTGAAATAAATGAATGAATATGTCTGTCAATTGGGACAAACAACACGTAAGAAATAGACACATAGACATCATTGTTTCCCGCGTACTATTTGTCAGGATTATGGCAGGTAATTTTGTAAACATTTGCATATAATGATTCATACAAATGACACTTAATTTTGAATAGCATGCAAGATAAAAATAGTTTATAAGTATTGAGGAAGCAAATACGACTCTACGAATATCTGTCAACTTCTAGAACAAATCATACGGATCCGTTTTCTTATCGTGATATTATATTTGTCCGGTCACTTACCGCTTAATTAAAAGGTCGTATAATCTGCCAGCGCTAATTATAATTATAAATAACCACAAAATCAGTGAATAATTAAGGAAATGCAATATCGTACGCTTTGTTTATCACTCCCACAGATGAAGAATCGTTGTTGTTGTTACGTACATTACATACAAACTTACAAAGCAAGCTAGCAACATTCATTGAAGATTGATAAAATGCATATCACGAAGTGGATGAATCTGTCGCTTGGACGCATATCTTGGACGGCCAATCAGGTATACCAACAGAGTGATAAATTCTATTCATTAGTTGGTCGTATCGTATTTCCAACAAAACGTAGTATATTCTCTTTGTTTCCAACTTTGATTTTTTCACTCTGTGGTCAAATGCGTCGCCGAACCACATTCGATGTGTTGCCTCTCTGTCGCTCTTGTAAAGTCGTACGTAAGTGTGACAGGGAGGCAACACGTCAAACGTGGTTCGCGGTAGGCCCTGAGCCCCGACTACAAACATAGAGGAACGAGAGATGAAATGGGGGAGAGGCCAGATGACCGAACGAGATGCACTTATAGAACTTTTAGTAGGAGTAGCAGAGAAAGCGCTATTATCGTTTTCATTGGCACAGTCTCACTTTTATTCCCCGCCGTAAAAGCCATAACACACTACCGCACTACTATATCTCTTTCTCGCTCTCATTGGTTCGACGCACCGAGGTCTCACGGGCGCAGGCGTATAGCTCGTCTATATAATACTAGGTCTATGACTACACATGAAAGTCAAAACTGACAGTTCCTTTCAGACAGAGTTCACAGCGCAGTGCACCTCCGCTGGTCCGCGTCCGCTGTCTAGCCAGTGTAGTCTGAAGTACTTGCAGTAGCGGAAAACTGTATTGATTATCACAAATTCGATAATTTCATTACGAAATGGAACCAAATCCTGTGATTATTGCAGCGACTGTAAAACAGACAGCATCCGTAAGTCCCATGAAATACTACTTTAGTGATATGAGATAAAATTAGCGAGACTAAAGTCCTGTTTTTATGGTGTGTTATGTTTCAGCTTATTTTTTTACACGGACTTGGTGATACTGGGTTAGTATTGTATAATGATTTGATATTATATCATAGATCAAGTTTCGTGAATAACAAGATGTAATCGGAAAGTACTTTTTAGCCACGGATGGGCGAGCACGATCGCCGCAATAAGGGGGCCTCACGTAAAAGTAATTTGCCCGACGGCTGCCACAATCCCAGTGACACTGAACGCTGGGTTCCGGATGCCGTCGTGGTTCGACCTGCGGACGCTGGACGCAACTGCCCCTGAAGATGAAGATGGAATCATGAGGGCAACGGGCCTAATTCATGGTTTGATTTCGGATGAGATTAAAGTAAGTACTATAGAAAGTCATTGTTATTATTACACAAAAGATTTGTCTTTTACAAATAGTTTATTATATTTTTTGTTTTTACCGTAAAATAATATTATAAGTAAAGTGTTTTTGTGTGTGCTAAAAAACTACGGAATAAAACAATGAATCCTGAGAATTGTTACATACTCCAATGAAATGTTTATAATGCTAATACAAAGATGACTAAATAACTACATGTTAATGCAGTGGTTCCAAAAGTTGACTGGGCTCTGACCCACCCTTAATAAACTGCCAAATTCGAACCCACCTCTTGGCCATCTTAAATTATTATTATGATTATTATTAAAGCCTTTCTTATACGAACTGTTAACATTTCATTTAACAATTATATGTGTATGTATAGTTCTTTATGCATGTTCGTAAGGTCATTTTGACCCAGGCCTCTTCCGAATCGCCTTTTTCTAATATATTTAAGTATTTGTCCAACATTTTCTTCTATTCTTGTCTATCTATTGCCATTTCTTTCCAGTCTTTTCCTATTATTTCTATTAGGCCTTTTACCCATCTTGTTTTTGCTGTCTTAAATAGGGAGCATGAAATTTTTATTATTACCGGCTGTTCATCTGATTGGTTGGCATGTTGTCTTATGATTCAGGTCCCTCAATTTTCGCTCGCGACACACCAATGGGTTGTTGGGTCACGACCCACAGGTTGGGGAAACATTAACATGAACTGCCTAAACCTAAACTACGATAATAATTTTTGATTAAGGACATAGGTACTTAATAATCAATACTATTTTTTACAGGCTGGCATTCCTGCAAACAGGGTGCTACTCGGTGGATTCTCCCAAGGTGGTGCTTTAGCTTTACATTCTGCGCTGACTTACCCTGAACCACTCGCCGGAGTAATCTCTCTGTCTTGCTGGCTTCCGCGGCATGCTTACTTCCCTGACGCGGTCAAGGCTCCTTTGGACTTACCGGTATGATTTTTTTATTATCTTGGTCACAGAGGCTCTAGCCAGAGATCCATAGTAAAACAGTTTCTGGCTGAAAACATTTTAACATATTGTGTGTTTTACTATGGACAACTAAATAGCTAGTCTAGGTCTTTGTAATAATTGAACATATACGAAAATTTTAGTATTATTGACACACTAGGGTGCATTTGGGTAAATGCGAGGGCGGGGTAATTTTGAAACTGGCAAATATCTACTAAACTAGAAACACTTCATACTTTAGCAACACTTACGCCACTGCAACGCTTACATGGCATCTTGCGTACTGTTGCTACAGTAGAAAGTGTTTCTAGTTTAGTAGATATTTGCCAGTTTCGAAATTACCCCGCCTTCACATTTACCCCAATGCACATATCTAATTATTATTTTTCAATCATTGATTTTGAAAGAAATCTTTGTATGACATTTTAATTACGTACTTATTGTAATTAATCTTTTAAGTGTTTAGTAGTTACTTACGGCCATGTCATTAATTTTGTTTATGGTTATTGTTCCATTTCTGGGATGTTAATTAAAATGATAATTGAATTGAATCTCACAGTTTTAACTGTTGATAGCTAAATATGTAATATGCATTGTATTAGGACAGGTGACATAATAGTGACATTTGAACTATTTAAAGTAAATTTTTAAATTAATTAATTAAACATATACCTAGGGCAAGCTGATTCTTAGGCAACTAAATGCAACACTATGGACACATAGCCTATGGACACCTGCAACTACAACAGATAAGCAAAAACTAACACTTGTTGTGCTGAAAATCGACTATCCTCCTGAAGGCCAGCCATACAAAAAAAGGCCTAAATTCGCCTGTGAAATTTGTATGTACCTAAACTAGCGACCCGCCCCGGCTTCGCACGGGTAAACCTTAACAAATTATAAAAATAATAAAATAAATTATGCACGTAAACCTTCCTCAAGAATCACTCTATTGATAGGTGAAAACCGTATGAAAATGCGTTCAGTACTTTTTGAGTTTATCGCGAACATAGACAGGCAGACGTTGTGGGAGGATTTATAAGATTTATAGATATGATAACAAAAAAAACCGGCCAAGTGCGAGTCGGACTCGCGCACGGAGGGTTCCGCACCATCAACAAAAAATAGAGCAAAACAAGCAAAAAAACGGTCACCCATCCAAGTACTGACCCCGCCCGACGTTGCTTAACTTCGGTCAAAAATCACGTTTGTTGTATGGGAGACCCACTTAAATCTTTATTTTATTCTGTTTTTAGTATTTGTTGTTATAGCGGCAACAGAAATACATCATCTGTGAAAATTTCAACTGTCTAGCTATCACGGTTCGTGAGATACAGCCTGGTGACAGACGGACGGACGGACGGACGGACGGACAGCGGAGTCTTAGTAATAGGGTCCCGTTTTTACCCTTTGGGTACCGAACCCTAAAAACCGGCAAGTGCGAGTCGGACTCGCGCACGAAGGGTTTCGTACCGTACCATTACGCAAAAAACGGCAAAAAAAAATACGTTTGTTGTATGGGAGCCTCATTTAAATATTTATTTTATTTTGTTTTTAGTATTTGGTGTTATAGCGGCTACAGAAATACAACATTTGTGAAAATTTCAACTACCTAGCTATTACGGTTCATGAGTTACAGCCTAGTGCCAGACAGACGGACAGCGGAGTCTTAGTAATAGCAGGCGTGTCTCACTCCGCGATTTCGTCGCTTTGCTACAGGTAGCTAAAAGTACATTCGTTCGGCCCCAATTTTGGGGAAAGCCATAAGCCGCGCGTGGCGCTGTCGCCACCTAGCGGCCACATCTGTGCTGATCGTAACAGACGCGTTTTGTTAGAGAGTGAGTCTTCTGTACTTAGTACTATTATTTATTCTGTGGTAATAGGGTCCCGTTTTTACCCTTTGGGTACGGAACCCTAAAAAGCTACTGAAATCGAAAAAAGCGCCTGCGCACGTTCTTGGGATTCGGGAAGCTTTGGGAATTTGACAAAGACAAAGTTAACCTATTAAATATTATTTTATTGTTTTACAAGCACGAATCAATATCATAATGCACCCTCAGGATTTGGAAGCAATTAATCATTCAAGCTCCGCAATACAGGAAGTAAAAGAAATTTGAGGAGGATCCAATGGCATTGCCAAATTCCATACACAAAATGTACTGTACCATAATAGTCGAGAGCGCCATTTGAGCGGCTTTGGAAGAATTTCGTACATTGTTCCGGTTGTTTCTATCTCTATCGCACGCGCATAATTATATTGCGATCCCCCGATGATACCGGCGGTCAATGCCGCTGTGCGAGTGTGCGTGTGCCAGCGTGATAGCTATATATTATAATTATACGCGTGAGATAAAGATAGGAACAGGTTGGTTAATGCACGAAATTCTTCGTGCTCAATTTCCTTACGTACCTACTTATTGAAATTCTATTGTACGCATTCAAATGCACTTGCCTCCAAGGCCAAGTTAGTGCAGTCAACCAAGACCTAAGACCTGGCGTATTGAATTATTAATTATGCAAATATTCTATTTTATGTACCTAGGTACCTACCTATACAACGTGACCTTAGCCTTTGGACAAATGCTGATATCCCATAAAGAATCACTTCTCGGGAAAGAGTTTGTAAAAAAGTAATTAGATTAGAAGCAAATATTGCATACAGTCCTTTCAAAAAGCGATCCTCTTATGTTAGGAATATCTTTAAGTTTATGTGTGACATTCAACTGCTAAAGGTACCTTATGGCGGTCGACGCATACGTCGTGTAATGGCTCCTCTACACGATGGGCCAGCGCCGGCCACTCCAAGGGACGCATTCATGCGTTAGAGGGAGAGTGATTTTGCTATCTCATTCTACCGCATGGCTGCGTCCCTTGGAGTGGCCAGCGCTGGCCCATCGTGTATGGGAGCCCTAACACTGCATTAGTATTGGAACGTCATCAATAGGGGGTATTAGCCCCCATTCGGACGGGAGCTTTTTCAACGCGCGTTAAAAAAGCGTTTCATTGACACAAATGGATACATGTGTATTTATTCACACGACAGCGGTGGCGCTTTTTATCAAGCATTGTTGGATTTTCGACGTTAAGCGTTGGTCGTTAAATCGAATTTAGCGTGTGGACGGATTCAAGCGCTTTTTTAATGCGCATTGAAAAAGCGCTCGTTAGTAGGAGGCCTTAGTGCAATGTTCTGCCGCCAGAGTAGCACTAGCACCCATCGTAAACATTCGTAAACCATGGAGTAACTTATACATACTGTACCTTAAACTGTTTTTTGACAAGTTTTCACAGACAATAAAATATTATAGCCGTTTATACTCTCGCGCGAGCCACGAGACAAGCCGCGAACCGCGCCACGACTGCCACGAGACGCGAGTGTAACCGGTGGGCTCGCGGCTCGTCTCGTGGCTCGCAAGCTCGTCGAGCTAATATAATTTAAACACTAACGGCACGGCATAAGGTTTATAACCGAATGACAAGCCGAACGCGAGTGTGTCGAGGCGAGCCACGAGACGCGCCGCGACCCGAGAGTCTAAACCGGCTATTACATTGATACTACATCAAGGCGGTTTATTTACAAAGGGCCTACCGGGAAACGCGAATCTCAGCTACGAGTATCTGCCTCTTTATCGCTCGAATATGTAAGAGTGATAGAGAGGTTGAATAGCAAAATTTCTACTCTCTTTTTTGCGGTAGACCCTTAGATTGTGATGGACCATGAATCTAGTATTTTAACTGGATCAGGCATGAGGGGTGGGGGAAAATGATCGAACGGGATAATCTTATGTATCTTTCAGTAGGAGTAGCAGCGAAAGCGCTATTATTGTTTGTCCTTGTAACAGTCTCATATTTTTTTTATTCCCCACCATAAATTAGTATGGATTATGGTGGGCAACAAATAAATTCAACCAATCATAGTGTCGCATTGCCTATGTTTTGTCCCTCACGGAGGCACGCGTATACCACTTCTATAGGATCCTACCTTCTATGTGATGGACTGTGGAAGTGGCGCCCTCTACGCAGAGTTTCGCGTAATATTCCCTATAATAGCGTAAGGGCCAACCGCCATAAGGTACACTTACCTGTGGAGGTTATGGAACGAAATCCTCAGGATTTAATCCTGTACACTTGTATAGCCAGTTGTTGAATATGAACATTCTTATTTCAGATATTCCAAGCCCACGGTGACTGCGACCCAGTAGTCCCCTTCAAGTGGGGTCAAATGACCGCCTCCTTTCTCAAGACCTTCATGAAGAATATCGAGTTCACCACATATCAGGGACTGACACACTCCTCATCAGAGGCCGAACTTAAAGACATGCGGGCATTCATTGAAAGGACGATACCTGCCTCTAAATAAACAATACTAAGTATACTATTTTTCGAAGCATTGGCTTCAAGAAAGTTAATTATTTTTATCCTTATGAAATAAAATTGACCTACAAAAATGAAATAGCATGTAACCAAATGTATTAGCACATTCTTAAATCCATTAATCGAGATCCAATTGGTCTAAACGAACGCGACGCGACGCGACGCGACTTACCAAATATAGTATATTATATGATTATATCTATGAGTATGATGAGTACATGTAATTATTAGATATCTTTGAGTTACGTGAAGTTAGTACAAAATAAAGTTCAAGGATTACATCTAAATGAATGTTTTTTTTTTAATCTATTTAGTACCTATTCAAATGGTAATAGGCCTGTGACTCCTGTGAGGAGGTCGCAGGTTCGAACCCCAGCTCCAAACCAATGAATTCCAATAAGATAAGGGGTCGCCAAGAAATCATGTGATCATATATTTGGCCTATTTAGGGTTCCGTAGCCAAATGGCAAAAAACGGAACCCTTATAGATTCGTCATGTCTGTCTGTCTGTTTGATTATATTTTTGCGGCCTTCGAATGGTTGGCAGTAAGAGTAGCAGAGAAAGCGTTATTAATGTTATTATTGTTTGTCCTTGACTCCTTGTCACAGTCTCACATTTTTTTGTGGCGGCACGAAGCCGCGATTCGCGCACGAGTGCGGAGGGGGCTTTTGATCATTGGCCGCCTATTTTCGTCAGAGGGGAACGCCTACTCCGTTACTGGCCGTTTGGTTATATTAATATATATATTTTTTTATAGTATTATACATTTTCATTTTGAGTTTTAATCGTGTGTCGATAGATGGCAGTAAATTTACTGTGACTACATAGATGGTAGTATTTCTATAGATGTGGCCTACCGCGTGCCCCCGTAAGGGATAGACATAGATGACGTCACAAACCCGGGGATACCATGTGACTATTATCATGCCGCGATCAGAAAGTGATTAGAAATAACAGATTTCCATACACTTACGTCAAAATCAATATGGATTGACAGCTATCTCAATCCCTTTCAGCGCGAGCGCGAAAATGACAAGTCTGTGCCCTTTCTAATCGCGATTCAGTAATACATGGTGACATTGGTGACTACAAAATTTACCCCCTCTATACTATCTATTCTATTTGGTTATATAGCCCCCTCCACACTCGTGCGCGATTCACGCACATAGTCTGGAGGGAGCTTATAAGCAGATGGGCGTACCGTAAGCCTCCTCCACATTCGTGCGCGAATCCAATGAAAAAAGAATCATATGGAAGCGACATACCTACAAAAAAAGTGTGGCCGACGCCATATTGCCGAGAACTGAACATGGCGGTCTGTAGTGCTGTAAGACAAGTTGATATTTGACAAGGATATCGATAAACTAAGTTGTCATCATTTTAAACACATAAACCTATTAGATCCACTTAAAGACAAGAAAAACATAGTGTACAAAAGGCGGAGTTTATACGTCTTATGATATTCTCTACCAGTCCACCTTAACGCAAAGCAGAAAAAATGTTGATGTTGGCCTGTAACTTAAGATAACATATAATTGAGAGAACGCTATTTGTTGGCTTATGAGTCTTTATGACGGCCGTTTGCATTATCGATACCTACTCTAGTTCATAATCGTACTAATTACGATTAATTAAGACGATAGTGCAGATATCACAAAGTTGCAATTTAATTATTAATATAAATGCATAGATGGTCAGGCAAGTCTTGTCGGTAGAAAAACGCGCAAAATTCAAATTTTCTATGGGACGATATCCCTTCGCGCCTACATTTTTGAAATTTGCCGTCTTTTTTTACTGACAAGATCTGCTTGACCATTTATAATTAGCGGTATTGTGAACTAGGGTACCGTTATTAGTTAAATATAACATAAGAAGATTATTCTTCCTATGTAGAATAAAACAACATTCATACACAAAAATATTCTTTATTCATTTCTGATTCGGAATAATACAACTTTGTTCAGGTAGTTCCAGAAAGATTCTTTTTCCGTTTGTTTTTTCTATAATATTGGAAACGTACATCAAGGTAAGTTTGAATTACTTACACTTTTCATCAGCAAGAGTTTGTGTTTTGCCTTATATTTTCTGTTCCAATGGTTTCTAACCATTTTTTTCTCGTACATTCAGTTCAGATTTCGGTAACCTGAAAAAACAAAAATATTATATAATATATGATTACTTACTTTCCCTCAGTACAACCGCTTTCAGGATACAGGTTTTAAGTATATACATACATATATACTTGGTCAACCAGATCTTTTCAGTAGAAAAAGGCGGCAAATTTGAAAAATGTAGGCGCGAAGGGATATCGTCCGTCGTAAAATGAGATTGGTCCAATTTTTGCTAATTAATTGAAAATATAAATGTACATACAAAATCTTTCAAATACATGTTAAGATTCTTCCCCAAACTTTTCTTAAATTCGATATAAAAGCACATCACTAGCTGTCAAATGTACTAATTTCTATAGTACGAAAATATCGAAAATAAATCCTTAATTTATTCCAGTATATCGCAAATAGTATTTATTGGCTAGTTATTAACTAAATACACACCATAAGAAGGCAGTCATCTATGAAATAACAAATATTTTAGTTAAAATGTAAACATACCGGTGCAACGACAAACTTTTCCGGTTTTCCTTTTTTCTTGAGCCACATCCAACAAAACTGCACTTAGGCATTATGTCCTTTCTTGTCCTTAACCACTACACCACATTATTAAACAGAAATATTCGCAAAATTTCCAAATATCCAATATTTTATTTTAATAACAGAACACTTTGACGCTTCATGTACCATGGAAAACGTGAACTGAATATGGCGGACCGGCCACAGTAGGCATGTCACGTGACCATCAAATGAAAAATGTTGCCATAGCAGAACGCACTGAAGTATTGTTATCCTTTTCCACATAAGAGAAAATATATTGGTTAGAAAGTGACAACATAATGTTTACTTATTCTGCATCGAAATGCTTGGTATTTGTATAACTGATTGCATGTATAGAACAATATGCCGAGTCCACTCTTTTATACGTCATTGCGCGAATCGCGGTGCGAAGCCGCGAACGCGAGTGTGGCGTCCATTTCGCAGATCTGCGAACTTCACTCCACGGAATGGGCTGTACATAATGTATCTTTCTCGCTCTCACTTATAGCAGCGTCGGACGTACGGTGGACCACTACACAGGATCGAACACGCCCCGGACCGGACCAAGTTCGCGTTCGGTTCGACCGTGAGTTAACACATGTTATGTAGTCTGTGGCATGCTGAATGTGCTGACTTGACAGTGACAGTTGACACTGGCAGCTTGACCGCATGTCGTGTTCTCTTGATCTTGGTTTGAATGTTTACGATACTTACGAATTAGTATAAAATAAAGTACAGCAAAATATATTCTGAGGGCATTCTACATTGATTTCTTGAAAAATGGTAGACTGTCCAACACCAAAAAAACGCCGTAAAGGCAACGTTAATAACCAACGTAAGTAATCATAGGCTAGTCTGAATTTGTTAAGAAATTTGTAAACGTTCTAAACATTTCTAACCTTTCAGAGCAAGATGTTTCAAGAAAAGAAACTCAAAATGGAACCGGTGACTCCGCCGTAGACGTAAATGAGAATAAACGGGCCCGTCCAAAGCATATGCCTAAGTTTAGGCTAAAAACTGCAGGTGAGACCTCTTCCTTGTCTACTCCTAGTAGCGAAAGAATCCCGTTGACCCTGACTGATATACAGTACGTGCTACTGCACTCATTGCTGGGGAATCTAAACTTAGCGCAACCACCCCGGTGGTATGTGCTTGACAAATGCAATAATATCAAACAAACTACATGTCTCGTTCTGGAGGGCATTTCTATACAGCATTGGGATAAATTACAAGATAAATTCTCTAAAACTAAAAAAATCTTTGAAGATTATGTGGAAGTCTTAACACCATCGGTGTATGAAGGCTCTCTAGTGCAAGAACTAGCATTAGTTCCTCTGTCAGAAAATGAAAAAGAAATTCTGATACAAAAGTATGGAAGTATGAACTTGGCTCTAGAAGCAAGAAAAGACTTGATGATTATGATGAGGGCAGTGTTTCCCATCACAGGTGAAGTCAATGAGCCACTTGAAATCAGTTCAGAAGATAAATTCCCAAGAACACAACTAATGCTATCAGCATGGCAACTGATAGAGGAATCTTACCCGGTTCCTTTAAAAGGCAAGCTGGAGAGTGCTTACTCAGATTATGTCATGACAAAAGATCAGTATATGCCAGTTACAGATAAATCACCCATGTTTGGTCTAGATTGTGAAATGTGCATTACCGATGCAGGCTCCGAGTTGACTCGCGTGTCCTTGGTAGATGAAAAGCACAACATGATCTATGATTCTCTTGTAAAGCCATATAATGATATTACAGACTATTTAACTAGGTATTCGGGGATAACAAAGAGCCTATTGAGTGAAGTGACCAAGCGGCTTGAAGATGTCCAAAAGGATATCAGAGAACTGTTGCCGGCAGACGCAATATTAGTTGGACAATCCTTGAACTTAGATTTACATGCTTTGAGGATGATGCATCCATATGTAATAGATACCAGTGTAATTTTCAATTTTACTGGAGAAAGAACTCGCAAACCTAAGCTCAAAGCATTAGCGAGAGAATTATTGAAACTGGATATCCAATCAGGTAAGAATGGCCATTGCTCTGTAGAAGACTCCCTGGCATCACTCAAATTAGTACAGCTTAAACTTAGTAAAAGCATAGAATTTGGAGATGCTGTGCATACCAACAGGGAAAAATACAAAGAGAATTTTAAATTGGCAATTGCAAAAGAATATGCTTTATCAATCTTTAACCATATGATAGAGCAAAAGAAAACTTCTTTAGTTGTTGGCTGTGACAACATAACAGGTGATTATTACACATACCTGACCCAAGCTAAAGAAAGTTTAAGTTCACAATTTAAAAAAGTTAAACCAAAAAGGGTTAAACTGAAAACTGTTGACGGGGTTGATGAAGTGATTTCATCATTAGCAGAATCTGTAAAGGAGTACAACTTTTCTATGGCGCATTTAAAACTAGACATAGATAGTGAAAATGAGAGTAAACAAATAGAGCAAATAGATAATTGGATACAAACTGTGTGGAGCAGTCTGCCACATGCTGCTCTGTGTGCCGTGGTGTTTGGTGGGACCTCTGATGATAATGGACTTGCTATGATAAAGATCAAAAGTAGTTTGTAGCTTTCCTAATATGATAGATTAAGCGTAATGAACACATTTGATTTATGTCAATGAAACATGTATCTATGTACCAAAATATATATTTGGTATTAAAACATTTGAAGAATTTCATTATTTAAAATTCTCTTCTAGGATAGATAACTTTTGAAGGCTAATATTAGAGTTTATTTCTTCTTCTACAACTTTTGACATGGCCCTTTCAATTTTCGACGGCAAATTAGAAAATAATGTTTAATTAAATATATTATAATCTAACTTAAATGTCGCAAATTAACTTTAGTATTAGTACCTTAAAGGAAATGTGTCGATTTCAAAATCACTCTATACAGACAATACGTAATATACACCCTCAATCTATCTCATTTATACCTAGTATCTATTCATAAAGTACTTAGGTAACAAGGCCCTTCAATGTAAAATGAACTATTAGATTGGTAGAATAAAACACACAGTATGGAACGAGAATGTATATTGACCTAGTGGTTTTATCCTAACATCTTTAAAGTTTAAATCTTTTTATTTTTGCAACAGCAACACTAAGTAATACATAATTTCCTGGTTAGGTTACATAAAAATGTACATAGATATTTTCATCATTGTACATATTAAAAATTTTACTACCTTTGCGTAGACTGCTATCCTTTTGCCGCAACTCACTTCGTGTTTCTACTGTATTGCGTTGCATTTCAGTGAAGCAACCTACTTTTGTTATTCGTTTTGTATGTTTAGGAAAGTTTAACAGATCGGCCTTAATTACCTTAATACGATACGTCCACTATCGTATCGCTTCTCCATACAAGGTCCCCATTTTCCTCCCTAGATATTATTTTTTTAGATTTTTTGGTTATTATAAGAGTTAGGAGCAAAAAACAAATTCCATACAAATTAACATCTCTTAACAATAAAATAATTGAAAAATAAAAACAAATAAAGGGGCTTAGCGGTGGTTAATACAAAGTGTAACAAAAATAGTGGGGATCCGTTTAAGGGCATCGGAACACGATACCGAATATGCCCTTAAACGGATCCCCACTGTTTTTGTTACAACCTGTATATGACACCGTAAGATTGTGAACCCGTTAGTTTATAATCTAACGTAGGTTAGGTTAGGTTAGATTATAATCTCCCTACCGTCAGTTTATAATGTAACTAGCGAGATTATAATATGACGAGTGTTTACAATTTTACGGTGACATATACATCAATTTAATATACACATAATCCTGGGGGGAAAATGAGGACTACGTTTTTATGGAGTACTACTAGGGTTTGCAATCCGGATCCGAATGGTATGAAATTATCCGGATCCGGATCCGCGGATCTTCCCATACATTTCGGATCCGTCGTGCAAACCTTAAGTACTACCTTTCTTAAGTCCATAAATCTTACAACAAAAGCAAATCGATAAAAAACTACGAAGTGAATTTCGGCACATCATAGATGTTTGCCAGCAACGCATATACCTATGTTTTCACCATCATACAAGTTTGTTCCTAGGCCACGCCCCCTGGCAGTGAATGCGTTGGTAGGTACACAGATAAATCATTCTTTTTAAAAACCTATCTACTCTTATATATCCAATTCAAATTTACATGTGTGATTGCATCCCAGGTAAGTATAGCTTGAGAAGTTGAGACCGAGATCCAGTGCCTGTGTGATTGTGCCTAATTGAAAATGTTACACACCGTTCCTGCGTTCCGCGCCAATCGGGTAGAATTAATGCATATCTATTGCACTGGTTCTGCACCGAGAAGTTCGGAAGAGCCTAAGTTTACTAAAATATAGCCAGCTATTGATCGAATTAACTTTTGAAAAGGAGTCGTTGATGTCAGCTTTTGTTGTTGAGCATGGTATTAAATTGGGGTCTCAAAACTACTCCTCAGACTGGCCGGAGTGACATCGTAAGACGCAGTAGGTATATACCTACCAAACTATCACTTGAATATATTATAGGTAGATTGAATTAGAGTTTTAATAAGGTTGCCCGCGTTAGCTAGGCCCTGAAGTCAACCAGCGCTTGAGCATTATTCACTTTAAGGTGTAGATTTGTCCGGTAAGAGGGTCGACGGCGAGTGATGGTGGAAGCTCTGCCGCGATGTCCGCTAGCGCTTCCCAGCGCGTGGCCCGACTGCTCTCCGACTGACTCGGGCTGACCATTGCTTCTAAATGCTCGCAACTGGAAAAAGGTTTGTGTCATGTTACATTTGTATAGGACAATAATATTTCCGACGTTCGACGCTCATTTTCGACCATTAGAACCAACTGTATAGGTACTTAGGTTACCGTAGGTACTTGTTTTTTTAATGCTTAACGTAGGTATGATGATTGTAATAAATTCGTAAGAACGATATACTTATTCTTACTTGTTATCTAGTTGTTCTGCAGTGTTCGCAGCGTCGACTTGTTCGCTAGCCTCCGCGACCTCGGGGGGAGCGTCAGGCTCCTCGGGAGTACTCCTCGCACTCTCAGTGTTGTTGCCTGAATGCAACATCTCCACCACTTGCTCGACCACTTCTTCTAATTTTGGAGTGTGCTCTTTTTCTTCCTGCATTAATCTAAAACTTTCATCCCAGGCGTTTTGGTTATCTATCCTAAAACTATCCGTCTGTACATCTAAAAAAAGAAACATATTGGTCAAAAAGATAAGGTCACTTTTAAATTTTAATAAATATACGTTGTTATTAATTGTGTTCTGCCACTGCAAGACTTGTGTTGCACCTAAGGCACACCTCGGACACTGGCGATCAAATGTATGAAACAAACGCGTTCCTACGCACACAGCCTAAGCTCGTGTAGGTGAACGCGTACCATGCTTGTGTGAGTGAGATCACACATTGTAGGGTAACTGTGAGGTAACCGAGAGCGGTTGGGCGGCACTTTCAACGGGAGGCAGGGAGTGTCCATACTGTACGCTAGTACTCTTTATTATACTGTGCCTAAGGTCCCATACTCGATGGGGTTAAGTTGCTTTATTTATTATTACAGGGATGTGAATCCATATTAGATATCTAACCTTGGGCTTTTATCAGATCATTAGATTAGAGCAGTTCTTTATTTGTTGTACACCATCTACAATAATTTCTTGCACAACGAAGGGCCCACACATATATGTATAGTCGTATTCGTAGAGACGTAAGAGCACGCCATACATTTTGCGCGCTGCGATGTGAAAAATATTATTGCTGGTAATTGCAGAACCTCTGCAATACTACAGCTCAACCGAACACCAGAGGAAAACGTGCCAAATTAAACTTTCAATTAAAAACGGACGCCGTGAGACGGGGGAAACTAAATAACAGCGAAAGAAAAAATGTAGAGTAAAAACAGATACTGTAAAAGTCGACCCGGTTCGCAGGCGTTAGGCAAATTTGCATATAATTGTTCAGCTCTTTGCTGGGTTTACGGTGGCGAAGTTTAAAAATATACCGTCACGTCATACCGAAATAAAATGAATGAAATAAAACAAGTGCGAGGGCTAGACGTAGTCTGGTTAACGAGGTCGTGAAAATATTCCAGACTAATGTGATACCTATACATAAGAAAGTTGATATATGTAAAATTCAACGTTTTTGAAACTTGGTTGATTGACTTGATTGTCTACGGCAGCATTTCCTAAACTCTGGGTCGCGAGTGAATATTGAGTGGGCCCTGGGTTATAACCGCGAAAATTGAATTTCGGTTTTCGCGGTAGTCTCCCGACCATTTTTTTAATTCATATATTTTTAAATGCAAACGCTCGTTACAAAAGTTAGATTAACGCGGTTCAGCAGGAACACAAACTCTATTATAATTTTTGCATTGATTTTTTTTTTGCTGAATTTCCATGGGGTTAAATCGGCAGCTCTTAAGGGCCACTATCATATTTGTCTTCGTATTTGTCGTCGTTTTCCATTTTCGCACTTAGTAAGTTTAGTAACTTACTTCATTTAATGGTAAAATGTAAACTTAAAGTACTGTCTATTAAGTATTTTCCCATTAGGAAATGTGTTCAGAGGGGAAGAAAGAAGTAGGTATAGTATAAGTGTGGTAGGTATACATATGTATAGTATACCTATTATGTGGCTACCACCAGTTTGGCACTGACATAAACGCTATGTGATGTATGAATAGTACATTACATAATACATACCTAGGGAGGTCAATTCCTGAATGCTCCAGATCGCAGGTGTTTGTGGCCCGAACCGAAGGTGAGGGCCATAAATATGCGATCTGGGGCTTTACGAATTACCGCCCGTGGTTTGTATAAAGTTTTACGTCTTGCCTTGGCCAGGAAGTGAGATTTTCTCCTCGCGTAGCGGGGAAAAAGTCCCGCTTAGGGGCCTAGGGTTACGTAAAGTAAATTACGTAGACATTTAGCGTATATGTCAGTTTCTAAACGAAATCGCATGACGATCGACGCGACATGAAGGTTATTTAAGGAGCTTGGTTTATGACTGTATCTTGTTAGACTACTTATCTGGTATTGTCAGGCGTAGCATTTAAGCATAATTGTTCTTAGATGTTGTAGTACCTAGTACAAGTCTACAAGCTAACTTAGTTACTAACGTGTAGCGTGCTAATGTGCCTAAATCTAAATACACTCATAAATAATTTGACCTAATGCTTAATGGAGAAGAGGGCGAGCTATCGCGAAAGATCGCTGTTCGTAATAGTGTTCGTGCTCCTTGCAATATTAAATGCCTGTAATATTTTAACAAGTAGCGGTAGTTCCTATACCTACGAACGGATTTCGTGCTTGTGGTTTAGTAAGGAATTTAGGTAGGTACCTATAGGTAGAATGTTGTTGGCACCAATTAGTTCTCATCGTCACCTGTTATTCCAGAACGCGCAAAGGTATTGGAATTGAATTGGAATAGAGTTAGACCAAGATAATTATGCAACGATTTTAACAGCACAGACTGTAAGTGTTATTTATACGTTATAATTTAATACAATTTTGACAATATTGCACAGTTTGGGCTATAAAATCGCTGCAGACTTATCTTGGTCTAACTGTAGAATTGGTGTTCTGCGGCATTTTTTAAATTCAATTACAAATGTTCATGTTATAATGGAGTAGATTCGACGATTTATATATTAGATCCATTCTATTTAAAAATACATTGGAACGGTCCGATCGAAAATATAATACCTAATAATATGTTTCGTATTTTCTCGGCGCTTGTTTTTACAATAATAAGTATATTATTAAAATTGTTCGAACTTTTCAAAGTTTATCTAAAGCCTCGAAAGTATTTTTTTTTTCAAGTTTTTGTGTTTTTGTAAGGTTTAATCAAAAGTGCCTACCAAAATTTTGCTTACTGTCTCACCAGTTGCAACTTACTCGTAGATTAGATGGCACCTATCACAAACTCACCTTTATCTATTCGCTGACTTGCAGTGTCTAATATAGATTTGCCGGTTTGAGATAATAGTATTGATTCATCTAAATTATCACACATATTAGGAAGCACCTTATTTTCAATAATGGCTCGTGTTTCAGTTTCCATTTTCTTTAACTCCTCCGTTGGCTTTTCTTCTTCGTCTGCAAATGATATATTTCTTTCTGAAAAACGGAATTATTAGTAATTAATATCTTCAATGATGCTCCATTTACGACTCCCTGTGCTATAATAACCACATTACGTAACTACGTCGAAAATGTACCTATATGTAATACCATACTATTATTACCATATTTATGTACCTACTGTAAAACGTTGATACTCGATACACGTGCGATTCGCAGCTTGTGTCGATTTAAATTAAAACGCTCCCTTCGGTCGTGTTTTAAAATTCGCCACTCGTTGCGAATTTTCTTATTTTTCGAACTTGCATCGTAAATACGTAAAACTATTACACTTAGCGCCACTTGCACCATTCCACTAACCCGGGGTTAACCGGGTAAACCTGGGGTTACCATAGTTACCAGTACAATTTGACACTGGGTTAACGGTTTAACCGCTTAATCCCGGGTTCCTGGGATGGTGCAAGTGGCGCTTACGTTCTCATTCTCACTACGACGGCTACGTGTTACGCCTCTGCTACAAAGCGGGTAATATCTACCTGCTACGGCGTAGCGCTACGAGATAAGCTTAGCACACAGGCTTAGCACATTCAGCTTGCTTCGCTTGCTACGCGCTACGAGCGTAGCCGATAACATGGGAAAAACCGTATGTAGCGAAAAGCGACTATGGATAATGCACCCGCCTGACGGGTTGCTGGCAGTGAATGCGTTAAGTACCTAATAGAATAGGAGAAGTAAAAATAACCTCGGGTTAATTGACCATTATAGGTATAACAACTTATATAAAATTCAAATGTTATATAGTTTCTTTACGCGCAATCAAGGACAAACTCATAACATAAAGAAATTACTAAGGTAGCTAATCAAGTACCTAATCAGATATCAGATATGTAAATACATACAGAACTACAGGACGTAATTAAAGTGGCGGAAAGGGCCAACTTCATTTAATATTGCTACAATTAGCAACTCAAGAGCGACAAAAATACATTGATTACCAAAACAAACAAAGAATTACAATTCAAGGGCTTACATATTAGCTAGAGCTACTACTGCGTTCATGTACTTTTTGTAATGTATTATTTTATTGCAAAGTGGGTAAATTTTATTATAAAGCACCAGCAGGGGGATGGTTTTTAGTATTTTATTTTAAGATTACCTAGCATTATTAATTTTTATTGGATATATGTGAATGTTATAGGTATGTATTTGTGAATTAGTAGGTAATTTTAATTTAAGAACCTGCAGTCTACAAGAAATAGTTTAACACTGATTATCTAACCGAGAAAAGTAATTTAATTAACAAATTATAGGTACTTTTTTTTAAGTATTTACAAATTATTAATTAAATAGCTTAAATTCCTTTCTGCTACTGTAAACCCTTTTTAGCCTTGAATATTCAATACAAAGGGATTAAGACTTTCTTCTCAAAGGTCAACCCCAAACAAAACAAACAAAAATAGAACACCCCAATGCAAACCTGTGGCATTCGGTGGAGCCATACTTGGAGCGCTGCTCGTGCAGCCCATGATTCATGGGTCCAGTACTAGCCGACCTCCATACGTAGAGTTGTTTCTGTATTTTACACTCGGATATTGCCAATGTTTGGTGACAATCGGCGAACTGGTGGTTCGCGACCGCTGGGGTGAGTGGCGCGGCACTGCCGAGCACCGAGCACCCAGCTCGACTGCGCGCCCTGAGATCGTATCGTAACTGCCTATTATGGGAGGAGGGAGCCCACTCAACTGACCTCGCACCCCCATCGCGTTTTTCCAATTAAACCAACGTAATACATTCCTTTACTTTGACGCGCATATTTAGCGAGACCTTTCCTCCCACGGGCGGAATTTCAATGTGAAGGCTTTGTGCTTCTCTACATGATGAACTTATTCATAAATTGTGACGTCGTATTCCTATTGTGCCCTCCCCGCTTCTAAGAAAGATTAACACCCCAACTGCCTACAAATGTTTCTACACCACCAATTATGGGTCCCTATTTTTAGGCTACACATTTCAAGTAGAGCGCATTGTGATACCCCTAAAAATACAAAGCGTCCATTTGAGTTAGCTTCTTGCTGAACCTCCCCAAAATTAATACTGAATATGTATAATAGGTACTTTGCGTGGCAGAAATTTATCTCACCCTCACTTTCTAGTACCCTTTGCCCTTGCCTTTTGCACCACTGAGGGACTAGTTTGGGACTCCTGCATGGTAGGGATTGCAGAACCGGTACTGTTTAAAAGAACCGGGATTTTCGGTACCGGGCAAAAATGGAACCGGGATTTCCCGGTATTTTCGGTACTTTCGGGACTGCCTTCAAAAATCAGTTTTCACATCAATTTTCAGTAAAAAAAAAGCGTAAAACGACCACGAATCTTTCTTAAAACAATAAAAAAGTAGCACAGTGAAGGTACACACTTCTTTTGTACCATAATATGTGTCTTTAAGTCACACAATCATTAATATATTTTGTTTTTTTTTCCTAAACTACATGATATTTTTACTATCTTTGTTGATTGGCAAAAACTGAATTATGGCTCAATAATATCATCATTTTTTTTTAAATATGCAAGACGTTTTGTGAAAAAGGATAAAAAAATTGATAATTTTCGCATGCGTTCAAAATGGGCTGTGGACCTTCGAATTCGAACATATACCTAATAACAGAACTATCAATACGACAAATCAAGAAATTATTCAGCCAGAATTATTAATTCATTTAAAATATCATTATCATATGTGAGTTTCTTATACCGTGTTTGAATTTGAATTAAAAGTAGTATTTTATTAATTACAAAATTGTCTCTATTTTTGCTTCTAGTTAGTATATAAATATGAAATAACTAATTGTTCGTATAAAATTATTTATCGTACTAACATTTATGCCCTTAAAGTATCAAATTACGCAATTTTATATTGTCGGCATTGTCATACCCATTGACTTTTTTAAATTTATTTTAATGTAGTGGTCAGCCGTAAAAGTATTACCATCAGCCTTAGATTGATAAAATATATTTATTTTCTTTATAAAACATGATATTTCATGCTAAGTAACAGAAAGCAGTCAAAGGGAAATATTATACCGGAAATTTTAGTCCCGAAAATCCCGGGAGTCAGGGCCGGATTAAGCATGTCGGGGCCCCTAGGCAGTGCAATGCTCGGGGTCCCCTTACAGTCAATTCTACATACATAATGTTCAGTTGTTCAGTACAAGGATGTAAGTTTGCGATTTTAATTTCAATCTTCAGGTGTCAGTTGAGCCGATCCGAATATGCCGAGCGATGTCTTTTTCGCTCTTATTGCGTGGACATAAAGCTTTTTTCTATCAGTTTTTGCCGATTCCTTTTTGTGTCAAGTGTGGGGAGAGCCCTTTTTTTTTCTCAATAGGTAGTTAAATATCTTGCCAGGCTGAACAGCGATTGTCCGACCATAAGACCATACGCCGAACCACATGATTAAAATTAACCTAATAATATTGGCAAGGTGCGAGGTCGGTGGAGGGGGAAGTGGCGCTGATCGTCACAAACACAGGTAATCTTATGGAATGTCCGCCATTAGTACTAGCGGCAGCCGCTTGAACTAATTTTATTCCATAAGATTTAACGTAGAAAGTCTGCCAAAATGAGGGCAGCACCAGTCGTTCACCTAGCGAATAGACTTTCCATGTTTAAATGACACTTCATTCGCCAGTGAATCTAGCATGTAGGTACAGAGTCAACCTGAAAAGCAGCAAAAAACGCGAGCGCAGCGAGCGCGAATTTTTTTGTGAAATAATTGTGAAAGCGTGTTAAAAAGGCCGGGCGGGGCCTAAAAATCCGAAGTTCCCCAGTGAGGTGTGCTTCCATGCGAGGTCAAAGCCGTGTTTCAGGATAAGCTCAGCTAGAGCACAGACGCCAACCAATGTCCATTGTATTAAAAAGCGAGGCCGCAGGCCGAGCTTGGCGCAGCGAGGCAAAAGGCTAAGCTGAAGAAGAGGAAATTTCAAAGACAAACCAAAAATTGAGGTAAAAAGTGAGGCTGAAGGTCGAGCTCAGCAATCTCCACTTTACACTGACTTTCCATTGATGAGGTTTTAGGCCCTCGAGAGCCTGAAATTCGAGCTCGACATTACAGACTTTAAAAGCTATAAAATAACAATAATTTACATTCATAATCATCTAATCTTTGTGTGTCTGAGAAACTGATATTGGACATTAGGTATGAGTAGGTACTATAATTTTTTTTTTATGAATTTTGGCTATTTGGAACAAATATTTTTTTTTACTAGCGCGGAGCCGGCGGGGCCCCCTAACCGAGGCGGGGCCCCATAACTGAGGCGGGGCCCATAGGCAGTTGCCTACTCTGCCTTAGGGTTAATCCGGCCCTGCCGGGAGTACCGGGATTTTAATTTTGAAATCCCGGTTCTTTGCTTGGCTCTAAATCCCGGGAATTCCCGGTACTTTCGGTACCGGTATTTCCCGGGAGCAAACCCTACTGCATGGTACTCCTAGTCCTAGTATATGGCCATGTTACGCGGTCAGGCATATTACGTTACGGTTATTGAGTTAGACCAGGTTAAGTTAGCAGTGATTTTGATAGCCCACTGTGCAAGTGTTATTTTAAGCGTCAAACTTCTATGAAATCTAACTCTATTAACCATCAGCTAAACACACATCACACATTGACATCATTGTAGTATATATAAAAATAAAACGAAAAGGCACCTAGTAAGTACAAAAAAATCTTGCGTTTTGATTAATAGATCAGCAGATTATTTATGATCTCTAAAACCAAGGTGTAATTAAAGGCTGGTCAAGTGTAAGCTCTTTGTTCTCATACTATGTACAAAACGGGTGTGAGTACACGCAACAGTTACCTCGAGTTGATAAATGCCGCCCCCGCCGCCCGTATGACCGCCCTATACTCCAATTGTTTGCAGGAGCATTCGACTCGGAAGACCAGCATAAATGTAATCATGCAGTAGTTGCGGTTCTAGAGACCTTACTTGAACTGGCTTTGTTAATAGCGCGCTTAAAGACGGTAGGGAACAAAACAACACACCGGAGCCGCCCTCTGTTCTCTTTTCACGGCCATACTGTTGCTATTCTAAATCGGTTTTTAAATAGCAAAATACCCCGTTTAGGATTACATTTTTGTTATTTTAACGCGACTCTGATGTGACCATGGCACGCGTCCGGAAATGCAACATTGTTATTTTGTAAGCAAACATGAACTAAAAAGCCTGCACAGCGCGAGGCTACCGTTTAATGTGCATACGATTAAAACTATTAAGCATTGCCCTGCGAATGTGTGCCTAAGAAAGAGTAATTTACTTTCGCAGTTAATTAATGTAACATACTAATACAATTTAGCCTGACTTTGCATAACGAGCGCGATTGTAGCCTGCTTTAGCATAAAGTGTTCTTATCTAGAAGCAGGTCTTGCGGTGGGTATGGACATCGGAATGTTAATAGCCATGTAGGTACCTTACTACCGCGAGAACCTTGGCCTCTGTCAACTAATTGAACGTTAAACTGTGTGTGTAGTTTAGTGTGTATAATTAATGGTAAAAAACTTATAATTAAGCATGGGGCGAATGCAAGTAAGTTAGCAGGTTAAGAGGCAACAGGAGTGGTAATTTCTCTATACAAACGTACGCGACTGTTTCCTTCGTGGTTTTTGATGCTAGAGCAATGATTTTTTTCAACACAGATTAATATTGCCCACCAGGAACTCTTTCCATGTCTGATTAATAGCTATATACTTATTCTATATACCTGAGATGTAAGTAGAGCTGGAGAAAATGCTTGCGATAACCGATAACATAGATCGACTTCCTCTATCCTCAAACAAAATAACTCCCGTATCAAGCAGCGTTAAATCTAAAACTCTCTCATACATACTCTCGTAAAAAACACTCTCATACTTGGGTTATTCGTCACCCGTCTGAACTTATCGGACCAAAATTAGGTACTGTACGGGCCCTTGAGCAAGATTATCAGAATGGCCAACAATAGCGAAAAAGGCCAAAAATAAGCACCCACACTGCCAATAAAATAACAACGATATTCTGTAAAGAGTAGGTACAACGGCTAAGAAAACGATGAAAATTCTCAAGTAGGTAATAATAGCAAAAAAATTGCTACTTTTATGATATTGATGATATTCAGATTTTAACGAACACGTTATCATTAAAATTAAAGTACATAAATTAAAAACAGGATCGAACCTAGCGAAGCGACATGTTTCAGATGCATGAGTATGAGGCATGCTTCTTCAGGGGATCTGAGTAATAGTGCTGTTAACTATCAGGGGTGCGTCGCACCTCGCACAAAATTTTGAATTCTTAATAGTTTTAATTTGAATTGAAATAATATATCGTGCCTAATATGAATATATCAGCTATCGAGATCTCTAAGCCCTACTTTGCCTTATCATAAACAAACAAAAGAATCGAGACGGTATAAATTTATTCAAAGTTACCGGCAATTAATATGGAGCCATTTGTAGGCTCTAGTCTAGGCACTATATAGGCACCTAATCAAGTTCACGCACAATCGCGTTTGGGTCTACGACCTGGAGAGGGTTAGTGGCATCGACGTTAAAGTTTTGTTTGCTATCGAAAGTACCGCAGAGAAAGGAAACCTAAAAAAAGCGGTACCTAGAAAGGAAAAAGGTAAATAGCATAAAGTATAAACGTGGACAAGGGATAAGGGCTGGTCCGTAAGTTGCTATAAGCTGTTCCGGCTGAACGCGTTACAGTAGGTAGGTATAATGCGATTTGAATATTTTTTAATACCAATAAAATTGTACCTAAAAGATCGAAATTAATGTAAATTATAATTTAAAATCCTATATTGTACCTACACCCTAGCAGGGTATCATGTAATGTAACACCAAAATGTGCAACTTTAAACATTTTCAGTACCTACTAATTATTGACGCGCAAGTGACTTAAAATACGAGAGTTAAACCGTAAGATTTGAATATAGGTACATATTAGTACAGAATTCTAAATATTCCAATAGAGATCTTTTTGTGACGTTTTTTTTCAGGCGCCTCCAGAATCCATTTTTACTGCTAAAACATTAAAAAAAATAGCTCTAACAGTAGGTACACTGTCTTTTACCTACGTAGGTATACAACGTCTTATTTATTACACCAGAAGGACGCTAGTAAAAAATAATTACAAAGCTTACTGGGTGCCTTAAATTGTATTTATCTGACGTGTAAATCGTAATTTACATTATGTGCGGACTGTGCGGAGCTACAGGGCACGTTTAGGACCACTAAACGTACTTCACTATTGCGAGTTTTCATAATCATAGGGATCAAGGGATCATCCTAATTAGAGCTCTCTGTCGCATCTTAGCTTTATCCCAGTTGCATCGTCCGCAATTTCTTCGCTTTCCTGCCTTTCTCCTCCACTTTGCACCGTCTCCGCATACTCTTCTTTAGTAAAACTCTCCTACTTAGATAATAAGGCCATAGACAAATCTGATTTAGTGTTCTCATTTGTCTTTTCTGTTCCGAAAAGTTATGAACACTCATTATAGGTACTTAACATCAAAATGCCCATACCACAGCAGATCATATAATACTCCCATACTATCTACATCGGAAGCAGGGATGTTGCGGATGCCGATTTTTTGACATCCGCGGATGCGGATGCGGATGCGGATTTTTAAAGGCTCACATCCGCGGATGCGGATGCGGATGCGGATGTCAAGATTAGGTACTTAGAAAACGTCAAATATTACATTTTTCGTATTTTTTTATTTAAAAAAAAGGAAACGTTTAGTATTTGAACAAGAATATAGGTGCGTTATATTTAATAAACAGTAACTTGGCCGACTTTTCTGGATCTAGACCAGTGTTTTTCAAAGTGTGGGTCGCGACCCCCAGGGGGGTCGCGGCACTTGTCCAAGGGGGTCGCGAAGTTCAGCTTTGAGAAAAACTTATGGAAAGCAATTTCATTTTTTAAACTTAAAAATAATCCAATCCTTTAAAATTTAACGTTTAAAGGTCGTTAATGTACATATTAATAAAACAAATCATTACCTATCTGGTAAACTGTATTTTAAAAGTGAAGGTTTAACTGTATTCAGTGTGAAGAATGAGCTTGTTTCATTCTGACTCTTAATTTGTCAAACCGCGGTTTCTGCCGCGACACGCAGACAATTAAATCATTTTCCGAATTCAATCTATTTATTCCTTTTTTTTTTTTTATGTATGTAAATATTAAAACTTTAATCACTCTGTATTCATAAGTTAACCAATCCGCAACTATTTTCTACAGTTGAGTTCCTTTTTTTGGTTTTGATATCGACCATTGATGAAAACGTAAGCTCGCATAAATATGAAGTAGCAAATGGGATCAAAACTTTAAGGGCTTTTTTGACAAACACTGACCAGTGGTTCCTTTGTTATAGATACTAGATAGAAAAACGTAGAAACGGGGTTTGGGGGTCGCGAAAAATTTTAGTGGTCATAAAGGGCCGTGACACCATAATGTTTGAAAAACACTGATCTAGACGATTTCGTTATAGGTAATTACGAAATGACCTAGCACTTACGCCGCCGCTAAGACGTTCCTGTACCGACTTGTTCGACATCCGCATCCGCATAAGCTCCGCATCGATTTTATGCGGATGCGGATGCGAATGCGGATGTTGAAAATAATGCGGATGTTCCGCGGTTGCGGATGCGGATGTTCGCAACATCCCTGATCGGAAGCAGGGATGTTGCGGATGCAGATTTTTTGACATCCGCGGATGCGGATATTTTAAGGCTCACATCCGCGGATGCGGATGCGGATGTCAAGATTAGGTACTTAGAAAACGTCAAATATTACATTTTTAGTATTTTTTTTTTATTTAAAAAAAACGAAACGTTTAGTATTTGAGCAAGAATATAGGTGCGTTATATTTAATAAACAGTAACTTGGCCGACTTTTCTGGATCTAGACGATTTCGTAATGACGAAATTACCTAGCACTTACGCCGCCGCTAAGACGTTCCTGTACCCACTTGTTCGACATCCGCATCCGCATAAGCTCCGCATCCATTTTATGCGGATGCGGATGTTGAACATAATGCGGAAGTTCCGCGGTTGCGGATGCGGATGTTCGCAACATCCCTGATCGGAAGCGGAATGATAGGTTCCAGTATCTTAAATTTTGGGTAGGTACAAAAGAGATTTTATTGATATTTTTCTGCTGTGTATGAATATTTTTTTTAAACTCTACTTTTGCACGATATTTACCTACTTACCTACTCATTTGTTGAAAAATAAAACAAATCGATGAACGATTAGGTATGTAAACAAAGTAACAGAGAGTTAAAACTCGTATATATATTCACGTGAGAACAGAGTTCAGTTTTATATTTTGGATGTAATTTTGTGGTCTCCGGCTAGTCATTCCTTCGAGCACGGGCACGGGCCCGCCTCGGCAACGACGAGGTCTCCGCTGAGCGCGATGGCCTCGATCTCGACGGCCGCGCCCGCCGGCAGCTTGGCCACCTGGTACGTCGCACGTGCTGGACAGTCTTTAGGGAAAACTGGAACAATAAACAGTTAATCAAGGCGTCTAATAGTCTACTGTACTGAACCTCTAGTCAAGATCTCTGCAGAAATACCAATTTAGGAAAAATGGGAAAATTATAGCAGGTATGTACACCATACCTTTAAGAAGTAGGGAACGTTTTGAACTTAGCAGCCATTAGGTACCGACGATGGACTTATTCCAAATGCAACTTGTGGAATTCCACACTGATTGCTACAGTTTAGGTACATATTATTTTCTCTATCAGATTCAGTAGGAATGCAGGTCGTATTATTGTAGATTCTAATACCTATGCTTAATTTAATAAACAGTTTTCTTGTTACTTATGTACCTAACCTAACTATTCAATTCATCGCAGTTTTTTTTACAAACGGCAATACATTACCGTTGATTTAAATTTTAAACAGTTGTTTCTTTCCAAATCGCCTGTTTAATAAGCAGTTAACACGAAACGCAGAAACAAATCTATGTCACGGAGATCCTAAACTAAACGTTGGCAATGAAATAGTGTTAATTGCCACAGTTGGGGACGATATCACGACAAGGTATAAAGCACGGTAAGGTAAACTGTGTATTTGGAAAAATGTCTTCTGGACAAATCTACCTATGGATGCCTAGCCAACGTGCCAATCATTTACGCTCCGTAGCGTAGTCATCTCTCTATATTAGTGCGACTGAGACAGTTGCGTTTCGTCCGCTACGGAGCGTAAATGATTGGCACGTTGGCTAGGCACCCTGAACCGCACAGCTATTAGGAGAAGGTTAGTTTTATGAAAAACTTTAAGACGAAACAGGAGCTGAGATTTAAATATTTTAGGTAAATACACCCGTCTCGCTAACGGAAGCGGCTCCTAAAACTAGTGCGATAAGGACAAGGCGAAAACTCCTGCGTAAAAATATCAAAAATCGAGGTTTCGTACTCGACTGTTTCCTCCTCCAAAACTTAACCAATCGTAACCAAATTTGGAAATCTAAATGATTATGAAATTATCTGTGTCGGACTGTTTTGCTTTTTTGGCTAATTGATATCAGTTTTGAATACCACGCCTCTCATTACGGCATAGTCAATTAGGCCATTTTTGAAGGGCTCTAGCGCCTTAGAAACCAAAAATATCAAAAAAAGCAAAACGGTCCGACACAGATATTGATAATATTAATCCGTGTTGAAAAAATTATTGCTCTAGCTTCAAACCCCACGGAGGAAACAGTCGAGTACGTTTGTATGGAGAAATGACCACTCCTGTTGCCTCTTAATGAAGATTTTCCCGGTGGCCAACGCAGGATTATGTACCAGCTTCTTCAGCTTTTGCTGCTGACCCTTAGAACACTCGGCTCCGGGAGCATCATCGGAATTTCTGAGGATTTGTAGTTGGGATTGTCACAAATGCAGTCTGATATGATAAAATGCGCGAATTTTATAATAAATGGGTATCTAAACCACTTACATTCCGAGTAAACCTGATTGACTGCCTGGAAGTCCGCCATGTCCAGCAGTAGGATGGTGGTCTTGACGACGGACTCCAGCGAAGCGCCGCCGGCCTCCAGCACGTGCTTTATGTTGGTGAGCGCCTGCCTCGTTTGGGCCTCGGCGCCGCCGCAGACGAGCTGTGCCTGGGCATCCAGGCCCAGCGTGCCTGACACATACAGTGTCTTATTGTCCACGAGGATGGCCTGGCTATAATCAGCAATTTATGTTAGTATACAGAATCTAATTAAGTAATTAGGTAAAAAAAAAACATCTTAATTCAGTCGCAAAACAGTATGTAGGTACCTCATGGAACTCACTGGCACTGGTACAGTCAGCTGCAGAGATAGTATGACCCCCCCCCCACGCCATGCAGGGGGGTCCAAGTCCATTATCTCTGTCTAATTAAAAACCATAAATTTTTAGAATACAATAACTTGCAACTTCAGTAGGTACCTAGGAGGTATACTTGATATTTAATATTAATCAATTTGAGAGCCGCATCTGGAGCTAGACCAAGATCCAGGTTCAAAAGTGGGCACTTTTACGCCTGAAGTCCATGTTTTTAAGTGCCTGTAGGTACCTAAACACGATGTCACTCATAAATTATTTTAGTTTATAACAAACGCGTAAGGTCCACGCCCTGAGTTGACCCGACGGACTATGTTCAAGCTTCTACAAAATAAGATGTTAGGCCTTTATAAACGTAGCAATCGAAACCATCAATCAACACCCTTGCCTTTGACTTGGCACGCGATAAAGCGGAATCCGACTCAAATTGTGAACGGAACGTACCACCATCGCACTGACTTTACCTAGTGCAATTAAGGTAGCCATGACCATTAAAATAGTTTACATACGCGGAAATAGATAGCAAACTGGACCACTAAAGCTTTGGATTCCTCCGAAAGCGGTGCCGTCATGTGCGGCCGTCTTTACGGTGACGACCGCTTTATTACGGCCGCTATATGACGGCACCGCTTTCGGAGGAAAACAAAGCTTAAAGTCGCATTTCGCCCTCCCTTTTGGGAATTCATCATAGTAAAGAATTCATCAGGTGCAATCCTCCAAAGGTATGATCCCGATCCCCTGAGACAAAAGTGCATAGGTACTCACTGCACTTACTTCCCTCACTAAAAACGACCGCGCAACTACTTTACCAATCGCCTCAGTTAAGTGATCGACTTATCAGAGGCCCTACCACGATAAACCAAATTTATTTATCTGCCTCTCTATAGATCGAATATGTAAGAGTAAGCACGTTCCTCTTCTTTTGATTTTATGAAGGTCGTTTGTTCAAATCCGTTAGGCACAATTTGCCATCAAAGCTGTGAGTACGTAGGTAATTCATGAAATTTGAGTCTAATTTTCTCTACACAGTAAATAATTTATCAATTATGTTCCAACACTTAACTAACCTGTAAGGTCCAACAGGCTTGTATATGTGCGGTGAAGAAACTATGGTCTTCGTCGCCTTGTTGTGGACATGGACCTTCTCTTGACTCATTTTGAATACTTCTAAACTGCTTCAAAAAAGAAGTTCAACAACGCCTCGCCTTTATAACTTTCGACTTCGAAATGATGTTTGTACGACCAGGGTTAAAAGTTCAACGTCAGCGCGATAACGTTACTATTCAAGAGAATTATTATCAAGTAAGCAAATAAGAATACAATGAAAAACATTCACTAGAAATACTACCATCTATGTCACTAATAGATAAAAGCGGTGACACACAGATGTCAACGAAACATAATAAATTTTGCTTTTGAGCTACGTAGCCTCTACGTAGCTCTTATTTTTTAAAGAATGCAAAACCTTCTATCAAGCCCGAAGGTCTTAACATGTTCTTGAATATTTATGGTACCGGTTATTTTATTAATATTTGTTTTAAAAGAAGCCATAGTACCTAGTTGTTGTTTCACCCCTCGTGCTAATATTGATACCCTAGCAAGTGGAAGAACCCAACATTGAACCACGAGCGTAGTGAGTAACCTACTAAACGGTGGTTACTACTGTTACTGTGATTGGTGATGCAGACGCAAAAATGAAATTCCCGCGCGGATCCCACTTTTGTACGTGTGGACGCTAAATTAGATTGACGACTGATGACTGTAGTGGTATCCAGACGGGACTGATCAAATCAGTTGATTCGATCAGCAATGAAATTGGCGTCAATCACCAATTTTAGATTTATGGTGATATTAGAGCCCTCTATATCTTTAGAGTCTGTGCGGAAAGAGAAGAGTCGTGGATTGTATTGGGCCCCATACATTCCACGACTCTTCTCTTTCCGCACAGCCTCTATCTCACTAGTCGCACCCAAAATAAAAGAATTAGTATAGTTTTCCTGGTTCTTACTGACTGATAAATTAGTTTGACCAACTATAATAAGTGGAGTCCAGACGAGACAATTTTTCGCCAATCTGATGAAATTGTCCGATCGAATCAGGCCATGCGGACGCAAACACCAATTTGATTCCCTGATCAAATCAGCAGGTGCGCACATAAAAATGCCAATTTTCGAAGTTAGTATCTATGGAATGCAAATTGGTGATTAGATTATGTACGTGTGGACGCTAGGTGAGATTGGCACCAATTATTTTCCTGATCAAATCGGTCGATTTGCCCAGCTCGTCTGGATATGACTTTGCATACATTCATGAGATGCTACACAAATATTTTGGAAAATGACGCGAAGCCGAAGTGCGTTGTCGCATGATTGGAAGTTTCAAAACGCACCCGGAAAGATTGACTGACACTGACAGTTTGTGGCCAATATTTTGAAGTTGATCAAATATAACCTCAAATATTATTTGGTCTCTCTCTTAACTCCGTAATTCCTAATAAGATACTATAATAAACAAGTGAGTTTTATTACTATTAGTCTTGAACATATGTTTTTCACTTATTTTATGTTAAGTATCTCGTTAAGTTGATTTTTATTTTTCAGGTACAATGCAGAGACTGATATCATTAGCAAAAATGGTGTCAAATCTTAAACCAGCTGTACCTAATGGAACTCTTAACATAATACCATCTTTCTTCAGTACGTTTCGAAGCCCTGTTCTCCAAGAAAAGCTATTACCGACCTCTTCGCCGATATTTAGTCAAGTCTGTTCGTTCAAAGTGAAAGGTCGCGTTCGAAGGCGTTGCAAGGACTGCTATGTCGTGGTGCGAGACCAGAGATCGTATGTTATATGCCCAAAGTTCCCTCGTCACAAACAGATGGCAATGAAACCCAAACCTCACAACACATGGATTTTGACACATGCTACCCAAAGCCCTGTGCGCGCTTGGTGAATTTTGATCAATAATTTATTATATATTTATAGAATATTTAGCATAAAATGTCTTCATGTAATTAGGTATGAAGATTTGAATAAAATATAATAGTAAAAATCTACATATTAGTATATTTATTTAAACTTTACATCTTAGATATAAAACAATTAACAATGTTGGTTGAAATAACCTAATTACAACTACATTAAAATAGCAGTTGTCTTTAACTATTACTTATACTACTGAAATTTTTTAGGATAAAAAGAAAACTGACATTTATTTTATTATTTCTTATAGCTTCGTATACAAATTGTCGTTGCGCTTACCAAATCTGATATGTGCGCGATTTTAGTCAAATGAATTAATACCTTATGTGTTTTGTTGCTAGGTAACTATTATTAATGTATAATATGTGAATTGAAATTTACTTGAGTCTTCTGCTGTGTTACATGTAAGTATTTGTTATGTGAAGGTATAATATGTAAGTATTTAACACAAAAATGTATATCTTCATGCTAGCCTAGCTCTAAACCAGAGATCTCCAAACCAAACTATGGCCTCCATACTCCAGCCTGCAGAAAGTAAGCGGCCAAACAAGAGCTTAGCGTAGGACAGCAACAGTGGACAAAAAACCTAGTTTGCGGTCAAATTACATTAAGCAGTCTACTACTCGTATAATAACAGTAAAACCCCGCTTAAGAATCATCTTATAAAGGGACCAGGTGAAAAAAATGCATATTATAGCCACAAAAATGTATTATGTGGGACATAAATACTACATAGTACATACCGATTGCTCAAGTTACAGGAACTGGCATATTAGGCAGGAGATAATTTTAAACATAATCAATTAATCATATTAAGTGGATTCTACAGTATTATTTAGGACCAATACCTTAAAAAGTTAATGACCATAGGTGTCTTAAATCACGTGTCCTCATTTGCAGGCCTGGTGGGATCCAATAAGTTGATTGCACTATAAAAAAAATTATATGGTAAGACAGCACCCCTAGCACATGATTGGCGCGACAGTATCTCGTGGCTAGATAGACTAGGTACCCTCTTTTTCTAACTGTGTTAATAAAAGAGGGATGTGTAGTCTAAGGGATGGTGAGATACTGTCGCGCCAATCATGTGCTAGCCCGACCAATAAACACATTAAAAAGTGTTTCTTCAGTTTTAGGGTTTAGTTTATTGCAGCTGTCAATGGAAGAAGTAATTTACTAAACATTATTATTTATAAATGATGCGGAAAAGAATTCAAAGCTTGTATTAAAAATAGATAGAACTTTTGACAGAAACCAAATATATTCAAGATAGCAGACAAACATTTTTCTGCAAGTACTCAATATCAGGGATGTTGCGAATATCCGCATCCGCAACCGCGGAACTTCCGCATTATTTTCAACATCCGCATCCGCATAAAATCGATGCGGATTTAATGCGGATGCGGATGTGGAACAGGTCGGTACAGGAACGTCTTAGCATGCTAGACTGCTAGGTAATTTAGTCATTAACCAAAAAAACCTATTAGAAATGAGCAGTCAAGCGTGAGTGGGACTTAATGTACGGAACCCTTGGAACGCGAGTCCGACTCGCACTTTGCTGGTTTTTTGAAATAAAAATACCTAAAATGTAATATTTGACGTTTTTTATGGTACTATCTTGACATCCGCATCCGCATCCGCGGATGTGAGCCTTTAAAAATCCGCATCCGCATCCGCGGATGTCAAAAAATC
Source organism: Cydia amplana (assembly GCF_948474715.1). Classification (NCBI taxonomy): domain Eukaryota; kingdom Metazoa; phylum Arthropoda; class Insecta; order Lepidoptera; family Tortricidae; genus Cydia; species Cydia amplana. The sequence continues at coordinate 9,153,339 of NC_086079.1, read as the reverse complement.
GGCATCCGCAACATCCCTGCTAAATATGGATAACATTGGAAATTTAGATAAAAAAAACTGCAGTGTTATTAACATTGTACTTGTAACAACTGCAGTATATTTAACATGAGGAGGTACAGTTGATGATGGTAATAGCTTATGAAACATAAAATCTAAAGTATGAATACATTAAGTTTCCGTTCCTGCTGAACTTCAAGCATTACCTCCATATTTACCTGGTTCTGTGAACTAATTCATTGACTTCATTATCTTGTGAAGTGACCTCACTGACTTCACCATCATCGCTATCTACTATCTCCACTGGTTCAGCGTCATTACTGTTGTCATTGCTGGTTAGATCAATAGTGTTTGAAGTGTCAGATTCATTCTTAACTTCATTACTGGGATTATCAATCTTTATACCAGCAATACCTGAAAGATAAGGCTGTCACATAGAGTATTTCCTTTAAAGGCCATCACTGACTGCAAAAAAAATTGAACATGAATAATACTAAAACACTACTTATTTGTCAAGCTTACTGTCACTGTATACTTGGACAACTAAAACACAAATAGTTTAGTTTGATCCTGGTTTCACGTGATTCAGTTCAACACTGGACCATTATGTAGGGGGGCGGGGGGGGTTTTACCGCCAAACCACGGCGCTTCAATTGAGCCAAACAATGAAGACTTGAGAGTACTTAGACTCCTGAAATCAACATTTGTGGCTCCATGAGCTTCCTAAGACTGCTGATTTCTACTGCAATTGCATTTTTTTCTCGATCGAAGATTGCCGACCCCTAGTGTACGGTGTAATTTGTTTTGGAAGGAAACAATAATTGAATCATAACTATGTATTAAGAAAAAATTACCAATGCAATGTATATTTGCAGGAGTACCTTTGGCTGGCAGTGCAGGGGTATCTCTCTGAACTCTACGTCTCCTGGTCCTATCATTCTGTCGCATCTGTACCATATTTTGAAAGTTTATTCTGTACACAGCTCCAGCTAGTAGTAATGTACACTCGGGACTTCCAGCATTATATGCATTTTCTAATTCAATATTACTCCTCTCATCATATTTCCACCACCCTGGTAAAGATACATAATTAACTTTATAACAGATTCAATTAATAAATACTACTCGTGCGAGAGGTAAAACATAGTTAAGTTTATAATATTAAACAATTTAGGTTTATAATAACATTAAACCCAATAAATATGTACGTACCATTCCTTCCCTCATAATACCATTGGTAGCCTTCATTCACTTCCTCAGAACTAGCTTGAGGGGAAGCTTTCTCTAAAAGTACTGGATGGTCCAAATAATCAGGTGGGATTTCGGCTCTGCACATTGCACACTTCTTACTCTGAATTGCAACTCCCTGTACAACATAATAATAAGAATTAATAATCAGGAAGTTATTAGAAATTGTTTGGAATACACTAAATTTCCTTCACCTCACCTTTACACAAAGAAAACAAAAGATGTGTCCACAAGGAAGCTGGGTAGGATGATGACATTTTTGTAAGCAAACTGCGCAATCTTGCTCTGCAACTATAAAATGTTTATGTGAATGTACAACCCAAATGTTGTTTCTATGGTGTCTAAATAGTATAGCAATTAGTCTACCTTGCGGGTCATTACTCATTGCGTTAACTTATGACACATTTAAGTAACAAAAATAGATAATTCAATAACGCATCACGCGTTACCGTAATATTGCTTTCAAATTACACTAATATGACAAAAATATTTAATAGAAACTTTCTAAGCTGGGTCACCTAATAGTCAAAGCCCAAACAATATTATTATGTCAAAAAACAAAAAATGGAAGGAAGAACTGTCAGACTGTCACTCCATCAGTGGTACGTTCGGAAACAATTGATGGACTGGGAAATAAAGATTCGGAATTCCGTAAAGTCCCCTCCAGACTCGTGCGCGAATCGCGGCGCAAAGCCGCTAACGTGAGTGTGGAGTAGATTATTGCCCGTAAAGCCCTAGATATCTATGTCAATGGTAAGGGGCTTAGAGGATATAATCAAACGGAGACGCCTTGTCTGTAATTTTCTGTACAAAACAGTCTGCCGATTTTTGCGGGGGAGGGGAACGTCAAATGTATGCGTAACGTAAAAATAGCCATGCCAGATAAACGTCAGTCCATACATTGTGTATGACCGTTGGCCGCCTATTTTCGACAGAGGGGAAAGCTTGTTAATGGCTACTCCGTTTAGTTGTATCCTCCAAGGTAAGGGGCCTTGATGGGGCCCAATACATTCCACACGACTCTTCTGTTTCCGAACAGACACCTAGTATGAGATGTTAAGGGACGCGGGATGCGTTAGAGTGATATTGCTATCTCATTCTACCGCATGGCTGCTAACCTTGGAGTGGCCGGCGATGGCCCATTGTGTACTGGGGCCTTTACGTAGAGCCCCCTCCAGACTATGCTCGTGAATCGCGGCGCCACTTCGCGGAGCGAATATATCGCGACGTTGACGTGTTGGACAAACCAATTTGTCAGTAAATAAGAACAAAAAAAACTATACTCATCCTTTTCTTTTGGGTGCTAGTACTAGTGTAAAACAAAGATAGTATGAATCTGTCTATGATTGAAATGAGACACTCTTTTGAAAAACTATGTAAGGTGTTAGCGTTTTATAGCCGGTCAAACTTTGTTAGTAGAAAAAGGTGATAAAATTCAAATTTTCCATGGGACGATTAGCCTCGCCATGGCCTCGCCTAAATTTGCCGCTTTTTTCTATCGACTGAGATGGCTTGACAAACATTCACTTATTTTAATATCTAAGTTGACCCAAGCTGAAAGTTCACCTATTAGCTGCACTTAACATACGTTCCTTTTACTTTGGGGGCCTGCAGCTGGCTAACATGTTAACTGTCCCAATCTAAATTGTTTACCTTATGGCTTTGTAAATAGAGTCTTGATGTGACCCAACGATAACCGGCAGTGGACGCAACTATGGACTACTACTATGGATGGTAAGTTTGGATCGGGGATTATCCCGGGTACGAAAATAGATGGGTTTGAACTACCGAGGCGGACATGGTGTACCTCAATAGATCGCGCACCGGTCGCTGTGCCCTATATAAGTACCGTTGCGGCTGGGTGGAGTCCCCTGCCTGTCACTGTGGTGCCGAGGAACAGAGTATCAGACATATTTTCCAAGAGTGCCCATCTACTCGATATACTGGAGGCCCCCCGGAAGACCTGATAAAACTGAATGACGAAGCTATCAAGTGGATTAATTCTCTGGAGTTAGATTTATGATTTCTCTGTATCTGTAAATATAATATAATGCCATACGATTAAATAAACTGGGATATAAGCTTGACAGATGGAAATAAAAGAGACCAATTTTAAGATTTACTTTATTGAACATTCATTTTAATCCCCATTTGTTATAAAATGTTTGAATTACACAAAAGTAAACTGGAATGAAGTGCCAAAGAATTCTTATCTCTTATTAATTTATTTCCTCTTATCTAGTTAGTTGAATTAAGTAAAAAAAAACACCTGGAGTCTACTTGTCTCGAACCTTGATAAGATCATTTAGATCTAAAGCTACACATATTTCCTTGGAATCGGTGCGTGGGTTCCTGTCCAATATTTCAGTAATAGGGTAGTAATTGTCACGATTGTCCACATTCCATCCGGAATACTGAAAAACAAAACACATATTTACAACCATACCCAAATAATTAAATGCATATTACAAATCATAATTGCTGGCAATAATATGTATTTTATATAAAATACTTACTACACAAGTACACTTGTGCAATATCTTCCCAGTGGACTCCATAGGGATAAATTTCTGTAAAAGTGCTTTTCCATCAATTTTCCACAAATTCAACTCGTCCAATTTTGATGTTACTGTATCTCCGTCCCACTTGACATCAGATTTCAACAGTACAAAGTTTCCAGACTGAAAAAGCAAAAAGGTTAAAAATATTGATATAGGTAATACCTAAAATATGACAGTTTAACTTGAAGAATGGATGTAAAAATAATCTTACATGGAAGTGCTTTGGTACATCCTTAGATTGGCTGGAATCGGACTTATTTCCATCAGATCCATTCTTCTCATCCTCAGAGCCCTCCTCCTCGTCCAGTTCTCCCTCATCCTCCTCTCCTTCTCCCTCTTCGTCCTCTTCACCCTCACCTTCACTTTCTTCTGAGGAATCATCCTTGCGTTTCTTTTTGGAATTGTTCAGTGATGGTCCTTTCGATGACCGCTTGCGGCCCGGGCGCCCGCCTGGTTGTTCATTCTGTGTTAAACCAACAACATTTAAAATATTGTTACATACTGTACAAGTGTTATTTTAAAAGTCAAACTTCTGTGAAATTATGACGTTTAAATAACACTTGTACATTCTAGGCTATCAAAACCGTTGCAAAGTCAGCTTGGTCTAACTCTAACTGCTGGGTTCCATCATGAGCAGTTGGCGCGATTTGGAGATAATGGTCTAACAAGTAAACAGACTAAACATAAAATTCAGCGCAACTATTTAATACGCTAAAGCATAATAGTTTAAATGCTTTAGTGCTTGAAATCACCAATACAGCAAGAATAAAACCTAACCTAAGCAGTTACTGTTTGTAGCATCATACAAATATCTAAAATCTGTTGTCATTAAAGGCGCATGAAATAAGATGCGCGAAATTTCATAATCAATAATAATAATATCATAACAAATATATTTAAATAATAAATACAATATATTTAATGTTACATTTCAACTTACTGGGTCGGCATCCGGCGTCCAATCTTCTCCCGAGTCTTGAAATTCTTCAGGCTCGCCTGCGGGCTCTGAGCCCTCGGAATCTTCGTCTTTCTTTAGGGATTTACGTTTACGCATACTTAAAGTGATTCAAATGTGATATATTATTAAAATGCCCTATAAAGCTAAACCCACGCCGTTTTTAATAAAATCAAGGCAGACAAGCAAAGCAACGCTTTAGCAAATCGACAAGGCTTGCCCGTTGCCGTTCCGTTGCCCGCTTGCTTGGTACGTTGCCATAGACAAAAGTTATGATTTTCGCAATGATTATTTATTAAGGTACGAACACAAGTGCAGTTGTAAATTCCAAATAATTATATTTAACTATTTAAAATATACAAAAAGTAATTATGTATGCGTAAAGAATATAACATTAATTATTTTTTATTGAATCTGCTTGTATTCAGGCCCCTGGAAACTACAAAACTGTAATAAACTCAAATCTACCAACATAATAAGTTCTTACACAAGTATCATATCTTTTGTGTATAAATTCTTTACCACAAATTACAGTGTTGCAAGGTTTCATGTATTTCCTAAAAATTTAAGCAATTTGAAAAGGGCAAATTCATTGCATGAAACAATAACCTATAATAAACTACCTGCAAATATTTTCCCCTAAGTTTAAGCTAAGCAATGTCTAATATATGTCCAAGTTGACTGTCAATAACATTGTTATAGAGATGAAAAATATGAAATTAAGTGAAAAAGGACCATGTATATATCGTATTTTTATAGGGAATATATCTTGCTTTAGCTGGCAAACTTCACGATAGAAAAAAAAAATCGAATCGAATCGAAGCGAGCTAGCGTAGCGTCGTAGCCGCGTCGTTGTCATATCAGCTGATTGCGTCATTGCCTGTAAAGACAAAAAAACAAAAAACAAGTCGCAATATCGAATTTGGCTTTGTTGTGATTATTTTGGAAATTATAGTGCTAATATTCCAAAATGAAATTCCAATACAAGGAAGAGCATTCTTTCGAGAAGAGGAAGACCGAGGGTGAGAAAATACGCAGAAAATATCCGGACCGTGTGCCTGTCATCGTCGAGAAAGCCCCAAAGGCACGTTTGGGAGACCTCGACAAGAAGAAGTATTTGGTGCCCTCCGATTTGACGGTCGGCCAGTTCTACTTCCTGATCAGGAAACGCATTCACCTTCGGCCGGAGGACGCGCTGTTTTTCTTTGTCAACAATGTCATCCCTCCCACCTCTGCGACCATGGGCTCACTTTACCAAGAACACCACGATGAAGATTTCTTCCTGTATATAGCATTCTCTGATGAAAACGTTTATGGCAAATATGCTTAAATTTCATTATATCTCCTATTCTTAAATGTATATCTAATTATTAAAATATTATGTGTAGAATTATTTGACCATATGGTGAAACCTAGTTTTAAGGCTTAGTTAATATTCTTGTATTATGTGTTAAAGGTGATATTGATTTATTTGCTAATTCCAGACACAGGTTTGCAATTTACACTGTTATATTTATAGAATTACACAAAATATGGGTAAAATATAATGATGCATTGTTTCAATCTCTTTGTTTGGTTTAGTTATTTGTAATTATTTCTCTATAATAATAAAAACCCAAAAAAACGAAGATTGTTCCTCACTTTAAAATACCCTTTTTATAAGTACACAATATTTAATGTTAAGGAATCTTTTTAACCATGTTTTTAACATACAAACAAGACATTTTAAAAATAAAAACAGATTATTTCACATAGAACCTCCATCTTTATGAGAATTTAAAAAAATGCATGATTCCTAGTCCATATTGATGCATCAACTGACAACTTGTTTATCAAAATCAGCCTAGTTGTTTTAATGCTAAAGTGGGACACTACTATATAGCTGTGCTAGAATCACATTTTTAATTTTGCATAAATTTTACCTTTGGTTTTGGGGCATGGTGGTGACATACATACTTACATAAATAAATATGTATACATAGGTATTTCATTTAGTAATTCATTTAATAGGTACCTAGGAGAAATTCCATCTTTTTCACCACACCAGCACGGAAAGGCTCTCAATATACACAGCGCTTATCATTTTATCTGTAAGAGTGCCAAGTAGGTACTTAGCCACACGTTTGAGTTGTTTTTTACTATAGCTGATATACCATTTGAATAGGGTAATATATTATAGGATAAATATTTAAAAGAATTAATTTGTACTAAAAATGTTGTGTTACGGTAATGGTTCAATTTGGAATCTTTTGCTTACTATCTAAATACAAACACGAGACAACCACTAAGTAATGCTTCTTTGATAACACCTATTCCCACATCTACCCTCAAATTTAAGGTTCCTGGAAACTGTGCTAAAAAGACATTGAATTATTATAAAGCAAATGAAACAGGACGCAAGGGGCATGCGGCGCGGAGAGCGCCATATCAAGGTCGTTCATACATTTGGTTTGAAATTTGGTCGAGCGCAATGTATTTGATTTGCCGCTTGCGTCCAGTGGATTGGGCATGAGTGGTGGGGATAACTGATAAAACGGGATAGTCTTATGTATCTTTCAGTAGAAGTAGCAGCGAAAGCGCTATTATTGTTTGTCCTTGTCAGTCTCACATTTTTTTATTCCCCACCATAAATTAGTATGGATTATGGTGGGCAACAAATAAATTCGACCAATCATAGCGTCGTATTGCGTATGTTTTGTCCCTCACATGCCCTCACGGAGGCACGCGTAGAACACTTCTATAGGATGCTACCTTCTATGCGTCCAGTCGAAAAGTGGAATCTTGAGAAAGGCGAGGTAAAAAACTTTGCTACTGAGTAAAACAAAAAAATGACACGACAGCTATGCGAGGAGGAGAAAATGTGCATTTACCATGGTATTTACTAACAAAAATTCCACCAGCCAACATGAGGATACAACTCAAAATTTGCATTACTTTGCCACTCTTGTGGATAAAATGCAACTTTCCCATCAGTTTTTGAATAAGAAAGAGTACCATTACTACTTTGCTGGTGTGGTGAAAAAAATTGTGTTTCACTCAGTAGCAAAGTTTGTTCAGTCTCGACTCTGAAACTTTCGCAACGGTCACGCTCACGATTCCGTATTTAGAGCCACGAGCGTAGCGAGGAAATCAATTTTTAAAACGTTAGCTTCCTCGGATCTCGATCTAAGTATTGAAATCATTTTGATAATTTACAGTACTACAAAATAATGTAAATGAAGTTATGTAATTTAATTTAATTGTATCGAAATCGGCAAGGCCCACAAATCCCACAATTAACTGTTATCGTTAGGCATACCAAGGACGCGGACGCCTTAAGAGTCAAGTCGCTAACTACGCCGCGATAGCAAATCATTCCTACATTCTTATAATAGCGCTTACAGATGTTTAGTAATGCAGAGAAAAAAAAATATATAAATAACTGCCAGTGTTTCTCTTGCCCTGATATTTTTCTGACCCCATCTATATGTAAATATTCGGCATAAAAATGCCTAAGCACGTTTATAACTGTCACTTTCGCTATAAGATAGTGCCTGTATTTTACAAAGAGTAATGAAAATACCACGAACTTTTAGTTTTTTATTGGTAAATTATAAGGAAATTATTACAAATGGAATTGCTTTGTTTAACTTAGTTTATAATAATGACTTATTTATCATAAATGTTTTTTAATTGGATACATTAATCAATTACTAATTTTACGAATTTAAATGTCACATACTGGTGGTGATTATTAACCACGAAACCACTGAAGAAGCTCCACATTTTTACACGACAAAAGTTTTCCTGCAAGTAACCTACTTAATAAAATTAATTGATAATAATGAAAAAAGCTTGACATACAATAAAGGAACGTTTGTAACCTTTTACTATTTGAAATATATGTATAAAAAAAATAGAAACCCACCATGAAACACTACATTAAGTATCACTTAGTATGAACCAAATTGGAGAAATTTCGCAAAGCTGTTTTATATTATTCCGTTAGAACTACATACTATAATAGGTACTATACCATAATATATTTGTCAAATCTTATGTCAAAGGAATCAGGCAATAACTCTTTCACTGCGCGGCTTATATCTTACCGATATGACCTAGCTAGCGCGTAACAAGTATTTTCCTTAATGCGCAGTGAAAGGGTTACAGGCAGATAAATTTATTTTTGCTGCTGTAGGCCTAGCACAGGAAGGACCCCCGAGATAGACTACGTCCCTTTTCAATTAGTACAGTTAGAAAAAGACGAGTAGTCTATCTCGGGGGTCCTTCCTGTGCCAGGCCTACTGGTTCGACTTGAAGCAGAACGCATTGAACGATATATGACGCCTCGTTCAATAAGACAGTATATCTTTAATACTAAACAATAAGTCGTCCCCATTTATTCACGCATTCACTCAATCACATTAGCAGCAATACAGTCATTTCTATTATGTCCACAACAACAAAGTACGTGGAACTAATACCCGACTTAAAGAAAATAGTTATGAATATGTGGGAAGAAATGTGAATATGTCATTCTTAGTATCTATAGTGAGCCCTCCGCGAAGGCCTTCCGCGGGGCCTCATGCCACGTCCCCTGGGTCCGCTTTCGCTATCTGAAAGAAAACAACTTTTAATTTTGTTTATAAATGAGTTTTTTTTTGGGAGTTTGCCTCTCAAGTAATATTTAAAATTGTAAAAAAAAAACTAAACTGTTACTTTAAGGGACTTGATGCTTTTCAAAAATAAACATGAATGCATTGGATATCGTCGCGAATGCGGTCAACAGTCTAATTTCATTCACTATCATATAGTCTAATCTAGTGTATAGTGGCGCCAAGGCATTTTTCAACACAAGGAACAAGTACTGTCAAAATAGCCAATAATTAAAATGTCCTCTATTTATATAAGGTTAAAGTTTAATTTCGCTTGCTAATAAGAAAAACGTGCCAAGCGAGACCACGAGGGAGACCTTTGTCCCTTTCTTGATTGCATTTAGGAAAAATAAAGATTCTCATAGGCAGATTAGACTCTCGCACGAGCCACGAGACGAGCCGCGAGCCGCGCCACGAGACGCGAGTGTAAGCGGTGGGCTCGCGGCTCGTCTCGTGGCTCGCAAGCTCGTCGAGCTAATATAATTTAAACACTAACGGCACGGCATAAGGTTTATAACCGAATGACAAGCCGAACGCGAGTGTAAGCGGTGGACTCGCGTCTCGTGGCGCGGCTCGCGGCTCGTCTCGTGGCTCGCGCGAGAGTCTAATCCGCGTATCAGGTAGTTAAGATTTGAGTATTTAGCAAAAACATTTTTTTTACATAATTTAACCTGTTTAAAACAAAAAAAAGATGTATTCGCTTTTATTCGTACTTGGGGGAGGGGCAGTTTAACGACCACTAGCGAACGGTCGCTGGAATAGGTTAGGCTAGTGATAATATAAATCGTGAAAGCCTAAGATTATGCCTTATGCCTATTTGTCAACCAACTGGCCAAATAAAAAAAATCTGGAAAAATAACGCCTAAGGGGTCCTTCGGCACTGAAGGTGTTGTGTGGTAATGTGGAGTGCTGGGTTTCCGTCTAATACATATTTTTCATTCGTGTTTTGAAGCAGAAGGCTGCAGGCTGCTCGACTTTAATATAAGTGCGCTTCGAGTGGTTCAAAACAGAAAAATAAAAGCAGATCTGCCATCGTATTGACAGACCTTTGGGATCAATGACAATTGACAAGCAAGATTTCGCTACGTAATAAACACGACTGCTGAGCTAAATTCAGTTTTACAAGGCAAGGGGGTTGTGTGGCACGTACCGGCGGCTCGCATCCAGCGCTGGTGGGGCGACAGCGCGCGCGGCGGCGGCGCGCGGCGCGGCGCGCCCGCCGGGGCGCTCGCCTCCGCCTCGCGGCCCTCTTCTGCGACCTGCGAGAACGATGTATATCAATAAAACTGTCACCATAAATGCTACATTGTACAAGAGCATAAAACGACTTTTTACGAAGCTGTATAATCTCCCGAGCGAAGCGAGGACTATTACTCAATTAAAAAAATCTCAATAACTCCTTGAAGCATTACCGTACTTAAAATAAAAGTAACAAACTACTGTAACTGTATAATGCCCAAAACTTGCATACTGTATCGATAACACTTACATGTGATGTGTCACATATTTCATTATACACTACTAGAGTGCCAGTCATGCCAGTACAACAATAAAGTCCATTACAATGGGAGTCAGCCATGCGGAACGAACGTCGTTCTTGAGTGTATCGGAGTTGCGAATTGAAACAGTTATGTTTCGTTTATACAGCTGGCATATGAGTTTAAAGTGGCCTTAATTATGAATGCTAATTAAAGTCAATAGACAACTAGTTACTTATAACACCTAGGTTATTTGTTATATTTAATTACTACTTCTGCCCGCAACTTCGTCTGCGTTCTGCGCGGAATGATGATGATGACTGATAAAAAATACTCTACGTAGCGTTCCCCGGGCTTGAAACTATCTCCATACAATATTTCAGCGGTTCTGCGTCAACTCTTCGCACCTACATTTTTTAAATTTGCCGCCTTTATCTACTGAAAAGGTTGCTGTGCCAGAGTATATTAAATATCTTCAACGCGCCAGCTGCATGCTAGTGAAATCGCCATCCGGCAGTGCAATATACATTCAAGTTTAAACCGATTACGTTGGCATAAATTACTAGCATATTATCTCAGTAAAGCGATTTCTATTATGAATTGTCATTTTTTCAAACGCATCATTCAGTCGGTAATGGACGGCCATTATGTTAAGCAGTAGCTCACGCGACGATTGCCGTTACACACGTTGATATGACCATTAGTAATGCTCAGGGCTCTGTTTTTGGAAGCATTATTATAACACATCGCATATTATGTACTTTTATTTTACTTGAAACATCATTAACGAATTCATTAGATGCCAGAAGTTCAGCAATTTGTAAAAATTGTACGGCTGGATTTACGAAACCAAGCTATGAATGCGTTGCGTTGAATAAGCATCTAACAGAATGCATACATACAAAAACAACAAAAAGCATCTAACAATTCTAACAAAATATAAGTTGATTGGCCGACTAAATTGTAATCAAGAACACTGTGCGTACATAGACTAATAAAATAAACGAACATGAAACTCCACGAGTCTTTTTTTCAATTTCAATATTTATTTCAGACTGCATAGGTTTAGTTTTAGTGCCTACAAGCTAAACATACATTAAAATAATAAATTGCAAATAGATTAGCATTTTTTGCAAATCTATTTTTGTCATTGATCACCAACGCAAATGTCTAAACAAATGCGCACAATCGCTTGATAGTATGATTTTTATCAAGTTATCAGTCATGCACGACTTTATTTAGTCTTTACTCAGAAACGTAGTTCGTGCTGACACAATGTCGAATAATTAGCATTAGCAATTGAACTCTCTCTCTCTTTCACTCGTCAACGTAATTTGGAACAACATACTAAGGTGTATCCGTTTTAATTGCATAGATTATGTCGCTGGCTGCAATAAAATGAGCACTCGTATACCTACGTAAAATTGTATAAATAAGTATACGTGTTTAAAATGTGTGGACAGGAAATAACGCTTCATGATAAAGAAAACAAAACAACCGTGTTTACGTGGTGGACGTAAATATCACGACGGATTATTATCTTCATATTACGTATTAATATCTTGGAGACCGAGCGAAGCTCGGAAAACATAAAAAAACTCAAAAATGCGCGTTTTCCCAGAGATAACACCTAGCTAGATCGATTTTTCGCCTCCGAAAAAGCAGATTTCATCGAAATCGTTAGAGCCGTTTCCGAGATCCCCGAAATGTATATATAAATAAATAAATATGCAAGAATTGCTCGTTTAAAGGTATTAGATTAGATAGATACATATTCAAATGAATAAAGTATGGTTGTAGAGTAGGTAAATAGATTTGATATCATTCGTTGTAGTCTTTGGAGCAGATTGTGTGGAGGCATTATGTCAGGTATAATCGGTATATTCGTCTGTCATGCATGCCTTGCCTGATTACAATGATTACGAATGACGTATCTACTTTGGTTTTTTGATTCGGCTGAACCGTTGACGCATAATTGATTGTGTCGGTACCATTGACATATATATATATATATATATATCTCAGGACTAGCCTTACGGGCAATAAGAATGGAGCATGAATGGGGCCAGTACAGCGGTGTGAAAACGCTGCGACGCGATTGGTTGATGAGTTCGCATCACGCGCGCGATTGGTCGCAACTAGTTGCGTTAGACTACACGATTGGCTCCAATTCGTGAGTGACACCGCTGAACTAGTACCATTTTTAGCGCACGTAAGGCCAGTCCTGAGATATAAGTCAATGGTCGGTACCTGTTAGGTTATTACGATTTAGCAAGAACACGATCTCTACGTTTATCTATTGATTTTCGCTGAATATACATTTATTTCAAATCTGTACCACCAAGGAATGAAATATAGGACATATTTTTCTCATTTATAAATCCCTCATTAAAGATATATAGGACATATTTCTCTAATGAGGGATTTGAAACTTGAAAAAGGCATTATATTGCTTCCTCTTAGCCGGTTGAGAGGAGGTTGAATTTTTTTATCGCGAGAAAATCTTTTTTGAGTGTAGTATATTATGAGTATTATGACTATGACAGTCTTGAGAGACTGACATATCTTTCGTTTTGACAAATGATTAACCAAACTGTTGTTTTTCACGCATAGAAAGTCGCCGGCAACAGCTAGTAAATAATAAATCAGTAAAACAATAGATTATTAACACAGGTTATATTGATGACATGTTCACTGAGTAAATTACTTTTTTCACTATCAACAACTGTCATTCTAACTTGCTTATATTGCGTAGTTTTACCACAAAATTCATAAACAGGCTCGATCGAATCAGGCTCTTGCTTTAAAAAATTAAATTACTTATTCAAAAAATCTCGAACGTCAAGTCGGTCCTCCTGTATGGATGCGAGACATGGCCCGTCAAGCAAGACATAACCAGTAGACTCCAGGTGTTTGTAAACAAGTGTCTGCGGCGAATCGTAGGAGTCTACTGGCCACGGACCATCTCCAATGTTAAATTATGGGAGTTGACCGGACAAAACCCTTTAGCTAAGGAGATACTTCTGCGGAAATGGCGCTGGATAGGTCATGTTTTACGAAGGCCAAACAACCACATATCCAAGCAAGGGCTGACTTGGAAAATTCCCGGAAAAAGGGGGCCAGGTCGCCCACGTACCACCTGGAGGCGCACAGTGGAAAAGGAGGCTGCACCAGTTGGCCTCAGCTGGGCCATAGAGAAAAAATACATAGAGTGCTCACTCCATACATCAGTTTTAGTACCAAAAAGACTATTAGCATCTAGCATCGAGTAGCGGAACTATCAGTACTGCTACTTGACAATAGATGTCGCCACCGACCGGAAAGTCTTATGCTGTTGAGATAAGACTTTCCGGTCGGTGCTACATCTATTGTCAAGTAGCAGTACTGATAGTTCCGCTACTCGATGCTAGATGTAGACACTGAAATTAATAGTCTGAACTGATGTATGGAGTGAGCACTCTATGTATTTTTTTCTCTATGGCTGGGCGGAGCTAGAGCAGGCCGCGCTGGACCGCGAAAAATGGAAATCCCTTCTGAAAGCCCTATGTCCCTGATGAGGGATAACAGGATACCATCATCATCATCATTCAAAAAATCATTATGTAAGAATGGTAATGGTTGATCAATTTTACAATGTCAAGCAGATAAGAAACCCTACCCCGAAAACCGAAATTTCGTTATTTGCCTCTCTATCACTCATGCATATTCGAGCGATTGAGTGGCAAATAGATGAACGAACGTAGGAACGAAGTGGTTCGCTGTAGGTCCTCAGTCGATATTATGTCAATTGGTGCATCGAACTTTGATCGACCGATTGGTCAGCTAACCCGTAAGAGCGTTTTCACACAGTACGATACGATCAGATTTCGGATTGGATGTGGGATCCTAAATCCACAATGTCGGGCCGCGGTGTACTTGCAACGGCGCGCCGCGCATACAGCAAACATGCCTACACATAACTACAAACTATAAACAAAAATTATCGCTAAGGTCTCCGACATGTCTGAAATTATTGTAACGGTTTGCTATAAAACCTCGTTTGTGCTCGGCGTTATGTGCTGGCCGGTTGCAAAAAAAACATTACATTTTAAAATTACCTTCAGGAATCTTGTGAATCTGTCACATGAAAAATATGGTGTAGATTCATTGATTGCTCACATATTTTCGCTAATAATCTTCGATATTTAATACAAAATAATACTAACCTTGATTTAATATAGATCGCAAACTGCCGTTAGTTTTTATTATGCTGTGTACATTTCCCCGGATCGGGTAAGTGTTGTGAATCTTTAATCTAAGTTTCTTATGGGAATAATGTTACGTTGTATTCTTTTATACTGTTAACTAATCTGTTCTTTCCTGACTGCTTCATCCGTGAACACTAAAGAAATGCTAAAAGGTTAACTTTCCTGATATTTCTTTCCTTGCGGGCCGGATGACGCAGTCACCGTTGTGTGCATAATCTAATAAGACCAATATTGCTAGGGATCAAGTCTGGGGTTGACTCTGAAAACCCACTAGCCTGCACTACCCCGGGTTGCGCTATGCGCATGCTCCACAATCTGGAAGGTTTCCATTCCGAGCTGAGGATCCATCTTAGAATACTCTGGACCTGCGACTGCGATGCCTGCTTTGTTCAGCGGAGCCATCTACAACTGCCCGCCTGCGAAGTAGAGTCCCAGGAAAGTGCCTCCTATTAAAGACTTGTTTCATTATTCCATTCTTGCCGGCTCAGTTATAAGGACTCACGGCCCTAGCTAACTTATTGTAATTCTAAATACCTAATATTAATTAACTTTTCTAAATTAAACTTTCATTTCCTTCCTACCTCTTTCCAATTTTCGTTTCCTTCCTACCTATTTCCAACTTTCATTTCCTTCCTACCTCTTTCCAACCCTAACTGCGACGCTAAACGTCACATTATAACTGCCAATTTTATACCAGATAGCCCCTACGAGAAAGACAGCTGGTTAAAGAGTGCCCTGTGGTATAAAGTCCGCCTTTTTGGCATTAACATTTTTTTTAATGATAATTTCGTAAATGAATAAATAAATATAGAAAGCACATATGTTATATATTTTTTCTACTCCCGTACTTTTATTTGTCATTTAAAGGGTCGTGCACACATCTTTAAAACCCTACCTTATAGTTGTAAAGACGTCTTTAGTCTTATTCCCCAAAAAAGCATTTGTGCATACACGCAGTATCTTTTTGGCACTTTTACGATACTTCGTGTAATTACCACTTAAGAAATATTGTATGAAATACATTGTTGCCAACCTTATTTTAAATGTCATCTCTGACAAACAAGTGAACCATAGACATGTTTTTTTTTATTTCATTCATTCTTTTCCCGTCCGTACCCTCCAGTCATTGCTACTTCTTGAATGAAAAATATTTGTTTTTACAATTTTATTTCAAAGTAAGTGCTTGCTCGTAGAAAAAGTATTGTATGCAACGTTGTTTAACCGAGTCAAAAAATACTCGTGGCGTCGTTATTCACAATTTTCGGCTTCGCCTCAAATTGTTACTCACGCCACTCGCCTTTTTTGACCTCTCTTAAACAACGGCCGCATAAAATACTATTACTGCTATCCGATATTGGATCGTACAACGTGAAAACGCTCTTACGCTACGATTAATTGTAGTCTAGTAGTAACTAACCTGGTGTGGAGACGACGGTTCGCTGCCTTGAGAGCTGACAGCTGCCGCTTCCTCCTCCACGCGAGATTCTTCCCACTCGCGACTCTCATTGCCTTCCGATCCTATAACACAAACATTATATTAACGTATTTGTTAATATTAAGAGCCCATTAACGTGCACACTAGCGCCACTGCTAAATAATCGTGATTATTTCAATTTAACGAAATACATATATTTAAATATTTCCGCTACGAACTGTATCTTGTATTAAAGTACCTTTTGAATACATCAAACTAGTTTCTATGTTGCTGGATTCGTCAATCTATAAACTCAAAACAAAAACGGCCATTTTAACTTTGGACGCATAGATTGAGGCTATTTTACTAACGAGTCAAATATTAAGGAGACTAAACGATTTTTACTATGCAGTTAGAGAGCAAAAACCTGTCGTAGTCTAAGAAAAAAACCGGCCAAGTGCGAGTCGGACTCGCGCACGGAGGGTTCCGCACCATCAACAAAAAATAGAGCAAAACAAGCAAAAAAAAACGGTCACCCATCCAAGTACTGACCCCGCCCGACGTTGCTTAACTTCGGTCAAAAATCACGTTTGTTGTATGGGAGCCCCTTACTACTTACTTACTTAAATCTTTATTTTATTCTGTTTTTAGTATTTGTTGTTATAGCGGCAACAGAAATACATCATCTGTGAAAATTTCAACTGTCTAGCTATCACGGTTCGTGAGATACAGCCTGGTGACGGACGGACGGACGGACGGACGGACGGACAGCGGAGTCTTAGTAATAGGGTCCCGTTTTTACCCTTTGGGTACGGAACTCTAAAAATCGTGCCCCGAGTTTAAAAGCTGAAGTAGATGCCGCCGGAGTGCCATCCACGTCAGCCGTAAAATGCCGATTTGAGCGCGGTCGTCGTGACGGAAGCTCGTGGAGTAGTTACGTACTTGAGTCGGAGATGGCGGGGCTGGGCGCGGGCATGGCGGGCGGCAGCGCGGCGGCCAGGTCGGCGTGCGTGTCGTGGTGCGAGGCCGTGCCCGCCTCCGCGAACGTGAAGCGCGCGCCCGCCGCGCCGCTAGCGGCGCCCCCCGCGCCCAGCGGGGACACCACCGCCTCGCCGAACCTGAACGTGGAAGCGAAAGATTACAATCGGCACAAGTGTATAGTTTGTAGCTTTCTAATAGACCCCGAAGGCTAATCCTATTGTCTATTGTTAAGAAAAACCGCTCGTGCCACGTGCCACAACCACCTGCATAAAAAATCGGTACTTCGGTTACTGAGTGCCGGCGAGTCGAACGCTACAGAACCAGTCTAAAATGTGTCATCGAGATGCGTAACAAAGGCGCGTTATCGGAGAGCGCACCTACACTGGTTTTTTGAGCTGTGGACTAGCCCGCGCTCAGGTGCCAAAAAGAATAATTAGGACCCTTTTTTGCAGGTAAAGCTTTGGATTCCTCCGAAAACGGTGCCGTAATATGACGGCCGCTATATAGCGTTGAATGACGTCACTAGAACGTTGTCTATGTAAACAAGATGGCGCGGTTTCCTAGACAGCGTTACGTTACGTTGACTGTCAACGTAACGTAAGATGACGGCCGTCATGACCTTGTCGATAGTTTCGTGAACGTTTTATTAGATAGCGGTGACGCCATTTT
The DNA here is from genome assembly GCF_948474715.1 of Cydia amplana. Lineage (NCBI taxonomy): Eukaryota > Metazoa > Arthropoda > Insecta > Lepidoptera > Tortricidae > Cydia > Cydia amplana. The sequence continues at coordinate 9,135,155 of NC_086079.1, read as the reverse complement.
GAATAAATGAGACGAGATTTGAATAAATGATTCCGTACTACGATTATTTTCCTCTTCTGATGATATTTCATCCTCCAAGTAAATTATAGATGATCAAGCAAATCTTGTCAGTAGGAAAAGGCGCGAAATTCAAATTTTCTATGGGATGTTATCCCATCGCGCCTACATTTTTCAAATTTGCCGCTTTGACCTTGGTGGATGACGGTGTGTTATGACGCCGTGGTACTTTCCACATGTCGCCACCGTAAAGACGGCCGTCTTTTGCTGCCGCTATATGACTGACGGCACCGTTTTCGGAGGAATCCAAAGCTTAAGTAGCACGTGCGGTTTTACTGAACAATAGACAATAGGATAAGCCTTCGGGGTCTACTAGAAAGCTACAAACTATACGGTCGGAGGTTTCTGACATTTTTATAATAGTTGGGAGCGCCGGGCTATTCGACCCCTCGAGTTCCAGCCGGAGATGATGGCAAAAACCTCGAGTCCCACGGGTTTTTGGCTTTTCAGACAGAAGCGGTTCGGCCAACGAGAAAGCGTTTTAATGCTCACACAATGTGATCCCGATCGAAACTCCAAAACAATAGATTTTAAACTAAACCATTAGTTTAGATGTGCAATTTGCAAAAAGTATCCAAAAAAATTAGAATAAAAATGTCGTCTTACCCGTCGTTTCGCCTCGGCACGTAGAGGGTGGGGGTGGAGGGAACAATACTGTCGTCGCCGTCGTCGCCGCCGCTGCCGCCGAGTGACAGGGCTCCGCTGGCTGTTACCAAAATAGAGTCGATTACTACAGGGTTCGCCACTTTCATCAGCATCAACGGCACATGTCACATTACAAACATACATTTACCGCAAAATTAAGAATGCAATTTAAAATTTCACCTATTTCACTACAGCTCCATTTAAGTTGAGGTTTGGGCCTTTTATCTCACTGGCAGTTCAAATAGGCACCATCTAGCTACAATTTTTTTTTTAATCTGATGTTTATTGAGGCTTTGGACACTCTAGGTGAACATGTCAGCCTCATGGGTGCTGTCATAGTTCCCTACTCAAGGGATAGATCAATAAAGTGGTATAAATTGATAGTTAAGAGATAATTTCAAGAATTAGGTATGGTATAATAAAAAAAAAAAAAAACTCTATCTCCTCTTGAATAAACTGTTTGCTGTGCCCTACAGGGTGTCATGTTGTACACGATTCTATGCAATAGGTTAAGATACAATGTGATATGCAATAAAGATTATGAGTATGAGTATACGTACCAGGGATGTTGCGGATGCCGATTTCTTGACATCCGCGGATGCGGATGCGGATTTTTAAAGGCTCACATCCGCGGATGCGGATGTCAAGATAGTACCATAAAAAACGTCAAATACATATTACATTTTAGTAATTTTTATTTCAAAAATCCGGCCAAGTGCGAGTCGGACTCGCGTTCCAAGGGTTCCGTACATTAAGTCCCACTCACGCTTGACTGCTCATTTCTAATAGGTTTTTTTGGTTAATGACTAAATTACCTAGCAGTCTAGCACTTACGCCGCTGCTAACACGTTCCTGTACCGACCTGTTCCACATCCGCATCCGCATTAAATCCGCATCGATTTTATGCGGATGCGGATGTTGAAAATAATGCGGAAGTTCCGCGGTTGCGGATGCGGATATTCGCAACATCCCTGATACGTACGTTCGGTGCCGCTGCTGATGGCCTCGATCTGCGGCCCCTGCGGCGCGGGCTCGGAGTCGGGCTCGCCGGCGCCGGCGCCGCTCAGCTCGCCCTCCGACCCGCCCATCGGCGACTGCGCGGGGGATTCCTGCATCAAAACCTAACATTAGCCTCGTGCCTTTGCAAATCATTTTTTGGCAGATTAAGGGTCGGTTGCACGAAACTGTTCGTATCGTTAAAGAGTTGGCTAAATTTTTACGTATGGAAAGTTTCATAGTAAAGCGTCGGGGCGCGCCGGCTGACGTTGATCAGTCTGTCAAATGTGGTTGGTGCAACAGGCCCTAAAAGGGTTGGGCATCGTCAGGGGCAAGCGGCGAGCCACCATACGTGGGAGCGAGAGGTAAGGTCGTCGGCGTCGCTGTCCCAACCAACAGTCACACCGCTCGCCGTTGCCAACGTCATATCTATTCTGACGTTCATACATATTCAGAGGATTGGTGAGGTACCATCGTCTGTTAATTGATAACACGTCAACCTTGTTGCAAAGACATAAGGTCCACCGACGGTAAGTTAAGACAGTTGGTGTTAGTAGTCGTGTAACAAGTACCTGGTGCGCCGCACTGGCATCTCCGTCGGTGCCCTCCTCAACCTCCTCCTCCTCCTCGCCCGCCTCTACTTCCTGCTCTTCCTCCATGTCTTCCTCGTCCTCTTCGCCTTCCTGCTTGCATATAATAATAGACTGTAAGGGTCTCCCCAAACTTATCGACGCGGCATCGGCAATGCCAATAGAAATGAAACTTTATGTCCACGCAATAAGAGCGAAAAAGACGCAGACGCGTCGGCCGTCGACGGCCGAACGGAGCCGAACCGAACCTTACCTGTTTATGCTGTTTACTATCGGCTTTCGCCGAATCCGCGTCGATAAGTATGGGGAGACCCTAATTCTGGTTGTCCACGAATATTTGTGACTCGATGTGTTGGAAAATCATAATGATATACTTTCTCCTCAAGATCAACAATAAGTTTAATTTTAGGCATTTTAATTTTAACTTAAGACGTGTTTCAGTAACGTCTAACCGTCACATTCCTGACAAAATGTATGGAATTTGACATTGACCGTCAGTTTTGTGACGATTGCTGGTTAGCAATCGTGGCGTAGCAACGGCTGGTTAGCCGTTAACGCATTCACTGCCAGGGGGCGTGGCCTAGGAACAAACTCGTATGACGGTGGACGCACATGTGCGTCGGGGGCAGTGAATGTGTTAATGGCACACAGTTAAGTGAAAAATGCCCTTAATTGACAAGATAGTGGGAGTTGGGTTAGGTCAGTTTTTAATCTTCTATCACTAGTACAATGAAGCAATTCAATAATAAAAAAAAAACCCTAGTAAACTGGCAAAAATTGTCCGTGTCAACGTAATACTCTGTTAAAATGTGTTGTATCTTTATAATATATTTATCGCAATTTGAGTATCTTATGGCGGCACTAGTCAGACAGCTAGTGTTCCTTCACCGAGCTCGCTGTAAGATAAGATAAGATCGTACCCTGTACATGGTGCCGGAGCATCGCTCGTCGTCCTCCTCGGAGTCGACCACGATGACGCCCTCGTCGTCCTGGTCGCAGCGGGACGACGTCGGCACCTGATACTCTACTTCCACTGACCGTTCGAAGCCCTGCTTTAAAATTAATTGGGATTGTGAGCTTATTATATAATACATGTCGTATTATCAAAATAATATTTTTTTTTTCTACTCCCGTACTTTTGTCATTTAAAGGGTCGTGCACACACCTTTAAAACCCTACCTTATAGTTGTCAAGACAAGTCTTTAGTCCATTCCCCAAAAAAGAATTTGTGCATACACGCAGTATCTTTTTGGCGATTTTACGATACTTCGTGTAATGACCACTTAAAAAATATTGAATGAAATACAGTGTTGCCAACCTTATTTTAAATGTCATCTCTGACAAATAAGTGAACCATAGACATGTTTTTTTTTTAATTTCATTCATTCATTCATTCTTTTCCCGCCCGTACCCTCCATTTTTACTACTTCTTGAATTAAAAATATTTGTTAAATTTACAATTTTATTTCAAAAAAGTGCTTGGTCGTAGAAAAAGAATTGTATGCAACGTTGTTTAACTGAGTCAAAAAATACTCGTGGCGTCTTTATTAACAATTTTCGGCTTCGCCTCAAACTGTTACTCACGCCACTCGCCTTTTTTGACCTCTCTTAAACAACGGTTGCATAAAATACTATTTAGGTCTGTTGGTTTTTTTGGACCGCCGGAGTAAATAATGAACTATCAATATGTAAGATAAGGTTGTGATGTTCGGTAATAAAATAAATATTGTCGTCATTGCACTAGGCTAGATATTATGTAAACATCCCAGATTCTATTAATTTTATTATCTAATCAAGTCATACGCCGCGTACAACGTGACATTGTACAGGAACATTTCTATCGCACGTGACGTTCTCGTTCACCCACCGCAGGACGTCAATCGGTGATCGGGCCTAGAGAGGTGGGTAGTGCGGGGATGAGTAGTTACCTCAAAGAGTAGTATAATATATATAAGTTACCTGCACCCTGGTCCGCTTGGCGGTGACGGGGCGCGACTGGAGCCTGCGCTTGGGCGGGCGCGCGTCGGGCGGGGGCTGCGACGTGCTGACCCCGGCCGGGGGTTGCGACGTGCTGACCCCGGCCGGGGGTTGCGACGTGCTGACCCCGGCCGGAGCGTGCGACGTGCTGACGCCGCCGGACGGTTGTGCGCTGGCGGCGGACGTAGGCGTGCCGCTGGTCGCGCCTGAACAATAATATTAATATGAAGTACTATGGAAAGTTGGAAACTAACTTCCCCGCCGCGAAACCACACATTGATTAAACAAATGAATTGCGGTCGGCGTCAACGTCCAACGTGCGTTCCTTGGCCCTCGGGTAACCCGTAACATATGGCCCATACGGGTAAAATGTAAACTGAGTAAAACCTCAAAGAGATAATACCTAGAAATCAATTCACTAAAATGGTTTTTCACTTAATCCCGAGGAAGTTCGCCAAAGCTAAACCAACTTAATCATCAAATCAGCCGACAAGCGTCCACTAAAGGACTTCTGCCTCCAGCGAAGGATGACCTAAATGACCAGTAGTACACTGCCCTTAACCAGGGGTTCCTTCAAATCCTGCTGAATGCCTTCACTGGTTGTCCACTCACGGTTTGTGATCGCCACTCATGATTGCCTCATCGGTTCTACTAGCAAGAATCTTAAATGTGCGAGCTTAATAATAGTACCTTGCAACAAAGCAGCAGGCGCAGCTGCTGCAATTACACTAGTGACGGCAGCCGACGCCGAGCCGGAGACGGCCGCGCCGCTCGGCTGCTCGATACGCCGGATTACTAGTGCTACGGCCATCTTCGATCCATCTTCCCCTTCACTAGCTGTGCTCTACGGTCTATGGTCGCCACTAAACTGTTCTCGGTTCCACAAGAAAATGTGTGCGAGCTGAATAATAATAGTACCTTGCAATGAAACAGCAGGAGCAGCTGGTGCAGCTACGCTGGTGACTGCGGCGGACGCCGAGCCGGAGACGGCCGCGCCGGAACTCGCACCGCTCGGCTGCTCGATACGCGGCATCACTAGTGCTACGGCCTGCAATGCAAACACAACCATTAGTAAATAGTAAAATCCACCCAAATGAACGCAAAACTTTAAGCTGACAGCCATCTACTATGTCTTATTGTTTGTTCCACAACATATTAAAACAACTTACTTGCTGTGGAGCTTGGGAATGCGACGAAGGTTGTGCAGAACTGTCGCTAGAACCCGAACTGCCCATACCAGCTTCACTGGTGTCCATATCCTGAAATTGAAGAACATCATTTAATTTTAGGAAATATTTGACGAGGATTAAAGATACGCTGCTCGCGCACTGAGCGTGAGAGTCTGTTTAAACATCGATTAGTTTTTAGTGCGTGTTCATAGGTTCATACATCTGCTACTGGTGTGTCTAGCTGGGTGTAAATCACTTGCACAAACCTGCGTGGATTCCGGCGGGGCGGTGGATGCAGCGAGCGCGGCGCGGGGCAACGGGCGCGAGGATGACGCAGGCATGTACTCCGTCGTGTGCGCGTCGTGCGGCGCCGTGGGGCCGACCTGCGCCATGGGCCGGATGGACGCGAGCGGCGTCTCGCCGCCGCGCCCGCGCGCCATCGTGTGTGCGCTTTGTTGGGCTACGCCTAAAACGAAAGGTTTCGTTGTGTGAGCTGTAATTTATAATATAAACGAACAATTTTGTTTTCAAAGGATCAAGGCTGGCCTAACGAACTAACGACTGATTTTGAGTAGGTAGTATTAACTTCTAGTAGATTCGTATAGAAAGGAAAGACTAATACTAAAAAAGGATCCGAAAACTAGGCAGACGCAGCAGAGTCATAGCCGACTTATGGCAACATCAACATATGGGACATTGAATTAACTTACCAGCCATCGGTTTGATATTCGCAGTGGGCGGGTCCGTCGTGGTTTTCTCGGTAGTAGTCTGTTGCTTGGACGCCGAGGCTTGGCTCTGAAGCTGCCGTTGCAGCATCGTAACCTTCTGTTGTAGCGCTTCGATCTCTCGAGTCTTTTCCGCTTGAGCCTCCGTTCGCTCCTTCTCCAGTCGCGACAAACGGCCCTCGTACTGCGACTTAATCAGAGTCAACCTCACGTCTTGCTCATCACGATTACTTTGCTCAGTAGCAGCTATTTTGGTACGCGCCTCGTCCAATTCGCGGCTCAGCGTATTTTTCAGCTCAGTCAATTGAACTATCTTATTCTTAGCTTGTTTCAATACTACTTTGGCCTTCTCTTCTTTGTCAGTATTTGCCGTTCTAAGACTTTCAATTTCCTGTTTTAATTTCTCATTATTGGCTTTTTCGGCTTCTAATTGAGCTTGTATTTCAGTGAGTTGCGCATCCATCTTTTTAGCGCTCTCGGCCGATGCGGCGTCGGCGGCTGCAGCTTCCCCTTCTGTCTTCTTCTTTTCTTCTTCAACGGTCTTAGCTAACTCTTCATACTGCACCTTGTATTTCTTAGCTATCTTTCTAATTTGCATTTCCTTGTTTCTAATATCATTGAGAGAAGCATCTTTACTGGCTACTTCTTCAGTAAGCTTAGCGTTTGTTTCAAGAGCTGTAGCAAGCTCTGCCTTCACCTTGGTAAGTTCTTCAGTAACTCTAGCCATGTCATCCCTGAGTGTATTTATTTCCTCTGTTAACCTCTTGATTTCTTCGACCAAAGTACTTTGCTGCCGCGATAATACTGTATATTGCTCTTCTAACTTACTCTTCTCGACTCTAAGTGCCCCAAGTTCCTCATTTGCCTTTCTGGTGCTCTCCTTTTCGCTGGTTAACATCTTGGCAAGAGTCTCCCTTTCATTTTGAAGCCTCTTCCAGTCTTCTGGGCTGGTTTTGTTGGCACGTTCTACTAAAGCGTTCACACGAGTGCGCCAACGAGCAGAATCTGCTTTTAGTGATGTGTTTTCTGATTGTAATGTCTCATTCCTTGAAGTAATGTCATTAATTTTCTCCTGCAGTGGAGCTAATTTCTCTTCGAGCTGCCTGGTTGATGCAGACAGTTCCTCTACGCGACTGGTTAAAGTATCACGTTCTTCTCTAAGAATTCTGTTGCTATCTGTCAAAGCATTCAGTGTTTCGACTTTTCTAAGAATATCAGATTGCCTGTTCACAGTCACCATGCCTACTTCAGATTTTTCTCTTTCGGTAGCTAACGCCAACTTGGCGCTATCGAGTTGTTTCTCCGCAATTTCCAACTGCGACTTTAGTCGCATGTTCTCTGCATTAAGAATGTCAGACTTCGCCATAGCAATGTCTTTTTCTTTCCTAAGGAACTTGACAATTTGGAACAATTGTTCTGACGATTTTCCATCTTCCTCAGAAACAGAGACATTCATGGATGAATCGTTGGCTGATTCGTTCATGCTTTCCGACATGGATCTTGAGGCATGCGTAACAGACAACTGAGTACCTAATGCTTGAATCTGGTTATGTAACAATGAATTCTGTTCATTCAGATCCTTAAACCGCTCCATCAACTGAGCGTTTTCTGCAGCAATCATTTTTTCTCTCTCGGCCCAAGCAGCTTTTTCTGTTTCTAAGTTCTCAACAGCATTATTTTTCAATGCAACTAATTCATTAATTTGATTTTGAGCTCTAGATAATTCTTCTTTCACATTAGACAAGGCTTGAATGTCAGTTGAATGAAGCATCATTTCATGATTATATTTTTCTTCAGCTTTAATGACAGCTTCTGACATTTTAGCTATCTCTGCGCGCATGGCTGCAAGCTCCGACTGGGAATTATCATAATTAGCTAATGCAGTCTTTAATTCTTCTTTAGCTTCTGATAGCTCTCGCCTTAGAGCATTATTACTAGTAGACTGCTCTCCATTAGCTTGTAGAGTAAGCTCTGCTTCAAGTTCACCACATTTTTCTTCAAGGTGTTGTAATTTTTGTGTATATTCGGCAAGTTTCGCCTCTGTTTCAGACTTATATGTTTCATACTCAGTATGAAGTGTTTTAAGCTCTTTTTCGGCGCCTTCTGATATATCACAGTATTGTTTAATGTGTTCCTTTGCTACATTCAACTGTTCTTGTAGAGATTGGATTTCTGCCTCTCTGTCTGAAAGTTTGTTCTCCAGCTCTTTTATCTTCTTCATAGAATCAAACGAACCATCTGAATTAGGCGTCAAAGCAATCTTAAGTTTCTTTGCAAGTTCTTCATTAGATTTATTTTTTTCAGAGAAATCTGCACGTAGGTGTGCCATTTCCTTTCTCAGTTGGTCTGCTGCATCTTTTTCTTCTTGCATACGCGATTTAGCGGTTTCAGTTTGACGTTCAAGATGCGACGCTAATTCTCTAAATCTGTCTTGTTCTTCCTGTAGCCTTCTTCTTAAAGCAGAGCATTCTCTCGTTGCTTCATCCAAGCGCGACTCAATTTTTGCGCGGGTTTCAACTTCAACTCGCTCTAAGCTTGCCTTAATTAATTCAAGGTTTTTCAACAATAAAGATTGACCCTGACGTTCTCGATTTAATATTTCTTTTTCAGTCTGCAGCCGTAACTCAGTGTCTCTCAGTAATTTGCACTCCAATCTTAAGTTTTCTACTTGTATTTCAGCAGCAGCAAGTTTACCCTGGGCATTCAGAGCCTCATCACGCAAGTGTTGCAGAGAAACTTCATGCTTAGCAATGGTCGCATTATAAGCTTTGTTCTTTTCTTCCAGTGATGCGATTTGCTTTTTATAAGTAGTAACATTAGTTTGCAAGGTTTTAAGTCTCTCGTTATTATACTCCGAGGTTGACGAGCTTTTGCTATTTGCCGCCGTCAGTTTTGATATCTCTTGTCGCATGTTATCAATTTGTTCAAACAACATTTTCTCGTTTATTAGTTTTTCTTCTTTGTATGTTTTATATTCCTCTTTCAATAGTTCCAGGTGTTTCTCCGTTTCTTTTAATTTTATTTCTAGAGCAGGTGTTTCAACTGCTGGTTTTTGGGGTTTTTCAGTAGTATCCATAGTAAATGAATCTCCTTTATCCATGTCAATATCTTCCAATACGGAACTCATTTCGTGGCGTTTACCTTTCATAAGGTCATGATACAATTTCTTAAACATGTCACGTTGTCTAATTAGACCATTCACCATTTTAGTCTGGCGGTCTTGAGCTTCAGTTAGTTCTAGAACCCTGTTCTTCAATGATTCTATTTTATTTTGCATTTCTCCTGTCTCAAATTGTTCTTTGTGTCGCTCGAATTCTTCTTGCTTGTCAGTCAAATCGCGGACCATGCGCAGCAGTTTTTGATTGTTTGCTTGTAGCTCTTGTATGTCACTGAATGTTACTAAAGTTTTGGATATGATCCTAGATGAACTTAAATCTGAAGAATTTGTTGCATTTGAGGCAGTATTAGAGGCATCATGGTCGCCATTAGGAAGTAATCCTCCGCGACTGTGTTCAATTTCCTTCAACAAGAAGCAAACCTGTCTTCCCAAATCTGCAAGCTCTCCTTTGAGTCTAGTGTTTTCCCGACTATAATGGTTAGCAATTTTAGAGGACTCATTATAGTCGTCTCTTAGCCTGTTGCATTCAATCACCAATGAATCAATTTGCTGAGATAATGCTGTATTACTTTCGATTGCTTCTTCATATTCTATTTTTTGTTTTTGAAGCATTGGAGCCTTTTCTTCCAATTCTTGAACGATAGTATTGATGGTTATGTTAAGACGTCTATTTTCTTCTTTTTCTTGTGCTAGTTCATCACTGACTTTTACTAGCTGTGAATAAATTTGAGTTAAGGACATTCCTGATTTCAAAAGCTTGCTAGCCGTAGCTGCAGATGGAGCTAAATCACTTAAAGCCATGTCAAGATTTTGTGCATTTGCAGCCTTTAGAAGGTCATTTGCATGTTCTAATTCATTCTTTAGAGAAGAAATGATTTCATTTTTTTTCTCCATCAGTTCTTCGTGATCTAATTCGGACTGCTTATATTTAGTTTCCAATTCACCATATTTTTCTGTGGCTTCATTCAATAGCTTTTGCAGTTCCGAAATGCCTTCAGTTAGCTCCATAGTTTTTGCCTCAGCATCATCATGCATAGTCTTGAATAAATCGGCCAATTTCGTTTTGGCATCCAATTCTTTTTTATAATTATCTGTCATTTTGTTTTCAACTTCTCTTTGCTCCAGAAGCCGCTGTGTAAGATTTTCGGCACGGGTATTTAAATTCTTTTTTACCTCATTCAACTGAGCAATTGTTTCATTGGCGGCATTCAGTTCTTCGAGTTTTTCAGTTAATTGGGTTTCGACATTAACTAGTCTGCTGGTACTATTCAGTCTTACGGTTTGTAGTTCTGAAGTAAGTCTGTTGACTTCTTCAGTCAATCCAGAAATTTGAGAGTTAAGAAGCGTTCTTTCCTGTTCTATTCGTTTTTCACGATATTGCAAAGCTAGTTCTTTACTTTGGGTCTCGTCATTAAGGGCAAGAGCTTCACATTTTGCGTCAATAGCTGCACGCAATTGTTGTGAAAGCGATGCTTCGTTGGCCGTTAACCGTTCAATTTCCGTGTCTCGCCTTTCCAATATACGTGTTAAATCATTTCTTTCATCCACTGCAGCATCTCGCGCGCTTTTAAGAGAAATGGCTTCATTTTCCAAACGCGTAATTTTATCACGCGTTTTGTCTTGTTCTGCATTTAATGTTGTAAGTTGCTTCTCCAGTTCTGCAACAGATTGATCAGCAACCAGCAATTTTTTTGCAGCATCTTCGTACTTTGCAGTCAATTCAGTTATTGCTCCCTCCAATTCAGATATCTTGTCCCCTGCAACAAACAAGAAATAGTAAACTATAAAATATGTATACCCAAACCATAGAGAATGTAAGCTTTGCGTGCTCACTCCATACATGACTTTCCTTACTTAATCATAATATGCTGTATGACCGTAGTAGGAAGTAGGAGTAGATCTCTCGGCCGAATATTCGGCATGACATGCGAACATTTTGAATAACAATTATTATGAAAACTGTTGGCCAACAAAGCACAACGTTTGCTAAGATATACTTTTTGTTGAACAAAATTAATGAATATAGTTAGGGTCAATCAAATAAGACCCATGATAAAAATAAAATATTTTGTAATCAACAAATGCTCAAAACAGGGTCTTCGTATTTAACAACTTTCCAAGAATACATTTTAAATATTAAATTATACCTAGTTTTTGGTTATTTTTAGTGTGTAAATTTTCTTATTAGTTAGGTGCAACAGTTATTCGGCAAATTGGCATAAACTACTATTAAACTTGCTTAAAGTATTCGGAAAGTATCTATGGATGGAGTGCGCACTCTTACTTATCTATCCCCAAACCAACGATATTAACTAGGGATAGGCGCGTTCATACAAATCCGATTGAACATTCTCGTTAAGCAACACAGGCGCCATCTGATGTATAGTATGCGTACTACCGGCCAAGTCGGAGACATATTCTTTTCTTTAGGGCAACGACCAGACCAGAGAGCGAAATTTTGGTGCCGATGACAGACGTAATATGACGTCAAGCTAAATACGGAGTGTTGTTATTAGAGATGCCACGAATATTCACCACTTTGCCGAATATTCGGTATTCGGCCGAATGTTGCCTACTATTCGGCCGAATACCGAATATCTGTTGCACCTACTTAAAAAGACAAAATTGCACTATAAAAATAACCAAAAACTATGTAGGTATATTTAGAATGTGTTCTTGGAAGTTGTTAAATACGAAGACCTTTTTTCGAGCATTTGTTGATTAAAAAACATTTTATTTTTATCATGAGTCTGTTTTGTTTGACTCTATTCGTTAATGCTGTTCAACAAAAATATATCTTAGCTAACGTCATCTAACGTTGAGCTTTGTTAGAGATCAGTTTTCATAATAATTGTGACTCAAAATGTTCGCATGCCATGCCGAATATTCGGTACTCGGCCAGAACCATTATTGAGGTGTTACAATGTTGTTTTAAAAAAACATCCTATATATGCGACTTAACGTCATAATGACGTCACCAGCACCAGAGTTTCACTCTCTGGCAACGACGAAACTAGTGACAATTGAATGAATGTTGCTATTGCTGCGACAGCTAAACAAAGCATGCGCCTTTTTATTAATATAAATGTCATAATTACAAATTCCGCCGTGCCAGTTTATTAACTCAGTTGATATAATATTAAGTAGCAATAAGTGGGTGTTAAAAGATATAAAATATGTTAAAATAAATACATTATATGTATTTTTAATTAAGCGCGTACAACATTTAGACAAATATTATTATTAAAGGGAAAATTCTTAAGTTAGTTAACCAGCACTTCATAACCCACAAAATAGACACTCTTCATTATGAATGTGATGTGGTAGCAGAAGTCTCCCTTTCGGGCCGTCTCGTTCGGCACGCTCGCCGGAGACGAGAGCGCAGTCTATTCTATATGACTATATGTAATATAATATATATGTCCATGCCCAAACCTAATAAAGATTCAAAAATGTCAAGTAATATTTTATTTAAAACTAACAAGATCCCGCTCTCTTATTTATTACCCTTAGGGTAATTCAACCGTAACTGACGTTACATCGTAGACATAGATTAAATTAACCTTTTGAACGCCAAACGGCGCATCCATTTGCCGTGCCACTGACGCCACGGGGGTAAGATTTAGTTTTAGTGGAAAGATATTTATGCCAGATGAGAGTAATCACATAATTTTGATTTTTGTGAGTCGTCAAATATTTTTAAGCGACCCGATCCGATATTTATGCGGATACAGGCTAACGATGTTTTTGCCGGCCACAAAGCATCACATATTTTTACCGAGGTAGTGTCGTCATATACTTATGCCTCCAATGGAGCATCAGATATTTTTGCACGGCTGCCCATAGTCATTTATTTATGCTGGTGACTGTACAGTCACCAGCAAAAATATATGACTGTGGGCAGCCGTGCAAAAATATCTGATGCTCCATTCGAGGCATAAGTATATGACGACACTACCTCGGTAAAAATATGTGATCCTTTGTGACCAGCAAAAATATCGTTAGTCCGTATCCGCATAAATATCGGATCGGGTCGCTTAAAAATATTTGATTACTCATAAAATTCAAAATTATGTGATTACTCTCATCTGGAATAAATATATCTCCACTGTAAATGCAAATACATCGGATGGACGACAGACCGCCTATTTATCTGATACGTTGGAAAATCACAAATATGTTATCGACCTTTAAAAACGAACCATACATGTTTGGTATAGAGCCGTAAATTGTATAAAGTGATTTGACAATTCACGAAAAGAGTGCCGACTTGTCATTGTATATGTCTGTCTCACATTATATTCTATCATCGATTTGACGGAATAAACTGGATATAATTTTGAATTGTAACGTATTGCAATCATGAATCTAGTATATAACTGGATCTGGCATGAGGGGTGGGGGAAATGACAAAACGGGATAGTCTTATGTATCTTTCAGTAGGAGTAGCAGCGAAAGCGCTATTATTGTTTGTCCTTGTCAGTCTCACAGGTTGACCTCTTCATCATTCTTTTTTATGTAAGAAGGAGGTTTATTACACATTGTCTATTAAAAGTCTACCTGAATTATGTCACAATTTAAAATTGCAAATGAAATATGTGAGACAGACATATGCAATGACAAGTCTGCACTCTTTTCGTGAATTGTCAAATCACTTCAAACAATGTAAGGCTCTATGCTATCCAGGTATGGTTCGTTTTTGCCGATTGATGACATATTTCATAATTTCGTGTCAGATATATAGGCGGTCCGTTTGCCATCCGATGTATTTGCATTCACATTGGAGAGATATTTATGCCAGATGAGAGTAATCACATAATTTTGATTTTTATGAGTAATCAAATATTTTTAAGCGATCCGATCCGATATTTATGCGGATACAGAGTAACGATGTTTTTGCCGGCCACAAAGCATCACATATTTTTACCGAGGTAGTGTCGTCATATACTTATGCCTCCAATGGAGTATCAGATATTTTTGCACGGCTGCCCACAGTCATATATTTTTGCTGGTGACTGTACATAGCGGACCCTTTTTTTTAAATATTTTACGTAAAATTGAAATAATCACGATTATTTAGCAGTGGCGCTAGTGTGCACGTTGATGGGCTCTTAAGACGCTAGGTATGTAGGCCCAATGCCCTTTAGCGTCTGGGCGGAGCTAAGCGCTCTGTACAGTCACCAGCATAAATATATGACTGTGGGCAGCCGTGCAAAAATATCTGATGCTCCATTGGAGGCATAAGTATATGACGACACTACCTCGGTAAAAATATGTGATGCTTTGTGGCCGGCAAAAATATCGTTAGTCTGATCCGCATAAATATCGGATCGGGTCGCTTAAAAATATTTGATAACTCATAAAAATCAAAATTATCTGATTACTCTCATCTGGCATAAATATCTCTCCACTGTGAAAGCAAATACATCGGATGGACGACGGACCTATATTTGACACATATTACGGGTGCTTTAGTAGTTCAGTCAGATACTAACCTAGCTAGAAACTAACCTAGTTAATTTTTATCTTATTCCGTAAATAAAAAAATATGTTGCCGCGCGCCGATCTAATACTATGTTTTTTACAAACCTAGAAAAAACTAACATAATTTTAATAGGTAATAATCTTAAAAATGTAATCAAACTATATATAACGGAAATATATAGCCTATGTTAATCAATTAATCATAATTTTTTAGGAACAAACTTTAAAAACGTTAAATTTTAATGGCAACATGTCCGCACATTTTAGAAAATAGGTTTATATTTCAAATGAAGCTTTCTCAAACATAAGTGGAAATATTGTCATTACGTTCGTAACATAGGCTGCGAAACACCGTGTTGCGCGCGCTAAAGCGCGTCACAACCAAATCGACATTCTGCAGTTATTTAATCTTTGGCCACAATAACTCCAATTTTATTGCACTTGGGCTCAGCACCAGCATACAGAATACAAGGAAGGCACGGAGCGACGAGCGACACCGCCAACTCATCTCAAAGCACATGACTGCCGGCCACGCCTTTTTCGAGCTACATACGCACGAAATTTTGAATAATATTCGATTTCTTTTAAAAAAATTGAGTGATTAACATTATTCTATGTTGCATTTGTAGTATTTGTTAAAACAATTATTTTAGTTTAACGTTAGAAATGTTGTACATAAAACATAGAATCACATATATCTTTTTCAAATTTTTTTTGTTGAACCATTAAGAGGATATAGACTCTTGCTTTATTCCAAACCAATTTTACCTAAAAATTAAATTTATATATAATTATTTGCTTTATTCCAAAACTAATTTGAAGTCTAAATTAGGCACAGTGAACTTAATATTCTTATTTTGGCAGATACTCTAGACTGCATTCTATTTTCCATAGCTCAGCATCACCAGTTGATAACCCTGTATTGATGATCATCAATACAGGGTTATCAACTGGTGATGCTTTGCAAGTGTGATGAATATAATTTAGACACATTCAACATTTTTTTCCTAGCGTATTTGAGTGTCACACTGTCACATTCCTTCATACTTTCATCGACTGTCCAGTCACTACCCTTAGTACTGAAAGGAACAAAGTAATATGCATTCAGTATCCATTTATTGCTTCCATCTGCCATGGTTCATATTTATTTAGTAGTTACAGTCTTGGTAACGAAAAAAGCGTGCAAATAAGTACTTACGCTGAAACTATAATGACAATGCGATGGAATTATCGTGATACAAAGACAATTCAGAATTGGACAACTCAAAAGTTAACCCTACCCTACATGTAAAACATTACAAATGAATTATATTCAAACCACAGCAGTGGAACCTAGAGAAAATATCATTCATGTACACGTAAAACCAGATAGTGCATCAAATTATTCTCATTATTATTAAATGCAAAACGGTTGAACAGCAGAAGACACACCGGGTACTTACCTATTTGAGTTTTGCTGGTTTCATGGAGTGCCTTGGAAGTTAAGTATTCTTCAAACTTTTGGTCAATGTATGTGTTAATTTTATCCGCGACAGCTGCGGGCAAATTCGCGATTTCTGTCTCGGATAAAGCATTCTGCAAATGATTTTTAGCGCCGGCGTCAGAGCCCGCAGCTTCCATTTTTGATGTAACCACAGATAAAGTACGCTGCAACGAAACCATGCAATCAAATTCCGCGAACCAACCATAGAGTAAAATTTTAAAAAAATCATTAAGGTCATAATAGACTACTATACCGCATCGCGACCTTGATGCGGTGCGGCACACGTATCGATAGTATAGTAGTATAGTGTGTACGTAGGTGGTCGCCGTACGTGAAGGACGCAGCTATATACTTACTTTACTCTTTGGACGCAGCTATAATTTAGAGCAAGAAAGAAGGTCGCGATGCTGTACGGTAGTCTGTTATGGCTTTTATTTATTGTATCGTAAACATGTGTGTACACTGTCTGAACAATTTTTTTTACGATTTATAACTTGTACTAACTTTACCCCTTTGCCTTACCCCTACAGTATTTTATATACGGTTATCTGTGGGTAAAGCTGGCTGACATTTTGACGTTTCTTTCTGCTTTTCACTTTCATAAATTTCATAATTTCGATCGAAGAATGAAGAACCCTTGTTGTTTATAAAATATCAGAAATAATTCAGTTTTATTGACTATGCTATGAACTATTTTTATTATATGAATAGTATTTTATGGATAGATAATTTTAGAAATGGAGGAAGAACACTGTTTACACGAATGTGAAAGTTACATTCAAAGCCATAACATTCAAGTGTTATTAAAAGATTGTATTGTACAGCTTTGTGTTAATAAGCCAGAAAATCCAGTTACGTTTCTCAGACAATATTTGCAAAAATTGGAACGGGTAAGTCGATTTGGTATTTAGCTGGAACATGTTAAATTTTTTTATTGAAATTATTTTAGCTGATACAAAATTGCAGCTATTAAATCTTTCTACGACTAAACCCAACACGTTTTATTATAAGACAATGAATGTACTTAATAATCCCTACTAAACTAATCATTATTAAAGAAACATAACATTTTATTCTTTTTTTTTACCTATTTAAAGATTTGTTTATATCAAGATTCTTATCAGCGAATGTCACAAAGTCTGATATGAATGACAAGATTAGGATAAAAGGCAATATGATAACGTGTAATCTATTTTAGTGGATCATACATTAGTTATGATGTTTATTGGAAAAGAACATACCTAGCTCATTGCATTACAGACAAGTAGTCAAAATTAGCAATAGAATTTGAAAATGTTATATATTTTATATTAGAAATAAACTCAATTTATATTAACACATTGAGTGCCGTAAACCCGACTATCAGGTATATTATGATTTCGTTCCCAGGCCGGACAACCCGATAGTCAGGATCGTGGTACTACAACTTTATATGTAGAAATTTTTGTGGCCTAGCGCGGATGTCTTGTTTGGCTGGGTGGCAATGAATGTGTTAATATTATGAATGTATTGTATATACATTTGTTTGACATTAACAAAATAATGACATTGATGTTCTTAAAACCAAAGAGTTATGAGGAGATTAATCAGATTAGATCATTACATTTGTCCCTCCCCATCCCTGATCACATCTCTTCAAAGTCATTGAGGCGGCATTGTTGCCTATTGACTACTATAAATACCAGTGGCTCTGTGAGCTGTAACCTTGCAGGCATAACTTAAAACACTGAATAAATGTATGACTCCGCCACTTTGAAAAATTAAAAAAAAAAACTATTTTATCACTGAGCCTGCTCACAAGATTTGGTTGAGAATTGTGAGAGTTGAGAATTGTAGAGGAGACCATCTGGACATACAAAAGCATTTTATCCCAGATCTGCACTAACACTGTCGATTAGATACCTACAACAAAAACAATCATCAGTGGCCAATTCTAGGAAAGGTAATATTTGTCCATTTGCATGTACTAAACGAAAGGATAATGACATACTAACATTGACATGAACTTTACTGATACTCATATGAATAGTTCAAATTGGCCTTAACGGAAATATTATGATATTGGCACTGGCAGGCCAATGTGTTAATTAAATTAGTGTGTTTATGCACCAATGTAAACCGAAACCAAATATGTGAATCATGAAGTTTGCTCTACATTGTTGATGATTTTAAGGAAAATGTAACTTGGATGATAACATGTTCCACCAACTTTTGTGGTGTTACTTTTAACCTGTGTGACATGGCTGTATGTAATTATAATTATTTATTTCATAAATAAATATGTAGCCGTCAAATGCATATCAACTGTTAAACTGTTGTGATTTAAGTTCTTTATACTATCCAGCCCTAGTAGCACGGTCGCATTTTTATCATTTATCACCATGCCTGTCACGTTCTAACAAGTATGTAAGTGCGAAAGTGACAGGCTTAGTGATAGTGGATAAAAAATGGAACCGTGCTGAGCCCGCTGATGTACTTATAATTATATGCTAATTAGTTTGTCAGCAATTAGTGTGATGAATATAGTTTTTCTTGGCCAAAGAGTTTTTGTTTTAATTACAGGAGCAAGTGAAAGCGGCTGCGGCAGCTGCGGCTGCATCCGAAGGCGAAGCAGATGGAGAGCTGTCGCCGCTGCCCGTGCCTGGCGGGCAGCTGCCCCGGCGACGCGGCGGCATCAGCGCTGAGCCCATGACAGAAGAGGATGTTACTAGTTATGTTAAAAAGGTCAGATTTTGCATTATTATTCAATTGCGATCTTTTAGAATTCGATAAAATTGCACTATGTATATGCTTTATATTTTCTGATAATTATTAGTTGCCTATAGAAAGAAAAGTACAGTCAGCGGTAAAAGCTTGGCCCAATGAAATTTTGACAAAAACTTATTTCTTATATTTTATGATTACATTTGGCAAAAAGATCAGCAGGGTTTAATACAATTTTATTTGCCATTTTTTTACTTTGCTTTTGCCCAGTGCAATCATAATTAATTAACTCTATCTATCATTATTAAGAAATAAATATTGGTCTGAGACAGTTTTGTACCAACAAAGAATTGTTATCCCTATATGTCCCTATTGTTAAGTTTATTTACGTTTATACATATTGGTATGTGAAAAACAAGGAAAAATAAAGTAACTACATATTGGTTACTTTATTTTTCCTTGTTTTTATTAAAATGGTGTCAGCTCCGTACAGAATTTGATATACCCATTCACCTATTCGAAAAAGGGCTTTTTCACACCACCTATTCGGAAATTAGAGCTTTTTCTTCCCTGCTAGGAGGGATCAAAGTGGCACTTTTCTTCCTTGCTAGGAGGGATCAAAGTGGCACTTTTCTTCCCTGCTAGGAGAGATCAAAGTAACACTTTTCTGTTCTAGCACACTATTTTTACATTTTTTGCACATTATTTTTTTAGCTTAAATAATCTGTTTAAGCATCAGATTGTGTCAACACTAATTTTTTATTTTATTTCATAATTTCATAATTTCATAATTTATTTATTGCATCCATGGTTGTTACATTGGTGTTACATAGTGAAAGTGAGTTTCACATGGACCCTGCACGGCTAGCACATGATTATCCGCGGGATAGCTCGCGCCGCGAGAGACGGCAGTCGCCCGTCACAAATTTCTATCTCTATCTGTCAATTCCTCGATTTTGGCAGCATGAGTTCGCACATCGAGAAAAGAGTTCCACGAGAGAGAGCCATCCCGCGCGCGACTTAGCCAATGTGGCCATTTATACATGGAACAAACTTTTCATTCGTGGCAACACTGAATCGGTAAAATAATAATCGGATAAATAATGAATAGTCAGCCTTAGAAACGGAGCGTCCCTAGTCACGATAACTTTGTCTCTTTCTCGCAGTATGAAGAGTAAGAAATAGCAAATATTATTTTTAAGTCGAAAATGTCAGTGTCAATAATGTCAATCAAAATTTGATTCGCTTTGTCGTTACAAGTTAGAATATATTATTATAATTATCTAAAGATTACCTACCTATTCATTAAAATACAACTCCTTACGAATAATTGGCGTTTTGTTAAAAGTTTTGGCTAACAAAATACCATCATACCATAAGTAGTACACAATTCAATCTTCATAAAGCTCTTTTCCGTTGTCTTTTGCAAAAAAAATACATTCCTTTTAAATCTTATTTACAGACTAAATATCTTATGCTAATCCCCGACATATCTCCGTTATGGCTGGCTAGCCACTGCATTGCTGGCTTCGAAGATAGATTGAATGACAATCATGCACAAGCCTGTCATCAAACACGGAGGTATTCTCTACACCTAAGCATGCTGCTGCTAACCGCATAGAAGGGCTCAAGTTGGGAACCTACTCCGTGCAAGGACAGTCGAGTGTTGATAACACTTCTCAAATAATGTGACTTTTAAATAAATACTACCAAAAACTTTAAATGATTTTATTTACTTTGACCTTTTTGAGATAGGTACTCAGATTTAAGTACGATTCGTCGGAGTCGGAGCGCATTTCACATTTGTATGCCCAAAGCCGGTCGGCTGCTTGCGGATCGGATGGCTCCGGACGGATTCTATCGCTTCTGCCATACATTATGTAAATAGGTACACTGAAAAAGCACTCCGGCGCGGCCCAACTCCAGCCGGTCGGTGGGAATCGTAACTTAACCCTTAAATGCATAGTGATGCATTTATACACACAACATAAACATCAAATGTTATGCATTATTAAACAAATTCTATTTGTTCTTGTATATTATTTCAATAGTAAAACTAATAAATTTTCCGAATTATTACATAAATTTACGCAGTATTTTAATTCATAAAAATTACATTTGTTTATAGACGAAATGTCGGAAAATTTGGAAAAACCTGGAAGTTGATGATTTTTAGTATGTGATTTTGGGCAGATTTTTCGGGGTTTGTAATTATTTTATATTTACAAACTTTATCATAGGAACATCATAAATAGTGTACCTTTCTGATGGCAGTTAAGATTTTTCCTATACCCTTTACAAATACCTATATATTTCCAAAAATATGATTTAGCCTATGCAACTTTTAACACTGATTTCGCAGTGAAAATCGATGATATAATTTTTTTTACTATTTTTCCTAGAAACGGCAAACAATTATGTGATACATATATTAATTTCGGCCAAAAAGAAAAAATCATGCATTTAAGGGTTAAGGATTAGGCTAGTACCAACTCGTACACTACAAAGTAAGTATTACGGCTGTGGTCTTCTGTGAGGTGGAGGTTGAGTTGAGCTGCCAGATTCATTATTTGCATTCTTTGTGGAATGATGTTTCGGCGGATTAAGCGTCAAGAGGTAACATATAGTCAGCAGCAATAGTTGCTAAGCGGGCGAGGTGTTCAAAATTACCTTGACGCGCTCTTATTCTCTTAACAATAAAGTCGCGTCAAGATTATTTTGAACACCTCGCCCGCTTAGCAACTATTGCTGCTGACTGTACATAGGTACAGATTCACTTTTTCATTTACTTATTATAAGTAAGGTTGATGCAATATTCAGGTCGGGATTGTGTTGTTTATATCCCACAATGAATGGAAACACCTAAGGAGCGACATAATATAGGTTGTCAACAATAATTGCATGTAAAAATACGCGTGTAAGTAAATATAACGAGTTAGCACTGATTGATAGCACGTAATTGTTTCGCGGATTAGCAATGTAATATTTTTGTATCAATTATTTATGTTTCTATTAATTATCCCCCAGTCAATTCGCCACCAACGGTTTGCTTTGTTGATGAGGTCGTGATCGTACAATCTTAGGCTTAGATTTTTTTCTATCGGATTTTCGTTTAACTTAAGAGAACAAACAAGTCATTGTGAAAAAATATAATCATTTTGATATTAATGGCATGATCATGAAACTCAAGATTCAAATTATACTTAAATAAAAAAGTGTTGTAGTATGAAATAAATATAAAATATGGAAAATTATCTTTCTTTTAGAACAAAAGTCAACAAAACTTCGACCAAATGCGCTTGTCGCGACCCTCTAGCCTCGAAGACAATTTCTCTCATTTTGACGTTCAAACGCGGGACATTTTGTCTCCCATAGTACACTCGTGCTACGATTTTCGAGAGTATCCCGCGTGGAACTGTCAAACGACAAAATTATGTCGCTTTGACATTTGTCCGCGAGACAGCGGGTTGTCGCGCGGCTCTTATGCTACCGATTCGCGAGAGAGCTCTATGTCGCGGCATTTTCTCGCCTGTCGACTGTCGCGCCCATCATGTGCTAGCCGTGCTGGTAGGGCACAGCAATAGTCTTAAATCTAAATTATGCTAGGTATTCGACAGTATATTTATATAATAATTATAAAATTAGGTCTTTTAACACAATGGTTAAGAGATTGTAATTTAACATTTTATAGCAATGAATGTCTATTTTCCTCATAGTTGATGTGAAAAGCATTATGTGTCACACGGTATCAAAATTATTTCGTCTTGGGCGTTAACACTTGAATCCCTCATTACGCTCAGGATTCTACTTTAGAATCCATCGCTTCATTCAGGATTCAATGTACGCCCTTGACGGAAATATATCATTTTGATCCCTTGTAACACAAATTACTATTTCTTCCCTGCTAGGAGGGATCAAAGTGGTACTTTTTTCCCTGCTAGGAGAGATAAAAGTGCCACTTTTCTGTTCTAGGACACTATTTTTGTGTAAAAAGCAGTGTGTCACAGATAGCAAAATTATTTCCACCTTGGACGTTAACACTTGAATCCCTCACTACGCTCGGGATTCTATTTTAGAATCCTCCGCTTGGTTTTAGGATTCAATGTACGTCCTCGTCGTAAATATGTCATTTAGCTCCCTTGAGACACAATCTACTATGTCACCCAATTGACCCAATCCACTTTATCATGCAAATTAACAGCATTCGGAGGATATCAGCATCCTTATATGGTACATTGTTAGTATCTATTAGTTATTATTGACGCTCGTGACGCGCTTGTGACGTAGCGTCATTGTTGCCTAAACATTTATAGTTTGCAAGCCATTGTCTAGGAACTCTAGGACGTTAAACAGTACACATTGTAAACAATGTTGTAACATCTTAATATAGATTGATTGATGAGTTGTCATTTATTTAGCCTTAGGAATGCCGTTTACTGAATTAGAGTTAGAATCAATTGGCACACTATTTTATCGAGACGGTAAAACTAATAACGGCCACGATCACAGTTTAATATTAGCTTTCATGCATTCCGATAAGGTTTACGATGTCGTGGCGCTGGCGTTCAAATGCTGTTGTATAAATCTGCCTCAACTATAAAAGTAATAATAAGCAACAAACAACATAATAATTAGTAAACATCCTTAAGACGAAACAGGAGCTGAGATTTAAATATTTTAGGTAAATATACCCGTCTCACTAACGGAAGCGGCTCCTAAAACTAGTGCGATAAGGACAAGGCGAAAAATCCTGCGTATAAATCTCAAAAATCGAGGTTTCGTACTCGACTGTTTCCTCCTCCAAAACTTATCAACCAAATTTGGAAATCGTAATCAAATTTGGAAATCTAAATGATTATGAAATTATCTGTGTCGGACCGTTTTGCTTTTTTGGCTACTTGATATCAGTTTTGAATACCACGCCTCTCATTGCGGTATAGTCAATTAGGCCATTTTGGTCATTTTTGAAGGCCTCTAGCGCCTTAATAAACAAAAATATCAAAAAAAGCAAAACGGTCCGACACAGATATTGACAATATTAATCTGTGTTGAAAAAATCATTGTTCTAGCTTCAAAACCCACGGAGGAAACAGTCGAGTACGTTTGTATGGAGAAATGACCACTCCTGTTGCCTCTTAAGGCCAGGCCACACAGTCGGCGTGTGCGTAGAGTAGACGTGCACGTACGCATGCCCTAAAATGTTTGTGCCGCGCACGCAAGCGGTGTGCCATCTCCCATAAGGATCTGTGCCTTTAAAATATCCCTGTTCTAACTATAGGTGGTGCCAAAAGACTACAAGACTATGGGTGCCCTGTCCCGTGCCATCGCTTCCAACGTGCTCTTCACACACCTGGACGAGTCTGAGCGGGCGGACATGTTCGACGCCATGTTCCCGGTTCAGTTCCTCCCCGGAGAGACCGTCATACGGCAGGGGGACGAGGGGGACAACTTCTATATTATACACTCGGGCGAAGTCGAGGTGTGTACTATAGTTCGTTTTTTTTAGCATTAGAAAGAACTTGAAAGAAGGTAAGCGATTTTGACATGTCTTAATTGAAAAACACTTTTTAAAAAACAATAGCTATTACTTATGAAAGCAGAAGACTATAAAAGATCGTATTAGATTCATAATTGTTACATATTTACCGTAACTTATTTTTAAAATGTGTTTTTCAATTAAAAGACACATCAAGATTGTTTACCTTATTTCTAATGCTAAAAAAACAAACTATAGAGAGAGATCCGTTACCTTTCAGTGCGAAACGATATCCAATACAAAATGAACACACCTAGCGTGTGTTTGACAGTGAATGTGTTACCTATACATTAGGTACAGGTGCCGGCAAACATCTTGAACATGTGATTGCCTGTAAGTTCGTTTAATCCTATCATTATTTGCGCGATAGAGATGAAAATACAGTATAACGGTATAACTTCCCCTTGTTTAAGTAGTTTGCCGGCACCTAAGTACCTACATATATTAATTTCTACCCATGTCTGGTATTTGAGTAAGTATATGAAGAGTATGCTAGCTAACCCAGAGACTTGATCTCTTACTAGTCTAGATAATGGTTCTCCTTAGCAGCTGTTAACATACGATGGTCGAAATAGGCATTGAACTCCTATAATACACCAACATAAGCGAAACTACCAACTAAGCGTAATATATGTAGAGATCAAGGGATAGCGGCTATGAATTATATTAAATTGAACTTTATAATAGTTCAAACAGGGTTGTTTTTCACGCGTTTTCGTTTTAGAATCTTGAATACAGTTTCAACCGTGTTGTGTCTACTTGAAGTACTTGATCATTGTCATGACCCCTTTTTTAGCAAATATTATTTGAGTCTGCACCTCTACTTTATTACGATAGTACCTACTCGTATTTTTATTATTTATTTATTTAGCATATTTATTTCCAAAAACGATAAAAGTAAGGGTACCATTCGATTCCTTACATTTCATCCAAAAAAATATTGTATCGCAACTATATACAAAAACGCAATATTTCACCGACAAAAACGCAATTTTCTTGTTTTGTCCATACTACAAGATGGGCGATGACGTCACGGCCTCTGGCCGTTTTGTATGGCGTTTCGCGAGTGAAGTGGGACTGTCGGACTTTGACTACAATTTCTGACTTTTGTGTTACTTTAATGCAATGGGTCCCATATAGACATTTGATCCTGAAAACAAACCCGATCGATTGATACCATAAAAAAAAATTAGTCATGTAGCCTATTATTTTTTTAATTTACGATTGCGTCGTCGGTTGTAGGTGCTGGTGAACGGCGAGCCGGTGACGGGCATCGGCGAGGGCGGCAGCTTCGGCGAGCTGGCGCTCATCTACGGCACGCCGCGCGCCGCCACCGTGCGCGCGCGCACCGCGCTCAAGCTGTGGGGGCTCGACCGCGACTCCTACCGCCGCATCCTCATGGGCTCCACCATCCGCAAGCGCAAGATGTACGACGAGTTCCTGTCGCGCGTCTCCATACTAGGTTCCTATGCATTTTGTTTTTCATTAGCCTAATTTACTGTGTCCCACTGCTGAGCAATTACTGAGTGGGACCCACGGAATGATGATGCAGATGCACGGATGCACGGTAGATGGTGCAGGCAGACTGAGAAGGAGATGGCGGGACGACTTGGACGCATTCTACCCAATTTTGGTGGGAATATAAATAAATAAATAAATATTATAGGACATTATTACACAAAACTGTCTCCGTAACTACTAGGCCGGTTACTAAACTTTAAATTGTTCGAGAGCATCACATTATATCCTACAGTATATTTGTGTTTGGAATATAATAGAACACTATTTTGTGAATGTATGTGTAAAGTAATCTCTAAAAAATATATTGAGATTTTTGGAAAAAAAAATTTAAAAAATTTAGTTTTTAAAAAGATGTAAACATCAAATTCTACAGTAGCGATTTTTTGTTCAAAAGGCATAACTAAATATTTTACACTGTAAGTAAAATATGCACCACTTTTTTAGTGGTGCATACGTCACGAGCAATAAAAATGTTTGAAATAAATAATTACAATACAACATTAATTAAACACTTGGTGATTTTCCACTATATTGTTACGCCAATTATTCTACTCAATCTAATAAAATAAAAAACCAGGGGATTTTATTTTTACTATTTTTTAAACAATTATAACGTATTTTACCCCACGCGCATTAATTCTACAGTATATTTTTTTAATGCACCATACAGCCTGTAATTAATGTTATCACAACGTCAAAGAATCTCCTATTAATACAATGAGCTTTTGTCACAATTGTAAAAATGGCTATCGTTAAATTATTTAAATGATCGGCGCGGGGCGGGAGGGGAAGCGATGGCGATACCTCAAGGCCGCACGGCCGCATAGCAACGGATTGGATAGGATGAAGGTATCTTAGGGCGGTTACAGAGTAGCGTTTTATACGAGCGTACGCGTACAGTCACCAGCAATTAAATGTCTGCTAGTGCACGAAAATACTAACGACCTTTTTTCCTACGTCCAGTTGACCTAAGTTTAAAATGTATAAATTGCGAAACTTGTAACGACATGTGTCCCACGTTTAGCTGACCTAAGTTTAAAAAGTCTACCGTACCGCGAAGAAATTCAAAGGTGTATGTGAAGTCCCCAATCCGCATTGGGCTAGCGTGGGGACTACCGTACGAAACTGATAATTTTATTTAACATCACGATTTTTGGTCGTTCATGAACTGTCAAAAGTGACGTTTCTTCAAATAAAAACGTCACTTTTGACACTTGTATGGATGGGATATGTCAGTGTCAAACAAGTGACTAAAGTGACGTTTTTTTTAGAAACGTCACTTGACACTTGTATGGATGGGATATGTCAGGGTCAAACAAGTGAGAAAGGTGACGTGTTTTTAAGAAACGTCACTCTTGACACTTGTATGGATGGGATATGTCAGTGTCAAACAAGTGACAAAAGTGACTTTTTTTAAAGAAACGTCACTTTTGACAAGTATGGATGGGCTATGTCAGTGTCAAACAAGTGACAAAAGTGGCGTTTTTGAAGAAACGTCACTCTTGACACTTGTATGGATGGGATATGTCAGTGTCAAACAAGTGACAAAAGTGACGTTTTTTATGAAACGCCACTATTGACACTTGTATGGATGGGATATATCGGTGTCAAACAAGTGACAAAAGTGACTTTTTTTTAAAAGAAACGTCACTTTTACATGTATGGATGGGATATGTCAGTGTCAAACAAGTGACAAAAGTGACTTTTTTAAAGAAACGTCACTTTTGACATGTATGGATGGGCTATGTCAGTGTCAAACAAGTGACGTTTTTGAAGAAACGTCACTCTTGACACTTGTATGGATGGGATATGTCAGGGTCAAACAAGTGAGAAAAGTGACGTTTGTTTTTAAGAAACGTCACTTTTGACACTTGTATTGGTCGGTGTCAAACAAGTGACAAAAGTGACTTTTTTTTAAAGAAACGTCACTTTTGACATGTATGGATGGGATATGTCAGTGTCAAACAAGTGACAAAAGTGACTTTTTTATTTAAAGAAACGTCACTTTTGACATGTATGGATGGGCTATGTCAGTGTCAAACAAGTGGCAAAAGTGACGTTTTTTTTAAGAATCGTCACTTTTGACACTTGTTGACACTGATATATCCGATCCATATCGTTTCTATAACTAATATTTGACGTATCTCAACTGACCTAAGTTTAAAATGTATAAATTGCGAAATTTCTAACGACATGTGTCCCACGTTTAGCTGACCTAAGTTTAAAAAGTCTACTGTACCGCGAAGATATTCAAAGGTGTATGTGAAGTCCCCAATCCGCACTGGGCTAACGTGGGAACTACCGTACGAAACTGATAATTTTATTTAATATCACGATTTTTGGTCGTTCATAAACTATCAAAAGTGACGTTTCTTCAAACAAAAACGTCACTTTTGACACTTGTATGGATGGGATATGTCAGTGTCAAATAAGTAACTAAAGTGACGTTTCTTCAAAAACGTTACTTTTGACATGTATGGATGGGCTATGTCAGTGTCAAACAAGTGACAAAAGTGACGTTTTTGAAGAAACGTCACTCTTGACATTGACACTTGTATGGATGGGATATGTCAGGTCAGGGTCAAACAAGTGACAAAAGTGACGTTTTTGAAGAAACGTCACTTGACACTTGTATGGATGGGATATGTCAGGGTCAAACAAGTGAGAAAGGTGACGTTTTTTTAAGAAACGTCACTTTTGACACTTGTATGGATGGGATATGTCGGTGTCAAACAAGTGACAAAATTGACGTTTTTTATGAAACGTCACTATTGACACTTGTATGAATGGGATATGTCAGGGTCAAACAAGTGAAAATGTGACGTTTTTTTAAGAAACGTCACTCTTGACCAATGATCGGAATAGGTAGTGCAATTTGGGGTCAATGGCCTCAAACATTGTACTTAACATGGATAAGACTCGGGATTCCAAGACTCTTATTTTTTCACGAAAATATTTCTTGGTATGTCTTTAATAGGCTACAGGACTAATGTTCATTTATGGTATCAATCGATCGGCTTTATTTTTAGGATAATTTGTCTATATGGGACCCATTGCATTAAAGCAACACAAAAGTCAGAAATTATAGTCAAAGTCCGACAGTCGCACTTCACTCGCGAAACACCCCTCACAAAAGGATAAATGAACGTGACGTCAAGGTCATTGAGATCCCATCTTGAAGTATGGACAAAACAAGAAAATTGCGTTTTTGTCCGTGAAATATTGCGTTTATGTATATAGTTGCTGTACAATATTTTTTTGGATAAAATGTAAGGAATCGAATGGTACCCTTACTTTTATCGTTTTTGGAAGTTAAAAAAAACTTAAATTTTGAAAATTTCTGGTCCTGTATTTTTGTAACATTTCCGTATTTTATTTTAATATCCACATTATTATGATAAACTGCTCATTTGCTATAAGATTTTGTTATAAAATTCAACATCCCTATTGAAGTAGGTAATATGAAAACTCGGGGTGAAAAGGTATATCCATACTAAGCTTACGCACCGAAGTCCCGTGAAATGGCACTACCAATTCCGATCACTGCTCTTGACACTTGTATGGGTGGGATATGTCAGTGTCAAAAAAGTGACAAAAGTGACTTTTTTTAAAGAAACGTCACTTTTGACATGTATGGATGGGCTATGTTAGTGTCAAACAAGTGCCAAAAGTGACGTTTTTGAAGAAACGTCACTCTTGACACTTGTATGGATGGGATATGTCAGGGTCAAACAAGTGAAAATGTGACGTTTTTTTAAGAAACGTCACTCTTGACACTTGTATGGATGGGATATGTCAGGGTCAAACAAGTGAGAAAGCTGAAAGTTTTTTAAGAAACGTCACTAATACACTTGTATGGATGGGATTGTCGGTGTCAAACAAGTGACTAAAGTGACGTTTTTTTAAGAAACGTCACTATTGACACTTGTATGGATGGGATATGTCAGTGTCAAACAAGTGACTAAAGTGACGTTTTTTTTAGAAACGTTACTCTTGACACTTGTATGGATGGGCTATGTCAGTGTCAAACAAGTGACAAAAGTGACGTTTTTGTAGGAACGTCACTCTTGGCACTTGTATGGATGGGATATGTCAGTGACAAAAGTGACTTTTTTTAAAGAAACGTCACTTTTGACATATATGGATGGGCTATGTCAGTGTCAAACAAGTGACAAGAGTGACGTTTTTTATGAAACATCACTATTGACACTTGTATGGATTGGATATGTCAGGGTCAAACAAGTGAAAATGTGACGTTTTTTTAAGAAACGTCACTCTTGACACTTGTATGGATGGGATATGTCAGTGTCAAAAAAGTGACAAAAGTGACTTTTTTTTAAAGAAACGTCACTTTTGACATGTATGGATGGGCTATGTTAGTGTCAAACAAGTGACAAAAGTGACGTTTTTGAAGAAACGTCACTCTTGACACTTGTATGGATGGGATATGTCAGGGTCAAACAAGTGAAAATGTGACGTTTTTTTAAGAAACGTCACTCTTGACACTTGTATGGATGGGATATGTCAGGGTCAAACAAGTGAGAAAGCTGAATTTTTTTTAAGAAACGTCACTAATACACTTGTATGGATGGGATTGTCGGTGTCAAACAAGTGACAAAAGTGACGTTTTTTATGAAACATCACTATTGACACTTGTATGGATGGGATATGTCAGTGTCAAACAAGTGACTAAAATGACGTTTTTTTTTAGAAACGTTACTCTTGACACTTGTATGGATGGGCTATGTCAGGGTCAAACAAGTGACGAAAGTGACGTTTTTGTAGGAACGTCACTCTTGGCACTTGTATGGATGGGATATGTCAGTGACAAAAGTGACTTTTTTTAAAGAAACGTCACTTTTGACATATATGGATGGGCTATGTCAGTGTCAAACAAGTGACAAGAGTGACGTTTTTGAAGAAACGTCACTCTTGACACTTGTATGGATGGGATATGTCAGGGTCAAACAAGTGAGAAATGTGACTTTTTTTTAAAGAAACGTCACTTTTGACACTTGTATGGATGGGATATATGTCGTTGTCAAACAAGTGACAAAAGTGACGTTTTTTATGAAATGTCACTATTGACACTTGTATGGATGGGATATGTCAGTGTCAAACAAGTGACTAAAGTGACTTTTTTTAGAAACGTCACTCTTGACACTTGTATGGATGGGCTATGTCAGTGTCAAACAAGTGACAAAAGTGACGTTTTTGAAGAAACGTCACTTTTGACATGTATAGATGGGCTATGGCAGTGTCAAACAAGTGACAAAAGTGACGTTTTTTTAGAAACGTCACTTTTGACATGTATGGATGGGCTATGGCAGTGTCAAACAAGTGACAAAAGTGACGTTTTTTTAGAAACGTCACTCTTGACACTTGTATGGATGGGCTATGTCAGTGTCAAACAAGTGACAAAAGTGACGTTTTTGAAGGAACGTCACTCTTGACACTTGTATGGATGGGATATGTCAGGGTCAAACAAGTGAGAAAGGTGACGTTTTTTTTTATTGATATTGACTTTCAAAGTATTGTCATTAGGCTTTTTGAACGTAGCTATTTTGAGCGTAGCAATTTTAAAAGTATTGGTCTCAAATTGTTATTTATTTTGATTTCTCGCAAAGCACTTGTTATTATTCCAATATTTTTTTGATAACACGTGTTAAATAAACAGATAATTGTAGAAATATAAAATTTTCGAGTGTAGGATGAATAAACATATTTTTTAAGCATAAAATAAAAAATAAAAAATCATAATAAATAGATCTCACGGTATCCGAGTGGTGCAAATTTCCATATCAATTGAGATTAATATTATGACCTAATCATCAAATTTTCGAATTGTGTAGGAATTTTTAAGTTACATTTATATCGATTATTTAAAAAATAACTATAGATTGAGCTTACTGTACACAGCTCACAGGAAACTCTCGGGATTTCTTTGTTATTAATCATGAACTAACTTAAGACATATAATTGATACATTATCCCGACTGTATGACTTAGTCTGTATAGTGTTCTAGATATTGACCCTAGGGTCATTAATTTTATGAAGAGCTCAATTACGGTACTGGAGATAATCGTATCGTGGGCATCTGTAAACCCTAAATATTGATTAGAAAAAGCTTTCGAAACTGTACGAATTAATGCAAGCAAAATTTTTTCTTCCCCCGCCTATACTAGGAAATCGGAAAATTAGTTCCATTCTCCGTTCTCTTTAACATTTTCGGTGCCAAGCGCCCCATTACCAATACAAAGTAAGTGTAAGGCCTGAGTGGACGCTCGAGTAGGGCGTGCAGCGGGGCGGGGCGTGCGGCGTGCACATGTTAAACAAATGCAAACGTATAGGAGCGGCCTTAGCGCACGCTGCTCAAATCACTTGTGAGCCCGACGTCACGCTGCACGCCCCGCCGAACGCTCCGCTTCGAGCGTCCACTCAGGCCTTACACTTACTTTGTATTGGCAGAGAATGTGTCAAATTGAACCCAAGGCTTATAGATATCGAGCTAAACTGGTTGTATCGATTTTTCAGAGAGCTTAGAGAAATGGGAGCGGCTGACGGTCGCGGACGCGCTCGAGCCCGTGTCGTTCACCGACGGCGAGACCATCGTGCGCCAGGGCGAGCCCGGAGACGACTTTTATATTATTGTTGAAGGTATTGATTCATTTTAAGTTATGCTAAGACGGACGCGTCACGTGTATAGCTCACAGAGCCAAGGTTTTTTGTATTCGAACGTCTAGTATTACGCTTAACAGGCTAGATGACAAATTTTCATTTATGGTATCAATCAATCGGGTTTGTTTTTGGGATCAAATGTCTATATGGGACCCATTGCATTAAAGCATAGACTAGGAATCCTCTAGACGGAGTTTAGAGCAATTATTTCATGAAACCGATGCTGCCAAAAATACGGGGGTGCGGGGGGATGAGGTGAGCGAATCCCGTGCCGTGATTGGTCCGTTCAAAGACACGGACCAATCACGGCACGGGATTGACTCGAAGATGGAGTAAAACTACCGTATAAGTGGCAGAGGGGGTAGCGTTACTATGCTCAGTCTAGAGGATGTCTTGTCTGTGCATTAAAGCAATACAAAAGTCAGAAATGATAGTCAAAGTCCGACAGTCGTACTTCACTCGCAAAACGCCCCGAACAAAACGTTATGTGAACGTGACGTCAAGGTCACTGAGAGCGCATCTTGAAGTATGAACAAAACAAGAAAATTGTATTTTTGTCGGTGAAATATTGCGTTTATGTATATAGTTGCTATACAATATTTTTTTTGGTGAAAAGTAAGGAATCGAATGGTACCCTTACTTTTATCGTTTTTGGAAGTTAAAAAAAACTTAAATTTTGAAACTTTCAGGTGCTGTATTTTTGTAATTTTTCAATATTTTATTTTATTATCCACATTATTGCGATAAATTGCTCGTTTGCTATTTTACTAGATTTTGTTATAAAATTCAACATGTGTCATCCCTATTGCGCAGGTACGGCGGTGGTGCTGCAGCAGCGCAGCGGGCAGGCGGAAGGCGCGGCCGTGGAGGTGGGCCGGCTGGGCCCCTCGGACTACTTCGGCGAGATCGCGCTGCTGCTCGACCGGCCGCGCGCCGCCACCGTGCGCGCCGCCGGCCCGCTCAAGTGCGTCAAGCTCGACCGCGCCAGGTACTGTACCCTATAGTTCGTTTTTTAGGGTTCCGTACCCAAAGGGTAAAAACGGGACCCTATTACTCCGCTGTCCGTCCGTCCGTCTGTCACCAGGCTGTATCTCACGAACCGTGATAGCTAGACAGTTGAAATTTTCACAGATGATGTATTTCTGTTGCCGCTATAACAACAAATACTAAAAACGGAATAAAATAAAGATTTAAGTGGGGCCGAAGTTAAGCAACGTCGGGCGGGGTCAGTACTTGGATGGGTGACCGTTTTTTTGCTTATTTTGCTCTATTTTTTGTTGATGGTGCGGAACCCTCCGTGCGCGAGTCCGACTCGCACTTGGCCGGTTTTTTTAGCATTAGAAATAAGGTAAACAATCTTGATGTGTCTTTTAATTGAAAAACACATTTTAAAAATAAGTTACGGCAAATATGTAACAATTATGAATCTAACACGATCATTTATATTCTTCTGCTTTCATAAGTAATAGTTTTTGATTTTTTAAAAGCGTTTTTCAATTAAAAGACATGTCAAGATCGCTTACCTTCTTGCAAGTTCTTTCTAATGCTAAAAAAACGAACTATAACAAAAGCATGATAACTTTCGAGAAGAGCCAACCGCGATAGAAATATGTAACCAGTTTTAGGCACCTTAAAAGAGCCGCAAATGTTGATTTTCGTGGCCTTGTAGCATAGTGTTCTTTTTTTGAGTAACCTTAAGGGCTCATTTAGTTTCATTACATTGCGTTATTTGATCGGTCGGCTGATTTAATGTCACCTCAATGGTCCGTAATGTAACTAAAATCGTATACGAGTTCGCGCGCCGTCTAAATGAGCCCTAAGGGTGAACGGGTGTGATCACGTATTGAGTTGCTGTCAGCCTGGGTGGTTTTTGCGCTTATGGAGGCCCCGTTCTGAGCGATGATGAGCTGGCTGGCTGGCGCAGTGGAGCTGGCTGGCTGGCTAACGGCGGTAGACATTTAAAAAGCGGCCAAGTGCGAGTCGGACTCGCCCATGAAGGGTTCCGTATTTAGGCGATTTATGACGTATAAAAAAAAAACTACTTACTAGATCTCGTTCAAACCAATTTTCGGTGGAAGTTTACATGGTAATGTACATCATATATTTTTTTTAGTTTTATCATTCTCTTATTTTAGAAGTTACAGGGGGGGGGACACACATTTTACCACTTTGGAAGTGTCTCTCGCGCAAACTATTCAGTTTAGAAAAAAATGATATTAGAAACCTCAATATCATTTTTGAAGACCTATCCATAGATACCCCACACGTATGGGTTTGATGAAAAAAAATTTTTTGAGTTTCAGTTCAAAGTATGGGAAACCCCAAAAATTTATTGTTTTTTTTCTATTTTTGTGTGAAAATCTTAATGCGGTTCACAGAATACATCTACTTACCAAGTTTCAACTGTATAGTTCTTATAGTTTCGGAGAAAAGTGGCTGTGACATACGGACGGACAGACAGACGGACAGACAGACAGACAGAAATGACGAATCTATAAGGGTTCCGTTTTTTGCCATTTGGCTACGGAACCCTAAAAATAGCCTAAGGTACATTTTTCTTCATGAATTTAGTGGTAACATCCGTAGTAAGTTTTATGTTTGTAATTGTTGGTGCAGGTTCGAGCGCGTGTTGGGGCTGTGTGCAGACATCCTGAAGCGCAACATTGCACAGTACAATAGTTTTGTGTCTCTGTCCGTGTAAAAAGTGTTCAATGAACTCCATTATAGTCCATAACTTAATATAGTAATATTAGACTGAAACCTGGATGGGTTTGAGTTAAACTTTTTATACGAAAAAGAAGAAGTCAGAAAACACTAAAGCTTACAAAATGTGTGGTATGATAATATTTATATGTATATACTTAATATCTTTATTTCCTTATTATTTACCATAATGTTTAAATCTAGTGATTTATTTCGTTTAAAAAGTATGTGTTCTTTTTCTTATTTAAAATTGATGCCAAGTTTATGGGTCTGCCTGCCAAAAGTTATACCATAACCTGCAAAAAATGGACATAAAATTAATAATATGTAGTACATTACAATATAAGTACGGTAAGTAGGAAATTCGCAACGGCGATAAATGAAAGCACGATCGATGGGAGTGTTTTAAGCAGACATGAGTTGTGAATGACCTATTCGCACGTGTATCGTACAACTTTTTACAGTACATATGGCCCTTTAAATTTTCGACATTGTTGGGTAATGTGCTAATTGTCGCATTAGTGCAGTAAAGTAGCACCATATGTACTGTAAATAAATTAAAAATACTAATCTTCACGTACATATTATTTTTAATAATTCTTTTTTAAGTAAAAATCTGTTCGCAATTGGTGCAATTTTAGCGGCCGGCCCTTATGTGTTGTCCAGTTATAAGCTGTATAATAATTAATAATCAAGTTAATATATTTTGGAAATGAGTGAAGTAATGTAACATTTGGTTGGAGTAGGTATGTGTGTTATACATTAATATTTTAATATGTATTCATCGTAAGTAAATTACAATGAAGGATAGTGTTGTTTTATTCTGTATTTTAAACCAATAAAGATATAAACAATTATTTTCTTTTATTTAAGATTATGTTTGCCTGAGTGAGAGTGTATTACGAGCGCTCTTGAATATCTATGTATTGCGCTACACAATGAGCCATCGCCGACCACTCCAAGGGACACAGCCATGCGGTAGAATGCGATAGCAATATCACTTGCTCCCTCTAACGCATAAATATGACCCTTGTAGTGGCCGGCGATGGCCCATTGTGTACTGGGGCCTTTATAGACGCGTTTAACGAGTTTTCGATGTTGGCGGTATGCCCTGTTTTTGCAATTCGTCATATTAGAGCCCTCGCTACGCTTAAGATTCTGAAAAAGAATCACACGTACGCTATGCGTACGCTCATGATTATCGTTACAATCTTTTGTTCGGCTGTTAAAGCCCTAACAGACTACCGCAGCGCACCGCGACCTTGTTGCGGTCAAAATATATTTTTTTCGCTCTAACTTATAGCTGCAGAAAGTGGCCGATAAAAAGGTGCAATAGGCCCCTAAATTTTAACTCAGGTAGCCTTTCCGTAACATACTACCATACCGCACCGAGGTCACGGTGCGCCCACCAGAAAGAGATATCTCATTCTCGCTCTCACTTATGGGTTTGGGCACCAATGTCGCGGTGCGGTAGTGTGTTACGGTTTTCCTTTATTTATAGCATAAATAGCTGCCAAGTTATAGATATGGAAGTTCACTGGGAATTTCGTATAGCCCCCTCCACACTCGTGCGCGAAGTCTCGAACGGGAGTGTGGAGTCGATTTCACAAATCTGCGAACGACTCCCACTCGCGTTCGCGGCTTTGCGCACGAGTGTGGAGGGGGCTTATAGATTTGTCAACTATTTTTTTATTTAGTTTTGGTCTGTGGCAGTGCAGTGCAGCTGCAGTTGACTTGACAGTGACGTTTTCTGAGATACTCGTTGTTGCGCGCCAAAAATAGCGAAATATTTGTGCAAAACAGATTTATGTTTATTTTGATATAGAGTGATACGCAATGTCTCTGTATAATTGAAAACTGTGCCTTGTGTTATACGACAACATTAATTTAATATGAACCTGACAAGTTTACGCAGAAGTAAATATTGATATCTAATCATGGACACTGGACAACAGGTTATTTATTAATGTAATTATTTAATTGTAACCTTTACATAAATGGGCTTTAGAGCCAATGTACACTAAAGTTCGCTCCTGAAGTAGAGTTTACATTATTGCAGCTAAAATGGACATCATTGAATCAATAAAAAAAGACAAAGCCTATATCAAATACAAATTGATAGTTAAAAATTGGGAGAACGAATTTAAAAACGCTCACTCACGAACACCTTCTAAATTTGACATAAAAGAAGCTCCGTCTAAGATAAAGTATGCTTACAAGAAATATTTTCAGTTAAAAAGTTCAGCACTAGAAAACTCATTGTCTATCGGTATTGATGATGAGCCTCTTGGATCTCCAGATCAATCACACTTTGAAAGTGCCTTTGAAACTTTAAGTCCTCCTACTGAACAACTAGTTGCCACCTTGCCTAGTGGATCTCAACTTAATGAATTACTGTCTAATGTATCATCATTTAAAAAAGAGCCTTTGAAAAACATTCAAACGCTAAGCCCATTTACAGACAAGCTTTCAAAAAAACTGTTTCAGAATAAGCAGTTTTCCTTGAGGAATCCTAGGAAATTATCATTGCATAAGTCACAGTCTGTGATTGAAAGCAAAATTGAGAATGACAGTGAGTTGAACAAGATTGAAAGTTTGTCCACCACACTGACACAAATTGACACTCAGAAATTTTCTGTGAGTAATTATGATTTACCCAGAACCTTTGGCACAAGCACCCCAGATATTAAGAAAGCTCCATCTATTAGAAAATTTAATCAGGGATGGCTAGAAAGGGCAACTGGAATGTCATTACATGATATGGCAACCGCAACACCTGGTGAAAATCCTAAAACATTTGGCTTGGGAAATATTTCAGTACCGGTTATTGCACCAGTTGGCAAGACGAGAACAGAAGAGGTGATTGCGGCTGAGCCTGATGAAGATAAATGTGAAGATGTTGTAGAAAATAGTGAATCTGAAGGGGAAGATATCTCTTTTTCCAAACTGAAGCCCGCCCTTAAAAAAAGGAAACTAGAGGAGGCAATAAATATTACCAGATCACAACCACTGGATGATCTTGCAAAAACTAGCAAAGTAGAACCTGATAAAAGTCAAAGTCCGGAAAAGCCCTCCAAAAATAAAAGAAAGAAGAGAGTTGTGAAAAAAGGGCCTAAAAATATAGATACTGATACTAAAGAACAACATCCTCCTGACATTGCAGAGTATATGCCATTTGGCATTGAAAATGTAAAGCCAAGGCATTCTAATGTCACAGACATACTAAAAACTGTGGAAGATTCTGTTAAATATGACAATATTGAAAGTGATACTGAAGCTACAGGTAAATTAGAAAATAAAATAAAAAATGGCACCCTAAATGATAACTTTGTAAGAATCAACATAGAGAAAAAAGTATTTGTCCGTGGCAAAAAAAGTATAAATTTTTCTAAATACAAGAAACAGCAATATAAAGACAAGAAAGCTCTTCATGCTGGCATGGAGTTTCCAGAGGCAGGAAAGATGTTATGTTTCAAGTGTGGTAAGTCAGGCCATATGGCAAGATATTGCACAGCTCACAAAGGAGAAACTCTTTTGCCATTAGAAAGCTATGACGAAAATAGTATTCCCTCTTTAGAAGATATAGAGAACATTGTTAATAACGAAACTAATAAATTATCTCTCCCAGAACAACTTAGTACATCTGTTTATGAAGCCAGTGCTATTCCGGAGTCATTCCTGAAAATGCTTGCTAACACACCCTCAAGTGATGAAAGAGAAGTAAAACCAATATACTCCAATAATGAGGAAACTTCAACTGCTTTACATGAAGCACTTGCTATGTTTGGTCACAAATCTTTTCGACCTGGACAAGAACAAGCAATTAAGCGTATACTAGCTGGTATGTCCACATTGTTAATATTGTCAACAGGTGGAGGAAAATCACTCTGCTATCAACTCCCAGCATATATTTACAGCCAGCACTACAAATGCATTACTTTAGTCATATCACCGCTGGTTTCTCTGATGGAGGACCAAGTGTTAAGTATGCCAGATTTCCTCAAAGCTGGATGCTTGCATACTAATCAGCCACCAACACAACGCAAGAAAATTATACAATGTTTGAAAGATGGGGAGATAAATATTCTCCTAATATCACCAGAAGCATTAATATCAGGGGACTCATCGAATGGGTTTGCAGGGTTGTTCAAATCATTGCCACCCATTGCATTTGCGTGCATTGACGAAGCACATTGTGTTTCACAATGGAGCCACAACTTTAGACCAAGTTATTTAATGATTTGTAGGGTGCTACGAGAAAAGCTAAACGTTAAATGCATCCTTGGCCTAACTGCAACTGCAAGTCAATCAACAATAAGAAGTGTGATTAGTCATATTGACATTCCTGATGGATTGACTGGCGTTATAACTAACCCCGCCCTTCCTGATAACCTGTACTTATCAGTATCATTTGAGAAAGATAAAGATAGGGCATTGGTTTCGTACCTGACTTCGGAACGTATAAGTTCTTTTAATTCTATTATAGTATATTGTATAAGAAGAGATGAATGTGAAAGAGTGGCTGCTGTGCTAAGATCATCCCTTCAAGAACCTGGCAAGATTAGTATGGAAGCAAAAAACAAAAAAAGAAAGAGAATGTCCTACATATCTGAAGCTTACCATGCTGGCATGTCTGGAGCTCAGAGAAAGAAAATTCAAAAGCAGTTCATGGATGGCACATTAAGAATAATTGTGGCTACTGTAGCTTTTGGCATGGGGATAAACAAGTCTGATATCAGATGCATCATTCATTATAATATGCCAAGCAGTTTTGAATCTTATGTGCAAGAAGTCGGCAGAGCAGGAAGGGATGGACAACCTGCTTATTGTCATGTGTTTATGAGCAGTAGCAGCAGCGATAAGAATGAGTTGCTAAAACATATCCACGCAAACACAATAGATAGATCAACAGTCAGAAAATTACTTCAAAAAGTGTTTATCCCTTGTGACTGCAACAAACGCAGTGATGAATCAACATCGAAATCTGCTAATTCTATACAAAGATGTAAAGGACATGAGGTTGGCATTCCAATTGATGTCACAGTGGAAGAATTAGACTTGCCTTCTGAAAATATTGCAACCTTACTATGTTACATAGAGCTGCATCCAAAGAAATATATCAAAGTTCTGAATAATGCTTACACAATGTGCAAAATGTCGTCTTATGGAGGACCGCAAAAGATTATTGAAGCTGCAAAGACTTGTCCTGCCCTCGCAATGGCTGTTTTGATGGAGTCAAAAAAGCAAAAAGATATATCAAAAATTAATGTTTTGGAATTTGATGTTATTGAGGTAGCTGCTGCCATAGGTTGGGAAAGTGGCATGACAAAATATCATTTGAAAAATTTAGAGTGGGTAACAGACGGCGCGACATCTCGACGATCACAACTGAAGATAGAATTTCATACCCTCGGCTTTAAGATCAAGGCGCCAGGTGACCTCACACCAGCTGAACTCGACTGCATGCTGGACGATCTTCACAACTTAGTCATGATCCAGGAAAAAGCTATGTTATATCAGTTAGAAGAAAGCCATGCGGCATTTAGTAAGCTGGGCAGCAACTCTGTGGCAAGCAAGGAATTATCGCAAGATAATCTTGTCGCGAAATCTAACGAGCTTAAGTCGACAATACGTAATTATTTCCAAAGGGAGGAGCACTTTGCCAGTGGTATTGAATGCCAAGAACGTCCTATAGACACAGAAAGAGTGATAAGTGACGTAAGAGCTTTAATCGCTTCATATAGAGATTGTAGCTTCAATGGACGTAGTATAGCCAGAATATTTCAAGGTATATCTTCGCCAAACTTTCCAGCTATCGTTTGGGGCAGGTGTAAATTTTGGAGAGCCCATATTCATGAGGATTTTTACGGAATCATCCGATTGGCGACACAGCAGTTAATTCAAATGAAAAATGTTTAATTAATATTGAATGCTTGACAATTTAAAATAATAGACAAACTGATAAAATAATATTGGTTTTATTAAACATTAACATACCCAGCCCATAAATTAATGATAAGGATTACAAGGCTTATTTTTGCAATGCCGAAAATTCACTTAGCTATTTTTGGTTGACCTGCGAGGCAACTGCAGTGAAAATAGAAATTCGACCGTTATCTCCATAGCTCTTATTCACACGATAGAGGCAAATACACAAACCAACGAACGTGGTGGTGGTAGATTATTTAATTGTTAGTATGTCTCACGACAGTTTAAATTCGATTTTGAGTGTAGGTATCTTGATAGAAATAATACTTGATAGATAGAGATGGAGAAAGACGATCGAATTTCGGTATTCTTGGTAAGTCCCCCGAACAGTTTGCTATTTGTGAAATGGATGTGTATGGAGACAAAAAACATCTTGTATAAGTATTCCATCACAATCTGGCGGTCTAGCATGAGTTGCGGTCGCGCCAGATGTATGGAGTCGCGCGCGAGAACGCAACTCGTGTTAGACCGCCTGGTTGTTACCCCGACTACCCCATAACGCAAAATGTATGCAAACAAGAATAACAAAGTCTAATGACATCGAAATAGATTTGAAATTATAGATCAGTTATACACAAATAGGGGTGACTGCTATAGTTATTGCCCCCCCCCCCCAATTAGAAAGAAACAAGCCAATAGAGACCTTATTATTAGGAATGGCCAATAACTATTATAGCAGTCACAATAAATAAACATTTTCGTTAATTTCTTAATTCATTCCTTAATTTAATTATTTAATATAATAGGAAACGATTTACTTACTTATAGTGGGTAATATTAGGACAAAAATGCTACCCCATTTTACATATTGTCATAGGGTAATTATAGCACGCACATTTAAGGTGTATTCGGGTAATTCCGAAAAGCACCAATGATTCTATATTATTAATTTCTTTTCAGAAATAGTAAAGTAAAAAAGTATTTGTTTTCAAGTATACGGGGTCTCCGCACTAGCTTTGCCTGTATCGCGGGGAACCAGGTACAAATTATTTAACAGAAATAGGTTACATATAAATAAACTTACTTAATAGTTGCATAAACATATTGCAGAATATTAAAACTAAAGTGCATTATCGTAATTACCCGAATATACCTTATCCCTTAGTGCGTCCGACTAGATAAAAAAGTCGTCCACTTTGGACTATTTAGGTCATTTTAGGTGCTTGATCTGAATGCTTTGAGACTTTAGAGTAACGATATAATTAATATCTAAGCTGAATAAACCCATCAAAATACATTGCGATTTGATCTTATGGCGATACCTAATTAAGCAGCTCATTTGTTCATTATTGTTATTACAGAAACATATAGCCCATACACAGATCGACATTATCTGCCCCGCCACGCATACGGCCACGTACGTACACTTACACTTGCCGTTGCAACAGCGGCAGCGAGCCGCGCTGCCATTCCATACCTACTAGCTAGTCAGTTGGTGGTTAAACGCGTATCGGTCTATCGGTTGAATGTAAAAAGTTGCGGGCCGCCTTGCAGCGCGCTGCCGCCGCGGAGGCTAAAGCACATGCGTATGGTATGGGCCCTAACAGCCATGAATATGGAATTTATTGCGCGATAATATGGAGCAGGGATGTTGCGAATATCTGCATCCGCATCCGCAACCGCGGAACAACCATAAAGTCGATGCGGAGTTTAATGCGGATGCGGATGTGGAACAGGTCGGTAACTGGAACGTCTTAGCATCGGCGTAATTGCTAGACTGCTAGGTAATTTAGTCATTAGCCAAAAAAACCTATTAGAAATGAGCAGTCAAGCGTGAGTAGGACTTAATGTACGGAACCCTTGGAACGCGAGTCCGACTCGCACTTGGCCGGTTTTTTGAAATAAAAATTCCTAAAATGTAATATTTGACGTTTTTTATGTACCTATCTTGACATCCGCATCCGCGGATGTGAGCCTTTAAAAATCCGCATCCGCATCCGCGGATGTCAAAAAATCGGCATCCGCAACATCCCTTATATGGAGGGTAGGTATTCCAATGTTTGTTACGATTATGCGTGTATATTATTATATAATGATTCATTTATTAACTGTTTTGCCTTTATGGTCCCTTTTGCTGTAATGTCTCATAAATGACTATGTAACTAATAAAAAAAATAACTAGGTGAGTATTTGAGTTTCCTATGTTTAATAGTAATGGCAGATAGGATGG
The DNA here is from genome assembly GCF_948474715.1 of Cydia amplana. Taxonomy (NCBI): domain Eukaryota; kingdom Metazoa; phylum Arthropoda; class Insecta; order Lepidoptera; family Tortricidae; genus Cydia; species Cydia amplana. The sequence goes on along the minus strand of NC_086079.1, from coordinate 9,091,611 downwards.
ATAGAAGTGCTTACAAATAACAATTGTGGGGACTAAATGTACCTTTTATATACAACTTTACAACCTAACGAAATGACCAATATGAAAATACGTTACAGAATATATCACTGAACTGACTAATTCTATAAGTAAGAAGAATTCGTGTCGTCAAATTACCTTTTTAACTTTGGCTGCTGCTCGATCACTACAACATTTATGGCGGCGTCAATGATAAAGTTCAGCGCCATCTATACCTACAGCAAAAATAATATTTTGACGGCACGAAATTTTCCCAATAATTATTTCTCAGTAATAGGCAGTTTAGTAGGTAGTCTGTAAGTTAAAGTGGCGTTATAAATCAGATCATCATAAATGAATAAAACAATGTTCGATACTAGTGATACTAGGTATAAGTGTAAGGCCTGAGTGGACGCTCGAGTTGGGCGTGCAGCGGGGCGGGGCGTGCGGCGTGTATGTTAAACAAATGCAAGCGTATAGGAGCGGCCTTAGTGTACGCTGCTCAAATTACTCTAATCACCAAGATTTTTTTTATATAAATAAACTATAATGGAATTTACCTCCTATAATTGAGGTAAATATGGAGAATATCGTCTAGAGTTAGACCAAGCTAACTCTGCAGCAGAATTTGATAGCACAAAGCGTGGAAGTGTCATTTTTAATGTCATAATTTCGTAGACATTTTGACGTTTGTGATAACACTTCCACGCTATCTGGGCTATTAAATTCGCTGCAGAGTTAGCTTGATTTAACTCTACAAGCTCTGTCGTCACTTCTAACATTGCGTTTTACTAGTCCACTTGACCAGAATGTAGAAGGTAGGTAGGTAGAACGAGCAAAGCTCTTCCTTTCTGAGTGTCTCTGACTCTGACCCGCCTCATGTTTAAATTACAATATAACTACTGACTGTAAAAACATATTAAAACAAATATTTTTACTAACAACCATAACCAATTTATACCGTCACAACTCATAATACTTTCGTCATATGTTCACTCATTTATCTATCAATCTGGTCTGATTAAGTATTTATTCGTCATACCCTTTCCAGGCGACCAGTCTTAACGTTTAATTTACCTATAGACCCTTTAGGATCTGGCGACAAGGAGCTCCATTCTGAAGATTCGCAGTATTCAAATGAATGCTTACCACAAATAAACTTTTTGTCAGGACTATTACTAGTTGATGCTACACATGAACCTAAAACATTGTAAAAGTCTGAAGTTAATCCATCTATCCACTCTCTCAAATCCTGCTGTATTCTTTTAGTATTGGAAGAAGAAATTTTTTGTAACAATAAACTGTCGTCAGGCCCAGGCAAAAAGTTAATAGGCTTTATGTGGGAAAAGTTTCTGTAAGCACTCTGTGACCCACTGTGTATTATATTTGCTTCTTGGTGAGACAGTTCTTTTCCCGAGAAATACTGTAATGGTGTAATAAGGAATTTAGTTAATGCTATTAAATTTGACTTACTTTCAAAAAGACCAACTTTCCAAACTCCAGGCAACAGTGGCACCTTGAGGCTGGGTTTGATAAAATTGGTAAGATTATTTTCTTCTAGGTGGATGTAATTAATATCCGCTATTAACCCCGCGGGATCCATCCAGAGAACAGTTAAATTTTCAAACTGCTTTTCAAAGTGAGGTGCAAACCGATACAATAAATTTGGTTCAGATAGAGGACCCAGTATAGAACCTAAATTTCTAAAAATCATTTCCTTTTGGTCATACTGTGAGCTTACTTTAAATATCTTAACGTTGTCTACATAACTACTTTCAAAGTTTAATTCTAAATGTTTTTGTGGCTTATACCAAGTCTCCATCAACACGCTTTCTCCATTTTCCGTAAATGCTTTATGTAATATCAAATTTCCTTTATATACATCTGCAAAGTTATACGTGTTTATTTCAATAATCTCATCGGTATGTAACGAGCACCCCTTATCAAATAGAATTTTTGCATTCTGACGAATTACGCTTTCTGCGTGCGTCAATAGGGTGTCGTCAGTGCTAGCTGTTAGATCATCTGTGTTGTAAATGCTCTGCCAATACGCTTCCAAATTCTGTATAAGGTGATGGTCATTTAATCCAATAAAACTTTCAACTCTGGTAATAATTTCCTGATTAATAATAGGCTCAAATTTCCTTGCAAAAAATAACTGTCTATCTTGAGTGTTCTGAATTCTTGGCCAGTCTTCAGTCTTGAAGTCATTAGGAGAGCATCCACACCAATCGACCACATGTTTGTATTGACATTTACAGCCTAATTTCCTTTTCCAATTGGTCACATGCAAGTTATTGTCAACATAAGTATTGCAAAAATGAGAATTTCTTAACACAGTGTGGAAGAATGATTCAGCTGGGAGAAGAGTGTGCTGAAAAACGATTTCCAATCCGGCCAGCAATTCATCTTGTTCACCTATTATGTAAGAGACGAATTCAGGTGACAATGCTATCCAATCACTTCCACCATCTATGATTATTCCTCTAGGTAATTTCCTTTCACCTACACGCCACATGTGAGTTTCACATTCAATGAATGTCTTATCCAGTCCTTGTTTCTTAATAAATCTTTGTACCTCTCTTCCATGAGATTTGACAAAATTGAGACCCTTGTTAGCAGCTAGGAAGCTTTCCATGTTTTCCAAAGATTTGATTGGGAAATCACTCTCACTTAAATTAATTACAAAGTCCCATTGCCAACCTAAATTTATAATATCTTTCATAGACGTTAAAAGCATAGTAAGCAAAGATGCTCCACCCCAAATGGTGGAAAATCTGTTTCTGGCCAATCTAATATTTGAGAATTGTTTTTCAAGTGCTAACAGTTTCCGGAACAAGTAATCTTGGCGCTGAAACAAGCAATTATTTAATTTTATCATCCTTATCAAATAGAACATGTAAGAAACAAATGAATTAACGATGCGACGGTTGCCGGCACTAGCATGTATGGGTCGCGTTTTACATATAAAGGTCTGTATCTGGTAATCTCTGTTTACCTCTCTTTCTAACAAACAAGGAGTACACAGACAGCAATTACACGTTACAAATCTTATAAATAACTTGATTATGGAATTGCACAAAAAATCGTGTTGCATCTCTTTAATTATCAACAAACAACTAGGGGAATCTTTGCCTTCAAGATATTGGAGCTTATTGCAACAGGCACATATTATGCCATAGTTAAACATATTAACTATATCAATGATAGTGTGATGAACTGAGCTTCTCCCTAAGAAAAATGTATTCAAATGTTAACAAGCCAATTACTTACCGCATCAATATGTATGTAGAAATAGTGACTTGTTCTATAGAGAGTGTTGATTAGTCTGTGAACTTGTCGCAACGCGCGTCCATTTAATGTCAAAAGAAATATAATTCTGACTGGCTCATTGCTGCTCGAAACTGCTGGAGTAACTGAATTGAATTCTGAAAAGTGTTCCAAGCAAATGTTAGCAATAGTTATTTGTTTTACAAAGTTGTTGTTTAACTCCTCATGCTAATATTGATAGCTGAGCAAGGGAAAGATTCCAAAATTGAATCACAAGCATAGCAAGGTTCAAAAAGTGGAATTTTGAGCACTGCAAGGGTTTCAAGGCAAGAGGGTTAAACAACCTTTGCCCTTGAGCAAGGATTTACTGTAAGAATATATTGCTGACCTTCTGTTGCTGAGGGCTTATAAAATATCAAACGTATCATCACACCATTGATTTTTTTAGACACTTACTTGCAAGTCCTGTCTCAAACACATTCATTGTAAAATAGCCACCACACGTACTAGAAGAGTCAGCAGGACATTTCATGTCACAGGCAGCATCAGAAGTCTTGGCTGACGCAGAAGGAACATTCTCTCCGCAAAAACACTCTGAACTGCAATAAAAAAAATGTCTTTTAAACTTCTAGATTTTTTTTAACTTTGAATCATTGCTTAACTAATTATGTTGTTTGTGGATCTAATTATTAAAATGGAAGTAACTGGAATGTGATTTAGCTACAATAATTTAAATTATGTGTTTCTAGGCAGTTTATTCTGAAACAGGCATACAGACAAGAAATAATAGTTGCTATAAAATTACTTACGCATATTGAACTCCGGCATAAGGAAATCCTGCTTGTACACAGATATCCAAACAAGCCACCCTAGAATTAGTGTTAGCATAATTCCCATAAAAACTAGAAAGTAATCTTAGCTTTTTCTCATCTTGATAACAACCTAAATGTTTTCCATAAGTCATTCCTTTGCCTTGGCAATTATTTGGTAATGATCTAGGGTAAAAACTGCCACCCTGAATCAAGCAAGTTTTATTGACTATCTGTTCCTTACAAGATTGTGTCTTGGCCCTGTGAATAGCAGATATCGCTTCTCGACTTCTTATCTCGCATATTGGTTTAAAATCTAGTTCTTCTACCCGCAAATGAGCGACAGGTTTATTTTGAGCCTTGGCTTTCGCCGGGAAATCTTCGTCATCGTCGAAACCCGGACCAATTTTTCGAGCCGAAACGTCTCCCAACTCTTGCTTGGCAGAAGATTTGTGTGCATTGTACAGTAAGTTGTCATTAGCAGAAGGAAAATATTTAATAGCGATGAGTATTTGAGCAAAAAACGCTATCAAAATTGTTATCAATAAGCACTTTCCATACTTGTAATAAAATCTGCGACAAAAAATAGCCATTACGACTATAATACACTTTCATTTTAAACCTCACTACGAAAGGAACTCATTAAATGTCACTAATATAGTTTATTGTGTTAAATTACGATATTTTAGGCTTAATAAAACCAAAAACATTTTCTTCACAAGTTCGTTCGTTCGACGATGGTTCGACGCATGTTCGACGCCAAGAATTGACACTTTGACATAAAGTTCACGTTTAGGAACTTTTCCGTATTCTTTGTGTTTATGTTGAAAGTTTTGCACATGGCGTATGTCCTTCACATGTGCGCAGGTATAGCTGGTCAACCAAATCTTGTTAGTAAAAAAAGGCGCGAAATTCAAATTTTCTATGGGACGATATCCCTTCGCGCCTACATTTTTCAAATTTGCCGCCTTTTTCTACTGTCAAGATCTGGTTGACCAAGTATATGGATATTAGATGGACAATAATTAAAGCAATAAATAAATTAATGTGTGGATTCAGTGACCTTGTCTTGAGCATAGATGGAAGATGGAGTTACCCGCACCAGTTTCGCCATATGCATGCACGGCACGGGCACGGACTCAAAAATTATGCATGAGTCTGTGCGGAAAGAGAAGAGTCGTGGAATGTATGGGGCCCAATACATTTCACGACTCTTCTCTTTCCGCACAGACTCTACTTGCGAATGTGTAGAGGGTCCTTTAGTAACTTGACACTGACACTTGGAAAGAAGTAAAAAACAAAAAAAAAACTTCAAAATGTCAACTGAACTTTGAACGCAAAACACTTGTTGTTTGCTACCTTTTATCATAAAATGTATGACATTCTTATCAAGTAAATTAAACCAGATATATTATTTCCTTTTGATTAAAAAGCTGTTTTACTTACTGGGTACTCAGTCACACCACACATCTATCTTACTTAATTTAACGACCACTAAAGGTACTTAGGGATACCTATTCAAATGATTCGTTCCCTGGGAATATTATCAATGGGAGGTAAAAGCTTCACCTCAGTAAAGCTTTACAGTGTTAGTGCTGAATTGAATAATCGACTGAAGGGCAAAGTTGCTATAGTCACAGCATCAACTGATGGGTAAGTCACTGCCCCTAGGTAATATTTTTAATACAATTAACTAGAAAAAAAAAGATGTTTTATTTAATTAATTAAAACACTACTATTGTACTATTGTTTCTGTTATAGTATAGGATATGCCATTGCGAAGAGGCTTGGAAATGAAGGTGCATCAGTGGTAATATGCAGTAGAAAAGAGAACAATGTCCAGAAAGCAGTTAATGAACTTCGCAAAGAAGGAATTACCGTGGAGGGTGTAGCATGCCATGTTGGGAATGCTGAACAGAGGAAGAAACTGTTTGATATTGTAAGTTATATTTTACAGGAGTAACTTTAGATTATAAATTGCTAAATATACTTTTTTAATAGGTATTTCAACTTGTAACTACAACAGAGACTCAGTAATGTAGAACTTCATTGGTACCTTCCAGTACTACTATAAGAATTTTCTTCTACTCATCTTGTTACCATCCACTGGGTTGTAGGGTTTGAATGCATTGAACAGGTTCTTTGACTTACTAGTCCTGGGCAGTTGCAACCTCCTGCCCCATCCACCACACACCCATCTCTTACTCTCTGCAATTGCACCAAGTAAATTTAGGATGTCTATATTTCGGTTTGCTGGATATCCCCTACTTGGCCATTTTGGTTTAGTGATCATCAGGTTTCCCGAGGTCCAATCCAACACTATTTCTGTATTTGGATCTTCATGTATTAGCAGGGCGATAATATATTATAACAAAGAAGCCTAACTAGTAATCAATTTGCAACTCCATCCAGTAATATAAACCTTTCTACCTCCCTTCAGCAGGATTAGTTAATTTTTTAATTTTTTTTATTTCCAGGCCAATGACAAATTTGGGGGCCTTGATATATTAGTCTCAAATGCTGCAGTTAATCCAGGAGTGTCACCAGTTTTGGAGGTAAGCAACTAACTCACATAGTTAACATTTACCTAATCTCATAGTGTTAATTAAAAAACATTGTTGTTGATGGAGCTATCTACCATTTTTGCATTACTTATAGCTACGTGCATAGAGGCAGACCACGCTAAATTTTCATGCCTCAAGTTATCCAGTGTAGAGCTTATAATAGTTATAATATAGGATGAATATAGGGATATACAGGGTGGCCCATTTAGATCGGTCAGTATGGAAAAATCTGAAACTATAAGACATACGACGATCTCTTCTTAGGAACCATGTCATCTATTTTAGTAACAAGAAAAACTGCATTCACACATTTAAAAAAAATGTATGTAAAATGTTTTGAAAAAACATGGTGGTAATTTCGAAAACTTACTAAAAAAATAAATTAAAGGATATGAAAACAATGCATTTTATTCATTTCAGACATCATGTTTCATTTAAGACCTATACAATCGATATCTAAATAGAAATACTAACACTATTTCTATTTAGATATCGATTGTATAGGTCTTAAATGAAACATGTCTGAAATGAATAAAATGCATTGTTTTCATATCCTTTAATTTATTTATTTATTTTTATTTTTCAAAATGTCCGGGTTCTATTCCCGAGCTGAGTACACATTTTTTTTAAATTGTATGAATGCAGTTTTTCTTGTTACTAAAATCGAGGACATGGTTCCCAAGAAGAGATCGTCTTATGTCTTTTAGATTCAGATTTTCCCATACTGACCGATCTAAATGGGCCACCCTGTATATAGGTATGGATTCTTACTGTTAAGTTTGTGCAAAGTTCGCATGGTCAGAGTTTATGAAAACTTACTTTTTACTGCTATTTATGACAACGGGGCTGTTCATAAATTACGTCATCGATTTTATATCCCCCCCCTAAAATCATCCAAAAATCATGCTTCGAATGACCCCGTTTCCTCCTACGTCATGCTACCATCATCCGATGTCCAGACCGCTCCCCCAATTTGAAATTACGTAATTTATGAATAGCCCCTTCTAAATGATGACGCGCACTTTTTCTCTTGACAATAAAGTCGCGTCAAGATAATTTTGAGCACCTCGCCTGCTTAGCAACTATTGCTGCTGACTGTACATTGCCAAAACAAGTGCTACCATTTACCGTTCTTGTGCATAACAGTAGTAGCAGTTAGTATAAAGATACTAAGTATAGGTAAAGACCTAATATTCCCAATTTGTTTTGTTTCAGACAGATGAAAATGTTTGGGACAAAATATTTGAAATCAATGTGAAAAGCTCTTGGTTGCTGGCCAAGGAAGCCTACCCGAATCTTGTTAAGCGAGGGGGAGGCAGCATCGTATTTATTTCATCTATAGCTGGCTATCAACCTATGTCTGTAAGTATTGTATTTTGACCCGGTCGGCCGGTGATATTCACCTCAAAATTGAGATCGGGCTCACATCCTGTTTCGTCTTAAAGACGTTTATCTATCTACAGTCTACACATATATCATAAACCCTCTATGAAACCTTCAAAAACAGCAAGTTTCGACCGGCATTAAACATGTAGCTGTTTCGTTAGTTAACAATTACATACAAATTCTGAATTAAAAAAAAATAAACCAATTTGATTTGACCTCAATTGTATTATCGTTGAGATGTCGTTTCATTCGAAATGGAACGTGCGTTCGGTTCCTGAACACATCATAGTACCTACATATGTGTGTGGAGTTGTGGACTAACCATTGTACATAGGTAATTAGGCATAAAAACACTTGTGTGTTGTTATTATGAAACTCGCCTGTCGGGTCGTTTCATAAACCCAACCTCGTATTTAAATGCCTTTCATTATTTAACAGTCACGTAAACTACTATAATAAAAATTATGTTTAATTTCAGCCTTTAGGTCCATACAGCGTGAGTAAGACAACATTGTTGGGATTGACCAAGGCTATCGCAAATGAAGTCGTGACTGACAACATAAGAGTTAACTGTGTCGCACCAGGCATCGTTGCTACAAAATTTGCTTCAGCTGTAAGTATAAACCACCTGTCCCCAGAATACACATTTTAATAAAACACTGATGTTTAATGAGTGATTGATTATCTTAGCCTGTGTTAAAGTGTGTTGTAATAGGGTGACTGCTATAGTTATTGGCAATAACTTATTTGCCACTACATAGTAATTGACCTTTCCTAACAAATCAGAAAGAAACAAGCCAAAAGAAGAAGTTGTTAAGAGTGGCCAATAACTATAGCAGCCACCCTAGTAGGTATCAAACATTTGCGCCCATATTCTATTTTTTATTTATTTAATCATTGCAGATTACCAGCTCAGAAGCAGCTAAGGAGCAAAGCTTATCAATTGTGCCGATGCAAAGATTCGGAAAGCCATCGGAAATAGCTGCGGCCGTGGCGTTTTTAGCGTCGAACGATGCGAGCTATGTCACCGGCGAGACCATCGTGGTGGCGGGAGGCGCTCATGCCCATCTGTAATTTAAATCTAACGGGTAGGTAATAGGTACGGTAGACCAATTTGTTAAAGTACATAGGGTGCTATTTACTTTACCGCACTAGTGCGGTAATTAGGTGGTAATTAGCACTTTACGTGCCTATGTTGAAAATTTAAAGGGCAGTTACCCATGTACCTACTGATAACGAAACGTTGTACGATACTCGCGTAATTCGCAACTCGTGTCGATTTAAAACACTCTTTTCGGACGTTTTTAGGGTTCCGTAGCCAAATGGCAAAAAACGGAATCCTTATAGATTCGTCATGTCTGTCTGTCTGTCCGTCTGTCTGTCCGTCCGTATGTCACAGCCACTTTTCTCCGAAACTATAAGAACTATACTGTTGAAACTTGATAAGTAGATGTATTCTGTGAACCGCATTAAGATTTTCACACAAAAATAGAAAAAAAACAATTAATTTTTGGGGTTCCCCATACTTCGAACTGAAACTCAAAATTTTTTTTTTCATCAAACCCATACGTGTGGGGTATCTATGGATAGGTCTTCAAAAATGATATTGAGGTTCCTAATATCATTTTTTTCTAAACTGAATAGTTTGCGCGAGAGACACTTCCAAAGTGGTAAAATGTGTGTCCCCCCCCCCCTAACTTCTAAAATAAGAGAATGATAAAACTAAAAAAAATATATGATGTACATTACCATGTAAACTTCCACCGAAAATTGGTTTGAACGAGATCTAGCAAGTAGTTTTTTTTAATACGTCATAAATCGCCTAAATACGGAACCCTTCATGGGCGAATCCGACTCGCACTTGGCCGCTTTTTTTATTTATCGCTACTCTTTGCGAATTTCCTACTTTTCGCAATTGTATCGTAATGTACTAATAATAATAACACATCTTTTTTACTATAAAAATAACGATGTGTTGCAATATATTTGGCCAGTTTGGCCGCCAGTCACTATCTATATGATGCCGACTGTATGTACTTGTGAGTAAAGGAAACTTTTTCTTAAAACGAGTTTTTATCGATATTACTATTCAACTATCTAAAAAAGAAGTTTATATGAATAATTATTTTATTGAACACTTGAAAAGTAAGCTTTGTATGCCACCTACGAGTGGTATAGCAGCTGTATACTCCTTGTAACGCATATAATGCTCTAATATACTGAGATATTTATATTTTTTGAAGCTTTTATAATCACTGATTTTAGTTTGTAAGGCAATATTTTTTGTGAAAAGGTGTGGGGTGTTATATTGTAATTGTACACTGGGCTGTGGCAATAAAAGTAATGTTTATAATGATACATTTTGGGTTTTACTTTGTATTTTAATATATCTTCACATTCACAATATAGTGTAGTTTTGCTTTCCATTGTTAAATTTTAAGTAAATGTTTACTTAATGGAAGAATATTAATGTTGCTTATTCTTTACTTACATATAATAGTTTCCAGACAATATAGGGTAATTCGCTAGTAACTGGCCACCCTAAACTAAAAATGATTCTATTTACCTATAAACAGAATTCAATTTAGTATAAGATGGCTAGTTATTGAAGGCTGCTTATACTAAAATGAATTCTGTTTATAGGTGAATAGAATCATTTTTGATTTAGGGTGGCCAGTTACTGGCGAATTATCCTACTAAACCTAAAAATAATAATTTGTGTCATCCTTGGTATTTGCTTAGGTAGAAATGTAGGTATTTCTTTTTTAAATAGCATTCAGTAAAAAAAAATATTAGAGATCAAATTCTGTTCCCTGTAAAAGCAAAGTGGCTTCCGACGTACACACGCATTTTGGGTCATTTTCATCCACGGGTATAACGACATTTAATAAATACCTAATAGTGATCCTAAAACGCCTAAAATAATGTTATAGTCAGTAAGTGAAGTGTTGTACTTTATAGAACATTGTTATATTTTGTTCAAACAAATGTGTGTCAAATTCATTCACTGCTTTTATTATTAATATTATTTTTTCTTGTAAACATCCTGTATATGCATTGTATAATATGCTACAAAAAAAACATGTTATTATGTTTACGTCTACATTACTATAATGCCACATCGAGACATCATTCATTACAAAAAAATATATATTATCCGATCACAAAATTTCACGAGAATCGGTTGAAAATTGCGACCTGTGGACAGTGGACGAGAACATCCTGACATACGAAAGCAGATTGCCCCGAGTCAAAACGGAGACCTCCGCTGACGCTTCATTCAAAAAGGGGTACTAAAATTTAGGTCCAAGTTGCCATTTAAAATGTTAAGCATTATGAGTCAAACAAATATTTGTAGATTTTTTAAGATTGAGATTCCTTGGTACTTCATATAGAATTATAGATAGTCCATCTCCATCTAGTAGTTTATTGACCTGAATATTGATATGTCAGGGAGGCTATTAAGTAACATGTTAGTATCAAAATTCAATTAAAACATGCATATAGTTTAATTTCACTTTTATTACTCATCATCATCAGAGTCCAATAAATCTGTTTTTTGAAACCCAACAGATTTCATTAAATTACTGGAAGGTCCAGATAATCCTTCTTCTTTCATACTTTGAATGATATTTTGCAATATTGTCTTGTTATCTTGCAATCCTTCTTGTTTGACGACTTCTAATTCGTCATCTTGCTCCATATCATCTCCACTACTTAAATTATCCTCATCACTATCAGAAGCCTCTTTACCAATAGCAATCACATCTAACATCTTTTGAACGGAATTGACAAAGTCATCTGGATCAAATTCAACATTTCCAATTGATTCATCTTTAGTAGTCTCAATACCTTCAAAATATGATGTTTTCATGAGGAAAGATGACAATTCTGATGTTATATTATTAGCAGTCAATGTATCATTAAATTTAGTTCTTTTACCATATCTTGAGTTAATTAATTCATTTAACTGATCTGGATTAATCTTAAGCCAATCTTCATCATCTACTTTAAATTCTTCTCCAGTAGATTTTTTTTGTAGCAGTGCTTCTCTAGTTTGAGCAAACTCCGTAGATAATTTCAAATTAGACATTTCATTTGCCACTTGTGAATTTATAGGGCATTCCATAACAGAATAAAATTCTTTAGCATTTTTTAATAGCTCATTGTAGTCTTTTGAGCCTTCAATGTTATTTTTAAAATATCCACTAGCATTCAATTTGCTCATAAAGTTTTTAAATGGTTTTGATGCAAATATGTCTAAATTGGTTTTGTTCATCAGAAGTTGATAACCTGCAGTCAGTTTGTGACCTATAACGAATTTCTTGTCATTCATTTCTTTAAAGTTATTATTTTTCAGTGGCTTAGCATGCATTAGCATGGCATATAAACACTTGGTAAATTTAATACCAATAATAACACAATCATTATATTCAATGCTCTTACAAGCCTTTGCATCTAGGACATCATGATTGCAGATCGCATTTACAAGTGGGGCTATGAGAGCAGGTTTAAGAGAAATTAATGCAGCAACATCCACTGGTAGCTTGACCACAGTTCTGTGAAATAACTCATAGATTTTCTCAGGGTAATTTCCAATTCTTGTTAAAATTGAAAGTTGAATTGCATTAGAAGCCACTGTTTTATCGGATGCACAAGCAATCATCTGTAGGGCATCTTTTAATTTTAACTCTGCCTCTCTTTGAAGATTAGGAGGTATTACGTGAATATGGCCTTGATAAATAAATACCTGAAACAAACATTATCAGTATTAAATATGCATAGTTTAGTTTATGATAGATTTAAATTAATTTCACAGGCGTTTATGTTTACAAGTCAAATTTGACCAACAACTCAATATTCAGTAGGGCTTTTAAGTACTTAACTAGTTTAAAAATAAAATCTGACCAGTTTTTAGAGATGTCAAAGACAAACCCAAATTTGTAGATTTCATATACGTAAGATCCTTCACAGCAATTGAGTATAGAAAACAGTGTTTTTTTTAGACAAAGTTTAAAAATATCATTAAAAAAACCATGGGGAGTTGTGAACTACAATAATAGTAATAAAAACTTACTCTATTATCTGTACTATCCGGATTTGCCCATGAAGGTAAGTAATCTGCAGCTTCAATAAGCAAGAATTCACCATCATCATCTCGAACTTGTACTATTATATTCTTGAACTTTTTACTTAGTTCTAGTACCAGGTAAACAATGAACCACTCATCTTCAATGTTATCACCGAAACATGTGATGCTAGCAAGGTGTTCAGGTATATCTGAAAGCAATACAAAATTAAATAATTTGTTACACATATAAGAGGCTGATACTGTACTACCAAGCACAATGATTTATATTATCGATTCACAAGCATAATTATTACTAGTTACCCTCTTTAGTAGGAAAATCTATCGGTTTATGAACTCTAAATTCATCCCTGTGCCAAATATAATTGTGAGATAAGTCTTGTATCGCAGTGTTTAACTGCAAACACAACGCATCCCAATTAAAATTATCTGCTGAATTTGCCGAAAAGAATAAACACTCAACAGAATCCTCGAGTAGTGGTACGACTTTAGCTCCATTAGTTTGTGTCATTTCTTTAGCTTAAAGTTATATTTTGCCATTAAGTTCTATATTCACAACAAAACAATTATAACCTCTAAGCACATCAATAAACCCAAAGATGAAGACAGTATGAAACCATATGAGACAGTATCACAATGACAGATCTTTGAGGGTTTACCGCGAACGTCGAAGGTAGAAATTAAGTTGTGCCTCTCTATCATTTGAGTCAGAGCGATAGAGAGACAAATACGAAAATTAGGTTTTCAATGATCACTGAGGCGAGACAAGAAAAAAATTAACGGTGCTTTTAAAGCCCTAACACACTACCGCACCGCATCGCCACCTTGGTCTGCCGCACCCATAAGTGAGAGCGAGAAACAGACATCAAGAAAGAGATCGCGTGTACTCACAAATTATTATTATAGCTGGTCAACCAAATCTTGTCAGTAAAAGAAGGCGCAAAATTCAAATTTTCTATGGGACGATAACCCTTCGCGTCTTGGAGGATATAATCAAACGGAGACGCCATATCTGTAATTTTCTGTACAAAACAGTCTGCCGATTTTTGCGGGGGAGGGGAACGTCAAATGTATGCGTAACGTAAAAATAGCCATGTCAGATAAACGTCAGTCCATACATTGTGTATGACCGTTGGCCGCCTATTTTCGACAGAGGGGAAAGCCTGTTAATGGCTACTCCGTTTAGTTGTATCCTCCAAGCTTCGCGTCTACATTTTTCAAATTTACCGCCTTTTTCTACTGACAAGATCTGCTTGACCATCTATATTTTTGTAGTGGCTATATGATCTTTATTTCATTTGCTTTTATATTTTTGCGTCCTTTTGATATTTGTAATCTGTTAAAAATTTGACAATTTTGACATTTCGTGGCTTGAATGAATTCTACTTGATTCTTCTATTATTTTTATTAAACATATTTCTATCTCAAAATAATATTACTTATTGTGAGTATTTGAACTTGGTGGCAATGAGAATTTAGAAATAAAATATAATTTTGATGAGCTCCCATGTCTGGTTTGTCTTATATTTGTGATTACGGATCCAGTTCAGAAGATAGTGACGCATATTTGGAGGACAATAGCGTAAAAGCCAAGAAGTACGTAATAACGGAAACAATCCAATGTGTTTGGATTGAATCAACTTCTGTGACATGATATGATAATTATGAGAACAATATTTTTACATTTTGTAAGTGAAATACTAATTTTCAGGTTAAAGTTACCTACACCAAATTTGGGGAATGTCCCAGTGGTTGGGACAGAGGACCATGTAGATGACCCCGACCTGCATAAAGGACGCACTCGAGTCTTTCCACATAAAAGAGGAGACTGGGCATCCTATGTTTATATAAGATGTATGTATTTGCTTTTAAAAACAACAAAATAATAATAGACACAACAAACTTTTGTCAATCAGTTTATTTTATATGGTTTCATTGATATAATTACTATATTAAATTGATTGCAATAAACAATGTTTACATATTTATATACATTATAATTTCAGATCCCGAGGAAGAAAATTTGGCAACATTAATGAGTAGATTTATGGCTGAATGTCCTGTCAGTGATTTGCATGTGTGTGATGATATTCATATAAGTTTATCAAGAACTGTGACTTTGATATATCATCTGATAACTCCATTTACCAAGTCGTTGAAAAATGTGGTTGATGGGATAGACAGGTAATTGTAATTAGTCTTTATTATTGAAGCAAAGTTTATAAACTAAATTAATAAATGCTATGAACTAGCTATAACTTCAACTCGTTCTTTGACGTAGGCCTCCTCCATAGCTTTCCATTTGTTTCTTTCTTTTGCTGTTTGCATCCATTAACCTCGCCTTACTTCGATTAAGGAATCATCTGTTCTAAGTGTTCTCACATTAAAAGTTGAAATGTAAATGTTGTGAGGTATTGTTTTATGAATTTCTAGGATCATTTTTATTTAGTGTTTAAATTAATGGTTGGTCATAAATATTTTTTTATTACAGCTTTGATTTGGGTTTTGAAAGTGTGAAGATATATTGTAACGAGGAAAAGAGCAGAACATTTGTGTCTTTAGCAGTTGATCACTTCAGTAACAAGTTTCTGCTAAAAATTGTGGACAAGGTGGATGATATTCTTGCTGATTATAAGCTGCCAACTTTTTATGATGTATGTATTATTTTAAAACTTTATAACTTCCTTATTATGAAGTAATTATTTATATGCTTATTTATGATTTTCAGAATCCATCTCTTCATATGAGTATACTGTGGACTACTGGTGACAAGAAGGCAGAGCTTACCAGTGTATTAGAAAATTTAAATAATATTCTTTATCAAGAAGTTGAAAAGTGTCTTAAAACTATAACAGTGGACAAGGTAAATTGCAAGATAGGGAACAAATTTTATCAATTTGCTTTACAGTGAAAGAACAATGGAACAAGGAAGAAATAAGGTGTATATAAATCCTAATTTTAATAAGAGACCAAATATTGTTCCTGTGGGGAATGTGCCTGTAATGCATGTTAATCCAAACTTCTATCAACACTTACAGAATGAGCATCCACTGTCTAAGCCAAAAATATATGTAAATCCTAACTTTGTTAGACCAAATGGAACCAACAATCACCAAATTCAATATGTTAATACTCCACAGTCTTATGTGAAGCCATGCCCCCTAATGGATAGTAGTAACACATTGATTGCAACAGTTGCTGCACCCATTAGACATACATCTCAGAACTTGGTTCAAAACAACATAGCAAATCCTAATATTGGTAGACCCAATAGAGTTGACAAACCAGTTCTGTCTGTAAATAACAATAATAGTCATTATATTACAAATTGTTATATTAAGCCAAGCCCCCTAGTAGATAGCAGTAACTCATTAACTGCAAGCTCCACTCCAACCAGTTTAGTTCCACAACAACCCTACCAGACCCACTCTCGATATTCATTCGTGAGGTTAAAGAAACCTGAGGAGCTATTAAATAATATCATCAAACCACAGACAAGTACAATAAAAATTAGCAAATATAAATGTATCAAACTTACTGATGTTAAAAAGAACCTTGAGTCTGTAAAACCAGATGTAAAAGTAACACCTTTTAAAGTTTCTAATAATCACAAGTCTTTGATAAGGACTATCAACAACCATAAAGTTATTTCCAAAACCCCCACCAAAAATACAAATAGGTATAAACTTGTCAGATCCACACTTGGTATAGGCAAGCCACATCTCAAGAGGCAGACGTCCAGAACTGCTAAGAAAATAATAACCAGTCAAACAAGAATCAAAGCTGCTGGGGTGTACAAGAAAAACAATATTCCATGCCCACAGTTCCGCAAATATGGAAAATGCCTACGTAAATTATTCGGAAATTGCGAGTTTCTTCATGATAAAAAGCATGTGGCTATATGCAGGAAATTTCTTAATGGTGTGTGCCATAACAACGATTGCTTACTGTCACATGAACTCTCTGATAAAAAAATGCCGACTTGCTACTTTTATCTAAAAGGAATGTGTACCAAAGATGGTTGTCCTTATCTTCACGTTAAATTGAATGAAAAAGCCAAAATTTGCCTTGATTTTATGAGAGGCTATTGTGAAAAGGGTGACAAATGTTTGAATAGACATGTTGCTAAAAGTTTAAACATAGATACTAATCGAAAACTTATTTTGAGGAAACTGACACAACAAAAGTTAATTAAATATAAACTTGAAAAGAATAAAGTAAAAAGTAATAAGAGCAGCTCGCAAAAAAGGAAAAGTAAAGTTCACTTGAACCAACTGTCTTCCCAGGAAAATAATGATCATGCTAATAGATATTATAAAGAGTCAGTTACAGAATCAAATAGTAGCGAAAACTTGGAAATTAAACCAACGAGGTGTAAATTGGGCACCTTACCATCCTTCATACAATTGTAGTACCTAAAGCAATCCAATTCTATTTTGAAGAATGTAAGTACAAAAAATCTTGTCGTGCTTAATGATGTGATATCCCATTTGAAAGAGTAATTTAGAACGTTGTCATTTAAAAATTAAGATTTTGATTTGGTGAATGCCATTTATTAAAATTGCAGTTTAGTATGACAAAGTTCTAAAGTGCTCAACATTTTCAGTAACCGTAAACACATACCTATTTAAACTTAATTAAATTAGGTACCTATGTGATGTTAGAGATATATATGCTGTTTTAAATATATTGATAATTAGATTCTTACTAAAATCATACCTACTCATTGTAAAGTAAGAATGATTTCAAAGTTTTACGTGACACCCTGTCCTTATTGACGTATTTTTTAAATACAGTGATGGAACAACAATAATGCGAAATCCGTTAACTTGAAGAAAATGTGGCGTTCCATGCCTAAAGGGTCCTTATGCTCCATGTGCATAAGGACATCACAAATATGCTCCTTAACAAGAATATTAATATTTTTGGAGTTTCCCTTGATATTCGTGTTATTGTCTTATTGTAGTTCCACTGTGTATGGATGCAGGGTAGAACATTTAATAGAATATTTTTTTAAATAAAATCGAATACAAATTGTATCTTATTCATTTATTGTATAAAACGGGTATGCTATGCTATGTCCCCTTTTTATCACATATAACATATTGATTTAAAAAATAAAAACAAATAGACAAGACTCTCACATGTGTTCCGTTCACTCATGTGACTTCATAGTCAAAGTACGGAACCCAGGTAAACTAGTGGCTTAATTTGGTTATTGTTTGAACCATTTCGGGACTTTGCTATTTTTCGACGATGATGCCCCAGCATTAGATATCCTAGGGTTGGATGAAGACTGTTCCCTTCTATTAGGAGCTCTGTAAAAAAAATGTTATACTGTAGAGTACAGTCGACAGATACAGCAGCAGTAGCACAATCTATACTATTCTCAGTACGCCAAGAGCGCTAAAAGTCGTTCGTTGCAAATAGCTTTAAATTGATAAGCGAACGACAAAAAAAGGTAGGTGCAGAATTCTTAGAAAAAAATAAATTGGTATATAATTATTAGTAATAATTTACTTTTTTATCATGCAGAAATGGAACTTACCGGTACTTGGAAGCTAGTATGCTGGCGGCATCACTGGCAGTCTTCTTTAAATATACTTCTTTCTTAAGGTACTTCGGATTCGCCTCTTCCTCCAGCCATTTAAAATGCATGTGGACGCACGGGACGAATTTCGCTTCAAGTAATGTCATGTTCGGATCTAAGGTTTCTTTCAGTGGTGTGACAACTGAAAATAGGTAATAAATAAGTTATATCAATAATCATGCCTGTTTATTAAGACTCATCAAAGGTAATTGATTGTTATTGTAAAAGATATCTTATGCAAAGGATATAAGGTATTAGGAGCCACCATCAGCATGTGTATTCGTGGGACACGGCACAAATTCAAACCCATCCCAACATATCTTCGGTCTCAATGACGGTGCAGCTATACCTAGCCCGTCTACCTCCACCCTGCACTAGCGCCATGTTTTTGTTGTTGCTCATACTGGTTTTTTTTATAATTTTACATTTTCGATAATTAAACGTTTTCCAAGGATATAAGGTATATGTTTAATTACCAAACCAAACCGTGAATCTTAAAATCTATTTGAGGTGTCGTTGTGAGTGACCTCTCTCAGTAGGCATAACACGCGCTCGAGAGAAACTACCCCTCTTTTGCTAACTGTATTCATTATACTTTACGTGTCATGTTAATGGCATGTGTAGCAACAGCTAGTATATCGTCAATTACTGTCCACCGCTTAATAACTGGCCAACTTATACTAAAAAACCGGCCAAGTGCGAGTCGGACTCGCGCACGGAGGGTTCCGCACCATCAACAAAAAATAGAGCAAAACAAGCAAAAAAAACGGTCACCCATCCAAGTACTGACCCCGCCCGATGTTGCTTAACTTCGGTCAAAAATCACGTTTGTTGTATGGGAGCCCCACTTAAATCTTTATTTTATTCTGTTTTTAGTATTTGTTGTTATAGCGGCAACAGAAATACATCATCTGTGAAAATTTCAACTGTCTAGCTATCACGGTTCGTGAGATACAGCCTGGTGACAGACGGACGGACGGACGGACGGACGGACAGCGGAGTCTTAGTAATAGGGTCCCGTTTTTACCCTTTGGGTACGGAACCCTAAAAATGAGTTCTATTCACCTATAACAGAATTCATTTTAGTATAAGGTGTCAATAACTAGCCAGTAGCCACCATTCAATAATTGATGAATTACCCTATCTTTTATTTAGCTCGTTGTTTTTGAAAAACATTGTAATGTAGCTTACATGTGGTAAAGAGTTTATCCGGAGTTTCCAGGTAGTCCTTGATGAAGTTATAGACATCGCCTATGGTGTTGTCAGGTGAGAAAATGCCTTGAAGTATAACATGGTCTGGGAACTGTATCCGGACCACTGCACTTTTATACTGAGCTAACCTCTGTTCTGAACTCTGTAAAATAATCAATAACAATCAGATAACAAGAGTCATGAAGACATTATTAAACCCGCTCAACATCTTTCGCTCCATAATGAGGAGCACTTTGCGCCGGGACCGACGACACCTTTGCTGGACACCAACGCGTTCAAGATCGAAACATGTCGTCAACCGTCAACTTAAAATACGTGAGTGACCCGATTTAATATATATTTTAATAAGAGTCAAATAACAGCAAAAAACATGATGATGCCCAATGCGCATAGTTGGGGCCAGTCAGTGGATGTATGTTTGCCAGTGGTTCTTATTTTTGGAAGGGTCTATGAACCATTGTATAAAACAATGTGTTAACACAGTTGTTAAGCAGAGGGTCTTTTAAAATTTAACAGGCAAATTTCTCACTTCTTTCTTTAAAAAATCTAATACAAAGGTCTAGTTTCCTGTCACCTCTTCTACATTCAGTTTCATACTACTGCTTGCCCTGGTGTATATGATTAGGTTTCTGAACTGATATGGGCCGCTGATTTACAAGCGAATGAGGAAAATTAAAATACTGAACCTGATTTGCCATCTCTTCTTTTTTAGTGGATGTGAGTAGGGGTGTGTTTTCTAACTGTAAACGGCTTTGCTGTAGATCCCTGAACAGTCTTCGCACCTCCTCAACTGACAACTCATAGAAATCATCAGGCAGGTCATCCAATTCCTCTTGCTCGTCTTTTGGTGTGAACACAATGGCCTTTTGTGAGCCCAACTGAAAAATAATTATTTGTATGTGATTAGTAACTTCACAAATCCCTGTGGCAAAATGACCTAGGATTAAACCAAGATGAACCAGAGAATCACAATTTTTTATTTGCCATTTTTGTCAGAAGAGACCTACTAAGGCTCAATTCAAATTCAAAATTATTTATTTCATGTGATTTACACACATAGCTATATACAACAATAAACATACAAGAATTACACATAAACACAACATATACACATTAGGATTGACACATAGCTAGATATAAGTAATACAGTGGTAGCCAAACTCTCAATTTTTGCTACCACTGCATCACACTTGTAGGGGAATGTAGTCCCTCACAGTGGAGTATTATGGGACAGTCTGGTTTCTCCGCTATCATTCTCAAGATGGTGTTGGGACTGTCCCTCACCCGGCGCATCAGGGATGCGGCGCGCCCACGCAAGGTCGCCTGAAAACAATCGACGCCCGCCTCAGCAAACATCCCTGATGCGCTACAGAAGCGAGGCAGTCCCATCATCACCCGGAACGCGTTATTATATTGGACTCGAAGTGCGAATACTCACAGACAATCCAACCTCTAGACATAGCATAGTCGCGCTACCCCCTCTGCCACACATACGGTAGCGTTACTCCATCTTCGAGTCAATCCCGTGCCGTGATTGGTCCGTGTCTTTGAACGGACCAATCACGGCACAGGATTCGCTCACCTCGTCCCCCCGCACCCCCGTATTTTTGGCAGCATCGGTTTCATGAAATAATTGGCCTAAGCTCAGTCTAGAGGTTGGATTGTCAGTGGCGAATACTGAACCCAAAGGCTGCAGGTATACAGGGAAGTACAGAACGCTCTAAAGAGAGTGATCTTTACCTCCCCAGAGCAACCCGGCAAACCTTCGTGCTATCATATTTGCCCGCACCGACAGGGCCCTTCGTTCCCGTTCAATATCTATATCGTCCTTGAGGTCGGCCGCAACAACATGACCTAGATACTTAAATTGGGTTCAATGCCCTATGCAATAATTTTCAAATAGGTGCAGAGTTGTATTTCTTTTGTCAAAGAAAAATCAACTCTATTCCCTACGCTATAGGATCATATTTCACTGCCAAATTTTGCATTTATTTCTTGATAACGCCAAGGAGTTATAATCTATAGCCATCAGTAAGTACTAAATATTCAATCAAATAGGAAAATGGTGTTTAGCAACTAAAAAAATATGTACTCACAAATGTAACTTCTTCTTCTATCATCAGTCTTCTTTCTAAGTTTTCTTGTGAGGACATAGATGTAGAACTGTTGGTATTAGTTGCAATTTCTTCCACTTCCATTGGCTCAATATCTTTTGAAGGAGGCTCGGCTTCAACTGTCTCAGGGTCTACTTTAGTTTCTACCTTTTGTTTTTCTACCTTCTCTTTTTTAATTAAATCAATTGGGTTAGTGCTCTTTGTATAGGCAGTTTTCTGGATGTTGGAGGGATGTGTATTAGATGGTCCGGGAGTATTCTCGTCTACTGGAATAGATTTCTTCCTTTCTTGGTTAGCTTTCTCCTCTTTAGGTGGAAATGGTCTCCGGTAAACAGTTGAGACATTTGCTTGCCTGTGTAATTTTGTCATCATATACAGTTCGTTTTTTTAGCATTAGAAAAGAGGTAAACAATCTTGATGTGGTTTTTTATTCAAAAACACTTTTGAAGAATAAGTCATGGCAAATATGTAACAATTATGAACCATATACGATTATTTACATTCTTTTGATTTCATAAGTAATAGATACAGATTTATAATACATGTGTGTATGTCACAATAGGGAGTGGTTGCAGATTCTACTAGCTTTAATAAAACTTTTAGTTAATATTGAATTTAAATTTAGTTTTGTAAATAATATAAATGTGGAAGTGCAATATCATCAGTTGCTCCCAGAAAGGAAGTAAAAATAATTGTCATGTTAAAACAGTAATACTTACGTAGCGTTCTCAGCTTTGTTCAACAGCCTCAGAATAGCTCTCCCTCCTATGAGCCCCAGCTGACGCAGTGTCTTTTCTTTGAGTGCAGATACCCCAGTAATTTCATGTCGCATGTAGAGAATAGTTGGATGTGTTAATGCCTTGAACTCTTCTGGTGCCATTGAATTAAGGAGATCAAACAGTGATGTGTTGGGTGCAAAATCTGCTGTTCTTCTTTCACCTTGAATATTACAGCTTATATAACATAATACATAAGTAACTAACCTTTTTAAATACCAAGAAAATAAAACTATAAAGTAACCACTTTTTAAATACAATGCAAGAATGTTAAATATTTCTGCAATTAATGTTAACTTATAGATACAGAAACATTTTGGAGATTTTTTTCATAGTCGGTTCTCTGTTTGTAGGCTCTTTTCACTATAAAGCGGAAAATAAGTGTTATTGGCTACACTCTTAGGGTGTAGCACGAGATGGTGGCAGTGATTGTGTTAAGTATTTCCAGCACATCAAACAAAATTGGTGGCCAGTTACAGAAAGTAAGTTTTTAAAGTAGGTAATAATTTTTTGTAACCCTGTATACAATACATACCATCTGCAAATTGTAATCCAATAGTAACATTTGTTTCGTGGCGCGATCGTTCAGCTTCTACCATCTCTAACGTAGCTTTGTTTGGTATATTGGACCAACGAATCGTACTCGTCAAGTCTATAACCTGATTGTAGTGTTTCAAACCGTACTCATCGGGCTGAAAGCCTTGCTTCTCACAAACATCTTCTAAAACCTTTAAGTAAATATTTATTGATTAAATTTATATTTTTCAAAACATTAAGATTGCATAGCACTATCAGACAAACAATAATAACCTGCAAAAAGCTTGTATTTGGAGTACAGTGAACTTTCTGTCTTCTGCCATTTGGAGTTAGAACAACAAGTTCTTTAGACATGTTATTAAATGTGTAGTTTAAATGGAATTTATATATTAATTTGAATCAAAATTGTACATAAGTAAAAGTGATTATCATCGAAGTCGGATCGGAAGTCGGAACCCGTCACTTCACTTGACATTGACAGCCGGCCCATTTATTTTATTTTTTTAGTCGTCCATCTGGACAGACTAAAGCTCTAAGCCGTACTGCCTGACAGCCGGCCCAGCGACAACAATAATGCTATAGTCGTAACTAGTGACGTAACACACTACCGTACCGTTCAAGATCACCGTGCTACGCACGCCTAAGTAAGAGCGAGAAAGAGATATCTGTTTCTCGCTTTCACTTATGGGTGCGGCTCACCAAAGTCGCGGTGCGGTGCGGTAGGTAGTGTGTTACGGCTTTTATAGCTGGTCAAGCAGATCTTGAAGTACAAAAAAGGCGGCAAATTTGAAAAACGTAGGCGGGAAGGGGTATTGCATATCGTCCCATAGAAAATTTGAATTTCGCGCCTTTTTCTACTGACAAGATTTGCTTAACCATCTATATAGGTTCGAATATCGATACGCCTAGGGTTGCCATACGTCAGGATTTCCCCTGAAATGTCAAAATTGTTCGTCCTTTGTCAGAAGTTTGTCAGCGTTGCGGGGACTTTCGCGACGCTATCCATAATAGCTAATTTAGACTCTCGCGTGAGCCACGAGACGAGCCGCGAGCCGCGCCACGAGACGCGAGTCCACCGCTTACACTCGCGTTCGGCTTGTCATTCGGTTATAAACCTTATGCCGTGCCGTTAGTGTTTAAATTATGTTAGCTCGACGAGCTTGCGAGCCACGAGACGAGCCGCGAGCCCACCGCTTACACTCGCGTCTCGTGGCGCGGCTCGCGGCTCGTCTCGTGGCTCGCGCGAGAGTTTAAACTGGCTATTAGAAGCTAGAGTTGGAGTTTGGAATTGGAGCTATGCTATATGCTATAGCTGGTCAACCAAATCTTGTCAGTAAAAAAAGGCGCGAATTTAAAATTTTCTATGGGACAATATCTCTTCGCGCCTACATTTTTCAAATTTGCCGCCTTATTCTACTGTCAAGATCTGGTTGACCAAGTATATATACCACTATATCTGTGTATGGTGAGTATAGTATTCTTGATCTTGAGTAGAGTATTGTATAATGGTATGGTGGCTTGTAGATAAAAAACAAACCTCGAGACACGGAGGCCTATTTTTTTTATAATGGGGTGGTACTGGGCCTTTGAGTGCCGCATCGACCAACCATTGATCTATTGTGACGGCCCTTTAAAGATCATTACTAATGCCCGTTGCATCCAGAAAATTACAGATTCTTTGGGCCGTAACGTTCTGTACCTCATAGGGTTGCAATACGTGCCGCCCTAACTATAGGTATAGGTACTTCTTTTTGACATTAGCGGTCCACAGGAACAGAGAATGTGCATCAATTGCAGTCTCCTCTGACTCCTGGCAGACCCTGCATGTCGCATCTTGTTTCTTGCCAATTTGAAACATGTGTTTGTTCAACTTACAGTGTCTAAGTCAGTATTCTAGTCACCGCGCAGGTTTTGTGCCTTTTGAGCCCTAGAAGCTCCTTACCAATTTTTCCTGTTGAACCCTTTGATTAGAGCTTTCGAGTGTTCTTGTCCTTTAGCTTGGCCTAAGGCCTCCTACTAACGATCGAGCGCTTTTTCAACGCGCGTTGAAAAAGCGCTCGTGAGAATGAGGCCTAAAGGCACACACGTCCTTATCTTGTCCCTATAGAACCGGTACACATAGGGAATGCAAAACAAAATAATATTGTCCAAAAAATATATTTTATTGTTAGTAGACAACACGAGGGCGCGCGCCCGGAGCCCAGCCCGCACCGCGCGCGCGTCCCACAACAACGCTTCGCTATCTACGTCCAGCTCTCTGTTTTAATAATTGGAATAATTTATTTAATAATTACAACGTTTTTTTTATCTGTCCGTATTTTTAACATTAGGTATAACTAACTTCGTCTTGTATAACTTGGTGTAAGAACAGCCTTCAGGAATTGAAATAGGGTGGCGCAATAAGCGCCTCACAGCACTGTTTCCATTTCGACTCGCGTCCGCTCTCTGGAACAAGATTTTTTTTTACTTAAATATAATCATGTTAATGTTACATAGGCATATTATATCCACACTTGCCAACGGGCCCGACGTCGGGCCTGATGATCGGCCCGAGCAAGATTATCGTTCTAGATCGGCGCATGTTATAGGCGAATTAGACTCTCGCGCGAGCCACGAGACGAGCCGCGAGTCGCGCCACGAGACGCGAGTGTAAGCGCTGGGCTCGCGGCTCGTCTCGTGGCTCGCAAGCTCGTCGAGCTAATATAATTTAAACACTAACGGCACGGCATAAGGTTTATAACCGAATGACAAGCCGAACGCGAGTGTAAGCGGTGGACTCGCGTCTCGTGGCGCGGCTCGCGGCTCGTCTCGTGGCTCGCGCGAGAGTCTAATCCGCGTATTACATACATTCGAACTGAATCATCGACACCGAGGATTGACGATCCAGATCGAACGTGTATGTCAGGTGCGTGTACTACTACCTACTATACAATAGTAGATCGTCACTCGATAGGTACTCCAAAATCCATTATACTATATACCCTCGATCTGGACTGTCAATCCTCTGTATCGGCGGCACAGACCGAGTGTGTATTAGCATGGCTCAGTAGTATCCGCTATACAGATCTGGCGAACCAACAATTATAAGCAGAGAGCCAACCTCTGTTTCGCCGAGCCAATAAACATTGTGATTCAAAAAAGTTAACTTACTTAGCGCGCAAGTCGCCGCAGGACAGCGGGCGGTCGAGATCGGGCAGCAAGTCTGCGGGCGCGCGCAGCGTGCGCGGACGCGTGGCGTCCGTGGCGGCGCCCAGCAGCTCGGCCGCGCTGGCCAGCCGTCGCGGCGGCGGCGCCAGCCCGTGGGCCGCGAGCGCTGCCGCCAGCTGGCGTGCCCGCGCCATTGCCGCGTCGCGCTCGTGCCGCGCTCGCCAAATCTGCGTAATTTAAAGAGTACCTAACATATTATAGGTAGGTAAGGGTTACATCTACCCGAATGCCGGACACTTTCAACTGAATAGGCGAAGTATATTAAATTCAATCAGCAGTAGGGCACTCCCACAGATTAAACGAATTAAATAAAATTGCCGTATTATCAGAGGCGTATTTACAAATTTGGCGCCCCGGGCCATTTTGATTTGCCGCCCCCCTTCATCAGTGACGATATAGTATTTTATGCAACCGTTGTTTAAGAGAGGTCAAAAAATGGCGTATGGCGTGAGTAACAATTTGAGGCGAAGCCGAAAATTGTTAATAAAGGCGCCCCGAGTATTTTTTGACTCAGTTAAACAACGTTGCATACAATACTTTTTCTACGACCAAGCACTTACTTTGAAATAAAATTGTAAATTTAACAAATATTTTTAATTCAAGAAGTAGCAAAAATGGAGGGTACGGGCGGGAAAAGAATGAATGAATGAATGAAATTAAAAAAAACATGTCTGTGGTTCACTTATTTGTCAGAGGTGACATTTAAAATAAGGTTGGCAACACTGTATTTCATTCAATATTTTTTAAGTGGTCATTACACGAAGTATCGTAAAATCCCCAAAAAGATACTGCGTGTATGCACAAATTCTTTTTTGGGGAATAGACTAAAGACATGTCTTGACAACTATAAGGTAGGGTTTTAAAGGTGTGTTAGGTGTGTGCACGACCCTTTAAATGACAAATAAAAGTACGGGAGTAGAAAAAAGTATTTTCACCTCAGCAGCTCGAACAAGGGTACTTTGCTTCTTAAAAACTGAGCAAAATGCGATTTTGCTCACTGAGTGAGACAAAATGACGTTCAAGTGGCTTTATAGTCAAATGTCATTTCAACATGCGGGGTTAAATACAAGTTCGAAATACTTGGGTTCTATTATCTCTGTCCCATTCACACTGTTAGCAAAAAGAAACAGACAAAAAAATGTTAAAACCACATTCAACGGTATATTCACGGTTTATAATAGACCCCCGAAAAACTTCAGACCGCATCGTTTCAAACCACGTACGAGTATGAATTCTTAATAACTAATTAATAAAAATAAAGTTTAAGATTTGATAAAAACTAATAAAATACTATATTTTAGGTATTGTACAATTCTCTGTTCCCCTCCAAGCTGTAGCTAGTCAAAGAGACCTGGGTATCACTATTTCACATAATTTGAAATGGGACACGCATATAACCAAAATCACCAAGAGAGCAAATTCTATGCTGTATATTTATGATCCGGAAAGCATTCCATGTAATTACTAAGGACCTATTTATCTACATATATAAACGTGAAAGACCTGACTGACTGACTGACTTAAATCAACGCACATCCCAAACCGCTGGGACTAGAAAGTCCAAATTTGGCAAGTAGGTTCCTTATAAGGTCTAAGGGTCCACTAAGAAAGGATTTTTCAAAATTCATCCCCTAAAGGGGTGAAATGGGGGTCCAATTAAAAAAACTCTCCTGCGCGTGCGAAGCTGCGGGCAAAAACTAGTTATTCTAACTAAAAGTTATAAGTCATACCTTCGTCCTTTACTTGAGTATGCTTTTCAGATATGGTCCCCCTACTTTAAAAAGGACATCACATTGCTGGAGAAAGTTCAGCGAAGAGCAACCAAAATGGTTATTTCATTGAAAGACAAGCCATACGAAGAACGGCTTCAGGAATTAGGTCTTACAACATTGGAGGACCGAAGGAAGCGAGGCGATCTTATCGAGACATACAAAATCTTGTCTGGACACTACAATGTTCCTAATATTATAGACCTATACACATCAAGCCAGAATGTAAGGTTAAGAGGACACTCCAAAAAACTTGTCAAACCTCCGTGTGCTAGTAATCCTAGAAAACACTTCTTACCGAATCGTGTGGTAAATGTGTGGAACTCTCTACCAGAAACTGTTGTTAGTGCACCATTGGTCAACACTTTCAAAAATAGACTGGATACACATTTTAGAACTTTAAAAAGTGCAAAATAAAATAAAATACAAGTGCTTCGATATACACGCATCAGCTCCAAGAGCTGCTAGTGTATCAAATAAAATAATAATAAAAAAATTAAAATAATGAACTCAAAAAATACACAGATCATCACGCAAAATTAATTATTTTACTTTTAAGAATTTCTACCATACTAATACCATACTAATACTTCTTGAACGAAAATGTTGCTTAATTTAGGTACTTGTTGGTAGATATTTTAAGCAATTGGTGGGGTTTGAAGCGTTCGTTTGTTTATTAATTTAAATGTCAATTAATATAAAATATGATAAAAAATATTGCTAAGTTTGATTATAAAAGGCGCCCAGAAAAAGCCGCGAGGGGGCGGCTTCGCCGCCCCCCCGAGGCCTGCCGCCCCGGGCCATGGCCCCCTTGGCCCTAGGGTAAATACGCCCCTGCGTATTATTATACAATGCACAAATCGATTGGAGTTTATAGACGGGTAAAATATACCTAAGTAGAGCCTGTTCGGAGAAGAAGAAGGGTCGGGAGAAGAGTCGTGGAATGTATTGGGCTCCATACATTCCACGACTCTTCTCTTTCCGCACAGACTACTCTATCACCCGAAAAACACATAGTTGGTAAACGCCTTTAAAATTATTACAGAACATCCAATTTACCTAAGATGTCTTCAAGCTAATTACCTATGCATCTGATTTGTTATCATATTTTATTGAAGTTGATTGGTGATACGTTACACAATTCTCTCAACTCAACGTCCTCATGCAACTGGCACATTAACTGACCTGTGCTGCACAGACAGCAGATCGGCAGTGGCCACGTCCTCGCATTCCGAAACCTTGCGCTGCCGCCTCCACCACGGCGCCGTGAAACGACAGGGATTGTCCTGTGAAGAAAACGGATTTCATAAACCTATGGACATTAAAGGCATGTACGACCATCAGCAGCAGGAACGCGGATAGGAACTGTTACTTACCCATCGACAAGGACACAAGAGCGCAACAAGGGCCCACGGTGGAGGCGGCGAGGTGGCCACGCATGTAGCGGAAGTACACGTGCTCGAGCAGCAGCAGCAGCACCGCCAGCAGGATGCCGGCCATCAGCAGCAGGAACGCCGACAGGAACTGCTCCAGCGCGAGCGGGTCCGACGACTTGTGCTCCTGCTTGTTAGGCGTGCATGTGCCGGTCATCCAGTATCTGAACAATATATTGTTGTGTGTGTCACATATTGACTAAGGAGCTAAGTAATGAAGTTTCATTCAGCGCTAATCACATATTGTGATGTGACGCCTCTACGCAGCATATTCGCTACGTACCGGGAGCCCAATTCAGATTTAACAAGTTATGATTTTGACACGACCTTGACGATCGAGTTGGTGATTGGCGCGCATCTAACGCACGAATTTTATTTCATTTAGCATGCTCCAATCAGCGTGAGCGATCAAAGCTAGTTCAAAACCATAACAATTTGTTAAATTTCAACCATAAGGTTCCGGGAATAACAGGCGTATTCCGATTTTAATAATAGGTGAAGAATCTAATTTAATTATTAACGTTATTAAAATCAGAATACGCCTGTAGGTTAGTTAGCCCAGGTTACAGATCAGACTGTTATGACAGTTTTAGAACAAGGAAGAGCGTTTATTATTCGTGGCAACATAAAAGAAGAAAACAACACGTACTTACCACAACTTAACATATATAATGGTTAAGGTTCAATCACTCATTTAATTACCTTCTTAATCTTTCAAGGTCTCCATTAGAACGCAAATCAAGTAACCTCTTGTTAAACATACTGAGATATTTTGAATTTCGTGCAAATGCTAGTCCGTAACCAGACATGGCATACCACGCGCCGACCGTCAATAATCGGCAGTCTTCATCCTGAAAAATATCAATTTTTTTTATATGTACCGACATCTATATCATTTTATATGTATCTTTATTTATGTGTTTTGTGTAGGTTTAGTAAAGAGAAGAAAGACTTTATACTTACTTAAGTGGTGCAATGCAATCACTAGCTAGTTCAAAATGACGGAAAAGAAAAATAAATCCTGGAGCGAATTCTTACTACCTATCCGTGCGACAATACATTCTTTGGACAATACCAAATCAAGTTTAAATTTTAAAATCTAGGAGATCGATTCTTATTTAGAAATTCGACCTTGACGATCGTCTTGGTGGTTGACGTACGTCTCACGCACGCGATCTATCGGTCATATCAAAACCACAAGAAATTGTTAAATCTGAATCGGGCTCTAGAGCACTATTCAGAATAATAAGGCCCCAGGTACACAATGGGCCATCGCCGGCCACTCCAAGGGACGCAGCCATGCGGTAGAATGGGATAGCAATATCACTTGCTCCCTCTAACGCATAAATGCGTCCCTTGGAGTGGCCGGCGATGGCCCATTGTATACTGGGGCCTTTAGTACTATTTGCAATACTATTTGTTACAATCATCGAACGTATCATATTTTTTTTATCAAAATCAACATTTCAACAAATTGTAAAATCTGATTACCTCCGTAATTTGAATAACGGATCGAATGTTGGAGCCGCTACGCGTGCTTCGAGAGGTTAGAGGCGCTACGCGTGCTAGGACGCTACGAAAGCTGTGTGTACCTATATCACGAGTTGCGACAGGCAGTTGGCTAGGAGTTCAGGGCCGCCTCCACAGTACATATAGCGTTAGTTGAATTTTTAGGGTTCCGTACCCAAAGGGTAAAAAACGGGACCCTATTACTAAGACTTCGCTGTCCGTCCGTCCGTCCGTCTGTCACCAGGCTGTACTTATCTCATGAATTGCGATAGCTAGACAGTTGAAATTTTCACAAATGATGTATCTCTGTTGCCGCTATAACAACAAATACTAAAAATAAAATAAAATAAATATTTAAGGGGGCTTCCATACAACAAACACGATTTTTTTGCTCTATTTTTTGTTGACGTTGCGGAACCCTCCGTGCGCGAGTCCGACTCGCACTTGGCCGGTTTTTTGTTTAAATTGCTGAGTAGTATCTGTGCCAAAGGTCCGCATAATACTACTAATACCCTAATTTTTTCAGCTAAGCAACATGGGGACTATTCGATTCAAAACTGGAAGAGGTCTACGATCCCTATACAAAAATTGTGTATGTTATAACTAAGTAGGTACATCCTTATACCAGCCGTAAAATAAAAACTCACTTGAGATACTAAATAATCCAGTACAGTGCCGTCATAAATAAAGGCATCTAGTTCTCCAGTGAGGACTCCTTGTACGCCTGCACCCACTGTGCTGCGATTAAACCTGAGAATAATAATCAAAATTGTTTTTAATGCCGTTGCTTTTAAATTTCACATTTCTATGTCTAACGCTAGCGAACTTACTGTGACATATATGAATGTGGCTCTGGGAAATATTTCGCTAGTGTAGCGTCCGTGTGAGACCACGGCACTGTCCCGAATTTGAGCGGAGGCCGTATCGTCAGGGGCCTTGAGATTCGGGGGTCGTCCAGCCCACTCAGTTCATGAAACTCTTCACGAGTTATCATGAACGCCGCCAAGTTGGCAGTGTATATGGCGAGAAACACTACGGCAAACATCGCCCACATATTTGTCATGAAGCGGGCTGTGAATCCACGCGGAGAATCCACATGGACAGAGGCCTGTTGAAGAAGAAAATATTGTAGGCATACGTCGGATATATGTATTACAATATTTTTCTGAAGTTTGTACCGACTTGGTATCTAAAGTGTCATTCAACATTCAATAGAACTTGCTTGAATTGTACTAACTACTTATGTAAACAAAAGTTACTAGTAAATTGACATTCAGTATCAGTTTTAGTATGGCGGTTTGTTTACATAGTTATTATCATGCCGCGATCAGAAAGGGATTAGAAATAACAGATTTCCATACACTTACGTCAAAATCAATATGGATTGACAGCTATCTCAATCCCTTTCTAATCGCGATTCAGTAATAGCAAGTTCTATTGAATGACACTTTACTGATATAATAAATTTAAAATTAAGTTTTTGTTACTGATTGATATGATATAATCGCTCGCGTTCATTGGTGCACGCAAAATGCACTACGAGTCGTGTCAAGGTCATATCATAACTATATCAAAATATTAATAAATTGAAATCTGAATATCGCTTGTCTTAAGAATACAAGAGATATTCAGATTTTTCATACTTGCCTGAAAAAGAACCGCCCAAACGATCCAATATGTTCGACATAGTGAAAAACGGTTCTGTGGCGCCCGATTTGAATCTTGTCCTGTGGAGCAATCAAATCCGCTCGGCGACAGCCATTCAAAGAAGAAAATGGAGAACGTAGCGGCTTGTATCGCGAAGGCTCCAACCAGCATCCAGGACGCCGTGTCAAACGGCTCTAGGAAGGCTGTGGGGGAGATGATGCCGGTTCTCTTTGCCACCACTATTGCCACTCCGGTCTCCATGAAGGGCACGCTGAAGTCTACCACGGCTTCTCGATCGGAGTTGATGATTAAAGATGTTAAGACCTGAAGAAAACTTAGTAGTTATCTTTCGGCAGAAAACTCTGTCACAAGGGCAATTGTGGTTAGAAGCAAATCAAGAAAATGTTTGGGGTTCATCTAAATCTGCTACAAAGATACATGAAAGTAAGAACTTGGATTACCATATCAGTTTTCTTGTTAACGAGATCCGCGATGAGCCCGTTCCACTTGCCGTGGTGCAGCGTGCCCCAGCGGCCGTCCTCGACCCGCGACAGTTCGTACGTGAACCCCAACTGCTCCGCTAACTGCTGCAGGAGATCGATGCAGAAACCGCTGCAGCATTGGTACAGCGAGCTGTTTCTGTGTGCGGTCCCTGCTTCCAGCCTATGTTAAAAAACTTCTTTAAGAGATGATTTGTCAAGCCCCCTCCACACATGTGCGCGAATCGCGGCGCGAACCCGCGAACGCGAGTGTGGAGTCGATGTTCACAGACAGCGAAATCGACTCCACACTCGCGTTCGCAGCTTCGCACGCGATTCACGCACATAGTCTGGAGGGGGCTTTAAATTATTAAACTGTTAAGGACGACTCGGCTAGTTAAAGACTCGGTTTGTACCGTGCCTTATATGAATGGTAGCGGTGGTCACCGTCGAACGCTGGATACCTCACTCTCAGACACCTAGTTTGACAGCCAGTTATACGGCCAATAGTGCATTGCATACACAAATTGCTATTGTGTTTACAGAATTTTTTACGTTATTCTATGGAAATAAGTTTGAAAAATAGTGAAAAGCGTACGTGTTCTGGGACCGGTTCACCCACCGCATCGTGCAGTGGATTGTACCGGGGATAGAGCGGTAGGTTAAAGTGTAACTAAATTAGGTAAATATGATATACCCTGCTACTTCAGCCTCCGGAGCAATTCTGCATATGACACCGCGATCCAAAATGCAGCGTCCGCTTATAGGGTCCGGCGGGGCGAGATTTATGTAAGGAGGCTCTTCTAAGAACGTGATCCTCATGTGAAACTTCTCCGGCACACCCTGCGGCGGCGTGTGTAAACCACCAGGCCAAACTATATCCTTAATGTCGAGACGCTCTTTTGGGTATGAATTCCACGTTCCAATTTCTTCCCAAACCAGCTGTTGAATTTAATAAAAGAGTGAGAAACACTATCTATATTACAATAATTTCTTAGCTTGCATTAAGATTCGGTAGAAATGAATATGTTGTTTGATCATTTCAAATATCGCGAACTATATTTTAGATATAATTGTTTAGAAAATAAACCAAAGTGCACATACCTGTTCACCTATAGCAGGTCTAAGATTCATGATCTTGAGTTCAGCCGCTCTCAGCTCCCCATCAGGCGTGAATTCTATGCTAGGTCTACTCGCTTCGCTTTCCACGCTTACGTTCTTCAGATGTTGGTAGAACCGCTCCCCGGTCGACCAGCGCGCTTCACTTGCGCCCGCGCCACTACAAGACAGTCTGGTACCCAGTGGGTGCCGGGCGTTTTCTGGCGCCAGTATATACGACTCAACGCCATATGCGAACACCTTCACCGCAGTAGCTATCTCTGCGATCAGCGATGAGCTGGATGTGTCGAAGTGTATACCTGAAGTGAAAGTTTTCATAAGAATCAATTATTTATTGCAAAGATGCAGATATTCACGATCGTCATAAAAATAACAACAGGATAGGGATACCTATCATTTTTACAAGAAGCCAACAATTTAAATTTTAAGCTATGATTCTAAAGCGGCATTATCAAAATAAAAATAAATAAATTAATTAATTAATTAAATGCATAAATATATGAAATAAATAAAATAAATAAATATATAGAATAAAATTGCACGCCGTACCTACCTAAGTTGGTAGAATGATTCTAGCAAATATATTACAATTACAAAAAAACTAGGTAGGTATATAGCATATAGTTGCACTTTTCAAACAAATTATATAAATTGCCGTGGTACATTTGTAACGTGTTGAATCAGAATGGTGAATATGTTGTACAGAAACTTACCTAGCATACCTACAGGAAACTTATTCGGCTGCTGCATTGAGCCGAGCACACTTTGCGTGACTATCCATACAAAGTTCTCGCTAGTGAGGTGGAGGTCGCCGGCAGTGGACAGGATGTCGGCGGCCTCCTCGCGCGTGGCGTACAGCAGCATCACGCGCGCCTCGCTAGTCACTAGCTCGTTGAGGTCTGTAGGCTTCTTGACCACTACGGCGTTTAATATTGTAAACTTGAAGCGGTCCTGAAAACAAGTAAATCCTCTCAGAGGGTAGATACTTATAATGGTTGGTTGTTTCGACATGGTGGTCTACGTCGCTGTACCTACTTTTACGTTGTGGATGACGATAGATAACAATAGGTATAAATTATTTAGAGATGATTTAGAGAGATGAAAGTTTATATACGAGAGAATGTGACTGAATACGAAAAGAAGGCTTTTTAGAAGAGGGCCTTAGTTTCAAACAGTGAACTGCGA
Organism: Cydia amplana; assembly: GCF_948474715.1. NCBI lineage: Eukaryota > Metazoa > Arthropoda > Insecta > Lepidoptera > Tortricidae > Cydia > Cydia amplana. The sequence goes on along the minus strand of NC_086079.1, from coordinate 9,055,919 downwards.
TGGACTTACGATTTTATTAGAATATATTTAAATGTCATTTTTAATTTAATTAGGTATGAAGAAGGTAATACATATAACTAATAAGTAAGTAAATAGGTACTTACTTGCAATGCAGTGACTCTCTCGCGGACGGCTTGAATAAAATCGTCATGCCCAGCAATAGCTGAGGTAACTACGCTGAATTGATGCCACTTGTATCGCTCTAATATTGATAACATGGCAGCAGTTTGATGTTCTATGGACGGGGCCAGTTGAAGACGCAGGGCCGCGTGAGACGCCCTTTTTTCTAGGCCGCTATTATCAGCATTCCACGCAATGACCTGCCACAAAAACACATATAAAAATTATTTTGAATCCTAATTCTATAAGTTCAATCTAATACAGTGAGAGTCACTACATAGATATGCAACCAAACAATAAAAAGCATTACCGGTATGCCAAGATATCCGGCGAGTTGTAGAAAATACTGTGCAGAGGCAGTAGAGCGCCCGTATTGTTCATGATTCATAAGATAAAGGATAGCAGACACGTTGACTGCTAGGAATTCTTTACATAGCGAGTCCAGGATAGCTGAAAGATGTGAAAATATAATGTTGAAACATGTCAAATAAGTTTACTCTATAAACTTGTTGATGCTTTGATACTACACTTACACATTGGACTAGGCGTAAGGCCTTGCATAGAAAGCGTAACGTTCAGGCGCACTTGCGAGAAGAGTTTCAGTTTGCGCGGTAACTTCGCGAGCGCAGCTTTCTCTGCCTTGGTGTAGTCTCGTGCGCCGAAGGCCTTGTGTGGCACGACCAGCGCGGCGGTGATGGATGAGGGCGCGCGGGGCGGGGGCGGCGCGGGGGACGTGCGCGGGCGCCGCGTGGCGTCGCCGATGCGGACGCCGCCGCCGCGCGCGCCGTCCCGGCCCCCGCCGCCCGCTGCGCCGCCGCCGATCTTGATGCCGCCGCCGCGCTCCGCCGCCGCCGCCGTGAGCGCACTCAGCGCCGCAAGCGCCATTACGAAGGTGTGCGCCTGCATCGCCGCTCTTGATGCTGAAATAAATAAATAATGTAAAATATTTGCAAATAAGGTAAAGGTACTAGTGCTCGACATGCTAATGCCCAATAGATGGCGCCCTGCTGTCACCTCTATTGACAATGACTTAAGTTTCAAGACGACATGTACTGGGACTGGGACCGTATCGAGCACCGTTCGTTTACCTTGAATGAATGTTCTGAAAAAATGTAGATGCAAACGGGATTTTCTACCCGCAACTCCGTTCGATCCATTAACATTTTTTGTGTGTATAGGGTTGGTCCAACCTAACTCCCGAATTGTCACTAGTACGGAACCTCAACTAATGGCATTGCTATATAAATCCTACTTAGTGGGTACCAACATAAGCAGTCCCCAAAGTCCCTGGTAAAGAGCGTAGTCCCATCTTAATGGCCGGCCACTCATAACCCCTCTGATATTCGGTAATATTAAAAAAGCGGCCAAGTGCGAGTCGGACTCGCCCATGAAGGGTTCCGTATTTATTTAGGGGATTTATGACGTATTAAAAAAAAAACTACTTACTAGATCTCGTTCAAATCAATTTTCGGTGGAAGTTTGCATGGTAATGTACATCATATATTTTTTTTAGTTTTATCATTCTCTTATTTTAGAAGTTACAGGAGTGGGGGGGGACACATTTTACCACTTTGGAAGTGTCTCTCGCGCAAACTATTCAGTTTAGAAAAAAATTATATTAGAAACCTCAATATCATTTTTGAAGACCTATCCATAGATACCCCACACGTATGGGTTTGACAAAAAAATTTTTTTGAGTTTCTGTTCTAAGTATGGGGAGCCCCCAAAATTTATTGTTTTTTTTTTTCTATTTTTGTGTGAAAATCTTAATGCGGTTCACAAAACACATCTACTTACCAAGTTTCAACAGTACTTATAGTTCTTATAGTTTGGGAAAAAAGTGGCTGTGAGTGCTGTGACATACGGACAGACAGACATGACGAATCCATAAGGGTGCCGTTTTTTGCCATTTGGCAACGGAACCCTAAAAATAAAACCCGTCCAAGTGCTAGTCGGACTTGCCCACCGAAGGGTACATAAATTTATTGTTTTCAGAATTTTCCCAGTAGGTAGGTACTTGTATTGTAAGACGATATTACTTACCATTCTTGCTCATAAATGGCTTTACAGCTTCAAGGGGCTAGCTGTAGACCTGAGTATACTATTATGGTTTTAAATTCAACTCGAATCCTCCACGCGTTCCGGAGATAAAGGGTCTTGACAGACAGACGGACGGACAACAAAGTGATCCTATAAGGGTTCCGTTTTTTCCTTTTGAGTACGTAAACATAAATCCACACTTTTCATATGATATCGTCCTTAAATCATACATATCAATGTATAACATAGCACTGCGAATCACGTTGAAGTCGTGTCATAACCATAACAAAATAAAACTTTAACAACGTATTAATTCAGAATCGACTTCTTTAACCCATTCAGCGCTAATCACGACATCACGACACGTTGTCGTTTTGCCTCTATGAAGTTATCGGCTACGTCGTAGCGCTACGACCGTAGCTCAGCAGCGGTTGACGGAAAATGTTGCTACGTGCTACGGCGTAGCACGCAGAGTGGCGCGCTATCCCATATTTGGATTGGACTTGTAATATTTTGCGTCTAAGTTTTTTAGTAATTTCCTCGCGTTGGTGAGTGATGATTGTTGAAAAATGTTCAGCTCACTTTGAAGCCCTCGCATAGCTTCAGATTCCAGTTTTTGGATTTTAGAATCTTTCGCTTGCTCGGCTCTATTAGCACGAGGTATTAACAACAACTTTGCTCCCTTGTTAAACAAATAACTATATTAAGAAACTTTTTAGGTTTTTTTATCTTTCTTTATCTAACCCATTATATGCCATATCTACTAGTACTCGTACCTATCTTTTTATAGATAGATATTCAATGAAATCTACATCGGTGCTAAATATTATGTGTCTACTTATTTCTGTTTTTACTCAAATTAACGCAACGCCATATTCGAACAGCTTCACCGCAGTAGATCTCTGCGATCAGCGATGAGCTTTGATGTGCCGAAGTTTATGACTTATATGAATCAATTATTTATTGCAAAGATGCAGATATTGACGATCGTCATAAAAAGAACAACAGGATAGGGATACCTATATTTTTACAAGAAGCCAACTATTTAAATTTTAAGCTATGATTTTAAGCGGAATTATCAAAACTATAGCTGTACTTTAACACACAATGCAACTTCTATTACGTAAATATTTGATTTATCTGAACAGTAAATTAAATATGTGTTTTGTGTAAATCAAGTTATCACGAACGCTGACCTCACCTCCCGAGCTCCACCCAAATCACAAGATCAGCCCAATCTTCTCGGCTACTCTACGGGAGCGACGTAGGTACCTAACTATATATACTCACGATATAATACATTGATAGGCGACTATACGTGCCCTATGGCATGAAGACAAGTTTGAATTTACTAGAAATGAATAATTATTAGACAAATCAAATATTTCTCAAAGTCACTATAAAACTGTTTTATGAATATTCTTCTGAACCGTCTCAAATACAAGACCGCTTTCGTATCTATAAATTGTTGAACGAAACAAAATCTGTATTTGCAAAGATTCTCCAATATCTGTATCGACAGTAAACATACCTACGCTTCATTTCAGTATTTATTCGAAGTTTCAAATTACATTAGATACTTACGTTATACAGGATAGGCATACGTATACGTACCTATAAGCGTATTCGGCGGTGGCGGTGGTGCCGGCGGCGGCGCGGCGAGCGTGCAACTATCCGCATATACTCAGGAGGCGGCGCGGGCCGACATGGGGTCGTGGTGGTCGAGATGGGACGGAGGCTGGCGCGGCGCCGCGCCGCCAGCACCTTGGGCCTTCCTCCGCGCGTGTTTACGTAAGCGCCACGCCCCGAGCCACGCTACGGCGGTATGGGGCGCGGCGCGAAGCGCGAAGCACCTCCAGTCGCCGAGCGCCGACTGCCGCGCCTCAGAGATTCACTCCTTGCGCCGCCGACCACGCATGCGCTAATCTTACAACCTTCATGGTCCACGCCTCCTGTTACATAATAAGAAATAACTACGGCGAAGCCTCACTGATCCCTGACAATAGCCGCACGTAGGGTTCATCAGGTTCATGGTATGCTGGTGTATTTATTCACGATTTGTGCATTAAAGGCTTTATATCCAGCCAAACTTCCGTTAGGATTCTTCTGGGTTCAAGAGCGAGGTAATTATTACAATTGAATGCCTAGTAGGATTCGCGGGGAGAGTTGGGTTATGAATGGGGAGAGAAGGGATGAAAGGGTGGTGAGATGGGATTTTAAGGCTACTGCTACAAAAATAATGTATTCCAATTTAAAATGGAGCTATAGTAATACTCATAATAAAAAAAAACGATCCAACAATCTTCCAAAATCACCTTTGTATGAAATCCTATCCCATCTCACCCCAATTACGAGGGACTACGGGGTGAGGTGGAATTTCCTGTTTATCGTCAAAGTTATGAAATGGAACTACCCAAAATAAAATAAAAACTAAAATACAAACGTCCGGAACACTTATTATATACACCATTCACTTTGCATATGTAAAAATAAAATGTTATCGAGGTTTGAATGTCAGTTTTGCCCCTACTCACCCCATTGTACGGTACCTATCTATCGAGTATCATTAGAGTCATGATATCGCATACCTACGCTTGATAGTGAAAGTTGACAAATACAAGGCACACGAATTCGAGCCAATCGTGCTGTCAAAGCCAGATTCCTACAGGTTTTGTTTAACCAAATGCTGCGGTACAGTACACCGACCAAACTCGCTTAGGACTTCCCAAAGTTTGTTCCTATGGTAATAAGCACCGAAGTTAATAACTGCTTCACGAATAAGCAAATACGAGCGTATATAGGTACGATAAGTATATATATATATATATATACAGGCTGCTTCCTGTAACAGGAGCAATAAATTAAACTGTAGGGTAGGCTGTACTCCTCAAACTGACCAACATTTGTTCAGCAACTTTTGAAAATAACTCATGTTTTAATTTTTATTACACTTTAAAGTTTATTCTAAGACGCAATGTATTGCACATTTTGTATGATTAAAGCGTGACAAGCAACGTCAAACACACTGATGTCAGCGTACATTGAAGGCAATATTTATTTTGTATGAAAAAGAGGAAGTCTAAAGGATTCATAATTTTTAAAAGTTCCTGAACAAATGTTGGTCAGTTTGAGGAGTACAGCCTTTAGTTTAATTTATTGCTCCTGTTACAGGAAGCACCCTGTATATATTTTTTATAGCTACAATTTTTTTGTCAGAAATTAGAGTCGGCCGGACAATTCCGCCCAATTTCGCCATTTTTAGGGTTCCGTAGCCAAATGGCAAAAAACGGAACCCTTATGGATTCGTCATGTCTGTCTGTCTGTCTGTCCGTCTGTCTGTCTGTCCGTATGTCACAGCCACTTTTTTCCGAAACTATAAGAACTATACTGTTGAAACTTGGTAAGTAGATGTATTCTGTGAACCGCATTAACATTTTCATACAAAAATAGAAAAAAAACAATAAATTTTGGGGGTACCCCATACTTACAACTGAAACTCAAAAAAATTTTTTTCATCAAACCCATACGTGTGGGGTATCTATGGATAGGTCTTCAAAAATGATGTTGAGGTTTCTAATATCATTTTTTTCTAAACTGAATAGTTTGCGCGAGAGACGCTTCCAAAGTGGTAAAATGTGTCCCCCCCCCTGTAACTTCTAAAATAAGAGAATGATAAAAATAAAAAAAATATATGATGTACATTACCATGCAAACTTCCACCAAAAATTGGTTTGAACGAAATCTAGTAAGTAGTTTTTTTTTTAATACGTCAAAATCCCCTAAATACGGCTCCCTTCATGGGCGAGTCCGACTCGCACTTGGCCGCTTTTTTTATACTACGTCGGTGGCAGACAAGCTTGTAAGGGATGTAGGTATAATGTGCCGACTCTTCATATTACACAGACTTGCAGTTCTTAAAAGCATCTCTCTCTCTCCTCATCTCATTACTACTTACAACTCTGCCTTTTATTATTAGTCGGTTGAAACGAATCTGCTTCGAGGTATACTTTTACTTTATTAACACTCAATACAGTCAGCAAAAGAATTAAATGCTTAAACAGTACCTAGATACCTACTTTTTTTTAAATTAAGTAGGTACCTATTAAGTAGGTACTAGCTAGGTGAAACATGTGGCTTTCAAGTTTCAACGATGCACGACAGGCGACTGTATTAGGTACGTTCCATCAAATAAATTGAATAATGGGCTGCCGTAGACCCTTGTCATACCAACAATTTGAAAATGTTCAGGGGCTGTCAACATTACTTTTACGTAAGCTTGTACTGTAAAGAGGCCCACTGATTAACAGTCCATCGGCCTGTCAGTTAGAACAAAAAGTTGACAGTTCCGAACAACTGACAGGCCGATACCGGCCGGTGGACTGTTAATCAGTGGGCCCCTTAAGCATAGAAAAACATTAACCTATAAAACTTAAAAACCGGCCAAGTGCGAGTCGGACTCGCGCACGGAGGGTTCCGAACCATCAACAAAAAATAGAGCAAAAAAATCGTGATTGTTTTATGGGAGTCCCCCTTAAATATTTATTTTATTTTTAGTATTTGTTGTTATAGCGGCAACAGAGATACATCATTTGTGAAAATTTCAACTGTCTAGCTATCGCGGTTCATGAGATACAGCCTGGTGACAGACGGACGGACGGACAGCGAAGTCTTAGTAATAGGGTCCCGTTTTTTACCCTTTGGGTACGGATCCCTAAAAACTAAATCTAAAAATAAGTAAAAGTAATCTTACAATAAAAAAAACTAAATATAACTTATACTTAGGTACCTACCTACCCAATTTAATTTACGCGCAGTAAGTAAAGCCAATTCCTATCACATCATCTCATTTTGTCAGTCACAATTTAAAAGCAAAACAATATCATGTTGTTCGTGACTGTACATCCGCTCAAGGACTGACAAAAATAATCTCACTCGAGCTCATTGTCCTTGGGAAAGAGCGAGGGTGGCTCGTGAAATGTAATTCACACCCGACCCGACGCGATTCGATTTGACTACCAGACACGTTGTACAATCGGTGCCAATTATATTTAGAGTGCTTACCTTAACACAATGCACTTTATAGTTCGATATGAATATAAATGTGTACCTACATCCTTATATTATAAAATGCAATATTTATGTATTTTTTCAGTGCGCTATGTGGGGTAGGTGCTATACGCAAGAGTAGTTAGGACAGTGCTACGAGCTTTGTTTAGATAATTGTAAGTAAAAGTGTGTATGTCTGTCTGTTACCTCTTCACTCTTAAACCGATTTAGTTGAAATTTGGTATGGAGATAATTTGAGTCCCGGGGAAGGACATAGGGTAGGTAGTTTTTATCTCAGAAGTCGTCTTTTAAGGAGGTGGAAATTTGTATGGGGAATCGATAAAAAGCAGATTGGATAAAAAATAAGGTATACCCAAATTACTAACTCCACGCAGACGAACTCGCGGGCAAAAGCTATTAGTTTTTCATACTTTTGGCGGAACATGTGTGGTTTACAGAGGTACACGGAAGGTACAATATAACCGCATACTTTTAGTGCGGCATAAATGGCATAATGCAAGATTTCATAGGACTTTTTTTGTCAAATATCTCGTTTTACGGAGAGGTACACCAATTAATGGTACACAGAAGGTACAATGTTTATAAATCTTTCGTTGAAATCGCCGAGGTCCACCACAGTATGACCTATTATTTGACGAAATATAGGTTTTGCCTATCTTTTTATTTTATGTAAAAAAACAAAGCTGCAGAGTCTATTTGCGCAAATAACTAAACGAAATGATCTTTCAGCAGCAAAGCATATAATGTGTGTGTGTACGCACCTTTAAAACAGACTGCATAATGTGTAATAATTATTAATTAGGTACGTACCTACCTACTCTATTCAACGGCCTCTATTCTTTCGAAGACCTTCGGGCGTCTTGAGAAATTCTAAACAGTCAAGTTGCCTACCCTCTTGATAAAAGCTTTTAAAGAAGGTATAAGTAGGTAGATATGAATATTGTCTACTGAGGCCCTATTCGACATGTACAACTGTCAGATTTCGCGTCCACTTCAATTCAACAGTTGTATGAATCGCATGTTCATCAAGTGCGGATAATAACATTTGGTACAACCAATAATACAACAAATATCAACTTTATATTATTATTACTTTAAGGTTTATAATGGTTTGGTCTGGTTGTCACCTAACTGTTGATTGCTAATGTCAAATATTGATACAGGTTTGTTCAGAGGGCCTACCGCGAACCACGTTCGACGTGTTAACTCCCTGTCACACTTACGTACGAATTTACAAGTGCGACAGAGAGGCAACACATCGAACGTGGTTCGCGGTAGGCGCTCAGATTCAACGTAAGTTCAACACGATACCAAGTGATTTAATACTCTTTGCACGATACCAGCCCATCGACACCCCATACTATGATAACTTAGGAACGTACTTGTTACCAACGTTGAGGCATAGTAAATAATCTTATCGAATTAAAATGACTGCTGTTGCATTTTGGTAGCACATACCATACTTGCTTTCAAACATAGACGTATTATACCTACTTTTCTTTAGGTTGGTATGATCGGTAAAACGTCTACCGTCATTCTAAATTGTCGTGAAAGCGGTTATGTTACGTGTTTATTTTTGTGTTTAGACTAAATAACTTTAGCTTTTATTTAAATGGGGGGCAAATCTTTAAGAAAATGTGAAGTTTGTGGGGTCAGGCGTGTAAGGAAACTTACTTCTGATATATTTTTGGCAAGATTTCCCCTTGATTCGAACAGGTCGGTAAACTGATGTTTTTGTGCGATATTTTCATTTTGAGTCGTTACCAGATACTAATTTAATTAGTTTGGAGTAGTTTTTATCGTTTACAATCCTTGATTAAAATGAAAACTTTCTGTGAATAGATTAATTCTTCTTGTAAAAAACTAGGTAACCTAAGACACGAATAGTGTGCGAACAACTTATCGATAGTCCCTTTATTTCAGATATCGACTATGGGTAAAGGTAACAGGTAATGAGGATTTGGAATATTTACCTATACAAAGGCTGAATGAAACTCCAACCTCTGAATATCTACAAGTGAATGTAAATAAGCCTGACAGCTTTTTCCCTTTGTGGGAAGTTGGAGTTCACAGCCTTCACAGGCAAGACTCAGTGTTTGCAGGAGTGCTCTAAAAGTAGATTGTAGCTTTAGTTACGTTCATAAGCGTATTGTAATATGCCTACGTAAATATAAAACTATCTGTATCTTATGTTTATTATGTAAAATAAAATTATTTTTATATTTTGCATTTATTTTATTAATCCACCTGATTCTCAATATTTACTTTTACATTAGTACAGTACAACAGCACGTATCGCACATTTATCGATATCGATAAACAGTAGGTACCGGAAGTGTCGAGCCCTAGCGTTGTTTTTTTTGTGTTGGCAGTATTGACATGTATTTGGTGTGTTGGCACAATGTACGTTCTTAATTCGGTTTAAGGCTTGTTCGAGAGTGCCGACTCTTAAAACGTAGTGATTTAATACTCTTTGCACGATACGTCAAACGTCGCTTGTCGAATAAGGCCCCTGTTTCGAAGTGTAAGGTCAAATGACGGTTAAATTCGCAAAAGCTGGTGCATCTTGGGGTTTATTACCAGACTCTTTTAACCCTAGTGGGTAACGGCAAGACATTTGCCGTCGGACAACTCGGACATTTTTTTCTCAATAAACGCGTTGTTAGTTATACTTGGTCAAGCAGATCTTGTCAGTAGAAAAAGGCGGCAAATTTGAAAAATGTAGGCGCGAAGGGATATCGTCCCATAGAGAATTTGGATTTCGCCCCTTTTTTTACTGACAAGATTTGTAGAGGTCTATAATTCCCGACAGCCGCAGGCTGGCAGGCTATAATACATCGAGGTAAGAGTTGAAAATTGTATTAACATTGCCACCAACATATACTCGTACCAGGCGGGCCGTATGCTTGTTTGCCACCGAAGTATTAAAAAAAAAAACGGGCGGACGATTCTGATTTCACAATTTGTATTGGTTTTTATAATACCGTGAAGATCACCCACGCTGATTAATCACGTCATGCTCCGTGGAAACCCCACTGTCTTTTTTGTGATTTATTGAAACGTAATGCTGATGTACACAATATGTACTGAATTAGTACATACTTAAAAAAAATTGTACCTCAATAGATCAAGAGTACAATAAACTCAATTCGGACTTGCTGTAGAGCATCTCCCCAGCAACCCCAAATTTTTTTTAAAGAAAAATCACGTAAATACTTACTTTTTAGCAAATAAAACCCTGAAAAAAAATTGTACTGTGGATTTTAACGTTGAATCAGTTAGCCATGGCTAGTTAAATTACCTAATTGTCGCCAGGACGCAAGCGCCTCCAGCCGACTTCTCAAACGTAAGAAAACATTGGAACTCTCACCAGAAACCAAGTTCATAACATAAATAAAATGTGTGTATCCCATTGTATATAAAAATACAAAGTTTCATACGTTTGAGAAGTCGGCTGGAGGCGCTTGCGTCCTGGCGACAATTAGGTAATTTAACTAGCCATGGCTAACTGATTCAACGTTAAAAACCACAGTACAATTTTTTTTCAGCGTCTTATTTGCTAAAAAGTAAGTATAAATTTACGTGAATTTTCTTTAAATAATTTTTGGGGTTGCTGGGGAGATCCTCTACAGCAAGTCCGAATTGAGTTTATTGTACTCTCGATCTATTGAGGTACAATTTTTTTTAAGTATGTACTAATTCAGTACATATTGTGTACATCAGCATTACGTTTCAATAAATCACAAAAGAGACAGTGGGGTTTCCACAGAGCATGACGTGATTAATCCATGCGATATGAAATTAAATTCGTGCGTGAGATGCACACCAATTACCAAGACTATCGTCAAGGGCGTATCAAAACAATATCAATACTATAACAAACTATTAAATCAGAATTGCCCTCCTGATTCTGATGAAATTTACGAGATCGGGGCCTATAAAAAGCCATTTTGATAGATCAAAGCTTCAATTTAACCTATAGTAATCTACTTTGATTAATCTATTTAGCAGCCAAGGGTCATATAGTAGTTAACGAAGTTAACGCGGGCCGCACTTTGTTAATATTTAATTAAGTATTTATGCCTTTATCAGACATTGTCGTTTGTCAATATTACATGCAAAATAGCCAGGGACGCTCGGGGGCCGCATGAGAGCCTGTTGCTGACCGCTGATCTACAGGACTAGGCACCAAGTCCTTTATGTACCTAATTTATTTTTAGATGTCAATTATTTTATCGGTGAATTCGTGAGCGTCAGAATGACAGGACCATGATGGCTATTTATAACGAGTGTTACTCCTAGATTTAGTACTATTTGGTACCTCAATAAAAATCGAGAAATATAGAAAATAAAGTGGTCAGCCATTCTGACTGATTTATGCCGTAAAGCTGAAAATAAACGAGATGATGAAAATATTTTGAATTTGTCGCTTTTTTCAAATTTAATTTCCAAAATATCGATCCTAGAAGAAAAATTGTGAGGACCAAACTTGTAGAGAATCAAATTTCCTACAGTTTTTGTCCTCACGGTTGTACTGTAAAATCATTAATGGCCGAGTTATTCAAGATAAACCGTTTTTCGAATATACACAGGAGCCTGATTCAGTCTACTTTTTGAATTTACACTCCCAGTGACCCCCCCGAGGGACTGATTGAAGAACTGATTATTCACAGGTCAAAATCTATAATGACTGAACTATCGACTTGGCGAGGGCACTGCCTTGCCCCTAGATAGATATACAGTAAAATCCGCTTATAATGACATCGAAGGGAAGAGACAAACACGTCATACTAAGCGGATGTCATGTAAAGCATAGTTGTACAACTACTTATTTTTGTTAAGTTTTCCAAATTCATCTCAAATTCCTTTGTGAGAGATGAGTTTTATTTAACTTATAACGAATATCAACTTGTCACTGAGAATAAAAACGCACCCAACGTCCTCGCAGGGAAATACGTGGTGATGGCCACGAAAACCAGCGAATGTGTCAGTATAACCGGACCATAGAGAAATATAGTAAGACAAGAGTGCTCACTCCATACATCAGTTCATGACTATTAATTTCAGTATCTACATCTAGCATCGAGTAGCGGAACTATCAGTACTGCTACATCTATTGTCAAGTAGCAGTACTGATAGTTCCGCTACTGGATGCTAGATGCTAATAGTCTTTTTGGTACTAAAACTGATGTATGGAGTGAGCACTCTATGTATTTTTTTCTCTATGACCGGACATAATTTCATGGAAATAGGATTTTTAGATCATTGTAAGCGATTTGTCACTATAAGCGAAGTCATCTTATCCAAATTTGTCACAAAGAATTTTATATGAAAACCAAACTTCGCACAGTAGGTAATTACGTCCCGTTGCTACAAAAACAATATGATTTTGTATGTTATTGACGTGTACGTTTACACCGTATTAAACGAATTGAATTGAATCGTAAACCGATCGCATGCTAACGCTCGAATCGCTCGATCCAGCAAAGACCACTATATTTTCGTTCTAGCCCCGTAAACACAATACATAATAAGGAAATTAGGTAAGCAAGATTATTTTGGTTCAAGGAAATAGGTATATGTTAACTTCCTACACCTACATACGATAGGTTTAATATTTCTAAAGAGAGTTACTAATAAAATGAATGTATAATTTTATAAGTCGTTAATAGGTGGAAATATATCACAGATCAACACAACATGAAGTTGCATAAATGCCAGTCTTACATAGATCCTCGTTGGAACCATCTTTTTTTTATTGAAGATAAGAATTTAAACTTCCAACCTTTGAGTGGTAACTATGTTTTTGTTCTTTTTCGTACTATGTACACTTGCCGTCCACCAAAGGAAGAAAGGTCGTCGCTTTGGATGACAGCGAATAATCTTTGAGTGTATAGTTCGTTTTTTTAGCATTAGAAATAAGGTAAACAATCTTGATGTGTCTTTTAATTGAAAAACCCATTTTAAAAATAAGTTACGGCAAATATGTAACAATTATGAATCTAATACGATCATTTATATTCTTCTGCTTTCATAAGTAATAGTTTTTGATTTTTAAAAAGCGTTTCTCAATTAAAAGACATGTCAAGATCGCTTACCTTCTTGCAAGTTACGACTATAATGAAAACACACGACGTTGCACTTTCTAATGCTAAAAAAAAACGATCTATAGTACTTAGTAATTTACATTTTTAAATTATGATGAATTATCAGTTGCATTACACCTAATCTGCTACTTTTACCCTTGGTATATAGGGTAGTTCGAATACGTTAGTAATTTTGTCGAGTGGCGAGTACTTTAGTTGCTAAAATCGAGCAACTCATCAAAAAACGTTTAACTACAAACGAGCAAGTTACAAGTAGATCGGGTTCGGAACTTCAGACTACGTTAATTTAGTAGAGTGGCGAGTATTTGTTACTAAACGTGTCCGAACACCAAATATATTGTCGAGTAGATTAGTAAGTGTTGGGGGTTTACTCGACTAAATTACTGACTTAAACCGTCGAGCGCCCTAGTATCACACGTGTGATACTAGCTTAATTTGAGTCGTAGCAGTATCAAACATGTGTTACTACAGATCAATATGGATCAAATTGACACCTAGATTAGTCGAGTGGACCCATTTTATTATATTTTTTCTGGCGAGTGAGGCTCCCCCCACCACTCTTGCTAATCTACTCGACTTAATTTTTGGTGTTCAAACACGTTTAGTAACTAAAATACTCGCCAATTGCCTAAATTAACGTAGTCTTTCATATTCTACTCTATATCTGTAGTGCGAACCATTTTTGGTCAGTTGACCGATTTTATTAAAATACTCGCCACTCGACTAATTACTAACCTAGTTCGAACTAGGCTTATGAGCCAGCTAGTCTGAAGACTGAAGTAGAGATGGGTCGAATATGGAGTATGCAGTATGCCGAATCGAATATTCGGCCGAATTATTCGGTCCATCTGTATCATTCTAATAAACCATTTAAAAAAGCGTCAAACAAATTGGTCAAAAAGCAAGGTTCTCGAAAAAACATTTCGACACTCTCATTCTCATTAGGGTTTCCTCACATCTATAGATGCGGAGTCAGCAAAAACCGATAGAAAAAAGCTTTATATCCACATTATTCACGCAAAAATGCATGGTTCGGCTCGGCCGACGCGGCGTCATCTTTTTCGCTCTTATTGCGTAGACATAAAGGTTTTTTCTATTGACTATTGCCGATTCCGCGTTGATAGATGTGTGGAGACCCTATTATTGTGTTTTAATGACAATGGGAAAACGTAACCGTACTTTAAAAAATCTGGAGAAGCTTACATTTTACAGTGTTACAATAAGTCAAACAAAATAAAAAATCGGCCCATCTCTACTATGAAGTAATCTGCTGTACTGAGTTACATAAAATAGAGAACTCCTAAAGAATTTTACAAGGAATTTAAATAGAAAAATTTCATTTCGGAAACTTACAAGCTGCACATGACTAATAATAGTTATAATGTAAAGAATATTTTACTCAGAAGTGATAAAGGCTTCCCCACACCCCTTCCCCTCCCTTCTGCCCCCCAGTATGGAATCAAACATTTATAGAAAATTCATACCTATATGATTGTAACATCCTTGCAAAACACAAGTGTGAGAAATAAGGGGCTCTCAGCAAAAACCATGCATATATGTAAATGATAATAAATAAGTGTAAACCTCAAGTATCTATCAACCCTTGTAAATCACAAATTACACTCTTATCAAGGCTGGAGTTTAAATTCTTATCAACTAGATCAAAACAATGATTTTTGTTCATTTTTCCTTATTGAATACAATAAGGATTTATAAAAAGCTCTTCTCAGTCTGCTTGCTCTTGCAGCTTGAATGTCCCATTAAAACACGGGCAATAATTTTAAAATAGTCCAAACTGTAACCATTGTCCGTCAAAAGGTTCATCACACACACCAATTTTATATTTTCAAGCCAATAAAGTTCAAAGTTCAAACACAATTTTTATTTATTAGTGATAATTAATTACTTAATACATCGGTGGTGATACAGGCTTTACCGTCGGTCACGGTAAGATCTGTGGGAGTCACGATCGCGGCTACGACCGCGCGAACGGTCGGACGTGCGCCACAGAAACTCATCCACTGAACGTTCATAGGACCTCTTATCATACACTAGCACTGATCGGGGATAATCCGCTAACGGCGCGTCATAGTAACGTGGCGGAGGCGGTGGGGGTGGTGGAGGCAGGCCATCGTACGAGGCAAGTGCGCCACTGAATCCTGGAGGAGGCACATATGGCAACGGTGGGAGCTGATGATGCATGGATCGCATATACTCAGCCACATATGCCTCTGCTGCTGCTGAACTACTGCTGCTGTAGCTGTCACGTCCGCGTGTAAACCACAGGGGCAGCCTATCACGCATGTATGGTGATGGAGACCTTCTCTTGTATGACCCAGATGATAATCTGTTCCTAGGCGGCATAAAAATTTTACGCCTACTCCTAGATGAGGAGTTCAGCCTTGCTCTAAAATTAGAACCTCTTGTCAACAGTGGGGCTCTATATGTTCTATAATTACCACCACTCTTTAAGTAAGCTTTTTTAGATGCCTCTTTAGACTTCCGGAGTATTGGTGTCATTTCAATACCTTCATCTTCTGGAAATAGTCTGCATAATTCTTCAGCAACTTTTGGCTCAATTTCTTGACCATCTCGTCCAATTTTTACAGGTTTGCCTTCATTCCAGGGGTTGTACAAATGCAGAGTGCTACTGAATGGCAGCTCCTTGCGGCAGATCCAATCAACTTTAAATACACCATCCAGTACTTTAGCAGATAATCCTGGCGGCAGTACCCAAGATATGGGCGGCACATCTCTTCTGGACTCGCTGCTCAGACGCGCGAATCCTGCAAACTTTCCACTTTCCTTCACTGAAAATATTAATAGCACATTTCTTGACTCTCTATAAGCCTGGTTTAAATTTGCTTCGTTTTGTGGCAAAGTTGACCACACACCTTTAGCTTTAGATAGTGTAATATTTTCAGCATTATTTGACTTAATTAAAAAGAATCTTGTATCTCTGAATAAATAATTCAGTTTAGTCATGTAATCATAGGTCTTTGTTTTATTGTTGGCGGCTGTAATGCGTGTCCTTTTAGTTTGTATTGGAGAATGGCTTTCGGACTTGGTACGTTTACGATTTGCGCGTCTTTCTTTTGACTTAGAACTGGCGGTACTTATGCTTGGAGAGCTTGAATCACTTGAAGATGAGCTGGATACTTCGCTGCGTGTATCATAATCTTTTCCTTCCTCGAGCTGTTTCAGTTCCTCTCCTATTTCGGCTTCGACTTCACCAACGCCAAGATTCACGGCGTCAGTGTTATTGGAAGCCTCCATTTTCAGTTACTGTATCACAAGCTAAGATCATGTAACTTTAAATTGAGAGCTTACGTTGACATATTACGAGAAGAATACGCTTGAATTTGTCTAGACAAACAGAATAGAATGTTGGAGTGGTATAATATTTTGATAATTAAGCACAATAACTATGTTTATCAAAGAAATAAATCCATAAAAACACCACCCACCACCTCATTCTGCTAACCATAAACACGCAAGCAAGGTTACAGATAATTTATAGAAGCAATGAAGCAAGTAAAAAGCTAGGACCAAGATCCACTTGTAAGGGTATGCACGCACGAGCAACTTTTGTCTACGCGACTATTTTGTCTCTCAGTCTATTGGGGAGTCGTATCGCTACGTGTAACTCTTTCTCGCTCTCACTTATGGGTGCGACGCTTGAAGGTCACGGTGCGGTGCGATAGTGTGTTATCACTTTAATCCATGGCCTCACTCTTGGTTAAGCCATTGTACACGTTGGGCCAGCGTATCGTGACAAAAAAAAACCGGCCAAGTGCGAGTCGGACTCGCGCACGGAGGGTTCCGCACCATCAACAAAAACTAGAGCAAAAACAAGCAAAACAACGGTCACCCATCCAAGAACTGACCCCGCCCGACGTTGCTTAATTTCGGTCAAAAATCACGTTTGTTGTATGGGAGCCCCACTTAAATCTTTATTTTATTCTGTTTTTAGTATTTGTTGTTATACCGGCAACAGAAATACTTCAACTTCAACATTTATTCAGCAAATAGGCCACAAGGGCACTTTTACACGTCAACATTGAATTTACATACAAGCAAAAAAATAATAATAATACATCAACAACATCATCTGTGAAAATTTCAACTGTCTAGCTATCACGGTTCGTGAGATACAGCCTGGTGACAGACGGACGGACGGACAGCGGAGTCTTAATAATAGGGTCCCGTTTTTACCCTTTGGGTACGGAACCCTAAAAAATAAAAAAAGGTTTTTTACATCTACTCTTGTCTGACACTTCCAGCTGCGAAGCCCCCTCCACACTCGTGCGCGAAGCCGCGGACGCGAGTGTGTAGTCGATTTCGCATACTTGTGTACCGGTGTGGTATCGGGCTAAACGAATATGAATAAAAAAGTTAAATTTTGTTTATGGTCGAATGTCACCTGATTTTAGTTTCTGTAGGTTGGTCTTTCTTATTGGATCTGAAAAAGCCGCCTAACAAAACTTAATACTCAGGCCATGGGTTTCTTAACTTTTTGTAGGTAAATAAGTTGGAACTGCGGTGCGCCTAAACAATAAAGATCTAATCATGCATTATGTTCAAAAGTATCTTGAGAAATTACCATTGCCGAAAGGAAGTGCGAAATCCGTTAATAATGGAACCAATATATTCCTATACTGTAACTACTACAGCTTTTATTCTCAAAAGGTAAGAATGGATAAATTATCTCTCCTCCTCTAGATTATATCTTATCATTAAATGACCTCGAAATAACTGTAATTATAAATAAATCATCATTATTTGTCTAGAATTACACAATAAATAAAATCCTTACCTGACCTTTTTTTGTTTTTTTACAGGTGTTAATGGCATTATACGAAAAAAATGTAGAGTTTGAACCACTACTGCTTGATATCACCAAAGGAGAACAATATTCATCCTGGTTTCTTGATATTAACCCACGAGGAGAAATTCCTGTACTTAAAGTGAATAATGACATCATCCCAGATTCAACAAGAATCCTTGATTACTTGGAGGACTACTTAGATCCTAGTACGTGATTTGCGGTTATTAACATTTTTTAAAGTGCTTATCAAGTTTTGTTTATTAAATTAAAACGCTTCACGCGCCGTTTTTGCGACTATGTTGTAAGTGAAGATAATTGTAGGTGTATCTTAAGAATTTAGAGCCAGCAGACTAAGTGTACTAATTCTCGACGCTTCTGAGTAATTGCAGCAACCCTCCGAGGCATCGTGTTAAAAAATCTTGTAAGCTTTTAGGTAATTTTTTTGTTTGGTCTTATTTTAGAAATGCCTCCACTAATTAATGTGTCGACGGATAGAAAGGTTTTAAATAACATAAACAAATTCCGTGACCTGATTGATGCACTTCCAGCAGGTGTTATTACTGTGGGTTCTTTCTTTCACCCTCAGTTGTGTGGCAGGCCTAAGTTGCCTTTCATTTTGCCTGTCAGAGAAGTCCTAAAAAGTGAGTAACAAAGTATAAAAAATATTTTTTTTTTACAATCCATTTTTCTTTTAAAATGTGTAATGATAATATTCATATTCTTTCAGGTGGGGACTTAGGTAGTTCCAAAAACCTAAGAAAATTAGCTGAAGAAAATCCAAAAGCAAGAGGCATTCTGTTGTACAAAGCAGAAATTCAGGACAGAAAACACGAAATACTTACTAGTGAAGAAGAATATTTAAAAGTATTAAACATCGTAGACCAAGTCTTAGCTCAGGTTGAGGAACAGTTGAAAGAACAAAATGAAGGTAATTAGCATACAATTATTTAGAATTAAGACAAATTGGAAAATGTATTGTATATCTTTTTTCTATTTTTAGACACTTGGTTGTGCTGTGAACAATTCAGCATAGCTGATGTTGATTTGGCAATACTTTTGCATCGTTTGTGGGAACTAGGCCTTGAAGGCAGATTCTGGGCTCAAGGCAAACGTCCCCTAATAGAGAATTATTACCATCGTGTCCAACAAAGAGAATCATTTAAGAAGACTGTGCCGACTTTACCGTTCCATATAAAGATGATCATTACTTCCCAACCTCCCGCATATGTTGGTGCCGCTGGAGCAGCATCACTGGGCATTGTCATTGCAGTATTATATGTTTTCAGAAAACTTCTTCATTAGTCAATGATTGTTACTAATGAAAATTTAAAGAATAGTTATACTATATAAAAGAAACAGTATTAGTAGTTTGTATAAGAACTTTTATTTCTTAAATATTAATTTAATATCAATAAATAGTTTTCAAAGTGAAATAAATCTCTTTTGATTTAACCTTAATATAGAAATTGTGCAAATTTAAAAAGTTAACTTTCTTAGTAAAGTTGTTTCTTACCCCCTGCACCCAGTTTACCTAATTTACTAATAACAAGATTTTATACTTGAATCCAGGTACCCTTGATATATGTACTACCAATTACTTTAAATCCCAGAAAATGCTACAACCATACTAACTAGTACTTGAGATGAAACATATGTAATGCACATTTGCCTGGCTTATTTTTATTACCTCAACTACCTTAGATTATCTTTTTTCCTCTGATGCAGCCTCTGTGGTATCCTGCCGGTTGATGGGCATGCCCATAAAATGTTTACCATTTGTGGTGCTTCTTTTTCTAAATGTAGGAGTCGATGCCAATTTTGTTTTGTTATACTTGAATGTGCCATCTCCTGGTAAATTAGGAAGAACATTTGGAATTGTATACCAAACTCTATAGGTCACAAACCATGTAAATATAGCTATTACACCACTGATGAATTTCTCCACCATAATATGGTAATAAAGAATGGTAGATACAAGCATCACATCCCACAGTATTTGAAGCAAAGTTGTTGCAATTAAAAATCCTCTCACATAGGGTGTCCATTTTTCATAGGATGTTTTTACAACCTCTAGTTCCTCAGCTGAAACTTTTCTTAGAGGATTCATGCTTACAGATTTATCATCCATACTTCGTGCATGTTTCTCATCTCTGATGTAATCTTTTATTCTTTCCCATCCATTTATGGCCCTGGCCTCTTCTATCATCACTAAACTTGAATATATAAGAATGAAACAATGACCAGATATATCAAATCCATTCCAAAAGCCCCCGTTTTTTAAACACATTACTTTGTTGTCTACATTCTTCATATTACATCGTCCATATTTGGTTTCAATAACATTAAAGATCATTGTCCAGATGTACCAAAAAAATGTAGCTATCGCCAATCTCGATAAGTGTGCTGTAGCTATGAGTCTTCTATTACCACAACAAGTGGTGTAGGATGTCAATAGAACGTAGGGCACCGTCATAAATAATGTCCAAAACCATCCAATTTTAACAAAATATTGGTTGAATATATTATCACTCCTTGAGAAATATGTTTTCGGAAACGTTAGACTGTCCGCCATAAGTGAAAGCAAGAAAAGAGCTCCTAAATAAACTGCTATTTTTAAATTGGTGTCGAAGAACAGTACCTTCTTGCAAATGTGCACTATCATTATAACGAGAACTTCCAAAATAGATGATGCTTCTCGGGTAGGTTTATTACCTTTACTTTCAAAAGATTCATTTTGAAAATTGTAATTCATTCGGGAATTTTTATAATTACTACTTCTACTTGTCATGGCTCAGAACTCTAATAAACTTTGTTTAGTTTCTAATTCTATCTCATCTCCGTCAGTCTCACTGTGTCGTCGGATCGTAAATTGTAATGAAATTGTAGGTTAACCACGGACAATAATATGTCAACTGTCGTTTTTTTTTTTAAGGCCTGATTACATAATACATATATAAGTATAGTGTGTCAAAGGTCTGTTTGATTTCAAACATGACAGAGAGAATCATACTATCTTTGTCTAACACTAGTACTAGCACTCAAAAGAAAGGGATGATAGTATAGTTTTTTTTGTTCCTATTTACTGACAAGATTTGGTTGACCCAGTATAGTTTGTGAGACTAGGACTACCTAAAGTCATAATACACTACCGCACCACACCAAGGTCACGGTGCACCACACCCATAAGTGAAAGCGAAAAAGCGATATCTCTCTCGTTCTCACTTATGGGAGCGGCGCATCAACGTCGCAGTGCGGTGCGGTAGTGTGTTATAGCTATTAAACCATTGCGACGAAAAAAACTAGAATTTGAATTGAACATGAATTTAAAAAAGTTAAACAAGCAAGCCAAGCCAAGTTTTCTTTTTCCCTCCTATTGCGTATTCGACGTATAAGTATATTTTCGGCGTTCGAATTTCACGGAGACTTCGTGTTGTTCATCAGTGTTTACTAACTACTTGAAGGTTCTTAGCCATAATTGTTTATTTCAAGAAATTTACAATGCGTAAAGTATCAAAAAGCCGTGCGGACGACGATGGCATTTCATCTGCCAACGGGTCGGTGATAAATGATGATCGGTCTGATACACAACTCTCTGATGAAAATGATAAACTTAACGAGTCTGACGCTGAACCCAGTCGAGATTCCGAAGAAAAAGAAGCTGGGAAAAAGGGAAAGTCTGCTAAGAGCAAAGGCAAGAAAAGAAAATCTGAGAAAGAGGACAATGACGCCGAAGAAGAATACGAGGTAATTGGGTTTAAGCTTACTAGCATAAGATATATTCTGCAACAAATTTAATTAGACTTTTTCTTTGTATTCAAAAGTATGAGACTATGCCCACTAGCCCGTTCCGTCACCGACCAGCACCGTCGCGTGCCATGCACGGACCGTCAAAAATTGTCGGCGAGGATTATTTTGCCGGTGCCCAAACGCTACGTGCATGGCACGCAACGTTGTCAGAACGGCGGCGAATATAACCAGTATGCTCACCGTATACTGGTTATAACCGCGTATGGTGACCGTTCTAAGCCCGTTATAAACGCGTTGCCTCATCTGTTGCTCTCTGTTGCCAGTATGATAACCATTCGCTCGCTCTTTCTGACGAGTCTGGCTGATTGCTACGGGGATTATAGGTGGATGCTATGGGGATGATACGCAGTTACTATGGGCACTAAGCCCGTTATGTACGGATATGAAACAATGTGGACACGGTGTAGTGGGCATAGTAGTCCATATCGCGTTACATTCCGCGCCTGATACGTTCACAGCACGGTGATGGTATGATACGGTGTAGTGGGCAGACCTTAATATGGTATTTTTTTGAAGGTGGATAAAGTGGTAGACTCTAAGAAGATCAAAGGGAAATTGCATTATCTTATTCGCTGGAAGGGTTATTCTGCTGACAGTGACACTTGGGAACCTGAAAATACTCTTTCTTGCCCCGAGCTCATCAGCAAATATCATGAGGAAGTAAGTATACAATGTGAAGTTTCTTCTATAAGCATTAGCGATTTTTTTGGGCAGGTTTTTGACATTTAGTTTGACTAAAGCTCAAGTAAGGATTCTAAGCACAGAATTTTGTACATTGGCCCCCCTCTTCTTATCTCTTGCACGCACGTAATTATATTGCTGTCCTGCCCATGATGCAGGTGGTCAATGATACTCTGCGAGCAGGACAGCAATAGGAACACACAAAATTATTTGTGCTTAACGTCCTAACTTTATTAATAGATGGAATTTCTGTAAACAGGTTAATGTTGTGAGTCTATGCATTATTGCAAATGGGAGTACAATTATTATATATTTGTGGAGAATTTTACTTGTATCCACCTGGTATAAAACTATGTAACTCGTACTATTGTTGGGCCAAAATCAATGTGCTTGCAGAGTTTTAAATTATTAAGCTGGCCGTCTCGATTGTACTTGCAGCTTTCTCACTTTATTTTTATTGCCCTATCGGCATGTTGGCTTTACCGCACAACCGCACATTAGTGGTAGCTTTTGCCTTAAAAAGTTGTGCCCCATGTTATAAATTATGTTTTGTAGTTATAACAGCAAGTCTGAAGAAGCACACATTTGCCCTTACACTTTACCCACCAATTATGTCAGTTTTTATATACCAGATAGCTACTAAAATTACATTGTGGTTTAAAACAGTCTGCACTCATTTTTAGTTTAGTATTGTCCAATGCTATAGTTCGTTTTTTTTTTAGCATTAGAAAGAACTTGCAAGAAGGTAAGCGATCTTGACATGTCTTTTAATTGAAAAACGCTTTTTAAAAATCAAAAACTATTACTTATGAAAGCAGAAGAATATAAATGATCGTATTAGATTCATAATTGTTACATATTTGCCATAACTTATTTTTAAAATGT
Source organism: Cydia amplana (assembly GCF_948474715.1). Taxonomy (NCBI): domain Eukaryota; kingdom Metazoa; phylum Arthropoda; class Insecta; order Lepidoptera; family Tortricidae; genus Cydia; species Cydia amplana. The sequence goes on along the minus strand of NC_086079.1, from coordinate 9,032,384 downwards.
GTTTTTCAATTAAAAGACACATCAAGATTGTTTACCTTATTTCTAATGCAAAACCCATTATAATGGTATTTTTTAATTTTAGAAAGGCAATTCAACAAAGAAAAAAGAATCATCTCCAAAGAAAGGAAAGAAGAGAGGAGCTAAAAAAGAAAAATCAAGCCCTAAGAAGGCTAAAAGAGCCAAAACTGAGTGGGACGGTGAGAATGCTGATGAAAACGCTGAATATGAGGTAGGTTAGGTTAATATTTATATCATAGGATATGCTTATACAATCAGACGATATATATAATATACAAATTATATATACCACTGACATAATTTTGAATAAAATATATTTCATAAAATATATATGAAAATACTCAAATACATATGTACATAGAAAACACCCGTGACCCTGGAACAAATATCTGTGCTCATCACACCAATAAATTTAATGTCCTTACTACCAACTAGGTCAGACTGGTTGTAGTCTTTTTATAACCCTAATGGATTATTTAAATAAACAAGACCAAGTTGAGCTTTTTAATTATTTACAGATGGTAAATTTCTTTAAATAAACAATTATTGCTAAGAACCTTTTTACAGATCTGCCCAATTAATAACTCAAATGGATAATCTATAATATAGTACAGTCATTATAGATTTTGACCCGTGAATAATTAGTTCTTGGATTTTTTTTTCGAAGGTCCCTCGGGGGTGTCACTGGGAGTGTAAATTCAAAAAGTAGACTGAATCAGGCTCCTGTGTAAATTCGAAAAACCAAACCAACCAAATTGTTCAGAATTTGATTCTCTACAACTTTAGTCCTCTTCATTTTTGCCGTAAAGTAGAAAATAAACGAGATAATGATAATATTTCGAATTTGTCGTTTTTTCAAACTTAATTTCCAAAATATCGATCCTAGAAGAAACATTGTGAGGACCAAACTTTATTTCCTACAATTTTTTTTCCTCACGGTTTTACTGTAAAATTAAAAATGGCCGAGTTATTCAAGAAAATCCGGTTTTTTGGTAAAAAAATCATTTTTCGAATATACGCAGGAGCCTGATTCAGTCTACTTTTTGAATTTACACTCCCAGTGACCCCCCCCGAGGGACCTACGAAAAAAAATGCAAGAACTAATTATTCACGGGTAGAGTCGGTTTTTTTGGATAAAATTACAGTATTAATATTCATTAATCTTTGGTAACTGATGAAGTTTCATTATTAAAGACAGGGTTCGAATCGAAAGGACAATTATCAATGATTATATCGTGATTTTTATGCCTGATAATTATCGATTTCATAATAACCTAACATATAAAAAACGCCCCAATCATTATTTTTTACTATCAAAGAATTCAAAGAAAATAGCACCAATATAGCACCATCCATACCTGGGATAATTATCCGATATTTATCGGATATTTATCGTGATAATTATCAAAGACTATAATTATCTTGATAATTTCGAACCCTGATTAAAGAAAGATAAGAATCAATAGTAACAAATGTTTTTACTAAATATAGTTTTCGGTTTGCAGGTTGATCGTATCTTAGAGGTTCACCATGGCAAAAATGGAAAACGAGAGTTCCTGATCCATTGGAAAGGATGGTCTAACAAATTTGATTCTTGGGAGCCCGAAAGCAATCTCAACTGCACGGACTTGATCAAGAAATTTATGGAAAAGGTAAATTATAAATCTAAATAACTTTTTTCAACCCTTCTTCCAATCTTCTAGTTTTTCATAGCATATCTAATAGTAGTTTATGCAACAGTGATATAATAAGGGTTCTTAAAATTCAAGGGTCGAAGTTACAAAACGAGACTACGTCTCGTTTTGTAAAAAAAGACCCGAGAATTTTAAGAACCAATTATGAGCTGTTGCATACATTACTTTTTCTATGACAGCTGCAGCAAAAAAAAAAAAAAAAAAAGTTATTATTAAAAAAAAAGAGTTATAATTAAAAAAAAAAGAGTTATTATTTAAAAAAAATTGAGTTATTATTTAAAAAAAAAAAGAGTTATTATTGTAAATGAAAACATACCTCTTTCAATCAAGATGATCGGAACTTGTATCTTTAAAAAAAATAAAGCACTTGTATTATACTCATAAGATGACTGCTTGCAGTCATCTTATGAGCCTATAGACAAAGCATTCAAATGACATTGCTTTAGATATCACTGTCAGTCATTTAATTGACACATTTAAGTGCTGGAGTAGAAAAATGTCTTTTTGTTATATACAATTATATTTTGTTTCTTCTTTGCCTTCTTTGGTATAATTATTAAAAGCAACAGCTTGCGAACTAGTGAATTGTTCAATAATTTCTCAAGTGGTGTAGCATTTTCGTTTTATGGTGACTTGAAATGTGTAGATCTGTAGGCTATCACTACTAATTCACTTATATTCGAATTATTTAAAAATATATTTATTTACTTAAACCTTAAGAATTAGCATGAAGAATCTATAATTTTATTTTAGTCTTGACATACATTGACATTTTCAAATTGTAATTCTTAGGTGGAAGCAGCCAAATCGTCGGATACTCGCAGTTTAAGAGTAGCACCCGGCACTACCAACCGATTTACCTTACAAGCTCCTTCTTCAGGCCGCAGGCTCAGCAAGAGGCGTGGTCAGAAGCAGAGGTAGTGAGATTATGAAATAATGATTAAATAAGTCCTTATAATAGTAATTATTCATAAAACTTACTATAACTCTGTTAAACAACAAACACAAAATATGTTTTAATAACAAAACTTCCGTGAGACAAAGACATAGTAAATATATTAAAAACGGGTCACTCACGTATTTTAAGTCGAAAAACGCTCGACATGTTTCACTTCGTACCGAGAAGTGTCATCAGGAGCTTGCGTTTACGGTGACGGACCGGCGCAGACTGCGGGCCGCAGCTCTCCGCGCCCGATGACTCGGCGCAAGCTCCTGATGACACTTCTCGGTACGAAGTGAAACATGTCGAGCGTTTTTCGACTTAAAATACGTGAGTGACCCGTTTTTAATATATTTACAAAATATGTTACTATGACAAATAGGGTCAAAGGATTATGGCATGTGAAAGTGTAGGTACATACATAGACGTTAATTAATAAGCCATGAATATAAATCTATGCTAATATTTTCACACACTTGCGTAGTAAGCGTGCTGTTTCACGCATGTACAGTGGGAGCTAACGTCTATTTTACTCCCACGGGAGTTATAGTTTTTTTTTTCAATATGTCATTAACTCATACGAAATTACGAACCAAGATTCTATGTAAAAATACTTGTTAAAAGTCAAGGAATAAAATGAGTTTTATTTTCAAACTGTTCGGAAAGAGAAGAGTCGTGGAATGTATGGGGCCCGATACATTAAACGACTCTTCTCTTTCCGAACAGACTAATAGCCGTTTAAAATATTTTTACACAATTTTCAATCCTGGTTGAATGCAGGACGGCTCCGTGCCATTGATGCCTAACCAGTCAAAAAATGACAATATGGAGGACGAATATCGGAATTGTCACCGTATTTCAGAATGATTTCGCTTAAAATTTAGTTTTTTTCGCAAGTGTGATAAAAAACATTGCGTGTAACTCCGGGGGTAAGAATATTGCAAACTCGTGCGGCTGTTGTGCATTTAAAGACCTTGTTTGCAAAATTTTACTTGCCCCCTCGTTGCATAATGTACTATTTATTCTGTTGCATTTGAATACTGTTTATTTTTTTCAGAGTTCGCTACGACGACGCGGAATAATGTCAAGTTTATTACCTCCCATAAGACGAAAGCAGTAGGAGCTCCTTGTTTGTGGAATGTTTGTAAGCGGAATATGTCCGTATTTTATTATTATTTTTTTATCCATTTTGGGCCGCACACCACTACCAGGTGAGGGGACCACAATCTGAAAGTTCGAATGCTTTATCAGCATGTAACACCCCCTAAGTAGGCAGCAATTTGAGTTTTAGTCATTTCACCACAATTATTTTGGTTTAAAAAGGTAAATTTAGTAGGAACTCGATTGTGGACGAGCTTAGGTCATACATAACTGAAGACGCTATTCTTATTCCTCTTATGTTAGTTTGCTATACTATGTTACCGTTGCTTTACAGTGACGTCAGTGTGTTAAGTAGTGATCTTGTTTTATTTAATGCGTCTTCAATTAATGATTACTCTGCGTACATATATTACAAAACACCTTGTATTAATTTATAGACATGCAATCAAATAGGTGTCTCATGGTTGCTGAAATATGTATCTCAGTTATGTTGAAAGTCAATAGTCTGATAAAGAAAAGTCGAGAAATAAAATACGAATTAATATGTGTTGTCAACTACAACAGACGAACTGGCTAATGTAACTCAGGGTGGTATTCCACCTATCCAATTTCTTGATCCAATGTGTACTTGCGTCTCACATTTTGCTTAATGAGAGAGTGAGAGGCATTGCACATTGGATAAAGAAATTGGACAGGTGGAATACCACCCTCAGCAAAGAGCTATTAAAGTTCCCGAAAGGTATATTCGGGTAGTTACGAAAGTTAACTTTAATATGATATCAAGGGTGATTTTCGGCATTTCAAAATGCTGAAGTATTTGTTACTAGGCGAATATACCTTACAATACGTGTGCAAACGGTTTGGTTCAACCAATTCAGTTTATAAAACACATTGTTTTTTTTTTAGTTATATGTCAGTAAGTTCACTAAATCTGATAGCAGTATGGTATTCGGCTTCCAAAAAATTGCAATACATATGTATATGTATGTTACATCTCTATAGTCTATACTATAGCCAGTCTCAACAGGTCATGGGACTGAAAGGCTTATAAACAGAGATAAATTTTAAAGTTTTTTTTTTCTCTAGGATTAAGGATTTTTTTATTGCATACCTAAAGCTTTGGATTCCTCCGAAAGCGGTGCCGTCATATAGCGGCCGTCTCCATACTAAATAATACGGCTAAATATGGATGTCGTAGTATTTGTATGGAGACGGCCGCTATATGACGGCACCGCTTTCGGAGGAAACCAAAGCTTAAGTGTTTAAATTAAAAAATATCACCGACAACTGTTGTTTCCAATTAAAAGTATGAAATAAATTCATAACATAGCGTTGTAATGATTTGTGACTAAGGTCTTACTTGAGGATTATGCTGCAATATCTGTTATACCTACTTAGTTTTTCTTGGCATTAGAAAGAAGGTGGGAGGAAATTAGGGATCTTGACGTATTCTTTTATTAAAAAAATAACTCACGACGGACATGTAACAATTATAAATCTTATATGACTATTTACATTATTTTGCTTTCAATGGGTAGTTACTGATTTAAAAAAAAGCGTTTTTTTCCTTTTTTTAATGCAAAAAACAGACTATAGTGACGGGTTACCCTTCGATACAACAATTATCGTGTAATTTGATAAAAGCACAGGCTAGTCTAGTTAAAGGTGTTAAAAAATGTTTCTTTATTATTACTACTGTGTATTTTACGGCGCTTGTTCTTTAAATAACGAACAATATTTCGGTACAATAAGCCCAAGATGGTACATACTTATTTTACTAGAATCTTGTTTGTTCTGTAGGTAGGGCTTGCAAATATTCGAAACTTTCAGATATTCGAATATTCGACTTTTTCTGACGACGTATTCGAATATTCGAATAATTATTCGAATATTATAAAAAATAAGAAAAGGAACGAGAAATCGGTTTATTATCGTTTTATTCAAAAGCTTTTTTCACATATTGCTAAAACTAAGGATATTTGGCAGAAATCCACTTAATTGACTAGATTTTATCATCCTACTATTTATAAGATGCCTACATTTATAAAAACAAGTAAAACGCCAAAATTAGGCGTATTTAATATTTCTAAATAAAACTTATTATATTATAAATGCGTCGTTGCGTGAAATAATATAACTTTAACCATCCAAACACCTAGGTATGTAAGATATTTTTTTAGTAGGTAATTATTTTCCAATTTAAATTAACTTGTAATCACTCAGAGGCCTGTAAAAAGGCCTTTAATTTCATTGTATTTTGAATCTTTATTGACTTTATTTGTTTTGGCAAGTTTATTATTCCTAATGGTGGGCTAATTATATAATATTGGAATATTTAAGGGAAAAAGTTAGTTGAGTACTGGGTGGATTATTCGTCAGCTAAAGGTGCATGGTTAGATTACCAAGTTGGGCAGGATAGGTATGATTAAATTTGTGAATTGCGGTAAGTGGCAAGGTTTAGACTTCAAAAATTCGCTTAACGTACGCTTGTACTGAATAAACAGAATGACCCTTTAACTTAAAACTTACGCACCGTAAAAATAACATACTTTTTGATTTCGTTTTCTTTTAAATTGAGTTAGGTTTCACTGTATTCACGAAGTCTATCGAGAGGAATACAGTAAAAATATTATTTCCTTCGTATTTGGGTACCTACCGTTCCTCATTCACTGTAAATACCCGTAAAACACACAGAAACTGTAACTACAGCGGATGACATAGATTTTTTTATAGTAATAAAAAATATTCGAATATTCGAAACCTGAGCGGCCGAATATTCGAATATCAAAACAGGTCGAATATTCGGCAAATTCGAATATTCGAATATTCGAATTGCAAGCCCTATCTGTAGGTAATTACTAAGTACAGATGCCGGCAAACTGTTGAACATGTGACCTTGCCTTTAAGCTCGTTTAATTATATCTTTATTTGCACGACAGAGATGGAAATACATTACAACAGTGTAACTTTGTACTGTTTAAGAAGTTTGCCGGCACCAACATATAATATATGTATTTTACTTTTCCTTGACTTGTGGTGCAAGATATTGTAGTGGCTGTCACTTTTATGACACAAAATAAACTGTGTCACACACATGGGCTATTTGGTACAAGTAATATACAGGGTGTCCCAAGAAGTAGTGATATACTGAAGCTGGGAGGTAGAGGACCTAGAGGGCTATCTGAATCACCCCCATGTATGTTCCGCGATTTTTCGTATTTTCGGAGTTATGATTTTTTTTAATTTTTCACCTATCGCCGAGTACGATGAGATTTTTATTTATGGTGACGTGAATTATTGCGGTAGATGCTTGATTTTTTTTGTGTGCTACGCTGATAGATAGGCCAATTCAGTATGGTAACATTTACTATCGTTAGATCTTTGAATGGAATTAAAAAAAAAATTAATGCCAAGAAAGATAAAATTACCCAGTATGTTCACAACTTCAAGGGCGCTTAGAAAAATAAAACATACTGGGTAATTTTGTCTTTCTTGGCATTAAAATTTTTTTTAATTCCATCCAGTTCAGCTTAGCACACAAAAAAAATCAAGCATCTACCGCAATAATTCACGTCACCATAAATAAAAATCTCATCGTACTCGGCGATAGGTGAAAAATTAAAAAAAATCATAACTCCGAAAATACGAAAAATCGCGGAACATACATGGGGGTGATTCAGATAGCCCTCTAGGTCCTCTACCTCCCAGCTTCAGTATATCACTACTTCTTGGGACACCCTGTATATTATATGATCGGTGTGTTTGTTCTGTTTTGGGGCTAAGTATGTCATTTTTAAGCTGGCATGTGTAGTGTTATTTGTGTTACAATTTACAATTAAGTTTTCGGAGTTATTGCGAGCTGTCTAATGACTAATGAGATATTTGTGCAAAACGACGAATATAAAATTAATTTACTATAACAGGATTTTTGGATAGGTAATATATATTTGCATTTTCTTGTGTATTAGACAAAACTCCGGCTCGTTATATCATTTATTCATATAAATTATAGGTATAATGAGCCGGTGGACCATGAAGACCACAGACTTTTTTGTCTTCTTGCAATAAAGAAAGTTAAAATTAACAATTTAGCTTGATTATCATGTTCTAGTAAGCACAAGAACTTGCGATATTCATTCATGGCATAAGTTCTGATTTGTACTATGCACTTTTTTATTTACGATTGCATTTAAAAGAATTCACTATTTCATAAAAATAAGTGTAATATAAGATATGAATGTGTAAGTATCGCGAGTGCGTGTCTCATTTTTACGTGACCGGCGTATGTTTTCAAGTATGTCTATTATTTCTAAATATAAATAGTTCAATATAATAAAATAGTAGTTTCATTGTTTTGTCCCACCGAACTCTTATGGCTCCTCTACACGATGGGCCAACGCCGGCCACTCCAAAGGACGCAGCCATGCGGTAGAATGAGATAGCAATATCACTTGCTCCCTCTAACGCATAAATGCGTCCCTTGGAGTGGCCGGCGCTGGCCCATCGTGTAGAGGAGCCATTATGACCATCACACCCTATCTACCCTTATTTTGCTTAAATATCAGGTTTGCTTGTAGTGCTTGTGCCACATGTCTCCGGTTGTTCAAGTTAATTCATATACGATTTGATGTTTACGCCATCTACTATGTAATCACAATAATTTTAAAGTCCTAATTTTGCATGTGAACCATTGAACGTATCAATCTTATGTAATAATACTCATTACTTCTAATAGATGGCGTTACGGGTCCTAAAAATCATCAAGCATAGTTGTTTACTTGAATAAAGAGTCTTGCACTACCTATCTGCATGAACGCTGCATTTTTAATTCTCCCACATCTCTCATCGACCGGTACAAAAGTGGTCCTTACCGAACGGATATAAGAACTATATTAGTGTGACATCGAAATTAACCTCAAATGTTGTTTACGTTTTAACGAATTTAAGAAGAAATTAAAGTGAAAAAACTGTATAATACGTGATAAATAGACTTGATAAGTGTATACAAACGTTGGTGTGCTTATATCTTCATTATGGAAGACTATATTAAGGAACAAGAAAACGTGTACGCGATGTTGACGAAAACTATTTCAAATTACAAGAAATCGCCGAAACAAAGACTGACTAGTGGTTATGTACAGTTACGAATGGAAATATTGACCGAATATTGGAATCAGTTTCACAACAATCACATGGAAATGTTGAAATTGGTACCTAAACATGAACGAGGAAAGTATGAATATTTCACAAAAGATTATTTTATGGAAGTCGAAGAACAATACATCGAGTTACGGTCAGATATGATGGACTTGTTATTAAAGTTAAGTTCACAGAGCGGAGAAAGTACATCGAGTTCACGTAACCCTCCAACTGCCACTAGTGTTAGTGATGAAGTCCGTCTGCCTAAAATTAATATTCCACAGTACTCGGGCAGTTATCACGAATGGACTTCGTTTCACGATATGTACACATCGCTAATACACAATAAAACCACACTCAATAAAGTGCAAAAAATGCATTATTTGAAAAGTTGTTTATCAGGTGAGGCGGAACAATTACTTAAGCATATACCTATCAGCGAGAGTAATTACGACATGGCATGGAATATTTTATTAAAAAGATACAACAACAAACGAATTATTGTAAACACAATTTTGGCACGATTAGTGAATCAACGAAAATTAGCTACGGGAACATCGAAAGGGTTACGAGATTTGTTAGACACCACAAGTGAATGTATGAATAAATTGAAAAATCAAGATATACAAGTAGATACATGGGATACACTGGTAATTCATTTAATTGTCAATAAATTAGACTCCGAATCACACAAAGAATGGGAACTCGAGCTCGGGTCCCTAGATATTAGTGAATTACCAACACTAAACATGTTGAACAAGTTCCTGGAAAAAAGATTTCGTGTTTTGGAAATGATACAAGCTCCGCCGTCGAGTGCACCTGTAAATAAAAGAAGTTTTCATGTAAATAAGAGCGAACAGAAATGCATTTTTTGTAACCAAGACCACCTATTATACACTTGTAAGGAGTTTACGAAACTTGAAGTAGATAAGAGAGTGGAATATGTGCAAGGCTGGCGGCTTTGTTTTAATTGCCTGGTACCGGGGCATTCAGTCAAGTTCTGCAAACATCGATCTTCTTGCCGCCGATGTGGGAGAAAACACCACTCTCTGTTGCACAGCACGTGGAGCCCGCAGTCTCAGACCTCTGCGCCGGTTCCGGAGGCATCAGCGCAGCTTTTAGAGGATAAAGAAGATACCAAGGAAGAAAAAGAAGATAAAAATAAAAAGAGTATTATATCTCACCTCACTACGGGGAGTCGCGCGCGGCTGATGCCAACTGCATTAATGCAAGTATATGCTGAAAACGGAGAAAAACACTTGATGAGAGCGCTGTTGGACCCATGTTCACAAGAGTCTTTTATAACTGAGGCCGCAGCACAAAGGCTTCGCTTACGACGTACCTCAGTCAGTGGGCATGTCACGGGAGTTGAGAAAATGAAGACTACACTCAAGTATGTAACGGAAATAGAGTTCTCATCAAGAATCGAGCTTAAGATGAAGATGAAGGCAACTACTTATGTTGTACGACACGTCACCGACATTATGCCGGAGAATGAAGTGAAGATAGAAAACTGGAAACATGTCGAGAAGTTGTGCCTCGCAGATCCAACATGTCACACTCCAGGTCACATCGACTTGCTTTTAGGAGTCGAAGTTTGGAGCGAAGTTATTAAACCTGGAGTGATCAATGGCCCCTCAGGAACACCTATAGCACAAGACAGTCACCTGGGGTGGATTATTTGCGGAAATGTGAGGACAGAACACACTGCCACAAAAAACATCGTCAGCATGCATCTCAATGTTGATCTTAACAACATGCTGAAGAAGTTCTGGGAGTTAGAAACCATAGAAGAAGAAAGCAATACACTAACCTCAGACGAAAAGAAGGCAGAAGACATTTATGAGAAGACACACAAAAGAAAAGAAGATGGTCGTTACGTGGTCAGGTTGCCATTTAGAGAAGAACCACCTGTGCTACCACGTGACTCACGAGAGATAGCAGTGAAGAGATGGATGTCGCTAGAAAGAAGATTAGATAAGAATCAAAAATTGAAACAAGATTACAACGACGTCTTACAAGAGTACATAGATCTGCAACACATGAAGAAAGTAGATGATAAAGAACTAACCGAGAATTGCGTATACCTACCACATCATGCTGTTGTAAGAGACGACAAACAAACTACACGAGTTAGAGTTGTATTTCATGCTTCATGTGCTGGAACTAACGGGGTTACCTTAAACGATGCATTACTCGTAGGCCCTACTCTGCAAGAAGATTTACGCGACATACTGCTGAGATGGAGAACACACAAAATCGCATATGTCGCGGATATCATTAAAATGTATCGGCAGATTGAAGTTAATGAAAAAGATACAAATTATCAAAGAATTGTTTGGAGAACTGATGCTCAAAAACCGATAGAAGATTACAAACTACTTACCGTCACCTTCGGGACCTCTTGCGCTCCCTACTTGGCCATCAAAACCTTACGTCAAGTTGCGATAGATGAGGGTCAAGAGTATCCTGAAGCACAGCGTATAATACTAGAGGATTTCTACATGGACGACGTCCTGTCGGGGCATGAGACAGAAGATCAAGCTAAAATAAATCAGAAAGAAATCACAGCAATTCTCAAAAAGGGTGGGTTTGAGCTTCAAAAGTGGAGTTCAAATAGTGAAGCATTCATGCAAGAGATTGAACCTGTAAAACGATCACCAAAGGCCCAAAGAGAAGTAGATGGAAGAGACAGTATTAAGACTTTGGGTATAATTTGGAACACTAAAGAAGACAAGTTACAAATAACGAATAATTTGAAAGACTCACCTGAACAACCTGTCACGAAGAGGAATGTTTTAGCCGATATAGCTTCATTATTTGATCCAATGGGTTGGCTGGCGCCTGCGGTAGTAATCGCTAAAACATTCATGCAGAAATTATGGCAATTAGGTGTTGGTTGGGACGAAGAACTCGCAGATGACGTGAAGGAAGAGTGGCTGAAGTTTAGAAAAGAGATTCCTGCATTGACAGAAGTAAAGATAAATCGTTGGATACATACCAACGCAGACAGAAGCTCGATTGAGGTTCATGGATTCTCTGACGCCTCGATGAGTGCGTACGCAGCCGTAATATACGTCCGAGTCATCGAAACAGACGGGCAAGTACAAGTATCTCTACTCACGGCTAAAACGAAAACAGCGCCTTTAAAGCAAATATCCATGCCCAGATTGGAGATGTGCGCTGCTGTTCTGCTGTGTAGACTCCTGAAACATGTAGTAAGCATATTAAAAGTTCAAAAACATCAAGTATTTGCCTGGTCAGATTCACAAGTGGTACTGTCATGGATAAAAGGCGACCCAGGTCGATGGACTCCTTTTGTTAAAAACCGAGTTACTGAAATAAAGAAGATGAACGAGATAAACGGGTGGTATTATGTCAATACTAAACACAATCCAGCGGACCCAGCTTCACGAGGAGTGATGCCTAGAAAGCTGTTGACAAATACACTCTGGTGGAATGGACCGGCGTTTCTCAAGGAGCCAGCCATAGAACTGCCGGGAACCGAAGTACCTGAAACAGACTTAGAATGCAGAAAGGTTATTAAAACATTAGTTACTACAACTAAAGAAAATGAAGAGGATTTAATACGCACCTTGATAGCTAAATACTCGTCGCTCGGGAAACTGGTTAGAATAATCGCATACTGTCGTAGATGGATGCTGCACCTGAAAAGAAAGAGAGAAAATAAATATCACTTACCAACTTACCTGACGACTGAAGAGAGAGATGAAGCACTTACCATTTGCTTAAGACGATCCCAGGAAATCGAATTTCAAGAAGAAATTGAAGATTTAAAGAGTAAGAGACAGCTGAAAAGGAAAAGTCGATTGTTGTCACTCGCCCCCTTTTTAGATCCAAAGGGTGTGTTGAGAGTAGGCGGCCGACTACGCCATGCTGATTTAGAAGCCCAACAGAAGCACCCCATTATAATCACGAAAGACAATGCTCTGTTACCTCTTCTTCTAGCAGAAGCACACAGCAGCACTCTTCATGGCGGTCCGCAATTGATGGTGATGTATCTTCGATCCAAATACTGGCTAATCAACATGACTAATAAAATAAAGAAATATGTACGCAATTGCATCGTTTGTATCAGGCAGAGAGGAGAAACCGGCAGTCAGCTCATGGGGGATCTGCCTGCTATAAGAGTAAAGCCCGCAAAGCCTTTTTTGATCAGCGGAGTAGATTTTGCAGGACCTATAAACGTGCGTATGAGCAAAGGTCGTGGGGCAAAATCCACCAAGGCGTACATATCTCTATTTGTCTGCATGGTGACCAGAGCTTTTCACATCGAACTCGTGAGCAGTTTAAGTACAGAGGCATTTATAGCAGCTTTAAGACGATTCGTAGCTAGACGAGGACGATGCGCAGAGATGTGGAGCGACCATGGCACAAATTTCATAGGAGCCAAGAAAGACTTGATAGCCATGTGGCGCCAAGGTCAAGCAAGAATCCCAGACGAGTTTGCAGCCCTGTTGGACAATATGAGGATTAAATGGAAGTATATTCCTCCTGCAGCTCCAAATTTTGGTGGTATATGGGAGGCCGGCGTTAAGTCTATCAAATATCATATGAAAAGGGTCATAGGAAATTCAACCCTCACCTTTGAAGAATTAACGACGCTCCTCACCCAGATTGAAGGGTGCCTTAATTCTCGGCCCTTATACCCTCTCAATGATGATCCGGATTCCTTACAGCCGTTAACCCCAGGTCATTTTTTGACCACTGAACAGATTGTTAGTATCCCTGATGATGACTATACAGACTCTAAGATTCACCAGCTATCTAGATGGCAGCTAACGCAAAAGATGTTGCAAGATTTCTGGAGACAGTGGCAGAAGGAGTTTTTAACCCGTCTTCAGCAACGTCCTAAGTGGAACCGCGTAACCAAAGATCTGGACATAGGCGATTTGGTACTGGTCAAAGACCAACGACTCCCGCCTGGAAGCTGGCCTATGGGCCGTATTATAGGGAAACATCCCGGCCCTGATGGCTTAACTCGGACTTACGAAATACGTACAATTTCTGGTGTTTTGCAAAGATCTGTAACTAAATTATGTGTTTTACCTTGTGTAAAGGACTCCGTCCTTTCCGGGGGAGTATGTTCAAGTTAATTCATATACGATTTGATGTTTACGCCATCTACTATGTAATCACAATAATTTTAAAGTCCTAATTTTGCATGTGAACCATTGAACGTATCAATCTTATGTAATAATACTCATTACTTCTAATAGATGGCGTTACGGGTCCTAAAAATCAGCCCATCGTGTAGAGGAGCCATTATGACCATCACACCCTATCTACCCTTATTTTGCTTAAATATCAGGTTTGCTTGTAGTGCTTGTGCCACATGTCTCCGGTTGCACTGTAGGCAGATTGTAGTTAAATATAGCTCTACTGATAGCAATTTTTTCAAGAAACAACTTTTGCATACCTAGACTACTGTTTTACGTATTAAGAAGCTGTGTCACAGACACAGCAGGACCTCAAGTTGTGCCAACCCAAAAGCCCAAAAGGAAGAGTGTCACCCCACTGGCTGTGTCAAGTAACAAAAACAACAAATAATGTATACAGTGTGTATTTGAGTGCCAATTAACATTGAAGTTAGCCTAACTGCGTTCTATACACTTTAAAGTAACAAGATATAGTCTACAAATATCATCATTATGTATAGGTATTATAATTATAATGTAAATGCATGGTAAATAGATAGTAACAAGTCTACTTTTATCAAATCGCATCTGATCTAAATTTATAATTCACTTTGTTACTACATACTACTAGTAACTATACCTACATATTGTAGGTATATTGAACGCTCAAGGAGTTATCAACTGTTATGGTCTTCGAAGACTTTGCAACTTTTACTTCCAATCCTTGAATAAATGTTACACGTTCTTTAGATACAAATAGGGGATATAGTACGGCTTCCAGAAACTTGCGCCGAGCAAGATGAATTAATCCTCGATTATCAGACAATTACGAATTTCTAACAAAAGTTGTCAATCGGTTTTATACTTGGTCAACCAGATCTTGACAGTAGAAAAAGGCGGCAAATTTGAAAAATGTAGGCGCGAAGGGATATCGTTCCATAGAAAATTTGAATTTCGCGCCTTTTTTACTGACAAGATTTGGTTGACCAGCTCTATTTTTGCGCCGGGAAAATTGGCTATCCTAAGGCGAAGACCCACTGTTGCCCACAGTGGGCTGCCGAGTTAGCTGTCCGCGGGCCGGATTGAAACGCCTCGCAAGCCGGATTTGGCCCGCGGACCGGGGTTTGGAGACCCTTGATTTAGAGTATTTAGACGATACCTTCTAGATCAGGTCTAGGCGGGGCGACTAACTGTAGGCCGTGGTCCTGCGGCGCAGGCGCGGGCGGCACGGGCGCGCGCGGCGGCGGCGGCGACACCACCGCGTCCGGCACGCGCGCGCCGCACACGTGGCACGCGCCGCCCGCGTCGCACGACACGTGGCACGCGCGCGCGCAGTGCGTCGTGCGGCACGCGCCGTCCGCCGCGCCCAGCGCCCGGCCGCAGCGCGTGCAGCGCCCGCGCACCGCCACCCCGCGCCGCGCCGCCGCCAGGGCGAGCGCCAGCGCCTCGTGCGCCTCGCGCGCCGCCACCCGCGCCGCGCACCGCCACGCGCCGAGCCGCCCGCCCGCCGCCACGAGCGCCGCCCGCGCCACGAGCGGCGCCCCGCACACGCGCGCGGCGAGCCGCTCCGGGGGCAAATACGCCGCCGCCTCCAAAAGCAGCGCCGGCGGCATGCTCTCGGCGCGTTTCAATAGCCGGGCCCACATTCCGCCCGCGGTCTCCGCGGGCACGCCGGGCGCGACTCTCGCGCACAGCTCGCACGCTCGCCTCAGCAATTCCGTTTTCGCCTCCCCCTCGGCGTCGGAGACGAGGTTCAGAAGAGCGTCCAAGGCGGCCCCGGGGTCCCCCGTCGCCTCCAGGCACGCCGGCTCCGCCGCCCGAGCCCCCGTCTCGCGGACGATCGCGAGCGCCTCCTCCGGTCGCAACGCGCCCGGATTTTTTTCTAAAAAGGCCCCGGCGGCCGCGGGGCGCCGGGCGCACAGGTTGCGAAAGTGGGCCGCGGCGGCCTCGCCCCGCAGGCGCCCCGCCTCGAGGAGGCACTCAGCGAATTCGAGCGCGCGGTCGCTCCCCGTAGCGCTCAGAGTCGTCGAAAGAACGTCGGGGAACCGGTCGGTTACCAATGCGGCCGCGGCCCGCGGGCGAAGCTCGATAAGCTTCGAAAGGTGGGCCTCCATCTGCTTCATCGTACCGACGCGATCGGCCTCCGCTCGGGAGGCGAGATACTCGAAAAGCTCGTCGACGTCCGCCGCGGACGGGTTCTCTATCTCGAAAAATCTCGGCAGGGCCTCGGCGTGGTTGTCGAGCAGCACGTCGAGGCGCCACAAGACGCGCGGGCGCGTGGCGGCGGCGGCGGCGGCGCGGTGCGCGGCGAGCTGCGGGCGCGGGGCGGCGGCGGGCGCGGGCGCGGGCGCGGGCGCGCCGGGCAGCGACACGGCGGGCGCGGCGGGCGCGCGCAGCAGCAGCGCGAGCCAGGCGCGGTCGGCGCGCTCGCCCGCCGTGCCCGCCGCCAGCTCCGCGGCGCCCGCCAGCACCGAGCGGTCGCCCGGCAGCGCGCCCGTGCTCAGTTGGCCGGTGATAAATTCTAGTATCTCGGCCCGTTCGTCGGGTTCCTGAAGGAGCAGGAGATCGTTAGCCGAGGGATGAGATGCCCGCATTTCGGACGAGGTATTTTGGCGCTCGAACTGGGTGAGAGCGCTACCTAATAATAGTTCGTGTAGGAGCGGGTTCTTTTTCCCCGAGTTAAACGCTCTACTTTCCGTTTCGAATACCTACGAGTGAAGTAAAATAAATGCGTTTTACAAAACGTGACTAAGTATGAGCGAGCGTCAGAGAACACGGACCTGCAGTTGATGCGCGACGGCGAGCAGCGCGCGCGCGACGCGCAGACGGTTCTGCTTGCCGAGCGGGCCGGCGAAGGGCGGCTCGCGCGCGCTCTGCTCCAGCAGCCGCACGCACGCGCGCGCGTCGTGCGCGCACAGCACGTGCAGCGGCGAGCGACCCCCGCGCTCCGTCTGACGACATTCATTACATAGAAAAAAAAATATAGTTAACAACTTAGCTAATTTAGTCTAAAATCTGAAAAGAGACAGTAGATGAAGGATTCATACTTTAAGTACCGTTCATACTTAATTTTAAGCGAACGTGGTTCCTTTAAAATATATATAGACATAATCATAGCTGAGTAAGAAGCGCCGGTGGCCTAGCGGCAAGAGCGTGCGACTTGCAATCCGGAGGTCGCGGGTTCGAACCCCGGCTCGTACCAATGAGTTTTTCGGAACTTATGTACGAAATATCATTTGATATTTAGCAGTCGCTTTTCGGTGAAGGAAAACATATACGGGCCTAGTTTACCCTCTGAGTTGGAAGATCAGATGGCAGTCGCTTTCGTAAAAACTAGTGCCCACGCCAATTACTGGGATTAGTTGCCAAGTGGACCCCAGGCTCCAATGGGCCGTGGAAAAATGTCGGGACAACACGAGGAAGATGATTGTAATCATAGCTGAGTAAGGCCCTCAGCACGCGGCGTCGTATCGTAAGAAAAGTGTAAGCGTATCGTAATACGCATTGTTGCAGAGAATCGTATGAGATTAGGTACACTTCGTGTGCGGACTTGTTTGACCATACGTGCTTGTAGCGCTCTCGTTCTACGCGCGTTATTACGATACGCTTAGGGCTGATTTAGACGGCGCGCAAACTCGCATGCGATTTTAGTTACATTGCGGATGATGTTGATTACGTCCAATTTAACCGACCGATCAAAACCCGCAATGTAATGAAACTCGCATGCAAGTTGTTGCTTCGTCTAAATGAGCCCTTACGCTTCTCTTACGTTACGACGCCGTGTGCCGAAGGCCTAAAGCTTTGGATTCCTCCGAAAACGGTGCCGTCATATAGCGGCCGCAAAAGACGGCCGTCTTTACGGTGGCGACATGTGGAAAGTACCACGGCGGCGTCATAACACACCGTCATCCACCAAGGTCAAAGCGGCAAATTTAAAAAATGTAGGCGCGATGGGATAACGTCCCATAGAAAATTTTAATTTCGCGCCTTTTCCTACTGATAAGATTTGCTTGATCATCTATAATTTACTTGGAGGATGAAATATCATCAGAAGAGGAAAATAATCGTAGTACGGAATCATTTATTCAAATCTCGTGTCATTTATTTAAAATGGCGTCACCGCTATCTAATAAAACGTTCACGAAACTATCGACACCGTCATGACGGCCGCCATCTTACGTTACGTTGACAATCAACGTAACGTAACGCCGTCTAGGAAACCGCTCCATCTTGTTTACATAGACAACGTTCTAGTGACGTCAGTCAACGCTATATAGCGGCCGTAATATGACGGCACCGTTTTCGGAGGAATCCAAAGCTTAAGGGTACAAAATGTACAAGTTTTTATGAAGCACGTCGGCCGCCGCCGGCACTGGAGCCCCGCCTCGCCCGTAGCGTACATATGATGGAGGCGGACTCACCTCGGCCAGCAGCGCGTGCAGCGCGTCGTGGCGCGCCGAGGGCCGCGCGTGGTCGGGCAGCGCGCGGCCGCCGGCGCCGCGCCCGCCCAGCGCGTCCGCCGCCGCCAGCAGCAGCGCCCCGCCCGCGCAGCGACACGACGGACCGCCGCCGCACGACGCGTCCACATAGCCCACGAGTTCCTTCATCGCGCCACTCGGACCGCCTGCAATACTAAAGGCTTTCAGGACAAATTATAATTGTTGAGCATGAGACTTTTCGCTCGTCGCGACATCTAGTATCAACCGCTACTTGACGCTAGATGTCGACTATGAAAATAAGCAAGCGTGGTCAAGGGGATTTGCGGTCTAGTGTTATTAGTTTATTAGGGTCGGTTGCACCAAACTGTTGCCATCGTTGAAAAGCTCACTAAATTTTATTGTATGGAAAGTTTCAGTAAACCGCCGCGGCGCGCCGGCTGACGTTGATCAGTCTGTCAAGTGCGTATGGTGCAACTGGCCCTTAGTCTAAGGTATTACACGGTGCGGGCGAGCGACGTCAGCAGGGAGTCACGACACGACCACCGGGCCGGGAGCAGGAGGGTGTCACTCCGCAGTTTAGGTACATTTGGCCGGCGCGCCCATCGGACAGGCGTATGGCAGTGGGCTGCCGCTCGGCGTGCACGATAGTCGTGTCACGTGGCGCTCGCGCAAAATTGAAAATACGCAATGGCTTCGAAACTTACTTCCACGAGAATCAGACATGGTATCTTCGGATAAAAAATGTATGTTTACATAATCAACGTTTGTAATTCCTACATATTTATATTAAAAACAATAAATCAGTGGGTATAGGTATAAAAACTTGTCAAGTGATAACCCCGTGCCGACACTCACAGCTTGGTCATAAAACTGCGGCGCGCAAAGGAGATTCACGGTTCGTGCGCGGTTATAAGTTTCAATTTTGCTTGCAGGCGGCGATATAGGTGTAGTTTTATACCTAAACCTGACTTTTGTGAAGGAGTGAATTTTCTGTACGGTAGTACTATTAGTTATTCTGTGCCGGGAGTCAGGTAAAGCAAGTATCGCACCTAAAGCCGCCGCGATGGCCCCGACGCCGCGCCAGAGCCCCTTGTCGCGGGTGAACACGCTGGAGCGGTGCGGGTCGAGCGACGTCAGCGGCAGCGAGGCCACGACTCGCTCCACTAGGCCCGGATCGCAGTCCGCCAGCCGCTCTATCAATTCCTGTGTAGCAGACGTTCGTAATTTTGTTTTAACTTAACAAGGCCAAGAATTCTAAGACAATAAGAACTGGGGAACACATGTTACAAGCTCTCCTTTTAGGGTTCCGTACCCAAAGGGTAAAAACGGGACCCTATTACTAAGACTCCGCTGTCCGTCCGTCCGTCTGTCACCAGGCTGACCGTGATAGCTAGACAGTTGAAATTTTCACAGATGATGTATTTCTGTTGCCGCTATAACAACAAATACTAAAAACAGAATAAAATAAAGATTTAAGTGGGGCTCCCATACAACAAACGTGATTTTTGACCGAAGTTAAGCAACGTCGGGCGGGGTCAGTACTTGGATGGGTGACCGTTTTTTTGCTTGTTTTGCTCTATTTTTTGTTGATGGTGCGGAACCCTCCGTGCGCGAGTCCGACTCGTACTTGGCCGGTTTTTTTGCATTTAGCGTAATAATCATGTCATGGAGTTTCAATTGTTCACGTATGTAATACCTGTGAGCAATCGGGCGAAGGTGCTGCGTCGTAAAGTTCACCGCGCACCGCCGCTTCCCCTAACGCCTCCACGAATACCTTTTCCCCCGCGCATTGCTCCCACAGACACGACCAAAGCTCTTCGCTGGAAATACAAACGCAAAAGGGCGTATTATCCTAATGAATAACAGGTACTCATTGTGTACCTAAAGGCAGAAATATAGTAACGTAATCCGCACGAGTGTATAAATATTATATGAAAAGTAAAAGAATTGTTAATTAACACAATTAAGTACTTCCTGTTTAATTCGTTTAATACGTCGCTTTTTGAGGGTAGCTAGGAGTACATCTCGTGGCTAGGACATTAGATCAGCTAATTATGATCTAAGGAACATTCATGTCAAGCGGCGTCACCTGAGACAAAAGTGAATGCTGCTATGTATTCTGATACAGACTCATAAAAAGCTCTTACCCCAGTTTAAATTTTAGGCACAATTTGATGGCCAGGTCTGCTAACACCTTGTTACTCAGTAAATGTGGTCTTTCAGAGATATTGATAACGAAGGAATTGGCCAGCGCTGCAGCGTCCGGTCCTTGCGCCGAGCACAGCAGTCGCAGCGCCTGGGCGTGGCGGCCGGAGCACATGGCGGCCTGCGCGCGCGCCAGCAGGTCGCGCGGCCGCACGCGCGCCACGCCCCGCCGCCCGAGCAGCGCCAGCGCGCCCTCCGCCACGCACGCGCCGCCCAGCGCGCTGCCTCCCGCCACGCACATGGCGCGAGACACGCGCCCGTCTGTCCACAGACCCTAAATCATTTATCATCATGTTACTAATAAAAAAAAAAGCGGCCAAGTGCGAGTCGGACTCGCCCATGAAGGGTTCCGTATTTAGGCGATTTATGACGTATTAAAAAAAAACTACTTACTAGATCTCGTTCAAACCAATTTTCGGTGGAAGTTTACATGGTAATGTACATCATATATTTTTTTTAGTTTTATCATTCTGTTATTTTAGAAGTTACGGGGGGGGGGGACCACACATTTTACCACTTTGGAAGTGTCTCTCGCGCAAACTATTCAATTTAGAAAAAAATGATATTAGAAACTTCAATATCATTTTTGAAGACCTATCCATAGATACCCCACACGTATGGGTTTGATGAAAAAAAAAATTTGAGTTTCAGTTCTAAGTATGGGGAACCCCAAAATTTTTTTGTTTTTTTTTCTATTTTTGTGTGAAAATCTTAATGCAGTTCACAGAACATCTACTTACCAAGTTTCAACAGTATAGTTCTTATAGTTTCGGAGAAAAGTGACTGTGACATACGGACGGACAGACGGACAGACAGACAGACAAACAGACATGACGAATCTATAAGGGTTGCGTTTTTTGCCATTTGGCTACGGAACCCTAAAAATGAGATCTTAAAGTCAAACATTTTTGAATTACCGACTGACCTTAAAAAAAGCAGACGCGTAGACCGGTTCGATTTGGGACAAATCCAGTGGCTTATCATAGTCGTCGCCCCACAGTCTCAGATTCTCATCCGCGTCAAATATTGCGAGATTTCCGCCGAGCCAGCCCAGCCACAAGGGCGAACTCTTTAGCTCCACACGATGTACGGGACGAAGCAATATCGAGGATCCGGTGACGTTTACTGCGAGCCATTGTAACGTTTTTGCTCGTCCACAGACTAATACGCGTTCATCTGTGTCGCTCCACGCTAGTACCGGCAGCGTGTCGGGCGGGCCGCCGAGCCGGACCCCGGCCGCGCGGCCGCCCGCCACGATGATCACTCGAGAGAGAGTCGCCAACGCTAGGATGCGGGCATCACGAGCCGCCATGGCCACTACTTCTCCTCGGGCGCCAGAGAACAAGCAAGACGAGCGGGCGGATCGCACGCCGAGAGGACGTGAGAATTTTATCAGCCACACGGATCCACCCGTATCTAGCGCTAATCCCGACATTCCGGCCCACGTGACCCGTAGCGTTCCCCAAATCTCACCCCCCAACGTCACGCGTCTTAAAACGACTCCTTGTATGCTATCGTACTGGCAAATAAGACCTCTCGCGTATCCGGCCAGAAGGCGTGTGCTGTCCTGATTGTAAGCTACGCAAGAGACTGCGCCGCGGTCTGTGTTGGAGTCACACACCCATCGCAATGTTTGATCAAAAAATGTTAGTAGGTGGCCGTGGGCCGTGCCTACAGTTAGTTTTCCGTTCGCACCAACACTGAGGGCTGTAGCAGCACCTGCTGATGATCTTTCCTGAAAAGAAAAATTGGATCTTGTTAATTTTTTTATGATAATGGTTATCTGACAGGATTATTCTTTATCTATCTTTAAAAAGAAACCCCTTTTTAAATTATTTATGAAGACATTGAGTTAAAATTAATATCAGATTCTCAAGGCTGCTGTACCTTCAACACTCAAAAGTAAAATGAGTTAGAAAACCAAAATTATTTGGTAGAACCTATAGGCTACTTTCTCATTGACCTAGAACACATGACATCTGAACATGAACCAAATAGTCTTTGAGCCCAAGTAAACGGAAAGTCCAAAAACTGTATATTTGTTGTTACTTTCAACACAAGAAAAAACAATTTTTTTATTACAAACTTATACCTAATTGAAGTTGGTGGCTTCTATCCTTCGAGCAACACCGGGAAAGGAGTCGGTATTCATACTATTTCCACTCTGCTGAAGCATAGGTACAACTGTACCTATGGTGGTGCGTGTTGTGACTAGTTCGTACACAAAATGCCGTCGAGGTTTGCTAGATTTGTCTTTGACGTGTGTCATTTTCTATGTATCTGTGTCGTCATTACAGATTGGATTTTGTATATAGTGAGTGACAAGTGTGACTGTGTGCAATCGCTTAGGCTCCTCCCTTTCGACATGTCGGAATCCGGTGTTGCTCGAAGCTTCTATCAATTTTTTTTTCTTTCTTGGCTTTTACTCTTTGCAATTTTGCACAGACTGAATTTGCCAATGTTGGTTTATACTTTTAAAACTTACAATAAAACGGAATCTGAAGTTACAGGATATTTACACACTTTTACTTGTTAAAAATAAAATATTATTAATTAATAATTCACCTTATAAAGTGAAACAGACCAACTTTTCTCTTCCACCATTTGCATTCTGCCAGTTGTACATTGTTGTATTATGTGCCATAAAATTAAAATGTATACCTGAGCTTGTATAATTTGTTGGGACACAGCCTGTAGAAAGTCTATTTGTACGGCCGAGCAGCTGGACGGCTCCTCAACAGGTTTGAACGGTATCTTTTCTTCACCCTCATCCTCAGCAGACAGGACCTCGGCCAGAGTTGGGGCCTCACTTGTTGGCAAGGCATATTCAACTTCATCTAACTGTAAATAAATAAGAATTATTTATCTCCACTATAAAATTATTTAATTGACATGTAAATATTAAAGGATGTACCATCAGCTGCATAAAAATTGTATACATTTTTTTAAATCTTACAAATGTGAGATGGAGTTCAGAAATAACAGTAATCTATAACTCTTATTGGAAAAGTTAGTTATATATGCATATATCGTACCTCTTCAAAGTCCATATATTGTAAACTTCCAACTGATTCTAAATCGGAGTCCAGCAAAGATTGAACAGAAGGAGTTTTCAATAAATCCATTTTAACATTGACATATAATAATAAATATATGGTGTTTCTCTTTTAACAAGACAGCTAAACTGAATTTTTAGATCACCGGGTAAAGTCAAAATACATGACTCTGACTGTTTTAGTTAGGCGATTACATTTGTTGTATATCTAGTAACATTTTAAGTCTTAATATTCCAAATATCATTACACTATTTATCAAATTTGTTTTAAAAACACCGAGTAAACGTAGACACCCCCTTTGTAGATGACATTGACATTTAGTTTAGTCACATTCATAGATGGTAGTATTTCTAGTCACATTAGTGTCATTTAGTAACTAAAGGCCTGTCCAGACGAAGACAATTTTTCGGCAATCTGATTAAATTGTTCGATTAAATTGTGAAGGACGTGCGGACACAAACGCCAATTTCGAATCGATTTTCGCAGACAGTGAAATCGACTCCACACCCGCGTTCGCGGCTTCACGCACGAGTGTGGAGGGCCTTTTACGGGCAAAGAGTAGTATAAGGCCCCCTCCACACTCATGCGCGAATGCTTTAAAGACGCAAATTTTCATGGAAATAGGTGCATTATTATTACCCCAGGCCGTTCATCTACCTCTAAAAAAGCGGAGCCACATTAATTTAAATTAAATCTTAAGGCCCCAGTACACAATGGGCCATCGCCGGCCACTCCAAGGGACGCATTTATGCGTTAGAGGGAGCAAGTGATATTGCTATCTCATTCTACCGCATGGCTGCGTCCCTTGGAGTGGCCGGCGATGGCCCATTGTGTACTGGGGCCTTTAAAGGATTCCCTTGCAAAAATTCTTTGAAAAACACGGAAATATAGGACACCTGGCAACACTGGAGCACGTGTGCGGCAGTCTGAGCTAGGATCGCACCGTTTTGACGGTTCGGTGCGATAGTGTGGAAGCCCACGCCAGTACGAGCTATTCCTCGCTTGGAGGATATAATCAATATCAAGGATATAATTTAGTTGTATCCTCCAAGTATTCCTCGAGATCCAAGGTCGCGGTGCGGTGCGATAGTGTGTTACGGCCTTTCCGTTCGTTTTCATTCGTTCTTTTTTTTATTACGTTCAATTACGTTTCATTACTTTCATTCATACTCATTCATTTCATGATCGTGAGTAATTTAGGATGTCGTGAGCTAAAACCCTAAAAAATATAGTTGTTTGTGTACCTGTAAAGGTTTGTTGGAATTTTATTACGCCGCAAGGAGAGACCCGTGCAATCACTGGTAAATTCGTTAATCGCTTCCTCCAAATCTTTGTACGTTCGTTATAAGTTAAGTAATCTGTCGCCATTTTGTGTCAAGTGCCTGAGGATTGTATTCGTCATTCGTCTGTGAATTTAACCACATGAATTAGATTATCTCACGAAATGGCTGAGAATACATCAAAGGATCCTCCTTTACAAACGATTAATGGTATGCCACCAAATCATAATCCTTGGATGTATGGTCTGTATCAGCAATACAACGGCTATCATGGTGGTATGTACCCGCCTTATTACAACCAGTACTTCAATCAAATGGGTCATAATCCGGGCCTGGCTAATAATGCAGTCCACCAGTTTCAACAAAATAACGACGTGAAGCCGGATTTTGGCCGTCAGCAGCAATTTCCGCCTAAGTCACCTGCCCAACCAACTCCTTTGTTGGGCATGTCACCTCTTGACACAAGTCGTCCTTTCTTCAATCAATCTCCCATCAGGTTTAATCTGAACGGTAACCGGAAAAGTGCACCCATACCTCCTAATGAAAACCCTCTTCTGGGTAATAATGGAGGTTCAAAGAAAAAACGTAAGAAGGATAATAGACTAAATAATGATAGCATTGATGCTTTTCCGAATTCAATGCTACCTCCTCTGCCAGACCATCCTCCCCCACTACCACCTTGTCCTCCACCAGATACTCCTAAGCCACCTCCTCCTCCACCGTTAGATATTCCTATGCCCCCTCCCCTTCTCACTGATGACATCCCTGAGCCAGCGGGTGAACCACAAAATCACTTTGAATCATTTAAGCATCAGGAAGCCAATCAGGATCAAGAGGAAGTATCTGAAACGTCAGATTTATTAAAGTCCTCTTCCATTTGTCAGTCTTCTGCAGGATCATGGCCAGAAAGCCTGGAAAGATATATCAAAAGATGTTATGAAAAATGCAAATCAGGCCTTGACCGTGACCAAATAGATATTTGCTTGAAGGGCCGTATCACAGCAGCAGCGAATAAGGATGAGATTTGGTCTAGGAATTGGGATGAAGAGCCAATTCCTAGTGTGCACAGTGAACGCAATAACTTATCTGTTAAGCCGGTTCGTGGTACATTATCACTGTATCAAAAACTTGAAAATGTACCTGAACCAACTAAGGGAAAATCTAGCTTGGGAGGACGTTTTTCTGGTCATAAAAATTCGCCTCAAAGAAGGCGAAGACAACATTCTAGGAGTAGGTCTAGATCTAGGAGTCCATCTAGGAAAAGACAGAGGTAAAAAAAAATCCATTTACTTATTTTGCTATTTTTGATTATTTGACATGTATCTGACCATACATTTTATTTCAGCACATCTTCTGCATCAGGTGATGAGGTAGAGGAAAAAAGAAACTATAAGGGTAAATCCCGACAAAAAATTAAGGATAGGTTGTCATTTGATCATAAGAAACAGGAAAAAAACAATAAAAATCAAAAAAAGAAACAAGCTTGTGGTCAGTTTCTTGTTGAAGATGTTCAAGTAAATGCTGAAAAACTTCTTAAAAGGGCAGAAAGGTTTGGAAATACTAGTGTGCCATCCATTGCTAGCTCTGTACAGGTAAGTTCTAGGAGAGCAGAGCCATCTGTCAACCGATCCATCATTCAGGACAATGAAGGAGACTATGAAGTCAATAACATGCACATTGTGGGGACCTGCACAGATATTGAGAAATCATTCCTCAGATTAACAAAAGCCCCTGAGGCCTGTGAAGTGAGACCAGTATCTGTGTTAAGGACTTCTTTAAAAAATGTGAAAGAGAGGTGGATAGATAAACAGGACTACAGATATGCTTGTGATCAACTGAAATCGATACGACAGGATTTAACGGTAAGTGTTTCTACCTCTGAAGATGTAAACAATGTTTCTATCTTTTCAGAGTTATTAAATTTGATTTTCATTTTTTCAGGTACAAGGAGTAAGAGATGGATTTACAGTTGAAGTGTATGAGACACATGCAAGGATAGCATTAGAAAAGGGTGACCATGAAGAGTTTAATCAGTGTCAAACACAACTCAAAATGCTCTACAGTGAATTACCCAACAGTAGAAATAATGCTGCTGAATTCACAGCATACCGGATACTGTATTACATCTTCACTAAAAACACATTAGGTTAGTATTGAGTCACATACAATAACGTTTTTAATAGTAAGTATAAATGATAATACAAAAATATTTACCAAAACTATTTGTTGCAGATTTAACTACAATATTCCAGTTTCTCTCTAAGGAGGACAGGTTGAATGAATGTATTAAACATGCCTTAGACACCAGATGTGCATGGGCCACTGGAAACCTACACAAGTTCTTCTTGCTCTACAAAACAGCGCCTTTGATGGCTGGGTACCTTATGGACTGGTTTGTGGAGCGAGAAAGGAAGCAGTATCTCAAATACATCATCAAGTCGTATGTTTTTTCAATACATGTTTTTATTTTAGTTGGTGTGGTAGCACTGTCATTATCACTGGGTTATTTGCATTTGTTACCACCAACAACCAAGTTGTTGCCACTTGCTGTTGTTAATAGTAGCAACAGGTGAGAATAACACATCATAGCATGTATCTTTTTATCCTTGCATGCTCACATTCTTATTTATTTATGTATGTGTATAATATGAAATAAAGCCATGTCTGATGTCAATACTTTCTGAGCATTTCTAAAAAGTGTTCCATTTTTT
This sequence comes from Cydia amplana, assembly GCF_948474715.1. Taxonomy (NCBI): domain Eukaryota; kingdom Metazoa; phylum Arthropoda; class Insecta; order Lepidoptera; family Tortricidae; genus Cydia; species Cydia amplana. The sequence continues at coordinate 9,004,642 of NC_086079.1, read as the reverse complement.
TCTAGTCGACTAATATGACGAAATGCTTTAGTGAACTAATTAATGTTATGAATTTGACCCGTGCACTTGATTTCGGCGGGACATAGACAATAACACAAATCTGCTGAGAGCATGGCAAAATATACACACTTTTTTCAAAAAGCTCATCTTTATCATCATAGTGCAATTGAACACTGACACCATGTTCTGCCATAGTTAGCAGCAACATATTGCTACCGCGAATTTTAGAAAGTCGGTTGGTCTCTATCGCTCTTGCCTAGTGACAGGGACACTAATAGACAATTTTCGAATTTCGCTGAAGCCCCCTGTATAATGTATCACCCCTCACTGGGGTAGGCCGGTGTCAGTGTTAAATCGCCTTAAAGGTATAACTCTGTGCGGAAAGAGAAGAGTCATAGAATGTATTGGAATCCATACATTTCACGACTCTTCTCTTTCCTACTCATAATGTGGCAGTTACGGAAATTGGAATAGCGGTTTAAATTCTGGTTTTTGTAGTTTGTATATTAAATAATCTGATCTAACCAATTCGCTTGTTTTGAACATACCTACCAATAATAACATCGAGATGGAGGTGCCACGGGACCTTGGTTTGACATCATAAGCATACAATATCATGTATACTTTTAGTGTTCCGTACGAAACGTTGTTAGTTATATATTTAGATAGTTGCACATTCTGGACTTCATTTGGTAAAAACATCTATCAAATAGGTATATAATTTTATCCTGATCAAATTTCAATCAAATCTAAAATATCAGTCGCCTTTTTTCGCCTTTCGGAAAAGAAACTTGACAGTATTTCGAAAGAAAAATGTCAAGTTTTACTACAATACTTATAGTATTATCGCTTGGTTCTCCACTCGATATAATATATCAGTATATCACGTGGACCCCCGCCTTATTAGGCAGGGATATCTAATAGATGCTGGACCAGGTTTCCGTAGCCGATTTGGAAAATACTGCGAAAAACGTAAATCATAATTTCGTTAGGTACGGTCAGCCAAGAAAGTGGTCTACCACTTTTCGACTCTATCAATCAGATGATAGAATCAGATTTATTTATCTGCCTCTATTGCTCGAATATGCAAGAGCGATAACGAGACAGGTACAGTCAGCCAAGAAAGTGGTCTACCACTTTTCGACTCTATCAATCAGATGATAGAGGCAGATCATTGATATAGTATAAAGAACTGGATACCCAATCAGCCGCCAAAAATGGCCCCACAAAAGTGATGTCAAAACAGATCATGCATTACTTTTTCGTTTAGTCTTGTTTGAAACGCTCAAATGTGAAGTTGTCAACAATTACGAAATGTGCCGTTAAAATATGTAAAAATAACAATGATAAAACAAGGAAAAAGGATGGAATGTATTTCTTTCGGTTAGTTCTTTGGATAGCATTACATAATTTATGTAATCTGGTGGTAATTTTATGGTTTTGAATAAATTAATTTGTTAGTACCAAAGAAGGGATGTCAAGGAACAAAATTCTATTGAGTCGATGTGAGGTCAATATTTTTTTATATTTTTATATGGAATTCATAAGAAATAATATTATGTTTAAATTGAAGATTTCCAAGAAAACCTATGCGACGTGCAAAGTGGACTGCTATTTAATTATAGCAAGAGATAGGGGTGATGTAGTTTTAAACAAGGCAAAACGGCACTAGTGTGTTCGGCCCATTTCCCTGTTTCCGACATATACACCACCAATAAGGGCTTATATCGACTAACTGTAAATGCTAAACCTGTCGGAACACAGTGACAACCACAGGATTTTTTTTTATAAAGTATAGGTAGACTTTATAAAAAAAAATCCAATCAGTATCTAAATGTCCCCGTGCACCCGTGCTATGAGTAAATCTTAAATACACAGTTATTTAATAAGTAGAATTTATTTCAAGGAAATTAGTATTTAAAGACGTATACTTACGAATTAAAAATTTAATTTGTTTGAATTTGAACCACGAATTAATTTTATTTGAGCTCCCGATTAAATTAAATTTGTTTTATTTATTACTTCAATTTTAATATTTTCCTGTACAGTAATACATATTAAAGTGTACCAAAGTGACTCCATTCGTTCATTATTCTCGTTTGACGTTGTTTGACGTAAATACGTTACGTTTAGTGCCATCGGACTAAATTTTTTAACAGTGTTGGTACTTATGTTTGCAAATTTGACACTTAATGCTTACGACATTAAGCTCTTTTCTGTACGAAACATTTATCTTGACTCAAAATTTACGTAAGCGTTTTTATCATCAATGCAAATGGTGCGAAACGTCATTGGGATCCACATTTCTTGACGTTTTTGTTCTGCTTTGTGTGTCTATTTCTTTTATATTAAGTCAGTGAGGCAGATAAATAAATCTGGTGTTGTATTTCTTTTTTGCGGTAGGGCATCACCATCAGCTCCTTACTTTCGTCACGTGTGTCTGTATATCAGTCATTTTTATCCGAAATTAAATTAAACAAAAACTCTATCATGAAATACTTATCGGTTTCTTTAAAAATAAGTTAATGTTTGTGCATAAAATCGCTTTAAAGCTTATAAGGTCTCTCCACCCGTCTGTCTGCTATTTTATCGATAAAAAAGGATTTTGGACATGACCCGTTTTCACAAAACCTTCTGTAATAAAAGAACGTAAGAGTAAGATACGTAATTTTGCTTCTACAGTTGCTATTTTTATCTTAAATGTGAACTGTTTGTAGGATGCCTTGTGTTTAATTTGATGGGATGTATGACAATATATGCACGATGACGTCGATGACTCATAAATTATTCTATTTGGTTTTGGTTGGATATTCCAACGCTCTTATATTTGCAGCATGAATAATCTGTATTATAAAGTCTGTCAAGCCATCTCCGTCAGTAGAAAAAAGCGGCAAATTTAAAAAATGTAGGCGCCTAGGGTTGTTGTCCCATAAAAAATTTGAATTATGCGCCTTTTTCTACTAACAAAGTTGTTTGACTGGCTTTTGCAGATTCTGGATTTTGAAGATTCGATTGCCTTGTAACCTTTACTTTTAGGCATTTTAAGAAAAGGTAAACAAAACCACGTGACTTGTCTAATATCTATCAACCATGGTAAAATTCATAAATAGTTATGATTATTCAAGTTAGAACTTATTATATTGTAACATTTGTAACATTAACTGAACGGATGGTCATGGTGTTTTGTTTTAGAGTCAGATCTTAGGCTAACTCGGCAGCGATTTTGATAGCATAGACTGTGCAAGTGTTGTTTTAAACGTCTAACTTCTATGGAAATATGTTTAAAATAACACTTGCACAGTCTATGCTATCAAAATCGCTGCCGAGTTAGCTTGGTCACACTATTATCTTTTATGAAATATTAAGAGCCCGTTATCGATTTTAGAGCCAAAATGTAAAATTGATAGATTTATTCGTTGAAATTGTAGGTACTCCTTTTGTTACGTAATAGCTAAATAACAAGTATTGGTTTCTATCAGCACGTCTTCTCATCTTGCCTTTTAATAATGAGGTCCCGAGCGTGCGTCACCGGCAATATATGATGAGAAGGGGCAGTTTTTAAAAATTCATCAAAAGATCAGTGGTAAATTATAAAAAATTATGTATAAGAACAGTTTCAGGAAATGTTGTAGATTGTTTAAGTATTAAAATTACGTTGAAATTAAGTCCATTTTCACTTGTTTTGAAGTAATTTCTGGTGAAAATTGATTTCGTCTAACTTTAATTTACTCTTATTCAATATCATATAACAAAAATGTAGTCTATGAAAGTTGGATTGGAGTACAGGATATGTGTAATACAAAATTATCATTTTTAGCAGTCCAAACTTTACGAAATTTTCAAATAAGATTGACTAAATCAGTGCTTTACGCGCGTTTACCTAAAATATCATTACTAATTTAGTGAGTCTGTTTTCAAAAAAATGATGTGTAAAAGTGCAAGATAAGAAGACGTGCTAATAGATACCAGTAGGTACTTGTTATTTCTATTACGTAACAAAAGGTGTACAATTTCATCGACTAAATCTATCAATTTTACATTTTTGCGACTAAAATCGATACCGGCCTCTTAAAATACGGACTATATACTGTGAACTGTTAGCAGTTAAATTGATTATTCAGTAAAATCTTGTCAATTTAAACTTAGTAAATAAAGGGTTTTTCCATGGTAACACTAAAACCCTTGTTTTGCTAATTTACTCACGAATTCCCACTCCTTGTCTTTCTGTACTATGTAAATGGTACTTATTAGTACAGAAGTACATTGTATGGGGTGTGCCTTCGTGAATGGAAATACAAATTAAACAAAGACGATATAACTGTAGACGTACATGGGCATAAAAAATGGCTCACATACGATTGAATATTCCATCGTGGAGCGGATCTAGGTGCCGCAAATATTCCATATAGAATTACAGGGATCCGCGTCCGGTATCCTCAGCGAGGGTTTTTAATTGAGATGCCATAGTCAATGTTGCAACAACTTGACTACTGGATGTCATATGCGTCGGCAGCGGCACAAATGGCCCAATGTCGATACTGTCGATAGCCGGCGGTTGGCAGATAACGCAGTGTTGCTGTTGATATCTTAAGCTTACGTTTTCCCGAGATTATTATGGCTTTCCATCCCCCACTTGTTATCACCAAGTTGTTAACACTGGTAACAGTCGGGATTATTTTCACCTGTTACCATCACTGAGGTCTGAGATCGTGAGAAGAACTGAGCCAAGGATCCCAGTATTTACCACCAGTAATTACTAATAATGTACCATTATGTCCATTATTAGTAAGAAGTGGGTCATTTTAGAGCTCCGCACAATTTATTTTAATAAGTACTTGGACAGGTGATTCAGTATAAAACTAAGCCGTTCTGAAAATGCTTTTTTCTGGGTAAAGCTGGTTGGGTACTTGCAATCACATATTTTCGAGGTAATTAGAAGCCCTAATGTTTGACATCCCAGTTACCACAAAACTTATGTACCTACCCAGGTTGTGGTTAGACACACGAAGTAGAAACTGCCCCACGATATGTTCTAAAACAGTATGTCTACTACAGTTATTTTGTCTTCAAACACGTCAAAGGGTATAGTGACCAGGCACGCAAAGATCCGCTATTTGATGCCTTAAAACTATATAGTTTAAACTGGGCACTCGACTACTGCTGCTTTTCCACTAAGGCGGAGATGAGAGGTAGGTATCAACCAATAGCATTGGTTGTAATCCAGCGAAGCGGAGATGTGGATTACAACCAATGTTATCGGTTTATTCTTCTCATCTCTGCCTCAGTGGAAAGGCAGCCTAAGATCGTGACCTTGCCACTGTATCTGTCACGTGTCATATAAAAAAAAATCGAACTCGCCAGCCAAGCTGGTTTGTTGTTAAATGTATGTTTTCTTATGTGTGCAGCTACAGACAAAGTGTTCCTGTGGATTTCATCGTTCGGGAGCTGGCGTTTGAGTCGAGTTCCAAGGCCTTTGAGTTCTTGAATCAATTTTCTCTCATTTACACTGACTGCGATCAGACTCAAATAGATTGCAAGTCTAGCTTTCAAACTGTAGCGAGTATATAACATTTTGTTTTTGATAGCCGTCCTGTACTGATAGCGTGCTCCTGCGTGGTGATGTAGTCCATACCCACCTGGCGAAGGAGTTCAGCACGGGGATGTAATCCTGAATCATGTTATTCACCTTAATTTTGATCAGCTTTACTAGGATGAGGCGGCAAAACAACTCACACACTACTTTAAGTTATACAGCGGAAGAGAGATGAACTCAAGATTCAAGATGAGGACCTACATCGCTATACGAAGATTCAAGAAATTGTTATATACGGGAAGTTTTGGTGTCTGAATGCAAAAAACAAACAGTGCTGTTGAGTGACTTTTAAAAGCAAAGACTTTTCATGTTAATGATAAAGGACTATAATGTGTTGTATTGTTTTGTCCTCAAGTTTTTTTGTAAATACTTAATGTAAATTTTTTATGCTCCATTCCACTTTTAATTTTTTTGTAAAAATAATACAATGCATGAATTCTGATTCTAATTGTCGTCATATTTATGTGTTTAATACATGATTCGTTTTAAAACGGTATTTTATTTTATAACTAAACATTATTTGTACACTCGGCGTCACGGAAATCGCAGAGCTTCATATGGGGCGAGCGATTCTAGCTCTTAGTGAAATGGTTTTGCCTTATTCAATTTGACATCATTTAAAAGCTCATTTAATAACCTTTACTGATGTCTCATGTCTCTTTTGTTTACGTGTTTTCGCTTGCGGCCGAAGGTGTGTGATTTCCGTGACGCTGAGTGTAGAACAGCTCACCTGCTAGCAGCTAGCATGAGTCGAGTTCTCGCGCGCAACTCTGTGTCTACATCTTCCGCGACTTCAAGTATGGACTTAAGAACGCAACTCATGCTAGACGGTCCGAATGTTGTGGCTAGTGCAATGGTTCATAAATATTCATAACCTTTCAGTGACAAGATGACAACGAATAACTCAACATCCTGTGAATCAAGGTATTGGTATTGAAAGTTAAAATACCTTTGACTGTTTAATTTATTGATCTGGTTTTATTATATTCGCGGACCACTTCAGGTGCTTCCAGGGACTACCGGTTAAGAACCACTGCGCTAGTGTGAATAGATCACGTACAATTCTTACTGCCTAAAATTGCACCAAATATACGTATATCATTAATATAGAAATATAAGTAAGCTTAGAGTGCTGACTCCATATATGTTTCCTTACTTTAATAATAAGGTGGATGAGAGGTATGGTAAAAAGTACCTATCATTAATAAGTTAAAATCTACCAGTGGCGGATTTGCAGTGTTGGCCGCCCTAAGAGGCCCCAACCCTGTAGTAACTACTAGCCGCCCCTTTCTCAGCATCCATCATATAGACTGACGCCCCTAATATCTGGCCGCCCTAGGCCCGGGCCTACTCTGGTCTTAGGGCTTGTTTACACATAGATTAGTGTTAATTGAAAGTTCATACATTTGTTACTTGCGTTTAGTAGTATGTAAATGTATAAACACTTAACACTAATCAATGTAAAAACCGGCCAGGAGCAAATCCACCACTGAAAACTCGCAGTTAATAATTATAAAGGTTAAATCTTATTGTTTATCTGCAAACGATTGTCATCTTGACTAAATCCCCTGTTCCTCCTCCCACCCAGCCCAGCACAATATATACCGTTTCGAGCTGCCAGCTGCAGGAAACCCACATTCATGAAGAAGCCTGACTCCCTTATCCAAACTTCGTACTAAACGTAACGTAAACAACTGTATACAAACTTCTATGCAGGTCGCAGGTCTGATATTCTGCAGGTTTTTAAAATTACCTCGTCAGTTGCGATGCGCTCGTTAGTTTGGTAATGGAATATTACGCGAAACTTTGCGTAGGGGGCGCCACTATGACAATCCATTACAATCCGAGGGTCTACCGTGAAACAAGAAAATAATAATTTCGTTATCTAACCTCTCCATCGGTCATGCATATTCGAGCGATAAAGAGGCAGATAACCAAATTTCGACTTTCGCGTTTCCCGGTAGGCCCTTTGTAAACAAACCGCCTTGATGCATCAATCAATATCATATTTTATTATTGAAAATTTGTCAAAAAACAATTTAAGGTACAATATGTAGGTATAAATTACTCTGTTTACGATAGGCGCTAGTCTAGTGCTGCACTCTGGCGGCAGAACATTGCTGTAATACCCACTATTAAATAAGCCTATTTATTCTTACCCGTGCCCAATGCCCATTAAAAATAATTACTCATAATTTACAAGCTAGGTTAGGTTACTATAGCTGGTCAACCAAATCTTGTCAGTAGAAAAAAGGCGCGAAATTCAAATTTTCTATGGGAAGATATTTGCGCCTACGTTTTTCAAATTTGCCGCCTTTTTCTACTGTCAAGATCTGGTTGACCAAGTATAGGTAGGTACTTCTATTCTGATACAATATATTATACAAAAAGATCACTTACTACTAGAGTTCCCGTTTCTTTACAAGGGTACCTTGATTAGCGAAAAAGGTTTCGCCAACTGCCAGATTTCTTATATTACCTATACAATAATAAAAAATATAAAATAAGATCTTTAATAATCAGATCTAAATAATGAAATTCAAATCTCTTCATATACCTAGTTCTTTTATCACAGATCTAGAATAACACTTACATACATAGATCTGTTTTGTATAGTAAACCCATATGGCTGCTGATTTGCGGCATTTTCTTGCTGGCCATGTGGCCATTTTTGTAATGTCAATAGTGTCAGTGGTTATGTTATGCATCTTAGATATAATATAGCTGGTCAAGCAGATCTTGTCAGTAGAAAAAGGCGGCAAATTTGAAAAATGTAGGCGCGAAGGGATATCGTCCCATAGAAAATTTTAATTTCGCGCCTTTTTTAGGGTTCCGTAACCAAATGGCAAAAAAACGGAACCCTTATGGATTCGTCATGTCTGTCTGTCTGTCCGTCCGTATGTCACAGCCACTTTATTCCGAAACTATACTATTGAAACTTGGTAAGTAGATGTATTCTGTGAACCGCATTAAGATTTTCACACAAAAATAGAAAAATACAATAAATTTTGGGGGTTCCCCATACAACTGAAAGTCAAAAAAATTTTTTTCATCAAACCCATACGTGTGGGGTATCTATGGATAGGTCTTCAAAAATGATATTGAGGTTTCTAATATCATTTTTTTCTAAACTGAATAGTTTGCGCGAGAGACACTTCCAAAGTGGTAAAATGTGTCCCCCCCCCCCCCATGGGACCTAGAATATTACGGACGGACTGTCACCTAAGACAAACTGTGACACTGCAATGGCGGACGGTTTGAATGTGTGCGTGTAGACAAGTGTTACCATGTAACACAAATTCTCCCCTAATGGTGAAACAATTATTTTTAATATCGTCCTTGTTTTCAAATAAAAAAATTAGGACAGTTTTACGTTAGACAATAAAAAAGGTGTGTACGTATCTGATTTTATAGGTCTTGAAAATGCGCAATATTGCACAATTACTTTGTGCAAACATTATTTTCAATACCTAATGATATTTAGCATCGTAATGAAATGAGTTCGTCATGTTTTTTTTAATTTATACATTTAACTTGAAACATATCTGGTTTTCAACAAAAAAATTATAATACATAACAAACAAACGTTAAGTATCGCTCCTTAGTATCGGGAAATTACCATACCGACCTAGTTTCAAATGCACAATCAATAATTTAACCATTTACCTAAATGATCTCTTAATACATAATGATTTAATAAGAAGGGTATCAATTACCCTACTTTCGGGAAATTACCCTATTCATGTTACTGGTCACACTCCTGTTTTGCAGTTTGATAATTTATAAACAACAAATTATCGTGATTTTACGTACTAATTGATAAACTTAAGTATGAAAAGTTATTCCGTGACTTTTTTTCTTTCGATCGGTACAATTCTAGCAGGATTTAACTACGCATGCCGGCATATTTTATATTTTTCTTCGACGTTTACTTCAATGACGTTTCGTTTCGTCTGACGGCAAACTGGTGGATGTGGGCTGTCAATGTGTGTATATCACGCGTAAATACTTAGAAACTGGTGGATGTTGGAATCACAGTTGTGTTGTGAGCGAAACTCTGTCCGTAATATTATAGGTTCATGTCCCCCCCCTGTAACTTCTAAAAGAGAATGATAAAAGTAAAAAAAAACCGGCCAAGTGCGAGTCGGACTCGCGCACGGAGGGTTCCGCACCATCAACAAAAAATAGAGCAAAACAAGCAAAAAACCACTTGTCTAGAGTTTAGATATACATCCTACCCTAATGCTGTGATAACATGCAAACAATGTTGGCTGACTGGCACCTTAAAGGTTTGTAAGTGGCGAGTCGTATGGCAGCCACTTTAGCATCATAGTGTAAATCCCACATAAATGAGCTAAATATAGGCCCTCAAAATAATACTTATTGGAATGTAGTTATCATTAATAACCTTGAAATCTGCTTAAAAGTGGGGCAGACACACTTTGCCAGCAAAGAGCTCCGATATTACTGTTATCCACAGTGAAAGAACAAATAATATGTAAGATATTCCCACTTGATGGCTGTTTGGCAGTTGATATGGCTGGCCTCCGATCTCATCAACATGGAATCCCATCGGGAAAATGACTGCAGCCAAGCAGAAAACTACCACTGAAAGTAATGAAAATAAATGTTAATTGTGCATGTTAAAATTATGTGTGTCAAAGTTTAGTCAAAGGTCCCACTGTTGCTTACTATAAGGTGCCATAAGGATGAGATTTGCTAGTAAAGCATCTTTATGGCAAGTGACAAAGTGGGACTTTTTGCTTGGAAACAACACATTACTTTTCCAGGATCAACTTGGAAATTGCTCCACTGGCACATGTTCATGATGAATGCTAAAAGCTCTGCATAATACCTAACCTTTTGTATACTACTATCAAAACTTGCTACTGAGATAGTGGAGTTTTAGAAATCGAAATAGGATCAATTGACATTATCCTAGGCATAACAAAGGTTACAAGTTGATTACCATTGACATGACATTGTAATAATCACATAAAAAATCTGATTTGAATACATCAACACCTTTTTATAATTTGGCGTTCAAAGTCAAATTTTGTGAAGGGAGCAATATAGAAGTTTATATATAGATACTTACTTGCAGCAAAGCCCACCCATCTTGCATAAGGGATAACATTACGATCAAAGTGACTTGATGCCAAGAGTATCACCGTTGTTGTAATGCATATACATCCAATAAAGATGCAAATAAGGGCTAGTAGCCATTCAGGTTGTAGGTCTGGAGTGAAGCATACCTGTGGTCTGTTATATAGTGTAATACAGGACCACATGAGCCCTAATCGAGTATCCCCTGCAAAAATAAAAGTGGATTAGGTACATTTCCAACAAGAATTAACTGAGAGGTCTCAAATATCACATCCGCGGCAAAATCATGAATAATACCAAGGTTATTGTTATTGTCGACGCAAAGTACAATGTGAATATCAATTTTTACCTCCAACATCAGTAATTATCCAGTCGGGCATGGCAAGGCTAACTATTGCAAACACATCAGCTGCCATGAACAGAGTCCCAGATATCACTGTTAGTTTATCCATATTGACACAGTAATCCTATGTTAATATTGATCAATAATTTATAGCATTTATGTGGCACAAATCATACGTCTATCATTATAATTTAGGATTCACAAAACCCATCCGCCCATCACAAACAAACATGAATCTAACAAAAGTATTAAGCAAAGAGTATAATAACTATATATGTCAGTGTTGCCAGAGCGCTTCCAGCTTATGTACGGTCGTACGTTAAAAAAGGTACGATTTTGATAAAAAAAGTACGGTTTTTTTTATTAGTATAATTTTCTTACAGAAACAATATTTATATGTGGGTGTGTGGGTGGGGGGTATGGTGGGTTGATGAGACATGAGTATAATTTTCCTGATTGTTACTGACTGACAAATTGATTTGACCAACTATAAGTGTAGTGTACACGTCATATACTCGGTCAACCAGATCTTGTCAGTAGAAAGAGGCGGCAAATTTGAAAAATGTAGGCGCAAAGGGATATCGTCCCATAGAAAATTTGAATTTCGCGCCTTTTTTTACTGACAAGATTTGGTTGACCAGCTATAGTTAACCAATTTTGTTTGCATTGATATAGATAGGTACATGAAAAATAAAATTTGTCAAGCCATTTCCGTCAGTTGAAAAAAGCGGCAAATTTAAAAAAAAATGGTGCGAAGGGTTATGGTCCAATAGAAAACTTAAATTTCGCGCCATTTTATACTGACTAAGTTGTTTGACGGGCTATAAATGGCCGGCTGAATTTTGACTACCTGAGTTTTGTAATCTGGATAATAATGCCAAATAAAACGAAATACACTCAGATGACTAAGTAACTTTCTACTGGATATGCAAATGTACATATATAAATTAAAAAGAAATGCATGTGAATAAGATTGGTAAGATAAACAAGTAGGATTTATGGACATGACATGACTTAGGTACCTGACAGCCCGAGAACAAATTCTTTATAATTTTTTTAACTTCTTTTAGCGTTTTTATTATTCTTCGAGCAACTGCACTGCATTAGAAGCAATCACAAAGCAATATTAATAATATTACACATAAATTATTTAATATAGTTTTATGGATAATTGCCAATACCCTACCAGGGTGCCATGTCATCTATTTCCATTGTAACATCTATTGTACCATGGTTAACATGGTTGCAAACGATATTACTATTACTATTAGCAAAGCACAGGTAAGAAAGACACAACTGCCGACTGCAACTAAAGAAACGTGTATTTTCTATAGTACATGGTACTTTTTTATGGTGGTTATTGTTGTCAGATTAGATATTTTGCCCTGAACAAACCATCCTGAACCAATACAACGAAAAAAAAGTTGATAAACAATCTTACATCAAAAGGTACGGTTTTAGTACGATGTACGCTGCTTACAAAAAAGGTACGCAAGGGTCCAAAATAGTACGGAAAACCGTACTAAAAGGTACGATCTGGCAACACTGATATATGTATTACATGAATCTAGTATAACTGGATTGGGCATGAGTGGTGGGGATAACTGACAGAACGGGATAGTCTTATGTATCTTTCAGTAGGAGTAGCAGCGAAAGCGCTATTATTGTTTGTCCTTGTCACAGTCTCACATCTTGTTTTATTCCCCACCGTAAATTGACCACCGTGATTGGTCGAATTCATTTGTTGCCCACCATAACAAATGCTACCTTCTATGATGTATTAAGTACACAGACCTGTCATTGTCGCGCTCGCGCTTAACAGACAGCTGAAGTGTGTGAAAGGGAAGCCATCACGTATATGAACATCGCATGAGTGCGAAAGAGTCAGACTACAAATGAGAAAACGTGACCATTTTTGAGTTTGACGACGGCCGCGGACGGCCAAGAGCGTATCACCGTAATTTTCAATTTGAAAAATATACACAAATTCGGAAGAAAACTATTTGATAAACTAATACAATGAAGATAGTGTCTTGTAGTGTACCGGATTTCAGTGTCACGGGGCCAAATAAACCTAGCAAATATTCATTTCAGAGGAATAATGATATTCCGAGCGAAATTTTCTTAACGATATTTTGTCAAATTAACAGCATAAAAAGTGTAAGAAGCCGGTTTATACAGGTGATTATAAGTTTTTCTTCCTTTGTGTGCTAATATTTTATCATATTACTCAATAATTTAAAATATTTTGTGTAAAAACATAAACTGTTACTTTACGCTAGGGCTTGACAAAATGTTCAGATGACAGTATCGATAACTTGTCGGTATATTAATAGCTACCTATGTAATCATTTCTTCACAAGACATAATCGGGTGGATCAACTATTTCTTGTTGTTATTCTGTCCGGTCACCCAAGAGACAATAGTAGCATAGTTTGTTAGAAGACATTGTCCACCACCTTCTTCTGACACGCTTGGTAGACGACCCTCAATGGAAAGGGTTTATAAGTTTCACAATAAAGCGTGTTTGGAGAATTTAAATGCCTATAAAATCAGGTTTTAAAGAGTGACCCAGGGAAACGTAACCATGGCAACGAGTGACAAGAAAAAGTTGATTCTCCCAATTAAGATATTAACCTTTATAACCGACTTCAAATAATGATTGCTATACCTTTTTGAAGGTGCAGATGTTTAGCAGTAAATTTAAACTTCACTTTCCAACACAGTAAGAGTTAGACTAAGATAAGGCTGTAACGATTTTGATAGCACACGCAGTGCAGGTGTTATTTTATACATCATAATGTTGTAGAATTTTAACGTTTAAAATAACACATTTGAAAAAGTAGTCGATAAAGCAATCAAACACCGACAGATTATTAATATGTTATAACATGACATCACTATTTTTGATCTCACATAGACAATTTACGCACACACTTGCATTTCATTTTTGGTCGCACTTTTGAAGATTGACAGTTGTTCTTGTCTATTCTAATTCTATGATTAAGTATCGACTTTGGTATTGACAGTTAGCAGATGACTGACAGTGACAATGACAGTTTACGTCCAGTATTACCAGCGCTATAATAGATAATTAGATATAGACTAGCAAACTCAGTCAGTAAATAAGAATAAAGAAATATAGTTATAGCCGGTCGCACAATTTTCTCAGTGGAAAAAAAAGCGCGATATTAAATTTTTCTATAGCCGCCTCCATTCACGCACATAGTCTGGAGGGGACTTATGCTGCCGTGCTAACAACATATGCAGTAATCGCTGTTGAAAAGTTATGCAATTGTTTATCTTGTTCTCTTTGAATAAGTTCTTTATTTAAACGATGATTTTCATGCAAGTACTGCACTTACTATTAGCAGGGCAGTATGGAACGATAACCCTTCGTGTCTACATTTTTTAAATATGTCGTTTGTTTCTATTGAGGGAAATGGATTGATAAGGCATTTTAGCATGAATCTAGTTATAACTGGATGGAACTGGCATGAGGGGGGGGGGGGGTATTGATCGAATGGGATTAGTCTTATCATAGAGAAAAAATACATAGAGTGCTCACTCCATACATCAGTTCAGACTATTAATTTCAGTGTCTACATCTAGCATCGAGTAGCGGAACTATCAGTACTGCTACTTGACAATAGATGTAGCACCGACCGGAAAGTCTTATCTCAACAGCATAAGACTTTCCGGTCGGTGCTACATCTATTGTCAAGTAGCAGTACTGATAGTTCCGCTACTCGATGCTAATAGTCTTTTTGGTACTAAAACTGATGTATGGAGTGAGCACTCTATGTATTTTTTTCTCTATGGTCTTATGTATCTTAAGTTAAGCCCCCTCCAGACTATGTGTGTGAATCGCGGCGCAAATTCGCACACGAGTGTGGAGTGGGCATATGTTAGACAAGACATCCTCTAGACTGAGCATAGTAACGCTACCCCCTCTGCCACTATATATATACGGTAGTTTTACTCCATCTTCGAGTCAAAGTGTCAGAATCCCGTGCCGTGATTGGTCCGTGTCTTTGAACGGACCAATCACGGCAAGGGATTCGCTCACCTCGTCCCCCCGCACCCCCGTATTTTTGGCAGCATCGGTTTCATGAAATAATTGCTCTAAACTCCGTCTAGAGGATTCCTAGTCTATGTCTGGAGGGGTACCTACGGTACCTACTCATGCATTACTCATGTGACAAGGTTACATATTATTTAATTTAAATATAAATAAAACCACATTTTTACCACATTGTACCTTGAATATAGTTATTTATTGATAAACTTAGATTACTGGCACGATTTGTGGCAAGTATGCAAATTCTAAAATATGGATATACATGTATTATTAAGTTAACTAAGCACATAGGCACATAAGTTTTCATCTCGAAGTCCTTTTAAAATCGCTATAGTCGTTACCATTAGGCATTCATTTCAGGTGTCAGCCAGCACCCTTTCACTTGACAATGGTTTACCATTCCGAAGAAAATTATTAATTAAATAATTCGCGCCGCTCTGGCGCTTCCCAAAACAGCAAAAGGTTTTGAATATTCGTATAAATAACATGGGTAGTTGTTAATTTTTTTTTTCAAAGTGTGTGTACCTAGAGGTCCTAGAGGACCTAGAGAATCGTCCTGATTCACTTACGTACAAAATCGAACTATGCTTTATAAACTGTTTTTGCGCTATGATAGTTTAACGATATATTGCAGTTTAATCACATTGTTAGGAAGTAGGTTACTCCCTAAGGGCCACTTGCACCATCCCACTAACCCAAGGTAAAGCGGTTAAAACGTTAACTTAGTCTCAAATTGTACTGGTAACCATGGTAACTCCAGGTTTAACCGGTTAACCCGGGGTTAGTGGAATGGTGCAAGTGGCGCTAAGTGCAGTGAGCAGGGAGTTAAGCAGAAGCAGGCGGTGGCGCGGAAGTGTTGGTGGTGGCCGTGGAAGCCGTGTCGTCAGGCTCGTTGATTTGTAGCCAAGGCATGCGGCGCTGGAGTTCTTGCCTATGTACGAAAACAAACGTTTTGCTTAATATTTCAAGTGTAAAGCAAAGCAACAATAAAGTAAAGCAATAGTGTAGCTAAACTTATAAAATATAGAATAATAATTATATGCTTGTAAGCCGAACATAGTAAAACATACATAGATACCTGTATTTGTATTTTGGATGATTATACCTACCTGTATTTTGGATGGCTGATGGCGTAAACCCAGGGATCTATGCACGCTACAGCTTTACACGCCACAGCGGGGATCATTGTTACCTGTAAGAGATACATTACTGTTTTACAAGTGTAATACCTGAATCAAAATTAAGTGAAAATATTGTTTTGATAAACTATTTAAAGTCCTTTATAATCCTTTCACTGCTCTATGAAGTTAAATACCTAAAGGTAAAGGGATTGGCATACTGGAAGAAGTTTTATAAGTTTGCAATGATTGAGTAGGTAACCTATTAAGAAAAGTACCTACTTAATAGACCTTATTAGAGCTCTTGCCCAAATTATCGAATTGTTACCCGTTCAGACTTTACCCAGCTGCAGTGCACCAACTGACAGCAGCTCTACATTTCCGAAGCATTTAAATGAACGAAATGATGCCGTACGGGGTTCACAAATTTAGAACACCAGCGCTACCTTGGCTAAACAGATCTTAGCCTGCGCTATTGGCATTGCTTACCCCAGGTGTCAGCAACTCTTGATTTCCGAACGCGCCGATAAGCGACATGATCCCGTACGGGGTCCACGAGGAGACGAAGAGGAAGCACACCGTGAGGGCTGCTTTAGCTATCCGGATCTCGGCCGACTCAGCGTTGGCCTGTTGGTTGGATCGCAGGGATTCTACGTTCATCTTCTTGGCCTGTGCTCTGTAAACAAGCGTTCGCATGACACTAAAAAATATCAACCTCGTTTCACGTTTTGTTTTATACTTTATTGTAATGGTGGACTATAAATGAAATGAAAATCTTTATTTCAGGCAACTAGTGCCAAGAGGCTCATGGAATAAAATATACATACCAGTGGTTATAAAAGAAGACAAATTATCCTGTGAGGCCTCCTACTAACGAGCGCTTTTTCAACGCGCGTTAAAAAAGCGCTTGAATCCGTCCACACGCTAAATTCGATTTAACAACCAACGCTTAAAGTTGAAAAACCAACAACGCTTGATAAAAAGCGCTACCGCCATCGTGTGAATAAATACACACGTTTCCATTTGTGTCATTCAAACGCTTTTTTACCGCGCGTTGAAAAAGCGCTCGTGAGAATGAGGCATGAAGATCTCTTCTTTGACAATCGGTAGGTATACACAGGTCACATACCTCAAAGCAGCTTCATGCGCGAACACTTGCTTGACGATGCCGCTGTAGAAGTAGACGATGGCGGACATGGGGAACACGTAGCTGCACGTGAAGATGCACGCCACGAAGAGCTTCGTGTCGAACGTGTTGGTCAGGTAGTCGAATGTGCAGGACGTCAGAAAACCCTCTGCAAACAAGTTGGAATACATATACTTGGTCAAGCAGAAATTGTCAGTAGAAAAAATCGGCAAATTTGAAAAATGTAGGCGCGAAGGGATATCGTCCTATAGAAAATTTGAATTTGGCGCCTTTTTTTACTGACAAGGTTTGGTTGACCATCTATAACAATTTAAAACTTACGTCTTCGTAAAATTGCTACGATGTCTACCACATACCTATTTCAGGCGGTTGGTAATAAGTTTCACAGTGATTTTCAGGTAGAAGGTAGCCGAGTTTGGGAATAGTTTTTATATTAAATTGTACCTGCTTGTACTTCAAATAAGCTTCATGCAGCTAAGCTTTCAACCAGTCCGTAGCTTGCCATAATAACTTCTTACCAGCCGCCTCGCATTGCAGTTAAACGGTAGACCTATACTCAGCTTAATAAAGCTTAAAATAAATGAATAGTAGAAAAGTTCACTGTCTCAGGCGAGGCTTGAACTCGCGCCTCTGGATCACTAGCCCATCGCTCTGCCAACTGAGCTACCGAAACTTCACTCGATGACAGCTAATATTTCCACTATAGGTATCACTAGTATGCGCGTGCCTTAGGGCTCATTTAAACGGTGCAAGAACTCGCATGCGAGTTTCATTACATTGCGTTATTTGATCGTTCGGTTGAATTGATGTAACCTCAATGGTCCGCAACGTAACTAAAATCGTATACGAGTTCGCGCGTCGTCTAAATGAGCCCTTAGGGATGCGCCTAGCGACATTTACCTATCTTAAGAGCTTTACTCTTCTTAAGCGGCCACCGGAGCGGAGTTCTAAGTCATATGGGAAAAGTCACCCGTAACGATGCGCCACCCAATTATTTTTAAGCTTTATGGTAGGTGTCGTTTGCCAACGTTTCTGCTTAACACAAAATTAAATTGGTCTTGGTATTATTTAGCAGCTAAATGATACTTGGCACATCATTGAGATACCTGGCACATATCGGCCCCAAATTTTGAACAGGGGCAGTAGAGCCCATGGCGTGCAGTAAATCCAAATCAACGCCATTAGTAGCAGTACCTTCCCTTTCGACAGGCGACCGTCTAAAGGCCGTGTAATTGTTGAATGTCTGCAACAGAAATGAACCTATTATTTAGCACATTTTTGTTACAATTTTAACGCTTAACTAAATAAGTACATCATGAGTAGGTAGTTATTATTAGTTAGTAGTACCTAGGTACTTATGTCTCATTGAGGCAACACAAATGGCCTCAACCTCAACTTTTTTAAATATACTACGTCGGTGGCAAACAAGCATACGGCCAGACTGATGGTAAGCAGTGTCCGTAGCCTATGGACGCATGCAACTCCTGAGGTGTTACATACGCGTTGCCGACCCTAAGACTCCGCACCCTCGTTGAGCTCTGGCAACCTTACTCACCGACAAGAACACAATTTACACAACATTATGAGGGCCTAGTGTTTTTTGGCTGCGGTTTTCTGTAAGGTGGAACAAGGTCTTAGGGTACAAGGTGGGTAGACTGGCAACGCAATAAGAAACACATTTTTTTACCTATCGAAGGCGATGACAGCGTTAGTCATTGAAGCCCCAATACCACTGTAGGCACCCATCAATGCGAATATCTGGCACCCTAGGTCGCCTACCGCGAATCCTTTCATGGCACTGTTGTAAATGAATATCGGTGCTTTCGCCATCATTATGAAGTCGAATATTGACAGCTGCAATATCAAAAGATTGCTTGGCGTGCGAAGACTTTTCGTTCTGTAAACAAAAAGAAAATTTTGGAAATACCTTGATAGAAAATCATTTTTTGGGAAAAGATTGGTGCGGCCCGGAAAAGGGTTAAGTTTTTTTTATGCGGAGTTGTAAACGAAAGACGGATTAAAAATCGATGCAGGAGTACCATTGGACATCCGAATAATGAATATCAAGAATAAAGTTAAAGTATATCAATTCTCCATAGAAACTGCGCCTTTGAAGAAATGTTAAAGTAGGTAGCGAAGAAAATGTAGAGTAACATAAACCGACCAGTTTTCCAGTCAATGGAGTTGGAGGTTTACTCACGTGGAGAATATGAAGATGACGAGCCCGTTCCCAATGAGGGCAGCGGCTGTGAAGAAGATGTAGAGCAGGGCGAGCGCGGTGTGTGCGGCGGCGGGGGGCGCGGGGTACGAGAGCCAGTGCTCGGGCACCGCGGCCAAGTCGGCGCCCGTCAACCCCGCGCCCAGCATCTCTACGCCGTCGATGCCGTTTGATCTGGGTATTCAGGGTATTTTTACCCAAGTTAGTTAGGTACTTACCTTACAAATATTTGTCAAGTTTTTACCTTCTAGACGTGGTGGGGATCGACTCAACAAAAATCACGTAAATATTTTATACTAGCGACCCGCCCCGGCTTCGCACGGGTTAACAAATTATACATAAACCATCCTCTTGAATCGCTCTATCTATTAAAAAAACGCATCAAAATCCGTTACGTAGATCTAAGCATACATAGGGACAGACAGCGGGAAGCGACTTTGTTTTATAGTATGTAGTGATAATTTACACGTACAATACATAAATACTTCGTATATCGGATATTGGTTTTTGAGTATTCTGTTTTGTAAAAGTATAATTCTTAACATTAAATGCCGACAAATCTGTATTTTAGGTAATACAAATACTGATGATTTATGGGTGGATCGTTGATGTCTATTACCTGAGCGGTGCGAAGTATGCGCCGTATTCACTTCTTTCCGTCTGGTTGTCCATGACGTGTGTTGCAATCATCCTGTGAGCAGCCCTCGGTAGTCCACTCTGACCCCACTGACTGACTGCTACCGATCTAATGCGCATTTAACTTTTATATCAACAACTAATAGGATTGCAACGGATTCACAGATTATCCACGCAACCGGATTAACTGAGGTTTTGCGCGGCGGCACTGACACAGATTTGTGCTGAAAAGGCGACGATTTGAACGAAATCAGAGGTGATTAGAGCTTCCGTGAACTGTGAACTGAAGCCGTATTAGTACAAATCAACTTTGGTGAATCAAATAAAGGCAGAGGAGTAATTTTGTCTTATATGTACCTACCTATAATTGGAAGTCTGAGGATTCTTTTTAACCGACTTCAAAAAAGGAGGAGGGTATCAACCGTAATTTGACCGTATTTTTATTATTAGGTTTCCGTACCTCAAAAGGAAAAAACGGAACCCTTATAGGATCACTTTGTTGTCCGTCCATCCGTCCGTCTGTCTGTCAAGACCAGTCTCGGGAAAGCGTGGAGGTATCGAGTTGAAATTATAAAAAAAAACATATACTCGGGTCTAGTTTCTTGAAGCTGTGAAAATATCAAACTTATAAGTTAACGTAAAAAAAAGTTACGGGCGGCATAAACTGCAAAAAACGTCCCGTATAATATTTATCTATTTATTTATTATTTGTATGTCTTTCCCATAACGGAACAATGGTGTTCCGGGCCTTTGGGAGGCGTGCGCGGAGGCGAAGCCAACACGTAGAGATCCTTTTGACACTTTAATGAAATGTAAGGGGTATACCATTTATTATTATTATTAGGTAGGTACCTACCGACAGGGAAAAATCTGAAACCTATAATTTGTATAAAAATAAAAAATAAGTAAATTTGTACGGAACCCTCGGTGGGTGAGTCCGACTCGCACTTGTCCGGTTTTTTATAAACACTGGCGCTATGATATTCGTTGATCTTTGATATATTTCGTTCAAAAAAGAATGAAATAATTAATACATTAACATTCGAGCACCTATTAAATTATATAGCTGGTCAACCAAATCTTGTCAGTAAAAAAAGGCGCGAAATTCAAATTTTCTATGGGACGATATCCCTTCGCGCCTACAATTTTCAAATTTGCCGCCTTTTTCTACTGTCAAGATCTGGTTGACCAAGTATACCTAATAAATTAACAAAATGGAAAAGTTAAACCAAATGCATATATTCAACAATTTAATAGACATCACAACAACCATTTGGATTGAGTACATACCTATTAGTTTCCTATCGTAAGAATTTTGTACAATTACCGTGGATACAAAACATTCTAAGTTGTATAAAAGTGACCAATTTAAGAATTGGCTCATCAGTCAGACAACGACTTCCGTCGTTAGGGTAGACAACATTTAATTAACACATAGAATTATTTAACTACCTCTAATTACGTTTTCATATACTAGCTTTCTAACAATTCTAACCAGTATAATCCAGTATACTTTGTAAAAACTCCGAAGATCAGGATTTTATTTATTGCATATACTTGGCATACAGAATATTTAACGTCACCCCATGTATCAATCCCATAACATCAATTTCATAGGCCATATGCGAAGTCTCGGTTTAACAATAGCATCCGAATTACTTTGACTTTTTAGTTGAATAAATATTGTTTTATAACCACTACCACACAGATTATACTTTCCTCTAGCCTAATTTAGAAATACTGGACGAAAGATTCAGAAAGGACATTGGAAATAGCTTGCTCTCCCTCTCTGACTCCCGGTTTAGTTTGCTTGGTTCACAAAATGGCAACTTCCTTATGGGGTGTTATATAGCTACAGTCATGTCATGTGTGTAATGAAAGGGTATGAAAGATGTAGGGTAGGGACACACACACATATATTATGTTTATTAGACTATAATTGTGTCTGATAATTAGTAGGTACATATCGTCAGGAAGAAAATTAGGGACATCCAAGAACGGTTTACATTGGATAAATATAATTATCGGTGTAAAAATAGATAATATTGTAATTGTCGTTGTTTTACATGTGAATTGAGCGTCACTGTTTAGACTAGACACATCACATACCTACTAATTGTCACCAAAGCAACATGAAGAACATTTTTCCAAAGTGCCAACAGTTTTTATAGTCAGCGCATTGTTAAAAATAGCAATAAAATAATTAGAATTACTCGTACTTATAAACTGCCCGAGAGATTATGCAAATGGATCGCTAGGTTTTTGTACAGCACACGCATATACAGTGTGGAAAGATAAGTCGGGCCCTGGAGGGAAACTACCTTAAATCCTTAAGCTGGCTCATTTTACTTAATGGAGACATTCCTTTATTTTTAAAAAGAAATAAAACTGCATTCAAAGTATTTTTCTTTTTTTCTTCGATTTGGCTTGTCTAAAAAAATCTTGAGTACTAAATATTACATTTTATGGATATTTTGTACGACAGACGAGTTTAAGACTTAATGTTTCTTGGAGAAATGTTATCATTGACATGAACTGTATCGACTAGTAGAATAAAATTGCGAGTTTTTATTTTTTGGAATTTTTAGTCGGTTTGTGTCCCGGGCGAGGCAAGCGAGTTTTAGAAAATCTTTGAATGCAGTTTTGTTTCTTTTTAAAAATAAAGGAATGTCTCCTTTAAGTAAAATGAGCCAGCTTAAGGATTTAAGGTAGTTTCCCTCCAGGGCCCGACTTATCTTTCCACACTGTATAAGTCGTAGTAGAAGGAAGGTGCTCCGATAGCTTGGACATTAACGGTGGCGTTCCGCAAGGTTCTGTGCTATTCCCAACGCTGTTGTTGCTGCATATCGTGACATGTTATCTATCGACGACTTTAATTGCTATGAAGGTGACAGTACTGGCTAAAGCTAGTGTGCTCCATAAAGCGAGACGATATACTTTACTCAGGTAGGGGTAAAGACAGCTATATATATTATATTGCGGCAGTTAAGCGTTAGGGGGCTTTGTTCGCTGTCATAATGTTTTGTTATTATTTGTGCTTTGTGTTAATAAAATAAACACGTCACAAGTCTGACCCCATATGGAATACCACACACACCAGCACACTCTAATGACCGCACTGTTCGCCGTCGGCAGGGTGTTCATCCTCACACCCTAGAACCTCAATGGTCCACTTTGCGGGTTAAGAGGAATTTCCTCCCGCGGACGGTAAGTACGGCGGTGGAATGAGCTCCCTGCCGAGGCTTTCCCGTGAGGCTACTATGGGGTTCTTCAAGAAAGAAGTGTACAGGTTTTTAAAGGGTCTTGTCGACCCTACTATTAAAAATATATATATCTAAAGTATGATCAACAGTATCAACACTCTGATGAAAAATAAAAACTCTGAAATAATAACCCTTCACAGGATTAGAGCGAGTTAACTAAGTCATGTCAGTCATGTTGCTTTCGTGCTGAATAGACGATAGACCCGACGAAAGATATAGCTGACGATGTGAGGACAGTCATGAGTCAGATTAAAACACTTAGATTACTACTGTTACTGTGTCAGCCAATAAACAACGTCTCATTACATATATTTATACGCCTCTTCGTGTAAGATCAATTGACCACATTCTACGTGTAAATATTATTATAAATATTTATATAAAACTTAAAATCAAGTTACTACAATATCCATTCCTATCTACGATTAACAATCGTATTATCACATTTAATAAGTTTGTTTCAGCAAAATTAAAGCAGTTAACCCAGTAGGTCCCTGAAAACTTAAAAAGAAGTCTATATTATACCTTGACCTCGCGAATATTTCATTGTATTCAATTATTCAGTTTTATTGTGAATTAGTTTAGTTTAATATTATTATTTTGTTTATGTAGTTATTATGATTTTTATTAGCTTTGATTTATGAAATTCGCTTATCAGTCTTTTATAATATACATTTAATAATACTTTATATTAGTAAAAGTTAAAACACATTATTAATTAATTACTTAGATAGCCACAATAAAGCCCTCCATTTGCTGCTCGCAAATAAAATTTTACTCGAAAAAAAAAAAACTTGTTTACAGGTATGTACGGTATGAAGTAGGTAGATGTACCTTTGGTGATAATTAATCGTCTATGTTATAATTATATAATATCAAAGTTAAACTATTTCACACCAGGGTCGTGTTACTATTTTTAATATATTACCAAGTAGTTTTAATGTCGTAAAACAGGCGAAGTAAGGGTTTCTAGCTATTTTCTAAAACTAACACACAATACTAGGTACATAGGCAGCGGCGACGCACCAGCGCGGCGGTCCTCCCGCTGCAGCCACCATTCAACACTCGTAAACAGCCAACAAACACACCTCTAGATAATAGAAAATCTGCTTTCACTTCTTGGGGCACATCGAAAACAGTGTAAATTATGTAAGAAAAATAAAACTTAAATAATTGTATACCTACTCTTAAAAAAATATCAACAAGGTT
Organism: Cydia amplana; assembly: GCF_948474715.1. Lineage (NCBI taxonomy): Eukaryota > Metazoa > Arthropoda > Insecta > Lepidoptera > Tortricidae > Cydia > Cydia amplana. The sequence goes on along the minus strand of NC_086079.1, from coordinate 8,979,928 downwards.
CACTGGGCGCAGAAGTATCGGAGGTGTCGACAGTCTCGGAGCTCCGAGACGGTGTTAGATCTCATTGGTCGGGCGGGGGCTCGGCCTCGGGCTCGATGGTGATGCGCGTGTCCTCGACGGAGGGCGACAGCGGGCACGGCGTCACCACGAGCCGCGGCGACGGCGGCGGCGACGGCTGCGTCGGCAGCGGCGCGCTACTCGCCCGGGTCTCCACTTCCACTGACAGGCGCTTATCGTCGGGTTTGCTGATTTCCTCCGATTCATTCATTCTGAAAGAAATGTTACCAAACTTATCGGTTTCGGGTAGGTAGGTACTTAATCAAATAATTTAACCAGTTTTACTAAAAATATCATACTTTGTTAGTGGATCATCTATTACGTTGACGTTGAGAGCACTTTCTCCCGGAGCTGTAACAAAATTAAAATACATTTTTTTTGACAGCTCAATAACATTTTCGGCGCTTTATCAACTTCCTTGTACTTAGGTAACAATCGCAAACTGTTTTGCACTGAACATTTTGCTTCATTAATTTATTATTCTCTTAAGGTCTTGCAACAACAATGACTGAGACCTGCGGGTCTTGGCTGATACTGCACTTGTATGATTCCATAGGGGAAATTTGTAGACTCACTGTGGCCAGCGTCGTCTCGCAAGCGCTGCTGGCGCGCGAGTGGGCGGCGGCGCGTGTTGTCGCGCACGCGCAGCGTCACGCCGGCGCACGCGCCGCTTGCGTGCAGGTCCAGCGCCAGCGACGACTGCGACCCGCACTCTGACTCCGCTGCGCTCGCACTAGGGATCACATAACAGCTACAAGTACTTACCTACAGAAGATGGACAAATTTGAATATTTTTGTTAATTCTTATTATTTTCTCATCTACAATAATACAACACTTTCTTTTTCATCAAAAAAAATCTGTAAAACTTGTGAAATAACTAGATTAAGTCATTCATAATTATTATCATTCCCTCTATACAATTGGCAACCAAACAGAGAGATACAATTAGTGATTACTTTTTTACGTGATCCCACACTTGTTATAAGTACCTACAACATTGTGTGCCAAGGATCACATAATAAAACACTATCAATACTATACCGTAGGCACCATGTTATAATATACAGTGTGGAAAGATAAGTCGAGCCCTGGAGGGAAACTACCTTAAATCCTTAAGCTGGCTCATTTTACTTAAGGTGACGGTAGAGGTGGGAAAATTTTCAGATTCTGTCAATTTACCCCATTTCACACACAAGCGCGCTTCACGCACACTACCTCACTTTACTGGGACAGGTCATTGACCCATCAAGTTTTTTTAAGATAGCGTTTTGAGTTTAGTGTTAACCACTGACCTCTTTTGAGGAACAAAAACTGTAAAAACGTTCCATTGAAAGAAGAAAGAGAAACAATACATTAAATCTTGCTCTCCTTGTCTGTTCATGTCACACGTGACGTATTTAAATTCTAATCTAATTCATTTGATTGTTAACTATTTTCTGCATATTATGGCTTTGTCGAGATACGCGTTTTGTAAAGTTAAACCGAATAAACCCTGATCCGATGTCATTAAGTCAGATGTAAAATGTTATTTACTACTCTATACGGTTATTCATAAGGCGAAAAATCAATTCAATGAGAATTTAAATAAATAAAGTTTCGGCAGGGTGGAAATTTAATTAAGGCGGACCAAATAAAATTTAATAATATATGTCGGCTGATGTACCCCTAAGATCTTTACTGATTTACTTGTACGAGTATCGTATATTCGCTATTTATTTTGCTATTAAATTAATAAAATTAAAATAAATAATTAAATATTATACTGGTATTCCACCGCTATTATTTCAGTGCTGAACTGATTATCTTCGATCGTAGCCTTGATGATGTAGTTGTACTTACACTTACGGCGGTAGGAGCGGCAATGAACCCCGCGCAGCGTAGAACGAGAGGTACGTTGGGATAAGTGCATATCGTCGGTGCGAATAAAAAAATCGCCATGCATTTTTTAGGTACTTTACAGGAGACAAAAAAAACTGTTTATTTTCCTGTTTGTAATATATTTGTTGCACCTGTATTTTTTTTCTGGTAGATCAATGGTTTTTATATTATACTTATGCGGAAAATAAACAGTTTTTTCCGTAAATTTTTACAATTAAAATTATTTTAGCCAGAATTTTGCTACATAGCGAAATTTGGTTCACTTAAAATCGTCATGTGTAAAGTTTACACATAGCGATTTGTTGCCAAAGTAACGTAGCACGAGAAATGATACATAGCGGATTTTAGGGTCAATAAATCGCCATGTGCAACATTATCGCCATCACCCTCGACGGAAAACAAGGCATTTAATTTCGTTATGTGCAAAAAATATCACATAGCTATTTTTTTGTACAAATTTTGTTAGTTATTTTCAAAACTAATATAGATATTAAAAAAACATTGATATAGATCGACGGGAAATTGAAATAGGAATTAGAATATGCCAAAATTAAAAAATCGTATAAAAACACATAGCGATTTTTTTATTCGCACCGACGATATACACACAATTCTTTGGCTGGTTGGTAAGCTTTCATAATTTTTTAGGGTTCCGTACCTCAAAAGGAAAAAACGGAACCCTAATAGGATCACTCGTGCGTCTGTCTGTCTGTCCGTCCGTCTGTCACAGTCTATTTTCTCCGAAACTACTGGACCAATTCAGTTGAAATTTGGCACACATATGTAAATTTGGCACACAAATGTAAATTTGTGACCCAAAGATAGACGTATAACGTAAATAAAATTTATTTTAGAGAATTTAAAATACGGTAGCCATTATGGGGGCCATTAAATGAAAAAATTAAATAAAAAATAATGTTTTTTAAACTATATAGTGTCACATATCTAATAAAAGAGTTCATTTTAAGAATCTCAAATATTTTTTTTTTTATAATTTTAGTATTAATAGTTTGGCAGTTATTCAAGAAAATAGGCAAAAAATGATCATTCTCCGCCCACCTTCTCCGAAACTACTGCATCTAAAATTTTGAAAAAAATACACAAAGTAGTTCTTTACCTATAGATGACAGGAAAATCTATAAGAAATGTGCAGTCAAGCGTGAGACGGACTTAATATACGGAACCCTTGGAACGCGAGTCCGACTCGCACTTGTTTTTGTTTAGCTCTAATTAGGTTTAAGGAGTTTTATGAGTGAAAAAAGAAGTTTTTTGTTTTATGTGCCCGCGTTATTGCCGAGCGATTGAGTTTTAAACGATAATTAGATAAAAAAACTTGTTTATCACCCAACGAATGTAGATCCCCATGACACTTCGTCCAAGTCGCCTTTGGATAGGCTTAATTTTAAAAATAATAGAAATAATGTTTTATATATTATCATACCTGCAAAAAAAAATCTAAAAATAATTTACGTGACCAATGCTTATTAGTAAATATCTTATAATTTAATATCGGATATATCACACGATACAAAAAATGGCCGCAAAGTTAAAAGTTCATTTATTTACGTTACTAGTCCATCTTTAGATCACCGACTCTTTGTCATATGTGACAAATGTGTACCAAATTTCAATTGAATTAGTCTATTAGGGGCAGACACACGAGTGATCTTATAAGGGATTTTTTTCTTGAATGATTTGTATGCACTTACCCCAACGCACCTCACGTGCCACGCGGCGCAGCGTAATCAATAAGTACCTAATAATTAGTGTCCGAGCGAAACACAAATTTTTGTATACATAAATATTGTTGTCTTACTTGCTCCCCAACTTTTAGTCTTTGTCACATAGTTTAGTTTCATAATACGAAGTAGCTACTATTTCGTATGTTTCGGCCAGGCCGAAAGATTCGGCCGTTTTATGGCCGAAACCGAAACTACGGCCGAAAATGATTTTTAGGCCGAAACTGGCCGAAACCGAAACCGAATCTTCGGTCGGACACTACTAATAATCACTTTGGTCTTAAGTACCACAGACCCTACTGTCGCTTAAGTCCTTTATGACAATCTTTGCCTATTAGAACTTATAAAAAAAAGCGGCCAAGTGCGAGTCGGACTCGCCCATGAAGGGTTCCGTATTTAGGCGATTTATGACGTATTAAAAAAAACTACTTACTAGATCTCGTTCAAACCAATTTTCGGTGGAAGTTTACATGGTAATATACATCATATATTTTTTTAGTTTTATCATTCTGTTATTTAAAAAGTTACAGGGGGGGGGACGACACATTTTACCACTTTGGAAGTGTCTCTCGCGCAAACTATTCAGTTTAGAAAAAAATGATATTAGAAAGCTCAATATCATTTTTGAAGACCTATCCATAGATACCCCACACGTATGGGTTTGATGAAAAAAAAATTTTGAGTTTCAGTTCTAAGTATGGGGAACCCCAAAAATTTATTGTTTTTTTTCTATTTTTGTGTGAAAATCTTAATGCGGTTCACAGAATACATCTACTTACCAAGTTTCAACAGTATAGTTCTTATAGTTTCGGAGAAAAGTGACTGTGACATACGGACGGACAGACGGACAGACATGACGAATCTATAAGGGTTCCGTTTTTTGCCATTTGGCTACGGAACCCTAAAAAGAGAATCCGAGTAAATTATATCGGACTACCGAACCTACTTACAAATTTTCACGAGATATTTGAGAAATCTGATATGCAAAGGAGAACATTCGAACAAACGAAAGTATTTTTGCCCAAGCTGAAACGGAGACCTTCGCCAACGTTCGGTCAGTGATGGTTTAGGTACAGTCAGCTGCAGGTCACCCCTGTATAAAAGATTGTATGCAGGAGTGGTACCTTTTCTCTGCAGCTGACTGTACACCTATAAAAAATAGTTGTACCTGCTGCAATTTTATACCGGTACCGTACTTTATATTTCAACAGGTATAGTACCTTCAAAACGAAGCGGTATTGATAAATAATAACGGTACCGTACCGCCTATAAATAATAATAATAATTCAGCCTATATACAGGGTGGTGGACTAGCCAAAATGTATGAAACTGCCAAATGTTTTTTTCACGATTTTGGGGTTGGTCCCTTAATAAAAGTTGCTCAGTATAATCCCAACACCTCCCTGGCAACGGAATGCAGTTATTTTTCAGCCACTCTGTATGGGAAACCCGGAATTTCATAGGAAAAGTTAAAAGTTTAAAAAATCATAACTTGAAAACTACGAAAAATCGGCTAACATACATATGAGGTACATTCTGATAGCCCACGATTTTTGGACGTCAAGGTTTGGACCACCCTGTATAGACGTGTCCCCATAGTCTCAACGCTAGCCCAATGCGGATTGGGGACTTCACACACAGCTTTGAATTTCTTCGCAAATGTATGCACTATGAGTATGCAGGTTTCCTCACGATGTTTTCCTTCACCGAAAAGCTAGTGGTAAATATCAAATGATATTTCGTACATAAGTTCCGAAAAACTCATTGGTACGAGCCAGGATACCAATGAGTTTTTCCTTACCGCTTATACCGTAAAGAAATAATGCAGTCTCTGCTTTGCACGAATATTGTGTGGACATAATTCTTATAATCACCGAAACATACATACCTCTACGCACAGAATGTCATTGAAATAAAACATTGTTTTTTATAGTAAATTTATATAACATTCGATATTGTATACACATAACAATAAGCAGGCCAGGCCGCAGCGGTATTGGCTTCTGTAAGCTTCATCTCGGTTTCCAAATCCGCAAAACTCGCTGGTACTAAATGCTGGTCTTGCCGTTATTAATTATCTTGATTCTTGAAGATTATCAGAACAGCACGTTACGTAATCGCATACATAGACGGAACGAACGTCAACAAAGTAGGTGTAGACACTGCAAGTCTTTAGGTATTAAACGAATTACGCTTCGTATTAATAGATGAGTAATAATTTAAATAAATAATATTCTCTAACATAAATACAAGATTACAATTAATTGACATCAAAAGTCATTGACGTACAGAAGTCATATACTTTTTTTTAATGACGCAAAATTGATACCAGCATAATGAAAATCAATCCCAATCAGTAAAACGAGTCTTTAAACTTTTTTCATTTTAAGCGGGTTTTGAAGGAACAAGTTACTTAAATTCGATTGTAATCGTATTGTTTTAGGATAATTTACTGCTGTTTCCGACCGTTACGACCCGTAAATAACAACAACTCACATTTAAAATTTGACTGGAGCTCCACGTGATTATATTTATTTACCCTATTTTTTTAAATACAATTTATCTCCTGGTATACATTTTCGTATGCGTATATGATGAAATGTCTATAATAATGTCAAAAACGAGCTACGACGACGTACACGTCTACTTCGATGCAAGGCCAACGGCCATCTGACTCGAAGAAGAGTTTTGAGTGATGTCGTCAATGTATGGAAATTGTACGAAAGTTTACATTTGGGATTGAATTTCTGTGTTGTATTTGTGAGTAAAAATATAAGTAGATAATAATTTGGTAGTTTAGTTATCTAGCCTTCAAAATTCCACAACAACTCAATTACTGTCAAAGACAAAACTGTAATGCGTCTTGCTCAAACGGAACTCCATATTTTGATTTTTGGATACTTTTAGTGTCTATTTGTAGAGAATTACAGCAAATAAAAAATATTATGGCATGAAGAGCCGGTACACGGCTTCTTCGTGAACAGATTTACGTATAATTTAATGCAGTTATTAATCATTCATTGAACAAATTGATTGCACAAAGTGAGGTCTAAATCGAAAACGTCATATACCGTCCCCTTAATGGAGACATTCCTTTATTTTTAAAAAGAAACAAAACTGCATTCAAAGTATTTTTCTTTTTTTCTTCAATTTGGCTTGTCTAAAAAAATCTTGAGTACTAAATATTACATTTTATGGATTTTTTGTACGACAAACGAGACCTAATGTTTCTTTGAGAAATGTTATCATTAACATTAACTGTATCGACTAGTAGAATAAAATTGCGAGTTTTTATTTTTTGGAATTTATAGTCGGTTCGAGTCCCGGGCGAGGCAAGCGAGTTTTAGAAAATCTTTGAATGCAGTTTTGTTTCTTTTTAAAAATAAAGGAATGTCTCCTTAAAGTAAAATGAGCCAGCTTAAGGATTTAAGGTAGTTTCCCTCCAGGGCCCGACTTATCTTTCCACACTGTATATAACACTCAGTGTGGGTCCTCCATTACACCCAAAGTTCACAAACTTTTCAGAAATTCACGTGTTGAATTATATTTAGGTAGGTACTAGGTACATCATAACACTTACATGCGCTTTGCTTTGGTATATCATTAACACTCACATGCTGCGTGTCCCTATGTATTTTCTAGATATTTAATCAAATGTAGATTTTATAAAGTATTTTAATAAAAATATTATTTTTACTTGAAAGTTCTGAATACAAATTTTCATATTTAGCACAACACAACATACTTTTTTGCATACTTAGGTGGCATCTAATGAAAGCTATTAGCAACAAAACACATGGAAAATTTTAACGCTTTTATGGCGATTCACATCCTGACACGGCGATCTACCGCAGTCAGCATAGCAACATATGTAATTAAATATGTCAATTATCCTGCGCGCCGTCGCGCCTTCAATTGTTAAGAAAGAGAGTGCGGGTGGACACACGCATAATGGAGGGTTTCGTACCGTCATCCGATATAAAAACCGGCCAAGAGCATCTCATGCTCAATGTAGGGTTTATACCTTGAGTCACTGTAGACTTCCTTGAACGGGGGCTATTAGTAAGTATCATGTACTTACATAACAAGCAAAAGGGGGTACCTTCACTGCACTTCGTCGGCATGATTCATTCATATATTCCTGACAAATTGCAGCTTTCTGGCACTATATGTGTGTGAAATGGGTTTAACAACTTATTGTGAAATGTGTCGGGTTTCGGGAGGCTTCGGCAGATCGCAGTGTCAGTTAGAGTACCTATAGCTTAAATTTCATAAAGCTCTGGTTAATGAAGTGAAGTGGCGGGTAGGAGAAGGCCATGCAGATACTAACAATTTATAGACAATAAAATGCCAGTAGGTGATTAATATCATTGTATCAAAGACTCGATAAGTACCTTGAGCCACAGGATTGTGAAACAGAGGACCTACCGCTTATCTGCATGTCTTGGCTGTCGCTCGAATATGCAAGAGTGATAGATAGGGGAAATGTTATCTTTTTTCGATGTTGGCGGTAGGCCCTCTGCAATAACGACTTTGATATAGGAGTAAGGACAAGGACACGATTATGTGAAACCGAATTTCACTTGAAATTAGACGACTTTCACCAAGTCATCACGGTGTGAACACAATCTGACTTTTATGAAATGGAAGGTACCTGACGGCGGAGTGTGGCGGCTCGTCGACGGACAGCGCGTAGCGGCGCAGCGGACGACGCAAGGCTGAGATGGGCACGGCGCGCGCGCCGCCGCCGCGCAAGTCCGGCGCCGACCCAAACCGGGCCCGGCCCTTTTTCTCAGCGGTTCTGTGCCACATACACTCTACCCTACTATGACGGGTTTTATGCTCTACGTGGTACGGAGCAGGAAAGGAACAAAGATCTGTATGTATTACCAGCATTGACTTATCATCCCCTTAAATGTCTTTAAGCTCAGAGGATGAACTTTCTTGAATCTCGAAATATTTAGATACGTAGGTAGCTAAATCTAGCTAAGTTATAATTTTTAAACTTAAACGAGACTTAATCGCGTGCACTTACGTTTATTATTTGGCCTGACGTTTCGATCGTCACGTTAACGTTCGTGGTCTTAGCCAGTTAAAAAGATTTCAAATTTCAATATTACGTAAATATTGGAATACATTGAGATCGTTGGACAGGCATGAGCTTACTGCTGGATGAGCAACTAAAATTTGGGATTCTTCATGATTAAGGACTGTAGCAAATTTTGTTTTTTAGAGCTATGTACTAATTGCGTATACAGTTAGTTGATTTAATTTTTTTTATGGAATCTCTTGCGTGTTTTTGTAGTAAATTTTAAACCTTGTGATGCTATATTATTTTAGCAAAATTCTACTACATATGCATGTTCTACGCAGTTCATACATAGCCGTTGAGAAAGAAGCGAATACATTAATCTGATGGGTAATACTCATTTTATTCTATAGAACTGAAAAGCTTTTAGGTAACTTTAATCCAAACCAGTAGAATAAACTTGTTCTATAGAAGTAATGAGTATCCCGGCAAGTATGATCAGCGCTCGAATGTACCTAGTGGAATGCGGCGGGCGATGCCTAAAGACCGGCGCGAGCGGCAACGAGTGCGGCAGCGGCAGCACGTGCGGCAGGCGGTACACGCCGAGCTGGTCGAGGCGCGCGGGCGCGCACGGGCCTCGGCGCGGCACGGGCCGCGGCAGCGCCTGCGGTCGCGCCGGCGTCACTTTCGCCGCGCTGTCGCGCGCTTCAAACGTCATCACGCACGCTGCCACTACTATAAAGCCTGCCAACAATGTCAGTAACTTGCATGTTTTTATTACAAAATTGGAGCGGCAGCGGCATTCGAATTTTAAAACGGATCTTGATTTGATATTGATTTCATGCCCATTAGTGCAGTTTCGTGCCAGCTTTCGTGAATCAACCTGTACATTGGTACAAACTTTCATTGCATGAGTGACACCTGTATCTATAAAGTCAGAGCCACCAAAATGGTTAATGTGATACACACATGTGTCGTGCCTGCTCTTGTGAATCGATCTGTATCAGTACGAGTAAGAATCGCTGCGAGTTAGTTTTATTTGGTCCGTCCAAAACCTACGTACGAGGGGTGTTCAAAATATTCTCGGTATGAGAATGAAAACAAACAAGTACGAAAAGTTTGATATTTTTATTTTTCAATATACTCCCCCCCTATGTTCATACACTTAAAAGATCGATCAATTATTTTTTTTAATCCCTCGTAAAAATATTTTTTATCTTTCGTGTAAAAATGCTCCTCCACTGCCGCCTTCAATGCTTCATCGTCAGAAAATTTATTTCCACGCAGATCCTTTTTAAGATTGGGGAGCAAAAAGAAGTCGCTGGGGGCTAAGTCCGGACTATACGGTGGGTGAGTAACAGTTTTAAACCCACATTCAACAATAGCTGCCTTGGCAATATGAGCAGTATGGACGGGGGCGTTGTCATGCAGAAGCAGAATACCTTTGATTAACTTTCCTCGCCTCTTTTCTTTAATTACATCCTTTAATTGACGTAGAATGTTAGCGTAGTACTGTCCTGTGATATTTACACCTTTTTCTTTATAATCGATTAGTAATACTCCTTCACAATCCCAAAATATCGTGGCCATGACCTTGCCAGCTGAAGGGATGACCTTGAACTTCTTGGGATGAGCTGAACCCTTAATGTGCCACTGCATGGACTCTTGTTTACTCTCTGGGTCATAATGATGAACCCAGGTTTCATCTCCAGTAACTATTCTTTGCAGCACCTCATCAGGATTTTCACCGCACAGGTCAATAAAATCGGAACAACAAGCTACACGCATGTCTTTTTGAAGCCGAGTCAGCATTCGCGGAACCCATCTTGCACTTACTTTTGACATATTAAGATGGTCATGTATAATATCATGTACGGTACCAATAGAGAGATTGGTTACTTGTGCTATAGATTTTACCTTCACTCGACCATCTTCCAATATAAGTTTTTCCACTTTATCAATATTTTCTTGTGAAGTAGCTACTACAGGCCGGCCAGGTCTAGGGTCATCTTCAATAGTCTCCCTTCCGCGTTTAAACTCGCTTGACCACTTTTGAATGGTAGATAAAGAAGGAGCAGACTCACGGTAAACACAATCCATTTCCTCTTTTATGGTTTTTTGATTTTTACCCTGTTTTGTCAAGAATTTTATCACGCATCGATGTTCTAATTTAGTTAACATTGTCAATTCGCACATGATGTTCATGTTTGTTCAGCAATTGCAGAAAAACAAAAGACTATCTCGGTTCGAATTATACTTTTTTTTAATGTCAATGAATAAACCTTAGCGGCCAGTAACGAAAGAAATTTTAGAAGAGGTCGTAAGATATAAATACCGAGAATATTTTGAACGCCCCTCGTACGTATCCTCCCTACCTCGACCGTACGATGACATAGTTACAAGAATAACAACACAATACGAGTATGCATTCGTGACAATAGACGAGCATCTTTGCTTTGCGAACAATACCTTAGAATCCTTAGATTTTACTAGTGTTTCCATTGTCTGATTCACACTCCGTAAACATGTCATATAATATGTATATTGTATGTATAGGTATGTTATGTAATACCTTTACATATTTCAGTGAACTAACTTTTTCATACACAACATTACACGTGTTTCATCCAGTAATATAACGCTTTGTTTTGTTATTTCTACGAATTCAGTGAACGCAGGTGTGCGCCTTCAGCTTTTACGTTAACAATTTTACGTTACCTTTCAAATACTCGTATGCTACACGTGCTACGGCGTAGCACTTCGTAGTCGCGCTGCGGTTATAATGAGGGTTAGGCAACGTAACAGAAAGACGCATACATTCAACAACATAAAATGCATAGTTATGCATTTACACGCCAAAATGTATGAATAGTCATAAATTTTAGCGTGTTCTCATTCTATAAATATGATACTAATTTGAGTTACAATTGAAATTTTCGTAATCCTCGGTTGAGCTAAGTGGTCCTAGACACATTGTGATAGTTATTTGATGTACCTACCAATAAGTCGCGATATCGCGAGATCGCGTCTCATTATATAATTAAAATTTAAATCTTTTTAAAACAGCATCTTTGCATTTCTAATAATAATTAAATCAGGTTTTCGTTTAAATTACAAATTATATTTTTTTATTTTGCCACCTCTTACATTATTTTCTTATAATTAAGAAAACACATGAGTACTTGACAATATCGTAGAAAAAAAAATTACTTTTATCTACCTATATAAAATAATCTTAAATTCTAATATGCTGTGATTAACAAGACTTATTGTATCTGATTGTATCTATTTACTGGAGATTGTTTTTCATGATAATATCCTCAATAATGATCGGCGTTTGTCTATCTATGTACGATTGTCAACTTGGGTAGGTCCTGGTGTTAGTCGTGGAGGTCCCCTGAGTTTTTCACGCAACTTAACCGTAACCGACAGAAAGGTAGATAACGATTTTCGATTTTTCGACGTTGGCGGTAGGCCCTTCTTGTCGGCGCAACAACCTGTAACTACTGATGCGCCGACGGAGTATTTGCAAAATTACGAAATCGTTTACTTACATGCAAAGATTTCGAAAGTTTCTCAATATTTCCCGTGGGGATATTTCAGCATAAAAACCAGTCAAATGAGACTGACCTCCGAATCCCATGACGATGGGCCCGGCGTACGAGAGGTTGTTGAGGTGGAAGCCCCTCGCCTCGTCCTTGACGGAGATGGTGGCGTTGCCGCGTACCTCCTGGTCTACCGACAATGTGTCAGCGTAGTACCCTGTAACAAATTATATCCACGCTAATATTTCATTATTTTTGCATAATCGCTTCTTGCACAATGCAGCCGGAGCATTCAGATTTTATAAATAGTTAAAGCTTTAATATTGTTATGATAAGACGACTCGTAGTGCATCTCGTGCTATTGTTTGTGTTCTGCATGCCTGTTGATGGTGAAGTATGCATGTGCTTCTTAGTTGCTAAGTCCATCTTTTGTACCATATTTTATGCAAAATAAATTTGGTATTTTTTATTTGATATTTGTTGCGAATAATTGCGAGCGACCGTATCATATAAATATTGGACTGTGTATCGAAACAAAGAACAATTATTTTTATTGATTTCAAAAAGTAGACAAAATTAAAAAAGTAATAAATGTAATAATGAATAGTTGAATACGTTAGGTATTAAATTTTAGTGTTTCATACTAAATTATTTTTTGTAGAAACGGTGAAATGTGACATCACATACAATATCACGTACAATTGTTATTATAAATGGTTATTTATTTATTAAGTATATTTGATTAATGATGAGGAAATGGATATTCCGATGTATGTACTTCTTTTGTTGTTTTTTTTTGACTCATAGATTTTATTCTACAAATTCTAGACTAGTATTTTTTATACCATTTTTTTTTATGTTTGACGATCTTTTTGTAAAATTCTTAATGTTAAATTTGATCTATATGATAATACAATGTTATTATGGAATAATATTAACATCAATAAATTGCTCTGATAATTAGATTAAGATAATATGTACCTATGTAATACCTAATTACTATTCATAAGTGCTTGTTGCTAGGCCTACATGAATATATTTTATATATTTGAAAATTTGAATTGAAATAATTAGAACCTACAATTTAGATGATTTGGATTTGGTACCAGTGTGGTTAATGTGTAGACCTACAATATCATATATGCAATACGTAATTAAAACGTCCTCCGCGCGCCGAGATGAATCAAACATAACTCTACTCTCATATCACACGACACATTACTAATTAAAACGCTCGTATGTGTGCACCATCAGCATGGCGGCCGGAAGCAGCGAGCCGGAAGTGTCAGCGCCGGAACCAGCTCACTGGCAGGAAGCACCCCCCACGTCACGTTTGTGGGACAACGCCGTAGTGTTACGATTCCGGTTGTCTGTCTAATTTGTAAACGCGGTGCGGTTTATAGCTAGAATGATTCTGGGCTTATTTACTTAGAAGTCGATCACTTAATTAAAAAAAAAAATCAGTTGTTACCACAGGTCATAATTTGGTAGTAACTAGTGGAAATAACCCACACGGTGCCAATGTTTTTAATTGCGCCGTGAATGTTTACCGGTATATCTACTTCCGTGCTTCTATGGTGGGTCGCAAGTGGTCTTCTAACGATAAATTTATAATTTGAACTGATACCAAATCATCTAAATCCAATTCTATTTTTTTCTCGCTAGGGGCGACAGTTGTGGCCAGCTTAAGGGGACGGTATATGACGTTTTCGATTTAGACCTCACTTTGTGCAATCAATTTGTTCAATGAATGATTAATAACTGCATTAAATTATACGTAAATCTGTTCACGAAGAAGCCGTGTACCGGATCGTCACGCCATAATATTTTTTATTTGCTGTAATTCTCTACAAATCAACACTAAAACTGTCCAAAAATCAAAATATGGAGTTCCGTTTGAGCAAGACGCATTACAGTTTTGTCTTTGACAGTAATTAAGTTGTTGTGGGATTTTGAAGGCTAGAAAACTAAACTACCAAATTATTATCTACTTATATTTTTACTCACAAATACAACACAGAAATTCAATCCCAAATGTAAACTTTCGTATAATTTCCATACATTGACGACATCACTCAAAACTCTTCTTCGAGTCAGATGGCCGTTGGCCTTGCATCGAAGCAGACGTGTACGTCGTTGTAGCTCGTTTTTGACATTATTATAGACATTTCATCATATACGCATACGAAAATGTATACCAGTAGATAAATTGTATTTCATACAATAGGGTAAATAAATATAATCACGTCGAGCTCGAGTCAAATTTTAAATGTGAGTTGTTGTTATTTACGGGTCGTAACGGTCGAAAACAGCAGTAAATTATCCTAAAACAATACGATTACAATCGAATTTAAGTAACTTGTTCCTTCAAAACCCGCTTAAAATTAAAAAAAGTTTAAAGACTCGTTTTACTGATTGGGATTGATTTTCATTATGCTGGTATCAATTTTGCGTCATTATAAAAATGTATATGACTTCTGTACGTCAATGACTTTTGATGTCAATTAATTGTAATCTTGTATTTATGTTAGAGAATATTATATGTTCATTTAAATATTACTCATCTATTAATACGAAGCGTAATTCGTTTAATACCTAAAGACTTGCAGTGTCTACACCTACTTTGTTGACGTTCGTTCCGTCTATGTATGCGATTACGTAACGTGCTGTTCTGATAATCTTCAAGAATCAAGATAATTAATAACGGCAAGATCAGCATTTAGTACCAGCGAGTTTTGCGGATTTGGAGACCGAGATGAAGCTTACAGGCCAATATCGCTGCGGCCCGGCCTGCTTATTGTGATGTGTATAAATCGAATGTTATATAAATTTACTATAAAAAACAATGTTTTATTTCAATGACATTCTGTGCGTAGAGGTATGTATGTTTCGGTGATTATAAGAATTATGTCCACACAATAATCGTGCAAAGCAGAGACTGCATTATTTCTTTACGGTATAAGCGGTAAGGAAAAACTCATTGGTATCCTGGCTCGTACCAATGAGTTTTTCGGAACTTATGTACGAAATATCATTTGATATTTACCACTAGCTTTTCGGTGAAGGAGGAAACATCGTGAGGAAACCTGCATACTCGTAGTGGATACATTTGCGAAGAAATTCAAAGCTGTGTGTGAAGTCCCCAATCCGCATTGGGCTAGCGTTGAGATTATTGTCTATACAGGGTGGTCCAAACCTTGACGTCCAAAAATCGTGAGCTATCAGAATGTACCCCATATGTATGTTAACCGATTTTTCGTAGTTTTCAAGTTATGATTTTTTAAGCTTTTAACTTTTCCTATGAAATTCCGGGGTTCCCATACAGAGTGGCTGAAAAATAACTGCATTCCGTTGCCAGGGAGGTGTTGGGATTATACTGAGCAACTTTTATTATTGGACCAACCCCGAAATCGCGAAAAAAAAATTGGTTTTTTATACATTTTGGCTAGTCCATTTTCTATGGAAGGGTAATTTTTTTTCGCGGTTTCGGGGTTGGCCCCATTGTAAAAGTTGCTCAGTATAATCCCAAAACCTCCCTGGCAACGGAAATGCAGTTATTTTTTAGCCACTCTGTATGGGAACCCCGGAATTTCATAAGAAAAGTTAAAAGTAAAAAAAAATCATAACTCGATAACTACGAAAAATCGGCTAACATACATGGGGTATATTCTGATAGCCCACGACGTGAGGAATCTAAAAAAAAATTTTTGGACGTCAAGGTTTGGACCACCCTGTATATAGGCTGAATTATTATTATTATTTATAGGCGGTACGGTACCGTTATTATTTATCAATACCGCTTCGTTTTGAAGGTACTATACCTGTTAAAATATAAAGTACGGTACCGGTATAAAATTGCAGCAGGTACAACTATTTTTTATAGGTGTACAGTCAGCTGCAGAGAAAAGGTACCACCCCTGCATACAATCTTCTATGCAGGGGTGACCTGCAGCTGACTGTACCTAAACCATCACTGACCGAGCGTAGGCGAAGGTCTCCGTTTCAGCTTGGGCAAAAATACTTTCGTTTGTTCGAATGTTCTCCTTTGCATATCACATTTCTCAAATATCTCGAGAAAATTTGTAAGCAAGTTCGGTAGTTGGATATAATTACTCGGTTTCTTTTTTTTTTATAAGTTCTAATAGGCAGAGATTGTCATAAAGGACTTAAGCGACAGTAGGGTCTGTGGTACTTAAGACCATTGTGATTATTAGTAGTGTCCGATCGAAGATTTCGGTTTCGGCCAGTTTCGGCCATAAAATCATGTTTCGGCCGTAATTTCGGTTTCGGCCAAAAAACGGCCGAATCTTTCGGCCTGGCCGAAACATACGAAATAGTACTTCGTATTATGAAACTAAACTATGTGACAAAGACCAAAAGTTGGGGAGCAAGTAGGACAACAATATTTATGTATACAGAAATTTGTGGTTTCGGTCGGACACTAATTATTAGGTACTTACTGATTACGCTGCGCCGCGTGGAACGTGAGGTGCGTTGGGGTAAGTGCATACAAATCATTCAAGAAAAAAAATCCCTTTTAAGATCACTCGTGTGTTTGCCCCTAATAGACTAATTCAATTGAAATTTGGTACACATTTGTCACATATGACAAAGAGTCGGTGATCCAAAGATGGACTAGTAACGTAAATAAATGAAATTTTAACTTTGCGGCCATTTTTTGTATCGTGTGATATATCAGATATTAAATTATAAGATATTTACTAATAATAAGCATTGGTCACGTAAATTATTTTTAGATTTTTTTTGCAAGTATGATATAGAACATTATTTCAATTATTTTTAAAATTAAGCCTATCCAAAGGCGACTTGGAAGAAGCGTCATGGGGATCTACATTCGTTGGGTGAAAAACAAGTTTTTTTGTCTAATTATCGTTTAAAACTCAATCGATCGGCAATAACGCGGGCACATAAAACAAAAAACTTCTTTTTTCACTCATAAAACTCCTTAAACCTAATAAGAGCTAAACAAAAACAAGTGCGAGTCGGACTCGCATTCCAAGGGTTCCGTATATTAAGTCCGTCTCACGCTTGACTGCACATTTCTTATAGATTTTCCTGACATATATAGGTAAAGAACTACTTTGTGTATTTTTTTCAAAATTTTAGATCCAGTAGTTTCGGAGAAGGTGGGCGGAGAATGATCATTTTTTGCCTATTTTCATGAATAACTGCTGAACTATTAATCCTAAAATTATAAAAAAAAATTATTTGAGATTCTTACAATGAGCTCTTTTATTTGATATGTAACACTATATAGTTTAAAAAACATTATTTTTTAATTTTTTCATTTACCCCCCCCCCCCCCCCCCAAAAATGGCTGCCGTATTTCAAATTCTCTAAAATAAATTTTATTTACGTTACACGTCCATCTTTGGGTCACAAATTTACATTAGTGTGCCAAATTTACATATGTGTGCCAAATTTCAACTGAATTGGTCCAGTAGTTTCGGAGAAAATAGACTGTGACAGACGGACGGACAGACAGACAGACGCACGAAGAATTATATGTATATGCACTTACCCCAACGCACCTCTCGTTCTACGCTGCGCGGGGTTCATTGCCGCTCCTACCGCCGTAAGTGTAAGTACAACTACATCATCAAGGCTACGATCGAAGATAATCAGTTCAGCACTGAAATAATAGCGGTGGAATGCCAGTATAATATTTAATTATTTATTTTAATTTTATAAATTTAATAGCAAAATAAATAGCGAATATACGATACTCGTACAAGTAAATCTGTAAAGATCTTAGGGCCGAGGGATTATCAGCCGACATATATTATTAAATTTTATTTTGTCCGCCTTAAATAAATTTCCACCCTGCCGAAACTTTATTTATTTAAATTTCTAATTGAATTGATTTTTCGCCTTATGAATAACCGTATAGAGTAGTAAATAACATTTTACATCTGACTTAATGATATCTGGGTTTATTCGGTTTAACTTTACAAAACGCGTATCTCGACAAAGCCGTAATATGCAGAAAATAGTTAACAATCAAATGAATTAAATTAGAATTTAAATACGTCACGTGTGACATGAACAGACAAGGAGACCAAGATTTAATGTATTGTTTCTCTTTCTTCTTTCAATGGAACGTTTTTACAGTTTCTGTTCCTCAAAAGAGGTCAGTGGTTATCACTAACCTCAAAACGCTATCTTAAAAAAACTTGATGGGTCAATGACCTGTCCCAGTAAAGTGAGGTAGTGTGCGTGAAGTGCGCTTGTGTGTGAAATGGGGTAAATTGACAGAATCTGAAAATTTACCCACCTCTACTGTCGCCTTAAGATACCTACAAGCTTTTCAGATCGTTGACATCGCGATATAAACTTTTACGGGGTGCTCAGAAAAAGTGTGTTGTACATTAAATAAGTGCCTCGTTAGTGTGACCATTAGACCTCCATTCCAGATCGTTTATTTTTACAGCTTGAGACGAGAGACATCGCTTATATCGCATCGTATTTAACTTGCCAATCGTTTACGCTCCGTATCGAACGAAACGCAACTGTCACTGCCGCACTAATATTGGAAGAGTGATAGAGAGAAACTAACCATATCGTTCGCTACGGAGCGAGCGAATTGTCATCTTGGCGACACACCATATATCGTGGCATACGCAAGTCATGCACATTAATAATGTTTACATTTGTCTTTTCTGTATCTAAATGTCGACAATATCAGATTATAATTAGGTCCCAGGCACAGACAAGACATCCTCTAGACTGAGCATAGTAACGCTACCCCCTCTGCCACTTATACGGTAGTTTTACTCCATCTTCGAGTCAATCCCGTGCCGTGATTGGTCCGTGTCTTTGAACGGACCAATCACGGCACGGGATTCCCTCACCTCGTCCCCCCGCACCCCCGTATTTTTGGCAGCATCGGTTTCATGAAATAATTGCTCTAAACTCCGTCTAGAGGATTCCTAGTCTATGGTCCCAGGTTATAAAAGGTCTACAGTTTTTATATTCTCAAAAACTATTACGTCGGGATCCGTGCTGGGCGGTGTAAGTAACAGCCAGAAATAGGCTCAAATTTCTTAACTACGATTTCAAATTTAGATACAGAAGATAATCAGGTATAAAACTAAAACGGGATTTTATGGCGTACTTTTTCTAAGACAATTTTACAGAAAGCAAAATTTGGCACATTGTCAGTGACATCGCCATTTTTCGTAGGAATGGTCACGTGACTGCCATACCACCCACAATAATATTAACCCTTTTCGGCATAGGTAGGTAGTACGATTTATCAACCAGATACGCCCCAATAGAATTACATTCATTTTCGGAAATGTGACTTGTTTTTAAATTATTCATCAAAGAACTTGACATATATTTGCAATTCTTGCGAAAACCTTGTAGATTGGATGGGCCTAGAAAAGGGTTACGAGCGTGGGACTCTTGGTCTCACCTATGACGGCCATGGCAGCGCCCAGCAGCATCAGTAGCAGCCCCGCGGACAGCGCGCGGCACGCGTGCCAGAGACACTGCGAGCTCATTTTCCCGCGGACCACCTGGAAAAAGTTATACAGCAAGGTTATAAACTTGCTTTTTAACCGACTTCAAAAAAAAGATACGGTTATTATTTAATATTAACTAATAAATACGTTATGGCCGAGCAAACTGGAAAGTGAAATTAGCTTTAGCTTTATGGAAATCGAACGTACCTACTTAAGTAAGTATGTAGATACAGAAATAATGGAGCGATACATGGTATTATTTCGAATTCAAATACCTATTGGGTCAGAAAGACAAATGTTGCATAAAAATAGCGAAAAAATCTGGTACATATTAAGATATATTTTTAATTTTACCGTGCATTGTTAGTATTTCGCTAACATTTTATTAAGACCTAACGGAACAGGCGGAAGATAAATGGAAATAATGGTCTCACGTGATTCCTTTTAAATAGGTACTTTTAAAATGTGCCAGTCATAGATGCTACAAATAATACAAAAATATAACTTGTAACGTAGCGAATAAGCTTTACATATGTACCGTCTCACGGGGTGAATAGGGACAATTTTGAACTTTGAGAGAGATTTTAAAGGAAGATTTCCATTAGGGTCACAAATGTTAAGGTTTAAAAACTTGAGTCTTATGTCTAAGAATCGATTTATAATAAAATATTTCTTAATAATTTCGTCTAAACGTCCTTTTTTTGAAACAAAAACAGGCCATCCTGATTCATACTGGATGCGGGGTGAATAGTTACAAGAGCAGACGATTCAACGGAGCCACGCCGTTCTATCGGCAAAATAGTGTTTACATTTTAAGTTTATAAAATTATACGTATGTTAGTCTATACGGTATATTGTATATGTAATATGGGCCTTGTTGCCTGAATTAAATTATAAAATAAAATAAATAAATAGGGACAACTAAGTTAAGGTACGAAGAGGGACAATAAGTGATCAGGGTTGTCAAAATTTAATAAGTTGATAGGTAGGTAGCTAAGTACCCATGTAGTGTTTATTGTACTTAGGTACTTTAAATGATTAGGTAAATATTTTTAGTTAAAACATGTCATTCTCACCTCTTGTCCCTATTCCCCCGCCCTCCCTATTCACCCCGTTTGATGGTACTTGTTTATGAATCGAACACAAAACGACAGCACTTCCATTCATCCTCAACGATATCTTAACGTACTTATTCAAGAACTGCGTGCGCAACAAGTTTAGGACAACTGTTGAGTCAGTGGCGGTTTAATGATGAGCTACTCAAAGAACTTAATGAGCTAGAAGCTCTTTCGTTTTCCGTGCTATGCATAAATTTTAGATTTTAAGTAGTATTATTGACACGTAATTCTCAGATTGTAATATTTACGCTTACGTGTACAAATGTGTCTATGTACCTTAATTATTCATTAACTACTCAAGCAAATTTCATAATTAAAATAAGTGTAATAGCCTAGATCAATCAGTAGTATCTTTATACATATAAAGCTATTTTTTTCTAAGTAAGTGGATAATTAGTCGTGTTTTGGACCACATAAATAGGATTTTCTAAAATTTCCGGCAGAAACATTATAATAATCGCTGAAAATACACCGCACTTAAGAAAATTTAATTGACAACAAAGGATTTTCTGAGAGTAGGTTTGCATTTGCGACATTAGACAGCATTTGAGTTGTTTGGAAAAGCTTTGAGGTGGTGGTGCGGAATTAAATGATAACTGAGACATGAAACGGTCTTGTGTGTACCTGGACATTCCAGGTGGCCCCTGAGGCAGGGTGGGCCCTCCGCAAGGGCCCCGTCACACTCCGCGCTCGCCGCATGTCGACTGCCGCGCGCTTCGAATCTCGGGGTGCGCACGCATCCAGCCTCTTTGCTCCATCCCTCCTCTTAGAGCTACTCTGCTCGTGTTTATTGAAATACCACAGCCCGTTCTACATCGCTCATTTTCGCATAGGTACGTTTCATGCGGCCTAATCATACACGGGGGAGAGTGCGTGTCATCGCGCAATGAACTTCGAACGTTGCCTCACTCACGATCGGTCTCTAGCGTTGCAAGTAGACCACCCACTCAAACTTGATATATATTTGGCAATTATAGGTATCGATTTCGTATTTGTTTGGCATGCCTTTGTTATTAAGCGGATTGGTGACCTCTTATCAAACCATAGCTCGAATTTAGTGTTAAGTTACTAAGGACGAAATTTACGTAGCTTTGAATTAGGTATGTTTCAGTTTATTAGGTATGCCTTGTTATTGTTATTATAATATACCATTCAATATTTATTTAGGCAAGCATATATTTCTTGCGTATTTTAGGCGTAATGTAGGTAAGTACTTAGCTTTGGTGCCATTTAGGGTCTACCAAAGCTAATTTGGTTGATCGTTGTTCAATACTTACTTATTTATTATGAAATGTCCAATAATAAATATGTTATGTTCGTGACTGTATCACTAAAGGTAATAGAATTTTAAATTGTCAAGAAAAGTAAAAAAAAAACAAAATAGCTACCTATTTATTTTACCAGGGAGCAAAGTTGTTAATTGTGTAACCTCTCGTGCTAATATTGATGTCAGAGCAAGCGAAAGAATCCAAAATTAAACCAGATAGATTGTCACCTCCACAGTGGCCGAACTATCGCAACACAGTCCATAAGGACATCTTTGTTACCATAGGGATAACCCTATGGTAACAAAGATGTGTTGCAATTTGGCTACTTTAGTTGTCACTATACACAAGTTACACAACTACACATTGACCAATATTGCCTTAACCTGTGCGTTAGTTTTGAACGTACCCGCCCCTTCTACGTAATGCCGGGATCCCGATCCAAGTTGCTAGGTATCCGAAACTTGTGTCAGGTCTCTGGACTAGTTAAGTCGTCGTAAATCGCCTCGGCTTGGCAACTAAACCGCAGCACGGCATTTACATTTAACTTTAGATTGTGGCATAAATGTGGTTACATTGATTTTTGATAAGAAGACATCAGAATAGTTTTCGTTTGTAGGATTTGTGGGATGTATGTAGGACTATATTCGGTTATAAATATATTCTTTTAGGTACGTAGGACTGTAGAGCATGTAAATTATACCTACTTGGGGAACCCTCATGCGTCTATTAAATTTGAAAAAAAAAAAGAACTGGATCGACAATAAAATCCATAGGTCTAATTATCGACACTGCTCAAATAATTTCATGAGAATCGGGTGAGAATGCGATGTGACCTGTACACAGTCGCTGGCAGTGTCAATACTGACAAAAGCATACGCTAACGTCTACGTACTTTATTCTTTGCGTTTACGTAACTTACTTTAAATTTTATGCATCTCACTCGTACTGACATATATACTTATTAGTGCGAGAAGTTTGATGTTTACGTTTTTGGAACCCACCTCTACCCCATACCTCTCCGATTTTTTATTATGTACTTATGTTCCTTCGGTTAAAGCTCATTTTTGAATGTAAGGGTAGGTTACACAGTAAAAGACATGTTTCTTCGATGCAGGTGTAATTGCAACTGAGGTAATGATTTACTATGGCTACATTTATATGTAAGATACCTTTAGACATACCGGCCGCTAAAACTAACAGTTCTCAATAAATTTAAACAATTCAAAGAGCATGCACAGTTATTTAAAAAAAAGGATGAAAATTTTAAGATACCAATGTATAATAATTATATAACACTTTACTAAACTATTCACTTCAGTACATGCAAAATCATTTCACTCATTTCACCATATACTTCACTGTACTTGATTAGGTATAGAACTACTAGTATAGGTCTACTCATTCAATGTTTTAGGGAGTAATATTAATTTTGACAAAGGTCTTTTAAGCTCGTGGTCTCCCTTGCCACTTATATCTTTGTTGCAGTGTGTTAAGGTAATCGTTCTGCCATTGGCGCCAAAAGTTCTGTGTCATCTTCTGTACTAACTGCCATCTGGTAAGTATATTGACTTGTGCTCGTAATTTAAAACATGTCTACTTCCGAACCAATGTGTTTTACAAGCTTTTATTTAACTTGCAATGTACTATGTATGTATGTTTGTACGGGTCAAATCTTGCAAGTTAAATTTGACTCACTTCCCGACTTCCAATGAAATGAAGCTGTGCATACACATGTAAGTCGGGTGACAATGCAATATTATGGTACCTACCATCGAGCTGATCTGATGATGGAGACAGGAGGTGGCCATAGGAACTCTGTGATGAAACAACGCAACCTAATTGTGTTAGGGGTTTTTAGAATTGTCTCGATGAGTATTAGTTGTCTGTCGTAAAAAAGTACAGTCAGCGATAAAAGCTTGTACCAAAAATGTAATTTTTGCCAAAAACTTATTATGGCTCCTCTACACGATGGGCCAGCGCCGGCCACACCAAGGGACGCATTTATGCGTTAGGCAGCGGTCGGCAACCTTTTAGCAGCAAAGGTCCACATAGTAGTTAATGAAGCCGACGCGGGCCGCACTTTGTTAATATTTATGACTTTATCAGACATTGTCGTTTGTCAATATAACATACAAAATAGCCAGGGAGGCTCGCGGGCCGTCAGTGACAGGTTCACGGGCCGCAGGTTGCCGACCGCTGCGTTAGAGGGAGCAAGTGATATTGCTATCTCATTCTACAGCATGGGTGCGTCCCTTGGAGTGGCCGGCGCTGGCCCATCGTGTAGAGGAGCCATTAATACTATATACCATCGTCGAGACAAGTAGTTGACCATTCGTAAACCTTATTGTCGTGACAGATTGGGCAATAAAATGTGCTGTAGTAATTTAAACCTACAAATGAAAACAAGTTTTTTGCCGCAAACTGGGGAAAGCTCCCGATGCGGATTCTCGTCATCCCCTAACATAAACTGGGAAATAATGTCGTTAAAATATTACAACCTATTCGCATACATCTTTGAAGGATAAATGAATGATATCTTCTCAACCCGGAAGTTTAATACTCTAGAGATATCAATCGGTGTATTTTCGTAACAGAAATGAAAATTTACGAGCTTTTATAAGAATAAGTTTGTAATTTGTTTGTTACATCTTGAAAAACGGATGATGTATATTTTCCACTAATAAATAAGTGTATTTGTGTTACATGTGTGTTACAAACAATTATCTAACACACACGTATGTTTTATACGATAATGAGTTGATGACAGACCATCATTAAACGTTATTTTAATGCAAACAGCTCGTTGCTCGTTATAGTTTATTACACGTATTTACATGTTTTGTATGATGTTAATTCGATGTGTCGGTAAATAGAAGATGCGGTGTTTGTGTAGGCGACAACGACTGCGACGGCGGTGGCGGTGGCGGTGCCGCGGGCCGCAGGTCGCAGGCCGCGAGGCATTGCGGAGGGCCCGGGGCCGGCGCGAGGCGTGAGGGGCTGTCACGTGGAGCTCGGGGCGCCGGCGCGGCCGGGCCGCCCGGGCGCGCGGACTCGGCGCTCGGCCGGGCTCGCGGCATTCCCCTGCCGGCAGCCGGCCGCTCCGCTATGCGCGCCGCCCCCCGACGCGCCGCGCGCGCCGCGCCTCCGCGCTCATCGGCCGCAGCGAGCCGGGCCCGGCGCTCGCCCTCGGGCCGCGAGAGCCTCCGCTAGTGGTCGGGTTGTATGGTGTGTGGCGCCGGGCGGCGGGCGGGAGGGCAGGTGCCGGCGCGCAGGTGCGGCCCGCGCCCGGCCCGGGTCCGCATTCGCGGCGCGCGGAGCCCTCATGGAGCCTCCCTGGGAGGTGGAGCTGGAGCTGCGGCACCACATCGAGAACTGTTCGTGCACCTGCGACCACATGGGCTACGGAAACTATATGGACTACCAGGTGGCGCCGGCGGCTCACGCTTGCCTATGTCGCGCGATCACCTCGCCACACGCCCACGTACGTGTGCTTGATGTCCTCACCCCATCCGCATGCCACCACACCTGCCGCGGTCCGATAGGGGCCGTCTCCACGTTGTCTTGTTTTCGTTGTCACGTTGTCCATCTCGTTCACTAATAATGACTTGTTTCTTTGTTATTTGGCATGACCTATACGTCCTATAAAAAAAACATGAAAGTAGTTTAAAGTAGATTTATATATTATACGACTTAGGCCCACTTGCACCATTCCACTAACCCGGGGTTAACCAGTTAAACCTGGTGTTTCCATGGTTACCAGTACAAGTTGACACTGAGTAAACGGTTTAAACGCATAACCCCGGGTTAGTGGGATGGTGCAAGTGGGCCTTATACCCTCTTCATCCATTCGTCACCTGCTCGTAATTCCAAAACTTTCATCCATATTATGTAAATAGCACCTTCTTTTGGAGTAATGTCAATATTAGCTATTTCAGTACGTAGGTACTTGATCCGTTATTATTTTATTTTAATAAAATTTAGTCTCTAACATAAAACTTCTCAATAAAACATAATTTATGTATTTAATAAACATGCGGAGCTGTTGAATACTAAATAACTACATGTCAATGAACTCGGGTGCACAAACTATATCGACTGCGTTGTTATGCTTATTGCTTTACTGCATACGAGTATTATTTACGAATATAGTATAGGTTTAGGTAGTTATTAGGTCAATAACGGGTACTAGCTACTAGATCTAGGCATAATCAGTAATATGGTGTCACTAAATACCTGAGCTTTGTCTTGTATATCCCAGATACTAACTGGCAGTTCGTTTGTTCTACTTTGTCCATAGACTAGTAATCCTCTAGACGGAGTTTAGAGCAATTATTTCATGAAACCGATGCTGCCAAAAATACTGGGGTGCGGAGGACGAGGTGAGCGAGTCCCGTGGGTTTATGCGTCGTTGGACTAAAAGTAAATATGGCGATGTATAAAAATGTCTACTTGCATAAGTTCGTGCGTATATAATTTCGACGAAGTATAAAAATGTGCATCTGTATATTAGACCAAATACAAATATGTTGCGGCACTAGACTAAAAGTAAATATGGCGATGTATAAAAATGTCTACTTGCATAAGTTCGTGCGTATATAATTTCGACGAAGTATAAAAATGTGCATCTGTATATTAGACCAAATATAAATATGTTGCGACACTAAAAGTAAATATGGCATATATAAATATTAATAAATATATTTTCAAATGTTCTCAGTTTTTTTTTATAATTTATAGATAAAAGTTTGTCTGTTTAGAATTCAGCTTGTTTGTTGATCGCTTATCTATTAGCTTGTTCATATTTATTGAATATTATTCGTTTTAATTTAAGAACTAGATGTTACGAGGGGATGAATTTGTTCCGTATATGTATTATTATAATCCTGGACCTATGTAAAGAAAGTAGTCATTTTAATATTCCGACTTGATAAGACTTAGACATTTGTATACTTTGAAAGTAGTCATTTTTATATTCCGACTTGATAAGACTTAGACATTTGTATACTTTGAAAGTAGTCATTTTTATATTCCGACTTGATAAGACTTAAACATTTTGAAGTATTGGCTTTCTAATACTCGGACCAATTTTTATTTTATATCTAGACATTTTTATACATCGCCATATTTACTTTTAGTCCAACGACGCATAAACCGTCCCGTGCCGTGATTGGTCCGTTCAAAGACACGGACGTCACAAAAAGACACTTTGACTCGAAAATGGAGTAAAACTACCGTATGTTTGTGGCAGAGGGGGTAGCGCTACTATGCTCAGTCTGGAGGATGTCTTGTCTGTGACTTTGTCCTACCGATCTGTCAAAGTTCAAAAGAGATCATTGTGTAGTAAATTGGTTATCATTATCGCACTGTCATTTTAGTATCTGGGATGTTTAATGGCAATATCAATCCAAAAAAAAATATAGGTACTTACCTAGTCTCTTTTCAAACGGAAACTAAATTAAATAAAAATTACAATCAAGCTTAATTTTTTTTATAAAAAGAATATTGTCTTTTTTTTTCAATAAAAAACATACTTGTTCGAAATCAGATTCCCTTTGGTTTGGTTTGGATTGGTGTAGGTTCGTATCCTACCGACTGCGCCATGTTATATTAGGATTTAAAATAAACGACAGCCATAATTTAGTTTAGTTTAAGAATTATTTATTCATGTTCAATTATAGAAAACCAATATAAAAGTCAAAGACTAACTAAACATACTCTACCAAATTTACAATATTTCACAAAATAAATCATGAAATTATGCAAAAAGTAAATAATAACACGTTTAAACGTATAAACCATTAGCGGAACATTAAATTAACAGTAATTAATCTTATGACGCCATTAATGAAATACACGTACATACATAATTATCAAGTTTCCAAGTTATGTTACCCGTTTAGGTACTTACACCAGTTACACCGTGCACCGTCGTGGTGGACGAAGTTATGTATGTTTCAGGGCATCTCAAATTGATAATTCTGCCCAAACGACCTGTTTATGTGACCATTTAACCCTTGCGGAGTCGTTGTAATCTGTGTTTTCGATATTGTATGACAAGCTGGCAAAAGTAGAAATGTTGTCAAACAAATAATAGAAAACAAAAAAAAACATACAACCGAATTGATAACCTCCTCCTTTTGAAATTTGGAATTCGGTTAAAAATCAAAGATAATTACCTACTTATTTGAGTTACGTATATGCGTAATGTTATTTGTGATATTTT
The DNA here is from genome assembly GCF_948474715.1 of Cydia amplana. NCBI lineage: Eukaryota > Metazoa > Arthropoda > Insecta > Lepidoptera > Tortricidae > Cydia > Cydia amplana. The sequence continues at coordinate 8,951,583 of NC_086079.1, read as the reverse complement.
ATTTAGCAGGTCCTTTGAAAATTGTTAATTAATATTGATCAAATCGTTATATGTATGTACTTTGCCTCCATTGAAATACCTAATTGTTTTGTAAAAAATACTACCTTTTTCTAAAATGTTTTTTTTTTGTGGTTTCGTTTAAAAGCATTCACACAAATATTAGAATTTCAAATTTGGTCTGCACAAAAGGCATTTATTGTAATAATATTTTTACTGAACAGATATCATTAGTCGTGTATATTCTTTAACTGTCACTGAAACAAATTGAGTGTTTTCGTGAGAATTGTTTTTATGATAAATACTTATTGTCAACCATTAATACCAATAATACCTACTGGCGTATTATTATTAACCACTAGTACCAGCGCAGAACTCGCTCTCTGAAGACGATTTTCTATCTCATAATACCGCAACGTACGGCAAAGGTGCGAAGAATAATTACATCAGCTTTTTGAAAAAATGGGGTTCACGCGTTTATGCGTTAGGTAGGTACGACACTTACGACGTTCGCACCTGCCCTTAATGGGCCAGTGTAAGTGGAGCTCGTGTCGCTTTAAGCCCAACTTGTATTGAGAGGTTCTAGTGAAATGGTATGATATTTCACTTTACTGTTAAAAAACACTCGTAAACGGCTTTAGCATGTAGGTATACGTTGGTATTTTTTGCTTCTATATTTTTGCTTACGAAGGTATATTTCTGTCGATCGATTTTTACATGTTAAAGATATAAGAGATCACTTAAGCAGGGACATTTGCAGGTAGGTACTTAAGACATAATGATAATAATTAGATACCAAAAGCAGCGTATTGTATCGCATCGGCTACCGGAAACTGCTCAGTACAGCCCATTCATAATAAATAATAATAATACATTCATATAATTAATAATACATATTATATCTGTATTAGTACAAGTAAGAGCAAGAAGCTCTGCGAGTACTGTCAAAGCAATATTAAATTGAGATCAAGATTTTAAAGTTTGAATACCGCTTATAAGCGGGTGTGGCAAACGTTAGAACATCAGTTTGCACCTTCCCTTTCCTCCTCTTTTTATTGTAAAAAATATGTATAATTTCACCCAAAATTGATCTTAAAATAACCATGTTTTACTGGCACCTTTAATGTCTAAAAATCGGCGTGATGTGAAAGTGTCATTAGAAGTATATAATTCTGAATTTATACATATAATGTATGTGTAAATGATTTGTTTTTGTAACAGTATAGTTCAAGATTTAACCACCAAACGGATCTCCTAATTGCAGCTTAAGTACTATATTTTTCGCTAACCTTAGGTTTTTTCATTCATGCCGGTCGCTACCGGCCGCTAGCGCTATGAAGGTCAAATGTGGTCACGTTTTTTTCATTAGTGGTCTGCCTCTTTCATTCTAGATATGTAGTATTTAATAAGGACATTGAAAAAATTTAATGTGTAAACGTTTTTTATTTAAGTGTTTTATTTTAAAATCGCTGAAAAAATGAGTACCTAATGTTTAAGTTGATTTGGACCATATTTGAGTGACAATACATATACAGGGTGTTTCCTGTAACAAGAGCAATAAATTAAACTGTAGGCTGTACTCCTCAAACTGACCAACATTTGTTCAGCAACTTTTGAAAATAACCATGTTTTGATTTTTATTACACTTTAAAGTTTATTCTATAAGACGCAATGTATTGGAAATTTTGTTATTTTTAAAGCGTGACAAGCAACGTCAAACGCACTGATGTCAGCGTACATGGAAGGCAATATTTATTTTGTATGAAAAAGAGGAAGTCTAAAGGATTTATAATTTTTAAAAGTTGCTGAACAAATGTTGGTCAGTTTGAGGAGTACAGCCCTTAGTTTAATTTATTGCTCCTGTTACAGGAACCAACCTGTATATATTGAGTGATATATTTAATGTACGTTACCTACCTTGATTGACCCACATTGCGCCACTATGAAAAACCGGATAATAATAATATACACTTTTTTTGTTAAGAAGATTCATCTTTCTGTTGCAAATGTCGTCAGTGAGTACGTTAAAAGCTCATCACAGAGCGGCGTGAAACAGTAAATAATATAGCGTCCGCGTTTAGATTAATTTAACGCCTCGCTTTAACTCAATATTATTCATATCGCTTTATCACTTTTAATATTAGCGTAAACAGATGCTGATTACATCGTATATTTTATTCCCCGACATTTTTACTTACCTAGTCTTACACTACCTACTTAGCTATTTATAATAATTTTCCGATTAGTGTCTCGGCTTTTTCCCTGTCCGACTCGGCTCCGAGTTAATGACACCACATAATAAATGAGCCGAAACCGTTTTTCCGTTAGGCAGTTACTCATTACAACTTGTCTGTCTCGTGTGTAATTACGTAAATAAACAAGGATACTTACTTAAAATTAGCAGCGTGCTTGCTTAAGAGGGCCGTCTTGTTAATAAGTTAAGCAGCTAAATAGCAATTTGTGTGTTGGGTTATTTAGTCTAAACAGTTCAAAACCAAGTGCTAAATGATTTTAAATATTTAACCCGTTTGACGAAAATTCGAAAGCAATGTAATTAAATCGAATATTATGTATAATATTCTTTGATACACTCGATATACTTACATGAGTTGGATCGGAATCGGGTTCGAATATTTTATTTGTATACATGTACATATTACATATACATGTATACATGTACATGTACATACTTGTTTTTATGATAATTTGATGATGCCCATATTAGTTAGAAATAGTAAATTGTTTACTTGCTGAAAATCCGTATGTCGTAAAATGTAGGCCGGCCATTAAAATAGATCATTGGCTAACGCCCTACATCTCAGTTTCGCAAGTGCTAAAAGCGTGTAAACCGCATTCCGAGTTCAGGGGCTTCATTCTCGTATTGCTATATAGGTATATTACATTTGGAATTAAATTGAATTGGTGGTGCGACAACGCAAGTCATGTAAAGGTAGGTAGTGCCTTAGCATGACTTGCTGTCGCGCGTGACTCCTTAATAGCAGCAACCATATCCATACATGAACACACAAAGTTATTTTGCGTGTTTTATTAAAATCAATAGGTATTTGATTTTAAAGTGATATAAACTTCATCACTTACGTACTTATAAGTAAATTATATTTTTCTTGATCGAGTTTAGTGGTAATTTTAATACTAACTTTACTTGTAACTAACAAACTAATGTATATAATCAATAGCAAACGAATGTAGGTATAATCATGCAAGTCGAATATAACCTAGGTAGGTGTAGGTACTTCCAACAACCGTACATATCGATTAAAAATACGACGATAACGATTACGATGACGGGATATGTGTATATATATATATATATAATAGAGATGACGTAATAATAAAGTAGTGTGGTATCATCGAGCAGATCTGATGATGGTTTAGTAGAACCTACAAAATTAGGCTCATATAATTTGCTTTAGCGAGTAATTTTTTTGGGGAAATGTAGAACAGTCGGTAATAAATATTTATCTATAAAAATATTTTTTTCGCTGATACATATTTATTTCACGTCTTTGCTTTATTTTATTCCGAACTTATATACATATGTATATTTATATAGTATTTCCTACATATCTTTACTAAATTCTTGAAGGTTAATATATACCGGTTACATTAAAGAATTTTCAGGTGACTTTATCGACATTGAAGTAAGATAGGTACCGATACATCTTACGTAAAAAAAAATCAGAATACACGTAGAGTTATTTAAATTTGTTTGAACATTACGTCGCGCTTCCTCGTAATGTGAAATTGATACTAAAAAATTAAGAGACTTACAAATTTAAAATATAAAAATATTAGTTACTTAAGAATTTTAGAGTGAAACATTGAGAGCATGTTTAATTGGTAGACCTTATCTTTTTGTAAAACAAATTCAATCCAATTGAATTGGATTCCGAGAATAGAGTCCATTTTTGGCCCTCTGCGGGAGTGCTACGAACGTCCATGTGTTGTCGCGGAAGTGCTACGCCACTGCTACGTCGTAGCACTGCTACGACAAATGGACTCTTTTTCGGTTTTATCGTTTTATTTTCCTTAAACTTTCCTTATTTACAACAAGTTGTAAGGTATGTGTTTTAATATTATTCTGATTAAATTGATATGGATTGTGTAACATAAATATATGTATACAAATCATAAATACATATATTTGATCAGTTTAGTTATAAAATGCACGTACTTTTGTGATTATATGTATTTGGTCCTTTGAACTGGATGGCTTTATTTAAATAATAAATAAATAATAATAAAAATTCGTTTATTAAAAGAAAAAAGATATAATTACATAACTAGCTCAGTGGTCCCACACTAGGATAGGCCTGTGTCGTGGTGACCGCTCTACAGAATTACTACAAACAAACTTTTGGGGTATCTTCTAAACTCTAAAACTAAACTCTCTCACTTTATATGAGATAAAAAACTATGCTAAATGAAATACATGCAAAACTAAGACATACTAACTAATAGCATTGAAGGGATGTTTACAAAAACAACATAACTGCTTAGAGCGGTTGACACTTTTTTAAGAACATTGTTAATCGTTTCAGGTGTCAACCAGTGTAGTCAGTTATGTTGTTTTTGTAAACATCCCTTCAATTGTTATATTATATTTATAGGGCAAATATGCCCGATAACGCATAACAGCCATTGAAAACCAGTTAGAATTCTGAATCTGTGATTTGGGTATTCCAATAAGTTTTTCTCGTGACTGTAAAGTGAAATAAGTAAATCGCTATAATTTTAGGTTTTTAGCTTATAGGCACACTAGATTGGTACACCATTCCAGTAAATCCACAAAAACCCGATACGCACGGCTCTACCCGTATCCGTAGTCACAGTTAATATAGATGTATGAACATAAATCAATCAACCTCTGTGTCACGTTTCCCCCATGACTGACTCGCTAAATGCACAAATAGAAACCGTTGATTTGACCTAAATTCGCAAGAGAGTAAAAGAAATATTTCTTTGACGATAATAGTAAATTAATCACGTCCAAGATTTTAATAACAGGCTTGAACGGCGTACTGTTTCGGGAGTCCTTCATGAAAACCAAGTCAGCAGTCCTCTTAGCTACCATTTTAAGCATGACTTATGTAATAGTCGACGTAAATAAAAACCTAAGTGACAGTCTTGAAAGACACCTCTCTGTTTCCAGTCCTAGGTTTCGACACTGACGGTATACGGAATGAATTGACGGTTTGTTCCTGGTTCGTCGTATTCCTGTTTCGTCGGATTCCTGATTCGTCGTATTCTTGTTTCGTCGGAATTATATACATATAATTAAATATGTCGTGCAGTAAAGCAGTATTTACTAAATATTTACTGGTTTACTGCACGACATATTTAATTATGTGTATATAATTTCGACGAAACAGGAATACGACGAACCAGGAACAAACCACAGCGTTGGTTGCAAAGAATACAATACTTAGTGCATGTTGTAATAACACGAGTCACCCTCTAGTCGGCATTTTGTTCTGTTAGGCTGAGCAATAAAAGTTCTCACATGAGAGCTCATTCCAGGACACGCTGCTCTTTACATCTCAATTCAGCCGGCACTCAATTTTATAGCACTAAAAGCATTTTCAACACATTTTCGGGATGTGTAGGAAATTCCCGGGTGATATAATGGGCCCGATTCAGATTTTGTAATAGATATCTATTAGACATCGCCAAGATACGATAACGATATGTTTAAGATCTAACCTGTCAAATTTGACATTTCCGCGATTCTGGAAATACTTTTGAACGATTTCCACAAGATATTACTTAGAGAACTAATTCACATCTAATAGATATCTAACACGATCTATCGTAAAAGTGACATTGGTTGCCCGAATTGCGCTGCAAAAGAGAACTAGTTGAAATCTAAACTATAACGTATCTAGAATGGATCTAGTACGTGTCGTCTCTTGTGAATATCTTGAAGTTCGAATACGGCAGTATATCAGCTGCGAAACCTAATGTGACAAGGTGATAAAACGTGCATAAACGGTTGCAGTGGCGTGAGAGTGCGCGATACACTCCGCGCTTTGTGTGATATGATAATTTACTATGCGCAGGTAATATTTCAGAGCGAGTAAATGGTTGTAGTGTAGGTGCATTATTCCCCTAGCACGATGAGAGCAAGCTAGCTCTTAATAGTATTGTAATAGGTATTAGATTTATTCCATTGTCATGCACAAACATCACGAGCGGTGTTTTTAATGGGGAATGATTGTTAGAAAATTTTCAATATTCATTGTGACATGTGATAATAACATATATGCAATATGTCTCAATATGACGAGCCTATAACATTATATTTAAGTATAATAAACGTTTGGAAGTGACAATAGTAGTTTATGCAACAGTGATATAATAAGGGTTCTTAAAATTCAAGGGTCGAAGAAAGACCCGAGAATTTTAAGAACCAATTATGAGCTGTTGCATACATTACTTTTTCTATGACAGCTGCAGCAAAAAAAAAAAAAAAAAAAAAAAAAAAAAAAAAAAAAAAAATATTATTAAAAAAAAAGTTATTATTAAAAAAAAGAGTTATTATTAAAAAAAAAGAGTTATTATTTTAAAAAAATTGAGTTATTATTTAAAAAAAAAGAGTTATTATTTAAAAAAAAAAAGAGTTATTATTGTAAATGAAAACATACCTCTTTCAATCAAGATGATCGGAACTTGTATCTTTAAAAAAAATAAAGCAGTTGTATTATACTCATAAGATGACTGCTAGCAGTCATCTTATGAGCCTATAGACAAAGCATTCAAATGACATTGCTTTAGATATCACTGTCAGTCATTTAATTGACACATTTAAGTGCTGGAGTAGAAAAAATATTTAAGTTTATAATATGTATATGACGGCGCATCAAGAGAATTGGCTTGATGGCGCTAGTATCGCGTGTTTGATTTCGGAACGAAACGTGACAGCTGTCAAAGTGACGTAACACCGAGCGCTGGGGTGGCGGCCATGTTGATTAGAGTGACAGTTATGATTCGGAGGTCGCCATGTTGCGCTCGCGCCTCACGTGCTACGGTGGAACGCCATATTAATTCTAATCGAAAGTAATCTATGTCAAATACTGTGTTACAAGTGTAATTTAATTCTAAATTCGATTATACGTTTGAGAAGCTATTCGGAACAACTTTTATTTCGACAAACCTGGTCTCCTGGCCCGAATACCCGCCAAAATGGATTCCTTGAATAAAGGTGTACAGAATGATCACAATTATGCTTCTTTATCAGAAGTGGGATGATCATAAATGTGCGTAAGCAGGCTTACTACACCTGAGTTTGATATTAGCAACTTATGGACCACGCATTCGCATTATCAGTCAGGAGTGGTCGAGCGAACAAATATTGAAGCCATATCTTTTCTTGCAGATGCTCCACTAGGTGACTAATCGCACGAGGGCGTGCGACAGTCAGGGTTGGCCGTGACGGCGCATCAAGAGAATTGGCTTGATGGCGCTAGTATCGCGTGTTTGATTTCGGAACGAAACGTGACAGCTGTCAAAGTGACGTAACACCGAGCGCTGGGGTGGCGGCCATGTTGATTAGAGTGACAGTTATGATTCGGAGGTCGCCATGTTGCGCTCGCGCCTCACGTGCTACGGTGGAACGCCATATTAATTCTAATCGAAAGTAATCTATGTCAAATACTGTGTTACAAGTGTAATTTAATTCTAAATTCGATTATACGTTTGAGAAGCTATTCGGAACAACTTTTATTTCGACAAACCTTACAGGTGCTTCTTTAGAAGCATAATTGTGATCATTCTGTACACCTTTATTCAAGGAATCCATTTTGGCGGGTATTCGGGCCAGGAGACCAGGTTTGTCGAAATAAAAGTTGTTCCGAATAGCTTCTCAAACGTATAATCGAATTTAGAATTAAATTACACTTGTAACACAGTATTTGACATAGATTACTTTCGATTAGAATTAATATGGCGTTCCACCGTAGCACGTGAGGCGCGAGCGCAACATGGCGACCTCCGAATCATAACTGTCACTCTAATCAACATGGCCGCCACCCCAGCGCTCGGTGTTACGTCACTTTGACAGCTGTCACGTTTCGTTCCGAAATCAAACACGCGATACTAGCGCCATCAAGCCAATTCTCTTGATGCGCCGTCATATACTAAAACAATGCTTCCTTGCCCCATCGCCGAATGAACATGTTGAACGTTATTTGACCTAAATTAGTATAGTGACCGTATCACTACATAGTATAAAACAAAGTCGCTTCCCGCGCTGTCTGTCTGTATGCTTAGATCTTTAAAACTACGCAACGGACTTTGATGCGGTTTTTTTTAATAGATAGAGTGATTCAAGAGGAAGGTTTATGTATACCTAATTTGTTAACCCGTGCGAAGCCGGGGCGGGTCGCTAGTTAAAATATATAATGTTTTTAGTTATACCCTGGCAAGCCTACTACCTACATACTTAAACCATTACACAGTTGCGAAACGCTACAAAAACCCATTAACTATATACAGGGTGACATTTGAGTCGTGATCAGTAATATGTTTTTCTAACTCCATAAACAACGAGCAATTTAATGCCCATACTCTTACTAAAATCAGACCAGATTTTTTTAATTTGTTTGTTTATTTTTTGTCATTTTTTAGGGTTCCGTAGCCAAAAGGAACAAAACGGAACCCTTATAGATTCGTCATGTCTGTCTGTCTGTCCGTCTGTCTGTCCGTCCGTATGTCACAGCCACTTTTCTCCGAAACTATGAGAACTATACTGTTGAAACTTGGTAAGTAGATGTATTCTGTGAACCGCATTAAGATTTTCACACAAAAATAGAAAAGAAACAATAAATTTTTGGGGTTCCCCATACTTCGAACTGAAACTCAAAATTTTTTTTTTCATCAAACCCATACGTGTGGGGTATCTATGGATAGGTCTTCAAAAATGATATTGACGTTTCTAATATCATTTTTTTCTAAACTGAATAGTTTGCGCGAGAGACACTTCCAAAGTGGTAAAATGTGTGTCCCCCCCCCTGTAACTTCTAAAATAAGAGAATGATAAAACTAAAAAAAATATATGATGTACATTACCATGTAAACTTCCACCGAAAATTGGTTTGAACGAGATCTAGTAAGTAGTTTTTTTTTATACGTCATAAATCGCCTAAATACGGAACCCTTCATGGGCGAGTCCGACTCGCACTTGGCCGCTTTTATTTACTTTTATTTTACTTTTACAATGTGGTATTTAAACAGCTTTGTAAGATATTTCAAATGAAAAATTAAGTAAATTTTATTTCTAACTGGGACAAATGACAAAATTGATGTCAATGACAGTTCCGATTCAAAGAGGCGATTCAATTTACTAATTTAAATATCTTAATAAGCTGTTGTAATATCCTAAATCCACTTACAAAAGTAAAATAAATGACAAAAAATAAAAAATATCTTGTCTGATTTTAGTAAGAGTAGGGGCATTAAATTGCTCGTTGTTTATGGAGTTAGAAAAAACATATTACTGATCACGACTCAAATGTCAGTATACTTAAATTGAAAATAAATATCACGCGATTCATGTGTCAGAACTGGCTGAGCATTGGAAGCGCATTTCCAACGTCGAGATTGTATCGAGCACCTTTCTTATTTTTCTTGCGATACTTCCGTCGCGCCCGGCCCGCGCGCGCGGTCCGATATCCTGCTGTCGACACGTGTGCCTCTCGTCAAAAATTGATACCTTTACGTTCTACGTTTGTACCCTCTATTCACTATTTATTCCAACTGCCGTTTCATTTGATCACTTGCACTTTATCTCCGATTTGGTTTTTTAGAGGTGGGGGTGTGAGCTCATTCAATAGCTGCGATTTGAATTGGTTATTTACTGAGAAATATGGACGTGCGCGTAATAAAATGTATAAATATGGCTAAGCCAAGTATGTATATTCTTATTCCGTTTTGAACATATGCATACATATATATTAGTATGTAATGTGGTACACATTACATACTAATTTTAGTTCGAGAATTGGTGCAACTAAAGAGTTATAAAATGGCATGTTGATGAAAATAAATAAATATTTGGGGACAATCTTACACAGATGGACCTAGCCCCAAACTAAGCAAAGTATAATTCCCTGGAGGGAAAGTACCTACTCTAAATAATAAGTACCTATAACTCCCTGGAGCAAAACTACCTATTACTCTAAATAATGGAGATAGCTAATTACACTTAAAAGAAATATTCCTTTGTTTTCGAAAAGAAACAAAACTGCATTCAAAGATTTAAAAAATACGCTTCCCTCACCCAGGAATCGAACCGGCTAAAATTCCTGAAACTACTTTTATGGCACGAATGAATAAGGATAATCAATAAGGACAATCATAACAATCGAATCACTCAATCACTCTAATAAACAAGGAAAGAGAAGAAAAAAATGGATATATAAATGTATGAGCCCCTCTAACTTTAAACAAAGGGTCCAAAAAAAAGTGAAAGTAGAGAATAATAAAGACATAACAAGCATGATCAGTTAAGGCATCTTCCCTTCATCGAAAAGACATGCAAAGGTATTCCCTTTAGCTTGTAATGTATTTTATATGATACCTTTAATAGCCCCCGTTCAAGGCAGCCTATTGTAACGGACGTTACGGACAGGTAACTACGGGACCCTACACTGAGCATGGCCTGACATGCTCTTGGCCGGTTTTTTTAAATATTCATTAATCAAGTATAGACATGTAGACTGTTGAATTGCTCCTCTAAAACTCAACTATGACAAATTACTTAGAATAGAATTGATCATTTCTTGGCCAACCTAACGTTTACAGTATGTATGTTCGTACATGACAATCACTTGTGTACACGTACAGTCAAAGAATTTGATTTCCGTACCATTTCGTACCTTGTCACAGTGATAATCAATATGAAAGTCGATAGGGCCCTCATACTATAATAATTGTCACTATGACAAGCAGGGATGTTGTGGATGCCGATTTTTTGACATCCGCGGACGCGGATGCGGATGCGGATTTTTAGAGGCTCACATCCGCGGATGAAACTCCCCTAGCGAGTCGCTGGCAGTTAATGTATTAAATAAAACCTTCTATACCTGCTTAATAAAAGCTGTTGAAGTCATTAATTGAACTTTCCCTATTAATTAAACAATTGCTAATATATTTGAAAGTTTGTAAACGAAGTAAGTAAATATTTTACATTTAATAGTAAGGTAAGTAAAGTCCCTGCAAGTATTTTAGGTTGTTTTTTGTTCTGTTACTTTATCTCCGAGTTGAGGCATAAGACATTTCGTAATCTACCTTAATTATGGTAAGATAAAAGTTTCGGGATAACAGTTAAATTAATCGAGTTTTCGTTTAGTGACGGAACTGGAGGCAAACAGATAAAAGTTAGAGCGCTTCTACCCAAAACCAACATCTATATATAGCTATAGGCCTAGGCGTGTAGCTACACTAGGGTGCGTAGCCAATGTGACATCGTTAACGCTTCGTAGCGAACGAAACGGAACTTCCACACTAGTGCGGAAGAGTGATTGAGACATGACTACGACACGCTACGGAGCGTTAACGATTGGCACGTTGGCTACGCGCCCAGATGAGGTTATCTTTTGGTGAACCTACCACACACATTTTTAGTTAATTTAGCTTTAATTAATTTGTAGTTATTGATTATTTTGTATCTCTTAGAAATTCACGGGTATAGACATCCCGGTCATTTGATAGGCGTGCGTGGGGATACAGATCCAATACGTAGAGACCCTTTGGAGAAGTTTCCTGTTATGTAATACACCTGCTAGGGCCCATTCACGGGTACAAATAGATACCCGTAAATCGGTCCCAACAGGCGTAGGGGCTATGGTAAATATAGTGGAGAAAAGTGCCAGTTGTGCGGTGTTGAAGTTTAGCTGGTCAAAAGATTGGGCTATTGTAAAGAGGTCCGGACACCTGCCATAACAATGTTTAACACGTTATCGAGGCAGGTGGTGACTCGCCGCTGACTAAATGGGCCCCTGAAACTGCCGTCGTAATGCCAGGATCGCACATACCGAGTAGAGTGGCGAGAGAGTAAAACGAAGTATGGAATTTTTACTCGGCCGAGTAACAATTTCATACTTCGTTTTACTGTCTCGCCGATCTACTCGGTACGTGCGATCCTGGCATAAAGACGACCAGGGGCAACATCGGTGTGAGCGGCTCAGGGGTGTCGCGAGGTGTGCACCGCTTTCTACCCAGTGGCTGTTAACAGCCACTGTGCCAACTCGCGTCTTAACCTCTAGCCGCCCATACGTCAAACCTTACCAAGCAAAATGAAATTTTATTTTGTCAACACAAAGTTCAAATTAGAATGGAACAGGAGACCTTTTTATAGGTCTCTGGGCGGCTAGAGGTTATGCATCTTTTATTATTGATCCTTTATTTATTTTTCGTCTTAAGTTAGGTGTTTTATAATATGGATATAAAAGTAAAATATAAAAACACTTACAAAACAATAAAAAATACATATAAACACATTATAAAAATCCTAACCTAGGGTGCCGCCAGCAGCGGGGCAAGACCCAAGGGTAAATCCACGGTGACTCACGTTACTTTGTAGTCACTATTCCTAACAATCTTGTCGTATATTTGAGATCAAGAGCTTTCTACGTCGAAAACTTGATAATAATATCACAGAGTACATTACTGCGAATCATTTATCGAAGTACTTTTTCTCCATCAAATTATAAAAATTGGAGAAAAGTGGAAAATAACTCCATGACTCACGTTACAAGAAATGGACACGGAGTTTTACGCCTTTTGTGTTTATTGATTTCCCTTTGATTATTGAATGAATTAGTTTTAACAAAATAACAAAACAATGACATAAATATGCAAGCTTCTTTAATAGTTAACCAAATAAAATCAAAGATACACCCTTATTTAAATAAAATATAAAACCTTACGAACTCACGTTACAGCGATTTCGTGAATCACGTTACTTGCGACTACCTAGAATATTTTGATATTTTTTATCATTTCTAGCAAACAAATAGCATATTTATTACTTATTATTATTAGAATTAGAACTTTTCTGATACGTTATTTAGCTCTACCCAAAGCTTGGCGATTAATTAACATCGAAGATGAGGATGCAATTGAACTATCTAAGGCTCTTGCTTATTCAGCTTTTTTCTTTGATCTATATGTTTTTCAACTCTTTTTCTGGTTTTTTCTCTTTCATCCTTTATAAATTGGTTTTTCTTTTTTTGAGTCATGTTATCTAGCAACTTCTTCTTTTGCCTGATTTTTTGGCGGCAAGCCTATGTTTTTTCTTATACTCTTCGTACTTTCCGTCGTCTTTCAGCTTCTGTCTTCTTCTTTTTGCCCTTTCTGCCGCTGATAGAGGCATTGTAGCTACAAAATACATTCAAATATTTAGTTACTCGCTTTACAGTTGCAACAACGCGATTCACTGTGACTCACGTTACAAGTATCTCAAGTCATGTATTTCTATAAAATAACACTTATGCGGAGAAATAAACCGCGAGAATGACACCATCTAAGCCCAATCATACACATAGTTCAATATAAGTTCGTTTGTCCAAAACTTCAGTACAGTAAATGAAAAATATTGTTTTTTACGTTACTCACGTTACTCAACGACATGCAATTTTCATTCACCTCTTACATATTTTTCTTTCAACTTATGATAATTGTAATCAAAGTAACGCGTGAATAATTTAATAGACAACAGATAAATAAAGGTTACTTACCTCTTCTTTGCGTAAAAATCAATTAAAGTCGTAATATTTATAATCACTTATTTTACGTTCGTAGTTGATTCCGCAAGCAGCACTTACAATGTCGGAAATTATGACAACCGTTGACTTATTATTGACTTAAGGTTATAAAATTTGTTCTGCTACCCTCATTTGATTATTCTACATTCAAACACATTCTAAATTCAATAGTTTATTTTTTCGTTGTCATGTCCGAGTTACGCGGAAAGACCCCCAAGCTTTTATTATTGATTATTATTATCAATTCTTTATTTAAATTAATTTTTATAAAGAGCGATAAAACAATTTAATGATTGATTGATTGACGACTTGACGACGATTGACACGAGATTTACAAATTTACCGAATTAGCTTTTCTGGCTGACAATTGCAACGAAATGAAATGAAATCATAATAATTTATTACTTAAGCCTAAGAACATAATTATGTAAGTATTATGTATATCGAATTACGAAAAACTACGAGATAAAGGCAAAGTGTCAGGGGGCTTTTTACGACTCTAATCAAGTTAGTGTAGAGGAAAGTTTAAGCACTCTCGTAGGTACGCATGGAAGGAAAACATTAGATATATCTCTTCCTTAATCATGACGGGTAAACGGGGCTCGCAGTTCACCTTTAACAAGTATTTTCCTCGGGGCTTTTTATGAGTTTCATTCGATGTAGGAAGGTAGGGACTTAGGTATCAGGGAAAACATGATGTCAAAATATCGCCGTGTCTGTTTGTGCACAGGGCTGACGAGCTGACGAGCAGTCCTTGACATGGGAATTTCCTCTTTTTGTTGTCAGCCTGCCGTTTTCAGATGTTGCCGGGCCTCGTCGAGATATCGATCTGAGCTATCTTTGTTGAACATTAAAGCACCCGTGTGCTCATCAGTGGGGGCAGTGTGAACCATCTAATTTTAAGGGATGACCTAGTTGAAAAAATCGGTCATCTAAAAAGGTTTGCCAAAAAGCCACGTTGTTACCGTGTCAATATTAAAATAGCCTGGGGCCTCAGCGCATATTAGGTCAATGGATTATTATTATGTTGACATAGGTTTATTTACTGTTTAACAGTATTTACTTATGTACATCACAGACTTTTGCACTTGTAGGTACCTACATCAAATAAGTTCCGTCATTATAGCCAACTTTGCCACCAGGGGAAACTTTGCCCAAAATGACAATTTTAAACAAATTCGTTGATGTAGAAATATTTAAAATACTTATGGCCACCCTGCTATTTTTAGTAGAAAATAGGTTATATTTGTGACAAATCTATATACCAAACATGTGCACAACTTGACTTAGGAATTTTCAGCGAGTTTTCAAATATAGGGTATATTTCGGCGGGCCAGAAATTGTTGAAAAATGAATGCAAGTAGAAAAAAATTGAGAACCCTTAGACAAATATTTCCGGGTTTCAACTTTCAGTTATAAAGCATGAAGCATAGATTATGTCTATTGAGGTTTAATCTAAAAAGGCCTAAAGACACTAAAGTTATGGCGGTGGGCAATGTAATCCGGTAATTTACAGACCTATGGATGCCAACATTGCCCACCACCAAAAACGGCTTAGGGTTGTCACTTTTGACAAATTTACCCAACTTCGCAAGTTAAAGAAGGTTATGTTTGTACACTAAAGTAAGTTTATAAATATATACTATATTTAATTGGTCTTATTATCCCTTATTTAGATGTTTTATCTCTTTAACGCGTGAAATATACAGCAAAACTCGTGTTTTTGGCCATTAAACTATTGTGACAGATTTTCTCTAAAGTGCCAACCCTAGCCTTTGACCTTTGTAAAATGCTTAGGTGAGTCTTGTATGGAAATGGCCAAAAACGGGTAGGCAACATTGCCCACCCAATTTATTTAAGTTCTTATACTTATCGCTAAGTTATTAACAGGGAATGGTAGGATTGCCCAAAACCTTTAAGGTGACGGTAGAGGTGGGTAAATTTTCAGATTCTGTCAATTTACCCCATTTCACACACAAGCGCACTTCACGCACACTACCTCACTTTACTGGGACAGGTCATTGACCCATCAAGTTGTTTTTAAGATAGCGTTTTGAGTTTAGTGGCCTCCTTTTAGGAAAAGCGTTCCATTGAAAGAAGAAAGAGAAACAATACATTTAATCTTGCTTTCCTTGTCTGCTCATGTCACACGTGACGTATTTAAATTCTAATAATTCATTTGGTTGTTGACAATTTTCTACATTATGGCTTTGTCGAGATACGCGTTTTCTAAAGTTAAACCGAATAAAACCAGATGTCATTAAGTCAGATGTAAAATTTTATTTACTACTCTATACGACTTTTCATAAGGCGCAAAATCAATTCAATGAGAATTTAAATAAATAAAGTTCCGGCAGGGTGCAAAATTTCAATGAGGCGGACAAAATAAAATTTGAAAATATATGGAAACAGTGTTGGTTAATGTACCCCTAATATCTTTACCGATTTACTTTTATGTGGTATGCCTTTTGTTTCGCTATTAAATTAATAAAATGAAAATAAAAAACTTACATACCCACATACAAACATGAACCCTGAAAACAATACACTCTTTTTTTGGGGCAGTCGTGTAAAAATATAATGTAGGTGTTGATAGTTACTTACGGCGGTAGGAGCGGCAATGAACTCCGTGCAAAGTAGAACGTTAGGTGCGTTGGGATAAGTGCATATATCTACTTATAATTCTTTGGCTGGTTGGTAACCCTGTCTCTTTTATTTTTTGTTTTACTGTTATTAGGTTAAGGGAGTTTTAGGGAGTGAAAAAAAAAAGATTTTTCGATTTATGCGCTCGCGTGATTGCCGATCGATTATAATTAGACAAAACAACTTGTTTTTCACGCATCGAATGTAGATCCCTATGACACTTCCTCCAAGTCTCCTCCAATAATGTTTATACCTTATTTTAATTACAATGTACCTACCTTAAATGTTACATTTTTAAACAATTTTTTGTGCTATACATACTTCAAAAAAATCGCTGGAGGTCTAGGAACCACTGGTAGCCTAGCGGTAAGAGCGTGCGAATTGCAATTCGGAGATCGCGAATGAGTTTTTCGGAACTTATGTACGAAATATCATTTGATATTTATCAGTCGCTTTTCGGTGAAGGAAAACATCGTGAGAAAACCGGACTAATCCTAATAAGAGCCTAGTTTACTCTCTGTGGGTTGGAAGATCAGATGGCAGTCGCTTTCATAAAAACTAGTGCCTGGTGATGATGTGACACATACTTCCAAAAAATTCTGCAAATATTTTACGTGACAACTGCTTATAAGTAAATATTATGTCGGTACACTTATAAAGTATAAAGTAGAAAATATCTTATAGGTACATAATATAAAAACCGATCATGTACCTACGAGTAGGATTCACTATGGGTTCCACAGTTACACATTTTTATTGCATATGTTTTGTTTAAGACCAACTCACCTATAGGACATAGGTCTTCCATTAATTAATGCAGTGAGACGCCTCATTCGGTTCTCGTATGTTTTTTTTTCTCGTAATGTGTTAATCATACAGGATTCTGAGTCTTGGAGACACTATACATCTCTAAGGATAATTTGATAAACTATGTTATTTTTTAGTTCTGACACTTAGAGACATTTACACCTCTAAATAAGTTTAATTTTTTTTCCATGTATCTGTTTTGTTTTTATTTTAATATTATTATTATAGTTTTTTTATGTAATTCGACATTAAGAGACCTTATACATCTCTAAGTAATTGTATTACGTTAGTTTGATTTGGTAGTTGTAGTTGTATTTAATAATTGTTGATGTATTATTATTATTATTTTGCTTGTGTGTAAATTCAATGTTGACGTGTAAAAGTGCCCTTGTGGCCTATTTGCTGAATAAATGTTGAAGTTGAAGTTGAAGTTGAATCTTTTGGCGTTGAACTATTTTTTGTATACGTAATACAATTCTGAGATAGGTTATGGTCAGTGATCGGAATTGGTAGTGCCATTTCACGGGACTTCGGTGCGTAAGCTTAGTATGGATATACCTTTTCACCCCGGGATTTCATATTACCTACTTTAATTAAAGACATGCCAAGAAATATTTTTGTGAAAAAAACCGGCCAAGTGCGAGTCGGACTCACGTTCCAAGGGTTCCGTACATTAAGTCCGACTCACGCTTGACTGCACATTTCTAATAGGTTTTCCTGTCATATATAGGTAAAGAACTATTTTGTGTATTTTTCAAAATTTTAGACCCAGTAGTTTCGGAGATAAGGGGGGGGGGGGAATAGTCATTTTTTGACTATTTTCTTGAATAACTGCTAAACTATTATTCCTAAAATTAAAAAAATACCTATATATATTTGAAATCCTTACAATGAGCTCTTTCATTTGATATGTAACACGATATAGTTTGAAAAACATTATTTTTTAATTTTCTCATTTACCCCCCAAAAATGGCCTCCATATTTAAAATTCATTTATTTACGTTACACGTCACAAACTTACATATGTGTGCCAAATTTCATCTTAATTGGTCCAGTAGTTTCGGAGAAAATTGGCTGTGACAGACGGACGGACAGACAGACGCACGAGTGATCCTAATCCTATTAGGATTCCGTTTTTTCCTTTTGAGGTACGGAACCCTAAAAATAAGAGTCTTGGAATCCCGAGCCTTATCCATGTTAAGTACAATGTTTGAGGTCATTCACCCCAAATGGCACTACCTATTCCGATCATTGGTTATGGTACATTTTTGCTTACCTAATTCTAATTATGTATTATATCTGATATGTCACATGATACCAAAATCGCCGCAAAGTTAAAAAAAGTTCATTTATTTACGTTATTAGTCCATCTTCGGATCACCGACTTAATTACTACTTCCTTACTTGACATATGTGTACCAAATTTCAATTGAACTAGTCCAATAGTTACGGTGAAAATTGGCTTTAACAAAATGGCAGACACACGAGTGATCTTATAAGGGATATTTTTTTCCTTGAGTGAACGGTATGCACTTATCCCAATGCACTTCACGTTTCACGCGGCGCGGCGTAATCTGGCCCCTATTTCACCACGATAACAGGTACGACAATTATAAAACATCACTGTTATTGACGCTATATGCATCCATGGACTACAGTTACCGCTTACCATCGGGCGGGTCGTATTCGTGTATGCCACCGTCATTGATTTTTTTTATAAAAACTTTATTTTATCGGATAAAACAGACATTTCTCTTGCGAAAAGATCTTGTGACAATTGTCACAAGATTTTTCAAAGAGTTTTCAGTAAGTCTTGACAGGAAATGAGTTCTGTGTCGCAATTTCGTGACAATTGTCGTGTTTCTAGTGACAATTTCCACAAAATAAGATTTTTTTAGTGGCAATATAATGGAGTTTATTTATTTATTAAAATGTTGGTGGCAAACAAGCACATCGCCCGTCCGATGGTAAGCGGTTACCGTAGCCTTTGGAGGCCTGTGACGTCAGCAACAGTGATGTCGACAATTGTCGCATCTGTCACCGTGGTCGTGGTAAAATAGGGGCCAGTAAGTACCTAATAATCACAATGGTCTTAAGTGTCACAGACCCTACTGGCGCTTAAGTCCTTTATGTCAATTTCTGCCTATTTTAATATCATAGTTATTTAAGTTTTATTTTAAGTTAACCTTAGCTATAAGTTTTAAATTGTTAAGATGTACTAACAAAATATGGACCATGTTTGTCTGAAATAATCGTTTTTTTTTTAATTATTCAAAAAAAAGAAACCGAATAATTATATCGAACTACCGAGTAGGTACCGAACCTCCTTACAAATGTTGATCAGAATCAGTTGAGAAATGTGATTTGCAAAGGAGAAGAATTCGAAAACCTATACGAAAGCATTTTTGCCCAAGTTGAAACGGAGACCTTCGCTAACGCTCGGTCAATGATGGTTTAGGTACAGCCAGCTGCAGAGGAAAGGTATATACCACCCCTGCATACAATCATCTTTGCAAGGGTGGTACCTTTTCTCTGCAGCTGACTGTACACCTATAAAAATGGTTGTCCCTGCTGTAATTTTATACCGGTACCGTACTTTATATTTCAACCGGTATAGTTTTAACTTCAAAACGAACCGGTATTGATAAATAATAACGGTACCATACCGCTTATACCGTAAAGAAAGCATGTCTCTGCTTTGCACAATTATTGTGTGGACAAAATTCTTATAATCACCGAAATATACCTACATACCTACGCACATAATGTCATTGAAATAAAACATTGTTTTTTTATAGTAAATTTATATAATACTCGATATATACACATAACAATAACCAGGCCGCTGCGGTATTGGCCTCTAAGCTTCATGTCGGTCTCCAAATCCGCAAAAACTAGTTAGTACTAAATGCTGGTCTTGGCGTTGTTCTTGATTCTTGAAGATTATCAGAACAGCACGTAATCGCATACATATAGACGGAACGAACGGCAACAAAGTAGGTGTAGACACTGTAAGACTTTCAGCTATTAAACGAATTACGCTTCGTATTAATAGGTAAGTAATATTTAAATGAATATATAATTCTCTAACGTAAATACAAGATTACAATTGACATCAAAAGTCATTGACGTACAGAAGTCATATACATTTTTTTAATGACGCAAAATTGATACCAGCGTAATGAAAATCAATCCCAATCAGTAAAACGAGTCTTTAAACTTTTTTCATTTTAAGCGGGTTTTGAAGGAACACGTTACTTAAATTCGATTTTAATCGTATTGTTTCAGGATAGTTTACTGCTGTTTTCGATCGTTACGACCTGTAATTAACAACAAATCAAATTTTAATTATATTTATTTACCCTATTTTTTGAAATACAGTTTATCTACTGGTATACATTTTCGTATGCGTATATGATGAAATGTCTATAATAATGCCAAAAACGAGCTACGACGACGTACGCGTCTGCTTCCATGCAAGGCCAACGGCCATCTGACTCGAAGAAGAATTTTGAGTGATGTCGTCAATGTATGGAAATTGTACGAAAGTTTACATTTGGGATTGAATTTCTGTGTTGTATTTGTGAGTAAAAATATAAGTAGATAATAATTTGCTAGTTTAGTTATCTAGCTTTCAAAATCACACAACAACTCAATTACTATCAAAGACAAAACTGTAATGCGTGTTGCTCAAACGGAACTCCATATTTTGATTTTTGGATACTTTTAGTGTCGATTTGTAGAGAATTACAGCAAATAAAAAATATTATGGCGTGAAGAGCCGGTACACGGCTTCTTCGTGAACAAATTTGCGTATAATTTAATGCAGTTATTAAACATTTCTTGAACAAATTGATTGCACAAAGTGAGCTCTAAATCGAAAACGTCATATACCGTCCCCTTAAGTGATCCTTAGACATCATCATCATACCTACGACATCATACCATACTGACGACCGGTCTGGCCTAGTGGGTAGTGACCCTGCCTGTGAAGCCGCGGTCCTGGGTTCGAATCCCAGTAAGGGCATTTATTTGTGTGATGTGCACAGATATTTGTTCCTGAGTCATGGTTGTTTTATATGTATTTAAGTATTTGTATATTATATATATCGTTGTCTGAGTACCCACAACACAAGCTTTCTTGAGCTTACCGTGGGGCTTAGTCAATTTGTGTAATTAATGTCCTATAATATTTATTATTATTTATTACTATAATATTTATTATTATACGAGCTGTATTTGAACACCAAATTGACGTGGGCAATGTTGTCCCAAATCCCAGGTATCTTTGCCCGCTTTCTAAAACGCCAAAAAAGTGGGTAAAAACACGATTTAGAATTTTTTTCTTCAATGAAAATGATGCGTTTGATCACTATGGACGTGCTGAGCAAAACAAAGTCATATGATGTGATATATTTTTTTTGAGAAATTCGAGTTTTTTCAAAAAAAGCGGGCAAAGTTGGCTATAATGACGGTTCTTGCTTTTATTTTAAGTGACGGTCATTTATTTTTATTTAGCTTATTTATAAAATAAATAGATTAAATAGTAAAGTTTGTAACACATATTACCTAAGCAACAAGATGTTCGTACGATTTTATAATTATTGTAACTTTTTTACCGTTTTCTTCGCTCTAGATTACTTCAACGGTTAAATTAGGTATTTAGTAACAGTAAGTTTAGTTAGGTCTACATAATACTTAACCATACCAAATATTCACACGCTCATTTTGTTACCAAAGTGGGGAAGTGATTTCGCTGTTTCAACAATAAACAGTCCTAATCTACGTTTCCTTTATGAAGCTTACACAACATACAGAATTTAATCCGCGTTAAGTAGAACAGGGAAGTATTTAACGCTATATTTTACCATATTTACCGACGCTGTAGATTTAGACAACTCGGTAACATTACCTAAAGCGAAGCAAAGGTAATCTCCTCTCCGTTAGTAATATATCAATGTTAAGGTGCATCTTTCACAAAGGGACGACTATAACGATACATTCTTTATGAACCGGACCCAAGGAACCCAAGGGACGCCGCTGCCTTAAGCGGTATATAGCTTCGGGGAACTCTCTAGTCTGAATGAGCAATTATGTCGTCATTAGGCTGTTACCGTGCCTAACTGTTATCTAATTTCAAACAATTGGCAAACAAGTCGGTACATAATTTACTAATAAGGTTGATTAATCACAATGATGGTTTGTTAGCTGTACGTCCAATACGCAGTTCGTCCAAATGATATTTCAATTCGCATTTCGTCCAACACGTATTTGGTCCAACATGCATTTCGTCCAACAGCGTTTCGTCCAACTCGTATTACGTCAACACGTATTTCGTCCAACCGCATGCCGTCCAACATGGATTTAGTCCAACACACATTTTGTCCAGTAGGCATTCCGTCCAACTCGTATATGTAGAAGTCTTGTCAAGAAAAATATAATTATGCGTCTCTCATTACTGCAGCCACTGGTCATTTATGAAAATTCGAACCGTTTGTCTGAGTTACGTACACCTTTGTACGACACACCTGTGCGTGAGCGGCGCGTTTTCGTGAACCTTGTAGGAAGACACGAAGGTGGACATTGGGATTTGGGCTGTAGCCGCACGCGTCAGTTGACGTATTTGGCGGTCAAGGGGTTAATGGAATGGAAACAAAGATTCATTGATTGGCGAACGATCCGAGCGAGCGAAGCGAAGTTCTACCAATCAACATGGAACACACGGCTGGCTAGAGAGAGGCACGTCCCGGCATTTCGATATTTCTTGACTGAACTATCCGAGGATAGTTTGTTACGCTATAACTAAATATAGTATATTTGTTCTATTTCAAATGAAATTAGGTAAACGGTAATTTTCCTCAAATGGTACCTTTTCCCTGTCACTGTCACAGATATATGCCGCGTTCACACAACTTTACACGAACGCGACATTTCCAAGCATTCCCTGCGCAAAGTTGTCGGCTCGCTCGCAAATCAAAGGGTCTACCGCGAACACTGAAGTCCGCAAATTGCGGGCATTTTTCTGTTTAATTCCAATTGGACGTAATTAAAGTGACAGAGAAAAATGCCCACAATTTGCGAATTTCGATGTTCGCGGTAGACCCTCAGGATGGAACTGTCGCATATTTGTTAATCAACATTACGTAACGAACGTCAATGAGGAATTTCACATGCTCAATGTGTGTTGTGTAGGTATTTATTCTTATCCTAGTCTTCCTTAGTCTTGTCCCAGAGAACGGGACGAGCTTCCACTAGTGGAATTAAAAAGTCGACATCTAAATTGTCAGCCATTTTTGTGCATTCATTATCACGTGAGAACTATGCAACAGCAAAACAATAACTACCGAGCGGTGCGCCGTCCGCCGGTGTAGCGGGACCCTGCCGTCGCACCGTGCGCGGCACCGTACACGGCACCGTGCCGCGGCACGACGCTGGCCGGCGCCGCACCGTGGACATGTGGCCGGGCCCTAACAACAGTAACAACCCGTTAACGGCTCCGACCGCGGGTCCCAGTAGCACCATATCATCGGTGTAGCTGATATTATTGACATTTTCTCATTTCCCATATCCTCTTAATAGACGAATCACGAAATGGACGAACTCCGTAATGATGAATCGCGAAATGGACGAAATGCAGAGTGACAAATCGCGAAATGGACGAACTGCGTATTGACGAATCACGAAATGGACGCATCACTTATGGACAAACTGCGTAGTAGACGAATGGACGAAATGCGATTTGGACGAACTGCGTATTGGATGTCCAGCTAACAAATCGTTGTTATTATAAGTATGTAAATAAATTTAGGTCTACTCATGGACCTAGTATAAGTCTATGGGTCTACTACATAGGTAACCAACTAAAGTAAATTGCTTCTAAGAGCCTAAAAAGTGGAAAACGCATCGATTTAGAAGAATATTTGAGTCAGATTATTATACCTACCAAGGATTTTACCATCGATTGGTCTTGATTAAAATTCATCCATTCTCGGAGTCAGAGAGGTTCCATCTGTACCTGTGGAAGAGGTACTTTTTTGAGTAGGTACACAAATAAGAAGAGAATCTATTGTATAAATATTCATAAAATATTCGTCCACATCTGAATGTGGAAGTCCCAGAATTGATCGCATTTTGACATCAACCACCGTGATTTTCGCTCGTAGTTAGTATTCGCTCGTAGTTAGTAGTAGGTAG
The DNA here is from genome assembly GCF_948474715.1 of Cydia amplana. Lineage (NCBI taxonomy): Eukaryota > Metazoa > Arthropoda > Insecta > Lepidoptera > Tortricidae > Cydia > Cydia amplana. The sequence goes on along the minus strand of NC_086079.1, from coordinate 8,927,158 downwards.
GTACTACAGGTTCTATTATAATTTGAAAATTGGTTTAATATTTTTGATCAGATTGCAGTTTACTGAAACACTAATCGACATAAACATATACACATATATTTAGTAAAGCAATTTATATTTATACTGGTTTTACTAGTATTGAACTCTAACAAAATGTTGGTACATAGTAACTATTGGGAAAAAAATCCCTAGTTGTTATCACTGGGTACTGGTGTGGTGGGAAACAAATCCCAGTTGTTACCACTATACTAAGGGGTCATTCATTAATTACGTCACACGTTTAGGGGGAGGGAGGGGATCAAGAAAATGTGACATATTGTGACATGGGAGAGGGGGGAGTCACAAACATTGTGATGTCACTTTGACTTCATCAGTAACCGAAAATTAGTTTATATTTTTTATTTGCTGTACAGTTAAATAATGAGATTTTGGATGTAACTTTCGTTGTGTTATAAAATTACTAATATTTATATATCAAAAATATTTTTTTATTAAAAAAATAATGCCGAGTTAATATTGTCGATTTCGTTGAAAACAAAATTGCCTAAAATGTGACGTCACTCAGGGGGGGGAGGGGTTTGCAAAATGTGACCAAGTGTGACAAGGAGGGGGGGAGGGGTAAAAAAACCTAGAAATTCGTGTGACGTAATTAATGGATGATCCCTAAGCTCGCGCGAACATATTTTAAACATTTAAGTCGCGCAACGCAACCGTGGCTCGTGGTTGTCACCTATTCGAGTTCAATATGCTCGAATAGGCCAGCAAAATTCGAGCGTACTTGCGATAATCCTGTAGTCGCGTTGTATTAGGACGTCCCCTAAAATAATGTCGCTCCATCAAAATATAGTATCGATGATCTTACTACCTGAATAAGATTTTTTCAATATTAAATAATCCTTGGATCCACCGTTTTATATCACAGCATATTTCCGCAATATTAATATTAAGACGACAGCAATAAGGCAATAAGACAGCTAGTAAAGCTTATAGGCGCAGAGCTAACCCCAGGAAATTATACAATTTATAGAACAACAAAAACTGCTCCAGTTAGACTTAAGTATAATTATCTTCTGTTTGGTACGGGAACGGCAGCTATTTATTTAGATAGGTATTTACCAAGAGGTTAGAGAACTATACTAGCGAGGGGCTGTATAATTAATTTATTAATTATAAAATAGTAACCTATGTCACCGGAGCCATCGATACAAACGAATCGATAGACACCTCATTTATAATAGGCTTAGTAGTTTTTTATGCTACGGTGGAACATACCCGATACCTACAATTTTATATCTCAATCTTAAATCTCAGTACATTACTTAACCCAGAAATACATACATTGACTGATTTTTTTTTTTTAACTTGGCAGAGCACTGCTTAATTAATTGCACACATTAAATTGATTTTAAAACCCCTAAACTGGCTTGCCCCTTTGACCTCTACCGATGAATAGGTGCGGGGCTGCCGGGTGTATGGTACGGCACACTCCAAAATAGAATCTGTACAAATTGTAAACCTTATTCTTTATTCCTAGGCTAACTCTTAGACTATAGAGCTCGCCGCTAACAGCTACACCAACAGGATTATCTACGTGATTCAAATTCTACAATAATGTAGTACAACCGAGTACATCGGCGATTAGGGACATCTTGGTACATGGCCTTGTAAAGGTGCTCTAAAATACACTTATAAATGTATACGTGCGTTGTGCGATCAACATTTCTCAAAGTAAAAACTGTGTTATGTAAGTAAAACAAAATTTGTTAGTATATTTGAAGAAGCTTTTGTAGTAAATAGGTACACTTATCACACACAAATGCACTAAAGTACCTGTGATACTTTGGTTCCGAGTAGGGCTTGCAATTCGAATATTCGAATTTGTCGAATATTCGACGTGTTTTGATATTCGAATATTCGGCCGCTCAGGTTTCGAATATTCGAATATTTTTTATTACTATAGAAAATCTATTTTATCCGCTGTAGTTACGGTTTCTGTGTGTTTTCCGGGTATTTACAGTGTATGAGGAACGATAGGTACCCAAATACGAAGGAAATAATATTTTTACTGTATTCCTCTGGATAGACTTCGTGAATACAGTGAAACCTAACTCAATTTGAAAGAAAACGTAATCAAAAAGTAATGTTATTTTTATGGTGCGTAAGTTTTAAGTTAAAGGGTCATTCTGTGTATTCAGTACAAGCGTACGTTAAGCGAATTTTTGAAGTCTAAACCTTGCCACTTATCGCAATTCTCAAATTTGATCCATACCAAACCTGCCCAACTAGGTAATCTAACCATGCACCTTGACGAATAATCCACCCAGTAGTCAACTAACTTTTTCCCTTAAATATTCCAATATTATATAATTAGCCGACCGTTAGGAATAAAAACTTGCCAAACAAATAAAGTCAATAAAGATTCAAAATACAATGGAATTAAAGGCCTTTTTACAGGCCTCTGAGTGACTACAAGTTAATTTAAATCGGAAAATAATTGCCTAATAAAAAAATCTTACATACCTAGGTGTTTGGATGGTTAAAGTTATATTATTTCACGCAACGACGCATTTATAATATAAGTTTTATCTAGAAATACTGAATACGTCTAATTTTGACGTTTTACTTGTTTTTATAAAATGTGGGCATCTCATAGTAGGATCATAAAATCTAGTCAATTACGTGGATTTCTGCAAAACATCATTAGTTTTAGCAATATGTGAAAAAAACTTTTGAATAAAACGATAATAAAGCGATTTCTCGTTCCTTTTCTTATTTTGTATAATATTCGAATATTCGAATATGTCGTCAGAAAAAATCGAATATTCGAATACCTGAAAGTTTCGAATATTTGCAATCCCTAGTTCCGAGGCGAGCGTGCCGAGGGTCGACCATGGGGAAAATTAGAGATTTTATAGGTCTGTTTTGTGTGTTTACTAGTACTTTTAACTCTTTAGCTACAAGCTAAATACATATTCTAAATGATACGTTCGCAATTCGCAGAGCAAGTTACAGTTAGTTGGCATGTAACGATTTCTTGTAGGTTGTAAATGGGCATAATTTACGAGAGCGTCATGGATGGGTAGTGAAAGGGGTTAGTGGGTACTTAGGTATATGAATTTAATTTTAATACGCGTTTAGAGATTTAAGTACTTTCATTTACGAGACGTCGAGAATTATAGGCACTAATAGTTGGACAATAATATTAAATAAAATCTCTTAAGTAACGCAAAATTTGTTAAGATGCTACGAAAGATTTTTCACTATATCTACCATTCTTAAATCCAACGTCGATGAAAGTAAAGTAGGTATTGGATTTTTAACTGTAATATAGAAGGTTATATATATATCGAATACTTTGATAACTTTTAATTCGGGTCGGAGGGCCGGGACTTTGTTGTTGTTTCTGTTTCGTATCAGTGTGGCTGGCCGCTCGGGACTGCGGCGTTTATGAGTCGTGGTATTAAATGTGATTTATAGCTTCATTGCGCGCTGCTGAAGCCATTAACTGTGTGCCCTCGTCGAAAAATGTACGAGTGCAGATAATGAAGGGTTTCCCACGCTTCAATGTAGAGACCGTAAACCCAGTTCCCTTTACGTGGCGCGTGATTCACAACATCAATAGGAGTTCGCTCCGTGGAGCATCGGGGTCCGCGTTCTATAAAAGCGCTCGTCTGCGGTCGGATGGCTAGTTGTAAGGTAACAATGGGGGCGCAAATTTCACGCAACATTATGCCGGCCGTGGGGGCAGCAGCAGCCGTGAGCTGAGCCCGGTGTCTGGCATGCAGCGAATCGATGCAGCCCCGCCCCTGCGCTCCGCTGCCTCCGCCCGGCGAGCCGCAATGTTTTCACAACTTTCCTCGCCCGAGCTGGAAGCGCCCGGGACCTGCTCGCTCACCACTTTAACTCTCTCTTTAAGGGACCGTATAGCTATTGTAAACACCATAATACGGCGTTCACTTTGTTTAAGGAGCGGGCTATTAGGATATTGTTCTACTTGCATTAAGTACCTCATAGAAATATTAACCGTTTAGTTACGGCAGCATGATTCCCGTTAGGGTTTTGTTAATTTGCCAACCTAATTGTTGGCGACGGAGATAATCTCATAAGTATTGAGCGGATTTGACAGCTGTTTCCCCGCGGGCGATAACAGAGGATGATTTTATGTCACCGCACTGCTCCAGGAGGCAGCTGTCTGAGCGAACATAAACAACAACATTAACATCGATCGGATACAAAGCATCAACGTCAATTGTTCTAGTTGCGCGTGCCAAAACAGGGCATCCCGATGTTGCTAATGCTAACCTAGTTAAATAATTATTTTGTTAAAAGCTTTTAATAACATAACAAAAAAGGTACATTTTCCTATTAATGGAATTGACTAGGTACTTTTATTTGGCCTACTTTATCCTTTATTTATTAGGTATATTTTTGGAAAAATAACATAAGATATATTCGATAAGATTGAAAAAAGCTCTGGTCTAGCGGTAAGAGCGTGCGACTTGTAATCGGAAGGTCGCGGGTTCGAACCCAGGCTCGTACCAATGAGTTTTTCGGATCTTATGTACGAAATATCATTTGATATTTACCAGTCGCTTTTCGGTGAAGGAAAACATCTTGAGGAAACCGGACTAATCCCAATACGGGCCTAGTTTACCCTCTGGGTTGGAAGGTCAGATGGCAGTTGCTTTCGTAAAAACTAGTGCCCACGCCAATTACTGGGATTAGTTGCCAATCGAACCCCAGGTTCCCATGAGCCGTGGCAAAATGCCGGGACAACGCGAGGAAGATGATGATATTCGATAAGATTGAATGTTTACCTACTATTGTACGAATTACACAATTCCAACTAAGTGTCATTCAGATTTTAATAGTCAAATAAATGGACTGTACTTGTGATTCGAGTAATAGTGGGTCAGATTTGAGTAGGTAACTAGATAGCAGTTATTTTTAATTGTTTGTGACATGTTGATAGTGTACGGAAATATATATATCTATCTAATACCTTTAAACGAGCAATTCTCGTTTATTTATTTATTTATATATATATATATATATATATATATATATATATATATATATATATTTCGGGGATCTCGGAAACGGCTCTAACGATTTCGATGAAATTTGCTAAATGGGGGTTTTCGGGGGCGAAAAATCGATCTAGCTAGGTCTTATCTATGGGAAAACGCGCATTTCCGAGTTATTATATGTTTTCCGAGCGAAGCTCGGTCACCCAGATATTTTTCATTATGATGCAACGACCCAGTGACAGTGAATTTATACTACACTGTTAACCACAATGTTGCTAAATCATGAAATACAATTCTGACAGCACACTACATATACTTAAACCGTATGAAGTCGTTAATCACCGCGATGGCAATTAACGTCGCGATCGTGCCTGTACTCCGCACTCGACAAAGCAGATCATCGGAGCGTGGGATTAGCATACAGCTGACTCGATTTATATACTTATGTCGATAAAATTCAAAGAGGTTAACTTAAACATATACCCGTATCATTTATAAAAATGGCAATCATATTTCCAGGCCTTGTATTTACAATAAGCTATACGTTATATTCTGTCATGTGCCTTTTCCAATCCCCAAAATGTTAGTTGTTCGTGTAACTGCCGCTGTGTGGTTAATTCTGACAGGCATCGACGTTTGTGTCGCCCCGACGTGAAAGCACGGGCACCGTGTACTATGTAATTCTGTCAGCTATGCACTACGAGTATGTACCTACTCAATTCTACATATTGCTTATGTGCCAGCATGTCCGCTTGTGGTGAGCGAGGTTAGGAACTGTGTACACTGAATTGATTGAATATATTTAAGTATGAAATATACATATTAAGATCATTTTTACCTATACAAAAAAGATCACCAACCAGTAATTCATGAACTACGTGAAAATTAAATTCGGTTTAAATAATAGAGTGGATCGATATTCCAACAAAGATTACCGGATAGATCATGTACATACAAAACAATATTTTTTATCTCGTGATGTTTGTTTAAACCACAGAAGGTTACACACACTTATTTTTCCTTTTTAAGTTTCTGCTTTTTACAAGGGACAACAGTAACTACTTTGAAAACCTTTTTTTGTTGAATTCGGATGTATGTATTGTAGTATTGTAGGTAGTAAGTGTTGTATATATAGAGCTGGCAACTCAGCAGCAGTCTCCCGCCATTATGGACAGCAGCTGTCAATGTCATGTTTCTGCAGTGTTGCCAGATCTACTGATTAAGCAGTAAATCTATCTGATTTTAAAAATATCTACTGATCTACTGCTTTTTGCTGGTGAGCTACTGATTTTTCGAAAACGAGGGGTATCAATTATAAAACCATCATAAGACCTGTCGTCATGTATGGATCAGTGTTGGGCCCTAAAGGTGACGGATGAGAAGAGATTGCATGTAGCGGAAATGAGAATGTTAAGATGGATGTGTGGTGTGACAAGAATGGATAGGATAAGGAATGAGTATACGAGTATAAGAGGAAGCCTACTCGGAATGTTGCACCCATAGTAGAAAAAGTAAGAGCGAATCGCCTAGCGTGGTATGGGCATGTGATGCGGATGAAAGTCATGTGACGAGAAAGGTATTACGAATGAATGTGGAGAGAATTAACGGGAGAGGAAAACCGAGGAAAAGATGGATGGACTGAGTCATGTGACGAGAAAGGTATTACGAATTGTTGGTATGTAGAGGGTGTATATGCAATCGACACTGGCTTGACACATTTAATTTGAATACAGAAGCTCAAGTTTGAATGATGTTTAATTCAAACTTGAGAATGTCAATTACTCTACTTCCAAACGCCGTCATGTAATGTTGTGTTTATAAAGTTTATAAATTAAATAATAAATAATGTATTGACAAACTAAAGTGCCTTCCAGTATTTATAATAAACCTCCAAAGACCTCCTGCAACCAATTAAGAGGTTATGGAGCCCACAAGATAAAGTAAAATAAGTGATTTTAGTGTTTCAGATAAAACGATTCAGCTTTCGTACACAAATATTTCAGAAGATAAGCCTAGCAACGGAGTTGTTTACAAAATAAGGCTAGCAACCAGACTGACGTTTCAGTAAACCGTACGTAATTTTAAATGATGGAGAATTCGGACTGCCTAAATAAATTGAATTTAAATTCCTCCTATCCTACGTGGCGTAAATTAGCAAAATTATTTCTGGACGCCAAGGGAGTTGGAGAAGACAGCGAAGATAAAGGTAAAGCCGCAAAGGCTAAATATTTTATTTTAAAATCAATAGATGAGAATATCTTACATTATGTTATTAATTGCTCAACTACAAAGGATATCTTTGATAAGTTAGATGTTGTCTTTAATTACAAAGTGGAAAAAGACAGCCACCTAAAGGTAATTGAATTCTACAACTATAAATTCAGCGGAGATATACTTCAGGATATTAGCAAACTTCAAAATATGTGTTTCGAACTACAGTCTACCACAAATAAAATAAATGATGACATGCTTATACAAAAGATTTTAACAATCTTACCAGCTAATTTAAATTTCTTTAGAACTGTATGGGAGGTAACTCCAAAATCTGATCAAACCATACATACTCTCATTGAACGTATTCAAAAAGAACTTAAGCTATTTGATAGTAGTCCCTCAGAAATACATCCACAAACAGAAGAGGCCATGAAAAGTAATGAAAAGAAGTGCTTTAACTGTAATCAACCAGGTCATATTGCGAGATTCTGCTTTAATAAAAAGTGCACCATTTGCAATAAAAGTGGACACACTTCCAGTGAATGTTTTTCTACAAAAATATGCAGGAAATGTAATAGGAAGGGACACATTGAAAGGTTTTGCCGTACGTTCAGCCTGGTGAGTGAACAAATAAAACACACGACTAGTACTAGAGCTATAATTGATTCAGGTGCTTCTTCCCACATGTTTTACAATAATGATATCATAAATTCCACAGAAAATATAAATGTAGATATAAGATGTGCCAATGCAGAGAACCTCGTCGCTCAAGCAATAGGTACAGTCAACACAAATGGTTTTGAACTGGAAGATGTACTATATGTTCCTGCAATTTCTAGAAACCTGATATCTGTAAGTTCAATCACTGATCACGGTGCATCTGTACTCTTCGCTGGAAATAAGGTATCTGTAAAGAAACATAATAATATTATTCTTACTGGTTATAAAACTAGAAACGGTCTCTATGAAACAGAATTTTCTGCAAATATCGTTCGAGAGGTATTGTTCTCCGAGAATGTCGATATCTGGCATCGCCGGCTCGGTCACGTATCGGATGTGCCGCGTCTAGCTAAATTGGTAAACGGTATTAAAATTGGGGGGGCAAATCAAGAACATTTTTGCGAAATATGTGTCAAAGCGAAAATGACTAGAAAACCTTTCAAAAAACAATAGAATTCAAGCTAAATTCCCTTTGGAAATAATTCATACGGATGTTTGCGGTCCAATAGAAACTCCCACTTGGGATAACAAAAAATATTTTATTACTTTCCTAGATAACTTTACACATTTTTGTGTCGTTTATTTAATTACTTTTAAAAGTGAAGCCTTTGACAAAATAAAACAGTTTGTGAGTTTAGCGGAAAATCATTTCAATTCAAAAGTGAAAAAAAATAAGATGCGATAATGGACGCGAATACTCGAACAATAATCTAATGTCTTGGTGCAACTCTAAAGGAATAATTCTAGATCTAACAATACCCTACACGCCGCAACTGAATGGAAAAGCGGAGAGACTGAATAGAACCCTGTTAGAAAGAACTAGAGCATTAATATTCGATGGCCGTGTTCCAAACTATCTATGGGGCGAAGCACTTACAACTGCCAGCTTCCTAATAAATAGAAGCCCCACCGAAGGTAAAGACAAAACTCCAGCTGAGATGTGGTTTGGCTTCAAACCAAATGTATCGCATATAAGAAGATTTGGTTCAACAGCCTATTATAAAATAAACTCAGGTGTACGAAAGTTAGAAGTTAGATGTAATAAAGGAATTCTGATTGGCTATATCAGAAATGGTTACAAAATATGGGTGGATGAAACGAAAACAATTGTAAGAGCCAGGGATGTAAGAATAAATGAAGACGAGCAAGGTATATATCTAAATGAAGAAAATGATGAAAGCATTAGAGGTCTTTGGAAGATATTCGAAGAGAATGAAGAGACGGTTAGGGAAGGCACAACACGAAATAAAGAAGTTAATAGACAGGAAGAAAATCAAGGTGGTAGAGTCAACAATAATGAAGGTCGAGAAGGTGAAATGTTAAGAAAAAGAATGAGTAGTAGAAATATGGAGAGTGTTCGAGAAGGCGATATTCATTTGAGAAGATTGAGTAGTGAAACAAGTGAAGACGAAACAAATGAAGACGAAACAAATGAAGGTGAAACAATTGAAGGTGAAACAATTGAAGGTGGAACAATTGAAGGTGGAACAAATGAAGATGAAACAAATGAAGTAGAAACAAATGGCAATGAAACAAATAACAATGAAACAAATGAAGTTGAAATAAATGAAAGTGAAACAAACCGAGAAGTAGAAGAAGAAGAAAGTAATGAAGAATACTATGATGGAAATGAAGAACCTGTTGATACTGAACTAGTTGAAAATCGAGTTGAAAGTAATCGTAATCGAAATAATGATAGTGATAATAATGAAAATAGAAGAGTTCAGCCTGCCAGAGAACGTAGACTACCCGATAGATATAAAGATTATTTAATGAATTATGACACTGAAGCATCGATGTTGACCTACGAGGAGGCAATAGAATCAAAAGAAAAGGACAAATGGAAACAAGCTATAGAAGAAGAAATTAAATCACTTGAAGAAAATAAGACGTGGTCATTTGTGGATGAACAAGAAGCAAAAGGAAGAAAATTAGTTACTAGCAAGTGGATTTTTACTGTCAAGTCTGATGGTAGGTATAAAGCCAGACTAGTTGCAAGGGGCTTTCAACAAAAGTACAAAATAGATTATGATGAGACATATAGTCCGGTAGTCAATACTACTTCTTTAAGAATTCTATTATCAATTGCGGCAGCGAAAGGTCTAAAGATGAAGCAGTTTGATGTGAAAACAGCCTTTTTACATGGAGACTTGAAGGAATGTATATATATGAAGGTGCCTAAAGGCTACAATGACAAAGAAGGCAAAGTATGCAAACTAAACAAGAGCTTGTATGGTTTAAAACAAGCTCCACTAATGTGGAATATCAAGTTTACAGAGTTCTTAACAAAGATGGGTTTTAAACAAATGAAACTTGATCAATGCATCTTTGTCATGGAAGGTGAAAGGAAAATTATCCTTGCAGTATATGTCGATGACGGATTAGTACTCGGAGAAAGAGAAGAAGATCTATTGCATATAATAGATACAATTCAAAAATCCTTCGAACTAAGAATTTTAGATGAAGTAACTAATTATATAGGTTTGGATATAAAGCAAGATAAGAAGGGGATTAAAATTTTTCAGAAGACATATAGTGAGAAAATCATTAAAAAATTTAATCTTGAAAATGCAAAAGAATGTAAATGCCCAACAATTATGATAGAAGAACATCCATCTGTTAAAGTTGATACAAAGTCTCATGAGCTTTACCGCGAGATGATAGGGTCATTGTTATATCTCTCGAATAAAACGCGACCAGACATTACTTTTCACGTAGGTTATTGTTCGAGGCATCAAAATTCTCCAAATTTAAATGATTTAAACAATGCTAAAACAATTTTGCGATTCCTTAAAGGTTCAGCAGAAAAAGGGATTCACTTTAGTAAAGATGATAAAGTTCTCAGGGGTTATTGTGATTCGGATTTTGCGGGAGATCCAGACACTAGACGCAGCACTTCTGGTTTTGTGATTTGGCTGAATGGTGGACCAGTGGCATGGAGCTCAAGAAAACAATCAGTAGTCGCATTAAGCAGTACAGAAGCAGAATTTATAGCAGCAGCAGAATGTTGTAAGGAACTACTGTTCGTAAGGGATCTGATCTATGAGATAACCAAAGAAAAACTCGAAGTTGAGATGAGAGTGGATAATCAGTCTGCGATTTGGCTTATGAAGAAAGGAATCATGGGAAAAAGAAGCAAACATATAGACGTAAAATACTATTATCTAAAGGAGAAAATCGACGAGAATCAGATTACAGTAAAATACTGTCCAACTGGATCACAGCTGGCTGATATACTAACGAAAAGTTTACCAGCTGTAAAATTTGAAAAATGTCAACGAAGATTAGTGTTTTAGTGATAATGTGAGCTATTGAATGTAGACAATGTAGTATAAGTGCGGGCTAAAGTGAACGTTAATAATTATTTCGAATAAATGTCGGGGTTTTTCTTTTATATTATATCGTAGTATGTAAGTTTTTTATAGGGTGTGTAAACTTTTATATTATAATACAGAAATATATACTTATTGAAAGAAAACTTGAGGATCAAGGATTCTAGAAACAAAGTGTATTCAAAATTGAGGGGGTGCTTAATAATGATTCACTTAAGGGGGTGTAAGTGTAGAAAGTGTAACTGAATCATTATTTAACCTCATCCACCAAAAAAGAAGAAGAGTAACATTCCCTTTAATAGGTACATTTTACATCGTTTCTGATAAATATCCTTGAGTTTTTAGGGTTCCGTAGCCAAATGGCAAAAAACGGAACCCTTATAGATTCGTCATGTCTGTCTGTCTGTCTGTCCGTCTGTCCGTCTGTCTGTCCGTCCGTATGTCACAGCCACTTTTCTCCGAAACTATAAGAACTATACTGTTGAAACTTGGTAAGTAGATGTATTCTGTGAACCGCATTAAGATTTTCACACAAAAATAGAAAAAAAACAATAAATTTTTGGGGTTCCCCATACTTCGAACTGAAACTCAAAAATTTTTTTTTCATCAAACCCATACGTGTGGGGTATCTATGGATAGGTCTTCAAAAATGATATTGAGGTTTCTAATATCATTTTTTTCTAAACTGAATAGTTTGCGCGAGAGACACTTCCAAAGTGGTAAAATGTGTGTCCCCCCCCCTGTAACTTCTAAAATAAGAGAATGATAAAACTAAAAAAAATATATGATGTACATTACCATGTAAACTTCCACCGAAAATTGGTTTGTACGAGATCTAGTAAGTCGTTTTTTTTTATACGTCATAAATCGCCTAAATACGGAACCCTTCATGGGCGAGTCCGACTCGCACTTGGCCGCTTTTTTTTATTTGTTTCTAAGTCTGTATTTTAATATTTTATAATTGGTATTAGAATTGTTATTAGGTATAGATTATTAGTGATGTTGAAGAGTTGAGTTGGTGAATAAAGGTTTTATTTTATATAATATGATTAGTATGGAAGAATCGAGTGGGAGTATAAAGGAAATATAGAAGAGGATTATTGTTGATGAGTCGAGCAGGAGAATAAAGGATTTATTAAAGAGTGGAAGAATAAAACGTTTATTATAGATAATTTGTGGTGACGTATCGAGTGGAGGAATATTTGAGTACTTATCTTGTTGAATGAGAATTTACTGTAATGTATTTGTTGAATGGGGATTACATGTATGTAATATGTGGGAAATATACAGGGTGATGTAATATGTTGGAAATATACAGGGTGATGTAATATGTTGGAAATATACAGGGTGATGTAATATGTGGGAAATATACAGGGTGATGTAATATGTTGGAAATATACAGGGTGATGTAATATGAGGGAAATATACAGGATGTGTTATGTTTTTTCTGGTTATTGTACTTATATGAAATTATTTATTGGAATATTGTCTTAACTAAAGAATAGCGCTGTAAATTAATGCTTCAAGCAGAGTCGATTGAGGGGGTGTGTTGGTATGTAGAGGGTGTATATGCAATCGACACTGGCTTGACACATTTAATTTGAATACAGAAGCTCAAGTTTGAATGATGTTTAATTCAAACTTGAGAATGTCAATTACTCTACTTCCAAACGCCGTCATGTAATGTTGTGTTTATAAAGTTTATAAATTAAATAATAAATAATGTATTGACAAACTAAAGTGCCTTCCAGTATTTATAATAAACCTCCAAAGACCTCCTGCAACTAATTAAGACGAATGAATGTGGAGAGAATTAACGGGAGAGGAAAACCGAGGAAAAGGTGGCTGGACTGTGTGAGAGATGATATGAAACGAACGCAAGTAAATGATGAGATGACGGGCGAGAAAGAGGTATGGAAGAAAAACACATGCTGCGCCGACCCCAAATGAATGGGATAAAGGGCAAGCGAATGATGAGTAGAAAAAAAACTTGTGCTCATTTATTAATTATAACCCTATGCGCGCACGAGCAACTTTGTCGCCGCGACTTTGTGTTTTGTCTTTGTCGCACTCAAGTGTCGAAGTCAAGTGCGACAGAGACAAAACACAAAGTCGCGGCGACAAAGTTGCTCGTGCGCGCATAGGGTAATAACAGAAGTAAGAGACAGAATGATACTCTTCATTTTACTGTTACTGACAATTTGGTTTGCCAGCAATACTCAATTACGCCCAGTTTGTCAGCAGAAAAAGGAAAAAAAAAACAAATTTTCTATGGGAGGTTGGTGTCAGGTCAGAGCATAATTTATTTATTTTAAATTTTACCTATTGCAGACATCACTTTTTAAATCTACTGCTTTTTTCCCCTATCTACTGCTAAAACGATTTTTTTCTACTGAATATTTCAAATTTCATCTGGCAACACTGTGTTTCTGTTCGGGTGTTCTAAAATAAAGCGTTGCATATCGAATATTATCTGGTCGTATTAATTAATTACACCAAGTTAATTAGCGATACAACATTGGCGACGAGCGCGAAACGATCCACATTAGAGAAATGCAACTGTGTGAAAGTTGTAAATAAAAAGTGTATTACGTTTACCATAATACATGTGTCGGCTTAACCTCCAAACAATTCAATGGTGAAATCGGTTGAAAATCTGATTCAAGCTGGAAAGAAATCTTGGATTCAAGAAAAGACTAAGCTAGAATTAGTAGAAATAGCTAATCATTTAGCTCAAACACCCATATTTTCGGTTGAAAACTCGAAGATTGATGAAGTTCGGCAGTACTTGCGTGATTACGTGGACAAGGGTAAAATTGTAGCAAATCAACATTCCAGTATGACTTCAATAACTACGTTAGACGCTTTTAATGGAGACAACTGGATTGCATACCAGCAGCAGTTTGAATGTTTCGTGCTTATGAATGATATACCGGAAACAAAAAAGGTACCACTACTAATAACAAAACTCAGCACGACCGTATACGACCTGCTAATTACCTTATGTACGCCAACTTCTCCAGTAAATGAGACTTATACAAACATATGTGATAAGTTAAAAAAACATTATCATCCCGTAAAGAACCAGGCCTTACATCAAGCAGAATTTAGAAGCAGATGTCAAAAAGCAGATGAAACTATAGACCAATATATAATAGAACTGAAAAAACTGTCTAAAAACTGTAACTTCACTAAATTAGATGACGAGATTAAAGAAAGGTTGCTAAATGGAACATATCGTGATACTGTAAGATTTGAACTATTAAAGCAAGCCGATCAGTCATTGGAAATGTTGACAAGCATTGGTAAGACAGCTGAAACAGCATACAAGTTGGCATTTACTAAGGAAAAGGAAACCCAAATGTTCAAATTTCAAGATGCATCAAGAAAAAAGGGAACTGGTCAAAGAGCAATGCCAACAAACAAGCAAAATTCTGGAATGACATGTTATTGCTGCGGTAAGGGTGGACATATGAAGGCACAATGTTCACTGCGTCACAAATTTTGTAGTGAGTGTGGTGTTAAGGGACATATTTTTAAAATGTGTGGTAGTAATAAGGAAATAAAAGTAAAAAATGTGAATGTAGTTGAGTCTGATCAACAAAGTGATTATTGTAATGTTGTTAAAGAAAACCTCTCGGAAGATACTGATTATTTTGATGTGTTTTATTTTAGCAATAACAGAAAAATTTCACCGGCTATGTTAAACATTTCTGTAAATGGAATCACCATGGACTTTGAAGTTGACACAGGGGCAGATGTGAGTACTATTAACTTTAGCAGAAAAACAGAAACATTTTCCGAATTTAGAGATCATCAAGAAAAATGTTATATTTACCAACTTTGATCAGTCAACTTCAATGCCCTTAGGTGTTATTGAAAACTTATGTGTGGAGTATGGGTCTGTAAAGGCAAATAACCAAAGACTATTTGTTGTAAAAGATGAAATGCCTAAAATTATTGGAAAGGATTGGCTATCCTTACTGCAACTATGGCCCCCAAAATTTGAGCAAAATTCATGTGAGGAAACAAAACAAAATGTGTGTGAAAATACATCTAAGGATAAATTAATTACTAAAATAAAAAATGAGTTTGCTACCATTTTTGAGCCTGGCATGGGTGTATATAAGGGTGAGCCAATCCATTTGTCAATGAAACCTGATGCTAAGCCAGTGTTTATGCCGGTGAGATCTGTCCCATATGCTTTAAAAGATAAAGTTAGAGACGAAATTAGAAGATTAGTTGATCAAAAGCGTATTGAGCCAGTGGAATACTCTGAGTGGGGTACACCGGTGGTCCCAGTCTTGAAACCAGATGGGTCAGTTCGATTATGTGGGGACTATCGGATAACAATAAATAAATATTTGCAGATTGATCATTATCCACTGCCAACTATTGATCATATTTTAATGAAAATGCAGGGAAATAATTATTTTTGTGAACTTGATTTACAGGAAGCCTATCTGCAGGCTCCATTAGATAAAGAATCCCAGAAATTAGCAACCATTGTCACGGAGGAGGGCATATACAAATACTTATACTTACCTTTTGGGGTCAGTACCGGCCCAGGGTCATTCCAAAGGCTAATAACACAAAAATTAAACGGCTTAGACATAATAGTCTATATTGATAACATATATGTATATGGAAAAACCTTATCAGAAACTAATCAGAAGTTGAGGGAGGTATTAAAAAGATTATCGGATTCAGGGTTAAAACTAAAACTTAATAAATGCAAATTTTTTGAAGAATCTCTAAATATTTTTGGTTTTGAAGTAAACAAAAGTGGGGTAAAAATTATTAAAACCAACATTGAACCTTTGTTATCATTACCACGCCCTGACTCTGTAAAAATGTTAAAATCTTTTCTGGGAAAAGTAAATTACTTTAACAGATTCTTACAAAACATGGCAATAGTACTGAAGCCACTGTATGACTGTCTAAGAAAGGATAAATTTGTGTGGACTGAGGAATGTGACAGTGCATTTCAAAATATAAAAAAAGCTCTTGCTAACACATCCTCACTCTCACATTTTGATCCACATGCAACAATAATACTGACATGTGATTCATCAGATTGTGGAGTAGGTGCCGTGTTATCTATAAAAGACCAAAATAATGTTATAAAACCGGTGGCATTTGCCAGTAAAAAATTAAATGATACCCAAATTAAATATCCCATTCTCGAAAAAGAAGCTTATGCTGTGATTTTTGGTGTGAACAAATTCTATGACTACCTATTTGGGAAAAAATTTATACTTCAAACGGATAATGAGGCATTAACAAAAATACTGGGTCCAAAGTATGGCATACCAAGAATGGCAGCACGGCGTTTGCAATACTGGTCAATATTTTTGAGTGCATTTGATTATGAAATTCAGCATGTAAAGTCACAAAATAATCCTGCAGATTATTTATCCCGAGTTACAGATTGTCAGGATGAAAGTTTTAAAAATTTTGATTTAATTCAAAAAGATTACCAGTGTAACACTATTAATTACATAAATAATGCAAATATCAACACACTAAATTGGAAAAGTGTTCAAAGTGAAACAAAAAAGGATAAAATGTTATGTGATGTATTGAGATTTTGTAGGGATGGCTGGCCACAAAAAAATGATCTAGGTGAAGAATATGAACCTTATTTTAAAAAGAAAGATGAAATTTCTATGGAAAAAGACTGTTTACTTTGGGGTTACCGAGTAATTATACCACAGACCATTAGAAATTGTTTACTGCAGGAGTTACATGCTAGTCACTTAGGAACAACAAGGATGAAAGAGATATCTAGATCCTATTTTTGGTGGCCGGACATGGATATAGATGTAGAAAATATAACAAAAAGTTGCTTGATATGTTTACAAAACCATAAAAATCCAGAAAAAGCCAAGTTATCAGCATGGCCACAGCCACCGGCAGTCTGGCATAGGTTGCATGCTGACTTTTTGGGTCCGTTGTTTTCAAAAATGTTTTTGGTTGTCATGGATGCACATTCCAGATGGCCGGAGGCTGTAGCAATGACAAAGATAACCGCGCAAAAGACTATTGATGTGTTTAAAAATATTTTTGTACGTTATGGCTATCCTTTGACACTTGTGACTGATAATGGCCCGACATGGACCAGTGGGGAATTTAAACAATTTTGTAATTTAGTAGGAGTTAAACAAGTATTCAGTCCGCCATATCACCCGGCTACGAATGGGTTGGCAGAACGTTTTGTAGAGTCATTCAAATCTCATGTTGTAAAAATCGTAGAAAGTGGACATAGTGTAGAGTATGCATGTAATCTGTTCCTATTCGATTATAGGTCCACGGTACATAAGAGCACAGGTCAAAGTCCAGCCAAATTAATGTATGGAAGGGAATTGAGAAGTCGTTTTTCCTTGATTAGACCTAACCCTGTTAGTGATAAAATAGATTTAGAACAAGTAAAACAAACTATGAACAGTAAGGATGTTATAAAACATTTTTCAATTGGTGAAAAGGTGATGGTACGAGACCACAGAAAGAACCAAAAAAATTGGTCTCTAGGTAAAATAACTGAAGTTTTAGTTCCAGGGGTAACTTATAGTGTAGAAGTAGATGGTCTAATATGGAAAAGACACGTGAATCAATTACTCGAATGTTCTCAAAGCATAGAGTAGTTACTTATAAGTATAAGAGATTTACAACATGTTTACAACTATTTTTTTGTAAGTGGAGGGAGAGTGTTGTATATATAGAGCTGGCAACTCAGCAGCAGTCTCCCGCCATTATGGACAGCAGCTGTCAATGTCATGTTTCTGTTCGGGTGTTCTAAAATAAAGCGTTGCATATCGAATATTATCTGGTCGTATTAAGGTGACGGTAGAGGTGGGTAAATTTTCAGATTCTGTCAATTTACCCCATTTCACACACAAGCGCACTTCACGCACACTACCTCACTTTACTGGGATAGGTCACTGACCCATCAAGTTTTTTTTAAGATAGCGTTTTGAGTTTAGTGGCCTCCTTTTAGGAAAAGCGTTCCATTGAAAGAAGAAAGAGAAACAATACATTTAATCTTGCTTTCCTTGTCTGTTCATGTCACACGTGACGTATTTAAATTCTAATAATTCATTTGGTTGTTGACAATTTTCTACATTATGGCTTTGTCGAGATACGCGTTTTCTAAAGTTAAACCGAATAAAACCAGATGTCATTAAGTCAGATGTAAAATTTTATTTACTACTCTATACGACTTTTCATAAGGCTCAAAATCAATTAAATGAGAATTTAAATAAATAAAGTTCCGGCAGGGTGCAAAATTTAATTAAGGCGGACAAAATAAAATTTGAAAATATATGGAAACAGTGTTGGCTAATGTACCCCTAATATCTTTACCGATTTACTTTTATGTGGTATATTCGCCTTTTGTTTCACTATTAAATTAATACAATTAAAATAAAAATATTATACCGGTATTCCACCGGTATTATTTCAGTGCTGAAGCGATTATCTTCGATCGTAGCCTTGATAATGTAGGTGTTGATAGTTACTTACGGCGGTAGGAGCGGCAATGAACCCCGTGCAGAGTAGAACGTGAGGTGCGTTGGGATAAGTGCATATATCTACTTATAATTCTTTGGCTGGTTGGTAACCCTCTATATTTTATTTTTTGTTTTACTGTTATTAGGTTAAGGGAGTTTTAGGGAGTGAAAAAAAAATGATTTTCGTTTTATGCGCTCGCGTGATTGCCGATGGATTATAATTAGAACTTGTTTTCCACGCATCGAATGTAGATCCCTATGACACTTCCTCCAAGTCTTCTCCAATAATGTTTATAAGACAATACTCAGGAATTGTTAGGAATCCACCAAAAATAAACGTATTGTGTTGCTCTGAAAACAAAGGTTTTATTTAACCAAACGTTTACATTTTGAAACTAAACTTATTTAGCCTTAAACACACTAAAAACATACCTGAAAACAAAGAAACGACATTTAAAGTCTATTAATTGGCATGTCGATTCCCACTTTGCACTTCAAACTATTTAATTTGTTGTATTTCACTCTCCGGTTTTATAACCTCACGATAGTACATTCGCCATCTTTCTCAAAACAAATACTGTTTTACCGATAGTGCAGCGATGCCGATGGCAGCGCCATCTGTCGGTCTTGTTAAGTAAACTTCTACTTTACCGACAGAGTCGATTGTAGACCATTCAAAGAAATCTTATTTCTTTATATCTCCCCTCCACGGAAAGAAAATTTTTTTAACTAGAAAATTTTCAAGCATGCTACAATGATTACTTTGATCTTCTCATTTATACAGATGCTGGAATGAGCTTCGAGATATGAAAAAGATTTGACTCTAATTTTTTGTGGCCTGTATCAATTCTATATATAGAATTTGAAATTTTTTCTTTAATTTCAAAAGGTCCAATCTTTAATTCATCTAGTTTTTTTCTGTTTAACTTGTGTCCGTTTTCTACATATACCATATCACCTGTATTGAACTTATGACATGTTCTATTCTTGTCGTATATTATTTTATTATAGTTATGAGATTTAATAGAATTTTCGAATGCAAGTTTTTTGTTTTTAATCCAGTCATCTACTGCTTTATCTAATTTTAACTCGTTTGGCAGCAATGAATCATCCGAGCCATCCAGAAGGTATCTTGGTGTGAAACCAGTGACTGTGTGTTCAGTACTGTTATATTGGTTCACACAGTCGTGAGCGATTGTTGTCCAAGCAATCTTATTCCCTTTTTCGTTCATTTTACATCTTATTTTGTTTACGAGAGTTTGATTAAGTCTTTCATTCAAACCGTTAGAGAATGGTGCATTTACTGCTGTGAAAATCAGCTGTATTGATTTTGCATTTAAGAAATCTTTAAATTCCTTGGAGTTTATGCCTGGATATTGGTCGGACAGGATCATGTCAATTTCATAATCTTTTATTACATTATTTATTAATTTTATGAAGTCCTTAGCACTCTGCGTCTTCGAGGTCACTATATATGCATATCGCGTAAAATGATCTACTAAAAGATGAAGGTATCTTTTTGTCGAGCGTGATCCACCAAATCCGCCAATTGTATCTATAGAAACGATTTCGAAGGGCTTAGTAGCAGGACCTAAATGCGACATTAAACCATATTTAACTTGTCTTCTCGTTTTATTCTTTATACACACCTCACATGTTTTACATGTATTAGTGATATTTCTTGTCATATTTTTTGCCGTATATTGTTTTCCAACTTTCATCTGCAATTGTTTTACACCTATGTGACACATATTTTCATGTACTTTTTTTATTAGTCTTATGCTGAATTCCTCTGACAATACTATTTTTTCTCTTTTCTTTATTTTCTTGTAATATACATTGTGTCTATGTATTAAATTGTTTTTATAGTTTTGAATATCCTTATTTTTTTCTTGGTCTGCGAGTACTTCCTGTAAATTTATTAAATTTACTATTTTTAATTGT
This sequence comes from Cydia amplana, assembly GCF_948474715.1. NCBI lineage: Eukaryota > Metazoa > Arthropoda > Insecta > Lepidoptera > Tortricidae > Cydia > Cydia amplana. Next base: position 8,906,410 of record NC_086079.1, on the reverse strand, counting down.
TCTTCTAAATCTTCATTGGCTTCTAATACTGGATTCCTGCTTAAGCAGTCTGCCTCTAAATTATCTTTACCTGGTGCGTATTTTACTGTAAAATTGTATTGTGATAAATAATAGGTTAATTCTCCCAGGTCTTCATCAGGTCTAGATTTGATATTTAAATTTTCCAATGGCTTGTGGTCAGAGTATACTATGAATGTCTTGTCTATTAGCCAGTATTGCCAATATTTTATGGCTTCTTTAATCGCCAAGCATTCTAAATATATAGCTTTTTTTCTTTTTTGAACTTCATTTAGTTTTTTTGAAAAGTACGCTACTGGCTTTTCTTCTCCGTTTGGCTGTGTCTGTTTCATAACTGCCCCAATTCCCTCTAATGACGCATCAGTGTATATTTTAATTGGTAAATCTTTATCAAAAATTTCCAGGATCGGTTGCGAACACATTAATTTCTTTACTTCTTCAAATGAATTTTGACATTCCGCTGACCAAACAAACTTCTGATTTTTCCTGAGTAGCTTATGCAGTGGTTCCAAAATATTGGAGCTGTTCGGTATGTATTCTCGATAAAAATTAATTTTTCCTAAAAACTGTCTGATGTTTTTTTGATTTTTCGGTGTTGGGAATTCTCTTATTGAAATTAAATTATCTGCCACTGGTCGCACTGTGTTATTCTGTATTACATGGCCAAGGTATTTTACTGAACTTGAAGCAAATGTACACTTAGTGAACTTTAGTCGGAAACCTTCTTTTCTTATTGCCTCTAATAACTGCGTCAAATGATTAATATGTTCAGTATAAGAATTTGAAAAGACTAAGATATCATCTATATAATTAACGGTAAATTCTGTTAATCCATGTTTTCTTAGTATGTTACTTAATATTCTTTGAAATATAGCCGACGAGGTCTTTAATCCATACGGTAAGCAGGTCCACTGATAATGGCCTTCTTGTGTGACAAAACCAGTTTTCTTTCTATCTTCAATCCGTAGCGGGATGGACCAGAATGCCGAGTTAATATCCAGTGTTGAGAAAAATTTGCAGTTTCTTGTCTTTATTACTAAGTCCTCAATTAACGGAAATGGCTGAGCTTGCGGAACAACTATTTTATTTAAATCTCTGAAGTCAATGCATAGTCTGGATCTTCTGTTGTCTTCTTTTTTAAAAACTAGGGTCACTGGTGCAGCAAACGGACTGTATGATTCCTCTATAAGATTCTTCTGAAGTAATTTTCCAATTTGTTCTTCAATTTCTTTCTTATCTTGTATAGAACATTTGTAAGGGCGTTTACTACAATATGTATCCACTAGCAAGTCTATTCGGGCTTCATAGTCTCTCACTGTTCCGATATCATATTTATCCTTCGCAAAGCTTGATTTATATTTTTCGATAAGTTTATTTATTTCACATTTTTGCTTTTCATTTAAATGACTCATATCTGTGTTAAACTCTTCTTTCATGTGTTCATTATAATTCACAGAGATTAAATCTATTTTGTCACTGAGAACTGCGGAAGCAATTTTTTTATGTTTTTCTTTTTCTATTGACAGCCTTTCTGGTTTTTGACTGATTTCCAGGTTTTCATCTTGAGCTAACTTAAACTCTTTTATTATGTCTAGTCCTATGAGGAAGTCGTACTTAAATTCTTTTCCATCCACTATGTACACATCCATATGTTTTTCTATTTCCATAATTTTTATTTTCAAATTTGTCAAACCTTTTGCCCTTCTTACACCATTAATTGTTACTAATTTTGCATTTTTATCATATTTTTTTCTTGCTGATTTCTTCAGTTTCAATAATTTTGAATTAACTAGAGACACGTTAGAGCCTGGGTCATATATACCCAATACTTCTAATTTATCGTTTAATATAAGTTTGACTTTAATCAATGGTGTAATTACGCGTTTTTTTGATCATCATCAGTCAATTCAACATCTAGCACGACATTGTTTACATTTATTTTATTTTTTTTGTACTCATCCCCTGTTTGCTTAAACCAGCATTTTTCTTCGGGATGGAAACGGGCACCTTTGTTTAATTTTTCACATATTTTGCAGGGTTTGATCTTATCAGCTCCTACTTTTGTGTCGAAGGTGTTTCTTTTCGTTTTATAGTAAGTCTTTTTATTTATTGTATGCTCATATTTTCCAAGTTCATTGTAAAGACTTGTGGTGGAAGATATTTTTCCCTTATCAATCTTGTCCATTATGAAATCTGGTAAGCCCATTACGATGAGATGAATCATGGTCTGCGAGTCAGTCTGTTTGTTTACCTCTAGGAGTAGTCTTTCCTTCTTAGTGGCATATTCTATTAGTGAACCCGCTTGGTATTTAAATGTGAATGCGTATTTTATCTGGGACCAGCCTTTATTTCCATATGACTCACACAGATTATTTTTCCAAATTGTCCAGTCTGAATCTATGGTAAATTTTATCACCATGCTGTTGTACCAATCTAGGCACTGTTTATCCATTAGATGTTTTAACATTTCAATTTTTTTTGTATCCTGCACCATTTCAAACCTTTTACATTCATTCTCAAATTCCTTAATCCACTGTTCAACATTTGTTGTTTTTCCAGAAAATTTCTCCAGTAAAAACCGTTCAGCTATTTTCCCTAAGTTTTTACTTACATGTTCTGTATTATTAGTATTAGTATTATTACTTGAGTGTTTCGTTTCACTTATAATTTCGTCCAAATATTGATCCCCAAACTGTACATTTTCACCTATGTCCAAGTAGATTTTTCTCAATTCTTCAGTTAGTGGGATCCATAATTTCCGTGTTTGATGTCTTTTTTTCAATGAGTTTTTTACTTTAGTGAATACATCCGTAGTCGTAATACCAGTGTGTTTACTAGCAGGTTTCAGATCGTCAGGAACTTCAAACACACGACCGTCAGGTACCTCGATTGAGGTTATACATATTGTATTTGTTTTTCCTTCCGAGCCCGTCGCTAGTACCTCGAACGTAAATCTTAACTTTTCCATGTTTTTGTTTTTACTAGAAATGTCGTTTTATAAGACAATACTCAGGAATTGTTAGGAATCCACCAAAAATAAACGTATTGTGTTGCTCTGAAAACAAAGGTTTTATTTAACCAAACGTTTACATTTTGAAACTAAACTTATTTAGCCTTAAACACACTAAAAACATACCTGAAAACAAAGAAACGACATTTAAAGTCTATTAATTGGCATGTCGATTCCCACTTTGCACTTCAAACTATTTAATTTGTTGTATTTCACTCTCCGGTTTTATAACCTCACGATAGTACATTCGCCATCTTTCTCAAAACAAATACTGTTTTACCGATAGTGCAGCGATGCCGATGGCAGCGCCATCTGTCGGTCTTGTTAAGTAAACTTCTACTTTACCGACAGAGTCGATTGTAGACCATTCAAAGAAATCTTATTTCTTTATATGTTTATACCGTATTTTAATTACCTACCTTAAATGTTACATTTCTAAATATTTTTTTGTGCTATACATACTTCAAAAAAATCGCTTGAGGCCTAGCGGTAAGAGCGTGCGAATTGCAATTCCGGCTCGTACCAATGAGTTTTTCGGAACTTATGTACGAAATATCATTTGATATTTACCAGTCGCTTTTCGGTGAAGGAAAACATCGTGAAAAAACCGGACTAATCCCAATAAGAGCCTAGTTTACCCCCTATGGGTTGGAAGGTCAGATGGCAGTCGCTTTCATAAAAATTAGTGCCCACGCCAATTTATGGGATTAATTGCCAAGCGGACCCCAGGCTCCCTTGAGCCGTGTCAAAATGCCGGGACAACGCGAGGAAGATGATGATGATGTGACACATACTTCCAAAAAAATCTACAAATATTTTACGTGACAACTGCTTATAAGTAAATATTATGTAGGTACACTTATAAAGTATAAAGTAGAAAATATCTTATAGGTACATAATATAAAAACCGATCATGTACGAGTAGGATTCACTATGGGTTCCACAGTTACAAATTTTTATTGCATATTTTTTGTTTAAGACCAACTCACCTATTATAGGACATAGGTCTTCCATTAATCTTTTGGCGTTGAACTATTTTTTGTATATGTATTTATGTAATACAATTCTGAGTTAGGTTATGGTACATTTTTGCTCACCTACTTATAATTATGTATTATATCTGATATGTCACATGATACCAAAAATCGCCGCAAAGTTAAAAGTTCATTTATTTACGTTACTCATCTTCGGATCACCGACTTACTACTTCCTTACTTGACATATGTGTACTAAATTTCAATTGAACTAGTCCAGTAGTTACGGTGAAAATTGGCTTTAACAAAATGGCAGACACACGAGTGATCTTATAAGGGAGATTATTTTCCTTGAGTGAATGGTATGCATTTACCCCAATGCACCTCACGTTCCACGCGGCGCGGCGTAATCTGGCCCCTATTTCACCACGGTGACAGGTACGACAAAAACATCACTGTTATTGACGCCATAGGCATCCATGGACTACAGTTACCGCTAACACTGATTTAAACTTTCACGATTTTTACACATTATTAAATTGTACAACGGAACCGCAAAACGTTCAAGCGGATAAACAAGACCAAGTGCGGGTAGTTCGAAAAACTCGCGCGGTTAGAAGATGCTGATGTCAACTTAAGCCAGTCTTCTCCGAGACCACGGGGACAACGCCGTCCTCAAAACGTCGGAGGTAAATCTTAAAACTTAGATACGCGATTAAGTCCCGTTGTACAATTTAATAATACAGTTACCGCTTACCATCGGGCGGGCCGTATTCGTGTTTGCCACCGTCATTGTACCTATTATTAAAAAAAAACTTTATTATATCGGATAAAACAGACATTTCTCTCGCGAAAAAATCTTGTGACAATTGTCACAAGATTTTTCAAAGAATTTTCGGTAAGTCTTGACAGGAAATGAGTTCTGTGTCGCAATTTCGATACAGTGGCCGTGTTTCTTGTGACAATTGTCATTAGCTTCGCAAAATAAGAATTTTTTAGTGGCAATATAATGGAGTTTATTTATTTATTAAAATGTTGGTGGCAAACAAGCAATTCGCCCGTCCGATGGTAAGCGGTTACCGTAGCCTATGGAGGCCTGTGACGTCAGCAACAGTGATGTCGACAACTGTCGCACCTGTCACCGTGGTCGTGGTGAAATAGGGGCCAGTAAGTACCTAATAATCGCAGTGGTCTTAAGTGTCACAGACCCTACTGGCGCTTAAGTCCTTTATGACAATTTCTGCCTATTTTATATTGTTCAAAAAAAAAAGAAACCGAATAATTATATCGGACTACCAAATTTTCACGAGAATCAGTTGAGAAATGTGATATGCAAAGGAGAAGACTTCGGACATACGAAAGCATTTTTGCCCAAGTTGAAACGGAGACCTTCGCCAACGCTCGGTCAATGATGGTTTAGGTACAGCTAGCTGCAGAGAAAAGGTACCACCCCTGCATACAATTATCTATCTGGTCGTACCTTTTCTCTGCAGCTGACTGTACACCTATAAAAATGGTTGTCCCTGCTGTAATTTTATACCGGTACCGTACTTTGTATTTCAACCGGTATAGTTTTACCTTCAAAACGAACCGGTATTGATAAATAATAACGGTACCATACCGCTTATACCGTAAAGAAAGCATGATGCAGTCTCTGCTTTGCACAATTATTGTGTGGACAAAATTCTTATAATCATCGAAACATACATACCTACGCACATAATGTCATTGAAATAAAACATTGTTATTTTATAGTAAATTTATATAATACTCGATATATACACATAACAATAACCAGACCGCAGCGGTATTAGCCTGTAAGCTTCATCTCTTGTCTCCAAATCCGCAAAAACTAGTTAGTACTAAATGCTGGTCTTGCTGTTATTTTATTCTTGAAGATTATGGCTTGTTTCTTGATTATTGAGAACAGCACGTAATCGCACACATATAGACGGAACGAACGGCAACAAAGTAGGTGTAGACACTAAGACTTTCAGGTATTAAACGAATTACGCTTCGTATTAATAGGTAAGTAATATTTAAATGAATATATAATATTCTCTAACGTAAATACAAGATTACAATTGACATCAAATGTCATTGACGTACAGAAGTCATATACTTTTTTTTAATGACGCAAAATTGATACCAGCATAATGAAAATCAATCCCAATCAGTAAAACGAGTCTTTAAACTTTTTTCATTTTAAGCGGGTTTTGAAGGAACAAGTTACTTAAATTCAATTGTAATCGTATTGTTTTAGGATAGTTTACTGCTGTTTTCGATCGTTACGACCTGTAAATAACAACAAATCAAATTTTAAATAAATTTATTTACCCTATTTTTTGAAATACAATTTATCTACTGGTATACATTTTCGTATGCGTATATGATGAAATGTCTAAATAATGTCAAAAACGAGCTACGACGAAGTACACGTCTGCTTCGATCCAAGGCCAGCGGCCATCTGACTCGAAGAAGAATTTTGAGTGATGTCGTCAATGTATGGAAATTGTACGAAAGTTTACATTTGGGATTGAATTTCTGTGTTGTATTTGTGAGTAAAAATATAAGTAGATAATAATTTGCTAGTTTAGTTATCTAGCTTTCAAAATCACACAACAACTCAATTACTGTTAAAGGCAAAACTGTAATGCGTGTTGCTCAAACGGAATTCCATATTTTGATTTTTGGATACTTTTAGTGTCGATTTGTAGAGAATTACAGCAAATAAAAAATATTATGCCGTGAAGAGCCGGTACACGGCTTCTTCGTGAACAAATTTACGTATAATTTAATGCAGTTATTAAACATTTCTTGAACAAATTGATTGCACAAAGTGAGCTCTAAATCGAAAACGTCATATACCGTCCCCTTAATTAATTACACCAAGTTAATTAGCGATACAACAGTAAGCAAGTTCCCATGTTAGCCCAGTTATTAACTTCAAACGTCCAGTGGCTCCTGAGGGAATCCAAATCAAAAGTTAGTGGCGCGCCGTACTCGCGGCACGTCCGTGCCTCTATCGCAATACAGTACTTAACTACTAACTTAACTTTACTGCTATTATACTCGACCCAATGTCTTCACGGCTTTTTATATTATTAGAAGTGATATACCGAGGAAATGCGCAGCTTATAAATAGTAACTTAGCAATAAGATACAGCAAAGAAGAGGTATATTAGGTATGACCGTGTCATACAACATTATTTAGACGTTTAGAGTTTGACATAATTAATATCTGGGAGACCGAGCAAAGCTCGGAAAACATATAAAAACTCGAAAATGCGCGTTTTCCCAGGGATAAGACCTAGCTAGATCGATTTTTCGCCCCCGAAAATCCCCATATAGCAAATTTCATCGAAATCGTTAGAGCCGTTTCCGAAATCCGAAATATAAATAAATATGCAAGAATTGCTCGTTTAAAGGTATAAGATAAGATAGATAGATAGATAGATAAAACAGTAAAACATTTTGTTTTGCATGTGGACCCCAACCTAGATATATTACTGAATCGCGATTAGAAAGGGATTGAGATAGCTGTCAATCCATATTGATTTTGACGTAAGTTTATGGAAATCTGTTATTTCTAATCCCTTTCTGATCGCGGCATGATAATACTAATTTCGTCAATCATAAGTGGTTAATGGAAATGTGTATCATGAAGCCTCGAGAACGTCAATTGCCGCTCTGTTCGTAGATTGAGGAACAACATCCACCACACAATAAACGGATTTTTAGTGTAGGTATAAAGCGGTTGCTAACAGCAAAGTACGCCTGTTCTAGCTACTGAGGTTAATAGTTATTCGTTTTGCAAGGGTCAAAGTTGTTGTTTAACCGCTCGTGCTAATAATTAAATTGATACCCGAGCAAGCGAAAGATTCCAAAATTTAACCACGAGCGTAGCGAGTGGTTCGTAAAGCGGAATCTTGAACATTGCGAGGGTTAAGTAAACAAATTTTGCCCCGGAGTGAAACACAAAATTTTTCACCTCGCCAACCCGAAGAAAATATGAACTGTAAAACATCAAACAAAATCAAACCAAAAGAAATCCAAATGAATACCATTAAATATTTATCATTTAAAAGTTAAATCTACCAGCTAACATAAGGAAACAACTCAAAATTTGCATCTGATTACTTTGCCCCACATGCGGATAACAATGCAACTTTCTCATCAATTTTAAACAATTAAGAGAACCTTTACCCGCTGGTGTGGTGAAAACAAATATTACGCTTTATTTTGAGTGTCTACAATAAATTATATTGTATAAATTCGTAAGAGAAATGACTATTCAGGAATAATCTGTACCTAACTATTGATTACGATAAAATATATACTTTACAACTAGTACCACCTTTTTTATACTTATATATATGTACCTACTTTGTTATAACTGCAATAAAAATATTATTAATTTGTTAACTAGTACTATAATACCTACTAATTACCTACTTTAAATATAAACGTATTTTGATACATGTAAACTAATAAACGGTAACTTTATAATCCTATTCGCCTTGCGTTCATTTGCAATTTTTCCCACAATATGTGCCTGATAAAATGTTCCCTGCAGGATCACGAGTTTATAGGTCAAGGCATTGCTATGCTGCGAGCGGGCGCGAGCACAATCAACTTAGGCCCGTTACTCCGTTTACACTTTCCTTAGGTAATATTGCCTCTGAAAATCGCTACATTTTAAGCCCCCTCCAGACTATGTGCTTGAATCTTGTGCGCGTACAAGTGTGGAGGGGGCTTTAAACGCGTTATTGTGGCTGTCATTAAACCGTTCAAAGCGTTTTTTAGTCAAATTGTATGCCATTCTCGAAATCGAGGGGTGATTTTAATTTAAGATTTAAAAAACCGGTCAAGTGCGAGTCGGACTCGCGTTCCAACTCCAAGGGTTCCGTACATTACCCAATTTTTAACAATGTATTTTTTAACACTGATTTAAACTTTCACGACTTTTACACATTATTAAATAATACAACGGGACTTAATCGCGTATCTAAGTTTTAAGATCACGGGGACAACGCCGTCCTCGAAACGTCGGAGGTAAATCTTAAAACTTAGATACGCGATTAAGTCCCGTTGTATAATTTAATAAAATGTATTTTTTATGTGGAACGTGAATGAAATGTCTATAAAAAACCCGTAAGGGTCGGATCAAAAACTACGTACATAATTAAGTCCTAATAGGTTTATAGGCTTGACTGTAGATTTCTAATTATAAGTTTTCCTGTCATCTAAAGGTAAAGAACTATTTGTGTATTTTTTCCAAAATTTTAGACCCACTAGTTTCGGAGATAAAGGGGGGGGGGAGGGGGTCGGACAGAAAGACAGACAGACAAAAACGGTTTCTGAGATACCTACTTCTTATGTTATAATATGCACGCTAACGGTATTAACATACATCACTGAGTGGAAATTAATTAATAAAGGATTATGCTATAATGTATCCACATTTATAGTGTGATTTTAAGTTCCTTCTAAAGAACATTTTAGGTCTCGTAGTTAAATTATGAAACAAAAATTAAGAAAGATCGCTTCTCATTAATTAATACTATGTAAAACTTCAAAGTGCGTCATTATCACACTCATAGAGCTTTTTACGTGACATTTTCATCCAGAATAATTATATAGCCACTAAGTACAAAATATGAGCAGTGTAATGAGGGCCTAATAGGATACTGAAGTCCCAGTGACTGAGCCAGTTCGCTCTGTAAATGGGTCAGAGGCTATTCGGGCCGCTCGCCCCTGCCACCCTCTGTCGCCACCTTCCTACCCCGTGCTGTGCCTTCTGCATAATTGAACACGCGGTAAATTATTGTCACGCTTGATAACAATTGCAACTTTTTCCAATACCTTTTATGTTCAAGCATGGACTTAAGAAGAACATTAAAGCGGCATTTGAACTTTAAAAATGTGATCTTTCTGTATTGTATATCTGACTTTAAATAGGTATTGATCTTTATCTATCTATCTAATACCTTTAAACGAGCAATTCTTGTTTATATATATATATGTTTCGGGGATCTCGGAAACGGCTCTAACGATTTCGATGAAATTTGCTATATGGGGGTTTTCGGGGGCGAAAAATCGATCTAGCTAGGTCTTATCTCTGGGAAAACGCGTATTTTCGAGTTTTTATATGTTTTCCGAGCGAAGCTCGGTCACCCAGATATTTGTCATTAAGAGGATAGTGCCGTGCTCATATAATTTAATAAATAAAATATAATGCCCTAAACTACACGTTTACCTAATTTCATTGAAATAAGAACCTATTTACTTACGTTATTGCGTAAAAAAAGTATTCTCCGATAGTTTAGTTTAAAAACATCAAAATGGCGAGACGTGCCCCTAGCCAGCCGTGTGTACAAGTTGAATGAATCTAAAAACTTCGCTTCGCCCTACACAAAATTGACTAAGCCCCACACTAAGCTCAGGAAGGCATGTGTTGTGAGTAGACTACTCAGACAACGATATAGGTATATTATATATAGTATGCAAGTACTTAAGATGGGTAGAAAATACCCATGACTCGGGAACAAATACCTATCTGTGTTCATCACACAAATAAATGACCCAGCCCAGGACTATCGGCTTCATAGGCAGAGGGTCTGAACTGAAAGGTATCTACCAACAAGACCAGACCGGTCGTCAAAATGAGATCAAACTTGTTCGAATCGACTTCCTAGCCAATGTTGTGTTTTTGTAGCATAAAGCTGCTTTTACATTATAGGAGGAGGGTGGATATTGCTTTTCGGGGTATATTTTTCTCGTCCGTCCCGTAATAAAGCCGGCTTATGTACCGACGTAGGTAATTAGATAGGTGCTTCAGTTAAGGATAGAGAACCAGTGACGGCCGATCGAACTACTAGTTTCGGTTTCGACATGGTTTTGGGGAAAGTTAGGGTTACGGTTTCGATATTAAACCTGACCAAACTTTGACTTAAAGTAAACTAGTGACGTGCCAGCTTAGGTTGCCTTCGTTCTGTATAAATAGTACCTACAATACGATACGATACAAGTCCGAAAAATAGGAAAATTGCAACGAGTGGCGATAAATTAAAACACGACCGAAGGGTGCTACTTTACCGCACTAGTGCGATAATTAGAAAATTTAAAGGGTCATAAATGTACTGTAAAACGTTGTACGATATTACATGTGCGAATAGGTACCTAATTCGCAACTCATACAGATTCATTCGAAACGGCCAAGCCACTTAGGTATTTAAGGTTTACTTGGTTTGGTTGTTAACCAGTGTTTCAGTAAACACTAAACGCCAAAAAACTCTCCGTTCATACACACAAAACAAAAAAGTTACGCATCGGTACAAATAATGTTAGGTACCTATTCGCATTTTGTTTTCATTTTTAATATCATTACTTAAATACGTCAGTTATTCCAATCCATTGTCAACGTAGGTACGCAAGCGAGATTACATTTAATCAGGATTCGCGCCGCGGAACGAAGGCACAAGAACCATAATGAGTCGTGCATGTAAAACAATAATATGTTAACAAAGCTGCCTACAAAATTAAGCAATTTGTAAGACTTGATGAAGATAAATGATACAAGGTTAGAAATTAAGAGCCTCCGTGTCTGCTTAACTCGCACAAATTAAATTAATTAAATCTCGCGTTTTCTTGCGACACGAAGTGATATGATTATGTTTTTGTTTGTTCCAGGCGGCAGTTCCGGAGGGCATGACGTTCTCCGGTCCGCTGCCGGACGTGGCGGAGCGGTGCGGGCGCTGGGCGCCGGACTCGCTGTCCGCCTCGGCCTCGGGCAGCTCCGACGAAAAGCCCACGCCACGGCGCCCGCGCTGGCGTATCGCGCTCGCGGCGCTGGTCGTGCTAGCTGCGCTCGGCGCCGCGCTGGCCCTGCCGCTAGCGTTGGGCGGCGGCGGCCGTGCCACGCCCGAGCAGAGAATGACCACCATACGTCGCATGTTGCGTGACTCACCACTTGTCGACGGTCATAACGATTTAGCTTGGAATGTTCGAAAATTTTTGCACAACAAAATCGGTGATTTCAACTTGAGTGCTGGACTCGAGGGCCTCGAGCCGTGGGCGCGGTCGCGCTGGTCGCACACGGACATTCCGCGCCTGAGGCTCGGCCAGGTCGGCGCTCAGTTTTGGTCGGCGTACGTGCCGTGCGGTGCGCGGGATCGAGATGCTGTGCAACTCGCTCTCGAGCAGATGGATGTTATCAAACGCATTGTAGAGATGAATGGCGCTCACCTCGCTCTTGTTACTGATGCCACGGAATTGCTGGAAGCACATCGAGAAGGCCGGATAGCTTCTTTAATTGGTGTAGAAGGCGGACACGCACTTGGCGATTCTTTAGCAGTTCTCCGCGCCTTCTATCAACTTGGAGCTCGCTATTTAACCGTAACTCACACGTGCGATACACGGTGGGCTCGAGCAGCTGGGACATCGGGCGGGCTTACTGAATTCGGTAAAGCTGTAGTACGCGAAATGAATAGGTTGGGCATGATCGTCGATTTGTCACATGCGGGCGAAGAAACAGCTCGAGATGCTCTGGAGACATCGAAAGCGCCTGTTGTGTTTTCTCATTCGGGAGCAGCAGCATTGTGTAATTCGACGAGAAACGTCCCAGATGATTTGCTACGCAAAATCGCCGAGAACGGTGGAGTGGTTATGATTAATTTCTATGCGAAACTGGTGACGTGTGGTGAGCGAGCGACAGTGGAAGACGTCGTGGCGCATATAAATCACGTGCGGAGCGTGGCGGGCGTCGAGCACGTGGGGCTGGGCGCCGGTTACGACGGCATCGACGCGCCGCCCGAGGGGCTGGAGGACGTGTCGCGGTACCCGCACCTGCTGGCCGAGCTGCTGCGCGACCCGGCGTGGAGCGAGGAGGACGTGCGCAAGCTGGCCGGCATGAACGTAGTGCGCGTGCTGCGGCACGTGGAGCGCGTGCGCGACCAGTGGCGCCGCGCCGCCGTGCTGCCCGGCGAGGAGACGCCTGCCACCGCTCGCCGCGGCGATTGCGTCTACGGGCCCGCGTGACGCAGGCTGCGCGCCGCGTCTATCCGCGGCCCACCTCGTACTGCTCAATATTGACACTTGTTGAACGTAGTTATACATGTATATTAGTGTCCAAATGTGATTTAGAGATTAAAATAATACCAAAAACCTAATGCACAAATGTTTAGCTAAGGACCCGCGCGCGCTGGGCGGTTCGTCTCGCGTCGCCCCGCGGTTCTCCGCTCAACTCTTTTCCATCCACGCACACGACTTCGTTGACGAAAGCCCAATGCGATCCGCGATTTATATGATGTGAGCCAATGAAGATATAAAAGGAATAATGTGTTTATAGAAAAATAAATATTCTTTATTTATATTATCGCCTACATTTATTTCAGCCTTTGTATATAACCTAGAAGTAAGACCAAGAAAAGTCTGCAGCGCTCGATAAAAAGTAAAAGTTTTAAAAAACAGTACCTATGTGATAACACCACAGAAAATGGATTAAAATAGTCTTGATACTTGTGAAATTTCTACCATACTTATACCGTCTATGAAAAATGTAAGTTGTGTATTATGGTTAAATAAATTTAATTCCAACAATAGATGTCACTATTAATATGTAGACATAAATACTAAATGTTGATAAATAATATTGGGAGAATGTGACATTTGGCTTCACCAAAATCACTGCAGCACTGAGCGTTTGTAATATTCGCAACGGCCTAGCGGTAAATAGGTACAGAGAGAGGGTCGACCGCAAAAACCGTAGTTCGCAAATTGCGGACATTTTTCTCTTTTACTCCCATTAAGGCGTAATTAGATTGACAGAGAAATTGCCCGCAATATGCGAACTTTGGCTGTCGGAAAAACGAAATATACATTAACAATAAAAATACATTAAAAATACGGCTGCATAATGGGCATAACGCACGGCTGCATAATGACATAAGGATCATCGTCACCTATTAAAAATAATTCTAATTGAACATAACGCTAGCGCGAATTGCAATTTGAGCATTACACATATTTACGAGTACGGTACGAGTAAAGCATTATGTACGATTGCCAAGTCATTATATGTATTAGAAATTAAAGATATCTTATTGATACGGTTTTGACACCCCCTGGCACTGATTAAAATAACCGACTTGGTTTCACATTACATCTCAAAACTTCTTTGTAGTGGAAGCGTTGCGAGACTTGCACCTTTTTACATGTACTGTTTTTGATGGGATCTCATCTCTTTTTGTAGGCAGTCCTTCTTTTCGGGTACTCATACCCATACTATGTATTACACATATATCATAACTAAACACATCTTCATTCATACTCGTACATCGTAGTGTACCTTTACTTTACCTACTATTTGTAGGAACTGCAACAAATAGCATAATTATGTTTATATGGGATTACAAACTTACTTATGCAGTTCTTAGATCTTTAAAACGTGACTGATATTGCAATATTTTTAGGTTTTCTATGGCTTGATAAGCTGAAAACTACTTATGTTTAAAATTAGGTGAGTGAGTGAGTGTGTCAGTGTCGAAACTAATGAACATTGACGTACAATAATTCTTAAACTACAAGTTCAGATTTAATGTTTTTGAGAATATATCTAAAGCATGTTAAGCCCTATATGTCACTGAAAATTCAGGGTTCTAGCTTCAGCCAGAACAAAATTACAGGACGTAGAAATTGGCCTGAATCGCTTCGAGAAAAGGATGGTACGGCCGTGCCTCTTTGTTTTGTTCGACTTGGTGGGGGCACTGCCGTGCCCCCAGATATACAACATACATTAAAAACAAATATGGTTTATAATGTGACACACCGAACTACCTTACCGCGAACATCGAGCTTCGGAAATTGCGAATTGCATTTTTAGAGCGACGTCCCCACGACGTCCCGTTCCTACCTGTCATTTCGTACGGAAACCGAATGAAAATTCCGAACGTCTGCGGCCAGGGTTACTAAGGTGTAATTAGCTGTTATAGCCCAGATATCGTAGAATGCACGAGAGGATGGTGACCACCATAGTATTAATGGCGTTGTATTGTCTTGAAGATATGCCATGTTACATTATTAGATTATTACAACACAAAATAATAGAGAAAAGATTAAGTTGAAATAAAGAGACGCAGACAATGGTAGTTTTGTCTAAGGTCGAGCTCGACACAAATGTATGCTTACAGGTTACGCCTACATGTATAGTTTGACTCCGAAATTCATCGACTTGGCAATAGATGACACTAAAAATGTCTAACTTCATCCTGCTCAGTAACGCCATCTAGTATATTAGTCAGGAACGAAAGGCCCCGGCGACGATATTATTTTTTAAGCGAGTTCAAAACCTGACTATGAAGAGAACACTCTGTATCTACTTAATTCGCTTTGATACGGTGCAAGTATTAAGATTTTTCATTCCACTTACCCGTCATCAATTCCAAATTTTGTAAACATTGTCGTTTTTGAGCTTAAATCGCCTCGTGCTGATTTTTTACTAGTGTAAAATTATTCGTCATGCGGAAAAGTAACTCCCACACACCGGTTTTGTAAGGTTTCACCATGTTTTTCCCGTTCTTTACAAAACACAACGAATATTTGAATGATTTCGCCAAACACATACCCAAAGAGCATATAATCACTACGTTCTAAGAGACGGAACTCCATAGTACGTAATTATTTGACAGTACTTGTCAAACGGTTTGGTTTGACGTTTATCGTCGGAGTTCCATTCATACCAACATAATGAAAAGTTTTTTTTCTGGGATTTTATGGCCTGGTTACGAGACCTTTAAGCCAAATGACAATTAGTTTATGGAAAGTAGTGCTGCGAAAAATCAATAATAGTGAGTTCTCGAAACGATAATAACCGACATGACAGAAAGTAGTGCTGCGAAAAATCGATAATAGTGACTTCCTAAACCGATAAAAACCGTCCGCTTGATAATCCTACTCCTCTCCTACTCATACATTTTTTTTATCGTAGAAAATAAAACACCAGTGAGTTTATAACAAAGTTTATTAATTTCTTAAGTTGATACTTGGTATATACATATTTGTTCTTATTGCACAATTTGAATACTGAATGTACAAATAATTATGCTGTACCTATATTTTTACACACTGAACTGTACAAAATATATTCAGGTAGAATTTAAAAACGGATACACTGTGCTCGTTACAAAATCAAATATTTTGGTCTAAAGATTTTTTACCCAATCTTAGAATTTAATATATTTAAATAGGATAAGGTAAACAAAAATATAACTGTAGGAGGGAAGTAGGAACTAACCGAATTATATATACCTAACACACTTAAGAATCGAAATTATATATGCCTAGGTAGGTAACTTTAAGCCGGATCTGCTGTGGACTGTGTGATGTGACCCTTATTAACCCCTGACACAGAATGGCTACATAAGTACAATCACCAAGTTAATACGAATAAAACAAAAGGCACGTATTTAACTGGTCAACTAATTAATCGAATTTGGGTAGGTAGGGCAAGCAATAAGAAGTTATAGAGGGAAAAGCTAGGAACACAATTTTTGACTCCGTAACTTTGTTTGGACTAGTTAGGAGGTGAACATATCAAAAGTCCCCGGCCGTAGCCGCGGTGCTGGGGGGGTAGAGGGGGCAAAAAAGGTCTCATTTTTCGGTTTTTCACTTATATCTTGGAAACTTTGCGTCTTAGCGAAATGACTACTAAGAAACACCAAAAGCTGATAAAATTTGTTACAAGTTTTATTCAGTCAAGTTTTTCGATATCTTGAATAGTTTTTGAGATATCCGCTCTTGAAAGTTTTTTCTTAGGAATGGTGGTGGACCACCCAACAAAAATAAAATTCAGCACCCCCGATTTATACGAAAATGATACCAAACATGGCCTAACAGCTTCACTGATGTAGATATCAAGATAAAATTAAAATCCCTGAATAAACTTTCAAGAGCGGGTATCTCAAAAACTATTCAAGATATCGAAAAACTTGACTGGATAAAGCTTGTAACTAATTTTACAAGCTTTCGGTTTGTCTTAGTATTCATGTCGCTAAGACGCAAAGTTTCCAAGACATTCCAAGATATCAATGAAAAATCGAAAAATCCGACCTTCTTACCCCCCTCTACCCCCCAGCACTGGGGCTACAGCCGGGGACTTTTGATATGTTCACCTCCTAACTAGTCCAAACAAAGTTACGGAGTCAAAAATTGTGTTCCTAGCATTTCCCTCTACAACGTTTTTTGAGCATTCATTTCCTGACCTACGTTTAAAACAATAGAAATGGGTACTAAAATTAATAGTTAGGCAACAAAAACGGAGCCTTAAAATATATAATATGAGACAACATTTTAATACCATTACAGCTTTTGTTTATTTTTAGGCAGGTACCAAATATTTATTTGCAACTGAATTATTATATTGGAGACTATTTATGAAGCACATTTTGAAAAGAAAACAGGATCGTGTAGTGACCAGACAAAATATTTTAAAAGAACTTAATTTTTTAATTAATAGATAGCCGTTTTCTTTTTAAAATGTGCTTCATAAATGGTCTCCAATATAATAATTCAGTTGCCAAATAAATATTTGGTACCTGCTTAAAAATAAACAAAAGCTGCAACGGCATTAAATGTTGTCTCATATTGATATATTTTAAGGCTCAGTTTTTGTTGCCAATCTATTAATTTTAGTACCCATTTCTATTTTTTTAAACTACTCAAATTCAATTAATTAGTTGACCGGTTAAATACGTGCCATGAATAAGTATTGTGATACAGCGAGGACTTATTACTTTAATGCTCATTGTTTTAGTTTAGATTATGTCACTGTTATTGTCTTGTGTTTTTTAAATAAATATATAAATATACCTATGTGACAATCTTTTTGTGAATAAAATGTACCTAATATCTTGACATGTAAAATATGTTCATTTTCAACAAGATACAAATAATCCTATAACTGTGTTCTAAGTAGTTTTCGTTATGGCAGTTATGAATTAGGCTTACTATTTATATCCTACTTCCCTCTGTACTCCTAGCTATGGTTTTAAGATGGCAAAAAGCTGAATAAAGTAAAGTCGATTACACTTTCTGGAGCTTCTTCAGCAATTCATTCTTCGTTGTAGTGTAATCTGTAACAAGTCCAAATTAATTTTAAAGAAACTCCGTAGAAATCTTTGGTCTCGTAAATGCATTATTCGTACAATGCAAACATAATACTACATCCGCGGAAAAATTAAAAGATGTATGAGAACCTTTTACCAAGTGGATGAAATTAGGTTTGTTTTAAGCAATGGTATGTATTATGCAGGCTAATATTAAAAAGTATTATTTGGTACCATTCCGCCGTATACATCCTTTAAACCGAAGATGAGATAATAATATGCTGTGCATAAATATGAACTTTGGAATTAATGCTTCAAACTACTGAGAGATAAACTTATTTTTAGGGTTCCGTACCCAAAGGGTAAAACGGGACCCTAGGGTTCCGTACCCAAAGGGTAAAACGGGACCCTAGGGTTCCGTACCCAAAGGGTAAAACGGCACCCTATATTACTAAGACTTCGCTGTCCGTCCGTCCGTCTGTCTGTCACCAGGCTGTATCTCACGAACCGTGATAGCTAGACAGTTGAAATTTTCACAGATGATGTATTTCTGTTGCCGCTATAACAACAAATATTAAAAACAGAATAAAATAAAGATTTAAATGGGGCAATAAAATTAAAGATTAAGTTGTATGGGACAACAAAGTTAAGCAACGTCGGACGTCGCGTGGTCAGTACTTGGATGGGTGACCGTTTTTTTTTGCTTTTTACCCTTCGTGCGCGAGTCCGACTCGCACTTGCCCGGTTTTTTAATATGAGTAACAAAACCGTATTGACTTACCAGCCTTTTCTTCGTTTTTCGATTATCAGAAGCAAGAACTAGAGTATCCCTAGATCCAACAGGTAGTTCGTCAGCAAGGCCCCTGCGTTTCGCTGGTATTGAAGCTGAAATTAAATAATCCGCATAATTATAGAGGTATTATTATACGAGCGTAGTAGGTACCTACGCGCCGTGTCGCGTACTACCTACGCAGCGCGTGCATTAAGGACGCGGCGCTGGGCCATCGTGAACGTGACCTCTGCTTGCCTCTGTTATTAGTACCTACCTACTTAAAAATGGAGACCTACAAGTATATGCTCTAGGAACCACGGACCGGAAGACGCAGCGTGGGAAGGTCCTCTACAAGATGGAGTTGCATGGGGTCGGCGTGTGCCCGGCCGCTGTGGAGATCGTTGAGGGAGGCCTTTGTCCATCAGTGAACGTTTTTCAGCTGATATGATGATGATGGAGCTTTCGGAAACCCGTCGCGCGAGTGACTAAAAATACGTAAAGGCTCTACCCATCCATGCAGTATCATACTATGACCGTGCTGTCGTGAACGTATCAAGCATGGAATGTAACGCGATACGGACTAAAAATATAATAATTTTTTTATAAGTTGATTTCAGCCTACCTTTAGTTCAGTCTTGGGTATTTTTGTTAAACTACCTAAATCAATTTCATTAATTTGGTAGGTACCATATATCAAGCTGAACTGATGATAAGAAGTGGATACCTATATGAACTCTTTGGTAGTCAGTAGTGACAGTAGTAAACCAAAACTTTGATCTAGATGAGTCCAAAACTTTAGGAGGGTGAATTACAGTCAGCAATTAGCTTTCCGGCGATGGTAAACTTCATGAGGTACCAGGTACATCCGCGGAAAAATCCAAAATAGGTAGCATTGGAGCCGATTAACTAATTTGAGCCACTTTCGGATTTCCGATTGAGTTGAAATTTTGGATACGTATGCAAATCGGATGACAATGCAATATTATGATAACATTGACCTGATCTCATGATGGAGACAGGAGGTGGCCATGTGAACTCTGTGATAAACGCCACCTAATTGTGTTTGGGCTTGTTAGAATTGTCTCGATGAGTATTAGTCGGCTGTGGAAAGACAAATACATTCTTACATAAAAGCTTATACCAAAAATAACTAATAACTAGTTTTTTGCCAAATACTTATTCCCTATTCCAATATCTTATACTGATAGGGTATGTCCATTCTAGGGGGCCTATTACTGGATTCACGTCCATTACCGGGGTTCCATTACTGGAGCTTTGGTGTCGATGACTGGAGAAAAAACCTAGTTTTAATTTGTTAAGTATGTGGAAACTAATTGCAGTATCTTTGATACAACACGCCTGAATCAGGAAAGACTGATAGGACATTCATCTTTTAACACGCTAAGCGGTAGAACTTTTACATGTATCAGGGAAATATCACAAATACTCAAAATTATATTTTCATTATTTACTTGAGGAACGAACGTGCGCACACAAGCGAGCGACGTGAAGTACTGCCGAAATGAACGATCGCCATCCATACGCAACGATAAAACTGTGCAAACGCATCGACAACGATTTTTCTGATATAAAGCCCTTGCTACACGGTCGCCGACAAGCCCCCAGACCGCGTGGCCTTGGCCGGTCCCGGACCGTGTAGAGAGTTGTTACCAACAAAATTTGACCAAAACTGACTAAGGACATACCAAGGTCAGACGGTTAGAAGGCTTGTCGGCGACCGTGTAGCAAGCCTTTAATTTGCAACTGCCACCGATCAACGATAATCGACAACGATTTGTCATACACACGGCAGATAAAACTGCGCAAATCGGACTGCACAGTTTTATCGCTACGATTTATCGTTACGTGTGTGGCCTGCATTAAATGTCCCATGATGGTTGCCTTTACTATACTACTTTACTATTACTATAATAAAATAAATAAGTAGTATGTGAGTAGGTAAAAGATAACTGGCCTTAACGTCCATCGATCTTGAGGTAACTCGGAACCGAACGAATGTGGCTTCGGAAGTATTTGTGTGTCCGACGTGGTATACGATCCCCATCAAGGCACACCAAGAGAAAAACTTCAGCAGCCAATACTTCAGTTTAAAATCAGGAGACAAGGGCTGCAACAAGACGCGCTAGTAAAAAAGTGACAACATTTCTTACTTTTTTTGTTTTGGTCTTGAATTACGTTTTGCAGTTAAGAGCATAAAAGTAAAATTTTCTTCTAAGACTAAGGTCTTTTCTTTGATTGATAGGTGATTTTCTTCTAATCGGTCTCAACAGCCAAACAGTTAAAACTTATTGCACAATTTTACTGAGCAATAAAATTGTGTAGATGACAAAACTTGTTATATTATTTTATTTTTGCTACAATTTATTTGAAATCCGTATTTTCCGTCATTAAATTTAGTAAATCACATAAAATAGGAATCGATTATCGTTCAAAAATGCTCCGAAATGTTTGACTTGGCAGAAAACCAAGCGTCAGAAACTCTGATCACATGTTGAAAATAAAAAAAAAGTTAGTTGGCGGGAATTGGATATGTATTATGTTCTTTCGCTTTACGACAATTTCATGGTGTAAATTGCCGTGAAAAATATAATTTATTTTCCTCGCAATCGTAGTGAAAAGCAGAGTGTACAACAAGGGCTATAAATGTCCATTTTTACAATTTTATGCCCTTTCATTTTTATAATTTTATGTCACTTTTATGCCCTTGTTGTACAATCTACTATTACCAACTATATTTGTCTGGTTGAACGAATGGTTTCCTTATATACACGGTGTAACATGAGGAAACCGAATAATTTTAACCACGCATTTCTGAGGTCAAAAGAAGGAAAGAATGTAACACGAGTTTAGGTCAATTTCGCCAAAAAAAATTTTTTTTGGTTTGTTTTTTAAAATTTTTGAATGTATTTGTACATAAATAATAAATCTTATTGGTAAATTTGTTACTTAAATTGATTTTTACATGTTTTTTTTCGTAAAACCTTCTTTTTGCAAAGTGTTACTTGTCACTTTTTGACATCTATCAATAAAGATATCGTCGGTGTACTTCCAAAACATGATAACTGACAAAATGGTCAAAAATGAGTTGTTTATATAGTTTTGTTCACATTTTATTGTTTTAAATATATATGTGATTTTTTTTTTATGTTTATTATTTACAAAGTTATAGAGTGTAAAAAAGTACTAACAGACAGGAAATTAAATATAGTGTACACGTAAAAAATAATAAGGGTATTTAAAACAACATATCTCGTAAAACTGGTCATGCAAAATATATAAAGTAACGTTAACATGTTTTGTCTGAATGTAGTTATAATTACCGTTATTAGTGTAGTTATTAATTAGAACCTAGTTAGAGTAACTGGTAAAATATCATAACATTATTCATTATTATTTACCTATAGGCATTTCTTTCAATACACGATCTATTATACAACTAAATAATATTAAATTCACTTAAGACTGATTTAAGTATGCTCGGTAAACGCTAACAATATCAGTATCATAATTTTTTGAAGTAATTTAGTTAATAAGGAGTGTATTGTCATATGATTCTTCAATAAAGGAGAGAAAAGTAATATTAGAATCACTTATAACTGTTTACATGTAAATAATTACACGTTGCATGTAATTTATTACTTTTTATTTCTACGTTAGTGTTTAGAATTTGCTTATAATATCGTGTGAACTAGTATTTTTTATCACTGTCTTTTTTTTAAATTATATATAATTATTTTTATATGATTATAAACAAATACACCAAAATCAGTTCATTTTTTATACAGGTAAAACATGATAACTAACACATGCCATGTTTTTGTCGGCCAATATTTTATATTTTTCGGTTTAAAAATATCACTTTTATCAATTAATAGACAATTTTAATATCCAAAAATTTTAAGTGTGAAAGTAAATTAGTCAAAACGGGTTTCTAAATTCCCTTATTTGAGGACCAAACTTTCAACTCGCGATTTCTCGAAACTATGTTTCAGGTAGTTATCATGTTTTAGAAGTATACCGACGATATTTAGACTACGTCCCATAGCAGCAACATCACCATCAAAAAGGCCTTTTACATTATGTAACAACAAAAACTTGTTTATTTTGAAATTAATATTATCTCTGAATCTAGGCGTTTTTAAAAAAAAGTTTATAGGACATTTTTGTTTCTAAATATGATCAGGAATACGCTGTTAAAATTATTCGGTTTACTCATGTTACACCGTGTATGGTCTATTAATTTATATGCAGGATTTAAAATGTTAGAGCATCGGAATAAAATGGGATTTCATACGATTACTTTATCCCTAGGAGTAAAATGTTACTTTGAAAACCCATTTTGTTCAGCTGCGATTTTTTTTTATTTGGAAGCTTAAAAACCGGTCAAGTGCGAGTCGGACAAGGGTTCCGTACATTACGTCCGACTCATGCTTGACTGCACATTTCAGGTTTTCCTGTCATCTATAGGTAAAGAACTATTTTAACCAACTTCAATTTCATAGAAGGAGGAGGTTCTGTATTCGGTTGTGGCTATTTTTTTTCTATGTAGGTACGTTCACCGATTACTCCGACATCCGTAGTCCGATTTGAGTAAGTAATTCTTTTTTTTGTCTTAAAGTAAATTTTTTGTCCTTTTTAAAATAAATTATTGATAGCTTTAGGGCGTGTTGCCATGTTGAGTTTCCCCTCAACGACGACAACACGACCATGTGCACTCCTCATTTACCCGGGCTTGTGACCGGCTCCTTTGTGGACCACGGATGATCCGCAATGGAGGCTGAGTTTCCTTCTTGAGTTCGCTATAAATATAGTAGTTGGGGACATTTCCCTCCACCTCCTCATGGTCTTTGCTGGCTCGCGCCGTACATACCGAATCGCGGGAGCCGTATTGGGTACTTGCTGCTTCGGCTCATTTCCCCAAACTCTACGTTGCTTCGTGTCTCCCTACAAATCAATTCTTTTAGTGTCCCAGGCCTGAAGCCGAGGGCAGGTAGCCGCCGCGGTCGCATCTCTGGACGCCTCCGCTCGATTGAAGCTCCGCAGACTTATGGCCCGTCTTGCCGCGCTTACCGCAGCAACTGAAAACAGAATATCCTTTAAAAATTATATTAACATTATAACCTGAATATAGATGTCATGATTTAAAGATAAAATTAACCTGTTACTCTTTTTTTTTCAGTTTTTATGGGTACCTGGAAAGCCTTATGTATGCGTGGCTATTTGGCTTTGCCTTGCTGTTGTGCCATTTTAATAGCATCCGATAACGCTTCTTCTCGGGATGCCAAACTTTGATTAAGTCGTTGACATTGGCGTCGTATAAATAGGTGGGCCATAGTGGAGAAGATGTTGTCGAAAACAAAGGTCTTGTGTAACGCGCAATCGAACCATGTGGTGTCACATCCGGTATTGAATAAAGTCACAGCATAAACAAATACGTCTATTCTATGGAGACTTGTGCAAATATCGGTTTCCATTATTTCCGTAGCACGTTTTACTAGACAACATAAATTCTTTGAGGGGTATGTTAGGGATTGTTTTTCGCCCCACCACTCTCTTAGACGTATATAACTGTACGTGTCATCATTTTTTATGTCGTCTAGATCTGGGGTGACAGTCAAAGTGTTGCGGCATTGGTCGCATTCGTGCACTTTGGTAATTCGTGACGCTAAATAACCGCTGACGTATACAACTGATTGGTTCTCTATAGATACTAATTCCTCTTCGATTTCGTTAGTTTCCGGCCCTTCCGGTAGACTTAACACGGGGATTTCCTCGTCGCTTAAATCATCACCATTCTCAGCATCAATGGAGGCTTGTGGATTTTCAGTCGATTGAGGATTCTCACTCGAGGAAGGTTTCGACTCATGAGATCCAAACACCAAATTGTGAAAGTCTGTCAGCAGCATATTCCTATCTTTTTGACAGTTTGATCCTGCACTATGGGGGGCCGTCAGCCCAGTGACAACTGCAGTCTTCAGGGCTGCCATAAAATGTGTGCAAGTAGGGTTGCTATTTGTTGGACTCTGTTGTCGTATTACGCCAAATAAGTTCTCCAGAGAATCTTGGTTTAACTGGCGTAAGTTTAAGTATTTGAATCCCATTGCTCTGGTTTTCAGCCAAATCCCTCTTAGAGATTGTAATGACATCAAGTAACCTTGGATACACTTAACGTTTGTGGCGACAGTTCCAAATGTATTAAGAAATTTGGCTGTTTTTAACTTTCCTTCAAGTGCCGCCCACTCTTCCAAATGAGTCGTTTTTTGCGAAACATTTTGTCGCAAACCTTTTTTTATGTCTTCTGCGGATGATGGTCCATTGGTAAAGTCAAACAACCGGTCAAGTTCCTGTACCACTTCAGCGGTTTCTAACAGCTCAGCAGCTTGTCTTTCATCCCTTTCAGCTTGGGACAGCAGTTTTAGGACAGCGGCTACTGTGTTGCTCAACATTTGGGCAGCATATTTAACTCTCATTTTTGCCCTGTATTTCGGGAAGACATGCACAGGACTGACCTTTGATAAATATAGGAAGTTTCTATTTTTTTCCTCGACCAACCTGAGGTGAGACCACTTTGCCTTTTTTCCATTCCAAGACAAAACTCCATTGTTCAGAAAATTGTTTCGCAGCGATTTAAACAGATGTGGTATATCATATAGAGTAAATATTTCCTCCCCATCTAAAAAGAATGAGTTTTGTAACACGCTTGAAGGTACGGAAAATTTTTTCAACAATTTTATGGCGCCCATATTTGTAGGTCCTTGATCACAGACCGTAGCCAGTACCTTGTGCCCAGTAGCATTTACGGCAGTTATTATCTCTTTTATCAGTACCGACAATTTTTCAGTGGAAATAGTTCCTTTCACAAAGTAAAATGCTATAGGTTGCTTGAATTTTCGGTATATTCCTTGGAGCATAAATACCAAAGCATGGTCAGCAATATCACTTGATCTTTCAGTAGATCCAAAATCTCGGAAACCTTCTACATTTCCGGTAGATGAATTATATAGGAGCCTTGGTTTTAACGCGATTTCATCAAATAATAAGGCACAAACTTTTTCTTTTTCGTTTTTATGTTGGCCTGCCATTACTAAATGATCTAAAACCGATTTGTTGAGCCCTGGTTCCATAGGTATTTTTTTTAAGACGTTTTGCAACGTTTTGACGCTCGGTAGAGGAATAATATGCCTCAAATATCTATATGTTTTGGCAGATCTTTTCAGAATCGCCAAGCAAGAAATTTTGTTTTTTGTGGTCCACCGTCGTCCAGTTGGCTTCCGGGATTGGTTTTTGCTGGCATTTATTATAATTTCTTTCAAAGCCGGCGATTCGATATTTTCAATCACGGTCGCACTTTTTCGTAACGACGCTAGGGTGCACCTTGTCTTTTTTAGTCTTTCCACCAGCTTCTTTTTTCTTGGACTCATGTCTGTAAACATTTTTACAAGTTTTTATTTAACTACTAGCGACTCACTCCGCCCCGGCTTTGCATGGGTAGTAAAGCGTAATTTTTTTGGGATTCAACTAAAATGTTTAAATTCACCCATATTATATTGTACAACTATCTACCAGACACAAAACAAAAATGCGAAAAAGTAGGTATTAGTTGCCCGTTGAAACAAAAGCTTGTACCTATCAAAAATTAAATTTTCGACACCCAAGTAACACAAAAGTAGCTGAATATTGTTTGAATAATAGAGCATTCCGTATTGTAAGCTGAATAAGGTAGCTGTATAACGTCTGTATAAGCGCTTGTACAGACGTTATACAGAAGGTTTGGGAACAAAGTGGGAGTGCCCACGCCGCTTATTACTGCATAACAGTAATGTAATAGCTGTATAAGTGTGTGCCCACACATTGAATCGCTAAATAACACTTGTATAGAGGCTGTCCAAAGCTTCTATGCCGCTTTTAAACCAAAGTTATCCAGCTTTGTACACAATGCATCAGTTATTCACACGTTATGAAGCTTTTGGTTCCAAAGTGCATTTTTACAGAAAATATATTCAGATATTTGTGTCAAATCAACGATTTGTCTTCCATTTTAATTTTTGAACTCGTGTCAAAGTGTAGGTTCTGAAGTGAATACTTACAAAATAAGGAGGACATCACCCATATATTTATTTGATGAATACATAACTTCAATTTCATTGCGCATCAGACTTTACTGTTAATATATATATATATATATATATATATATATATATATATATAAAATGTATATATATATATATATACATTTTATTTAAAATTTTAAAGCGCCGCGTAAATAATGCACTGTTTAAAAAGTAAATATAGACGAAAATTTACTACTCCACTTTTAAATTTGTAATTTTTTTGCGGTGTTTAGATGTTTTAGTGATAGAAAATGTACTTTAACCATGGACTTATAAGATGGACTGCACTGTCACTTTTTTTGCCATATTAAATTGAACTTTATCACCGAGCTAGAAAGACGTTCGTACCAGACTAGAAAAAACGGTCCACTTGAGATAGCAAAGGTGGGTCGCGGTGTCTCACTCGCACGTGTTGCCAATGTTAAAAATATACCATTGTGGTAGTATTTATATCAATATACTACTCAAATTAAATAACTTCTTATATTATTTAAATGCTATATTCAGAGTAAGGTTCTGATATCTTTTAAGAAATTTGTAAATAAGTATGATGTCAATATTATTAACTGATTTAACCAAGCATGTGGACAACAAAAAAAAAACATTAATTTTGGTGTGGTAGACATTGTAGAAACTTTGAATGTTAATTGGTATCCCTATCGTCAATATCGTCATGACATGTTATCAAAACACGTGAATGCAAAATTTCCTAAAAATGGTGAAAATATGTTGCGTTAAAGGTTGTGGGAGTGAAAGAATTTCTAATTGTGGAATATTGTTTCACCAGGAAGCCACAATTATTACATTTTGCGATAAAAATACAAGACAACATTGTCAAACTCATTAGGGTGACTATGATGTCGGCACGATGAGAATCAGTGTTACACAATTTTTATTAGGTACTTAAGTAAGTTTATATAAATAGGTATGTATTTATTTCGGCATGTTTAAATTGGTGAAATGAGAGCCAATACAGAATAAATAATTACCAAAATTGAAAATCAAAGTCCTTAAACATTACAGACACATTTATGCATTGTTATAATAATAATAAACACATTGATAATAAAAGAAAAATAGAACTTTATCGTAATTTACTGACTTTTGGGACGATACCAGAAACGTTACTGGGAATTTACCCTCTTTGTAAAATTTATTAAGAACGGCACATCACTAATTTCTTTACATTTCACGACTCTTCTCTTTTCGCACAGGTGACCTAGCACCGTGAACACCGAAGTTCGCAAATTACGGGCATCTTTCTCTTTTACTCCTATAAAGGAGTAATTACAGTAACAGAGAAAGATGCTCGCAATTTGCAAACTTCGATGTCTATGGTCCAGTGACAAGCGTCCTAGTTAAAAACGATAGCGAGCGGGCGTAGCGGACCCACGCGACCCTCAGGCAGTTACGAATTTGCCCTAAGATCGAGTAGGCCCGGGCCTAGGGCGGCCAGATATTTTGGGCGGCAGTCTATATGATGGGTGCTGAGAAAGGGGGGGCGGCTAGAGCTTGCTATGTAGCTTGGGGCCTAAGGCGGCAAAGACTGTATGTAATTCCTCCACTGTCCTGAGAGCCTACCCCGTTGCGTCTTTGTCGCACTTGTAAATTCGTACGTAAGTGTGACAGAGAGGCAACACGTCGAACATGGTTCACAGTAGACCCTCTGGTTCTGTCAGCATATTTGTCTCTCTATCTCTCTCACTCATACCTGTGTTCTTGACAGACGTTACGGCGGACCACCTTCCTGACGATCGACCATGTTCGTGATCCAGTACCTATGCCTACTAGTAACAGCTTTTCTTCTTCACTTGGTCCCTCAATACTGAGGATCGTGACATCATATCAATTATAGCGTGTGACAGGGACAGCACGCCCACGCGTGCGTTAGAAAGGGATATCGCGCCTTGTAAGCGTCTCCCCAAGAGAACCAATCGCGGTCGACCCCCGGCTCGCTTCTTAACAGATTAAGCCGCGGGTCAACTTATGGTGGGCGCGTGTGCCGCCATGTTGTATCGCGTGATCGCTGAGGGCGCTGCGCGCGAGTTAGTTCGGTAGCCGACACCTTTGTGTATAAACGTATGCGTGTATCCGACCCTACGACCGATCATAGCTTTGTTCAATTGTAACAGTTTTAGGGCCAGTTGCACCAACCACATTTGACAGACTGATCATCGTCAGCCGGCGCGCCCCGCGCCTTTACTATGAAACTTTCCATACATAAAAATTTAGCGAACTCTTTAACGTTCGTAACAGTTTGGTGCAACCGACCCTTAGTATTTTAATGTGTAGTGGACTGTGTTGTATCGTAATCCGTGTACTTTAAGTTTAATAAACTGCTTTTAACTTCAGTGCCGACTATTACTATACCCACGCCCGCTATACAATGCCGAGTTAGTATTGCCGATTTCGTTGAAAACAAAATTGCCTAAAATGTGACGTCACACCAGGTGGGGAGGGATTTGCAAAATGTGACCAAGTGTGACAAGGAGGGGGGAGGGGTCAAAAACCTAGAAATTCGTGTGACGTAATTAATGGATGATCCCATACCTAACCATTTCTTGTTCGGTGGACAAGTCGCATGCTCAATAGCATTTAATTGAGCCAATAACATTTTCATAATTCTACGCTTACCTTTATCCGGTTGAATTCTTAGGCATGTAGATTGAAGATCAGCTCGAATGGTAGTCGCAGACGTTGCGGTGTCAAACACTGGGGTTTGTGCTTTCGTCGACGTGTCTTCCTCATCATCATTATGTTTAAAATAATTGTGATCACGAAGAACATCTTGCACTGAAACAAAATTAATTTAAATTAATAGCATTAAAACCAATCGGGACAGAAGTAAAATTACATACCTACATTAAATTATCTAAAGAAATTTCACACGTTAAAATAAGTTTCAAAAAGAAATTACAATCATAGGTAGGTAGGTACATAATACATTAGTTAGTACCATCACTTATTTTTATTTGTCAGTCCTAGTAGGCGGAGGCGGTAAACCAAGTGTAAATATGTAGGTATGTACATTACTTTGAACTTATTCTTATCTGTTTTAGGCCCCCCCCACATCTAGCGTCCTTCGAGCGTCGGCGTCTGTCGGCGTCTGGTCAGCGCTATGGAAAATGACGTCGCTGCGCAGTTGCGTCGACGCTGCGTCGACGTTGCATCGAGCAGCGGCCATAGAATTGTAGAAGCCGACGCTCGAAAGACGCCAGATGTGGGGGGGCCCTTATACCGATCTATTTGACCTACTTATAGGGCCTGAAACTTTCCATACATAAAAATTTAGCGAACTCTTTAACGTTCGTAACAGTTTGGTGCAACCGACCCTTAGTATTTTAATGTGTAGTGGACTGTGTTGTATCGTAATCCGTGTACTTTAAGTTTAATAAACTGCTTTTAACTTCAGTGCCGACTATTACTATACCCACGCCCGCTATACAATGCCGAGTTAGTATTGCCGATTTCGTTGAAAACAAAATTGCCTAAAATGTGACGTCACACCAGGTGGGGAGGGATTTGCAAAATGTGACCAAGTGTGACAAGGAGGGGGGAGGGGTCAAAAACCTAGAAATTCGTGTGACGTAATTAATGGATGATCCCATACCTAACCATTTCTTGTTCGGTGGACAAGTCGCATGCTCAATAGCATTTAATTGAGCCAATAACATTTTCATAATTCTACGCTTACCTTTATCCGGTTGAATTCTTAGGCATGTAGATTGAAGATCAGCTCGAATGGTAGTCGCAGACGTTGCGGTGTCAAACACTGGGGTTTGTGCTTTCGTCGACGTGTCTTCCTCATCATCATTATGTTTAAAATAATTGTGATCACGAAGAACATCTTGCACTGAAACAAAATTAATTTAAATTAATAGCATTAAAACCAATCGGGACAGAAGTAAAATATAAAACAGATATATTATATGTATACCCATGTCTGTAGCTTTACTATCTCCGAGTACTTAAAGGTCACTGAGCTAAAAGCCACGCACAGACAAATAGATGAACGGACACGGCGAAACTGTAAGAGTTCCTGGTTGACTATACTTACATTTACAAAACCCTAAAAATCAAAACTCTATCACCCCATCCATTAAAATTTGTCACGCCCTGTCGAGCAAATCATACTTAAAACTAAAATACAAAGGTACTATTTTCATCGCACAACTAATTTAAATCTATAACGTCACATAATCATCGATATAATGGACTGATAAACATCACTCAGGAGAGTCAGGAGTGAACTATGAAACTTCCCAGACAATAAAACTTAGCGAACGTTTTAACGGTGACAGACTGTTTGGTGCAACCGACCCTAAATCTAGATGCCTAATTTTCTTGCCGCTTCGCAGACAATTAGCATACCTACTCATTAGGAAATAATTCTACCAGTAGGTACTTAGAGTTACACCAAGAAAAGTCTGCAGCGATTTTGATAGCCCACGCAGTGGAAGTGTTATTTATACGTCATAATTTCATGGAAGTTTGACGATTAAAATAACACTGGCACTGCGAGGGCTGTCAAATCGTTGCAGACTTTTCTTGGTGTAACTTCACCACCCTCATACTAGTAATACGCTTAATAGAAAAAAAGCGGCCAAGTGCGAGTCGGACTCGCCCATGAAGAGTTCCGTGACAGCAAGTAACATAATAAAATTGGGGTTTACGGTTTATGTTATGACGTATTAAAAAAAACTACTTACCAAATCTTGTTCAAACCAATTTTCGATGGAAATTTGCATGGTAATGTACATCATACATTTTTTTTAGGTTTATCATTCTCTTTATTTTAGAAGTTACAGGGGGGGACACACACATTTTACCACTTTGGAAGTGTCTCTCGCGCAAACTATTTAGAGTTTAGAAGAAAATGATATTAGAAACCTCAATCATTTTTGAAGACCTATCCATAGATACCCCACATGGTCGTATGGGTTTGATGAAAAAAAAAATTTTGGGTTTCAGTTCTATGTATGGGGAACCCTAAAAATTTAATGTCTTTTTTCTATTTTTGTATGAAAATCTTAATGCGGTTCACAGAATACATCTACTCACCAAGTTTCAACAGTATAGTGCTTATACTTTCGGAAAAAAGTGGCTGTGACATACGGACGGACAGACAGACAGACAGACATGAGGGGTCATCCATTAATTACGTCACACGTTTAGGGGGAGGGAGGGGGTCAAGAAAATGTGACATATTGTGACATGGGGGAGGGGGGGAGACAAACTTTGTGACGTCACTTTAACTT
This sequence comes from Cydia amplana, assembly GCF_948474715.1. Classification (NCBI taxonomy): domain Eukaryota; kingdom Metazoa; phylum Arthropoda; class Insecta; order Lepidoptera; family Tortricidae; genus Cydia; species Cydia amplana. Next base: position 8,874,144 of record NC_086079.1, on the reverse strand, counting down.
CATCAGTAACCGAAAATTGATGTAAATTATTTAGTTCGCTGTATATTTAAATAACAAGTTTTTAAAACGAAAATAGTTTTTAATCGTTTAATTTTCTTTCCTAAGCAGTTTTGGGTTATAAAATTACTAATATTTATATCGTCAGAAATATTTTGATAAAATATACTTGTTAACTCACATTATAGACGGGTCTAACGCGAATTATATTCAATTACCTTTATTTACCGACGTTTCGACACAGGTTTCACTGGTCCTGTGTGTGGTGGACCTGTGTCGAAACGTCGGTAAATAAAGGTAATTGAATATAATTCGCGTTAGACCCGTCTATAATGTGAGTTAATATGTATTCAAAACGCGAAAGTTTAAAATATACTTGGTCAAGCAGATCTTGTCAGTAGAAAAAGGCGCGAAATTCAAATTTTCTATGGGACGATATCCCTTCGCGCCTACATTTTTCAAATTTGCCGCCTTTTTCTACTGACAAGATCTGCTTGACCAAGTTAGTATATTAAAATAATACTTAGGTACTTACTTAATTCTATTTGGCGATTTCGTAGAAAAAATGTGACGTCACACTAGGGGTGGAGGGGTTTGCCAAATGTGACCAAGTGTGACAAGGGGGGGGGGAGTCAAAAAACATAGAAATTGGTGTGACGTAATTAATGGATGACCCCTGACGAATCTATAAGGGTTCCGTTTTTTTGCCATTTGACTACGGAACCCTAAAAAACACAACCGAATTGATAACCTCCTCCTTTTGAGATTTGAAAGTCGGTTAAAAAAGGTACCTTTATCCGGTTGAATGCCTAATAGTCCAGATTGCAGACAAGCTTGGCTAGTACTGGTAGATGCAGCAGCTGATGAAGTTTGTGCTGGAACCCAAAAAAATACATACCTACATTAAATTATCTAAAGAAATTTCACACGTTAAAATAAGTTTCAAAAAGAAATTACAATCATAGGTAGGTAGGTACATAATACATTAGTTAGTACCATCACTTATTTTTATTTGTCAGTCCTAGTAGGCGGAGGCGGTAAACCAAGTGTAAATATGTAGGTATGTACATTACTTTGAACTTATTCTTATCTGTTTTAGGCCCCCCCCACATCTAGCGTCCTTCGAGCGTCGGCGTCTGTCGGCGTCTGGTCAGCGCTATGGAAAATGACGTCGCTGCGCAGTTGCGTCGACGCTGCGTCGACGTTGCATCGAGCAGCGGCCATAGAATTGTAGAAGCCGACGCTCGAAAGACGCCAGATGTGGGGGGGCCCTTATACCGATCTATTTGACCTACTTATAGCTGATACTAATAACCTGCTTGAAGACATGCATATCGGCGTCCGCGTGAGAGCAAATCTCACTTATCTAGTAGGAGTAGTAGGTACCTAGTAAAGAGTCCTCAAGTAAACTATTACAAAGCAGTCAGAGCATGCGAAGACCATCAACTATGAGTTTCTCCAGACACGTCCTGCCTCGCACAGACAAACTGTGGAATGAACTGTCGCGTGTGGTATTTTCGGACCGTTACAACCTTCAAACTTTCAATAAAAGAGGCCTGCAATGAAATTACAACCCCTATGGTGTTGCGGGTATCCATGGACAACGGTAATCTCTTACCATCACGGTGACTCGTGTGCTCGTTTGCCTCCTATGTCATATAAAAACACATGTTCCAAATTTTATTAAAATACCCATAATCTTATAGTTTTGGAGTAAAATGACTGTGACATACGGACGAACAGACGGCCATGACGAAACTATGAGGGTTTCTTTTTTGCCATTTTGGCTACGGAACCCTAAAAATGTTCACAAATCGGAATATAGGTTTCGAATAGCAACGTGATCTTGAGATCTGTGTGAAAATACTTTTAAAACAAAACTAGCATATAATTACCATTTTCACTGGTATTAACAAAGTACAAAAAAATTCACTTCCACTTAACTTGTAGAGGAGATGTTCCTAGTTGACTACGGAATCCTAAAAAGGGTACAATACAATACCAAGTAACTAAAAAACCGGGCAAGTGCGAGTCGGATTCGCGCACGAAGGGTTCCGTACCATAATGCAAAAAAACGGCAAAAAAAAACGGTCACCCATCCAAGTACTGACCCCGCCCGACGCTGCTTTACTTCGGTCAAAAATCACGTTTGTTGTATGGGAGCCCCACTTAAATCTTTATTTTATTCTGTTTTTAGTATTTGTTGTTATAGCGGCAACAGAAATACACCATCTGTGAAAATTTCAACTGTCTAGCTATCACGGTTCGTGAGATACAGCCCGGTGACAGACGGACGGACGGACGGACGGACGGACAGCGAAGTCTTAGTAATATAGGATCCCGTTTTACCCTTTGGGTACGGAACCCTAAAAAGCGGCCAAGTGCGAGCCGGACTCGCGCATGAAGGGTTCCGTAACAGCAAGTAACATAATAAAATAGCGGTTCACGATCTATGACGATTAAACAAAAAACTACTTACTAGATCTCGTTCAAACCAATTTTCGGTGGAAGTTTGCATGGTAATGTACATCATATATTTGTTTTAGTTTTATCATTCTCTTTATTTTAGAAGTTACAGGGGGGGACCACTTTGGAAGTGTCTCTCGCGCATTCGCATTACATTAGAAACCTCAATATCATTTTTGAAGACCTATCCATAGATACCCCACACGTATGGGTTTGATGAAAATAAGTATGGGGGACCTCCAAAATTTATCGTTTTTTTTCTATTTTTGTGTAAAAATCTTAATGCGGTTCACATAATACATCTACTTACCAAGTTTCAACAGTATAGTTCTTATAGTTTCGGGAAAAAGTAGCTGTCACATACACGGACAGACAGACGGACAGACAGACGAACAGACAGACGGACAGCCAGACGGACAGACATGACGAATCCATAAGGGTTCCGTTTTTTGCCATTTGGCTACGGAACCCTAAAAAGATCTCTCCAAAACTCCATCACACCTTTACTTAAAAATGCCCAGTCGAGGAAATCAGCTATGTACTCTATTTTAATCTACGTCACTCAGTTTTATAGTAAGAAAACTATGAAACTTTCCATGCTTACTATAAAACTTTGCGAACGTTTTAATGATGACAGAATCTTTGGTGCAACCAAACCTAAATATGACTACCTAATTTTCTTGCCAGTTCGCAGACAATTCGCATATGTACTCAATAGGAAATAATAAACAAATAATTCAACAAGTAAATGAGGATGTTACTTAATATATAATACGCTTACCTTTATCCGGTTGAATGCCTAATAATCCAGATTGCAGACAAGCTTGGCTAGTACTGGTAGATGCAGCATCTGATGAAGTTTGTGCTGGAACCCAAAAAAATACATAACTACATTATCTAAAGACATTTCACATGTTATAAAAATAAAATAAAATTTGTTTATTGCAGACTTCTTCATAACGGTCCATACATGTTAGTACTTAATACTTACTATCTTAATAAGGAACTAAAATAAATTATTGTTATTAGAAATTATTCAACAAGTAACATCCTCATAATAATATGCTTACCTTTATCCGGTTGAATGCCTAATAGTCCAGATTGCAGACAAGCTTGGCTAGTACTGGTAGATGCAGCAGCTGATGAAGTTTGTGCTGGAACCAAAAAAAAAATACATAAATACATTATCTAAAGGCATTTCACATGATATAAAAATAAAATAAAATTTGTTTATTTCAGACTTCTTCATAACGGTCCATACATACGGTACTTAATACCTACTATCTTAATAAGGAACTAAAATAAATTATTGTTATTAGAAATAATTCAACAAGTAACATCCTCATAATAATATGCTTACCTTTATCCGGTTGAATGCCTAATAGTCCATATTGCAGACAAGCTTGGCTAGTACTGGTAGATGCAGCAGCTGATGAAGTTTGTGCTGGAACCCAAAAAAAATACATAACTACATTATCTAAAGACATTTCTCATGTTATAAAAATAATATAAAATTTGTTTATTGCAGACTTCTTCATAACGGTCCATACATGTTAGTACTTAATACTTACTATCTTAATAAGGAACTAAAATAAATTATTGTTATTAGAAATTATTCAACAAGTAACATCCTCATAATAATACGCTTACCTTTATCCGGTTGAATATTTTTATAAGTTATTAATTTTAATTTACAATATTATAATATATCTATTTGGCTGGAGCCAGGCATATACACTACTAATAATAACTACATACACCATTGAGTGTACCCTGGTCCGGTGCACGAGAAGCTGACTATCAAGCCTGTCAGCTATAACTGCCGGGAGACTGTTGCGGCTGTCCCGCAGGCGCCGCAGCACGTATAATAAGTTTAAAAAAGATATTACAAACATACCTGGTAGTGGTAAGTGAAAGGTACATATTACATTACCATCACTTATCACTTTTATTTGTCAGTTGTAGTCGGCTGTTAACCAAGTAGAGTATGTACCTATACTACTTCCATACTATAGCTGTAAAACTGTGGCCTTTTTCCAGTGATAGAAACATTTCTGTCACGTATATGGGACTCTTTTTATCACTAATATATATAAGTAGTCGCATATATGTGATAGAAATGAAATTTATTTGTTGCTGTGCTGGACCTATCCACTGTTTTAAAGGATAATTAATAAATATGTTAACTAATAAAAAGTTACCTCGTCTACTTGCTACATGTTGAGGGAATCCTCTTAATTGATGGTCTGTCAGTGGAGGTGCGGCAAGATTTAATTTTGGATATGCTCTTTTTTTTAGCTTATTTCCTGTCTTCCCAAAGTCTCTCCGGTCAAAGTGGTCACCACAAACATGACGTAGCTCATGCAACTTCTCTATGGGGACATGAATCAGATCTTCTTTTCCAACCAGTCTAAGCCAAGTTTTACACCTGTAAACCAATAATTTAAGTACTTTAGAAAGGTAGCTAAATATGAAAATGAATTACATCAAAGCTTTTGTAGTAGGTAAGTAATTAAACTTCATATAGGAACAGACTACGGTCTATGATGTCACCCTAGAAAGTCTAAACCAAAGTTCTATGGGCGAGCAGTACGTGCTTGCTCCTCCTATTTGAATCCCTTGCGGCATTACGGAGTGAAGGATTCGAACCGGCTTCTCAGTCGGCCTTCAGCTTACGCGGCTAACAAATCAAAATGTTTAATAAAGTAATTTGATTTATTCCCTAGTTGTATTTAGGAACTTGTTGACTTACCGCAGTTCATCCTTGGGAAATTTGGCAAAGAAGCCTCCTCTGAAAATTTCTCTCACGCCGCATATCTCACAATATCGGCTTTTTCCGACCATTTTCACACACACAACAATCCAATGTAGGATTTCAAATTTTTGCAAAATGGTCGACTGACACTCGTATGTACGCATTAATGTCAAGTTCCGGTTCCGGTCCGGTATGTTGTCGCCTTGCGAACTTTATCGCCACATATTTTTTGTCAATAAGGGAGTTTCCAGAGACTGCACATACCATGTGAATGACGTTTAGTAACTGCTTAAAAACATTGCCATATATATTATAGTTTTTTAATTCGCTGCCAAATTATTGCGCTATCGACTTTTCTTGCTCTGTAGCCCCCTCCTTCTAGATCAAAGACTAGAGCATGTGCGGAAAGAGAAGAGTCGTAGAATGTATTGGATCCCATACATTTCACGACTCTTCTCTTTCCGCACAGAGGGCCTACCGCGAACCACGTTCGACGTGTTGCCTCTCTGTCGCACTTGTAAATTCGTACGTAAGTGTGACAGGGAGGCAACACGTCGAACGTGGTTCGCGGTCACGGAAGAAAGAAAGAGCGCGCCGTTTGTGTTCGCTGTGCGTGAATCGCGGCTTCAAGCTACGAGTGTGGAGCGGGCTGTTAAGTGGAGTCCAGACGAGACAATTTTTCGCCAATCGCCAAACGCTAATTTGATTCCCCGATCAAATCAGCAGATGCAGACACAAAGTGCATTCTTATTTGCATTATTTGACACATTATGATTATGACTGACGTTTATAGATCTCTATATCTACATCTGTAACTAACCCAAATCGATTGTCACAGCAAGCGATTACGATTGGATGGCACCTAGAGTGAGGTATCGAATTGTGACGTTTAATGAATTTTTATTTGAGATATAAAGCTAGAATAGGGATGATGACACATGTTGAATTTTATAACAAAATCTAGTAAAATAGATAGCTGGCGATTAGTTTAAGATTTATCACAATAATGTGGATATTAAAATAAAATATTGAAAAATTACAAAATTACAGGACCTGAAAGTTTCAAAATTTAAGTTTTTATTTAAATTCCAAAAACGATAAAAGTAAGGGTACCATTTGATTCCTTACATTTCATCCAAAAAAATATTGTATAGCAACTATATACATAAACGCAATATTTCACCGACAAAAACGCAATTTTCTTGTTTTGTCCATACTACAAGATGGGCGATGACGTCACGGCCTCTGGTCGTTTTGTATAAGGCGTTTCGCGAGTGAAGTGCGACTGTCGGACTTTGACTACAATTTCTGACTTTTGTGTTACTTTATTGCAATGGGTCCCATATATACATTTGATCCTAAAAACAAACCCGATCGATTGATACCATAAAAAAAAATTAGTCATGTAGCCTATTATATGGTTAATAAATAATAATAAGAGGATATAATAAATTTAATAATGTTTTGTTATAAATATGGAATAACTATTGTAATATGAATGATTTATAACAAAATTTACCTAGATTTAATAATGTTTAAAAATTTGATGTGTAAAATGTATATTTTATGAATAAAACATTGAATTGAATTGTTGCGACCTAAAATGAAAAATTTATATCGATTAACTTAGACGACTACCGATTCATAACGGTGGTGTCCGGCCAACCCTAAAAAAAAAAAGACGTAGAACGTAAACGTTTGCAGAGTATTTGTCTTCCTTTGTGATTTCAATGTGCAAGACATTTTACGTTGTATTGCTGTTGTGAGTGACATGTGTCAAATAATGCAAATACGAATAATCCCACTATAGTATGTATCTATGCCTCTATGGAATGCAAATTGGTGATTAAATTGTGTACGTGTGGACGCTATATGAGGTTGGCGCCAATTATTTTCCTGATCAAATCGGTCGATTTACCGAGCTCGTCGGGATACGTTCACCATAAGGTGAACGCAGCCAAAAACAAGTTGTCAACGTTGTCACTTGTCAGACATTTTGCGTCTGGCAACATAAATATTATTTTATCTCATAATTTTATTTATTTCAATAGCAATTTGTTGTCTTTGTCTCGTCCTCAGCTCAGCTGTATTATTGTGTGTACGATTATTTAATATTGTTTTATATTTTACATCTTTAGTGTTTATTGCGAGGGTTTGAAAAGTGACACTCATGCATATTATCTTAGGCTCGGCATTGGGGCAGACTAAAATGTTAACTATAAATTGAAATTTCTGTTTGAAGGTAAGCCAGTCTAGTTTCTTATAAAAAGTATACAAGTATTGTGAGCTTTGTATACATCTTGCACGTATGTTTCATATCAGTATCCTCTCATATTGCATGCTGCGTTACCTTGACTACTAAGGATGGATCCCAAGCAAGGTTGGTCTCGCCAGCGAACATATGATAGTTGTCCTTGTAAACTCCTACCGCGGTGTGACCGAAACAATATACTCCTTGTGTTGTCTCGTGATGGTTCATTCCATTTGTTTAGTTATACAATTGTCGATTATTAATGCTAATGTGCTACAGTACAGCTCTTTTCTGATAATAATAAACACCTGAGAATTTCCGTTTCACACTTAATGTAGAAATTGAGTAAATCAACTGAACATTGTGGCATCACATAATAAGTTGTTTGTTATACTTGTTATGATTGATATTAATAATGGTTTTCAGATACATTCAATGAGTCAGTGTCTTCAATATTAGAGCGGAAAGTTAGGGGGTGGTTAAGTGGAGTGATTGATGATATGCGCCGCAGCAGCCCTGTGCAGCAGTGGCTGGACTCCCTCCCGGCCGACGGTGTTGGCAATGACACCGAGAAACCAGATGAAGGGACCCTTAAAGAGGTCATATCTGATGACAGCAGAGCTGAATCTGTCACTGAGAACACAGTTGTTGAGGCCACTGATGAAGTACAAGAAGAACGAAATTTAGATGTACCTAGTCCTAAAGATTGGAAAAGAAAATCGCTAGAGAGTGGGGTGCTTACAAGTGCATCTCCGAGCAATGTTAGGAAAAGGTTACAGAGAGATCATTCTGTTCAGTCGGAGGGTTATTCTCCTAAACTGAAAAATCCACTTCTAAGAGATTATTCCCTTCAGGTAAGATAAATAGCTTTTCTTAAAAAAAATTATTATCTTTGATAAATATCTTGTTTAATGTTTCATCATAATTGCAATAATTATCATCAAAAGCAGATTTTTATTTGTAAGGAATATTCAGTGGCTGTAGTTATCTTTTAATTTCAGTCAGATGCAAGTGGATCGAGTGGCAGCTCGGTTCTGAATGTGCTTGGAGCTAGAAAAGTGGATGCCGAGTCAGTACTACTGGCTCTGGGTTTTGGACCTAGTGAGAAACAACAGAAACTACAAAGGATACCTGATAGATTTTTAGTTCCATCTAAAGTAAGTATGAATAGATGTCATTATTTTAGGTTCTATACAAATTATTAGTAAAAGTTGGTCAACTTACATTAATTCACAAGCATGATACAGAACACTATAATTAATAAAAATAAAATAAAAAACCCCTATGCAGAAAAGACATTCTTCTTCTTCTTCAATAGACATTGGCGTCAAACTTATAATAACATCCCTCTTTTTGTGCCGAAGGTCAGAAACTAAAAGATGAATACATTTTTAGCGTTCGGTAATTTCACTTGCAATAAGGATGATAATCTATTAACTGGTAATAGAAGGCCCCATACACATTCTATAAATGCTTATTAGCGTTGGTAATCTAATAGAAATTAGACTCGAAAGAGTTGTTGGAATGGGATTATTTTATTAAATAAAAATTTGATTCACTTAACTCGTGGAGCATCCAGAACCAAGAATAGTATGGAGTTACTATCACACGTGCCTTGGTAGGGCGCTCCACGGGTTAATCAACTGTTTCCTAGCATTTTGCCACTCTAAGACATACTGTTTTTTGTTTGTTTCATAGAATACAGTGAAATTGTATGAAAAAATATACATATTATATCAATATTATTCCATATTTAATGTTAACGCAGCTTATCTCTCTCTTCATGTGCCTAAATATAAACGACATAATATGATTAGGGACATGGATTTGTAATACAATTATCAGTTAATTAAATTAGTATGGGATGGGGTAATGTTACTGACATTCTGTTCTGGTCTTACGTCAGTGATAATATTTTCAGTCTTTCAATATGGGTGATGTTGTCATAAGTCTTCCTAAGCTGTAGAAGCAGCAAGAAGTATTACGTTACATCATCAATACAGAGGTCGCGGGTTCGTACTCCGGCTCGTACCAATGAGTTTTTCGGAACTTATGTACGAAATATCATTTGATATTTACCAGTCACTTTTCGGTGAAGGAAAACATCGTGAGGAAACCGGACTAATCCCAATACGGGCCTAGTTTACCCTCTGGGTTGGAAGGTCAGATGGCAGTCGCTTTCGTAAAAACTAGTGCCCACGCCAATTACCGGGGTTAGTTGCCAAGCGGACCTCAGGCTCCCATCAGCCGTGGCAAAATGCCGGGACAACGCAAGGATGATGATAATGAGGTTAGGTAATTATTCCCAAGGAAATTGTTAAGTAATTGAAATATTCCCCCTAGTAAAAATTTTGCTGTTTGTCTTAAGCACTCTTAACTGACCCTCAATTACCTTATGTCTTTACAATAAGGCTTACGGTTCGGTCACATGGGCCCGGATCCGCGCGCCGCGGATGTGTCTTACTCACACATCCATCCGTGTGACCGGCAATGCTAACATAAATTGTTTTTTTTTTTTAGCTGAAAGGCATAAGTACAGACAAGTTTATCAAAGATGAGCAACATTCCATGCGCATGCACGACTGTGGAGTGTTTGGGTACCGAGGATTGACTGGTGAGTGGTTTTCAATATTTATAATCATACAGGGTGTTTCAAAATACTAACATAATTGATTCTAACTTCATAGTGGGCGTGGGTGTGGGAAGCCTGAAATTTTAGATTTAGGCTATTTTAATTTGCTTATGCTTATGGTGTCAGGTAACAATTTATCGAATATGCGTGTAACAGATGTTCGTAAGTTCATAGCCCCACTTCATCGTTATTTACAAAAACAATCATTTTGCATTGTAGGATCGATTTTGGAATGAGTTATTTTTATCTGCTACTTTGTTATTGAGGGACGAGGGATATGTTGATTAATTATTAATTTCCCATGGGAAGTTTTTATTTATTTATTTATCAATTAAGTAATGGTCACTCTTTACTTTATTATCTTAGGGGAAACTTTGAAAAGTCTACGTTTAAATCGAAACAATCGTTAAAAATTTATAATTTCACTACTTTTTTCATAAATATTTGGTAGGTTGCATTACGTAAATTAATTATTTTGCTCAATCGAACAGATAGCTGCGTGTCTGTCACGCGCGATAGTGCATGTTTTTCGTCCTTAGACCGCATAAGACATGTAAATGTAACGGTTAAAACTCTAGATCGATCTTTTCCTTAAGCACTGCACATATCTGTTTACAAAACGCGCCTGTACATTTTCACTTACATGCCTAGGTATTTAATCATATTTAAGTTTATAATTGTGTAGGTACCTATTTATGTAACAGCGACCACAAATATGCAAATGATAACAGAAATACCTATTACTAATAATGTTTTGGTTAAGGCGGAAATAATAACAGTGACTAATGCTAACTGCGAAATAATAACCTTACTAACAGAACACTGCACCCCAGTCTGCCGGTTCATGAAAGTTACACCCTCCGCCCGCCATATTGCGGTGCCGGAAATTGCTGTACAGTAAGTATCATCATTTTTTAATACATTTGTATTTTGTTATCAATCCTTTTTCGGATCACACCATTACACTGATCTAGAAGTTTTGGTTCATTTCTAGATCCGCTAAGGAAGTGAATTTGTACCTTAAATCGGAATGCTAAGTTTAAAATTCCTTTCTAACGGTGTAGTCTCTAAGGGCTCATTTAGACGGTGCGAGAACTCGCATGCGAGTTTCGTTACATTGCGTCATTTGATCGGTCGGCTGAATTGATGTAACTTCAATGGTCCACAATGTGACTAAAATCGTATACGAGTTCGCGCGCCGTCTAAATGAGCCCTAACGCGTACTATGCCTAATACTTCTCGCGTCGAAACATGGGCCCTATACAGTTCCACCAAGTCTCATTTGGTTGGGCTTCATTTAAAACATAAATATCTGGGAGACCGAGCTTTGCTCGGAATACATAAATCTCAAAAATGCGCGTTTTCCCAGAGATAAGACCTAGCTAGATCGATTTTTCGCCCCCGAAAACCTCCTTAGGATACTTAGCAGTGGCGGCGCGCCGGCGCGTCAAACATATCCATAGACATGCCGCTAATTTGGCTTACATATATTATTTCCTTTACAACTCTGCTGAAACGTCCAAAAACAGGCAAGCAGGTGGGAATGGGCTTTTATGGACGCGCCGCCACTGATCTTAGTTCTTGTATAAATTGGCTTAAGTGTCCACATATAGATATGAAGGCGGTTAAAGATAAAATTATTTTCTCCATTAACTATAAAGGGAAACAAGATAAAAAAAAAATCGGAGATTACTAAGGCCTCGAATTATTAATACCTATGTATACAAAAACCGTTGAATGAGGAAACTTGAGTGTTGCATAACTTGCAACTTGTTTACTTGAGACGAGGAAAATTGTAGCTTATTTTATAAATAACAACGTTTTACAAACATTGCCTATTGAGTTATGTTATAGGTTCCAAGAAAATCAAGTATAGGATAATTTAAGTACGCATGCACTGCAAACTGTTTCCTAACAAAAAATGTGGGTGCCTGTGGTATGTTCTGAGTTTCACAATTTTACGGTACTTATGTGCGAATTATCGGATACCTATCATACCTACCGAGTGACCTACCTTATCGCGGCGTGTTCTTAGTTCTTACAAACAAGGTCATGACTCATGACTTCTCACCAAAATACGGATGATTACTATTTGCACCTCAGTTTAGAATTTCGAGATTCTTATCACCTATGTAACTACATCAAGTTTTACTGATTTCAGGGAATCCCCATGTACCACCGTCGACAATTGTAGCTAAGATAATGGAGTGCATCTTGCAGGACGACGTGTGTCGCGAGGAAGCCATGCTAAAGGTGCGGCATTCCATTGCGGACATGCGCAGTCCGCTCGCTGCGCATGTCGTGGCCGCGCGGCACTCACGCGCACACCACTAGACGTAGCTGCTTTAAATTTAACCCAATAGAGGGCAACTTTGGCCTATTTGAAAACCACACATAATCTAATAAAAAAACATAAAAACGTGGACGGTCAGCTAAAACCTACCAGATGACAATGTGCCATACTTTCAATGCTAAAACCTATACCAAGTTAATCCCAATGGCCAAAGTTACCCTCTAGGGACAAAGCTACCCGACTGAGCGTTTCAATGATTGGGTCTAGTGACTGCGGATACCGGGTTTTTGAGTTATAATAGAGAGGCGTTTATAGGAACTGGACATTTCAAGGACGCATATTGTGCGTTCGATAGTGCTCGGCTACATAATCTTAAAAATCGCTGGCGTACAAATTAAATATTTATTAGTTGAACGTAATGCCTAGGGGCTACCTCTGCTATGTGACCTCTAGTCTATATTTAGCTAGTGAATTTCTGAAAACGAATCACGCTCGAACGATCACTTTTAACCTCTTGAATGCCGGAACGTGGATCCGCGCAGTAAGTATTGAATTCTAATTAATTAATAATTATAGCTGGTCAACCAAATCTTGTCAGTAAAAAAAGGCGCGAAATTCAAATTTTCTATGGGACGATATCCCTTCGCGCCTACATTTTTCAAATTTGCCGCCTTTTTCTACTGTCAAGATCTGGTTGACCAAGTATAGAATTAAATACCTACTATCGTGGATCCGCGTTCCGGCATTCGAGAGGTTAAGAGTATGGTGTATGGTCAACAGTTCCTACAAACTCCACATGAAATCACAACTCTTTTAATTACTTCTACCTTTAAATTCTTCGCAACACATATTTTCATAGTGTAATGGGCTCATTTCATATTTCCTTTTTTTTGTTTGACGATCGCATTTCGTTGGGTGTAGTTGATACGTGTTGTTTTATAGTGTGACATGTTTTTTAACAACTGTTGATTTTGTGAAATGTTGTTTAATTTAATTACAGTGACTTACGTACTTTATACTTATTAATTTTACCGTTTCGAATTCGACTATAAACTTGTAATTTATAATATTTATTTAAAAATTAAACTTAACAGACTGATTCTTCAGTGTACCTACCTAGTACTTAGAATATGTATTAAAAACTGAACTTAAAAAGAAACTCGAGCTACTTTAACTGTTTACTTAAAATATATTTCGCATAATACTTGCCTCGGTAATAATAATGTAAATAAGTATGGAAAAAATCTTATTGCTATTTTACTGTTGTTAGGAAGATCTTAATATTACAGTGTCTCTTATTGTTTCATGCTACTTAATCTCAAAAATAGTTGGCCATTTTAAATCTTAGAAATTTGGTTTTTCACGTTCTGATATAGTTATTAGAAATAATATTAATTTATTATATCACTATGCAATGAAATAATTATGACAAAATAACAATGTGTTACCTATGTTAATAAATCATGTTAATAGAAGATTATTGTGAGATTTTAAACTTGTGTTAAAATAGTAAAAATGTCTAACAGCCATCATCATCACACAATATTTTTTTTGTTAATGATTTCACCGTAATGATGTTCCTTAAATATTTAAAACAAAATATTGTTGGTGTGTTCAATTTATATGTTAGTCAGAAGTTCGTTTTAGGTAGAGAATCGCGTAAAATTCAGTGACCAATATTTTAACATTTACCTTTCCTTGTCACTTCCGGTCCGGATTTGGTGACGCTGGTTGTCCTACCAATCCGGACCACTTGCGGTGTCTGGGCCATTGCATATCAGATTTCACAGTCTATTTATATTAATTTGTCTATAAAATTGTATATTCGTTAATGATAAATAAATGATATCGCATGTTATGAAGTATACGTATATTTTCGTCATGTATATCTTTTGGCTGTGTATAAATTAACTTTTATTCTGATTTTGATTAGTAAAATATTACGTTTATGTGCAATATGATTGTGATTTATAAATTGTTGGCTCAAGAGTATAATTCTGCGATCTGCCTGAAATATTACCGTCAAGATTAACTGTTTATCGCAATTAATATTCATTTTGTAAATTGAAGTGTCTTAATAAAATGTTTACTGGCTAAGCCGACAAAATAGTGTAATAATGTCGTAGCTCAGTATACCTATTTATAGTTAAGTACCTACATTATTGATATCAAAACAATTAGGTGATTATAAGTCAAATTAGTTCCTCCACAAAGTGTAACTGAGAGGATCATTCTTACTAGAAATATTAGTAAGTAGTGTAAATATTAAATAAAATCAATCTATTGTGTGTAATATTTACTAGAGTTCTATTGAATTTTAATATATCAATTTATTTACCCAATTTCGAAACTTCTTAAATGTACCTATTTATTGATGTACTATTTTTCTGATACTAATATATTCTGCCACTTAATATTAAGGGATGATGGCATGTATTTGTATGAAGGAAGGTCTCATTTCATCTCATTTGTGCCTTACTTTAACTGGTACAGTCAACAAAAAAATCTATACAATATGACCAAAACGCGAATAAAAAATGTCACCGGTAACGTAAATATATTTGATCGTTTTGGTTACTTAAGTATGAGTTTTTAATGTTTAAGGTCGGTACACCTGATGCTAGAGTTAGATCAAGCTTGGTTGGCAGTGATTTTGATAGCAAGAATGCGCAAGTGTTATTTAAACAACATAATTTCATAGAAGTATGACGTTTAAAATAACACTTGCACAGTCTGGGCTATCAAAATCGCTGCCAACTTGGCTTGGTCTAACTCTAGGATGATACCAGGCATTCCAGGCAAGCGGTGCACGTGTACTCATATCTACGCATCCGGTGTACACCGTTGTTTGTGACGTACGCAGTTGTTCATGATTTATCGGTAAAGTTGTTATCATTGTATACCTTTGACTTAGTACTATCAGTGACCTGAGTGATGTGTTTATTGTTGCTCATTTAATTAGTTTAGATATGTACTTATGACTATAGGTAAAAGGAGTATCATTGTGGGATCAAAAAGCGTGGCAAATAAAAATGGCTCATGTCTTGAATGTTTCGTTTTAATTTTATATAAAACCTGCCTATTCCTACTAATTTAATTAACTTTATATTTTTTCTTAGCTGTTTAGTAGTACGTGAGCGTATTGAACCATCCACCAAATAACTCTCTTCTTATACAGTATCTTCTGAATTCGTCGAACACAAACATAAACAATGCAAAGGGGAGCGCCAGGAACCACCTGGAATGTGAGCAGATTGTAGCAGTTACCAAACAATTATACTTCTCTAATGATTTATTATAGCAACGATATCTACTCTGCTAACATACCTAACTATTCCTTTGTTTATGAAAATATTCATTTACGCTATTTATTTAATTAGTTGCCCGCTTGTTAGAAGTCAAGTCTTCTTTTTAACACAAAATGTAGATAAGTCACCATCTTCATCTTCCTCGCGTTGTCCCGGCATTTTGCCACGGCTCATGGGAGCCTGGGGTCCGCTTGGCAACTAATCCCAGTAATTGGCGTGGGCACTAGTTTTAAGTGTTTATTTACAATGCGCACGGTCTATAAAAACTGCAAATAGTGCAAATCCTCACCATCGCAGACGTATAGGGTATGCCTTGAAAAAGTCGTTGACGCCCGGGCAGTAGCATACCAGGCAGGCAACAAGCAGCTCTACCACGAGCCCCATATTCAGCACCTTGTTTTTCATGCCTGAAACAAACTATTTTAAGTACCCTAACTATGTATATATACTTTCTGTATTCTAAGTAGGTAGGTCTTAAATCTTAATACCTGCACCTGTGCGGTGATCGCTCTTGTGGGAGTACTTATACTGATTGCCATGAACTTTATGCCATTAAGTGTACCAACGTGAGCAATGGAATTGTCTTGCTGATGATGCCGTTTAGGTATGATATGTGTGATTACGATGACCACGTAGTACCTAAGCGGATGGCTGCATGGGTACGTATCCAACGTGCCAATCGTTAACGCTCCGTACCGAACGAAACGCAACTGTCTCTAGTCGCACTAATATGGAAGAGTGATAGAGAGAGATGACTTCGCTACGCCACGGAGCGTTAACGATTGGCACGTTGGCTAGGCGCCCTGTTGATACGGCTTCGAGTTTTGCTGATACCGCAGGGTATGTTATAGTGAACATGTTGCCAAATGTCTCACCAACGTGAGCAATGGAGTTATATCTCGTCTTGCAAATGACGCCGTTCATCATCTGAGTGATGACGACTGCCACGAAGTACGCAGCCTGGCTGGCGCGCTGCACGGTCATGCGCGCCTCGTACGTCCACTCCTGCCCCACGGAGTCCCGGAGGTCGCTCACGGCTTCGTTGTCCCAGTCGCTTCGTATGCCTGCAAAGCCGGAATGAAGAATTTGTGCAGTTAATATAGATCGTTCATTTTAAAGGCCGGCATTATTCCAACCCCCGTTGCGGGTGTCCATGGGCGACGGTAAGTAATTGCTTACCATCAGGCGATTTGTATGCTCGTTTGCCTAAATAGGATGATGCCTGTACTGGGGTTGCTTTTTGACAAGACTAAATATCTAGACGAACATGCCAGCGGCCCCCTCGACCAGCCCGAGGTGTCCAGCTTTTTTTAAGAATTCACATAAATATTAAAAGAAATATTAACATCTTTAGTATTAACATTTACCAAACAAAACATCGGGGAAAAAGCCATGTTCAGCCATGACCACGAAGTATGCGAACATGCCGGCGGCCACCTCGACCAGCCCGAGGTGTCCGTAGGCGAGCCGCAGCATGCGCCCGGAGACCAGCTGCTGGCCGCGGCGCGGCGGCCGCGCCATCACGTCCGACTCTGCGCGCTCGTGCGCGAGGGATACGGCTGGCCACATGTCCGTGCCGAGGTCCACGCATAGGATTGTCATTACTCCTGAAATGTTTTAAGTACCTACTTTTGTCATGATGTTTGCGCTACGGTTCGGTAACACCTGACACAGATCCGCGCGCTGAGCCGGTATGCAAACGGGACATCGCTATAGGTACCTATATGTCTCGGTCGCACACCGCAGCGGCGCGCGTTATTCCGGCTTTTTGCCAGGGCTCGCGAAGGTACTGCTTTTAAAAATCAAATCCCAAGAATTGGTGCTACCATTTTTATCACATTAATGACAACTGTGAAATGGAAAATTCTGCGAGTACCTACGCTTTAACGTCTCGGACACGAAACGCTCGCTAAGGCCGACCGCCATACATTGATTAAGTATGTAAGTAGGTATATCAAATTTATGATTATGACTGTTGGCGTATCAGTGTCGAGCATGCGGTCTGTGGCCCTCGAGACGTTTACCTAATTCTAAAGAGCGCTCCCATACATACTCAGGTACAAACAGGCTAAATCTGTACTACGGCATCACTGCCTCGGCTAAATGAGAATATTATGAGGATTTTTACGTTTTGTTTTAGTCCAATGATTTTGTAAAAGACGTGGAATAAAAGAAAAATATTCCTAAAAAATATTTGTCAACGTATTTTTGGAGCTTGTAAGTTCGTTTGTTGAATTGAAGCTTGCGTTCGTCTAAACTTACCCAGTGGCAGTGGTATTGAAAACAAGATAAACATCAACACAGGGAAGATTTCCGGCACATTCGATATGAGTATGTAGCAAATGGACTTTTTTAAGTTATCGAATATCTTCCGCCCCTCCTCTATTCCTGTGACGATGGTCGCGAAATTATCGTCCATTAAAATTATATCAGCGGTTTGTTTCGATACCTGAAAAGTAGTGGAACCATAGTACCTACTCGTAAATGGCTTGTGGCTTGAAAGCGAGTGTAGGATACTGCTTCTAATGTAAAAATTTGGCAGTTTTTTTAGCACCAGTGTGTGTCGGTAAACTGGGCCCATAACCTGCTGAGGGTGTTCAATTGGCAGAACGGAAACGAGAATACCTATATGGTGAATTTATTACAAGTTCTGATAGACTCGTGTCTGTAAGACTAAGAACCTGCCCTACTTGTGAGCCTGTGATGCCCATGGAGATACCGATGTCGGCACGACGCAGCGCGGGCGCGTCGTTGACGCCGTCGCCCGTCACCGCCACTATGTCGCCTCGCCGTTGACATGCTTCCACTATCTGTAGCTTTTGAGTGGGTGAGGTTCGTGCAAAAACTGTAAAGGACCTAATATTAGCTTAAAGGTAGGTACAGTTTCTAAAGAGGTTTCCAAAGGCAGTTATACGTTTGAGTGTTAAATTAAGAAAGTGTAAATAGGATTTATAAAACTCTAACATAGATAGGACGATAAAAAATGCTGGGTCGGTAAATACTGACAACAAGTCTACTAACAGTGCCTAACACCCTTTTAGCTGGCCATTCGGTTGAGTTTAAGTCGTTGCAATAAGGTTTACCTCAATTATGTCATATCATAGTATTTGTCGATGATCCACACCAGGAATGTTGCGGATGCCGATTTTTTGACATCGCGGATGCGGATGCGGATTTTTAAAGGCTCACATCCGCGGATGCGGATGCGGATGTCAAGATTAGGTACTTAGAAAACGTCAAATATTACATTTTTAGTATTTTTTTATTTAAAAAAAACGAAACTTTTAGTATCTGAGCAAGAATATAGGTACGTTATATTTAATAAACAGTAACTTGGCCGACTTTTCTGGATCTAGACGATTTCGTTATAGGTAATGACGAAATTACCTAGCACTTACGCCGCCGCTAAGACGTTCTTGTACCGACTTGTTCGACATCCGCATCCGCATAAGCTCCGCATCGATTTTATGCGGATGCAGATGCGGATGTTGAAAATAATGCGGAAGTTCCGCGATTGCGGATGCGGATGTTCGCAACATCCCTGATCCACACGAACAGTCTGATAGATATTCAGATCAGTTAGGTAGGTACCAATTTCATAGTATTTGTCGATGGTCCAGTCGAGCAGGTCGGGAGTCATGCTGCGCAGCTCCGCGCCCGTGATCACGTGGCACGCGGTCGTGGCTATGCCGACCTCGCCTGCCACTGCGCGCGCGGTTTCAGGGTGGTCTCCGGTCACCATCATTACGCGTACGCCTGCTGCACGGACGCGCTGAATGGCTGATAGCACCTTATCATCATTAAACACCACGGGTAAGTCAATTTAAGGGTGAGAATTTCGAGTGGCTAGTGCATGCTATAAAACAAACCAAACAAAATAAGCTTTCGAGAGTAATATACTAGTAGTATGCAACATCTAGCAGTCTAATGTGCCCTCTCATTTGATAAAGATCAGGTAAAATGGAGCAGTGGTCAATTGGTGGAAGTATACAATTTATTTACCTCTCTTCTTGGTGGATCCATTAGTCCCAAGATTCCTACAAAACGTAATTTGTCTACAGGAAAATTAACATCTTCGGCATCGAATTTATAATTCAGTGGAAAATTACTAGCATCCAAAACTAGGTCGGCTAACGCAAGAATTCTTTTACCTAAAACGAAATTGTAATTATTTTACTTCAGTTAGCTATGCCTATATGTTGGATAGTCCATACGAGTAGCACCTACTGAAAATAATAGAATCGTATGGGTGGGGTTTTAGTTGATATCAAAGACAGCAAGAAATAAATGTTTTAAGCTGTACAAAAAATAAATATCGTAACATGACTAACTGGTCCTGTGATCGGAGATGTATCAGGAAGAAAAGAGGCTTCCTCAAAAAAGGAGTGTACAGGTTTTTAAAAGGTCACCAACGCGCATGTAACACCTGCATGAAATTGCACAGTACAAGTCCACACGGCATGACAATTAAAATTTATAATAAATTAAGTGACACCTTAAAGGGAGAAAAGAACAATACACTATTTTTTAAACAATTAAAAAAGAATTTAGTAGACAAATGTTACTACCATAATATAGGAGAGTATTTTGATGACAAAGATGTTTAGTGTGCATAAGTTTAATTTGTATACTTATATTGTTATTTATTATTTATTGTAATTAGGATAATTTAGCATTTAAGTTCTAGAAAAAGTTATCTGTTATGCCCCACCCGGGTTTCATAATATGACGTGTATTTGTGTATACTTATGTTGTTTAGCATGAATAAATGAAATGAAATGACCTCAGGAGTTGCAGGCGTCCATAGGCTACGGTGACTGCTTTCCATCCATATGTACACTACCGAGCAAAAGTACAGCTACCTATTGCATTGCAATCATTCATGAATTGTATTACCACAATATTATTACCAGTTTTGGCCATTTCGATTCCAGCAGAGTCTGCTCTTTCCTTCATTTCTCGGGTGAAGGTCTTTGTATCTTTCTCCATAGCTATTGTGTTACACCGAGCTATAATAATCTCTGGAGCTCCTTTCATTAGAACTAAATATCGCGAAGTATTTTTATCCAAGTGCACACTTACCTGCCACAATAAATTAAAATATTGATCTAAAGTTGAACCCACCAAAAATGTCTCTACCATGAAAGTATTTTATTTACTTACTATACAGCAAGTATCCAGAAATCTAAGAGAAAGTTCCAAAAAACATGTTACAGAAACTAACAGTTAACGTCGTATCTAAACACAACGGTATCCCTAACTACGAAATTCTGGAAAATCTAAAGCAGAATGTGCCCAGATTACGCCGCTATAAAAAATTTAGCAAACAATGTGGCAGAATCAGAATCAGTGCATTATGTGGTAGGTAGGGTTTGCACGACGGATCCGAAATGTATGGGAAGATCCGCGGATCCGGATCCTGATCTGGATAATTGCATACATTTCGGATCCGGATTGCAAACCCTAGTGGTAGGTATTCGCACGTTATGGACGCAACTATCTAAATAAAGTTAAGTTTAGAAGATTTAAAATATTACTAGTAGAGTAAGATTTTATTTAGTTAGATATATTTAAGTTATTTATTTAGTGTGTGTGAACTGTCCTAGTTATATGTTAATTTTAATGTGTGTATTTTATTACTTATTATGTTAGAATGTGTAATGAAAATTTGTAATTTGCAACTCATTTATAGAAATAAAAGATTTATATAAATAAAATATTACTTGGTATTTATACGTAGAGTTGAAAGGTATCTCCGCGACTTTAGGATGCTGGTTCCTCAAAGACACCGGGTCACCGTGTTTATTAACAAAATCCAAGATGGCGGACTCGGAAGCGTCTCCGTGGATGGTGCCGTCGGCTTTGAATGTGGCCCTGCTGCATAGGGCTCCACATCTGATTATAGCAGCGTTAGCTAACGAGGATTGGAAATATTAAGGATATATATGAAAAAATACAGAAAATGTATACACGTCACAATTTGGAAATCAAAGCTAGCAATAATACTAGTCATATATACCAACATCTATTGAATAGAGCTCACCATATTTATCTAAAAATGCCATTATGCCACCGACATCAAACTACAGCAGGGGTGCTCCGCGGCGCCCTGGTGCGCCTTAGTGTAAGGCCTGAGTGGACGCTCGAAGCGGAGCGTTCGGCGGGGCGTGCAGCGTGGCGTCGGGCTCACAAGTAATTTGAGCAGCGTGTACTAAGGCCGCTCCTCTACGCTTGCATTTGTTTAACATGCACGCCGCACGCCCCGCCCCGCTGCACGCCCAACTCGAGCGTCCACTCAGGCCTTACACGTAGATGGAGGGGCGCCGTGAGGCAATCCTCTTCACCAGCATGTACCTACCTATCTATTTCGAATAGCCTAGCTATTTAGTTTAGGGCCCCGAGATTAAATTTTAATCTTGCCAAGGCGTCGCGGACTGAAAAAGATTGGGAACCCCTGAACTACAGCATTTATTGTTATGGAGGTGCTGAGTAGTAACTATAATATGTACCAGGGATGTTGCGAATATCCGCATCCGCATCCGCAACCGCGGAACTTCCGCATTATTTTCAACATTCGCATCTGCATCCGCATCCGCATAAAATCGATGCGGATTTAATGCGGATGCGGATGTGGAACAGGTCGGTACAGGAACGTCTTAGCATTGGCGTAAGTGCTAGACTGCTAGGTAATTTAGTCATTAGCCAAAAAACCTATTAGAAATTAGCAGTCAAGCGTGAGTGGGACTTAATGTACGGAACCTTTGGAACGCGAGTCCGACTCGCACTTGGCCGGTTTTTTGAAATAAAAATTACTAAAATGTAATATTTGATGTTTTTTATGTACCTATCTTGACATCCGCATCCGCGGATGTGAGCCTTTAAAAATCCGCATCCGCATCCGCGGATGTCAAAAAATCGGCATCCGCATCATCCCTGATATGTACCTGTATTATACCTATTGTACTTTAACCACAAGATAAAGCGAATGCCACTATATTGGAACTGATAATTGATATTTTATTTTCTCACACCAGATTATTTATTTACCTTGATTGTTGCGCAAAGCATCTGGAAATAAAAGCGGAAGGTTTACAAATGTATACCTATACCTACTACTAAAATTTAATACGAAAAGTGATATAATTATGTACTAAGTAGAATTATTTAACCCTTTAATTACTGTGTAATTGTGTATGCTCTGAATACGCTTTGCTACGCGGAGGCTTATTCTGTTCTAACAATGTGATATGGTTTCCTCTAATTTTGATACGACCTTGAGTTGACCTTCAACCAGAATTGTTGACAAAGTTTTGACACTGACAGATTCATATCCATAAGAAATCCTGATCAAATTCATAACCTGTTATTACAATCAGAATACGCATCCAGGCAGCTCAAGCGCACCACTAAGTGCGAGCGAATGAGCGAAATGCTTTATGAGACGAATGTGATATACTGTAGATATTGATATTGCATTTTGTCGGCGCCAATCAGCGAGAGCCACCAACGATAATTGGTGCTCACGGCACGGCCAAGGTCGTATCAAAATAAGAAGTCAAGTCAAAGTCGTAAGAAAACCTTATCAACTTGTGACAGCAGAATCAGCCTCTCAGTAGACCTAAAGGGAAAGCAATGCTAGGGCCTACGACTACGGCGTAGCAGTCGTAGTACACATGTCCATTTGTCCAAAGTAGCAATTAACACAGTGCTAGCGCGGCTACGCGCTACGAGCATAGCCGATACCTAACATGGGCAAACCCGTATGTAGCGAAAAGCGCGTACGAACAGAGAACCCGCCTAGCGGGTCGGTGGCAGTGAATGTGTTAAGATTTAATGGTGCGATACCTTCAAATGACGTTTGCGATACTGTCAGTGTTTTGTTCCACGTCCACACATCGTACACGCACATCTTATTCTCAGTAAGGGTGCCAGTTTTGTCCGAACATATGGTAGTGCAGGCTCCTAAAGCTTCAATGGCGTCAAGGTTCTTTATAAGGCAGTTCTTCTTGACCATGCGCTGGGCGGTTAGGGTTAGAGATGCTGTCACTGTTGGTTGCAATCCTGATGGGAGACATAATGCCAAGCCAAGATACTGTTTAAGTAACCTCATCTGCGGTACCTAAATTTTGCTTGCCGAACAAATATTTAAATTTCACCGAAATAACTTTTGACAGTATAAATAAGTCAAATCGTAACGTAGGTACGGAAAAATGAAGTAACGTTTTTTTAATCCCCTTTCCTACTAATGATTCTTGCTTTGAAACAAGTGCGAGTCGGGTGGTCGGACTCGCGCACGGAGGGTTCCGCACCATCAACAAAAAATAGAGCAAAACAAGCAAAAAAACGGTCACCCATCCAAGTACTGACCCCGCCCGACGTTGCTTAACTTCGGTCAAAAATCACGTTTGTTGTATGGGAGTCCCACTTAAATCTTTATTTTATTCTGTTTTTAGTATTTTTTGTTATAGCGGCAACAGAAATACCTACATCATCTGTGAAAATTTCAACTGTCTAGCTATCAAGGTTCGTGAGATACAGCCTGGTGACAGACGGACGGACAGCGGAGTCTTAGTAATAGGGTCCCGTTTTTACCCTTTGGGTACGGAACCCTAAAAATCAATAAACTTCGATAAAGCCAGCTTCAGTGTCAAGTTTAAATCTCACCTTCAGGTATATTGGCAACAATGATTCCAATAACGAATATGATGGTCTGCATGAACGGATAATCGAGCGCCAGCGACGCGCACGCCACGAATGCACCCAGGCCCAACGCCCAGATACACATGTAGCGCATGAATCGGGATATCTCCTCGGATAGGGGGGACGGTTTGGGCTGGATTCTGGTGGCTAGGCCAGCTACGCGACCTAATGCCGTTAGATCGCCAGTACACATGACGATACCTATAAATAAGGTTTGAATGAAAACCAAAATCCGGTTCGTCGGACCAAAGAGAATTAAGCGGACTGTAGGTACTTACTGGTAGTACAGCGTCAAGGAGTCGTAATTTTTTTACTAGCTTCTAATGGTGAAAATAATGATGGATGTAAAGGTACGTGACGCTACCTACGCCTGGACGTTTGATGATGGAATGGGGAAGGTGTAAAACAATATTTTTATGTTTTACCTGTAGCCCAACCTTCGACACATTGCGTAGAAAAGAAGGCGACATTAGGGGACTCTAGTATGTTGGCAGTGCCTTCGGAGTTACTGCGACATACTGCTACAGACTCGCCAGTTAGCGATGAGTTATCTACCTGAAAACGGGGATTATTACCGGTATAACTAAAAATCAGAACATCAAAAGGCACGCGCGTTAACACTAGGGCTTGCATTCCGGAATTCCGGAATTTCGAAATTCCGGAATCTCGGGCAAATTTTCCGATATTACAATTCCGGAATTGAGATACCACTGAATATCGAAAATTCCGGAATTGGATTATTTGGATTTAAGTACTTTTATTAGATTTTAATACGTATACTACTAAAAATTTCCAAGAAAACTACACTATGCTGGTGTTATTAGCCGTCACTGACAAAAGTCTGAAGTCTAGCAGCATGTATTAACATGCCCTGTTAACGTAACCATATTTTTTTTACTTTTGATACTTGCTTTTTAAGCAAAGTCATACATTTACTTGCCCAGAATCCTATCAACGCGAAACTTTTGATTTATAATTTATAAACATTTGGATATTTTATTCTCAATTCAGAAAGAAGTATCCTCGATGGAATTTTCGGATCCTGTAGAAGCTTATATTCTGAATAAGGAATTTAGGAACTAGTAAGGAAAAAACCAAACTTCAAAAGCGTAATCTCAATAAGGCTTGCGTTTTTGGCACTAGTCGGTAATGCATAAAGGTAATATGTACCTATAGCTGAATATATAATAAATGACCTTACCGAGATCGGAACCCCAGGATCTTCGTCTTCGTAAACAGGGCCACTTCCTACCTACCTACTAGGCTACGGAGCCATTATATTTAGACATTATTGAGAATATAACCGATATTGACATTATAGGGAATGTAACCGATTTCTTGCATCCGTAGTTTCCCCAAATAAATACACCGTATCATAGAAGTGAATAAAAGTGACCATAATAATAAGGTGCACTACTCAATTTATTGATATTTTTCGATTAATAATACTTCAGATTAAATTCCTCTAAAACAATACTTTCTTTAATAAACGTAAAGTATGAGTATTTCATATTATTTGGTGGTTTTTTACTAAAAACATCGAATAAAAATATGGTAAACCCTAATTCCGGAACCAGTACCGGAATTCCGAAATTGGGACCCAATATCGAAAATCAGTTCCGGAATTGGAAACCGTCCGATATTGCAAGCCCTAGTTAACACTTTATATACGTAGACAGCTTATTTCAGTTTGTTATGAATTATGATAATTGATAAGACGTAGCCTCAGACGCTGACGTAACGAGATCTTCACGTTGACGAACGTACCTATGGCCGCAGACTGGACGCATGCGGCGTGTCTTTTGTGTATTACTCCGTTTTTTTTTCAGATTAGTAATTTTATAACCTCGGAAGTAGTGGTAATATTTTTCCTCCAAAATTAAATCTGATCAACTAATATGCACTGAATTATAGTGTCGTTTACATTTTATTGTAGGTACTGCATATACTACCCTACTAATCATAGGAATCTAGCATTTCGGGAGAAAAAGCTAATTACCATTAGATTCTGGGCCCATAACCTAATGGGTTTTGAGTGGAATAACTACCAAGATTAAAACGTGTAAAACATTATATAATAGCAGACAGTATATTCTTTTGTTACCTATCAAAATAAGACAGCATAAATCACACATAGGTTTAAAACCTGTTTGGTTAATCTTTTCCAACAATTACCTACTTATGAGGTTAGAAAATGTCTAATCTAAAAAAAAACGGCGTACTTTTATAGCATGTCGAAATATATTAAAAATGTATTTAACTCACTTTGAAACCTTTACTGTCTATGACCCGAATGTCCGCCGGCACTATGTCCCCGGCTTGCACGCGGACCAAGTCTCCTCTCACTAGGTCCCTGACATTGGTGTCGACGTTCAGCACGCCATCTCTAGTGCACTGGGCGTTTGTGGGAATCATGTTGTTGAAAGTTTTCATTATCTGGGAAACAGTCGAGTTTATGGTTGGATCGCTTACGCCAGTCCTGCATTGTAAACATTAAGGTAGACTTTTTAGACCGCGAGCCACGAACAGGTTTCCATGACCAATCGCCTCCCAGGCGATAACTCCTATAATGGTTAACGGCTACGTATGATGAATCCTCGTGGACGTCAGCTGCCGCTCCGTTGGTGGGTTGAGGAATGGCAGCAACCGAAACACGTAAAAAAAAAAAATATTTTCAGTCATCGCCTCCCGTTTGATACTTTGCCAGATGATAGTTTAGGTGCTATTGTTAATAAAAAAAATCGTCAGCCGGTTGTATCGCGGTGGAAACACCGTCAGCTGGTCACATGAACATGTAAAAAAAAAATTTTTTTTCAGTCATCGCCTCCCGCTTGATACTTTGTCAGATGATAGTTTAGGTGCTATTGTTAATAAAAAACATCGTCAGCCGGTTGTATCGCGGTGGAATCACCGTCAGCTGGTCACATGAACATGTAAAAAAAATTTTTTTTTTCAGTCATCGCCTCCCGCTTGATACTTTGTCAGATGATAGTTTAGGTGCTATTGTTAATAAAAAAAATCGTCAGCCGGTTGTATCGCGGTGGAATCACCGTCAGCTGGTCACATGAACATGTAAAAAAAATTTTTTTTTTCAGTCATCGCCTCCCGCTTGATACTTTGTCAGATGATAGTTTAGGTGCTATTGTTAATAAAAATAATCGTCAGCCGGTTGTATCGCGGTGGAATCACCGTCAGCTGGTCACATGAACATGTAAAAAAAATGTTCATGTGACCAGCTGACGGTGATTCCACCGCGATACAACCGGCTGACGATCTCTTTTATTAACAATAGCACCTAAACTATCATCCGACAAAGTAGCAAGCGGGAGGCGATGACTGAAAAAATATATTTTTTTTACATGTTCATGTGACCAGCTGACGGTGATTCCACCGGGATACAACCGGCTGACGATTCTTTTTATTAATAATAGCACCTAAGCTATCATCTGACAAAGTATCAAGCGGGAGGCGATGACTGAAAAAAAATATTTTTTTTACATGTTCATGTGACCAGCTGACGGTGATTCCACCGCGATACAACCGGCTGACGATTTGTTTTATTAACAATAGCACCTAAACTATCATCTGACAAAGTATCAAGCGGGAGGCGATGACTGAAAAAAAAATTTTTTTTTACATGTTCATGTGACCAGCTGACGGTGATTCCACCGCGATACAACCGGCTGACGATTCTTTTTATTAATAATAGCACCTAAACTATCATCTGGCAAAGTATCAAACGGGAGGCGATGACTGAAACCAATTATTTTAAATTTTAGATTGTATTTATTTATTTGTTTTATAAATTCATGTGACCAGCTGACGGTGATTCCACCGCGATACAACCGGCTGACGATTTTTTTTATTAACAATATCACCTAAACTATCATCTGACAAAGTATCAAGCGGGAGGCGATGACTGAAAAAATATTTTTTTTTTACATGTTTATGTGACCAGCTGACGGTGATTCCACCGCGATACAACCGGCTGACAATTTGTTTTATTAACAATAGCACCTAAACTATCATCTGACAAAATATCAAGCGGGAGGCGATGACTGAAAAAAAAATTTTTTTTTACATGTTCATGTGACCAGCTGACGGTGATTCCACCGCGATACAACCGGCTGACGATTTGTTTTATTAACAATAGCACCTAAACTATCATCTGACAAAGTATCAAGCGGGAGGCGATAACTGAAAAAAAAAATTTTTTTTACATGTTCATGTGTACAGCTGACGGTGATTCCACCGCGATACAACCGGCTGACGATTGTTTTTATTAACAATAGCACCTAAACTTTCATCTGACTAAGTATCAAACGGGAGGCGATGACTGAAAAAAAATTTTTTTTTTACGTGTTTCGGTGGCTGCCATTCCTCAACCCACCAACGTAGCGGCAGCTGACGTCCACGAGGGTTCATCATATATGGCCGTTAACCAGTATACGAGTTTTCACCCGGGAGGCGATGACTGACGAAATTTGCGCCTGGCTCGTGGACCATTTAGAATTGCCTTGGACTGACCGCGTTGGAAGGCCAGCCACTTTGCGATTTTAATCAAAAAATTAGACGACACTGCGCCAATACTAAGGTACTTAAAACGGGGTGACAGGAATAAGTACCTTTTCCTATACCAAATCTGAGAAAGAATATCACCAAAGGCCACTTACCTTCGAACTTTTGTAGTTCTGAAAGAAGCTGAAAAGTCCGCAAATGACGTCAACAGCTACGAGGACGCATCCCAAGTACAAGTTGTCGCGGCTCGGGTTCGGTTTCGATGACGCTTCGAGGAGGTACGCGCCCAAACACAGTAGAGCGCCGAGCCAAATCAATACGGAGAATCCTATTATAAGGGAACGTCCGGTCAATGGATTAGGATGCTTCCAAAGAGAATATAACCACTACGTTGGTGCTTCCAGTGGTTAGCCAACATTTCCTACCTACCTACCTACTATTCAACTTTTACCTAGTTTAGTTAGCTATTAGATACCTCATACCTAAGTCCTTCCGTTGCTTTGAACAGCAGGTAAAGCTGACTAGTCTACCACTAGTTAAAAACCGTTAGGGCGGCTACAGAAATTTCGCAGTTTTGTTTATATGTCCTGGGTTAGAAGCGCGTTTTCGCAAAAACAAATGCCTAAAGCTGTTAGCATAAGTGGCAAAGCGAACCGTTCCTCGGCTCCGGGTATGGAGGATACCATACAATCAAATAGGGCAAACGACATAGGTGATGAGGATTTAAAAAAAATACTAGGTACTTATGGAATAAGGAGCCTTTCCGTGAATTGAGACTACTGTATACAGAGTTGCCCAAAAATTCGTTGACAAAGAATTTACTTATAGGATTTTTTTTTATTACATTTTATTTAACTTGCAAAAATCGTATAACTTTCAAAATAGTCTGAATTGGCTTTAATAAACAAACGCAACCGTTTGTTCAAATTATCAACAATATGTACTTATTACATTAAAAAATCTTTGTCAACGTATGTATGTTTGGGTCACCCTGTAGGTTAATAGGTAAGTATTTAGTTTAGGTACGTCGCAAGTCGCAATCTGTTGGCATACCTAGGCATATATTTACCTGTACACATGGATTTTAAAAGTACTTTAGGCCACCCGTATTGCGTCGCGGGCGTCAGTGCGTTGTGCCCGTAGAATTTCAACAACTCTGCTGCCTTTGCACTGGTCAGTCCATTTACAGGATCGGTCGTGAACCGAATGTAAAATTCCTCTGTAATTTTTGTCATTGTTTTAGAATTGCCTATTGCACCTTAATTACTTATCGGTAGGTATAGTATCGATACAGTATGCAGTGTTTCATACGCACATTGTGACTCGTCTGCCCAATTGGATTCGCAAAGTAGGCAGTTGTGTCCGGCTGCGAATGTGACTTCTTGAATGGTTTATCTCTTTCATTTATATAGTGTACATCACGTATATTGTAGATGCACTCGTAGGTACGGGTAGCGCAGTTTCGCTGTGCTTCCTAGGGCGCGACGTAGAATACACGAATATAAGAACAAATCATTTCAACGAACACTTACTGAGGGGAACGAGATGTGCATCCGTTTGTATCTCCTGTTTCAGCAAATTCAACCTAGTTGTGCTCAGGTCTCTAGACCTCAGCCCTTTGGGTTTGCTAGGGCGAAAGAAGTCAGTGATCGAGGCATAGCTCGAAGTTCTAGCATGCATAGCGAAAACGATATCAATAACTATTGATAAGAATAAATAATCATGACAATCCAGTCAAGGAGCCTAGATTGCCCGAAATAATTGGCAAATCTAGATGGCTGATTATTTAATTACTTGATTAAGATAAGGTAAGGTAATAAAAATTATTTAAAAAAATATAGTATAAATACCGACTATTTTATTACTTATGTAGAAAGTAAATTAAACTGTCTTAAAAAATAGGCAGTGTCAATTTCAAACATAAAAAAAATTAAACATTTTCCATAAAACAACTCAAATTAAAGGAAATTTATTTCATTTCAAAAAAAAATATACCAATATCATACACCTATCACATTTCTGTTATACTAAATTGAAGGGATGTTTACAAAAACAACATAACTGACTACACTGGTTGACATCTGAAACGATTAACAATGTTCTTAAAAAAGTGTCAACCACTCTAAGCACTTATGTCATTTTTGTAAACATCCCTTCAATTATACTGTTTAAATTCTGTTTTTACCAAACATTATACACACATACATTTATTATTTTTAAATGCATTTTTTCAGTAGGTACCTTTTATTTTAAATTTTACTTTTGATTCTATCTGAATCTTTTGGATTGGGCTCTCTAGAAGACCAAGCTTCATTCAGTAGACGAATCTCTTCATCATTAACTTTCAACAACTTGTCTTGTATGGTACTTCTCATCAATCTTTTAGTGGTTGTCAATAGATCATTTGAAATATTAGATATTTCATTTAGCTTGTTCCATACCTTGGTTTGAACTTCCTCTGGCTTGTAAACACAGTTAACAAACCCATAATCTAGAGCTTCCTTGGCATTCATCTTTTGGTTGAACACTAGCATTTCCAAAGCCTAAAATGAACAAAAGGATATCATATTCATAAACCAAAAATAATCTAACCAGAAAAAACAGTTTGAAGTTTACAATAAACAAACAGGTGATTTGGCTGCTCGTTTGCCTTTTATGATATCAGTAATCTAGGAAAGATAAGTATATATTATAATGAATCTAGTAAAGATAGCCTGTAAATAATGGAAATAAATGGTTGGTACATAGAAATAATCGTACCTTTCCATATCCAATGATCCTTGGGAATGTAAAAGTTGAACATCCTTCTGCTGTGATACCTAGCTTTCCAAATGGAGTGTAGAAAAAGGCCTGAAATAGACAACAAATACTTATAAATACCATTTAATAACCATAATTTTTTTTTAATGTTACTCTTTAATAATAGTCTCAAGTAAAATTGAAACTATTATAATCATCAGATAAGCTATTATAAATACACAAAACCAAATCTTAGCTTGCTAGATTAATTAAAAGAAAACTTTCTAATTAATGACTTACATTCTCCGCAGCAAATACTAAGTCACAAAGTGGCAGAGTGGTCACAGCAATGCCTACAGCCGGTCCATTCACAACTGCTACCAGTAACTTGGGGAATGTAATGAAGGCTTCAATAAAATCATGCAGCACTGTGAGGAAACTGGGTGTATGGGCTGTCCTTAAGGCAACCAAGTCATTGCCGCTGCTGAAGTATTCCCCAGCTCCTGTGAGCACCATCATAGATAAATTGCTGTCTTTTGCTCCATCATTGAGGATCCTTGTTACTCTCTTATACATATCAAAGTCGATTGCATTTTTCCTCTTAGGCTTGTTATACGTTACTATTTTAATTGTCCCTTGCACCGATTCGATGATGGTGTCAAAGTTATCCATTTTAGGCAATTACTCACTAGTTGCGAAATCTTCACTCAGTCATGGACTTTGGTTTGGTATCAACGAAGTAAGTAGTCAAATTGGCTGGAACAAATTAATTTGAATAAATGTAAATAAAGTAGTGTAAGTATTGTATTTAATTTGATTAAGCTATTACTTACATTAAATCACGAGCTGAAAAATGAATGTTCTTTGTAGTGATAAGATAAATCACAGATAAATATAAACATTAATAAACCATGTTTACAATTTTTTTTTTTTTTTTGTTAGAATGGCTTTTGCTGCCAGGGCACTTTGCCAACAATTTTTTACTTCGACGAATTGGATGAAGTTCGACTTCGACGGCTGATTTTTTTTAAATTACCATATGTCAATGTCAAAAAGGGACTAAAGCGGAACGAGCTACTTTTTATCACACCGCTATAAAAACTTATCTGCTCTTACTGTTGATATCAAAGAGCGTTTTAAATAGTAGATTGATCCTAATGTCATTTTAATGTCAAATGTGACAGCCGTGTCCTTGAGTCCTTGAATTCTCGTGGACCGTGGTGCTGCTGATTTGGTTTAAGAGGTTCCGCTATGTTAAACTAGTAATGGTGAAATTTCTACACTTTTTAAAAACAAATGCTTATTTTATAAACAAACATACCTCTTCCCTGGCTTCTACCCTTTCTTTAGTTCAGTCCAAAAGTTTTAACACCTCCAGAAACATGTTCAGATCAGCCGTTTTTAATCTTCATGAAGGAAGTAAAGATCAAGTGCAGGAATTTTTAAATTCTTTTGACACAGTTTTAACTGATTGTGACGGTAAGCAAAGAGTTTTCAATTATTTAAACAGTTATTGTACATTTTCAGTTTGCTTACAAGTAGCAATTTTACTTTCTGATTATTATATTTGCAGGTGTTCTGTGGATCGATAATAATGCAATACCAGGGTCAGCTGATGCAATGAATTATTTTCGAAAAATCGGAAAAAAAATATTTTACGTAACTAATAACTCGACAAAGATCCGGAGTGATTTTGCAGCAAAAGCACAACAGTTGGGATTTATTGCTAGTCAGGTAAACTATATAAAAATATTTGAATCAATCTCATATCTAACTAACCAAAATTGAAAATTTAAAAACCCCCGACTATAAGATTATAAGAGCTGATGATCTACAAATGGCTGAACAGATTTTCATGAAACATGGCTAAGAACACTCGGGATAAAATTATCTGACAAAAAAAACTAAACGAAAATCGGTTCATCTGTTTTGGAGCTACGATACCACAGATACACAGACACGTTAAACTTATAACACACCTCTCTTTTTGCGTTGAGGGTTAAAAATATTTTTTTTCTTAATTCTATTGCTTCAAAACACATCAAACTTGTTACTAAACTAAACTTCGGGCTGCATGTGGAGGCAGTGGCGGGTAGGGTCAGAAAGCTGATATACACCATGAAGATGTTAAGGGAATCAGCTGACTTACCCCTATTAAGAACTATTTATACGCACTTGGACAATCGATAATCAATTACTGCATCCTTGTCTGTGGGGAGGTACATCCTCGACTATCCTTCTGAAATTAGAAAGAGCGCAAAGAGCGGTGCTTAAGGTAGCCTTGAAGAGACCAATTAGGTATCCTACGAAGGTCATACAATGACGCTCAAGTACTCAGTGTTCGGAAGCTCTATCTTCTGATGGTGGCTCTGTCTGTACACAAAATGGTTCTAAACTCATTAAACTACAATAGGTTACTTAAAAATCGAATATTTAAAATTCCTACGACTGCCGTCAAAACCACATTTGCACATCGTTTCTCAGTCTTTCTCCATCCCCGAATCTACAATCGTTTAGTTAACTTGTACAATTTTAAAAATTACTCAGTCTTCGAAACAAAAAAGCTCTTAACAGTTAAGATGATAAACTTATCCTTTTTAGACACAGAAAACATTATTAGGATAATATCCTAACATATAACACACTTATACACACCACACACCCACACACGCACACTCACACAAACACACACACACACACACACACACACACACACACAACGTGTTGACACTCAATTAGAATAATAATTTTTAGGCCTTAAATATATTATGTTTCTCTTATAAATTAATTTCCTAAGTCTACTTTAATTTTTGTGTTCAACATGGTTCAATAGCCGCTCATGTAATACCTTTAAGTAAATCGTATGATTTCCCTCAC
Source organism: Cydia amplana (assembly GCF_948474715.1). Lineage (NCBI taxonomy): Eukaryota > Metazoa > Arthropoda > Insecta > Lepidoptera > Tortricidae > Cydia > Cydia amplana. Next base: position 8,839,608 of record NC_086079.1, on the reverse strand, counting down.
GGGACAGGCTTTGCCTAGTGTGGGGGTCAGTATAAAGTGTAAATGCTGTAATGTATTTTTTGGAAATAAACTATTTATATTGTATTTGTATTGTATTGTTATATATTAAAATACTAGAAACCTAATTTGAGAACTTTTTAATTTAAATAAGATTGTGATTTAAGCATTTCAGAATTGGTGTTTCTTGCAATTTATTTTATTTTTTCCTTATATTTTACCTTTGTAGGATTTCCCTGTCGCTGAATTTTAAAAATAGTGTTGTATTAATTATTTTCAGGATGAAATACTCTCCACGGCATACCTAGCAGCACACTACCTCAAAGGTATAGGATTTACTAAGAAAGTGTACTTGGTTGGCTCTAATGGTATAGGAGAAGAGTTGAAAGCAGTTGGAATAAGGCATACAGGAATTGGAGTAAGTTCTTTTAAATAATAAGAAATGGAATATTTAACTGCTCTTATGAAGTATTCCATTGTGTAAGTATGTCATCAAAATTGTGGAGAATCCATGGGATGGAATTTAACCTTTTGACCACCAAAGTTATCTACACTGAACCGCAAAGGCACTGTTTAAAGCACGGACCATTACCGGTATAACTAAACATCAAAATATCATAGCATCCACAGTTACCTATCAACTACCTAGCTTGCATATACATAAAGGAGCCTCGTCTGCCAACAAACCACTCTGTGGTTTGGCAGAAGAATATATGTAATTAGTTGTAAGCAAGATCTCTGAATAAACGTTTTATTTTTTTATTTTTTTTTATATTTATTTGATGTTATAGACTAGTATTTAGGTAAGGATGATGATGATTTGATAAACGATTGATCAGATTAGCTAAATTAAGTGCAAAAATATATATAAACAACCATGATACCAGAATTGAATACTGGTTATTTTGTATGAAGAATATACCGGTATTCGGTCGCTGGTTTAAAGTGAACCTTCATGCATTGTAATAAGGTTTACTATGTCATACTAAATAAAATATTTGTGGTGTTCAAAAGGTTAAGGGTAGTTGTCAGATGAATAAATATTTTTTTGTTCAGTGCTCATGGCCCTTTAGACTGGGACATATGTGACGTTATCTATGAAAAGGGACCTTATTGTCTCGTGATTGTCAATTTAAGTTACAGTGTAAAAACAAATTAATTAACTCTGACGTGGAAGGGGCTGCCGCATTCCAAGATTATTTTTCGAATGTGGCTTGTGATATTACTAGAGAGATCAAATCATCTGCAATGCAAGCTGGACATTTGCTCCATCCCTCTTTGGAGAAATGTGACAGTATTTTTGAATTCAGTTATGTGAACTCGCGAACTATTTATAAAACATTTAAGTCTCTAAGCAATAAAAATACAGAAGATCTATGGGGCATGTCAGTGAAATCTATAGGCCATATTATTGAAATAATCACACCTTATTTATGTATTATCTTCAATTCTTGTATTGACCAGGGCGTATTTCCTAATCTAATGAAATACAGTAAAGTTATACCTTTATTTAAGTCGGGAGAAAAAAGTAACCTAGAAAATTTCAGTCCAATATCTATTCTACCCGTGCTTAGTTAAATTTTCGAAAAAATCATGCTAAATCAATTACAAGCATATTTTACTAGAAATAAACTTCTTCATAATCGGCAATTTGGATTTACAAAAGGTCGGTCAACCACATAGGACATATGTGACGTTATCTATGAAAAGGGACCTTATTGTCGATGGTGTTTACGCCATTATTAACGATGCTCTGATAGTAATACAATGTCGCGTGACGTTGTGCGGCGTAAGCTCCATCGACAATAAGGTCCCTTTTCATAGATAATGCCCCATATAGCTTTTTGCTCACAACCTTAATACCTACTTCTATAGCTTAATGCAAATCTTAGTTGGCCCTATACTAATTACTAACAGCAACAGTAGTTAAACAAATGTTGGAAAAGGTATGTAAAGATATCTTAAATGTTTTTTCTTTATGTGTCTTTTTAATAAATTACCTAAAACACTGTATTGAAAAATTCAAGTTGCATGATTTGACCCGTACAAACATAACATAGTTTACATAGTTAGGTATATTGCAAGTTAAAATAGAAGCTTGTAAAAATATATCATATGTTATAGTAGATTAGGGCAAAAGGCAATAGATATCAATGTTGAACTTTATATCTCTGGTGTAATTAATCTTTTTAACACAATAGATAACAAATGACGAAATGATATACTGGCATTAGGTTAATACTCGCATCACACTAAGGCTTATTTATTTTATGTCACCCTAGGCCCGTAAGTGGGATTTTGTTTGTTCCTGCTACGCAAGAAGAAAATCTCACTTCCTGGCCAAGGCAAACGTAAAACTTAATACAAACCACGGGCGGTAATTCGTAAAGCCCCAGATCGCATATTTATGGACCCAAACACCTGCGTTCTGGAGCATTTACGAATTCACCTCCCTAGGTATGTCTCCAATAAGAGATATAACATGTAGGATGAACATGGCCATATTTATGTAAGTTACTGGCACCAGAGAAATAATAACAATGACTCAAACAACATTAAAACATTGGTTCGTAAATCTATTTATAGTTGGTCAAACCAAATTGTCAGTAAATAAGAACAAAAAAAACTATTCGCTAGGTGCACGACTGGTGCTGCCCTCATTTTGGCAGACTTTCTAACACGTTAAATCTTATGGAGTAAAATTAGTTCAAGCGGCTGCCGCTAGTACTAATGGCGGACATTCCATAAGATTACCTGTGTTTGTGACGATCAGCGCCACTTCCCCCTCCACCGACTTCGCACCTGGCGAATATTCATCCTTTTCTTTTAGGTGCTAGTACTAGTGTAAGACAAAGACAGTATGATTCTCTCTGTCTATGTATAAAATGAGACAGTCCTTTGACAAACTATACATAATATGTTTATTATTATTTTTCCAGCCCGATCTTGTAAAACCAGATTTCAAATCAATGAAGCCATCAGACTTAGACCCTGAAGTGGGGGCCGTGGTAGTTGGGTTTGACGAGCATATAAGCTATCCGAAGTTCATGAAGGCGGCCTCTTACCTCGCGTCCGAGGATTGTCTGTTCATTGCAACTAATACTGATGAGAGGTTTCCAAAAGGTAGGTTACATTTGGATCACACCTTCTGGTGCTTTTGCACTTTGATGAAAGCTACTTTTACTCTCCACTTCACCCCCCAGTGAAGGACTCAATGCCGAGATTAAAAAATATAGCTGGTCAACCAAATCTTATCAGTAGAAAAAGGCGCGAAATTCAAATTTTCTATGGGACGATATCCCTTCGCGCCTACATTTTTCAAATTTGCCGCCTTTTTCTACTGTCAAGATCTGGTTGACCAAGTATATACCTACTATGAAATATAACTATTAAAACGGATTATATCGCATATATTGAATTTATACTACATCCCGACGTTTCTAACATTTACAGTGTTTGTGGTCAACGGGTGACTGAGGAATAGTTTTATTTCTTGAGTAACTATCGCGGTAACCGAAGACAATATTAAATACCTAAGTACAAGTATGTTTCCAAGCATAAAATTTTCAGGGTTCAGATTGTCATAATCATAATGCATTGCATACGTTGCATACGTGGGCTAAGTGTGTCCATACACACCGCGATCTCTTGAACTGTTATTGGATGATCTAAAGTGTCATTCAATAGAACTTGCTAACTATGTAAACAAACCGCCATACTAAAATTGACACTGAATGTCAATTTACTAGTAACTTTTGTTTACATAGTTAGCAAGTTCTATTGAATGACACTTTAGTTACAAACTTACGGATCTATGTTATTTGTGTATTATTTACGTAAAATTACAAAATGTCCACTACTAATCAACTGATCAATTTACTAGGTATTGGCTGTTGTATTTATAAATGTTGCTATATTCTCATGTCACTGTAAATGTTGTATTGACTTGTGAAAGAGCCCTTGAGGCCTACTTGCAGAGTAAATTATTGAATTAAATACCATCTCAACAAAATGTATAAGTAATATTTTGGCGGTTTGGTTTCAGGCGGCTCTATCGTAGTGCCAGGTACGGGCACCATCGTACGAGCGGTGGAGACATGCTCTGAGCGGAAGGCGCTGGTGCTTGGCAAGCCTCACGCCTACGTCCGGAAGTTCCTTGAGTCCTGCGGGCTGGATCCGGCGCGGACGCTTATGATTGGCGACAGGTATATCGACACGCAATTTTCTAATTATTTAAAGCTAACATGGGCAATTAAAGTATGACTACAATTAATAAATATACCAAGTAAATTAGTTTTTGTGCCGGCTAACGTGCTGTAGGTTTTAAATAATTATGGTCTGCCTGGACACTATAGCGATTGTACGCTATACACTAAATCCTGGTCACGGCACCAAAATGTAACTTCCTACTAAAATACCAAATACCCATTTACATCCTTGCAATGAATGAATAATTGGCCTTTTGATCGTCTCGTTATGCAACCTACTCTCTATCTGATTCACTATTATTCCTACTACAGGTGCAACACAGACATCGAGCTGGGAGTGCGTTGCGGCTTCCAGACCCTCCTAGTGCTCTCCGGGGTCACATCTCCTAAAGACCTGGAGAAGATCCGCAATGAAAAGAAACCGCCGCTACCGGACGTGGTTCTACCTAAGCTGGGCGACTTGATGTCTCTGCTGCCGTCATAACATGATCAACAATCTAACAGATTTTTTAAATAAAGGAACAACGAATAAAATTGGGCGATACACGAGCTTGCGACTCTGGGATACCAGTCCTTCGCCTTAACTTACAGGTGCTTACAGTCCGCGACTAATATTTCCATCATATCGTTCATTGTCGTATGACAAATGGTAATGTGTGTGCGCATTAAGGGGTCGCCAGAAGTTAATTTTTCCATTGATTCTTTATTTCTAAAATAGTCATATCGTTAACAGACGGCTCTGTTTAGTGCAATATCATTCCATCAGATGATAATAATTCTTATGGGATATAATATGTGCTATGTGCGGAAAGTCAGGAGCGCTTCATTGGCATATGTGACTACTCAAACGACGAGTGGTGATACTGGTGATAAGGTAGGTAAGTCAATCGTTTAACCTACTTTCCTGAGATAATACTATTGCAACAGGGAGGGAGTCAATAGGGAGTACACAACCTCCATAATATATAAACTCAAAGGAATTATTTTCAGCTGAAGGACTTGACTAGTCTATTTTAAATTGGCCTTGCAGTAGTTGCGCCTGTCACTAATTCACTGCTATGAATAAAGGCTTTCTCGGCCTTGAGTAACTAACTACTCGTACTTGTCATAATATGAAGTTTTATCTACGGCGATAAAATCTACTATTAGATGAGGCCAGTGTTAAAGATCTTAGACGAATATTAGTGCAAACTATAGGTTAATTTTCGTTACGTTGTGATAATCTTGGTAAGCCTTAATAACATATACTAAGTATTTTTAATATTATTTTTGTGTGTTCAGTTATTTGTTTGTAAAAATATTTGCTTGGAAAATGTAACGCAAGCTCAAAATAATGAAACCTACATAGTTCACTTGAAAGTTAAAAAAGATGTATTTTTTTGCATTTATTCAAATATTGCCAACATTCGTCGAGATTGTAGTAAATAGGCGAATTTCAGTTAAGGCGCTTACGCTTAGCACACTGCAACCGATTCGCACGTCGCTCCGACGTACGAGCGGGATGTCGCTATAATACGCGCATATCGTTGTCTCGCTCAAACATCGGAGCGACGTGCGAATCGAATGTAATGTGCCATGCGCCTAAGTACCCATTTATGAGGTGTCATTATTTCTAATTCTAAATGTTAATGCAACGTTACTGACCTCAGGTCAACATTTTTATAAACGTGGTTTTTGTTTTGCTTGCCATTGACAATAATTATTATACGTAGGCTCGTCTTAAGTAGTAGAATCGGGATTAGCCTATAATTTGTTCAAAGGTTGGAGTAGTTTCAATTTCGTTTCGCTTCGATGCTGTAATTATCGGCCTTTTATTTTTGTAAACGCTTGCTACGTTTATTTGTTAATGGTATAAGGGTTTGCTTCTTAATCAATTAATCATTATACAAACTTCCTTCTAGTAGTTGCGTTAGTAAAAAAATACCTACAAACAATTTATAACGGCACTAATATGCCGGAGAAAATACCTGTTTTATCATCATATCGGCGGGTTAAAACTACTCTACCTGAATACTTAGAAACACGAAATAATGCAATTTTGTCCCATAGGGACTTTAACGAATCTTAGGTAACTGCTGCGGTTGTATTTTATATAGTAGTCATCGCTACATAACTTTAATTATGTATTAGTTTATTATATGGTGATGAGCTATGTGTTCAAAATATTTATATAGTAATAGGGTTCCCACTTCCCGCCCCTTTTTAACAAAAGAGACCGATTTACAGTATTACTGATCCAAGTCCCAAAATACAGGCTGGCTAAATGACAGATGTGCAAGCGTCGAAGTAGTCTTCAATTTTTTTTACTTGATGGCGCTAGTATTAACTGGTGGTCTTTACTGACCATCGGTGTACCTCACATGTTTGCAATAATAATGATCAGTTTGACAAGATCACTTCAAAATAGGGCGTTGCGTTAGCGTCATCTAGTAAAGCTGCTACTTTCACGGCATATTTAGGTGACTTTGCGCGTCTGTATAAGTTCAGTTGTCTCTAATAAGTACCAGTGATAGTATTGAGATCTTTTTGCAAATCAAGTAATCATATATCATATTTATTCTATTTCTTTAATTGTATCAACTGTATGACAGTTCTTTATTCTTTGTCTTGGGATTCTATTTTATAATTATCATTTATACCTGTTAGATATACATACATATTTTATTATGAATTAATTGAAATACTTAGTAGCCTATTTGCTACTATTTTGTTGATTTGATATTTATTGCCCCAAACCATAATCAGTTTTAAATGTCATACTTACCTACTAAAGCTTTAAGGCGAATGATATGTGATACGTTATTGTGGGCCATTGTGGAACCTTTTCCTAATATAACATCGATTGTATTTTCACGGGAACATTGATACATATATGCTACATTGTAGGGATTTGATATTTCTCAGAAGCTTATTATTAAGGACAGAGATTCATTGATTGCATAAAATGTGTAAAATCTAAGAAAACTCGTGCCCATAGTTTGGCAGCTGAAAAAGATGGCGCTGTACGGCTTCATATGTTTTGTGGCAACTGAATTGTCAAATGTTCCTAAAAAACTTAGTCTTATTTTTACCCGTAGATATCTTATACAGGGTGCTTCCTGTAACAGGAGCAATAAATTAAACTAAAGGCTGTACTCCTCAAACTGACTAACTTTTGTTCAGCAACTTTTAAAAATTATGAATCCTTTAGACTTCCTCTTTTTCATACGAAATAAATATTGCCTTCCATGTAAGCTGACATCAGTGTGTTTGACGTTGCTTGTCACGCTTTAAACATAACAAAATTTGCAATACATTGTATAGTGTTTGTTAAATTAGTTATTATATAACACCTACACATAAACACCGGCTCGGCAATGCCCTCGCATACATAATATAACTTCACTTCCACAACAGCAGTCGTATAGCCCGCGGCCATCGTGCTCATCGACCATAGAGACAGTGACAGTTACTTTTCTACGGCTTTGCCGCCAACACAAGGACACACGAGACGGCGTATGTATGCTATTTCAGCTACTCGCATAATCGCATACACTACACATTGCGTCTTAGAATAAACTTTAAAGTGTAATAAAAATCAAAACATGAGTCATTTTCAAAAGTTGCTGAACAAATGTTGGTCAGTTTGAGGAGTACAGCCTACAGTTTAATTTATTGCTCCTGTTACAGGAAACACCCTGTATAAATTTACACGACCTGACCCTACAGTCTATGAATCTTCGTTTGTGGGATAAGTACTTTTAAGAATGAAGTTATATACCTACCTCAATCACTCCACTTGATATTATGCTTTGTTATGTTCTGTTGTTTCACAGCTCGTGAACCTTATTTCAAAGGAATAAGGTCTACCAACGGTTAGCAAAGTTTGTTACTGTTGGACAACTAACAACAACTCAAATATTAGTTCAGATGACAATAAGGTTCCATGATGACCTACAGAATTATCCCTGTGTCTATTCGTCGACTGTTAAAATTAGCAATAAACATGGGCTGTTATATTATAGGTATATGGACACGCACATAACATTGTTACGTAATGTACCTACTGTGTTACTAATTGTAATAGTGAAATTGCTTTTAATAAATTGGCAGTGTTTGTATTCAAATAGTTGCTTGGAAACGACACGTAGTCGGACAATGGGTGCTTTACATGTAAAACTACCATACAAGTTTCCAAACGCATCGCCACTACCTAAAACGTCCATTTACATGGTGCGAGTTTCGGATCTCTTACAATTTTGGTTGAGACATCGTACTTATAAGGGCGGTTTCAAACTATATACCAAATAGCGCGTAACGCCGAAAGGACAAGGACCTTAAGTACACGTGTAGAAAAAAACGCTATTTTGAAACGCCCTTACATTATCGTGGGCGATATGTGATTGGTCCATGATTAATGATTATTGAACAAACCTTTTTTATTTTAAATCATAGAAGAAAAGAACTCGCTTAGTATTATTTTATATACTAAAGACTAGTACCTACCTAAAGATAATTTTAAATCACGTTTGGCTTCCGACTCTGCGTTTAATTTTTACATTGAAAAGACAAAGCGATTAATAGGTATTGCCATTCAAAGTGTAATGTCGTACATACGTTTACATAACACGATGACATAAAGAGTGATTTTGTTAAATCTAACCATGCTGTCTCATACATTTTGGCAATTAATATGTTAATGTTTCCTATGGAATAGCAGATTTTTTCGCGATTTCGGGGTTGGCCCCTGGTAGTGAAAATTGTTCTGTATGGTATGACCCATACAATAGGTACCTATTCACCCCTCAGGACATAACAAAATCACCCTATACTATTTTTAGTGTTACATTAGGGCATGTACAGACGGACTTCAATCTGACTGTAACTTGTACGAAGCGAGAAACTCATACCATGTTTAATTACCCTTAATTCCGTGAGACCCCTAATAACTATACGCTCAACTGTAGATCAATTTATACTTGGTGATGCATTTGGTTAGTAGTAGATAAACTAAGTGAATACCTACTCTTACTCTTTAACAAGCATTGGCAATATTTCTCACAAGCCAAAACTGTTAAGATATGATCCAAAAGTTTTGTTTGCCCACTACCTGTTGTTTCCTATGGCATGCTATGTTTTAATTTTCCACAAAATAGATTCCACAAAGTAGCTCTAATTAAGTACCTATGTCGTATAAAATCTTAGCTTAATACGGTAATGTTAATTGAAAATACTATGCAAAATCGGTTCAATATGGGTTCAATACTGTCAGAGATATGCGTAGGTATCAGTGGCGGCGCGTCAAACATATCCATAGGCAAGCCGGGACTAATTCGGCTTACATATTCCTTTACAACTCTGCTCAAACCTCCAAAAACAGGCAAGCCGGTGGGAATCGGCTTTTACGGACGCGCCGCCACTGGTAAGTATACCTATCACTGTTTCGCTTATTTTTAAATTACATTTTTGTAATGTTTGTATTGGGAATCATAGTAGGCATAGGTACCTATTTATTTCGTAAACTTATTAAAGTTATTATGGTGTAGAATTGTAGGTATTAACCTTTTAAATACACAGCAATTAACCAAGGCGTGTACTTGATCGGCGCAGGTGAATATTACTGTCATAAAGTCATAATTCATAAGTACCTACTTGTTTGACAACAGAATATTAAATTAGGGCACTTGTCACGCACTGGGAGTGTGAAGTTCTAATATAAGTCTATAGGATGTATGGACTGATGTTCATATCTTACCAGTAAATGGTTTTAGTAGGACCAGTATTTAACTGACCTCCAGGTCGTTAGCAACTATACGATAACGGAAATCCTTTTATAATGGTTCCCTTACGACTAGCGCTCATAAACGAAGGGGACAACAGTCCTGGGACACGGAGCAAATATATATTAACAGCGCACCCTCGTCGAACTCGTCAAAGAACATGGTACGTGTGTATAGACTCCATAAGTCCTTACGACTTTCTTTTCCTAGACGTATGTTGAGGGCGCATGCGCGAATCTCGCCGCGCCCATCTCCCGCGCGCTTGTCAACAATGCCTGACTCTTGTTAGGGAGCGTACTGAGCGTAGTCGAACGTTCGTCTCTTGATATCCAGTATATAAATGACCTGGCTATCCGTAGTCCATACGTTATCGGAAATTAAACTTATACTGGTTTATACGTTTCTAGCTTGCGCGCGGAGTACGATACAAACAACAGGGCAGCTCTAGCTTTGGTTCAGTATCAGTGCAGCCGCGGAAGACGCCGCGCCGTCCCCTCCCGCTACGCACGGTCTATGTGATCTCATTTCCTATCTCATATCCAGACATATTTATGTGAGTCTATTTATATATTTGATGTAGGTATTTATTGTGTGCGTGCATGTTTTATGATCCGAGATATTTTAAGAGAGCGCATCCTAGCCGTTACTACTTATTGAATTTTCGGGAATATCATAACATAATTACGGTTCCCCTAAAATACCTATTTAATTATGTTTTTATGAAAATTGGAAGTAGAATTGGGGTGAAGGATTATCTGTATATCTTATATTATTCATTTGTATTCATAAATGCTGCTTGGAAGAGCACTTCTATCCCTCCTTCATAAAGTAGTAACAAAAACAAAGGAAGCGCTAGGGGTTGAAAAAACGCCCGGTGAGGGCACAAATACACCAAACATTGTGTTAAGTTTATAGCTAAACTATCTGACTTTGCTGTAGATCTCTTTATTAAAAACAGTTTTATGAGAACTCTTCGTAAATATGTAGCTTCGTAAATTACCTATTACCGGGAGGCTGTTTGGTATACATCCAGCAGTAGAAGTTATTAAGCGAGCGGGGACTTCAGATTAATCTGAGCGCTAACGCGCAGTACCTACTTAGTTCAAACGTAAAACTTACAATTCAACTTAAGTCAAAATGCTCTTTCATGTGTAGTAAAAGAAATGTACCATTCAATGTGGTACTGCGTGGCATTGTTTTTGATGTATTATTTTCAATTTTTCCTCGCGATAAATCGTTATCATTAATATCAGGGTTACGAAATCATCATTAATCTGGCAATTTATTGATAATAAGTGTAACGGTAGAGTACACTGTCACGGTAGGTGCACTTCGGATAACACTTTGTCAACAAATTTTATGTGCGCATCTTTAGGTAGGTAGGTACCCGGTTTATTTACGTACTATAAATATTTTAACCATCTGATAATGTATATAAACTACAAACTACGTATATAACAGCTAATAGGTTTATGCTAACTACTAGCTGTCACTTACGTTCTTAATTAGAGTTGTGACTTCCCTACATAGTATAAAACAAAGTCGCTTACCGCTGTCTGTCTGTCCTTATGTATGCTTAGATCTTTAAAACTACGCAACGGAAATGATGCGGTTTTTTAGGGTTCCGTAGCCAAATGGCAAAAAACGGAACCCTTATAGATTCGTCATGTCTGTCTGTCTGTCCGTCTGTCTGTCCGTCCGTATGTCACAGCCACTTTTCTCCGAAACTATAAGAACTATACTGTTGAAACTTGGTAAGTAGATGTATTCTGTGAACCGCATTAAGATTTTCACACAAAAATAGAAAAAAAACAATTAATTTTTGGGGTTCCCCATACTTCGAACTGAAACTCAAAATTTTTTTTTTCATCAAACCCATACGTGTGGGGTATCTATGGATAGGTCTTCAAAAATGATATTGAGGTTCCTAATATCATTTTTTTCTAAACTGAATAGTTTGCGCGAGAGACACTTCCAAAGTGGTAAAATGTGTGTCCCCCCCCCCCCTAACTTCTAAAATAAGAGAATGATAAAACTAAAAAAAATATATGATGTACATTACCATGTAAACTTCCACCGAAAATTGGTTTGAACGAGATCTAGCAAGTAGTTTTTTTTTAATACGTCATAAATCGCCTAAATACGGAACCCTTCATGGGCGAGTCCGACTCGCACTTGGCCGCTTTTTAATAGATACCTAGAGTGATTCAATAGGTAGGTTTATGTATAATTTGTTAGCCCGTGCGAAGCCGGGGTGGGTCACTAGTTGTTAGATAAAAAAAAACAAATTAGCTGCTAGCGAAAACTAGTTTTTCACAGAAAACCTTGAAAATCCGCGATCGTAGCATCAGTTCCCCAGACGATGCTATGATGTCATTCCGTACGTGTTTACGATTCAATACTCGTAAAGTGCACACAGTTTACCTTCCAATTTCAGCTCTGCAACTCAAACGAGCACAATTCGTTATGGATAACACTTATCGCAGTGTTAAAAGCGGTTTTGTTTCAGTTGTCTTTTGATTTAATAGTGTGATTTCTAATACATTCATTTCAGAATTGCGTAATTTGTAAATATGTTGTGTACTTCATGAATATGTTCCCACTGTTTATGATATAAAGTTATATGTCGTAGTTATGACCTCAGTTATGAGCACCTTTTGGGTCCCTCGTTACGCTTAAGATTCAAAATTAAACCACTTGCTAAGCTTGTGACTGTATTATAGAATCTTCGAGCTCAAAATAACCATTCATACAGGGAAAACAGATTTCTATTTTGTTTCACGAATTAACTATTAAGTACCTATGGTAGATAGATAGATTTCGGCAAGGTAATATTGTTGTGAAAGTATTGTTTTTAGAGAGAACTATTACACCGTGACCACGTACTCGTACACCGTATAAATACCTCGCACCGGAGTCGCACGTCGGAAAAAATGTAAATGAATACATTAATCAATACTAACACAATCCACCATTTACTCGTAAATAATTAGGTTGTACCTAAACTTAACTATTTAAGTATATACTTACTGATGTTTTAGTTTAAATTAACGGCAAACGACAACAAATTACTATACGTCGCCATACAGTTTCGTCCAAATGCCGTCCAATTTACCTTCACATCGCATCTGGATTTTCAATTGGTCGGATTATCTACTAGTTGATATAGGCAGAGAAAGTATCGTCGAACATTAAAGCCGTAAAGCTACCCATAATCTCCGATATAGAAACTTGGAAGGCCGTTTACATTCTGTCTGCTTTTTCGCACGATATTTTCACTTTCCAGATTTCCCTCCATTTGTAGCGGTAAAGTGCGCTAACCAGATAGTATTAGCTGCATTTTAGTGAAAACATTTATAAAACATTCTCAGTATACAGGTTCCGCTTATCGGAAATGTAGGTACTTTCGATAAAACGTGGAAATATTGAGGTTTATACACCTCAATCTGCATGTAGAGTCGAGATAGCATTTACTATGTTCTTTACAAAATCAAGACAGATTAACAAGAGCACTTAAAGGTTATAATTGTTTGAGGGTGTTGCCTAGCTGTAAACATATACATATTTGATATTAGCACAGTTATGCTCCATCGTTAGATTTTTAATTATTTTAAGAGTTAGGAGCTTCAAAAAAACATTCTTCATAAAGTCAATATCCAGGGAGGAAAATGGGGACGACGTTTGTATGGAGAAGCGGTCGGCCACTATCGTCTTAACCCTTTTCCAAGCCGCACCGGTCTTAGGCCCAGTTGCACCATTACACTAACCCGGGTTTAACCGGTTAAACTTGGAGCTACCATGGTTATCAGTACAATTTGACACTTGGTTAACGGTTTAACCGCGTAACCCCGGGTTAGTGGGATGGTGCAAGTGGGCCTGAGTGAGTATGTGCGGAAAGAGAGGAGTCGTAGAATGTATTGGATCCCATACATTTCACAACTCTTCTCTTTCCGCACAGACTACAAGGTTTTTCCAAAAAAATGAAATATATCTTTACAGTACATATGGGCTACTAGTGCGTAAAATAGCACTTTTCGTGCGTATGTCGAAACTTTAAAGTGCCATATGTACTGTAAAACGTTGTTCGATACACGTGCGAATAGGTAATTCGCAACTCGTGTCGATTTAAAACACTCCCTTCGGTCGTGTTTTAATTTATCGCCACTCGTTTCGAATATCCTCTTTTTCGCACTTGTATCGAAAATAACTATAACTCACGTAATTAAATTTTCCTCGGCCATTTTTCCGTTGTGCGACAGAAATTAACGTGTAGGTATTCGTTTATTTTTTCCTTTTGTAGAGTTGACTGTTGATTAACGGTAAACTAACTTTTAGAACTTCACTTATATATGTGCCTCTACCTCAACTTATTTGTACTATTTGTATGTACATACATTCAATAACTACCTATGTATTAAAGTTACGATGTAGTCTTAGCTTAGCATCACATAATATGTCGTTGTTTCTTATTAGGCGTAGCATACAAAATGATTGAATTTGCAATGCTACTCACGTTGAAGGTGACTTTAGGTGTGCCTAATACTCTTGTCCGTAGTGTTTTGAAAGAATAAGTAAGTGTTGTAATTAAATTAATTAAATAGGTAAGTATTATTCTTCAATAAGTACATATTCTTATGCGGGCTTGGCTTGATTAAAAAATGCGATAAAATCTTCCGGTTGCTGTTGATTGACATACCTATAACAAGTTGAATTAAATGCTCTATTTATTAGGTTTGTTTGTTAATTTATTTAGGGTAGGTAATTCCTCTTCCTAAACCTCAATAATTTATCTAAACTTTAGTCCCTTTTTAGAGTTCCGTAGCCAAATGGCAAAAAACGGAACCCTTATAGATTCGTCATGTCTGTCTGTCTGTCCGTCCGTATGTCACAGCCACTTTTCTCCGAAACTATAAGAACTATACTGTTGAAACTTGGTAAGTAGATGTATTCTGTGAACCGCATTAAGATTTTCACACAAAAATAAAAAAAAAACAATAAATTTTTGGGGTTCCCCATACTTCGAACTGAAACTCAAATTTTTTTTTTTTCATCAAACCCATACGTGTGGGGTATCTATGGATAGGTCTTCAAAAATGATATTGAGGTTTCTAATATCATTTTTTTCTAAACTGAATAGTTTGCGCGAGAGACACTTCCAAAGTGGTAAAATGTGTGTCCCCTGTAACTTCTAAAATAAGAGAATGATAAAACTAAAAAAAATATATGATGTACATTACCATGTAAACTTCCACCGAAAATTGGTTTGAACGAGATCTAGTAAGTAGTTTTTTTTTATACGTCATAAATCGCCTAAATACGGAACCCTTCATGGGCGAGTCCGACTCGCACTTGGCCGCTTTTTGCCTTTATTTAACTTGCCCTGTTAGTATGTAGAGAAGTTAGAGTGGGTTAAATCTTGGATTCAAAAATGTACCCACTTCCCGATTACAGTCAACGATAAACATTTGTACCGTAACCATAAATGAAATGATTGCCAAATAAGTATGAAATTATTTATATGGTTTCACACTCGTGAAGTCACAAGGTACAATAAGTTTCGTTTTTTTCCTATATTCTACCAATTATTTACTTTTTGTATAGGTACCTACAAATTTGTCGGCTTAATACATTTATCCTTGTACACAAAATAAACAACCAGTTATGTTTTTAACCTTGAATGACTTGAGCGATAAGTCACACGTCAGTTACGAGTATATTTTTCCTTGTTTAGATTAGAGAATATCGATTGCAGTTGCAGATGTATTAAAGAAAGCCGAAAGGGCGGCTATTTTGGCACCCTTGGCTGTCCCTTCACGGGCCTTGTTTCGGCATCATGAGTCATGGTCGAAAAATACCTAGCGTATCATAATGGGGTGACGTCAGACCTGTCGAGTGGGTCACGCATCGCATGGAATAAAATTATATCATGAAACAAAATAGATACTAACGTTTTTTTAGGTGAGTAGGCATTCAGAATCGAGTAAGTATTGAATTAGAATAGGGGAGATTCTATTTGTGTAGGTACGATTTATCCATACTTACTTACCCAATATTATTATTTTATTATTTATGCCCTGTTGAATCTGAAGTAATATTCTGTTGCAAGTGAATTTCTTTTATCTTTTCGCCACTAGCTCCTAAATAAGTATAGTCCAAAATAATGAAATTAGTATTAATAGCAACAGTGCATTTAACCAAATGACTTTCGAACCGAATATAGGTAATGCTAAAGTCAAAGTTTAAGTAACCCTCGTGCCTTGAAACCCTCATTATACTTCTCGAATCACTCGCTCGTGGTCATGGTTCAATTTTGGAATATTTCGCGTGCTCGGGTATTAATATTAGCGCGAGCGGTTAAACAACAACTTTACCCCCTTGTAAAACAAATAACTACCTATTGTCGATTAGCATCATTGTTTAAATAGTGCTTCTCGAGTTATATTTTCTGTTGGGTAATCTAATATCCTTAATTCCTTATTTAGTATTAATCATTCTTATTATTTAGTTTACGCCTTGTGAGTTTGGAGCATATAAACCGTGTGCACAGTGGCGGATTTGCAGTCTTTGCCGCCCTAGGCTCAGACCCTGTAGCCGCCCCTTTCTCAGTATCAGCACCCATCATACTGACTGCATTTAGGTCAGGCAACGAAAAGGTATAGAGGGAAATGCTTGGACACATTTTTTACTAAGTAACTTTGTTTGGACTCGTTAGGAGGTGAAAATATCAAAAGTCGCCAAGATGGCTGAAAAGCATCAGCTGATTGACTTAACTGTAATTTATCTACGGCAATGATTGCTGATGCTTATGATATCGAAAAACTGTACTAAATAAAACTTGTAGCAAATTTAATCAGCTTTCATTTTGTACAATGATCAGTCGTTAGAACGCATAGTTTCCGAGATAAGTATAAGCGAAAAACCGAAAAATGGGACCTTCAAATCTCCTTCTTTCCCCGGCTCATTAGCTACGGCCGGGGACTTTTGATATGTTCACCTCCTAAGTAGTTCAAACAAAGTTACGAAGTCAAAAATTGTGTTCCAAGCATTTCTCTCTATACCTTTTTTTGAGAATTCGTTGCCTATATATGAATAATTTTTTGCCACAATTTGCCGCCCCTAATATCTCGCCGCCCTAAGCTCGAGCCTACTGTGCCTTATGGGAAATCCGCCACTGCGTGTGCATATAGGTCTTACATGAATAAGAATAATTAATTAAACATACGTCGATAAATCAAAACCACAACCTCAATATGTCAGAATGCACTGTATTTCAATGATCGCAGTTGCAGTGTTTACGGAGGCTCTGCAATTAATAATTCGTCGGGCACGTGGGAACGAGCGCGGCACACCTAACTATTCTCTATACATTTTGTATTCAACTGTTAGCTCGTCTCTAGTATCAGTCTCAACTATTAGTAACTAACTCGTGTAGTCGGAGATCGCATTATACTGGTACGCATCGGGCAATGTGCTCGGCGGACGGTGGTGTTTACAGCCCAGCGCGACCCGCCCGAGAGCGATGGCCGGAATTGCATAAATATGAGCCAAGGAAGTAGGTCGGAGAAGGTGCCACTAATCACCCATCGTCACGCAAACTACGACGTACTTGCAACATTTAAATATGGCACGAGCGTGCGCCTTAAGAGCCCCTGTTGAATAGGTACCTACCTACCTAATCTACCTATAGGTACAGACAGGTGAGACAGAACTGCTTAAAAACCCCATTAAGTTTATTCGCATGCTTGACCTTCCTTCAAGTTAGAATAGAGTACGCATTGCGACATTTCTTTGAAAATGTTTGAACAAAGAAATTTATAAACGTCTGAAGCCTTGGCGGTGCAAAACAGCCTTCGCATTTTACAAAACAAATATTTTACGAATTCAATTCAATAAGCTTGCTTACAGAGACAATGAACTACATGTGTAGATTGAAATGGAAATGTAAATTTCAAATAGCCGCCCAATTTGTGCATCGCCCACGTCAAGTAACAAAACTGTAATAAAGACGCGCCCAACTCGGACACGTCTCGTATTTAAAGGCTGATTAGGAATTTAAGTAGTACTTTAGCAGAGATTTGTTATCGCAGCGCGCTAAATAGAGCACATAAACACTGAAACCAAGATGGTTATATAGACTCTACAATGTAGAGTTTACATGATGATGAGTTGATGACTCATATTTGCTCTGTTGAGTGATGACGTCCTTACAATAGAACAAACACTGCTAAGCATATAGGTCTTATACATGCACTCAGGTAGCAAGTATATATATAAAGGGACCACGCCACCTTGATCTCTAAGGTCAGATCATTTAGTCTAGATTTTATAAGTATTAATGGGTAGAGCACCCACAGTCCTGTGGAGGTGTAATAGCATATTGTTACGGCCCCCGCGTGCTTGTAGAGTTAATTTTAAATTACAAGTTTATTTTGCATGACGATGACGCCGAAATACCAGAGTAGATTTCAGTTTTCCTATTTTACGAATAAAGTGCTCGTAATTATTTTGATCTTCAAACCATTATGAGTTCATTCTTTATAACAAGTTTAATCTTTCATAGGTAGGTAGTGGGTAGTGCAGCTGAAAATTGGGTCAGCAGTCGGCATCGGCAGTCGCAATACGATTTCCGCGTGTTGCTGTATATAGCTAGGCACCTATACAATTCATATAACCCACTTTTATTCAGTCAGCAGCAGAAGTGTCTATAGCGGAAAAGTTCTCTGAATTATCTAGTAAACTGACGTATTTTGTTAAGACTGGTGGCTAATCATTTTGAGCTACTCTAAATACGTCTGCATAATTAATTACCTACTGTAAGTAGGTATAGGTAATACCTGTGGATTTAAATCTCTAGATTATAAGGCCGCTCTGTACTTACACGACACCGGAAAAGAATAGTTTTCTATCGTTTTGTTCGTTTACAAATGCATTTAAATTTGACGTGTGACCTTTTAACGTTTCAGTATGACAAAGTTCTAAGGGCCACGTTCTTGTGCTAGCCAATCAAGATTGTGTCGTTTGAGCTGCACCTTTCCGTGTATGTAAATGTATAGTGTGAATGTGTGAATTACGGGAATATCTACGGACGTGAGCATTATCAACAACTTTGCAAAACATTTCGTTAGCAAGGTCGGTGATGTAATTGCCGCTTTTAGCGGTTTTTTGTGATCCGCGACTCTGGTTCCTATTCCGATGGGTAGATAGTAGCAAAACCGTTCGCATTTGGTTATTACGAATGACATCACTCCCGACACGCGTTTTTAATACAATATTACCTTGACGTTAGTAATGGATGGTATATTTTGGTAATACAATATTTCCTTGCACTTTAAATTGGTAAATATGACGCTACCTATTGTGTCTGTAACGATAACGGATATCTTATCAATCTCTTCGCACTTAAATAAAATCAAAACATTAATAAACGGGGAATAATATTTAAACAATTCATCGTGCAGGGTCTCGACGTTTACGTAAAAGTTTTATAAGAGACCTCATTGACGTTTTAAATACTATAGGTACTAACCTATACCTACCTATAGCTAGGTAAGGTTTATCGTAGTGTCATTTTGGTATTTCATATACTAGGTTTGCTTAGTTGGACTGCTGTACCTACCAAGTTTTCTCAGTAATTTAATCATAGGTATTCTACTGAGGTTATCCACTCACTTGATATTTTAAAAACGAAGAGGATACAATAAAATATTGATATGTATGTAAAAGGAACAATAGAAGGTTAATGAGAATACCCATTATATTTTAAAATTCCATTAATTACGCATTTTTTCTACTAATTGTAAGTATTTACACAAACCACTTAAATTTCAAAGGGTGTTTTTATTAAGTTATCTTTTAATTGAGTTTGAGTGACTGACGTTATCTTAGACCAATTAAGACAGTTACCACCTTTATTGCTAGGTACCGACTGGACTGGACTTACTGCCCCACCTGCGATAGAGTTTTTAACCGACGAAAAAAACGGAGGAGGTTCTCAAGTCGATGCGTGGTCATGCATAAAAAAAAATATATACGCATTTTTTTTATGCATGACCACGCATAACTTTTTACAGAGTAGTTCGATTTTGATAATTATTTTTTTATTGGAAAGGGTATACCCCGAAGTTGGTCCCATATAAATTTGGAAAAAAAAATCCAATCATAAGGGTAGGAAAATAGGAAACTAAATATGGAAAAATAAAAACTTTTTACAAAAAAAATAAAACCGACTTCAAAAAGGATGAAATAAAATATTAGGTATCCTTTTTGAAGTCTATGCGTTACCAACTGATATGTTTGAAGTCGGTGCCAAGCCAAGTAGTAACAATACCAGTCAAAAATGGTGTTTATAGCCATAAAGCTGATTATTTTTAATTGACTGGTATTGTTACTACTTGGCTTGGCACCGACTTCAAACATATCAGTTGGTGACGCATAGACTTCAAAAAGGATACGTAATATTTAATTTCACCCTTTTTGAAGTCGGTTTTATTTTTTTTAAAGTAAGTTCGGCTTTGCCAGCCATATCAGAGCTCACGCTCGTAATTAGCTAGGGTCGCCGTTGCCGATTACGGCATGGATAAAACTATACCTATATTATTGGTAGGTACCGACTGGACTACTTAATGATTAAAGATGTCGTCATTCCACCCTATTATTGTTCATTAAAAACATTGTACTTACGTTATTTTTCAAACGTTTCCAGTCAGCATGTCAGAAGCGAAGCCCCAGGACTCCGTGGAGCAGGCGACGCAGGCGGTGAAGGCCGTCAAGCTCGAGAATGGCGCCGCACCGGGCGCGGCCAACGGAACCAAGCCTGATGACAATGCCGTCTCGTTTAAGGTACTAAGCTTGACTTCTGATGGCCCTTATCTCGTTGCTATAAGGTCTATGAGTGGTTAGCTGTGCCGAAGAAGCACCGAGTACAATTGTCTGCAGAACAATAGGTACTTTTAGTTTTATCATAGGCAAAGGAACATTAATGTAAAGTAGTGCAAAATATGGTATCCGCAGATTCGATAGCTGAAACAGATGGCGCTCTAGGGGTGTGTGTGCAGTATAACTAGATAGTTCCTTTTCCACTTTACTTATACACGCGATTATAGGTACTAAGCTGCAGTTAGATAAAAGCTTATTTGAGAAAGCTCGACGAGTATAGGTCAATTAATATTATAATCCGGGTCACTATTGTTTTAACGCTGTATAAGTAACCACCAGAGACAGAGCAAATCAATAAAAAATACTAGTTTTAAATAGTGCCACTTCAGGAGGTCAAAATAATAAAGAAAAAACTGGCCAAGTGCGAATCGGACTCGCGCACGGAGGATTCCGCACCATCAACAAAAAATAGAGCAAAACAAGCAAAAAAACGGTCACCCACCCAAGTACTGACCCCGCCCGACGTTGCTTAACTTCGGTCAAAAATCACGTTTGTTGTTTGGGAGCCCCACTTAAATCTTTATTTTATTCTGTTTTTAGTATTTTTTGTGATAGCGGCAACAGAAATACATCATCTGTGAAAATTTCAACTGTCTAGTTATCACGGTTCGTGAGATACAGCCTGGTGACAGACGGACGGACGGACAGCGGAGTCTTAGTAATAGGGTCCCGTTTTTACTCTTTGGGTACGGAACCCTAATAAAAGACCTCATACAATTCAGTCTCCACAAACAACGTTTTACAACGCCATCTGCAGCGGTCAAATTTGGAGCACGATTTTTTTAACAGTATATTTATCTCTTCTACAATAACACTTCGCTATAGGAGTGCTTTTATTGTTGCTAACCTCACAGAAACAGCACCTCTTCTCATACATGTCATAAAAATTAACAGAGAGTAAAATTCTCACCATTCCAGGACGCCTTCAAAGCCTTCTCAAAATTCGGCGACTCGAAGTCAGACGGCAAGCACATCACGCTGTCCCAGAGCGACAAGTGGATGAAGCAGGCCAAGGTCATAGACGGCAAGAAGATCACCACCACAGACACGGCCATACACTTCAAGAAGCTCAAGAGTATGAAGTTGGCTGAGGCGGACTACCTCAAGTTCCTGGAAGACTTGGCGAAGAGCAAGAAGGTCGAGTTGGACGAGATTAAGAAGAAGCTGACGACGTGTGGGCAGCCAGGGTTGACTTCACATGTAAGTGCTTATTACTCTTCTTACATAGGTTGCATACTTAGCTGGGTCAAATTGCTGTCAGATGCCTTTAGGTAAATATAAGCTATGAAATTATTATATGTCTACCTTTCTTTATTTTTAGGCTTTTAGGGTCAATACCTATATCAAAGGCCACTATCAACATAGTGTAACTAATCTTTACCTAAATCAAATGTTCTTAAAACAAGACACTGTATATACTGTCCAACTACGTATAGCTGTATAGTTAGGTATGTTATTACCTAATACCTATTAAAGCGTAATGGGCCGTGAATATGTGGTAAAGACTAATTGGACTTTCTAGCTATCTATGCCCTTACTAAAATGGCAAATTCAATATAGCAAGCAAATCTTGTCAGTAAAAAGAAACGCGAAATTCAAATTTTCTATGGGACAATATCCCTTCGCGCCTACGTTTTTCAAATTTGCCGCCTTTTTCTACTGACAAGATCTGCTTGACCAAGTACCTATAAGTAGAATTCTAAGCTAATTTCAAATACTAGTCAAACATTTCGTTTACAAAATCTTACTACTTGCTTCTAGGTCGCAAAATCCCCCTCAGCCGCAGCAACAGTGGATCGCCTGACGGACACCAGCAAATACACGGGCTCGCACAGGAACCGGTTCGACGATACTGGCAAGGGCAAGGGTATCGCCGGCCGCAAGGACCTGGTGGATGGCTCCGGATACGTAAGCGGCTACCAGCACAAGGACTCTTATGACAAGTCGCATTAGCTCTAAACACTGGCTGCAGGGTCGTAAATCAGATTTCACCATAGCAGCGCCACTCTCATAAAAAACTGAAATGTCTATTATTATTCTGCTTGGTCCTGTAAGCAAAAATGAACGTTAATTACAAACGCCTAGAGTAGAAAACACTTTGCTTACCGCAGGGTAATAATAATTCGCATTCGTCTTTTTTTTCGAGAGTACGTAGAGTCTGTAAGGTGCCGCATGAGTCTCCTTCTACTTTTGTAATCATACTTATATATGAGAAAAAAAAATATGTGGTGGGGTAGAGGCCAGATCTTACACTTGGGATGAACGTCAAACCGCCCTGTTGCATCCTGGGACACGAAATCTCCCTGCGACTTAAATCGAGGCCCTGCAACTAAATTATTGTTATTTAAATTTGATAAAGATTCTAACAATATTATCCCCACATAACACGTTGTACATTTCCGCTGTAAGTTTTACTATTAACGCATTCATCGATGGCGCTTTGTGTGTAGTAGACGTGTAGCGATGACATTCCTTTCAAATCTCTCTAGATTTATAAATATTTAAAGAGAATACAATTCTTAAGACACTATTTTGTATGTGACCAGTTGTGTAATTGTTATGTTCTTAATGATTGATTTGAATGTAACTTTTGATGTCTAGTCGTAAGTAGAGTTTAGATTCAATCTACGTAAAAGTTCATAATTATAAGTTTTATCGTTTGTTTTTGTTTGTTCGAGTTATCGGTATCTATTGTAGGAAAAATAGTAAAAAAAAACCAGTTGCTTCATACATGTTCATCAATGTATAAATAATACCTACTTTGTCTACCAACTCATAATGGATATCATATCCAGATCTTAAATATTTATACCGTAAAAGTATAAGTAAAAGTGTAAGTTTCTGAAGAAAGTGTATAGTCTGTATCTACTTTTAAGTTATTTCGCTATTACTGAACTGTAACGCGGTGGGCAATGTTTTATACTTTTACGCTACGGGCCTAACTCAAACAACTAATCATAACAGAATTTAATGGTAGCTCAAATGTTTTTTTCAAATATATTGAATTACAATCATGAATATGTTAATGATTTTTCTACTTTTATTTAGTTTTTTTAGTAACTTTTATTTAGTTATTTAATTTGTAGTTTTCAATATCTACAAATGAAACTGGATTTTTGAATAACTATATAATGTAACAGATAGTAAGGAAAACCAAATTTTTACGAAAGGTTTTGTCAAATCAACTATGTACCGATTTTTCGTGTATAATTTTATCTAAGTACCTACCTATCTAATTCTTTAAAATATATCGAAACACAAGGTAACAAAAATGTACCTACCTACCAATAATATATTTAAATACAAATTATTTAATTTACATCCCTCGTTTTCTTCTGCACTATACTTAATGAAAAGAAAATCCCAAATGATTTCCATCGATACCATTTATTTGGCTTAATTATAACTACAAATACATGTATAGCCCTAGCTTTTTATGAAAATATTAATAATTCTAATATATGTAAGTATTTTAAGTTCAGTAACCGATTTAACCGGCCAAACTCCAAGAGTGCATTCCATTTTATCACAAAAAAAAACTAGACAATGGCATGGGAACTCCGTCGCTTTAGTATTTACATTGTTATTAAAAAGTGAAATTGATTTATAGTACGACGAGAAAATACTTAGTTACTTGGCTCACGTTTATAATAATTATAATCATACCTCGCAACCGAGCTAGCAAATCTGTAGCAGTTGTACGTCAGGGTTATCACTACTACGCATAAACTAAAGTACAAAAAATATTTTTTCTTTGTTTTCAAACACACCAATATTTTCAAGCAATGAAAATTCCATGTTAATATTTGAAAGAAATGCAAAAAACCGTAATTTTATAAATAAAATAACAGATACATTGAAACGCATCTAATATTGACATTGACCTGTTAATTTATATTATTTGACAGTAAATTAAACCGGGTTATATTGGAACTATCAGAAGAGGGTCAACAAGGTTCTCGATCAATTTTATTAATCTTACATACAATAAAGTTAAAGCAAAATGGTTCATCATAATCGCCAACCCTGACACAAAACTGTCATATGCTACGGTTTTGCTAGCTCCGTTGCGGGGTATGATTATAATATTTAGAACTGTCAGGAGATAATACGGTACGAATTAAAAAATATTCCTAGATAACAACTAAGTATAATCTTGAGTATTTTCAGAGTATCGCTTACTAAACATTATCTACACCCAAGTACTGGGTAGCGAAGTAACGTACTTACCAGTTACTAAGTATTTTACCTCATGCCAAATGAACTTTTGTCATTCAAAGTCAAGCAGAATAGATAGAAATGTCACAGGTCATCGATAAATGTGTACCTAATATATATCGATGACTCAACTGCAGGGGCTAAAATTGGCAGCAAAAAAAGAAATTGAATATTTAATAAACTGAAATAGATAAAAAGTGACGAAGCCCTCCAGTGGTGAAGGCCGGATTCGAACCGGCGTCATTAGCAATCCTTGAATATTTAAATTTAGAATTGAATTTGGATTCTCTTTGCTGATCCGATATCGCGTGGTGAGAATTATTGAATGGCAAATCGTTTACTGAACTGAATTTGTATATATGCTCCTACAAATAATATCAAATGTTGACAAGCAACATATAATATTTATGTATGTTTAAATAAATTGTACAGAATGTTAAATATCAACTAATTATTAGTCAAATTCAATAATTAAAAAACTGCTAGCCTTCCTAACATTAGTATTCGTTTTTCGAGTAGGTGGTTATCAAAGTTTTACGAATTAATACTTTACTACTCATTAGTTTTTATCCGTGTTGCTATGATCTATAAATAGCACAGGGAAATATGGTGCTAGCAACATTGCTCAAAGTAATTCACATATTTTCGCGCACCTGCTACCTAGTTACAGATATAAAACCAATATCATAGCCCATCCAATCCAACGATGAAAATTTACCGGTACCGGCCAGTACCTTTCATCTTATCACAAAAAAAGCAAGATTTTTTCCAAGTGAATCATTATATCGGCTGTCGTATTTACAGTATGGTGTCGTATTTACGTAAATACTTAGGTGATCATAGTCTTTATTTAAAAGGAGTCAGAATCTAACTTGTCTCTCCATTAAAAACGGCTCCTGCCGTGACCCTCGTTACATTCATATTTAACAATTTGGTAAGTATGAAATGAAATGTAATTGCACGGCACTTTACGCTAAAAACTGTTAATCGATAACTAATTTGAGAAGCGAGCTAACTTTACTTCACACTAACTAATTGGTAAACACATTAAGCTAAGCACCGTAAAGATATGAATATTTATATTCGGTGCTGTATACGACATCATATTTTTTGTTATATCAATGGTAGGTAGATAAACTGTCAAACGTAACACAATCCTTTAACACCAAAGGCTCCTGCAGCTGCGGCTTATAAGGCTTCGGGCACTCCATCCTGTTAAACCACCCATTCACCTTCGATATCGAATCCTGATCTATATAATCAACGTAAGTTTCACTGCTTGCCTTCGAAAGAATTTCCTTTACTTCGGTAACTTCATTCTCAATTTGTTTTTCATCAGTCTGAGGATTTTCAAAATAATCCGGCTTTATAAGCTTCACTGGTTTTTCAGGAACTACACCGAGCTTGAGCAAAGTTGCCACAGCGACGTTTTTCTGCCTTTTGGTTTTAAGAGAATTGTCAGCCAACGATGCTATGATTGTGGATTTTACTTTATCTTGTAGCTCTTTTATTTCTTCTGTTTTGGGTCATTTGCCTTTTTGGAAGACAGTTTGCAAGTTTGCCTTTAGGTGTTTCTTCCTGAGTAGTTTGTGATTCAGGTTGCACAGTCTTGATATTTGCGTTGGCCGTTTCATTGCGTTCTGGAACATCGTTTATACTTTTGCTCTTAAACATAATGATATTATTAAATGTTGGTATTTCTTGTTTAGTTTCGCAAGTAGTTGCGTTGATTGTCTTCTTGTGAATCTTTAGCACTTTTCGTTTTAAATATATTATTATAATAAAACGTTGGTAGTCCATCCTGTTTTATTCCGCTAAGATTTGGTTGAGATGTAGCTACGTTTTCATTAACTGGTCTAATATTTCTAGTTCCATGAAAATTATTATTTTTCTTTGGATAATACTTTGGAACATTTCTATTACAGTTAAAGCCACTGCCTGGAACATACTCTGCGGCGTTAGGGTTCAGCTTACTTATTCTAATTTCATCTGTTGCTCTATTTCGGAAAAGCTTCAATGTCTCGTTAGTATCCCTGGTATCGTCTTTTGAGCATGGTCGGGATGCCGGCCAGGTCTGGGCCCGTGCCGCCGTCTCCGGACGCCCCGTGGCCTCTGAAGTAGCTCATCTCATCCTCATTGGGTATTTCATGGCGGATCGGCGGAGGCCGTTCCCCGGCCACTACATGTTAGTCCAGGTCCTTAATCCCTGCCCGGCGCCCGTTCACCTCGCTGAGGTCCTTCAGGAGATCTGCCTTTGTCCGCCAGCCGCTCATTTTGGCACTTATTTACAGATGAAATCCACTTAAGCGTAAAACACTTAATCTTATTCGGCAAGAAATGACTAGAATGCACAGTGTTTTATAGAAGCCAAAAAAGTGACATCCTCATTTTATTGCAAATTACTGAAGTTTAGATCATTACAAATGCGAGACTAAAACTCCCGCGTGTACAATTTGCACCCGGATTTTACGAAAAATGTTAATAATTTGCAAATTATTTTGTAAACTTTCCGTTGTTAGTGCTATTGGATAAACCATTCAAAGACGCAAATTTAGTGGCAATTGTGACTTCTCTAGGTATATTGGTTATAAAGATATTAATGAATTTATTGGTTTTGGTTTTCATTTTTTTTCTTCCATGTTCCGCCGTAGTAGGAGCCCATATTTGTATGACAGCTTCATTTATATGTCTTTTATCCACCCTATTTTTTACAACGAAGCTGAAGACGTATAAATGAAGCTGTCATACAAATATGGGCTCCTACTACGGCGGAACATGGAAGAAAAAAAATAAAAACCAAAAACAATAAATTCATTAATATCTTTGTAACCAATATACCTAGAGATGTCGCAATTGCCTCTAAATTTGCGTCTTCGAACGGTTTATCCAATAGTACTAAACAACGGAAAGTTCATAAAACGATTTGCAATTTTTTTTAAGTTTTTCGTAATATCCGGGTGCCTAAAACACGATTTTTTAAAAATTATTACACAAAAACTACGCAAATTGGACACGCGGGAGTTTTAGTCTCGCATTAAACTTCAGTAATTTGCAATAAAATGAGGATGTCACTTTTTTGGCTTCTATAAAACACTGTGTATTATAACAAATATCTTAACTATACCAAAGATTGATTGTACCAGATGTGTTAAGTTTGAGACGAATTCGTGATTCGAATGTAGATGGCGCCGTACGCCTCCGCTCCGTTCTATAATTATTAAGTGGTAACTTCGGTTGTCAATAGTTGACGTTTAACAATTCTGTTACACAAAACAAATGGCGCCGTACATCGACATATTTTATGCTGTCAAACTCGGAACCATGGTTTTTACACATTTTGGTCACCTACGGCCACATTAATTCTAAGGCCAAGTATTATGAACGGCCACTTCCCCAATGAATCTGTGGTTATACTGTGTTCGTGCCATATTTGGAACATTAGGCAACGGAGTCCTCAACGGATTACTCCATTTCGCTCGTAGGTGTTATATAAGTTTCGTTAAACTAATGCATTGAATTCTGAGATTTGTGAGTATTCTACTCGAATCTATCTGCAACTTAACTGCATCTGTATAATAAGAGAGACAAGACCGCCTGATAAAACGAGAGATGTAGATGGTAATCCATTGCTTATATTTGAGGCTAATATTTATACTTGATACATCAATCACAGGTATTACAACACCTTACAATACATTATTATAGTCTGACACATTAGTCGCATACACCATAGTCTACAACTCTACATACAAACATGTCATTTTTTCGGTGTAGAATAGTCCGGTCAGCCATCACATCACTACAAAACGGGAGTACCTAAAGTCTATTTTTTTATTCGGTAGACTGAAATGACAGTTAATAGTATGAAATGACATTTCATGTTCATACAATTAACTGTCATTTCAGTCTACGGAATAAAAAAATAGACTTTAATGTAGCTAATAGTTAACTTCTTTGAATATTTTAACCTTTTGAACGCGAGTCGACGAAGAAATATACCGTGCCACGGACGCGAGGCGATCGCGAAATTGAACTTTACGGAGTCCCGCGTAAGTCCCTATTGCATTGGCGAAGCTGTCGGCTGTAGCCGTCCATGGCAAGACTTTCCGATGACCACCACAGCCAACTGTGGCCGTCAAAAGGTTAAATACCTCGCCTTTTTATAAAGAACATGATGAAGGCTATGCTATAACTGTAGGTTTTTAGTGCTCCCACATCCTCGATCACAAAGAAAAAAGGCTAATTAGAAGACGCTAACTACCTACGACGCCAATTAAAGCTAGTCTGGTCTGGTTACATATTTCATTTCAATATCTCCAATGAAATAAAAACAATCCGATTCAGTCTATAAGTTACATATATACAAATGTTACACTCACATATTACAATTATAACATTTAATTGCGAGATTATACAGATTAAATTAGCTGTGATATAAGAATTTCAAGTTGAGTTATGAAATGCATACTTATGCCTGATTTTAAAAAGGTATTTGGATCGTTTTGTATGGACTGTATTAGTTTTACACCTAAACTCCAAATAAAAATTCATCACTAACGTACAGAATGGCATTGTTTGTTACAATACAATTTATAATAGACCTATATAATAAACTGTGCAGGCGCAATGAAATATATGAAACACTTCGATCAGCACAAAGATTATATAGTTTACATACTTACAGTTAAATATATGCGTTTTTTATAAAACTATGTATCAAAATCAAGATATTACTATTAATTTACACAACAACCCTGCCTACAACTAAATTTCCGTCATCATAAAAATGTCAACCAATATTATAATAGGTAATCTCAACATATATATCAGTAGCCAATTTTCCTCATGCTTCACTAGAGATTGCCTTAATAAATACTCGCAAGCGATCGGTACAAATGGCATTTTAGACAACGAATAATTTGAAGACTCAACTCATCATTACAACGTAAGAATGCTATATGGAATTAACAAATTCTTATAAAAGATTCCTAGTCATAGGCATAGAGAAAAAAATACATAGATTGCTCACTCCATATATCATCATATCAGTTTTAGTACCAAAAAGACTATTAGCATCTAGCATCGAGTAGCGGAACTATCAGTACTGCTACTTGACAATAGATGTAGCACCGACCGGAAAGTCTTATCTCAACAGCATAAGACTTTCCGGTCGCTGCTACATCTATTGTCAAGTAGCAGTACTGATAGTTCCGCTACTCGATGCTAGATGTAGACACTGAAATTAATAGTCTAACAGATGTATGGAGTGAGCACTCTTGTCTTACTATATTTCTCTATGTCATAGGTTATCACAAATTCATCACGCTCAGTGCGAGTTCTACATGGGGCCCTCGATGGTGCTGACTTTCATGGCAAAGTAGTACACGGCTCGACTGAACAGGACGAAGGCGAGTAGGAAAGCGCCGACGTAGGCTACATATATCCCGGTGCCGTGGCTTTTGGCGGCGGCGAGCGTGCCGAGCGTGACGCCGAGCGCGATGGCGAGCACGATGAGCGCAAGCACGGCGAAGATGCAGCCGCGCAGGCGCGCCATGCGCGGGCCTACCGACGACACCTTACGGCAGTGCGGACATCGCACCGGCGCGTTCTTCAGCAACTGGTACTGAAAACGGATGACAGGCTGGGTAAGTCGGGTTGGTACACAGACCATCCAACCTCTAGACATAGCATAGTCGCGCTACCCCCTCTGCCACACATACGGTAGCGTTACTCCATCTTCGAGTCAATCCCGTGCCGTGATTGGTCCGTGTTTTTGAACGGACTAATCACGGCATGGGATTCGGTCACCTCGTCCCCCCGCACCCCCGTATTTTTGGCAGCATCGGTTTCATGAAAGAATTGGCCTAAGCTCAGTCTAGAGGTTGGATAGTCAGTGGGTTGGTAGGTAAGGATATCAGTTACATTTTCAAACCCTAACCTAAATTGTTACAGTGTTTCAAATTATTCTTTTTATCATGTGAAGATGTAGGTAATAGAGAGCTCGTATTTTTTTGAGTAAGTTGTTCCTATAGGTAAGTCAGGTCAATATTTACCTATGCAAAATGTGATATTTGACCGTTTGATACATTTAGAAAAAAAAACATGTTTTAGGGTTAAATGGATGCCGCGAAGTTCCAGGAGGACTTAGAGGGTTGAAAATTTGTATGAGGTATTTTTCCTCACAGGGCATCATGTGGTAATATTTTCTAACTCAAAGCTTTGGCGGCAATTTTTGGAAGGCTATCCTGTTACACCCTTTGGTTTCGATAAAACTGGTTAAATAAAATTGAAGTCCTGCAAGTTCTTATTAGAGCAGACCAAAATAAACCGGTACATTTGAAACCGGCTTGGAAGCCTTGTATGCAATTATATAAGAAAGTAGGTATGTTTTTGCATAGTTCTATTGAACACCAGTTATAACGTAAACGCTTTAAGTTGATATCATTTAATGACCGCCGTAGCGTGACTGATGAGAGCATGAGAGATTATCTTTTATTGCTCTGAGTCACACTCTGAAATAACATACGTACTTATCCGCAGTATGTATGACTATTTTCCAACTATTAAAGTGCTCACAATTTTCATTTTTTATTTAATATTCCTACTAAGAGAACGTGTTTTCACAACATTACTAATCCACTGCCACCAAATTAAATTACAGGGTTACGTAGTTTTCAATCAGAACCCTGAACTACTTTAGTTAAAGTTAGTTGAGTCACCACTCTCTGACCTGACCACCTAGAAGTTTTGTAAACTACTTAGTTAGTGGCTCTGTGAGCTGTAGACCTCACGATTTCCCAACACACAACTTCGCCATTTTGTAAAAAAAAATCGAAAACTGAATCGACACAAAAATTATATTTAATTTTTGAACGGGCTCACAAAATTTCACGAGAATCGGTTGAGTAATGAGACCTGTAGATGAGGACATCCGGACATACGAAAGTATTTTGTCCAAGTTGAAACGGACACCTTCGCTAACGTCAATTACCAAGAATGTGTCCTGGCAGTGCGCACACACGACGCGGCACATGCCCGGCAGCGTGGGCACGGGCGGCGTGACGGGCGAGGGCGCCAGGTTGATGATGCGCTTGCAGTCTGCGCGCGGGCACGCGATGCGCTGTGATGACGACTTGCATATCAGCAAGCAGTTGCACGGGCATCGCACGTACTTTTTGCCTGGTGGCGCGTTCCTTATAGGCTGCAAGGGCAAAACGTTCGCTATAGATATTTAAGTTACAATATTGAGGAATCAGCAGGTCACGCATTTCACACGGTTGATGAAGAAAAAACAGTTTTGGGTTAAAAAAATGCTTTTTGGGATCATGCATGATTAATGTAGTTTTCTGGGAGTGAGAATATTAGGCACTCGAA
Source organism: Cydia amplana (assembly GCF_948474715.1). Classification (NCBI taxonomy): domain Eukaryota; kingdom Metazoa; phylum Arthropoda; class Insecta; order Lepidoptera; family Tortricidae; genus Cydia; species Cydia amplana. The sequence goes on along the minus strand of NC_086079.1, from coordinate 8,807,117 downwards.
AAATGTTATCAATTATATTCTGTTACACATCATAGGTATGTCACAGTCACGTACGTATCTGTTACTACATGAAATAACATAGCTTTCGGTGAATGAAAAAGTGCATACAGTCAGCAGCAATAGTTTCTAAGCGGGCGAGGTGTTCACAATGATCTTGACGCGACTTTATTGTTAAGAGAATAAGAGTGCGTCAAGGTAATTTTGAACACCTCACCCGCTTAGCAACTTCTGCTGCTGACTGCACTACCTAATCCGTTTCAAATACCTACAGCTACAGCTACAGCTCCACTTTTTAAAGTACGGCTTACACCAACTGATTGAAACGGAAAGGCCAGACAGATTATTTATTTGGTCGCGATGTGGGTCAATACCCCGACTTTTAACCGCGCGGATTAAATTTCGTTCAACTGTTCACGAATATTGCCCTTGCGGCGGCAAGTGGAGACTACTCGATATTTGATTCAGTTTAGGTGCACTTACGGTCATATACTTGGTCAAGCAGATCGTGTCAGTAGAAAAAGGCGGCAATTTTGAAAAATGTAGGCGCGAAAGGATATCGTCCCATACAAAATTTGAATTTCGCCCCTTTTTTACTGAGAAGATTTCCTTGACCAGCTATAGCTATGTAGTTAATTGAATTAACATGGTGGAGTATACAAGTTTATGACGGTGAATGTAGTCCAGCGTTAGTTTATGTGGAAACCCGACTTCTGTATTATTTTAGAAACTATATTCCAGGCAGCAAATGAAATATTGGCCGTAAGAACTCCCGAAATTAAATTGTTTGTGTCCGTTGTCCGATTTATTAAATCGGCATGACGAGTATTTGCCACTGTTTCATTGGTTAGGCACTTAACACGTTGCAAGTCCAGTTGCATGCAAATTTACCTTCCTGTTTTTGGGAAAACGCTTGTCTACACAACGACATTTCTTGGTCGCTACACACTTTGTGGTTTGCTAGTTTAACTACTCATAAGGTCGGATTACTGATTACATAAATATTTGTGTTAATAGATTTTTTAAGTTCAGTGACAAAAAAATTACGTGGTCCAGCCAAATAGGTATACGCTTTTCAAATTCTTGTCTAGCTCAAATAGAAACATTTCATTAAAAACATGACTCATTTTTATTCAATACGCGTATCACTGTGACCGAACTTAGAGTGAGTCACTGCCAAGTAAGTATTAAAAGTGTTTGTCAGTAATGTTAGTAAATGGTTAGTAATTATATATTCAACTTGACAACTATGATTGGTTGAAGAATAGTCGACATTATGCTTGGCACATAGTTGTGAAGTTTAAGTCTCATGTTTATAATAACAACTTATTATCATATCTAGTCAGGCCACAGACAACAGTTACAGTTACTAGGCAGCTTTATTGTCAGAACAAAGACTTAATGTACGAATGAACTATATAAAATACACCTTATATATTTTGAAAACTAGTTTATATATTTTGTAAACTCTTCAAAATTTTAGGCATCTAACTTCTTTCCAATGCTTAGGACAAACCAACCTGACTTTACTTTTTGACACCCATTATACGGATTTTAGATGCCTGGTTAAACACACGCTGTCAATTATTAATATACTTTCTTCTTTATCTAAAATCCCATAGTTAGGAGATTATAGGACTATACTTTGTGATTTTTTGCAATGAAGTGGATGGTCACAATGTTTGTCTTCTAATATTGCTGAATACTTCTAAACAGTAAACACCACAAACCAACACTCGAATTAGGGATAATGGCTTAAGTATATGAAGTTTCCAGATTTTTAAAACTGTTAAGCAAAATGTTACCTATATGCCTTTAATATAGCATAATCTTGCTCTTTATGTTTGCTTTACCAAGTTAGTAACTATACGTAATTACCTATAAAAATCATTTGCTTATCAGCTCAAATACGAAGCTGATTGTATTCCAAACTAAAACTTAGTATTTGTAGATAATTACAATGTAACCAATAATTGGTACAAGTATTGCAATTTGTGGTTAATGACCTCAAACATTAATGGCACTATGCATGAATTGATTACTATTCATAAAGTGGCTGAATAGCCTGCTGAGGTGTTGGGCAAAAATGGGAATAGCCACTTCGTAAAAATCATTCCAATTTGTCCCCACCTCATGTATGGCAGTGGGCACATGGGGTGGGGTCAAATGGGTATACACCACTGAATATAATATGTATATCAAATTTGCTGAACTACACTCATAGCAACTAAGAAATTTTACTCAATAATTAATCCCTAAGGATAATGATGGTGTGGAACTTTGTATGGGAGTGTGATTTTTTTTTTAAACTAGTATTAGGAAAAATGTATCAATATTCAAACTTGAATGGAATAGCATAGTATGCTCATAAATGTTTATAAATATGAAGTCACCTCTCAGGGAATCAATTGGAGAAGTATAGTTTTTTTAAATATCATTATTTTGGTGAAGTAAATAGGGAAATGGAAATCCGTGATCTCTGCCTACGCCTCTGGGAAATAGGTGTGATTATATTATGTATGTATGTATGTATGTAAATAGGGAAAACACTTCAGCTGTTGTTGTAATCCATGATGTAACATAATACGAAAAGAACACTGGTTTAAAAGTAGGGTGACAGACAGTATTATTTACTTACTGTTTAACAAGATTAAGATAATGAAGACTTACACTACACTACACTGAAGGTTCTAAAAGATAAATAATTTGTCTTTTTGGGGTTGTCGGCTATATATATAAATTGGAGACAGATACTTCTATCTGCTAGCAAATTGAGATGATTGAGAGAGAGATTAGATATGAATGGAGATTGCAAGTGTCCGATAATAATGTAGTTAGGTTAAAGATTCTGCAAAGCATTATTCAGTGTATTTTCAGAAGTATTAAAGTAAATAAGTAGTGTTAACTGTTAATAGTGCAGTAGTACCGTGGCTTCGTTGCACGCGACGCATTTCACGACGTGTTGCTCCCGCTTCCCGGATATATCGATTAACGCCTGGCATACGCGGCACGTCACCAAGGGCATTCCCGCTTGCTGGTAAGGCGGAGGGAGCTCGTCGGGACCGATCGGCGATATCGTGCTCACCACATTCACCTCCTCCTCTGTCAAGCAAGCATAGCATACTTACGTCAAGAAAAACAAACACGTAACCACATACTACCGGCTCTTCCAATAACAGGAATAATCATTACACAATCTTCACAGTTCACTTGATAATTTACGCGATGTTAACGACCCAAAATAAGCCGATTGCATTGTTTAGCAACAAAAAATATACAAATGGTTTTTAGTTGAATCATCAGCTGTCAAAACAATAAAATCATTTTTTATCCGCTTACCATCCCCTAATAGGGGTTGATTTTCACTTTGGCCGTCACCCATTTTATAAACTGCAAATTTAACAACACTGATTAGACTTTGATAACACGGTTATTTCTATTTTTTTGAAGAAACACCTGCGACTTTAACAATGGAGAAATCAATTTTTTTATTGAAGGCTCGGGCTGCCATAGGCAATAAATAGGATTACAAAACTTATCAAGACCCGTTTTATTATTTCTATGGCAACATTAAAGCTTTACAAAGCTTGTTACACATCTTGAATTGTGAACGTGGAAACGTTTTTGTATATCTTTTTTTATTATTATTTCACATTGCATGTAATAATGTCTCAAATAAGAATTTAAGTTTCACCATTCTAGATTAACATAAAGAATAATGACATAAGACTATGAACTCTAACTACTAGAATTAAAGTTAAGTTTTACTAACGTACCTACATAATTATCTTTAATCGAATCTAATTTAATTGAATCATTTTTACAAGCAAGCAGTAACATCAATAAATAGGTGTCTCGTTTAATATAATCCGACTAAATTACATTTCAGCAACACCTCCATATTTCACAAAATAAATCAAGACATTATCCAACCCATATATTCTCGACGTATATTATATCAAAGACGCCTGTACCTAATATAAACCGACCAAGTAACGAATTAGCTATACCATCATATTTAACAAACTAATTTATGACGTTTTGCAACCTTCTTATTTTGGCAAATATATTCCGACACAGCCGAGTGGTATTCTATCTGTCCAATCTCGGTCCAATGTGTATTTGCGTCTCACATTTTGCTTAATGAGAGAGTGAGACGCAATGCATATTGGACAAAGATCTTAAACAAGTAGAATACCACCTCTTTCATTTGATAAACATAAAGAATAATGACAAAAGACTATGAACTCTAACTACTAGAATTAAAGTTGAGTTTTACTAACGTACATAATTATCTTTAATGTATTTTGACTGATTCTATTCCAATTTGACAGAAGCCCTGCCGTATTTATGGTCAACAAGGTCTACTGGCCTTAAAATTGTGTATGAAATTACAAGCAAATATCAGCTTAAAGAATGATAGTGTTAACGTTAGTTTGGTAACGTTAGTTTATAATGTGAATATTGTGAATTGGGTAATGTTAACAAGCCCTGCAATAAAAAGTAAAATTACCGGTAAAATTAACGTTAACTAGCTAACGTTATTATAATAATGTTAAGTTATCAAGTATCGTTACCATTTACTACCGGTAATAAGGTATTTTTATGATTTTAACGTTAAGTAACGTTACTTTATAATATGAATTGGTAACGTTAACAAGCCCTGCTTCAAAATATTGACTTCTTGGGCTCATTTTACTCAGAATCATTTGTACATTCACGCCTCATACATAAAAAATGTGTCCAAAAATTTCCTTTCCTGATCGTCACATTCTTGTATGAATTTTTTTTTATTTGTATGAACGTGACGCACTGGAAAAAAAATTTTTCATACAAAATTTTGGGACACATTTTTTCATGTATGAGGCGTGAATGTACAAATGATTCTAAGTAAAATGAGCCCAAGAAGTCAATATTTTGAAGACATGAATGAAATGTACACTTTTTTTGGAAAACGCTCATTGCTGGCCACATACGTAACGATAAATCGTTGCGATAAAACTGTACAGTCCGACTGTGCAGATAAATCGAACCGTGTGTATGACAAATCGTACGATAAATCGTTGATCGGTGGCAGTTGCAAATTATATTAGAAAAATCGTTGTCGATGCGTTTGCACAGTTTTATCGTTGCGTGTGGATGGCGATCGGTCATTTCGGCAGTACTTCATGTAGCTTGCTTGTGTGCGCATGTTCGTTCCTCAAGTAAATAATGAAAAATATAAAAATGAATCCATATTTCTCTTGGTCACGGCATCACGCGTGAACGGCTGGACCAATTTCGCTAATTCTTTTTGTCTTAAAATTGGTCAAGCAGATCTTGTCAGTAGAAAAAGGCGGCAAATTTGAAAAATGTAGGCGCAAAGGGACTTCGTCTCATAGAAAATTTGAATTTCGCGCCTTTTTCTACTGAATAGATTTGCTTTACTGTCTATATGTTAGTTATTGTCAGGAGAAGTTTCTTATAACAGAAAAAAAAATAAGAAAGTTGCGCGGAACATTAGAAAATTTAAGAAAACTTAACTACCATATTAACTTTCATGACATGGATAACATGTTTCTTGCGTGAGCTTCTGCGGAGAACTGACGATCGACGCCGATATCGGAGGCGTGTGGAGGCACTAGGAACGTTCGATTTATCTGCACAGTCGGACTGCACAGTTTAATCGCTACGATTTATAGTTACGTGTGTAGCCGGCATTAGATTCCAAAAAAGTAAGAGAATGTAGCCACTGCAATAATTTGATTGTAAAATAGTAAATTCCTTTGTATAAATAAACACGCTAAGATAATTTATTTATTGGTAATTTTACTCCTACGATTTAAAAAAGTACTTTTATTTACTTATTTTTACATAAATACATGGCGCGCTAGTAAAAAGTGGCAACATTGTCATACTTTTTTTGGAATCTAATCTAATTACCACAGACTAATAAGAGATACTACGTATCTATAGCTGGTCAACCAAATCTTGTCAGTAAATAGGAACCAAAAAACTATATTCATCCTTTTCTTTTGGGTGCTAGTACTAGTGTAAGACAAAGATAGTATGAATCTCTCTGTCTATGTTTGAAATGGAACAGTCCTTTGACACACTATAATTACGACTCGGAGTTTAGCTAAAAAGAAAGAACTAATTTTTGACTAAATTTAAAATTATTTATGAAATAAAACTATTTAGACGGATTATATCGTGTATAATGTATTTAAAATACATCCCGATCCGACGTTTCGAACCCTTTACAGCGTTCGTAATCAACGGGTGTCACCCATCTAAATATTTTTATTTCATGAATAGCTATCGCGGTAACCAAAGACGATATTAAATAAAAATAAAAATAAAAATCTGTTAATATTTTTTTTACAAAATATCGATAGTGACACGCTTTACAAATGCTTACCTCGGCTGTCAATGTCATTAATGTGTCAGAATCATGCTCATTGTATGCTCATTGTGAAAGCATGTGAATATTTTTGTGTTGTGGTTATAAACAATTATATCAGCGTAATATTATAATGGCCAGCAACGTGCATAGGGTTCGATATTATAAATCTAAGCCTGAACCAATTAGCTGTGTTTCTTTTAATAAGACCAAGAAACTACTTGCTCTTGCAAGGTAAGTTTTTCTTCTTTTGAACAATCACAGGCATGCGCGCGTTATTTATTATTAATTGACTTTAAACATTTCAGAGTTGATGCATCTATTGAGGTATGGGATTTGAAGTTTACGCCTTATTTGGTTAAGTTTATTCCTGGCGTGGAAAATGGATCAATTGAAGCATTGTGTTGGGTGGAGAACCGGCTGTTATCGACGGGCCTGGTTGGCTCGCTAGTCGAGTGGGATTTGGAGAAACTAGTGGTTAAGAACTCAGTACTACTCACTGGTTATGCAGCATGGTGCCTTGATCTGAATCCTGCCAACACTATGATAGCGGTGGGGACAGAACAAGGGTATATCAATTTATTCAATGTAGTATGTGGTGATATCGTTTATGCTAAGCTATTTGACAAGCAAGAGGGGAGGATTATGTGCTGTAAATTTGATAAAACTGGAAATTTTCTCATAACAGGTAATGTACAACTTTCTGTAATATCTTATTTCTTTTAGTAGTTCAGAAGTTATTTGCAACATTGTAATGGTAATTAGCCATTTGTATTAAAACAAAAACATGGACCAGATTAGTTCATAATAAGGAAGAGTGGAGAAGATTAGGGGAGGCCTTTGACTGAAGACACACAGAATCAGTTACCATAGTAAATTAAGGAAAACTGTAGATATAATAAAAAAAAAAATGTATTCTGAAATAAGGCTATAAATAAATAAATAAATAAATTGTAATTAGCCATTATTATTGAATTTATTATACAGGGTGTCCCAAGAAGTAGTGATATACTGAAGCTGGGAGGTAGAGGACCTAGAGGGCTATCTGAATCACCCCTATGTATGTTCCGCGATTTTTCGTATTTTCGGAGTTATGATTTTTTTTAATTTTTCACCTATCGCCGAGTACGAAGAGATTTTTATTTATGGTGACGTGAATGATTGCAGTAGATGCTTGATTTTTTTTGTGTGCTAAGCTGATAGATAGGCCAATTCAGTATGGTAACATTTACTATCGTTAGATCTCTGAATGGAATTAAAAAAAAATTAATGCCAAGAAAGATAAAATTACCCAGTATGTTTTATTTTTCTAAGCACCCTTGAAGTTGTGAACATACTGGGTAATTTTATCTTTCTTGTCATTTTTTTTTTTTTAATTCCATTCAAAGATCTAACGATAGTAAATGTTACCGCACTGAATTGGCCTATCTATCAGCGTAGCGCACAAAAAAAATCAAGCATCTACCGCAATAATTCACGTCACCATAAATAAAAATCTCATCGTACTCGGCGGTAGGTGAACAATTAAAAAAAATCATAACTCCGAAAATACGAAAAATCGCGGAACATACATGGGGGTGATTCAGATAGCCCTCTAGGTCCTCTACCTCCCAGCCTCAGTATATCACTACTTCTTGGGACACCCTGTATATTAATTTGGTTTAACAACTTTAGTGTCAACTCATCCTTTGTCGCAGGTCTCCTGCATGGCTTTCCATTTGTTTCTTTGTTTTGCTTTTTGCATCCATTTACCTCCTCCGATTTTTGTTAAAACATTCAACCATCCAAACTTGTGTGGACAACTTTTTCTTATGTTATATCTAGTTCACCACTCTACAAGTTCCTTTGTCCACTTATCCAGGGTTTCTCTCAGCATATGGCCTGTCTCCATTTTTTGTTTTTTTATTATTTTAGTTAATGTTTTTGTTTTTGAAAAACAAAAACACACTGTCTTAACTACTACTTTACCGTCATATTAACTTAGAATTCACGGTGAGCCATAATATGTTTTCAGGTTCTCTTAATTCTATTAGAGTATGGAACACAGATACTGGTCACGCAATCACCAAAATGTCTGTTAGTGGCTCAAAGAGATGCAACGATGTCATTATCTGGTCCCTAGCAGTTTTATCTGACAACATTATAGTATCCGGTGACAGTCTGGGCAGGCTTACCTTCTGGGATAGTGCACTTGGTGATCAGGTATGTAAATCCTTCCTATCCAATGGTATGATATAATATAATTATAGTACTGTTTTGTATTGTATGCTGAAATTGCTTAATGGATGAGTTAGATAGAACTACTAGAAATTAAGGATGGTCCTTTAGATATATTGAAGTATTAAAATACACAGGTACTTAAACATGTGTTTAGTTAGCAACATCTAAACCTGAGGCCCTATCCTAAAAAAACTATTTTTTTTTATTTGCCTCTATTGCACAAATGGCAGATAACACAATTTCATTTTTCACAGTAGGCCCTTTGAAATCTTTCTTTAAATGGAATAAAATAATGCAGAAACATTTTATTCAGTTCAAATTACCAGTACAGAAAAAATCTCAATATTGACTTGTCAGTATGTACTAAATAAACTAAAAAATGTGGCTTTCCATTTTTCTGTGGAAATTTCAGATGGAAACATCCTTATTGCACTTGAAGTATAAGGACCCTTCCGTGATAGAAAGTCACAAATTGTTATTGTGTACAGAAATTCACTGGTTTAGTCCCATAATCTATTTACTAAATTTTCAGATTGAATCATACAATACACACAAAGCTGATATACTGGCGATTGCAGTGAGTGAGAATGAGGAGCAGATTTATTGCAGTGGAGTAGATCCCATGATCATGACGTACCAGAAGGTTGAGAAGAACTGCGGCGGAGAAGCCCTGCAATGGATGAAAAATGTTCATCGCAACATACACATGCATGATGTTAGGTATAAGATTAAAAAAAAACATAGTCTATAGTAATTGGGATCCTTTCCCTGACTAAACTCAAAAGTATAGTCTCGCAACTTGGCTTGTACAGTCGACTCCAAAGAGATGTATTCACTTTTTCACTTTATTACAATGCAGTAAGGTTTAAAAGTGGATATATCTCCTTGGAGTCGACCGTACATAGTATATATAGGTAAAGAAAAGAAAACTGGAAACGACTTAAATTTACACATATAATAGCCTCCCAGGCTTAAGTAATTTCAAAATTATTGCACCATCCAGTAGAAAACATGAAATTTGGCAGGCATGTATTTTCACATGATCATTTTATTTTATTGTAGGTAGGAAAATAAATGGAAGTGGAAACATGTGTTCAAGTCATTGACATATATATATCTCAGGACTAGCCTTACGCGCAATAAGAAAGGAGCATGAATGGGGCCAGTACAGCGGTGTGAAAACGCTGCAACGCGATTGGTCGCAACTAGTTGCGTTAGACTACACGATTGGCTCCAATTCGTGAGTGACACCGCTAGATTGCCAAATATCGTGATACATAGATGCAGCCCCTTCGGGTCGCAAATTCCAAACTGCACTTGTGAACATATCAGTCGGACTAAAACGGTAAAATATCTTGGCGTTACATTTGACGAAAAGCTTGACTTTCAACAACACATACAACTCACTGCCAATCGTATACGTAAATTAATATATATATTTAAGAACCTGCGCAATTCCGCTGATAAAAAGCTTCTTAGCACTGTTTATGTTAGTATCTGCCAACCGATTTTGTCTTATTGCATAACTGCTTGGGGTGGGGCGGCTAAAACAGCTATGATTATGTTAGAAAGAGCTCAACGTGCTGTACTAAAAGTTATTCTTAAGAAGCCAGTCTTGTACCCAACGAAGCAAGTGTATGGGGATTTGGAGGTACTGAACGTTCGTAGTTTGTTTATTATGCGGGTAGTGATGAACGAACACGCTAGAGTTCTTGAATCGCCAGATCTCTCGGCTATGATGCAAAAACGAAAGTATAAAATTCCCATTCCAACAGTTAAAACAGCATTCGCTAAAAGATTTATAGTATATCTCCAACCGTACATCTACAACAAAGTAAGTGCAACCGTTAGTTTTAAAGATTGTTCAATCGCAGAACTAAAACGCAAACTCAAAACATGGCTAAATTATACCCCGGCCGGCGAGAGCAAAAATGCGTCTGCTCCTAGTGCTTAATTAAATATCGACTATTCTATCGACATATGGATGTCGATAGAATAGTCGACTTTTAATTAAGCACAATTTTTTTTTTTAACTGAGCCATTAGTATTTGTTATTTATTTCAACTTGATACCTCCACGCGTTTCTAAGAATAACCCTAAAACAATTTTAAACTGAATAAATACAAACACTTGGTTTTAATTTTGTTTACAACAATAATTAATACTTCTGCATATCATAACGGTGGTCCAGTACATCGTGTTGTTTTTATCGACATCGACCAAAGTGTGTGTCCTCGCACTATTAAGCTGTCAACGCATTTTTGCTCTCGCCGGCCGGGGTATGCTAAATACGCAGAGATGTGAAAAATACTTTATAAAAAGTATTTAAATACAAAATACAAATACTTCCTTGATATACTATTTCAAATACAAAATACAAAATAGTTTTTGAATTTGTATTTAAAATACAAAATACGAAATAGGTATTTTCAAAATACTTTTTAAAAATACAAATACTTTGCGATAAAAGGTACTCTGAATAGTGAATACCTAGTCTGAATTAAAAAGTATTACTCAGAATATCCGAATTGAAAAGACTCTCTTTATTCTTTGAAAACAGTGTGTCAATCAGTCCTCTATCTAAAGTGCAAATTTCTAGTTGTTTACTCATATTAACCGGAAGGATGGATCCGATGGATGATGGTTTATAACGGACAATTTTTAAAAGCATTAATTTAGATTTGTTATGTCTTACAGCTAGTATAATGCCTCTCGTTAGTGTGATAAAAACGTCTCGTTTGTGTTTCATCAGGGCAGAAAAGTTTGTTCTCCTCTCGTACCTTGAAACCCTCGTAACACTCAAGATTCCCCTTTTTTAACCACTCGCTACACTTGTGATCATGTGTGACGTTACTAAACAGATTCAACAGTTCCATGTTAAAAGAATGAGAGAGTTGCCAGGATTGTAAGATCAGAAGAGGTTGTAACTCCTACCTACATTACCTACTATAAAGTATTTTGTATTTTGAAAATAGAAAATAGGTCACAAAAACTATTTCAAATAAAATACAAAATAGTTTTCTTCAAAAGGTATTTAAATACAAAATACAAAATAGGTATTTTGCATTTTGTATTTGCATTTTAAATACAAGTATTTCAAATAAGTCACATCTCTGTAAATACGCTATCTTACGAGGAGATAGAAGAAATACCTAGCATAAACACATGGACTAGTTTATTCACCTATACACAAACATAACATACATTCAAACAAACTCGCCCCCTTCACTTGCACACACACGCACTTACACACCTTAGTAAGCTCAAAATGTAAATAAATATTTAACTTCATAGATTATATTAATATTATTTGTAATTTTTTAAATAAGTTTCGTTTTAATAAGTATGACCTGCAATAATCTAAGCCTGATTGTGTTAACTACGCGCTACATGTCGTTTGAATACTCGTAACTGTGTCGGCTACCTACGGGACAGGCACTGCCTAGTGTAGGAACCATGTATAATTTGTTCTTGGTTTATGTTATTCGAGTACTTGCTTATCCTCTTTGTTTAATACTTATGCTCAATATCAAATATGTACTGAAATAAAGATATACTTTACTTTTGAACTAGTACTATTTTTAGTGCACGTAAGGCCCGTCCTGAGATATTAGTCAATGGTTCAAGTAGTTTGTTTTGTGTGGTTGTGTTTCTCTTCCTCCAAACGTATGTACACTTCGTAATTTTTTACACTTTGTTTCTGGTTTCAGGGCTTTAGTAATGAATGAAGACACCTTGATTTCGGTTGGCAATGATGGGTACCTGTCTTTATCAAGATTTCCTCCCAAATGGGTTAAGAGAGTACCTCCCATGATACCAGGGCCTAGGTCGTCACTTGCAGTTCAGAAAAAACTATTACTCTTAAGGTATAAGAAAATTTTACATGTATACTTGTATTTACAGGAGCAGAGCAGTTTTCGCCCCCAAAAACCCCCATATAGCAAACTTCATATATAAATAAAGTTTCATTCTATGGAACTTGCTAACTAAGTAAACAAAAGTCACTAGTAAATTCATATTTTTTGACATTTTCAATATAGGGGCTTGAATGTTTACATAGTTAGCAAGTTTCATAGAATGACGCTTTATACAAAAATTGCTTGTTTAAAGGTATAAGATTGAAATGCATATAGGATGAGATTACCTATGTAGTAAATGTATTCAATCACATTTTCAGTTTACGTATTTGTAATACTTTTCTTTATTCCAGGTACAGCAAACACTTAGAAGTTTGGAGATTAGGTTCTCCTGCACTTAACGAACAAGGCCAAGTGATATTCTCAAATAACAGGGAACAACAAACTGCGGTAACTAACGGTGAAACCAAGCTGGAAGTAGATTCCACCGAGGCAATTAATAAAGCGATCCAGTTAGTAAACAGCAACAGGATGACTTTGAAAATAGGGCAGAATCCAGTCAAGCTAGTAGCTATTCAAGCTAAGAAGAAGAAAACTATAAGATGCTGTGAAATATCCCCGTCAGGCGAGATTATAGTTTATGGCACGGATAGTGACATAAGGATGTTAAAGTTGGAAAATGTGAGTATCTTTTAATTCTATCACTAACATTTACTAACACCCTATTTACATAAATGATTTCTTTTTAAATATTGTAAAAGAGCCTATACATTTTCAGATAGAAATATGTAAAGCAATAATTTATCTGATTTAATTGTATGTGATTATTCAAGCCAGTAATAACCATTAGTTTTTCTTAATTAGCTCTTTTTCGTGTGTTGGAATAAGCACGATTTTCGCTTGGCTAAATTAGATCGCACTTGTTCCTGCCCTGCGTACGTTTGGTAAAAAACCGGCCAAGTGCGAGTCGGACTCGCGCACGGAGGGTTCCGCACCACCACCAAAAAATAGAGCAAAACAAGCAAAAAAAAGGTTACCCATCCAAGTACTGACCCCGCCCGACGTTGCTTAACTTCGGTCAAAAATCACGTTTGTTGTATGGGAGCCCCACTTAAATCTTTATTTTATTCTGTTTTTAGTATTTGTTGTTATAGCGGCAACAGAAATACATCATCTGTGAAAATTTCAACTGTCTAGCTATCACGGTTCGTGAGATACAGCCTGGTGACAGACGGACGGACGGACGGACGGACAGCGGAGTCTTAGTAATAGGGTCCCGTTTTTACCCTTTGGGTACGGAACCCTAAAAAAGATAGAAGAATTGTATTTTTTATACAACGAATCCATGTTACGTAAAAAAATACGTAAGCTACGCAACGATTAAAGTTTTTTTTCACGTTTGTGCATGTAACCTTTTACTAAAAAGAATATTCTTAACTGTTAATGTTAAGATGTCTTAACTGTAGTAAGTAACAGTAATATTTACAATTGGTCTCCCCAACAGCACGACGACGAGTCAAGTACATCTCTAACCAAAATGGTCATCACCGGCGTGACATTACCCTGCAACCGCATTGTGTTCGCGGAGGACTCTCGGAGCATGGTGGTGCACAGCGAGGGCGCGCTCCAGGTGCTGCAGGTGGACCCCGGCGCGGGCGCCACCGTCATACAGACCATTAGGACCAACAAACGTGAGTGAGCCGATCCATTCTGGTGATAAAATGGTCAACACCAGCGTGACATTACCCTGCAACCGCATTGTGTTCGCGGAGGACTCTCGGAGCATGGTGGTGCACAGCGAGGGCGCGCTCCAGGTGCTGCAGGTGGACCCCGGCGCGGGCGCCACCGTCATACAGACCATTAGGACCAACAAACGTGAGTGAGCCGATCCATTCTGGTGATAAAATGGTCATCACCGGCGTGACATTACCCTGCAACCGCATTGTGTTCGCGGAGGACTCTCGGAGCATGGTGGTGCACAGCGAGGGCGCGCTCCAGGTGCTGCAGGTGGACCCCGGCGCGGGCGCCACCGTCATACAGACCATTAGGACCAACAAACGTGAGTGAGCCGATCCATTCTGGTGATAAAATGGTCATCACCGGCGTGACATTACCCTGCAACCGCATTGTGTTCGCGGAGGACTCTCGGAGCATGGTGGTGCACAGCGAGGACGCGCTGCAGGTGCTGCAGGTGGACCCCGGCGCGGGCGCCACCGTCATACAGACCATTAGGACCAACAAACGTGAGTGAGCCGATCCATTCTGGTGATAAAATGGTCATCACCAGCGTGACATTACCCTGCAACCGTATTGTGTTCGCGGAGGACTCTCGGAGCATGGTGGTGCACAGCGAGGGCGCGCTGCAGGTGCTGCAGGTGGACCCCGGCGCGGGCGCCACCGTCATACAGACCATTAGGACCAACAAACGTGAGTGAGCCGATCCATTCTGGTGATAAAATGGTCATCACCAGCGTGACATTACCCTGCAACCGCATTGTGTTCGCGGAGGACTCTCGGAGCATGGTGGTGCACAGTGAGGGCGCGCTGCAGGTGCTGCAGGTGGACCCCGGCGCGGGCGCCACCGTCATACAGACCATTAGGACCAACAAACGTGAGTGATAGGTTTGTGCCTGCTCGTTCACTACAGAGAGCGCTCCGCTCTCGGTCAATCGGTCGAACGAACTAGTTCGCTCTTTTAGTTCCTTTAGTTCAGTTCGGTCGTTGAACTTGTTGAGAGCCGGGAATTAATAGGAATCGGTTTTACACTTGATTTTGTCCAAATCTTTGGTAACTAAATATAATTCAATTTGTACGATATGATTAGGTCGATATTAAACATTAAAACACCTTAACACAATAAAAAAATTAAAATATGTATTTAGAAACATATTTGATTTTCCTTCAAACTTTTCGGGATTTGGCGTGTCACGTGATTCTTTCATCTCGTTCGCACTTGTGCCAGCGACATTGTGAACCGTTTCGTTCCGACCGTTTTCTGTTTCACTCAGTCAAGCGCTCTCCGATCCCACTGAACTAAAGGACCTAAAGACCGATTAAGAGCGCGCAAAAAGATTTAGTTCCTTTCGGTCCTTCACGGGATTTCATTCTTACATTTCTTAGTTCGCGACCGACACAAGCCTAGTGAGTGAGCCCTCTAACATATATATTCAAAAACGGCGACAAGAATGCAATCATCGCCACCTTGTGAGTGAAACTTATCTAGTGAATCTTTCATCCTAAATACGCCCCATTACTGAACACATGTATCTTATGGTACAAGAGATGTTCTTTGTGTTATCACCATTTTTGCACTGACAAAAGTTTTCACCTTACAGATCTGAAAACGGGTTCTATTTTACATCTGCTAATATCGAAGAAGACTCCTTCAAAGAGGATATACCTCGTCGCCGCGGACACAGAGGGCGCCATCGCTATTTGGAGTGTCACAGGACAGAAGTGGGAGCATTACGCCACGCTGCCGACGTATAACTGCGTGCCGTCCGCTATAGCCTTCGACACGGATAAGGAGAGCTTGGTCATTACTTATGTGGATCAAAAGGTACAGTTTTAAATTTAAAAGTACTCTTTAACTAATGCTATTCTTATACGACAGTATACCTAGGTACCCGTCTGGAGCCACACGGGACGGAAGTGGGTGCATTAGGCCTGAGATACACTTGTGAGTTTTACTTATGTAAGTAGGAACAAAGCTATTTGTTAGAAAGATAACGATATTCATCTCTCATTCTGCAGTATAGTTGTGTCCCTACTTACGTAAGTAAAATTTACAAGTGTATCTTGGGCCTTACGCTACGCTGCCGACGACGTATATGCGTGTCGGGACAAGGAAAGCTTAGTCATCACTTATGTTGACCAGTTACCTACTGTTTTAACAGATCGAAGGTATGGAATGGACGACGACTAATTAACCTTTTGGACGCCAATGACCGATATATACGCACCGCAGGTCCAACGCCAAAGACGTATTAATCGGTCATAGACCACAGAGCAACATAAACCTAGGTGCATATGCATAAAGTTCAATTTCAGTTTTGACACTTCGGTGACGTGGCGTCTGAGAGACAGCTTTTGTGTTTGACGCGGCATCGAAAAGGTTAAGAGATGAAAACAGTAAAAAAATTGGAACTTTCTATTCCGTGCATTAGTTAGGTACATTTATATCGCAGTGCCAATGGGCGCGGGCGGTAGTGAGCGCGCGGCGCGATTTGGCTTGTTTCACTACAACTTGTAAGATGCGTCCCGGCTCTAGTCTACTTTAGTACATCAAACTATATTGAATTATCTTGTAATTACAGTTAATGGAGTACAAATTGGCCGAGAAGAAATTCGAAGAGTGGCCGCGCTACGGGCTGCCTGCGACGTGGTACGAGCGGGAATCTGCCATCCAGAGTATTACGGCGCATCCCACAAGGAACGCGCTCGTTTTCCAAGACGACACCTCGCTCTGGGTGATGGACAGACCGTCCACGGACGCTGAGGTAGGTAGCTAATTATAGTTGGAAATTTCTGACGTGATTTTTTGGACTTAAACTCCTAATCTGTAAAAAAAAGGCCTTGTTTCCTTTATGCAGCGCTTACTATTGCTACTGACTGAATGGGAACGACACCGTTTAAAAAGCAATTTTACCATTCTGCATTTATATGGTTCAAATTAATATGAACTCAAATGATTTTTCATTCATCATGAAATGCTCATTCAAATTTAAATTCAAAATGCAATTTTTTCAGATGCTCGATGGGCCTGAAGCGAAAAAAGATCGCAAAGAGAAGAAAGTACAAAAGGCGGCGCTAAAAGTTATTCCAATCAAGGTACCTACATATTTATAACAAGACATTATAACAGCAAAGGGCTTTGGTAAGGGCCATAGAAGGTAGCATCCTATAGAAGTGGTCTACGCGTGCCTCCGTGAGGGACAAAACATACGCAATGCGACGCTATGATTGGTCGAATTTATTTGTTATGGTGGGCAACAAACAAATTCGACCAATCATCATGCTAATTTACGGTGGGGAATAAAAAAAAAAGTGAGACAGTGACAAGGACAAACAATAATAGCGCTTTCGCTGTTACTCCTACATAAGTCTATCCCGTTCTGTCAGTTATCCCCACCACTCATGCCCAATCCAGTTTAATGCTAAATTCTTGGTAAGGCTAAATTTGTGTGATTAACGCAGATATTTGTTCCTGAGTCTTGGGTGTTTTCTATGTATTTGTATATTATATATATCGTTGTCTGAGTACCCACAACACAAGCCTTCTTGAGCTTACTGTAGGACTTAGTCAATCTGTGTAAGAATGTCCTATAATATTTATTTATTTATTTTATAACAATATATTAGTATCATATCACAAGGGGTTATAAGAATTAAGAATGTTTTGCTAGTTGCCACTTTTTTATATTAAATAGGTGGCAAACAAGAGTACAGTCTGCTTTATGAATTACGCTCACAGCGCTCACAGCACGCTCACGATCAGGCCGATTCACGCTCATAGCGCTTACATGAGACATCGTGACGTCAATGGACGGCGCTCACGGTGCTCACACTCCCAGGCGTAAGCAACTTGAGCGCAAACGTCAAGGTGACGTTTGACAATGACAGGATATGCGCGAAAAAAAAATCTGTTGGCTAACTGATTCGGACCGGGAGCCAGCACTGTAAGCGGTGTGAGCGTGATTCGGAATATGGTTCATGAGATACAGCCTGGTGACCGACAGACGGACAGCGAAGTCTTAGTAATAGGGTCCCATACGGAGGCTCAAAAAGCCTGTACATTTTTCCATCTTGCAGTGGCAATCAAAGTGTCCGAATAAAAATACGTTTTCACACCTCCTATTCAGAAAAGAGCTTTTTCTTCCCTGCTAGGAGGGATCAAAGTGGCACTTTTCCTCCCTGCTCGGAGGGATCAAAGTAACACTTTTCTGTTCAAGCACACTATTTTTAGGGTTCCGTACCCAAAGGGTAAAAACGGGACCCTATTACTAAGACTCCGCTGTCCGTCCGTCCGTCCGTCCGTCCGTCCGTCTTTCACCAGGCTGTATCTCACGAACCGTGATAGCTAGACAGTTGAAATTTTCACAGATGATGTATGATGTTGATGGTGCGGAACCCTCCGTGCGCGAGTCCGACTCGCACTTGGCCGGTTTTTTAAATTTTATTGCACATTATTTTTTTAGCTTAACTAATCTGTTTAAGCATCAGATTGTGTCAACACTAAGATTTTTTTATTTTCCTCATAGTTGATGTGAAAAGCAGTAGGTATGTGTCACACGGTATCAAAATTATTTCGTCTTGGGCGTTAACACTTGAATCCCTCATTACGCTCAGGGTAATTATTTTTTTAGCTTAAATAATCTGTTTAAGCATCAGATTGTGTCAACACTAAGATTTTTTTATTTTCCTCATAGTTGATGTGAAAAGCAGTATGTGTCACACGGTATCAAAATTATCTCGTCTTGGGCGTTAACACTTGAATCCCTCTTTAGGCTCAAGATTCTACAATAGAATCCCTCACTACGTTCGGGATTGTATTGTAGAATCCATCGCTTCATTCAGGATTCAATGTATGCCCTTGACGGAAATCACTGACAATCCAACCTCTAGACTGAGCTTAGGCCAATTATTTCATGAAACCGATGCTGCCAAAAATACGGGGGTGCGGGGGGACGAGGTGAGCGAATCCCGTGCCGTGATTGGTCCGTTCAAAGACACGGACCAATCACGGCACGGGATTGACTCGAAGATGGAGTAACGCTACCGTAAGTGTGGCAGAGGGGGTAGCGCGACTATGCTATGTCTAGAGGTTGGATTGACTGTGACGGAAATATATCATTTTGATCCCTTGTAACACAAACTACTATTAATATTTTCTGTTTTAGTACCTGGCCGGTTTCCACTGGCTGGGCGAGTCAGAAGCGGTGGCAATAGAGGTGCTCCCGGAGAGCATCGTGGCCCAGCTCCCGGCCACTGCCGTCAAGACGAGGAACTTCAACGTCGGGTGACTTGCTTCATGTTAGTACACACTTTCTTTAAGGACAATTCGAAATAAAAATCAGATATCTAATGTCTTTTTTATTTCAGTTGGTACATTGGGGGTCCCGTTGTTTCCCATAAAGTTTTAAGTCATAATGTATTGTATGCCATATTATCATTAGTCATAAAACTGAAACCGTTAACATTTCAGGATTTTCGTTAGGTTATCCTATAGATAGGTTAGGTTAGGTTTGTTTTATGGCAATCCTGAAAAGTGACGCGTTTCTGAACCAAATGAATTATGACTTAACGAAAATTCGGGCAAACAATATATTATGACTTAAAACTATTTGGGAAACAATAGAGACCCGGTACATTGACATCTGGCCCCTATTTAACTATTTAACTTAACCCCAATTGATTTGGAGTTCTGGAATGTTGAAGCGTAAATCGAAAACTTAAACTTGACATTGACACTTCACATCAATGAATAAAGGGCTTCTGCGGTCCTCTACAGCTTACGCACACTCCCTATCTTAGTAGAAGACTTCTGCCTGTGATTTGTATGTGTCTTTGATTTTCCACCTTAAAACAAACAGAATAAAATCGAAATGTAAAATTCCTGATGCAACGCGCGTTTGTTTCTAAACATTGAAAGGAGTACGAGTAGATGTAGATGCTATTTTCGCAAGAAAAGAACGCGAAGTGTGCAAACCTGTGCAAAAGTACAGACCTAAAGGGGTCCTAGAGTTTGGCTAAGCGGTCGGCGAGCGGATCCACAGAGACAGTTTGCGGACGCGCCCACATCTCGTCCGTCACCTCGCAGCGCGCCGCCGGCAGCTTGTATGATATCGGGTCCCCTACGTCGATCCTGAAACATCACATCACGTTGTACTTGTTACAAAACTAGACACTGGCTCTTATGCAGGCTGAAATACCTACTCGCGTCCTAAGCTAGAAAAAACAAAAAAAAAAAACTATGCTACTTTTCCCCCGTCACTTTGGCAGTTTAAATATTGCCGCCATTACTAACGATTATTAACGATTAAGGTGACGGTAGAGGTGGGTAAATTTTCAGATTCTGTCAATTTACCCCATTTCACACACAAGCGCACTTCACGCACACTACCTCACTTTACTGGGACAGGTCATTGACCCATCAAGTTTTTTTAAGATTGCGTTTTGAGTTTAGTGTTAACCACTGACCTCTTTTGAGGAACAGAAACTGTAAAAACGTTCCATTGAAAGAAGAAAGAGAAACAATACATTAAATCTTGCTCTCCTTGTCTGTTCATGTCACACGTGACGTATTTAAATTCTAATTTAATTCATTTGATTGTTAACTATTTTCTGCATATTATGGCTTTGTCGAGATACCCGTTTTGTAAAGTTAAACCGAATAAACCCAGATGTCATTAAGTCAGATGTAAAATGTTATTTACTACTCTATACGGTTATTCATAAGGCGAAAAATCAATTCAATTAAAAATTTAAATAAATAAAGTTTCGGCAGGGTGGAAATTTAATTAAGGCCGACAAAATAAAATTTAATAATATATGTCGGCTGATGTACCCCTAAGATCTTTACAGATTTACTTGTACGAGTATCCTATATTCGCTATTTATTTTGCTATAAAATTTATAAAATTAAAATAAATAATTAAATATTATACTGGCATTCCACCGCTATTATTTCAGTGCTGAACTGATTATCTTCGATCGTAGCCTTGATGATGTAGTTGTACTTACACTTACGGCGGTAGGAGCGGCAATGAACCCCGCGCAGCGTAGAACGAGAGGTGCGTTGGGATAAGTGCATATACATATAATTCTTCGTGCGTCTGTCTGTCTGTCCGTCCGTCTGTCACAGTCTATTTTCTCCGAAACTACTGGACCAATTCAGTTGAAATTTGGCACACATATGTAAATTTGGCACACAAATGTAAATTTGTGACCCAAAGATGGACGTGTAACGTAAATAAAATGTATTTTAGAGAATTTGAAATACGGTAGCCATTTTTGGGGGGGGTAAATGAAAAAATTAAAAAATATGTTTTTTAAACTATATAGTGTTACATATCAAATAAAAGAGCTCATTGTAAGAATCTCAAACATAACTTTTTTTATAATTTTAGGATTAATAGTTCAGCAGTTATTCATGAAAATAGGCAAAAAATGATCATTCTCCGCCCACTTTCTCCGAAACAACTGGATCTAAAATTTTGAAAAAATTACACAAAGTAGTTCTTTACCTATATATGTCAGGAAAATCTATAAGAAATGTGCAGTCAAGCATGAGACGGACTTAATATACGGAACCCTTAGAATGCGAGTCCGACTCGCACTTGTTTTTGTTTAGCTCTTATTAGGTTTAAGGAGTTTTATGAGTGAAAAAAGAAGTTTTTTGTTTTATGTGCCCGCGTTATTGCCGATCGATTGTGTTTTAAACGATAATTAGACAAAAAAACTTGTTTTTCACCCAACGAATATAGATCCCCATGACACATCTTCCAAGTCGCCTTTGGATAGGCTTAATTTTAAAAATAATTGAAATAATGTTCTATATCATTCATACTTGCAAAAAAAGACTAAAAATAATTTACGTGACCAATGCTTATTATTAGTAAATATCTTACAATTTAATATCTGATATATCACACGATACAAAAAAATGGCCGCAAAGTTAAAAGTTTATTTATTTACGTTACTAGTCCATCTTTGGATCACCGACTCTTTGTCATATGTGAAAAATGTGTACCAAATTTCAATTGAATTAGTCTATTAGGGGCAGACACACGAGTGATCTTAAAAGGGATTTTTTTCTTGAATGATTTGTATGTACTTACCCCAACGCACCTCACGTTCCACGCGGCGCAGCGTAATCAGTAAGTACCTAATAATTAGTGTCCGACCGAAACACAAATTTCTGTATATATAAATATTGTTGTCCTACTTGCTCGCCAACTTTTGGTCTTTGTCACATAGTTTAGTTTCATAATACGAAGTACTATTTCGTATGTTTCGGCCAGGCCGAAAGATTCGGCCGTTTTTTGGCCGAAACCGAAACTACGGCCGAAACATGATTTTATGGCCGAAACCGAAACCGAAACCGAATCTTCGGTCGGACACTACGAATAATCACAATGGTCTTAAGTACCACAGACCCTACTGTCGCTTAAGTCCTTTATGCCAATCTCTGCCTATTAGAACTTATAAAAAAAAAGAAACCGAGTAATTATATCCAACTACCGAACCTGCTTACAAATTTTCTCGAGATATTTGAGAAATGTGATATGCAAAGGAGAACATTCGAACAAACGAAAGTATTTTTGCCCAAGCTGAAACGGAGACCTTCGCCTACGCTCGGTCAGTGATGGTTTAGGTACAGTCAGCTGCAGGTCACCCCTGCATAGAAGATTGTATGCAGGGGTGGTACCTTTTCTCTGCAGCTGACTGTACACCTATAAAAAATTGTTGTACCTGCTGCAATTTTATACCGGTACCGTACTTTATATTTCAACAGGTATAGTACCTTCAAAACGAAGCGGTATTGATAAATAATAACGGTACCGTACCGCCTATAAATAATAATAATAATTCAGCCTATATACAGGGTGGTCCAAACCTTGACGTCCAAAAATTTTTTTTTAGATTCCTCACGTCGTGGGCTATCAGAATATACCCCATGTATGTTAGCCGATTTTTCGTAGTTATCGAGTTATGATTTTTTTTTACTTTTAACTTTTCATATGAAATTCCGGGGTTCCCATACAGAGTGGCTAAAAAATAACTGCATTTCCGTTGCCAGGGAGGTTTTGGGATTATACTGAGCAACTTTTACAATGGGGCCAACCCCGAAACCGCGAAAAAAAATTACCCTTCCGTAGAAAATGGACTAGCCAAAATGTATAAAAAGCCAATTTTTTTTTCGCGATTTCGGGGTTGGTCCCATAATAAAAGTTGCTCAGTATAATCCCAACACCTCCCTGGCAACGGAATGCAGTTATTTTTCAGCCACTCTGTATGGGAACCCCGGAATTTCATAGGAATAAGAATAAGAATAGAATAAGAATAAGAATTGTTTATTGCCACATACATGAACATAAAATAGAGTTAGAATTACTTACATAATAAAATAAAACAGTTGTTATCATATACAAAACAAAAGTGAGAAGATCTTTGTATTAGGTTCCAGTCTCAGCGTGTGCCGGGCCTAGGTGCCCGGCGCTGGTTTTCAGACCGGTCCCAGACTAAGGACGGTCGGAGAATATTACCTACATAGGAAAAGTTAAAAGCTTAAAAAATCATAACTTGAAAACTACGAAAAATCGGCTAACATACATATGGGGTACATTATGATAGCCCACGATTTTTGGACGTCACGGTTTGGACCACCCTGTATAGACAATAATCTCAACGCTAGCCCAATGCGGATTGGGGACTTCACACACAGCTTTGAATTTCTTCGCAAATGTATGCACTACGAGTATGCAGGTTTCCTCACGATGTTTCCTCCTTCACCGAAAAGCTAGTGGTAAATATCAAATGATATTTCGTACATAAGTTCCGAAAAACTCATTGGTACGAGCCAGGATACCAATGAGTTTTTCCTTACCGCTTATACCGTAAAGAAATAATGCAGTCTCTGCTTTGCACGATTATTGTGTGGACATAATTCTTATAATCACCGAAACATACATACCTCTACGCACAGAATGTCATTGAAATAAAACATTGTTTTTTATAGTAAATTAATATAACATTCGATTTATACACATAACAATAAGCAGGCCAGGCCGCAGCGATATTGGCCTGTAAGCTTCATCTCGGTCTCCAAATCCGCAAAACTCGCTGGTACTAAATGCTGGTCTTGCCGTTATTAATTATCTTGATTCTTGAAGATTATCAGAACAGCACGTTACGTAATCGCATACATAGACGGAACGAACGTCAACAAAGTAGGTGTAGACACTGCAAGTCTTTAGGTATTAAACGAATTACGCTTCGTATTAATAGATGAGTAATATTTAAATGAACATATAATATTCTCTAACATAAATACAAGATTACAATTAATTGACATCATAAGTCATTGACGTACAGAAGTCATATACATTTTTATAATGACGCAAAATTGATACCAGCATAATGAAAATCAATCCCAATCAGTAAAACGAGTCTTTAAACTTTTTTCATTTTAAGCGGGTTTTGAAGGAACAAGTTACTTAAATTCGATTGTAATCGTATTGTTTTAGGATAATTTACTGCTGTTTTCGACCGTTACGACCCGTAAATAACAACAACTCACATTTAAAATTTGACTGGAGCTCGACGTGATTATATTTATTTACCCTATTTTATGAAATACAATTTATCTACTGGTATACATTTTCGTATGCGTATATGATGAAATGTCTTTATTAATGTCAAAAACGAGCTATGACGATGTACACGTCTGCTTCGATGCAAGGCCAACGGCCATCTGACTCGAAGAAGAGTTTTGAGTGATGTCGTCAATGTATGGAAATTATACGAAAGTTTACATTTGGGATTGAATTTCTGTGTTGTATTTGTGAGTAAAAATATAAGTAGATAATAATCTGGTAGTTTAGTTATCTAGCCTTCAAAATCCCACAACAACTCAATTACTGTCAAAGACAAAACTGTAATGCGTCTTGCTCAAACGGAACTCCATATTTTGATTTTTGGACACTTTTAGTGTCGATTTGTAGAGAATTACAGGAAATAAAAAAAAATATAGCGTGAAGAGCCGGTACACGGCTTCTTCGTGAACAGATTTGCGTATAATTTAATGCAGTTATTAATCATTCATTGAACAAATTGATTGCACAAAGTGAGGTCTAAATCGAAAACGTCATATACCGTCCCCTTAATAATTAACATTTAATGTAATACTCTCTTTATTTTTTTTCTAAGGCCGATCTTTTCAGTCGCCCCTCGTATTAAGCCCCATGCGGGTTAGGTTTACATAGGCAGACAGACACTGACAGATATTGATAGTGAAGGCACCACGACTGGGACTGATACAAGACAAGGCGGCCTAGCCAAGGTTACAATCGCTATCGCTTCGCCATCGAATCGCTTTGTGTCTCTCTATTACTCTTCTATATTTGTGTGACAGTGACAGTTGCGTTTCGTTCGCTACGTAGCGTTAGCGATTGGCACGTTGGCTACGCGGCCTGGTTTGAACACGTAACGATGTAAAGATTTAAAGCAGTATACTAGAAACATTACAATTTCTCGCTGCCTAACCAGTGGCAATGCATGCTTGTAGCAAAAGCAGTACTTGCGGGCCCCGCGAACTCAGTCCAGCTTAAACCAAGGGCCCAAAGCCAAAAGCCTCACCCACGCCAGTATACTCGGTCAATGGACATCGCATGGCGACCCTGCCAGACTCATCGCATTATATTACATTGCCTCATCGTTTTCGTTGGCATGTGTCTTGCCTCTCTTGAGCCGCTCAAGCACTGAGCGTTACTACGCCTGTGAATCGCAACAGTAGACAGTATAGTGTACCCCAGGAATATGATGGTCTGCTTGTACGGGTCGTAGATCTGCCCGGGCGGGAGCGGCGGCCGCGCGGGGTAGTCGCGCGCCGTGCGCACCAGCCGCCCATAGCGCTCCAGCGGGCACACGGCGCGCCGCCCCACCATCCCTGCCGATATACAATATTAGGTAAGTGCAACTTTACTAGCTAAAATAGATAGATGATAATGATAACTCATCCAAATTCCAACATGATAATTTCATTCTACAAATTGGGGAAAAAGATGGCCGGTGACTACGCTACCTGAACGGGCTAAGTATGACGTCACGTTTTCATAGTAATTTTACGTTTTACGTGGGACCGCCACACTCTGGCACAGCAAAGTCTGAGCAGAGCTGGCTTGGTCTGACTCTACTGTAGGGATTTAATTTGACAGTTCATCGAATGTATTCCCGTTCGGTATCCTCCATTATGTTCACTCAACGGTATAGGTAAATGGTTTGGAGTTGCTTACCTGAGGAAGTTGGAGGCAAAGGGGCCGGTGAGGGGTCCACCTGCACAGGGTACTGTCGCGGCTCCGACTGACAGTTCATCGAACGGACTCCCGCGCGATATTCCTCCATTGACATGCCTAAATACGGATAAATGGGTCGTGTGATAATTTTTATTTTATTTTCGAAAAAAGAATCGGCCCTTTAAAGTCAATTGTATGTGAAGCCTCATATCCAAATAAGACGTCGCTATCGTGTGCGCTGTGACTACCTACATTAGTCCCACATATTTCCATTCAGAATATTCTAAACTAAAGTTTAGCCATCAGAACGTAAATAATGCGATCCACAAAGGCGCACCTCACTCCTAATCCTAATACAAAATAAATAAGCAGTTACTAAGGAAATCTAAAGTTTTCTAGCTACCCAATTTGAGCGCTTCTTCCTCCTGCATTTCCCGTAGCTGGGTGTAGAACGACCATTTCTGCTTCCACTGTCGCGCCGCGTGTCTCTCCTTGCGTGTTAGAGATGAACTACAGAACAACAATTTTCTAATTAGCCATAGCGTGCTTAGTGCTGATATTAATTAAATAGATTTTAGCCGTTATCGTTAACATCAGCTACTAGATTATTAGATAATATGGTGTAACAGTTTACTTCTTACATGATTAGTAGATCTAGTAGACCAAGAAAATAAATTGTCTTAAAATTACAAAAAAAATGCTTGTTTGATGCGATAAAATTATATGTCATGACCCTGGAGATGTAAACAAGGCTAACAAATAAAATTTATTCAGCTAATTAGTTAAAGAGCATTTACAACTTCAAATCAACCTTATTATCTACTCTTCATTTAATAGTCAGTCGACCCAGCGATTCGATGAGATTAGTACCTACGTTACATAATTTAGGCCTGATTATCTAATCTACAATCGAAAAAGCATGAGTCGGGATTGTTACTATTGTCTGTATTGTCACAATAGTGGAATATTGGACGAAGCTTGTTACGGCTTTTTGTGTACCTACTATGGCCGAAACCAGCGTAATGGTCATTGAATATGTAAATACTTTTATTGACCAAACTGGTCTTGAGTTATTTTAATCTCGGCCAGAATGTCAAAGTTATATGGTCAAGTGTATTGACACAACAAGGAATAAACTCTATTATTTATTTGACCAATGTGACACAGTGTAACCTTGTTTACACTAGGTAGATCTTTAGCTTAGTCACATTGTTTTTGTCAACTTGTGACATCGCAAATGTTGGGAAATTTGTGGGCTGGTTGTAGGTAAGTTACTATAGGTAAATATTCCATTCTTAATAAGTAGTATTTTTCCGATTTCACGCAAGAGGCTATACAAGTATACATATCAATCAACGCTTTAATTCGAGAAGAAAGCTCCCGGACTAAACGTTCAACAAAACAATGATATGTAGTATAGTTACAAGACTCACAGGATTCCCTGCGCCTTCACGGGATCTATAGAAGGCTCGCGGCGGCCGGGCGCAGGTGCGGAATTCTCCATTTATTTTCCGCTAAACTTTTACACTAACATTTATCTCCGTGAGACGCTGAACCGTGTACAAAGGGAATCTTAGGGTCTACCGCGGAAATTCTAAATCGAAATTTCGTTATCTGCCCGTCTTTCATACTTGCATATTTGAGCGATAGACCCTCCGTTGCTTAGTGGTTGAAATCGATCAAGCGGTAAAAAAATATAGGCGCGAGGGGCTGTCCTCCCATAGAAAATTTGAATTTCGCGCCCTTTTCTACTGACATTAGGTAGTACCAGCTTTTTTTTTGTTAAATGGAACTCATAATAACTCACCCGATTATTGGTTTTGTTGGTAGGTACATCAAGTGTGTAGTGTAAATAATATCTGCCGCTAAACTTGAATGGAAGATGTAATTTTGAATGGAAGCTTTACCGTGTTTTGAAACGAAAACTTTTCTCGCTCAAAACAAAACGCGCGAAAAGGTTTTTCTAATGAAATGAAAACGATCCATTCATGTCCCTAATTTAGAAACTAACTTGAACGAAGAGGCTAATAATAGAGCGTTATCTTAAGCCACTCTTAAGCAAGACGCCAGTGGCTTTCCAATTTACGTTGTCCTTGGGTTGTCCCTTTTATCTATTGTTATGCGATCGCGTTGCTTGAGACCTACTTAAGTTTTCGAGACCTTTGTAACAAGTCCATTAAGCTACCACGAATTATTTTATTTATACAGAACGATGCGGCCCTCACAAAGGGGCAATAGGGCGTGCGTCTAGACGACGCAGCGGAGGGCAACGGAAGGGCAGACGGCCTGCACTGCGCAACCGATGCCTGCGTTCGTAACTCTAAGGCCCTGGTCTCCTATTTTATGCTGTACGCGGCGTCTGGCGTCAGCGTCAACGTTTTTGAACAAAAAAGACGCTGACGTCGACGTCTAAAACAGACCACAACAGTACATCTCTATAGTAAGCATCGTGACGCAGACGCTGTAAGCGGCCGATGGCGTTTATAGGAGACCAGGGCCTAACTTAGGCCAATTCAAACTACGTGTGACATTAAAATGATATGGAATATGTGAATGTCTAAGTACTCTAAATGATGTCAGTCGCCTGTGCGTCTCGTTCGCGCCAATAAATGTATGGACAAGTATGAGCGAAATGCACGCGCGACTGACATGATTTACTTAGATACAATTTTGATGTCATAATGTAAGTTTGAATTGACCTCATCTACTCGTGCGGCTGCTACGCATACGCACAGTGTTTCGTCGGCTTGACGTAGCCAACGATATTATAATATAACTATTGATAGGTTATACTCATCCATACGGAGCAACGAAAAATACTTAGGTACAGATTTATTTATATGCCTATTACCTACGAAGAAATCTGTTATTTTTGATTAATTTTCTCAGTCCATTCATCTTTGTCATACTCGTTGTTAAACATAAGCCTTTTCGGCTCTTTCGGTGTGCGGAAGCTCGTCAGCACGTGCACATTGCTCGCTTGCCTAGGCGCGACTAAGGGCAACTTGTACAATTTGTACAAGGTAAGCGCTTCAATTTTGGAGAGCCAATAATGTATCTTCAGTATCTTTATATCGATACTAGCGACCCGCCTCGGCTTCGCACGGGTTAACAAATTATACATTAACCTTCCTCTTGAATCACTCTATCTATTAAAAACCGCATCAAAATCCGTTGCGTAGTTTTAAAGATCTAACCATACAGACAGACAGACAGCGGGAAGCGACTTTGTTTTATACTATGTAGTGATAATATCATTGGGCTGGTTTATCAGCATAATTGGCCCTTTGAAACAGGTATACCTACTTATTTAGTTGTGAGTTGTAAAAAGGTACCTTAAAACTCATAAAACCACTGATAATAAATTACCGCAACGTGGCCGAACTCTATTACTTTACAACATACATACAACATTTTAGTCAAACAGGAAAAAAAACCTAAATAAATTATAATTGTCACTATACTTATTGATTGTTTATTTATAATGACTTTACGACCAATCGGTCGACCTCCATAATCTTATGTTAATAAAGGCTCTGGGAAGACACAAATCCATCGTGCACTTTTGACTTTTGGTTTCGTAAAGATAGTTTAGTTACTAGAATAAGTGTGAATATTTGCATGTCTCTACTGACAAAGCATGTGGAACTTAATACCTCTGTATACCTTTGTACTGACCGTGTTTTAAGCAAATAAATTTCTGATTTCTGATTTCTGACATGGACGATGTAAAAACCACTTCAGCAACCTAGGTACCTAATACTTACTTACTGAGTAAGATAGGTATGCTTTCATGAGTCTGTCGCGAATACTCTGAGGTTTGAGGTGGATCACGGTTGGGGACAACTAAGGTGGGGACAACGAATGACTATTAGGTAAACAAATTTTGGGTGGAGACGTCTCAAACTCTTATTGTTGTATTTTTATTAACTTCAGAACCATACTTATTTATTACTTATTATATATATGTACCTATAAGAGTCCCTCGTAAAGCTGATATCTAGAACGGTAACTCGAAGCGGATATCCGGAAACTATAAACAGAGCTTAGATAACCGCATGCTACGGCCCTCATTGTTTATTACAATTTGATCCATTGAATTTGATCGAATTGTCGAACAAATTACAGGCCGCAAACAAGTTTGTATTCTAATGGATGTAAATACGTCTGTAGGGGAAGGGTGGACTAACTAAATGAAAGCCAATCACTGTTCGGACGCCCGACGGAGCTGTCAGCCGCAAATTGCTCCAAACATTGTTAATTTCTTTGCGTGCCGCCATCTATTCTAAAATTAAATGTAATTAAATTAAGTAGACCACCGGTATTAAAACGCCGTTTGGGAAGGGAATTTAATTTGATTAGATTAGGACAGGTATTGCTCTGCTCTTTTTCTTTATAACTTAGTAACTATTTTCCTTCCCGAACCGACTGGAAAGTGGAACGCATAAACTGATGATTTCACCAGATCATCACTTAGATGCGGTGGCATTCGAGTGGCTTATGCATGTGGCTTCAAAATGTCTGAGTTTGCTGTTCTGGTGCAACGCAATATTTTTGGACCTTATAAAATGTAATATTTAACACAATTTATTCGGAAAAAAAGATACTGCATAATACCACATAGCCACGAAAGCCTCTGCCCAGCAGATTTAGTAGAGATGCCGCGAACGACTGTTCGGCAACTATTCTGTATTCGGCCGTTTTGCCGTATATTGGGTTTTCGATCGAATACCGAATATCTGTTGCACCTACCTAAAAAAACAAAATACCTACACAAGAAAAATAACCGCAAACCACGATATTTAATTTTAACATGTTTTCTTGGAAAGTTGTTAAATACGAAGACCTGTTTTTGAGCATTAATTAATTACAAATAATTTTATTTTGATCATGGGTCTAATTTTATTGTTTTTTTACTGGTTCTGAGCAACAAAAGTTAAACTTTAGTAAACGTTGTGCTTTGTTGGCGAACAGTTTTCATAATTAACGTGTCTCAAAATGTTCGCATGTTATGCCGAATATTCGGCGCTTCGGCCGAGAGAGGGGCCGAATATTCGGTATTCGGCCAAAACCACTATTCGGGGCATCTCTAATTTATACGCTGATGATGATGAGTCGCCGTTCACAGAGCTATAACTTTACCTCGTGACAAGACCGTGCATATTACATTTGACGAGAAGTCCGCCGTTGCCCGGAGAGATTTGCAGTTTCCCGACGCCCTAACCTTTCCGCCTACGCCTCCGTGTCTAGACTAGACGCTCTCAGCAACTTAGGTACTTACTTACTGTTCATTTATATTATATAAACGTGTGTAGGTACGAACTGGGAGCCGAAGGTGTACTGGGAATTGATGAGGGACTGATGCAGGGTACTTGGTTATCAATAACAATTCTTAAAGCTCTCGACCAAGGCCGATTTTTGAATTTCGACCACTCGATTTCGTGTATTTCGTTCAGTAATATCTCCACTACTAGGCATATAAATTCTACTAATAGAATTTTAAAACGAGTGGTCGATACCACTTCAAAATGTTTATCACTCGTATTTCAAAAATTAGCGTTTCACCGTTTTCCACCGATTTTCGAGTGTCGAAATCGAGCGATCGAAATTCAAAAATCGGCCCCCAGATACTAAACGATTTTCGTTAAATATCTGTCGTTGGCGTCGAAAAGGTAAATGTAGGTAGGTACCATGAGTGATTTGGGTGACATAGACAGCTTCTTTACATCACAAACACCTTATAAATGAAGTCCCCGGCCGCGTCTGTCTGCATGTACATACCTATGTATATTCGCCTTGGAGGATATAATCAAACGGAGACGCCATGTCTGTAATTTTCTGTACAAAACAGTCTGCCTCCCTAAAAGTTACTCGAAACATGTTCGAAATTTCATTTGTTATTTAGGTAGATTTACTCGTTCCTATTTGGTAAAATGAGTTAATGAAAATATTTGACTTTCGCTATAAGATTTATTTTTCATAAACCGACCCAACGACCGAAATAATAACACACATTTCACAACATATAGGCAAGTAAATACTTATTTGCCTATGCTGTGACATATCACACCTCGCACGTTAAAACGCATCGTACTATTTTGGGCTAGGTATGTGAATAGCATATCTAAGAAATAGATATACAAACATACAGATACTTACACTCTAAAAACAGTAGGTACCCTTCTTTCTTGGTCAACCAGGAAAAAGTGTAATATTTGTGGTTTCGCACTTGACCTAGTTTCCTGTCGTGCGCCCCGCGAGTCGCAGCCACCCTCCTTCGACCCCGACTTTATACCTAGAACGTCTACGTCTGCAAGGGGTGCTGAACATCCCTAGAATATTCATTTGTTCCTTTTGATATATACAGTATCTGTAAAATAACTTGTCTCTCTCAAATAATTTTTTAATACTACCTATACATCGTAATTCGTATTTCATGCAGATTTTGAAGTTAAAAGAAAGCTTTCAGAACTGCTGAGGTGAAAAGGTCATACTAGCACACATCGACACATCTCGTAGTATCTGGGCCTCAAGGCGGACCATGTGCTTGTTTGGCACTGACGTAATAAATAAAAAATTAGGAAAGTCAGGTTTCTTAGCAGGAAAAATTATCTATTTTCCCATTTGTTCTCGTTTGTTTTATTGTTATAGTTTGCTAATCCGCGAAATAATAATTTCCCAGTCAATCAGT
This sequence comes from Cydia amplana, assembly GCF_948474715.1. Lineage (NCBI taxonomy): Eukaryota > Metazoa > Arthropoda > Insecta > Lepidoptera > Tortricidae > Cydia > Cydia amplana. The sequence continues at coordinate 8,773,955 of NC_086079.1, read as the reverse complement.
GCTACCCCATTATACTTAGGTAAGTGCGTATTTTTACATGCAATTAATGTTCCCACGCCCACCGGAAAAAAATACATATAAGTACGCAAATAAATATAATAAGTACAAAACTCGACACGTACCTATGTATTTCGCCTCTCAACGAGGCACGCATCATCGAGAGTTGCTGGAGATGAGACATTCGAACTTTAAAAATCTGTTATTGATATTTTATTGGAATGTCGCATTGCATTCAAACAAATTATGAGTACCTACGGGCGAGATGCACTGGCGGATGATCTCGAAATAACATCAAAATTGATATCACTTTATAAGTGCGAATCGGCTTCTAGACACATCGCCTAATAACAGAATTTCTATACGCAACATGCGTAACCTAATAATATGTTTTATTCATCTTGACAAATGCTTGCCTAATAAACGAAGTCATCTCTTAATAATAGTCTAAGATCCCGCAGATATATATTTGCGACCATATGGTCGACCTTCACCGATCTGTCTGACGGATGAAACTTATATTTTATGAAAGAAAATATGTTCCAGACCATAAATTAATAGGGTTGCATAAAGAAATATGGTCATATTTTCTTTCTTTCAAAGCGATTTTTTCCTGGTGTGGTATGTCGTTGGATAGGTCTTTTAAAATGAATAGGAGTCTTTAATAAACATTTTGTGATAAAGTGAATTATTTCGGAAATAAATCAGAATCAGAATCAGAATCAGAATCAGAATTTTATTGGTAAAAGTATAACAGAATTTTACATGTCAGGCATAAAAATATATTATAACTAGATATGTCACATTTTTAATTCATATATCTTTTTTAACACAATGCTTCGAAAGTAAAAAAATGTGTTTTCCCTCCTAACTTTTGAACCATCGGTCCATAAAATATGAAAAAAATCATAAAAATTGTGCTTAGTAAACACATTTAATAAAAGTTAAAACAATCGTGATCAGTTAAGCCGTTTTTGAGTTATCGCTAAAAATCTTTTCTTCTTATTTTATTAAAAAGCCTGGCAACCCTAATTTGGATTTTCGCAGGCAACCCTATACCACTGTATTCGCAATAAAATTACCGTAATTTTGATGTATAATTCAAGCGTCAGACAGATGAGTGCAATTATCGATAAAAACTCACCTGTTTAAACACGGCAACCACATAATAGTGACCGGAAAAAGATAGGCAACCTAGTTGATTAATGTTGTAAGTACAAGTTGTATACTTTCCAATGGAACTTATTTCGTTCGTCAGACAAGTCGGTGAAATTTGAAGAAAAAAATATTTCATCAAAAATTAATTAAAAATAGCCTTGTCCATATTTCATTAGGCAACCCTATTTATTTAAGTTCTGGGACATATTTTCTTTCATAAAATACAAGTTTCAACCGTCAGACGTATCGGTGAAGGTCGACCATATATGCGGGATCTCCTACTATAATAATCGCATCACATTCAACAGTAAATGTTAACGTAAATAAATACTTATTTGCGATAAAATAAATAAACCTCCGATCTTATTACTTTTCCGCAATTTATTTAAAAGAATTGCTTGAAAATAAAGGGAAACGATTCCCTGGTATCAGTCACATGGCATTGATGATGAAATGACGAAAAAAAAAGGATTTTCTAAGTTAAAACTCGAGAAACTAAGACATAAGACATTTATTACACGCCGATTAATGGCTCCTCTACACGATGGGCCAGCGCCGGCCACTCCAAGGGACGCGTTTATGCGTTAGAGGGAGCAAGTGATATTGCTATCTCAATCTACCGCATGGCTGCGTCCCTTGGAGTGGCTGACGCTGGCCCATCGTGTAGAATAATAAGAAAATTAATTATCATCCGGGTAATTACTTAGTTTTTGAAATCGGTGCCAAACCAAAATTTTAGAGAACCGATATGTTAGACAACGTTAGTTTACTCATTCTTGTAGGTACTACATACTCGTTTTTTTTCTGATTAGCAGCAAAGAATGTTTTTGTTGGTTTGGCACCGCCTTCAAAAACTAAGTAATTACCCGGATGATAATTAATTTTCTTATTACTAGGTATTAATTACTTTTTGGCAGAAATTTGATTTACGACGGGATAGGGACTGGACACGTATAGGGGTGCCATATAAAAATTATTTTGTGCTTTTCAGTGGGTTGGGCTTTTTGAAGGCGGTTCCCTTTTTTTAGAAAAAGATATTATATGTATTAAGTTATTTTGTTTCGGTTTTCTTTTTGTATATTTTTAATTTTTAATTCTTTTTTATTTATTATATTTTATTTTTTACTTTTTAGTGATAGGTACTTCATTTGTTTTAGGTTTTGGGCTAAAATACTAGTTTGTTAGGCTCTCCATTTAGTTTTAACGTAATTTAGTATTAAGTTATTTTGTTTTGTTATATTTTATCTTTTTGTTTTTTTTTGTTCTATTTTTATTTATTTTATTTTATTTTTTACTTTTAAGTGATAGGTACTTCATTTACTTTAGGTTTTCGGCTAAAATACTAGTTTGTTAGGCTCTCTATTTAGTTTTGGGAACTACCTACTAATGTTGGTGATGTCCTAACTCGATGTTAAACGCGACAAAACATAATATGACGGACGTTCCGGTGCTAAACGATTTGTATGTATATTGCTCCCACTTCCACTGCCACTCCCATTTCCAGTCCCAGTCCCACTTCCACTCCCATTCCCAGTCCGAGTCCGACTCCCACTCCCACTCCCACTCCCACTATTTTATCTAAATCAGTTTTTGCAACTTTGATGGTAAGTATACCGATAGCATCGCCACATACCGGGTCCAATTGGTTTTTCAAACCATCTATGTACTGTAGACTAAAACCTTCTCCAGAATGTACCAAACACTTTTCTGAAAACCGCATCAAAATCGGTTCAGCCAAACGCGAGATAATCACGAACAAACATACATACATACATATGGGTCAAACTGAGAACCTCCTTTTTTTAAATGTGGTTAGAAGAAAGTTGATTGACCCACCTAGTGGAATTCTGCAACATAGGCACACGAAGACAAGTCGGTTAACCAAAACAATGTGTGCCTATGTTGCACCAAACTTGAGTTCCACTAGGTACAGCCAGGGTTCAGCATCAGCTCTATCTTGGGTACTGCTCTCCTAAGTGCTCATCAAGGCGCGTCGGATGACCCAAACAGCGTGTGTCCATGTTGCACCAAACTTGAGTTCCACTAGGTACAGCCAGGGTTTAGCATCAGCTCTATCTTGGGTACTGCTCTCCCAAGTGCTCATCAAGGCGCGTCGGATGACCAAAGCAGCGTGTGCTCATGTTGCACCAAACTTGAGTTCCACTAGGTACAGCCAGGGTTCAGCATCAGCTCTATCTTAGGTACCGCTCTCCCAAGTGCTCATCAAGGCACGTCGGATGACCAAAGCATCGTGTGCCCATGTTGCACCAAACTTGAGTTCCACTAGGTACAGCCAGGGTTCAGCATCAGCTCTATCTTGGGTACTGCTCTCCCAAGTGATCATCAAGATGTGACGGATGACCAAAATAGCGTGGGCCTATGTTGCACCAAACCTGAGTTCCACTAGGTACAGCCAGGGTTCAGCATCAGCTCTATCTTGGGTACTGCTCACCCAAGTGCTTATCAAGATGTGACGGATGACCAAAATAGCGTGGGCCTATGTTGCACCAAACCTGAGTTCCACTAGGTACAGCCAGGGTTCGGCATCAGCTCTATCTTGGGTACTGCTCACCCAAGTGCTCATCAAGATGTGACGGATGACCAAAATAGCTTGGGCCTATGTTGCACCAAACCTAAGTTCCACTAGGTACAGCCAGGGTTCAGCATCAGCTCTATCTTGGGTACTGCTCTCCCAAGTGCTCATCAAGATGTGACGGATGACCAAAATAGCTTGGGCCTATGTTGCACCAAACCTAAGTTCCACTAGGTACAGCCAGGGTTCAGCATCAGCTCTATCTTGGGTACTGCTCTCCCAAGTGCTCATCAAGATGTGACAGATGACCAAAATAGCGTTGGCCTATGTTGCACCAAACCTGAGTTCCACTAGGTACAGCCAGGGTTCAGCATCAGCTCTATTTCGGGTACTGCTCTCCCAAGTGCTCATCAAGATGTCACGGATGACCAAAATAGCGTGTGCGTATGTTGCACCAAACCTGAGTTCCACTAGGTACATCCAGGGTTCAGCATCAGCTCTATCTTAGGTACTGCTCACCCAAGTGCTCATCAAGGGATGTCGGATGACCAAAACAGCGTGTGCGTATGTTGCACCAAACCTGAGTTCCACTAGGTACATCCAGGGTTCAGCATCAGCTCTATCTTGGGTACTGCTCACCCAAGTGCTCATCAAGGCACGTCGGATGACCAAAATAGCGTTGGCCTATGTTGCACCAAACCTGAGTTCCTCTAGGTACAGCCAGGGTTCAGCATCAGCTCTATTTCGGGTACTGCTCTCCCAAGTGCTCATCAAGATGTCACGGATGACCAAAATAGCGTGTGCGTATGTTGCACTAAACCTGAGTTCCACTAGGTACATCCAGGGTTCAGCATCAGCTCTATCTTAGGTACTGCTCACCCAAGTGCTCATCAAGGGATGTCGGATGACCAAAACAGCGTGTGCGTATGTTGCACCAAACCTGAGTTCCACTAGGTACATCCAGGGCTCAGCATCAGCTCTATCTTGGGTACTGCTCACCCAAGTGCTCATCAAGGCACGTCGGATGACCAAAATAGCGTGGGCCTATGTTGTACCAAACCTGAGTTCCACTAGGTACAGCCAGGGTTCAGCATCAGCTCAGATCTATGTATACTAAAACCTTCTCCAGAATGTAACAAACACTTTTCTGAAAACCGCATCAAAATCGGTTCAGCCAAACGCGAGATAATCGCGAACAAATATACATACATACATACATACATACATACATACGGGTCAAACTGAGAACCTCCTTTTTTTTTGAAGTCGGTTAAAAAAAATCCGAACAAATATCAAACAAATCAATTAAGAATGTTACAGTTTAACATTTTGTAAGGGCAAATGCACTATAATTTATAATAATCATACCAATATTTTTTGCGTTGTTTTCGTACCTATCCGAACAACCGACAAATTTTTGAATTGTGAACAGATAAACGTTTCATTTTATTACCTGCATGCATATGTAGGTATCAGGGATGTTGCGGATGCCGATTTTTTGACATCCGCGGACGCGGATGCGGATGCGGATTTTTAAATGCTCACATCCGCGGATGCGGATGCGGATGTCAAGATTAGGTACTTAGGAAACGTCAAATATTACATTTTTAGTATTTTTTTATTTAAAAAAACGAAACGTTTAGTATTTGAGCAAGAATATAGGTGCGTTATATTTAATAAACAGTAACTTGGCCGACTTTTCTGGATCTAGACGATTTCGTTATAGGTAATTACAAAATTACCTAGCACTTACGCCGCCGCTAAGACGCTCCTGTACCGATTTGTTCGACATCCGCATCCGCATAAGCTCCGCATCGATTTTATGCGGATGCGGATGCAGATTGCAGATGCGGATGTTGAAAAGAATGCGGAAGTTCCGCGGTTGCGGATGCGGATGCGGATGTTCGCAACATCCCTGGTAGGTATACAATATATAAGGTCTCATTTAGAATTAAACGAATCACACAGATCTATCTCTGTAATCTATATGAAACGATCAGAATCCCACTAATATCCACTTTGAATATCATTAACTTAATCTGGATTTGAATAATTTTGATTTAGATAGGTAACTAATGCAATTTAAAGATCTAAGCCTTGAATTGCTGCTTTTGTCCCGACAAATGCACATTGCTTTTAACAAATAAAACGGCTCGAGATAAGCCTCAGGGAGGTAGGTATTCTGTACTAACTGTGCAGGCTAGACGTGTCGCAGTAATTATTCTTTCTTTGGTCATAGAGCGAGCGAGACGCGTGCAGACTGAGTCTAGACGGTCGCAAACCAATTACGATGCATTTAAAAGGCCGGCGCATCTCACCTTCAGACGTTCCACACGGCTCGTTTGTTGTCCTCCACCCCCTGTCTAGACTCCAACAAACAATGATGCGACGCAGACATTCATTGTGCTAGCTCGCTGGTCAATGCCGATTAGGTTCTGATCCCGAGTAACATGGCCGGTGCATGAGGTAACCGTCAAGGTCGTCACAACCGCTGCAAGCGGTGACAGCCGTTTTTTTGTGTGACCTTTACTTGCCTTTTGTATGCACGTATAATGACCGGATTTTCTAAATTTTAACGAGCGTCTGACTTTAGCTGGGTAAGTCAATGTCATGAAAATAAGGTTCTTCGGTTACACAGGTCCAATAACACGAGTGCATCGATTGATCAAAATACACTGACATTAGCAATACGTGTGCTATTTATGATATATTCTGTAATATAATAATAATATGTTATATACCTAAATATGTAGTAATTTAGTTTATCTTACCATATTAATTAATTAAGAAATAGTTATTTGTACAACAAGAGATCAAAGTTTGATATTTCTTCGAGTGCTTATTTTGAGTCCCGTGCAAGCTAAAGATTCTAATTTAGAATCTTGAGCGTAGTAAGGGACTCAAAAGCGCACGAGATGTAAATAACTTTGATCTCGTGTAGTCAAAGATATCAAAGTTTGATATTTCTTCGAGTGCTTATTTTGAGTCCCGTGCAAGCGAAAGATTCTAATTTAGAATCTTGAGCGTAGTAAGGGACTCAAAAGCGCACGAGATGTAAATAACTTTGATCTCGTGTAATTCACAAAACTTTTCACCTCAGCAGTGATAACATATTAGAGAACCCGAAAAATGTATTCCTTCTTCATCATCTTACCTCTATTCACTCATGTTTTCTTAAGATATACCAATAATTAAGTTTTCACCTCAGCAGCTCGAACAAGGGTACTTTGCTACTTAAAAACAGTGAGCAAAATCGCATTTTGCTCACTCAGTGAAAAAACTATTCCAATCGATAAAAATGCAGGTAAAACGCAAATAAAAAATAGTGCCTAAACATAACATTTCGTAGAGCGACAAGATCTACAAAAGAATAACTCAATAGATAATCCGCAAATACTTAAGCACCAATAAGTATTAATCGCGAAAAAATGTTGTGGTCGTAGTACTCACTCAGGTATTTATACATCGCGTTTCGCCAATAGAATTGCTCATTAGCAGGTCCGGAAACGTCAATTTAATATTACCTAGGTCTACCGTCTGGTGTTACTGTTGCCTTGCAATAGACGCATAGGTCTATGCGTCATTTAGCGTCTGCGTTGCAACATTGCCTTCAGCAGGAGGCAGGCGCTGTGACTCGGTTCACCTCCAGACTGCGAGCGCACTCGCCACTTGTGTCTAGACGAATTGCATTATGGAAATTTATGTACCTACCTAAACCTAGACTGCTATTTATATGAACTGAAAGCTTATTGTGAAGGATTTTTATAGCCCCGGGACTTATACTATTATCTGTTATTTCACCTTTGTTGTTAAATCATTACTTAAGTCTGAATTTGCCACGATATAGAAAGAAGAATTACGTTTTTCTGTGATAATTTGCCTTATAAGTAAAATATGTTGGTTTAATATTAAATTTTTAATTTAAGTAAGTATGTACTATCTACCTAAAATGTTTACAGGTTTTTTAAAGATACATTTATTGATAAAATTGTACACATTTTACACGTCAATTAAATGTGGGTTCTTTATAATAAATATTATACATTGATTTAAAAATTAATAACGCCTACTGTCATATGGCGACAATAATACATATTTATCTGCAACGATTTTGTTAAAGGAAAAAAAAAATACATTATAATTTATAAGATTATGTACCAGACGCCTCCCTGCGGGTTTGATCTAAACTTTATTATGTCATAAATACAGCTGGTCAACCAAATCTTGTCAGTAAAAAAAGGCGCGAAATTCAAATTTTCTATGGGACGATATCCCTTCGCGCCTACATTTTTCAAATTTGCCGCCTTTTTCTACTGTCAAGATCTGGTTGACCAAGTATATCATATAAACTTGTGACATCGTCAGAAGTACCCAAATATACTTAGCTTATTAGTTATTACTAGTGTCCACGCGCCACATATGTAAAGTTGTTTTATTATGATTGAATCCTTTCCACTATCGCGTGCCAGACGCTACAGCAATAACAGTAACACAATATTGTCCATCATGCCAATTCTCTCGTGTTCAACTTGTCTTGGGGCCCGATTCGGATTTTGTAATAGACATCTATTAGATATCTTTTAGACATCGCCAAGATACGATAACGATATGTTTAAGATCTAACCTGTCAAATTTGACATTTCCGCGATTCTGGATATACTCTTGAACGATTTCCACAAGATATTACTCAGAGATCTAATTCACATCTAATAGATATCTAACACGATTTATCGACGACACGATTGAAAGTGACATTGGTTGCCCGAATTGCGCTGCAAAAGAGAACTAGTTGAAATCTAAACTATAACGTATCTAGAATGGATCTAGTACGTGTCGTCTCTTGTGAATATGTCTTGAAGTTCGAATACGGCAGTTGTTATCGTACCAGCTTTTCGTTACGCAAGCCACTTAGGCACTAAAATGTAGTCAGTGCCGGCGCGTGTATCGTAAAAATTACGCCTGTTTTATTATTCCGACGTTCGTAGACTTATTCTACATGTTTACTGTAGATGCAAATACCTAGTCACATAGCGACTGGATATTTACATCTACTAGTAATACTATCGTCAAATACACTGTATACACACAAATGTATAACGCCCAACAATGATCAGTACGTTAACTGATACTACGCTTAGGATAAAAAGCAGTGGCGGAGTGTCCATATAACTCAAATCACACCGGCTTGGCGAGGTTGGGTCAAGTCACAGAAAAAGTTTCTAATAAGGAAGGGTACCCAACTTTCCGACTCCGATTTGATTTATTTTCTTATATGTTATACAGGGTGACATTTGAGTTGTGATCAGTAATATGTTTTTCTAACTCCATAAACAACGGGCAATTTAATGCCCCTACTCTTACTAAAATCAGACAAGATTTTTTTTTATTTTTTTGTTTATTTTTTGTCATTTATTTTACTTTTACAAGTGGCAATGTGGTATTTAAACAGCTTTGTAAGATATTTCAAATGAAAAATTAAGTAAATTTTATTTCTAACTGGGGCAAATGACAAAATTGATGTCAATAACAGTTCCGATTCAAAGAGGCGATTCAATTTACTAATTGAAATATCTTAATAAGCCGTTGTAATATCCTAAATCCACTTATAAAAGTAAAATAAATGACAAAAAATAAACAAAAAATAAAAACATCTTGTCTGATTTTAGTAAGAGTAGGGGCATTAAATTGCCCGTTGTTTATGGAGTTAGAAAAACATATTACTGATGACGACTTAAATGTCAACCTGTAGAGTAGTCTAAAATAACAGACACGTATTTTTTTTAGCTCCCCATACTCAATTGGGAGAAATTGACCTCCAAACAACTGCAGGCACGGTAGAGCTGAAAGTGACCTAATATTACTACACTGCAGCTTCCATTCATTAAGCATATCAATCATATCATCTATCATGAGGAAGGGCGAGGAAAGTTGGGTCCTTTTTTGTGACTTTTTTGCGAATTCAATGCTGCTTGCTGTTAATCATCTTTTAACGGCACATTTTCAAGTGAAATTTCCCATTTAGAATATACTAGCGACCCGCCCGGCTTCGCACGGGTTAACAAATTATACATAAACCTCCTCTTGAATCACTCTATCTATTACAAAAAGCCGCATCAAAATCCGTTGCGTAGTTTTAAAGATCTAAGCATACATACAGACAGACAGACCGCGGGAAGCGACTTTGTTTTATACTATGTAGTGATGATATTTGGCCTTGATTCTTCGCTAAAATGTGAGTGAGCTGTTCATGTGTCTGAACAGATCCTGCGTAACAGGATCAGGCCGTAATCCTTAATCAGCGGGAGCCAGGGCTCGAGGGAGCGCGACCCCACGCGTCGTCCTATTTTGTGGCGCGTAGACCACCTCCTATAGAGTCCGCAAAGAAAAACCTGGTGCTGTGGACCAGTTTTTTTTTCGCTATGTATAATTCGTTAATTGGACTTCGCGAAAAAATTCTATTACGTAGGTTATGTTATTTTAATGTATGATATTTTTGTTAAATATTTCTGTGTCGAATTTTAAGTATTTCTTTAAGATAGGCTGATAAGGCTGGCAGGCCAGCCGTTATTGCTGAAAGAATAACAAATGTATATGCTGTCAATTCAAGTACTACCGCTGGTTGTTCGATTCAGTTGCATCTTACACCATTTTATAAGAATGTGGTATTCCTAATATCAACAAAAAATGCTCTAGGTTAAACAAAGGAATTGTTTAACCTAGAGCATTTTTTGTTGATGATGCAAACATGCACGACTTGACATGATAAAGCTTATGTTATATCACATTCAGACTGATTTTTAGTTAAATAGTCGTCTTAAATGCTCCATACGGCGGGGGTCTTTGTTATGTCTGACCATACTCTGAGGGGGTAATGATTAATGAATATGTAAGTCATACATACTGAACAACGTTTACTACTGGGCCATCCCCGAACTTGCGAAAAAAATCTGCTGTTCCATAGAAAACATTGACATATTCAAATATGTCGTAGAAGTATTTGACAGCAGTTTTTTTTTTCGCGTTTTTGGGAGTTGGCGGTTGGCTCCATAGTAAAAGTCGTTAGTATGACCAGCATATTAATCAGAGTATGGTCAGATATAATATAACAAAAAGACACTGTATAGCGAGTCTGTAATCTATGTTGCCGCGACAACGCGCGGCAGATTGCGGTAATCGCGCAGACGGCGCGGCAACTGTTAGTTACGGCCGCTCCACTTTAAACCTCATCCATTTTAATTTAACAAAAGTGCCGGCCGATAGCGTGGAGGAAGGATTCATATCCGTCGGCGACACTAGTCACGCCACGCTTCAACACCGATGGCGATGCGATTGTTCGTTTTCAGATGTAGGTAGTGCATAATTGTTTGCCATCGTATTTTCACGGAAACGCACGATCGTGTTATGCTATTACAGTCAGCTTTAATTACAATAAGTACTGAGGTTGACAGATTTAGCATGACAAATACGAACGTTTCCGAGAAAATACGATTGCAAACAATTATGCACTACATCTGTACGAGTATCTGTATCATCTGTATTGTTTCTTTGTTTTGTATTTTATTTTGTAGTTTCACAGTGCCTTGCTTTTACTGTAATGCTGTGTTACTTATTTGACTAATAAAATAAATAAATAAATAAATTAAGGTTTTTGAGAGACTCGAACAATTTTATAGCGCGCGTAAAAAACTGAATATGGAAATATCATGAATACTAGCTGTTGCCCGCGACTTCGTACGCGTGGATTTGTATATTGGTGGTTATATATTCTACATTAGCTTAGAACATTATGCAGCAAAAGATCGCAGTAAGACGGTTAATCATTTGTTAATTATTAATATTACAACGCATGATACTTGTCTTTCACAACCTACGAAGCTTCAAGCCCCTAACTGAATAAAATTGTTCTCGATATAATCCCTCTCAACCAGAAGATTTTCATGTCCTCTATTTAATAAAACCTACTACTTAACTACCTATTTACGAAGTTTGAAGTTCCTAGCTTTAAATAAAATTTGAACCCTATACAAACTTTCAACCCCTTTTTAACCATTTTAGGGGATGAATTTTTACAAACGCTGAAATTACTTTTCTTGTATTTTAATAATATGCCTATATACAAAGTTTACAACGATTAAAGTCCCGCACTCAAATGAATGTTTGACCTCTATACAAATCTTCAACCCCTTTTTCACCACCATGGGGATGAATTATCAAAAACTCTGAAATTAGTTTTCTTCTCTTTTGATGAAATACCTTTTTACGAAGTTTCAAGTTAGTTTGCAACTTTACAAACTTTCAACACCCTTTCGACCCTTTAAGAGATGAATTTTAAAAACGCTGAATTTACTTTTCTCGTATTTTAATAAAATGCCATTTTACAAAGACTCACAAAAATGTTTGATCTCCATACAAACTTTTTACCCTTTTTCACCACTTTGAGAGATGAATTTTCAAAAACGCTGAAATAAGTTTTCTTCTCTTTTAATAAAATACCCTTTTAAGAAGTCTCGAGTTCCTAGCTTAAAATAAAATTTGAACCCCATAAAAACTTTCAACCCCTTTTTAACCCTTTTAAGGAATGTACTTTTAAAAACGCTGAAATTACTTTTCTTGTATTCTAATAAATGCCTCTGTACAAAAATTCAAGCCCCGCACTCACAAAAATATCTGATCTCCATACAAACTTTCAACCCCTTTTTTACCACCTTGAGATATGAATTTTCAAAAACGCTGAAATACATTTTTTTCAGTTTTAATTTAATACCTTTTTACGAAGTTTCAAGTTCCTAGCTTAAAATAAAATTTGAAACCCGTACAAACTTTCAACCCCTTTTTAACCCTGTTAGGGGATGAATTTTACAAAACGCTAAAATTACTTTTCCTGTCTTCTAATAATATCCCCAAATCCAAAGATTCAAGTCCCGCGCTCGAAAAAATGTTTGATATCAATACAAACTTTCAACCCCTTTTTCACCACCTTACAGGATGAATTTTCAAAAACGCTGAAATTAGTTTTCTTGTATTTTAATTTAATAACTTTTAACAAAGTTTCAAGTTCCTAGCTTAAAATAAAATTTGAACGCTATACGAACTTCAACCCCTTTTAAACCCTATTAGGGGATGAATTTTACAAAACGCTGAAATTACTTTTCCTGTCTTCTAATAATATCCCCAAATCCAAAGATTCAAGTCCCGCGCTCGAAAAAATGTTTGATATCAATACAAATTTTCAACCCCTTTTTCACCACCTTACAGGATGAATTTTCAAACACGCTGAAATTAGTTTTCTTGTATTTTAATTTAATACCTTTTTACGAAGTTGTAAGTTCCTAGCTTAAAATAAAATTTGAAACCCGTACAAATGTTCAACCCCTTTTTAACCCTGTTAGGGGATAAATTTTACAAAACGCTGAAATTACTTTTCCTGTCTTCTAATAATATCCCCAAATACAAAGACTCAAGTCCCGCGCTCGAAAAAATATTTGATATCCATACAAACTTTCAACCCCTTTTTCACCACCTTAGGGGATGAATTTTCAAAAACGCTGAAATTAGTTTTCTTGTATTTTAATTTAATAACTTTTTACAAAGTTACAAGTTCCTAGCTTAAAATAAAATTTGAACCCTATACGAACTTTCAACCCCTTTTTAACCCTATTAGGGGATGAATTTTACAAAACGCTGAAATTACTCTTGTCTTCTAATAATATCCCCAAATGCAAAGATTCAAGTCCCGCGCTCGAAAAAATATTTGATATCCATACAAACTTTCAACCCCTTTTTCACCACCTTAGGGGATGAATTTTCAAAAACGCTGAAATTAGTTTTCTTGCATATTAAAAATATATCTTTTTACGAAGTTTCAAGTTCTTAGCTTAAAATAAAATTTGAACCCTATACGAATTTTTAACCCTTTTTTAACCCTGTTAGGGGATGAATTTTACAAAACGCTGAAATTACTTTTCCTGTCTTCTAATAATATCCCCAAATACAAAGACTCAAGTCCCGCGCTCGAAAAAATATTTGATATCCATACAAACTTTCAACCCCTTTTTCACCACCTTAGGGGATGAATTTTCAAAAACGCTGAAATTAGTTTTCTTGTATTTTAATTTAATAACTTTTTACAAAGTTTCAAGTTCCTAGCTTGAAATAAAATTTGAACCCTATACGAACTTTCAACCCCTTTTTAACCCTATTAGGGGATGAATTTTACAAAACGCTGAAATTACTTTTCTTGTCTTCTAATAATATCCCCAAATGCAAAGATTCAAGTCCCGCGCTCGAAAAAATATTTGATATCCATACAAACTTTCAACCCCTTTTTCACCACCTTAGGGGATGAATTTTCAAAAACGCTGAAATTAGTTTTCTTGTATTTTAATTTAACACCTTTTTGCAAAGTTTCAAGTTCCTAGATCAAAATAAAATTTGCACCCCAAGACGAACTTTCATCCCCTTTTTAACCCCCTTAGGGGTTGAGTTCCAAAAACGTTGCAATTACTTTTTTTTGTAATCGGCTATTATGCCTTTCTAAGAAGTTTCAAAGCATTTGTAATGGATTCAAACTTTCAACCCCTTTTTAACTCTGTTAGGGGATGAATTTTCAAAAACGCTGAAATTACTTTTCCTGTCTTATAATAATATCCCCATATACAAAGTTTCAAGTCCCACACTCACAAAAATATTTGATCTCCATACAAACTTTCAACCCCTTTTTCACCACCTTGGGGGATCAATTTTCAAAAACGATGAAATTAGTTTTCTTGTATTTTAATTTAATATCTTTTTGCAAAGTTTCAAGTTCCTAGATCAAAATAAAATTTGCAACCCAAGACGAACTTTCATCCCCTTTTTAACCCCCTTAGGGGTTGAATTTCCAAAAATGTTGCAATTACTTTTTTTTTGTAATCGGCTATTATGCCTTTCTAAGAAGTTTCAAAGCATTTGTAATGGATTCAAACTTTCAACCCCTTTTTAACCCTGTTAGGGGATGAATTTTCAAAAACGCTGAAATTACTTTTCCTGTCTTATAATAATATCCCCATATGCAAAGTTTCAAGTCCCACACTCACAAAAATATTTGATCACCATACAAACTTTTAACCCCTTTTTCACCACCTTGGGGGATGAATTTTCAAAAACGCTGAAATTAGTTTTCTTGTTTTTTAATATAATACATTTTTACAAAGTTTCAAATTCTTAGCTTAAAATAAAACTTGTTCCCCATACAACCTTTCATCCCCTTTTTAACCCCCTTAGGGGTTGAATTTTTCAAAATCGCTTCTTATCTCTTGTACACTTTATAAATGCAACCTAGTGTGCAAATTTCAACTTTCTATCTTTTGTAGTTTCGGCTCTGCGTTGATGAATCAGTCAGTCAGTCAGTCAGTCAGTCAGTCAGTCAGGACACTTGCATTTATATATATAGATTACAGCACAGCCCCCAAAGATATTATAAACATACATTATACGGGCAGTTTGTATAGAAACTGTTACATAGCGTAATCCATAATTATTATACGAAACCGGGCAAGTCCGTGTCGGACCATGCAAAAAGGGATCTTAGCACAATAAGGAAACATCGTAGAAAAAAAAACAAGTTTCTTGTATGAGGGCCCTAAATATATTTTTAAATGACTAATAGGTATGTATGTTATATCCACAATAGCAAACCTACTCTGTGAAAATATGTGAAATGCAGCCCGCATATTACATAGTAAGACATACAGACGGACAGCGAAAGTTAAGCATTATCTACACCTAATAATACCTAAGTAATATACGATTGCGTGTCGATTACTTTGAGCACCCTGATCTTAACCAATCCTGCTCCTGCTGCTGTCTGTCCTGTTTTCAGATCAACATTTAACGTTCACATCACATATCCGAAATCTATATATATGAATTTTCTTAGAGTTGACTAAAACTCATTACATTTTCCGAAGTCACGGCTAGGTTATTATTGGAAGTACCTACGCGTAAAACCTAATTTGTATAGTCTGATTAGAAACCGGGGCGCTCGCTATCATCGGCCAGTCTGGCTCGTCCCCTAACACCTCCGTCAACATATGTCACATCTCAAGTTCTTACCCCGTCGCCATAAAGTCTGTAATCGCGTGTTCTGTCCTGCAGATAAGTTGGTGAGCTTGTACACGTGGCATCCGTGACGTCACTTAATGGCAATAGCTCGACGTCGAACAGTCTGCTCGAGCTACGTACCTATCTATACCCGTTGTTATGTCTCCACGCTAAGATCAAATTCAAAAATGTACTCTCGGATTATTCAGAACGGTTTAAAGTTGAATGACAAAGATTTATTACAAGGAGGGGTAATTAGTAGCAGTATTTAAAATTTCAAAGAAAATAGTATCACCTTTTCACACTATAGGGGAGTGAAGAAGATGTCTTTAGTCGAAATGGACAGAAAACTTGTCTGGCTACGTAATTAACTAATTACGTAGCTCGTTTCTCGACGCGCGCCCTTCACGGTGCTTGTAACATTTACGACCGCGGCATTATAAAGTCAGTACCGACGGCATATTATAAATGCACTCTATTGTAAATTGTAACCCGTCATCTCGTGATATAAAACATGGCTGATAATGTACGCATAATAAAAATATATAATACATAAGTATATCCATATTTTACGGTTCTAACAGAAAGTTCTATAGGTATTCCAATTTGTTATAACTTTTTTTTATTAAGTCTAAAGTAAGTACCTACATATACTATATCAGACATTGGCACGTAGTTGTTGTAACATTGTCGCATACCTAAACGTTCGAAAAAAGGTTAACTACGAGCTAAACGGTAACGGAAATGCATTCTATGACAAAAAAATTGCAATTAAAAGTTTTTTCTATGTAAAACAAGATACATATAACATTATGTGCATTTATAGTATTTTATGCAACCGTTGTTTAAGAGGGGTCAAAAAAGGCGAGTGGCGTGGGTAACAATTTGAGGCGAAGCCGAAAATTGTTAATAAAGACGCCACGAGTATTTTTTGACTCAGTTAAACAACGTTGCATACAATACTTTTTCTACGACCAAGCACTTTGAAATAAAAATTGTAAATTTAACAAATATTTATCATTCAACAAAAATAATACTTTAAACAAGTGGAATCATATATGACATATATGTATACCTACCAAACAGTACAAAAACAAACCAAAAGTATACAGCTAAGATACGCGACCCGGCCACCGCGCCCCGCGCCCCACGGCCGGTTGGTCAGCGACACCTTCTTGTAACTCATGAGGCCCTGGTACTTGCTCTTAGTTAAATTACAATTTTGGACAGTTTTTTTCTCGATTTTGGCCACAGCAGCCTATGGAGACTAACAAGCAACGCTAAGCGGTATTCGTAGTCTATGGATCTTGCTATATTACGGGTGTCACATGCGCATTTCTGATTTCTGAAGCAATTTTATTGTTTCTACTAGTTAGTACTCATCTGTCAGAGATGACAATTAAAATTAGGTTGGCAACAATGTATTTCATACAATATTTTTTAAGTGGTGATTACACGAAGTATCGTAAAAGTACCAAAAAGATACTGCGTGTATGCACAAATACTTTTTTGGGGAATAGACTAAAGACTTGTCTTGACAACTATAACATAGGGGTTTAAAGGTGTGTGTACGACCTTTTAAATGACAAATAAAAGTACGGGAGTAGAAAAAAAATGTAAATACATACTTATTGTTTATTATTGTCACTAGCTGTCATCGTCATCGGGTGGTCGATTTCAAAAACTGAATTATATCGCTCATGTGCATAGCGAAACGTACCTATATGTGTGTAATTTAGCCATGATTTTTTTATTTTTTTGACAGATTTATATTATAATGTTAAAATTGTGTGAAATTGTGAATGCATGTACATACATACATGTACCTATAAGAAAGTAGTCTGTTGAAAGAGTTATCTACCTACCCTTAAAGGAAGCGAAACACTAATTTTTTTTTGTTGTTGAATAACACAAGATCAATATTGGTTTTGATATTAGAGGGTTGGCGAACATTAGGGTAGACGGGGGTACGTCACCGGTACTTCCGTCTGCCCTTAACCTTGAACGCCGCCGTCTGACCCCGGCACCCCGCTCCACCGCCGACTGTCGCCACCCCCTTACCATCCCTTCCTGGCTACCTTAACTCACAATACATTTTGTGTATTTAGACCATCAATCCCCAGTATAATTTGAGCCCGATATTTACCACAATTGCTAGAATTAAGAATTAACGTTTATTTTGGTTTTACTTTAGTCGATGCGCTCGGTAGGCGAGGTAAATGTATACTGTCTCAGCCTTGCAACAGTTTAAGCTACAATTCCGAATTGTATAGAATTAAGTCGTATAAATTATCTTAGCGTGAGACAGAACGGTAATCTCGTTTGAATGTTGCCCTTTGCTACCGTTTGTGTTGCCACAAGCACGTTGTCGATTATTAAGTAAGGATGTATGTATATATAGGTACTAGGATAAATCCTAGTAAACTATTAAGGGATTAATGCAAGCCCACAGAAAAATCACAGTGGGTCCTCGGGAGTACAATACCATAAAATACAAGACTAGATAAACACTAATACCGAGTATGCATCAGTAAGTTAGTGTTAAGAGCCCATCAACGTGCACACTAGCGCCACTGCATGCTTATTTAGCATCGTGATTATTTAAATTTAACGAAATATACTTAACAAAGGGGGCGGCCGTTACGTACTGTATCTTGTATTAAAGTACCTTTTGAATACATCAAACTAGTTTCTATGTTGCTGGATTCGTCAGTCTATAAACTCAAAACAAAAACGGCCGTTTTAACTTTGGACGCATAAATTGACGAATCCAGCAACATATAAACTAGTTTGATGTATTCAAAAGGTACTTTGATTTGATGTATACAAGATACAGTACCCTTTTTTAAAATATATTTCGTTAAATTGAAATAATCACGATTATTTAGCAGTGGCGCTAGTGTGCACGTTGATGGGCTCTTAATACATATTATGACTTATACCCAGAGCGCAGAAACTGCCATCTGAACTTTCAATTTCTAACTCATCAGTTTAATTTCCTCGCGATATTTTGTTTCACCATAGAGCTTACCTGTAACTTATAGAATAAGTTCTCAAAAAGTCAACGGTAAAAATGAGCTGAGGTTCGGACCGAGCACTTAGGAACAGCTCGGCGCAGCGCTTCAACTCCTTACTTATTTAATTCAGTAACTGATGACAGGGACGCAGCAATACATAGAAATGAAATGCCAGCGTTTAGCTGCGTCGTCACTTCGCCAGTTACTGAATTAGTACGAGGTGTTGTGAAGCGTTTTGCGTTACTCCTGACTTTTTAAGCTACGAATCTACGATGAATCTAATAATGCGTTGACAAAAAAGGTAATAAATCAAAAGTCAACACTAAAATAAAATACTCTGACATTTTTATCAAGAATTATTCTTGATCATTGCATGGACAAAAGACAATGACTATTAACTACTTACTGCAATCACAGCATTCGCCTTTATGATTACCTTTATGATTTTTATGAATATATTAAAAAAATAAACTTCCATCTATCATATAAATAAAGTATGTATACGTAAAATTTCAAATTTGGTTATTAAGATTTGATAAAATAAAAAGTTTTCAAGCCTCCTCTTTTGTTACAAACCCATATTATTTGCGAACAATGCATCAGGTACGTGACGTCATGTCATAAAATACGAGTAGGTACGTACTATTACTTAATACGTATACCTATTACCTATATCTTGTAATCATAAAAACTGTGATTTATACATACTTGTTAATATTGTGGACCTATCATCGTCTTCTGGTAGTTCTGGCGCCTAGACAAAAACACTGCAATTCATTCTTACCGCACTCGTAAAATTAATTACAGACCATTTATTCTCATTTTTGGGATTAGTGATGACTCCGTGCTCCTGTAATTGATTTGGCTTTTGAGGTGTCTTGGTGACGGGGATTAATGGAAATGGCGCGAGACGGGTCTGCGTCCCCGCGTCCTCCAGACACCATAGTGACTTTGCAAGGTTAGCTGCAACCTGACCTCTTCACCTCAACGCAGGTTGATATTAAGACGTATGGGGCCGATTATGTTTTATCTATAACATCAGTGACTCGTGGAGCCAGAAAAGTTACATCGGAGTCAGTCTTATGTTTTCCATAGCATTTAAATAGGTAGGTAGAATCTGTGCGGAAAGGGAAGAATCGTGGAATGTATTAGGCGCTATACATTCCACGGCACTTTTCTTTCCGCACAGACTCTACTATGGTTTTTTTTTATGATAATGGAGAAAAAAGAGCACACGAATCACCGTCGCCCATGGACACCCGCAACACTAAAGGGGTTGTAAATGTAAGTGGGCGTTTTTTTTTAAAGTTGTCCCCTACACTTTTTTTTCAAATTTGGGATTGTTTATGTTATTTCTACTCAGAATCACGAGCTCTTTCTATCCTAATAGGAGAAAAAAAGTGTCCCAAAATTTCCATACTTACATTTTTCGATCTTTTTTCCATTCCGCGACCACCATACAAAGTCTATGAAAAATGCTGACGGAATGGAAATGAAAACCTTAGGACACTTTTTTTCTCCTATTAGGATAGAAAGAGCTCGTGATTCTGAGTAGAAATAACATAAAAAATCCCAAATTTGAAAAAAAAGTGTAAGGGACAACTTTAAAAAAACGCCCAAGTGCGTTGCCGAGAGTGTATATGAGTACAAAACGTACCGACAGGGGAAAGTGAATAGGTTCAGTTGCTTGAATTGTTTTATTAAAATTAATTATAATTCTATTTACCTCCTCATTTTGATAAGGCTTGTGACCATTTAAACCGTGACATGTATTGCCTAACCGATTTACGGTATATTTTGCCAGTTTTTACTAATCTGCCCGTAACTTGGAAACTAGAACGATAAAATGGGACCTTTTTGCACTAAACTTGTCACATTTTAGTTACTTGTACTTGCGGTATGCAATAATAGTAGTTTATGCAAGAAGTTACAAAACGAGACGTAGTCGAGTTTTGTAAAAAAAGACCCGAGAATTTTAAGAACCAATTATGAGCTGTTGCATACATTACTTTTTCTATGACAGCTGCAGCAAAAAAAAAAAGAGTTATTATTAAAAAAAAGAGTTATTATTTAAAAAAAATTGAGTTATTATTTAAAAAAAATTATTGTAAATGAAAACATACCTCTTTCAATCAAGATGATCGGAACTTGTATCTTTAAAAAAAATAAAGCAGTTGTATTATACTCATAAGATGACTGCTAGCAGTCATCTTATGAGCCTATAGACAAATCATTCAAATGACATTGCTTTAGATATCACTGTCAGTCATTTAATTGACACATTTAAGTGCTGGAGTAGAAAAAGAGTTTTATACACTGCACAAGCACATTACTTAGCTGAGTGTTTAAGTGGTCCCGTTGAGCCATGTAAGTACCATTCCTTGCAAACATTGTAGTTTGGTTATTGTATGTATATGTTACTTTAGGCGTGCCCCATGTACCTATTAAATATTAGACTATATATCACATAATATAGCGTTAAATCAGTTGAGCTGTCCCTCTTAATTTGCACATAAATTTCCTACACTGGTAGATATTATTTATTATTGTCTTCAACAATCATGTAGAGTCGCTCGCCTATCGGTGTTCTATTAGACGCATTCTGGATAGTGAGTATAATAATATACATACTTCCATGACATAGTTCAATTCAAACCTTCCCTGTTCCATCACCAAACAGCCAGGCGTTGGAATTAAAGTAAACGCATTACGTAATGTCGATATGCACACTTTTTATTCGCTCGATCGCGGCACAAATCGATTTTCCTCGTCTTCTTTGAATTCGCATCTTTCACCTGTATTTCTTGATAATTATGACTAGGCGTGTTCAAAGCAACAAAGAAGGCTATTCTATTACGTATCTTAGGCTCTGTCGACACCACGATCATCACCATCGACTACTTACACTTAAACACTGGTCAGACACCAGACAGCCAGCCAGTCAGTTGCCCAACGGGACAAATACTGTAAGTAATAAACCATTGGTAGCCCTAAAGGTCTGATAATGAAAATAAATGATGCATATAGCAAGTTTATTTCTGGTCCTCAGCCCGGGATAAGTTGGTGTTTTTTTAGGTTTCGTTGGAGGCAAAGTTGTGCGTCAAGCTGGGGGCTTGACAGGCGGAGTAGTCGCCACCTGCGAGCCCACGTATTTTAGTATTTACCGCAGGTACTTTACTTGGAGTTCAGTTTTTATTTATTATTTATTATAAACTTCAGTACGAGTATGTAGATACAATTGCTTAATTCCTAATGGCAGTCACTACCAGTCCACCGTAACGTAAGTCGACAAATAGATACCTATAGAGTCAGTGTAGGAGAAAAATATTACAAGTTTTACCCAATTTTTCGTCCATTAATTTACTTACTTATCTTAAAACGATTTGTTATAAGTTTATTTGGTAGCTTGTATTCGTGCATTCGATTTTATTATCCAGATCTAGACCTAGAATTTAGAAAAAAAAAACAATAATAATGAATGGAATTGATAATGTAAATCGAATTGAATTTTCTTATTCAATATATCCGTGTAAGTAGACTGACTGACGACAGACATAATAGGTACATATGGATACCGTTAGAGCGTTTTTACATTGTCCAATCCGATATCGGATGTCAGATACGACCATAAATAAGCAAAACGGAAAAAATGCTTTTACAGTACATATGGGGCTACTTTTCCGCACTAGTGCGTAAAATAGCTCTTTTCGTGCGTATGTTGAAACTTTAAAGTGCCATATGTACTGTAAAACGATGTTAGATACACGTGCGAATAGGTAATTCGCAACTCGTGTCGATTTAAAACACTCCCTTCGGTCGTGTTTTAATTTATCGCCATTCGTTTCGAAGTTCCTCTTTTTCGCACTTGTATCGAAAATAACTATTTTATATTTATTGGCACTTAGTCCTTTTATTTTTGCATAAATAAAAAGACTAAGTGCCATAGAGCTGCAGCACTCTCTAACAGCTGTTTTTCTCCAAAGGTCATCCGACATCCGATAGTGCATCGGACAATGTGAAAATGCCCTTATTCTTATATAGGTATTAAGTATGCTTTAAACAAAAAATTGCACTGAGCGTTGCAGATCCCACAAAAGGAAGAATTAAAATGAAGTATATAACTATAATATTTACTAAACTCTCTTCTACTGTTCAATAACTTAAACAGAAATAAACTTGGAAGTCTGTTACTGGTAAAGTGGGCAAAAAATCAGATACATTTAAGTACATATCAGTTTCAGCGATTGGGATGGCAAGTCATAAGGGTTATTAAAATGCAGCATCACGGTGTGGGCGCGGGCCGCGTGGGCGGGGAGGGGGGTGCAGGCGTGCAGGGTGCATGTACCGTCTGGCGACTCCGCAAGGGCACAAGGGCGCTGCATGCGACCGCCGCGACGCCCTTGCGTCGCCCGCGGCGACCGCTGCGCCGCGCCGCTCCGCACTTTCAGAAACAAACTCACCTATCTCGTCAATTCGATAAGGCTTGTGACCTTTTAAACCGTTATGTATTCCCAAATCGGCCATGGAACAAACCGCTGCAATGGAAATGGCAATGCCATAAAATTGTGTTTTTAACAGGAGTGTAAACTGTACTTAAAGCTCGAGTAGGTACCGGTTCGTAAAGACGAAATAATCTGTTTGATTAAACTTGATTGCATTATGCAAAACCCGTCTATACAAAAAAATATGCTATGACGTGAATGCTGCATCAGCTGCATGCATATGCATTAGACCTACGTACGTTTACCTTACATTTTATATAAATAACGATTACTGGTGCTGTACCTATATAGTTGCTAGACACCATTTCATAAAATATCTTGAAAGTTAAATCTGATTTTAGCTGAGCTATAAATGTACTTTAGATAACATTTTCTTACGATCTCTTTAAAGGCAGACTTTCGTGCCAGCAAGGTGACTGCTATAAAACTTCGGTCATTTTGAAAGACAGCAATCAATACCTTTTGTATGACTGCGTCGAAGCTTTTCGATCGGCGGTTTAGAGACTAGAGCGCGGCACGAGTATATTGCTCATGTGGGGCTTCTATAAAACCAAAGCAGGTACTTTATAAATCGAACTTTCTTCTAAATAAAATGAAGGGTAAGGTAGATTGGGTTCATACTTATTAAAGACCGTCGGCCTTATTATAAAATATATCTTTTATATTCATAGTAATATTTTTATCGATAAAATGAATTACACGTCAAGATTACATATAAGTGAATGTAAATATAATCGGTACAATCGACTAAACTTCAAAATCAAAAATACACATTCCTAACTATAAATCAACAATTAGGGTACAATGAAGGGTTATATAAAAGATAAATTAAAAATAAAATAATGTCCAATGAAAAAACGAATTTTGATTTATACACATTGGATGTGGATACTGTGGATCGATTATAGGTACCTTGTCGAAAAATTCGTCGATGGTGTAACAAGTCCACCCGTTTTATTATTTTATTTTCATTATTTATATTTACTGACTCTACATATAAAGTGTTTATCATTTCGGAAAATATAAATCCCCTAAGTTGATGATACTTATACCTAATACTTGGTTACTGCTTACCATTTCTATTGGATTTAGACTACATATAGTTAGAAACTTTTTTTCATATCGAAATACATAAACAGTGTTGGAGTTATATAGCCTGCAAGATATGTCAAATATACAATATACACATACCTACCACATTTTGTTATAAGATTTAGTATGTAAATTTTCTTACGCTCAACTTTGTGTTAATGGATAGGTATCCTAATATATATCTTTACCTAGGTACTAAAAAGGCGATTAAAGTTGCGAAACTTACAAAATACTTCGAGTCTTACTTTACTTGCTTCATTTTCCGGTGCATTAACGCATCAAAATTCCTCGAGTACCGACTATAAAATGATAAAGTAGCATCGTTAGTCACGATCAGTACGCCAGGGCTTTGTTTCGGGTTTTAGTGGGCATTCCATTGTGCATTACCAAGCGAATGTCCGTCGTAAATAAGGCTGAATCATACCGAAGGTGTTATAGGACGAATGAAGGTGGCAGGTGTCAGGGTAGGGACCACAAAGCAAAGAACAACGACTTTGAAACCGAGGGTTGTTGCTTTAGGCTCTTAACGAGTAGGTAACTCGTTAGTGCTCGTAACCAGCATAATATGATCCGCGATTACGCAAACATACAGAATTTAGA
This sequence comes from Cydia amplana, assembly GCF_948474715.1. Lineage (NCBI taxonomy): Eukaryota > Metazoa > Arthropoda > Insecta > Lepidoptera > Tortricidae > Cydia > Cydia amplana. The sequence goes on along the minus strand of NC_086079.1, from coordinate 8,748,975 downwards.
CACTAGAAACTCCAGGTCTCCAGGGGTGTCAATATGAGAGTTCACTAAGAAGTTTTTTGCCGGTACCTATGTAAAAATATTTTCCATAAAGTCAATATCCAGGGAGCAAAATGGGGACTACGTTTGCATGGGGATCGGTCCGATCGGTCGTCTCCTGTCGTCGCGAGTCGCGAGCTTTGACAGCAATTGCTTTCTTCCTTTAGTCGTTAAACTCACCATCAGAAATATAATATTAATAGCTGTGTTAATAGTTCCTAATACATTGTAGCTAAGCATGTCGTTATGATTTTGATCCCTTTTTTCACATTTGACTGAAGTAAATTCCACTGAGAGTTCTTTTGATCAAGCTGAGGCTAGTAATGTGTAAGGTAAGGGAATGGCGAGGTAGCAGTGCGTGGATGCACGTTGAGCCGCTTGAACAATGCATTTAATTACTCATTGTCAACTTGTCGTATTGTCTTACAGATTTTTCACAAGGGTTATGAACCTACTTGTTTTCGCATGAAAGCATAAATATTTGCAATTTAACGCGCTGATCAGGTATATTAAACTGTGGTATCCTATACACAACACACGTTCTTGGTAATGGTAAAATCATATTTATAAACAGTTGGCACATAAACTTGACCTTGCTGACCACTCATGACCAGATTCGATATAGTGGATATGAACATGCCCATCCACTGCCCTTAGGGTTTGCAATCCGGATCCGAAATGTTTGAAATTATCCGGATCCGCGGATTTTGGCATATACATTTCAGATCTGTCGTGCAAACCCTAAGCCTATTAATGCGATTCAACATATTATCAGTAGGTAATATTACTTAGTGACAAAGTCGCCATAATTAATGATTATTACTACCTTACGGTAATATGTCATAAATATTATGCTTTTCTTAATTACTTACTGGATACTGGATTATGAAAAGTAATAGAATATATACATTTACTTTCATGTAATCGGGCAAAGCAAGATTATAAAATTCCGTAGTACCTACCTACTCCCTTTCTAGCAGGGACACATACATAATTAATTTAATTTAGGCATCAAATCGATTATTATTTTTCCTTATAGGTACAATATGATATGGTAGGTATGGGTCAGGTCATAAAACATTAAAAAGACATAAAACTTTGTTAAACTTTGACAGTTTCCAACATTAAAGGGTTATTGCTTTTAGCAGACATTTTAAATGCCACATAATGTTTTTACATTTATTAAAACAAGTTTGTTGTTTTAAGTACATTCGCTCCCATAATATTGTGTAGGTATCATTAATACCTACTGTAGTAAAAATAAGTTTTAAGCCAAAAATTTAATTTTTGGTACAAGCTTTTATCGCTGACTGTACTATTCTTACGACAGACAACTAATACTCATCGAGACAATTCTAAAAACCCCTAACTACATCATCACAGAGTTCCTATGGCCACCTTCCAGCTCCATCATCAGATCAGCTCTATGTCATAATAATATTGCATTGTCATCCGATTTATACATGCATGCAAAATTTCAGCTCAATCGGAAACCGGGAAGTGGATCAAATTTAACTTGCAAGATTTCATTACAGACATGTTACAGACCGACAGACAACGGGACAGGTGAAACTAAATAAAAGCTTATAAAAATATTTGATCCCAACAATCAACCTTGTAAAAGACTTTAGGAATAGGTAGGTAGATTAACTAGATCTCGGTACCTACCGTATTTACGCACATATGTAAAATTTCACAATGATTTATAAACCCCAAAACAAAATTTTATAAATTCCTGTATGTTACCTAGATAATATTCTCAAAAAAATGACTGGGCGATATAATCCATATTTACGCTAATAAATGTGCAAGTAACAGGATGCGCCCTGTTTATCAAAAGCTTGTAACTTGTAATACAAGTGGAAGTCCCTTTCTAACAAAAGCTGACAAAAAAGGGACTTCCACTTGTATTACAAGTTACAAGCTTTTGATAAACAGGGCACATCCTGTTACTTGCACATTTATTAGCGTAAATATGGATTATATCGCCCAGTCATTTTTTTGAGCACTGGTCTTTATCTTTCTGTTACAGTTTCAAGAGCATGACTAACTCACGCTATAAACCATAAAAAAATCAATTTTAACTTACGGGCAACCAATATTTTGTAACATCAACTACTGCACTGGACGTAGCAGAAATGACATAGACCGAATGTAATATGAGTGCTGAACTTGAAAATAATTAAGTTTATCCACCCAGAACAATTTTTGACACCATATCTAGGATTTGGGGACCTTATTTATAAATACTAATTTTATTTCATTTTCCGCCATAAGGCCTTATTACATATATCATTTTTCAAGTCACTTTCTAAATAAGGCCCAACAAAAGGATGTATTTCTAATGGCCGGGTTGAGCTTTCCGTTTTACGAAATAGGTACTAGAACATATACCTATAGGTACTTTGCACTAAAAGCAAATAACACCATTAGAATACCATGTAACCACCATGTAAAATATGAACCCTCTAAGAAATGTTTGCACTAGTCAAAACAATCAACAAGGATTTTACGTACTTTTGCAAGTTTTTCCTCCAAAATTTTGGCTTTATCTTTGCTCCCAAGCATGACGTGAAGCGTACTAAACAAGAACTAGCGACATCTAGCCATCAGAACCATGACATATTTGGATGGGCAATCTCCCCCTTATGGCCATCTAACCCGGAATTACCCTACAATGAATTAAATAATACAATAAAAGTTTTTTTTACATATACTCATATTTTACACTTAAATTCTTATGTTTAGTGGTAACGGTGTCCGGTGATATTACGTGGAACGGAATCTATTTTCCTTGTTGACCTATTTTCCTACAAAAAGTGTCCAGCGGCCGGATAGATGTAATAAACCCTATAAATCAATACGCTGCAAGGTGGCTGCAAGCTCTGTAACCATAGTCTACTCTAGTAAAATCGTTAGGTGTTGCGAGTCCGGCGTCTAGCAGCGGCGCGGCGGCGGCGGCGGCGTGGGCGCCGGAGCGCGCGTCCGCTACACGCGCGGTCTTTTAGCGCGCATCCGGCCACTCCGGGTTTTCACGGCGCGGTGCCCCAACAGGACTTCCATCTTACCGGCTCGCCGACGCACTTCCGTGCACATTTTTTATCGTCAACATCCTTTGGGTCGACAACCGCATTGTTTTTGTTTTGTTACGATATAACAGATCATTCTTGTACGCTTGATGAGGTTTATTATTCTTTGTTTGTTGGAATAAGAAGCCTTTGTTGTATTATACATTTATACACCTACATATACCTATTCAATAATACATTTCATTATTTAAGGTGTGTAAAGTGTTAAAAATAAAATTGTTAAAAGAACTCGTTGCAATATAATTATAACTACTCGTAGAGCCTTTTTAATGTGGCGATTCTTGCTACGCGTTTTGGCATATTTATGTATTTGTATATGCGTAGCTGAACATTGCGGCATGTTTCTTCGAATCGGTGACAAGCGTCATTTATTCGCTGCTTTCGATAATACGAGATAATAAGCGCGTCGACAGTCGTCTAAAAGGCCGTATGCATTAAAATGTGCACAGATGAAAATACTACTCACCTACCCTAAGTGTTTGAAATAAACCGAAGAAAACAATTTTCAGTAACCCAGTTATTTATCACAAATCTTCTGTGTAAATGAACCTCTAATGTCGTGCCTGTAAATTTAAGTTTTCTAGATACACCTGTTTTTCAGGAGGAGTGGTTAGAGATCAGAGAAAACTTTCATGAACTGAACTCAGTTATAAATAAAAAATACGTTTCGCAGTGTACGAGAATTCTTGAATAATTTTGTATCATTTTTAACGACCTCCTAGAGTCGGGGTCGGGGTCGCTTATGAAGCTGGAAGCTGGAGATTTTGGGTTCAAATTCCAGTAAGGTTGTGTTTATTACGTCTTCGATTTAGCTAGAGAGGACGATCGTAGAGGTCTCCTATTTCAAATCTTTAACATAAAATTAGAAAGCAACCCTTTTTACTGTAGTCGAAACCTTATACGTTCCAATGTATATTTCCAGGTATATTTTGCTCGAAAAAGTTTATGCAACAGTTACATAATGGAAATTTCTATGTTGCGTCATCCCTTATATAGGTACGTAAAGTTTGCATAACAGTGATTTGGAAAGCTTTAAATGGAATTGGTGGCAATGTCCAGCGGGGGCGGCGGGTGGTACTGGCGGTGCATTGTGCAGTTGCAGCGAGTGCATCGCCCGCCGCCCCCCTCGCCTCACCGCACCCCGCTGCACCCCGTCACAGTAGCAATGCACATTCAGTTGCACTATGAAGAGGTCATTTATTGATCGGTTTTGTATTAGGCCGGTAGAAACGCAAATAGAACGTCATTGCACCTTTACAACTTGACCTCATTTTGACATCAGTGAAGTGCGTCTCGTTACAATGATCCAATGAGATTACGTTGTAAATAGTTCGTTTAAATTCAGCTCGTTGTTAATAATGTAAGCAAAACTTTTGTCTGTTTTCGGACTATAATTTCTAATTTTCGAGGAAGACCTTCATATTGGCTATTTTATATAGCACGTCACATTCACCGCCACTGCGAGACACCGTATAACTAAAGTGTTTACCTGAAAAAAGCCACCAAGTCGCCTTATTACCTATTCAGTTTCTATAAGTAAGACTACAGAGTGGTTCCAGAGACGTGAGTAGGACCAACACACAATCACACCCAACACAGGAAATGTTAAAGGATTGTGGGGTTGATCTTGCTCACGAATACTGAATCACCCTATGGCCCCTCTGCATAGCCAGCAATTACACCAAACCCTTAGAATATCGACAGTTAGCTAACCTTTCGCTGACCTTAAAACAAACCTAACCTAAAATCCTGAAATGTTAACGGTTTCAGTTTTATGACTAATGATAATATGACAAAGAATACATTATGACTTAAAACTTTATGGGAAACAACGGGACCCCTGTGTTGCTAAGTTGCTATTAGTATTGAACTACCGAGCAACATAAATATCAGCCGCTTGCAGCCAAATTTTCAATCACACCGAAGTCAACAATAACAACTTCTTACTAACCCACTGAGTTAAACGGTAAAGTATTATTTAGAAAAAATATTAATTATGCATTTAATTGATTAGCGCAACAATTTGTCTAAATACTGCTGAGATAACTGGCTACTTTCCTATACTTAAAATAAATTATTTCACACCGTGCACGAAATAAGGCATCAGATAATTATTAGAAAAACATAGATAGCAGTTATTTTTAAATACAATTTCTATTTAATAAATCGGATGGAAGTATTATAAAAAAAAAACATACAACCGAATTGATAACCTCCTCCTTTTAGATTTGGAAGTCGGTTAAAAAGTAGGTGAGTTGACTGTGACGTCACTACACACGCTTTCATATAAATTCCATATTAGCAAATCGTTTTGACAGTTCTAAAAAAGAAGCTGATTTGACTAGTAGGAAGGTAGTGAAGAGCTCATGAAGGGACTTTTTTGTTTTTTGTTCTAGGTGAGCATACTTAAGTAGTGCCTTGATTCAGGTAGGTTGTACTGATTTTATTAACCGCACTGTGACCCAGCACCGACATCAATTCACTCTTCTCAAATAATCCGTACATTGACGTCGCGAATGCACATAATCTGGTCGACGAGTACGACGACTGTAGGTACTTCGAAATGCACTCATATGCAGTATGTATGAGAATGTCGCACAAGCGATGATCATTGCGTATTCATGCAAAATGGACTTGTTATTTAAGGTCGAGTCGACCGGAACTCTTATTTTATTTTTCTACTCCAGCACTTAAATGTGTCAATTAAATGACTGACAGTGATATCTAAAGCAATGTCATTTGAATGCTTTGTCTATAGGCTCAATATAACTGCTTTATTTTTTTTAAAGATACAAGTTCCGATCATCTTGATTGAAAGAGGTATGTTTTCATTTACAATAATAACTCTTTTTTTTTTAAAATAATAACTCATTTTTTTTTAAATAATAACTCAATTTTTTTTAAATAATAACTCTTTTTTTTTAATAATAACTCTTTTTTTTTAATAATAACCTTTTTTTTTTTTTTTTTTTTTTTTTTTTTTTTGCTGCAGCTGTCATAGAAAAAGTAATGTATGCAACAGCTCATAATTGGTTCTTAAGATTCACGGGTCTTTTTTTACAAAACTCGACTACGTCTCGTTTTGTAACTTCGACCCTTGAATTTTAAGAACCCTTATTATATCACTGTTGCATAAACTACTATTTTATCAGATACTTCCAGTTACTTCGTATTCTTGTATGCGTCACTGTAATTATAAAGCGTGGTTGATCTTGACGATGAAGGAAATTATATAAATTAACTTTTTGGCAACCGATTAAAATACAAAACGCGGCTACATGTGCATACAAAATAATAAAATAAGTGCTCAAATATATTTGTTCTGCGCAAAACTTTATTAGGTAGGTATTACCTAACTCTACCAGTCTTAAAGGACTTCCATGCTTAATTTATGCTAACCTAAATGAATTAAGGTTTCTTTGATTAAGTTCAGAAAACAAATACCTGCGGATTTAAATGATTACTTACTTGCAAGGGATAAGGTCTCTGCTCTCTTGTATATTTAGGGCTAGCAAGCCTTGGGTTAAGAGCCAAAATTGCTATTGTGTAAAATGCATTTATTGTAATATAAGTTGCTAACTACATATTTATCAGTAGGTACTATGCCTATACTATAGGTAGAGTCGGGAAATGTATGGCATCCAATACATTCTACGACTCTTCTCTTTTCGCACAGACTCTAGTAAGTTACATACTTGCTACGTAATATGTACATACATGAAAGACATAGTAAGTATAGTAGCAAAGTGTAGTGTGTATTGAAAATTTAAATATCTATGCAATGGTTAACATTTATTGTTCTTTCTTGAAGGAATAGAAAAAAATTAAAAACTGAAAAAATAATAGTTATTTGTTTTACAATGGGGCAAAGTTCTTGCTCGTACTAATATTGATAGCCAAGCAAGCGACAGCCCTCTCCCCTACTTTGCGCCTGTTTTACGTACGTTACGTTTATGGATCTAGTACGTGTCGTCTCTTGTGAATATCTTGAAGTTCGAATACGGCAGTTTGTTGCGTTCAAAAACCGAATATTACGTGGCTGTATGCTGGCTTGCACGCGCATAAAGATATTTTGTTACAAAACATTTCTTATAGTCTATGAAAATGTTATGTACCTACAGTCAGCAGCAATAGTTGCTAAGCGGGCGAGGTGTTCAAAATAATCTTGACGCGACTTTATTGCTAAGAGAATAAGAGCGCGTCAAGGTAATTATGAGCACCTCGCCCGCTTAGCAACTTCTGCTGCTGACTGTAAGTACCTAATAAATAATAACATCCATATACATTTATAATGATGATGAGTTTTAATTTAACGAAGGAAGTAGGTATACTTCAAGTTTCAATTGAATCAGATATCAGAAAGTGGTTCAAATTTAAGTTACAAGGTTCTAATGAAATACATACAAACAAAGAAACAAATTATACACAGTGAGGCTAAATAAAAGTGTGTAAAAACCTGCTTTAAAATTAAACAACTAAAGTAGGTACCTAGCTTAGAATTCAATTTTCACTTCAATCTCATATCGATGCTGTTCACGATTGCGATTTACTTAATGGTGCCAGTGGCAGAAATATAGTAGGCAACGAAACGATACTGCGAAAGTTCTTAAATGTTTCTCAACAGCATTAAAATAATATCGAGTACCTACCATCAAATTGCTACAAGGCACCTTAATCTGTGACAGCATGCAATACGTGTGTATATGCAGTGCGTATACGTCGACTGCCGAGTCACGTAATCGACGCAGGTCGGCGGCGGCGGGGGGAGGCGGAATTTCGGCGGCCTTCCTGAAGAGCCTTCAGGCTGACGCGAGTCGCGACCGGCCGTCTAGACGTCTGGCGCCTACCATGTGTCCCCGCACTATGAACTTCAATTCCAAACAAGTTTTTGTTTATGCAAGCCTGTTTTTGATGTGCTTAAAGGTGTTCGCCGCTCAATGTGCACGGAGAAGTTTTGCAATGTCGATATTATTACACGTTTATGGAGTTGGAGTTTTGAAAGTGCAGAGTCGAGACAGGACGAGGGCTTAATATTATGTGCAATTGAATTGTTTGATTTTGGGATTTCAGAATATAATTAAGTATCTCAGGCGAGTATTATGACCTGTTTCAATAAAGGCGATTTGAAAAATGTATTTTATAAATAAGTACGAGAAGGTAGATTATGTATGTACCTACATACCACATATATTTGCGCAGGTTTCAATCCCCTGTTGTAATTTTATTAAATTAGAAAACAACTATAACACTATTTTTTTTCTCTTTGTATAAGTACTACAATTTTACAATCATTTTACAACACGTTTCTTAACAAAGCTGTAAGTCAGTACGTTATCGAAATTCAATGGAAAGACTGTGTTGATTTAACTTAACCTGGGATGTTCATTAGTCTCTTAGGCCTCATTCTCACGAGCGCTTTTTCAACGCGCGTTAAAAAAGCGTTTGAATGACACAAATGGAAACATGTGTATTTAGTGGGTTAACTACTAATGGATTACCAAAAGTTTTTTTGCCAGATTTTCATATCCCAAACAATGTATCCCAAAAATATAAAAGCCAACTAATCATTTCCCAACTAAACAAGTCGCATATAAATATTTCCCAAGAGAACGATATGCAAAAACATATTTTGACATTTCCTTACTTTGGCAACATTTATTTTACCAAATTTCAATTACTCTAAATTATTAGTTGCCAAAGAATACAAAAACCATAACAAAACATGACAAATGTAACAATTATGAAAAAAAAAACTTGACAAACTTGTATTTTGGCAATTACTTATTTCGACAATTATTATTTCACAACTTTTATTTATTTAATATAAACTATTTTTTGAATTTTGAATAACGATATTCCGAATTTATCGAATCTTGCTCCGCATCTGCTCCGGCGCTACGGGCAAAGCAGCCCCTTCGCCCTTGCGTTTCAAAGCGCAGGCACTAATGCTCTGCGCTTTGCTACGGCGGGCGAGGGCTGCTTCCCCTCCGCGCCTCCAGCTTTTTACATACACACTAGGGGTAGGACAGACAAGACCACGTGGATAGGTGGGGTGCTCCGATTCGGATTTTGGTTAGCAGGTCTTATTTTGAAAATCACGAATTTCGTTATTCCGAGTTTACAAAAGATCGAATTTCTGAGTACCGAATTATACTTTATTTCCGATCGGTCAATGATTTTTCGGAATAGACAAATTCGGAAAAAATATTTCCGGATTTTTTTAAATTCGGAACTTTAAGTTTTCGTTCATATGACAATCGGATAAGTATTCGGAAATAGTACAGTTGTGATTTTGTTCTTTCATGGTTTTCAAAGTCGTAATTTCGATATTTCGGACATATAAAAAAATCTGGATTTGGGTGTTCCCGGTAAAATATAGGTAATACTGTAGTGTTTTTTCAATGCGGGAGGCTTGGTTTGCCCACTTTACCTAACCTAGCGTAACACATTTTTAGTAACATAATGTTTTGGATAGACATAATTTGTCAAGTAGTGGTTTTGCAATACATTTATTTGAACAAACATTTTTTTTTAAGTAAGTAAATATATTTTTGGATAAAATAATTTTGTCCAGTGATTTATTTGACAAAAATAAATTTGAGCGAAGATTTATACATAGTCCATATAAAACATCGGGGAAAAAAACAGTTGGTCTTATAAAAGTTGCAAAGTAACAGTTTGGGAAATTATCATTTGTCGGATTTTAAGTTTGTCAAATGTTTATATGGGAAAGATTGAGTTGACAAACGTGCAGTTGGTAAAATTTGGTTGTGAAACGAAATTTGGTCAAAAAAGTTTCGGTACATTAAAAGGATCCCGTATTTAGTATTTATTCACACGATGGCGGTAGCACTTTTTATCAAGCGTTGTTGGATTTTCAACTTTAAGCCTTGATCTTTAAATCGAATTTAGCGTGCGTTTATTTAACGCGCGTTGAAAAAGCGCTCGTGCGAATGAGGCCTTATTGTGTCAACAAAGTCCTATAGGTAAGGAAGGAGTCTGCACCGTGGTATAAAAAAACACATTATATCTTTATCTTTGGTTTAATTTGTAACAAGTGGGTATGTAAGAAACTTTTCGATTCTGTAGCTTTAAAAATGTGCACTTTTGACATTTAAACGCAACGTTTTTGTTTGCTAACTCCTACGCGACTCGGCCTAGCGCCGCGCCGTGGCTGTCGAGTTGGCGCGGCGCGGCCCGTGGTGACGCATCAATAAATCCGTGTCGAGACAAGGTCGGCGCGAGGGCGCGGGCCTAGTTCCCAGCGCCGCCGCCGCCAAACAATGGCAGACAGCGGGCGCGTGACTCAACGGTGACCACCGATAGCCGCGACTCTGCCCCTCACGCACCTCATACATCATCTTTGCTAGGAGGGTAGTAGTACTACGGAAATCTTTGCAAACTGACTTTATCGTGTTCTCTATAAATAAATATTAAATTATCTATGTTAAAGGAGACACACGAAATACTGGAGGTATCATTGTCCCGATGGTCATCTCAGCGGACGGTCTCATAGCGAAGGGTCTCGACTAACTCCTTGAGAGACTCGCTGGGTGGCTTGATCAAGGATCAGATACACAAGCACAAGGCGGTAGTCTTGGACACGGTACGGATAGTCCTCACTCTGCGGCCCTGACCACCGGCAGCTCGGGCCCTGCACCGCTGCTGGCGGCACCCTAGGTTAGGGTTTTTAATAACATGTATATATGTATTTTAAATAACTTTTTATATTTTCCTTTTTATAGGTTAGTAGTTGTTGATGCCTAGGCTCCTTTCTAGATAGTGCAGGGATGCCTAAGTGGATCTTCAATGAAGACTTGTTATTTTAAATATATAATTATATGTGTACAAAGATTTATTTGTAAATTAAAATTAATGCAGTACAACTAGAGTTTGTCGTTCAATATATTTTGGAAGATTGCCGTTGGCTGCTGGCGGCGGACGATATATACGCATCCGGTCGTTGCCGATCTTCGAATTTCGGACGCGATCGGCCGTCCGTGACGTCACATAGGATGCGTTCTGAACAGTAGTAAAATAGTCCGCACTTATCCCAACATACGATACTTATTAATTGGTCTTCTGGAGCAGTATGTACTACGTCCTATCGTGTGAGTGAACGCTAAACTAAGATATTTTTAATGGTTTGCAGTACCTACTTGACATTAGGCGCTTAAAATAGCATAACTTCCATTTTTAATGTTGTTATTCACCATGGAACACTTACAAAGTAAATAAGTCTTAAAATTTTATTCCTGTAATCAACTACTTATTTAAGTCTTTTACTAGCCTAGCAGTAAACCTTTCATAAACAGTTGATTAAATTGGAAGCACAGTTTATTACGGTCATGCAATAAGACGTGAGTCAGACGTGTGAGAAACATCAGTCGAAAATTCAGTCTCAGGAATGAGGTGGTTATTTTTATAGGTATTGGGATCTTCATAAAATATGCCGACGGCAACAGCGTGCCCAACTTTCTTATCGTGAGTAATCGAGACCTAGATAAGCGCGGCTACGTGATTGCAATTTCATTACCAGACGGTGGGCTCAGACTTATTATTGGTGGCTTAACTATTGAGTGAAGTGGATTTATTAAATTACTGGAGTTCACAGTTAGGCTGTTTAGTTTACCTGGCGACTAAAATATTATGCTTCTTCACCATGCTATTCCTGTTATGCAAAGGATTTGATTGAAATATATGAACACACTATTAAAATCTTTTAAGCGGGTTAAACGCCAACATCCAAAATACAAAAACCTATTGTGTCTAGACACTTCGGTACCTACTTTATTTTTGACCGATCCTTTTTTTAAATGTTTCCCGCCTATCAGCATCTAAAAGTTGTCGGGACCCGCATCGGCTGTAGGATCTGTTTCATACAAATGAATCGTCTTTTTATTGTTTTTTTTTTGTTTTTACTTCCAAAACTATTTTTCCTAATACTGAATTTTCAGTCTGGTCCCATCTAAACTGTCCCAATCTTATTTTCTCAAAATTGTTAACCCTTTATACGGATATATATATACATATTTGCCTATACGTAAATATGCTTTGTTTTTAAATTATATTTTCTAATATGCATGTGCATACATACAAAATGTTATATTTGTGGACATGACAGACAGAATCCCCAAGACAATACAAAGTCATAAAAACTGCGGCATATTGTCTCTTCCAATGCTATATGTGTGTACTCGTATGATGACACCGTGATCGTGCAGTGTTACACAACAACGTTATTAGGTTGCCTGTCTGGGCAAATGTTTGTGTTGCGATAAACATAGGTATATGCAACCTGCTGAACTATCTCCAACGTGTCCGTTTATCGCTCAACTCATAGATAACGAATTGGAAATGGAATTTTAGTTAGTAAGTATTATGTTATGGTTATGTGAACTTATTTTTAGTTAAAAAAATCGTCCCTTTTCTAAAATCTTAGTAAGATAGATAATATCTATATAGGCCCGCGTACTAGATTTCTTACTAAAGTAGGTACCCTCTTTTCGCAGTTTGTGCCGAGCTTCACCCAATTAAAGTATTTCAATACTTATTTTACCAAGATTTACAATACAATAAACTACTTGAATAAAAAATCTTTTTATCTTTTATCTTTATCTTTATCATTGTCAAGTAGCAGTACTGAAAATTCCGCTACTCGATGCTAGATGTCGACACTGAAAATAATAGACTTTTTGGTACCAAAACTGATGTACGGGGTGAGCACTTTTGTCTTAACCATATTTCTCTATGACCTAACACAGTGTTAAGTGTTCACTGTTCACACGTATAACATAATAGTGTAATAGTTCAAATGGGAGCCAAGAATAATGGTTGTGCCACAATACTGTAAGTATTTATAGCGATAAACAATGTAGCAGATAGGCGGCGGCAGTGAATGACCTGACGAATAGTTACCGCGAGTACCTATCGCTCGTACCGTTGCTACGTGTACCTATACTGCAGTATTCGGAAAACAAGATCCGTTCTAGAGAAGAGAAAGATACGATATGTACTAGATACCTGGTAGTTTAGATTTCAACTAGATATCTTTTGCAGCTCAATTCGGGCAACCAATGTCACTTTTACGTTAAATTATTATGTTAAGATCGTTTCAAAATCGTTTTGAGATCTAAAAATACATAACGAGACGTTTTAGACATTGTGGAAATAGTTCAAGAGATGGTTCAAGAGTATATCTCCAGAATCGCGGAAATGTCAAATTTGACAGGCTACATCTTAAAAATATCGTTATCGTATCTTGGTGATGTCTAATAGATATCTAATAGTTATCTAGTTCAAAATCCGAATCGGGCCCATTAATGTCTATTGATAATTCACTGTTGTAGGCTGTTGGTAGACATTTTTCTCAGGCGGCGATGCGTGTACGGCAATTCGAACACCAGCGGAGCGAAGGCTGCGGGGGTAGTAAGCATAAGGTAGCAACTGCAGTGATTAAATGTACATACCTATTCTAGTCCATTTAATATTACTTGGTAAAACTTAATAAGTTGGTACCTGTCTCAACATATTCTAGAGGCAAAAGTAACAATTCGTCTAGAAATGTGAATTATATTATATGTAATCAAACACGCTAAAAGTAATACTTATAACAGACCGATTCTTTTTCTGATTACATTTCTCAATTGGTCAGACCAAGGTCGGTTGATATCATTTAGGTATCCATCTTTCTTACAGATATTTATTGTTCGCAAGCATATTTGATTTCTTGCGAGGCCCATGGTGAAACCGCCTGCATTATATTCTTAGACCTTCAATGTTAAAATTAAAGTAATTGCATTGAATGGCTAGGTTCACCATTTATTTCCGCTATTAAGACCATTAAGTTATTGTAGAGGGGCTATTTGCAAGTCGCAATAAACACCGTGAAATCTAATCATTGATTAAACATGAACGCCCCAGTTTTAAGCGTTTGCTAAGGCATTGCACATAAGCCTGGTTGCATACTATATGCGAAGATGTAGGTGCGCATGACTTGATAGACTTCAGGGTGCGTAGCCGAAAGCCAACATACCAATCGTTTACGCTCCGTAGCAAACGAAAAGCAACTGTCACTGTCGCACTAATATGGAAGAGTGAAAGAGAGAGATGACTATTGACTACGCTACGCTGTGGAGCGTTAACGATTGGCATGTTGGCTAAGTAACCAGTAATACCGTTACGATGAAGCAGCCTTTGCACGAGTACGCCGCGACGCGACTAGCCAAGTTTTCTAGCTTCGACCATAATGACCTGTTATGTCCATTTAATATAACAGTGTTGCATGTAGGTATATACCATTTATCAAGTAACAGCCACTGCAGACAGAATACCAAGTACTGCCTATCCGACCAGACCCCAGCCAGACTCGACAAATACCTATACGGAAAACAAATGTTTATTTTGATTAAGACCCACGCCACGTCATGACTCCACTAAGTACTTGACTTTAAGCAGCAACAAACGCAGAGAGATTTTAAAGTGTTATAAAAAAAGGTTTAAGAGGAATTTCTTCCCGCGGACGCCTCGGCTGTGAGCTCCCGAGGTTTTCCCGAGGGTCTATATCTACAGTATGAGGTTCTTCAAAAGTATTTTAGTTCAACGCGCCTGTAACACCTCTGGGGTTGCAAGTGTCCATAGGCTACGGTGACTGCTTACTCGTACCATCAGGCGACCCGTATAATGTTAGCCACCTACGTGGTATTAAAAAAACCCTTTTAGAGTCGGTTAAGTCGGTTGCCTAACTATACTAAGTTAAACTGTTCGGCACTTTTTGTATAGATATTTTCATAATTCAGTGATATTAAACGTTGATCAGTCCGTCAAGTGTGGTTTGTGCAACTGTTATTGTTAAAACTTTAGTTTGCTCGTTAAAGTGTCCCCAGGCTTTACAAAAGCGGGTACCTACCTAGTTGCAGTCCGTCTAGTCTAGACAAAGTATCTGGTTTGTCAAGCAACTCTGTGGCGGTTAAATTGAGCGCGTCATATTAACGAGGCTCACCTCGTTTGTTCCCTGATTGTGCAACAATTCATTTCAACTACTAACTTTGCTGCGTATCTACATTACCTAGAGGCAAAGAAGCGTGACATTTACGCTACGCTACTTAGGTATTTCTTGTGCGATTTTCTCGAGGAATTTGATGTTGTGATTATAATTATATATTAGAGACTCATTATCATTTTGTTCTTTAAAGAATAGATGGTAGCGTGAAAAAAAAAAAGCGCTGGTGGCCTAGCGGTAAGAGCGTGTGACTTGCAATCCGGAGGTCGCGGGTTCAAACCCCGGCTCGTACCAATGAGTTTTTCGGAACTTATGTACGAAATATCATTTGATATTTACCAGTCGCTTTTCGGTGAAGGAAAACATCGTGAGGAAACCGGACTAATCCCAATACGGGCTTAGTTTACCCTCTGGGTTGGAAGGTCAGATGGCAGTCGCTTTCGTAAAAACTAGTGCCCACGCCAATTCCTGGGATTAGTTGCCAAGCGGACCCCAGGCTCCCATGAGCCGTGGCAAAATGCCGGGACAACGCGAGGAAGATGATGATGGTAGCGTGATATAACTTACTAAATATAGCGAATTATTATACATAAGTAGATATACACGAGTATGTGGATGATTATATTTCATATATAATGATGGCGTGCAACGGTATTCAGTTTATTTATATTATGTATTTACGAGATTCACGAAAAGGTTATGTTTTTCCAGTCTGTTTAGATTTTTGGCAGACAGTTATTTTCGATTTAGCTAGTTAAACTGCTGTCTGATGAAATAAATACGAACCTATTCGGCAACAATCAATCCAATTCCAATCTAATTTAAATTCAATCTGATTGTCTGAGCTCATTAATTCCGACTGTTCAATTTGGCATTACATTAGGTAAATTACGTATTAGAAAGTAATTGTAGTAAAAAAAAATGTTATCTCTGTCCAACTCCACGGGGATGAAAGAGTGATTGTATATGCGTAAAGCGCCTGTTTTACTTATACAAGTTTCGTACCTATATAACCCACTGTTGGTTGAAATAGCAGGCTGCGTTTAATGTCCACGGCTCAACGATTTGAAACTAAAATGTTCATTGAATTTACATCACATTAAGCGTGCAACACGCGACAGCGAAACCATTCCGTCTGACCATAAAGTAAGTATAGTATAGAGTAATCGGCCCATACAAGCCTCGCTTAGTTCCACAAAAATCCAAGAGATGTCACTCAGAGCACCATTGGGCCTAAATATATATTTGTGTTATTTCAAATCTTGCCAATTTTTAAATTAACATGTATAGTTCTAATTTATTTAGCATATTACAACAAAAACCTTTTAAAACATCCATTTACACATAGTAAATCGACGCAGAAAAAAATAAATAAATAATGGCATGAACTATTCTAAGCGCCATCTATCGCATTACTAGACAGTTAGTTTCTTGCCGTTGTAACACACTAAATAGCTCGATTGTTTGAGAAAGACTATCAATAGATGTCACTGTAGTAAATCCTCATACTTTATGATCATATCACAGACAACATATCAACATTATTAAGTAATAAATAATATAATTTTTCTCAAAAATGGACGGCAAAGTCGACGTTGCCGGTTAAAAAATAGGTCGCGAAGTGTGTAGTTTATGGTCATTCTAAAAATTAAAAAGTTAAAAACATTGCTGTCTCGATTTCGGGACTGCAATGTTGCATACAAATTCCATTATTAAACGAGTTCCAAACTTTTTAAAACTTTAAATGGCCATATCAAATGAAGGCATAGGTCCATTAAACAGCCGAACAGATGATCAGCACTTATTATTAATATAATGTTGGTACCGCGACTATTTAGGTGTCTCAAATACGTTGGCGTATTTTCAGCAGAAAAATACACTTCTATTTTTTTTAAAGGCGGCAAGCAAATCTTTTTAATGGTTTTACTTTTCTCTGTGAAAATTAGAACGTTGCTTCTGTAAAATATCTCTTGCACCATTTTTGAGAAAAGCACTATATATGACTCGGCTGGAAGGCTACTTGCTGGCTTCGGATTCAATTAAACGGACTCCCAAGGTCGTCCGTTTAAAACGAATCCTCAGCTTGCAAGTAGCTACTTCCGAACCTCGACAATAATGTACTATTGTTCTTAGAAACGTGATAATAATTAAAATATATTAAACCTACATGGTATCATCAGCCACACTGTTAAGTGTTAACTGTACCGATGTACAGTTAGGAGTGTTGCTGTTTGTATATTAATTTACTTAACCTTACGCATTACAAAATTGTCCTCATATAGCTATACATATATTTTAGGACAGTCTTACACTAATCGACCTACTTGGTAACAAAACATTGTAAATTCTTGAGTAGTTTGAATAGCAGGGCAGGTGACAAAAACTTGCTCAAAAGCATAGAAGGTAGCATCCTATAGAAGTGGTGTACGCGTGCCTCCGTGAGGGACAAAACATGTAAATTCGACCAATCATAGCGTCGCATTGCGCCGCTATGATTGGTCGAATTTATTTGTTATGGTGGGCAACAAATGAATTCGACCAATCACGGTGGTCAATTTACGGTGGGGAATAAAACAAGATGTGAGACTGTGACAAGGACAAACAATAATAGCGCTTTCGCTGCTACTCCTACTGAAAGATACATAAGACTATCCCGTTCTGTCAGTTATCCCCTGCTTCTATTCATGCTCAAAAGAGAAGAGACATCCGACATTTAAAAAAATATCCCTATATGTATGAGAGCAATAATACAATGTGTAAATGTAAATACATACATATCTTATATTTTATGATCATATCAAAGCTGGAAGTCCTAGGTTCGGATCCCCCTAAAAGTGTATTAATATGGTGTCCCATGGTGGTGGCCCATTTGTCCCCGCCGCCATACAAGAGGTGTGGACAGATGGGAATAGATATAGACCATTAATATATACACACACAATTAAAAAACAAATAAATGTCCTATGAGGATTTGAACCCAGGACCTCCTACTTCATAGCACATAGCAGAGCAGGGTCACTGTCACTACTGACTAGCTAGGAGGCCGTAGAAATAATATACAATTTATATATATTTAAATTAAGTACAGTCAGCGTCGTATAGTAGGTCGCATCCAAAGTATTCAAATAGTTCAGTACGCCATACAAATAATATGGTGTACCGAACTATTTGAATACTTTGGATGCTACCTACTATATGACGCTGACTGTACTTATATAACAATTAACAAATCAGACTGGCAGCCACAGTTTAATGGCTAATCTAGGATTAAAACTTTTTAGTGGCTTGCCATTATGTTCAAAACATTTAGCTTCATACCACATCAAATATTTAAGTTTACCGCCATTGCCCGCCAGCATTGAACAAATTGGTTGTTAGTGGGTAGACAAAATAAAGTCACTATCATGTTAAACATTGAATTTATTAATTGTATTTTATTATTTTTAAGAGAATCTTCATAGCATGTGTCTGTCCGTTGAAACAGGAATCAATCTCAACCATCTTCCACTCAAAATATTTTACTTGTGGTACAGTCGCCATCAGATATATCGGAGCGGCCAAGGCGCTCACAAATATCTGAACACGCCTCTATTGTCAGGGCGTTAGAGTGCGTGTTCAGATATTGTGAACACCTTGGCCGTTCCGATATATCTGATGGCGACTGTACAGAGATGCATTGACTATTTCATCTTCACTCTCTTGTTGCATACATTGTAACCTCTAGTGGCTAGAGGCTGGGTCCTGAAATCAGAAACATATTTTTTATATATAAAATGTAATAATATCACAATAAAGTTTAATACACATTGCCTTCACATTGGAGTCTGTTTGCAAACACTAACCATTGTATAGATTTAGACCAAGAAAAGTATGCAGCGATATTGATCGCCTGCGCAGTACATGTGTTATTTTAAATGTCAAACATCTTTGAAATTATGACGTACCTTTCTTCTTTCTTGCTCTAACTCTAAATACTTTGGAATCTTTTGCTTGCTCGGGTATCAATATTAGCATGGGGGGTTAAAATAAAACTTGACAATAGTTATTAGTGGGCAAGGGGGCAAAGCAGTTGTTTAACCGCTCATGCTAATGTTGATTCCAGGGCAAGCAGAAGATTTGAACTATGAGCGTAGCGAGTGGTTCGAGAAGTGGAATCTTGAGCGTTGTGAGAATTCAAGGCACGAGGGTTAAACAAACATTGCCACCTAATGAAACACAGAATTTATCACCATGCCAATGCAGGGAAAATACCAACTATAAAATACCAAAAAAATCAAATCCACATGAACATTATAAAGAATTTATAATTCAAAATCATCATTTAAAAGTAAATTCTACCAGCTAACATAAGGAAACTCAAAATTTAGATCTGATTACTTTGCCCCACATGTGGGATAAATCATAAATGCAATTTTCTCATTAGTATTTGAACAATCAAGGGGGCCTTTACCAGTTGGTGTGGTGATAAATTATTTAATTAACCTTTGTATTCAAAACAAACTTAC
This sequence comes from Cydia amplana, assembly GCF_948474715.1. Taxonomy (NCBI): domain Eukaryota; kingdom Metazoa; phylum Arthropoda; class Insecta; order Lepidoptera; family Tortricidae; genus Cydia; species Cydia amplana. The sequence goes on along the minus strand of NC_086079.1, from coordinate 8,729,344 downwards.
CTGAAGTGTTAATTTTTTATCAATTTTATCATTTATTGGCAAACAGTAGACACTGTCAGATTAATATGTAGGTTTTACCATTAGTAGTGTTCCGTTACTACATCGGCAATTCACGTCATCATCACAGGTCTTTTCGTCTATTGCAGACGATTTATGCATTGCTGTTTAGACAACGGGTTTGGTGATTGTGGAGGCCGATGCGTGAGCGGCACGACCTCCCACATTTTGGGCACATGTCACGCTTAGCACAGTCTTTAAAGCGCCACATCGGTCTTCCAACTTTCCTTTTAGCATACCTACGCAACTGCACCAAGCAAGACACGTCTAGGTATTCTATTCACGTACTTGTACTATAGTTCAAATGAAGCTATAATATGAAATTAATAAGTTTGTATAAACAGAAACAAAGCAAAGGCAACCAACAAACGCGGTGCCGCTTTGTGGCGACTTGACTATTTGACAGTTTATTTTTAGTGTTGCCGTTGAAAGTTCTTTCTTGTCCCTAAATAGAGCTTTTATGATTTATTATTATACAATATTATTAGTTCAAATAAAATATGATATTCCAAAAGACTACAAATAATATTATATAGTACTTAAATTCCAAAATAATGATAATTATGCCTCAGTGTCCATTTCTGAGGGCCTACCGCGAACCACGTTCGACGTGTTGCCTCTCTGTCGCACTTGTAAATTCGTACGTAAGTGTGACAGGGAGGCAACACGTCGAACGTGGTTCGCGGTAGGCCCTCAGCTTTTTTAAGGAACAGGCGTATAACATTACCCTGAAGTAGGGGACTAATTTTAAAATAGCAATAATCATTACTTGATGCCGTTTTTGACGTTTCTGTGCACGCTGTTGTCTGTCTATACTTATAGGTCACATAATTAGTGATACAAACACCTGCCTGGTCAATATACGCAAAATTAGATATATTTATTCTAATTATAACAGAAAAAGTTTATTAAAACAAACATTAAATGCTTTTGTATAATAATTTCAGGTTTGATAGGTACGGGTTTTGCCATGGGAGAAGTTGAAAAGGAACGTTATGAAAACATATCTTTGTATGTATAGGTACTAAGATGGTACAAATCATGTACAAATCTGTTGCTTAAAAATAAAAGCACGACGCGACGTTGCCAAACTGCTATGAGTTACTGCAAAGCGAGTCCAGTTTAACTCGACAACGTCGCATCGTATTGTTACAATAGGGTATTTTCGTACTAGTCAAATCAGTTACTTTTTTATAGTTATTGCAATGCAACTTGTATCGTAAATTTTTAGAAGGCACGATAAGAGTGAATTGAGCATGAATTGAGGTATTTTATCTCATTAGGATCGAAAGAGCTCGTGAATTTGAGTACAAATAACACAAAAGTGGCAAAAAAGATCACAATATAAAAAATGGCAAAAAATAATAGTTTTCGATATAAGTGCGAGAAGTATGTCATTTTGCACGAGTACCGAGCTTTCGATTTTTCCGGAAATATACTGAGGGGCTACCGCCAAAACCGAAATTCGCAAATTGCGGGGATCTTTCTCTTTTACTCCAATGCAGGCGTAATTAGAGTGACAGAGAAAAATGCCCGCAATTTGCAAAATTCGATTTTCGCGGTTATAGCCCTGTCACTTACAACGGATGCCTTTGCTTTGATATCTGGTGGCGTTAAATTAACTCCAAAATCGTCTGAATCACTCATTTTTATTTAATAACTTATGCTTTCTTGGCAATTACTTACAAACATAAATCACTTTAAATGTTGAATAAAAAAGGCGGGAAGGGAATAAAAAAAGTTTTACTTTTAATTGCCATTTTTTTCAATGTGGATTCTGTTGTCACTGTTGTCAGCATTATGCCAATTGAAGAGAAATTGTATTATTAAAATTAATAAAATTAATTTTCAGAACATATAATTATACATGGTCAACCAGATCTTGACAGTAGAAAAAGGCGGCAAATTTGAAAAATGTAGGCGCGAAAGGATATCGTCCCATAGAAAATTTGAATTTCGCGCCTTTATTTTACTGACAAGATTTGGTTGACCAGCTATATGTAAAAAAACATGAATCTTTTGTTATTTCATTATATTGATATATATCTAATTAATTACATTTATATTAAGTGTATAAAGTGTATTGTACGAACGTCAGCTTCATTCTGTCGCGCGTTGTTCAAGTAATACTATTGGGTCTCGAATAATACTCCTTTATGCCCAATCGCGCGTTGTTCAGGTGGGTCATTTATAAGCGGGTCTCGCATAATACTCATTTATTTAAAATGTATCAATCAGATTACTTTTTAGCACTAGTGTAAAAAAATCAAACTTTACGCACGATTTGCAGCTACAAAAACTAAACTTTTTGAGCAATTGGATTAAAAAAATATAAAGAAACGCTCAAGTACCAGTGGCATGGTGGCATATAGACGGACTTATGCCAGTAGTAATGTCTAATCCTTTTGCCATGCACCAATGGTAGCATGCGCAAAATTATTATGACAGGTATTTATTTTCAGCCGGTTTAAATAGTTTCGGCAAGACTTATGTAGCATTCTTATAATATATAAATATTATCATCACCACAGTATCGTTTTCCGAAATTACTTTATGGTTATACCGTTTGGCTACGCTATTTCTCTGTACCCTGCCTCTCCCTTCCCTCCCTGTACTCCTTAAGTGCCCGAACTCTCTTTACTCATACTGAAAGATACATAAGACTATCCTGTTCGGTCATTTCCTTCCACCCCTCATGCTTGATCCAGTTTTAAACTAGATTCATGATTTATTCAATACGCTATAAAGCGACATCTGTTGATTACTTCTAATCGTTGGCAACGACATATGTCTACTAACTTTCAATGAAGACGTATAGATGTCGTTAGGAATTCTATGATTTGGATGTGACACAGCGCCATCTTGTATCCATGATAGGCAACAGTGCTTTTTCAGTGACGCCATCTGGTAATGGTGCGCTTTTAGGCGGTCACATTTGAATGTATGGGATAGCAGCGTCTGTATATATGTAGTCTGTGGTCTGACCATAGCGTTTCCCGGCGCTGCTGCAACTGTGATCAATGAACTGAACTAAAATACTTTCATTCATTTGCGAGCATTGAAAAAGAGTCTGTTTACACTTATCTTTCATGGATGGTGCTGTGGCGTTGCATGCCGCCGGCTCGTGCGATGCCGTGTCCGTGATAACTGATAACATTTAGATGACTCAATCGGAATGATTACATAATAAAATTATCGTGGCACGGTTTTGTGATGAAATACAACTCGCAGGCACATTAAACTAATCGTTATGTATTTAATGGGTCAAACAATACTTATTTGTTTAACAAGGTGGCAAATTTGTTGTTTAACTCCTCGTTCTTATATTGATACCCGAGCAAGCGAAAGATTAAAAAAACCGGCCAAGTGCGAGTCGGACTCGCGTTCCAAGGGTTCCGTATATTACACAATTTCTAACAATGCATTTTTTATGTGAAACGTGAGTGAAATGTCTATTAAAAACCCGCTACGGGTCGGATCAAAAACGATGGCCGACTCACGCTTGACTGCACATTTCTAATAGGTTTTCCTGTCATCTGGTAAAGAACTATTTTGTGTATTTTTTTTTCAAAATTGTAGTCCCTCTAGTTTCGGAGATAAAGGGGGGGAGGGAAATGGTAATGTCTGCCTATAGTTTGAAAAACTTTATTTTTTAATTTGCTCAATTATCCCCCAAAAGTGACCTCCATATTTAAAATTCATTTGTTTACGTTACATGTCTGTCTTTGGGTCACAAACTTACATATATGTGTGCCAAATTTCAACTTAATTGAGCCAGTATAGTTTCGGAGAACAGACACACACAGACAGACAGACGGACAGACAGACGCACGAGTGATCCTATAAGGGTTCCGTTTTTTCCTTTTTAGGTACGGAACCCTAAGTACGATGTATTTATATTTAATTATCTCTATTATTGGCAGAAAATTGTTGACATTCAAAACAGTATGCTATCAATATAATTATAATCTTCCTCAGCAGTTACATTTCACCAAATGTTGTCAAGAGCAAATGTACAAGTAAATATCACGAATAGGTACCCAAATAACCCCGTAATATTTGTAACTACCTCAATTTTGCCAGAATCTAATCGACAAAACGTTAGATGCCTATAACTCGTAATATGACTAACTCTACTCTATAATACCTACCTATTCACGTTAACACTAGTGTGAAATCAACTCCTACGGGTTATTACAATTACTCGATTGGAAATTTGTTATTGTCACTTGAACATACTACGACTAATATGTTAGTATTACTTGTCCGCAATGGAACGTTAAAACGTCCATTAGTATGTAGGTTATTCAAAGTTTGTATCTGCTCCTGGAAACAGCCAAACTATTTATTCAATGGATGTTTATTGGCCCATTCATCCCGGCCTCGACGTTACGCACGCACACTAATATTAGTAATTGCTGAACAACCAAATGATGCCCCTGTTCTTATTAAACAGAGCCCGGCTAGACGAGCATGACTAATGCGGGCTTCATTATTTTGTGCAACTAAAGCTTATTAGCTTTAGTTTAGCACAACACAGGGTCAGAGATGGGTACTAATTTTATAACAGTTCCGTCAGCTCCATGCGATATTTACCTACATAATTACCATTAAATTTGCCGTTGTCCTTTCTATAACAGTAATCTATCACAATTAAATATGATAAGTTTCAGTTTGTTTCCGTGATAAGCTCAAAGGTTAGGTAAGAAATCCTAGGCATTATTTTCACCTAGAGAGAATTGTGTCAAATTAGACAGAATCTGTTCTTTGAAAACCTACAGTCTAATCTTCATTGTGCTCTCGTCAGGGCTATTTTGAGAAATAACTAAAGCTCTTCTATTTCCCAACAAAATAAGACGGAATTATTTACTAGCTAAATTAAAATTTATGGCTCTTTAAAATTTCTGAGACTGAAAATGTTGGTTCTAGTCCATAAAAGTTTGCGATCCCTGCCTAAAATAGTAGTTAAATATATGTAGTTAGGTAGATAGTTAAGGTATTTACTTGAAAGCTGAAATAGTCTAGATAGGATCGAGTTCGCAGCGTGGCCTAGTAAAGTGCGTGATTACGGCGTCTGGGTCAAACTACTTATTTAGGCATTACTCTTTAGGAGCGGGAAGGCTTTGTTCGTGTTTGGATTACCATACATAGTATAGTATATCGTGTCGTAGATACCATTTGGACCGTAAAGAATGAAGTTTGCAAAGACATAAAAACCATTTCGTATTTGTAGCATATATCGGTACGGCTACCATCAGTTTGGCACTGACATAAACGCCATCGAGAACGTAATTTAACTAATTTACTTTCTATACATCTTGCTCGTACTGGCATATAAGTGCAAACGAGATGTATAGAAAGTAAATTACGTTCTCGATTAGCGTATAATATATGTCAGTTTTGACACTGTCAGTGACTCGTGGTACGGGCTCGGGGATCCGATTTAAATAATTTGTATTAAGTTTGTTTAGTACCTTTACTAGTAGTTAAGTTTGTATAGCCTAGAGGATAACTGCACATACAATTCTACCCGATAGGTATGTGTAGGTAGTTATTAGTATCAATAGTTGCGGATCGTCAAATCGTTCGTTCAAAAGGATCTACCGCACTTTAAACCTACCCGCACTTTAAATCATACATTATCATTATTTGGCTATTTTCTTAAATTACTTCTAACCTACGTATATTAAAATTATAAATATATATTTGAAATTCTCAAAATGAGCTCTTTCATTTGATACATAACACGATATAGTTTCAAAAACTTCATTTTTTTAACTTTCTCATTGACGCCCCCAGAAGTGTTTAAAATTCATTTATTTACGTTACATGTCCATCTTTGGGTCACTAATTTACATATGTGTACCAAATTTCAACTTAATTGGTCCAGTAGTTTCCGAGATATCCTATAAGGTTTCCGTTTTTTTTCCTTTTGAGGTACGGAACCCTAAAAAAGTGTTTTTGAAAATTCTACTACCTATGTATGCGACTCAGTTTTTGTAAAAGTAGACTTAAATGTCAAATTGAACAGATAGATAAAAAAATCCAGGAGGTTCCACAAATACACGTAGATATATGTCTACCAGCATGATTGCACAAATGCATAAGCCGTTGGCAATGTGCATGTGTGTGTGCCCCCATATTATAATACCAGGAAAGTCTGCAATAGATAAGACCCAAACTAAGACTACCTATAATAGACACCGTATTTTGAACCATTTAACTCATAGTCTCATACCGACGATACAGACTGCGGGCTGCAGCTCTCCACAACCGATGGTTCGGCGCGGGCGACGGCCTTGGGTTAGACTTCCTGGATGCACTTAACTAATGCTATTATGATACAGCATTTAAGAAATAGGTAGAAGGTTTGAATATGATCCTTGCAGAGTCATCAGGAAAATAAGACTTTAATGTCCTTTAATTGTATAATGTCCACAGGAAAGTCGCTTAACGCTAACTCATTCTCAAATTGATTTTGATCCGCCTATCCGTAGCGAACTCGAGTCGTGTCATTTGCTCTATCTAGTGTGGAAGTTCTGTGGCCCGATACGTCCGCCGGCACCTGGGCTTCCCCAACTCACATCCGCATCAACTGAATTTTAAAATAACTTCAGCATTCCAAAGACTTCTGCTCATGCGTTCCAATGACGTAAGCTCAGCTTTTGGGATGTATATCTTATCTTGGTTATCTTGTATATAAACGTAACTGTATCACTATGTCTGATGCGACATAGGTACATACACAGACACACGATAACAGTCTAGCCAGTCAATAAGTAGAATAAACAGTTACAAGTTTATAACTAAGGTAAACTGCCGAATTACTTGCACTGAAAGTACCTACCAGGGATCGGATACCGGTATATTTTGTATGGGAGCGGAAACGGTATTTTTTCGTTCTTTGATAATTATTTCATTTCTAATTGGGCAATCTAATAATACGAAGTCATAACCTAAAAACACAACTGAGTCCTACATTTCGAGTACAAAATAATTCGAAATATATGGTTATTTCTTGCAAAAAACCGGTTCCGATCCCTGGTACCTACCAGTCTTTGCTAATGAAAATGTCCACATTTTTGTAGGAAAATTACCACTGTCTTAAAACAAGGATGTTGCCAGCTATTGGTTGGGTGCCGATAATGCAGTACCTACCTCACTACCTCACCAAGCTTGAGAGCCTTAAAAGCTATTGAAAAATTATTTGATCTAGTATGTATATTACAGCTTCTATGCGTGGTGCGCAGGATGCACGTGGAATCTCGAAATATGACTATAGGAATCGAAATTTACCGTAATAAAAATATGGTCTACTTACTTGACTGAATGCATTTTTACCTAATAGTAAAATAGGTACCTATGACAATTGGCTAAATCATAACACGAGTTAATTTATTAAAGCAAATCAAACTTAATCTACTTAGCTTATCTAAAACTTGAAATCATCAATCATAACCGGATGATTTGCTAAAAAAAAAACAAAAATTATCCGGTACATCAGATAAAGATCGGTTATTCTTCAATTTAGACATATTCAATGTCAAAAAAAATATTGTAGGGCAGTTTTTTAATCCCATCGGTATTTAGAGTTGTGATTTATTTACTTCCGTGCTAACTTCCATACTTCCGAAGAATCCATCCATTTCCATCGCCGTCCATTTTTTTTGGAACGAAGTTCCTCGTGGCGGATGGGGGCTAGGCGAAAAAAAAGTGTAAGAGTTTGCTGTCTCAAGCCATAAGTGTCAGATTTTTTTTTTGGTATACGTATCAACTGATCAGCATACCTACCGCAATATAAATAAAAAAATATAATTTAGAATTTCGGAGCAAAGTAGGCACATTTTACGGTACTCATTTTCTCTGCCCTTCAGTGAAGTATACTATAGGTACATATAAAATCAATCCAGCCCTACTCCCATTAGATTAAAGTTCTATACCAAATCTAAAGTCGCGGCGATAGCTATCACGTTGGCCCCCGTCCCATGGGATATGTACGCAGGGTGACCGCTTTGGCGAGCTGGATGCCATATTCGGTCAGTGCACACTGTTGTTTACCGTGGTATCGCGAGGCCGCGTGACGTAGCGTCTAGACGGCCCCGCGCGCCGCGCGCCGCCGGCCAGCCCTGTCATTCCAAAACATAAACGATTCCATAGCTCTGACGAACCAATATAACCTCCCTTTGCGTTTATCATTTGTTAAATGTAACCTTTACACTAGTACGCTCCGAAAGTCAGCTCGCTAACGCGAAGACCAATGGCAATACGCGGCCAGCCATGCACTGTTTCGATCACCGGTTTATCTTTTTAAACGGTAATACTGCAATATACCTAGCGGTGCACTATACTATGTAGCAAGTACTCGGTACGTTTTTACTTCGGTACTAGGTTTACCACTCATGACCACGCCCATGTTATTATAGTTATTACCTTTATACGGTTTTTCAATCAGTCGTTACTTAACATATAAGTAGGTGGTACATATTTATAATTATTTAGAGCAAATTCATATCTTACTAGGAATAATTTTATGATTCTGATGGGTGTTTTTTGAGTATTTACGATTATAATATTATATACTTATTACATATTATTGTCTGAGTACCCTACCCACAACATACGCCTCGTTGAGCTTACTGTGAGACTTTTGTCGATTCATGTCAGAATATACTATGTCATTAGTTTATCTATTTTACCTATATTTACTTATTGTTTTATTCATGTACCTTGGCCTGTTTCCTTATGTTTATAGATAACAAAGTTTATCTCCAAATTTCAGATTCCACGTTTCAGATTGGACAATCAATAGCAACTTTAAGGGGATTGCAGCATGGGATTTCACTAAAAAGGTTAGTGAAATTATGTTATATGTACACATATCCGATCATAAAACATACTGTAAATATCGCAGAGAAATAATAATTTATGTCTGTTTATTAGCTTTACGTTTATACACAAAGCTTATTTTATGATTTAAATAATATATCAATGAATCAATAATCTATACATATAATAAAGCTGAAGAGGGTCTAAAGTCTGTACATGGAAGATATTCGAAAAAAAGTTGGTTGGGGATACTTAGAATCGATAACAGAACACGTTCCAACAGTTTTTAGAATTTTTGTCTGTTTGTCTGTTTATCTGTTTATCTGTTTGTCTGTTTATCTGTTTATTTGACCGCGCATCACGTGAAAACGGCTGAACGGATTTTGATGCAAACTTTACTAATCTGTCAAGAAAATCCCTGGCCCTATTTTAGGCTAGAAAAATTCAACCCCTAAAATGGGGGGTGGCCACTACACTCAATTAAGTTATGTTTGCACCAGAATCTTATGGCGCTAACTTAAGAAAGTGGTGCAAACTTTTTTTTGTGTATGTACTTTGTAAAAAAAAACAAAATGTTTCTTAGTCAATGTCAAACGTCTTTGCAAATACATATTAAATCACATTTATAGACGGGTCTATCGTGGGTCTATTGACAATAATTAACATTATGTGAAGTGGGTGGTTTGAAAATATGATGTCTACCCCAAACTTTTTCATACACTTTTCGTCGGGTAGTTGCACAAATCTCTGTTTTGACATTTTGTTGGGACATCAGTTAGCCGCGACCACGACCAGTGAAACCTGTGTCGAAACGTCGGTAAATAAAGGTAATAAAATAAATTTCGAGATGGGCCCGTCTATAAATGTGAGTTAATATGTGTTCAAAACTCGAAAGTTTTTAAATATTATATGTCTTTGTAAATGTCAAACAATTTGAGACTTGCATTTTAAACGCGTTACCATACCTTTCCGAAAAAAACGAATTTTTCGCGAAATTCTCGCAACGTATTGAGGTTACAAGGTAGCACGGTCTCAGGAATCTGAGGAAGAATCGGAGACGTTCACGCAGTGCGAAGAACGGTTGACCGCTCAGCGGATTCGCACGACAGACGCGCTCGACGGTAAGTACTGTGGTGCATCAGCGGATACTGGAGAGAGTCGTACGTCTATACTTATCTACACATGCGCGGATATTGGCGGAAATCGAAAGTGAACAGGCAGTATATACCTAAATCCATTAACACTGTCTTGGATGAAGGCAACGTCACAACTGACTATCTGGAGTTCCTAAACTCATTGAGTGCTTCAGGACTCCCAGCACACACATTAACCTACATTAATACTATTGTTCTGTGTTTAAGCACTGACAGCGTGGACGCTTCGGGCCTTTCGCCCTACGCGGAGCTCGGCCTTTGGCTTTCGCATTAGATATCCACACCAAAATTCAACCATTGCGGCTGTGTCCCTGACATAGGCTCTCTCAATTTTTCTATAAAAAAAATTCGCGTTCGCTACGCTCGCGTTTTTAACTTTTAAGGTTAAGTCTACTTTGATAAAGGTGGCATTCTGGGCACGCTGCCGAGCGACTACTACTACGACTTAAGCATTGACATCCTGGACGCTTCGGGCCTTCGACCCTACATGAAGCTCGGCCTTCGGCCTTTCAATTTATAGACACTTATACTATTGTTCTGTGTTTATATAAGAGCTGACATCCTGGACGCTTCGGGCCTTCGGCCCTAAGCGGAGCTCGGCCTTCGGCTTTCGCATTTAGACACTGATACCATTATTCTGTGATTAAGCACTGACATCCTGGACGCTTCGGGCTTTCGGTCCTACATGGAGCTCGGCCTTCGGTTTTCGCATTAGATATCTACACCAAAATTTCACGTAAACCACTGCGGCTATATCCCTGACATAGCCTCTCTAATTTTTTTCTATCAAAAAAAATTCGCGCTCGCTACGCTCGCGTTTTTAATACAATTTTAAAGGTTAAGCCTAATTTGATAAAGGTGGCATTCTGGACACCCTACCGAGCGACTACTACTACGACTTAAGCACTGACCTCCTGGACGCTTCGGGCCTTCGGCCCTACGCGGAGCTCGGCCTTCGGCCTTCGCATTTAGACACTGATACCATTGTTCTGTGATTAAGCACTGACATCCTGGACGCTTCGGGCCTTCGACCCTACACGAAGCTCGGGCTTCGGCCTTCGTATTTAGACACTTATACTATACTATTGTTCTGTGCTTAAGCACTGACAGCCTGGACGCTTCGGGCATTCGGCCCTACATGGAGCTCGGCTTTCGCATTATTTAGATATCCACACCAACGTTTCACGTAAACCATTGCGGCTGTGTCCCTGACATAGCCAATTTTTTTTTTCTATCAAAAAAATTTCGCGCTCGCTACGCTCGCGTTTTTAATACGATGTTAAGGGTTAAACCCTACTTTAATAAAGATGGCATTCTGGGCACCCTACCAAGCGACTACGACTTACGCCAATTTTTTTTTTTAAATTAAAAACTTATAATTAAACATTTTTTTACACTATTAAAAGTAATCCCCGGTACATACATATATGTAGATATTTAGTTGTGCATACATAAACATAACTGTAAATAAAGTGTAAATAAAATACTCGGCCTCAAGTTTTTGATATCTATCGTATAATATTCTCCTTTTCTCTAATCTTACTTCTAATTAGACCTAAATTCGAAAGTTTGTTAGGAAGTATGGATTTCTATGTGTATAATTCTTAATTTTTCATGCTCAGAATGATTTGACTGGAGGACAGAATTGGATGATATTTGCCATGGACATGATTTGGATAGGTTCAGTCAAGAACGTAAAAATACAAAAGTAGTACTGTATTGTCCGTTATACACCTACTACTCCGTGTCGTTTAAATCACGTCTAATATTGGAATAAGGGCGAAAAAATCTATTGGTTTTGGAGTGTAGTTTTGTTTAGTGGTATTAGTGGTACCTACCTACCTAATTATAAAATATTTTATCTGGACTTCAGTCCGCTAATCGTATCCATCTGTCACTTTACTTCAAGTTCCGCCTTCAGGGGAGAGAAAGAGAAATTAGGAATGAATTAGCTTACTGACACAGACCGAATTCCACGCGGGCGGAGCCGCGGGCACAGCTAGTATTTATATAGAATTTCAAATTTAGCATCCCAATTTAAGGTTACAATTACGAGGGCTGTTTGATAAGTACCCGTTTTCCAAATGTATTAATATCACGGGCCGAAAATATCTATACAACCGTTTTAAGCCATTTTTCAGAGGTGGGATTTTTTTTAAAAAAACAGCATTCTTTTGTTTTTTTCTCATTTGACAGCGATTCAGTGAAAGCGTGAACTTAAAATTGTGAAAATGGAGAAAGAGCAGTATCGGTCTGTAATTAGATTCTTGTTTTTGGAAGGAAAAACATGTGATGAAATAAAAGTAAGAATGCAAGTTGTTTACCATGAATGTGCTCCTTCTATGACAACCGTCAGATACTGGTTTAACGAGTTAAAGCGGGGGAGAACAACCGTCTTTGATGAGGATCGCCCAGGCCGCCCAATTGAGGTGACTACAGACGATATGGTTAAGAAAATTGAAAATATCGTTTTAGCCGACCGCCGAATTAAACTTCGAGAAATCGTTGATGCTGTAAATGTTCCAATCGAGCGGGTACAAAACATATTAGAAGAAACATTGGGTATGAAGACAGTATCGGCGAGGTGGGTGCCGCGTTTACTCACGGAGGAGCAAAAACGGAACCGACTGACTACTTCGGAGCAGTGTTTGGCCATGTTCAAACGTAACCCGAAGGAGTTTCTGCGTCGTTTCGTGACCGTAGACGAAACGTGAGTTCACCACTACACCCCGGAAATGAAAGGGCAGTCGAAGCAGTGGATTTTACCGGGTGAACCTGCTCGAAAGATAGCAAAAATCGTCCCAACGGCTGGAAAGGTCATGGCGACCGTTTTTTGGGATTCGCAGGGTATTATACATATTGAGTTCTTAGAAAAGGGGAAAACGATAACAGGGCAGTACTATGCCAATTTATTGGATGAATTTGACGCTGTGTTGAAGGACAAACGACCCCATTTAAAAAATAAAAAAGTACTGTTTCATCACGACAACGCACCAGCTCATTCGTCTAGAGTTGTGATGGCTAAATTAACACAATTACGCTATGCCCTATTGCCTCACCCCCCGTATTCTCCAGATTTGACCCCATGCGATTTATTTTTGTTTCCCAACCTGAAAAAATGGCTCGGTGGTAAGTGATTTGGATCAAATGACGAAGTCATTGCCGTCACAGAGGCCTATTTTAATGACTTTCCGAAATCATACTTTTTGGATGGTTTATTGAAGCTTGAATATAGGTGGAACAAGTGTATAGAGCTAAAAGGAGACTATGAAGAAAAATAAATGCATATAAACCAAAACAACTGATAATTTTTTTCATAAACGGGTACTTATCAAACAGCCCCCGTATACTGCACTTTCGGGAAATGTGACTTGTCTTCAAATGGTATCATCAAATCAAAGTTGGATTAATTGAAATATACCTATTTGGATTTTTTGGGAAAACCTTGTACATTAATCTTTATTGGGCAAAGAAATACAAACGTACAAAAGGCGAACTTAATGCCATAAGGCATTCTCTACTATATAGTCAACCTTTGGGCAATGCAGAAAAATTGTAGGTATGAGTGTAAAAGGCATTAAAATTATTCTGTAGAGTAGAACAGATAAAGCAAATATGAAGTTGATAGAGTTTGTAAACTGGCAGGCTGATGAGGATCTAATGTTATAACTAAATAATCAAAAAAATTGACCAAGCTACATCTTTCTATTTAGCCAAACGGTTAATTTGAAAAAAATGCTCCTAACAGAGTTATTAAACCTTTGGCACTACAGGCCATTGACTGCATGTCTCCAATCGGTCGCACAAAAGGTAATAGAAAACTGCGTCGTGGCTGATAAACGATAAAGAAACAGCAAACAAGCATCAACATTTTACACATCTAACACCTCATATATGTGTAGCAGTACCAGTAGAAAAACGTATCTAATACGTGCGGTACCTAAACGCACATATAACGTTGTTCTTGTGATGAGTGGTTCAGTGGTAGGTACGTCCGATAGACAGCAAGTTATCACGCCCGGAGCGTAGCGTAATTGTCGGCTAGGCAGGCAATTAAACACGCTCCTACGACCCGCAGCTAGTTGGAAACTCGCCTTAGAAGAGAACAACTTAAAATGGGGATTTACCTTGTCAAAACATTAATCACATCTACTCTTCGTTGGTTTCAACATTATAAAATTCCACGCAATTCTGTACCGGAACAAACATCGGAGTCTATTTCGTAGTAGGTATGAAATGTCTGTCTGGCCGGGCCGTAGCGGAAAATGAATCTTGCGTTTGTTTTGGCTCTCATTTCTCAGTGCTTACTGTGATTCCTACATGTACTTAAACCGACATACAAGCATAAAAGCCAGTACCTACATATCGGATAAGAGCAGTACATGCACCTACTATCAAAATGCAACTGTCTTTTGTAAAAATTAATAAGATACGTGTAACTATTAGTAGTTTAAAATATTTAAACTCTGCTCCACTTTACGCGCAGGATCCCTAAGTAGGTAGGGGAAGGCGCGACAAGATGGGGTGGCGGGCAAGACGGAGCAAGCAACTTAAATCACGAAGGAATTGACAAATCAAGTGCATGTTACCACCTGACGTCGCGCCCCTATGTTGTCCATTAGTCAGCGAAGTGCATAAACATCTATACCACACGGTCTAATTTTTTTTTCGGAAATAACAGTTTTTTGCAAATATCTAGTGATTTCTTCATAAAATTTTAGAGCGTTTACGTGTACTTAAGTAACAACATTTCAGACAAGACTTAAAGTTATCCACACGTGACAATATCTTCGCTAACAGATAAGAACTTGTTTTTCGGTGTATTGCACAATGCTTTTATCTAGATTTTTTTTTTAAATTCGTATGACCCACGGGGACATGACGGGATACCATAGGTAAGACGGTCCGCTGAGAATACTGTTTTAAGATAACTCATATCAGACAAATAAAAATGCTTTACCTTGTTCTAGCATGATGGTAAACTATAAAAAAACTAGTAGAGGTGATTGGTCCGATGAGAGCATGAAAAATGCGATGGAAGCTGAGGTGGAAGGAAAAATATGGGCTATATGTTAGCAGCCAAAACATTTTCAGACCCACAGACAACATTGGAACGAAAATTGAAGGTAGTTCGTGAAAGTTCAGATAAAAATCAATTGATAGATAAAATAAAACCAAGCAATAAGTCGTCTTGCTATGTACCTCATCTTGTCCCCAAAGTGGTACCTCCATCTTGCCCATAAGGAGTGCCCCATCTCACTCCATGCATGGGGCAAGATGGGGAGAAAGGACTTTTTCTAGATTTTCATTTTTAGAAATTTTAATATGTTAATTAGTTTCATAAAAAAACTGTAATATTGAAGACTGATTACCAAAGATGATTGTTAAAATAAAACGAATCCTTAAAATACAATAAGGTCAGTTTCATAGGGCATCAAACCTTAAGTACTCCGTCTTGCCCCCCCTTCCCCTACTTCCATACATTCTCATATTAGTTAGACCACTGTGTAAATAATCGAGAGTGCATATGCATTATATCTGTAAACTTTTACTATTGCACACATTCATAATAGTTTCATAAAATTGCGTTTAGCTTTTCCTATTTATAGCCATTCCGACGTCATGGTAACGACGATACAATCAAGAATCGTTCATCGATTTCCGCAAATGGTGAGCGATTACTTCTTAGTAAATGCTAACGATTTGCGGAAGTCGCTTCTTTGACTTTAGATAGGTACGCCGGCCGCACATACACAATAAAACACAGCCAGACTACATTTATACAAATCAAATCACCTGAAGTAATAAAACTGTACTATACTCGTCAAAGCCATTCTTCGTATGAATCGTGCATGACTGAATGAGCACGTGATCTTGCATTTTGTTACGTCCATCGCTTAAACCACTTGTTTTAAGATACCAGTATAAGTCAGTTCTCCAGTTGTGTATACGTGTGCTAATCTCGAGATCTGTCGCCTGAGTTTGTAAGCTCTTGAAGCAATGGGAGTTGTAGCGTAGTAGGTGTGTCTGCGTCTGTGACTATAACCTGCGCCATACAGATATCTACTTACCTTCCACGCGCCTGCTTTTTAATTGTGATAACAGGTGGTATCAGCAATCGCTATCTGCAGTCGAGACTATGGCTATCGTTCATCATAAATGTAGGCACTCACTTATTACCTTATCGGTTTTTACCGTATTTAACGTAATTTGAGTACTTACAGATGTAGTGCATAAGTAATTATTTTCCATCGTATTTTTACGGAAACTTACGAACGTGTCTTACTATTTCAGTCAGTCTTGGTACAAAAAGTACTGTGACTGAACTAACATGACAAATACGAATATTTCCGAGAAAACACGATGAAAAACAATTATGCACTACATTTGTATATAATGTACATACTCGTACCTACTGTTTTTACACCCGAACTAAATATAGTTCGGTTCGGTTCGCCGAATACAGCGCTTATATCTGGTTCAAAATACCAGCGTCAATATAGATGTTCAACAAGAGTTAACATAATAAATATCCCATTTTTTATATCACTATGTTGTAATTGATGTAAAATGTAGAATAAACTTACCACTCAATGTTAGTTCTAGGGTATAAAGTGCGTAAGTACTGTGAAAGCGATAAAAAGTATTGAAACGCAAAATCTCGTTATTACGTGACGCTAATGAAAAGATGCCCTAGTGGTTTAGCAAATGCTTTTAAGAGGCCGGTATTGATTTTAGCCGCAAAAATGTAAAATTGATAGATTTAGGCAATGAAGTTGTACATCTTTTGTTACGTAATAGAAATAACAAGTACTCGTATCTATTAGCACGTCTTCTTATCTTCCACTTGTACAGATCAATTTTTTGAAAACAGACTCACTAAGTTAGTAATGATTGTTTTTCTGATGGACGTTTAGGTAAACGCGCGTTAAGCACTGATTTAGTCGATCTTATTTGTGAATTTCGTAAAGTTTGGACTGCTAAAAATGGTAATTTTGTATTACACATATCCTGTACTTCAACTGTCGTAGACTATATTTTTGTTTTTATGACTTTGAAATAGTGTAAATGAAGGTTAGACGAAATCAATTTTCTCCAGAAATTACCTCAAAACAAGTGGCAATTTCTCCGAAAATCTACTTATTTTCGACGTAGTTTTCATACTCAAATAATCTGCAACGTTTACTTAAACTGTTGTGATACATAATTTTATATAAATTGCTACTTTTATTTTTGGACGATTTTTTAAAAACTGCTCTCTTTATTCGTATATAACCAGTGACGCGCGCTCGCGGAATCATTCGCTCGCCAGAGCTTATAGAGGCAGGACGTGTGCTGATCGGCTCCGCACGTTGCATCGACGATCGCGAAGTTATTTATCGTTGTGTGCGTGCGCGCCGTGTAAAATATTATATCTGTTGCGTCTTTGGCTGTTATGGTATGCGTGTATACTACGACCAGGAACTTTAATCCTTGGTTGTAAGTACTTCTTTATTTTCTTGTATAGTTTATAGTATTATCATTTATTATTGGTTAGATCGTGTTTAGGCTTGATTGATTCGTCTCAAAAAGATATTCGACCAATGTGGTATTAAGGGTCTGATGATGAAGCCGACAGGTACTCAAGCGTACTCATCAAGCAGGTCGTGAAACCACGTCGTGTTTGGGCTTGTTTAATTCGTCTCAACAAGATCTTTGACACGAGATGGTATTCAGGGTCTGGTGATGAAGTCGACAGGTGCTCAAGAGTCCTCATCAACCAGGACGTGAAACCACCACGCGTTTGGGCTCGTTTAATTCGCCTCAACAAGATCTTTGACAAGAGATGGTACTCAGAGTCTGACGATGAAGCCGACAGGGGCTCAAGAGTACTCATCAACCAGGTCGTGAAACCACGTCGTGTTTGGGCTCGTTTGATTCGTCTCAACAAGATCTGAATGCCATCTAGTGAGTTTTGCTCTAACTGGTAGGTATTAATATAACTCGAGTACTAACAGTGATGTGCTTAGGGGTTTCAAGTAGTGCGACGAAATAACGCTAGATGGCGTTAACCTCAATTATACATAGTGCATTTTGCACTAGTCTTTGTGTTTTCACTTCTGCCGGCACTCCCTGAGTGCAACCCGTTGTTTTTTTTTTAAATAAAAGCGTGTTACACCTTATTTATTCCTCTTGCTGTCAAAATGTAACACGATTTTATTTAAAAACGGTTAGTAGTAGCTTTATATATATATATATATATATATATATATATATATACAGTGTGTAAGTCAAATACGGGCAATAAATTAAACCAGATATAGAATTTACCCGTCTTATCATTAATTAAGATGTTTTTTTAAGTTACACTTAATTATGACCCCGTGATTAATTTTTTCCACATGTACCGAGCAGCAATGTACTGTAAACATTAAGAAACAAGATGATAATGACATTACGAGATACGAGCTTTTCATAGTAACTGCCAACAAGCGTTGGCAGTTACTTTAAAAAGCTCGTATCCCGTAACGTGTGTGGTGTATTACATTGCGGGCCGAATTATTTTGTATGGTTATAATTTTCAATGCATTTCTAAGTAAAATCTATCTCATTATACTTTTTAGGTCCTATGCTAACCACCGTTTAAATATTCGCCCGTACTGGATTTACACACTGTACATTATACAGGGTGGATTTTCTTTTTGGGTCAGTGAGGGCAGCTACCAGATCCCGTGCTGTTACGAGAAAATGGTCTTAGAAGACCTTCCCTCGATTTCAAATCAATGAAGATTGGCTTTTACAGATTTTGGAAAAAACATACAGGGTGCGAGAAAAGGGTAATTTTTGACAAACTTTTTATTTGATGCCAATCGATCCCATTTCTATTGAGGATCAAAACCTTGTATGGAAGCAAAAAAAAATTTCCGGCTAGAAAAGCCACAAATCGAGGAAAACTTTTCCCATACAATTTGTACGATAATGAAAACTTTTATTTTTCACATGATATTTTTATATGCCAATCGATCCCATTCCTATCCAGTATCAATAGTTTCCTAGGGGTCAACTTACGGTAATGTACTAAAAAGCCACAAATTAATAAAAACTTTCTCCATAAGTAATCATTTATTGTCAGATTGTGAATGTCAGTTTACAGATGTTACAAAATTATGTATCATACAACGTTTTACAGTAGGTACATATGGCCATTTTAATATTCGACATAGTTACGTAATGTGCTAATTATCGCACTAGTGCCGTAAAGTAGCACCATCTGTATTGTAAAATGTATTAATAAAATGGTAGGTACATTTTTTATCAAAATTTAATTATTTAATTATTTTAGCATTATTTTAAGCTTTTTAGTTTTTGTTAGGTATTAACAAATAAAAAATCTTATATTCATATTTTTTTTTTGAACTTTTTAGCTTCATCAAATCATCATCAAACTCTTTAGGACCAAAGTACTCGCCAAGACGAATCAAACGAGCCCAAACTCGATGGGATTGAGTTGTTTTATTACGGAGTTCCTATGGCCACCTCCCAGCTCCATTATCAAACCCTGGAAACTATCGAGAGACCAAGTACTCGTCAAGACGAATCAAACGAGCCCAAACTCGATAGGGTTGCGACGTTTCATTCCAGAGTTCCTATGGCTACCTTCCAACTTCATCATCAGATTAGCTCTATCATCATAATATTGCATTGTCACCTAAAATTTTCATTTACTAAAAGGGTAACATATAATATATGTTACCGTTAAATTGCACTAAGGTTATATATATATATATATATATATATATATAAATATATATATATATATATTATAACCTTATGCAATCATCATCACCATGCAATATAATTTTCACCTCAGCAGCTCGAACAAGGGTACTTTGCTACTTAAAAACAGTGAGCAATATCGCATTTTGCTCACTGAGTGAGAGAAAATGCGATTTTGCTCACTGTTTTTAAGTAGCAAAGTACCCTTGTTCGAGCTGCTGAGGTGAAAACTTAATTGTTGGTATATCTTAAGAAAACATGAGTGAATAGGTAAGTGATGAAGAAGGAATACATTTATCGGGTTCTCTAATATGTTCTCACTGCTGAGGTGAAAAGTTTTGTGAACTACACGAGATCAAAGTTATTTACATATCGTGCGCTTTTGAGTCCCTTACTACGCTCAAGATTCTAAATTAGATTCACTCGCTACGCTCGTGAATCTATTATAGAATCTTTCGCTTACACGGGACTCAAAATAAGCACTTGAAGAAATATCAAACTTTGATCTCTTATTGTACAAATAACTATTATATGAATACATGGTTGGTAAGTATAATAAACGAATATATCAAATTTACCGAAAGTTTTATTTTAACCCAACTAAAGTTCTAAAGTTACGCATATTTTGTTGCGAAAGTATCAATACTGTTTAAGACGGTCGCGTTGCGCGTTGTTTCAAGCAGGGGCCGGCGTTCGGTTACTGTGTAAATGTCGAATCTTCGCGCGTTTTCAAATCGACCACGGCCTCTTAAAAGTCTGCCATACCTGCATTGCTATTTTTTGTGTTAAACACCACGGTCAAACTTTTCTGATAGATAATAGCTAGTGTGTATGACACTTTTCAGCCATACACTACTTGCAAAATACTTGTAAGTAAGAAAAATATTCCTAAAAATGTTTGTCCATTTTTTTTGGGCCACCCTGCAATGACCCACGTTATGCCAGTAGACATTTCTAAATACTGAACTTATTATGGCCAGAATTCGTCTTTTATTTGCATACCTGTCAACCTGTCTAACCAAGCGAGCGTGATTAGTGATTACGTAATCAGCGTACTTATTATTTCAACAAGACGTAATGTCACCTGATTAAACAGAGCGGCGGTGTGCGCAGGCGCGTCTAGCGTCTCTATCCGACCATGCACCACGCCACACAATGGACAATCGGCTAGCAAATTATACATTTTATGAGGTTCAAAAGCGAGCGTCTCGTCGGCCAGTTCATCATGAGTTCAAGGCTAGTTTATATATTATGTTCAGCATTAGAGAAGCGCAAATGTTACAAATGGTTCCTAGATCTGACTAAAGGTCACACATATGCGTAATGCGACGTGCTCATAACGCAAGCCATGTGACATCTAACATTTAATTAGGTATATGTTTACACCATCGTCGACTCAATTAACTATTTTAATATTTATATCGCTACAAGATAAGTCCTTCAATGATTAGTTACTTAAGTGTATTGCTATGTACTCATGTATTTGCTACTGGTGTTTGCACGTGCGTGTCTGTCAAATGCAGGGAGCGACCGGAGCGGTCCATCATATGATATCCTACGCATCTGGTGTGTATTTGTCCTTTAGTGACCTTTTCTACGCTAGCAATTTGCGACACTTCCGACATAGACAGGTAAAATTGTAATTATTTTTATAGTACGTATGGTGCTAGTTTACCGCCCTAGTGCGGTAATTACCACAATACGTGCCTATGTCGAAAATTTAAAGGGCCATATGTAAAACGTCGTACAATACACGTGCGAAAAGTTAATTCGCAACTCGTGTCGATTTAAAACACTCCCTTCGGTCGTGTTTCAATTTACTTTTCGCACTTGTATCGTAATGTACTATTTAACATATTAATTACGTAAGTGAAAGTCATTGTCAAAATTGAGCAACCTATTATTTCATTTAAGTATATTTTTAAATAAGATATCATAAATACGAAAATATGCAATGGATATAAATATGATAGGTACTAAGGTATTGTACGTTTACAAAATCACTACATAGTATAATCCAAAGTCGCTTCCCGCTGTCTGTCTGTCTGACTGTATACTTAGATCTTTAAAACTACGCAACGGGTGCGGTTTTTTTTAATAGATAAGAGTGATTCAAGAGGAAGGTTTATGTATAATTTGTTAACCCGTGCGAAGCCCCTTTTCTCTACTTTCTTTTAATTACATATTACTACCATGGTTTTCTTTTAAAAAAACCCGGCCAAGTGCGAGTCGGACTCGCGTTCCAAGGGTTCCGTACATTAAGTCCGACTCACGCTTGACTGCACATTTCTAATAGGTTTCCCTGTCATCAGCTATAGGTAAAGAACTATTCTGTGTATTTTTTTCAAAATTTTAGACCCAGTAGGTAGTTTCGGAGATAAAAGGGGGGGGGGAATGGTCGGACAGACAGACAGACAGTCACACGCACGAGTGATCCTATAAGGCTTCCGTTTTTTTCCTTTCGAGGTACGGAACCCTAAAAACTAAGGGAAAATAAAAATGCTCGTTGAGTTTTCTATGAAAACAAAAATGCGTCATTCGTTAACTAGCATGAGTAGAAATGCATTATTCATTAGAACCGTGTTCCTGAAATATTGACTATTAACGTCTGAAAAAATGCGATAATAAAAAAGCCAATTTCAATTTCAATTGTGTGTGGCCGATATTAAAGTCAAATCTATCCGAAGTATTAACCACCTGTTACGCGACAAGTGTTTTGTCGCCTGTGGATTATAAACTGGGCCGATCACCTACTTATAGTTTAGGGACTTTAGGGTGCCGCGTGCCGGTCGATCAAAATAGGTTCGTGACTATCGCTCCATTGAGCATCGGGTCGCTGTTGCGCACGCGTCATGTTGAATAGGTACTCATAACATTGCGCAGCGATCAGACAGCGGCGGCGGCGGGAGAGATCGCGCCAGACGGCTACCGAAATTGGGGTTAGGCGGTTTTTTGCGCTGCGCTCGCGCCGGTGGAGGCGCGAGGTCGATGCGCTCGTCCAGCCCCCCTCCCCGCGCCGCCACCCTCGCGACCAGTTCCACCACAAGGTGCAGCGGCCGCTGCGACCGACCAACCCTACATACCTATCACCTGTCAGACACTGTGTACATATACGACCTCGGATCGATACACTCAACATTTGACTTTTGAGAAGAACGGGCAAAAGCCAGTACCTACACGGCCTGAGGAATGCAATACATAAGCATGTTAGCAATGCAATACCATAAACAATGTCAGTCAAATTTTAACAGCAAACCTAGGCAGCTGTAATGCTGCAAGCAATTTTATATTCAAGTTTCCTACACAATCATGCATAAACTGTAAATCAAGCAAGATCAAGTAAGCAAGGGGTGGAATTATTTAATCACAAACCTTTACCACAGACTGGTACAAAACGAGGCAAGCCTATTATAGGCATCTCAGTCGGGCTGCAACCAGTCGGTTCGACAATTGCCCTGTAACTCACCGTAGGCAGCGCCGTATACCTACGTCAGTACCCGCCACTGTCTGAAAGTAAGGGAGTTGTAAACTAAGATAATTACCGTGATAGCGCTGCGAGGCGAGCGAGTCCTAGGGTGTTATTCCAATCCAATTCCAGTACTAGTCGAGGATACAGATTAACCAGTGCAAATGCGATTTCCACTTACGCGTAATTGTTACGAATCTTATGTATATTGGTTTTGTCTGAGCGTTGGATTCGGCTGCATGTGGTAAGCAGTAACAACTACACAGCCTGGACTGCAGGCTACCTGCGGAGACCAGTCGGTACAATGACTTTGATAATAGTTTGTAGACCTTGAGTGATGGGCGCCCAAGGTTCTTGAGTTTGTCCTTTTAGACGTTTGAGGTCGGCATGTCCTAAACCTCGCAGACGAGGCGATTGCAATAAATATTTATAGTTCTAGAACTTAATATAATGATGATAAACATTATACTTATTCAGTTTCAGATTCATATTTTTAGTCCATAATATAACTAAAAACTTTACATTATAAGAACCTAAAAACCAGAATTTCAACAGTACCTAGTAAGTAGTAACCCAACCCATTATTTGCTACAATATCATAAGTAAATACTTCTAAGGAAGTAAATAGCAAACTTATTGGAAACCTGTATTGATTACGAGAATAAAATTTGGTTGAAACCAACAATGTTCACCTCACATCGAGCTCGATGAGCTCGAGTAGCCACTCGGGACTAGTTTTAGCCTGCTACCGGCCAATTTGCAGCTCCTAATTGGCGACTGCGTTTTTCTGACGCTCTTTCTAAATTATTACTTTTTGTCCGTTGAAGATCGGCCTGCAGATAGACGCGTATGAACGACGCGTCTAGACTCGAGACGGCCCGACTGTCATATTATTAAAGTCTGGTTTAACCTTTTTTTGCTGTCTACATTGTATGCATCGCGGAGAGAACCGCCGTGTCCGAGTTAATATGACTGTGTTTTAATTACAACAAAGTGAACGCTCTTAAGTGAACAGAACTTCTAATCTAAAGTACTAGCTCCTACATGTTTCCATTGTTCTTTACTGTAAATACCTATTACTTTACTGAATGCCTTTATTCATTCAGTAAATCTTATATCTCATTATTTTACAGAAGACGCTAAACATACAAATAATTTTGAAAATAATGTTGGTTATGCTAGCTAGCCTATTTAAGCATATCCAAACAGCTGCATATTTAGTACCTATCTAAATATATTTTATGGACTATTAACAAATAAGAGTTACTCCCGGAGGTAAATAAATGAAGCAATCAATAAACAATTACTTAATATCACCTAATTCATATAATACTCGTCGTCAATGAAACTTGTATAGGGGCTCGTAAAACTTGCACCCTTGCCCTTGTCACACTATAATATATATACCATTGACACCATTGTCGAAGCAAGAAAAAACGAGCTGTACCATTTTGGTTGACTACGACTACTACGAGTACCTACAGTGTAAGGCATAGACAAATATATATGTTCTTGTTAGTACTAGGTACTTATTTATGCTAAGCTAGTACTGTACCCATGTTGAGTTGAGGACTGACAGTCGGGTTTAGTTAGGCGCGATACATTAGTATTAACCAAGCGCCCCAGGACCTCATGCTATGCCCCCGTGAGGCTTATGCTACTGTCGTCGTGCACTGAATATAATGACATGAAATGGCGTTTTCACGATCCTACTTTAAGTCGTGCTCGCAGCATACAAATGTCTGAAATGGGCACCAGACAGGCGGCCGACGTGGGCTAGTGAATAATCATAATCAGTTATCGAGTTTCATTATTCATTATGTTTTAATACTTTGACCCCGTGGTGACTTTGATCCTTGCTCGCAAAGCATTGTCTGTCAGTAAACTTAGTAAGGTTTCGATTTACATTGTCAAACTTAGGTACCTATTTGCCAAAAATGAATCTGCATGATTCAATTGCATGTTCATAACCCTTTGCAATGACTAATTTAGGTTTTATTTTAACGAAATAATTTCAAGATACTTTGACATGAGCTTACGGAAGTGAACCTTTTCTGTCAATGTTACAAAAACTTTGATGTAGGTGAATGTTTTTTTGGTCCCTTTTATATCAAAATAGATCACGAGTACAGAGAAACAATTAGAGTTAGACCAAGATAAGTCTGCAACGATTTTGATAGCACACGCAGTGCAAGTGTTATTTATTAGTCATAATTTCATAGAAGTTTGACGTTTAATATATAATCTGTGGTAAACTGGTAAAACAATTACACTGCGTGTGCTATCAAAATCGTTGCTCTATATAGTCATATACCTACACTTTAAATTGTCTTGGCATAGGTAGCTGTAAACGTATACTTATGTTCTATAAAGAATATAGTATTTGATAGTTATAGGCTTGTATTCCTTAATAGTTATTTTAGTATTTATATGCAAATATGTTTTAAATATAATAAATTAATTTCTATAAAGAATAAAGGATTAGAGCTTAGTACCTAATATCTTTGTTTTTAATTAAGTTGCATCTACTCACAGCACTTTAAATTTTAGCAGTTAATGAGCCAGTCAGATGCACTCAGCATCAGTATGTAAGCGAATAAATTGCACCAAAGCAACATCGAGCACACAATAGAAATTATTCGTGAATGCACTCGGGGTAGGTGAGCGTATTCCTGATGTATACTTTACGGGTGCAGAATACAGTTGTAATGAAATTTTCCTTCTGCACTAGAGAGATAATTTAAACTCTCTAGACACCCGCCGAGTCGTCGCTCTCTCCTCTGCGGACCTCTTCGCACTGTGTACTGTTCTGTATTTGCCATTTCCAACAATGGGTTTTAAAGCGTACTTAATTCTGTTCTTGTAATTGAATTGAATGGTCTTTAACGAATACAATTGGCCTGTGTGAGCCGTCTAGCTAGGTTATAAAGCGCGTGACAAGCAACTTATATGATACTGATAAAAAAAAACTATGGCATAATATTAAAGTATTATAGCAAAAAGCTTATATTATTAACAATAAGACATCACTAATATTTTTAGGCCGTGCAATTATTATTTTGTCATTCTCCGCCAGTAATCGATTCACCACTTCATTGTAAATCAAGACGCATTTGAGAATACATAGTCATACAGGAAAAGTCGCTTGTTTTAGGCGCATAGCACTAATTACGTATGTATTGTGTGTGAATAGCGAACATATTTGCGGTATCACGTCACATTGTAAGCGGACCACGTCTAGACAGGCCGCAGACGAATTTTTAATACGGTCACGACCGCAACTCTACCGACTAGGTACTCGGTAAAGCTTGCTTATGACTCGATTAACTACCAGCGAAACATGAGCTAGTGATAGCAGTCATATCGTATTCTTGGTGTTAGGTACACTCAAGGACATAATACCTGCACCTGTTTGCGGTTTTACTTTTGAGGAAAATCAAAACTCCACATAACACATCTTGGATTGTACGGAAACTAAACTTATATTAGAGATACACATTTCTGTAACTATCCTGTAATGAGATTATGGACTAATTGTATATTTTCTGTATACCAAAATTACCAAACAATGGTGTTCTGGAACTCACTAGGGTATACCTGCGCAGTTTTGCCATCTGTGCAGGTAAAACGTAGCGTATGCTGCGTATGTGGCATGGCATTCGACTGTGCAGTAGAACTGTACAGGTAAAACTGCGCAGGCGTACCCTAGTGTGTATTGCCAGCTTTAAGCAGGCCACTGACGAGCCTTCCAAATGGATGCTGTTACAATGGATTCATCCAAATAGACGGCATCCTAATATTAAACATTATATACGTTTTTGACATTCACGGACCGATTTTGGATTGCAGCCACGCTATTTGGACTGTTGAAAGGCTCGTCAGTGGCCACCTTTTTAGTGGTACGCTGAACGCACGCAGAGGCTCCCAAGTTTTTCATAATTTTGACGGGTAGTTACACAATCCCTGTTAATCTGTTTTGACATTTTGCTGGGACATCAGTTGTTAACAAGACAAGTCAAGTGTAACTTGCAACGAAACGTGGAAAATAAAGGTAAGCGAAATAAATTCGCAATAGATCCATTTAAAAGTATGGTTATCATATATGTATTTTAAATATTACGTTGATTCCTAAAATACATAATTAATACATACTTATTATAGATTTACATCAATTGTAAGTTTGAATTGAGGCCGAGGAGCTCAAAAATTACTAAACACGCACTCGAGCGCCTTGACAGTAGACTCGTGTTCAGATATTTGTGAGCACCTTAGCCGCTCCGATATATATCTGATAGCCACTGCTCTATCAGATTACGATTACGGTAGGCAAATATTTGTGTAGTTTAAAAGGGTTAATGTAGGTACCTACTTTTTTGTTAATATTTAATCTCGCCCTAAATTTATTTCAATTACCTACTTAAAAATAAAAACACTGAACGAGCCTTCTTATGTTACGATTAGGAACAGACTCGTAAACAAGCTAGACTTCATTAACTCCCTATATTCTGTCCATTGTATAACCGATTATATAAATTAACGTCCGTATGTCTGCCCAGGAAGTCAACCAGACATAACACACTATCATAATGGCCACGTTTTGACTGTCAATTATTTGGAACCTGAATTCAAACACTAATTTATCAATGGATTTTAATAGCTGTGACACAATGTAGGCAAACGCACTAGTCTACCATTCAAGGCCAGACAGATAACTACAATCGTTTGCTACAGATTATCTATCATTATGGTTCGTTGATTTCAGTGTGGCGGAAATCCGAAAATCAATAATATACGTGTACTGTTCAAGTGCGGATTGATTGTCGTGCGTCGTGCGAGTACACAGACTAGTTTTCTTAGCTAGACCGCCTAGAGCAGGATTTTATCATACATCACAAAAAATGAGGCGTTTTGAAGGCACGTCATCTAGATCTAGTATCAAGATACAAAAAAAAACGGTCACCCATCCAAGTACTGACCGCGGGGTCAGCGTTGCTTAACTTCGGTCAAAAATCACGTTTGTTGTATGGGAGCCCCACTTAAATCTTTATTTTATTCTGTTTTTAGTATTTGTTGTTATAGACAACAGAAATACATCATCTGTGAAAATTTCAACTGTCTAGCTATCACGGTTCGTGAGATACAGCCTGGTGACAGACGGACGGACGGACGAACGGACAGCAGAGTCTTAGTAATAGGGCCCGTTTTTTACCCTTTGGGTACGGAACCCTAAAAATCTTACGAGTAGGTACTTGTAACTAGAGCAGCATTCGGACTCTTAAAAACTTATCTTGATTTGGTACCAATTTCACATCCGTACCACGACTCATTGACAGTGCTAACCAACACTGACATATACGTTAACGCCTACCCTACGTAATTTATTATCTATCTGAAGGTACATATAGGTAGGTGCTTGTCGTGAATTTCGCTAGCACCGATATTTAAGTACAAGCGAGGAGCACTGCGAGTAATATCAGATTTTTAGGGTTCCGTAGTCAATTAGGAACCCTTATAGCTTTGCTATGTCCCTCTATCTATCCGCGGCTTTGCTCCGTGGTCGCCAACGTGCCGAAAAGAAGTAATATAAAAATGAGATTTTTTTTTCGGTATTACCTCTCCTATACTTACGTAATATGTACCTACGAGTACCTAATGTTTTTTGCTTCTGCCCTTTGGTGTGGGGTATCATGACGGTGGACAGGTCTTTCAAAACGAATCTGTCTTTATAACCATTATTAAAGTGAAATTTTAATCTATCGCAGGGCTCTACAAACCTCGGCCCGCGAAGCGTTCCAATCCGGCCCGCCGACAGCGTTCCAATCCGGCCCGCGGGAGCCAGGCTCCAGATGTTCAGCCCTAACAGCAGCAACCAGATACACCCCCCCTCCCCCAAAAAAAGTTTTGAGACCCCTGATCTATCGTGTCAAAATTTTTGGTCCGTCTTATGTCGCTTTACAGAATTACAGCATTAGCAAAATTATTACTTAGAGTTCATAGTCTTTTAAATAAGCTTAATTATCGGACTAAGGTTACAATACTTCTCTATCTGACGGAAATGTGTAAGTACAGTGATTTGAAAAGACTGACGTCAAAAAGTGTACGCGATTTCACTATTTATAACGCACATTTCATAATGTTATAAGACATTTCAAAATTCATTACTAAGTAACCTTCGTAATAACAGCAAAGCAGAAAAACGCGAATTGCATTCCAAGTGATGGGAATATTTAAATCAGCTACAAAACACACCTTTGGTAGGCAGTTGCGG
Source organism: Cydia amplana (assembly GCF_948474715.1). Classification (NCBI taxonomy): domain Eukaryota; kingdom Metazoa; phylum Arthropoda; class Insecta; order Lepidoptera; family Tortricidae; genus Cydia; species Cydia amplana. Next base: position 8,699,817 of record NC_086079.1, on the reverse strand, counting down.
TTGGAGTGAAGCCAGCCTATTTACCAGTCTAGTATCTAGACCACGTCTATGTGTCTAGACGTCTGCTCCAGGAGGTCACGGGCCAAAGTACGGCTTTGACGTACCGGTCGCGCCTCTCGCACGCGCGATATACATAAACAGTATGAACAAAAGAACTTGTAGTGGAACTAGTGGAAGATACGACCATACTTCGTCCTTCCGCCATCCTTTTCGTGGTGAAACCAATATGTTAAACAAAATATTTACCTACCAGGTAGTATGTAAATGTAAAACAATATGAAAAATTAAACATATCCTCAGAATGGAAGAAATCATTACGGTATTCCGTGTTTGGAAATATGTATATTCGATTTCACCAATCAGAATGCCTCTTTATTTTTGATGTATTACAGGATATTCATAATACTATATTGATGTATTACAGGATATTTATACTTGAATGAATCGGCGAATTTATAATTACATTATTACATTTTATGTGCCAATATTTTACTTGATCTTTTAAATCCCTCACAAAGCTATCCTGACTTGCGTACCTATACCTACCTACGTAATATTCTTATATAAAAATATTTTTTTCATAGAGGAAATGATGGTTACGGTAACCATCTTGGACTATTCGCTATAGCTATACGCTTGATTTATAACGGGTGCAACCCGCAAAGTCAGAACACAACATTTAGATAAAACTTAGGGTCATACCGGATGTTATACAATACGAGTATGCCATGACCCTGAGTCAGGCATTAGGGTATCTAAATTCATTGTAAATAAGACGTTATGTTACGTTTCCATATCTACCCTCAAGAACACAGCTCTCACGACTCCACTCTGGTCGCCCGGCTAAGGCAAGCCAGAGGCAGAGAGATCCTATGCCAATGCCACCCAAAACTCATATTTTCCTAAAGAGGGTTTAGTCACTTTTCAAGACTTTGAAGGACCATCTCTCCCAATGGATTGAGATTAAGATTGGGCAGCTAAAAATACGTGTCTGTTATTTGTGACTACTCTCTAACATATATCAAAATAAATCAAATCGGAGCCGGACAGTTATCCAATTTTCCGGTTCCGATACTTCTCCTTGTAGGTGACCTTCCGTGCGCATCTGTCATTCCGATATATATTGGTACTTTTCGACTGGCTTTTAAGATTTTAACGATTGTAACTTAGGCGTCGCCCCAGCGCAGCCTGCAGTGTACAACAGGGTACAAAGTCCTATTATCAAGACCCTATAACGCGTTATTTCTAAGATATACATATATATATATATATCGTTCTCTAAGTAGGTACCCACAACACAAGCTTTATTGAGCTTACCGTGGGACTTAGTCAATTTGAGTATAATAATGTCTTATAATATTTATTTATTTATATATTATACAGGGTGCTTTCTGTAACAGGAGCAATAAATTAAACCAAAGGCTGTACTCCTCAAACTGACCAACATTTGTTCAGCAACTTTTAAAAATTATGAATATTTTAGACTTCCTCTTTTTCATACAAAATAAATATTGCATTCAATGTACGCTCACATCAGTGTGTTTGACGTTGCTTGTCACGCTTTAAACATAACAAAATTTGCAATACATTGCGTCTTAGAATAAACTTTAAAGTGTAATAAAAGTCAAAACACGAGTTATTTTCAAAAGTTTCTGAACAAATGTTGGTCAGTTTGAGGAGTACAGCCTACAGTTTAATTTATTGCTCCTGTTAGGAAGCACCCTGTATAAAATACACTTAAGAGTAACATAGGTCAAATTAACTAAATTTAACCTAAACAGTAAATATTACGTCTATTCATAACAAGTAAATATTATTATGGACAAACATGGAAGCTTTAGAGTCTAACAAACGATTCTCATTTCCCTAATAACATCGCGTGTCGGTACAGACATTTCATATTTGTATGCAAAGACAAGTACCTACTCGCCTGTAATTCAGGAGTCTAATTCATGAATGTGTATTTATCGCAACAAAATGATATCAATAACGAATTGCTTAAGTGCACTCGGTCACTCTAACTAAATAGAAAGCATGTGCTCACGGCGCGCTCGTCATCATATCAGTTAAATGTCATCCTCTGCTGGACATAGGTCTAGCTGAGGATCTTTACAACTGCCGGTTGATCTTGGTCCAAAACAATATATTTTTCGTCCAGTGAATCTTGTTTTTAACTGGATCTCGTAGGGAAACTCTGAGCATAACTCACTCCATAGGCCTTTATAAGGTCCATATTAGGTATTCGAAAGCGCATATTAGCGTCTTCTGTTATCTCACTATTGCTAGTCCTGAAGGTTATAGATATAAACTCCTGTTTTATGATTTTAATGATATTAACTATATTAAATTGTTATCATATTGGTATTGATTTTCTGTTTCTGAATATAGTCCTTGGCTGCTTTGCACCAGACTTTACTTCTCGTTATTTTTGATTGGCATATCACAGGGGATTTCTTTTAGCTTTTCATTTCATACACGACACATGTATGATATGATGCGTATTTACTTGGTTGTATTTAAATATACATACATAGTAAAAAGCCATAGGATGGGATACATAGAGATCAAATAAAAAAAGCATATATACAAATTATGAAAATATATTAAGCTCTTGAGGTATATTTCAATCACAGACAAGACATCCTCTAGACTGAGCATGGGTAGCGTTACTAGGCTCAGTCTAGAGGATGTCTTGTCTGTGATACTATATACGATAGTTTTACTCCATCTTCGAGTCAAAGTGTCAGAATCCCGTGCCGTGATTGGTCCGTGTCTTTGAACGGACCAATCACGGCACGGGATTCGCTCACCTCGTCCCCCCGCACCCCCGTATTTTTGGCAGCATCGGTTTCATGAAATAATTGCTCTAAACTCCGTCTAGAGGATTCCTAGTCTATGATTTCAATCTGCTGCCATTTTTATTTTAAGATTGCTGGCAATTTGAAAATGGTACAGGGTGTCCGGTGGCAGATTTCTAATTTCAAAGTCAATTTAAAATAAAAAACTAAACAAATACATTTTGACGTTTGATGGCGTTAGAAAATTCAATGTTGCGGATTTCCTTTTCAATATGTCTCAGTGTTCAGTATCTCAGCGTGTTTACGCAATTGAAGCATTTTTTAAAGCCAACGATTCGCTAGTTTTTGCGCCGAAAATTTTGTTCACATTACAATATTCATCGTGTATGTGATGGGTTGAGTGTTAATTTGATTCGGTCATGGGTGGATATTCTTAATCCAGAATATCCCAAGACCAAGCCCCAGCCGGTACACTCGGACATATTGAGTGTGCAGCGGAGTTTGGAAAAAAACCACGAACCCTATTTTTTCAGAATTCCAGAGGCTAAGCAGGTTACTGTCAATAGTGACGACTCTACACAAATGATAGTGGATTACTTTTTGCCAAATTTGCTAGCACATCCCTCATACTTGTCACACACCTGGTTTCAGCAAGATGCTGATACGCTCCATACTGCCGGAGTGTCCATGAATGTGCTTCCAAAATGTGCTTGACAAATTTCCCTAGAAAATTGATATGCCGTTTTGGTGATATCACGTGGCCACCGCGATCGCCCGATTTTACCCCTATGTATTTTTTTCTATGGGGGTACCTCTAAAGCAGAGTTTATAATAACAACCCACAGTCTATAGCTGATTTAAAAGAAAATATCACCAAGGAAATCCGCAACATTTCGCCGACTATGCTGCAGCGTGTAGTGCTAAACGAGAGGCTCCGCTTCGAAGAACGCGTACGTGTTCACGGAGGTCATTTAGAGGATATAATTTTTAAGTAACTAAATCCGCATTTATTATATATTATTATTATATTGTATATCACTGCACTTGCATTTGTGCTCTTATCTAACAGATGTAAATACATTTTTTACCTTAAGCCGTTGTTTTTTTTTATTTCATATTAAAAACATAAATCTGCCACCACACCCATGTCGAGCGTTATTCGAATTATTAGTCAAGAAAATTTTAGAGACATAATTGTATACGATTATCATAGTGAGATCAAATTTACAATAAGCTTCATAGTTCTTGTACTTCTGTGTGGCTACCACCAGTTCGGCACTGACATACACGCTGTCGTGAACGTAACTTACTTTCCATGCATCTCGCTCGTACTCACATATTAGTGCGAGCGAGATGTATAGAATAGTTATTTGTACAACAAGAGATCAAAGTTTGATATTTCTTCGAGTGCTTATTTTGAGTCCCGTGCAAGCGAAAGATTCTATACTAGATTCACGAGCGTAGCGAGTGAATCTAATTTAGAATCTTGAGCGTAGTAAGGGACTCAAAAGCGCACGAGATGTAAATAACTTTGATCTCGTGTAGTTCACAAAACTTTTCACCTCAGCAGTGAGAACATATTAGAGAACCCGAAAAATGTATTCCTTCTTCATCACTTACCTCTATTCACTCATGTTTTCTTAAGATATACCAACAATTAAATTTTCACCTCAGCAGCTCGAACAAGGGTACTTTGCTACTTAAAAACAGTGAGCAAAATCGCGTTTTGCTCACTGGGTGAGCAAAATCGCATTTTGCTCATTTTGTCTCACTCAGTGAGCAAAATGCGATTTTGCTGACTGTTTTTAAGTAGCAAAGTACCCTTGTTCGAGCTGCTGAGGTGAAAAGTAAATTACGTTGACGTTAGCGTATATGTCCGTTTTGACACTGTCAGTGAGTCATGGTACGGGTACTGTTGGCAGTGGATATTACAAATTGAATCGCTTTTATCGGTTACCGAAGAGCTGGCGACTTCCTCACACAGCGTATCAGCAATTCAGCATTGCGATGGAATGCCGCCAGCATCCTTGGTCTCAAGGGCCTATTTTTTAGATTTAAGCTAGTTATGAATTCAGTTTAGTATTTGTACAGTTACTGTAATATCGCTTTTGTACTTCTTTAGCAGATAATCACAGAGAAGCATGTCATTCCACAGCATCGACCTCAAAAGTTAATATCGCTGTTGTGCGGTGAATAAAGAAGATATAATAAAATTGCATATCAGTAAATTTTGACATGCCTAAGTATTGAAATGACTCCAATGTTTTTTTTTAGTTCTGCGTATTTTTTTACTCGATCCTTAAGCTAACGAATTCTATACAAAAGCTCTGAGGTCGCAAAGGGTTTTGGGAGAATGAGCCGTGTGTGTTTCAGGGTGATTTCGTTGTACCGGAAAATTATACAAATGGTCATACAGAGTGTAAGCACGCATTAACATAAAAATTAGTTGCTTAAATACGTACGGTTATTTTTATTCTAAAAACTTTCAGTTTGCTACTAATATGTTATATTTATATAGACGCGGAAAGTTAAGTAACTGGTAGTTAGTTCCTCACTGAAACCTGGCGATTTATAAGAAAACATGCTATATAATAACGTAGTATTTCATGATAAATACTAAGGTATATATATAACTAGCGACGCGCCCCGACTTCGCACGGGTTACGCAAAATCTTAACATTTTATATACCTAAATAAACCACTCTATTGATAGGTGAAAACTGTATGAAAATCCGTTCAGAAGATTTTGAGTTTATCGCGAACATACAGACAGACGCGGCGCGGGACTTTGTTTTATAAGGTGTAATGATTGTAGAGAAGAAAAAACGAGTACGACAAATTCGTATAATTTACCATACAGTACCTATATATTTTACAAGGATCTGATATCCTTTAATTATCTCATATTGGTATTGATTTATATAATCTTATTATATAGCATAAATAGCCTCCTAAGGTCCCATAATCCTACCTCCATTTAATTTTGGAACGCATTTGTATTTCTTTTGTTTGATTTAATTTTAATAACAGAGGAAAATGATCTTATTTTGTACTCTACTTACTCGGCTGGCAATTTTTTTGTACGAGTTCTGTAGGACTGAAAAAGCCGTCCTTTTCAGATTAATGTATATGCGAGAGAGAAAGAGAGTGAGGCTGAATCCTCTTACGGGATTTTGCATCAAAATTCTACGTATACATCGGCAGCAGGCTCTCCACCACTGAGAGCATCAGGTTGAAACGCAACTTCGCCTTTGGTAATTAATAATTTCAAGGTTGGTCAACAGCTAGTAGATTATTTCCCACAACCAGAGAGCGTTCCTAGAAAACAGACCAGCAAAACAGCTAGGTTGTTAATCCCAATGGCCTGTAGCGAACAGATCTAGTGTTCTGATCGCTAACTAAACGCAGACGAGAGATCGTCTTATATGAACCAATATATATGATCTCTGATTACGTACAGGTCGGTTCTAATTAAGGTTCCCAAACGTATTTTCTTGAACTACCCTCCTTGGGTAGGCTTGCGTCTTCCTTGGCATGTCGGGCCTATCTTGGATTGGAACGCCTTACACCACACCCCAGTTTGTAAGCCAGCAAGCGACATGGCATTCTTATCATGTTCTATCAGGATATTTTGTACTGAACAGAAAATAGTTTACCTATTTGTTTGTCACCTTTTCACATACATTTTGTATTATGGACCGGTCCACCGTCAAAAAGTTACTCACGAAGTTTTTAAAGAACGGTCTTCATTTTTTAAATCAATCGTTTTCGTGATTCTGAGTAAGTAGAAATAGCACAAAAATTGTTTTTCCGAATAAAGTAAGTACTTAAATGATACCTCTTTTTTTACCCCGTTTATACTAGAAGATGTATTGCGATATATAGCGAATATATAAATATAAAATTCGAATGATTCGAATGCTGCTGTAGGAACTATATTAGTTCGCCTCAAGCGAATGCTGTAAGCAGATGTAACAGCTAGCCAGGCCGCGGCCGCCGGCAGGTGGTCAGCTCTCGTCTTTTTACAGAGCAACATTGTAACCGGGAGGCCAGTTCGAACTTACATTTTGACATCAAAATGACGTCTGTTTGTTATCATTCGCCCGTGCATCTCGCTCGCGCCAATACATGTACAAGTACAAAGACAGCAAAATGACATCATTTAGAAATCAAAATGTTCGTTGGAACTGGCCTCCGGTGCATCGGCGGGCTTATTTATTACGTTGTCCGCCCGGCGCGGCCTGTGGTTCTCACATTCCCTGCCTTTTTGCCTGTCTGCGGCGCAATGTGCGCAGCCTCGCGTCCGGCTAATGTTCGGCTACTGTGTGCCCGTATAGACTGCACTGAAACGAGATATTTGTATTACAAAGTGGCTTAAGGCCTTCGTTTTTCCTGAAAAATCATGTATGTGCGGAAAGAGAAGTATCGTGGAATGTATGGAGCCCAATACATTCCACGACTCTTCTCTTTCCGAACAGACTCTAGTTTGTTTTGTCGGTCTATTCTATAACATAAGTAATTTCACTGGATTGGATGGATGAATGTGATTACGTTCAATTTACTATCGGATGAAGTATTTTTTGTTATTTTTGAGCACACTATGTGCACCCCAGTGAATTCTAAAAGTGCCAGATTTGGGCAAAGCAACCATATTTTTTATTTATGTTTCTCACTTCCCAATGAGCACCATCAAATATAAGTTTGTACCACGTTGCTACTCGATTAAGTAGTGCGTACCGAATGACGGTCAATATTTTTACGTGCACAAAAAAAATACTTAGCCGAACTCATTGAATATTTATAGGCTATGGTGACCGCTTACCATCAGGCGGGCCGTATGCTTGTTTGCCACCGACGTAGTGTATAAAAAAAAGTAATAAAGAAATAAATGTTGATAAAACCGCAAACCGCAAATCCGCAAACCGTTTTGTTGTTACAAACTGCATGACCTTTTGGCCGGTGTAACAGATAGTTCCGAGTCCCAATTTGTGTGTAAGTAAGTAGTAATAGTAACAATAATTATTAGAGATACCACGAATATTCGGCAACTATTCGGTATTCGGCCTATTCGGCCACTTTGCCGAATATTCGTTATTCGGCCGAATGTTGCCTACTATTCGGCCAAATACCGAATATCTCTAACACCAAACTAAAAAGATAAATTATACAATAAAAATAACCGCAAACCACTATATTTAATGTTTAAAATGTTTTCTTAGAAAGTTGTTAAATACGAAGACTGTTTTTTTGAGCATTTGTTGGTTACTAATACTTTTATTTTTATCATAGCTTCGATTTTATCGACTCAGACTACATTCATTCGTTCTGAGCAACCAAAATTAAATCTTACCAAACGTTGTGCTTTGTTGGCGAACAGTTTTCATCTTAAATGTGACTCAAAATGTACAAATGTTATGCCGAATATTCGGTCGCTGAATATGAGGGGCCGAATATTCGGTATTCGGCCAAAACCACTATTCGGGGCATCTCTAATAATTATTTGTTTTACAAGGGGGCAAAGTCGTTGCTTGTCTGTTTTGACTCTTGAACGTTGCGAGGCTTTCAAAGGCACGAGGGTTAAATATTTTTTTCCACCCAGTGAGACACATAATTTTTCACCACATCAATGCGAGGAAAATATTAACTTTAAAACATTAAAAAAATATCAAATCCTAAATGAACGTTATTGAGGTGCAGTAGGTTCAGCAAGCAGAGTTTTTGAAAAATCGTAGCGCTTTCTTAGATCACAATACGGTTTCCAAAAATTGGATGAACAGTTTTGAGGCCTTTCTATAGAAAATAATTACAAACGTCTAAAACACTCCTTAAAAATTTGTATTTTTTTTTGCACTAAAGCTAAAAATATGAAAATCGCTTCTAAAAATGCGCAATTTTATTTTTATCGAACTCATAGATTTATTTTTATTGTTAAAACTTACAAAAAAGTAATATTTCAAAAACATGATAGGTAGATCCGCGATCCCGGGCACGCACAATCATCATCTCGCTCAGTCAATAGGTATTTAGATATTATAGATAATACTCTCTTTATTTATTTTTCGTCAAGTTAGGGTTTTTTACAATATGGATATAAAATTAAAATATAAAAACACTTACAAAAACAATAAAAAAAAAATTATAAACACATTATAAAAAACCTAACCTAGGGTGCCGAATAGATATTATTATTATTATTTAGCATTCAACATCATCATTTAAAAGTCATTTCTACCAGTCAACATAAGGAAACAACTCGAAAATTTGCATCACATTACTTTGTCACTCTTGTGAATAAAATGCAACTTTCTCATTCGCTTTTCAACAATCAAGAAAGCCTTTATGAGCTGGTGTGGTGAAGAATTAATTGTTGCGCCTAAGTACGTACAGGTACATACTTAGTAGAGCGCTTTTAAAAGCTTGTTTTAATCTGTTATTGATGCGTGTTGGTATCTGTACCCGTACCATGAGTCACTGACAGCGTCAAAAGTTCAAAACTGGCATATACGCGAACGTCTACGTAATTTACTTTCTATACATCTATAGCACTATGCGAGTACGAGCGAGATGCATAGAACGTAAGTTACGTTCTCGATAGCGTTAATGTCAGTGCCAAACTGCTGGTAGCCACACTAATATATAGGTATGTAAGTAAGTTACGAAACGATTGAACAATTGAAGCAAGATAAAAATGGAAACAACCATAACCTTTCTTTTAATTTATTAATTTTAATCATAATGTGTTAAAATGGAATCCGAAAGCCGTCTTTCAGCCATATTTTTTATTAATCGAATTAAAACTGTTGTGAGACATATTTATACTAACATTGAATAATGTTACGTACTGTTAATGCTTGAGAAAGGAGACCTAGGCTCTCCGAAACATGTCGCGCGACTCGTGCGAGTGACTAAAAAAAGTGAATCCAATTTTTCTACTAAAATATATGGTCATGACTGTCATGAGCCAATGATGTTACTACCATTTTTATTTTTATTTTCAAAACATTGCGCATGAGAGGAGGCCTGTGCCCAGCAGTGGGACGTATAAAGGCTGAATTATTATTATATTTCAAAACATTATTATGTAATATGGATTTGTTTGTCATATTTGCATTTGTAAAGTTAGTCTCTACTTACCTACTATTGACCATTATTCTTATTTGGAAAATAAAAGTAAAGTTAATAAAGCTGCTAAGTAAAGTTATTATTCACATTTTAAAGTAAGTAGGTACTTCAACTCTACCTTCACTTCAACTCTTGATAATTAATTAGTACATTTTTGTTTTGTTTAATGCTTTGTGAGCTAGCGATTAGAGAGACAGTAGCTGGTGCCAGGTACAGTGAAAGGAGCAACGGGCGAACTGCACCGCGGGGCGAGGCAGGGGGTGAGGACGGGCGGCGGGCGGCGAGGGAGGGGGAGCGTCTAGACAGGCCGCAGACGCGGGAGGCTGCGCCGCAGTACCAATACGCACGCACACTACCAAACTGTGCAACACACACCAATGAGCGATGCACTTCATTTGACCCTACCTACGGAGCAATTATTTAATCTATATTAAAAATTAAAAACCGGCCAAGTGCGAGTCGGACTCGCGCACGGAGGGTACCGCACCATCAACAAAAAATAAAGCAAAAAAAATCGTGTTTGTTGTATGGGAGCCCCCTTTAAATATTTATTTTATTTTATTTTTAATATTTGTTGTTATAGCGGCAACAGAGATACATCATTTGTGAAAATTTCAACTGTCTAGCCATCGCGGTTCATGAGATACAGCCTGGTGACAGACGGACGGACGGACGGACGGACAGCGAAGTCTTAGTAATAGGGTCCCGTTTTTTACCCTTTGGGTACGGAACCCTAAAAAGCCATACGCGTCGTCGACGTATAACTTTTAGTGATGAAGCGTCTATTTATGGACTTAAGTGTTAAGGGTTCGATGCAGGGGTCCGCAGACACGCATGTGCAAACATTTTTTAATGGGATTCTTTGTTCTTACACTTGCGTTGATGTCTGATAAATGATAATTCAAATAATTAATATTCATCCACAATAACTTAAGATCAACAATTTTGTACCTAAGTGTTCTATTTCAGAGTCAGGCTGACTACCTGTCTTGTTGACTCGAATAACCTTCAGACAAGGTGCATTCGCAGTGGTAGGTAGTTATCTCCTGTTATACTCGTGTTTGTTTATTTCAACGATATTTTCAGAATAAGTATACAGATTTACTTCTAAGACGATGACCCCTCAACGAACCAAGCAAACAAAAAATGCGAGTGTCTACTTTTATTTCATTTACGTAGGTTTTTAAGTTTGTTGTTGTAGTTCCATTTCCGTAAAAACTTGAATCTTGTTCTGAGCCCGTACCATGAGTCATTGACAGTGTCTAAACTGACATAATATATACGCTATCGAGAACGTAATTTACTTTCAATACATCTGGTTCGCACTAATATGCGAGTACGAGCGAGATGTATAGAAAGTAAATTACGTTCTCGACGGCGTTTATGTCAGTGCCAAACTGATGGTAGCCGTACTGTCAATCAAAAGAAAAATGTGGTAATTAGCAGGGATGTTGCGAACATCCGCATCCGTATCCGCAACCACGGAATTTCCGCATTATTTTCAACATCCGCATCTGCATCCGCATCCGCATAAAATCGATGCGGAGCTTATGCGGATGCGGATGTCAAACAATTCGGTACAGGAACGTCTTAGCGGCGGCGTAAGTGCTAGGTAATTTCGTCATTACCTATAACGAAATCGTCTAGAGTCTAGATCCAGAAAAGTCGACCAAGTTACTGTTTATTCAATATTTATAACGCACCTATATTCTTGCTCAAATACTAAACGTTTCTTTTTTTTAAGATAAAAAAAATACTAAAAATGTAATATTTGACGTTTTCTAAGTACCTAATCTTGACATCCGCATCCGCGGATGTGAACCTTTAAATATCCGCATCCGCATCCGCGGATGTCAAAAAATCTGGTACCTAATTACGTTCTCGATGGCGTTTATGTCTGTGCCAAACTGATGGTAGCCGTACTGTCAATCAAAAGAAAAATGTGGTAATTAGGTATTAAAGTCTGTGCGGAAAGAGAAGAGTCATGGAATCTAATGCCCATACATTTCATGACTGTTCTCTTTTCGCACAATAGACTCTAAACTCTAATAGGATGCATAAAAAGTTACTGCGTTTCACTTTGAATAGCAATGTGAGATACAAGATTTTTTCAAAGTACTGACGATACATAGATTTGGTTTTAGTATATTTAGGATCACTACGGTGTTCATATCGATACTGTCGAATGTTTTTTTAAATACAATACTGGGTAGAATTTTAGAGTAAGGATACAAATGCTTTATTTGAATTATTAATACATATACAAATACTACTGGATACTGGATAGATATTATGTTAATGCCTCTATGTCTATGATATATAAAAAAACAAAACATTGTAATCTCAATAATTTTCTAAACGCAGCATCTGGTCCCTTTTTCAGGTATTACTTATATACCGCATATAAACTTTAGGTCAATACTGAATTAAACGGTTCCCAATAATCCAGGGCTTTTAAAGCTTCGTTTTTGACCCTCATGTATACGCTCCACAAAACTTTAAAAAAATCTCGAGCTTTGACTAGAAAAATAAACCTTTTACTGAAACTGATGGTTAAAGTGAGTAAAATGATATATCATTATTTTTACTTTCACAAGTACTGCGTAGGTATCTAGTCCTACCTCCTACCTAGGTACTTGCATACTAACCGTCGTTGTATAATCATGACGGTATCACATGTTTCACTTGAATATTAATCGTGTGGTTTTTTATGCGATATTACGTTACCGTATAATCGGATGTCTCTTAATCTCCATCTTATCTTAAATCACTGATAAACGAAAATGTTTCTTTTGATTTTTTGTCGAGGTAGGGTAGGTCGAGGTCGATTGAACCACTGGACAATTAAACCTTCGGGCATTTTTTTTATACATTCCGTGGAACTATCCCTAGTCATGATGGACTCGATTGGCGTTTACACACCGAATGTGTGATGATACCCTTAAATAAAAATGTTAGCCACAAAAATAAAAATGAAATCCTTAGAACATGAATCTTAAATGCGTTACTCTTAGTACTCTTACTCTAAACGGTTTTTTCTATCTAATCTAATTTAGAATTATGAATCGTTACTTCCAAAGTGATATATTAGACCCCGGTGTACCCTGCAGCCAAACCGCACGATGTCGACGATGCATCACGTCGCGGCTCCAGTTACTTAAGTGAGATTTTTGTGCGGTTTTGGCGCAGTCTTGTATTACATGGTCCATACGCCTGGCCGTGTAATTTGAACGCGACCAGTGATATACAGAAGTACAGTAGGTAAGTATATACATACTATATTATAATGTTCCAAAGATCGAAATATGTGTTGTCACAATTTCGAAGTTTGCAGTAGCGTAGGTATCAATTATGCCAAGATTGAAATCGATTGCACAAAAAATTAATAGCGGATATGGATAAGTATGGTAAGGAAAAATCACTTTATCTAATATAACATTTAAGTAGGAATAAGTTTATATTTCTTAATTCCATCTCACTTTCCATAGAGTTATGGAGTTAATACTAGGTAATAGGGACTCCTAGAATACAACAAAACTGGGCATGGTTTCACGTGTCAATTAATTAACGATTGTACACACGAACGTACGTTGTATGTGGTAGTGTATTATGTAAACAGCGATAGTGGGAGAACAAAGCGGAACACCGGGTGCAGGCGATAGCGGCGGCTGCGACGCGCGCAGCGCACAACGATAATAACAACTCGACAAAGCATCCGATATGCGCTAGTTTCTTTTGGAACGAAGTTCCTTATCGCATTTGGCGGATGGGGGCTAGGCGAAAAAAAGTGTAAGAGTTTTCCGTCACGACCTTTTCTTAACTTCGTCCCAACCGAGTGTTTCACGACACTCACGCATTTTTTTTTAGTGCCCTGTCTTACGCAAAATGCTTTTATTTGCAATGTTTTTTTAATGTATGGATGGACTGGTGGTGGACTTTCTTTGTAGTGTATCGAGTTAGACCAAAATAAGTCTGCAACGACAAGATCGTGATCGACAATCGACAAACTTCTAGGAAATTATGACGGATAAATAACTCTTGCACTGTGTATAAGTACTATCAAAATCTTTGCAGACTTATCTTGGTTTAACTATTTGCTTATAGTGGCTATGCGAGCTGTAAACCTATTAGCGAGTGTCTTTGCACAGGTAAAACTTGTCTACATGCGGATTCTCCATTGTGCTAAATATCTAGAATCGATTCAGAAATGTGACCTGTAGTGTAGAGGAGAACAACCGGACAGATATACGAAAGCATTTTTGACCAAGCTGAAATGAAGTCTTTCAGTCAATCAGGTAAACTTTTCAGCTTGGGTTGGTCAAGTGAGAAAAGTTTACTTGATTTGAGCTAAACTATATACCTACTTCGATGTGTATGTACTGTAACGGGTGTAGCAGGGGAAGAGCCGTGAAATACAGAAATCCACTTTAAAGGCTACAAATACTTAATGTAATAACTGAAGGGCCCTGAGGTCGAAGTCTCGAGGTCAATAGACACTATCGACAGATATTGTTATTAAATACTATACTTTACTGTTAATACTAATACTGTTTATAACTAATTATGTATTGTCTTTTAGCTGTACTTACAAGTTACAATAAAGTAAACGACACTTAGTAGCAAGTACGAGTAATGTAGAGGTTTGTTAAAAGTTTGTTGTAAAAGTTTGTAAAAGTGCGTAGCATGTATATACATGCTACGCACTACGACGCACTAAAACACGGTGTATATATCTGGAAGTAAAATAAAAATGTGCTAATTATTCGCGCGGCACGTGTGCCATGCGCAATTGCGCACTGAAAAGATTTATAATTTCTAAAATTAGCCTTAATTATATATGTATGCTATATACATAGGTAAATTTTCCCTGCGTTTATCTGGGGGCACGGTAGTGGCCCCGTCAAGACGAGCTAAACGAAGCGAAAGGGCACTACCTACTTTTTCTCGAAGCGCTTTGACGTTTTTTTGTTGTTACATATTTATGGCGGCAACGTTATGAGCTGTGGCAAATAACAAAATACTTTACGCATCGCTTTCGCGAGGTATGTTTAGACGTAAACTTTAAGAACCATGTCTTAATTTTTCTCAATTATCATGCTTATTTTCTATTCATTTTACTTTTATTTTAAGATTTAGCACGTCTTCTCTTGCCTTTTAATAATGACGTCCCGAACGTGCGTCTACGGCAATATATTATATGACGAGAAGGGGCAGTTTTTAATTATACAAAATTATGTATAAGAACAGTTTCAGGAAATGTTGTAGATTGTTTAAGTATCAAAACTACGTTGAAATTAAGTAGATTTTTATGAAAAATTGACACTTGTTTTGAAGTAATTTCTGGTGAAAATTGATTTCGTCTAACTTTCATTTACTCTTGTTCAATATCATATAACAAAAATGTAGTCTATTAAAGGTGGAGTACAGGATATGTGTAATACAAAATTACCATTTTTAGTAGTCCAAACTTTACGAAATATACAAATAAGATCGACAAAATCAGTGCTTTACGCGCGTTTACCTAAACGTCCATCAGAAAAAAAAATCATTACTAATTTAAAGAGCCTGTTTTCAAAAAAATGTAATCTGTAAAAGTGCAAGATAAGAAGACGACAAGACGTGCTAATAGATACCAGTACTTGTTATTTCTATTATGTAACAAAAGGTGTACAATTTCATCGACTAACTCAATTTTACATTTTTGCGACTAAAATTGATACCGGCCTCTTAAATATGCGTAGCCAAGATATCGCTATAGACAACTTCAATCGATACACATTGAAAATTATCACTTAAATTTTCATTCGCATATCCGTCATCCCGATGCATATTTTACTTCTCGATTGGCTTTTGTATTATAAACGATTGTCATCTTGTATGCAGTAAGATCGCTGCGCTCCGTTCGCTGTGGCGGGGTCGACGCTCGGCGCGTAAACAGATAAGTCCGATTGATTACGCCGCTGCCCACTCTTACCACGGCACGGCACCGCGCCTCAAACAAAACAAACAAATTCCTTTCAATTTCGGTCAAAGCACTCCAACTCGTCCGTCATATTTTTATGGACGGCGCGCGGCCTTTCAAATCTTACGGTGTGCGAAATTGAGATATGAAAAGACAATTGCGATAACAGACGTAAATGAAGGGTCCACGGAAAGAACATGTCTAGTCACATTTTTCGGAAAATGAGATTTTTATCTCAAAATGAAGAGCTCTTAATGAAACTATTATATATCTTTTGCTACCACTGTATAATAAATGTAACACAACTTAATTTTTAGTTAAATATATAATACCGGTCACGGAATTACCATACGTTTTGACATTGTTCCAAAGACCAAATTTTAAAACCGCGATTACTCAAAATGTTACTAGTGTGATAGACATGTTCTTTCCGTGGACCCTTCAAATATTATATTTAACGCGAATTATACCTGCTCGATCAAAATGCCCTAATACCGTAATCTTGCTGAAAATTGCGTACCATGCCAAATATTGCCTGGCTTAAATAAATATAGATTTTCTACGAGTACAACCATTGTTAGAACAAGCCAGTTTATGGTATTAATTTATATTTACAATGTAAATATTGGCTTTACGTCCGTGATACAAGTGTAATTGTGTATTCGATTCTCATAAATTTATAACTCTGACAAATAAACAGTAAAACCACTAACATTATAGATACAAATGTAGTGCATAATTATTATTATTTTCCATCGTTTTTTCACGGAAACGTACATCCATCCGTTGGCTTGAACGTTCATAGGTACTAAGAGGCTTTACATAACCGCTGCGGTTTTCAATTTGGCATGGTATAACTTGTTCCCACTTGGACATCACTACTCGGAGCCCATGCATTTCAGTCGTACCGTCACACTCCGTGATTGTTGAGCCATTTAGGGTCATCTAAATGACTGTACATACGTATAGGTACATTGGTATTAATTAAACAAGTGCATATTCAAATCAACTAAAAATGTAGAACAAGGGCCGATTGCATAACAAACTACAACTAATATTACAAGCGGAACTCCTTTTCTAATTTCACTTATTAAATAAGGAGTTCCGCTTGTAATATTAGTTGTAGTTTGTTATGCAATCGGCCCCAAGTCTACACAGGTGAAAATCGTCCGGGGATTGGAAAGGATTCTTAATCAATTTTTTAACAAGCAGGTACGTCTGGAGCGATATTCCAAATTTTATATTAAAGGAAAAAGTGGAAAATGTTACTCTTCCGGCAGGACTTGAACCCGCATTCTCCGCAATCCGTGCGTTGCTCTTAACCAATTGAGCTACGGTAGCCTACCAGGACATCGCAAATGTTTCCATCCCTTCCTTTATGCATACACGCCATAAGGGTGGCGTATAGCGACATCTACCGAAAGACGATTACATCTTTTTGATTCTTAATAAAGCAGAGACGCTTTTCATGGAGATTTTCGTGCCGCCTGTTGACATCTCCATTGCAGTAACATAATTATATTGCTGTCCCGCTTAATCATGATGATGTCGATGTCACTGTGTGAGCTTGACACCAATATAATAGGGATGATGACATATGTTAAATTTTATAACAAAATCTAGTAAAATAGATAGCAAACGAGCAATTTATCACAATAATGTGGATATTCAAATAAAATATTGAAAAATTACAAAAATGCAGGACTTGACAGTTTCAAAATTTATTTATTTTTTTAACTACCAAAAACGATGAAAGTAAGGATACCATTCGATTCCTTACATTTCATACAAAAAAATATTGTATAGCAACTATAAACATAAACGCAATATTTCACCGACAAAAACGCAATTTTCTTGTTTCGCAATTTTGTTGTTTGTTGTTTGTTCTACAAGATGGGCTCCCAGAGACCTTGACGTCACGTTCCCTTGTCGTTTTGTATGGTTTACCCTTGAATTGCCGACAGACATTTCATCGAATGTTATTTCGAAGACAACGTTTCAAGTATTTTCATTTCATCGACAAGTCATTGCGTCGAAGAATCGATACTAGTTAATTTAAATCTCGGACTTTTAACTGGTACTTGAATTATTTTGCATATAGTTTATATCGTGGTATTTCATTACGGGTTTTCTTATTTCATTTTGGATTGCATTTAATAAAATTGATTACGCATAATATTATTTCAATTTGTAATATTTCATATTTATTTAATATTTGTAATACTTTGAAAGCCGTTCGTTTCTCTGTGGGGTCGCAGTTCTAACCTAACCTAAACCTACTTTGATAGCCGTTCGTTTCTTTGTGGGGTCGCAGTTCTAACCTAACCTAAACCTACTTTGAAAGCCGTTCGCTTCTGTGTGGGGTGGTAGATCTAACCTAACCTAAACCTACTTTGATAGCCGTTCGTTTCTGTGTGGGGTCGCAGTTCTAACCTAACCTAAACCTACTTTGAAAGCCGTTCGTTTCTGTGTGGGTTCTCAGTTCTAACCTAACCTAACCGAAACCTACTTAGTTTTATTATAAGTACATATTTGTATGACATAATTATATACATAATTTGAAAATTCTTACAACAGAAAAATGTATAAATGTGTAGTACGACATATTAAATTTTTTAAAGTAATACGTCGAACAAATGAATTGCAATGTTTAGTACTTAGTTGTGTCAATTAAAATAATTTGAAACGAATCAGCGATCAAGTAATATTCATTGAATAGTATTTCTACTCAGTAAGAAAAATTTAAATAAATAGTATATGAAACAAAATAACGCCAAACAATATTACGAGTACTAATGTTTCGATGAATCGTTGTCGATGAAATAATATTCGATGAAAAGTTTTTCGACAAAACAAGGGTACACCACATTTTTGACCACACCATCACAAGAAAAATATTACTTAACTGTAAAATATCAAACAAAATCAAAGCAAATCAATTCAAAATTAATGTTATGTAATATTTATCATTCAAAATCATCATTTGAAACTCAAAATTTTGATTTTATGTAGTTTTGCCCCACAGTGGATAAAATGCAACTTTCTCATCAGTTTTTGAACAATCAAGAGAGCCTTTACCAGCTGGTGTGAAAAAATATATAAATTACAGATCACTCAGGAATGTAGGCCGGTCGGGTAGACTGCCGGTAGGGCCTTACGAGGAAAAACCGGCCAGGCGCGAGTCGGACTCGCTTACTGAGGGTTCCGTACAAATTTAACTATTTTTTATATATATTTTACACATTTAGTTTATAGATTTTTCCTTGTATTTGTAGTGTAAGAGTGTGCGAAATTTCATAGTACTAGGTCAACGGGAACTACCCTATCAATTTTGATTTCCTTGACAGTATCGAAATTTACGTTTTGTGCGGCATAAACGGCCATATCTTTTTTGACGTTAATTTAGAAATTTTTTTTTTTTTTTTCACAGCTTCTAGAAACTGTAGACCTGAGTATTGGTCTTAATTTCAAATCGATACCTCCACGCGCGAGATAAATGGTCTTGACAGACAGACGGACGGACGGACAGATGGAAAGACGGACGGACGGACAACAAAGCGAAAAGGAAAAAAACGGAAACCTTATATTCCGTTTTTTTCCTTTTTTAGGTACGGAAGAAATTTGTTTTGAGATACATTTAATACATTAACTACTTACATAGTTTGAAGACAAGTTTAAACATATTATTATTATTTCGTGTAAAAGACATCAACGCGTTGTCCATATGGTAAAATGCGGAAAAGATTTTATCAAAAAGTTATCTTAAACCTGATAAGATTATATTAAAATCTTATTATTTGCGCATAATCTACGAAAGCTTGAAGTATAAAGTACAAACACACAACACAAACATTACAAAGTACAGTGACAGTAAAAAGTTATGCTCAAACATCTATGTATTAAAAAAACCGGCCAAGTGCGAGTCGGACTCGCGCACGGAGGGTTCCGCACCATCAACAAAAAATTGAGCAAAACAAGCAAAAAAAAAACGGTCACCCATCCAACTACTGACCCCGCCCGACGTTGCTTAACTTCGGTCAAAAATCACGTTTGTTGTATGGGAGCCCCACTTAAATCTTTATTTTATTCTGTGTTTAGTATTTGTTGTTATAGCGGCAACAGAAATACATCATCTGTGAACTACATCAACTGTCTAGCTATCACGGTTCGTGAGATACAGCCTGGTGACAGACGGACGGACGGACGGACAGCGGAGTCTTAGTAATAGGGTCCCGTTTTTACCCTTTGGGTACGGAACCCTAATTATGAGGGTGTGTAGACAAGATGCCAATCGTTCACGCTACTATGCTCCTATCCACAATGATTATAGTAAATGTAGTAAATACTTAAATAGTTCCGTACCTTATAATTTCAGTTTGAATAAAGTTATAATAAATCACGTCCAGTGTGTATGTTTAAATACTTTAATTACTACAAGTAATGCATGTTTCAGTAATTGAATTCAGTGTTTATGAATTTAATTACTATAAATTTTATTAAGTAATAAAAGTTATTACTACATACAAGGTGTTGTGGTAGGTATTAGGTACATAACATAAGGTATAACTTATATAGGCAGTTTGTTTCAAAACATCGAGACAGTAAGCAAGTATCATATATGATGTAATTAATCTTATCTTATCTTATACCTTTAAACGAACAATTCTTGTTTGTTTATTTATTTATATATATATTTCGGCGATCTCAGAAGCGGCTCTAACGATTTCGATAAAATTTGGTATATGGGGGTTTTCGGGGGCAAAAAATCGATCTAGCTAGGTCTTATCTCTGGGAAAACGCTCATTTTTGAGTTTTTGTATGTTTTCCGAACAAAGCTCGGTCGCCCTGATATTTATTTTTAACTTAGCAACGAGCAAAAATAACAAAAAACATTTAATTAGTAAGTATCAGTGCCAACATATCGCACGAAGGGGCCGGGCCGAGTAAAAAGACAATTTGTAAATAGCGAATGTAATTGCAGACGGCGGGTGGCGTTGCCGCGTTAATGAAAGTTTAAAGCAGCCTTCGCCAGGTAAGCCCAGTCAAAGAAGAAGAGATATAGGTTTTGTAATCAATCCATACTTCCATATACTTATACATATATAATACTAGCGACCCGGCCCGGCTTCGCACGGGTTAACAAGTTATACATAAACCTTCCTCTTGAATCACTAGGTATCTATTAAAAAAACCGCATCAAAATCCGTTGCGTACCTAGTTTTAAAGATTTAATTTAATAATATTATAAATGTGAAAGTGTGTCTATCTGTCTGTCTGTTAGCTCTTCAAGTTTAAGCCACTGAACGGAGAACGGAACACTTATTTCGGAGCAGCCTATGTATTATTGTTGTGGACGGTTCACTGGGCGACATATTATCTATATAACACTATCTATACATTGTGCCTATTTATCGAAACGTATATTAACTTAAAAATAATTATGGCATGGTACACTTATTTTTGTTTTATTTATTCACTTATTATATCCTATATAAAATTCATTATGATCCTGGCAGCGCATAAAAAGTTACTACGCGATATTTGTCATTTCTCGAGTAAGTACAACCGGTTTTTACTATTTAATCGCATATCTAGTAAGGTGAACACGCGATACAGGTGTGCGCCCATAACTACTTTTTGTTTTAATATTGTTGACTGGCGACATCCTTCACACTTAAGACTGTACCAACTTCACTGTAAATATTGTGAAATACTCTTCTCTTTTGTTTTACAGTTTATTAAAAATAAAAAACTGACTCTCGGGCTCTTAAACCCTGGTTCCCTTGGTACGCGACATAATGAGTTTCTTGTTGCTATGGCGCGCTATGATGTAGATATAATGGCCATAAGCGAGACCTGGTTGAGAGCCGGGCAAGAGGCCCGCGCTCCAGCGCCGCCGGGGTACCGGCTGCGGCACGTGCCGCGCGACGCCGCGAGCGGGCGCGCGCGCGGGGGCGGGGTCGGCATGTACCTGCGGCGCGGCATCAGCGCGCGACGGCTGCAGCACCCCGAAGCGCCATTAGTTGAACAGATGTGGCTTAGTCTCAATATCAGTGGTCTCAGGCTGGCTGTAGGAACTGCGTATCGTCCTCCCTGGTTTGACGTTGACACATTTCTGGATGCACTTACTGATTCTTTAACCACTTTTGCCATGTTCAATTATATTATTTTATTAGGCGATTTTAATATTAATGTTTTGAATGCACAAGAGTCGAATACAAAGAAGCTTATAAACTTTTTAAATTATATGAACTTATCACAGTACGTTACCCAGCCGACGCATTTTACGGACCACAGTGAAACTCTCATTGATGTTATCTGCTGCAACAAATCGGTGTCTAATGTGTCCGTAAATCACATCCCCGACCTCAGCAGTCATGCTTTTATTACATGTCAACTAAGTCAATTAAAAAAGTTAAACCACCGTCGAAAATGTTTTTATACAGGCCTATTAAAAATATTAACATAACCGATTTTAATAATACTATCAACATTATTAACTGGGAGGAAATCGTGAAGGGCAGCGTCGATGAAATGGTGGCCCAGTTTAATTACTGCTTGATAAATATTTTTGATACCTATGCGCCCCTAAAAAAATCATATATTAAAGAAAATAGTTATCCTTGGATCACTTCAAATATTAGGGAGATGATGCGCCTACGGGACCTAGCTCACACTAAATATCGCCGTACTAAATTAGATAGTCATAAAAGTTACTACAAAGATCTGAAAAGCCTAGTAAATGTTTCACTCTATCATGAACAATCTGCTTATTTCCAGCATCATATAAATAAAAATCTTAATAATCCCAGCAAACTCTGGAAAAATATCAAACATAATCTAGTTAATTTTAAATCAGAACACTCAGAATTACCGACCCATCTCAATGATCCTAATTGTATCAATTCGCATTTTCTAAACATACCTGGCAATAATAACATTGACTTATCATACATAATCTCCCTTGAGTCTAATCGCCATGGCCCCTCTGTATTCAACTTAAAGCCTGTAAATGAAACAACGGTTGCCAAAATCATCAAATCATTATCGACAAACGCTACTGGGGTAGATGGCATATCTCTGGACATGGTGATTCTGACCCTTCCAAGAACTTTATCGGTAATCACAAACATCGTAAACAAATCTATAGAATCCAAAGTCTTTCCGGAACTGTGGAAAATTGCGTCAGTTAAGCCCATCCCTAAAACATCTCATCCATCCGATTACAAAGATCTAAGGCCAATAAGCATACTACCCCTCCTATCTAAAGTTCTCGAGAAGGCCGTATGCATGCAGTTAACGGAATTTCTTGAGAGTAGCGAGATACTACCAGAAAGACAGTCTGGCTTCAGAAAGGGACACAGCACCTCCACAGCACTGTTGGATGTAGTTGATGAAATCCTAACTGCACAAGACGAAGGCATGGGATCAGTATTAGCACTTTTAGATTTTTCTCGAGCGTTTGATAGTATTAACACGTCCATACTTCTATCTAAATTAGTTTATTATGGTTTTAGCAATAGTTCAATAAAATGGTTTGCGAGCTATCTAACTAATCGATCACAATTTGTTGAAGTACGAGGTGCTGACGGCTCTAGCGTGTCGTCGGAACTACTGCCAGTGTATAGGGGAGTTCCACAAGGCTCTATTTTAGGCCCCGTGTTATACAGCCTCTACAGCGCAGACATTGGAAAGAACATACAACATTGCAAATTTCATGTATACGCCGATGATATCCAGATTTACGTTTCTTTTAAGCCTGAAGATACGCAAGTGGCTGTTGATAGACTGAACGAAGACTTGCACCGTATTGCCATTTGGTCACAAATGAATAGTTTAGTACTCAATCCTACAAAATCTAAGTTTCTTGTGTTAGGCTCAAAAAAACAAGTGAAACGAATCAATGATTTAAATCCGAACGTAAACATTACAGGTCAAAATGTGGACATGGTGGCAGAAGCCCGCAACTTAGGTATTCTTATGGATAGTTCCCTGCATTTCGAAAACCACGTCATTGAAACGGTCAGAAATTGCTTTTATAGATTAACAGTTCTCTACAGGGTGCGAAACCATCTCAGTGTGGACATGCGCTTGAAACTATGTGACACTCTTATCCTTTCTAAACTTAACTATGCGGATACGGTATATGGGAACTGTTTACTAGCTCGCACCAAAAGGGTTATTCAACGACTGCAAAATGCCTGCGCACGCTTTTGCTTCCCAATACCACCTCGGTCACACATAAGCCCATACCTGAGTACTAATAAACTCTTAAACATGAATAATCGACGCATTCTACATTTTGCCACGCTCCTCTTTGGTGTCTGTAACAGTAAAAGACCGGTGTACTTATTTGAGAAATTGACCATCTATCAACATATCAGACGTGGTATCAGACTACTTTGCCCAAGACACAGAACCGCTGCATTCCGTGGCAGCTTTCGTTATGCTGCCACGAAGTGCTGGAATAATATTCCGCCACCAATTCGACAGAGCAGTACCATTGGTTCCTTTAAATCGAAACTAAAAGCGTACCTAATGGACCAACAAAGTTTTGCTGCCTGAACTCTTATATTTAAAAATACAGATTATTGCCTATATTGTACTTTAGTTACTCACCAGTTAGGTTATGTATATTTATATATAATATAATTTTGATATATATTTATTTATAATAGTATTAAATATTATTTGTTCCCGTCGTCCACAACGTGTCCTGCACTGCATGCTGTCCCGCACACTCCGCTGGCTCCACAGAAAACCAGCGCCGTTGGCCACGCTAGTCGTGCCAGCTGCATTGCTGAGTGGAGACCATTTCGGCTTCACATCTTTATACTATATCCGCTGATTTGTTTATCTTTGCCTTGTATCTGCAATGTGTTTTATTTGTATTGATGTGTTGTCTGAATAAATGATTTCTATTCTATTCTATTCTATTCTATTCTATTTCTTCACTTTCTTCAGAAAGTGTATCTGTAACTACTTTTAAGTTATTTTGCTTTTACTGAACTGTGACGAAGTGGGCAAAGTTATGTCGAAGGGCAAAGTTTTATACTTTTACGGTATGTATGTCATTAAAATTGACAAGTCACCACATATTATCCATTCATATTGTAGGAACGTGGAAAGATTCTAAAATTTTTTATGATACGTGGGTAAAAATCTTCGTCATCAATGTCATCATACTGTAACATATTGAAACTTTAATATCTGGTAAATCGAGCTTTGCTCGGAAAACATAAAAACTCGAAAATGCGCGTTTTCCCAAGAACAAGCCAGATCGATTTTTAACCCCCGAAAACCCCCATATAGCAAATTTCATCGAAATCGTTAGAGCCGCTTCCGAGATCCCCGTAATATATAAATATATAATATCTGGGCGACCGAGCTTCGCTCGGAAAACATACATAAACTCAAAAATGCGCGTTTTCCCAGAGATAAGACCTAGCTAGATCGATTTGTCGCCCCTCAAAACCCCCATATAGCTAATTTCATCAAAATCGTTAGAGCCGTTTCCGAGATTCCCGAAATATATATACATATAAATAAATAAATAAATAAACAAGAATTGCTCATTTAAAGGTATCAAATTAAATTTATTAAATCTCTCCTTTGTTATGACTCGTTGCATGGAGTAGAAGCGAAACGCGATGCAGAGTCGTAGAGAAACGCTGTTGCCAATTTAAACACACGACACTCGCGCCATTATGAACATACAATATACAGGGTGCCCAGTAATTAATGGATAACCATCTAACCACCAACAGGGCACCTTAGGCTGATCCAGAAAATGCAATAGCAGGTCTAGTAAAAGTTTCGTGGTTTTCGAGATAATCGAACTTTTCTGTCTTTTTTAATAGCTAGCACCATACTTCAAATTTAGAAAAGTGCGATTATCTCGAAAACCACGAAACTTTTACTAGACCTATAAGTGCATTTTCTGGACCAGCCTAAGGTGCCCTGTCCGTGGTTAGAAGGTTATCCATTAATTACTGGGCACCCTGTATATCTTATATGGGTAAATATTTAAATTTAATATTAGGGCTACCTCGAATTAACAATGTCAACCATTCACTGCAGGGGAGAGGAGTACTTGACTTGACAAATTTTCCACTTTAAGCAGGCGTGTCTCACTCCGCGATTTCGTCGCTTTGCTACAGGTAGCTAAAACCAGTGTAATTACACACACCATTCGCTACATCCATTCGGCCCCAATTTGGAAATGGGGAAAGCCATAAACCGCGCGTGGCGCTGTCGCCACCTAGCGGCCATATCTGTGCTGATCGTAACAGACGCGTTTTGTTAGAGAGTGAGTCTTCTGTACTTAGTACAATTATTTATTCTGTGCTTTAAGCTTAAAAGTCAGACCAAACCTGTTGCGGATGAAGCCGGAACCGTGCTCCATGCGCATGCGCAGTACACATGCATGTACATCGGCCTTAAGATTTCGCAAACTATGCCCTCCATATAATATGCGTAATATGTTTAATTCTTCCATAGTTACGGTTAGGGGACTAAACTTACTTAAATTAACCCAAAAAGCATTTTTCTGGTAGTTATAAGCCATGTCGATAGTAAATAAGCGATTTGCTTATTAGTAGAAAAAAACTGTCCCGTGGACTTTGAACAACGGGACAAAAAACAACAAAGAACGTGCTAAGAGCACGTCGGGTCATCCGCAGTGTAGGGTTCCGTAGTTACCCATCCGTCACAATCTCATAATAGTCACAATAGGCTGCCTTGAACGGAGGCTATTAGTAAGTATCATGTACTAACAAGCAAAAGGGAGTACTTTCGCAGCGCTTTGTTCGTCTTTTTACAAGTTTTTATTTAGTTTCACCTGTCCCGTTGTCTGTCTGTAATCAAATCTTGCAAGTTAAATTTGATCCACTTCCCGGTTTCCGATTGAGCTGAAATTTTGCATACACATGTAAGTCGGGTGACAATGCAATATTATGATACCATCGAGCTGATCTGATGATGGAGACAGGAGGTGGCCATAGGAACTCTGAGATGAAAAAATGCAACGTAATTGTGTTAATGGTTTTTATAATTTTCTCGATGAGTATTAGTTGTCTGTCGTAAGAAAAGTACAGTCGGCGATAAAAGCTTGTACCAAAAATGAAATTTTTGCCAAAAACTTATTACTAAGAAGGAAAGACTCTTTGCGATAACTCAAAAACTGCTTAACTGGGTGTAGGCCAAGGTCACAATCGCTTGCGCTACGACAGCGAAACGCTTTGTTTCTCTCTATCAACCTTCCATATAGTGCGACAGCAACAGTGACGTTTCGTTCGCTACGGCGGAGCCTAAACGATTGTCATGTTGACCCTGATCTTATAGTTTTCGTTCAGCTCTACTTTCACGATATTTTGATATTTATCCGATAATATACACTTTATCAAGAAATAGTTGTTGAAGACCCCTATTTGCTTTGAAAGACCTATCCTTCTACATCCTAGGGTTAAATCAAAATAAAATCAGCCCAGTTTACGTGTAGGTACCCCTATACTACTTTACCCTAAAAAAACCTAATTTTTATTTTACAACTTGGTCGGCATAATTGATTTAGGTATACCTAAATATATATATCCTGGATATATATACAGGGTGTCCCATAAGTGACACGTCACAGTGACACTGGAGGTAGACCAGGCCAAGAGGACCCAAACCAAGATAAAGATAAAGATAAAAGATAGTTTATTCAAGTAGGCATAATTACAATGCGCTTATGAACGTCAAATAAAGCTAGGTAGACCGGCTCCAACCCTACACCTCTGCCCCGAGAAGATTTAAATCCCCCCTCAATTGGAGGAGGGTATCCCAATATGGGACCGGCAACAAACTCGGCGGGACACATCTTTTCAAAAATAATTACATCTTATAATTAACATGCATTACGAGAAAATAAGGGAAAAAAATACAATTTAAATTACTATAGAATTCATGCAATTATACACATAAGGTGTAATAGAAATTTGATTTAGAAAATATACATATGTACATGGAATCATACAAAATCGTAGCTCTTTCAGAAAACATATCAAATTCTTACAAAAGGAAAAGAAAATAAAGTTATTAAAAGAAATGGGAAAACCTATAATATAAATCTGATTGATTATTATTAATTACCAACATATAATATTTGATGTGCTTTCCTGCTTACCTGAGCTGTGTCACCTATAACTCTATACATAATACAATGTTTTTAATTGCTACTACTTTTTATTAGTTAGTTTCTGGTTTGGACCATGCATGTTTGTCTGTCAAGTAGTCCTCGACTCTGTAATAAGCTTTTAACATCAATGACTTTTTTAAGTAATTCTTAAGAGCTGGAAAGGGTAATCTTAAAGCATCCTTAGGTAACTTGTTATAAAAATGAATGCATTGCCCAACGAATGACTTTTGTACTTTACGGACACGAAACTTTCTGATAGCAAGCTTATTTCTATTTCTAGTGTTAAAGTTATGGACATCAGAATTCTTAGTGAAGGAGTCTAGATTCTTAATAACATAAATAATACTATCATATATGTATTGGGAAGCTACAGTTAAAATATTAATTTCTTTGAAAAGTTCTCTTAATGATTCACGCGCTCTTAAGTTATATATAGAACGAATGGCTCTCTTTTGTAAGACAAATATAGTCTGTATGTCAGCTGCTTTGCCCCAAACCAGAATACCATATGACATTACACTATGAAAATAACTATAATAAACAAGGCGAGCTGTTTCAACATTAGTCAGTTGTCTAATTCTCCTCACGGCGTAAGCGGCCGAACTTAATTTGTTAGCTAGTGTTCCGATATGAGGACTCCATTGTAGATTTTTGTCCAATGTTAAACCAAGAAACAGAGCTTTATCTACCATCTCTAAGCATTCATTATTCAAAAGTATTTTAGTATCGACTGGTTTAACATTCGGCAAAGAAAATCTAATACATTTGGTTTTCTTAGCATTAAGAAGCAAATTGTTCATAGTAAACCAGTTAAGTACATTAACGAGTGTGCTGTTAATTACACTATAATCGGTAGATTTCCGATCAACCTTAAAAAGTAATGATGTGTCATCAGCAAAAAGAACTATTTCACAAAGATTTTCTACTATACATGGCAAATCATTTATATAAACCAAAAACAGGAATGGACCCAAAATAGAACCTTGCGGCACTCCTAATTGGACTACAGCTCCGCTAGACTGGGTTTTGTTTACAACAACTGTTTGTGTTCTATTGCTAAGGTAAGAAGACATAAAGTTTAGGGCATTTTCTGACAGACCATAGTGTTCTAATTTCAAAATGAGCGTTCCATGATCCACACAATCAAATGCTTTAGAAAGATCACAAAATATGCCAATTGCATCACAAGAATTAACATGACCCCAGTAAAAGTGGCACGGTTTTCAAGTTATTGCCAAATTAAGATTTTTCATGAATTTTGCCCGTTTTTAACATTGTTAGTGTCAGTGTGCACTCGGAAAGGTCTCAAAGTTAGTTTTTTTTATGTGTACGGCATCATGAATAGTTAATTAAGATAACTGAAGAGGTATGTTGTCGATAAACAATGTAAAATGCAATAAAATACTGGTTTAATCTTAAAATAAAATCACAGCGAAACATTAATTTCGACTTTGACCACCTGTCGTGAAAAAAAAAACTAGAAAAGTAATGAGAAAATAACGTCACTTTATTAAACATGTCATGCAGATTCAAAAATGGTATAATACATGAACTTTGTGTAAACATGTTTCGCTGTGATTTTATTTCAAGAATAAACCAGTATTTTATAGCATTTTACGTTCTTTATCGACAAAGTACCTCTTCAGTTATCTTAATTAACTATTCATGATGCCGTACACATAAAAAAAACTAACTTTGAGACCTTTCCGAGTGCACACTGACACTAACAATGTTAAAAACGGGCAAAATTCATGAAAAACCTTAATTTGGCAATAACTTGAAAACTGCCACTTTTACTGCGGTCATGTTAAGTTGGTTTTGGTCCTCTTGGCCTGGTCTACCTCCAGTGTCACTGTGACGTGTCACTTATGGGACACCCTGTATATCCATGGCAAATTGCAGCTTTCTAACACTAAGTATCATGGAGCAAAGCCTAGTTGACTACAAAACCCTAAAAAACTTGATCCATCCAAATACCTATTAACATGCAATCATGTAACGTTCAAGAATCTTGTGAAGCATTACGAGTATGAAGAGTGGATCAACATTTATTATTGTTGTTGTTTTAATTCTGCCCCATCATACAACAGTAGAAAAGTTTGTCAGAAAGAATGTTGCGACATGTTATAACACAAATGAGTCATGTACAAGTTCAGTCGAAAAAAACAATTATAAGTGTGGCCCAGGGGAAACCGTACGAGTGCCAAGAAAAACTTGTTTCACACAAAAAACACCTTCAAGCCTGCAAAACTTTTCAAAGGCCTCCTCACGCGAAGCTCAAAGGCTATGTGGGAGACAATTTGACAGCGGACAATTCAGGTTTGTGTACACGCCAGACGGTCGCGGGCGGTCAGTGCACCGTGCACCGTGCTGCAGCATAGAGACCGACTCGAACATTTAAAATCTTAACTTGATTTCGTATAGATTTGATATTATTTGTAGTGCATCTCGCTCGTGTCTTGGTGCTCGCATTTGATTGAACCTAATGTCGAACAATTTGTGAT
Source organism: Cydia amplana (assembly GCF_948474715.1). Classification (NCBI taxonomy): domain Eukaryota; kingdom Metazoa; phylum Arthropoda; class Insecta; order Lepidoptera; family Tortricidae; genus Cydia; species Cydia amplana. The sequence continues at coordinate 8,669,253 of NC_086079.1, read as the reverse complement.
TTTTTAAAAGAATAAATAGTTTTCCTGTATTAAATCTTGCCCTGTGCATTGGACAGAGTCAAGTGGCGGGAAAGAGGGGAGGCCTTTGCTCAGCAGTGGGACACACTAATAGGCTAATAAAAAAAATAAAATAAAAAATCTTGCCCGTATCCGGAAACGACGTAAAACTGAAAGCAGATGGCGCTTTAGTTGTTTAGGTTCCAACTCCGTGGGCCGTGAGTTGAATATCCAGGTTTGACGAAAATATACTATTTTCTTATTTACGGAATTAAGAACTCGAAACTCACAGCAATTAAAAACCTGACCGGAATATATGATGACGCGTCACGTTGCGGAATTTAATTGGAACTAATTTTTTCATACTATGTATACTGAAATGTCACCCTATACATGAGAATAACAGCGTCCTCTTGACGTGATCATATATTTCTGGTTAGGCTTTAAAAATCCCTCAAAAATACATTCCTTACATTTGTTTTTCTGCAATGAGCTGCAATGACGTTGCGCAGCGAAAGGTTTCCTAATCCGCAGTCATGGTGCGACGCTCTACGGCCCAACGACTGCATTCTTCAAGCGTGTGTTGGGCCGTGTCATCCGGCGCGCCACACTCATGGCCAGCCGGGTTGGCCTCCCTCTTTATTTTGCACATGTAATGACCGAAGCATCCGTGTCAGGTCATCATGTGCTAACCTAAATGTGATGGTCCCATAAGATCTCCCTAGCCACTCCATGAAGGACGGGAGTAGTGCCCAGTGCCGGCCCGAGCCCTTGATTAGGGTAGAGCGAAATCGGGTTTTGGCGCCCTTTGTTGAAGTTTTCAAGCGTATTTTACACCCCCCTCGCACCACACTCGCGTCTTTTAAAACTTTTTTTCTCATTTGCCATTTTGGCGCCCCCCTTGCCATCCGGCGCCTAGAGCCGCCGCTCCACTCGCTCTACCCTAGATCCGGCCCTGGTAGTGCCTCTATGGTATGAGTTCCATAGAGACAGTTCTCCAGGTCCTCCTTCCACCTTTGCTGCATCCGTTCATGCGCTTGTTGACGCGCCCTCCGCAGTTCTTCGGGTGCAGGAAATTCATTTAGGGCCCTAACCTAACCTAAGGATACGAGTAACCTTACGAAAATCCTGATAAGTTAAAGGTTTCAGTTTTAGAACTAATGATAATATGACAAACAATACCTACATTATGACTTAAAACTTTATTGGAAACAACGGGGAATCCTAGGAAAACAGCTTATAAACAACATTTTTGCTCCCTTGTAAGACCTTTCTTACCTAATATCTACACAGTCATTCTCAGTCTTATATTAGAGGTGTCGCATAATATAACTGTAAATTAGGTTCAAACAAAGATCAATGAATGCATTTAGTAGCTTATGTTTAATTGCCCCTTCTAAAACACAAAAATTGATTCATCAAAATTGTTATCCAAAATCTCAAGTAGCACAGAATATTTATCCAGGTGGAACTCGGCTTGGTATGAGAGTTCAACGTAATGTCAAACACCTATCTATATCAGAAATAATTTTACATCTAAATATAAACCGTGCATAAGAATTCACAACACAGAGAGCGCGAGACAGTGAGATAGTGCGCGTCTCTGTATCCTTGCCAATAGCTACGACATTGTATCTATTGACACGGGCCAGCAGCACGTCGCCGCAAACTATTTTGAGTGGACGGGCAGCGCACGTGTCGCGCGGCGCGGCTGCGTCGGCGCAGGGGTCCGCGCTCCGGACCCGCACCGGCCCGCTTGACCTCCTCAATGAAAAAAGGAAATGCTTTAATTAGCGCACGATACTGCAAATGCAGGTGACTGCGGTGCAGTACATATCGCATCACCGCCCGCCCGCAATTTTGCGTAAAATTGGCAGCGTGCGGCGGGCGGGCGGCGGCAGCGGCGCGGAGCGTCGATCCCGAAATAGTGTTCGGGCGCGGTCGTGTGCGATCGGGAGCGGCGCTCCAGTCGCCGTGTGGCCGCGCGCGCGCTCCCGCGTCGCCTCGAGCTGTCCGTACCCGGGTAAGAGAGCGAGGTGCGCCGGTGCACAGCTCGTGGGTGCGCGTATTTCGGTCGCGTGAGGACCCCGGGCCGCGTCGGGCGCGCTGCCCGCGCGCTGGCCGCCGTGCTCTGGTGGTGGTGCGTGGCGCTGCTGCGGCTGGTCGCGCTCTGCGCGCCTCCCCCCAGCCCGTCCGCCGGCGCGCCGCCGCCGCTCGCCGCCCGCGCCGCGGAAGATGCGCCGCCGGCGGCCGCCTGCGCCAGCGCGCCCTCCAACCACACCGGCCACGCGCCGCCTCCGCCGCCCCGACACCCGCCGACACCGGCGCCCGACCCCGACCCCACACCACACACCGGTCAGTGCACTATCGTTGCCTATACCGATTCGGCTCCGCACTCGCCGCCGCCCGCACCACTTCGCTACCACTGACAATTTACTTCTAATCTGACAGATTACGAACCCAAGTAGCAAGTGAAGCAGATTGATTTCATATGCCTTTTGCGAACGTGGAGATAATAAATTGTGGCATGTAGATATTACAAATTCTCAGTCGTCTTAAGCTACAGTTTTTAATTTTAAAGTTTGTTGTACTAACAATATTATGGATCTATGGATTTGAATTAAATAAATAATTGAATTGAATAATGATCCAGGGAATTAAATGCAACAAGCTGTTTTCAAAGTTATAAACAAAGTAGATGTATATTTACTCGCACGTCATGTCCGACTCTAAGTTATCTGTAAACATAAACTCAAGTAGGTATATAATGGAGATGCAGTTGAATATTAACTCATTCGGAGTCCCGTTGTTTCCCATAAAGTTTTATGTCATAATGTATTGTTTGTCATATTATCATTAGTCATAAAACTGAAACCGTTAACATTTCAGGATTTTCGTTAGGTTATCCTATAGATAGGTTAGGTTAGGTTAGATTTGTTTTATGGCAATCCTGAAAAGTGACGCGTTTCTGAACCAAATGAATTATGACTAACGAAAATGCAGGCAATTATGGCTTAAAACTATTTGGGAAACATAAATATTTGTAAATAGTCGGGTAAAAACATGAAATAATTAAAAAATCTGCCCGATTCGAAATTTAAGATATACCTAAACGTATCTTAAAGTTCGAATCGGGCCGATCCGTAGCGTGCTTTCCAGGTTATGGAGGTTTCTTGCTTATCCAGGACATTAAGTTTTAGTGTTTATTGAAAGGACCAAAAATGCGTTAAGAGAGCCATGGTTACTACTTAGTAACTTAATGACTTCCACACACAAATTACAAAAGAATAACAAAAAACCGGCCAAGTGCGAGTCGGACTCGCGCACGGAGGGTTCCGCACCATCAACAAAAAATAGAGCAAAACAAGCAAAAAAAACGGTCACCCATCCAAGTACTGACCCCGCCCGACGTTGCTTAACTTCGGTCAAAAATCACGTTTGTTGTATGGGAGCCCCACTTAAATCTTTATTTTATTCTGTTTTTAGTATTTGTTGTTATAGCGGCAACAGAAATACATCATCTGTGAAAATTTCAACTGTCTAGCTATCACGGTTCGTGAGATACAGCCTGGTGACAGACGGACGGAGGGACGGACGGACGGACGGACGGACGGACGGACGGACGGACGGACGGACGGACGGACGGACGGACAGCGGAGTCTTAGTAATAGGGTCCCGTTTTTACCCTTTGGGTACGGAACCCTAAAAACGGGCAAATTTCCCAAGTTCGACGTGACTGTTCCACGAGTTATCGTCTGTGTTATTAACAATGTAAAGTTACCTAATTATTTTTTCTTAAATGAATTTACCTGCTTGTAAAAGCATGATTGTCGTATTTAATTTTATCGTTTACCATCAGATAAAACATCCGTCACGCGTTCTGACAACAATTGTCTAGTTAGTCTGAGAAAGATGGATGTTTTGCGACAGATTATAGGTATACTTGTATATTAATAGGTCTTACGGTTTTGCTTGTAAAGATGTAGGTATAACTGCGATTATCATAGGTCTTTGGAGTTTTAAATGTATGTTGTCTAGAAAAGAGGTAGGTAAGTGGGTATGTTTTTAGGAATAGGTAAGTAAATGAAATATCTGGTGGGTAGTGAAAGTAAACCTTAAAGCAAAATTTAAGGTGTAACGTGTCGTGTATTACTTAGGACAGTCAGCTTTGCTTCCAAAAGAAAAAGATAATATATTACATATGCATTACAATACCATTACATATATATATATAGTTACAGATTTAAACATAGGTGCGATTCACCTGTGTCTATACCTACCTATTATTAGTATTAAAACGTATTTATCCGTAGCAATTTTAACTAAGTTGATACAGTTCCGCCAGAAACCCAAAAAGCATGTTTTACATTAACTCTACTATAGTATATAGTGTGATTACATTTGATGCTATCAAGTGCGTTTGTAATTGACTAGGTACAATCACGAACGTATTTCCTTATTATTTTATTATATAACTGAGAAACGACTTCCACTGTCTGTTTCCTTCAGCCTTGTTTAGTAATCGTTGACATAGACGCTGAAGATAAATTACGAGTCACTTCTAAACTGTAGGCACCTGAGCAGAACAAAGCGTTGCCGCTTTACATATAATGTATAGCAATCCTGCTACCCGTGCAGACAGGGAGGGCCCGGCGCCGGCGGGGCGGGCGGCGCGGATATGGGTTATCAGAGCGAAGGTTCCGTCCCTTCCCCGCCGAAGACACCCGCCACCACTATCGCTTTCCCTCCACGGCACCCGCTCAGGTCGCACGCACTCCGCACACCACACACCGTTCAAAGTGTTCAAACCCTACAAACCTTCACTATTTCAACACCACCTGAGTAGGCATTCAGCATGCGCTAGACAAAATATTGTGTCATGACTCTTGGAATTTAAACCGTGCACCGTATATCAAACAGACAGGTCACAGTGGCAGTTGAACCGGCGATAAGCGAATAGAAATTACTTACATAATTATTTATATTTATAATGAACGCCTCACGATCAAATGTTAATTAGGACAGCTCATAACGATGACAGCACAGATCTTCGTTGCAAGTGTAGCAACGGAGATAAAATTATCTGTTTGTGATTACTTTTAATTTAGTTCCTACAAGATATTCAAGTAGGTTAGTAATTAATTATAATTATATAATTGACGCAGTATCACTAATTGCAACAAAAAAATACGGAACAAAAACTGACAACACTCACCGTCTAGACGGGAGATTGAATAAATGACATTCATTTAAATATTTCATCGTGTTGGCACGGCGCGAGATAAATAAATGTGGGTAGATAGAATATGGTTCTCCTCGATACAATTTCGTATGTTTAGAGAACTTACTGTACAACACTTTTAGGTACTACAACTTCTCGATGAATAGGTATTCAACTAACAAATTATACGTTGGTACATATTGTACTTAATTTCTACTATTCTATCATTAAAATGGAAATGAAATTACCTAACTCAAAATAGTATTATTAGTATTAGTAGTATTTGTATTGTATTGTATTGTGTAATAGTCAAACACGTGTTGATTAAGAATTCAACGGAATAATATTACATTTTCAGTTCATTGCAAGCCGCCATGACTATGGCAAACAGCTAAAACTCATTATTATGTAATAATTATGTTATTATAGCTCTGTAGATATTTATCTAAGACATCGATAGATATCTCTGTAGATATTCATGGTCGATTTCGACCATGAATATCTGTATATTCATAGTCAATTTTCTCTAATACTAACACTTCTTAGTCTTTAGAGTTAACACTGTACATATAATAATTTATTTCAATAGATCATTTATTGCTTTTGTATAGTTTCATGCTGCCAGCAGGTAAGTTTTACAAAAACCTGATCGATCTTAGCAAATGGGCATTTGCATATTCAAATTTTCCTATGCATGAAAAGTAGTAAGTTACAGGAAATTGGGCGGGGGTTGGTTACGCAATTCAAAAGACGCCAAACGGCCCTGAGCCGGTCATCGAACCGCCGTGCCAGACTCCAGTGCCGCTCCCGTCGCTAGACTGGCTCCATGTGCCTACTATCTATGCCTATTCATTGACCTAACATGTCACTAGACGATACTTTCCACAGCCAGTACTTATATCAAAAGAGGAGAGTTTCAGGTTTCAACAAAAAATATAAGTGCGGGGTGCGAGCCTTTTTGTTATTGATTGTACGCGGCTTGGCGAGTTCATCGCGCATTTATACTTTACACCTACCTACCCGTCTAGTTTATAGTTGGTGTCGGTTGTTCTGCTATGATTCCATAATTTCCATAGCGTATACGACGCAAGCTCAATCCGTTCTTTATAATGTAGAGCTGGCTATACACACTAGGGTATGCCTGCGCAGTTTTGCCAACTGTAAAAGTAAAACGTAGCGATGTGGCATTCGACTGTGCAGTTTTCTAACCAGCTTTACCTGTACAGGCAAAACTACGCAGGTGTACCCTAGTGTGTATGGATGGCAGACCTTCAAGGGTATCCGCCCGTCTGCGGGTCATTCGATTTGGTTTGTCGCTAGAAATTCTGTTTCCTTGTAACAAAGAAGTTATTTTATTTTTATCTTTACTCAGCACGGAACAATGGTGTTACACGCATTTAAGAGTATTGCGCGGAGCCGAAGCCAACACGTAGAGCCATTGAGGTGTAAGGGATACACCGAGCGGATATTGACATTGTTGACCTTGACCGTGTCATGGGACGCACGCAGAGGCAGCACCCGCTAGGGCAGGGGTTCCAAACTTTTTTTAGGCACGCCCCCCTGCTGCCTAAAATGAAGTTTCCACGCCCCCCTTTTCGCTTCGATGCAAGGAAACGGAGAACTATTAGACAATCGTGTTCAAAGTCCCCGAGGCCCCGCGCCCCCCTTAAAACGAGGCCGCGCCCCCACTTTGGTAATCCCTGCGCTAGGGTGTGAAGCCTATTGACAGTTGATGGAATCTAAAATGAGGTTTATTGGGTGAAAGCGATTCTTATTATTATAGTCCCAAACAACAGCCAGTGATTACTAAAGCGTTTCGTCCTCTTCATTACCGAGATCGCATATTAATTACTTCCTATAGACTCAAATGTTAAATAATCTACTGGGTCACTTCAACAGACATACTTTACTTACAAGAGTTACAAGCAATCAGTTTGGTTTCACAAAGGGCCGTTCCACGACCGATGCTGCTTCGGTACTAATTAAACATATTTATAATATTTGGGAAAATTCTTGTGATGCAATTGGCATATTTTGTGATCTTTCTAAAGCATTTGATTGTGTGGATCATGGAACGCTCATTTTGAAATTAGAACACTATGGTCTGTCAGAAAATGCCCTAAACTTTATGTCTTCTTACCTTAGCAATAGAACACAAACAGTTGTTGTAAACAAAACCCAGTCTAGCGGAGCTGTAGTCCAATTAGGAGTGCCGCAAGGTTCTATTTTGGGTCCATTCCTGTTTTTGGTTTATATAAATGATTTGCCATGTATAGTAGAAAATCTTTGTGAAATAGTTCTTTTTGCTGATGACACATCATTACTTTTTAAGGTTGATCGGAAATCTACCGATTATAGTGTAATTAACAGCACACTCGTTAATGTACTTAACTGGTTTACTATGAACAATTTGCTTCTTAATGCTAAGAAAACCAAATGTATTAGATTTTCTTTGCCGAATGTTAAACCAGTCGATACTAAAATACTTTTGAATAATGAATGCTTAGAGATGGTAGATAAAGCTCTGTTTTGGACAAAAATCTACAATGGAGTCCTCATATCGGAACACTAGCTAACAAATTAAGTTCGGCCGCTTACGCCGTGAGGAGAATTAGACAATTGACTAATGTTGAAACAGCTCGCCTTGTTTATTATAGTTATTTTCATAGTGTAATGTCATATGGTATTCTGGTTTGGGGCAAAGCAGCTGACATACAGACTATATTTGTCTTACAAAAGAGAGCCATTCGTTCTATACAGGGTGCCCAGTAATTAGTGGATAACCTTCTAACCACCGACAGAGCACCTTAGGCTGGTCCAGAAAATGCACTTATAGGTCTAGTAAAAGTTTCGTGGTTTTCGAGATAATCGAACTTTTCTGTCTTTTTTAATGGCTAGCTCCATACTTCACTTTAATCACAATCTAGGCCATATCTTTGTCTGTAAAGATGTAATTAGCGTGTGTGATACCATTTTAGAATCAGTATTAGATAAACTATTTTTAAGAAAGTTGGCCATTCTGTTCTCCATACATTTTTTTTTCACCACAAACGATCAAACTTATTGAAATTTTTTAAGAAAAAATTTATTGGAATTTTTTGTGTGGCTACCATAAAGCGACAACCATAGGTGGTAACGAAAGGTCCGATCGCTGTGTATCGCTCCAACCTATGGTTATCGCTGCCACGACATTGAGCGACTTGCGACGGTGGCAGCGATAACCATAGGTTGGAGCGAGACACAGCGATCGGAGCTTTCGTTCCCACCTATGGTTGTCACTTTATGGTGGCCACACAAAAAATTCCAATCAATTTTTTCTTAAAAAATTTCAATAATTTTGATCGTTATTCTAATACTGATTCTAAAGTGGTATCACACACGCTAATTACATCTTTACAGACAAAGATATGGCCTAGATTGTGATTAAAGTGAAGTATGGAGCTAGCCATTAAAAAAGACAGAAAAGTTCGATTATCTCGAAAACCACGAAACTTTTACTAGACCTATAAGTGCATTTTCTGGACCAGCCTAAGGTGCTCTGTCGGTGGTTAGAAGGTTATCCACTAATTACCGGGCACCCTGTATATAACTTAAGAGCGCGTGAATCATTAAGAGAACTTTTCAAAGAAATTAATATTTTAACTGTAGCTTCCCAATACATATATGATAGTATTATTTATGTTATTAAGAATCTAGACTCCTTCACTAAGAATTCTGATGTCCACTAACTTAACACTAGAAACTGAACTGAACTTAACACTAGAATGTGAACTTTAACACTAGAAATAGAAATAAGCTTGCTATCAGAAAGTTTCGTGTCCGTAAAGTACAAAAGTCATTCGTTGGGCAATGCATTCATTTTTATAACAAGTTACCTGAGGATGCTTTAAGATTACCCTTTCCAGCTCTTAAGAATTACTTAAAAAAGTCATTGATGTTAAAAGCTTATTACAGAGTCGAGGACTACTTGACAGACAAACATGCATGGTCCAAACCAGAAACTAATAAAAAGTAGTAGCAATTAAAAACATTGTATTATGTATAGAGTTATAGGTGACACAGCTCAGGTAAGCAGGAAAGCACATCAAATATTATATGTTGGTAATTCATAATAATCAATCAGATTTATATAATATGTTTTCCCATTTCTTTTAATAACTTTATTTTCTTTTCCTTTTGTAAGAATTTGATATGTTTTCTGAAAGAGCTACGAATTTGTATGATTCCATGTACATATGTATATTTTCTAAATCAAATTTCTATTACACCTTATGTGTATAATTGCATGAATTCTATAGTAATTTAAATTGTATTTTTTCCCTTATTTTCTCGTAATGCATGTTAATTATAAGATGTAATTATTTTTGAAAAGATGTGTCCCGCCGAGTTTGTTGCCGGTCCCTTATTGGGATACCCTCCTCCAATTGAGGGGGGATTTAAATCTTCTCGGGGCAGAGGTGTAGGGTTGGAGCCGGTCTACCTAGCTTTATTCGACGTTCATAAGCGCATTGTAATTATGCCTACTTGAATAAACTATCTTTTATCTTATCTTTATCTTATCAACAAACAATTTTGTGTAGGTAATTTGTTAAATTTCCCTACGGGACATTATATTTTATTATCATAATGGTAAAATGTTTTCTCAAATTTTTATTTGGAAATAAGTACCGGATCGCTAATAAAGTGCCTAGACCGCCTGTCGCTCGCTACCCGCTCGTGTGTCGACCCGCTCGTAAAAAGACGATAATAAGATTTTAAAGCTGACAGGTTATGTGAGAGAGAGGGTACCTATTATATTTAGGTACAAAACTAATTGCCAATCAAATCACAGACATACTCACACCCGTGCCAGGAGTCGAATGCAAATATTAATAATCCTTCTTGGCCGTCAAGTTTGCAACATACTCGTAAAGGTGGGATCAGACGGTTCACTCGGATGAATGTTCACTTGAGTGAATGTTTCATTTTCCTTTCATTTCACGTTCACACGACTGCTGGAAAGATTATTCATTTTTTATTTTCGTTCTCTATGGCGTCGAATGAAGTTGTGCGAAAGCGTCGTCGGTGGTGTGTGCTTCCTTGGATCGCAAGAAAAAATTATTTGGAGCCTCGAAAACATTGCAGAGAGAACTAATAGAGTCTGTGCGGAAAGAGAAGAGTCGTGAAATGTAGGGGAGCCCATACATTCTACGACTCTTCTCTTTCCGCACAGACCCGATGAAGATCCGGAATCGTATTGCAATCATTTGCCGATGACTAAAAATAATTTTGAAGAACTTCCACTATTAGTAGGTCCGTTAATAGCGAAAGAAAACACTTTAATGAGAGACAGTATACCTAGCCGAATAAAACTCCAAATTGTAATCTTTGAAGTCTAGCTAGATTGTGGTATACCCACAGAATTCGAGAAAAATATGCGTAATCCGAATGAACGTTCATTTCTGTGTTCACACTGTTCATTTTTTGTTCATTCGGAGTGCGAGTGAAAGATGCCGAATGAAAATATCCAACATTGTTGGATTCTTTCACTAATGAATTCATTTTTCACTTTTGGTTCATTTTGTGTTCAGACGTGTCACTTTGAGTGAAAGATGAATAATGAAACTAGAAAATGAACAAAAAATGAACCGTCTGATCCCACCTTAACTGTATTCGGCCACACCGTCACTTAACCAAATTGTTTATCAAGAGAATTTTCAATAGACACATTAAAAGTAACAGTAGCCAGCTTTTCATCAACCCAGGCTACAAATACCTCGAAGTCTAGTCAAAGGTCCCACTTCGTCGCTCACCATAAGGACGAGATTTGCTTAGAGATTTTATACGAATAACCTGTCAAAGCGTCCTTATGGCAAGCGACAACGTGGGAGCTTTTTCGCTTGCCATGGCAAGCTTTTTGCTTGGAAACGACACAAATATTATATTACTTAAACTATCGATCTCTACTGCTCCTTACCATCACATAGTTATAACCCATTATCTTATACATAGACCCTAATTTTACCCATTTTTAAGACCGCCGGTTGTCAACCATAGTTTAATTTGTATGCTTAACTTATATATCATGTTTCTTTTGATATTGGTTAGCAATGAAAAATACTTGTATTGTATTGTATATTAAAATAAAAAAGAAAGCCTTAATGAGGTGGAGATAGTTACGTAATAACATGGACCATCAGAGCATTGACTCGCGAGTACAACTTTATCCATAACTACATACACCAGTATTACTGGCTAATAGCAACTGATTAAATTATTAATGATTAGAATCTAATAGTCGAATTTAGAGTACCTTACGCCTGGTGGCTTTGGTCACATTTTCTTTGTATGATATACTCGTATATTTCAACTCATAATTTAAATATGACTGTGTGACTACTTTAAAAAACAAATCAAAAAATAATTTGATTTGTTCCCTAGTTGGACCCTACGCCTGAATTGAGAGTAGGTAAGTCTTTTCAGGGCGAGGGTTAGTTACGTAAGATGCCCGGGAGCATCGACCCGCGAGGTCACGAGGTGCCGCAGACTCCCGTGTCGCTTCTGTCGCCGACCCGACCGTCATAGGCTGACGACTCCATGACTCGACCTTGGCTATTCATACACCCTTAATTTTAGGCTCATCAAGTACGAAAAATCGGTTTTTTGAAGAGCGGTCTTCTCAAGCTGTATTCTAGTTACTGTAGCTCCATATATATTTAAAATGTAACTAAGGGTAGTGGTAATTACTAATTAGACGCACTTGCACTCGATCATATATTTTCTGAGAATGGTTACTGTTCTTATGGTAAATATTCAGGTACGACCTACATATTGATATAATGCTTACAAAACATACATGGAACTAAATTTTTGTGGAGGTGCTCAGGTGTAAGTACATATTACCGAAGTTAGGAAGATGGAAGGCTAACTACCCAGCAGTTAATAACTAACCCTTAATTACCAAACGAAATTAACATTAATTCCTAAACATTTCAAAGGGGAACACTTTTCCTCTGTGTATTTTATTTTATTCGAAATGTTTTTTAGTTTAAAGCCTGTATCGAATGTTATTTCTGTAAACAAACTTATTTTAGGTTTAAGTTCCCAATTAGTCTTACATTTCATTAAAGCAATCACGGGGTAGAGGTGTATCAATACCTACCTAACCTAAATAAAAATCGCGAATTATCACCTATAGCGCTGAAAAAGAAGTTATTCACTTTAATAATACTTAAATAATATTTTCCGTATACATATAAAGTGTCAAAGCGTAGCCACGACGTAGCGAAAGCGTAACGTAGCCCGTAGCAGTGATCCAACTACGAAGCTACGCGCCTTCAGGTCTTAACATATTTATATATGAGACACCTGTACCCTGTACTGTATCATACATATTGAAAACATTGCAATTCCATACGCGTACACGTACAGTCTCAGACAACAAAGACAAATAATTGTGGGCTGGGCCGTTCTTGTTATCTGTCTGGTTTGTTATTGACATTTCAACACAGATCGCCTCGAGCGAACCAGGCTAACTGACCTTTATTTTTGTATAAATCATGTTTAGATCAAGATCAGTTTATACTGGTTAACTAAGGTTGCTTGTTAAGTGATAATACCAGGCCTGATAAGGTCCACTGGCACGCGTTTAGGCGAGAAGTGGGTCGAGGGTATGACGGCCTCTGATGAAAAACTACCCCCGCTGTCTGGGGTATAAAAATTATATACAGTTTTATATACTGCCAGTAAGCTATTTAAATTTTTTTTTATGCATGATTGTCCGAGAGAAATTAAATTGTATAGAATTTCCCTTACCTACTAATTGACAAGTTTTAATTATGTACTTTTGAGTGTAGTTATGTATTTATATACATAATTAACCTCGTTATCTTCAATATCGTCGTTGACATAGATAACCCTTATTGGACGATGGCTTTGGTTCTTTCGTGATATCAGTAACAGACTTATTGAGATTAGATTGAAATCGTGCTGTTTGACGCATCTCATTTCCGCTTACGCACAACTTGTATGTACGAGAGTAGAACACACACTTAACTTTCATACAGTACCTAGATTGGAATTTTATTTTCTGATTTCAATTCAATCAATATCTTTTCAGAAACAAATAAAAATATTAAAGGGACGATTTTACACAACTCAACCTAGTCCCACAGTCAGCTCAATATGTAAGGTTAGTGTTATGGGTACTAGACGACAATATATACAGGGTGTCCCTATAGCCATTGGACGAACCCTGAAATCCCACGTAGGGTTACTTCTCAGGAATGCTCTAACGTTATTATTTTTTAATTAGAACAAAAGATAAAAACTCCTGTTATATACAGGCCCCACGTATGTGTATGGTACATATTCTTGTTAAACACACAAATAAATGCCCTTACCGGGACTCGAACCCAGAACCTCACGCTTCGTAGGCATAATCACCGTCTAGGTTAGAAAGGCTGTCGAATACAATTACGAGTATATTTTCTATAAATTCAATTAAATATGGTCGGTTTACATGTGTTTACACTCTGTCTCACAAAATGCATATAAAAAGATTTCACCTACGCAAACACGTGCACATTGTATTGTCGTCACACCTGCATTGACAATCCCCCAGACGCGTCGTCAATATGACTAACCTCTGCAAATAATATGCTGCAAGGTGTTTGAACCCGAGTGAAAGAACGAGCTGGAGGCCAAATCGGACTTATATTGATGTCAATTTGATGTCATTTTAACATAAACTCGCCCGTGCATCTCGTTCGTCCCTATTGGGGTCAGCAGATGCGTTGCGGGTAGTAACATAATAAATATAATTATTAATAACAAATCGTTAAAATGCAGATGTCACTCTTGGACTTTTGTATAAACTTATAAAGATACTGATTGTATTACATTTTGAGTAGGTATATGAAAATCCAAAGCCACCAAAGTGATGTCTAGTCGTGTAGTGATGCGTCAAAGTTAAACAATAAAATATCACGATAGCACCACTTAACTTTCATGGGACATAGAAGAGCCATAACACAGTGGTTTTCTAAAGCCGTACACAACAGTTTGCAGGCAGCCGTGCCCGTGTGCGCGCTCCCGAAATACCCGCGTAACACGACGAAAACAATCGAGATCGCGCTTGCCCTACGCGTGCGCAAAAATGACGGGAAAACAAGCGCACGCACACTGTCCAATAAATTTTATGCTGCGCGGAACGCACTAACTTTATTTCTACTGTTTTCTAATGCGTGGACTATACTGGTCATCAACCTCTATTAATGAGAAGATAAGATGTCGCAGGGAAATTGACATCGTAAGCGTATTTTATAACAAGCGTTCTTTGCCCTTTTTGGGATCTCGTTATACGAGTGACTAGACTTTTTACCGAGATCAAGATGGTTTCAAAGCTTTGAAAGTTTTAGAACCCAATCATGGTTAATGTTTCTTTCAAAGTAGTAAGTAGGTTAAAAGTAAATGGTTACGTCAAGTTGGTGTGTGTTCTATTGCGAGGTTCTAATAATAGTAATAATCCTATTCCCACCTTCCGGCTCCATCATCATGTTTTCTCACACAACACAAAGTTCCTCCAAAAATAATGCAAAAACCATGAACGATAAGGGAAGCTGGTCGTTTTCATGTTACTATTTTCGGTCAATTCACTACTACTAACCTACGGGTTGGATTGGATCAATTATTTACTAAGCCACACCTAGTTAAATGAAATAACACAACCTCCTCCTCTTTGCGTCGTATTCCTCAATATTGAGGGTCGTGACCTCCCTTTTGTATCACTTTCTCTTTGGCGGTGTGGAGAAATGACACATCTGCCGGGATATTTTTACCTTTAATCGGAATTGATCAGACATTGGATTTAACATTTCCACTACGACGTTGGTATGAATTGGAATTGTTGACATTTACAATAATATTTTAATTGACTCATCTTTATCTTTCAAAAGCCTTTAGATAGATTTAACGTGTATGCGGATGTACCTACATCGCTCGTTTCAATTAGCAAGTTTTATCAATTTAGAGAATTGCTAAGTATCCTAGGTGTTGCCAATATTTGTTTTAAAATTACGTCTCAACTGGTTTTGAAAGAAATTAGGCTCCAGTGTCTTTTGCTCTCGGGTACCTATAGAATGACATATTTTTGTTTTTCTGTCACTGTGTGACCCAGGTATTCCTAGTTAACTTACCTTTGTTCTTAACCATTGTTACTGGCGTAGTATTATTTTTTATAGTTCGTTTTTTTTGCATTAGAAAGAAGTTAAGCGATCTTGACATGTCTTTTATTAAAAATCACCATTGAAAAATAAATCACAGCAAATATGTAAGAATGATCAACAAATCGTTTAATTATCAAATATGTTAGAATTATAAATCAAATACGATCTTTCACGTTATTTTGCTTTCATAAGTAATATAAACTATTTTTTTAAGCGTTTTTCAATATTTTTTAATAAAAAGTTACGTCAAGATTGTTTGCCTTTTTTCTAATGCTAAAAAAACGAACTATAGTGTCCCTGTTTTCTTTTTTAACCTGTAACTTGATATGAAATTGCTCTTCAGTGTAGGCACTTCAAATTCGCGACGAGTAGCGCACAGCACATGTTTTCTAAACTCAATCACCAAACCTTTGCTGCTTTGTTTTCACTGTTAGCTCTCCGCGCGCTGTTGAGCTCGGTGTTCTCTAATGTCCTTTTTCAGCGTTGTGTTTATTTCCTGAGTAAGCCTGAAATCGGTATAGATCGCATGTGAAAATACTTGCGGCGACATTGTTGTCGTACGCTGCGATGTTTTGTTGGGCGCGGCGTGGGGATGGAAATAACCCGCGTTGGGCTAGGAGCAGATACTCACCGAGCTCGGTTAAATCATAAATCAAAATACGTTAAATTTACTCTTTTACACCACGTTACAGGTTTACGTAGATAAATTAGTGTTTCACAAATTATAATAGAACATATAAACATATCTCTCTACAAAATAGAATAGATATTTTAGATTAATAGAATTGTACAATTGTAGGTACAGTATATTAATAAGAAATACTATACGTAGCATTTAATACATTTGAAGGGATGTTTACAAAAACAACATAACTGCTTAGAGCGGTTGACACTTTTTTAAGAACATTGTTAATCGTTTCAGGTGTCAACCAGTGTAGTCAGTTATGTTGTTTTTGTAAACATCCCTTCATTTATATAATTTCCTAATACGTTTTTGTACAGCGAGCTGCAAAAGGGCTTTCCCACTTTATGCAGCTGTGTGTAGGTACATATAAGTCTCCTCCCTTGACCTGTTTCGGCTTCATCATCAATCTTTAAAATCGACAAAAGTTGTTGCCAATGAGGACGGGGCGAACAAACATGGTTACCATTTCCAAAAGGGCCGTATTCTGACGTTTTATGACATGACGACGATCGGTCTTTTGTTGAAATTAATAATATAATGTCACCCTCAACTTACGCGGCGCGGCCGGGGCGTACTGAGGGCGGAAAAACAAAACCTGGTCATGGTCATAATATTTTGCTCTTGCTGCACATATTACTCCAGCGTCCTTTTAAATATAAAGTTGTCATGTATAGTACAATGTTCCACAAACATACACTACGTAATAGATATTTATGTGTGCTTTGCACTCAGTGCAGAGCAGACGTCAGCTATTAAGTAGGTGTACTAGGTGTTGATTTTAGAAATTCCCAGACAGTGAATGGGTGTCAGGTCTTCTTGATCAACAATTCCATTCACTCAGTTTGACGAAAACATTGAACCCCATCTGTCTTTGGACACGCAGAGCCAAGACTTAATTTATCCCAGGGTTGCTATTGCCAATATTCCAACCTGCAATTAACATTAAGGGTAATTTTCTTATCTTGCCAGTAAAAAAGAAACAATAGCAACGTAATATTTTCATATATAGCTAACTTTTTTCCACGGTCGTTTGTTTGAAATAACTAAGATGGATCAGTTCTATGTAAGTAAGTATAGGTATACTATGTCAGTCTATACGTACTTACATAGAACTAGCACACGACAAATGTTAAATAGTACTCTGACATAAATGTCATAATAAACTGAAGCATTAAATGTCACATGAGTAAACACTAAAAGCGAAATTTCTGTGTTCGGGTTTTAATAAATATGATCAGAATTGTAGTGTACGTCGTGACATTGATAAAATCCGCTCTTTGGCGGCACAGAGGTACGAAGTTTATAAATTACCTAACTAATTAAAGTCGTTACTGACCGATTGTTATGTCTAAGTAAGTAAGTACCTACTTCATGTTACGTCTGCTTATCGTTATGTTTAACTTGCGCGTGTTTTACCAATTTAAATTGGTAATCATCTCTGTGTTCTTACATACAAAGCAATAATGAAGGTATATATATATATTATATATAGATAGGTATTATAAAGTTAGACCAACTGAAACGATTTTGTGACAGCACAGCCTGTGCAAGTGTTATTTATACGTCATAATTTTATAGAAGTTTGACGTTCAAATTAATACTTGCACAGTCTGGGCTAGATGCGTGGAACTGTTGTACTTTTAAATTTTTATTTGCAAGTACCGTGTTCTTGCAAATAAAAATTTATGATTATGATTAGGTATCAAAACCGCTGTATACTTATACATATAGGTATAAATATGGAATGAAAGAACCTCGATGGGTATAACTTAGTTTCGTAGTCTTCGTTAAAAAAAATTGGAATAGTAGTCAATAAACCAATTTATTTACCTTCATTACTCCGTACTTAATCACGCACTTTTAAATAACAAACGTGGTCCTATCAACAATGTACCTACTTGTATACTTACACGTGCTTACACTTAAACCTTGTTCCTATTTACATTCATTTTGAATTAAAAGTTAAATATTCATTTCAAAAAACACAATTAGGTTTAGCAGGTTGTATTACGTAAATACTTATGTCAAATGCTAATATTTATTTTATTTTTTCTCCGATAGGTACCTAATTAAGTAGTGTAAGAGAACTCTTAAGAACTCCAAATCAGTAATGGTCTTTGAATTTTAAAACGACTATTTAAAAGCATGTAGTAGTAGTAGTAGTAAACTCTTTATTGTACAAAAAGACATATTAAAAATAACATACAAGTAATGACATACAAAGGTGAACTTATCCCTATGAGGGATCTCTTCCAGTTAACCTTTGAGTAGATGAGAGGAGAAAGTGAAAAGAGGGTGACGAATGCAGCAAAATGTACAACAAGGTACCAAAAAGATAAAGGATATAAATACATACAAAATTTATAGGAAAAACATACATATATTACACAAAAAGGAATGGGGAAAATACACTAAAAATTGGAAAGAATTAGCAAAATATAAAGCAACTATACAATATAAATATTGACAAATTAAACAGCCAAATCAGATAACCATAGCTTCTTTAACGTCTCCTTGAACGACGCAACCGATTGTAGCAGCATGTCTTTCTCTTTATTGTGTTATGACCCAGTGAGGATCTGAATTTTTCAACAACTGTAGGATGTTATGTTTCACCGGCCAGTTCGAACGTAAGGAATGATATAATTTAGTTATCGTGCGAGCCCTTGCCAATACATGTACGGACAAGTATGAGCGAAATGCACGATATCTGAATGACATCATTTTGATGTTATTCTGATACAGTGTACGTTCGTATTATAGCCTATCAGTTAAAATTGCGTGGAAGATTCACGCAGACACGACACAACATTGCCCAACCGTCTGCAAATCCTGACCACCGACATACAGTCGGTATACCTGTTTTCGAGGACGAACGGTGTTGACACGACGTGTCATCACATCATACGTTACGACACTCGCCATTCATCGTAGCAAATACACTAACGGCCCTGAATGTGGCGTTGCATTCACATAGACAATGGCGATTGTGGTCGCGGCGTTCGCGATCGCCGTGCCGTCGGCACGCGCCGTCGTGCTTTTATTTATAGCGGAGCACATCGGCACCACGAGCGACGTTGACAAACAACCCGAATAGCACGGCCGCGCCTCTGCTCGACCGGGACGCATCCTGCGAGATGACCGAACGTTATCGCGGTGACCTTCATGACTGACGGTCAGTCCTCAATTACTTGACGCGAATTCAACTTGTTGAAATGACGAGTCGTGACATGGCAAAATATGAGCACTTCTGTAAACAAAACTAACGGATATTTCTAATTTACAATCAGTCGTAGAAAGTCGTCGACGACGCGACGTCGAGACTATATACTTTCAGATACCAAGGCTAATTTAATAATATTATACCTACTCCCTAAAAGGAAGAAATTGTATACCTACTCCCTGTACGAGTAAGTATACAAAAGAAAAATAAGTAGGTAAGATGTAATCCAGATATATAATAGAATAGAATAAGAATAAATTCGTTTGTTCATGGCAAACTAAAACTACATTTCATACAAACGTATTACCATTACTAAGGGGCCGATTCGGATTTTGAACTAGATATCTATTAGACATGACCAAGATACGACAACGATATTTTTAAGATCTAGCCTGTCAAATTTGACATTTCCGCGATTCTGGAGAGACTCTTGAACGATTTCTACAATGTCTAAAACGTCTCGTTTTGTATTTTTAGATCTCAAAACGATGTTGAAACGATCTTACTACGATAATTTAACGTAAAAGTGACATTGGTTGCCCGAATTGAGCTGTGAAAGATATCTAGTTGAAATCTAAACTACTGGGTATCTAGTACATATCGTATCGTTCTCTTCCTAGAACGGATCTTGTTTGGGTATTATAAAAACCCTAAAAGTATACAAAGATAAATAAGAAAAACCTTCAACCTGCGTTACTGAATAATTTGGAGGGCACAGACCGCGTATGTACGGATAATATAAAATCCTCAGTATCCTCACACATTTTTATATTGGTTAATTTAGCTCAATTCAAGAACCCGTAGCGAGTGTGAAGCGCAAGTCATGTCGTTTATGTCACCGACGTCACCGTTCAATGCATCCTCGGTTGCCCGACCGACGACCGCAACAAATGCGTTTATTATACCGATACCCGAAATGAATAATATTATGTGTCACTGGCCAGTGGCCACAGGATTCTTATCCTGCGTCGAAAAATTAACAAGCGCTGAACGAATTTGGCAGAGCCAATCTCATTGCGCGTTCAGTACTTATGCAGCGTAAATTACCTATACATACCTATATTAAATAATTATAACGGTAAATTACAAAGCCCGCGCGCGTAGTATGATGACATTGATGGCTTTCCAGCGTGAAACCGGTGAAAAAGAATGATGTGGCCTGCCGCCTGCCATGTTATTTTTCGGAGGTTGATCATGAGGAGATATAATTAACGTCAACGCTATTCTCTGTCCTTAACTGGATAGGATTGTAATAATGAAATAAGTAAAGCTGCTCGTAAATCTAGTAAACCAGTTATTTAAAAAACATTTAAAATCCGCTTTAAAAAAAATCTCCTTGAAAAACGTCACTGGAATTCCATTCGGTTATTTGGTTGCAGAGTCACACGACTAGGAGGTTTACACAGTCACACAGTACACACGTATCTATTTACCCGCTATTTAAGTATTTTATGTAGAATTATCACACGGGATGCACGTATAATATCACTTACACTATACGATTGTTTCCGACTTACGTAAATACATTGTAAATAATTACATTTTCTGTTGACCTGGGTTCCGGCAGAAAATCAGTGCTTTGCTCGAAAGAGCTAAGCGTATCACTAAGCCGTGACCCTTTTGTCCTGCTGCAATGCAAAGTTTGTACCCACTTTATTAATTTTTACTTGTGTACACATTTCTGTCTAATTTCTGTTTGATTTTAATCTCTTGACCAAAGACGTTTATAAATTGATCAAAGAGCACGAGGTCAAAAGTTATTCGGATTACCTATAGGTATAATAAAATATGTTATTTTGAACCAGTAGCAAAAATTTAGCTAAATGGAATTCTCAGTATCAGCATTCATTTTGTAACAAGTAGGTAATTAAACTTAATATAGGTAATTTATATTTTGAGTAATCTTTTTCCTTTAGGAAACCTGCAATGTCAAGAAAGAAATAAAGTTCCTGTTATAAAATAAATACGAGTTTCATCTCCTACATGTATTTCTGTTTAAATTTTAATTACTTATTTGAGTTATTGAAATTGTGTAGACATATACATGCTTTTTTTATAGGTAATATATATAATAGTCACTAGCGTTACCTACTTTGGCTACAGTATGGTAGGCAGGGGCGTATTTACCCTAGGGCCAAGGGGGCCATGGCCCGGGGCGGCAGACCACGGGGGGGCGGCGAAGCCGCCCCCTCGCTGCTTTTTCTGGGCGCCTTTTATAATCAAACTTAGCTATATATTTTATCATATTTTAATTGACATTTAAATTAATAAACAAACGAACACTTCAAACTCCACCAATTGCTTAAAATATCTACCAACAAGTACCTAAATTAAGCAACATTTTCGTTCAAGAAGTATTAGTACGGCGTAACTAAAATAAAATGTTACGCGGCAGTCTAGTCCACGTCTAGTCTAGTCAAAAATTTTTGGACTTCAATTTCATTTCAATGAATTTAACCGCAAGTTGTTACAAGTCCATATTTTGTTGGTTTCCACGTTTTGATATTTTTACACAGTACGCAAACACGTAGTAAACGCCAGTACCAAATGTATGGGATAGCATTTTCTTAAATTTTGTATGGACATCAAAAACGCAGTAATCCACCTGAATATGACAAAAGATATGCGTAACAAAGTTTCAAACGTTGCGGTTTAGAAAATTTGGGTGAACAAAATGCTGTAACAGTATTTGTTTTCTTCTTGTAAGCAATTTAGAATGCATTAAATGTATTGCCAAAAATTTTACCACACCCTTAAAAATGACTTTAATGGCATCTTGTAAATTCTTGTAAAAAAAAAAGTAAATTGCACGACATTTCAAATGTATACTATAAAATGTGAAGATATTTCCGGGATTCATAAACGAAAATAAAACATCTATTATGATGATTTGAATTATTAAAATCAATATGAGCATTCTTAAGACCAAACAAAACACATAATCTTTGTTTAATATTCAAGAACATAATTAAATCTTATAATGTTATTGTAAAACCAACTAAAAAATAAGAAGTACATTTTGGAAAAGACATAACGTAATGGGAGATCAAAAGTTAACCAAAGTATATCAAAGTAGTTTGGTTAAAAAAGTGGTTTCTACATTTTCTTATAAAATAAAAGTCCACTTTAGACAAAACAAACTTTCACCAGATACCATAATAAGACCAAATTTTATTTAAGTACCATAAAATCGATACACACACCGTAAAATATTGCAATTTCACATGCTTACAATTGAAAATAAAATACTTTTCTTAAATAAGAACAATCACTTTAACCAAAATCCCCGTAATATTTTACTTAATTATAAACATGTCGACTCACTTTTCACCCCCCGAACCGCACTGAGCGACGGCGCAAACGTTGGAGTAATATCCGCCATAGCCGCGTTAAAACGAAATAAGGCGCAGGAGTTTAAACCTTACGCCCTACAACAGTGAAGTAATTATTAAGTGGTAGTTTTACTTGATCCTTGTAAACGTAGTTAAAATCATGTCTCTCAAATTTTTATAGTATGTGAATTTGTGTTAAACCACTACTCGACTAAACATTATTTCCCGCCAAATAGCGTAACTGCAAGACATTTACATTTATGAGCGGCAAACACGTAGTTAGTAACCTACATTTGCGTCAGAACAACGGAGGTTGTAAATGACAAAACTAGAAATTGTATGGAATTCAAAGTGCTGTAAATACAATGATTTAAATTATTGAGTTTTTTTGCTATTTACTGCGTGTTTGCAGAGTAAATTTAAGAAAAACGAGAAAATTTGTGTTCCTATTTTCCCCATTTTTCATTATATTGGCACGTGGTTTTGACCTATCGACGCAGAAAAAATTGGAGATTCCAAAAATGCAATAAACATTTTTTGACCTTGTGTGGGTTACTACGTGTTTGCTTTTCGGCGTCGATATGTAGAAATTGCATTGCGCATTTTTCTTTGCACCGCAGTGACTAATTGCAGTGCAGAACGATCATTTTCTGTACTCAAAAGAATAAAAAATTATCTACGTTCCACTATCAGCGAAGAGCGCCTGAATAGTTTAACTCTTCTTAATATAGAAGCTGAGCTGACAAACGTTTTATTTAAATTACGACAGCGTCAATGATGATTTTGTCAACCAATTTGTACATAGGGAAACAATGTAAATGCCTATGTGAGTAAATGGTAAAAGTTTAGTTTTTTTTTCACACCCCATAGGTACTTGTTGCAGGTTTTTCTTCTTAAATAAAATACTTTATCGTCACTGATGAAGGGGGGCGGCAAATCAAAATGGCCCGGGGCGCCAAATTTGTAAATACGCCTCTGATGGTAGGCAAACATTTAAGAGGGAAAGTAAAGCCAGGAAATTAGAATGTGATAAAATAAGACATGGCGAACTTGCGACGGCAGAAATGGCCTTCACGCGGGTTATTACCTTTTATCTCAATTACTCTCAAAATAAATATCTGTTTAAAATTTCGCTCCTCAGACCTCTCGCCAACATCACTATTTTATCATCACACATCAATATTTTATACGGGTAACGGAATAGGTACAACTTGAAATACATAAATTACAATTAGACATGTTTTCGTGATTTTTCTCTATCGAGTCAACTTTAACCTTTTGACCTTACCTTAGGTATTGGTTGGAGTTTTTATTTGCAAATATAGTCTAGTTTCCACGTCATCTTTTTCCATAGCATTTGCCCTTGATTAAAACGTGTCAAAATTCAATAACTACAAATTTACGTTAGCGCCCTCTCCCATGGGCGAGTAATTAAAAAGATTTACTTGTTATGCCTTAAATTTTCTGGTTCTACGCTTTATCATTAATGTTTTTATAATGCTACCAGTTTAGTATATTTAATTATGTATACTATGTACTTTGTAGGCGATAGCGCAAACTGTCGAATATACCTACGCTATATGTTTTGATTGGGTCGAAATGTCATTAGGGCATACGAAAATAAGAATTTGATATCAGGTTAACCCATACGATTAACAGGAAAAACGGGCACGCTGTTTCGTCAGCGGCCACTTTAAAAGGTTGAATCACTCGTGTATGATTGTCTCTGGGCAACTTCCGCGCCGGAGTGACGCAAGGCTAGGCCGCTGGGCTGCCTACGCGCCCACCTTCCTAATTACGCTGTTTACACTCCGTCTAGACGACGCCCCCTCCCACTACCCCCTTATCACGAGCCGCTTACATTGTTGTGATCGCATTTTTAACCAGACTGCGGCATTGATTCTGATAGAATTAATTTAGAGACGAGCTGGTGTCGGAAATAAGGGCAATTATAACCGTAGTTTTGGGACTGACCCCCGCATAGGTACTTATCAACGTAGGTAGTTAGAGTCCGTCTGAACTAACTTTGCATCAAATAGAACAAAGTGAAGGACAGAATATAAACGTCATGTTTTCATTGATATTTGACCCACTTTGTCATTGCAAATGATGATGCCCTATATTGAACAAGAAATGAACCCCTATATTTAAAAATACAGATTATTGCCTATATTGTACTTTTGTTACTCACCAGTTAGGTTATGTATATTTATATATAATATAATTTTGATATATATTTATTTATAATAGTATTAAATATTATTTGTTCCCGTCGTCCACAACGTGTCCTGCACTGCATGCTGTCCCGCACACTCCGCTGGCTCCACAGAAAACCAGCGCCGTTGGCCACGCTAGTCGTGCCAGCTGCATTGCTGAGTGGAGACCATTTCGGCTTCACATCTCTATACTATATCCGCTGGTTTGTTTATCTTTGCCTTGTATCTGCAATATGTGTCTTGTTTGTATTGATGTGTTGTCTGAATAAATGATTTCTATTCTATTCTATTCTATTCTATTCAAATGCCATGTAGAGCTTGATCCGACTCTAACTTTCTGTAAATATTTTTAAAATTTCAAAGAAAAGTAGCGTTCTCTCTTCTTCTCTCGACGGTCGGAGACCAAGATCCTCGAAGGGTCGCTGATCCATCGTAGTTATTTCAAATAAACGACCGCGGAAAAAAGCGCATAATATATGAAAACATTACGTTGCTATTGTTTCTTTTTTACTGGCAAGATAAGAAAATTTCCCGCAATGTTCGTTGGAATATTGGCAATAGCAACCCTGGGATAAATTAAGTCTTGGCTCTGCGTGTCCAAAGACAGATGGGGTTCAATGTTTTCGTCAAACTGAGTGAATGGAATTGTTGATCATGGAGACCTGACACCCATTCACTGTCTGAGAATTTCTAAAATCAACACCTCCAGCAGACGTCAGTGTCTGCTCTGCACTGAGTGCAAAGTACACCTATCTATTACGTAGTGTATGTTCGTGGAACCTAATACTATACATGAGGGACTTTATATTTAAAAGGACACTGGAGTAATATGGGCAGCAAGAGCTATATATGTGCAGCAAGACCAATATATTATGACCATGACCAGGTTTTGTTTTTCCGTCCTCAGTACGCCCCGGCCGCGCCGCGTAAGTTGAAGGTGACATTATATTATTATTTTCAACAAAAGACAGATCGTCCTCATGTCATGTCATAATCATAATAGCAGAAATATCATGAGCTGCTTTTAAACGTCTGGATACGGCCCTTTTGGAATGGTAACCATGTTTGTTCGCCCCGTCCACATTGGCAACAACTTTTTTAGAGAAAAAAACAAGCCTGATGCTAATTTGGCGAGCTGACTTTGATATTATTTTCTCCCTTTTACCTACATACGTACATATGTATTACTTACAGTATTGCATGGGAGGCATTCAAACTGTTATCAATTTTATATTGATACAATATCGATTACTCTTAAGGCCCCGTGGGTTCAGGTTCTTCTCTCTCTAGCTGTCACTGAAAAAACTGTCTCTAAATACCTACATGATTTGTAATTTTTTTTATCGAGCGAAAGTCAAGAAAATAGGTTTTAAATCCATGAAGTTGCTAGAAAAAGGCCTCAACATTGCCAACAAAATGTTTGGCAACCGTATCTAAAAAAACGCTACAACTTTTCAAAAAATCTGCTGGCTGAACCTACTGCGCCTTAATGCATCTCGGCCACGTTTATTTGAGTATAAGGACGATGCAAATTACAGTAAAATATAAATACAGATTTAAAAAAAAACATCGTAATGCAAATTTTGTCAGACAATTGCAAACATCTAAATAAACTCCCTTAGTTTTACGACACAGTTGAAGTTGACGCAATTGGCGTGACTCCCTGCCAAGTGGAGGTCTCTGTATAAATAATGTCTTGAGACAGATGCGTATTGTCGCACACCTATCTGGGTGTCACGTCAGATCTAGCTTATAGTAAGCCAATCTGTCTCGGAGCGCTAAATAGTCGGATCATAGTCTGAAGCGGCGCTAGGGCCTGTGAAGAAGGACCGCGGAGTGTGGTGAAGACGCCCGGGCCTCGCGAGAAGTCGAGGGCAGGTAGGGCAGCTTGCACGCCACGTGGCCAGGTATCGCCAGCTGGAGAAGCTATTTCGGTGATCGGCGGCAGGCCCCGGCAGACCGACACCAGACGTCGCCGCCGCCCCCGCGCTCCTCGCATGCGCTATAAATAGCGTCACTGTGCATTCTTGGGCGAACGATGTCGAATTTTTGTCGAGTACGCGCGACCACATGCCGTTTGTTTGGGCCCCAACCGCCGCTGGCCGGGCGGAATCCGCCTCCTAGCCTTGAATGACTAACACCACTCAATCGGCAGTATCGGCACTACAAACAACTGCACTTAACCTGGGACTGCGAACTATCCTCGTAACCATCGTATAACTCTCCTTAGTACACAGGAGGTTTTAGCTACATTAAATAGTTTTAACCTAAGGTGATCGGTTAAATTAAAATGTAATTTTGTAATGTAGCAGAATTTGAGTCAGTCAGTAAATGTAACATCATAAACTAGATATTGTGTGCAACAAACCATCACATAATACTTTACAATGTATAATTGCTTAGAAACTAGGAGATTAACGTTACGTTTGGAAATTCTTAATGCAATATGACAACAAATATCACCTTGCTTAATATTACGAATCCTGCATTGCTGGAATAAAATGTCTTTGGGCAAATGAAACACAAACATTCAGTTTCCTCTTGGCATGAAAGATATCCCTGAGATCTTATAATCTGGCGATTCGCAGCCGGGCCGCCGGCTTGTGGAGTGAGATATTCTGATTAAGGTTCGCTAAAATTAGCGCGACCACGCAAACAAACTCCTTTATAAAAATAGAAATAATGCACTCTGGACCAAAATATACATCACATAGGTTAACCGCAATGATACATAGGTTAGATATGCAAGAGTACCTACCTACTCGTTACCCTGATTACACGCATTTGCTTTTATTTCTCTATTCGTACTGGCGACAAAATGCTTTGATGTTTGTTATTTATATCTTTTTAGCTATATAAAAGTCCTGTTTATCTCGCGTATTTAAGAGTTTTGAATATATAACTTTGACCGTTTACATCTAAACAAGCACTGAATAAACATCCTGAACACACCTTACGGCCAAGTAGGTACGCGACGTAAGTCTTATAAAGGATGTCCCAAAAATGACGCAAGATTTGAAATTGATGAAAAACACATTTTTTTTTTTCGTTATAATATATTTGTATATAAAATCTTGAAATACATAAAATATAAAAGGGTTATTTGTGGAATAATACGCCAGGCAAATGTCCTCCTAGGCTTTGCTGGCACATACGCACTCTTTTGTAAAAAAAATCTATGACCATTTTGCATAGACGCGGCTGAATTTCTCCAATGCAGCGTCGAATTTCCTCTTTTAAAGCATGAGTAGTTGTGGACTTATTGGCCTATGCCAATACAATATGCCAAGTCTATACTTTAGACTTTAAATAACCCCATAAAAAGAAGTCTAAAGGCGTTTAAATCGCAAGATCTAGGGGGCCAATTCTGATCACCGAATCGAGAGATCACACGACTAGGAAATGTTTCATGCAGTAATTGCATCGTTTCTCTGGCTGTGTGGCAAGTAGGGTTGCCAACCGTACTATATTATATAGTATTGTACTATATTTTGGCTCTCTGTACTATATACTTTTGGAAAAATATATAGTACGCTATAATACTATATTTCCGATTAAACGTATGTTACACTTATGTTTAGTATTTTATCTAAAAGTACCATATTTTTTTGAAATGTACTATATTTTTGATGCCCTATTCTGGAAAATACTATATTCTACCAAAAAATAGTTGGCAACCCTAGTGGCAAGTGGCCCCGTCTTGTTGAAACCACATTGCTTCCACATCGATATCCTCTAATTCGGCTAGAAAAAACGTTGTTATCATGTCGCGATATCGAGCTCCATTAACAATTACTGCTTGGCCGGCCTCATTTTGAAAAAAAATGGTCCAATAATGCCTCCAGCCAAAAATCTGCACCAAACAGTGACCCGTTCCACAAATAACCCTATTTTATGTATTTCAAGATTTTATATACAAATATATTATAACGAAAAAAAAATGTGTTTTTCATCAATTTCAAATCTTGCGTCCTTTTTGGGACAGCCTTTACGTTCCCAGCGCACAAAATATGCAGCACAGTTGAATGACACCAGCACGTGTAGGTATTGTTATTTGCTCCTATCGCGTTTTACATAAAGTTTGCATTCGATCTAAATAAAAATACAATTGACTAACACACTTGCCTACTACGCAAAAATAGACACGCAGATGTCTATCCTAGCAGACCTGTACGGATATGATGGTCGTTCTTGTCTACGTGACAGCGTGATAAAACGGTGTCCGTCACTTTCTTTCCCACGGTGTTAAACAGTGACAGTTATTTTATCACGTGGATAAAGATGGATAAAGCTATCCATAATAGGCTGGCTGATCACCTGACTAGGCATAGTAAGAAAATAAAAATCTTATGAGAAAGGACGATTACACCGGCAAAATGTGAAATATGATTTGTGTTATTAAGGTATACGAGTAGATAACTTTCACGTGAACACGGACAATTCTACTTAATACTTGTGTTACAAGATTTATAATACCACAAGTCGATGACATCTCGTATAAACACATAATGTATCTCTACTTCTCTGCTTAATCCTTCTTAATCACTCTCAAGCATCAATCCACAATTTCACACCTCGAAAAAAACACATTTTAAAATGTTTTAATAAGTTTTACGATAATCTAATGACTTCTTGTTGGTGGGTATGACGTAAAGTCGAAGTGGTTATTATATAGGTACTGTTATTAAGCATTATACTTAGTTATCATTTCGGCTCTAGATCTTTTTGTCAATAGATACTCGTATAAACTAGGAAAATACCTGTTGATAATTTCCTACTTCCTGGTCTCATTTTAAAATAGCAATGGTACTAACTCATAGGTAGTTCGAATATGCCAATTCCGCTGTATGAATGTTTACAACCCCCACCGCGCGCCGTCTCGTTGCTATCCGCCCCGGCCGTGGCGCCCATTATGCTTATCTGCTTTAAAATTAGGAAACGGTAAAATTCAATTGGCATCTATGGTCCTGACCTCATGCGGCTGAAGCCCGAATCGTAAACGTCACTCTGCTGATTCACTCAATTCTGGATGGTAATCAAATATAAGCACCGTGTTTGTGATTAGATGGCTAAATAGTAGCTAACCGCTAATGCCTGAATAAGAATTATATCTCGCCTCGGAAGTAGGTACATACCTACAGAATCACAGTGCGCTCTAGTTTAGTTGTACCTCCATAAAGCTGCTGATCTCGTCTTGCGCATCAATCAATTCCTGAAAGCGCGAAATTCGACATGAGCCATAACCATAACTGGCATATATACAGTCCGAAACAAAGTTTCTTTTTAATATTGATGCGTTTTTAATATATTTAATATATTAATAGCAAAATATTAAGCTACAGAAGGTTAAACATACATATATACCTAAGAATAGCCGGCTAAAAGATTAAAGATGGTAGATAAAATATAAGTACAATAATATTTACAGTTCAATGTAATTTTAGAATTTCAGAAATGAATGTTTACATTACAATAATAAATTCACTTTTTTTATTTCAACTTTAATTCAACTAGAAATGTCGATTGCGGAAGTAGATTATTTTTAGTGTACCGCACAAACTTTGTTCGCGGTACACATGGGATCACATCGGTCTTGCAAATCAGTTAAATGTGTTTTTCTCAGAAACCATTTGACGTAGATAGCTAAAATTTGGAACAGTTATAGCAATTACCAGCACTAACATTATTAATAAGTCAAAACCGCTTACTTAGTATTTTAGGGGAAAATGTGGCGGTTGAAAGGGGTCAGCTGAAATTATTTTTTGTAAGAATCGTGTCGGGTACCATTGGAAAGCTTGCAAAAAATTGAGCCGATGGACTGATTTTGACTTCATTTTAGAGTGCAGTGGTTTCGCTAAAAAATGCATTTAAAGTTGCAAAGTTTTCATAACAAAAATTTCACCTCTGTCCTGGCGATTTTCGCGAAAATTATAGCTAACAGGCAGCTGACCAGTCAATACCCAACTAAAACAGTCATGGAGACGGCGGGAAAATTATCAGCTTAACTTTATCTTTATTATTTTTTCAACTGCAGCCTGATCTTTGGTTGCTTAGGGTTAAGGTTACTAGCTAACACTGGTCATTTCATATAAGGAAGTAGTTTTAGCGAGAAAGATCCTTACTTCCAACTTTGGCATTTACAATTTATGACTTATGTACTTGACACAAAGTTTAATTCTCCTTGCTTATTTTTGTGGGATATTAATTTTTTTCTGAATAGCCTACTCTAAGTATGAGTGAGAAAAAGATCTACAAAATACAACCATGTTATTTAATACTAATTAAATTAAGTTTAAATCTCAATGTGCTCAGTAAGAATAATATTTATTATTGGAGTTTATCTATAAACATTTAAATTAAGAATTCCGTTCTTCACTGTCGTTGTGTTTTGTTTTTTCACAACAAAGCACATAGAGTTAGTAAGGCGTATAGTATAGAGATATCAAAGTCATCTAAAACCTTTGAACGAGCAATTCTTGTATATTTTTATATTTCGGGGATCTCGGAAACGGCTCTAACGATTACGATGAAATTTGCTATATGGGGGTTTTCGGGGGCGAAAAGTCGATCTAGCTAGGTTTTATCTCTGGGAAAACGCGCATTTTTGAGTTTTTATATGTTTTCCGAGCAAAGCTCGGTCTCCCAGATTATTAACCTATTAATGCGGTTTATATTGCATTAGAAGTACATTATAAAAACTGAATTACAAAAACTCGTACTGAATTCAGTATCAATTGAACTTAGTTTAGCGAAAAGGATTCATCCATAAAATGTCATTTAAAATAATTTTCCTTACCTACACTCTCTCACTTTGTTAGCTTAGACGAACTTAGCATTTTTAACAGTTCTATATAATATTTAAGTCTATGTATATATGGTATGGAACTAGAAACAACCAAAATAATAAGTTCTAAATTTAATTAAAATTTAAGCAGTATAGAATACCGAACTACATATAATGATGAACCGTAGAACACTAAGGACCTATCGACTCTTGAGCGCTTCGATGTAACGTTGCACTGTAGTTTTGCCATTTTGACTCCTATAATTCCTACTAGCGACCCGCCCCGGTTTTGCACGGGTTAACAAATTATACATAAACCTTCCTCTTAAATTACTCTATCTATCTTGAAAACCGCATTAAAATCCGTTGCGTAGTTTAAAAGATCTAAGCATACATACAGACAGACAGACAGCGGGAAGCGATTTTGTTTTATACTATGTAGCGATAAATTATCTTCTAGATTGTTGTCGGATACAATGGATCGCTTTTCGTATATACTTGCAAATTATTACATCGAGGATGAATGTGTCAATGATCGAGTTTCATAGAATACTTTCCCAAAATACAAATTACCGTCGTAATCCGCGATGCACTTTTAATGCAGGCTATGCAAATAATAATCTCTTAACGAGACGGTAAATTAAACGTAGAAATAAAACTATTAAAACGGATTATACAGCGTATATTGAATTTATTTACTTTTGTCTATCTTGATGTTGTATAAATTCAATATATATGCGATATAAATCGTTTTAATAGTTTTATTTCATGAGTAACTATCGCGGTAACCGAAGACAATATTAAACGTAGAAGCTAAAAAACGGCCAAGAGCATGGTCATGCTCAGTGTATCAAAAAATGTGCATCTAAAAACAGGCAAACAATCTGTAAAATATAACGATGCGTGCGGTACACTAAATGCCACGACACGAGCTATAACTCGGGCTTGGCCAAATTTTTAATTTTTAAGTAAGTACCTATTATTACTGTTAGTAATAAACGGTGTCCTACTGACACCCGTGGACCCGGCGTTCCTAATACAAAAAGTGCCCGCCAACCGTATAGAAGTAACTAGCGACCCGCTCCGGCTTAATCGCACGGGTTAACAAATTACATAAACCTTCCTCTTGAATCACTCTATCTATTAAAAAAAACATCCTTGCGTAGTTCCACACGTTGCGTAGTTTAAAAATCTAAGCATACCTTCAAACAGACTGACAGACTGACAGCGGGAAGTGACTTTGTTTTATACTATGTAGAGTATGTAATGATAAGAGCAATAACGAAAATGTTTAGTGAAAGCACTGAATGAGAGAACGAAAGAGATCATGATCAAACACGAATGTTGGGTAAATACAGCCACATCCATTTGTGTTGCTGGTGCTGTCAACATTAGAAGTAAACTAAAAAAGTAACTACTGGACCGCCGCATACTATACTTTCATAGTTTAGGTAGGTGTACTACCTAGTGGCCGGAGGCCGATTCTGACTTGCAAATTGACTTAAATTTGATTATGAAGTCACCTGCTCGTGAATCTCGTGATGCGTCTCACCTGTGATTAATATTGATGCTAGGCAGATGGGCTTTGGGGAAAAACATATAAATAATAGATAATTTAAAGTGCGGATGCCGCTCCTAAATTTAAAACTGGGTAAATCACGGCATGTAAATTTTCATGGGCCGATAACTTCCACTGTAATGCACAGAGCGAATATATGGTTTTTTTTTTGTGAAATTGCGCATGAGAACTGTTCATTCATAACATTATCTTCATCTGAACATATCCTCGTTGTATTCCAGAGTGGTGGTGGGCGGGCGCATGCGCGGGAGCCGCGGTGGTGGCGTGCGCTGCGGGCGCGCTGGCCCGCCCACTCTTGCGCCGCCGGCGCGCTGCCGCCGCAGCCGCCGCCGCCTGCCCCGTGAGTTGACTCTAACCCCTTTTCTTCCCCTCTGGGTTTGGCCCCTGTTACATCACGCTGACACTGTTCGTCGCCTGACACTGACAATTC
The DNA here is from genome assembly GCF_948474715.1 of Cydia amplana. Classification (NCBI taxonomy): domain Eukaryota; kingdom Metazoa; phylum Arthropoda; class Insecta; order Lepidoptera; family Tortricidae; genus Cydia; species Cydia amplana. The sequence continues at coordinate 8,635,581 of NC_086079.1, read as the reverse complement.
ACAGTACACAACAGATTAAACATTGATGATGTGTACCGTGGTTACTCACCGACCCAAATAGTGAAATAGAGGTGCCTGCATCTGGAGCTTGCATACTGCATGCGCGCTGAACATAACGGTTTATTGTATCAATATTTTTTCGGACACTTTAGGAGGCAGGTTTTCCGTATATGTATTTGTTTTAAACTATTGCATAGAACAAAAAAGTCAGATAGGCGCACTTAATGCCTTTCGACATTCTCTACCACTACCACAGTTGCCAACAAATTAGAGGTATAATTTAAAAAGATGTTGACTTTAAGCCCTTTAAGGTATACAATATTTTCAATCTTTTAATTCCAAGCTTATTACTTTTTTAATTACATTATTGGTAACAATGTTCTAACAAAGGGTAATGTTCTATAAGTATATATAATTGTATGTAGAATAGAAACACACTCGAGCAGTTAAGGATCCTTTCGCAAAATGGCTTGTAAATGGTCTGATATAGGTATCGATAGCGGTTCATTCACTAGATTCGGTCGCACCTTTAAATATAATACATATTCGTTCCTTGAGAAACATAGTGTCACCGTCACTATACAAAATCATATGTGCTTCAAAATTCAACTTTTGAAAAATGGAACAACGTCACTATATTCGAATGGTTCTTAATTTTGTATAGTAACACTATGTTTCTCAAGCAACGAATAACAAATTAATCCTAGTTTTACCCTATTGATGGAAAGTTATAACAGAGGATCTAACGCGAAAATCTAAAATCTAAATTTCGTTATCTGCCTCTTTTCATTATCGATCGAATATGCAAGAGCAATATGATACAAAGGCAGATAACGAATTTTCGCAGTAGGCCCGGCCCACATGTCCAAAAATGGAGCTAGCTCACTGGTTTCAGTAACTGGCTATGTTCTCTATTTCTTTAAATATGACTAGATCCTACCTAAGGGACTTGAAGGATCTGTTACAGGGGCCAACATTCGACGCGAAAGGGATACCTATCTAGTAGGATAAATTTTGACATAATAAACACCGACAAAATATAAGATAGGTATGAAAGCTTCCATTAAGGTACTTACTTGAGCTGCGATTACCGCTAACGATCAGGTCATCAGGTGGGCCGAGGCGTGTTTACTAGGACGTTGTTTAAAAGTAAATAGAAGAACAAACAAACATCAACACAGTTAACTGACCGTTGGTATACCGTATCTCGTTGCAAAAAGGGTTATGAATAGGAATTAACTTAATCCGTTAACTGTGCTAGCACCATTGCCAGTAAGGCGATTTAAATGCAAAAAGTCAATAATTAATATAATTATCTTATTAGTATCTCTTGTTGTTATAAAATTGATTATTACTCTTGCTTTATCAAAACCTTATTGATTGCTTATCGAAACCGCCTTTTCCCAGATAAATTAATAAATGCGTGTCGATGTCGTTAAGGGAGAACAAAATGTTATAACAGATAAAGTCTAAAATTTATATCTAAATCTATCTGTCCAGAGAAATACGTAGGTAGGTATCCAGGGAGCTAATTCGACACGTCACCCTTTTCTTGTAAATTCACATAATAATATCTGGGAGACCGAGCTTTGCTCGATAAACAAATAAAAACTCAAAAATGCGCGTTTTCCCAGAGATAAAACCTAGCTAGATCGATTTTTCGCCCCCGAAAACCCCCATATAACAAAATTCATCGAAATCGTTAGAGCCGTTCCCGAGATCCCCGAAATATATATACATATAAATAAATAAATATATAAATAAATAAATATGCAAGAATTGCTCGTTTAAAGGTATAAGATTGACAAATTTAATGATGGCTAAGTCACGTTGGCACATTCCAACAAGTCGAATTCACTTTGTTCGTCTTGGCGTCTCCATAGTCCGTCCATAGTGCCTTCACAGATAGTCTCCACTCTCCGGATATGACATGATTTTTGGAACTTAAAATTTGAATTAGTGATGGAATTGGAATCGATGTTTTAATTAAAGTACCTATCGATATTTTTCATTCTTGTCTCTTTTTAAATTCAATAAAAATATTAAGTAATTTAAAATATTTATATCAATGATAAAGGACTAAATAAGTAGTCTAAATACTTCTATACCAAACCTAACTTCATTATTGTAAATGTGTATTAAGCTATGATAATTAACGAAATATATAGGTACCAACGGAATTTACTGCATATAGCTGGTCAACCAAATCTTGACAGTAATAAAAGGCGCGAAATTCAAATTTTCTATGGGACGATATCCCTTCGCGCCTACATTTTTCAAATTTGCCGCCTTTTTCTACTGTCAAGATCTGGTTGACCAAGTATATAATACATACCTATTACTATTACTATTTGTAGACGAGACTTTTTTGACCCTGTGTTGTGTTATTTATGAAATGCGAGGATAAACAGTGATAACGGTTAATCCGTAACGTAAAGATTTTAAAGTTCTGGGAAATCTTAAGTATTTTGAAGTTAAAGAGGATGGTTTAATAGTTTCTGCTATATGTAGATTTGTGTCCACCTACTTCGATTTGTTACAACTCTTACGATTACCTCGATCATTGAGCAATGCCAACCGTCTCGTCTCGTCTCGCAAGCCGACAAACGCGTCATCGCATCGCTCGCTAATACCTACATATAGGTGCTCATACGTACGACGGCGCGGCGCGGTGGCAGCAATCGAGCTTCTTTTACATGTGTGCCGAATCATATGTACGACGTACTGATACTAACATTATGCACACTTTTACCTTTGAACGCACACACGTAGTGTATTGTGTCGGCTGGTGAGCACACAGACGCGGCTAGACATAGCATGTTATGTCTGTGTGTCGGGGTCGACGTGACACACAACTGCCTATGCTAGTGTGAGACGACATCGGCGGCAGCCGGTGCACCGCCGCCGCCCGCCCGTTTTCTCCCCGCTACGCGACTGCGAACACCGCGCCGCGTCCGCGTCATTGAATAACAAGACTCGCTCGATGGCAGGCGTCTTCCTGCCAATATGAAAAACAACTCTAAGAAAAAATACGCGATAGTGGAATTTATATGTTATTCTTATTTCAAAAGTAATTTATTTTTATAGTGTTATTGCATTTAAAAACATATTTTATTTATTAGTGAATGATAGATAATTATTGCAAAAGCGCTTACGGGTGTTGTAGTCTCCGTCTAGTGCCCTGTGATTGTTTTGTTTGAAATCAATGTTGAAGCAGTTCGCGAAAACAAATTCTTAAATGTCAGTGGCTGTGTGGATTTATACGACGACCGTAAAAAATCGAATGATTGATTCGATTTAACTCCTCAGCGTGTCATCGTTAATCATTGGACATAAGCACATCACTAACTGTCATCAATAGGTGAAAAACCTACAAGAATTGTGGACGACAACGTTTCAAATAGTGAGTAATTTACATACAAGTCGTAAAAATTAGGAACACACAAGCTTGAATATCACATATGATTATAGCAAATAAAAACTTTGCTTCACTTATGGGACTTACCGATGGTTTACCGTCATCTTAAGATGGTGTAAAGGATTACACTGAATCAATAATGTTAGTAAATGAATGTAGGCGAGTAAGAATATTGGAGTGTTTGATTTGTAGTGGAAGGGAGTGAAGTGAGGCCCGAGGCACTCGGCAGAGTCGGCAGCTCGGCCGCGAGACGGCGGGAGCATGCCAAGTGATAAGAGGCGCGTCGATAGGAACGTCACACCCAGACGTTGTTTGTGTAAATTTAAATAAATTCTCATGACAGACAGTTCCGTAATCACCTCTCGCCTTAGTTGTGACAAGTCTTTTGATTATGTGCACTAGTCCAACAAATATGTTTATCACAAGGAATATACACTTGAGTTATGTAGGTAGTTTTATTGTGATTGTTTGGTTATCATTATCAGGCTTAGTATGCACCCAACAACTTCAATCCTTGTCATGATTTATCAATTATCACTAATTTATGCATTCTCAGACGTCAAACACACCAACAGCTAAGTATTACAAATTAAATTTAGAACAATAACATAAATTGTGTTACCTATTTCAAATTAGTTTTTTTACTAAATGTTTTAAAATAAGTAATTAAACCAGTGGCCTTAAATACATATAATTAAATAGTTATGTTATTTTATGTATATATGGGATGTTTACAATTTTCATACTTAACAAGGCCACAAACTAACAAAATTTTAATACCTAGAGGATAAACAAATACAGGGTGCTTCCTGTAACAGGAGCAATAAATTAAACTGTAGTCTGTACTCCTCAAACCGACCCACATTTGTTCAGCAACTTTTGAAAATAACTCATGTTTTGATTTTTATATTTTATACACTTTAAAGTTTATTCTAAGATGCAACGTATTGCAAATTTTGTTATGTTTAAAGCGTGACAAGCAACGTCAAACACACTGATGTCAGCGTACATTGAAGGCAATATTTATTTTGTATGAAAAAGAGGAAGTCAAAAGGATTCATAATTTTTATAAGTTGCTGAACAAATGTTGGTCAGTTTGAGGAGTACAGCCTTTAGTTTAATTTATTGCTCCTGTTACAGGAAGCACCCTGTATATATTATTGATGAGAAACACCTTTTTCATTAAATACCTACTTTGTTTACCTTTGAAACAACTGACAAGCATAAAACAAGAGATTGAAATTCATGTTGGTCCTTATTGACTATTATCTTCAACATATACCTACCTATTATTGAGTCTTGAGTCAATGCTTAAGGCTAATACAAATTTTTCAAAAGTGATTTTGAGTTGATACTTGTAAAGCAGTAAGTAAAGCATTTGTTAAACACAATAAATATTGTATTCAATCCTCATTATGTACTCATTGCATAAATATAATGTGATTGTATTGAGGATAGGGCTCATAGTGGAGATAAGAGACAAGTTATGTTATGACACTAGCCACTAAATATGTTACACACTGTAAACAAATGCATTAGCTAGTTATATTAGATAGACAGATAGAGATCTTTATATACCAGGTATGTTACATACATGGACCCTAAAAAGGGTGTTGAAGCATAGGTAGTTACTCATAAAATGAATCACAAAGTTCACATATTACCACCCTTTAAGGCTTCGTCACACAGGCGCGTTTTCCAGTCAATGATTTTGTTTCTGACCCATTTCGTACCTTGTCACAGTGACAATCAATATGATACTCGCTAGAGACCTCATACTATTGTCACTGTGACAAAGTACAAAATGAGTAAGAAATTAATTTCTTTCACTGTACAGTCAGCTGCAGAAAAAAGGTACCACCCCTGCATACAAACTTCTATGCAGGGGTGGTACTTTTTCTCTGCAGCTGACTGTACCTACAAAAATGGTATAAACCTTTTCCAAGATTGTCATTTTATCATTTAATTTAATATAAAAAATTCACCAGCCTTAAGCCTTTAAAAGGCAGAGGTGAAAACATGCTCACCATGATTTTGAACTTTATGTCAAAGTTGATATGGTTCAATTTTGTGTAATTTGACATGTTTATGCCGTTATGCCAGGGTTAAACGTTAAATAACTTTGTATTGTACTTAAGCAAATTTGATTACACATTTTTATCATACTTTTTTCTTTACCAGAGGGCAACACCTTATTTTTTAGATATTTCTTATTTACTTATTGACAATTTGTCATAATATGATGTTTACTTTAATTATCAGTCTACCTTAGGTTGACTGGCAGACAAATCTTTGTAAGTTGTATGAATGTTATGTTTAGATTAGGTTTATTTCAATTTCATGGCCAAAATATAAAATTCTGTAAATGTCAAAATATGCTAAATGTACTACTAGTGCCATCTGTGCAAATCTTTAAGTACCTAACTCCTAGTCAAAACCATTCAATTAAAATCATTCGAAACAAACTCGTTTTATGATTAAAACCCTTAAATATTAATAAAATTATACCTAATAAAAGTGCAGTGTTCTTCACTACCTACAGTTGTGTGCAATATAATAGCAGTGATGAAGATTGTCATAGACTTTTTTAATCTACTTAAACAAGCAGTCAATAGTAAAATGAAAATTAGGGGAAAACTATATCTTTAAATCAATTATATGGGATCTTTTTTATAATTCTTATGCATTACTTGACATTGTTTCAAAATTAACTGTAACCGCGGCATAACAATGTATGTAGGCGCGATTATACATCGATTTTTAGCATTAGAAAAAGGGTAAACAATTTTGATGTCTTTTTATTTTAAAAAAACTCTACTAAACAAATAGTAACTATTACTTATGAAGCCAAAAGAATGTAGGTAAATGATTGTATAACACCTATGCTATTTAATTGTTATATGTTAGCTGCAATAGTTTTTTTTTTTTCAAACGTATTTTTATTACGGGGAACTTTCTTAGCTGGATTGCTTAGACTAGGTATAAAAGGAATATCTACTAATAAACGGAATAATATCTATTACTTTTTTTAAACTGGCTTTATTAATTTAAATTATATACTTAATACTTATTTTAATAATTGTAAAAGTCTTTTTCTTATTATTGACGATCAGCGATTATAGGTCACTGATTCAGTAGCAGCCTATTCACTCTTGCTATAAAGATAGATCGTATCGATCAGGGAATACAGACGGCGGGAGAGAATTCTATTCCTTGGCATGTCGAGGCAAACCAATGGGTACCTACTATAAAACACTAAAAAGTTACTAAGACGAAATACCTATTCTTCTTCTTCCTCGCGTTGTCCCAGCATTTTTCCACGGCCATGGGAGCCTGGGGTCCGCTTGGCAACTGATCCCAGAAATTGGCGTAGGCACTAGTTTTAACGAAAGCGACTGCCATCTGACCTTCCAACCCCTTATTGGAATTAGTCCGGTTTCTTCACTATGTTTTCCTTCACCGAAAAGCGACTGGTAAATATCAAATGATATTTCGTACATAAGTTCTAAAAAATTCATTGGTACGAGCCGGGGTTTGAACCCGCGACCTCCGGATTGCAAGTCGCACGCTCTTACCGCTAGGCTACCAGCGCTTCACACGAAATACCTAATAAATTTTTTATTAATTGTAATATACTTATTTTTTTTATTAAAAATCGAGAATTAATTAGTACCTAACGTGTTATCGCTTGTCATTAGATCAGCCGCTACCTAATTACCTGCTAAAAATGTTGTTCAAACGAATCTAATTTAAATACCTTATTATCATTCGTTGTCGTGATATACTACGAACTATAAACTAAACTATTTGTTGAGGGACATTAATTAAACCCTCTAATACAGTGGTTCCTAATCTGGGGGTAATTACCCCCGTGGGGATATAACTGGTATTTTACGGGGGTAAAACTTGCCGTGTGGTGGCCGGCTTTAGAATAGCGCCAACCCTCACATAGGATAAGGGTGTCGTACGAAGCGACTAAGTCCACAAACGAAGCAAAAAGCTGTTTCGTCACAGGGGAGATGGTCGTCCTCTTAGCATTGGCTTGCAATCCATCTAGGAGAAGGATACTCCAAAATTAAATCCCGGTATGGAGTTACCGTAAGGCGCGAGTAGGGTCCAACCTGAAATAAGCGGCAGATTCCTGCAGCCGACCTGCCTCCACACGTATTGGCTCGCCTTTCATGTGGGTTAAGACAGTGAAGCCGAGAGGGTAATGCAGGTGCTGGGCATCCCTGCGTTTCCTTAATTCCGTCCCAGGCGGTGTTAAGTCTGGAGAGGTCGTGGTGTCTCTCCGATTTGCACCAAAAATCGTCTGCAATAGACGCAAAGGCTAATTGACGGGGGTAATAAGCAACCTAATATAACACACGTACACGTTTTATTTTTTTATTACCATTGGGAGGAGGGGTAAAATCAGGTTCCCTAGTTAGTCATAGGGGTAACCGGACTGAAAAGGTTAGGAACCACTGCTCTAATAAGAACAGGCGCGAGCGTAGTTACACATAATTATTTTCATTTAGATAGATAGCTACATAAAAACAAGAATACGTTAAAGTGTCATTCAATAGAACTTGCTAACTATGTAAACAAACCGCCATACTAAAATTGACACTGAATGTCAATTTACTAGTAACTTTGTTAGCAAGTTCTATTGAATGACACTTTAGGTAAAAAGCGCCCATTGGAAAAATTATCAAAAGTATGCCATAGTTTAATAGTTTAAGCTTTATATAAAAGGCCGTAGCAGGATAAGGGAAGAAAAAATGCCCTTTATGATTAAGAGCTGTTTTTTTCTGGTAGCTGCCCTCACTGACCCAAAAAGAAAATCCACCCTGTATACTTATTAATATATGTACTTATTTAATGTAAATGTCAAAAACTGTTTTTATTACAAAGAGGATTTATTTTTAAGATATTTGGCGATGTTAGAATGGTATAAGATTGAATAAAATGTAACAAAATCCAACCAACATATTTTTTAGGGTTCCGTAGCCAAATGGCAAAAAAACGGAACCCTTATGGATTCGTCATGTCTGTCTGTCTGTCTGTCCGTCCGTATGCTTTAATTTTGACACTGTTGCTTTTCTATTTTAACCGTCAAACTAATATGACTGACAGATCGTTAAATAAGGCTTTTTTAGAAATGTCACTTAGAGTGGTCTCTCCTACGGAAATGAAAAAAAATTTTTTTTTTTTTGAAATTTTGTCTTACGTGTTTTTTACAGAAGTGTTAAAGATGGAGACTCAATTTTCTTTCAGGACATATATATACTATTTAGTTAATCAAAATGAAAAAAAAGATGGTATGATAAAGTTCAATACTTTTTGAGAAAAGTCATATTTCATGAATTTGGATTTTATTTTTTTCCGGCTGAACCGCTGGGAATTTTTCAACAATACTTTGCACAATTGTACTACTAGATGTAAGCAACTATAGAAAAAAATCAGCTCTTAATAATAAAAGGGCATTTTTTCTTCCCTTATCCTGCTACGGCCTTTTCACTGATTTCAAACAAATATCAAAACAATACTCAACTATCATAAAACGGGAACAGCACCCGACGTCGATTAATGAACTTTGTCAACTAACCGATTCGATCGATGCATGGATTGGTGTATTGGATAGGAACGGAAATTTCGTAATTATGGATTATATTTTGGATTAGATTTTTTTCAAAGTTTATGAAAGTAAACTTGAAAGTTGGAACCATTTCGGATTTTATTTTGCCCGGTCTAGTAGAGACAAAGCTTTAGGAATGCTGATCATCAGTCCTGGGTCCTGGCAGTTGGTTTGGTTTTTCCAACACAACGATTTAAAGTTGTGCTGGTAAAACCAAGAAATGTTTACTGGTTAGTTGGAAAATATGTTGAGGATTTTTCTAATGTGTTCGGATACCACATACTTACATTAAGTTTGTAGTTATTTCTTCACCGAAAAGCAACTGGTAAATATCAAATGATGTTTCGTAGGTACATAAGTTCCGAAAAACTCATTGGTACGAGCCGGGATTTTAACCCGCGACCTCCGGATTGAAAGTCGCACGCTCTTACCGCTAGACCAGTGATTTTTTTTTATAGGTCGATTTATACACTAGCAGTTTAGGCATACATAATAACTGTAATCTCGCATAGGAAACCCACTAGTATACCCTGTAAGTTGTTCTTAAGTAGAGGGTGTACCTACTTAAAAACAGATTTCCCGTACGGTGACATCATTTGCAATTATTTACGTATTTGCAAACTACATGCTAATGCCTCAAGAAATTTAGTCGTTTCTTCTTGCATTTGTATGCACCAATTATATTATAGTGTTACAAGAATACACGTTATGAGACATTCAACAAAGAGAACTGCTTATCCGTATTAAAAAGCGCTTAAAGAGCCAAATGAAAAGGTTTTAGGTAACAACGGGTTTGGTCTCTGCGTACCTATTGGTAAAAGGACCAATACGTAGATACGGCAATTGGTTCTAAATTTAGTTAAAGGACCAGGTACGGAAACCTCCCGTTTATGTCCGTGACGCGTCCTAATTTTACGTCTTATTCCGGACAGTCTGTCTATTTTTCTCTCTTCCCTCGTAGATTAAAGGTTAATATTGAGGTGGACCACATAAGTGAGAGCAGTGTGTTGTGATTTGCAGATGCTCTCGGTACAAGTGCCGGGGTGCGCGGGCATGGAGCGGCTCGGAGCGCCGGGAGGGCCGCGCCTGCGACACGAGCACAGGCATCACCACTCTGCGTGAGTATTACTACTTACATTTAAAAAAATATTGACTACTGAAGCAACCCCTTGGATGAATAATAATGATGTTACTGGACCAAAGTCAGGGTTCAAAAGGACAGTTACCAATGATTATCACCTTGATATTTAGTGCTTGATAATTATAGATTTAATAAAATAACGTTTATTTCATTACACAAACGGGTCTACCGCGATATATTGTCATTGTTTTTACCTTTAATTCCGACGTTTCAGCTGAGTTGCACCAGCTGTGGTCTTTACTCTTTCCGTGACCACAGCTGGTGCAAATCAGCTGAAACGTCGGAATTAAAGGTAAAAATAATGAAATTATATCGCGGTAGACCCGTTTGTGTAATTAAATATGTGTACAAAACGCGAGTTTAAAGTGTTATATTATAACGTTAACGTTATGTATTATGTAAATATTTTCAGTCAAAATGAATTACTGATTTCAGTGATCATAACCTGATAATTATCAAAGAGTATAATTTAGTCTTGTTAATTTTGAACCCCGACCAAAATATCTAAAAATTTACAAACTATACGTAATTTTATTGATTAATATTATCCAAGGAAATGTACTTACATACTTGCTAATAAATGTGCTGTGTCTAAAACATCCGAAATTTATCCTCGAGGATTTTAGAAATCATTAGGTGTCTTTCTGCATTACCATGTGCCAGTACTGCCAGTCACTCAGAAATAATCTCAATCATAATTATCTAATGAAATAACTGAAAATAACGGTACCACATGCGACGTTACTCTTATTTGCGATATATAGAGTGCATCAGATTGAGGTCGGCACGGGCCGTTCTGGAAATGCCAAAGAAATTAAGATAACCAATCAAAACAAAACACTGCTCTTCTAAATATTACTGAACTACAGTTCAGTATCTGTACTTGTATAACAATTATGGAAAAAACCAGTTTATTGAGTTTTATCTACCACAAAGCCAAATTCTTTAAATATTTTAAATCTTGTGTTAAACCATTAACAGCTATAATTAACCTACTAGTTGAGTAATGAGCTGCAAAATACTGGCACGTACCTATCGCTATATCTATGTCCGTGTATGGGCTCTGACCACGCCGCTAGCACGAAGTTTGCACTTATCTTACACGTGCATGCAAAAGATTTAATCAAATATTCAAGCCTCAAGCGAGAGCTGTTCTTGAGATCATGACTGACGATTTTACTTGCATTCAGGCCTTCAAACGGCGAGCGCAATATGTACTATGGGTACATAGTACATATTGCGCTCGCCGTTTGATACAGTAGGTATACTGTATTACTTGTCAGTTGGCTTGTGTGCCCTGTTTATCAAAAGCTTGTGACTTGTATTACAAGTGGAAGTCCTTTTCTAACAAAAGCTGTCAAAAAGTGACATCCGCTTGTATTACAAGTTACAAGTTATTGATAAACAGGGCAGTGGTCGTTGGCTTCTGCAATATGCGTACAGAGTCAATGAAGACCTTTTTATCATGTTCTTATCTCTCGTATCAAGACATGCACGTCATGGAAATGCAATTTCCTTATAATGTTTTAACATTCCATTTTAACTGTATCTGTTCGCAAAATTACCATGCTCTTTTTTAGCTTGATTTTTTTTATTGTTGTCCTTGTGGAGCCTTTCTCGTGGACGGTATATTTTCCAGTAATGTTTATCCTACGTAGTATTTTTTTATTTTTAGGATCTTTAGGTTTTTGAGATTTTAGGAGATAAATGTTGATAATTTGATTTATTAAAAAATATGGAATAATAACAATGATACATACAGCATTATCTTGTGTTCGTTCAGATGCTATTTTAATCCCTTACGAGTACATCAAACTTCCATACCCTATGCCTGTCCGCGGTTCTTAACTTTTTATATTTACTATTACCACGGAGGACAACGCCCTTCATTCACACAACAAACAACAAAATATTAATAAATACTTAGTATTCAATCAAACGTAGAATGTGCCACGATTGATTTGCCAAATTATAATACATTTTTGTGGAGATAGCACCATATCATTCATCACCTAATCCTTCCAACATCACCTGAATCAGACTCATCTTACCAAGTGCATATAGGTAATATTTTATCTCTTCTGCCAGTATGTCTGCCACCACTCACAAGTCTCTAAATTAAGCCACTCTTCTCAATCCTGCTCCAATCATATGCATGACTTACTTGATGTTTTGGATTGACACCCCGCCCCTCCCCCCCTCCACATTTATCGTTGTCATTACCTTGGGCAGCAAGAATAAACGTTCATGTTAATAATTTCAGAGAATGGGAAAAGCAGCAGCGAATACAGGCGATGGTGGGGAGAATTCAAGAGATGGTGGAGCAAGACGCGAGAGCGCGATCTGCGGCCGCCGCCGAGCGGCTCGGCTTGCCACCGAGCATACAGTTGCCGGACGGCGAATACGGGCAAGACGCCCATTTGCAGTTACGAGTCCCTTATCAGGTAATCATCCTTTGCATTTCCACTGCGGTTTGAGAAAAATGCAACCACTCAGATGCGAAGATTAAGATGTTATTTATATGATGACAATAGTTATTTATTTCGACTTCTGCACGTATCTCGGCTAATGCGCTCAGTAAAACACAGTGTCACATATCAATTTTATCTATAACCCTAATCTGAGTATCTCGTGCCGTCATATAACTTGAAAAGGGTACGGATAACAAACTATGTCTACCCACTTATCTAGATAAAAAAAAGATACAAACACTGCGTGGCCATAGCGTAACGGTAGTGGTTATCCATTTTCTGTGCGATATCGATATTATTTTAACTAAGGATTTACGGTAAGATTTCGTTAATTTCGGACACTTTGAATCTGTGTTCTTGTTTTTGGTACCTAATAATAATAACTATGCAACACAAAGCTAGCCTCACATTTGCCCCATTCCACACTATCGTATCAGCGTATCATTAGCGGCGTTAAGAGGGCAAGTGAACCACGCCGTAGCGCAGTGACTCGATCCTGATAGGAAGGTCGTTCACAAGGCGTGATCGCTAGTCTTATGGAAGTTCAACCGTACATAATTAATAATAATAATTGGAGACAGGTAGCAACTAACTTATGTTAATTTGACGTCGAACATAAATGTTAGGGGACATTTACTATAAATTAGCCGTGCAAATGTTTTTTTATGTATTATAAAAATACCGACCGAAGCTTGGCTATTCATAAATTACGTCATTTCAAATTGGGGGGGGGGGGGGGGTGTCTGGACATCGGATGATGGTAGCATGACGTAGGAGGAAACGGGGTCATTCGAAGCATGATTTTAGGGGGGTTTAAAAATTGTTAAAAACTCTACTATTGCGTACACCCCAGGCCAAAAGTATGGAAACAAACTTATATGACAATAAAAAAACCAGCCAAGTGCGAGTCGGACTCGCGCACAGAGGGGAACCCACCATCACCAAAAAATAGAGCAAAACAAGCAAAAAAACAAGCAAAAAAATGGTCACCCATCCAAGTACTGACCCCGCCCGACGTTGCTTAACTTCGGTCAAAAATCACGTTTGCTGTATGGGAGCCCCACTTAAATCTTTATTTTATTCTGTTTTTAGTATTTGTTGTTATAGCGGCAACAGAAATACATCAATACATCATCTGTGAAAATTTCAACTGTCTAGCTATCACGGTTCTTGAGATACAGCCTGGTGACAGACGGACGGACGGACGGACAGCGGAGTCTTAGTAATAGGGTCCCGTTTTTACCCTTTGGGTACGAAACCCTAAAAACTGTAATTTGCAATTTATTCTATTTATTGACAATTCAAAAACAAAAGAGTAAAATGATAATAGAACATTTTAAAAGTAAATTACGTATAATTTTCTTTAATAAAACTGTAAATTCAACCTTTTGTAGAAAAACAATTAAGAAGGTTGATTTGTATGTTCTCTCAAATTTATATTTTATTCGCATATATTAGGATGTTTTAATACTTTGGGTGCTGTTTTAATCTATAAAACTGCCTAAAGTAATTTTTGCGTTACCAATACACAATAATAATAATAATGGAAATATTAAATAGTATTTTATGCAACCGTTGTTTAAGAGGGGTCAAAAAAGGCGAGTGGCGTGAGTAACAATTTGAGGCGAAGCCGAAAATTGTTAATAAAGACGCCACGAGTATTTTTTGACTCAGTTAAACAACGTTGCATACAATACTTTTTCTTACTTTGAAATAAAATAGTAAATTTAACAAATATTTTTCATTCAAGAAGTAAGAATGGAGGGAACGGGCGTGAAAAGAATGAATGAAATAAAAAAAACATGTCTATGGTTCACTCATCTGTTAGAGATGACAATTAAAATTAGGTTGGCAACACTGTATTTCATTCAATATTTTTTAAGTGGTCATTACACGAAGTATCGTAAAATCGCCAAAAAGATACTGCGTGCATACACGTGCATGCAAATACTTTTTTGGGGAATAGACTAAAGACTTGTCTTGACAACTATAAGATAGGGGTTTAAAGGTGTGTGCACGACGACGAAGGTGTGTGAAGGTGTGAGGTGTGTGAATGACAAATAAAAGTACGGGAGTAGAAAAAATTAAGAAAAATAACTATAAGCGAAATTATAAGCGTACAGCCAGGAAATCAGAAGGGGACAAAAGATATGACGCACCGCGCGTAAAAGGGCTGATTTAGACGGCGCGCGAACTCGCATAAGATTTTAGTTACATTGCGGACCATTGAGGTTACATCAATTCGGCCGACCGATCAAACGACGCAATTTAATCAAACTCGTATACGAGTTCTCGCGTCGTTTAAATAACCCCTAACTGTCGTGAAAGATTTGGCGATCGTACGGATTTTAACGTTTTACCTCAATAACTCTGAACTTACAGAAGTTAAAATTTTTAAACAGTTAAAATTTTGCTTGTCGAATCCCCTTCGGCCGCTTACGTAACCGGGGCTTTGTAACCTGGTTTTGATCGAAGCTTTTTTTTACTTCGTAACTGGCTTCGGCCAAGCATTTGTTTTAGGTACTCGTACGTAACTGGCTTCGATCAAGTAACTTTCAAGTTTCTTTCGGTCGCCTACGTAATCGGAGTTTGACAATGTTTGATTAAAACGTGTAAAATTTAAATATTTATTTGCGTTAGCCCCCTCTAAACTGTGGACTGCGCACGTACCACTGTTGACAGGTATTGTCTAAGTAGCAGACTGCTTATCTGATATAATTGATAATATTATAAGTATTAGTTAGGCGGAGGGTGGTTCACTTGCCCTCTTAACGCCGCTATTGATAATTCAATATTATCGACTAAATATTAAAGTCAATTTTCCAATTTATGGTTTCGAAGTCATCAATGCCAAATTCATGAGTGCCTTGACTTGTTTTCATATAAATTAAGATCTGCACTCCTTAACACCTTGCCGACTCGTCCCGTCCTATTCTTTGTTTTAACTGGTCTGGTCAAATATTGTGACTGAAATGCTGCTAAATCGCATCTCATTTTTATTACGGGATTAACTACCCATGTCAATTATGTTACGTTTAACAACGTAAATATGGTTACTATTGTAAGCGAGACACAGTTCTTGGGTTTATTGCTCCCTTTATTTGCCTCCAGTGATTAAGAAAATTAAAAGTAACTGTACTTACCGCTTCAGATTATCCGTGGCCGCCAATGGAGCGGTGATATAATCTGTCTTTTCACGTCATTAATACGATCCTTCGTTTTCTATTTCAGCAAGCCGAGTTGATGAGAAGTTTTCAGCCTCCACCGAACAAGTGCGTGAGCGACGTGCCCGAGTGGGCGGAGGCGCGGCGCGGGGGTGGCGGGGCGGGCGGCAGCCACAAGAAGGACGGGCTGCTGCAGAAGGCGACGCGCTGGTGGGGCCGCATGGGCGCGCGCGGGCCCGGCGTGCCCGGCGCGCCCGGCGTGCACGGCGTGCAGGTGCCCGCGCTGCCGCCGCCGCCGTGCGTGATGGTGCCGCGCCGGACACCGCCCACGCCGCCGCCGCCGCCCGACGCGTGACGTCACCCGGCCCGCGCCTCCCTCTACCATATCACGCTTACATTCCATTATCGGGACGATCAGACTCGCCGAGGTGCTCGCTTGTCCCGGAGTATTATAGACTTGGTATTTATTTATTTGGGACTCCCGGCCTCGGCCGGACGGGGCCGCGGGGACGTTTGTGATATGTGACGGTCGCGCCCCGCGCCCGCCGCGAGCGACGCTAGTCTTAATACTTTAATCGGTTTAGACGTAGAGATAATTGTTTCTATTGAGAAGTTATGTTCATAAGACGAGGTCTCGCAGCCCGCTAGTGTGTGTAGGTGTGTATCGCGTTCGTAGCGTGTGCGTCCGTGTTCCTCGCATTGTTCTTGAGTTTCGCAAAAACTAAGACTGAAATAAATAAAAAAATATAACACTATAAAGTCTACATTGAAGTATGTTGTCTTAGGTAAATTTAATTCAAATAGAAACAATTAAAAGTATATAATATTTAATGAATCTTTCGATTGTAACCTTGATGATATTGTATATTATGGAGAAGGTCAGTCAATAAGCTAATGTCTTTGCAGTGTACAGTTTCATGTTTAAGTAACCTATTTTAAAAAATAATTTCTATACAGCAGCTATAAATCTGTATTTAAACAACTTTTATATTTATTTATAATGGTGTATAAAGAACATATCCTATATCAGTACAGTAAATGCAAGGAATATTAATTTACATAGCATAGTGACTATTTTATTGTAAATATTATCTCTAATTTAATATTAGATTAATAATGGACAATTGCCAGAATCCGAGGGTCTTTTCAATTGAGTGTTTACTACATTCCATATTTATGTTGAAATCTCGATACTACTTACTGTACAGCAGCCTCCGCTGTGTTCGCGGCTGGCGAGCCGCGGGCCGCTAGCGCACTGGCTTCATCCAACACAACACAACCCACCTTACGTCACATTTACTATAGGTACTCTGACTTTTACAATTTCTCAATTGCACTGCACTCAAGTGCACTCCTTTCAAAACAAATGACTTCCAAACGAAAGGATATTCCAACATCTACCGTACCGTATTTCCCTTTCTAACAAATGTGTACCTATGTGCGATGGGGAAACGTTATGTTGGATGAATATAGTGTTTGCGCGCTGTACTATGCGATACTGACAATCAGATATAGAAATCTCATTAGGGATAGACATTGTTGATAAAATATTGGTTGATTTAGGTTTATATTAGGTATTTATTGTTCATGGAACCAGGTACACGTGTTCTGATTGCAATTTGAGATTCGGTGCAGCTATTTTTATTGCATTTTTTATTGTAATTTATTTTTGGCAATTAACTTCAAAATTTTGTAATTTATTTTATTACCAAATTACTCAAAACATGTGTACGTGAATAAAATTATTTCATTAAAAGTAAAATGTGGTTGAACAAGTGCTTAAGCATTGCTACATTTAAACACAAACTGCTTAATTTAATCATAAACAGCCTTGTATAACTTTCTGGCGGCAATTTTTTTCTGTATTTAGTTGAGGCCATGGATGCCAAACTAAACTGATACAAGGTCGTTTTCATTTCTGTTTTACTCGCGTACCTAATTGTGACGCCGCTATCTGTTAGAATCATATAGTGAAGAACATTTATTTTTCCAACAGATAACAACATAGACTGCCTATTGTATAGGTTATGCACATTTACAATTTATTACGGGCGTTTATTACTTGATTGAGTGTCCTATTGAGTCAACTATAGACTTGAAATCTATCCGATACCTACGTCCGTGAAAGTGGCGCCCAACCTGTCACTTAGCAAATCCACTGTCATAATTGTATGAAGTTTTTAATTTCACTGTTCCAAGTAAACTAAAAGCTAAACTTGATTTATTTTTATATTATAACTATCTTGCCACTACAATTAACAAATACAATTCAGTCCATCTTAACACATAATTCAATTAATTGTGTACCTATTATGTTATGCTTATATGACGTGAAACCATAAACAACAAAATATATTTTTAAGATAAGTAATGGTTCCTTGCAACTTTTTATCCGCCAACTCGCTAAACTGTACGCTTTTTGTCGGCTCGTGTATTTTGGGCCTGGGTATTGCAATTGACTAGTCCAATAGAACTATAACCTCACTGGAGCTTAACGGCCTTTAGCTGTCTTGGTGGTACATCAGAATTGCTATATTATCGGCGCTAGAGTCTGTGCGGAAAGAGAAGAGTCGTTCAAGAGGGGGTCGTCGAAACCGGTTCAATGCATTCTACGGCTCTTCCCTTTCCGCACAAACTAATCAAAAATGATACTGCTTACTGCATCGATTCTGTACCGTCAAGTTAGGAAAGGCCTAAATACGCTGGGTCGGCGTCTATGCAGATCCGTGTCAAAAACACGACCTATAAGGCGCTTCACTACGCGTACCTACATTGAATCAAGCTTCGGAGTGGACAGCATGGGTGGCCCTTAAGCTACGTTCTATATTTTCTTATTGCGTCAACGATATGTCGCCAGTTGGCAGGTAGACAGTTTCCCGTGGGCCTACGTATGAATGCCTGCTTAATGTTTAATGATCACCTTGTTATTATATAGCCTTAGAATTGTGACCAGAGGTGGTAAAAGCAGTCATTGTACAAATTGCTAACGAAATATAAAAGTTGTTTAAAATAGTTTCAGAATATTCATTATCTAGATAACGAACAATATTCCATTGTCATATTAAATAAGTAAAAGCAGAAGCAAATGTTACTAATTAAAAAAACCGCATTAAATTATGACCTACCAATAATAAAACATGGATTTTTTTATTATTTTAAGACCTAAACAATGTTACAACTCCAATCTAACTGTCATCGGTCCACGTTAGAGTTAGACCAAGCCAAGTTGGCAGGGATTTTGATAGTACAGACTGTGCAAGTGTTATTTTAACCGTCAAACTTCTATGAAATTATGACGTTTAAAATAACACTTGCAGTCTGTACTGTCAAAATCGCTGCCAACTTAGCTTGGTCTAACTCTAGACTTATCTATCGATGCAGAATCGAGACTCGAGAGGCCCTATGTCGATTCCTGTGGTGACATCCTTCTAGAGGTTCCGTCACACAGGCGCGTTTTCGGGCGGGTCGTGAGCGTTTTATATGTAAAAGCGGCGCGCCCCGCCCGGAAGACGCGCCTGTGTGACGAAGCCTTTAACCAGTACTTGCATCTTACTTTACTGTTTGACTTACATCACGGCAGATGACTGTCAATAATAGTTACCTAGGGGCCAGGGGCACAGTTGCCCACTAGGCGCACTGATTCCAACTGGCTGTGTCGGAAGCCTGAAGGACTGACCTTACTGAATATGTGATTAGAAAATCAAGATAAAGTGAGTTGCAAACATGGGCAAGGCAAAAAAACCTCCTTTCAAACGCGTGTAATGTTTATAGTCCTGGAAATATTGTTGGTGGTGGCAAACAGTAGGTAAGTTCAAGCAACGTACAGTGGTACAGTCAACCGATAGATTTGGGCCACTATAGAACCTTGTCACTTTGACTACTAGATACATGACGTATGTCACCGTAAAATTGTAAACCTTGGAGGATACAACTAAACGGAGTAGCCATTAACAGGCTTTCCCCTCTGTCGAAAATAGGCGGCCAACGGTCATACACAATGTATGGACTGACGTTTATCTGACATGGCTATTTTTACGTTACGCATACATTTGACGTTCCCCTCCCCCGCAAAAATCGGCAGACGGTTTTGTACAGAAAATTACAGACATGGCGTCTCCGTTTGATTATATCCTCCAAGTTGTAAACACTCGTCATATTAATATAATCTCGCTAGTTACATTATAAACTGATGGTAGGGAGATTATAATCTAACCTAACCTACGTTAGATTATACTGACGGGTTCACAATCTTACGGTGTCATATACATCACTCAATAAGCATTGTCGTAGAGTTTGCGCGGAAAGAGAAGTGCCGTGGAATGTACGGGGCCCAATACATTCCACAACTCTTCTCTTTCTGGACAAACAAATTTTATTGAGTCATCATGACATGGTCCTTCACCATGTATACGCAGCATGCGATTCGTCTATGCCGTCTATGGAATTAGCTCCATCTCGAGATAAGGCAAACTCGGCCCAAATCTAAAATGTAATAAGCCCCCTCCTCGAGATCGCAAATCTGCGAAATCAACTCCACTAACTATAGCTGGTCAACCAAGTCTTGTCAGTAAAAAAGGCGCGAAATTCAAATTTTCTATGGGACGATATCCGTTCGCGCCTACATTTTTCAAATTTGCCGCCTCTTTCTATTGTCAAGATCTGGTTGATCAAGTATATAATTGTTGGCGGCCACTCCGTCAATGTGACATCCGGCATAGGTATCTACTGCTCAGCTCCTCGATGAGAGCCCACCGTCTCACCCCACACATCAAATTATAGGTTTTCAAGATTGTGTTACCCGCATCTTACAAAATTATTTTGATGTAGGTAAATACCAATATTTAAACAGAGCTATCACTTCCCTTGGTACACTTATCTCATTTCGTAACTTGGCCCATAACCTATTGTATGACACACGGTTGAATGCCTTTGATAAATCCAGAAACACACCATACACCGGTGTATTCCTACTGGTGTAGTACTGGACGGTATTCTTGAGGGCCAGGATAGCACTCTCTGTGGAGAGCCCACGCCGAAAGCCAAGTTGGGCGTCATTTAACTTGACATGCTGATCTAACTGGGCATCAAGTAGCCCGTCCAGCACCTTGGCAATGGTGGTAGCCAGGGATATCGGCCTATAGTTAGACAGATCAGATACATCACCCGTTTTATTTTTGACAATTGGGACCACAACAGTCTGCATTAGTTCATCTGGCAGATAACATAGACAGAGAGAATCATACTTGTCATCTTTGTCTTACACTAGTACTAGCACCCAAAAGAAAAGGATGACTATAGTTTTTTTGTTCTTATTTACTGACAAATTGGTTTAACCAATATCACTCTCGCATATTCAACCGATAGAGATGGGAGAATAACGAAATTTCGTGCAATTCACGCTAACCGAAATATTTCGTGTGTGACTAAACTTCTCCCAAAAGTTTCATCTCCACTGTACACAAACTACTAACAAGACAAGATACCTACTCTGTATAATCAGTATAATCACGTATAATTTGGGTAACGTAAACTCCGCCATCTAGCGACAATCTATAAACCAAGCATAAACGCAAAGCTACCAAACAAAACAAAAATTACTCACATACACTACACACATGTCAGACGAGGCGCGTAAACTGCGAATCTTGTGTAATTTTGTTATTTAACTTATTGAATTGGTTTTTGACACCGATTGCACTGTTGTATAAGTTCAGATTACAACTCTGTTTGTAAAAATGCAGTTATATGTAGACTGGTGAGTCTTTTTTGAAGTTTCTCAACATCAATCAATCAATTTTTGTGTATTATGGCTCCATCAGGGCTTGATGATTCCGCCAGTGTCGAGGTTGGATAACACACGGCCAGTATGATAAAGATCGTCGGTGATGTATAGACGGTGTTCGGTTTTTCTCAACATTTTATTGTGATAAAAAGCCGCTTATAGTTAGGTTAGATTTTTTTTTCTAGATTGCGTTTTGCGCAATATTTTTGTGCTTCTCACTTAAAGATACAATTATAAAATAATACAAATTGGAACCTAATAACAAATTCCGGTATTTTTTATTTTAACCCTATAGGAGAGCTTTATTTGGCACGATTTTTTTTAGGGTATAAGCTTCCTACCAGGGATGTTGCGAACATCCGCATCCGCATCCGCAACCGCGGAACATCCGCATTATTTTCAACATCCGCATCCGCATCCGCATCCGCATAAAATCGATGCGGAGCTTATGCGGATGCGGATGTCGAACACGTCGGTACAGGAACGTCTTAGCGGCGGCGTAAGTGCTAGGTAATTTCGTCATTACCTATAACGAAATCGTCTAGATCCAGAAAAGTCGGCGAAGTTACTGTTTATTAAATATAACGCACCTATATTCTTGCTCAAATACTAAACGTTTGGTTTTTTTAAATAAAAAAATACTAAAAATGTAATATTTGACGTTTTCTAAGTACCTAATCCTGACATCCGCATCCGCATCCGCATCCGCGGATGTGAGCCTTTAAAAATCCGCATCCGCATCCGCATCCGCGGATGTCAAAAAATCTGCATCCGCAACATCCCTGCTTCCTACCACTGCATCACGGCATTCGGCAACAATAACGCGATGCAATACTATACGCATTCGCACCAAACGTCAATGTCATTTCCAAGTCATTTCATTCATTCATTCGATTAATTTGTCAATGTCAATCTGCGAATTTACTTTGGGACAGGCTTGCTACGTCTCAAATTTCTAATTTTTAATTTAATAATTATATTCTCATTTAATTTAACTAAATCGTTTCGGCCCTCGTGAATTACTCCAATCGGCTTTGTTCTTAACATTATAAAACAGTATTTGGCTTGTTTTTAAGCTACACTACGTTAACATAAATATAGAAGTTTTTGAGAGTGTAACTTCAGTATGGGACCGCCAAAGAAAGTAAAAAAATATGTTTCGAAACAATCAAGTGATAGATCAAGTAAGTCTTGTTCACATTACAATAGTTATTTACGAGAATCATAATACATTTTGCTTATTTTTCTCTTGCTTGAACATACTATGTTTAGCAACACTGTTGCTCAATATTTTTAAATTTTAGGCAAGAAAAAGAAAGTGGAAGAAGATATGACTATAGACCTAGTAGATGATGATAATCCTGACAATGTTGGTGTACCTGGAGCTGCCATGCAGGATGCGGAGAAGAATGATCAGGTGCCAGAAGATGAGTTCGGAGCTAAAGATTACAGGTGAAATTACAAGACAAATACAATTAAAACCAACTCATTAACTAGCCACATGAGCGGTGTAAAGCTACAGCTTGCTACTTACTACAACTTTGGCGAAGCCCTAAATAAAAAAAATCGTTTGTCACTATTTTAACTGTGGACCAGAAATATAGACAAGCTGGTTATTGTTTTTTTTTTCGCGGAGCCCCCACAGAGGCTTTGTGGAGTCCTAGGGGTCGGTTGCCGCGCGAGCCAATGTTCAATAGTTTGCCGTGCGATATGGGGACGGGGTATTAAGATAGAGACAATATTTATGTTTTTATACTTCAAAAATGTTAACTTGAAATAAACCTTTTGTTTCTATCCAGGAGTCAGATGGCTCTAAAGCCTGACAATGCCAGCAGGCCCTTATGGGTGGCACCAAACGGCCACATATTTTTGGAGGCCTTCTCACCAGTATACAAACATGCACATGACTTCCTTATTGCTATCGCAGAGCCAGTTTGCAGGTAAGTTCCACTTCTAATTTTCTTCTTTTAATTATTGGCAAGGGTATTACGGCAGTTCTGTGGGAGTCTGCTGATTTCTACACCAGAATGGTGACACAACAAAAAACTGTTGTGTCTTTTAGTTTCTAAGCTAATTATTGTATGTATGTTTGTATGTAAGGTGTGTATCTATGGACCTTAGTTGCCTGATAAAATGACATTAAATCTGGGGGTGAAAGTGTGGTTATATTTTTTTATTTATATAGCCCTTTATTCTGAACATATTTGTTGATTTTAGTTGTAATTTTAGTTTTGAATATTTATATGAAGTCTCTTAGTTCAGTGTGCCTGTCGGCAAAGGCCTCCTCCAACTCCTTCCAGTATTTCCTCTCTCTTGCCACCCTTGTAATCAGTAATCAGTGTGTTTATTGCTTTCATAGGTTATACAGGTTGGTACATTTTATTGGTTCAGCTATGAAACCCTGTAGGGCACTGCAATATAACTTAAATCTAACTTAATTATAATGACTTAAAGCTATCTCTTATAATGACCATGCGATCTTGCATCATAATTATTATTATAAACAGTTACAAATATTTTTAAGTTGCGATATCTAAAATACTATGCTAAATACTATTACTATAATTAACTATCTAAGAACTCTTGCAGTGTGTAAAAGCAGCTGTCTAATAAATATTCAGTAATTTTTCTGTTAAATACAGTATTTATTTCTTCGTCTCTAATTGTCTTTGGGAGTTTATTGTACACTTTTATACACATCGCATGTGGACTAGAGGCGTGCATTTTTAGATTAGATTGCGGCATTGGAATTCTGTCTCTAGGGCGTAAGTTAATATTTCCAGGGTTCTTTGCTGCTGGGAAAAACTGGTTATACTTTCTTAAAAATTTACATAGTTCTAATATATACAAAGATGTCAGTCATAATTTTGAGCTTAGGAAAATGTGGTCTGCAACTATCTGGTTGGTTTATATTAACTAGGATCCTTATACATTTCTTTTGTAACAAAAAGAGATCATTAACATTTGTACTATTGCCCCATATTATAATACCATACCGTAGCGTAGTTGTCCAGAGTGGTCCCACTGTGAGTATAATTTCGTCTTCCCATCGTGTTAATTGAGTGCCTTTCGATCTTGACCCATGTGTGGGGCTCCACATGAGAATTCTTTGGCTCCACTTCTCTGTCTTGCATCTTATAGTGTGGCCTGCCCATCTCCATTTTTGCTTGTCTATGTGGGTGAGGATGTCTGCTACTTTTGTTCTGGTTCTTATGTCAGAGTTGCGGTTTTTATCCTGTAATTTTATACCGAGCATGCTCCTCTCCATCGCTCTCTGGCACTTCGCAAGTTTATCTCGTTGTTTTTTAGTAAGAGACCAAGTTTCGCAGCCATAGGTTAGACATGGAAGGACACATGTGTTGAAGGTTTTGCTTTTTATCCTTATACCTAGGTTGCTTTTCATGATTTCTTTAAGTGACCAGTATTTGCTCCAGCCGGACGCTATTCTTTTTTCGATTTCGTGGTTATATTACATTATATTAAATAAACATACATGAAAGTATAAATTTATGCATGAAGCATCATTATACTTAATTATGAATAATTATAACTATATAAACACTTATTCATTACAAAATTATTGTTTCAGACAATAACATTTCTACATAAAAACTTCCCTTTTCAGACCACATCACATTCATGAATATAAACTAACAGCATACAGTTTGTATGCCGCTGTCTCTGTGGGACTACAAACCGCGGACATCATAGAGTACCTGCAGAGGCTCAGCAAGTGTGCGGTTCCCGCCGGCATCATAGAATTCATCACTCTTTGCACATTGTCTTATGGCAAAGTTAAACTTGTCTTGAAGCACAATAGGTGAGAATTTCCAATCACATTTAACTGGCTAAAGCCCACTTGCACCATCCCACTAACCCAGGGTTGAGCGGTTAAACCGTTAACCTAGTCACAGAATAAATAATAGTACTAAGTACAGAAGACTCACTCTCTAACAAAACGCGTTTGTTACGATCAGCACAGATATGGCCGCTAGGTGGCGACAGCGCCACGCGCGGCTTATGGCTTTCCCCAAAATTGGGGCGGAACGGATGTACTTTTAGCTACCTGTAGCAAAGCGACGAAATCGCGGAGTGAGCCACGCCTGACCTAGTGTCAATTGGTACTGGTAACCATGGTAACTCCAGGTTTAACCAGTTAACCCCGTATTAGTGGATTGGTGCAAGTGGGCCTAACTTAGCTGCCATTACATTGAATGTTTGGCTAAGGTTATAAATATAATAAGAATAATCTGCACTTATGAAATTAATTTTCTATATTTACACTTTTAGTAATTTATACTGAATTGAGCTAATGCCACATGAGTACTTAACCACTTACTGATCACTAAAATACCCTGGAAATCTGATCCTTTATTCAAAGCCTAAAATTTTATGACACATCTTATCAATCAATAAATATAATATACAGTATGTAACTGAACGAAAAGCAATTACTCAAACCTGTTAATGTTTAGGTCATACTAAGCAACTTTTACTATGGGACCAACCCCACAATCGCGAAAAAAAAATTGACTTGCCCATAGGAAATTTCAACATCAGACCAGCAAAATGTACGAAACTTCCAATTTTTTTTCCGCTTTTCGTCTCATAGTATAAGTTGCTCAGTATGACCTAAACATTAACGGGTTTGAGTAATTGCTTTTCGTTCAGTTACATACTGTATATTTAATTCAGAAAAAATACAGTCCATAATTGTTAGTAGAGTACAGTCAGACATGTAGTTATTTATGTTAGTTTATTCTAATCCTAATAACTTACTCATAACTTACGTAACTTGGAGCATGTTATGACACCCATTCTTATGGCAATTAGGTAGTCTCTACATATTTATACTAAACTAGCCACCCGTCCCGGCTTCGCACAGGTTAACAAATTATACATAAACCTTCCTCTTGAATCACTCTATCAAACGCATCAAAATCCGTTGCGTAGTTTTAAAGATCTAAGCATGGAATGACAGACAGTGGGAAGCGACTGTTTTATACTATGTAGTGATTGGTCGCTTTAATATCTCAGACCTTAACTTTGTGATGATTAATGATGTAGTTCAGCGGTCGGCAACCTTTAAGCAGCCAAGGGCCACATAGTGGTTAACGAAGTTGACGCGGGCCGTACTTTGTTAATATTTATGACGTTGTCGTTTGTTAATATTACATACAAAATAGCCAGGGAGGCTCGCGGGCCGCAAGGGACAGGTTCACGGGCCGCATGCGGCCCACGGGCCGCGGGTTGACGACCGCTGATGTAGTTGATCTGCCCCTCCCTAAATGGACATGATTGTCGACAGGTACTTGGTAGAGAGCAAGCACGTGGAAGTGCTCCACAAGCTGCTACGGGACCCCGTGGTGCAACAATGTCGGCTTCGGCGCGACGGCGACGAGCTGCTGCCCACGCCCGCCGCCGCCGCGCCGCCCGCCCTGCCACACACTACTGGTAAACTGAAAACATTCATAAATGTGACGTTATCTATGAAAGGGGACCTTATTGTCGATGGCGCTTTCGCCATTATTAACGATGCTCCGATA
Organism: Cydia amplana; assembly: GCF_948474715.1. Classification (NCBI taxonomy): domain Eukaryota; kingdom Metazoa; phylum Arthropoda; class Insecta; order Lepidoptera; family Tortricidae; genus Cydia; species Cydia amplana. The sequence goes on along the minus strand of NC_086079.1, from coordinate 8,608,439 downwards.
TACTTGTACAATGCCGCGCGACGCTGTGCGGCGTAAGCGCCATCGACAATAAGGTCCCTTTTCATATACACCCCAAATACACTTCATTTTTTTTAGCATTAGAAAAAGACTGGGTACGCGATCTTGACGTGTTTCTTTTGAAAAATAAGTCACATCAAAATATGTTGATTTACATTATTTTGGTTTAATAAGCAAGTCACTATTTTTAAAGCGTTTTTCAATAAATAAATAAAAACGAGATGTAGTAGTGAAAAAATATATTTCGCATATTAAACTTAGTTAATGGATTCGAATTATTATAGAATTACACAACCTATGAAGTCTGTGATTCTCTGACAAAAATAATAATTAATCATCATTTCCTAATTTGTTTTTTTATGCTAGACATATTTTTTAATATTTTTTTGTATACCGTAAAACACCCTATTTTCGCCTACTTTTTGACATATTTTTGAAGTTTCCTCTTAGGGTACATGTTTATTGTGTCATCACTAGTATCTAAATGGTATATATAATGATAACACCTAAATTTAATTTAAAAATAACCCAATTGTATGTATAATTATACCTAAAAAAGGAGCTCAAAGACAATAGGCGAAGTTTCATCTTTTTGCCTAATTTCGCCTACCCTATCAAACATGACTGAACATAGGCACATTCCATTAAAACTAAGTTCTACCCTCTGTATGATTGACGTAATTTATATTGAATCGTACGCCGGTGTTATTAAGGTCCTATTACGCACATATTTTCATCATAGGCGAAAATAGGAAGACATCCAGCGTGTTTTCATACATATTACTACGATCGTTCAGGGTTGTCAAAAATCATGTTTTTAACCAACTGTCGCAATTAAAGAGGGTTTTTGGTTTTCATGTCATAAATCATATAGGTATGAGAAAAAAAAATCATTTCAAAATCAACCACAAAATGTATTTAAGTTTAAGTACTTACTTAACAAAAATCCCGCTTACGTTAGGTGAAACATAGATAAATCAAGCTGCATAATAGGGATGTTGACAATTTTTTGGAACTGGTTTTATTTTGTAGATAGACACGTAATAATTACAGAAAAAAATATTAAAAAAATATATTCATTAATTTTGAATAAAAAAACATGTATAATAAGTTTCGTGTTTAAATTTCGCGCCTAAACGCTCCAAACTGTCACGTGACCTTGATGACGTAACGGCGTTTTAAACAAACTGCTGTCAGTCATTTTTTTAAATTCTTTATATGGCAACTGACAATATGTTTTAAAGCGTTAACACACTACCGCATCGGACAGCTACCTTCTTTCTCGCTCTAACTTATAGCTGCGTCCTTAACGCACCACCTTACACACTATCGATTCGTGCGCCGCACCGCACCAAGATCGCGTTTCGGTACGATAATCTGTAGACACTTAGGCAGGTTTTATAACTTGTCTTTGGTGATTCCACTGTGATTACGTCACGCGCTCCGATTGGCGTTTACAGTCACGTGATACTGGGCATTATTTTAAATACTTTTGATTATTTTTAATTAATTTATTACGCATATTTACACTTGCAAAATATGATTTTCTGCGTTCTAATATTCCCTGATATGGTAAAAACATAACATGTTATATATTCGCGATTCATGTCAACATCCCTATTGCATGTACTAATCAAGTGTCCATGCAATTTTGCAACTGAGTGTGCATGATCGAAAATAAAGGTTTGTAGTGACCCAATAAGTAACTCAATATTTTATATCACGATTCAAGTTATCTTGTAAAATACCACGACACAAGAAAATAACATTTACAAACGCATGGTCTAGGTACTCCAAAAATAATGTCAACAAAAACACCACATGACATGACTCAGTTAAAATTTCAGAATGACCTGAACACAACACAATAAACACGTGAATCGGCCATTCTGAAATTAATCAACCAGGACCGTTATGGATTCGTCTTGTCTGTCTGTCCGTCTGTCCGTCCGTATGTCACAGCCACTTTTTTCCGAAACTATAAGAACTATACTGTTGAAACTTGGTCAGTAGACGTATTTTGTGAACCGCATTAAGATTTTCACACAAAAATAGAAAAAAAAAAATTTGGGGGTTCCCCATACTTAAAACTGAAACTCAAAAAAATTTTTTTTCATCAAACCCATACGTGTGGGGTATCTATGGATAGGTCTTCAAAAATGATATTGAGGTTTCTAATATCATTTTTTTCTAAACTGAATAGTTTGCGCGAGAGACACTTCCAAAGTGGTAAAATGTGTCCCTCCCCCCTGTAACTTCTAAAATAAGAGAATGATAAAACTTAAAAAATATATATGATTGTACATTACCATGCAAACTTCCACCGAAAATTGGTTTGAACGCGATCTAGTAAGTAGTTTTTTTTAATACGTCATAAATCCCCTAAATACGGAACCCTTCATGGGCGAGTCCCACTTGGCCGTTTTTTTTATATTAAGGTTAATTTTAGTTTAGCTTTATTTTAAAATAGTTTTTAGTTTGTATTTAGTTTAATTGTAATTTTAAGTTGTTTTTATTTATTGTTTTTTTTGTCATGTTTTTGTACAGTACGTAACACATTTTGAAATACAAAAAAAACGCAACGAGTTCCTATTTTTTTTCATTAAAGTGACAACCCTAGGGGTAGGCGAAATTTGGAAGGAACATGGCCTCTTGGCCTCTCAGGTGACATATTACAAGATAACTTTTTAATTACGAGGGATACGTGAAAACTAATTATTTCATGCGAAAGATCATTAAATTTCGATTATAGATTGAAGTATTTTGTTGACTCACCTGTTAAACATGTGCCGCTGGAGACAGAAGTATTCACGAGAAAAAAAATCTTTGTCACACCTAACACTCTTTAAGACACTCTAAAAGTGAACAAGCTGAAGGTAGACACAAAAAAGTAACAGCAGTGTTGCCACAAATAAATTTCCCAATAGATATGGTAGTTAAATATGCCACGTTTGATACCAATTTTAGTAGAAAATTTAATATTTTTAATTTAGGCGATGTTTGGCTTGACAGGCGAGATTAGGGTGTTTTACGGTAGCCTATTTCGTGTCCCACTGCTGGGCAAAGGCCTCCCCTTTCTTCCGCCACTCATCGCGGTTTGTTGCATGTTCCCACCAGTCGCTGCAGAAAGCGTCAAGGTCATCCCGCCATCTCTTTTTTGGTCTGCCTCTGCCCCGGCTAATCTGCGGTGTCCATTCGGTAGCTAACTTAGCCCACCGATCCGGGTGCATTCGGCAGATGTTTTAATTCTTATTCAACCAAATAGCTGAGTCTAAGTTTAAGGCCTGAGTGGAGGCTCGAGTTGGGCGTGCAGCGGGGCGGGGCGTGCGGCGTGTATGTCAAACAAATGCAAGCGTATAGGAGCGGCCTTACACGCTGCTCAAATTACTTGTGAGCCCGACGCCACGCTGCACGCCCCGCCGAACGCTCCGCTCCGAGCGTCCACTCAGGCCTTACACGAACGCTCCGCTTCGAGCGTCCAATCAGGCCTTACACTTACACTAATTCTGTATTGCAGTAGGCGAAGAGAAGCCGGCGGCGAACGGTGTGCCCGACGACATCAGCCAGTTCTACCAGCAACTGGACAAGGACGACGAGGAGGACGAGGCCACCGACCTCTCCGCCAACACGGCCGTCGCCTTCGAGGTCGACCCTGACAAGATTGAGGTGAGGAACTATACTTGCTCAAGCAAATCTTGTCAGTAGAAAAAGGCGGCAAATTTGAAAAATCGCGGGTTAGCAACACTACGTTTGAATTGTTCGAAAAACGCGTGTCATTTATATCTTATCTGTGGAACTGTTTTGTTTACGTTTCATCGTTGTTCGATGTACATTGCTGCTTTTAATTAGTTTCCTAGGGATACCATACTTTAGTTTGCTTTACATTGCTACTGACATATCCAGCTTGACAGACTATAGTTAGGGAACGGGAAGGACGAGGCCACCGACCTCTCCGCCAACACGGCCGTCGCCTTCGAGGTCGACCCTGACAAGATTGAGGTGAGGAACTAGCTAGGGTAACTAGTACGGCAAGCCTCAACTACGGTTCTATCAGTTATTACTAGGTATAGGGATGATGACACATGTTGAATTATATAACAAAAACTAGTAAAATAGATAGCAAATGAGCATATTATCACAATAATGTGGATATTAAAATAATATATGGAAATAATACAAAAATACGGGACCTAAAAGTTTCAAAATTTAGGTTTTTTTTTACTTCCAAAAAGGAAATAAGTAAGGATTCGATTCCTTAAATTTCATCCAAAAAAATATTGTATAGCATCTATACTTGGTCAACCAGATCTTGACAGTAGGAAAAGGCGGCAAATTTGAAAAATGTAGGCGCGAAGGGATATCGTCCCATAGAAAATTTGAATTTCGCGCCTTTTTTTACTGACAAGATTTGGTTGACCAGCTCTATACAGGGTGGATTTTCTTTTTGGGTCAGTGAGGGCAGCTACCAGATCCCGTGCTGCTACGAGAAAATGGTCTTAGAAGACCTTCCCTCGATTTCAAATTAATGAAGATTGGCTTTTACAGATTTTGAAAAAAACATACAGGTTGCGAGAAAAAGGTCATTTTTGACAAACTTTTTTTTTTGATGCCAATCGATCCCATTCCTATTCAGAATCAAAAGCTTGTATGGAAGCAAAAAAAAATTTCCGGCTAGAAAAGCCACAAATCGAGGAAAACTTTTCCCATACAATTTGTATGAAAATGAAAACTTTTATTTTTCATATGCTATTTTTGTATGCCAATCGATTCCATTCCTATCCAGTATCAATAGTTTCCTAGGGGTCAACTTTCGATAATGTACTAAAAAGCCACAAATTAATAAAAACTTTTGCATACATTTACTATGGAGAAAACGTGAAATTTAATTCACATTTTTCTATCTGCCCAATCAGTCCTGTTACATTTAAGGATCATAATACTGTATGAAGACATTGCTGTAAGACTGATGGGCGAGATAGAAAATTGTGAATAAAATTTCACGTTTTCTCCATAGTAAATGTATGCAAAAGTTTTTATTAATTTGTGGCTTTTTAGTACATTATCGAAAGTTGACTCCTAGGAAACTATTGATACTGGATAGGAATGGAATCGATTGGCATACAAAAATAGCATGTGAAAAATAAAAGTTCTCGTTTTCATACAAATTGTATGGGAAAAGTTTTCCTCGATTTGTGGCTTTTCTAGCCGGAAATTTTTTTTTGGTTTCATACAAGCTTTTGATCCTGAATAGGAATGGGATCGATTGGCATCAAAAAAAAAGTTTGTCAAAAATGACCTTTTTCTCGCACCCTGTATGTTTTTTTCAAAATCTGTAAAAGCCAATCTTCATTAATTTGAAATCGAGGGAAGGTCTTCTAAGACCGTTTTCTCGTAGCAGCACGGGATCTGGTAGCTGCCCTCACTGACCCAAAAAGAAAATCCACCCTGTATACCTACATAAACGCAATATTTCACCGACAAAAACGTAATTTTCTTGTTTTGTCCACACTTCAAGATGGACTCTCAGTGGCTTTGACGTCACGTTCACTCGGTTCACTTATCGTTTTGTTCGGAGCGTATCGCGAGTGATTTACGACTGTCGGATTTTGACTATCATTTTTGACTTTTGTATTGCTTTAATGTAATCGGGCCCATATAGACATTTTTGATCCTAAAAACCAATGATACCATAAATGGAAATTTGTATTTTTTATTCTACCACTGATATTTACTGTACAGGTGATACAAAAACGGTGCATAGAGCTCGAGCATCCGCTACTGGCCGAATACGATTTTCGCAACGACTCCGTAAACCCGGACATCAACATCGACCTGAAGCCGACCGCCGTCCTGCGGCCCTACCAGGAGAAGAGTTTGAGGAAAATGTTCGGCAACGGACGAGCGAGGTCAGTCTACCTCGTATGAACGTTCCTTTTATTTTTTGCCATTTTTAGGGTTCCGTAGCCAAATGGCAAAAAACGGAACCCTTATTGATTCGTCATGTCGTCCGTATGTCACATCCATTTTTTTCCGAAACTATAAGAACTATACTGTTAAAACTTGGTAAGTAGATGTATTCTGTGAACCGCATTAAGACTTTCACACAAAAATAGAAAAAAAAAATTTGGGGGTTCCCCATACCTGAAACTCAAAATAGTTATTACAGTACATATGGGGCTACTTTTCCGCACTAGTGCGTAAAATAGCACTTTTCGTGCGAATTACCTATTCGAACGTGTATCGAACAAAGTTTTACAGTACATATGGCACTTTAAAGTTTCGACATACGCACTAAAAGTGCTATTTTACACACTAGTGCGGAAAAGGGGCATATGTACTGTAATATTTTTTTTTTCATCAAACCCATACGTGTGGAGTATCTATGGATAGGTCTTCAAAAATGATATTGAGGTTTCTAATATCATTTTTTTTCTAAACTGAATAGTTTGCGCGAGAGACACTTCCAAAGTGGTAAAATGTGTCCCCCCCCCCCCTGTAACTTCTAAAATAAGAGAATGATAAAATAAAAAAATATATGATGCACATTACCATGCAAACTTCCACCGAAAATTGGTTTGAACGAGATCTAGTAAGTAGTTTTTTTTTAATACGTCATAAATCGTAAACCGCAATTTTATTATATGTTACTTGCTGCTACGGAACCCTTCATGGGCGAGTCTGACTCGCACTTGGCCGCTTTTTTATATATTGTGACCGTTTTTGCCACTTTGTACGATTCGCATCGACTGGTGTCGAAGCGCGTCTTATGAGTATGAGTCAATGGAATTTAAATCCTCTAGTATATACAGTAGCTAGCTCACGAGCAGCCATTCAACCCATAATTCGACACAAAACAAGAAAGGTTGTGAGATCAAATCTCCTTGACTCTCCAGTAGATTTTTTATTTAGAGTTGTGGATGTGAGAGTGATTGAAAAGTTGGGACAAGGCCACCCGTATCGTTGCGGCGACCTGACCCAACAAAGTTCAACAAGTCACCACAAAACACAACAAATATAGCAACCGGCCGCCCGTATCTCCAGCGAGGACCGATTGACTCACATCACGACTCCAAAGGGGTCCTAGGGGGTGGGGTATACATTTATGTAGTTACAATAGTTATTTGTTTTACAAGGGGGCAAAGTTGTTGTTTAACCGCTCGTGCTAATATTGATACCCGAGCAAGCGAAAGATTCCAGAATTCAACCACGAGCGTAGCGAGTGGTTCGTAAAATGGAATCTTGAGCGTTACGAGGGTTTCAAAGCACGAGGGTTAAACAAAATTTGCCCCCGAGTGAAACACAAAATTTTTCACCACACCAACCCGAAGCAAATATTAAATGTAAAATATCAAACCAAATCAAATCCAATTGAATGTTATTAAATATTTATCATCCAAAATCATCATTTAAAAGTCAATTCTACCAGCAAACATAAGAAAACAACTCAAAATTTGCATTTGATTACTTTGCCTCACATGTGAATAAAATGCAACTTTGCTATCGGTTTTTGAAGTGCAAAGTAAGCCTTTCCGAGCTGGTGTGGTGAAAAATGTATTCTCTATTTATAGATGTGTTGTTGAATGGGAAAAGGGCAAGCGAATGAATGAATGAATGAATGAATGTTTTGTTCAGGTCCGGCGTAATAGTGTTGCCGTGCGGCGCGGGCAAGTCGCTGGTGGGCGTGACGGCGGTGTGCACGGTGCGCAAGCGAGCCCTGGTGCTGTGCAACTCGGGCGTGTCCGTCGAGCAGTGGAAGCAGCAGTTCAAGTGCTGGTCGACGGCGGACGACTCCATGATATGCAGGTGATCATAAATCATAAATAGTCTTCTTCCTCGCGTTGTCCCGGCATTTTGGCCACGGCTCATGGGAGCCTGGGGTCCGCTTGGCAACTAATCCCAGGAATTGGCGTAGGCACTAGTTTTTACGAAAGCGACTGCCATCTGACCTTCCAACCCAGAGGGTAAACTAGGCCTTATTGGGATTAGTCCGGTTTCCTCACGATGTTTTCCTTCACCGAAAAGCGACTGGTAAATATCAAATGATATTTCGTACATAAGTTCCGAAAAACTCATTGGTACGAGCCGGGGTTTGAACCCGCGACCTCCGGATCGGAAGTCGCACGCTCTTACCGCTAGGCCACCAGCGCTTCAAAAATCATAAATAGTATTATATTTAATTTAAATTGTATAGCTTATAGTTGCGCTCTCTCGAAAGGGTTTCCACGGAAGAGCAGCGTCGGGGACTTCAAAGGTTCCTTGACATGAAGCTGAGTGGAGACCATTTCAGGAACGCTTTATAACCAATCTATGTCAGTGTTTTTATTAGTTAAGTTTAAATTAAGCGTTTTTGAATAAAGATTTTTCTATTCTATTCTATCATCTATACCAGCGGTCGGCAACCCGCGGCCCGCGAACCTCCCTGGCAATTTTGTATGTAATATTGACAAACGACAATGTCTGATAAAGTCATAAATATTAACAAAGTGCGGCCCGCGTCAACTTCGTTAACTACTGTGTGGCCCTTGGCTGCTAAAAGGTTGCCGACCGCTGATCTATACCTATTCTACTGTAGGATGCATGGATGCGTTGCCGATGTTTTTTTATTGTTAAACTAGCGACCCGCCCTGGCTTCGCACGGGTTAAAAAATTATACATAAACCTTCCTCTTGAATCACTCTATCTATTAAAAATAAACCGTATCAAAATCAGTTGCGTAGTTTTAATGATCTAAGCATACATACAGACAGACAGGGGGAGCGACTTTGTTTTATACTATGTAGTGATTGACATCTAGTTCACCACTGAACTCGTTGGTGGTGTTATAATATAACGAAGGTTGAAACTCGCGGGGTTGAAGTTTGGCTGCGTACAAGTGTTTTGTATGTTAAGTAAGTCCCGAACTAAACTATTAACAAAGATCACGCACCTACCTCACCAACCGTCTCTACTACCGGTTCAGGTGCATTATTGCGTAGAAAAATCGAATGAGTCGATGTCAATGCGATTTGTGAATGAGACGATTGTGGGTTTACGGGTGTCACCGACAATTGTGTTTTTGTGAAATGTAACTCCCATCTATTCTTAAACTTTAAAAGCTCACGATTACGGGGTAAAATATTACACTCTATCGTACCGAAAACGATGCTATTCCAAAAAAAATGTGGTCGGAATGGCCCCAAGAATATTTAATAAAATACCACAAGACATACAATTACTAGAGCTCAATCAGTTTAAAAAAGCCTTGAAACTGCTACTGATTCGAAAGAGTTACTACTCAATAAAAGATTTTTTAGATGATAAGGACTTGTAAATAATTTATGTAAATACCCATTATATTTTGACATGCATGCTCTCAAAATTTGTATGCCGTAAGGCGCCACATAGTGAAACTGACTGAACTGTAACACCCTATTACCTATGTTGGACAAATATAGTTATTTTCGATACAAGTGCGAAAAAGAGGAAATTCGAAACGAGTGGCGATAAATTAAAACACGACCGAAGGGAGTGTTTTAAATCGACACGAGTCGCGAATTACCTATTCGCACGTGTATCGAACAACGTTTTACAGTACATATGGCACTTTAAAGTCTCGACATACGCACGAAAAGTGCTATTTTACGCACTAGTGCGGAAAAGTAGCCCCATATGTACTGTAAAATAATTTTGTATTTTGTTGACGCAATGCACAATTGCCTCGCCTCTCTCGAAATCTTTCACTCATGTCGCTCTCTCTTTTTTCTTATATACTTGATATACACTTGGTCAACCAGATCTTGACAGTAGAAAAAAGCGGCAAATTTGAAAAATGTAGGCGCGAAGGGATATCGTCCCATAGAAAATTTGAATTACGCGCTTTTTTTTACTGACAAGATTTGGTTGACCAGCTATATGTGTTCTGTACAGATTCACATCAGAAGCCAAAGACAAGCCGATGGGCGCCGGCATCCTGATCACGACGTACTCTATGATCACCCACGGGCAGCGGCGCTCGTGGGAGGCGGAGCAGACCATGAAGTGGCTGCAGGCGCAGGAGTGGGGGCTCGTGGTGCTCGACGAGGTATTTACCAGGGATGTTGCGAATATCCGCATTATTTTCAACATCCGCATCCGCATAAAATCGATGCGGAGTTTAATGCGGATGTGGAGCAGGTTGGTACAGGAACGTCTTAGCATCGGCGTAAGTGCTAGACTGCTAGGTAATTTAGTCATTAGCCAAAAAAACCTATTAGAAATGAGCAGTCAAGCGTGAGTGGGACTTAATGTACGGAACCCTTGGAACGCGAGTCCGACTCGCACTTGGCCGGTTTTAAATAAAAATTACTAAAATGTAATATTTGACGTTTTTTATGTACCTATCTTGACATCCACATCCGCATCCGCGGATGAGAGCCTTTAAAAATCCGCATCCGCGGATGTCAGAAATTCGGCATCCGCAACATCCCTGGTATTTACATGTTGAATAGCTTGCGCGCTGCATATCGCATATCAGACTTCGAAATTCATGCGAGTAGTTACGTCCCTTCGCTATAAGTAGGCCAAATGTGAACACTTCTCTACTGTAATTAAATGTCATTTACCAAGATGTTTTATATTCCAAAGCTTTAGTGCTCCAACTTCTAAACAAGATTTAATAATAAATATAAATCGAATATTTTAAATTAAAGGTACACACCATCCCTGCCAAAATGTTCCGACGTGTACTCACCATCGTGCACTCGCACGCAAAGCTCGGTAAGTAGTTTTCGTTCTAAGTCTGAGTCTCTGTCGTACCGCTCTCCGCACTTTGTACACGAACTTATATACCTGTTTAGGCTTTTTATTAGTAGTTGTCTGATTCGTAAACTGTTCTAGTACAATCTTCTATCGCACCTGCAAAATAATGACAATCTTCGTGACTAAAGTTTTCGACATCACGCTCGCGTAATTGCAACCTTCTGTATTTGTAATACGATCTATTTTGTGCTGTTACTCAGGTCTAACGGCAACGCTCCTTCGAGAGGACGACAAAATCGCCGACTTGAACTTCCTGATCGGACCAAAGCTGTACGAAGCCAACTGGCTCGAGCTGCAAGCTAACGGGTACATCGCGCGTGTGCAGTGCGCCGAGGTGTGGTGCCCCATGATACCAGAGTTCTACCGCGAGTACCTTATACAGAAGTGAGTCTATCTAATGTCACATTAGATATACGAAGCCAACTGGCTCACGGGTACATTGCCCGCGTACAGTGCGCCATGACGCCCGAGTCATGCAGAAATGAGTCGATTGTCACACTAGATGTACGAAGCCAATTGGCTCGAGTTACAAGCTAACTTAAAGCCCCGTCTCCATATCGCGCGGCAAACCATCGAACATTGGCTCGCGCGGCAACCGCGCGCAATGGATACCGGGCGCGTCGAGTTGGCTCGCGCGGCAGCCCGGTATCCATTGCGCGCGGCTGCCGCGCGAGCCAATGTTCGATGGTTTGCTGCGCGATATGGAGACGGGGTTTAGGTACACCGCTCGCGTGCGGGTACAGCACGTCCTATATTGTTTTAGGGTGTTACAGTGGCGCCCAACGCGGGGCCTTCGGGGCCTGCTTGTAAAAACTTTCATATTTCTTACAGAATCAACAAAAAGATGTTGCTATACGTGATGAACCCTTCCAAATTCCGCGCCTGCCAGTTCCTGATCCGCTACCACGAGCGGCGCGGCGACAAAACCATCGTGTTCTCCGACAACGTGTTCGCCCTCCGGCACTACGCCGTCAAAATGAACAAGCCCTACATCTACGGGCCCACGTCGCAGAGCGAGAGGATACAGATCCTGCAGAACTTCAAGTTTAACCCCAAAGTGAACACGATATTTGTGAGCAAAGTCGCTGACACGAGTTTCGATTTGCCGGAAGCTAATGTGCTCATTCAGATTTCCTCGCACGGCGGCTCCAGGCGGCAGGAAGCACAACGATTAGGTACATTTTCAATTCTATTTAGCTCTATGTATGTAAACACTTTATTGTACATTAAGACAAGTTAAGATTAAAAAGAAAATATACAATGTACAAAGGCGAACTTATCCCTATAAGGCCCACTTGCACCATTCCACTAACCCGGGCAAACTAGTTAAACCTGACGTTACCATGTTTACCAGTACAATTTGACAATGGGTTAACGGTTTCACCGGTTAACCCCGGGTTAGTGGGATGGTGCAAGAGGCGCTAAATAGTTTGCGTTTTGAGTAGTTTTTAAACCATCTATGTATTTCTAAATCTTATTGTGGGAAGTCTTTAGAAAACTACAATTTTACATACATTTTACATTACATTTTTGTCTTTAACACGAAGCAAAGTGCGCTACGCAAATGCTGACTTGCCGATTCAATTAGAGTATTTTGATGAGCCTCATTATTTAGGAGCTAAGACGGGAGGAACAAAAACAGAATTATAGTTTATATTATATTTCAGGTCGTATTTTAAGAGCAAAGAAAGGAGCCATAGCGGAGGAATACAATGCGTTCTTCTACACGTTGGTCTCACAGGATACGTTGGAAATGGCCTACAGCCGCAAAAGACAGCGGTTTCTCGTCAACCAAGGTTACAGTTATAAGGTAAATATTCCCATGTTTCAGGCAAATTTCATCACTTTACAGACATTGACAAAAATTCCATGTGATTTGATCATCAATCATCATCCTCCTCCGCGTTGTCCCTTCATTTTGCCACGGCTCAGCCTGGGGTTTGCTCGGCAACTTAATCCCAAGAACCTTCAGTTTGAAAGTCGCTTTACTGCTAGGTCACCAAGGCTGGCCACAATGGCACCTAAGATTTTGTATTTATGCTATTCACTCTTTTCAATAGGGCTATTGACCAGATTATGTTATTTACTTTTTCTTGATATTTCTAATTTTTCTCACCAGGTAATCACTGAATTGAAAGGAATGGACACGGAACCAGATCTGTATTACGGCACACGCGAAGAGCAAGGGTTATTATTACAGCAGGTCAGTAAACACGAGTGTTAGGATGTAATCATAGTTGGTTAGTTAGGTTGATTGGTGGTAATGGTACCACCCCTCCATACAAACCTCTATGCAGGGGAGGTACCTGCAGCTGACTGTACCTATTTACTACGTGCAATGTGGATAGTAAAAGCAAGATTGCAAACAAAAGGCTAATAGAAGACTGACGGAGGGTTTACTCGTTGGACGTAGGTACTGTGGCGTTACCAGTTATATGTACTAGGTACAGTCAGCAGCAGAAGTTGCTAAGCAGGCGAGGACGGCGAGGTGTTGAAAATTACCTCGACGCGCTCTTATTTCTTAACAATAAAGTCGCGTCAAGATCATTTTGAACACTTGGCCCGCTTAGCAACTATTGCTGCTGACTGTACTTACCAGGGATGTTACGGAGCTCCGTTTCCGTTAAGTCGGAACTTCCGTTTGGTATTACACATCCGTTTCTGTTCCGGTTCCGTTACTTTTGAAACGGAAGTTATATCGGATGTCAATGCTTAAGCTTTGGATTCCTCCGAAAACGGTGCCGTCATATGACGGCCGTCATATAGCGGCACCAAAAGGCGGCCGTCTTTACGGTGGCGACATGTGGAAAGTACCACGGCGTCATAACACACCGTCATCCACCAAGGTCAAAGCGGCAAATTTGAAAAATGTAGGCGCGATGGGATAACTTCCCATAGAACATTTGAATTTCGCGCCTTTTCCTACTAACAAGATTTGCTTGATCATCTATAATTTACTTGGAGGATGAAATATCATCAGAAGAGGAAAATAATCGTAGTACGGAATCATTTATTCAAATCTCGTGTCATTTATTAAAAATGGCGTCACCGCTATCTAATAAAACGTTCACGAAACTATCGACAAGGTCATGACGGCCGTCATCTTACGTTACGTTGACAATCAACGTAACGTAACGCCGTCTAGGAAACCGCGCCATCTTGTTTACATAGACAACGTTCTAGTGACGTCAGTCAACGCTGTATAGCGGCCGTAATATGACGGCACCGTTTTCGGAGGAATCCAAAGCTTTAGCGCGGCAGCGGGACATGAGCGATGTACATCAAAAACAAACAGGTTTATACCAGTCATTCGCTCATAGCAGGGACCGGAACCGGTTACCTTAACCGGGGTTTTTCATAGGGTTATTTTAGAAGTGGTTATAAAAACCCCTACCATAACGGTAACCGTCTGATAAGGTAACACTTTGATTCGGTAACCGTATCAGATCGAGTTAACCCCTGTTACCGGTAACCGAAATAAAAACCCAGTCGATTCTGTTACCTCATAATAAGGTTTTGAACCAGTTCAAACGATTGTAATCTTTACGCAGACTTAAATTCAACTCATTATTGAATAACCGTGGTTGGCATGGGCGGTCTATGAAGCCTCCAGCACAAACAAGTTTTTTTGCCGGTAACTTCGCTTATTGTCAATTCAAACAATATTGCACTTTGAGTCCTTAAGCTAAAGTTGAAAACATAAGTGAGCGATTACAGTATTATTTTGGAGCGACAGCCGCAGGCAGCGTGGTTATTCCTTTGTTTATCTTTATACCTGTGTGTTCCTATTGTTGTGTTTCGGAGCAATTCTAGTTTAGAAATGTTTAGAAAAGGGGTTGCAAGTAAACAACATCCTATCCTAGTAATATCTGCTATTATTTACATAGTTATATTTTATGCTACTTAGATTATTATTTTTATTTTCGGGTTCACACTTGGTATGTACCTACAGATTAAAGACTGATTTAAAGAAAAATTTTTACCTAACTAGTAATTTTACTGGTACATAGTTAGGTATAATTTATCTTTAGATTCCAGAGAATAGAGATAGAGTGATTAAAAAAAATCACTTTGTGATAAAGATACATGCGCTAGTGGATTGTGGTAGATATTTTACCATTGTTAACAAATGACATATGTACTAGTTATTACGAGCTTATTTTATAATAAGCAATTAAAGTCTATTCTTTATCCGGTAGACTAAAATGACATTTCACAGTATGAAATGAAATGACACATGATGTTCATTCATACTATGAAATGTCATTTTAGTCTACCGAATAAAAAAATAGACTTTAGTTTAAAATGTTTTCATATGCGGTGAGTTTGTATGAGCTAAAAGCCGTAATTTACCTTGTACCGCTTAATGCAGCGATCAGAAAATATATATCTATAGCAGTGATAAATAAACTTATTTTAATACTTCAAATCTTTCATTAATACCAGAATTCATTATATTTATTGGGTATCTATAACATTGCTAGGTGAAATAGTTTTGTTTAAATTAAATAGATACATACATACTTAGTAAGCAGTGTTGGTCATTCAAGAATAAAATCATTATTTAAATAAGAATTCCTAAGAATAAAATCATGTTGATTTTATTCCCGTCAAAATTATTTAAATAAATTTGATCGGAAATAATTAGTATGTGAAAAAATTGAATAAGAATAATTCTTAATCAAATAAATGTAATCCCATCAAAAACATTACATGTAAAAAGGTGCAAGTCTCGCAACGCTTTTACTACAAAAAAGTTTTGAGATGTAATGTGAAACCAAGTCGGTTATTTTAATCAGTGCCAGGGGGTGTTAAAACCGTATCAATAAGATATCTTTAATTTGTAATACGTATAATGACTTGGCCATCGCACGGCTGCATAATGGCAAAAGGATCATCGTCACCTATTAAAATAATTCTAATTGAACATAACGCTAGCGCTAATTGCAGTTTGAGCATTACACATATTTACGAGTACGGTACGAGTAAAGCATTATGTGCGATTGCCAAGTCATTATATGTATTACAAATTAAAGATATCTTATTGATACGGTTTTAATACCCCCTGGCACTGATTGAAATAACCGACTTGGTTTCACATTACATCTCAAAACTTTTTTGTAGTAAAAGCGTTGCGAGACTTGCACCTTTTTACATGTAATGTTTTTTTAAGGGATCTCATCTCTTTTTGTAGGCAGTCCTTCTTTTCGGGTACTCATACCCATACTATGTATACACATATCATAACTAAATATATCTTCATTTATGAACTGCAACAGTAAATTTGTAATATCATATATTTATATGGGATTACAAACTTACTTATGCAGTTCTTAGATCTTTAAAACGTGAGTGATATTGCAATATTTTTAGGTGTACCCTTTATGTGGCCATTAAACCCTAACTCTGTACCAAATTTCAGCTCTCTGAGTTTATGGGAAGTACTAGTTCTATTCTGATGATCATGAGTGAATGAGTGTCATAAATGCGAAACTTTGCTTTCGCTTAACTTCGGAACTAAATGACCTACAGACTTGAAATTGGATTTTAAGTATGTGATTATAACTTACTGGATGACGAAAATTTCTGCGTTCTGGTCTTATCCAGAGGTTCTCAAATAGGGGCCTGAAAATGCGGCGAAATGGTTCCAGTACGGCAGTGTTTGCTTCGCGCTCGACTTGGCGGGGGCACTGCCGTGCCCCAAGATCATGATTTTATATTCTAAATAATATTCCTAGATTAAACATGCAGTCTGGGTGCCGTATAGGCGTTACGTATAGATAGAAGTAAATTAGACAAGAAACTACTATGTTTCTTGTCTAATTTATACCTGATTTTATGCAATAAAATCTTACAAATTTAATTTACTGCCGCATAGTCTTGGTATTGGACGATACCCGTATTTCTTTTAAT
Source organism: Cydia amplana (assembly GCF_948474715.1). Lineage (NCBI taxonomy): Eukaryota > Metazoa > Arthropoda > Insecta > Lepidoptera > Tortricidae > Cydia > Cydia amplana. The sequence continues at coordinate 8,591,732 of NC_086079.1, read as the reverse complement.
GTGATCTAAATCATCAGGTACAATTCAGCTACTATGAATAAAAAAAACCGGCCATGTGCGAGTCTGACTAGCGCAGGAAGGGTTCCGCACCATTACGCAAAAACCAACAAAAAAATAACGTTTGTTGTATGGGAGCCCCACTTAGATATTTATTATATGCTGTTTTTAGTATTTGTTGTAATAGCAACAATAGAAATTCATTATTTGTGAAAATTTCAACTGCCTAGCTATCATGGTTCATGAGATACAGCCTGGTGACAGACAGATGGACAGCGGAGTCTTAGTAATAGGGTCCCGTTTATACCCTTTGGGTTCCAAGAAAGATGTTTTTAAAGGTAGGATAAGGAATGGCTCGATATGGTGTATTCCTATTTCTCCCCGCCGGGCACAGATGGGAATAGGCGCTTCATTTAAATCATTCCCATATGTCCCCGCCTCATGTATCGCGGCGGTCACGTTGGGCAGGAACAAATGGGGAAAATACTCATGTTTATTTTCTGTTTTCGAATTATGTTTAGTATGTGGTTTCAGTGTCCGAGTTACTACCAAGACTTATGGTGTTTTTAAAAGTTCTTCTGATATTTAAAATTTGCATTTATTATTTAGACGGAAATTAACAGATATTAATATCGTTTGACACAACGCTTGCCGCACGTGTTTAGCAAATGCTGACAAAGAATTCACCACGCCACGACTTAATCCTATTGTTATTACCAATGAGTAATAAATGACGGTCTCAAGTGGAAACACGCCTGCAACTTTCTGCAAATCTAGTGATAAGCGTAGGACTCTTTTCTTACCTGCAGTAATTTACTATCTCATTCACTTTCCGTAGGTGTGAAAGAGATAGCACACGTATGACCTCAAGGCTGATAGGAATCATAAACAAAATACATACATACTTAATACGCAAAGAAATATACATTGAACCATCATAATTATAATTTCGCAGTTTACTTTATATGTAGCTTCATTATAAAATTATCATCACCGTTTCGAAGACTTCAAAAAATGTACCTATCTATCACAATAAAATCTTTTACGCTAAAAAAAAATTCAAATCAATCCGACCATTGAAAAGAGGGGTGAAATTGAAGTGGATTATGTATTGTATATTTAAACACGTATCATCGTTGTTTCTTATTTATTAATAAAGAATACATGTTTTTGGTGCAAATCTAAATAGAAAAGTCACACTCTTTTAATATGTCAATGTTTTAAATGTATAAAATCAATATAACTAAACGGAGAAGGTTTTAATACCGAACATTCATTTTACTATCTATCTATAGTTAACATTCTAATTGAATAAAACGTTATTTAGAATAATCCTACACCTGGAATAAATATTCCGTTTTTTATTTTTCATTTAATAAAATAAAAGTGACATGATTTATTAACTTTTATTTTATTCTAAAATAACGAGTGTAAGAATTATTCTTATTCAAATCGATTGGAATAAGAATAAAATGTATGTTCTTATTCTTCTTCTTATTCAAGTTATTTTTAGTCCAACTCTGAGACTTGAGACTTAGTAGGCTTTTTACATTCCAACAAAACTTTCTTCTCCAATTCACGGGATTTTTTTAAACCCGAAAGAGTAAAAGGAATTAAGTAGTAATGTATGTAGTATAAAAATGCAAGCTATATCAATATAAGCCAGAAACCCAGAACGCCTGAATTAAAACTTGGGAACATTTAACTATATACCTAAAGGAAAATACGTCAGGTCTTCTAAATGTTTAATAGAGTAAAAAAAAATGTTTAACAATAAAATTAAATAAATAAATGCTTATGACAAAAATTAATGAACAATGGTTAGGTTATGTTTAATAAACAAAATTAATAAAATTAAAAAAATAAAGAAAATAAATAAAATAAATAAATTAAATAAAATAAATAAAATAAATAAAATAAATAAAATAAATAAAATAAATAAAATAAATAAAATAAATAAAATAAATAAAATAAATAAAATAAATAAAATAAATAAAATAAATAAAATAAATAAAATAAATAAAATAAATAAAATAAATAAAATAAATAAAATAAATAAAATAAATAAAATAAATAAAGTAAATAAAGTAAATAAAGTAAATAAAGTAAATAAAGTAAATAAAGTAAATAAAGTAAATAAAGTAAATAAAGTAAATAAAGTAAATAAAGTAAATAAAGTAAATAAAGTAAATAAAGTAAATAAAGTAAATAAAGTAAATAAAGTAAATAAAGTAAATAAAGTAAATAAAGTAAATAAAGTAAATAAAGTAAATAAAGTAAATAAAGTAAATAAAGTAAATAAAGTAAATAAAGTAAATAAAGTAAATAAAGTAAATAAAGTAAATAAAGTAAATAAAGTAAATAAAGTAAATAAAGTAAATAAAGTAAATAAAGTAAATAAAGTAAATAAAGTAAATAAAGTAAATAAAGTAAATAAAGTAAATAAAGTAAATAAAGTAAATAAAGTAAATAAAGTAAATAAAGTAAATAAAGTAAATAAAGTAAATAAAGTAAATAAAGTAAATAAAGTAAATAAAGTAAATAAAGTAAATAAAGTAAATAAAGTAAATAAAGTAAATAAAGTAAATAAAGTAAATAAAGTAAATAAAATAAATAAAATAAATAAAGTAAATAAACTAAAATTAATACAATAAATACAATATATACAATAAATACAATAAATAAAATTAATAAAATTAACAAAATTAATAACAAATAAAATAAATGAAATAAGTAAAATAAACAAAATAAAAAAAATAAACAAAATAAGTAAAATAAACAAAAACATTAAAATAAGCAAAATTAAGAAAATTGACAAAAATAACAAAATAAACTATTATAAAATATGTAGTTAATTTATTATTAACAATTTTTCTTAGTATTTGACTGACGGCACATCACTAAATACGAATGTAGCAAACCAATAAGCAACCGATAATAAAGGTTACCATAACTGAATAAAAACCGGTTAAAAACCCCTAACAAAAACCCTAACGCGATGGGGTTTTGAGATTAACTCGGTTAACGGTTAAGGTTACCGTTTCAATAAGCTTACCGTTACAATCAGGTAACAGTATGATAGGGTTACCGAATGATAAGGTAACCGAATTGATTGGGTTACCGAATGGATAGGATTAAGCGTAAAGAGGGGTTTTCCGGTCCTTGGCTCATAGCCCCGCTTGCCACGTGCTGCAGTAATTAGATGTTCTGGTTTATCCGTGTTTTCGAATTTAAAGTACCTATTCGTATGTGTTGTGTTGTATAATGTATACCTACTGATAGGACTGACTCGGGCTCCGGTTCTGGTTCCGGTTCCGATTCCGTTTCTGGTTCCGATAAACTAAATTTAAAACATCTGGTTCCGCTTTCGGTTCCGATAAAACCACATCCGTTACATCCCTGGTACTTACATAGATGAAGACGTAACCAAGCTTTACTATCAAGTGCACGTCGCGGTGATTTACTTTATTGATATTTTTGCTTGCTGAAATAGATTACCACCCACAAAATGCGCTTTAGACTTGTTTTACCAGTAAAAGACTACTCTGGGAGCTAATTATGTTCTATAACCCTTTTTTATCACAACAGTTGAAGTTTACATGATAAAGGTTGTTTATATCTGAAATTATCGCTTTCTCGTATTAGGTAAATAGTATCAGGCAGCCTAGCCGAGGTGACAATCGCTTGCGCTTCGCCATCGAATCGCTTTGTGTCTCTCGTATCACTCTTCCATATTAGTGTGACAAAGACAGTTGCGTTTCGTTAGCTACGTAGCGTTAGCAACTGGCATGTCGTCTACGGGGCCAGCCGGGCTAGCAAACGATTGGCGCGACAGTATCTCGCGACGAGATTGACTACCCGTCCGTCTTTTATTAACATAGAAAAAGACTGTCGCGCCAATCATGTGCTAGGCTTACAGGAGCGCCATTGAGTGATAATAGGGTATTTGACACATGTTGAATTTTATAACTAAATCTAGTTAAATAGATAGAAAATGAGCAATTTATCACAATACATTGGACATTTTAAAAATATATGGGATTAATAAAAAAATACAAGGCATTAAATTTCCAAAAAAAAAATTTTTTTTTACTTCCAAATAGGAAAAAAGTAATGATACCATTCGATTCCTTATATTTTATGAAAAAAAAATTGTATAGCAACCATATACATAAATGCAATATTTCACCGACAAAATCGCAATTTCCTTGTTTTCCATACATTGAAACGGCTTCTAACGTTATATGATGACGTCACGATGTATTGCCATTTTCTATGAAGCGTTTGGTCAGTAAAGTGCGGGTGCCAGACTTTGACCATCATTTGTGACTTTTGTGTTGCTTCAAGACAATGGGTCCCATACAGACATTTGATCCTCAAAACAAACTTGATCTACTTATACCATTCTTAAAAAAATGTCAAATATCCTATTGCGAGTCGTCTTACGTACGTTGATATGTAATCGCAAAGTGACCTCTGGTCTGGTGGGTGCAGGTGCTGGCCGCGTCGGAGACGGAGTGCGAGGAGGAGGGCGGGGCGGGCGGGTTGGGCGGCGCGCGGCGCGCGGGGGGCTCGCTGGCGTCGCTGGCCGGCGCCGACGACGCGCTCTACCTCGAGCGCCGCAACGCCGGCAACAAGCACCCGCTCTTCAAGAAGTTCCGCTACTAGGTATACTTTGTAGCTTTCTAAGGCCCACTTGCACCATTCCACTAACCCGGGGTTAACCGCTTAAACCTGGAGTTACCATGGTTACCAGTACAATTTGACACTGGGTTGACGGTTTAACCTCTTAACCCCGGGTTAGTGAGATGGTGCAAGTGGGCCTAATAGAGCCCGAAGGCTAATCCTATTGTCTATTGTCATAGAGAAAAAAATACATAGAGTGCTCACTCCATACATCAGTTTTAGTACCAAAAAGACTATTAGCATCTAGCAGCGGAACTATCAGTACTGCTACTTGACAATAGATGTAGCACCGACCGGAAAGTCTTATGCTGTTGAGATAAGACTTTCCGGTTGGTGCTACATCTATTGTCAAGTAGCAGTACTGATAGTTCCGCTACTCGATGCTAGATGTAGACACTGAAATTAATAGTCTGAACTGATGTATGGAGTGAGCACTCTATGTATTTTATTCTCTATGCTATTGTTAAGTAAAACCGCTCGTGCCACGTGCCACAACCACCTGCATAAAAAATCGGTACTTCGGTTACTGAGTGCCGGCGAGTCTAACGCTACAGAACCAGTCTAAAATGTGTCATCGAGATGCGTAACAAAGGCGCGTTATCGGAGAGCGCACCTACACTGGTTTTTTGAGCGTTGGACTAGCCCGCGCTCAGGTGTCAAATAGAATAATTAGGACCCTTTTTTGCAGGTAAGTAGCACGTACGGTTTTACTGAACAATAGACAATAGGATAAGCCTTCGGGCTCTACTAGAAAACTACAAACTATATGTACGTATTTCGCCTGGTTCTTAATACAGCGGACGCCATTGGTCATATCTAGAAGCCTGTGCACACCGAGCGCGTGTGCGTAAACGTACTCGTGCGCGATGTAATACACCGAGTCTTATGAAAGATTGCCCCCCGTATACGTACGCGGCTCAAACATTTCAGCGCACGTGCACGTCTACGCACACGCAGCCGGTGTGTCTGGCCTTAAAATGTGACGCATACGACTAGTTTACGTAATGCCAAAAGCGACTTCGTCCCTATGTTCCTATTTACTTATGAAAAAAAAAATTTAGATAAAAATAATATGTATGTAAAAAGCTGTTGCAACGTAACACTAAACAAAGCTTGATTGTTTCAGGTTCCTGAGAAATATTTGCAGACAAAATAAAATAATAGAAATATATTTATTTCATTTTATTATACCCTCCCTCCAAAATATCCTAAACCCCAAGTTTTATTTTTATATTGTTAAAATAAACTATTAAATTCTTTCCAGTAAAACGGAGAGTGAGAGTGGTGTTCCAGAGTGGGCCATAGTGGAGCTCCAGGGCCTTATTCAAATGAAGAAGGAATCTCCGACAGGGCCAACTGTCATCGGCGACCTCCACTTCTTCAACCGCAACAAACATCCAGTGTTAATCCTAGGACACCATGTCCTTAACGGAAAAGAAGTTAAAATGGAACAACCCATGGCGGTGATTGAAAAAGTGACGGATGATTCTAAAACTCAATATAAAGTGAAGGCTGTGGTCAAAAAGAAATTGATTTTCAAATCTAGACCTAAACCTATTATCTCCAATGTTGCTGAAAGAGTTTGATAATTGAAATAAAATGTTAATAATATCTATTGCTTGTTGGTTTTATTTAAAAGATGTTGCCTTTATGAGTATATCCATGAAGTATCAACTTTACTTTGATCAATAATAACAGGCTCCACAGCACCAAATGGATGTACAGTTTTCAGATGAACTTTAAGATTATGTGGCTGTACTGCTGAGTAGGAACAATATGTGCATTTGTGTTGTCTTCCATCCTGTAACAATTTAAATAGTTGAACTTGTCTCATTTCTTTTTCTAACATGGTACAATTTATTATAAATACCCCTACTCTCTAAAAAATAAAGTAATTTGATTTATTCCTTAGTTGTAATAATTAGGTAAGCTAGAAGTATTTAAAGCACCATTTCAGCAATGTAGTGTCTTGTGTTTGTGTACAAAATAATAAACCACTTTCATTCACCATGCCAATAGTTTCCATATCACTTTAACCCTTAAATGCATGATTTTTTTGTATAATTTCCTAATAAATTGAAATAGATGGGCAAAGAAAAAAAACATAGTAATTAAAAAATATAATTATTTTGAAAACTTAAAAAGTAATGAATGTTATTTTGGATACCTGCATACTTATTGAGCCAGGGGCCATCAAAATATACGATGTAGATCTGCATCATTATGCATTTAAGGGTTAAAATAGTTTCGCAAACATTCCAATCCACTAAAAACTGTCATTGAAATGAATGACTATTGTCTGACTAAAGGTTTAACCTCTCTAGCTACTTAGAGGCCTATAAAAAGACCTCCCATTCCTTTGCATTTTAATTCTTTACTTTGACAAATCATAATTGCATTTGTCTTAGCAAGCTTAGATTCCTGTGCGGCTAAAGGTAATAATTAAATACAGGGAATGTTTGTGTGTCAAGTTTTGGATAGTAAAAATTAAAAAATCATACTTACTTTTTCATGTTTTAGCAAATGTCTCTTGTATGTAGACCGGTGAACAGTTTTATAATCGCAAATATCACAGTAAAATTCTTTTTCAAGGTTCTTCACCTTAAAACAAAAATATGGGTTAGGTAACTACAGCATACAATATATTAATATCAGTAACTAACAGGAAACAGCTAGATTTTCATGATACTGATTGAGAAATACAGGACTTGTAGCAGAACATATCTCAATATCTGTTTTATTTACTGGAACTAAAGAGACTTCTAAATGTAAAACAAGTTGTGAATATTTATGCAAATCTTCTTCTAAAGCAAATAATAGAATTAAACTAAAGAATTTTGGTAGAATTATCAACTATTAAATTTCAAAGTTAAACATCAAACCTTAGGTGGTTGACTAGACCCTGGTTTCGCTTGTTTTTGACATGGTTTACTAGGTTTTAGCTTGGACGACTTGGTGTTTAGTCTGGAACAAAGTCAAATGGATAACATATTTAGCAATTTCATAACTAGGACGTGACACTAAAATACGTATAATAATATGTGACACAATCTTAATTACTTACTTTGTTAAATGCTCTCGAAGCCTTTTTACAGTTTTATTACTATTGTGAGCATTTAGTATATGGCATGCAATATCATCTTTACAATCGAACGTGTCTTTGCAAAAACTACAAACGAAGACTTCTACTTCTTGCATTTGGTTTAAAACAGTTTAAAATCGATGTAAAAAGTTATTTACTGAAACACTGCTTCTACTCATTGACACACTAGTTTAATAACAAATGCTCTAGATACCCGGTGTACGTGTACGGTTGGCGAGAAGTTTACACGAGTTAAAAAAATATCAATTAGCTCAATAAATTAACGACGAAAGGCGAAAACCAAAATAAATATTATTTGAGAACAGGTTATAAAAAGGTAAATATACCGGATTGACAAATGACAGTTGACCGGTGCTACCAACGTAAAAGCGCTAAACAAACGCACCTATCTTTACTCTTGCACATCGCGTATGTAACCCGCTCAAGTTGAAATGCATGCATGCATGCTGAAATTACATGCAACAGTTGCTCGCAAGTTCTTGTATATTTATATATTTCAAACTTTTTTGCTTATAGCGATAGGCATTCCCCACCAGTCAACCAAAGGGCAATACAGAAAAGCGTCAAGGTGGGTGCAGTGAGAAATAAACAAAAAAATGTAATTTTTGAGGGAAGTAAAATTTCTACATAAATACCAGTGCCTAGCGTGTGACTTGCGCAAGTAGCATGCACATGCTCTTTTCATTGGCATTGACCTACTTACATCTTCTCTAACTCTTTTTACGCCAGCTGGTAATTCGTATTAATACAGCTCAAGTCACTGGACTCGCAAACTGCTTTGCGCTTGTAACTCTCGCCTGTCGGCTGATGCATTGTATTTAGCTTGAGCATTTTGTTTGAGCAGGTAGCCCGTACCATGTGCAATTGTTTAATAGCCATAGGGCGGGATAGGAGTGGCATTTTCAATAAGGAAAAAGAACCCAATGTAACATACCAGTCGCGCACGCAAGTAACATTATAAGATCCATGAAGTTAGTTTGTATTGTATGCGTAGGTAGGTCGGTGACGCTGCAAAAGGGATCGTCAATTTACCTACCATTGTATTTTTCAAACAGCTTGGGTACGGTGACAGATGTCATCTTCTTACGATATTTAACCTTTAACACATTCATTGCCACCCAGCCAAACAAGACATCCGCGCCAGGCCACAAACATTTCGTCTTATAAAGATGTAGTACCACTATCCCGACTATCGGGTCCTCCGCCCCGGGAACGAATTCATAAAATACCCGATAGTCGGGTTTTCGGCACTGAATGTGTTAAACGCAAAATCTCGCTTGAGATTACATCATATCATATCAATTCATATCCCCTCGTGTGTAATGAGTGTAATGACCAACGTAGCACACTTGTATCATAATGTACACTATTATTATAGTAACTGTGGTGTGTACACAGTAAACACTTATCCGAAATTTGGATAAGTTTTAGTTTTTCTGTATTTATATTTTAAATTCGTTTACTCGTAAAGTAGGTATAGTGTAGTTAAAATGAGACTTCACGGTGCGACAGTAAAATACGATTTATTCAATCATTTAAACGAACTAAATATAACAGTAAGTGATCAAGTAGGTAAACATAAATGTTTAGATTGAATAGGTATTATACAAAAACTGACAGATAGTTAAATAGCATATATCCAAATTAATTACATATAATTATTAAGGCTATTATTCAAAAACAGGGCACCGATTCATATGTAACATAAAGATGAAACAATGTGAAAATTGAAATAGAAACAATTGATGTGATTTGTATAATAAATTAGGTATAAATAACTTGGCAACAGAACTATATTTTGGTGCCTTTTCCTGGCTCACTTTGGATAATGTATACTGGCTTACACTCTTACTTAGTATGGGGGAAACCCTGAATGCGCACTTCACCTAGGTGTAATTCATACCTTAATCTAACTACAGTGTTTAAAGAATGATATTTTAAGAAAGGCACTTTATTTATATAAATTATAAAAGTAAGACAATACATTAGAGTTACTACAATGATAATCTTAGACATACGCCGTCCGTGCACTACTCAGAGGGCCTACCGCGAACCACGTTCGACGTGATGCCTCCGTCACACTTACGTACGAATTTACAAGTGCGACAGAGAGACAACGCGTCTAACGTGGTTCGCGGTAGGCCTTCAGACAAGACGACGATTGAAGTCCTTCGTGTCTTGTGCTCGACATTCACTTGTCAATTGTCACATTTGAGGCGCCACTGGCTTTAAGGTGGAATTAGAAATCATTCTTTTAATTTAACAACCATTACAGTGTTTACCTTTCGTCTGTGAACTTTACTCGACATTGCACTATCAAGAAGGTACTTAATACACATAGTGTCACATAGTGAAATGAAATTTAGAAAATTTAACGATAATATAATAATAATAGCAATCGAACAAAGGAATGCCACTAGGTGCCTATTCAATAATTATCCAATTTTTCGTCCAATTCGTATTTGTCGTCCAAGACGTATTATTTCGTTGACGAGATAGTCAAAATTAAAGAGGGCTTAGCCAAAATGTGCGGAATATAAGTTTCGCAACTGTTGCTATGCTCTAAGCACAGGCGCCTAAGTAGAAGAGTTTTAGAATTAATTTAGAATAATTGAAATCACTGTATTTCAATAAACTGCTAATATTTAAAAGTAAACGTAAGAAGTTTCGGTTTAATAGAATTAGAGATATTTTATATTCGTAATTCCAATAACGTGAGAACACTTACAATTCGTCAACTCTTTGCAAATACTTTTGGTCCACCGATGGTCGGCTGAAAGTGTTGCTGTTAGTACAATTAGCAAAACTGTTAGCTTAGCACCCCTGCATATATTTTTATATGCAGTGGTCTTTGTGGTCAGTGGACTTTGGTCGTAATTTGAAACTTATATTTCCTGCCCACCGGCCAGAAAGCGTCAACTTTCGGTTCCATCGAACAGAAAAGTAGTAGACAGATCTCGGTCAGTTAATAAGGAAGCCTCTGATCACATGTTATTGTCAGCCGAGGAAACATGTCTTACTTTTACTGCCCTAGGTATGTAATATACTATTTCATTGTACCCACTTATTATGACAATTTGTTTATTATAAATAGCAATTTAATTCATTCAATCTTGTATGCATCCTTAAGTTTTTATACATAACCGGGATTTCCGCACATCACGTCAAATAAAAAGAACTAAGAAGAGAGGAACACAATATCGTTTTTGTAAATTTTGCGCGCAAACATTTTATTGCGATTAATCATAAACTAAAATATCTGAAACAACTACATAAACAATTTCTTCTATAACATAACATAATGTAATTAAATCTATTAACACCTAGTCCGTCAGAAACTACTCCGTTTAAATACATCCGATTCGTTTTAACCGAGGAATATAATTTGAGCTAAAATAAATGAACCAGTTTCGTTCAGAATATAAGATTACCCTAGGCAAGGTAGTGAACCTAATTTATCTTTGCACTGACATACACAATGTAAGGTTTACTAATAATAATCAGTAAGTGGAAGTGCCCACACGTTCCACAACAACTCACCACATATAATATTCACCATTTATAAATCAGGGTTATTATTTAATTATTAAAATAATTACTTATACATATTAAAACTTGAAAGTGATTAGGCTTAAACACTTATTGTTTGTATTGCATAAACATGAATATTGTAAGGAATATATTTATTGATAAATCTTTGTCAGGACAGTCAAAGAGTCTTTGACAATGAAGTGAGGAATGGAAATAAATGTTACAGAAAAGAACCAGCCAGCAAAAGTACCCATACACCGAAGTTGATAACAACAAATTATATTTTTGTCACTGCAGCCAATATACAAACTAAGAAGTTAATTACCTTCTAATCAAATGTTTATTCATTTATATTGCAGTTGAAAACAACCTCAGTATATCAATAATATTTAACAAAATGTTTCGCTTAAACATAGACATAGGTATAGGTGAACCAGGATCTATTGAGGGTGCGCCATGTTACGGAAATTTGTTGGTACTAATTTCTAGCAATGGCAACAATTTTAATAATAGACAACATCTACCCTCTATGATAGTTGTCAATATTGACAATGTAAACATTGCTTTGTCTAGTTTCGTGTGAATTATTATTAGACTGCAATAATCATGCCGAAAGTTTTAGATTTTACAGAGAAAAAAGTTGTAAATAGTGTATATAGTTATTTATTGGAAAAAAAACGTGCGGGAGAGAAATTTCTTCCATTAGAAAACATAACGAAATTAGCATCTGAATTGACGGGTAAGTTTCAAACTTATAGACAAATGTCACTATAGTCAGGTCGTCACGATTTGGTTGATGTCTTAATGACTGAAGAATATTTAGATCCCGATTTTGAGTATAATGTTGAGAACGAGTCAAATTCCTTGACGACTGAAGAATATTTAGATCCCGATTTCAACTATGCTGATTAGAACATATTTGGTACGTTAAATAATTTTATTTGTAAAATTATCTATATAAATTCTTACTTATACCTAACTCTTGCGTTACTTATTGACTTTACGCTATTCATTTTATCTAAATCGAGTCAGCTATTTAAGCGTAAAAACCGAAGAAATATCCAAACATCAAACTTCGCACTTATTAAAGTTGTCGGAATAAAACATAATCATCTGCCAATTTCCATTGTCCCCACTATACAAATTGTTGCTATATAAAATTCAAAACGAGCGCCCTCTTGACAATACTCCCAAAGTTCTGGTTTACCTATACATATATATTTTTTCAAACACATGTAGTTGACAAATAATTCAAAGTGTCACAATTTATTTATATTAACTACTGGCTATAATTAAATTCTAAATATAGTTCTTAATTTACATTCACGTGTAGTCTCCGTAGCATGGCTGTGAAGGGTTAGGCTGTGTCCAGGCTAGCTCGGAGCGCCTCCACGCCCTCGTCGGACGTCCAATAATCGACGAGGAGATCGCGTTCCATCTCCAAACTCGATTGGAATGTTTTTTCACTTCTGTTTATGGCCAGAAGTTGCTTCTTCACCAAGATAGTCTGTAAGGAAACATACCTGTTTAATGAACTGTCTAAACATACTACGTGTAACCTGAAATATTATTTATATTATTATAGCAGCACTTATAAAAGTGGAGCAACCTAAAACAGTACCACGACAAAAACTGAGGTATTAGGTAGTTAGGTACAAAGACGTTTCTATCTTACCTACTTAAAAATATGCTTATTTTCTACTTCCGGCAAGAATGTTGGCGTGTGTACTGACAAATCTACAGTTCTAAATGTTTTAATTGCCAATAATATTATGAGTGGCAGTGTGAATTCGTTAATTTAAATGCATAACATCTAATAAACAAGATCTTGGATAATTTTAACCACATAAACAAAAAGTTATTCCCGTCATAATAAACGAACACATTTACAAGGTTAGCTTTTATCACCACGGGTTACGACCTCATAACCGTCGCTTGCTATAGCTATGTGTATTTAGCTGTAGTAAAGACGATATTGCTCTCAAATGTGGGTCTACAACATATTGCTAGTTGCGTTGTCTTTGCACGTTACATGTCAAGAAAATCAGGATTCTATCTTATATTATTATGGTATAGTGAGTATCGTATAATTAGTAAAAGTAGTCTACTAACAATGGGCATCCGACGATGACTAAGCGTACCAAACCTATTATATTAAAGCTATTCCTGTTGTACAGATTTACCGAAAGTTAACGATAATGGATTTTTAATTTGCTTACCTAAACCTAAATGCATGGTAAGGCTTATTGTTTCCTATGGTTCATTATAAATCGTCTGTACTTATATATCTACGTGCTTAAATGTGTCCGAGAAACCGGGTAACGGGCAGCATTACCATAATGTGGAGTCAACTACCTACTCGTACCATCGTAGCGTCAGCTTGCTCGGCGTGTCACATACCCGATTGGAATTGAGAGTATCCACTATCCAGACAATAAATCAGGCGTTATTCATAAAATAAACGCTCGTCAAGTCTAACAAGCCCTAGCTTGTTTGTCCTTATACGTCATTTGTGTCTGTTAAGGGACCCGTTAACTGATAGGCCGATATCGTCCGGCGGACTGTTAATCAGTGGGTGCCTTTAGAAAGGGACAACATTTAACAAAGGTTTGTTAAGTTTTATGAATAGGTAAGGGGGTAGGCCGCTAAGTTGTATCCCCTGCCCCCAGGACGAGAGCGAGCGCAGCCTGCCCTCGTGCGCGCCGGGCGCGGCGTGCGCGGCCGTGCTGCACCGCTACTGGCGGCCGGCGGCGCTAGTGCGGCTGTGCCGCTGCCCGCGCCGCGCGCGCTGCGACACGCTGCTGCCGCAAGATCAGCGGATCGAGCTCAACAACCGCGCGCACTTCCAAGTGAGATAAGTTTGTAATGACGTGTTTATCTAATACCTTTAAACGAGCAATTCTTGTTTATTTATTTATTTATATATATATATATATATTTCGGGGATCTCGGAAACGGCTCTAACGATTTCGATGAAATTTGGTATATAGGAGTTTTCGGGGGCGAAAAATCGATCTAGCTAGGTCTTATCTCTAGGAAAACGCGCATTTCCGAGTTATTATATGTTTTCCGAGCGAAGCTCGGTCACCTAGATATTATTTGGTAATGCAGTGAATACCGATGTAGAATTTTTTTTTTTAACAAGCAGATACGTAAATACTACAAAGATACAGGCAATCTCTTGCCGTGTCTCCAAACCTTCGTACAAATGACTTACAACATTATTCTACTTATTATACCACACAATGTTATCAAAAATGAGGATATTGGGATGATAAGTAAATCTAACAACTAGCGCAAATCTCACATAACGGATGTCAATTTTAAACCAAACTTTATAATTATTTTGTTTTCAGTTTTGTAAACCTATCACCGACTGGCCGGATTGTTCCATCGGCGACGTTCCGCTGACCGTCCAATCTCCTTACGCCCGCATCGACCCCGAACAAATAGAAAGCTTACATCACAAAAACATACAACTTGCGCCTCCAAAAATCACATTTAAATGTCTCTGTCGGCACCCCACATATTGGAAGTTGATTTCTACTATAGAAAACGAAGATATTAGTCAATATCGATGTGCTGCGCTGCCTTCTTGTAGGACAGGGGAGTTGTGCGGTCACGTTACTGGGGACTTATTTGCTTTATATCAGTCGTGCACGTGTCCTAAGCATCACATCTGTGTGCAAGGGGGAGGGTTGCCGGAGACCAGTATGTCTGAACTTCTCTACCGGGGGAAAGGATGGCGGGCTCATTGTGAACGCATCAGCGACGAGTATAGTTACGAAGATTATTAGCCCCGTGCAGCAATAATAAGATTCAAGTTAACGATTTAGCATGTTTGGTGTCCAGTGATAAATGATAATGTATACAATTATTAACACCATATGTTAACAGGTTTGTTTAAGTTACGTAAGAATTCTGTTATGTTTTATATAGACTTGTATAGTGCGTGTTGACTGACGCGAAGCGATGATGTGGCACGTAGTTGCAAGAATGTGATGCGCCTAAACTATCATACTATTAGACATATGTATGTAAAACCAATAATACGCGCTAACCCTAAATCGGCACTATTTTCAAAAAGCGTTATATGTATGAGTATAAAGATATTTAATAAACTTCCCACAGACCTTAAAAAATTCGCATCATTACCCTTCAAAAAAAGATTGTTTGATTGGCTAATCAAACATTGCTTTTATAGCATAAATGACTTTTTACAAAGTTAGCTAGTTATTAAGTACCTACAATTTAATGATATGTCTATCTATGTAACTGTTAATGTTAAAAGTAGTTCTAAGACAACTTACTAAATATTGTACGCCTTTGTAAGGCAGGATATGGAGAACATGAAAAATTTGTACCACCTTTGTAAACCCATAACCATACAATAAATAAATATATATATATAAAGCTGCTACGCGAGAACCACTGCCACAGGGCGGACACGCCATACATCAAAAATGATTTGCGTTTATATGTGTGCGCGGCACGTCTGTACACGCGTTATTGTGTATCTGACGGACTTCTGGCATGCTCTCAGTAGAGCGACTTACGCACACATTCATGTCGCGGCCAATCGCGGGGCCAGGTAATCCGAGTCGGGGCGAGGCGGTGCGTGTCCGTTCTGTATGATAATACTATTACTTGTTCTGTGCCACTGCCGTGGCTATAGCGTTTAATAATTCTGGACTCAAGCTCAAGGCTTTTGTCAGTCGTTTTACTGTCTTGAGTAATTATTACCCTGCTGGTTGTTTGGCGGTGTCCCTAGCTGTGCTCCGCAGTGTGTCGTGGAACCGGTCCGGCCACGCCACGCGGCTGACCAGGCCGCCCTACTGCGCCTCTTCGGCGGACAGACTCAAAAGAATATTAACTCGTATAAATATAATTACCCTGCTAGGTTGTGTTGCGATGTCCTTGGCTATGCTCCGCAGCGTGTCGTGGAACCGGTCCGGCCACACCACGCGGCTGACCAGCCCAACCTGCTGCGCTTCCTCGGCCGACAGTCTGCGGCCGAACACAACCAAGTTGTCAACCTGTAAATAAAGTAATAACCCTATCAGTAACAGTAAGTGCTGATCTTGCAGTTACGACGCAGTTATTCACAGTTAGTAGCACACCTGTGCTACTAATGGTAGGTATAGCCTATAAGAATTGTAAAAATTGTGATTGTGATCAATGTTATTAAATTAAACGTCTTTTTTTGTTATTTAATGTCTTTCTTATTCTACATCCACAGTAAGTTATAATGTACGTATATAAGTAAAGGAAGTACTTTTAAAATGCAAAAGGGGCTCTGCTCATTTTTGTACACGTATTCTAATTCTAATTATAGAGATTAAGTTAAGAGTAGAGAACCTAAACAAATATTATTTGGTACGAGCATTTGTCGCCAAATCTACTTTTCTGACAGTAATCTAATAGTTATCTACCTAATGGATTTGCGTTGATTTTTTAGAAAGTTAACTTCTAATAAACAGCCTTCAGTCTCTATCATCAAACCAGCTTACCTCTGTGGTTTTTCCTTTTCCATTGAGTTAGCCGTGTGACCAGGGAGCCTAATTTTACATCTATAAACTCAAACACTGATACGAATGTAATCACATCCAGGTAATAACGCTGCCATAGTATTGCATTACCGCGCACAGCTCGCTGTGAAAGTACTAACCGTGTATTTCGGCAAGCGGCCGTGTCCTATGAAGGCCGCGGAGCCGAGGAGCAGGCAGTCGAGGGCGAAGCTGGCGCGCTCGCCCGCCACCGCCACGTCGGCCAGCGCCGCCAGCGCCAGACCCACGCCCGAGCAGGCGCCGCTCACGCCCGCGCACAGGAGCTTGCTGTGCTGCTCCACTGTGCTCAACAGGGATCTGCAGTGACAAACGATATAATTATCAAAAAAGTTGCTATAATAGTACATAGAACTACAGTACAGTAGGAGATTAGTATCGTAATCAGGCGGATTCACAAAGATCGAGCCGCCTCGCTAGAAAATTGGCGTGCAGCTCGGTCTCAGGCGAGGCGAGGCACCTAAACACAGAATAAATAATAGTACTAGGTACAGAAGATTCACTGTCTAACAAAACGCATCTGTTATGATTAGGACAGATATGACCGCTAGGTGGCGCAAACGCCACGCGCGGCTTATGGCTGGCCACCCAAAATTGGTGTGGGATGGATGTACTTTTAGGTACTTGTTGCGACGCGACGAAATAGCGGAGTGATCCACGCCTGCCTCTACTCAGAACGAGCTGATTCTCACGGTAATTTAAACTCTCCTATTTAAGTGGAGGAGGAAGGAGGACAATTTAAACGTTGGGAAGACGACATAAGAAAGATAGCTGGCCCAACATGGAGACGAACTGCAAAGGACAGAACAAAATGGAAAGATTTAGAGGAGGCCTATGTCGAAAGACAAGCTGTAAAAAGGAAGAGACGAAAACCGGTTGCCGATTCACTTAGTTAAGAAATATAGATATATAGTATAGTATTAAAAGAAATATTGTGTAAAGGTACCTACTTAATACTTACATTGTTATGGTGTTAAACAGCAATAAATGCTTATTTTATTATTTAAGTGGAAGGTGGCCCAGCTTGTGTCTGCGCCAGAAGCCCAATGGTGATAGGCAATCTTTTGTAAGCAAGACTAGCATAAATTCTAGTAAATTTAAGTAAGAAATGTTAATAACAGACAATAGCACTGCCAAATAAATATTAAGTTTAGCGATTTGGCTGCTATCATTTACGAATGCCAAATTAAGAAAATCTTGATAAAATTAATATAGGTAGTCAGTAGTCATATGTAATAGGCACCTTATAGTTTCTGCAAATAAGACAGCATTGCTAGTTCTGATCTCCACATCCTCAGTGAGCAAGGGACTTAAATCAATAGATGAGCACAGTGTTCCACATTCAGAGGACAGGAGTGTCACGGCGATGTCTTCCTTGTTGTTTACGTACACTAACGCCAGTTCAAGGTCTTTCAAAGTCTGTAAATAGGAATGAACAAACTTGTTATAGCTTCTATAAAATTAATCAACAAGTACAAAATAAACTTAGCTAAATATACAAACCTCGATAGTATAGTGATCACCTTTCCGTTTTACATTAATTTCTGCTAAATTATGATCAAATTTCACAGACAAGTTCTTTAGCTTGGACAGTTGTTGTTCTTCCTCCATCTTAAAAGAATTTTCGTCAAACTTAGGAGTCACTTTCTTCTGTTTTGCAGGCTTTTCTGTTTTCGAATTGTCACGTTTCCTTTTGTTTAAAACATTCTGGAGTTTGGAGTTCAGCTTTTGTTTAATGGACAAACAGTCACTTTTATTGATTACTTCACTAGGTGAGGCTATATTAGCATCAGCCATAAATACTTCAGATTTTTGGTCAACTGAATCTTCATCAGCATTAGAAAGATTCTGACTATCGGACATTTGCCGGGAGAGACGCGAGGAGTCTTGTAACGCGCTGGAATCTTGGTCATTTAGCCTGAGTGGGCTCATACAGTTGCTAGAATAGGAGCTTGAAGAATGACGACGGTAAATAATTGAGTCATCAGCACTGTGAGTCTCAAAGTCCTCACCTACTGACTTGACTGAACTACTCAGAGATCCCCTTTGCTTTCCACCTGCAATCTTCTTAGCTTCTGATTCCTCTTTGATACACTCCTTCTTTCTTTCCCTAAACTTCATTTCTTTGCCATCTGGAGTTGAACTCTGGATTTTCTTGATAAATTCTGCTTTGGTTCTCATATTCTTTTTACCCTTAGGAGCTTCAGGTGTAAGCTGGTATATCATATTTACAGCACCCTCATCCATTAATAACTTGTCAACTTCAGAGAGTCTTTTATTTCCTTTACTGGCTTTCGGCGGTGGCTTTTTCCAGTGCATTTTTCCTGTTGGGGACTTTGACTTTGGCCTTTGCTGAACTTCAGTCTTAATTTTTTTAGCAGCTGGCTGCTCCTTATCAGAAGAGGCTTCTTTAGGTTTTACAGGAAGCTTACCCTTTGTGAATGTGTCTGGATTATCAGGGTCAAATATGACTTTTTTCTTAATAACTCTACCAAGTCTGCGCTGGGGCTGACCATCATCTGCAGTCTTATTTGTTGCGGTACCATCACTGGTAGACGAATCAATAGATGACCCATCAATGCGGTCTGACTCAGCAACAGTTTCTATTGCTGTTGTAAGTGTTTCAGTAGACTTGATAAGGCCTTGACTTTCCTCTAATAGTTTTTCATCAGCATCATCTTTTGTCGGTTCATCATCTTCCCAATCTCTCACCAGGTCATTAACAATGTTACCCTTAACACTATTTGATATATTAGCATCAGTCTCTGTGTCGTCATCATCATATACTTCCATATCATTAGCAATTGTGGAAGCATTTTGGTTTTCTTTTTTTACCCTACTTTCAGTAGGACTTTCTGAGTGTTTCAAAACAATGTCTACAGGTTTTCTATTTCTTTTACTCTTAGCTTCAGTTGATTTGGGTGCATTGGTTGTTATTTCTGAATCTGTATGTCGGTTTTTTTTACTCTTTGTTTCCAAAGACATACTTTCTTGTTTCTCTTCTGATGTTTTCTTATCCTTTTTGCTTGTTTTACTGTCTGAAGCCAACACATCTGAAGTCTTAGAAGATGGGCCTGAAACCTTTGTAATTTTTTTAGGTTTAGGTTCATCAGAATTTACCTCATTTTCATCTGCTAGGGTTTCTTCTTTGTGAGATTTTTCACTACTATTTTTTGAAACCCTTTTCTCAGTTTTTTTTCTCCGGGGAGTTTGTCTCACAGTTCTTTTAGTGGATTTCAATCTTGTTAACTGTTGTAAAGCCAACTGGGCTTCCATGGTTTTTACATCTTTATGATCACCTGGAATAATCTTACTATACTGTTCATCAGTCTGTTCAACATTGCCTTCCAAAATGTTTAATAATTCTTCTTTGTTTAAAACTTCTTGTCTCACAGAACCATTATTGTTCTCCATGTTGTCTGAGTGCAGCACATCACTCAATGCACTGAGCATACTCTTGGAGGCATCAAGCTCATCAGCATGACCTACATTTTTATCTATCTCATTCGCGTCATTTTCATTCCTCTCAACTAATATTTCAGTTTTAAAAGTCACTTGGTCACTAGACTCCACATTCATGTCAACCGATCCCTCTGCTTGTGGAATAACTTCTTCGATAATCTCTTCGGATTGACCAACAAGTAACTCTGATATTTCTTCAGGTATTTTAGAAGCCAACTCTGGGATGATGGCAATCATTTCCGCTTGATTTTCAGTGTAAAGTTGATTATCGCCTTCAGTTGTTGATGGCACTGCCTCAGCACTAGGCTCAGTAGAAACAACAGTTTCTACAGATATTGGTCCACTAATTTTAATCGTATCTACTGGCACCTGAATAAGATCTGTTGTGCTGTCAACCTGTATCTGATCCTGAACGGTGGTCTCGGCCACCGCTACTAAATCAGAGTTGGCCATGGCATCAGTTTCGGCGACACCGTTCGGCCTCGGAATCTCGTCTGCCGCGCTGGATATACAAGGCGTCCCATCGTTAACATTAATTAACATTTCCTCGCTTAATACACTCTGAACCACAGACTCTTCCACAACTTCCATAGTTTCCATGGTATAATTTCTATATTATAACCTATGTGCATAAATAAATCAAACAACTCTAATAAAAGTAACACAAAATAAATTTGTTATAAGTTTACATAATGTCTTTCACTGTCACTGTAAAGTAGCTAATGTAATATGCAAACAGTTAAGAAGTTTTAAGATTTTTAAAGGTTTCACTTTACTTAATTCTCAATGAAATAAGTAAAACTCAAGCTAATAACTTTTTTCGCGTCCATTTTAAGCTTTTGAGATGGGCATCTTTACGTTATTAAAATACGTTGATTCAAGTGTATGTACAAATCAATGTGTACCGTATTTCACTATAGTCAATAACGCTTTTGAAATAACATTGTATGAAAGAAATCGAATGAAAATTTGATCAAAATTGTTGACGTATATATTCCATAGAGAATCCAACTCGATTGTTGTAGTATTGCCATATTTAAAAAAAAACCTGATTATTTACATCTATACATGGTCAAGCAGATCTTGTCAGTAAAAAAAGGCGGCAAATTTCAAAAATGTAGGCGTGAAGTGATATCGTCTCATAGAAAATTTAAAATTTCAGGTCTTTTTTACTGACAAGATTTGCTTGACCAGCTACATATGTCAAACACGCCAACATAACGAATATGGGTACAGATATTAGCCTAGCCACACGGAATTTTCCGTACGGAATGACACGTGTAAGCGAGACAGCGCTATGGATTTGTAGAGCGACGTCCCATTCCACCTGCCATTATATACGGAAACCGAATGAAAAATCCGTGCGTGTGTGGCGGCTTATACTTCCAATATAGCTGTCAAACCAAGCTTGTCTATGGAACATCAGAAACGTCAGTCATCAATGGAACTGGAAATTGGAATGGAATTTATAGAATTTGAAATTAATCCATCATTAGCGATATTTTAACTATTATTGTTAAATCTAGTTGTTGCTCCACTACGTACAAAACGGGAAAACCTTGACACAATGAATATCCTACCTAAAAAAAGGCAAGTGTCTTTACTAATTGAATAGCCATTGTTTTCAAATAAAATTATCTGTAAACAGTCTCCAATTTACACTGCCTCATTGTGTATTTCTGAAGTATCCTGTGACGAATACTCACAAACTCTAAAGGTTTATGTTTAAAAGTTTAGGTTTACTCACAGACCAACAAATATAATATGCAGTCAACATTGGATATACCTGTACTTACTATACAGAGTGCCCAAAAATATCCCTCGCTGAATGTACTCTAACGCCTAGAGACTACAGTCTTACTCAAATACTTGTAAGCACCTCTGTGACTGATATATGTATTTGATGGCAACTGTAATATAACATACTCTATCAACAAAGTAAAACATCTAGTGCACCACCATAATTAAACACACGATTTCAATTTCAGATGGCATGTAAGGACAAAAGAGAATATTGCAAGAGTGAGAAGAGATGAAGCTGAAGCAGCAGAAAAAGAAAAAGAAGAGAGATTAAGAATTGAAAATGCAGATCGGGAAGCCAGGCTCAACATTCTAAAACATAAAAGTAAGCAAAAGTTGCTAGAACTAGGCATCAGTGATCAAGAGCCTCAACCTGAAACATCCCAACCTCAACAAGCGGAGCATATTAATTTATTTGTTGACTTAGAACATGCTGTTACAGCATCAAATAAAGATCATGACAAAGAAGTAAAAGAAAAAAAGGAAGAATATGAAAAGAAAATTGGTTACCTAACATATCTGGGACAGGACACAAATGAAGCACTCAAAAAGAAAAATTGGTATGAAGTGTTACCAAATGCATCTAGGTTTTCTAGGTCCGGTGAAATTAAGGATACTTATGACAAATTGGTACTAAGAGATGAGGATGGCAAACCAAGGACAAAAGAGGGTGACATCAAAAATGGAGAAGTTGCTTGGAAGGCTAAGCAAAAGTTAGATCCCATTCAGAAGTTTATTCAATATTGCACTGGTAAAACAAATAATGTGACTACAAGTAAAAGTTCAAAGAAAATAGAAACGGCTGTTACTAGTCCAGAAAGAAAGAGTAAACATAAACTTAAAAGTAAAAAGCACAAGAAAGACAAAGATGAAAAACAAAAGAAGCTACTCAAGCTTAGAGAGGAACGGCTGAAACGAGAACAACAAGAGAAACTGAAGACGGAGATGTTATTGAGCGGCCTCAATCCTACAACTACTCAGAAGCCGCCAGATTCTGGTGTGACAAGAGTTAAACCAAAATATAATTCCCAATTCAATCCAGAGCTTGCCAGACAAAATTATACTTAAGAGTCATGAAACTGCCGTTATTTTAAGAAATGCATATGACTCATATGAGTATGTTTAAAAAAGTAAAAAATAAAATATAATAAATAAAAAAGAATTAAAAATTAAAAATATACAAAAAGAAAACCGAAACAAAATAACTTAATACATATAATATCTTTTTAAAAAAAAGGGAACCACCTTCAAAAAACCAACCCACTGAAAAGCACAAAATAATTTTTATATGGCACCCCTATACGTGTCCAGTCCCTATCCCGTCGTAAATCAAATTTCTGCCAAAAAGTAATTAATACCTAATAATAAGAAAATTAATTATCATCCGGGTAATTACTTAGTTTTTGAAATCGGTGCCAAACCAAAATTTTAGAGAATTCTTGTAGGTACTACATACTCGTTTTTTTTCTGATTAGCAGCAAAGAATGTTTTTGTTGATTTGGCACCGCCTTCAAAAACTAAGTAATTACCCGGATGATAATTAATTTTCTTATTATTAGGTATTAATTACTTTTTGGCAGAAATTTGATTTACGACGGGATAGGGACTGGACACGTATAGGGGTGCCATATAAAAATTATTTTGTGCTTTTCAGTGGGTTGGTTTTTTGAAGGCGGTTCCCTTTTTTTTAAAAAGATATTATATGTATTAAGTTATTTTGTTTCGGTTTTCTTTTTGTATATTTTTAATTTTTAATTCTTTTTTATTTATTATATTTTATTTTTTACTTTTTAGTGATAGGTACTTCATTTGTTTTAGGTTTTGGGCTAAAATACTAGTTTGTTAGGCTCTCCATTTAGTTTTAACGTAATTTAGTATTAAGTTATTTTGTTTTGTTATATTTTATCTTTTTGTTTTTTTTTTTGTTCTATTTTTATTTATTTTATAGATAGATAGATAGATAGATAGTCCATTTATTTGTTTGCCACAATACACACAAGATATTCAAAGTTACAACAATGACAGTATACAAAAAACAATCCAGAGAAAAATGGAAAATTACAAAGACAGATAATATATAGTCACACAGATTTACGCAAAAAAGAGAAAGAAAGAAAACATACATAAAAACACTTTTCATACAAGTAAATGCAGTGTGCATCGCAGCAAAACAAAAGGGTTCTGGCTCAGTATTACGCTTCACCCTTATTTTATTTTTTACTTTTTAGTGATAGGTCCTTCATTTACTTTAGGTTTTGGGCTAAAATACTAGTTTGTTAGTTAGGCTCTCTATTTAGTTTTGGGAACTATCTACTAATGACCAACATTAGACCAGCCACCAGATGGCCTAACTCGATGTTAAACGCGACAAAACATAATATGACGTTCCGGTGCTAAACGATTTGTATGTATATTGCTCCCACTTCCACTGCCACTCCCATTTCCAGTCCCAGTCCCACTTCCACTCCCATTCCCAGTCCGAGTCCGACTCCCACTCCCACTATTTTATCTAAATCAGTTTCTGCTACTTTGATGGTAAGTATACCGATAGCATCGCCACATACCGGGTCCAATTGGTTTTTCAAACCATCCATGTACTGTAGACTAAAACCTTCTCCAGAATGTACCAAACACTTTTCTGAAAACCGCATCAAAATCGGTTCAGCCAAACGCGAGATAATCACGAACAAACATACATACATACATATGGGTCAAACTGAGAACCTCCTTTTTTTAAATGTGGTTAGAAGAAAGTTGATTGACCCACCTAGTGGAACTCTGCAACATAGGCACACGACGACAAGTCGGTTAACCAAAACAATGTGTGCCTATGTTGCACCAAACTTGAGTTCCACTAGGTACAGCCAGGGTTCAGCATCAGCTCTATCTTGGGTACTGCTCTCCCAAGTGCTCGTCAAGGCGCGTCGGATGACCCAAACAGCGTGTGTCCATGTTGCACCAAACATGAGTTCCACTAGGTACAGCCAGGGTTCAGCATCAGCTCTATCTTAGGTACCGCTCTCCCAAGTGCTCATCAAGGCGCGTCGGATGACCAAAGCATCGTGTGCCCATGTTGCACCAAACTTGAGTTCCACTAGGTACAGCCAGGGTTCAGCATCAGCTCTATCTTGGGTACTGCTCTCCCAAGTGCTCATCAAGATGTGACGGATGACCAAAATAGCGTGGGCCTATGTTGCACCAAACCTGAGTTCCACTAGGTACAGCCAGGGTTCGGCATCAGCTCTATCTTGGGTACTGCTCACCCAAGTGCTTATCAAGATGTGACGGATGACCAAAATAGCGTGGGCCTATGTTGCACCAAATCTGAGTTCCACTAGGTACAGCCAGGGTTCGGCATCAGCTCTATCTTGGGTACTGCTCACCCAAGTGCTCATCAAGATGTGACGGATGACCAAAATAGCTTGGGCCTATGTTGCACCAAACCTAAGTTCCACTAGGTACAGCCAGGGTTCAGCATCAGCTCTATCTTGGGTACTGCTCTCCCAAGTGCTCATCAAGATGTGACAGATGACCAAAATAGCGTTGGCCTATGTTGCACCAAGCCTGAGTTCCACTAGGTACATCCAGGGTTCAGCATCAGCTCTATCTTAGGTACTGCTCACCCAAGTGCTCATCAAGGGATGTCAGATGACCAAAACAGCGTGTGCGTATGTTGCACCAAACCTGAGTTCCACTAGGTACATCCAGGGTTCAGCATCAGCTCTATCTTGGGTACTGCTCACCCAAGTGCTCATCAAAACATGTCGGATGACCAAAATAGCGTGGGCCTATGTTGTACCAAACCTGAGTTCCACTAGGTACAGCCAGGGTTCAGCATCAGCTCAGATCTATGTATACTAAAACCTTCTCCAGAATGTAACAAACACTTTTCTGAAAACCGCATCAAAATCGGTTGAGCCAAACGCGAGATAATCGCGAACAAATATACATACATACATACATACATATATACATACGGGTCAAACTGAGAACCTCCTTTTTTTTTGAAGTCGGTTAAAGAATACACTAAAGTTAACTGTTATTCATTCTTTTATTTCTTTCATTTCATCTTTCATCATAACTTGGTTTTGTTTGACACAATTTTTGACTAGTAGAGAATGCCTTGGCAATAGGTCTGATATTTGCAATTTCTAGTATTGTGTAGATTAAATAAATAAATAAAGATAATGAAAGTAAATTTATATCAAAATAACAAAATTATTATAATTTATGAAATATATTAAACAGTATTCTTAACTATAATTATGTAGTTTCTTATGTGTAAATGCTTGGTATGAGTTATTTCTGGAATGTTTGTGACAGCATAGCAATTGGGAGTTTATCCTCAATTTTATTGTAACTGTATTTGAATGTTTCGCAGAATATTTCTAACACTCTTCCAACCATGGCAGCCTCACAAGATCCATCTGATGATTTTGACCTGAAAACGTGAATGACATAACAATGACAGTCACAATGATTACTGGAAAAATATATAAAAAGGGGATATAGGAAGGGGGAAAGGGGAGGGTATGACTGGTATTTTCCGATCAAATTAAGGGCGTCGTAATAATGGCGTAATGGGGGCAATAGAATTAGAAGCACCGTTGAGTTTAGTCCACATTGTTGGGGAACGCACAAAACGCGTCGCCTTATTATGGTCGTGTTAGGCGTGACAATATTTCAATCAAGTGTTTAGGTACCGTGTATAAATAGTCTCAGACACAGACAGTCAATAATAATTATTTACAACTTATTTACTACAGTCGATCTTCTCAATTACAAAACCCGCAATAGTAAGTCTTATTGCAATGCATAAAGGTTCATTTTAAAGTCACACTAGAAGCAACTTATTACAGTTGATTGTTACATCCAGTCAACTCACTGGTTACATCGTTTTCAATAATTAGAATAAGTAGCTAAAATATTAAGCGAGATCATTTTCTGTGCTTTATTACTTAATGTATGTTAGAAACACTTGGACCTTAAAACATTCACTGCCAGGAACCCACCTGGTGGGCGCTCGTGAACTTTGCTCAGATGACAACCCGCTGGGCGGGTTGTTTTATACGTAGCTATAGACGATCGGTTTCTGGGGTAGTGCGCCGTTTTTTGTCTGGTAGTGAATGTGTTAAATAAACGTCCACCTTCCATACTCACTTAGATAAACTAATGCCTTTCATATAGACACTCAAGAACCCGACAAATGTCTCAAGGTTGTCCTTTCCCGCTTGGCGCAAAAGCGTGTATATGCCCACCAAAAGCGGGTAGCCATCGATGTTGTCACCAGGTTTCCTTGCGATAAGGTCGCCTGAAAGAAATAAGGTTAAAAATATAGACACTGTGTACATTGACGCTGAGAAAATTGACCCGAAGGACCTCAGACTCCTCAGAGCAACAATACTGTAGAGCAGCCATTCTCAAAGTGTGTTCCGCGGAACCCTAAGGTTCCGCGACACCCCTGCAGGGGTTCCGCAAGAATTTAGAATAAAATTAGCATAATTATTATGCTTATTAATAAAAAAAATACACTTCTAAAAACTATTGTTTTATTGTAGGGTTCCATCAAGTACTTCGCTTTCCAAAAAGGTTCCTAAAAAAAAAGATTGAGAACCGCTGCTGTAGAGGCGGAAGGGGGGATGAGCGTACGAGATATAGAGGTATGGAACTTTCAGGAGTAGCAGAGAAAGCCCACCAGTGCTTGGTGGGCAACAATGAACCCCACTAAATTACGAATTATCAAGAATGTCAATCTTTATTTTTTTTCATCGCATTGCGAAAGAGTGGTATGACACCTGTCAAATTTCTTTGTCCAATGTGTATTTGCATCTCACATTTGTCTTAAATAGTGAAAGAGGGAGACGCAATGCAGATTGGACCAAGAAATTGGACAGGTGCAGAAATACCAACCTAAGTTCAGTCCCTCACGGGCGTATGTTGTGGCAACTCTATATACAGTAGAGATGCACCGGATATCCGGTTACTATCCGGTATCCGGCCGTTATCTTAGTATCCGGCCGGATACCGGATAGTGACCTACTATCCGGCCGCATACCGGATAGTAAAATTAACACATTTTGGGGTAAAAAATGGAATCTAAAAAACAGTCACGGTCATAATACGAGCGATAGAAATTTGGAATCTAGTGGTATTGACCACTAGATTTCAATTCTATTAGTAGATTTTAAATGCTTAGCAGTGGAGATATTATTGAACGAAATATACGAAATCGAACGGTCGAAATTCAAAAGTCGGCCCCCAGGTCGAAACCTGCACGACGCGCACCTGCAAAACTCAAACTAAAGGTATAGTTCCGATGGCCGAATATCCGGCGGCCGGATACCGGATATTCGGCCAGTGCCCAGGCCGGATATCCGGTATCCGGCCAAACAACTATCCGTTGCATCTTTAATATACAGACTCCCTTTATACCAAAAACTGAACTGACTTATCCCCCTTATTGATTTACATACCAGTAGAAGTGCAAAATTGCATTTTGCCCAGCTGAGATATCAATAACGTGGCACAGACACGGCCAACGTTAGAAATGTTGAACTCCGTTGCGTTCCTGATGTAGATTTTGTCGAATGGTTCGTAAATTCCACACCTCACTAGATAGTCTTCCAAGTACTTCAATAGCTCTGATGTCACTTTTTGTTTTGACTCGGGATCCTCGGACTTTAATTCGTTTAGCAATGCTCTGTAAAATTGACAGTGTAGAGATCTATAGAGGATATTTAATTTTAAACTAAATATAATATCATTACCTTCCATCATTCCGGACATGTATTTAAATGGTTTTAGCAGAATTGACAAAAAAAAGCGGATAGTAACATAACATCGTCTAGCGTTTGGATATAGGTATTATAGGTACACCAAGTAGGGGTAGCTCAAAGACAGCACAGCTGTATATGTTCATACCCGCTTGTTCAATCCTGAGACCATGGTCGCTAAGTCTGAAATGTCAGAACGTAACTACGTTGAATAATTTACGAGAAAACGTCCCGTTTAAGGTGTTCTCGAGGTTAAAAAAGTTAAGTAAAAAAACATTCCTTACTCATTCATCGTCTGCAGAGAGGCCTCCAAATGCGCAGAGTCAAACTTCGCCGAGATATTCAATTGATACGCAGTATGCCTTCGGAGTATCTGTAGACTCCCAATCAGCACTATAGCATCCGCTAACTGCTGGAAAACCTTCTGTCCCTTAGTGATTGCGAGTTCCGTGTCCTTTACATCAGCAGTTAAAGTGTTAACGTTGATCTTCTCTTGTCCTATTCTGAATATGTTCTGCACTGTGTGTAGTTGGTTTTTAATCATGAACGCGAACAAAGTGTCGAGGCCGTGTAGGCCCACCACTCCTATCGCTTCGTTCAGTTTTGCGAAAGTTTTTGTGTTCACTATTTCAGTTTGAGTTTTTGTGTCGTACCATGCGGTACAAATGCTAATGTAGCAGCAAACCCTGCCAAAATTATCAGAATAGGTTAAAACATAGATGAAGAATAATTTAAGGGTGAGACACAATTTCTTGCACTACACTTTACTTAGGTCTACTTACACCTTCGTGGAGTGACGTCAAGTTCTAAATTCAGGAAGGTCTAAAAAACTCGTTACAATTACTTTAACGAGTAAGCGTACGAACCGGAACGTGTGAAACTCCTATTCACAATACCTAATGTGTCAACTGTGTGTGGCCGTTTGTCATTTTATTGCATAATATCTGGGTGACCGAGCTTCGCTCGGAAAACATATAAAAACTCGAAAATGCGCGTTTTCCCAGAGATAACACCTAGCTAGATCGATTTTTCGCCCCCGAAAACCCCCATATAGCAAATTTCATCGAAATCGTTAGAGCCGTTTCCGAGATCTCCGAAATATATATATAAATAAACAAGAATTGCTCGTTTAAAGGTATTAGATACTTATTACTTAAGTTAAAACTACAGTCCCTATAATAAATAAGCAATGTACCTTGCATCAGTAAGCTGCACAATTTGTCTCGCAAGGCTCCCCATGAACCCAGCGGAGGGGCTGTACAGCGTCACGCCTTTACGCAAGCTGATCTCTTTGGCCACACTGTCCACGATTATGGCAGATACCTACAACAAACAAGTTAAAATGTATGTCTGACTTTTTACATCTGAGTCTAAGTCTACTGCCCAACGGCCAAACCGAAATTGACTGATGGTGCATCTGCATATGGCTATAATAAGCAATGTAAGAATGCATATCGACTTAATCCTTCCTTCGCTTCCTTACGCAGAGATAATATATTTCCCACAACGATTTTTAACTTTACTTCAATGTGATAGGACTCAATTTTGTGTGAATACTGACACTGACACCCTTGCCCGCATAAACCGTTCAAAAGAAACCATAATATTTTAGTGCCTTTACATCGGTTTTATCTGAAGAAGACGGCTTGGTTATACTTGTGTGCACAGAGCACTCGAATCGCGTGTGTCGATGCTTAATTAAAAGTAGTGCATCATTATCCCTATAAGTATGACGAAACCGCTTTCCTGGGATAAAACATACTATTCTTACAGATAAATAAGATAATTAGTTTAAAATTTCTGCCCCACGGGATAGAAAATTAATAAATTGCCCTTATGCTTTTGAGAATTGATCAAATTTCCTTGTGCATAGGTAATACCTACCTGTTTTTGCCAAATCCGTAAGCCATGCATGTTAATGTAATCTTGAATATATTCCAGAGATCTCTTGTAACCATCCATACTTTCCGCCAACTTCTGTAGTCGCGCCAACAACGTGTTTGGAGCTAGCGGTTTCTTAGTCTGGGGTTCCAGGAATTCTACAAACTTCTTGCTAATGTGCGTGTCAAGCTCCTTCAGCAAACCTTCTTCTAATAATTCTGCTGGGTCCACTCTTATGACACCTACTAGAGTAGAGCGCATGTCCAGGATACCTTGAATTAAAAATAATAGGTAATTTAAAAAAATCTTACGCGAATCTTAAACGTATATTGTATGCATGACAGCTCTCTTATGCGGCACAAAACATTCGATTATGAACTCACCTGTCGTAAATGTGGACGCGGAATGTGTAAGCCTCGCGACCTCCATTCTGTGCTCCAACTGAGCAAATTCCTTTAGCCTCTCTTTATCCAACCTCGTCGGTATTTCCTTAATAGTCCACGTCTGTAGATCGATAATTTTCTCGACTATACTAAATACCATCTCTGGGATAATCTGTAGCACCTTCTGGATATATTTTATCAATTCATTACTATAGTACTGTGATACAGACACAAGATCATCACTATGTGCCTGGTTTATTCTTAGAAGTGGTATTTCCATGGCACTAGCAAGTTTAAGAAATAGCGCTCTCAACCTACTTGTGACTGCCGGATTGTCTTTTATGCTTTCTTGCATGAACTGCGTGTACGAATCGATTATGCACCATGCGTAACTTACATCAGCTGCAATTTCCAGAGTCACTAGAGAGTCGTCTTTCAACGACGCAGCTCTGAGTGCATTCTTTAATGCGTCTTTGGTTTCAAAAAGGAACTGTAACACTGTTGAAGTGCTTTTGATGCTATGGAATTCTTCAACTTCATCTAAAGCCTGAATAAGCTGCGTAATTTTCTTCATAGACTTAGTGCTGATCGAATCTCCAACTGACTTGATCTGATTTGCAATATTGGTGAACCATTGCTTTAACTGGTCATTCCCTTGGACTTTTGCGAAGGATTTGTCACCTGAGAACAGTTCTGCTAGATTGTTCAGAGCTTCCAATGCTTCAGCCTTACTAGTATTCCAAGTTTCGTTCCTGCTTTCTAGTAATCTGTTCAGCATTTCTCTGACCTTCAATTCTAGCTCCGCAGTGCTTATAAGCAGCTCTAAAATTTTCAGTGCGTCATAGTTGGACTCTTTTACGACTAGCTCCTTTAGTTGCTTGCTCTTTTTATTATTATCGTAAAATATCACGTTGCTATTATGCAGCAAAAGCCAACGTAAAACGAAGTTTGAATTTATCAGCAAATTCAGTATTTTATTAATGTTGTCCAGAACAAAGTCGTCAGTCATCACGCCTTCTTTTAAGAGCTGATGTGTTTTATTGATCAGCATGGGAATGGCGCTTCCTCTTTTAGAGAACACCTCTTTGACCATCTTACTGTTGCATGTATTGCCGAGTGCGGATTTCGCCGCTTTGAAATTTTCCCAATAATCTATGACATTGATAGTGACGCCCATGTAGATAGGGACAATCCAGTTGCTTGGGAAGAATTTATCGGCTATCTCTCTCATTTTGGAAACATCGTTATGTAGGTAGTGCGGTATGAAGAACAGACAGACCACGAGCATGCTAGCCTGCGTGGCGAGCGCGGAGGCCTGGTGCTCGGGCATCGTGTACACGGCTAATTGGTTGTATATGTCCTCTGATCTCAACTTTCCAACCACTTTTTCGATGAAGTATGGGTGGATATTTATGCGCCTAAAATAGCAAATTAAAAGATGTTAAAGTGCATGTTCAGATATTTTTGAATACCTTGACTACTCTGATATATCTGATGGCGATTGTATAACTAATATTGCAGTGTCATACATTCATGATGGGAGGCCCCTTATTTTCTATGACATTAACAGTCTTCTTTTAGCAAATCTTTGATAGGAAAAGAGCTGGTTACCCAAAATATTCAACAGGATAGTCAGCAGGCCTCTTTCTGTGTAACTGGTCGTATCCCGTGTCGCGCAGTAGCTTACACACATCGTCAACATTAGACTGGGATTGACTGGTACTGTAGCGGTAGAAAGCTACAAGCAGTCTTTCTCGTATTATTCCTGGTATGTAGAGGTCACATAGCAGCAGCATAGACCCATACAAGTAAAGAGACTCACACTGGAAATTACATGAAATGGTATTAACAGTTAGAATTTATTATAACAAACTATTTAGAATTTGAACCTTAAATATTGTGTAGCAAGGTCTGTATTTGACTTAATACTGTTGTATAAACAAAATTAATATGATATTATAAATTCCATAAGTACCAGGAGTTGTTTTCCTTCAACATCTTTCATGACAGTCTCAATGTTTTGTTGAATGAAGGCCCCGTCATATAGCTGCTCCACAAATGAGTTCAGATCTATTATGTACTGATGAATATTTTCAAACAGCAAGTAGAAGCGGTTTATTATTTCTAAATACTTTTCTTTGAGATCATCATCTAAATCTTGCAGTTTCTGTAAAAAAAAACTATCATTACTATCAGCCCACTGTTTTTTTTTTTTCATTTTGTTTGAGACTAAAAACAGTAAGTAACACACAGGGTTTTGACACAGAAATAGTGTACAAAGGATAATAAAACTGTTGAACATAGGCTTATTAAGATATGAAGAAAATTCAGCAATTAACAAATCCATCTGATATTATCCATGATGCAATTTTAAAGCATTGGTATTGAATCCTAATGATCCTAGGTCTAGTCCATCTAGTTACTTGGTCATATTAACAGTTGCACTAAAAAACAAAAATGTTTTTTAAGAAATTTAAGAAACATATATTTCCACAACTTTTGTGAAGTATATTATTAAAACCTAGACCTAGGTTAAAGAACATTTTAATATTACATTACTAGCGACCCGTCCCGGCTTCGCACGGGTAGAACTTTAACAAATTATACACCTAAACTGAGGAAGCTCAACAATTATTCTGTTGATAGATGAAAATGGGATGGAAATCCATTCAGTTGTTTTTGAGTTTATCACGAACATACATACATAAAAACAGACAGACGCGGCGGGGGACTTAATTTTATAAGGTGTAGTGGATAATAGTTTAGTTAATGATTAATTAGGACTAATTTACCACATTCATATTGATTTTCTTTTCCTGGTTGTCCGCAATTTTGAAATACCCAAAATCCATGATAACATCTTGATACTTTTGCTGAAGTTCTTTATTTTCTAAGCTGCAATGATAAAAAATCAAACTATTGAATATTCATATTAATATAGACATTTTGGAGGTGTCTTAGAAACATCGAAACTCATTGAATTGTATTATAAAATAAGACCTCTACATTCAATATGTAATTATTACCTATAGAATCTACAAGAAAAAACTGTATTTACTTCACTAATAAAGTTACTTACAAAAATATTAGCGGGATATGATCCTTTAGCCTTAGGATTTCTGCTATTATAGCATTGCCGTGTGAAACTAGTTTTAACAAATTTTGAGCACAAAGATTATCCTCTGCCATAAAAACCCTCATCCTGTAAGCTGTGATTTAGTACCGAAACTTGTAATTAAATATTTAGAACTGTACGCAGAAAATTAACACAACTGTTTTTATCATATCACATCTTTAGTTAAGCTACCGATTACTACATAGAATTAATAATAAAATAAACACACAACTTTTCAAACATAAATAGATTAACCTTTCGAAACTTGGTAGCATCCTAGATTCATGTTTCGAAATAAAAATACACATTGTCAACTTGTCAGTTTTCAGAGTTACCATATCTTAATTTAAAATCACCACTTTTTAACTTATAACATCTATAGATGGTCAAGCAAATCTTGTCAGTAGAAAAAGGCGCAAAGTTCAAATTTTCTATGGGACGATATCCCTTCGCGCCTACATTTTTCAAATTTGCTGCCTTTTGTTTACTGACAAGATCTGCTTTTTTTTATTCCCCACCATAAATTATTATAGATTATGGTGGGCAACAAATAAATTCGACCCATAGATATAGTGTTTCAAAGGTCTGTTTGATTTCAAACATAGAGAGAATCATACTATCTTTGTCTTACACTAGTACTTTAGCACCCAAAAGAAAAGGATGAGTATAGTTTTTATTGTTCCTATTTACTGACAAGATTTGGTTGACCCAGTATATAATATATAGCTGGTCAACCAAATCTTGTCAGTAAAAAAAGGGATATCGTCCCATAGAAAATTTGAATTTCGCGCCTTTTTTTACTGACAAGATTTGGTTGACCAGCTATATATTCGACCAATCATAGTGTCGCATTGACTATGTTTTGTCTCTGACGCACGCGTATACCACATCTACAGGATCCTACCTACCATCTATGACAACATTTGCATAAATTTGTAAAAAAAAATCATCTGTCAATGTCATACCTATAGGACCTATACCTAAATCTTGTATCTCAATTATCTCATATCTCATGATCTCATCTCATTATCGAATTGGTTGGTTTGTGTGCATGACGCGCGTGGGAGGACATTGTAGCTAAAATAACGTAAATGTAATAATTTCATTAAACTAATTTGCATTTGCGCTATCCAAACCTCAAGAAACAGTGGCTGTAATGTTAGTGCTCTTGCATTGAATACTACAATACATTGTGATAAAATCGGGAAATGGAATGAAGTAATTGTAAACTGAAGCCCTATCATACAAAAAATGCCACCTCCAAATCCTTCTCTACTCAGCTATGAGACTCTTGTGCATGCCCTGGCTGGGGCTACGGTAAGAACACCTGCTTATTCATATAAAACAGTTGATCTTTTCTATGCATGGAATAGATTATTATTTAATAAATAAAATGTTTATTCTAATCTCTGTAACAAACGTGTATTGATAGTTCTAAATAAAAAATAAATTAAGTACCTAATATGTGTTTACATATTATGTGTTTGTGGCTTTCCATGTAAGAAGGTACCTTATGCAGTACAACATTTACAAATTATAATGTAATACTTGTTGACTTTTCGGTTTACATATTTAACACAACAGGTTTTGACATTACAGTAGGTACCTATCAACTAATGTATTCATACTTGAATGCATATTCTTTGTTTCAGGGAAGTGTTGCAAGTATGGCTGCATTTTATCCACTAGATACACTGAGGTCAAGGCTACAAGGTATTTTATAAGTAGTAGTTTGTAGTTTCTGTCTATAACATGCATACTTGAGTTGTTTATTGATGATCTTCTCAATATTTGATATGTTTGTTTGCAGTTGAAGACTCCAACAAGTATCAAGGTTCTTCTTCATGGGAACTACTCATAAAACTCGCGAATGAGGAAGGTATTGATTCTTTGTACAGAGGCCTAGCTCCAGTACTGCAGTCTCTTTCTATTTCCAATTTTGTATATTTCTACACATTCCATGCTTTGCGTAGAACTGCTTCTACAAACTCATCAGCAATACAAGATCTGATGTATGGGATTACAGCAGGTAGTATCAATGTACTTATTACTTCACCCCTATGGGTTGTAAATACAAGAATGAAGTTGGAAAATAATACTTACAACAGCTTATTTGAAGGTCTGGTCACCCTCTTTAAGAAAGAAGGAGTGAAAGGTCTGTGGTCAGGTACCGTTCCTTCATTGTTGTTGGTCTCAAACCCGGCCATTCAGTTCATGGTGTATGAGGCCTTGAAAAGGCACCTTGTGTCAACTGGGCATTTCAAGAGCTATTACGCTGCTTTCCTGGTGGGTGCATTTGCTAAAGCTATTGCAACGACAGTCACATACCCACTCCAACTGGTGCAGATGCGACTGCGCTCCGGTACAAGCATGAAGCCTCTGTTCAAAGATGTAAAATCAAACCCGTGGCTCATGTTCCGTGGTCTGGAAGCGAAATTACTACAAACGGTAATGACAGCTGCATTGATGTTTCTTATTTACGAGAAGCTTGTTAAGTTAGTGTTTAGCATAATGAGAGTGAGAGCTAAACACAGCTAGGCTACTTAATTGCTCAGATGTTACCATTTGGTTTATAATAGTTTAGAATATTATTTTAATTTATGAGCCTAGTGGCCCTAGTGTCCCACTGATGGGCAAAGGCCTACCTTTTGTTTTCAAAAGTGGTACCACTTGTCTTATGAACTCCAAATATATTGAGGTAAAGTTATTTTGGTGTTTCTAGGTACAGTATTATGTTCTTTACTTATACTGACGAATGAATACTACAATATTGAAAAATGAACAGAGCGCTGGTGGCCTAGCGGTTAGAGCGTGCGACTTGCAATCCGGAGGTCGCGGGTTCAAACCCCGGCTCGTACCAATACCAATGAGTTTTTCGGAACTTATGTACGAAATATCATTTGATATTTACCAGTCGCTTTTCGGTGAAGGAAAACATCGTGAGGAAACCGGACTAATCCCAATAAGGTCTATTTTACCCTCTGGGTTGGAAGGTCAGATGGCAGTCGCTTTCGTAAAAACTAGTGCCTACGCCAATTCCTGGGATTAGTTGCCAAGCGGACCCCAGGCTCCCATGAGCCGTGGCCAAAATGCCGGGACAACGCGAGGAAGAAGAAGAAGAGACTTATACTGACGAATGTTTAAATTTAAATAGTCAATAAAGATTTTTTGTCAATCTTGCTCACATACGTATTGCATGATAAGTCATCATACATTCACTACTTGTCCACATCTAAAAACGAAATAGATCTTACAAAGCTTACTTACATACCAAACATATTTATAAGAATTTAATTTTACACTATCCAGATCCAAAATATTTAGTGGTTATGTTGCCCTTGAAATGATAAGAACAATTTTATAATAATGAATTATGAATATGATAATTTATTTTAAGTACTAACCAAAAAAATAATTTATTGTTAACAATAATAAATATTAAGAAATGTCAGTCTTTAAAATATTTCTTGTTATTTATTATTGTAATTTTGACAAGGTTCTAATTATACATTGTCATTTAAATTAAACAGTATCATAATAAAATCTCTAAAGGACATTTAAGGTAGAAAATAAAAGTAAATCTATTATACATTCCATTTTGGCTTGAACTAAATTTAAAGATGTAACAAAGTACTAATTAGGTACAGTCAGCTTAACCCATTCATGGCCACGAACCGCCGAGCGTACACAATACGCCAGGCCACCATACAAATCGTTTTTAGCTAAAACGCATGACTCAGCTTATGGGTCTCGAGCCTGGCGCGAACGGTAAATAAATCGCCGCTTATGAAGCCGGCCAGTTGGACAGCATTATGCAACATTTTTACTAACCACCGATTTTCTGTGCCTATCAAAAAAGAAACTAATTATTGCAGTTTGTAGGAGTGAATATTTTTACTTTCTACAAGCGTTTAATGTCTGACCAAGCTAAGTTGGTAGCAAATTTTATAGCCCAGCCTGTGCAAGTGTTAATTTAAACGTCATAATTTCATATAAGTATGACATTTAAATTACACTTAGGTACTCAGCCTGTGCTATCAAAATCGCTGCCAACTTAGCTTAGTCTGATTCTATTTAACTTGCCGTGTTTTTTGTTGTTGTTTTTTGGGGCAAATCTTGGAAGTTAAATTAGAACCGTTTCCCGATTTAGATGAAATTCAACAAAGGTGAGTTCAGGGTTCCAGAATTCGTAGCCAGGTCATTCGGATGAAGCAGGTTCGGGGTCCAGTTCATAGCACAGTCGGTCAGGTTAGGCGGGTTCAAATTCCGGTAATCCATAGCCATGGTCACAAAATACGAAATCACTAAACAGCACAGGAGGAGTATAAAGTCGCCAACGAATAAATCGTGACTAAATAATATTTTCCATGTTACTCCAAAATACATCTCTAATAGGGGGGATGGGATGAATCACATCTTGAACTCTTGTGACAAATACCACATGAAAGATAATACCGCCGCCGCCGTTCGGATGCATTCCTTGTTTATTTTTCAAGTGTGTCCGATAAGCTTACACCTGGTCGGTCATTATCTTTGTTTTGGTAAACGCCATTATATTAGTAACAATAGAGAACTTAAAATGTATTATAGTACTTACTTTCTAATCTGCCGTAGAAACCACGATGTTTGAAAAAACTTGTAAATATTTGTCACAAACTATTTGTTATACAATACATATTAGTTAGTGCCGTTAGTGGTGACTGTTTCATCCGCCTTGTTCTATATTGAAACGAAAAAAAATTAACTTTAACATCATTGTTAGTAGGTGATTGCCTAAGATACAATACAACGATCACCAAATATTATGACATAAAAGTACAGTGGGAAAAAATCCTCGTTGCCTTACCCCTCATACAAAACAAAATATTATTATACTACGGCTTGGTTCCTACAAATTGTTGCTTACCATCATCCAAACAGTAATCAGTTGTAAAATGGTACAATATCAAACAGCTTCAACATGAAATAAGCTTTAAAACCAGCCAATAAAGTTTATTTTAGCCTGCTACGGAAACATTAGCAGTTTTTACAAGTAGCGCCAGGCCACGGTGACCCATACCTTGAGCCCTGTCAATAACTTCTGAAATATATATATTTTTTGTATTTTTTCAATATAGATTTTCTGTTTGCTTGCATCGCATTATGTATCTAGAATTTCAGTATATTTACTATATTGCACTGATAGTAAACCAAACTTGAATATTCGAGACCCTGTTTTCATTAAAAAAAAACGTGTTTATAATTTTTATCCTAATATGCCTTATAGAAATGATTGTTAGCTTATATGTTACTTACGTTATTACATCAAATTACGTTTCGTTTAAGTTTAAATCAGAATTTATTCTGGACTCACATGTGAGTCACTGGCCCTGCGGAACTGTTTGAGCATGACCCATACGCTGAGTCGCTGGCCCTGAATGGGTTAATAGCACCCCTTCATACAAATATAATATGTAGACAGGGGCGCTAATGCTAGCCATTCGTTTCCATAACTGTATCAACCTTGGTATTTAAATTTGTTTTGATTTGTTTGACGTAAAATACAATAATAAAATTGACGTTAAAAACAAACATTCATTATTATTCCAACTATTTCCAAGGCGTGATGTTTATACAGAGGGACCACGTCTGTATCCGGCCCGTCTCACAAACTGGCTACTATGGGTGCATATTTCAATTTACATAGGTACTTAAAAGTATGTTGACAACTGCTCATAGAAATTTCATAAAAATAAATAATGCTGGAAGTTTACAGTGTTATTTATTGTTATGTTTTCGAAAATAGGTAAGAATTGTTATTACTTTAAAGTTTAAGCCAACTCGTTAATGCGTTGATTTTATTATTAAACCGAATAGTGAACGTAAACGAAAAACGCAACTTAGTAAAGTTAAATATGCTAAGTAATACATTACAAAACGTGACATAATATGTCCTTGAAAATATTTGACTACTGTATTTTAGCTTTTAGGTATGACAATAGTATCGTGTACATAATTTTCAATGTCAATGTATCTACAGCAAATACTATGTGTTTGGTCTAAGGTGAAGGTTGTCTATTGTAACGCAAACGCTAAAAGGAGATACAGTCACGGATACAGTACTGGTACTGCGTACATCTTCTAATAATAATTCCATGACATTCATCTAAAATCTAAATTAAGACGAAAGGGGAGGACCGCGCGAAATCCTTGTCATTAAACGTAGTAGTTCCCACTGACATATATCTAAAGACGGGCCGGATACGTTACGGGCACTATTAAGAATGGTGCTAGTTCAGATGTGTCCAAAAACTAAACCGACAAGAAAAGATTTAGGGCTCATTTAGACGGCGCGCGAACTCGTATACGATTTTAGTTACATTGCGGCCCATTGATGTTACATCAATTCAGCCGACCGATCAAATGACGCAATGTAATGAAACTCGCATGCGAGTTCTCGCACCGTCTAAATGAGCCCTTAATCATCGAACCTGCTAGCAAAATTTCACCAGAACCGGTTGAAAATTGCGACCTACCTATAGAGGAGAACATCCGGAGTTACGAAAGCATTTTTGTCCAAGCTGAAACAGAGACCTCTAACGCTCGGTCTCGGTCATCAATTATAAAAGTTAGAGGCATTAAAAAAAATGTATGGAAGTTGTTTTTCGCACAAAATTCTTATATGAAACGAAAGGACATAGTTATGGTTAATTAATATACATAAAATTATATAAAAATGTTTTCAATAGATATGACAATATCCAGAGAAGAAAATGGGGACTCCGTTTTTATAAAGTTAGAGAAACGACGTCCCCTTTCCTTTTAATAGCCGTATGCCGAAACCTAAACTACGGCCCGATACTACCGAAAATTAAGTTACGGCGCGGCCGAAAGGTTCGGCAGGATTTTGGGCGAAACCGAAACCTGATTTTTATGTGAAACCAATACTTCGGTCGGACACTACATTAGTAAATTTAACATTAAGCCAAATTTTTAGTTAGGTATGTAAGTATATCCATGAATAGATCTGTAGCGATGGGCGTTATGTCGAATAATATACTTGTTTTGTTGTCTGAAAAGTGACATTTGTAAAGTGCTGGCATATTATAATTATGTATTGTATTTTTGTGAAATTATATTTAATTTTAGGGTTATTTTGAAGGTGAAGGTTGGTGGTTGTTGCTATGTTAAAGGTGAACTACATGACATTAAAATAATATGCATTCTGAATTTCATGCGTTTTATTTATACATATTAGGAATGATTTACTTAGTCTAGTTAACAGTTGAATAGTTGAGATGGGCCAGTTTCATATCTTCCGATGTCCTTACTAGTGTGTCTGTGTATTCTTTTACCAAGTCGTTCAAATCGTCGTACATCTGAAATAAACAAGTATGTTTATTAGATTGGACAAAAAATGTATGCTGCATAATCTAATCTTAGTTCAAAATCTAGCGCTACCTAATATAGCGCCATTTGCTTCAGCTGTAACTATTGACAACATTTTATTGTAGGTACTTTACATGCCTAAGTACAGTTACTAAGGTACGGTAATTAAAACTTTCGACTGTACCTATTCCTTTGACTACGCTTATAAGTCTTACAAGGAGAGCAGTAACAAGTACAAATATGTTGGACTATTTTAAGATGCACATGAAAACAGACAGTAGGTAGTTAATCTGCGGCGCCTAAACTTACCCAACAAATGTAACATCGTACAAATGAATGCGACCCTTTTCGCCGGTGTTTCAACATGAAATATACGTGGACAATAAGGCCTGAGATACACTTGTAATTTTTACTTGCGTAAGCAGGGACACAGCTATACTACAAAATGAGAGATGAATATCGTTATCTCATTCTAACAAATAGCTTTGTCCCTACTTGCGTAAGTAAAACTTACAAGTGTATCTCAGGCCCACAGACAATCCAACCTCTAGACATAGCATAGTCGCGCTACCCCCTCTGCCACACATACGGTAGCGTTACTCCATCTTCGAGTCAATCCCGTGCCATGATTGGGCCGTGTCTCGGACGGACCAATCACGGCACGGGATTCGCTCACCTCGTCCCCCCGCACCCCCGTATTTTTGGCAGCATCGGTTTCATGAAAGAATTGGCCTAAGCTCAGTCTAGAGGTCGGATTGTCAGTGCTGAGGCCTAACAACGTACCCCGGCATACTCCCCTGTTGGGTCCTCCCTCGCGTGCGGCTGCAGCTCGGCGCGCAGCGCGTCTAACGCGGCGAGCGGCGCGGCGCGCGGCGCGCGGTGCGCGTCCAGCCCGCGCAGCGCGGCGCGCAGCACGCCGAGGCCCGCGCGGCCCGCCTCCAGCGCGCGCCCGCCGCTGAGCAACGCGCGGACGCAGCCGGCGCCGTCGCGATCCTGGTATATAGTTTGTAGCTTTCTAGTAGAGTTCGAAGGCTTATCCTATTGTCTATTGTTCAGTAAAACCGCACGTGCTACTTACCTGCAAAAAAGGGTCCTAATTATTCTATTTGGCACCTGAGCGCGGGCTAGTCCAACGCTCAAAAAACCAGTGTAGGTGCGCTCTCCGATAACGCGCCTTTGTTACGCATCTCGATGACACATTTTAGACTGGTTCTGTAGCGTTCGACTCGCCGGCACTCAGTAACCGAAGTACCGATTTTTTATGCAGGTGGTTGTGGCACGAGCGGTTTTACTTAACAATAGACAATAGGATTAGCCTTCGGGGTCTATTAGAAAGCTACAAACTATACCACAACTTTATTTTCTAGCCCCCGAACCAAAACTTGCCGAGACAAATCGTCAGGGATAGTGCAATACCGCGTGTTCAACTTTCGTATGAATATCGGTTTTGGGTGACATCTCTATTAGACTTGATATTAGATTTGACATCCGGTAGGGTTAGCCACTACACTAACCATTTCCGGCAGCCATTAACTTTCTAATTGGACGACTGAACGTACGTTGCTCCAAGTTAAAATTGTGAAAAAACTATTGTAAAGCCAACTTTCGGTCAGATTCTGTATTTTCGGAGTAATTTAGAGAAGTGCCAATTGCATTGTGCGCGTGGATAAGTGGCAGGCCTTGCAGGGAGGTATTCCAGGTTAAGGTACGGTAAGCCGAGCTCGCACGTTGTCCGCCACCTTGGAATCCTCGGGAAGCGAGCCTGAACCAGCGCGAACCTTCACCATCATTAACGTAAAGGTATGTGATTGTGCACTGTTCTAAGTTGTTATTTCTCGTGAATTCGATATACTGAAATATTTGATAGCAAAGAAATTTTCGTCAGATAATGTAAATTCATACAGTCCACTTAATATTATTCCATTTCGATTTCTCGATTAAACATTGGTCCTTCGAGCCGGATTCATTGAAAAGTTACCTATTTTTACATTAAAATATCATATTTGTCGTGTCGTAATATTTTTGTAATAAACTTGTGGGTAAACTTTATTTTTCTCAGTTCGGTTAATGGCTGACAGGAAGTGGCTTTAGTAGTAGAAAATAGTAAAATTTTAGTTGGCAACATTGTAACAGATCATTCCGCTCATCCATTCGGTCGTATCGTAGTCTCGTGCATGTGGCAACAATTCGGATAACTGTCACTGTCACTTGTGTCAACTGTCAAAGTACGCGACAATAACATTGTTTTTGCTTTTCGTTTCGTTTTTTCGTTGTATTTTCGATAAAAACAGTGGTTATTGCGTGAAAAATGGTTTCGGACAGTGACGCAAACAATAGAGATGTGGACATGGATATGGTCGAGCGGAGTTACGCGGTCATGCGGATAGAATTGTTGTATGACTCTGTAAATCTAGAAGGTTATTGTGAAAGTGATTTAAATCCTATAATTAATGATTTTCATCGCGCTCAAAAGGCAATTATGCTTAAAACGAAAGACATGGATGCGGAGTTTTCGGTTACTGTCGATTTCGAACAAAAATTAAAGTCAGTTTTGACCAGGTTACGGAAACTGGTTCCTGCCATAAAAACATGTTATGAAAATGATCATAAACTATTCAAAAGTGAAAACAATTCGGCCAAGTTACCTAAAATTGTTATTAAACCGTTTGACGGTCAATTACATAATTGGTTGTCATTTAAAGAATTGTTTGATTCATTAATTCATAAACGAAACATTTCGAATATTGAAAAGCTCCATTACCTGCTGACATCATGTCAAGGTAAGGCATTAGATTTAATTAAGAACTACCCAATTTCGGACGAAAGTTACATTGACGCTTACAATGCGCTGCATGATTATTATGACAGGAAACGACAGATAGCTTTTGGTTATTATGAAAAAATGTTGCATTGCGATCAGGTCAAATCTAAATCTGCAGTTGAATTAGAAAAATTAAATCGTATATTTAAAGAAACGTTACAAGTATTAGACAGATTTGGTTTACCG
This sequence comes from Cydia amplana, assembly GCF_948474715.1. NCBI lineage: Eukaryota > Metazoa > Arthropoda > Insecta > Lepidoptera > Tortricidae > Cydia > Cydia amplana. The sequence continues at coordinate 8,547,062 of NC_086079.1, read as the reverse complement.
GACAAAAACTTTATGCTCTTTCATTTATTATGGGGAAAATTAGATAAGTCAACACGGGAGGCTTTCCTACTTGAGTTCAACTCAAACGAGATCCCTCAATTTGAAAATTTGCAAGAATTTGTCGAGAAACAGATCCGTGCCTTGGAGGTGGCGGACGCTAGGGCTGTGTCAAGTGGTAATAAAAGTAAAAATAAATCTTCACTTCTTGTGCCCTCAGCAACTGTGTTAAATTGTCCAGTATGCGCGGTTGCTGGCCATGAGCTGGGAAAATGTCCCAGTTTTCTAGAATTAAAGCCAACTGATAGATTTTCCAAGGTGAAAGAGAATAAACTGTGTATTGTGTGCCTTAAGCCATCCCATAGTATGAAGCATTGTAAGTCAACTGTTCGCTGTGATAAATGTAGTTATCGTCACAACCCATTACTTCACTTTGAAAAGGTTGATGAAGGTGGTCAAGGTTCAAAGCCTACATCGCAGTTGACAACATTATCGGTGTATACTCATGATACTCAAGTAGTCTTTTCTACTGCCCTTGCTCGTGTTAGGGATTGCACGGGACAGTTGGTGCCCGTTCGGATTCTTTTTGATTGTGCTTCGGCTTGTAACTTCATAACCAAGAGTTGTGCAGACCGCCTTGGGTTATCGATAGCTAAGTGTAACCGATCTGTCAATGGTATTGAAAGCATATCAACAGCCCCACTTGGGTCTGTTGTGTGTGAAGTATTGCCTTCAAAAGGAAACAATAAATTTTCGTTCGAGGCCTTTGTGTTATCAAATATTTGTTTGGATATGCCGCATGTTGAACTGGATACTTCGACGTGGACTCACCTAAAGGATCTGGACCTAGCCGATCCTCAATTTGGTCAGCCAGGACCTATAGATATTTTGATGAATGTGGGTCTGATGGTCTCAGCACTTCAACCTGGATTAGTGAAAGGTGAGGCGGGTCAACCCGCAGGGGTCAACTCTGTCTTTGGTTGGCTGGTGATGGGTGATTGTTATGATTGTCATGCACAATCCTTCACAAGTTGTCGGAAGGATTGTTTTTTCGTGTCGAATGCTTCACAATCAAATTTGTCGTTGTCGTTGGATGATTCTCTAAAAAGGTTCTGGGAGTTGGAAAATATTAGTAGTCCTAGTAAACCTGTTTTGTCGAAAGAGGATCAACTATGTGAAGATACCTTCCTTGCAAAATCTTGTCGCACGAGTGAAGGCCGATTCGAGGTACCCTTGTCGTTTGTCGATCCTACGAATAAGCCCACATTTTCGCATACTCGTGAAATTGCAATGCGAAGACTTTTCTCGTTAGAACGCAAGCTAGCTACGCATGCGGATTTTCGTAAAGCTTATGCTTCATTTATGGAGGAGTATGAGACCAGCGGTCACATGGAGCAAGTAGAGCCACCTCCCTCTAGTGTCGGGAAATTTAATTACATACCACATCATGCTGTTTTGCGGCCAGAATCTGTCACGACACCTCTAAGGGCCGTTTTTGACGGAAGCTGTCGTGACAGCAATGGAATTTCGCTCAATGATACACTCTTGGCAGGGCCTAAGTTGCAAACTAACATTTTTGATGTCCTAACTAGATTTCGGTGGCATAAAATAGTTTTCACGGGTGACATCAAAGCTATGTATCGTCAAATACTCGTGTCGCAAGAGGACGCAGATTATCAGCGGATTCTTTGGCGTCCTTCGACTGATGGCCCAATAAAGGATTATAGGCTGCGGACAGTAACCTACGGTGTAAAATCGGCTCCATATCAAGCTCTGCGAACTATAGCGCAGCTAGCTGAAGATACTGCTGCCTCCTACCCGGAAGGGTCGCGAGTGCTTGGTAGAGACATCTATGTCGACGATGTTGCTACAGGCGCCGACTCCATTGAACAGGCTTTAAAAATTAGATCAGACCTCTCTGAAATTTTGTCGTCGGGTGGGTTTCATTTGAGAAAATGGACCTCCAATCATAAAGAATTTATCGCTGATCTTCCATCCTCTGAATTATACTCGAGTGATTTTAAACATTTCGATGAACTCTCGGATTTATCGCTTAAAATATTAGGATTGTCTTGGCGTCCACAAACAGACTCGTTCCAATTTGAGGTTGCATCACCACGTGATGAAAGATGTACTAAACGTATAATTCTGTCAAACATAGCGCGAGTCTATGACCCGTTAGGATTTTTATGTCCTGTCACGTTCCATGCTAAATATTTAATACAGGTTTTGTGGTCATCTGGGGTTCAATGGGATGACGATGTGCCAGAAGCAATTGCCTCAGAATGGATGAAATTTAAAGATCAACTTTCGTCATTAAAATCAGTTGTCATTCCTCGTCGTATCATTCATTCGTTTTTATCGTTGCAATTGCATGGATTTTGTGATGCCTCGGAGCGTGGTTACGCTGCTGTCGTTTTCTGTCGTATCATCACCACAGAGGGCTCTACATTTGTTGAGTTCTGCTGTGCAAAATCTAAAGTCGCGCCTTTGCGTAAATTATCTATTCCTCGATTGGAACTGCAGGCTGCCGTGTTGCTGGCAGACCTGATGCAGTCCGTCCAAGAGGCATTAAAACCTCTACATGTTTTCCAGGAGATATTCGCATGGTCAGATTCCAGCGTAACTTTGGCTTGGATCCAGTCGTGTCCATCGCGCTGGAAGACTTTCGTTGCTAATCGAGTAAGCCATATCCAAGATATTGTTGCTCCTGATCGCTGGCGTCACGTCAGTACACACCACAACCCCGCTGATGTAGGATCTAGGGGATTACTGCCCGGAGATTTGGTAGAGTGTGATATTTGGTGGAAGGGCCCGTCTTGGCTATGGAAGGAGGAAAAGGATTGGCCTTGCTCGTCCTTGGATACTCCAAACAACGATAGTGTCGTTGAAGAACAACGTATTTGTAGTTTAGTCGTTACAAGCGACCCTACTTTAACTGACGAAGTCCTAAACAGGTTCTCCTCGCTTTTCACTCTAAAGCGTGTGTTAGCTTACTGTTTCCGGTTTTTACGGTCGTCTAAGGACGAGAAGGTCGTCGGGTCTCTACAGTCCTCTGAGACGACTGCAGCTCTCATGTTTTTAGTAAAACATGTGCAGCTCACTTCGTTCAGTATAGAGATCAATCACTTGAGGGAGGGTCGTTTGAACTCATTGCCAAAATGTTTGCGCAAGCTTTCATTATTTATTGACAGTGCGGGTATTGTCAGGGTGGGCGGTCGCTTGGCAAATGCTCCTATCAAATTTTCGATTAAACATCCTATATTATTGCCCCGCTCCCACCGTCTAACAGTTTTAATAATTGACGAATATCATAAAAGATTTTTACATCCAGGTGCCCAAACTTTACAAAATTTGATTACGCAGTCATTTTGGATTTTGTCGCCAAAGCGGGCGATTCAGGCAGTAATTGGAGGTTGCGTGAAATGCTTTCGCGCTAATCCTTCTCTGCGCCGCTTATGGGAAATTTGCCTTCGTATCGTGTCTCGCAAATAAAACCTTTTTCGAGTGTCGCCATCGATTATGGAGGACCTTTCGATATCGCCTTCGGGCGTGGCCGCGGTGCAAGGACTTACAAGGGCTACATCTGTGTCTTTGTCTGCACGAGTACCAAGGCTATTCATATAGAGCTTGCTTCAGAGCTGTCGACAGAAGCTTTTCTCTGTGTTCTCAAACGATTTGTCGCTCGTCGTGGTCGGTGCAGTAACATCGTTTCGGATCAGGGTCGAAATTTTGTCGGAGCAAGTAATTACCTTGGTTCACTCATGAAAAGTGCCGCTGATGCACAAGAAATTAAATTTTCATTCAACCCACCAGGTAGTCCGCATTTCAACGGTCTTGCTGAAGCTGGGATTCGCTCAGTCAAAACTCACCTCGCTAGAGTTGTCGGTAATCAGAGATTGACCTTTGAGGAATTTTATACAATTCTGACACAGGTTGAATCTTTGCTGAATTCTCGGCCATTGACACCTCTTAGCTCGGATCCGAGTGATCTCTCGGCCCTAACCCCAGGTCATTTTTTGACCCTGGAACCCTTGTCGATTGTTCCCGAGGAAAATTTTGTTGACCAAAAAATAAGTGTTTGCCATCGTTGGAAAATGATACAAAAAATGCATCAAGATTTCTGGCGTAGATGGCACGCTGAGTACGTCCATACTTTGCAACAAAGAACGAAGTGGAATAAGGTAACCACTAATATTGTCGTTGGTTCCTTGGTTCTTTTGATCAATGAACAGACAAGTCCTCTAAAATGGCCTCTTGGGCGCATCGTTGCTCTACACCCTGGAGTTGACGGTGTGTGTAGAGTGGTCACAGTCCAGACAGCCACTGGTCAGTACAGGAGACCAGTCGTAAAGCTGTGTCCTTTACCATTTTCAAATTAATCTTACATGTACTTGTATTGCCACTTAGCATAGTATTTTAGCATTAAGCTTTCTGTCGCATTCCAACGTTATTTATAGTGTAAATATTCCATATTTAGGTGAGCGGGATGTTCAACTTTCGTATGAATATCGGTTTTGGGTGACATCTCTATTAGACTTGATATTAGATTTGACATCCGGTAGGGTTAGCCACTACACTAACCATTTCCGGCAGCCATTAACTTTCTAATTGGACGACTGAACGTACGTTGCTCCAAGTTAAAATTGTGAAAAAACTATTGTAAAGCCAACTTTCGGTCAGATTCTGTATTTTCGGAGTAATTTAGAGAAGTGCCAATTGCATTGTGCGCGTGGATAAGTGGCAGGCCTTGCAGGGAGGTATTCCAGGTTAAGGTACGGTAAGCCGAGCTCGCACGTTGTCCGCCACCTTGGAATCCTCGGGAAGCGAGCCTGAACCAGCGCGAACCTTCACCATCATTAACGTAAAGGTATGTGATTGTGCACTGTTCTAAGTTGTTATTTCTCGTGAATTCGATATACTGAAATATTTGATAGCAAAGAAATTTTCGTCAGATAATGTAAATTCATACAGTCCACTTAATATTATTCCATTTCGATTTCTCGATTAAACACCGCGTAACTTACAAATGCAGTAAGGTCCAACTTCCTTGTACGGTGTTTGAATTTCGAACTCTTTCGACTTTGTTAGTTACGCGGTATTGCACTATCCCCGACGAAATGCAATTTTGATGTGTCAAATGGTCAAAATGTAATATTCAAAGCTGCAGGAATGTATATTTATGAAAAAAAAGATTACCGTAAATCCCAATGTACATTACGATGCACTCTGTTTCAATCTAATTAGAGACTCGCATGAACCAAATAAAGTAGAATTTCTTTTGCTTCATTAGATTCTCAAACAAACAAAATTCATCTCAATTTACTATAAAACAAGGTTCAAATTAAAAATAGGAACATGGTATGGTGGGCCTTCCGAGGTTAACCCCTCAACTGCCTTGTCCCGTATCCGTCCCAGACAATTTGGACTGTAATTAACAATTGAAAGGTTGTTAATTCAGTAGCAAATTTTTGACACTGGCATTCCAGAGTCACAATGACAGTGTGTGTCATTTATATGGACCGGTTTTGGAACTACTGACTAAACTCGAATTGTGTACTGAGAGCTTCGTCGCTGCCTAAAATATATCATACCATGTAAGCTTGCAGGAACCATCGTGGCAGGAATTGGTCAGTGCTAAGAGCGCGCTTGGTGACGCTCAGAAGAGTTTCAGCACTCGCGTCTTTCAGATGCGGGTAGAGCCCATCGAAATCGATATTTCCGCCTCCTAAAGTAGGAATGAATAAGGGATTAAATGATTAAATACCTACTATGATCACTATAGATTACAGTGCTAATGTGCAGAAGCTCATTGTCTAGCCTAACAAAACTACAACCGATGGTTGATACTTAAAAGTCAAGAACTATGTCGTATTTTATATACAGTCAAAGGATTTTGAACCTTCTATACCTACATTCCATATTTGATTTTGAATAGCAGCACAAATAGTCGCGTAGTTGACGGTAGTCCGTAGTAAGACGCGTTCGGACCACAGTGTTTTGATTTCGAATAGTCAGCAGCAGGAGTTGCGAACTAGATGAGTTGTTCAAAATGAAGCTTCGATTTTATTCCAACTAACCTTAGCTATTCCTGCTGCTGACTATACATTACACACATTGACGCGCCTTCCGCGTTACTCAAATCATAATAAACGCGGCACCGACAATGCGCCGCTCTATTGTAGATAAAAAAAACATATATTTAACCAGTATTTTACATTTTTTGTATTTTACAATACCAGTTATTTAACCAGTTAATATGTATGAAAATAATTCCGCTTTTCAATCCCAAGTAACTTTTAAATCGTCACTATGTAGTAAATAGTTACCTAACATCTTCCTTTGTTACATACTTATAGTTCATTAAATCGCCACATGATTGTAGCGATAGTAAATATTTACCAAGCAACGCCTGCTGTACGGGATCGAGGGAGTCTGGCACTTCTTCACGGAGTTCTGCTGCTAGCTCGTCAGGTCCGATCACCTAGAATAGGTAGGTATTAGCAAAGATCCATTGATACAATCCGTAAAGATCGGTTTTCCTAGCATAGCGGTGCCGTCATATAGCGGCCGTCTCCATACTAAATGACGGCTAAATATGGATGTCGTAGTATTTGTATGGAGACGGCCACTATATGACGGCATCGCTATCCTAGGAAACCAGAGCATAAATCTACTATGGGATTAGGTAAAACGAACTTTCTGGTTCAGCTGGTTCTTTTAAGGTCCGCAGTCGACTAGGAACCGAATCTGTATAGTTTCGCCATGTGTGTCCGTCGGATTATCAGTCCGCCGCACATGATCACGATCAGTTAAGCCGTTTTCGCAAAAAATGGTACGAAAATATTCCCGTTCGCATGATACGTCCTTAGCATCTATAAAACTCCCCCTTTCAAGTCCGCCTATTGAGACAGATGATCAAATGGAACCCAACATGCTTTTTGCCGGTTTTTTAACTGACTTCCAAATCTCAAAAGGAGGAGGTTATCAATTCGGTTGTCTGTTTTTAGGGTTCCGTATCCAAAGGGTAAAAACGTCCGTCCGTCCGTCTGTCACCAGGCTATATCTCACGAACCGTGATAGTTAGACAGTTGAAATTTTCACAGATGATATATTTCTGTTGCCGCTATAACAACAAATACTAAAAACAGAATAAAATAAAGATTTAAGTGGGGCTCCCATACAACAAACGTGATTTTTGACCGAAGTTAAGCAACGTCGGGTGGGGTCAGTACTTGGATGGGTGACCGTTTTTTTGCTTGTTTTGCACTATTTTTTGTTGATGGCGCGGAAGCCTCCGTGCGCGAGTCCGACTCGCACTTGGCCGGTTTTTTTTTTAACGTTTGTTACTCCATATCTCCGTCATTTCTGGACCGATTTTGAAAATTCTTTTTTTGATTGTATTGCCGTCCGCCGCCTCTGAGCGTAGGTACAGTATAGAGACACACACCTGCAGCGCGCGCGGCGCGGGTCGCGCCAGGAAGGCGTGCTCGGGCTTGGCGAGCCGCAGACACGTGAGCGCGGCCGCCAGCCAGCGCGCGCGCCCGCCGTCCGCCGCCTCCGACCGTACAGTATAGAGACACACACCTGCAGCGCGCGCGGCGCGGGTCGCGCCAGGAAGGCGTGCTCGGGCTTGGCGAGCCGCAGACACGTGAGCGCGGCCGCCAGCCAGCGCGCGCGCCCGCCGTCCGCCGCCTCCGACCGTACAGTATAGAGACACACACCTGCAGCGCGCGCGGCGCGGGTCGCGCCAGGAAGGCGTGCTCGGGCTTGGCGAGCCGCAGACACGTGAGCGCGGCCGCCAGCCAGCGCGCGCGCCCGCCGTCCGCCGCCTCCGACCGTACAGTATAGAGACACACACCTGCAGCGCGCGCGGCGCGGGTCGCGCCAGGAAGGCGTGCTCGGGCTTGGCGAGCCGCAGACACGTGAGCGCGGCCGCCAGCCAGCGCGCGCGCCCGCCGTCCGCCGCCTCCGACCGTACAGTATAGAGACACACACCTGCAGCGCGCGCGGCGCGGGTCGCGCCAGGAAGGCGTGCTCGGGCTTGGCGAGCCGCAGACACGTGAGCGCGGCCGCCAGCCAGCGCGCGCGCCCGCCGTCCGCCGCCTCCGACCGTACAGTATAGAGACACACACCTGCAGCGCGCGCGGCGCGGGTCGCGCCAGGAAGGCGTGCTCGGGCTTGGCGAGCCGCAGACACGTGAGCGCGGCCGCCAGCCAGCGCGCGCGCCCGCCGTCCGCCGCCTCCGACCGTACAGTATAGAGACACACACCTGCAGCGCGCGCGGCGCGGGTCGCGCCAGGAAGGCGTGCTCGGGCTTGGCGAGCCGCAGACACGTGAGCGCGGCCGCCAGCCAGCGCGCGCGCCCGCCGTCCGCCGCCTCCGACCGTACAGTATAGAGACACACACCTGCAGCGCGCGCGGCGCGGGTCGCGCCAGGAAGGCGTGCTCGGGCTTGGCGAGCCGCAGACACGTGAGCGCGGCCGCCAGCCAGCGCGCGCGCCCGCCGTCCGCCGCCTCCGACCGTACAGTATAGAGACACACACCTGCAGCGCGCGCGGCGCGGGTCGCGCCAGGAAGGCGTGCTCGGGCTTGGCGAGCCGCAGACACGTGAGCGCGGCCGCCAGCCAGCGCGCGCGCCCGCCGTCCGCCGCCTCCGACCGTACAGTATAGAGACACACACCTGCAGCGCGCGCGGCGCGGGTCGCGCCAGGAAGGCGTGCTCGGGCTTGGCGAGCCGCAGACACGTGAGCGCGGCCGCCAGCCAGCGCGCGCGCCCGCCGTCCGCCGCCTCCGACCGTACAGTATAGAGACACACACCTGCAGCGCGCGCGGCGCGGGTCGCGCCAGGAAGGCGTGCTCGGGCTTGGCGAGCCGCAGACACGTGAGCGCGGCCGCCAGCCAGCGCGCGCGCCCGCCGTCCGCCGCCTCCGACCGCTCCGCGGCGCAGCGGGCCGCGCGCTCGTACATTATTGAGGCGGCTGTCGAATAACAATCAATTATTACTTAGGTACATATACTTGGTCAACCAGATCTAGACAGTAGAAAAAGCCGGCAAATTTGAAAAATGTAGGCGCGAAGGGTTATCGTTTCATAGAAAATTTGAATTTCGCGCCTTTTTTTACTGACAAGATTTGGTTGACCAGCTATATGTATATCTAGACTAAATAAACAGCCATCTTGCGGTGAAATCCCCGCCTCGTCACTCTATATTACAGTCGGGTAAAAGATACACACAGTGACACTGTAAAATAAGTAATAGGGATGTACCGACTAGTCGCAAAACAAACCGATTAGTCGGCAAAACAAACCGATTAGTCGACAAAACAAACCGATTAGTCGGCCTATTATTAATTACAGAAAGCAGGACATAAATAAAATAAAAAGCCAATATTAATCAAATGTGACATGCCCATTTTACTCAAATACGTATTTAGGGTACAAAATGTGTTCATATTAAATTTAATGTAAGTATAGGTAATTATGATGTGGGTGTATCGTCGCAGTAGCATAGAACGTCTTTGAGTTGATATTGAAAGCGCGACGACGCAAGGAGCAAGCCGAACTTGAATAAAGCTACTACAGTTGCCATACGAATGTAATCTTTATCGGGAAGTAACGATTATGAACTTGGCCGACTAGCCGACTAGTCGGCCGACTAATCGGCCATCCGAGCGCCGATTAGTCGGCTAGTCGGCCAAAACCATAGTCGGTACATCACTAATAAGTAACACTACTAACCTTTTCTATAATGATGCCTAGATATGTGCAGGGCGTATAAGAAGTCGTAGTAGGGGTTGTCGCCGTGCGCGTCGTGCAGTTTGGCGCGCGCGGCCGCCGCGCGCTCCGCCTCTGCCGCTAGCGCGCCGCATGACACAAGGGCGCTAAGCTGTTTTCGGGATGCTAATGAACAGAAAAAAACAGTATTGGCTACATCTACATGCGAAGTTATAGGGAAAGTAAAAGCGATGATCGCCCTTGATGTGGTAAAAAAAACTAGCTTTAAAAAAAGTTTGCCCAGCAGTGGGACACAACAAATAACTAGCTTCAAATATTAATTTCAATTTGGTACACCGGAACCGTAGTAGAGAGAGAGAGTGAAGACCGTAAAATTGACATCACAAAACGAGCGGGATGTCGCTATAATACGTGCATAGCGTTGTCTCGCTCAAACATCGAAGACAGTGTTGGCCGAACGTTAATTGCAATTGACCATTAACCATTACAAATTGAACCGTAAATCATAACGGAAGGTTTACAGTTTGTAATGGTTAATGGTCAATTGCATTAACGTTTCGGCCAACACTGGTCGGAGAGACGTGCGAATCGCATCTAGTGCAGCGGTCGGCAACCTTTTAGCAGCCAAGGGCCACATAGTAGTTAATGAAGTTGACGCGGGCCGCACTTTGTTAATATTTATGACTTTATCAGACACTGTCGTTTGTCAATATTACATACAAAATAGCCAGGGAGGCTCGCGGGCCGCAAGTGACAGGTTCACGGGCCGCGGGTTGCCGACCGCTGATCTAGTGTGATAACCGCCTACGTGATACATGATGTACTGTATCCACAGACAATCCAACCTCTAGAGGTTGGATTGTCTGGACATAGCATAGTCGCGCTACCCCCTCTGCCACACATACGGTAGCGTTACTCTATCTTCGAGTCAATCCCGTGCCGTGATTGGTCCGTGTCTTTGAACGGACCAATCACGGCACGGGATTCGCTCACCTCGTCTCCCCCGCACCCCCGTATTTTTGGCAGCATCGGTTTCATGAAAGAATTGGCCTAAGCTCAGTTTAGAGGTTGGATTGTCAGTGACTGTATCATAGTCGGTAAAATGTGTAGTTACCCAGCGTAGTAAGCAGCGTGGCGGCGGCGGCGGCGCGCGCGTGCGGCGCGGGGTTGGCGGCTGCGGCGCCGAGCGCGCGCTCCACGCGCCCGCCCGCCAGGTGCCACTTGAACACCACCCACTGGAACATCGGCTGCGGACAACGGGGCACACTGACAACTCGGACCAATGGACAACAACATGGACAAAAAAAAAAAAAAAAAAAAAAAAATTATAACTCCAGATAGGTTATAGGCGTTCCAAAATTGAAGCGCTTAACTTGTGACAAATTGGACAAGTTTCCTTCAGACGCGGCTGGACAAGCGAGAAATGTGCACGTGCTAACGAGCTCCCGCACACCGAAAGAGAAGACCTTATGTTTAACAACGAGTGTGACAAAGATGGATTTAATGAGAAAACTAATCAAAAATAACAGATTTCTTCGTAGGCACAGAAATAAATATGGAAGTATTTTTTGTGCTCCTCAAGTATCAGTATAACCTATCTATGGTTATATAATATCATTGACTCGGACTTACAGCTTCCATCTCGATAGTTTAACACATTCAGTGGCGAAAACCTGATCGCGTATTTTATGATTTTGTTCCCAGGCCGGACGACCCGATAGTCGGTATCGTGGTACTACAGCTTTATATAACGATTTGTTGTGGCCTGGCGCGGATGTCTTGTTTGGCTGGGTGGCAGTGAATGTGTTAATTCGGCGGGGCGTGCATCGCGTCCAACGCTTCGATTCGTTTAATACTGTCACCGTCGGGACGTCCCTCCGGTTGCCGTCACTCAGAGGGGCTACCGCGAAAACCGAAATTCGCAAATTACGGGGATCTTTCTCTTTTACTCCAATGAAGGCGTAATTAGAGTGACAAAGAAAAATGCCCGCAATTTGCGAACTTCGATTTTCGCGGTTATAGCCCAGTTTGCACCGCGGATTGCGTGAGACGATTCTTGAATATAATGGATTGTTTCAATCGGTACACTCAATTTTTAACCCCCTACGCAAAAAGAGAGGTGTTATTTGGAAGTTTGATGTCTGTCTGTCTGTGGCATCGTAACTCTCAAACCTATGGCACTCGTACAGGGGTGTATGTCTAGGTTAGTTCAAAAAATAATAATTTTACAGTTATGCATACAGGTCCAGGAGATAAAAATGGCGGCCTATACATACCAAATTGGGATCGTTCTTGTCGGCGATGCTGATGGCGGTCTCCGCGAGACGCACCACACACGCGCCTGCGTCGTGGATCTCGAAGAGTTTGATCACCTTAAACAATACAAACAGATCTAAGAATTCACACACTCGCAGAAAAAGTTGTCTATTCTGTTAAGGAACATGGATCGGAGTTCTGACTTTTATCGCCTAAACTAAAACCGGTCCGACGTAGTTTTGGGGTGTACTAAATTTGTTTATTTATTTGACTGCGTACGTATTATCGAATTAAAATTGTTGTGAGACATACTCACATTGAATAATTTTACGGTTAGACTCACTTGTTTTAAGTGATTCGCGCGACATGTTTCGGAGAGCCTAGGTCTCCTTTCTCAAGCACTCACAGTGCGAGCAGCGTTCACGACGGCCGTTGTATCGCGTACGTATTGACTTTTTGTTACATAAAAGACTAGTTAGAACCTACTTAAAACTGAGGAAGCCCTGACGTCCAGATCCGGGCGTCCCTGGGCGAGTTACTGGTTATTAGTAATTATAAGGTACTCGTAAAGGTACCTTCATATAATAGAGCACTAGCGCCTGGTGCTGCGTGAGGCGCGCGTCGGGCGCCGCCACCAGCTGCCGCAGGAACGGCTCCGTACTGACTCCCTTCGCTGCTTTACAGAAGGCCGTGTACGCGCCTTCCGCGTCCGAGAGGTCCAGGAGAGACAGGCCGAGGATGAATTGGCCTGGGAAATTAATCACGTTAAATGAAGGTTATAATCACAGAATAAAGGGCGATTTACAATAACATGACGCCATGTTTTTTTTATGGTATACCACGACGGTGGCAAACAAGCGTGCGGGCTGCCTAATGTTAAGCAGCCATCGCACCACTGGGCGCTTGCAAGTCTTGCAACTCTAGCGGAGTTACACGTGTGATATGGTATGGATTCATGGAGCACTGGAAACCTTACTCACCATCAGGAACGCAGTTACGTATGTATGCATAGTTATGCATACCTACAGAGTAAGTAGCAGTGCTATTATGGCTGTGGTCTTCTGCAAGGTGGAGGTAATTCCCGAGTAAAACATTCGAGCGAGATAATCTATCGCTGTGCCCTACTTTTTTTGGTTAGACGTAGTTTTAATGACATAACCACCCATAGTAGGTAAGTCCACCATGTTAGTCCACCTAGAGCATAGACTAGGAATCTTCTAGACGGAGTTTAGAGCAATTATTTCATGAAACCGATGCTGCCAAAAATACTGGGGTGCGGGGGACGAGGTGAGCGAGTCCCGTGCCGTGATTGGTCCGTTCAAAGACGCGGACGTCACACAAAGACACTTTGACTCGAAGATGGAGTAAAACTACCGTATATTTGTGGCAGAGGGGGTAGCGCTACTATGCTCAGTCTGGAGGATGTCTTGTCTGTGACCTAGAGATATCAAAACAAGTTTTGTAGCTGAAATACTAATTGAAATGTAAGTTAAACTTACGAGAGCAAGCGTTCCACTCGCACCAAGGCTCGAGCATCGAGACATAGCTTTGTACCAAACGCGGCTGGTTGATGGAGGCCAGCCACCATCCGAATTCGAAGCCTCCACTCACCGCCCATCTGAATAGCTTTGCTAAGGAAACTTATAAATATTATAATCATCATGAATAAGATATTACAATGAAAAATTGGTTTGTTGCTAGTAGCCAGATTTGCGTGTATAAAATTTGAGGTTGAGGGCTCGAATTCGAACCTCGGCTGTATGTACGAGGCGTATGAGATAACATAGCGAGCAAATTGGACTGATTCCTAAAGTTAGGCTCGTTTTGGGGTCGGTCGGAAGCTCAAATGAAAGTTTTTGTACTCAGTCAAGAACATTAATTTACTAAATAAAAAACTGAACTACTTATACTAACTACTTATAAGTTATAACTACTTCTATACTTTAAGATTTGAGGAGTTCCCTCGATTTCTCATGAATTCCATGTTCAGAACTTGAGATTGACATAAATGTGCCTAAAAATCTAACTTGCCTAACAAATATAACGAAAAGGACAAATCGTCAAAGGCGGGCTATGTGTCGTTGAAGAATTCCGTTATGATCATCATCAGCGTGGAACTGCTACATCAAATATCACTTTATTGAATGTAAATGCTTAATTTGTTGATAAAAGCACAAAAATCATTAACCTAAACCTTTAAGATTTGAGGAGTTCCCTCGATTCCTCATGGATCCCATCATCAGAACTGGGTTTCGAAGAAAACGGGACCAATCTGTATGCATATACATACAAACCAAAAAAGAATTTTCGAAATCGGTCGAGTAATGACGGAGATATGGAGTAACAAACATTAAAAAAAAAAAACATAAAACCGAATTGATAACCTCCTCCTTTTGAGATTTGGAAATCGGTTAAAAAGGATACAGCTGATGCGCCAGATGGTATGTGAGCAGCGGCAGCGCCTGGTGCCAGTGCGTGGCGGCCCGCGCGTGCGCGAGGTGGCGGCGGGCGCGCGCGCCGCCCGCCCCCGCCGCGTAGCCCGCGCATGCGCCGCCCGCCGCCCCCGCCCCCGCCCCCCCCACCGCCGCGCCGCCCAGCGCGCCCAGCTTCAGCCGGAACAGCTCCAGCGAGCCCGCGCCCCTGCCGTACACGACCACACATCACGATCACTTAAGTGTAAGCTGGCGTCCACTAGACTCGCCGAGGCGAATCGAATCGCAATAATTCGCCTCCTATATTTTCTAATGCAACTGCGCGCTCTTCGTCAATGGACGCAGTTGCATTAGAAAATATAGGAGGCGAATTATTGCGATTCGCCTCGGCGAGTCTAGTAGACGCCAGCCTTAAGTGTAAGGCCTGACTGGACGCTCGAAGCAGATCGCTCGGCGGGGCGTGCAGCGTGGCGTCGAGCTCCCAAGTGATTTGAGCAGCGTGCACTAAGGCCGCTCCTATACGCTTGCATTTGTTTAACATGCACGCCGCACGCCCCGCCCCGCTGCACGCCCAACACGAGTGTCCACTCAGGTCTTACACTAACACATACAGTGCCAGCGCTTGCTACGCGCTACGAGCGTAGCCGATAACATGGGAAAAACCGTATGTAGCGAAAAGCGACTACGGATTGCCGGCAGCCTACGCCTAGCAGGTTGCCGGCAGAGAATGCGTTAACTTCTCGTATACCGAAAAGGGGATCCGCGCAGAAGATTTTGAATTCAGAAGAATTCATCATAGCTCTTTATCGCCCCCTGCTGAGCATAGGCCTCACTTCTAGTACGCCACTTGTCCCGGTCCTGAGCTAATCTCATCCAGAAGTGACCCGAAATCTTCCGGATGTCGTCCGCCCAACGAGCCAACGGACGACCACAGACACGAAGGGTTAAATTAAATAAAGGTTTAGCCAGGTTCAATCTTGGTCAATGACTCCCAGTTGTACAGGGGACGCTTTTACACGGGAGCGTCCCTGGGGAGGAGTTCCCGTGTACAACTGGGAGTCATTGACCAAGATTGAACCTGGCTAAACTTTTATACCACAGAACATATTAAAGAGGTTAAAATGGCTATCGCGCACAGTTAGTATCGGAACCGGTGTCGCCGCTCGTTCCTCTCCACATTTACTCACACTCGCGCAACGGTAGTAAAAACTAGCTAGCGCCTTGTGTGCGTGGTGAATGGATACGCCTCCTTTAGACAGATTTGACGTCTGGCTTCTTAATCTGAACGTTATTGTGGCGCAAAAAGGCATGTTTACTTCATTTTCGGTCAGCGCGGGTGAGTAGCATGCGAGCGTTTGCTCAAAACCCCGCGGCGACACGTACCCTGCATCGCCATTCTCTTCTTCTGTGCGTGTGCTGTGTGTTCTTGTTCTGTGCTTTATACTCACCCTCGCTGCAGCGTGGCGGCGCGCAGCCACAGCAGCGCGCGGTAGGCCTGCCAGTGCACGGCGCAGTGGCCGGCGCCGGGCACGCCGCCCGCGCCGCGCACCACGCCCAGCGCCACTAGCGCGCCGCGAACCACGCGTAACCTGGTTCCGACAGTATCCGAGCTATTAGAATACTTGATATATTGCGGTAGGTATTAAAAAACTGTTTTGTTCAATCAGTATATACATTTCCAATTTCAACATGAGGTTTTAACTAGTAATACGTTACTTGAGAGCCATCAGTAATTCATCATGCAAATATTAAACTTAACACGTTCACTGCGGGATGAGTCGAAAGACCCTATGCAAAGTTACAATTAAATTACGAGTTACGAGTATATTAGGATTATACAGTGTGTAAATCCAATATGGGCGAATATTTAAACGGTGGTTAGCATAGGACCTAAAAAGTATATTGAGATAGATTTTACTTAGAAATGCATTGAAAATTTTAACCATACAAAATAATTCAGCCCGCAATGTAATACACCATAACACCACACACGTTACGGGATACGAGCTTTTTAAAGTAACTGTCAACGCTTGTTGGCAGTTACTATGAAAAGCTCGTATCTCGTAATGTCATTATCATCTTCTGTTTCTTAATGTTTACAGTACTTTGCTGCTCGGTACATGTGGAAAAAATTAATCACGGGGTCATAATTAAGTGTAACTTAAAAAAACATCTTAATTAATGATAAGACGGGTAAATTCTATATCTGGTTTAATTTATTGCCCGTATTTGACTTACACACTGTATCGCGTAATGAATTTAAAATACACATGAACATTTATTGCAAAAACTTAAATATACAAACTAAAAATATAAAAAATAAATACTTACTAAAACCCGTCCCGGGCTGTCCCTGACGCAAAGGTGCCCATCACGCTCGCTGCGTTGCCGCGTTGTATTGCGATGGACATCCTTTGCATCAGGAAGAACCCGGAGCGGGGGTCAAGGCCCCTTTCACTCAGGCGACGACCCAGCTCGCGGAGGAAGGTCTTACCCTCCGCGCACCAGCAACCTGAGGTCTCCACGGCGAGGGGAACGAATAGATACCCGCTCAGCGCCGAGTATTTATCTTTTTTAAGGGACGCCGCGTGCTCAGCAGCCGCTCCTGCAGACCGCATTGTGCGGCTAATATGCGAGGCGGCAAAAGTGCTGACGCACGTGGCGTCCCATAGCAAGCACTTACCCTTTTCCCACGGCACCAGGGTCAAGCCGTCAGGCCTTTTGCCGTCCGAACGGCTGAGGCCTGGCGGCTCAAGCATGCAGGGGATATTAGCTGCCACTAAGGCTCTCCTAACGATGTCGTTAAGAGCATGGTGCCGTGGGAACCTCCCAGCGCAACGACAGCAGCTCAAGGCATGGTGGCCGTTGCTCTCCACAGAGAAGCCGCAGATGCATTGGTGGGGTTGGCATACATCACAACCTAGGCGGAGAGCAACGGCCACACGCAACGAACCGTTGTCTAGTAAGGTGCCTAGGTTTGGGGAGGGAAGAGCGTGTAGCCAAGCTCCAGATTCAGGCCTGGAGGCAGCGATTAGCCGGGCTCTGTCAGAACCAGCAGCGGTATGAATAAGACTATCGAGTAGCCCCTTTACCACGACGTCGTCCCACAAACGCTGGCGGTAAGGTTTTTCGGGTACCGGCGCATCAGAGTTAAGAGCCTTCCAAGTCGACAGAGCATCAGCGGCATAGGGTATTGTGACCTTGACACCATCTAAAGATAACATATTAGTGACAAGGTCCACAACCCCAGCCGCCGACGCAAGAAAAGCCGGAAGGCTCACATCTCGTGAGCGCCGGATACCCAGTCCGCCGTTTCGTATAGGTAAAGAGGCCTGGTCCCACTGGTCCGAGTTGAGGTATACATTTAAAAGACACTCAGCAGATTCTTTGAGTGCCAGGTCGAAGGAGTCCATGTGTGTGGGGTTTAGCCAAGTAGGCGCTGTGCGTAAGAAGTAGGTGATCTTGGGAACGGCAAAGCAGGATCTTAGCAACGTCAGAGCTACATGTGCCGAGAGATTTCTAAGCCTTTCTCTTGCTAACAAGAGAAGTTGTTCTCGTGTCTCAAAAGCTCCAGGAACAGCATCGGGAAATATAGGGGAACCCAAGAGGTGAAAGTTTTGGCTGGATAGTTCTTTGAGACCAGGTAGTAGGGTACTAAATGAAGGTAATGAGGATATTTAAGTTATATTAGGTAATTTTGTTACCGTAGCGATAAAGATTAACACAGACTAAAGAAAAAAACACGCGATACCAAATACACGTACACGATGCGTTGCTTAGTCTTCTCATACTCCGCACGGGAATAAGATGCTAAGAAATATAAATAAACTAATGGTCACCTCATTTCAGCCATCTGACGTATGGATTCTGTTAAGATTGAAACGCCAAGGTCGCTGGCAAATAAACTGTCGTATTCTCTTAGGTCTTCGTCTTCGCCTAAAAAATAACAAATTACAAAAATGTTACTTAGTTTAGAAAACAAGTACACTCTCAGTTAGATTTCGAAGAATTCATAATGGTTCTAAATGCATTTACTCCGGTTTAACTTACATTTTGATGTATCTATGTCGGGTACATCCAGTCTCAGGGCGTCGTTTAGTTCCAAGACGGCATTCTGCAAGTCTTTGATGGGTTCCAGGACTGCTTCCAGTTCGTCTATTTGGCTCGGCGCCAATGTCTGAAATATAAATAACTCCGTAAGTCACATTTGCTGCTAGTTGACAGTTAACAGTCATGTTTATACACGTATCACTTTTGAAAAGTTAGAAACTCAGAGGGATAAGTAATTAGCTTCATGCATGACATTTTTTATTTTTTTAAATCATTATATATATCGTTTCAAAACTGGAAAAAATTAAAATACTTTTATAAACCTTCCCATTATTTTATTAAAAATTATTTAAAATGTAGAACATTTTTGAGCGGTTGAAACGCTCATCATTTTTGCGCGAATTCGACGCGCGTGGTGACGTCACGCGGCTCTTTTGCATGCAACTGACGTATGCCGTTTGCTACTCAGATAATAATGCCATCCCTTTCACTTTTGGTTGGTCTAAACAATTTGTTGAAACGAGTGACGTCACGTGACGTTTCGACCAATGGCGTTGCGTTTAGCTCACTAGCTTCACGTGGGCAAATTTTTGTACTTTTTATTTATTATTTTAGGCAATTAAATGATAATTTAATGACGGAAATGTAATTTGTAACATGATATAACAGTAACAAACATCGTAATAAAAAATATTTCGTTCAAATATAAACTTCATGCATGAGGCCTTTTCTGTTCTAGGGTACTATGTGACGTTGATTTCATAATTATGAAAATTTTCGTTAGAAAAGTGATCTCAAATCCGGTGTCCGGCTGCGACTACACAGTGTCCGGGGCCAGTTACCGGCACTGACAATCCAACCTCTAGACTGAGCTTAGGCCAATTCTTTTATGAAACCGATGCTGCCAAAAATACGGGGGTGCGGGGGGACGAGGTGAGCGAATCCCGTGCCGTGATTGGTCCGTTCAAAAACACGGCCCAATCACGGCGCGGGATTGACTCGAAGATGGAGTAACGCTACCGTATGTGTGGCAGAGGGGGCAGCGCGACTATGGTATGTCTAGAGGTTGGATTGTCTGTGGTTACCGGTAACGCGGAGTCGGGGTCGGGCCGGTCGGGCGGCGCGAGCAGCAGGTGCAGCAGGCGCGGCAGCAGGCGGTGCTGCGGCGCGGCGCACGCGAACAGCCGCCGCTCCAGCTCGGCGGCGCCGGCGCCCGACGCGGCGCGCTCCCACAGCGCGCCCGCCGCCACCACGCGCACCGCGTCCGCGCTCAGCTCGCCCGCACCACCCAGTCCTGGACAACATTCATGCTAAATATAAATAAAGCTGGTTTTTAGGGTTCCGTAGCCAAATGGCAAAAAACGGAACCCTTATAGATTCGTCATGTCTGTCTGTCTGTCCGTCTGTCCGTGTATGTCACAGCCACTTTTCTCCGAAACTATAAGAACTATACTGTTGAAACTTGGTAAGTAGATGTATTCTGTGAACCGCATTAAGATTTTCACACAAAAATAGAAAAAAAAACAATAAATTTTTGGGGTTCCCCATACTTCGAACTGAAACCCAAAATTTTTTTTTTCATCAAACCCATACGTGTGGGGTATCTATGGATAGGTCTTCAAAAATGATATTGAGGTTTCTAATATCATTTTTTTCTAAACTGAATAGTTTGCGCGAGAGACACTTCCAAAGTGGTAAAATGTGTGTCCCCCCCCCTGTAACTTCTAAAATAAGAGAATGATAAAACTAAAAAAAAATATATGATGTACATTACCATGTAAACTTCCACCGAAAATTGGTTTGAACGAGATCTAGCAAGTAGTTTTTTTTTAATACGTCATAAATCGCCTAAATACGGAACCCTTCATGGGCGAGTCCGACTCGCACTTGGCCGCTTTTTACTGCCTGCTAAAAAGCGGTGGTGGCCGAATGGATATGACGTCCGACTTTCAATCTGGAGGTCGCGGGTTCAAATCCTGGCTCGTACCAATGGGTTTTCGGAACTTATGTACGAAATATCATTTGATATTTACCACTAGCTTTTCGGTGAAGGAAAACATCGTGAGGAAACCTGCATACATCTGCGAAGGAATTCAAAGGTGTATGTGAAGTCCCCAATCCGCATTGGGCTAGCGTGGGGACTTATAGCTCAAGCCCTCTCGCGCATGAGAGGAGGCCTGTGCCCAGCAGTGGGACGGCATATAGGCTCACATTATATTTACTGACTTTATAAGTTCATTTTAGGCGCATATTTTTAAGTTTCTATACCAAAAACTGCGTTTTGGGCTTGCATTAAGCCATACAAACATCGAGCCGATGGTCGTACGTGTCTATGTGACAGAATGAAAACGATTGTCTGCCCTTTTCAAATCGTAAGGTGGTTTATTTTATCACGTAGCCAACTGACGCTTGCTCCATACGCCTACTAGTCATCACAACAAACAACTTCGATTAAGATCATTAAAAAACAATATCTGATCTATCCTATCTGTGAGAGAGTGTATGTATCCGCTATCCACGTCACAGCTCTACATTTGTAAACTCTAATCAACTATTGTCACTGACCTGACTCGAGCGCGGCGACATCTGGCGACAACATCATACGCTCGAGCGGCTCCAGTTCGCGCACGAGGGAGATGCCCGCACGCCCCACTACGCCGCACCACCATCCGCTATCCACGTCACAGCTCTGCATTTGTATCAACTGTTGTCACTGACCTGAGTCGAGCGCGGCGACATCTGGCGACAACATCATACGTTCGAGCGGCTCCAGTTCGCGCACGAGGGAGATGCCCGCACGCCCCACTACGCCGCACCACCATCCGCTATCCACGTCATAGCTCTACATTTGTATCAACTGTTGTCACTGACCTGAGTCGAGCGCGGCGACATCTGGCGACAACATCATACGCTCGAGCGGCTCCAGTTCGCGCACGAGGGAGATGCCCGCACGCCCCACTACGCCGCACCACCATCCGCTGTCCACGTCACTGCTCTGTATTAAGAGAATACATTGATCTATACTTTTTTTTTAAATACATATTTTTTTATTCTTATACAACAGAAAACATTTTTATAATGACTGTAAAAGGGTTTCTAATGCAACATGCTGGTAGTGAGGACGTACAACAAAATTAGTAACTAGATAAATTGTGCTTACCGATTTAGCAACCATTAACCCCAAAGGCTTTTGTAGACCCTCCATGTACTGCATACACCAGCTATACAAATCCGACCAGCATCTGAACAAGAAATGTCTAATTACAACCAAGATAGCTAGTATAACTGTTACATGTGTTATATAGAAGCAGACGATTAATGTTCACTTCTACGTAGTTCACTGCTGTGAGGTAAGCAGATCCAATCCAATCCAGAAGCGTTGGTGGCCTAGCGGTACGAGCGTGCGGCTTGCAATCCGGAGGTCGTGGGTTCAAACCGCGGCTGGTACCAATGAGTTTTTCGAAACTTATGTACGAAATATCATTTGATATTTACCAGTCGCTTTTCGGTGAAGGAAAACATCGTGAGGAAACCGGACTAATCCCAATCAGCCCTAGTTTCCCCTATGGGTTGGAAGGTCAGATGGCAGTCGCTTTCGTAAAAACTCGTGCCTACCTCAATTCTTGAGATTAGTTGCCAAGCTGACCTCAGGCTCACATGAGTCGTGGCAAAATGCCGGGACAAAGCGAGGAAGATGAAGATAAGGTAAGCAGATCCAATCCGCTCGGATGGAAAGTCAACTGACTCGTTTACTACACGAGCGTCGCTAATAGCGTGGTAGTTACTTGTGCATCAAGTGCGAGTGGTCGGGCGAGGCGGCGCGGGCGGTGAGGTGCCGCAGGCGCGTCTGCACCGCGTTCATGGCCGACTCGCTCAGGTCGCCCTCGCTCGCCGATTCGCTGCTGCCCCATGTTCGCCGGTAGATCTACGGGAAACGAAAAGACATTATGATCACGTTTAGCAAGGGCAATTTCCCAAAGGAAGTTGGTTGCTATACGTGACCAAAGAAATCGTTATCAGCGCTGGACGTAGCGTTTACCGTGGGCAAGCCGCTCACAACTCTCACAAGACAATAGGCTAGATGACAAATTTTCATTTATGGTATCAATCGATCAGGTTTGTTTTTAGGATCAAATGTCTCTATGGGACCCATTGCATTAAAGCAATACAAAAGTCAGAGATGATAGTCAAAGCCCCAACAAAACGCCCCTAACAAATCGCTATGTGAACGTGACGTCAAGGTCACTGAGAGCGCATCTTGAAGTATGAACAAAACAAGAAAATTGCATTTTTGACAGTGAAATATTGCGTTTATGTATATAATTGCTATACAATCTTTTTTTGGATAAAATGTGAGGAATCGAATGGTATTCTTACTTGTTTCGTTTTTGAAAGTTAAAAAAAAAACTTTAATTTTGAAACTTTCAGGTGCTGTATTTTTGTATTATTTCCATATATATTACAATATTGTGATAAATTGCTTATTTGCTATTTTACTAGATTTTGTTATATAAAATTCAACATGTGTCATCATCCCTTTCGACGATCGGATATTCGTCTGGATCGATCTGTGTGTGTGCAATGATATTATATAACCATAGATAGGTTATACTCATACTTGAGGAGCACAAAAAAACACTTCCATATTTATTTCTGTGCCTACGAAGAAATCTGTTATTTTTGATTAATTTTCTCATTCCATCCATCTTTGTCACACTCGTTGTTAAACATAAGGTCGTCTCTTTCTCTTTCAGTGTGCGGGAGCTCGTTAACACGTCCACATTTATCGCTTGTCCAGCCGCGTCTAAAGGCAACTTGTCCAATTTGTCACAAGTTAAGCGCTTCAATTTTGGAACGCCTATAACCTATCTTGAGTTATAAATCATTGTGTGTGTGATGTAACCGGTACTCACGGCTAGAGCCTTCCGCACCACCTGCGGCGGGAACAGGCCCGGCGTGAGCAGCCGCTCGCGGTACTGCTGGTGAGAAGACAGCGCGGGCAGCGGCGGCGGCGGCTCCCGGGGCGCCACCATGCGCCATGACACCTCCGCGCTCAGGGTGCTGCCTGTGTCAACATATTCATATACAGGGTGGCCAAATAAGAGGTATACACTTTATTTTTGAAATTTTATTCTATAAAACATAAAAAATATTAAGTATTCCTTGTTAGATATAATATGTAGGGTCAGCAATTACACATGGAAAATAATGTCAGACAAATGTCCACCTCTAGCAGCATGGCAGATGCGAACCCTTTTCATCGCGTTTTTCATCACTTTTTCACACATTTCTGGCGTTATCTCAGCGACAGTGTTTCGAATATTTTGTTTTAATTGCTGAAGGTTCGTTGGCCTATTAGCATAGACACGTCCCTTTAGATAGCCCCATAGAAAAAAGTCAGGAGCTGTTAAATCAGGCGATCTTGGGGACCAGTCAATGTCACCGTTTCTCAAAATTAATCGACCAGGAAACGTTATTTTTGATGTTTCTATTGTTTTTAATGATTAAAACACGTTGTTCCATCGTAAAACGCTCCATAATAAATTTGCCGTATCTACACAAACTAATTTTCATGCAATAACTGTCATATTTACCGCCAAAATAAAATGGCGACAAAAAAAAGTTGTATACCTCTAAGTTGGCCACCCTGTACTAGTCAACCATTGGCATACATAGGAAGAAAGTATGCACTGTAGGTGTGCAGACTTAACTCATCTCACGAGACCTTGACAAGCGAGTAGAATTTGCAATCCGTATCATCAAACAATGGAGTACAAATCCCTACACGAAATAAATAATCACTACAAGGGCGTTTTTTTTTTGTTGTCCCCTACACTTTTTTTTTCGAATTTGGGATTTTTTATGTTATTTCTACTCAGAATCACGAGCTATTTCTATCCTAATAGGAGAAAGAAAGTGTCCCAAAATTTCCATAAATTTTTCGATCTTTCCATTCCGCGACCGCCATACAAAGTCTATGAAAAAGCGGCCAAGTGCGAGTCGGACTCGCCCATGAAGGGTTCCGTATTTAGGCGATTTAAGACGTATAAAAAAAAACTACTTACTAGATCTCGTTCAAACCAATTTTCGGTGGAAGTTTACATGGTAATGTACATTATATATTTTTTTTAGTTTTATCATTCTCTTATTTTAGAAGTTACGGGGGGGGGACACACATTTTACCACTTTGGAAGTGTCTCTCGCGCAAACTATTCAGTTTAGAAAAAAATGATATTAGAAACCTCAATATCATTTTTGAAGACCTATCCATAGATACCCCACACGTATGGGTTTAATGAAAAAAAAATTTTTGAGTTTCAGTTCAAAGTATGGGGAACCCCAATAATTTATTGTTTTTTTTCTATTTTTGTGTGAAAATCTTAATGCGGTTCACAGAATACATCTACTTACCAAGTTTCAACAGTATAGTTCTTATAGTTTCGGAGAAAAGTGGCTGTGACATACGGACGGACAGACAGACGGACAGACGGACAGACGGACAGACGGACAGACAGACAGACAGACAGACATGACGAATCTATAAGGGTTCCGTTTTTTGCCATTTGGCTACGGAACCCTAAAAATGGTGACCTAATGGAAATAAAAACCTTAGGACACTTTTTTATCCTATTAGGATAGAAAGAGCTCGTGATTCTGAGTAGAAATAACATAAAAAATCCCAGAAAAAAAAGTGTAGGGGACAACAAAAAAAAAAACGCCCATAAAACAAAGTCGCTTCCCGCTGTCTGTCTGTCTGTATGTATGCTTAGATCTTTAAAACTACGCAACGGATTTTGATACTGTTTTTTTTAATAGATAGAATGATTCAAGAGGAAGGTTTATGTATAATTTGTTAACCCGTGCGAAGCCAGGGCGGTTCGCTAGTTTGTGATAAAATCCCAATGTTCCTTACTTGTTATGATAGTTTCTCCATCAGGTTGACTCCACAGGGCCCAAATGACGTCACTGCCATCTCCGTACCCTATTGTATAATCCAGAAGATCCAGCTGGAACACAGGATAATATTTCTAATGTTAAACTATGGAGATAGTTCTGCCCCGCTAAAAGGAGCCATCTCACCAGCGGGCTCAGCACGGTTCCATTTTTATCGACTATCACTATGCCCGCCACTTTCGCACTTACATACTTGTTAGAACGTGACAGGCATGGTGACAAACGATAAAAATGCGACCGTGCTACTAGGGCAGAAAACATTCAATTCTCATCAAGAAAATTCTGAAGTCATGATTTTATAATATTGTGTGATCCCAAATGATATTGAAAAAACACTTTAATACTATTACCACAAGGTTGGTATTTGCATCTCACCTGTGGTCCAAAGATGAGACAAACGTGTGAGAACTTGACGGCGCCCGCGCCAGCGTCCAGCATCTTCATGACGACGAATTCGCACTCGTTGGGGAACGAGAGATACGCGACTAGTGTCACGTCTCCGTTTGGCCCGGTGGTCTTTTGTAGCATATGACCGTGTGCTGAAAATTAAAGAACTTCGTAATATTGTTAGATAGATATATAGATAGAATACTCTTTATTGGCACACCTCAGTAAAAAGATACAAAAGAAAAGAACAATTGATTAAATATAAAGGCAGACAACAGGCGGTCTTATAGCTAAAGAGCGATCTCTTCCAGACAACCTTTGGGTAGCGGAAACAGAGAAATAATCGAAAAAGTAGGTGTGTGTGTGTGCGTGTTCTTTGCACACTGCATAAAAAACATTTATTTTCTGCATGAAGTGGATATTACCTACAATAATTCTTTAGATTATGATTTATGAATACCACTAAAGAGCTCGTGTGTTTTTAGGGTTCCGTAGCCAAATGGCAAAAAACGGAAGCCTTATAGATTCGTCATGTCTGTCTGTCTGTCTGTCTGTCTGTCCGTCTGTCTGTCCGTCCGTATGTCACAGCCACTTTTCTCCGAAACTATACGAACTATACTGTTGAAACTTGGTAAGTAGATGTATTCTGTGAACCGCATTAAGATTTTCACACAAAAATAGAAAAAAAACAATAAATTTTTGGGGTTCCCCATACTTCGAACTGAAACTCAAAAATTTTTTTTTCATCAAACCCATACGTGTGGGGTATCTATGGATAGGTCTTCAAAAATGATATTGAGGTTTCTAATATCATTTTTTTCTAAACTGAATAGTTTGCGCGAGAGACACTTCCAAAGTGGTAAAATGTGTGTCCCCCCCCCTGTAACTTCTAAAATAAGAGAATGATAAAACTAAAAAAAACATATTATGTAGATTACCATGTAAACTTCCACCGAAAATTAGTTTGAGCGAGATCTAGTAAGTAGTTTTTTTTTTTATACGTCATAAATCGCCTAAATACGGAACCCTTCATGGGCGAGTCCGACTCGCACTTGGCCGCTTTTTTTTACTAAGTGACCAGTTCATTAATATTCAGTTTGCTTCATATAATATTTGCTATGAGTGTCTAATACGTTTTTTGTTCCCTATAGTGCTAACACATTTTTTGTAAATAACGAGGTCGGAATTTTTTTTTTTAAATCACTTACGTACGTACTTACGCCCGCGACTTTGTCTGCTTGGGATGATGATGATGACCAAAACTATCCTATGATCTTCCGAAAGTGCTCAAATTGCTCAATATTTAAAAAAAGCGAATACCCGCTACTACTGTACAATGTCAGTGTACTCACGGGGCGGTTTGGGCCGCACGACGGTCTGCGACAGCGGCGGGGTGACCACGCAAGGTGCCCCGCCATCGTTGATAGCCCACGCGCGGAGGCACGCGTCGCCGCATATCGCTATGGCCAGGCCGTGGGTGAGCACTACGCCATATGTCTCTATGCTGTCTACATTTTTTCCTCTGAAAAGTAAAATAAAGTTAAAATGTTGGTCTTTAAACACTTGCTATAAGTTAAAATGAATATTAGGAGACAACAATATATTGAACTTAAGGAAAAAGTATGAAATCCTAAAGGATTGTAAGAAAATAGGTAGTGATGGAAAATGGTGGTGGTTATACAACCATCCTCTAAACCACCCTCTATCCCTCAATAAAGGGAGCTAAATTCTTTAAAAAAAATTGTGATTTTCTTTTTTTTATGTGCTACTTCTTTAGTTGCTTCAAAAGTAATAGCATACCTAAGTGCTCCAGTGATGCCAGACAAAAATCTCGGCACTGTAGACTCTCTCTTCAATAACGTAGTTACAGCTGACCCAGCAACAGGCAGCTTGACTAGTAACAAGCCACCTTCCCCGCCATAGCCAAATGCAAGAGCAAATACCGCTTCACCATTGTCAAGGAGGAGGGATGCGCAAGTATGAGCCACCCCAGTTGCTGCAAGCATACATTAATCAGATCTCATGTCAAAGACAAACAGGAAAGAAACTTGATGTTATGCAGATACAACTGTGATCTGCTTACCACATAAATTATTTGTGCAATACAGTCATCTTATGTGTAAAGTTTTATAAAATAGAATAAAACGATGCTGAAAAGTCTACAAAAAAAGAACAACAATAGCTGGGTCCACACGGCAGGAAGTTGTCTCGCACACAAAACAGCCTGTGTAGACGTGCCTCGTATGCTCGCTCTGTGTGGAACCGGCTAATGTTTATTATCATAGAACACATTTTGCTGAATATTTTAAAGATTGACATAGCCTATGGTATTCTACAGATATTAAAGCCATGGTATGCCCCTAAATGTCTTACCCACTAGTGACCCACCATACAAGAAATATTGGCAGTGGAATTTCAATTAAATTTCAAGTATTAGAAAATAAAATAAAATTTGTTCTGTTTAAAAAATAAAACAGAACGGAATAAATGCAACCTGCTTATTAGAATTATGTGATGCTAGATGTTAAACCTCATTTTGTAATTAGCATTAATAAAATTTAACTTTAAAAACTTACTTGGATTAGAATACTGATTAAGAATGTGATAATTATTAGGATTATTGATGGCGCCAGTGTCATGGAATATTGAAGGGGTAGAGCTGCTCATAGAACCAAAGGTGGACTGGAACAAAAACAATTAGTTGGGATGGAAAACATTTCAGTAATGGAGTACATATCTATAAAACAGCTTCATATTATTATTTAATTTATAACCAACTAGCGACCCGCCCTGGCTTCACACGGGTTAACAAATTATAAATAAACCTTCCTCTTGAATCACTCTATCTATTAAAAAAACGCATCAAAATCCGTTGCGTAGTTTTAAAGATCTAAGCATACAGACAGACAGACAGGAAAGCGACTTTGTTTTATACTATGTAGTGACTATTAACATGACAAAATAAGTTAATGAATTTTGTAAATATAGAAACAAAACTGTTTATGTCTATATAATACAATAAGTATACTTACTTTGTTAAACTAAAAAAAATAGAGTAATTATAATTTGTAAAAACAAAACTTATGATTTGAGGTAAATATAAACAAATAAAATTCAAATATCACAGGTACCTTTTTATCAATACTCTCTGGATGTGGAAATATGAGTCTATGGACTGATGATACAGTTGCAGCTAAGATAACAATGTCCTGGGAAGATGTCCTCTCATAAACAGACATCCCGCTGAGGGGTGGTGTTCCCGGAGCCACTTTGCATCGTAGGTTACTGCTAGTTAGGTTCACATCTAGCGAGGCCTCTGATAGCTCAATAGCGTCTGATGTAGTTTGCCTAAAAAAATTAGTTATATTTTTAACTTCTTTCATTTACAATAATGCAAACTTTGTCATGTATTGTTTAACTACATACCAGTATATAAAACGATTTCTAGTGTTGGCCTTCTTTGAATCCTTATACCAATATCCTCCAGCTCTCTGAGGCAGCTTGATGTCTTGTAATGTGCTGTGTGTGCCTCCTAAAACAAAGTGTTATTATGGATAAATTGAAACTTTGCAAATCGAGAAACCTATACTTTACAAAAGCATCCTAACGGTAATAAGAAGCAGTATAGTGACAGGAAAATATAGTAATACAAGTAAACAAACAAATTACTTGCCTGTGTTTAGAATAACTTCCTTCCATTTCTCAGGTACGTTGCTAGTCGGGGTAATTTCTTTGAAAGTTATCGGCACCGCATCCACAAACTCCATTTTTCAAGTAAACACAGAAACCCGTTAAGAAATTTTAGAATTAATTTATTTTAAACGATATAGGAAATGAAAAGATTTAGGTTATTTTATGAAACTGCAACGGCGGGTACACCACTGAGTCAACTGACACTCTGAAAATGACAAATGGACTGACAGCTTGTTTTTATATTTCCTTTTGAAAATGGCGGTTTAAGCATGAGCTTAAACATGCTTCATATCTTTTTAAGCCCCCTCCAAACTATGTGCGTGAATCGCGGGCGAAGCCGCGATTACGAGTGTGGAGGGGGCTTTAAACATAAAGTGATAACACACTACCGCACTGCACGCGACCCTGGTGCGTGAAACCCATAAGAGCAAGAAACAGATATCTCCTTCTCGCTCTCACTTATAGGTGCGGTCAACCAAAGAGAATATAATCACTACGTTTCGGTCAACCGTGACCTTGAACGGTCTGGTAGTGTGTTATAGCTATTAAGCCCCCCTCCAGACTCGTGAGCAAATTGCGGCGCGAAGTCGCAAACGCGAGTGTGGAGCACGTTGGAGTCGATTTTCGCCATAGACTAGGAATCCTCTAGACGGAGTTTAGAGCAATTATTTCATGAAACCGATGCTGCCAAAAATACGAGGTGAGCGAGTCCCGTGCCGTGATTGGTCCGTTCAAAGACACGGACGTCACACAAAGACACTTTTGACTCGAAGATGGAGTAAAACTACCGTATATTTGTGGCAGAGGGGGTAGCGCTACTATGCTCAGTCTAGAGGATGTCTTGTCTGTGAATTTCGCAGACAGCGAATCGACTCCACACTCGCGTTCACGGCTTTGCCCGCGATTCACGCACATACCTTGGAGGATATAATCAAACGGAGACGCACTGTCTGTAATTTTCTGTACAAAACAGTCTGCCGATTTTTGCGGGGGAGGGGAACGTCAAATGTATGCGTAACGTAAAAATAGCCATGTCAGATAAACGTCAGTCCATACATTGTGTATGACCGTTGGCCGCCTATTTTCGACAGAGGGGAAAGCCTGTTAATGGCTACTCCGTTTAGTTGTATCCTCCAAGGCACATACAGATGGATTTTCTTTTTGGGTCAGTGAGGGCAGCTAGAGTTAGACCAAGAAAAGTCTGCAGCGATTTTGATAGCCCACGCAGTGCAAGTGTTATTTACACGTCATAAATTCATAGAAGTTTGACGTTTAAAATGACACTTGCACTGCGCGGGCTATCAAAATCGCTGCAGACTTTTCTCGGTCTGACTCTACCAGATCCCGTGCTGCTACGAGAAAACGGTCTTAGTAGACCTTCCCTCGATTTCAAATTAATGAAGATTGGCTTTTACAGATTTTGGAAAAAAACATACAGGGTGCGAGAAAAAGGTCATTTTTGACAAACTTTTTTTTGATGCCAATCGATCCCATTCCTATTGAGGATCAAAAGCTTGTACGGAACCAAAAAAAAAAATCCGGCTAGAAAAGCCACAAATCGAGGAAAACTTTTCCCATACAATTTGTATCAAAATGAAAACTTTTATATTTCATATGCTATTTTTGTATGCCAATCGATTCCATTCCTATCCAGTATCAATAGTTTCTTTGGGGTCAACTTACTGGAACTGGGAACCACGAAATATCTGTCAACAATTTTTGGTTAGCCAGACTCTATCGTCCCATAGAAAATATGAATTTCGCGCCTTTTTTTACTGACAAGATTAACTTGACCAGCTTTTTTCTGTAGGTGGCTATAGACAAGAAATCGTGCGACGCCATGAATCTAGTAATGTTCGGCGCGCACCCACACCAATCCGTTTCTGCCAGTTACAAAAGGCGGCAAATTTGAAAATTATAGGCGCGAAGAGATAACACCTACAGGAATAATTATTTGTTTTACAAGGGGGCAAAGTTGTTGTTTAAACTTTAACTTCGCAACGCTCAAAATTCCATTTTTCGAACCACTCGCTACGCTCGTGGTTCCAAAATTTGCCCACGAGTGAAACACGAGTATTAAATATTTATCATCCAAAATCATCATTTAAAAGTCAATTCTACCAGGAAACATAAGAAAACGACTCAAAATTTGCATTTGATTACTTTGCCTCACAGGTGAATTACTGATTACGGATAACTTTGCTATCCGTTTTTGAAGTGCAAAGTAAGCCTTTCCGAGCTGGTGTGGTGAAAAATTAATTTTTGTTTGAGACTAATGATCGTCTCTCGTGGTTGTAGAAACTTAAATGATCCATGACGTTGCTCTCTCTTGCAACTGTCGCTGTTACTCCAAGGACTCCAAGGCTATAATAGTGCTAATTATTATGCCTGGAAGTTGCAAAGAATATAGAGTAACTTGAGAGTAACTTATAACTATGAGAATCTATTATAAAACATGAAGCATTTTCTTGCATTCCTTTCATACTTATATTATATGTATTTATAAAAAGGGGTAGGTAGTAGGTATCATAGGTAGGTATGTAAAAAAACATTTAGAAAGATATAGGCATGATATAGGTTAAAGTTTTAATATCACATTTATCTTTTTTACTACTGAAGTGATTATAGTACGGGAATCATGTAATTGTAAGCCGTTGGGTATTCGAAAAACATGAAATTTTGACATTAAATTGCATGTACATATTCGAGGCAGCAGTTTTAAAAAAATAGTTAGTAAAAATACCCAGATCTATTCAAAAAGGACAAAAATGTATACAATAGAAACACGAGATAAGATATCCCAATAAACTTGTACCTATTAGATTTTATTCCGAATAGGTCCCTTTTTATGAAAAATAGTTATTTTCTATTAGTTTCATCATCATCTTCTGTTCTGCTCTCTTGAGCGATAATTGTATTATCACTAGTAAATTCAGAATTTATCACCTAATGACTATTACACACTTATTACGATTTTACGCCAAGGTATTTTGATACATAGATGCCACAAATCTGCTGATAGACTCTATAGTTTCAACATAATCTTCTGTTCTGCTCTCTTGAGCGATAATTGTATTATCACTAGTAAATTCCGAATGTATCACCTACTAATGACTATTACATATTACGATTTTACGTCAAGGTATTTTAATACATAGATGCCACAAATCTGCTGATAGACTCTATAGTTTCATCATCTTCTGTTCTGCTCGCTTGAGCGATAATTGTATAATCACTAGTAAATTCCGAATGTATCACCTACTAATGACTATTACATATTACGATTTTACGTCAAGGTATCATAGATGCCACAAATCTGCTGATAGACTCTATAGTTTCATCATCATCTTCTGTTCTGCTCTCTTGAACGATAATTGTAGTATCACTAGTAAATTCTGAATTTATCACACTAAAGTTATGTTCTAGACTTTCTAGAGTACCCGTTTGTATACTATTATTAAAATTATCATACTCTCTGTTAATTTCTAAGCTAAACTTATCATTATTAATGTCTCTTTCAATCTCATTAAGTAAAATTTCGTCAGCGTCTTCTTCTTCATTCTTAATTTCGTCAACTTTTTTATGACCATCTTGGCCTATTGAATATAACTCGGCATCTGACGTCATTTTAGTAATGGATGTTACTACAGGACCACCATCTGGCACAAGCTGCAGACAAGAATCATCAAGTCTATCTTCCTCATATTCGAATTCTTCTTTAATATCGTGGACTGGGACTTCTTCTGAATTATTGGCATTAGTGCTTTTAGCCCGCAGATCATCTTTAGATGTCACAATAATAATCGCTGTCACTTTTAGATTATTGCTGTCGTTTTCTTCCTTATTTTCTTTTGCATTAAGGTTGTCTTTTACTGAGTCGTCTTTTAATTTACTGCTGTCGTTTTCTTCCGTTTTATTGCTGATTTCTATCTGATTATCGTTAGGTGTTTGACTCGTCCTTCCTTCAATCCTTTCAGCGCAATGTTGACTGTCTATAACTTGATTAACTGTTGCGCTTGCTGTGCTAGATTGAATTGTGTTGTCACTGGGCTCTGGAGAATGTCGAGTTTCATCACCTACACGAATAATGATACAATTAATAATTTGTGATTTATGTGACTATTGCGAGCTTCGTCTCGTAGATAGAAACAGAAAATAGTTTTTAGGCAACCCTGGAGCTGCGAAGCGTTTGGAAGGATGTAATGCATAATTGAAGCGAAAGAGGTGTATAATTGGAACGCAAACATATCTGCGTACGCCTGCCGTAAATAAGAATTTAATTAAGTAACTCTTTTCTTGGTTGTCGGTAAAATTCATGCGATTTTAAAATGTCTACAGTATCTACTTTACAGACTTAGTGAAAATTCTATAAACTTTGTACTATGTAGTTTGTTGTGCATACCTATTGTAAAATATCTAAAAAAACTTATTTACATCTATATACCATGTATTAAGTACCTATGTCGTGTCGTAAGTTCGTGCTACTTAGTGCTACGTATGTCCCATGTTCTGGATATGTTACCAGTATGCTCTCGCTTTCTTCGTGGTCTTTTTTGTGGTCTTTTTCGTGGTGTCTTTTCCCGACGTCCAAGGAGGATCTTAGTTCTAGGCAACATCGAGGTTGGCGTCAACGGAAGCGTACATTTATTTATATCTACCACAAAGATAAGTATATAATGAGTAATTACTAATGAGCGAGCGAAGTAGTGCAAAAGCTGAAGTAACTAATATCGAACATTTTATACTCCTAACTGACAAAATTTTGACAGAATTTGTAATCTTTTCTGTGGAAACGTTACTTCTAATATATAAGAAGGCATTCATTAATATTATGAAGACCATATTTATTCTATAATACACACATCCGCAACGTACGTTTCGTCAGATCTCAAATGCCTATATGAATACATTGAATACAGTAGACCTCGCCTAGATTTGGAATAGGTACTTATTAATTTAGGTTGCCCTGTGGAGTCATTGACTGGGCTGTTAACTGGCAATTTTGTAAACCTTATTGCAAATATATAGATTCTTGTACATGAAAATTAAGGAGAGCTAAGAAGGCTGTGAAATAAAATATAGGAAGCATGCCGAAGTCAAAATAAGGGATCGGACTATAATTCAATTTATTAGGTACTTATTACAAAAAAAAGTGCCTAGGATTTTCGGTCACAAATAAAAATGATGAAGCACAAGGTATACCTACCTACCTCCCTTAATACATAAAACATATAGATACCTAAGCCTTTGTGGTGGGATTTTTCCCTAACGGTGATTAGCGCTTATTATTAAATGTAACGCTTTCCGTTTCTTAACGACGCATTTTACGATACTCTAGTTCACAGTAACTAGAAAGTAACAATTTTGACCTTCCAGTCTGATCCCCTACTTCACAGCACAATTTGGCAAGCTAATGTCCAGTGCAGCACAGACATCACAAATTAATATATCGTAACTTTGTACCGGGAAGCTACGTCTATAAAAATGCATGGCAGTTCTAAGATTTATACAAGGGTTTTCTAACAAGATCGTTTTTACTCTGGATCTAATTCTTATTTCAGCAATGCGAAAGAAATCTGCTCTTTTGTCTTTAATCTCGTAACGGGCTAGGATTTTGCACAATAGCTTGCTTTCCATAAATAAAATGTAGTCAATTATATATTTACTTTCTATGTTGTGCACTTCCGCGTCCACGATGGTCGCTGTCTTATTCCTTTCCTGAAAATAATGAAATGATTCTCTATTGTACATTTATTTTGTTTTGAAATAGAAAATAAAACACATGACGATAACTAGAATATTAATAAAAAACTTGCAAAGAAAAAAAAAACAAAATGAACCTAATTAAAATTTATTTATAATCCGGGTCAATTAATATTTAATATTTAGACATTGAAACAACGCACAGGACTAGAAAAATATAGAAGTACCTACTAATAGTTCGCAGTTCCTCGATTTTTCCATGCAATGTGCAATATTCCTAATGATCAAGCCTAGGAAACACGCCCGTCCGTTAAAAACAAATCATAGTTTAGGATCCATTTACGAGTGGAAAATGTTCGTTTACGGTGGTCTACTGATGCCATTGGGGAATATTTAATTGTTGACATTGGTATAAAGAAGTCTGTGTTCTACGGAACAGGGTCATGTTTTCAAAATGACGGGCGTTTTTCCGAGCCTTGCTAATAATAAAAATGAAGATTTCCTAGATTAATTACGACGTGACCACCACACGTAACAACGAGGATAGGTAAATGAAGTGATTATATTGGTTATTAACAAACACATTCCTCGCTACGCATCCTCGGACATCTCTGGTGGAAACGCAGCCTAAGAATGGCGTATCTAATGTAAGATACCGCATGCCGGGAAATCCTAAAAAGTGAGTACACGGTAATGAAGCGTTACAAACCCTCAAAAAATATCGGTTGGTTAAGTTACCTTCTTTGCCAGTTGTTCAGTTGGACCGAGTTTTGCAAGGCCCGTCGTGTCTAGGCCAAGATTGGTTGCGTCTTTCATGGCTTGAGCGTGGCAGGGACGAGTTACCTCGGCTCGACTAGAATTGACTAGACTAGGCATATCTTGAGCTGGCTTGTCTATGTTGCCATTGACTGAGCGGATGACGGCTTGGCCAGGATTTGCAACAGTGGCTTGGCTTGGCCCAGGTGTAGGTGTAGGCTTGTTATCCTCTTCACCTGTAAATAATAATATAATACGTACAGATTTAATTAGATTGATCCATTCCATATCAACCTGGAAATTACCAACTGTAGACCAGATAGTGTTGCTATGCTAAGATAAGATCAAAATAAAAAGACAACTGCACGTTTTTGAAAAACTAATCAATGACTTTATACCAAACAGGTAGACCAAATTGTTGTACAATGATGAGTTAGAATTTAAGTACCTATTTAATTTGTACAATAGTAAAAATGATTGTTAGGGAAATTTGAATCTAATCAAGTAAAGTAAGAAGTATGATGCTCGACATTTGGGTGAAATGTGGTTGGAATTGCCGACTTTTAAGTAGCTGTGTCGCTGCAGGTATATACGTACTTTTCTTTCCACGGGCAACTAATTCTCATCCAGACAATTCTAAAAACCTGTAACACATTAAGTTGCGTTGCTTTGTCACAGAGTTTCTATGGCCACATCCTGTCTTCATAATTAGATCAGCTCGATGGTACCATAATATTGCATTGTCACCCGACTTACATATGTATGCAAAATTTCAGCTCAATCGGAAACGGCGAAGTGGGTCGAATTCAACTTGCAAGGTTTGATTACAGACGCACAGATAACGGGACAGGTGAAACTAAATGAAAGCTTGTAAAAACAGCTGTTGGTACTATTATTTCGTCGGGTGACAAGTAAAAGTCACTAAGTACTATCAAAAAATTAAAGTAACAATGCACTTTATTACACTTGTAACACGGTTTATTGTCCAATAATTTCAATGATGTTAGTTAATAGTGACTTTTACTTGTCACCCGACGATTTATTCTGTGCTGTTGGGCGAATGGAATTTCATAATGAAAATCACTCTGCAAAAAAGTACTTACTTAAACAATAATGTAGACTTACCATCACTATCTGGCACAGTAACAAGAACTTGAGGTGGTTCTATGAGAACCACGTCACCAGGACCGTCATTGTTGTCATTATCACTATCTAAAAACGAAATAAAATATTTCATTAAATTGAATCATCTCTTCCTAGAGTTGACCCAATTTTTTTAGTAAGGCCTGTCCAGACGAGAACAATTTTTCGCCAATCTGATTAAATTGTCCGATCAAATCAGGACGTGTGGACACTGTGGACACAAACTCCAATTTGGCTCGCCGAAATCGACCGCAGATGATGACCAATACTACCGATAAAATGGGACGCGGACGCAAGAATACCAATTTGTAACGCTAGTATTCGGTTAGGGGCATTTTCTTAATTTAGAGCCGTCAAATATCAGTATCACCATACATTTAAAATTGGTGAAAGTGGCCAAATTGGCAATTGCGTCCGCACGTCCTGATTTGATCGGACAATTTAATCAGATTGGCGAAAAATTGTCTTCGTCTGGACAAGCCTTAAGGCTTGCTAAGAGTTTGGGATCCGCTCATCAAGCTAATTCGAAGAATTGATAACTCTCACCCTAGAGGGGATTAGAAAGTTGGTAAATACCAAACGCTATTTCGTACTAAAGTTCTAAGCAACTCATTAATCCGGGCCGGATTTCGATGATTAAATTATTTTTACTGAACGTGTATAGTAAATAGCGACATTATACCTATCACGACTTCAACTACGTCCATACATCCAGGATACTTTCCACCTTTAATGTTTTTGATGACATCTTTCACAAATTCCTCATCATTCCCCAATGGGTACACTTCTCGGAATTTTGAAATAATTTCTAGTCTGGGTCTGTATCCTGTAAAAAGGAAATTATAGTGTATCTGCTCTAGCTCGTAAGGCCCACCATATAAAGATTCCCTATTTTTATTGTATAGTAGATTAGGGTGACTTTCGTTTGTTTGAGAACAATGAAACAAAATAAAGGTTACTTTATGCAGTTTTTGAAAGGTTCGAATTTGATTGAAACAGAGTGTACATTACAATACACATTGGGCCTTACGAGGCTAACGTTAACTGGTTGATGTACGGTGACCATAATAAAATAATATAACTTACCTTGCCCTTTCAACATATGTCTCAAAATATGCCTCAGGGCTAAAATAAAATGTTTAATTTGAAGATTATTGCCATGCAAAAGTTGACGTAGCCCCACTTTGTTCATTTTCTTAACCAGGCTTTTGATGACGACGACAAACTGAGGATGCCTTGGTACTGGTTTTTCGGCGCTGTCTATGTCGATAATTACAGGCTTTTCCTCGACTTCTTTTTTAATTCTCGGTGAAGATGTTTCACTGTCTAAATCAATTATCATTGGTTCTTGTTTGATGTGGGATAAGTTTTCGTTTACACTTCTAAATGGTATTTCATTTTCAGACTGTGTCAAATTATTCATGTTGTCCTAAAATGGTAAACCAAATATATAATGCGACAGTTTGGTAGTGTTCCCTCTGTAGGTATCTTAAAAAAATAAAGCACCATCTACCATCATCCTCGTCATTATTAAATGAGTTATTTAATGACCATGACAAAGTAAGCCTTATAACAAAGACATAAGGTCCACAAGAAATTACTAACAGTAGCTTAAAGTAAGGACGCTAAGCACGAAGAATTTCGTATATTGACCCGCCTGTACCTATCTCTATCGCACGCGCATAATTATATTGCTGTCCCGCTCGCACAGTGGCATTGACCGTTGGCATCATGGACGGGTCAACGGGTCTAAAAAACGCGTCTGTTACGATCAGCACAGATATGGCCGCTAGGTGGCGACAGCGCCACGCGCGGCTTATGGCTAGCCACCAAAATTGGTGTGGAACGGATGTGCTTTTAGCTACCTGTAGCAATGCGACGAAATCGCGGAGTGAGCCACGCCTGTCTCGAGGTAAATAAGTTAATATAAGTATTTATTACTTAAAATTTCCTGAGTGAAGAATGAAACAAAATGATTAAATAAAATGGCTGACAGTATCCAATGAGCATTACCTCCACCTCTGACAAAAAAAAAACCGGCCAAGTGCAAGTCGAACTCGCGCACGAAGGGTTTCGTACCATTACGCAAAAAAATCACGTTTGTTGTATGGGAGCCCCACTTACCTACATATTGATTTTATTTTGTTTTTAGTATTTGTTGTTATAGTGTCAACAGAAATACCTACATCATCTGTGAAAATTTTAACAGTCTAGCTGTCACGGTTCATGAGTAACAGCCTGGTAACAGGCAGACGGAGGATGGACAGACGGATAGCGGAGTCTTAGTAATAGGGTCCCGTTTTTACCCTTTGGGTACGGAACCGTAAAAATTATTAAACGAAATCAAAAATAGGTAAAGACAAGGCATCCTGGAGATAGAAATTCTTAGTTCAAAATGATGCTGACACTTTGTATGTTTCGACTCTATACTATCCAATAAGTAGGTACCCGTAAGCGCTTCCGTCCAAATTAGCTTATTTTTACCTTTCTAATACACACAAATGTCAAAATGACGGATTTAAGGACAAACGATAATCAAGAGCTTGTTAGACTTAACAGCTGGACTCGCACATTATTGGCGCGATAGTATCTCGCGGCGAGATAAACTACCCGTCCCTCTTTTATTAACATAGTTAGAAAAAGACGGGTTGCGCCAATCATGTGCTAGGCCTACAGGCGTTTATGAATAACGCCCTAAAACTGTAATCCAATTTAAAGGTACTTGTTGCTGTTATACATACTTGTTGCTCTTCCACTGTCATCATCACGGGATCCGTCGTGTGTGGCACCAAATGTTCGGAAGAAACTAAAAAAAGAAAATCTTTGATAAGGGAATTTGTGACAAAAAAAACCGGCAAGTCGGACTCACCCACCAGTTCAGTACAATTTTTTTTTACAAATGTGTAGTGTTCAGACTTTTCCTGTATGTAGTGTAAGAAGATATTACTTGCCAAATTCCACAGTTCTAATCAACTGGAATACTTTATAAATTTCGATTCCCTTGAGAGCACAAACTTTTCTGTGCTCTAGAGTGTCGAAATACCTATACGTTTGCGGCATATTTAAACGGCGTAACTTTTTTTTACATTAACTTTGAAGATTGATTTTTTCACAGCTTCAAGGGGCTGTAGACCTGAGTATACCAGAGTCCTAATTTCTGATTATAATTAACTCGGATGCAAACGTTACAAGTTGCATTTGTAAATATTTTGAAATTTTGCTAAAGAATTTCTCGACATCATTAACTATGTGAGCTGTGAAAATGTTTTTTTCTTTATATGGAGTTATATGAATGTTTATGTACAGGTCAATACAAGTAATTAGTAACAATTTGAGGGGACACCGATGATTAGCTTCTGTAGTGCTGCTGATTGCAAATGTGATTAATTGTTGCTATTTAATTCATTCGTGTAAGTACATGTTGTGACATCAATTGTAAAACCATTTTAATTTCATACTCATTTTTACACAAATCCAATTGAAATGTTCATTCCGAATAATCCGAATGTGTGATATAAATAAATATATGGCAGTGACTTCTATATCAATGGTATATGGTTATAAATGTTATAATTTCAAGTCGATACCTCCATGCGTTCCCGAGAGACAGACAGACGGAGGGAACGGACAACAAAGTGTCCTATAAGGGTTCCGTTTTTTCCTTTTGCGGTATGGAACCCTAGCAATGATAAAATTTCCTCTGAAGTTTACCATTGCAGAGCTATAATATACCTTTTTACACCACCTATTCGGAAAGGAGCTTTTTCTTCCCTGCTAGGAGGGATCAAAGTGGCACTTTTCCTCCCTGCTAGGAGGGATCAAAATTATTTCTTTAGCTTAAATAATCTGTTTAAGCATCAGATTGTGTCAACACTAAGATTTTTTTATTTTCCTTATAGTTGATGTGAAAAGCAGTATGTGTCACACGGTATCAAAATTATTTGGTCTTAGACGTTAACACTTGAATCCCTTATTACGCTCAGGATTCTACTTTAGAATCTCTCACTACGTTCGGGATTATATTGTAGAAACCATCGCTTCATTCAGGATTCAATGTACGCCCTTGACGGAAATATATCATTTTGATCCCTTGTAACACAAACTACTATTCCCACCTCCTTTTCCTCCACGAGATCCGTTCCAAGCTTTAGCTTTAAAACACCATTATCAAGGTAGGTATATAGTAGGTATATACCTATAATATCAAAGTAAAAATAATTTTTCATATCTATCTTCATACTAACTCACTACAACAATGAATTGGACAGACATACCAGTTACAGTCGATTGCGGTTCAAGCACTTGTATTTTAGGGATCTTATCGAGCATTTGGTTGATCAACAATAAATCAACTTCCCTTGGATATAGCTGCCTATATTTCCTCAGCACTTCAACATCTGTGCTCTTTTTCGACCTCGCTAACGGTTCGACTCTTTCTTCCACTACTGTTTGTAGCTTTTTTAGCAATAGCACTTTGTTAGCGGCTGATAATCTAAATTTATCCTTATTCATCAATTCTTCAAGTAATATGATGAGTAGGATCATAACATCTTTGGTAAATTCTTTAACTCTAGCTTCTAACATCTCCGCCTTTTTTACTTTACTATTGAATTTAGCTATCCTTTGTGCTTCCTTGTTTTTCTGTTTGTTATCTTCCGTAATGTTACATGTTTTGTTTGCAGGTGTAGCTTCTGCCAGGACTGTATTTTCGCCGTCATTTTCTACTTTTATAAATTCTTTCTCAACCTGAACAACATTTTTACTTTTCATTTTATCTATTGATGTATAATCATCTTCATATGGAACTATTGACCTAAAAAAATAACAATCAATCAGATTTATATAATATGTTATTTTCTATTCCTTTTGTAAGAATTTGATATGTTTTCTGAAAGAGCTACGTATCTGTATGATTCCATATACATATATTTTATTCTGTGTATAATTGAATGAATTCTATACATAGTAATTTAAATTGTATTTTTTTTTATATACTCCTAATGTATGATAATTATAAGATGTAATTTTTTGTAAAGA
Source organism: Cydia amplana (assembly GCF_948474715.1). Lineage (NCBI taxonomy): Eukaryota > Metazoa > Arthropoda > Insecta > Lepidoptera > Tortricidae > Cydia > Cydia amplana. The sequence continues at coordinate 8,504,916 of NC_086079.1, read as the reverse complement.
TGCATGTGTCCCGCCGAGTTTGTTGCCGGTCCCATATTGGGGTTACCCTCCTGCGCTTTAATTACCTACCGACAATAGGGTAACTTTCAAAACGACAGATACATGTGTTTATTTATTGCTGTTAATGGATTATCGACCATTTTTGGGTTAAAAAAATAAAAAAATAACTTGCTAACCTTTGCGTTCTGTAATCTCGTTCTCTCGATGTAGACCTTAGGTTTCTATAAGCTCTTTCTCTCGAACAAGACCTCCGCCGGTATGCATGGCCCCGTTCATCTGACCTTGACCACCGCTCTTTCGATCGCGACCTCCCATCTCTCGATGCCCTTCGTTCTTTTAATGTAGATCGTAGGTCTCTGTAATTTCTCTCCCGTGAGGATCTCTTATTTTTATAACGCTCTTCGTATGACCGCGTCATATTTTCTTTCGAGCTTTCTCTGTGAACCCACTCTCTTGATTTAGATCTTTGGTATCTACAAATTCTGTTTCGAGAAGATCCATGGTCGTCCTGACGCTCTTTTGACCTTGTCCTCTGTCTAGACCCTTTTCGAGGGCCTGGGTTTTCATGCTCGCTTGATCCGGATTTTTGATCTCTGGTCCGCGCTTCATATGACTTGGACCTATCTTTGGAGCGTGACCTAAGATCACTTCTTTTTGCTCGCTCTTCGTCGTGCCACTCGATTTGTGGTAATATAAATTCACGGTCTTTAGATCTGAAAGGAAAAGCAAATTATAATTTATTCTCATCTGAAAATGATAATACAAAATTTTTGATTGTTTTTGAAATACTTATCCTGTCTACCTATAGTCTGCATTGTTATACCTACCTACTTGTGGGCATAGGCATTTGAGAATACTATAGTTCGTTTTTTTAGCATTAGAAATAAGGTAAATAATCTTGACGTGTCTTTTTTTGAAGAACACGTTTTAAAAATAAATAATTGATTTATTTATTTATTTTATTTACTCAAATAAGTGTCACAGCATTACAGTAAAACCAATGCACTGTGAAACTAAAAAACAAGAAAAACGAATTATTTAAATGCTAGATTTGGGCGACGACATAACAGCGTGGCTCCGTTGCGTCGTCTGACTTGGTGTAGGGTTCGGCAGGTTGCCCCGGAACCGTTCCTGCAGCGGCCGCGGCACGCGCACCACAAATGAACTGAAGTGCACATAGTGACGCGACTGTAGCTGGTGCACCCTCAGCGTGTAGCCAGTCTTCCGACGGACGTACTCCACCACCTCGTCGGCCACGGCAGAGTAATGCAGGCGAGACACGTAGAGCGCCTTACTCGATGTCGCAATCCGTAGACCAGAATTAACCGGCTCCGCAGTGCCACACAGAGTCTTACGAGGCGCCCTGCGCGCCTTGTTCTTCCTTTCCACCAGTGTGAATCCCTCCTTATCCACATTGGTGCGGGAGGACTTCTCCAAAAGGGGAGCCCGTGATTCACACGCCTTAGAAGGCGCGTTGACCCGGTTAGCTGCGACAGGCTGACCGGCGACGTCAGCATAAGCACGCTGACGTGACTTCGAGGTGACAGGGGGCGGTCGCTCGCGCGGGGGGCGCGCGGGCGGTACAACGGCGCGTGCGGCACATTTTACTGTGTCAGCACCACGTAAACTAACCGACTCGACACCAGTGTCAAGTCGATAATCACTCTTGAAATTTGAAACCGCCGACCGAGTTGGAGCATTCCGCAAACATGCGATTTCGTCGCGTAACTCGGCGATAGTGACTAGGCTAACTTCATAATAACTTCGGCTAATCTTGTATTTAGGGCCACGATTTCCTCATACAAGACGCGAACGTCGATATTATCCGGAGCACACGACGGCAGGATTAGGGCACCCGTCGCCACAAATTCCGGAATCCGATCCTTGTTTTCCCTCAGGATTTTCATGATATCCTCAAGGGACTTCTTCCCGGCTTCATCCCCTCTCCGGTGAGGTACATATGTGCCGGCGATCCCAAGGGACTGGCACAGCACTTCCTTCGCTTTACAGATGTCTTCCACGGTGAAACTCGACGCACGCGAATTCATCTGGACAGCAGTCGCCGCATCCATCGCTCCTTCCTGCACCAGCTTGTTTTTTAGTTGCAGAAAGGCGAGGAACTCATTCACGACGGGTTGACTCTGTTCGGAGTCACTCATCGCGTCAATTTACCAGCGGCGGCCGAGCCGCGCTAATTTCGCAATTAATAGTTTAATTACACATCAATGCGTCTATGTCGCTGCGCGCATTGGACACGACTAATGGCAAATATGTAACAATTATGAATCTAATACGATCATTTATATTCTTTTGCTTTCATAAGTAATAGTTACTGATTTTTAAAAAGAGTTTTTCAATTAAAAGACATGTCAAGATCGCTTACCTTCTTTCTAATGCTAAAAAAACGAACTATAGTGTGGGGGAGCAATGTTGCGAATATCCGCATCCGCAACCGCGGAACTTCCGCATTATTTTCAACATCCGCATCTGCATCCGCATCCGCATAAAATCGATGCGGAGTTTAATGCGGATGCGGATGTGGAACAGGTCGGTACAGGAACGTCTTAGCATCGGCGTAAGTGCTAGACTGCTAGGTAATTTAGTCATTAACCAAAAAACCTATTAGAAATGAGCAGTCAAGCGTGAGTGGGACTTAATGTACGGAACCCTTGGCACGCAAGTCCGACTCGCACTTGGCCGGTTTTTTGAAATAAAAATCACTAAAATGTAATATTTGAAGGTTTTTATGTACCTATCTTGACATCCGCATCCGCGGATGTGAGCCTTTAAAAATCCGCATCCGCGTCCGCGGATGTCAAAAAATCGGCATCCGCAACGTCCCTGGTGTGGGAATGCCACCAGCACAGTAACCTGCAGCTCCCACTCCAGGAATTGGGCTGAAAGAATGCACCAAGCGATCGACAGCTGCCTGTCTCCGACAGGGCGTACCCTGCACTACATCTACATCTACATCTAGTAAAATAAATAATATGAAAATATTACGATTTGCGTCTGGAATCATGGTGAGGTCTCTCTCGTGAGCTCGACCTGCGCCAAGAGCTGGAGCGACGGTCCCGCGATCGGGAACGCGAGCGTTTCGAAGATGACGCTTCACTTTCATCATATGCATGCTGGAATATCAATAAATACTTCAACAATCAAAATATTTAATAATATAATTTGATCTGTTCTTCGATCAACACGGGCTTCCGATACGTCGGAAGGGATAGGCCCAGGCGATATCTTAACATACAAGTCATTCTGCCATTTTCCGCGGGGGGCATTTTGCACAATTTGTACTGGGCGAGCAAAATCTAAATCCAGCAATTACATGAGACTAAAATATAATTATTGTGTTTAAATGTAATTAAACGTATAATATGTAAAAAAAATATTACATGTGAAATGTAACACCTTCTTTTTGTAAATTTCATGTCCCCAACCTCTTTTTACAACAAAAAACCGAGCAATTCGGCATTTTTTCTGCTGCTGTGTTCACTCGCGCGACTGGACTCGGTCTAGTTAAAAATCCGAGCGCAACTAGCTAGTTTTATTACCCGCGCTAGATCAGTTGATCTTGTACCTAGGCAGAGGGGAAATAGTGCGAATGCCGTATCCATTCCATGTTGATCGAAGGATCTGTTCCTAAAGTTGTGAATCGGACGTTTTACAGTACATACGGCAATTTAAGTTTTAGAAATCGTTACGTAATGTGCTAATGGGGTTGGCCGGTCGAAATATTTAGCAGATGGCGCCATCATAGCTTGCCCTGTCAATCCCTAGAATTGTGTCAAATTTTTGTTTTTTTAATGCCCTGGATGCCAGCCCTTTAAGCCAAATCTTATAGAAAAAGGGGCAAGCTATGATAATCTTGCCTCTTTTTCTATGATTTTGCCACCTATGCAAACCTTTGACAGTTGCCAACCCCATTATCGGTAATGTGCAGTAAAGTAGCACCATTTGTACTGTAAATATTATTTAACCAAGCAACCAATGGTAGGAGCTACAATGTTTCAAAACGATTGAAAGGCAAATGTTCTCAGGTGTAATATTAATGTTGTAGTAATCCCAATTAACCATTATATACACATATAATGGTTAAATGAAATATTAACAGTTCGTATAAGAAAGGCTTTAATAATAATAATAATCCCAATTACCAAGCAGGTGTTACAGCCAGGAAGCTTGTCCATGAGAATTATTTATATGACTATTTACCTCAATATACTGGTAAGGTTGCTCCATCCACAGCCGGGAAGGAATCTCATACTGACAGAAAGAACTAACCATACTACCATACTCCCGCTTCAGTCTCCTTTTCTCTCTTAGTATTTCTTTCTCTTTTTCTATTACTAGCTGCTGTTTTTTCAACAAATCAAGTTGGGCCTGGAAAACAGACAGGCATGATATTTTGTAGTATCTTAATCATGTGATAAACAAACCTTAGATCCCAACTTAGATCCTTTAGTATAAAAATTAAAAGTGTGACTAAAATTAGTAATAGGTCATCTACGCTGTTATGACATAGTTACAGAAAGTTAAACAACTAAAGTCTATTTTTTATTCGGTAGAGTAAAATGACATATCATAGTATGAAATGACATTTTATGTTCATACTATGAAATGTCATTTCAGTCTACCAAATAAAAAAATAGACTTTATGTAGCATTATTATAATTTTTTTTGTATGTCAAGTATTGTATCTATGAATAAATATGTATTTGAGGGTTTGTTTTTGGCATGAAAGAGCATTTTATAATCTTATTAATTTTAAAAAATATTCTTCATAATATTATATGTAGTACAAGTTGAATACATACCAGTATTAGTTATTTTTTTACATGTTTCCTAGGGCAACTATAGTTCGTTTTTTTAGCATTAGAAATAAGGTAAACAATCTTGATGTGTCTTTTAATTGAAAAACACATTTTAAAAATAATTTACTGCAAATATGTAACAATTATGAATCTAATATGATCATTTATATTCTTCTGCTTTCATAAATAATAGTTACTGATTTTTAAAAAGCGTTTTTCAATTAAAAGACATGTCAATATCGCTTACCTTCTTTCAAGTTCTTTCTAATGCTAAAAAAAACGAACTATAGTTAACATCGCAATCAACCTTACCCACATTGGGTCGAATAGATCCTATGCCAGGGTGAAGGTGTTTAAAATTAATTTTGTGAGATTAGAATTATACATTAAATTTTAAGTTAAGCAGAGATGTGAAAAATACTTTATAAAAAGTATTTAAATACAAAATACAAATACTTCCTTGATATACTATTTCAAATGCAAAGTACAAAATAGTTTTTGAATTTGTATTTAAACTCGTAACACTCAAGATTCCACTTTTTTAACCACTCGCTACGCTTGTGATCATGTGCCACCTTACTAAACAGATTCAACAGTTCCATGTTAAAAGAATGAGAGAGTTGCCAGGATTGTAAGATCAGAAGAGATTGTAACTCCTACCAACATTACCTACTATAAAGTATTTTGTATTTTGAAAATAGAAAATAGGTCCCAAAAACTATTTCAAATAAAATACAAAATAGTTTTCTTCAAAAGGTATTTAAATACAAAATACAAAATAGGTATTTTCCATTTTGTATTTGCATTTTAAATACAAGTATTTCAAATAAGTCACATCTCTGAAGTTAAGGCCATACCTACTTGCTTTCATAATTATGTTTTATGTTTAGTAAGCACTAAAAATAATAAGCCACTTATGCGACCTACTGACATGAAATAGGTACTTATGATATAAACAATGTGTGCTTATGCTTACTTTATATATATAAATACAACATTTTATAGCAATATTGAATTCAACATGAATAGGTAGGTATAAAAGATTATAAAATAACTTTTGTACAATATTCATGTTGTACTCTTATTAAAGAGCAAATGTAAAAAAAATATACTACAGAAAGAGGAAATGAACAGTTCTTACATCAAGTCGAGCATTAGCTCTATGGTACATTTCTCCGTCCAAATTGGGTAGCAATGCCAAAGTCTGCCAGTCTGCTCCGTTCCAGCTGCTGCCACATTGTTCTGGACTGTGGGAATTCTTGCACATATATTCCTCAGATTTATTGATTTTAGCCCGCAGTGTGTACTGCCGGCCGTCTTCCATTGCATACTCATAACCCTCTAACTTTTCTTGTGCGACCATAGCATCAAAACTTGATAAAAAGTCTAGAGCTATTTGCCGCCTGTTGGTTTGTGGGTGATTAGGTAAATCGCGTATCGTAAACGTCCCAATCTCATTCGTGTTAAATAAACGATCTAAGTTGTAACTTAAATCCGGAAGATTTACCTGAAAGTGAAGGTTAGATTGCCATGAATAACATGTTTATTCAACTTATACAATAATTATATACGTGTTGATGTCTGCTAATCTGCTATTACAAAAAGTTACTTGGTCTTATAATTATAATTCAAATTAAAGTTTCATAACTTACATATTGAGGTACACCCGACAGTAGCAGAGTTACACGCCGCATTATGACGACTGCTGAATGGAATTTTTAAATTAAAACTTTGTGAAATCTGCAAAGGTAGACAAAGTTTTACAAACACCGCATAAACCACAAATTACAATCCAAGACGTCAATAAAACACCTATCAAAACAAATCGTGTTCTTGTTTGCTTACTTTACTTCTTGAGCTTGACTTCAGCAACGGCAAAAGCCACGCTAATGCTCAGCACGTAGTGGTTATAATATTCTCTTTGAGCTCAGCAAGCAAAGCAAATGCAAGACAAAATGGCAAACCCAAAAGTCCCAAAACAAAACAAATGATCAACGACAAATATGGATTAGGTGACAGTGACAGCTATTTTTTTTAAGCTATATCCAGACGAGCTGGGCAAATCGACCGATTTGATCAGGAAAATAATTGGCGTCAATCTCCAATTTAATCACCAATTTAAGATTTATGGTGATATTTGAGCCCTCCTAAGTTAAAAAAAATGCTCCAAAACGAAAATACTAGCGTCACAAATTGGTATTCTTGCGTCCGCACCCCATTTTTAGGGTTCCGTACCTCAAAAGGAAAAAACGGAATCTAATAGGATCACTTGTGTGTCTGTCTGTCGGTCCGTCTGTCATAGCCTATTTTCTCCGAAACTACTGGACCAATTAAGTTGACATTTGGCACACATATGTAAGTTTGTGACCCAAAGATGGACGTATAACGTAAATAAATAAATTTTAAATATGGAGGCCATTTTTGGGGGGTAAATGAGAAAATTTAAAAATAAAGTTTTTCAAACTATATCGTGTTATAGCTGGTCAAACAAATCTTGTCAGTAGAAAAAGGCGCGAAATTCAAATTTTCTATGGGACGATATCTCTTCGCGCCTACATTTTTCAAATTTGCCGCCTTTTGCTACTGTCAAGATCTGGTTGACCAAGTGTACATATCAAATGAAAGAGCTCATTGTAAGAATCTCAAAATTATATTTTTTTATAATTTTATGATAAATGGTTTAGCAGTTATTCAAGAAAATAGGCAAAAAATGACTAGTGTTGAGTCGCTCACTCGTGAGGCTGAGGCACCTCATTTGTACCACTCATTTTGTTAACTTGTCGCAGTACTTCGTACCGCAAAAATGTCTTACTTCACTCCTCTATTCATTTTACTCATTTACTCGCGCGCATCACAAACACCTCTTGCCACATAAATCATTCACACACTTCAAATTTCAAAAAAACTCTTATCCGTTCAAATTCACTCGCGAGTCTCGCGACCCTCAAAACTCATACACTCCTCACAACTCGCAACAGAGTCCCTGGATCGCGCGAGGCGCTAGGTGCTCGCCTGCTCGCCGACACTCAAAACTCAAATGTCTCAAATGAAGAAACGAGTAATGATCCACACTGTCAACTGCCGAACTACAAACCTTATTGCAACGACAAAAGGTCCACCGAGAAATGCGTTGAGTTTGTACCACTCACCGCCTCTCTGTGACATGAACCCCTCAAAATCCTTTCAAAATGAAACAATGAATTAGAAATACCCAAAGAGGGAGTGAGACCGACACGCGACGTACTTCAATATCGCTTCGCGTCACCACCGAAAATACGTTAACAATTAAACACGAAAGACACAAGCGTAAGCGCTGCAAGCTTTCATACATCTTAAAAAAATTGTCGCTGTTGGAATTAATGGAATAGTTGACGCTAAAAATATGCTAGTACCTCACCTCATTTGAAGTAAGACATTGTAACACCTCATTTTAGAAAATGAGGTACTCATACAAACTCATTTTAAATTGATGTCCTACCCATCACTAAAAATGACCATCCCCCCCCCCTTATCTCCGAAACTACTGGGTCTAAAATTTTGAAAAAAATACACTAAATACTCGTAGTTCTTCACCTATAGATGACAGGAAAACCTAATATGAGAAAAGTGCAGTCAAGCGTGAGTCGGACTTAATGTACCCTTGAACGAACCCTTGAATGAACCCTTGGAACGCTAGTCCGACTCGCACTTGGCCGGTTTTATCGGTAAAAGCATATCCAGACGAGCTGGGCAAATCGACCGATTTGATCAGGAAAATAATTGGCGCCAATCTCATCTAGCGTCCACACGTACACAATTTAATCACCAATTTGCATACTACCATACCATAGATACTAACTTTATTATTAAACAGTGCTTTAAGCCCTTGCTACACGGTCGCCGACAAGCCTTCTAACCGTCTGACCTTGGTCTGTCCTTGGTCAGTTTTGGTCAAATTTTGTTGTAAACAACTGTCTACACGGTCCGGGACGGACCAAGGCCACGCGGTCTGGGGGCTTGTCGGCGACCGTGTAGCAAGGGCTTAAACCATGAGCTTAAACAATATTGACGACTATGATAATAGACAAGAAAACGCGTAGGAAACGTCAAGAATAGCCGAATAATTTAAGAATACTTGAAACTTCACAACTTTGACTGTCAACATTAACTTTCTTATTTAGTCGATTAATTTTTCTTCCAAGGTGCTGAGCGAAACTAATTTGAGCTTCTTATTATTTTAATTTTTGCAAAATACTGCATAACATTCGCTAATGGTGCATAGTGTTAAATTAAAACAAATCAAATATGCTGACATAAACGTGATAATGGTGTTTTTATGTCTACTAAATCAAATATAGGTCTGTATGAAGTTGCATCGATTTTTTTGTTTATTTCGCTTATTGAGAGCTACTTTAAAATTATGTATTAATTAAAATGGGAATTACACATAAGTATTCCATTCGATAGATTTATGTGATATTACAAGGGTAAAGTAAAATGCCAACAGTATATTTTATTAATTCATAAATCAACTCCTGATTATTAATCTGCCTATTAATGTAAAAATGTAATGGTGAAAACTGTAACAAAGGTAGAAACTGTTGATTTTTAGCTTGCGTTATATTATGAAAAATAAAAAACAAAAAAAAAGGTATACTTCAATAATTCACATAGATATTAAGGTTTTTTATTGAGGTCATATTTTCATTTTACTCTCGTTATTTTTAATGGAACAAGCTCATCACCTAGTGTTGAAGTTTGTTTTTGTTGCATAACTCACAATTTTATGCGATTTTGCGATTCATTATTTTTATTACCATTACATTGAAGTATTTTTTGGTTATTATTCTATATACATAAAATTATAACTGAAGTATCATAATACCATTTCCAAATATTATTTAGAAAATTTCAGTGTGATATGTTTTCCCAACCTAACACCAACTTTTTATGCTTTATTTTGCAGGAAATTTTAAATTAAGAATCTTTTGTCATGTAACATTTATCTCTAAGATCAGTAATTATGGCGGGCCAGCGGGCCCGAGCTGGAGAATATTGACCCACAACAGACCCTAATGGAAAGAGCTAGAGGAGGCCTTTGCAAAGCAGCACATGGAGTTAAGAGACATACTCTAAACTCAGAATAAAAGGGCTTAATAGATACATAGAATTATGGAGATAGGCGAGGTTGTAATCGACAATTTTTAAAGTCATTTGGGACTTAGACAGTTTAAGCACTTTAAGCCAACTACTTAGTATAATAAAATAAGTTGGTTCTGGTGCTGTTTGATCACAGTCAACCTAACACGCTCCTCCTCACTTCGCTCATTGTTGCACCTATCTTGACTATGTAACTTACATTTTCTCCATAAAAAATAGAAAAAAGAAAAATGTTACATGACAAAAGATAATTAATAAAATGTAAATTTTCCTACATGTTAAAGTAATAAAAAATTGGTGTTAGGTTGGGATAAAAATATCACACTGAAATATTTTTAAGTCCCAGAAACAGCCCCCTTTGCTACAGTCCAACCCTTTCAATACAAAAAATTCAAAGCAGTTAAGAAATAACTGAGTTTTGAGTTAATAAACATAAAAAAAACACCAAGCAACTGAATTGAGAACCTCCTTTCGGAATTTTGAAGTCAGTTAATGATTGTATGTTTATTGTATATTAAGTTATTTTCATATTATAAATAGAAATAAAGAAGCCCATGCATGCTGAATATATCATGCACCTAGATGTAACAGGGATGTTTTAACTAGGCCACTATTTGCTTAGTGCAACCCTCTACTAGTTATTGTTATAATCAACTAGCGACACGCCCCGGCTTCGCACGGTTTAACCAATTATACATAAACTTTCCTCTTGAATCACTATATCTATTTAAAAAAAAACGCATCAAAATCCGTTGCGTAGTTTTAAAGATCCAAGGATACATACAGACAGATAGACAGCGAAAACGACTTTGATTTATACTATGTAGTGATATTCCAAATCTAAATGGTTAGTAGAGAGAGATGCTTGAGAATGTGTAAACAGCGACTCCATTAGTACCATCAAGTACCATGGTATGCTAGACGCTACCAACCAAGTACCAACCAACGTTATCGCGGAATATACCCAAATCATGCTAATTTTTAATCTTCTGTTCTGGACTACCTAGAAGTGCCTCGTGAAATCCCTCGTTTGGTTGTGTACAGTATCGCGGTGGCGGGTTGCGAGCACGGCGCGGGCGGGGGCGGGGGCGGGGGCGCGGCGGGGCGCGGCGCAGACACGATCCGGCGCGTGAAGGTGAAGATGTCGTCGGTGTCGGCGCAGGGCGTGGTGGAGCGCGCGTCGGCCGAGCTGTCGCGCCGCATCACGGGGCTGGGGCTGCGCGGGCGGCGGCGCTCGCCGGGCGTGGTGGAGCGCGTGGCCAACGCGCTGTGCGGGCCCGCCGCCGCCGCGCCCCGCGTGCCCCGCCGCCGGCGCCCGTCCCCGCGCCCCCTCGTCTGGACCCAGTACGTCCAGGAGGAACGCTTCCTCGAAAAGTTCTTCCTGTATTTCAACTCCAACGAGCGACGGACGTTGGCTCAAGTCTGCACCAAGTGGCGCGACGTGCTGTACTCGTCGCCGCGGTGGTGGACCGGCCTAGTGGCGGTCCTCGACTGCCGCGAGCTTCGCTCGGCCGCCGGCTTCTGCATGCAGAGGTTCTATAACTCCTTAGTTAGAAGAGGAATCCGCGGGGTTGTGTTAGTTTCGGCTAGTGATGATGATATTAATGAATTTATAAGGCAGTTTCCCTTGTCGGCTCACCACGTCCACGCTATTAGCCTAAAAGGATGCACGATAACAGATAGAGGGCTTGAAGCGATCCTGGATCACCTACAGGTCAGTTTACTAACATCGTAACAGATCTACAAATTCTGAAATAAAGACAGATTTATTATTTAATACTGAAATGCATATTCCTTTATTGATGTAAGGTGATATTTAATCGATTTCTTCACTTTTTAGGTTCTGTTTGAACTAGAACTAACTGGTTGCAATGAAATAACAGAAGCTGGTTTATGGGCATGTCTAACTCCACGAATTGTCTCACTCACGCTTACTGACTGCATTAACATTGCTGACGAAGCCGTAAGTATTTTCAAAACCACGGATTAATTTTCAAACTAATTGGATTCAATCGAGAATTACTTCCATGGCTGTGATCGTGTAAAACTTCACGGAAGGTCTTCGAGCCTTAAGAAGTGAGGGTATTATATCTTTGACGGTTTTTTTACCCTAGAATCTTGGTACTTAAATTAATATTATCTTGCGTTTTTTAGGCTTCCGTACCTCAAAAGGAAAAAACGGAACCCTTATAGGATCACTCGTGCGTCTGTCTGTCGGTCCGACCATTCCCCCCCCCCCTTTATCTCCGAAACTACTGGGTCTAAAAGTTTGAAAATAATACACAAAATAGTTCTTTACCTATAGATGTCAGGAAAACCTATTGAAAATGTGCGGTGAAGCGTGAGTCGGACTTAATGTACGGGACCCTTGGAACGCGAGTCCGACTCGCACTTGGCCGGTTTTTTATAAATGGTACCTCGTTTTTTTACACTCATCTATACAAATTTTGCCCATAGAATTGTACTTAAAGTGGATAGTATTTGTACGTTTGATACCATATCAGAGTGTCACCTAGCATGACAGGTGATGAGATCACAAGAGACTAGAGATGACGGTAGGTATTCTTTTCAAATATATACCATAATCAAAACGAAATGCAATGCTCTAGTTCAACTCTAATTTTTGATCGTAAAGCTCAATCCGCTGTACTGTTCTTCCTGGTTTCGGCATCTGATAGGTTTTTTTTAAATACAGGTAGGAGCAGTGGCGCAACTCCTGCCGTCCCTATACGAATTCTCCCTGCAAGCGTACCATGTAACGGACGCGGCGCTCGGCTACTTCTCGCCCAAACAGAGCGCCTCGCTCAGCGTGCTGAGGTTGCACAGTTGCTGGGAGCTCACCAATCACGGCGTCGTCAATATTGGTGAGTGTTATACTATACGAGTTAGAAGCCAAGTATAGTTACCACTCAAACAGACCGCCTCACAGCGTGCTGAGTTTGCAGAGCTGCTGGGCGCTCACCAATCAAGGCCTGGTCAAAATTGGTGAGTATTATCCAATGCGACTAGGAGTTCACTAATAGTCAGTGGCTACCACCTATACAGAGTGCCATGCTGAGCATTAGCTTAGTAGCTAATTAAGTTGAGTAGTAGCTACATGACACCCGACCGTCTGTCTGTCGGTTCGTCCGCGGTTTAGCTTTGTGATCATTCGTTACTACTATTAGAAAGAAAAATAAATTATAAGAAACATCCCATACTTTTCTCTCTATCAAAAATAATAGGGGTTTCAAAAAACCTTTTTTTGATTTTGTATTGATTATTTTCATAAATAATCGCTCCAAAGATCTGGAAAAAAAACCGCCGCTGTAACTTATGCACCGTGATGGGTCAAAAAATATGAAAAACATGAAAGTAAAGAGTAATTGACTATTTAGAATGTGATCCGGTTGAGCAGTTTAAGTTTACGCAAACTGTATTCATTAGTAAAAAGGACACCTAAAATATTTTTACAGTACATATGGGGCTACTTTTCCGCACTAGTGCGTAAAATAGCACTTTTCGTGCGTATGTCGAAACTTTAAAGTGCCATATGTACTGTAAAACGTTGTTCGACACATGTGCGAATAGGTAATTCGCAACTCGTGTCGATTTAAAACACTCCCTTCCGTCGTGTTTTAATTTATCGCCACTCGTTTCGAATTTCCTCTTTTTCGCACTTGTATCGAAAATACCTATTTTAACAACCCACACGTGCCATACATCATCCAGGCAAGTTTATTAAATGTCTATAAAAATATATGGAGCCTGAACCTGAAATAGAAATAGGTACCTATACTTAACATGTTCAAAGAGCATAACAGAGAGCTTCCAATTAGTGCAACTGAGTGCTCTACATCCACATGTATTCGTGTTTCCGTGTCAAGAGACCGATCTTAGAATTGTGCCCGCTCTCGCATGCCTACAATACTTTAGTTAAATAAATGCTTGGCATACGTATTGTAACACGCTTTAGCCCATCTTAAACCTAACTGCTAGGTTATAAGAGCTATAGTTACACTGACCAAGAGTTGGCGTAGTGCGTAAAACAAATAATTAAACGGCTCGAAATGTCTCTTTGTTATCTGCACGAGCGACCGGTTCTTTTTAAATATGCATTCAAAAGTAGCCGCAGTGGAATACGTAAATATTCCTAAAAATCGCTTTACCTCCGGACGTAGGTAACTAATTATAATTTGTTAAATTAGATTATTCCTAATATATTTTAATACTAGCGACCCGCCCCGGCTTCGCACGGGTAAACCTTAACAAATTGTATACCTAACCTTCCTTAAGAGTCAATCTATTATCTATTAATAGGTGAAAACCGCATGAAAATCTATTCAGTAGTTTATGACTTATGAGTTTATCGCGAACATACATACATACAGTATACAGACGGAGAGATACGGCGGGGTACTTTGTTTTACAAGATAATACATATGTGCAATATTCGAGTATTGCATATTAAGCATTTACAAGTAGCGTTCAAGCAAAACCTTTATGGTTTCGCCCAAACGACTTACCGCAGGGTGAATACTCGATGTCGCAAAAACCTCGTAAATATTATTCATTTGCGACCTCATAACGCGACAGTCAAACTAGATCGTTGCCCTGAAATGTGTTAGCATTCATCGAACTCTTTACGACGTTGCTCGTAAATATGGGCTCAGTGACGTAATCACTTTTTTACCGCAGGATATGAGAATCGATACATAGTCCGCCTACGCTGAATGTGAAAAATATTTTTCTACGCCGCTGTATGCCTTAGGCGTTTCAACTAATTTGGCAAGTTTGCAAAGTTAAAATTACCGTACATACCTATCCAATTTGCTTGGGCATAACGTTAATATTCGATCGCGAATTTCCATTAGCTACTTTTAGTTCAGAAATGAATAAAATTAGATTAACATCCTAAAATGTATGCTAAATATTTACGAATACACGTGCCTATCACGAAAATTTAAAGAGCCATATGTACTGTAAAACGTTGTACAATACCCGTGCGTATTTCCTACTTTTCGCATTTGTATTGTAATGTACTATTACAATCTACGAAATATGAACTAAGTTAAACCTACATATATACTTCACGTTGCAAGTTGCAACAATTGCAACCAAAGAGTAAAATAAGTATTACGTGTCAATTTTTTTTTACTAGTACAGTAATTTAATTGAATAGTTATTAAAATAAATATAACAATCATAATACATAGGCAAAGGGGTAGATAATACATAGGTAGGGTAGAAAAGGGGTTTCAATCGATGTGTGGATTAATTATTATGTATGACTAATAAAACGCATTCGCTGGCGCTTTTAAATTAATTTCGCCTTCGTTTAAAACAGTTGTGTTGTAGCAATAGCAAATTCAAAACTGTAGATCTACATGTACATAAGTTTGCAAACAAAACGTATTAACATAAAAAAACATGTAAATCTGAAAACAATTTACTCAAAAAAAGTGACTCATGTGGTTGAGCTGACTTTAAAATAAAATGTAACATTTTGTTCTTTTCCCGCAGTGCATTCCCTTCCAAACCTGACAGTATTGTCACTGAGCGGGTGCAGCAAAGTGACGGACGAGGGCGTAGAGCTCCTGGCCGAGAACTTGCCGCGGCTCCGCTGCCTCGACCTGAGCTGGTGTCCGCGCGTCACCGACAACGCGCTCGAGTACATCGCCTGCGACCTCAACCACCTGGAGGAATTGACTCTAGACCGGTATGTTTCTTCCAAACCTGACAGTATTGTCACTAAGCGGGTGCAGCAAAGTGACGGATGAGGGCGTAGAGCTCCTCGCCGAGAACCTGCCGCGGCTCCGCTGTCTCGGCCTGAGCTGGTGTCCGCGCGTCACCGACAACGCGCTCGAGTACATCGCCTGCGACCTCAACCATCTGGAGGAACTCACTCTAGACCGGTATGTTTCTTTCCTGACCTACGAGCCCCTCCAATTTCATTTCATTTCATTTCATTTGTTCAATATTGTATTGTCATGTACAGTAGATGTCACATTATAAAAAGTCAGATCATGAGTATCATGACACCCTGTAAGGGCACACAATAATATCATTATTATATTCTATTCTAGGCTAGTCCATAAGGTAACATATGAACATTTACTTATTAGTAATAATTTGACACCGCTGGTGACTGGAAAATGTTCCGAAAACTCGCTGAGGGTTGTGTGATGGCTCCAACTCTTTTTGCGTTGTATTTCTCCACAGTGCTTGAGGACTCACTTCTTGCGTGCTCTGGACAAATACAACTTAGCGTCCGTTCTGACAGAAGTGTATTCGACCTGTCTCGATTTAAGTCTAAAACGAAAACCACAGAGCTCTCCGTTCTCGAGATTCTCTATGCCGACGACGTTTGCTTGATGGCCGATAGCATGGAGGCGCTTCAGTCCTACATGGATGCTCTGCAAAGGTCGTGCCTTAGATTTGGCTTAGTAATAAGCATATCCAAGACTCAAGTGCTTAAACAACCAGCCCGTAATTGCGAAGCGGACACTTCCGACCTAACTATAGAAGGGAAACCCCTAACCGAAGTGTCCTCTTTCAAGTATCTTGGGAGCCAGATCAGAAAGGATAACAGACTAGCCTCCGAGATCCCATCTAGGATTGCTAAGGCTGCGTCCACTTTCGGTCGGTTAACGCATCGTGTCTGGGGATCGCATGATCTAAAGCTGCGGACGAAGTTGTCGGTGTACAGAGCCATGGTTCTTCCGATTCTTTTGTATGCTTCGGAAACATGGTGTTTGTACAAAGGCGACATTCGCTTGCTAGACACGTTCCACTTGCGTTGTCTACGTTCCATTCTGCGTATAAAATGGCAAGATCGCGTTCCCAACACTGAAGTACTTCGTCGCTGCAAGATGCCTGGCATGGAGGCGCTCTTGATGAAGGGTCAGCTAAGATGGTGTGGGCATGTTTGGCGTATGAGTGATTGCAGACTACCGAAAGCCGTTTTCTACTCCCAGCTATCAGCTGGTAAACGGAAGCAAGGTGGGCAGCACCTACGTTACAAGGATGTGCTTAAGCGCCACCTAACTGCCTGCGGTATACCACCTGACAAATGGGAGAAGCTTGCTTCTCAGCGGCCAGAATGGCGTTCTCGCGTTAAGTTGAGCGTAAAGAACTTTGAAGACGCTCGTCTCACTGATCTTGATGCGAAACGTCAGATACGTAAATCCCGGCCAAAACCCTCCTATAATTATACGTACAATAATTCTGGTCAACTTTACTGCCCCACCTGCGATAGAGTTTTTAAAAGTAAGTTCGGCTTTGCCAGCCATATCAGAGCTCACGCTCGTAATTAGCTAGGGTCGCCGTTGCCGATTACGGCATGGATAACTATATATATATATATATAGTAATAATTTAAATTAAAAAAAATGACGACAAAGCTTAATTAATACTAAGTCTAGGAATATAATACGTCACCAATATATTATTAAATGGTAAATTGTACGTATTATATAATTTGTCAATTTATTATTAATAATTATTATATTAATTTATTGATGTTGTTTCTTATTGTGGAGTAAATATAAAGTGTGTCAATATTGACTGATCGAGCTTTTCTAGCAAAGACCTTACAATACAATAAAACAACCTCGAACGCTTGACGAAGTTTCAAATTCAAACTTGTCTAATTACAGTTGCGTGCACATAACGGATATAGGCGTGGGTTACATCAGTACGATGCAATCGTTAGTGGCGCTGTTCCTGCGCTGGTGCTCGCAGCTCCGTGACTTTGGCGTGCAACACCTTTGCGGCATGCGGTCGCTGCAGCTGTTGTCACTGGCAGGTAACAACTTTATAGCTGGTCAACCAAATCTTGTCAGTAAAAAAAGGCGCGAAATTCAAATTTTCTATGGGACGATATCCCTTCGCGCCTACATTTTTCAAATTTGCCGCCTTTTTCTACTGTCAAGATCTGGTTGACCAAGTTTATATTCGTTACCTTTTCTGTGGTCATTGGACGCACATGTATTGTACAGTTCAAGGTATACTTGGTCAAGCAGATATTGTCAGTAGAAAAAGGCGGCAAATTTGAAAAATGTAGGCGCGAAGGGATATCGTCTCATAGAAAATTTTAATTTCGCGCCTTTTTTTACTGACAAGATTTGCTTGACCAGCTATATTAAACATCTACACGGGCAAAGTGCCAAAATGATGTATACAAAACTTTATTGCCCGAACAGTAAGATCATGTGAACATAATTTTGTCACCTTGTCCGTATTGATATTTAATACTTTTGTAATGTGGCAAATGTCCACTTTCCGTGTTTAGCAGTAACGCTTTGGTTTACTGCGACATAAACGCATATTGCTTGTGTCAGCGCAACCTAACGTGTATAAAACAATAGGCATTTAGAGAATAAACGTTCAGAATGTTCTTATACTATCACACATAAGGTGTTTGACTTCCACTAACTCCTCACCCGACTCTGCTCGTCAATATACTTGCCATAGAAGAAACTTATAATATCTGACTTTGACTGTACAAAGTAAAAATAAACAGGAGTGGGTCACATCAGTACGACGCAGTAGTTGGTGCCGCTGTTCTTGCGCTGATGCTCGCAGTTGCGTGACCTTAGCGTGCAACGCCTCTGTGAGATGCGGGCGCTCTAGCTGATGTCACTGACCGGTGGCCGGGATCTTTATACACGTTACGTTATCTACCGTCATTGGGCGCATGCACGTGCACACATACATAAACGTGGGACATATCAGTACGATGCAGTTATTATAGCTGGTCAACCAAATCTTGTCAGTAAAAAAAGGCGCTAAATTCAAATTTTCTATGGGATGGTATCCCTTTGCGCCTACATTTTTCAAATTTGCCGCCTTTTTCTACTGTCAAGATCTGGTTGACCAAGTATAGTAACACTGTTCACGTGTCAGGGTGGCACCCGTACAGTCAGCAGCAGAAGTTGCTAAGCGGGCGAGGTGTTCAAAATTGCTTTGACGCGCTCTTATTCTCTAAACAATAAAGTCGCGTCAAGATCATTTTGAACACCTCGCCCGCTTAGCAACTATTGCTGCTGACTATACATCTCTGAGTGCCGCTTCAACTTAATCCCTAGGAATTTCAAAAAAATCAGGGTGTGTTTTAATCTTTGTATGATTGGCGCAGTAGGTAGTATGGAAGAAGGTTTTATTAGTAACGGAATAGTTTAACCCCCTTGTTCATAAACGCGCTACAAACCTCAATTAGCTAATAATCGTTTGTCCTTATCTGTCATTTTGACTTATGTATTTGTAAGAAAGGGACAAAACATAATGTAACTAAATCAGGTCCGGAAAGTTTTATGAATAATTAAATACTAACCGTATTTCGTCTTCCTCGCGTTGTCCCGGCATTTTGCCACGGCTCATGGGAGCCTGGGGTCCGCTTGGCAACTAATCCCAGGAATTGGCGTGGGGCATTAGTTTTTACGAAAGCGACTGCCATCTGACCTTCCAACCCATAGGGGAAACTAGGCCTTATTGGGATTAGTCCGGTTTCGTCACGATCACAGGGCGGACACGCCATACATCAGAAATGATTTGCGTTTATATGTGTGCGCGGCACGTCTGTACACGCGTCATTGAGTTTCTGACGGAATCCTGACATGTTCTCAGTAGATCGACTTACGCACACATTCATGTCGCGGCCTGTCGCGGGCGAGGTAATCCGAATCGGGGCGGGGCGGTGCGTGTCCGTTCTGTATGATAATACTATTACTTATTCTGTGTCACGATGTTTTCCTTCGCCGAAAAGCGACTGGTAAATATCAAATATTTGATAAAAGTCACAAGAATATACCTATATAATTTGAATAGGTTGCCCGCTGCTGACGTCAGGCGGTCTCTCGAGCCTGATCCAACTCCGGCAGCTGCGCGAGCTCGAGCTGACGAACTGCCCCGGCGCCTCGCCCGAGCTCTTCGACTATCTGCACGAGCATCTGCCGCGGTGCACCATCATAGAGTAAAAAAAAAATAAATAAATAAATAAATAAAACGTTTATTCAGAGATCTTTCTTATAACTAATTACATATATTCTTCTGCCAAACCACAGAGTGGTTTGTTGGCAGACGAGGCTCCTTTATGTATTTGCAAGCTAGGTAGTTGATAGGTAACTTAAACCACGTACATTCAACAGGTACTAGTCAAATTATTGTCGTTGCACTCAGTACTTTCAACTACTGTAGTACAGTCAGCAGCAGAAGTTGCTAAGCGCGCGAGGTGTTCAAAATTACCTTGACGCGCTCTTATTCTCTTAACAATAAAGTCGCGTCAAGATCATTTTGCACACCTCGCCCGCTTAGCAACTTCTGCTGCTGACTGTACGTCATATTGTATGATGCCGTTTGATCAGTATTTGTCGTTGTCGATAAGGTTGATTTTAAATTGGAGTTATATTGAAATAGCGTCTTATTGATAACCGACAATAGTACCCTTTTGGTTGAACATGACAAATTTATTTTTAAAGAGGCCGAATGTTCGGTCAGATCTTAGCGAACCGAATATCTGGCCGAATAATTCGGTTCATCTGTATCATTTAAACTATTTGAAAACGTTTCAATTAAATTAGCAGCGAATGATGAATCGTGGGTGACGATATAAATTTTCATTATAATTACTATTAAGTATACAGATATTACAGATTACCTATAAGGGGGAAGATTGCAACGAAAATAATTTTGACTCATTTATTTTAGCGCCAGCTTGCAGACACTCATAGACCTCGATTTGATCTACAGTAATGGCAAAATGGCGGCATCTATTTGTGGATTTTGGCCAAACAAACGAAAAAAGGCTCCAGCACGATATGTTAATTATTCTTAGCAATCTATTGCAGATGTGCTTTTTTGTTTGTTTGGTCTAAATCCGCCAAAAACAACCAAACAATACAAAAAGAAAGTATTTATAATTTTACGACGCACGTATTATTTTATAAGCTAGTGTTTCTGGTCCTTTTATTATTGAGTTATGTTATTGCTCATCTTTGGATTGAATGGCAATATAATGATACATATTTTGTTTTTATATTATTAAGGTATACTTATAGAAAATAAGGATAAGTCAATTGTTTAGTTTGGGTAATTATTTAGATGTGTTATTATGTTTACATAAATGGTAAAATATTTCTTCTAGAACTGTTTGTATTGATCGTTTTGCATTGCTGAACAGTTCAGAACACCTACCTATGCAAAACACACAATATGAACAAGTTCTAACTGTTTGCTCAAATTGTTTTAAATGTTATGTCGGAAACTGCGTCTGAAAAGAATATTATAAAAGTATTTATGTAATGATTTACTAATCAGCTTGTACATATTAAAATTAAAATCGGATAATTTAAAAAAGTACATAAGTATATTATTTGCGTGATTTTTCGCAGATTATATAATGAAAATACTGAAATGCAGTCTTAAAAGAGCCTAAATTTAATCATGTATTTTAACCGTTTTGACCCGTGTATTTTTCTTCTATACCAATACATAAATATTAAGTAGGTATCATGATGTACCGATGTGTATTTCCTTTGTATTAAATTCTAAATAACCTCCTTTAGAATTTCGCCTTTTAAATTGGTACAGTTGATATAATATGTACCTATTACATCTTTGTAAATAAGATCTGCATTATCGGTGGACATATTATACCCATAGAGCCGTGAGACTTCAGAAAAGGCCTCAATGTATAGTATATAATACTGAATAATTATATGATAATATTAAGACTCTTTTTTCCGATTTTGGTGTGTAGCACTGTTTTCTCAGTTCATAAAATATAATTTTTTGTGCTCTTCTCAGAGGGAACTGAATTTGGTAAGCGCATAGGTCTCGAAACGTTAATGATAGCGTAAGCGTAAGACCACACCAAGATTCCTTTTCCTGAAACATGTTGTAACATAACACACATTTGTAACATAATCTACTTTCCGTAATTGTATCAATTTCTTAGAGAAAGTTTCCATTTGTCTTTTTAAACTTCGTCCTCTACATTTCTACATAAAACTATTTCATTCACTCAACTCAACGGAACCGGAAATAAGTTTGTGCGGATATTACATACAATAAACTAAAGACTTTTATAATCATTTTCGTATTTAAAATCTAGTCAACATTTTAGGAAGTTCAATACATTTAAAGTAAAATCAACGAGGCAAATTATGAATTTCAATTAACCCGTAACTAGTTGGTGTTTCTTTACATCTACTTTTTATTTAAGGTAGAATAAATTATCGGTTTCTAAAGCAGCTGAAACTTACATTGACAAGATTGCTTTACTTTATTAAAAAAGTATTTTTAAAATAGTTACGTATTATACTTCTTGCATTTATTTATTTGACAGTATTACGCCAGCGTATAAATAAATTGCACATTGTTTTTCAGTGACTTATATGTGTTGTAACGTACATTTCAGTATTTACATGTTTTGGCTATTTTATTTATAAAGAAATGAGCGTACAATATTTTTAATTTGTCGCTATACCGTCCGAAGTTGGGAGTTTGAGTGTGCGTGTGCCTGTGTGAACACCTAAGTTCGTATCCATACGACAGAAATGCTTGAAAGATACCTTGTATGTGTTAGAGGTTAGAGACCCTACTTTCCAAGGTAACGCTTCCAAATGTTCGTGTGTATTCGGCCTTAGATTATTAGTTAAGTTGCGATAGTCTGCACAGACGAGTCGTATCCTAGACTAAAACACCAAGCATAATATTTATGAATGGCACGTTTCTCTAAAACAAACGATGCATTTAATCTTAAGCCTAATTTTTCGACGGCAACTTGTACTATATTGTCACGATTTTTCCTTTTAGAAGACAAGTCAGAAGGTTGATGTGTATCATAATAAATATATGCTTTGCAAATAGAATGAGAAAGAAGTTCTCTCGAAGTTTAACCAGTTGTTTTTTCAGCCATAGTATCGTAATATATTAGTAATGTACAATAACAAGGTGTTTCACCGGTCATGGCCGATGACTACTTAAACATTGGGGATATTTTAGAGACGAACAATTATGAAACTTAATATAATGAAGTTAAAGTTACAATTTAAATGACAATGAAAATGCTCAAGGTGGAGATTGAAATTACACATGTATCTTCATTTTTTTTTTAAACTTAACATCATGTATTCATTTGCAATCACATACACAGAAAATAAACTAATAAAAACACTTAAAATAAAACCTTATAAATAAAAAATTTGGCCTAGGTCGTGGTCGCTCGGTAGGGTACCCAGAAGACTGTCCGCATTGCCCCGCTGGATGGCAATGCTGATCCGCTGGGCAAAATATTGGCCAGCCCTCTGGTCACCAGAAGCCTCTATAAGGCGCTTTGACAGCTCCAGGTATCTTCATTACTTTAAGTTTCATTATTGTTTGCATTTATAAATTCGTTGCCGCTAGTGGGCGACAGCCATAACCGTTGCTTTGTGGTAAAATTGTCAGTTCCCATAGCAATATTATTAGCAGTAGATGTCAATGCCTGACGTATCGTCTAACTAATATACTATTCCCACCGACCGGCTGGAGTCGGGCCGCTCCGGAGCGCATTTTCAATGTAACTACATTATGTATGGCAGTAGCGACGGAATCCGACCGGAGCCGTCCGCATCCGCGAGCAGCCGCGCCAACTCTGCCCGTTCGGTGGGAATCGTACTTTACTTTACTACATAACTTTCGACCATATTGCTGTATCGGTTTGGATTTTTCTAGTCATGGAATTATTTATACCTACGTAAACACAATGTAGTTAGCATTTCCTATTAGGTAATCCTGTGACAGTTTTAAAGTAGGTAGTGTGTAATGACTAACGAGAACATGAAAAGTATGTATCCTTAACGCGTGTAGTGTGTTTAAAAAAGATTTGCAATAACAATATAGACTGGGGATTCACGTAGACAGACTGTTAATAGATTTATATACTTACTACTGTACTGTATCGTCAAGTCAATACAAACTGGGACAGTAAACATTGTTGTTTACTTAAAGTAAGGACGCAGAGCACGGAGAATTTCGTACATTGACCCGCCTGTTCCTATCTCTATCGGACGCGCGTAATTATATTGCTATCCCGCCCATGATACCGGCGGTCAATGACACTGTGCAAGCGGGACGGCAATATAACTATGCACGTGTAATAGGGAAAGGAACAGCCAGGTCAATGTACGAACTTCTTCGTGCTCAGTTTCCTTACTTTAGTAAGTGACACCAGGAGACATCTAAAGTCCCCAGTATACAATGGGCCATCGCCGGCCACTCCAAGGGACGCATTTATGCGTTAGAGGGAGCAAGTGATATTGCTATCTCATTCTACCGCATGGCTGCGTCCCTTGGAGTGGCCGGCAATGGCCCATTGTGGACTTGTTTTTTTTTTTCATCCTATGAACGCCAATTACACCTAAAGATATCGTTAGATATTGTATCCACAAAGCTACAATATCTTATATAATTTACTATATATATATTATATTTGTATAATAATTTACTATGGCGTATAATTTCAATATAACCCTTAATGCTTTCAATTAAGGTTTACTTTACATTAATTTGCAATCATCCAAGAATAGAAAAATCAAAGAATGTGATTTTTACGTTTTTGAAGGTCAAGGATCGAAAATTAGGGAGGTTTCAGTCACGATAATGTCAAACAGTTTGCATTGACTTGCGGCGCGTGAGTAAAATTAAAATAGATACCTAATATAATTCATAGTAACAAACAAAATTTATAGTAGATACGTAATTGAAAGGAAATATTGGTTTGAAGTTGCCTTTTAGAGTGTCGTATCATCTGTGGTGGAATATGTCAATTGTAATTTGAACTCATTTACACTATAAACGTGCCAGAACGTCTTCGATATAGGTACCTAGTCTTACATTTACTATCTCTTACATCTACTTAGTTCAAATTTCATTTGAGCAACTCCTATTGTCGATTGAAACTACCATATATTCTAAACCGGAATATTATAAAAGGAACTAAAAGTTTTTAAAGGAAAATGACACATGATGAGTCAGTTTTATTGTGATCTGGGGCCAGTTTCTCAAAAGCTTGTAACTTGTAATACAAGTGGAAGTCCCTTTCTGACAAAAGCTGTCAAAAAGTGACATCCGCTTGTATTGCAAGCTACAAGCTTTTGAGAAATGGGCCCCAGTACTTGGATAACTGGACCATGGATGATATATGTAGGCAAATACGGCGTGTTTTGTATATAAACAATTAAATTAGTAAAATAATATAGTGTGTTACGTATATAAATCTCACATTGTTGACGAGACGAGATTCCTTCTCCATTGCTTTATAACGGTTGTAATGAAATCTTAAAAAAGCAATAACTATTAAAAGTTATCTACCTAATAATTCTTGGTTTTAAATTTAAAGTTCCGTGCCTGTAATATTTCTTGTCTGTAAGCATCGCTAAGCTGTAAGAATTGTATATTATAAAATGAATGCCGGAGATATTTTTGTACAGCTTCAAATCTTCAATTAGTCATAAGAAGATGTGTTTTGCTCGAATAAATAATGTTCCCTGTAGACAACATTCTGTCTACTTTATAGTACTTTACCCCTGAGTTGTAAATGGACAACTATTTTCCGTATGTTTAATGCACCTGCTAGAATTTTATTGGCATCTGTGTATCTCCCTTTGATATATTGTATTTAGTGAATTCGAAACTACACCCGATTTGTACAATACCCAAGTGAGATGTTATAGTGCAATATAGATGTATTGTTTTACCAAATTTATTTTTTATTTATCTTCCATCCTATACCAACAATCCTCTATCATCATTTTTCCCCAATGCCAACGACGTCCTTCACCTTGTGACGACTAACTGACTTTATTCAGAAAGAGGTTCCACAGAAGCTACAAACATCTTATATACTTAGACATTATACAATATACAGGGTTAAAGGGTATCTCATAACCAAAGACGCTCCCAGTGTACCTTCGTGGCCAAACGTTACTTCGATCGTAATCGATCTGCTTTCCGGCTCTTTGGATAGACCGAATTTTTGATGGCCAACATTGAAAGTGTTAAGAACTATACTTCACTCTGGCAAGCCAGCTTTGTAGTAAAAAAGGCGGCAAATTTGAGTAATATTGGTGCGAAAAATCAATTTCCCATACTACCCAACTAACATTAGGCGCTAAATATAAGAGGTAAAAGATCGCTCCTTTGGTTCTATTGATGTTCTAAAAATAGGAGTTATAGCCGGCTATAACCCCGTAATATCCCCGGATTGGGCACAAATTTTAACACCTGAGGTTGCAAAATGGCGCTACAACGGGGTTACAGGTTGAAATAAGAGGTAGCAGAGCGCTATAGTAGTGCTATAATAGCATTTATTAAGTACTTAGGATGTAAAGGGGTGCCATATAAGTGACTATTACCTTTTTGAGTAGTAGTATGGGTCTATATAGATGATACTTTCAGCTTTAGATGGTATATTGGCATTTCTGGCCAACATTTGTAACACTCAAGAAGGTAAATGCACATTATTTTCCTTTGTCACTATCTTCTTTGGTTGTAGATGTTAACATTTTTGTATTATTGTTCGTAAGCTTACCTTGTGACAGCTTGAATTGAAATCTAATGGCGGATAAGTAAAAGGAAATATTATTATAGTACATTGGTACCAGCGCTATCTGCAGATTTATGACGGCGAAATTAATTACACTGTCAATTACTGTATGTATTATTAACAAAATTTTAAAGGGCCTCTGATCCTTGGCATATTTATCAAAATGCAATAGTTCTTTAATTGTGGTCCATCATATTTAATTTTCGAAAAATTTTACATTATCCGTGAACTCCGGTTTTAAGTATACTAATACTAACATTAGGTCAATATTGAGTAAAGCTATGCATTTTTATTCAGTATTTACGTTCTAATTTATAGTTTTTGATTTGCTCATTGATTCATCAGCCATCTTAACATGGCGCTATAGGCTTAGCTTGTAAGTTAGTCTCTAATAACAGTATAAGATATATTATGGTACTGGATAACGCTCATCTGCGACTACGTGATCTATAATAGCGACTAATAACTTCTCTATTCTACTGTAAGTGATACAAGGGAGTTAAGTAACGTTAGCGATACAAGGAGCTATAAGAGACTTTTTATCGCCTGTTTAGAACCTTAAGTGCAAATTGCAGCTGCTTATAACTCATATAGATTCTAAGGTTATAAAATTCACTTTGAGCTATAACACTAGCTGCTTAGCATGCATTATAGCGGTTAAAATAGTTATTGTGGCTCTTAAAGCTATAGCTAAACCTCTTAAACACTTTTATATCACCTCAGCCTGTAGGCTAAGACTATGCAGCTATTGTACCGCCGTTCTATGTCTTAAGGTTATAAAATAGGTGCTAAGTGTCGCCTAATTGTTTGTTGGGTAATTATGAATTACGCGCCTTTTTCAGTTGACCACGGGTAAAAGTACCTTATGTTGGCTGGTGCTTACGCTATTGTTAAGGGTGTTAGAAATTATGCAAAATGGAACCCTATCACTTTGAAACAAAGTAAAAAATCATAATATTAATGGCTTAACGACGCACCAATACTAATGCGGTGCTACGTAACGTAAGCGCCGATCACAGGTGAACCATTTATGTATTTAGCTTGGTGTATTATTAGAGCTTACAACAACAAGTAAAACTATTATGTTCTTGTACCATTTATTGCAATAACACAGTCTTACAAAACAATTCAGCAATGACAGCGATAAGACACTAATATACGATGGTAACTTCATTTCATTATTTTAAGATCACAAAAATTTTGACTGAACTTGCACGCCCCTAAACGATTAATTTGCTAAATGTAGGTACTTAATTAAAATTATATGTGTGCAAGTCGACTGGTACAGTCAGCTGCAGAGAAAAGGTACCACCCCTGCATACAAACTTCTATGCAGGGGGGGTCACCTCTCTCTCTCTGTGGTGGGCGTAAGAAACTATTGCACACTGGTGAATAAAATTAAATACGCTACTAAGGTTTGTTGTGTCAGTATACAGTTTACACTAATGTTAGAAACAAATTGTACTTTCCCCAGAATAAAGAAATAAAACAAAAATAATGCTCTCAGCACCAATATTACAAAACTCGTAACATAATCTAAACATAAATTAAAATAATATTTTACACATTATAATACATGTTAAATCCTGTAAGTATAGCTTCTCTAACAATGGACCATTGAAACTCTGCAGAGTACTGAAGTGTTGTAACAATGGGCAGTATTTGTTAAATTATGATAAGACTTGTCTTGGCTCCTTTGCCGCTGCGGAAATCTAGTTAGGCGCTTGTGACTAGTGTCATCATTGTACTAACATAAATGCGAATATTAGCGAGCACAATCGGTCTAAATGCATAAGAGATTTTTTCTAACATGCTTGTGATACCTTTTGATAACAGACTGCCATGTATGCGTTTATAGTGTACCTATAGTAATTCCCATTGGATTATTATATAGGTAAGTCCGATCTAAATCCAAAATTTTGATTTTAATGTACTCAAGTTTATAGCAAACTCGTGAGTAAATATTTTCTATTTCGGCTTTTTTGCAGTATACTTCATAAAAGGTAAGGATAGTTCTGTTAAGACCTATACATTTACGATATTTTTATTATTTAGTTAAGACTAAGATTTGACATGGCGATGGACAGTGGTCGTATAATTTGAAACAAATGAAATGAACAGGCAGGAATATTATAAAACAACAAATTGAAATATACTTCTTCCATCTTATGCTCCCCCTGTTAGTGTTGTTTAATTTAATTCGGCTATATCAGGTTTAAAATACGATAAACATATTAACAACATTTAAAATACTCTTTTTCAATGTCACGGTTAACATATAACGATGTCACTGGAAAATAAATAACTCAAAATGCTAGCAGCTCAGCTCGTGGATAAAGATCTATTGAAACGTTAACTGGACTTCGTTGTAGTTTCAGTCTTGTGTCATTTGGTCCTGAAACAAAAGAAAACAATGCATAAAGTCAAAAGTTTACATGTAAATAGTAATTTGGTGTGTGGCCCCATTCATAAACGGGCTACCAGTGTAGTCGGTGCCGGGGAGTGGTGTGAGCATAGACTAGGAATCCTCTAGACGGAGTTTAGAGCAATTATTTCATGAAACCGATGCTGCCAAAAATACTGGGGTGCGGGGCACGAGGTGAGCGAGTCCCGTGCCGTGATTGGTCCGTTCAAAGACACGGACGTCACACAAAGACACTTTGACTCGAAAATGGAGTAAAACTACCGTATATTTGTAGCAGAGGGGGTAGCGCTACTATGCTCAGTCTGGAGGATGTCTTGTCTGTGGGTGTGAGTGAGGAAAGTAGTTACCGTCAGTGGTAGGACTGCAGGTAGGTGGTGGTGGAGGCGAGGTCGCGGCGCAGCCAGGCCGCGTTGAGCCGCACGGTCTCCAGCGCCTGCTGCACGGAGCGCTCGGTGCCCGGCGAGTGGTGCGTGCGGAAAAACTCCTCTATTTCTTGAGCGGCCGACTCGGAGGCGAAATTCTCGGTGGTGGACTTCACTAGCCGCGCCAACAGGAAGCCGCCCTGTAAACAGTAAAATATGTATAGGACGGGATCTACATTTACACTTATTCCCTGCGCAGTAGCGATTCCTGAATCGGGCAACTTTTCTCTTTTTGAACGCCGCAATTAAACTTCTAGGTCAGTACATATTTCAACAGCAAGTTTTTGATAGCCACACAAGATTCCTCATGAGGGAATGAGGGGAGGACCCTGTTACTTGCACGAGTCGAATCGTTTTCTCGCTGCCGAAACAGGATAAAGGGACCAAATATTAACCTGGTAGCGATTCATGAAGTCCTGCCAGTGGTCCTTGAAGAACTGCCACGCGTGGTCGCGGCCGTTCCTGCTGACGGCCACCGACACGATCACGAACACTGTGTCTTGGGCGCGCACTTCGTCCTACAATTAAAAAACACTGGATTAATCTTTAACTCTCTCACTACGCAGAATGAACAGAGTGAGATCACTGTAGTGATGGGCGAAATAATCGCACTCGAACGACTATAAATTAAGTAAGAAATAACTTACTTTACGATGGTGGAAGGTAGAATAAGTTTTCTGCTAACAAACTGCTATGCAGTTTGGCTGATAAGTAACAATAATTATGTAAGTTCTCTTTTAATAAAAAAAAAATACCTGCTGAATGTGGCGAAACAAGAGGGGAAATCATTGAATTCAACTCAATCTAACCGCTATTAGCCAATAAATAATTACTACATGAGAGACCCAGATACATAGTAATGTCCAACACGCGCTTCAAATTTATGCTCAGGGTCTTTTATATTTGCTCTTTCTAACTGTTTCTTCATGCAAGCTCTGATAATCTCGGTAGTCACTTGATGAGGTTGACGAGAAGGCTGGCTACAGAGTGCGTTGCCAATCGCATCTCCTTTTGATCGCAGCCGTAGATTACTGGGCTAACTAATACTCTTTAACTTTTGATCGGCGGAAGTGTAGGCCATGTTACTTCAGACCACTGACAATCCAACCTCTAGACTGAGCTTAGGCCAATTCTTTCATGAAACCGATGCTGCCAAAAATACGGGGGTGCGGGGGGACGAGGTGAGCGAATCCCGTGCCGTGATTGGTCCGTTCAAAGACACGGACCAATCATGGCACGGGATTGACTCGAAGATGGAGTAACGCTACTGTATGTGTGGCAGAGGGGGTAGCGCGACTATGCTATGTCTAGAGGTTGCATTGTCTGTGCTTCAGACTCACGGAGACAGCGAAGTCCAACACACGCTTCAGAAGCTCCGGGTCCTTGACCGCTCCCAGCGCGCGGCTGATGCGGTCCTTCTCCTCGTGCAGGTCTGCGGAGCGGTACAGCTCCAGGAACCGCTGGAAGGTAGCCTCGTCCGCGTCCGCGAGCACGGCGCGGTAGCACGCCGAGCGCAGGTCCGCTGGCAGTATGGCCGCCCCAGAGACGTGTTTCTCGAATCTGGGCATACGAACATTAAGTATACTTGGTCAACCAAATCTTGACAGTAGAAAAAGGCGGCAAATTTGAAAAATGTAGGCGCGAAGGGATATCATCCCATAGAAAATTTGAATTTTGCGCCTTTTTTTACTGACAAGATTTGGTTGACCAGCTATAGTACATTATTGTCGAGGTTCGGAAGTAGCTACTTGCAGGCTGAGGATTCGTTTTATTGAATCCGAAGCCAGCAAGTAGCCTTCCAGCCGAGTCATATATAGTGCTTTTCTCAAAAATGGTGCAAGAAATAGAAATATTTTACAGAACTTACAGAAGCAACGTTCTAATTTTCACAGAAAAAAATACAAACATTAAAAAAATTTGCTTGCCGCCTTTAAAAAAAAGGAAGTGTATTTTTCTGCTGAAAATACGCCAACCTATTTGATCCAAAAACTGCTAAACTCGATTAAATTACTGGAAATATTTTAATTTACATGTTAAAATACACAAGTTATGCGAAATTTGCTACCAAGAAACCAATCAATGAGTAGTAAATTTTCTAATGATTGAAAAGCCGCAAACGTTATCAAAACGAAGCACTACACTTGTGGCAATGCACTTGCATTGACCCGGCGTATGGAAACTATTCCTAAAGAGCGTAACAGCAATCAAATACCTATATGTGTCAACATATATTAGGTTACCGAAAGACGACGGTACTTCTTAAAAGCTAATAATAGGTATAAAGTTTATTCACTTTATTTACAATTTGTAAATTTACAGTTTGTAATACAAACTAACAGAATAAACGCAACATTATATTTAGCTATAGGTAATTAAATATACACAGTTATATTATATTTTTTTGGTAGGTATAACTTACTTATGCAAGAATAAACTGCATAAAACCACAAGGAAAAAGTGTTGTGGTTGAACCAATTTCGTTATCTATTGCAATGAATAACAGTCAAGTGGCTTTATTTACTTTAGTTATCATTATCACTAAGAGGATATCCCACAATGCAAGTATTAACTATATTTAACCAAATGAGTCAGTTAACAATCTGTAGCAATATTAAATATATTTTACAGCACATATGGGGCTACTTTTCCGCACTAGTGCGTAAAATAGCACTTTTCGTGCGTATGTCGAAACTTTAAAGTGCCATATGTACTGTAAAACGTTGTTCGATACACGTGCGAATAGGTAATTCGCAACTCGTGTCGATTTAAAACACTCCCTTCGGTCGTGTTTTAATTTATCGCCACTCGTTTCGAATTTCCTCTTTTTCGCACTTGTATCGAAAATAACTATTACAGTACATATGGGGCTACTTTTCCGCACTAGTGCGTAAAATAGCACTTTTCGTGCGTATGTCGAAACTTTAAAGTGCCATATGGCCCATATGTACTGTAAAACGTTGTTCGATACAAGTGCGAATAGGTAATTCGCAACTCGAATTTCCTCTATTTCGCACTTGTATCGAAAATAACTATTTAGCCAGTAGTAGATTACATTTAGGGATATTCATAACATTATTTATTTATGCGAGAACTCGAATAAATAAACTCAAGGAAATGTATATATGACGCATCTTATTAAACTATCGTTATAACTTTTGTATTCCCACGTGATTTAAAAAACGAAGACACTTTATTTATCCCTTTTAAAAAGACGTATTAAAGCTTGAAGAAAAATAATACTGATAATATTAACTGATGAACACAATAAATGAGGCAACTTACCGATTCTTAGCCTCCTTGATGGTGTCAGGGTCCTCAAAGCTTATCATTTTGTTGAGCACGAGACTCCTCAACAGGGTGTCCAGATGGCTCTCCGTATCGTCTGCGTCCCAGCCCAGGCGCTTAGTGACCGGCCCGAACAACTGCCGCCCATAGTTCTTAAGCGGCTTGTCTAGTGCCGTGTGCGAGAAAAGCGCGCTCAGCTTGGACATGCAGTTGGATATCGACGACCAGACGGTGAAGTTGTTTTCGTTGTTGAATGCCTCCATTAGTTTCAGGGACTGTAACAAGTGTCGAGTGATACATTTGAGTAAGGGCTCATTTAGACGATGCGAGAACTCGCATGCGAGTTTCATTACATTGCGGGTTTTGATCGGTCAGTTGAATTGGACGTAACCAACAGTCCGCAATGTAACTAAAATCGTATGCGAGTTCGCGCGCCGTCTAAATCAGCCCTAAGAGTATGATTTCTAAAGTTTGTTCCTGTTGATACTGCTTAATTTGCATACATACGCCTGGAAAGTTAATATTTTTAAGCATGTAGTAAATGAGCCGGCTAGCCGTCTGGCAGAATGCAAAGTAGTTTTTTTCGCTCATTATATACCTACCCATATATGGTATTTCCACTTACACAAGGGAAGTGGACTATAAAATAAATAAATTATAAGCGAAAGTTCAACTTGGTAGGCCATTTTCCGCGCCTCGGGCTGGATAACATTGGCGTGTTAGTTTTTGCGCGTGAACTCTCCATAACTGTATAAAATATCGCCGCTATACTTACTCAACCTCGTATATGCAACACTCATTTGATGACAAAAACACCCGTATTCCGAATCAAAGAAAAGCGACATTTCCATGAAATGATTGTTGCATATATGAGATTGAGTAAGTATAGCGACGATGTGCATAGCGTGCGTGTCAAAGGCTAGAGGAATACTCTCAAAATAAATGGTTGAATTTTGTGCGTGCTGCTGTGGGATGGCTGTTATATGTATTATACCAAATAAGTTAATAATTTGTGGTTTTTTAAGCTGTATTTCTCGCGCGAGTGCAAATTCACCACTAAAAAAAACACGAGAATAGTCTCGTAAAATGTATGGAGTTTCTCAACGGGTGCTGAGAAATGCGATATAGAGGAGAACAACCGGAAATATGAAAGCATTTTTGCCCATGCTGAAACAGAGACGCTTTGCTCGTACTTCTCGCTCACTCGGTCAAAAACGCGTTAGAGTCTGTTCGGAAAGAGAAGAGTCGTAGAATGTATTGGGCCCCATACATTCCACGACTCTCCTCTTTCCGCACAGACTCTAGCTACTATTAAAAAATGGGTAAACAAATTTCGATAAAAAAGAGAGATTTCCAACGCAGGTAGTAATCCATCGATAAGCACGTGTTGTTGCGCCTCCTTGTTGACAGTGGGTTTTATGAATGAATGAAATCTTTTATTTCAGGCAACTAGTGGCCCATACATAAATTACCTTAAAAACTAGCATACATATTATTATAAAAATACAACTAAACACTAAAAAACACATTATGATGATTATGAGTAGATCAACTATTTCTTGTTGTTATTCTGTCCGGTCAGCCAAGAGACAATAGTAGCCTAGTTTGTTAGAAGACATTGTACACCACCTTCTTCTGACACGCTTGGTAGACGACCCTCAATGTAAAGGGTTTATAAGTATCACCAAAAAGCGTGTTTGGTGAATTTAAATGCATACAAATCAGGTTTTAAAGAGTGACCCAGGAGAACGTAACCATGGCAACGAGTGACAAGAAAAAGTTGATTCACCCTTATGCATTATGATTTATGGCCCGGATGCTCAGTTCATATGGTGTTTGCTCACCTCGTGTGTGTGCGTGTGTCCGGCCTGCACCAGCGCGAAGCAGTCGTCGAGCAGCCCGAGCCGGTCGAGCGGCGGCAGCGACCCGTCGCGCACCGCGCCCACCAGCTGCGCCAGCATGCCCGGCTCATACCGAGTCCGGTAGTAACCCACCTGTCACAATTGTTTATATTAATACACTGACAATCCAACCTCTAGACTGAGCTTAGGCCAATTATTTCATGAAACCGATGCTGCCAAAAATACGGGGGTGCGGGGGGACGAGGTGAGCGAATCCCGTGCCGTGATTGGTCCGTTCAAAGACACGGACCAATCACGGCGCGGGATTGACTCGAAGATGGAGTAACGCTACCGTATGTGTGGCAGAGGGGGTAGCGCGACTATGCTATGTCTAGAGGTTGGATTGTCTGTGTATTAATAGTAAATATCTGGGAGACCGAGCTTTGCTCGGAAAACATATAAAATCTCAAAAATTAGCGTTTTCCCAGAGATAAGACCTAGCTAGATCGATTTCTTGTCCCCGAAAACCCCCATATACCAAATTTCATCGAAATCGTTAGAGCCGTTTCTGAGATCGTCGAAATATATATATAAATAAATAAATAAACAAGAATTGCTCGTTTAAAGGTATAAGATTTACGATACAAGTGCGGAAAAGAGGAAATGCGAAACGAGTGGCCATAAATTAAAACACTACCGAAGGGAGTGTTTTAATTCGACACGAGTTGCAAATTTCCTATTCGCACGTGCATCGTACGTTTTACAGTACATATGGCACTTTAAACTTTCGACATACGCACGGTATTAAGTGCTCTTTCCCGCACTAGTTCCGGAAAATAGCACCATATGTACTGTAAAATAGTTATTTTCGATACAAGTGCGAAAAAGAGGAAATTCGAAACGAGTGGCGATAAATTAAAACACGACCGAAGGAAGTCTTTTAAATCGTCACGAGTTGCGAATTACCTATTCGCACGTGTATCGAACAACGTTTTACAGTACATATGGCACTTTAAAGTTTCGACATATGCACGAAAAGTGCTATTTTACGCACTAGTGAGGAAAAGTAGCCCCATATGTACTGTAAAAAATATATAGGCCCCGTGCGCGTTAGAGGGTCTGTCATCTTGTGGCCTTAATCGGAAACATAAACATGTCCATTGCCAAAGCTCGTGCTACCATCTACCGTTCTCGTACGTTTTCTTGTGCATAGTAGGTTATGCCATCTTGTGGGCTACATCGGAAGCATACACATTTACGCGTCGCGCCAAAAATCTGACGGCTCTTATGCTGCCCCCTATAATTCATGCACGCTCCATACATATACAAGTATATTAATAAACTTACTGTGCCAGGGTTTAATTTAACCCATGAAGTCTCTGAAACATTTTCTAGGACAACTTCTTGGGTTCGTTTGTCCAAAACTGTAGACAATGCCACCTGGGAACAAAACATCCATTGTTAAAACATCATGTACACTAAGTACTTACATTTGAATTGAGACTAGTTATTGAGTTCTTTATGAAGCCTACCTAATTAAAAACAAGACATGGCTTGTTAATTTAATATGTACCTACAATGTATTTGGGAAAATTGAAAATATTACAGATGAGGTAAAGATAAACCATTTAAAGCACCACGCAATTGCCTCCAATACAATAACTTTATCGCACTCTTTAAATAACAACACCTCATACATTAATGTGTAAATGAACTAGGTTACACACCAGACTGTCTTATAACTCTCTTCTAGACAACTATTGGCCTACATCTTAAGTTATATAGAATAACACATACAAACACGTCAAAAGTACTAACTTTTGTTTAGTTGAGTGTGTTGCATACTTATAGATATAATTGAAAGCGTTTTTAAATGGCGCGCTGTTTAAATCTGGTCTACCCTTGCCGAGTTTCCTGTACCTGTGAAATCTAGATCTGTTGCAATTCTCATTCAATACCTACCTATACATAAGTTGTCGCTATTCCGAAGTACATTTCCGTACACATCGAGCTAATTACATTAAACTAACAACAGCATAAATCACCGGTCGGCAACCTTTTAGCAGCCAAGGGCCACATAATAGTTAACGAAGTTGACGCGGGCCGTACTTTGTTAATATTTATGACTTTATCAGACATTGTCGTTTGTCAATATTACATACAAAATAGTCAGGGAGGCTCGCGGGCCGCAAGTGACAGGTTCACGGGCCGCAGGTTGCCGACCGCTGGGCCATAAATCAATAAATATTATTACTTCAATGTCTTTATTTATCCTACAATGCCCGCCACTGCAGCAATCTTCATCTGAACGCTGGTTATGTGATAAGGAACAATACGCACATTGTGGAAGCTGCAAATCATTCAGTATTGACACTTTTATTGAATAAGGAAGTGAAGCACTATCAATAAGGAAATCAAGATCAATATTTAGGTCAATGTGCAACTCTTCTCTTGCAAGGTTGCAGATAAGATTGATAGATTTTGATCTAAGATGACAAGATAATCTATCTGGAGTGACTGTAGGTAAAGGCTACTGCGAATATCGACATTCGAAGATCGGCTATCCCATCTCTATTGCTCTTGTACTATTGGAGTGTGAGAGATAACATAGAGTTAGACCAATATAAGTCTACAGCGATGAAATTATGACGTATAAAATAACACTTGCATAGTATGTGCTGTGAAAATCGTTGCGTTAATTTGGTCTAACTCAATACAAATTTCGGTTTTCGAAGGTCACGGTAGGCCTCCGAGCCACCGGCGCCAAACTTAAAAAACAAACAAGTTCCTGTCGCATTATTATTACCGCGCGCTTCTACCGGTTGTACACGAACCAATGCAATTGATATGCTATGCGAGTTCCTCGCAAAGTGATTTCTGCTCAGGACTTATGTAATTAACGTTCATTTTCGCTTGCAAGATACAAATTGGTACAAAAATATTAAATATGATGACAAGGAAGATTTTTGTTTTTGTTTAAGAGTGGCTTATTACGTCATTTATGGTTAAAATCATCAGATCAGATATCAGTATCTTACCTTAGCAGGAAATTCCTGTGTAGAAATAGTAATGGGCACCATCCATAGGATATCATGAGGGTCCTGGCTACCATCCGCGGTAAATTTCTGCTGAGTCATCGTCAACACGCGATCATTGCCCCTTTGTTTCGAGTTTACCTGCCAACCACACACCATGTATATTTTAAACATGTTTATATTAACTTCATTAGGACTATTGTCTGTCCTCACAATAGGCAATGAATTTAATGTACTCACTTAAAGGAAGACAATCGAATTGAAGGACTTATTATGATTAAGGCCCATTGTTATTAAAATAGCGTCTTCAAATATGTGGTGTCATTTGTTATTATAATTTTAACACTAGGTAAGTACTTAAAGATAGATAAAAAGATAAAAGATAGTTTCTTAAAGTAGGCATAATTACAATGCGCTTATGAACGTCAAATAAAGCTAGGTAGACCGGCTCCAACCCTACACCTCTGCTCCAACGCTACACCTCTGCTCCGAGAAGATTTAAATCCCCCCTCAATTGGAGGAGGGTATCCCAATATGGGACCGGCAACAAACTCGGCGGGACACATCTTTTAAAAAAAAAAATTACATCTTATAATTAACATGCATTACGAGAAAATAAGGAAAAAGAGAAAAAGAGGAAAAAGAGACAAGGATATGCATAGGTTTAGTTTCGAAACCATTGACAGACGAGGCCACATATTCTAGTTTCCCACCTTTATTTGTATTACATGTGACCCAACAACTCAACAAACCTGGACAACTGGGAATCCCATCTGCTTAGTCCATGTGGACATCACAGCCCCAACAGGCTTGTTTGATGCTTCCTCCAAAGCGGCCCATAGGTCTTCAGTAAAAGTGTTTTTGTACTGAAATGAAAAAAAAAAAAACCACTCATAAAAATGCTAAAGTATAAAATATTTAGTTTGTTTCGACATTCAGATATGACTTTTGCTATCTTGGTCTATAGAAGGTATCTTAAAGCAACAAAGTTGTATATTTCATGCAATAAAATGCTCTGCATATTTCTAGGTATTGTAGGTACATTATTACATTTCTGTTTAATCAGTGATACTGATAAATGAGACTTGTGATAATAATTCTGTATTACCAAGAATTAGTAAGGACAACACACTCCTACTTTATGATGTTGTATCACTTGTATCAAGGAAGACTATATTTACAACATATAAATATAAATGTTTAATCTGTGTAATGGAAGTTGATCCTATCACATACAACATTTTGTTAATTGATCAATCCTCAACCTAAACTTCCACTAACTTGATATTGGATTGCCAGAGCCTCAAAACTTAATTTAAAATTTCAAGGTCACTTCTAGCTGACTTGTTTCAAGCTGGTGGAATTTGAATTAATAGAAAAAAAATATGCTTTATAAAGAATCTATCTATCTATCTATTAAGCCCTTTTGTATATAGGCTTAATAGATTATAAAGAATATGAAGTAAAAAACAAAGAAATTCACCTGATGTCTAGTAAGGTAGATGTTCATTCCTTTACGGAAATCATCATCACCAATATATCTATGCAGCATGCGAATGACAGAAGCACCCTTGTTGTACGAGATGTCATCAAATATCTCATCAATCTCAGATGGGTGGCCTACTGGCACTTCAATAGGGTGTGAGTTTTTCAAACAATCTAGCTCTAAAGCCCTGAAATCGTACATTAATATTAGTTTAGTGGAGGCACAAAGCATACAATTTTGAGTTAGAATCCATGATTCTCCAAATGTTTCATATAAAAAAAAAATTGTTAATGGAAATAAAATGTAGAAAAAATACATTCTCAGAAACATTAATTCAAAAGAATGTTAACTACTGATAAAACTGTGTGCATAGGAACAACAAAAGGTGATGACTTGGCACTATTTATTCATGGCTTATGTTCATATGCATTGGCCATATGCCAAGTTAGCACTTTCTTTTACACAAAGATATTATAAATTGTGTAGATCATGCCAAGAATGCACATTAACATGTATAGAAATATGCACTTTAAGTCACATATACATACACCAGGAATATTTATTTACATACCTAATGTAAGTTTCAGTAACAAACTGAGTCCAAATATCGTACTCAGGGAACAGATGGTTGACACACAAGAATTCCACAAATGAAGCGTAGCCCTCATTCAACCAGAGATGAGTCCACCATTCCATAGTGACCAGGTTGCCAAACCACTGATGAGCCAACTCATGGCCAACTACAAGGGCTATCCACTGCCGTCTCACAGCAGACGTGTGTTCCTCATCCACCAACAAGCATGTCTCTCTGTATGTCACTAGGCCCCAGTTTTCCATAGCACCGGCCGAAAAATCTGCTATAGCAATCAGATCTATTTTAGGCAATGGATAGGCTATGTCAAAGTACTCCTTGTAGTAAGGCAGTACCCGGGCTGCCACTTCCAGTGCAAACATGCCCTGCTTGCTTTTGCCCACAGGCGTGTACACGCGCACCAAGACGCCGTCGCGCGATGTCTTCTCCACGTAGTCATACTCGCCCACTACAACAGCTACCAGATATGTGGACATGATTGGAGTCGTGTCGAACCTCACGAATCGCGTGTTGTCAGTTATCTGTTCCTCCTTCACGGGCATGTTGGAGAGCGCGACACGGTCGGCGGGAACGCGCAGGGAAATGTCGAAGGTCGCCTTAATGGCGGGCTCGTCCCAGCACGGGAAGCAGCGGCGCGCGTCCGTCGCCTCGAACTGCGTCACGGCCGCGTGGCGCTCCTCGCCGCTCGGCGTCAGGTATTTGCTGCGGTACAGCCCCTTCATCTTGTCATTGATCTCGCCGGTGAACTCGCACTGCAGAGCGGCATCACCGGCCGGCAGCGTCTCCGCGAACGCGATCGTGGCCGTCTCCTCGGCTGCGCTGAGCCGCACTTCCACCGGCGACAGAGGTTCTCCATTCTCGTACTGTAACTTAACGCTCTTCAAATCCAAGTCCAAACAGTTGAGCACTATCTCTTTGGTAGGATTGACGATCTGAAAGTGAATACGTCATGTTGAAACGAGATAATTTGCGGCGACCGGACCTACCAATGATGAAATTCCCTCTTACCGATACTTTCACTGCCGTCTTTCCCGTAAACGTTAGTTTCTCGAGATCTGGCACCAGTTCTAGATCGTAATGTTTAGGTTCGACATTCTTCGGAAGGCGTTGAAACGGTTTGTTTTCGGGCATTGTCACTTTTTCTTTCACGATCGTAAATGTGGGACGCGCTACAGAAAAATACCGTAATGACCGAGTGACAGAGTGAACTCGCTGCGCTCCCGCGCCTCCAATACGTGCCCCCCGCGCGCGTCCTACTCTCTGCCCCCACTCCGAATAACGGTATTCGCTCGTACGTAACAACTTGCAATGGCGATTCAAAGTAATGCAATTTTCTGAACGAAATGCAAATGAATTACGTATGACGCGTAGTAACCGTAGCGTCATGGAAAGCGGTTAACGGAGTGACGTTGAAAGTGAAAGTTACTCAATAGATAGACGTGTAAGCAATTTAATATTTATGTTGGTTTGATGAAAGGAAAGATGGGTATATTTTTTGAGGTTAAACTATTGGTGAATGAAAATGGTTAGTTTTTTGACATATGATATGACGGAACGGAAATGGAACGGAATAGATAATGAATGAAATGAATGAAATTGAAATACATTATCACTTTTTGACTTCTTTTTGACATCTTTTTGAACACGACCAATTGACACCAATTGAGTCCGGTTGGAATCAAAATTCAAATCATGTGTTTTAGGGTAAGATTAATTTAACAATCCATTTTAAAAATATTTTAATAATAGTAATGATAAAATATATTTTACGCTTTATGTCATCTTTATACTAGTTTATTTTATATTTATTTTATTTATATACTGGGTCAACCAAATCTTGTCAGTAAATAGGAACATAAAAAACTATACTCATCCTTTTCTTTTGAGTGCTAGTACTAGTGTTAGACAAAGATAATATGATTCTCTCTGTCTATGTTTGAAATCAAACAGATCTTTGACACACTACATTAAAGCCATAGCACAAGGTCACGGTGCGCCGCACCCATAAGTGAGAGCAAGAAATCTCTTTCTCGCTCTCACTTATGGCTGCGACGCACCCATAGACTAGGAATCCTCTAGACGGAGTTTAGAGCAATTATTTCATGAAACCGATGCTGCCAAAAATACGGGGGTTCGGGGGGACGAGGTGAGCGAATCCCGTGCCGTGATTGGTCCGTTCAAAGACACGGACCAATCACGGCACGGGATTCTGACACTGATTCGAAGATGGAGTAAAACTACCGTATATAGTGGCAGAGGGGGTAGCGTTACTATAGCTGGTCAATAAAATCTTGTCAGAAACAAAAGGTGCGAAATTCAAATTTTCTATGGGACGATATCCCTTCGCGCCTACATTTTTCAAATTTGCCCCCTTTTTCTACTGTCAAGATCTGGTTGACCAAGTATATGCTCAGTCTAGAGGATGTCTTGTCTGTGGACGCACCAAGGCAAGGTCTCGGTGCGGTGCGATAGTGTGTTACGACGCTTATATTAGCTCGTCGATTCTGTCTTTCAGAATCTTTCCACGTTTTTATAAGTAGTTGGAACACACTTCACATTAAATTGACAGCTGTCATAGTACAGTGGGCAAACAAAAGCAATACATTCGATTTTAGTTCTTATAATCGGGGCAAAAGAAAGGCTGTGAAGAAAGGCATTCAAAAAATTCAACTTTGGACAGGTATACTCCCGTAGTATGCTGATCTAAAGTTTATAGTGTATTGATTTTAAGCTTATTAGGTTAATGTTAAGTAAACTAGTATTAAATAACAGTACAAAATATTCTAAATAGCTAATTCTACTTATATCTTTGCTATTGCTATTGCTAAGAGCAAGCTATTGAAATGTGTAATTTCATTAAGCTTTGTTTGTTAGTTTTCACAGGTTAGTATTAGTATCAATTAAACACTATAACATATGTATTTCTAAATAATATTCACTTATATTATTAATAAATGTTGTTAAATTTTACATTTACGAAACGTATTACATAAATTTGTATCACTTTACTATGCTCAATAATATTACAATACATATTTTTGTATAGTCACTACACAATGTTAGAGAATAGTGACAAAAACTACCAATTAATGCAAATCCTTATGATAACAATGAAATTAGTATTGATAATTGCGTACACCACTGTTTGTATTATTTACCGCCTACTACATGAGTAAAAAAGTATTTTGCTAGGGGTGATATCAAATTGAGTTTTGTTCTTTCAGCTGTGTATGGAGTATCTTGCTCTAGAGTGTTAGAGCTGAGTGATAGATTCATAGATATCAGCAATGAAGGCATATGGTTTGTCAAGTTCTATGCACCATGGTGTGCACACTGCCGTCGCATTGAGCCTATCTGGGCCCACGTCGCGCAGTCACTCTACAACAGCCAGATTAAAGTTGCTAAGGTTGACTGCACAAGGTTCCCTGCAGTTGCAACACATTTCAAAGTTCGAGCCTAT
This sequence comes from Cydia amplana, assembly GCF_948474715.1. NCBI lineage: Eukaryota > Metazoa > Arthropoda > Insecta > Lepidoptera > Tortricidae > Cydia > Cydia amplana. The sequence continues at coordinate 8,461,847 of NC_086079.1, read as the reverse complement.
CCTACCATATTGTTGTAAGTGCACTTATTTAACAGTCGTAGAATGTATGGGACCCCTTAAATTCTACGACTTGTCTCTTTCCGCACACACTCTAATTTGGCTTCCTTCTTTCAAGGGTTCCAGCTTTATAGTCAGATGGGGTCACCTGAGTATAAAGTCAGGAAGGGGGGGTCGCCACTGATTTCCTAGACCCAATCAGGAAATGTTTAAAGCAGCATACACCCCTAGATGTATATTAGAAGTCTTTTTTATATTCACAGCATTAAAGGCTCCCAACACCATGAGTACAATGGCGAGCGGATGAAAGAGGACATGGTGAACTATGCGGTGCGCATGTCCCAGCCTGCGGTACAGAGGTTGACACAAGCTGACAGCTTGGGATATCTTAAGGAGGCTCATCCAGTGTTCTTCGGGTTTGTTGGGAAACAGCAGGGACCATTATGGGTAATTAAAATGATTAAAAAGATCTTTCATATTATTTAATGTAAAATAGAAAATAGCATGACAGACTGGAAATCAAATCCCTCTTCTCTCCTGTCTCAAAATTTCACTGTGCAAAGTTAAAACTTGATTTATGTCCCACTCTCTCGAGGCCAATGTAGACCCCCTAAGTCTGCCAGGATTCAAATTCCTGAATCTGCATCACTTATAAAGATTTAAAAACCATCGAATTTAAACAGTTGTGAAGCAATTTAAGCATACCGCATACAAGCATTAAGCTAATTTAATCGTAACAGCTTAATAGCGATTGCCTAAAAAACGTGAGTCAAACTGTATTTAATTAATTTTAAACCATGTTTTTTTTTCAAGGAAATGTTTATTAGGCACGCCGATAAGTACCAACCCCATAGTTGGTTTTATGCCATGTCCCATGAGACGGTCAAGAATGATATCAACCCACCGAATGACTCTGCAGTGTTCTGTTACAAAGAAGATGAAGCATATTTCTTTGATGGTAAGCAAATGTAATATTCTCTGAATTTTTTTAGTCTGATAACGTTTTAAAAAACATTTGACCTACATTTTCTGTGTCAATTAATTGTAACAATACCCAACATCTATTTTATATGACTTGGTCATAAAAATTTAATAGTTATTAAATAAATCAACTTTCAAAAGTTCCGTATTCTAATTATTTTGTATTCCATTCTCTTCTCAGGTCATCATGTGATAGAGGACACAGAAGCCTTAAACACTACCCTAGACAAATGGATCAACTCAGAAAGATTTGGTTTCTTTCCTAAAATCACTAGATCCAACATTCATCACCTCATGGACACGGAGAAATACATAGTGATTGCCGTGGTTTCTGAGAATAAGCTGAGTGAGATAAGTCAAACTGAAAGGGACTTTAAAGACATGGTTGAAGATATTATTAAGTAAGTAAGGGTATGTTTGCATTTATGTAGGGTAATGTTTTGGTGTCAGGGAGTCGAGTTGAATATATAAATAAGGTTCAAATTCGCTTGTCTAATAGGTACCACAACTATATGATTTGTGTCAGACACCAAGATCGTTGGTCCACCTCAAGATAGAGCTATCTACAATGTGTTTATTAGTCTGTTCTCAGGCACCGCCCATTAGGCCATTCGTCATATTATTAAGCCCGTCTCCATATTGCGCGGCAAACCATCGAACATTGGCTGGCGCGGCAGCCGCGCGCAATGGATACCGGGCGCATCGAGTTCGCTCGCGCGGCAGCCCGGTATCCATTGCGCGCGGCTGCCGCGCGAGCCAATGTTCGATGGTTTGCCGCGCGATATGGACACGGGGCTTGTTAACCCAACGAATTTTGCATCCGGTAAGGTAAGTAATATAATGTAAATATTGTTACAGGAAAAAGAAGAAGACACTCCATGCTCGTTTCCAATTCGGCTGGATGGGGTCCCTCGAGCTAGCCAACTCCATCGCCATGTCTGAGCTGACCGCGCCGCACCTGCTGGTGCTCAACTCCACCACCAGCCACCACCACATGCCCGACGACGACCCCGTGCTCATGACGCCGGAGGCCGTGCTCGTGTTCCTCGACCAGATACACAACCAGCTGGCGCCGGTACGTGTATATGCATGCATGTCGGAGCTTGCACACACAGATTCCTTGCATTCGTAGCACCAAGCCCAATGGAAATAGAGCCTTACATAGGTGCGATGGGATCGAAACGGGTTGTGCGCCCTACTCCAGTGTAATGAAGCCTTAATTTTAGGATCAGCCAAATCAATGCACTTTTGACGAGTGCTCGGCAAACGAACGATGAGACACACACGACGAGGAGTGGATATCAAATTGTCTTTGTTACTGTACGGTTATTGTAAGCTATGTGAGGTGTGCATTAACCTTTTCCACGCCGTGTCAAACACAAAAGCTGTCTCTCAGACGCCACGTCACCGTAGTGTCAAAACTGAAATTGAACTTTATGCATAATGCACCTAGGTCTATCTTGCTCTGTGGTCTATGACCGATTAATACGTCTTTGGCGTTGGACCTGCGGTGCGTATATATCGGTCATTGGCGTCCAAAAGGTTAAAGAGTAAAGGCTCTCTTGGCGTCTACTCTTAGCTTAATTGTACTATTTTGTATTAGCGCGGTTTTACCATCGCCCACACTGTTGACATCGGTGGACCTTATGCCTTTTGTAATAAGGTCCACGGGGTCCACCTATGTACAGTTAAGAGTGATGCTGTTTGTACTGCTTGACCCAAGTTAGATTAAATCTTTGTAACGTAGGTTTAACCCTTTAAACGCCAGAGTCTGATATATAAGACATTACATATCCAGCTCATTTCGCCACAGTTTGATAAATAAGACAAAGATCTGATTTGGTTTTTACAGCACATTTATAACTCCCGTAACTATGCCAACCTTACTCTGCGTGGTACAATTACTGTCGGTGGCGACACGAGCACGCTCGGTCAAAAATTGCTGGCGGTTAAAAGGTTAATATTGAACCCAAATTAAATGTGTCAGACTTACGGGGGCAACGGGTGGTGGGTGCGCGTGTACCGCGCGCTGTTCGAGGCGCGCAGCACGCTGTCCAGCATGTGGCGCGGCAACCCCGTGCTGACGACGCTCGTGTTCGGCCTGCCGCTCGGCTTCCTGTCCCTCATCTGCTACTCGGTGTGCTGCGCCGACATATTAGACGCCGACGAGGAGGAGCTCACAGGTAGGTTTGCCGACTTTTCTAGTACCCTAACCCAGATCACAGAATAAATAATAGTACTAAGTACAGAAGACTCACTCTCTAACAAAACGCGTCTGTTACGATCAGCACAGATATGGCCGCTAGGTGGCGACAGCGCCACGCGCGGCTTATGGCTTTCTCCAAAATTGGGGCCGAACGGATGTACTTTTAGCTACCTGTAGCAAAGCGACGAAATCGCGAAGTGAGACACGCCTGCCCAGATGTAATTTATATAACCTAGCTTTTGATTCTGAACAGAAAAGGAATAGAATGGCATAAGAAGATGGGGTTGCGAAATGCGTCGTAGCTATAGTGTGTGTTTTAGTTTTTAAAATATGTTGTATAATATGTAGGTATGCTAGTTTTTAAGGTATTTATCAATGGGTCAATAGTTGCCTGAAAATAAATATTTTCATTTCACAAAAAAAAAAATTAGTTCAAATGAACGATTTTGTCTTTGACTGTGGGTAGGTACATGTTTTTTTTTACAAAATATGTAAAGATCGGTTTTCCTAGGATAGCGGTGCCGTCATATAGCGGCCGTCTCCATACTAAATAATACGGCTAAATATGGATGTCGTAGTATTTGTATGGAGACGGCCGCTATATGACGGCACCGCTTTCGGAGGAAACCAAAGCTTAAGCGGAAGGTCTCCTAACATCATTTTCGTGTAGCAGTATGCCATCGGGTAGCTGCGCTCAGTGATGTATTCCGATATTTCCCCACTGTGCACCGGGAACAGATGGGAATAGGCGCTACATATAAATCATTCCTATTTGTTCCCGCATCGTGTATGGCGGCGGTCAGGTGGGGCGGGAACAAATGGTAATACAGTGCCACATTTAAAAATCCACCTTTTCTAACAATCATGTAGGTAAATAATAACTAATGATGTGTATATTTATTGTTTTTATATTTTTGTTTCAGAAACTCATGAAAAAAAGGATTAAGTATTTGCTGCTTTTAATATCCGAATCTAGGACCTATTTATTTATTTGCCGGAGATTGTTGTTTTGTTATAACCAGCCATTTCCTGGCGATAACGATAATACCTACCGTCAAAATCTCGTTTATATAGGGAACGTGCACGTTGGGGGTGCCATCTTGTGGCCTAAATCAGAAACTTAACTTTAACTTTGCGCCAATAATCAATGCTGCCCCCTACAGTTCATGCACGTTCCCTATCCATCACTTCATAGTAAAATAAGGCAACTAAGTCAGTAAAAATAAAATGATGTAGTTTCACGGCGTAATACTTACTGAGTTTTCGTTGTACCAAAGTATTTTTAATGATAGATTTATACATGTGTTGTATTGTAAATGAGTATTGAATATTTATTTATCTTGTGGCTATGTTTTTGATGTGTATTAAGTTTTATTTAGACATGTAAGAGTATTTTACGCAATCATGTATGATTTTTACAAGTTTTTTTTTACTTCACCTGACTTAATCCAGTATTTTGGTGACAAGTTAATTTTATATACTCGGTCAACCAGATCTTGACAGTAGAAAAAGGCGGCAAATTTGAAAAATGTAGGCGCGAAGGGATAGCGGCCCATAGAAAATTGAATTTCGCGCCTTTTTTTACTGACAAGATTTGGTTGACCAGCTATAGTAGCAACTATCTCGTCTTATGATGCAGTTGAGACCAGATAAGGCCAGAGCAACTCTTTATTAAGATAAGCCAAACATAAACACCTAGTTTTGTATCCTTATGGTGCTCCCACACTGGCAGTTATATAACGTTATGTAACATAGTGTGACAGGGACACCATGATAGTATTGATAGTGTTATAATGTTGTCCCAGTCAACTGCTAGCGTAGGAACACCACTAGACTCATCCGGATGGGTAGTCCAAGTAACAGTGAAACAAAGGCTTATAAAATAATAGAATAAGAATATTTTTTTTAAGTATCGAAAAATGGTTTTCATTACTTATTCACAAAAACTCGTTTTTCTACAATCCGAAATGTAATTGTCTTTAACTATTTGTATTGTATATGTAGATAATTTTAATTAAATATGCGTCATTTTAGAAAGAAATATTTTGTTATGTAGGTATTTGTCCATAAGAATTATTCATGTTGCCAATTACATATTAAATTTGAAGGCATTGAGCGGTATTCAAATAGAGACCTCATAAATATAATAATTATGCTAATTGTATGTAAGTAAAACTAGCTCATCTTTTTTTCTTTACCTAGTCGTGAAATTTTCTTTTTAAAGAACAGATTATGATTTCAAATAAAATGTGTCTTTGCATCAAGTAAATTATTATAAAATCCATCCAAAATGGTTCACCATCAGTGTTTTTTTCAGAACATAGTAGTCAACAAGTAGGTTTAAAAGCGTGACTTGCACTTGACAAGATATATGTATTATGAGTCAGCATAATTAGCCAAGTGCCATAAAATCGTTGGTAAGTTTTGCAGCGTAAAAAAATAAAATTAACACTACTCCAAAAGGGACCGTTTTAATATCAATAGTACGAGGGGCGTTCAAAATATTCTCGGTATTGATATCTTACGACCTCTTCTAAAATTTCTTTCGTTACTGGCCGCTAAGGTTTATTCATTGACATTAAAAAAAAGTATAATTCGAACCGAGATGGTCTTTTGTTTTTCTGCAATTGCTGAACAAACATGAACATCATGTGCGAATTGACAATGTTAACTAAATTAGAACATCGATGCGTGATAAAATTCTTGACAAAACAGGGTAAAAATCAAAAAACCATAAAAGAGGAAATGGATTGTGTTTACCGTGAGTCTGCTCCTTCTTTATCTACCATTCAAAAGTGGTCAAGCGAGTTTAAACGCGGAAGGGAGAGTATTGAAGATGACCCTAGACCTGGCCGGCCTGTAGTAGCTACTTCACAAGAAAATATTGATAAAGTGGAAAAACTTATATTGGAAGATGGTCGAGTGAAGGTAAAATCTATAGCACAAGTAACCAATCTCTCTATTGGTACCGTACATGATATTATACATGACCATCTTAATATGTCAAAAGTAAGTGCAAGGTGGGTTCCGCGAATGCTGACTCGGCTTCAAAAAGACATGCGTGTAGCTTGTTGTTCCGATTTTATTGACCTGTGCGGTGAAAATCCTGATGAGGTGCTGCAAAGAATAGTTACTGGAGATGAAACCTGGGTTCATCATTATGACCCAGAGAGTAAACAAGAGTCCATGCAGTGGCACATTAAGGGTTCAGCTCATCCCAAGAAGTTCAAGGTCATCCCTTCAGCTGGCAAGGTCATGGCCACGATATTTTGGGATTGTGAAGGAGTATTACTAATCGATTATAAAGAAAAAGGTGTAAATATCACAGGACAGTACTACGCTAACATTCTACGTCAATTAAAGGATGTAATTAAAGAAAAGAGGCGAGGAAAGTTAACCAAAGGTATTCTGCTTCTGCATGACAACGCCCCCGTCCATACTGCTCATATTGCCAAGGCAGCTATTGTTGAATGTGGGTTTAAAACTGTTACTCACCCACCGTATAGTCCGGACTTAGCCCTCAGCGACTTCTTTTTGCTCCCCAATCTTAAAAAGGATCTGCGTGGAAATAAATTTTCTGACGATGAAGCATTGAAGGCGGCAGTGGAGGCGCATTTTTACACGAAAGATAAAAAATATTTTTACGAGGGATTAAAAAAAATAATTGATCGATCTTTTAAGTGTATGAACATAGGGGGGGAGTATATTGAAAAATAAAAATATCAAACTTTTCGTACTTGTTTGTTTTCATTCTCATACCGAGAATATTTTGAACACCCCTCGTAGGTATGGTGACAGTCTTGAAACATGAAGGTATATAATTAACACAAAATTAACACCTAATGTTCCAATGACTTCTGGTAAAAAAAATGTTTTTACTTAACCCATTAAACGCATAAATTATGCAAAATTGAACCCTATTGAACTTTAAAATAATGTTGAAAATCAGGTGGAAATATATTCCCTCTGCCTTATAAAGCTGACCATTAACTAGACCTTATAGCGGTTATCAATGTTATCACACTGGATGCGATTCGTACGTCGCTCTGATGTGCGAGCGGGATAGTCGCTGTAATACGCGCTTAGCGTCGTCCCGCTCAAACATCGGAGACATCGGAGCGACGTGCGAATCGCATCCAGTGTGATAACCGCCTATCTCGTTACAATAAGGTTGCAGAATGGGCAGTGTTGACGATGATAGGTTTGTGATTGTGACTTGAATCATTACCACAGAATAAATAATAGTACTAAGTACAGAAGACTCACTCTCTAACAAAACGCGTCTGTTACGATCAGCACAGATATGGCCGCTAGGTGGCGACAGCGCCACGCGCGGCTTATGGCTTTCCCCAAAATTGGGGCCGAACGGATGTACTTTTAGCTACCTGTAGCAAAGCGACGAAATCGCGGAGTGAGCCACGCCTGTCATTACTATCATTAGGTTAGTTTAGTTTGTGACCGGAGGGCGGCCCTACCGGGACCACTTTGTTCGCTCATCCATCTAGTTGCCTTTCTATCGTTCGAATATGAAAAAGCGATAGAAAGGCGTATAAAGAAATTTGGATGGCTCCTATCCTAGGTTGACTAGGTTTTCTGTAAGATATATTGAGAACCATATATGTATTGATAGTTTTTATTTATACTTAGTTGTTATTTTATTTCACCATTCCTATTTTTGGCAATAAACTAAATCTTTTTATACATATAATTTTATTTGCGATCTTAATGTAGTGAAATATAAGTAAGAATACCCTGTGTTAATATCGAACAACCATTAGGTATATTGAGTCTAGGCCTTATTTGCATTTATTATTAAGTGTGATGTGTTTCAACGTATTTATTTGTATTAAAACAAAAAAACTTTATTCAAACTGTAATTAATAAAGAAATCTTTACAAATATAATTGTTTTACTTATAAAATTAGATCTTGGTAGGTTTCGTAATAACTTACAATTGCGACATTTCATTTAGATATACAGCCATTTCAATTTGCTGGGTTCTTAATTTTAATGTGTTGTACCATTGGACATACTCATCAGTAAGTTGATATAGATGTTCATTGTGTCTTCTTGGTTTGTTATTTCTAGTGTAATGTGTATTGTATTGAATATTTGCAGAGTTACATTGAGATTTTTTTAAATCATATGATGCTGTATTATATCCATTGTCATCACTTTCTTCAGAAGAAACATATTGTTCATTTTTGGTATAAGATTTTCTATGTGAATTCTGTCTTGAAGGTACATATCTATCACTTTTGGGGCATGTTTTACTTTGTGAGCTTTCGAATTGTATTTCTTCTGAATATACACGTTTTGGGTATGATTTTCTTTGTGAGTTTTCTAATTTTTTGTTTCTATTATTTGTGCCATTTGATAACCTTCTAGTTATTTCCGATTTAGGTTCATTATAATCTTGAGTGATTTCTTCTGAAGAAGTTGCCTCAAATTCCAATTCTGTCTTTACATGATTGTCTTGAAGACAGCTATTTTGTTTTCTATGTTGTTTATATTTTGCTATTGAGATTTTCTCAGCAAGACATTGGTATTTGTTGGTATCTTCAATACATTCTTCTTCATTATTTTGAAAGGAATCTAACAAGTCTGTAAATGTTGAAATTGTATCTTTTGTTTCCAAGAATGATGAGCATAGCATATCAAATGTTTCTATGGCATTATCATTACATGTTGTTTCACCTACTAATGTATTCCATATTTCACATATTTCCTTATGGGGTGTTTCATCATCATCTATGTTCAACAAGCTCATGGTGTGTTCTAACGGTATGAATATGGGTGTCTTAGAATCATCTTCATTATATTTAAACTCTTCATCATTCCAAAAGTTCCTTATGTCTAATTGGAAATGCATAGATTTCAATAACTCTTTGAATTTTGTTTCCTCTTGGTGACTGATAATAGTGACAGCTACACCATAAGCTCCAAATCTCCCAGCTCTGCCTATCCTGTGTAAGTATGTCTGCCAATCATGAGGCATCTCAAAGTTAACAACTAGGTCTACATGAGAAGAGTCGAGGCCCCTGGCTGCTAGATCTGTTGCTATCAGTATCCTGCATTTATATTCCTGTAAAGTTTTTAATGCTTCTAAACGGTCCAACTGCTCCTGTTGGCCATACAGCTTCTCTGCAGGCCACTTGGCCTTCTTCAACATTTTGTATACATCTGTTACTCTAGCTTGGTAGTTGCAGAAGATCAGACATTGTTTAAACTCTCGCTTTGATAGTATGTTATGGAGTTCTTCAAATCTATGTTGTGTTTGTTTAATAATATTTGAATTATGTTTGACTGCGGTCACTTTCTGTGAAATTCCCAATAGGACACTATTACTGTCTGGGCAAACATGCTGAGAAACCTGGACGTATTCATTAATGAAAGCTTTAGACTCTTCTGGGAATGTAGCACTGCTGAAAATAATTTGCTTCTGTAGTGGTAAAGCAGAAAATATATATTCAATGTCTGCCCTGAAACTTTTTTCCATTAGTTTGTCTGCTTCATCCAAAACTAAAAGTCTGACTGTGGATACATTAATGTGGTTATCTCTGATGAGGTGATGCAGTCTTCCGGGGCTGCCAACTACTATGTGAACTTTCTTTTTGAATTTCGTGATGTCTTCCTTCACTGGTAGGCCACCCATAACAACTTCAATTGTGAGACCTTTAAGACAAACATAAATTAAAAAAAAAAACATTATTATGGATTCTAGTTGTGGATGTTACTTCTTGAAGTATCTATTTTTCTACAGACAGGAATTTTGGCCAAGCTATTGGCTCTACTTACTAGATTTCTAGGAATCCAGAAGATAGTTGTGGACAATCTATATTGAATGACAGCAAATAATTCTATTTCTTAATATAATTTATGTTCATTTAATACTAATTTGAGATCTTCTGAATTGAAAATTTGTACTTGATAATACATAACATGATGAAACAAAAATATGGAAACTTCACTTGTATAACTAAAATTCATATAATATATTTTATCACATGATCCACCATATCCCAAATTACCTAACTCATGATACCTGTAGGTACCTAAAGTACTAATACTTCACCTGTGTATTGTCCTCCAATTTGCTTAATCACATCACAAATTTGGGCAGCTATTTCTCTAGTTGGTGCCAGAATTACTGCTTGCAGCCCATTATTTACATTTATTTTTTCCAGAGCTATTACTGTAAATACAGCAGTTTTTCCTGTTCCTGATTTAGCTTCTAATAATAAATCTGAAAATAATAAGGTTACTTGTTAGAAAAACTTGCAAAAGTTTAACCGCATATAAATGAAAAAAACAAAGGTATTTTTGAGTGAAATCCTGTCTAAGATCTACTTACCAAATCCACATTTCCCTAAAGGTATGCCATGCAACTGAATTGGAGAAGGCTTATGAAAACCGGAGTTTTTTAAACCTTCCAAAGTAGTGTTACTCAAAAGCATTGTTTCGAATGTTATGTCCTGAGCTATTTTCACATCCTGCGTTCTCTGTCCTTGATATACATTGTGACCCAGCACCATCCTGGATAGTTCACCTGGAATGTGGTTATATTATTTATTATAATCACTTTAATATATTATATTCGATCCGCCGGAATGAGAAAAAGAACCGCCGTTGTTCTAATGATGTTCTAATGTCATTCATATCATGTCAGAAGTGTCAAAATGACAGTGACTACAAATTGTTGCCACAGTTAAATTTACTAAAGTGTTCTGTGTTAAGGCTGTTGTACACTATCAAGTTAACGTCACCAAGCTTGTGTAATTTGCATGAATCTAGTATAACTGGATTGGGCATGAGTGGTGGGGATAACTGACAGAACGGGATAGTCTTATGTATCTTTCAGTAGGAGTAGCAGCGAAAGAGCTATTATTGTTTGTCCTTGTCACAGTCTCACATCTTGTTTTATTCCCCATCGTAAATAGACCACCGTGATTGGTCGAATTCATTTGTTGCCCACCATAACAAATAAATTCGACCAATCATAGCGGCGCAATGCGACGCTATGATTGGTCGAATTTATATGTTTTGTCCCTCACGGAGGCACGCGTAGACCACTTCTATATTTACCTTCTATGGTAATTTGCAAACATATTGGAATAAAATGCATTATATTGTTCAATGGTGCCATGTCTAACGACAGGTGCAACGGTTTCTTCAAATCAAAGTCAGAGAATGACAGTCAAATTTTGACTTCCGTCCTCCAGCAAGGTAGTGTGCAATAAGCTCAAAACGTTCAAAAATCTGCTGGCTAGGGTCCCAAACGAAACCAAGCATAGCATAGTACTTCTACTACTAGCATAGCGTTTCTGAACTGGTTTTGTGAAATGGCGAAATTGTGACTTCAATCAATTTTTACTTACGTTCGATATTACGGTTTTATAACTAAATAATGCGATTTTGTTGTTTCAAAGACTAATTACTATTTCAAATTACATTAGTGTGGCTCTGAAATCATAAACTATGACACGTGAAGGAAGTTGATGGGGATTCTACCCTAGTGTTGGTTCTCTGCTTATTATAAAATAATACAATTTTCCACGTAGGTAAGCAAGTATTTTATATATATAGATAGTAATTCTATATCTATTTCATTTTATAATATAAGTCCATTTGTGTACTAAATACATTAGTAATATCATAAACTAGGTCATGAGTAATGCCTGCCTTCATCCCCCATATTTTTTTGATAAACATGAACTTATCAACAACAGTACAACCGTATTATGTAAATATTTATTTGTATTTTATTGCAATCAGAATTTTGAAATATTTCATTCAGGTGATAATTTAGCATGTTGATGTTTTCAATTAAGGGGTAAAGCTTAGATAGTGCTTATTATTGTTCATTTAAATACTAGAAAGTATTAGGTACTTAATATTCATGAATATATTGTTATGATTTTAGATTATACATTGCTTTTGACTTAACTTTTATAACAAATAAATATCTAGTTGGTTGGTTTGAATACTAAAAAGGATACCTTACTCACTTATACTACCAAATTGAATTGTAATGTGTATGTTTGTTTAAGAAATAAAATGAATAACAATGGAGGAGGAGCTGGAGGTGGAGTGGGGACGGCAGGAGGTCCATATGAAACCAAAATTGCCGGGTTGTATGACCTCCTGGATACCCTGGGCTCCGGGCATTTTGCTGTGGTCAAGCTGGCTCGGCATGTCTTCACTGGAGAAAAAGTTGCTGTGAAAGTTATAGACAAGAGCAAATTAGATGATGTTTCTACATCACATTTATTTCAAGAGGTAAGATTTTTTTTCTCCATATTTAATATTTTATTATTGAAGAGCTCCTACCCAGTGAGCGCAAACAAGCCAGGAAGGTGGGTGCAGGATACCTTAATTAATGAGGAGATCCCTAGTAGAAGAATAGTAGTTATTTGTGATCAAAAACATTACATGTAAAAAGATGCAAGTCGCAACGCAATTCTACAACTACAAAAGAGTTTTGAGATGTAATGTGAAACCAATTCGGTTATTTTAGTCAGTGCCAGGGGGTGTTAAAACCGTATCAATAAGATATCTTTAATTTTTAATACATATAATGACTTTGCCATCGCACGGCTACTACTTAAAAATAATTCTAATCGAACATATCGCTAGCGCTAATCACATGCAGTTTGAGCATTATACATATTTACGATTACGGCACGAGTAAAGCATTATGTGCCATTGCCAAGTCATTATATGTATTAAAAATTAAAGATATCTTATTGATACGGTTTTAACACCCCCTGGCACTGACTAAAATAACCGACTTGGTTTCACATTACATCTTAAAACTTTTTTGTAGTTGTAGAATTGTGTTGCGAGACTTGCATCTTTTTACATGTAATGTTTTTGATGGGATCTCATTCAGATCACTTTTTGTAGGTAGTCCTTCTTTTCGGGTACCTACTACTTCTTGTACGTCAGCGACCACTTCTCAAAGCTCATACTCATACCCATCCCACATTATACTCGTATTCATACCTATACAACACTCATGGCCATACCAAACTATACTTGTACTCAGAATACAATATTCATAACCCCAACCCATCCCACAACTCCCACACCATACCTGCACTCATACCTATGCCATATTCATATCCTTACCATACTCATAGCCATAGCATACTCATACTATACACATCTTCATACTCACATCGTACATCACAGACTTTACCTACTATTTGTAGGAACTGCAACAGTAACTTTGTAATAGCATGTATTTATATGGGATTACAAACTTACTTATGCAATTCTTAAATCTTTAAAACGTGACTGATATTTCAGTATTTTTAGGTTTACTATGGCTTGATAAGCTGAAAACTACTTATGTTTAAAATTTGAATCTTGTGGGTATGCTAAAAGTACCTTAGAATTATGATGATCGTAGGTGAGTGAATGTGTCAGTGTCGAAAATAAGGAACTTTGATATACAATAATTCTTAAACTACAAGTTCAAATTTAACGTTTTTGAGAATATATCTAAAACATGTTGAGCCCTATACGTCACTGAAAATTCAGGGTTCTAGCTTTAGCCAGCACAAAATTACAGGACGTCTAAAATGGCCTGAACCGCTTCGAGAAAAGGATGGTAGGGCCGTGCCTCTTTGTTTTGCTCGACTTGGCGGATGCAGATAAAGTTAGCATGCCTCTATCTACATACCTCTTTTTCTGTACATGCCTCAGCTTCCTTCTTTAGACATCTCTCGTATTGGTACTTTTGCTGTGCTCTGGGAATGGGCAGGCCGTTTCAGTGCCGGATTAACCCAGCAAATTCTATGGCCCATGGATTGTTTTAATTTTCGGACAAAGTGAAACTAGGTTGTTTACGGTCAAAATGTGTAGGTGCGCGGTGCCCGTGGTATTTGCTACTTTTGCCATGTGGCGAATCTGCTTCTGGGTGGTTTCCAATTGTAGTGCATAAGTACATACGCACATACGCATACATATGTGACGAGGGTTGTAATCTACTTAATCTTCTAATCTTATTATGTGTAATGTAATCCTTTCATGTTTATTAGCTTTAGTAGAGAATTCGCGTTTTTAATCTATTAGCTTGGTAGTTGTACTAAGTTTTTTATTTGTTATCTCCAAGAAATGTGTCAAGGTCCTGGATTTTCTCCCATTTATTAGTCTTTCAAGTTCACATTTTAAGATTGGATTCATTGATAGCTGAAGGGTAGTTCCTCTGGTAGTATCCTTGTAATCTTATTAGCCTTTTATACTATATTGAGTTATGGATTCAACACTGTATTACATCCAGTATATTACAGCTGGTGGATGAAGTATTTAATTAATTTAATTCTAAAAAAACCAAGAATTGTGTCAAAATTATGTCAAAGACCTGTCCTTAGGGTTGTGTTTGGTGGGGTTTGTAAAGTTTAAATATATTGTTTCAGGTTCACTGCATGAAATTAGTCCAACATCCTAATGTAGTAAGATTATATGAAGTAATAAACACGCAAACCAAATTGTACTTGATCCTGGAGCTGGGCGACGGCGGCGACTTGTATGACTACATCATGAGGCATGAGTCTGGCTTGTCAGAAACTCTGGCCCGCAATTATTTTCGCCAAATAGTTCGTGCAATCTCATACTGCCACAGGTGAATATAACAAAAATAAGTTTTTGGCAAAAATTTCATTTTTGGTACAAGCTTTTGTCGCTGACTACTTTTCTTACGACAGAAAACTAATACTCATCGAGACAATTCTAAAAACCCCTAACACAATTAGGTTGCGTTGTTTCATCACAGAGTTCCTATGGCCACCTCCTGTCTCCATCATCAGATCAGTTCGACAGTACCATATTATTGTATTGTCATCAGAACTACATACAGCTGCCAATTTTCATGACGCTACAATCCTTGGAAGATGGTTAAATTAGTTACCTTAGATTCCATTACATGTTACATACAGGTCGACCTAATAAAAGCTTGTTAAAAACCGGCCAAGTGCGAGTCGGACTCGCGTTCCAAGGGTTCCGTAAATTAAGTCCGACTCACGCTTGACTGCGCATTTCTAATGGTTTTCCTGTCATCTATAGGTAAAGAACTATTGTGTATTTTTTCAAAATTTTAGAGCAAATAGTTTCTGAGATAAATTTGGGGGGGGGGGGGATGGTCGGACAGACAGACACACAGAAGCACGAGTGATCCTATAAGGATTCCGACTTCGGTTTTTTCCTTTTGAGGTACGGAACCCTAAAAAGCAGTGTAGTAGGTTTAGGAAACAGTTTCTTCAATATCTAGATGGCGTAGTTACGGGTCCCTATGCCATAGAATTTTAAACAAATATGTAGCACCAATTCTACTCATGAAGTCATAAGTTTACACATGCGTAAAAATTTCGAAACTTGTGATGCTAATAAAAAAGTTACTGATGTTCAGGAAAGTGTACAGTGTACCTATATATAATGTTCGTAAATGCATGGTTTCCTTCTTTTCGTTAGGTTATAAAAAAAAATTGATACAAGAATTGTCTTTGTCAACGCACTGCTGATTAGATTTGTGGGGATATTGATGAATCTACCATATTTAAATTTATGATTTGAATTTTGTAGCTGAGCTGGTGCTGTCAAATTAGGAAGTGGAGTGAAATCACCATTTAGAAATACCTACCACCACCATTTATTATTTCTTTGACTCTTTATTATTGAGTATTCTTAGATAAAATCACGATTTAAAATGCTAACTTAAAGTCACGTTTTTGCCATTCATGCCCAACAATGTGGTTATTTTTAACTACTTAAAAGGCTCGTTGATTATGGGTTTGACGGGAAGACAAAGTACACAAATGATTACTGATCATTACAAGGTTTACGTCAGGCCATTAATCGGTGTTATTGTCTTTATTGCAGGTTACATGTCGTGCATCGAGACCTGAAACCTGAAAACGTAGTTTTCTTCGAAAGATTAGGTGTAGTGAAATTGACTGACTTTGGTTTTAGCAATAAATTTTGTCCCGGACAAAAACTAGAGACTTCCTGTGGTTCCTTAGCTTATTCGGCCCCTGAGATTCTCTTAGGGGACTCGTACGACGCGCCCGCCGTGGACGTGTGGTCGCTCGGGGTTATCCTATACATGCTCGTGTGCGGGCAAGCTCCATTCCAAGAAGCCAATGACAGTGAAACGCTAACGATGATTATGGACTGTAAATACACAATTCCACCGCATATATCAACAGGTTGTAAAAAGTAAGTAAAGCATGAGATTAGCGATTTTCTAATGGCATAAGTGGCTATAATCACGCCAATCACGCGATCCATTGTCAACGTGGACAATAATTTTACTTAGGCTAGGATAATGTATTTAAATTGCCTGTAATTTCATCAATATTATCAACACTTTCTTATGAAGCTGTATTAAATTCTTACATACTTTTTTACCGAAACGTTGACGTTTCGGACGTGGCTTGATCTCTTATAGCAGCGGTCGGCAACGTTTTAGCAGCCAAGGGCCACAAAGAACTTTGTTAATATTTATGACTTTATCAGACATTGTCGTTTGTCAATATTACATACAATAGCCAGGGAGGCTCGCGGGCCGCAAGTGACACGTTCACGGGCCGCAGGTTGCCGACCGCTGCCGCTGCCGATCGTAAGAGTTGCGAAATTTCGAGGTAATTAATACATAGTCTGAAAGCATCGTTTAATCCACTATCTGTCAAATTACAAATCACATTTTTGGTCTCTAATTTCCATTTCCCCCAGGCTAATTGGACGTATGCTAGTCCGCGAGCCCGAGAAGCGCGCCACGCTAGCGGAGATATCGGCCGACCCTTGGGTGACGGGCGGCGAGTCCGCCCCATCGCACGAGTGCGACACTCCCCTCGTGGCTCGCGAACAACTGTCCGAGGAGGATCGCGCCAACATCATGCAGAGAATGGCCAGCGTGGCGACCAAGGAACAGATACAGGAGGCACTGGAGAAGAATGAATACAATCATATAACTGCTACCTATTATTTGTTGGCTGAGAGGAAGCTTAGAGCTAAAAGGTAGGTTTATGTTTAAAGTTCAGTCATTTGCTTTGTTTTTTCGTTATAAGAACTATTAGAAGAGTAGAAATAATAAACTTTAACTTAAACGATCGCGGCTACAGCCTAATATTAAATAGTTCATTCCACTAAGGTTCACGAAGACGCGCCACAACAGTTTGTTGGCGAGATCCCGCTCATTTTTACGTTTTAAACATACATATTATGCTATGCTAGGTGTTCAAAGGGTTAAACCTATACCGTAAAACGGGGTGAGTAGGTTTCGCGGGGAGAGGTGGGTTATGAATGGGGAGAGAAGGTTTGAGAGGGGGGTGAGAAGGGATTTTAAGGCTACTGCTACAAAAATAATGTATTCCAATTTAAAATGGAGCTATAGTAATACGCATAATAAAAAAATCGATCCAACAATCTTCCAAAATCACCTTTGTATGAAAACCCCTCTCACCCCAAATACGAGGCACTACGGGGTGAGGTGGGTCTTCCTCTTTATCGTCAAAGTTATGAAATGGAACTACCCAAAATAAAATATAAACTAAAATACAAACGTCCGGAACACTTATTAAATACACCAGCGGTCGGCAACCTTTTAGCAGCCAAAGGCCACATAGTAGTTAACGAAGTTGACGCGGGCCGCACTTTGTTAATATTTATGACTTTATCAGACATTATCGTTTGTCAATATTATATACAAAATATCCAGGGAGACTGGCGGGCCGCAAGTGACAGATTCACGGGCCGCGGGTTGCCGACCGCTGATATACACCAGGGATGTTGCGGATGCCGATTTTTTGACATCCGCGGATGCGGATTTTTAAATGCTCACATCCGCGGATGCGGATGCGGATGCGGATGTCAAGATTAGGTACTTAGAAAACGTCAAATATTACATTTTTAGTATTTTTTTATTTAAAAAAACGAAACGTTTAGTACCTATTTGAGCAAGAATATAGGTGCGTTATATTTAATAAACAGTAACTTGGCCGACTTTTCTGGATCTAGACGATTTCGTTATAGGTAATTACAAAATTACCTAGCACTTACGCCGCCGCTAAGACGCTCCTGTACCGATTTGTTCGACATCCGCATCCGCATAAGCTCCGCATCGATTTTATGCGGATGCGGATGCAGATGCGGATGTTGAAAAGAATGCGGAAGTTCCGCGGTTGCGGATGCGGATGCGGATGTTCGCAACATCCCTGATATACACCATTCAGTTTTCATATGTAAAAATAAAATGTTTTGACCCTACTCACCCCATTTTACGGTAGGTACTTCTTTTTTCAAACCGGAGCGTGTCTCAAATGGTCGCTTAAGACCAGTAAAGGGTGGGACAACATCACCATTCAGTTTTCATATGTAAAAATAAAATGTTTTGACCCTACTCACCCCATTTTACGGTAGGTACTTCTTTTTTCAAACCGGAGCGTGTCTCAAATGGTCGCTTAAGACCAGTAAAGGGTGGGACAACATTGATCATCAACTCAAACACCGCCTTCCATCGTCATATATTTAAGATCCCAGTTCTTGTCGGTGGAGTAACTTCTGCTATTGTTTTGAGTAGGTACTCTTCTCTTTAGCCTTCGAAAGATTGTTATTAACCCATTCAGGGCCAGCGACTCAGCGTATGGGTCATGCTCAAACAGTTCCGCAGGGCCAGTGACTCACATGTGAGTCCTGAATAAATTCTGATTTAAACTTAAACGAAACGTAATTTGATGTAATAACGTAAGTAACATATAAGGTAACAATCATTTCTATAAGGCATATTAGGATAAAAATTATAAACACGTTTTTTTTTTAATGAAAACAGGGTCTCGAATATTCAAGTTTGGTTTACTATCCGTGCAATATAGTAAATATACTGAAATTCTAGATACATAATGCGATGCAAGCAAACAGAAAAATCTATATTGAAAAATACAAAAAATATATATATATTATTTACAATATTTATTGACAGGGCCCAAGGTATGGGTCACCGTGGCCTGGCGCTACTTGTAAAAACTGCTAATGTTTCCGTAGCAGGCTAAAATAAACTTTATTGGCTGGTTTTAAAGCTTATTTCATGTTGAAGCTGTTTGATATTGTACCATTTTACAACTGATTACTGTTTGGATGATGGTAAGCAACAATTTGTAGGAACCAAGCCGTAGTATAATAATATTTTGTTTTGTATGAGGGGTAAGGCAACGAGGATTTTTTCCCACTGTACTTTTATGTCATAATATTTGGTGATCGTTGTATTGTATCTTAGGCAATGATGTTAAAGTTAATTTGTTTTCGTTTCAATATAGAACAAGGCGGTTGAAACAGTCACCACTAACTAATATGTATTGTATAACAAATAGTTTGTGACAAATATTTACAAGTTTTTTCAAACATCGTGGTTTCTACGGCAGATTAGAAAGTAAGTACTATAATACATTTTAAGTTCTCTATTGTTACTAATATAATGGCGTTTACCAAAACAAAGATAATGACCGACCAGGTGTAAGCTTATCGGACACACTTGGACAATAAACAAGGAATGCATCCGAACGGCGGCGGCGGTATTATCTTTCATGTGGTATTTGTCACAAGAGTTCAAGATGTGATTCATCCCATCCCCCCTATTAGAGATGTATTTTGGAGTAACATGGAAAATATTATTTAGTCACGATTTATTCGTTGGCGACTTTATACTCCTCCTGTGCTGTTTAGTGATTTCGTATTTTGTGACCATGGCTATGGATTACCGGAATTTGAACCCGCCTAACCTGACCGACTGTGCTATGAACTGGACCCCGAACCTGCTTCATCCGAATGACCTGGCTACGAATTCTGGAACCCTGAACTCACCTTTGTTGAATTTCATCTAAATCGGGAAACTGTTCTAATTTAACTTCCAAGATTTGCCCCAAAAAACAACAACAAAAAACACGGCAAGTTAAATAGAATCAGACTAAGCTAAGTTGGCAGCGATTTTGATAGCACAGGCTGAGTACCTAAGTGTAATTTAAATGTCATACTTATATGAAATTATGACGTTTAAATTAACACTTGCACAGGCTGGGCTATAAAATTTGCTACCAACTTAGCTTGGTCAGACATTAAACGCTTGTAGAAAGTAAAAATATTCACTCCTACAAACTGCAATAATTAGTCTTTTTTGATAGGCACAGAAAATCGGTGGTTAGTAAAAATGTTGCATAATGCTGTCTAACTGGCCGGCTTCATAAGCGGCGATTTATTTACCGTTCGCGCCAGGCTCGAGACCCATAAGCTGAGTCATGCGTTTTAGCTAAAAACGATTTGTATGGTGGCCTGGCGTATTGTGTACGCTCGGCGGTTCGTGGCCATGAATGGGTTAAGGCATAACGATTGAAACCAAACCCCGATAAAATCTCCCGCAGTCGTTCCCGCTATTCGTGCAATCATCTTTTCCAAACAAGATTTTTATTTGTTCAGACAAGAAGAAAATTTGGCCCGAAGGCCCGAGGTGCTGAGTGTGTCGCGAGGAGGGTCCCGTTCTAACAATCTGCTGGCGCCGCCGACGCTCCCCACCGCGCCCCGCACACCACAGGATGCTCCCCCCGTAAGTATCACATCCAGCAATGTAGCTTCGCTCAGGCAAGAGGGAAGCGGCCCGAAGGCCTGAGGTGGTGTGTCGCGAGGCGGGTCCCGTTCAAACCCATCAGCACAGCTACCGCACCTCGCACGAACTTTCCCTGAAGTAGGCTTTGCAGCAGTAGTTTTTGTAAAGAAAAAGAACTTTGCGTTCTTACCTATTATGAACAGAGCTTCAGCTCTCACCTGTTCCTACACAATGTTCCGCTACTTCCATTATCTTCTGTTTCGGCTATAGGGAATATGCCCTGTAGAAATTATATACTTACAGTTTCGCGACGTCGTTTTTCTCGATTGACCATAATTTCAAGAGTAAGAATTCTATTCCCATGAAACTTACCAGATTAATTGACAGATATATGTATAGACATTAAATTGGCACATTTTAAACATTCAAACTTTGTCCAAAAACTTTGGCATAAAAAAAAATCGCGCGTAGAGGTGTAGGTTATTGAATATTTGGACCGTCTACAAATGCTTGATGAGCTCATACTCGTAATTAAGGATATTCTAACCCTTTTACGTTTCACAGAGGTCACGAAAGTGCAGCATAGTCCGCGAAGAGGAAGACGACGAGGAGAGCAGCCCCGGCGCCCGCGCGGCGGACGCGCGCCGCGGCTCGCGCTCCGAGGGCCGCCTGCGCCTCGCGCGCCCGCCCGCCGCGCTCGCCGTCACGCTCACGAGGGTCCGTATGTAACGCGCGCCGTGCCCACCTACAGTGGGTACAATATACTTGCGGGCAGCCTCCCGACGCAAAGCCGCGGTGGCCACTGCAAGAATGAATGAGTCCTTTTTATGCCCGAGAAGTAAGACAAGGAATGAGATTAGTCGAGTGTAGCTACTATCGTAGTCACTATTAAACTATCAATTTATCAGGAGGTATTTAACGTAGGTATATGTTTCCAGTTAATGTAAACTTATCTCTTCAGGTGAATCTAGAAGATAACCCGCCGGATGCTCCCTCGGCCCCGGCGGAGAGGTCGGAGGCGGCGCCGGCGGAGAGCGGCGAGGCGCCGCCGCGCGTGCCGCCCGCGCCGCCGCCCGCGCGCCGCCAGCGCCTCGACGTGCGCCGCCGCCGGCCCCGCGCCGGCTCCTGCTCCTCCTCCGACCTCTCCGACGACGACTCCGAGAAGAAGAAGCGCGCCGCGGAGCAGAGCGACGCGCCGCCCGAGCGCGCGCGCCGCGACTCGCACGACGACTCCAGCGACAGCCAGGAGCGCGGCGCCGGCGCCGGCGGCCGCGGCGCCCGGCCCGCCGCCCGAGCGGCGCCGCAGGGCGCGCCCGGCGCCGGCGCGGCCGCGGGCGGCGGCGCGGCCGGCGACGCGCGCCAGCCGCAGGGCGCCGGCACCGGCCGGCGGCGCCGCGCGGCCCGCAAGGAGTCCCGGCTGCGCGAGTCGCGCTCGCTCAACCGCATCGCGGAGGTGGAGGAGGCGGCGGCGGCGCGCTGGGCGGGCGCCGGCGGGCTGGTGGCCTTCTGCGGGCGGCCGCTGCTGCGCCTGCTGGCGGCCGCGCGCCCGCAGCCGGCGCAGCGCCGCCTGCACGGCCTGTGCTAGCGCCGCCGCCGCCGGGACCCCGCTCCCCTGTCGAGAGCGAGCCGAGCGTTCCCGGTGGACTGTTACGGCGAGGACGCTCCGAGGACGACCGACGACTCGTGCCTGAGCCGTCTCCTCGCGCTGGTGGCGCTCGACGCGGCTGCCGCGGGGGCGGTGCGGCCCCCGGAGGATCGGTTGGAGCCGAGCTTGCGAGTTTGACGGTCGCGCGCTCCTGCGGCGACTCGCCCTCGCTACATGATACGGTAACTGTGTCGGTCGTATCGCCCGCCACTCGCTCCGCGCGCCGCCAAAAGATAGTTCTAGTTAAGGAAGTTTTAGTTTAATCTAACGATTGTCCGGTGCGGAACTACCGTCTTGAACAAAGCAATAAATTAAACTTTATATTTTAATAATTTCAATTATGCATCCCCGTAGCGTTGTCGACTTAGTGAATAATCGATGCGTTATAATTGTTAGACATATCTAAAAAATTACATTTCTGCTAGGACGATTATGTCGGTGCGTTAATTAAAAAATAATAATTATCGTCAGAAGGATGTCTTGACTAAATGTGATATCGAAGTTGATTAAAACGTGATGCTGATGAGTGTATTAAATTTCTTATGTTCAGCCGGCTCCTCGTCGCTCATGAGAACTGTGACGGTAACGCCGACATAAGGAAACATTGCCCTATTATAACTGAGATGGTTCATAGGTAAACAGGGTTACTCCATTTCATTTCAGGGGTAGGAATTGAACCTCATCGTCATCACACATGGAATAAGTAGTGACAATTCATAAAAAAGTGCTGAGCATAAACATAGACCAATAATCAAAGATACATTCGAGGGGTATGCAGTCAAACCCGATAAGTTGAGATATTTTTTTTTTCAAATAATAACTCCACACACGACACAAGTTCTAATTTGATGAAAACATATCTCGACTTATCGGGTTAGACTGCTCACCCCTCGCATTTATAACTCGCTCGTAGGATTACAGTCGTTTTTATTGTTTAGAATATTTTCAACTTCCGAAAACTGATGGTAGCTAGTTTGTTTAGTATGAAACTGTGGCATTTCCTACATGTTAGTTAAATTAGATGTGTTTTTTGTTAGGTTGATTGGTTTTGTAAATTGTATGTGTCTTAAAATGGGAATGTTAACTATGAAAAAATGTTTAATGTATAACATACTATCTGTGTACATAAATATTAAATTGTTGTAAATAAATAGTCTATTTCAAATATAACGTTAAAATAAGTACAGATTATTTCGTTTAGTTTGGTGGAACATTATCGTTTTATTACAAAGCTCGAGTTCGACTTGGGCCCATGGCTGAGTCCAGACAAGTTGGTCCAAAAAAGATCTGTTGGGGTCACAAAAATGAAACGTTCATTTTGTGATTAATTTTGGTTATTCATTAGAACTGTTTTAAATTTGATATGGTTGACTACCAGCTAACAGAGGTCCAGCTTTTTAAACTCCGCCATCGAATCCACGGGTCACAGCTTGCGAGCCTCTATTAACATCGGTGCCGATATGTTTCGCTCGCAGTGATGTGATGCCAATATCAGGTTCCGTGAACCTCTAATTGCTATATGGTGCATTTCGAAACGTCTATCAATAATTAATTGTATCCCAGTATTCATACAGATACATTTCCATTGCGAGTTGAATATATCGTTAAGTTGTTTATAAAATTGTGGGTCTGATCCAAATTTCTAGACGTCGCACAGCGGAAAAAATTGTTAAGAATGCATACAAAATATTGATATGGACTTCAGGATTACATTTTGTACTTTGTATGGTTGTCAAAGAAGTGTTAAGTGTTATTAGGGTAAATTTTCGCTGAAATGCCCTAAATTTTGTGATGCAGATTTTTCTGTTGTGTGATCTGACCCTTATATAGTTTTGGTAGTTGTCTTTTAGGGTTCTAATAAGAGGTCATCATGTGTGCTAACGGTAACTGTTGTTTCATTTACATATTTTACATACATTATTGATCTACATTTTGCGGCTTGCTATGTTGGACTTAGAAGTATGAAATATTTGACTTCTGTGTACCTCAGGGTGCTTTGATAACATGATAATATTGATAATGCAATAAAATAACAAGACCAAAGATTAATAAATTGTTTGTTAACTAACAGCACTTTGTCCTGGTCGGTGCCAATGTCTATACAATTTACGATTTGTTTAAATCTTTCATAATATAATGTACTTTTGAGATTGGACTTTTTATTGGTGCTTGTTATTTTAACTTTATACAGGATGATTTCTAAATGTAAAATAAACTAAATTATATTTATAGAAACTGCAGTGAAGTGAAGGAGTGTATTTAATCGAATTACCTATACGTACCTATATCTACTACTTATATACATAAGATAGTGTAGCACCATGAACAAAATTACTAACATACTCATTATTACATTAACTTTGTGGTTTGCTGTGAAGTTCTGAATGCCTTACGATTATTTCATTGTCGATGTACGATTGCGTAATTTATTGGCTGATTCATCAAATATAGTACTTACTTCTCTATCTTAATAAGCTTTTGATTGCACTTTATTCTCATAACATAGATGTCATAGGACCGTCAGCATAGTGTCCCTGCATGGGGACTGGCGCATTGGTGTCGTGGTACCTATACGTGTGTAGTACCTAGTGGCAGTTTGGGAACGCTGATTATTTGTATTTATTGCTATATATATATTATTTCTGCAGGCATTGTAAATCTTATACATATATTTCTATAGATAATCTGCCGATTTCTGATTTTTAAAATGTATATTTTTCTACAGTGCTCATTGCCATATTTATTTGTAATGTATTTCATTTTTATTTATTGCATGTGAAATGGATACGTATGGTATGTTTTCTATTGCCGACGCAATTAGAACAATGGGGTTTTCAGTGCAATAATACAGATATTATCCGAGCTTTGAATTTATACATTTATATTAAATTTATACGAGTGAAAGTCGATAGCTTAAGGCGTTTTAAACTGATATTCTAATAACTGTGTACCTGGTTGCCATCTGTATTTGGCGTTAATTAGGCTTTTGCAAATTGTCCACGACTTGTAGTAAATAGGACTTGTATGTATTTATGTATCAATCAGTAAATTTATCACAATATGATTAAGTTTTATTTGTAGAATCGTTCATTTGCGGGAGATTTTATATTAGGTAGGTAGTTATATTTGATTTCACTTAAAGGGCGAAATCGTGTATGACCCTCCACCCAGCTGAATCCCTGAATTATTTTGGTTTCTAACTATGAAATACCTCTTCAATAAATTAAAACGTCATAATATAATCTTCCATAATATTACAAATGTAGCTTTAAATTTAATTTAAGTAAGCCTCCTCATGGAGGGATATAAATGACCGCCCTCTTGTACAGTTTTCTTGCCAGAGGCCCTTTTAGACGAAATTTATTTGCAGTATTGTGTGTAATATTATTTATTAAATGTATTTGTGTCGAACACCTTGTTTTATGGTATATGTTTTATAGAGTTGTGTAATTGAGCACCTTCACCGACAACAAAAGGCGGTTAAAGATACCTATCTTGTGGGTTAAGATCGTATAGAGGACTATCGACGGATTCAAATAGCTTTTCACCACACCAACGGGTAAAGGCTCTCTTGATTGTTCAAAAACGGATAAGTTGCATTTTATCCACATGTGAGGCAAATTTTGAGTTGTTTCCTTATGTTGGCTAGTAGAATTAACTCTTTGAATGATAAATATTTAATAACGTTCATTTTTTTTGGACATAACGTAACGTTCATTTGTATTTGATTTTGTTTCATATTTTACGGTTAGAATTTTCCTCGTATTGTGTGGTGAAAAAAGTTGTTTCACTCGGTGGCAAAGTTGTTGTTTAATCGCTGCTAATATTGATACCCGAGCAAGCGAAAGATTCCAAAATTGAACCACGAGCGTAGCGTGTGGTTTGAAAAGTGGAATCTTGAGTCCTTGAGTGTTGCGAGGGTTTCAAAGGCAATAATAATCGAATTTAAACTGTTGTGAGACATGCTAACATTGAATAATTTTACGGTTTAGACTCACTTGTTTTAAGTCACTCGCGCGACATGTTTCGGAGAGCCTAGGTCTCCTTTCTCAAGCACTAACAGTGCGAGCAGCGTTCACGACGGCCGTGTATCGCGTACTGCGGCACGCCGCGTCGCACGCTGCGCGCGCGCCGAGAAAACCGCTTGGGGGAGGTCTTCCGCTGTCATTGTAGGCGGGCATAGTGGTGTGTTTGGGCTTTGGTCACCTAACACTTGTAGCGATACACAGCACGAACTCACTATGTCCACTACACTGTCACACCACTCACTGGTATTCTGCTGAGGAATCACAGGCTTCCATGCTGGCGGCACAGCCCAGCCGCTATCCCGATTGAAATTAGGGCGCCGCCCAATCTCGATCGCTTCACGTATCTTACGTGGTATATTGGTATATGGCACTTGTAAAACAAATAACTACATATTTTGACACCACTTTCTTGGGCGTATTAGCTTTTAATATACTCGTAAGGCTAGAGTTGTGCTGAGCGAAGATAGGTAAAATAAGTGATTCTATTGGTTTTTAGTTCTTAACAAATGCATCCCTCTACGCATCCTCGCATATATCTCTGGTGGAAACGCAGCCTTACTCTCTCGAAGTACATGCTCCGCGCGTTTTATGTATCTATTAGTTCTCTGGATGAGGCCTTCGTGTGCGTTTAGTTAACTGTCCGACCGGCGTAGTGCAGCGTAGGGCAGCGATAAATTAATATAATACTTACTCTGACTTTTCTATTTCCACATGATACACATCTACACCTAAAAGTATCCGGACGGTTTCTCATCGCCGGTCAGACGTAGAGCCCCCTCCAGGGCTCCAGACCATGCACGTGTTTAGAGGGGGTTTAGAGTTTCGTAAAGGCAAGTCCAGGGGACCGATTTTTGAATCTCGACCATTCGATTTCGTCACTCGAAAATCAGTGAATGCTATATTTGAAATTCTACTGATAGAATTTGAGAATCGAGTGGTGTTGACCACTCGTATTCAATTCTATCAATAGAAAGTAGGAATCCACAATTTTAGTCACATATTTGTATTATATGCCGCTAATAAAAAAATATCTTAAAGGAATTAATTTATTAGATTTTATGTGTTTATTAGATTAGCTAGTTTTTGATTGAAATATAAATATTTTTGAAGTCCTTACTATCGAAAGTCATTCACTACACGGTCGAATGGTGACTTTCAAAAATAGTATTATTAGGATCATGCGAAAAAAATCGTGACAAATTTTCGTGTACGATTATTTTCGACCATTCGCTTTTAAATTCGAAATTCAAAATTCGGCCCCCAGGCGGGATAATTTTTTCGCCAATCTGATTAAATTGTCCGATCAAATTAAGTGGTGTGGGTGCAAACGCCAATTTGGCTCGCCGATTATGACCGATAAAATAGAGGCGCGGACGTAAGAATACCAATTAGTAACGCCAGTATTCGCGTTTGGAGGCATTTATTGAAATTTAGAGCGCTCAAATATCACCATAAATCTAAAATTGGAGATTGACACCGATTTCTTTTCTGATCAAATCGAACGATTAGATCATCCCGTCTGGAGTGGACTTTAGTTCCTACTTAGAAAAAGCTAATAAAGCTAAGTAAGTCCATGATAGCCAAGTTGTACCTATTTGTATCCAAACCGAAATTATGAGGGTTCGAAAATACTACAAACGCGTTGAGAAAAGGCAGGCAGTGAGTGTCCTTTTGTCATATATAATATTTAAAACTCGCGTTTTGAACACAAATGTGAGTTAATATCAATAGGTATCCTTTTGTGTTGTCTTGCCGGGGCCCGGCAGTGCCCCCAGATACGGATGATTCGTATCGTATCATTGGTCTCGAATATAGGTACCTATTAGTTTGATTAGGTAGGTACCTAACAAATCAGAGGTGCTACCGCGAAAACCGAATTTCGCAAATTGCGGGAATCTTTCTCTTTTACTCAAATACAGGCGTGATTAGAGTGACTGAGAAAAATGCTCGCAATTTGGAAAATTTGGTTTTCACGGTAGCCCCTCTGCTTTCTGTAGTCGATTCGTCCGAGTCCGTCTGTAGGTGACTTGGATTGAAATTCTTGAAAGCCAAATCTAAAAAAACCTCTTACCTCTTTTTACGATCTAGGTTCCAAAGGTTCTTGATGGTATATAAGAATTCAGACGGTCTTCACATTGGATGCTGCTCATGGCGCTCACACACCGGAGTGGCATGTGGATCCGTATAACTGGAACTAATCGAACTGAGTGTTAACCCTTTTCTAGCCAGGACAATTTATACGTGCCAATAGAATTTCAACTTTCGCATTCAAATTTAAGGTTCAAATTACATTGCACTTTCGGGAAATGCGACTATTTTGAAAGGAATCATCAAAGCTGGATTAATTGTAAAAACCTTGTATATTCATTGGTGCAGCCTGGTAAAGGGAACTCTCTTTACCGCATATTGTTCCTTAAATGGCCGTTATAAACTCTTCTCTATCGACAATTATTCAACTTCACATTTTTTTAACAATTCTGTCATGATTTTTTTTAATATACGATAAACGATAATTTTAAAAATATATAAAACTTTTATTATGAGGATAGATGCAAACTTGCTATTTCAAAAGCACCTACTCTGGAATGTTGAGGTCGATCTGGGCAGTCTGGGTATTAAAAAAAGTCTCAAAATATGACAGTTTTGATTTATTTACCCTTGCTAGTTATACATTGGTAAAAATATTAATGCTATGAAACAATTTGACTTAGCATTTGGTTGTCACAATTAGTTCATGAATAATGGATAAATTGGATGTGTGGATTTACTTAAGTTCACAAGCTGACAGCCGAGTGGGGCCCGCCGTCCAGGCGCCGGTACCTATTACAATAATGCTCGTGTATATTTAAAGTAATATTTAAAATATGCAAAGCTTTATAATTAACCAGTAGTACTTTATCTTATGTGCCTAAGAAATAAATCATTTTCTTAAATATTTTACACTTGATCATGTTAAAATTACAAGAAAAAAATGCTATTTCTTCATCCAGAATTCCTGTTACAAGATATTATTTTCCAAAAGGGAAATTAAACTAATTAATTTTAAATACGACATGAGAATAGAAAAGCAAGTCTAGGTCTTTCCTTCCTCTATGAACAGTGATAAATAAAGTTATTGTATTACTACGCCTTGTTTATCCTCTGTTCATAAACAAAGGAATAAAAATCACATACCTAAAGTACCGATGGTAAAACTAGCCTTAACAATACCAAAGCAAGTTTAACTTTTTAAAGGCCACAATAATTTAGGTAATATGATAAATAAATGGGTGTTACCCGTTACATGGGTTTTTAAGAGCCAAGGGGTTCTTAAAAATGATCCTTAGAAGTTCTATTCACCCAATCTACCTTGATGAAGGTAAATTAAATCGCATATTAAATAAATGCACAAAACACTGAATCTGAATGAATAACTCTTAGCATAAACTGACTTAACTCTTCAAACACAACATAATTATTAATTTAACCACATCGGTAAGGTTCCTTATGAAACATTTAACCTATGAAATGTAAAGAGTGGTACAGAGTAGATTGGGTATGTATGTTGAGACGCGGCACGGTTAGTGAGGAACTAGAAGGTGCTGCCCTCTGGGGGCTGTGAGAGCTTCATGTTCTCCTTGAGTGTCATGAGGCGCCGCAGCTCCTGCAGCACTGTCTTAATGGTGTACTCACGCTGCCACCGCGCCAGAATAGGTACTTGTCTATTATCCACCTGCAAAAATATGCTAAATAAGCCCAATAAGTTTGTAAGACATATGTCATAATTATAATCTTGTCTGAAACTTTTAAGACAACTAATAGTAGGAGATACATAATATCTCATCTGTTATTTATTTGTGATAAGAAAGAAATGATAGATAATATTCACATTGACACATTGCAAGTAGGTTGCCTAGTTAAATTCCGCAATTTTATTAATCTAGCTATGCAAACATGGATTACACCAACTTTCTAACAAGGGAACCTATTATCTATTTGAAAATTATTTAATTTTTAGAGTAAGGTAAGATTTATGCAGGCAGTTTATTGTTAAACTTACCAATACAAATAAATTTGTATGCCTAATGCTGGTTAGACATAGTGATAAGTAATTAATTACAACACCTATGTACATACCTAAGATGTTTAACAAATAAAAATATTGATTGATTAATTGACAGTTAGATAACTTATAAAATAAGCTTTCATTTGATATGATATGATATAATATACAAATGTATTTTAAAGATTAATTATTGATTAGGACTGACTACTCACTCAGACTTTTGGTCAAACTGTTACATACACTTATAATGTTATTAAATAGATGCTAAAATGATTTTAAAATGTCAACAGTGTTTGATTCTTAGTACCAACTAAAATATAAAAAGTATACTCAGCTGCCGAGAAGAATAACCATTCAAGCTTGGTGTAAAGAAGGTTATGTTCCCCTTCAGCTATTTTGCTACAGGCTGTAGTTGGTATGATAAAGTATACTTACAAGTCCAGTCTGGCTATTGACACAATTCATGTTGATCCTAGAGATAAATCTAGCAGTTGGAGGTTCATCCGGGTACCGAGTGCCACATTCAACTTTGAGTGAGTACATCCTATTTTCATATGGAGTCTGCAAAGTAAGAACATATTTGGAACAGGGTGCCAGGTTTTTATGTCATAAAAATGTTCTTGATCCATAGTTAATATTATAGTTAGTTTTTTTAGCATTAGAAATAAGGTATTGTCTTTTTATTGAAAAACACGTTTTAAAAATAAATAATGGCAAATATGTAACAATTATGAATCTAATTTGAACATTTATATTCATCTGCTTTCATAAGTAATAGTTACTAATTTTTAAAAAGCGTTTTTCAATTAAAAGACATGTCAATCAAAATCGCTTACCTTCTTTCTAATGCTAAATAAAACGAACTATAAGTGTTGTACAGTTAAGTAATAATAAAATACATGACTCATCAGTAATCAATACCTAGCTAAAGGAATAATTGAATTACTTTTCAAATTGAATTTGTATGTTATGTTGTTATGTATGTATCAAAAATATATGGTTGCCAGACCGTATGTTAAGTAAATTGTTACCATTTATAAATATATCAATAATACACCATAACCTCAAACCAAGGGAGTATTGCTTAGCAACAGTCTAAGATTTTTCATTATACAAACTTATAATTATAATGTTATATTATTGTAAATAGTCGTATTGTACATAACATAGCATTTTTAATGAACAATATTTTAATTTAGATTACATAAACTAAATAAAAAAATTACCCTAGGGGGTCCAATTATCATGCCAGTCCAGTGGGTAAGAGTCATATCATCATCGCTTTCGAGTCCCCAAGAAATCGTTCCATCGCCCACTCCCTTCTGACCTTGCTCAAGTTCTTCTAGAAGACGAAAGTTCCGTGGTACCACTGTTTAAAAAATATTTATTATTACTTAATAACGCCAACATGAAGTGTTATTTGAACAAAATACAAAAAATCCAATCCAATGAATCAGATGATTAAGGACTAAAGTAGTAAAAATAAACTAAATTCATACCAACGCCTGATGACGGATTCGCCATGATCACAAATTTCACCGGCGCGCACTACTGATACAGCTTCTTTGGTTGCGTATTTAATACTTCCGCATTTACTATACTGAATCCAGTATTATTTTTTGAAGGAATTGGGTAATTTATAATATTATTTTAATGGTGGAAAATATTTCCATGAATATCCTAATAATTCCCCAATCAAAGAAAAGAATAGGGTGACGGGAAGCAATTTTTGCTGACTTTGACAAATGTCACTACAGAAAACTCTTTAGTCTATGGATTACTGAAGAGGTTTGGCCAGTATTAAAAAAATAGTTTCCGGTAAACATTTTTTTATATTGCCACACCGGGTACGTTGCCTCACGAAAGCGAGCGAGAGCGAAACACAGTTATGTAGACATAAGCTTAAAGGACCCCATCATACGTGAAGACGATTTTATAACGGTTGCCGTCCACTGTGAGACATAATTGGGCTAAAACAAATTATAGCTGGTCAAGCAGATCTTGTCAGTAGAAAAAGGCGGCAAATTTGAAAAATGTAGGCGCGAAGGGATATCGTCCCATAGAAAATTTGAATTTCGCGCCTTTTTTTACTGACAAGATTTGCTTGACCAGCTTTATTTAAAAGCTTTATGTATTTTTACGTCTAACAATCGTTTTTTAATTTATATTTTTATTGTTTGGTGGGTTTTTTTATATTATGTTTTACATAATTTCACAGGGAATTCAGTGCAATTCAGTGGCGAGAGGCGGCAGCATGGAAATCGAAAGTACTCAGCCGGCGGGGTGAAGCGGGCATGCGATTGGTTTGTTTCATCGCTCGCGGTTGCGCTCCTCTTGGCCAATCTCGGCCCTATGCTTTCTTTCGTGCGCGTGTGACAAATGACGTTGGGTTGTTCATTTGCTTTCCGCTTTCAGTACTACTTTTTATTTTGAAATACATATGTTTATATTAATTCTCAAAGTGTACACTATCATCCTACGTGGAAAACTGTTTGCGAATATGGTTAAGATATAATGTGCTGCGTTATATGTAAGTGAAGTGATAGTGCAATTTTGGAGGTAAAATGCCCGCTTCCATTTGCGACCCTGTATCAAGCGCATTGCGTTTGTCTCTCGCCGCAGATGAATCCCAGGGTTCGTCTTTGCTGGACAGTAGACTGTATTCTTCTGCAAAAAGTGTGCTCCTCTCAAAGATAGAATTCGAAGAATCAGGCGATTATCAGAGCAACGTTCTCGATGGACTGAAATCTAAATACGTGGTCATACGACCTAAAAAACCAGTGTTGGACAGTAAACTACTTAAAAAAGACGGAAATGCAACGAACCAGGCATCAGGTAATTACTTCTCAATCGATTTGATACAGAATTTGTCAATAGGAATGTTTGTAATCTGCATGTGTGATAATGATAAGAACGACGTTGAGGTTATATTTTGTGATTGGTGTCAAACTTGTACCAGTGACGAGTCTACTGATATTGTTCATCTGTTATTTACAGTAAATATTCAATTTAGATAAGAGTTTAAAAGAAAATAAATAAAATCTGATATGTTTATTTATTTTTAGAAGGAAACAAAAGTGAAGATGGCTTACCAAAGCCAAAACGTGTATTGTTTCCTGTCGAGAAGCTCCAATTGGGATGGCAGGGTTCCTGGTCAGCAGGCGCCGGCATGCAAAATGTTGGGAACACCTGCTACCTGAACTCCACCCTACAAGCACTCTTTCATGTTCCTGCTTTTGCCAACTGGCTTATTTCTGAAGGAGCTCATGCAGAAAAATGTAATCAACAAGGTAAGACACCAATTTTACTATGTTCATAACTATAACATTCTTATTGTGTAGTGAAAGTTTGCTGAGTAATTTACATATATATTATTTCAATGTGGTTTTACCAGGTGTTTCACTAAAGAAATGTTTTGTAATATTATAGAATTTAAGAGTGTATTACCATAACATGGTTGCTTGTTTGTAACCTTTATATGAGAAATAAATATAAAAAAGAATATTCTATTTCAGAAGCTTGTGTCATTTGCGGCATGCGCGCGACATTGATAGCCACACAGAAGAGTGGCGGAGCCCCCATCAAACCGTGGCAGGTTTATTCCAAACTGAGAATAATTTGCCGGCACCTGACACCTGGCAGACAGGAAGATGCTCATGAGTTCCTCAGGTAAGTTCTGTAACTATCACTTGTTCATTTGTTTTATTCTTATTATCAAGCCAAATCAGTTTATTGGTGCATTCATCAACATTTAGAAGTCGTTTCTTGCTCCTTATTTACAAAGGATATACAAACAGGAAACTTGTATTTTATAAAAGTAATGTATTTGACTGTATTTAAAATAAATCTATGCATGAAATAAAGCACCAGAAGATTAATAGAGAAACATAGACTGCAGTTATTTTTAGACACAATTTCTATTTTTAAACCCATATAAAACTATAAAGAGTAGGTAATTTGATTGTAACGTTACATGCCAGTGTTTCATATTGGTATTGTTGGCTAAAGTACCAAATCCCTAATGTACTTAAAATAGCAGTATGAGGTTTGCACTTAATTGTTTAAAGATGATCACTGTCACCCAGTACTTTTAATATGCTAATGCAGATCATTATAAACAAATTAACTGTGTTCCAGATATCTGGTGGAAGCCATGGAGAAATGTTACCTGTCACGGTTTATCAACTCTGACAAACTTGACCAGTACAGTAAGGAGACAACTCCCTTAAATCAAATCCTTGGTGGATATCTGCGCTCCACAGTGCGGTGTCTTGCATGCCATCACCTCTCGACAACTTATCAGCATTTTCAGGTGGGATCAGCATGTCATTTTTACTTTTAGTTGATCTATAGTTCGTTTTTTTTAACATTAGAAAGAAGGTAAGCGATCTTGACATGTCTTTTAATTGAAAAACACTTTTTGAAAATCAGTAACTATTGTTTATGAGAGCTGAAGAATAATGATTGTATTAAGACCCGTCCCAGATCGTATTAAGACAAGGCTTTAGATTAATAATTGTTACATATTTGCCGTGACTTATTTTTAAAATGTGTTTTTCAATTAAAAGACACATCAAGATTGTTTACCTTTTTTTAATGCTAAAAAAAAACAAACTATAAGCATATACATTTGTGGCTTCCATCAGAGAAGGGCCCTTATATTACATGTGCATAAGGACTGTTCTTGCATGGAAAGCCACAATTTTAGTCATACTCTGTTACAAGTTAAAAGATATTCTAATTTTTAATATACATTTATACTAATTATTGTTTTGTATTGATTTCAGGACCTGTTATTAGATATAAGGAAGCATTCTACGTTAGATGAGGCACTAGATTCATTTTTCTCAAGAGAAAGGCTTGAAGACTTAGGGTATAAATGTGAAGCATGTAATAAAAAGGTAACACTTTAAATAATCTTCTAAATAAGACTATTCTGTGAGCTGTACACCTCACGGTAAACTTAAAAAAATTAAAAATTAAATACACTTTGTTTTGAACATTTTTCAAATGAAACAACAAAACCAAAAACTGCGTAACTATCAAATCTGCTCACAAAATTTTATGAAAATCGCTTGAGAAAAACGACCTGATGAGTAAGAAGAGCCAGATATATGAAATTTGTTTTGGCCAAACAAATGGAGACCTTCCCTTACGCTTGGTCAATAAAAAAAACCTTGAATTGATGAAATAAGAATGTCAGTGTAATTGTTTTATTTTAGGTATCAGCAACAAAACAATTTTTCGTTGAGCGTGCACCGATGGTGCTGTGCATTGCCTTGAAGAGATTCTCCTTAGCAGGGGGAAAATTATCTAAACATGTGCAATTTCGGAAGAAGATATCCCTCAACAAATACATGTTCAACAAGAATAACCATCAACAATTGGTGAGTTAACTTTATTATCTGTGAGATTTTTGTTTGCAAAATCGAATTTTGCGAACCGTTTTTGAGCAATGAAGCACCCTTTATTGAGCTGCTGAGGTGAAAATTCAATTTAATGTCAGGACCTAAGATAAACTAAGTGAAAGTTAGTCATATGTGACTCATACTTTTAACTAGCAGTTCGGAGACTTTACAGTGGCCCATCCATCATCCATACATATAAGTATTATTAATTTACATTAGGATTATAAGTTTAGCATTTTATTTAATTTAAGGCCACTTGCACCATCCCACTAACACGGGGTTAAACGGTTAAACCGTTAACCCAATGTCAAATTGTACTGGTAACCATGGTAACTCCAGGTTAACCCCGGGTTAGTGGAATGGTGCAAGTGGCACTTAGCAAACAACTGTTGTTATTTTGCAGTCATACAAGCTGGTGAGCCTGGTGACGCACCTGGGCCCCGGGCAGAACTGCGGGCACTACACGGCGCTCGGGCAGGCGCCGGGCGGCCAGTACTGGCAGTTCGACGACAGCTCCGTGCGCGCGCTGCCGCTGTCCGCCGTGCTCGCCACCAACGCCTACATCATGTTCTTCGAGAAGGACGACGCGCCCTACGGGCCTCAGACACCCGCCGACCGGGACAAGAGCCCCCTCAAGCTCACCCTCTACCGCGACAACAAACCCAACAGCACCTCCACCGAACCCAAGCTCGACCGGCCTATCATCCTAAACAGCACCCTGAGCAAAGCGGAAACCTCGGACTCCAACACCGAACCTTGGGTGCTCAAGCAGAACGGGGAGGTGGAAAAAGTAGCACAACCCCCCAAAATCACGATAGACAAGACGGGCCCCAACAGAATAAGCTTCGTCGTGAAGAGTCAAAACGGCGACGAGGACTCCGCGACGCGGCGGCACAAGTCGAAGAGCGACCCGGACCTCAGGTCCGTTCCTATAATTAGAACCACCCCCGACAAGTCCCCCGCCTCCACGAGTAAACTGGTCAGGCCTTCGAAATCGCCCCTAGAGAAATTAGAGGAGCAGATGAATAAGAACGACTTCTCCAACCAGATTCCGAGAAACGGGAATTCGAAGCTGGTTCCTTACGATTCGGAGTCGAGCGGGGACGAGCGGGGCTCGGACAAGGAGGACGAGGGCAGGCCGCGCCGCGCCGCGCCCGGCGTGCTCGGCACCAAGGGCGTGTGGACCGTCTCCAGCGAGACGGGCGGCCCGCTGCTCAGTCCTAGCTTGAACGGCGACACCATTAAAAAGTAAGTAGAAGGTTACAGTTTGTTAAAAAAGAAATGCATGGTTCCAACATTTCCAACTATTTAACACACGCTAAAGTTTCTGTAAAGTAAAGAAAGGTGTTGAATGTTTTGACTTAGTAATAAATTAATAAAATAATTCGTTAGAGCGTTCGAAAAGTGTTAATAAAATCATGTTTTACATTTAAAAATTATTTAGATAAGTAATAAAATGGATTCGACCTTGAATAAAAACAAGTTTTCTGTGAAGGCCAATAACGCCGGGCCAACATTATAAAAGTTCCTTTGTAACAAATTTTGTTAGTTTGGGTCAATTCATACGAGTTTGTATTAAACTATGACACCAAAGATTCACACACACTTTGATGCTCAGGGGCCCATTTCTCGAACGATACTAGTCTAATATTATTAGTGCGTTGTCATGACAACCCATACGATTTGACAGTTCGTAGACTAATAATATTAGTCTAATGTCGGTCGAGCTAATCGGCCCCAGATCGGATTAAGCTAAAAAGCACGGAGAAAACGTATAGAAAACATCTATTGTAGACGCCGGCGGTCCAAACATTAAGGCCCCATTCGGACGAGCGCTGTTTCAACGCGCGTTAAAAACCGCTAGAATTTGTCCGCACGCTAAATTCGATTTAACAACGATGGCTTAAAGTCGAAAATCCATCAACGCTTGATGAAAAGCGCCACCGCCACCATGTGAATAAAAACACATGTGTCCATTTGTGTCATTGAAACGCTTTTTTAACGCGCGTCGAAAAAGCGCTCGTGCGAATGAGGCCTAAAGCCTCGTCTCCATATCGCGCGGCAAACCATCGAATATTGGCTCGCGCGGCAGCCGCGCCAATGTTCGATGGTTTGCCGCGCGATATGGAGACGGGGCTAAATGTAATGAATCGGTTCGACAGAGCAAAAGAGGCGGAAGAGAGGCGCGCGGAGAACGAGCCGAGCCCGCACACGAGCGTGAGCAGCATGTCGCCGCTGTCGGACCGCAGCTCGCCCGCCGCCGCGCCGGCGCCCGCGCCCGCGCCCGCCCCCGCCCCGCTGGCCGCGGCGCACGCCGCGCGGCAGCTGCACGCGCTCTCGCACCGCGGGTACGGCGCGCCCGTCGACACGTGGCACGGCGCGCACAGCGCCATGTCCCGCCAGGTACGTTCGATGCTACACCTCGAGAGTCGAATGTACCGCGTTTTTGATAAACCACCCTGTAGGTACGATTTGCCCGGCGTTCGTTATTTATTTTTTCTACTCCCGTACTTTTATTTGTCATTTAAAGGGTCGTGCACACGTCTTTAAAACCCTATCTTAAAGTTGTCAAGACAAGTCTTTAGTCTATTCCCCAAAAAAGTATTTGTGCACACGCAGTATCTTTTTAGCGATTTTACGATACTTCATGTAATGACCACTTAAAAAATATTGAATGAAATACAGTGTTGCCAATCTTATTTTTATGTCATCTCTGACAAATAAGTGAACCATA
The DNA here is from genome assembly GCF_948474715.1 of Cydia amplana. NCBI lineage: Eukaryota > Metazoa > Arthropoda > Insecta > Lepidoptera > Tortricidae > Cydia > Cydia amplana. Next base: position 8,423,210 of record NC_086079.1, on the reverse strand, counting down.
AATATGTTTTTTTTAATTTCATTCATTCATTCATTCTTTTCCCGCCCGTACCCTCCATTTTTGTTAAATTTACAAATTTATTTCAAAGTAAGTGCTTGGTCGTAGAAAAAGTATTGTATGCAACGTTGTTTAACTGAGTCAAAAAATACTCGTGGCGTCTTTATTAACAATTTTCGGCTTCGCCTCAAATTGTTACTCACGCCACTCGCCTTTTTTGACCTCTCTTAAACAACGGTTTCATAAAATACTATAATTAAATTGTGATATAAAATCTATTGGTATTTTTTTCTGCGGATAGATTTAAAAAAAAAAGATATAAAAATACCCCCCTAAATAAAATAACGCTCCCTTAAAACCGTCCTGCACCATTAAATTCCGACGAATACGCGGTTGCAGGTGTTCGAGGAGCGGCGCGAGGAGCGCAAGCGCGCGCACGAGGGCGCGGACGAGATGGACCGCGGCCGCACCAAGAAGGTCAAGCCCTTCCACCCCTACAACCGGTTCAACAACCGCAACTCCTACAACCCCTTCCAGGTCAGTGCCACACTAATATCGCAGCACCTTAAGGGTCGGTTGCACCAAACCGCCAAGCATTCGCTAAATTTCATCCTCCAAGTAAATTATAGATGGTCAAGCAAATCTTGTCAGTAGAAAAAGGCGCGAAAATCAAATGTTCTATGGGACGTTATCCCTTCGCGCCTACATTTTTCAAATTTGCCGCTTTGACTTTGGTGGCTGACGGTGTGTTATGACGCCGTGGTACTTTCCACATGTCGTCACCGTAAAGACGGCCGTCTTTTTCGGCCGCTATATGACGGCCGTCATATTACGGCACCGTTTTCGGAGGAATCCAAAGCTTTAGTATAGTAATATTATAAATGGTTGTATATTGTTGTTTAGATGCTATTTTCTCAACAAGCGTGTCTGTACCTAACGAGGTAACTGCCTCGCAGCTCGGTCTTGGAAGTGCGTTCGCCAAGTTATGCAAAAACAACCAAATGAGACATGGGGTACTTTTTGTTCCGAAATGCATTTTGGGATAAAAAGTTTAAAGAAAGCTCGCAGTGGCATTGGCCGCCAGCTTCATGGGCGGGACATCAATATTTATGCGCATGCAATTGCAATAGTCATACGAAATTTCTCATGCTAAGCATCCTTTCTCTAAAAGGCTGACATTAATGCTGAAATACAGCGCGGCAGTACTAAGGGGGACGGCACTTTAAAACATATTTTTCTTTAATCGATACTCCAGCAGCGCACTGGCCGTGTGTTCGTCTCACCCAAAACAGTAATTTTTCCACTTGAATTTATTCTAAGCTTAATAGCATCGGTCGCCGACGTTTCTGCTTGTTAAAAATTAAATTATATTTGTCTTCAGACTGATATTAAAATAATAAAATGTAATTTTTCCAGGAAAAGCAAAACAAGCCCCACTGGGGCGGTGGCGGCGGTGGCGGGTTCAAGTACCGCGCCGACCGCCGGCCGCACCACTTCAACAAACACCACAACAACAAGTACAAGCGATTCAATAGGTAACTACTAACAGTTGCTTGCTATCATTACTATCAATATCTGGGAGACCGAGCATTGCTCGGAAAACATATAAAAACTCAAAAACCAGCGTTTTCCCAGAGATAAGACCAAGCTAGATCGATTTTTCGCCCCCGAAACCCCCTATATACCAAATTTCATCGAAATCGTTAGAGCCGTTTCCGAGATTGCTGATATATATATATATATATATAAACAAGAATTGCTCATTTAAAGGTATTAGATACTGATAATAGGCTTGTTTCCTAAAATCACTTCCAGGTAGGGGAATGCCTCTTCACATGAATCTTTTTTTACGGTAAGATTTTCTTTTGTGAAGAGCTGGTAGAATTGACTTTTAAATGATGATTTTGAATTAAAAATATTTAATGACGTTTCACTTGAATTTGATTTTGTTAGATATCTTACAGTTAATATTTTCTTCGGGTTGATGTGGTGAAAAATGCTGTGTTTCACTCCGGGGCAAAATTTGTTTAACCCTCGCAACGCTCAAGATTCCATTTTTCCAATCATTCGCAATTTTGGAATCTTTTGTTTGCTCGGGTATCAATATTAGCACGAGCAGTTAAACAACAACTTTGCCCTCTTGTAAAACATATAACTAACTCTCATAAGGTTAGTGCAGTTATTGAAGGTGTATGGTTTATTTGTTGCAGGTACAACGGGCACCACTACCCGCGGCACCATTGACCCCGGCTGGTCAGCTTGTGCTTCACCATGTACATATAGCGTAAATTTAATTCCTAGTTTAACTTATTCTAAGTCCCCACTGTACCGTGTTTCTATAGGTCTCTCAACTAAGTGTAAACAAACCTTAACGAAACGTACGTTATACTTATTACAGATAGATAGATATAAAATACCTTGTTCAGTTTATTTACATTTAGTAATAACCAGAGATCGGCGGGGGTGAGCTATTTGTCTTATAATTTGACAAGTCTTACGTCATATTATAAGGAAAATAGCTCACCCCCGCCGATCTCTGGTATTAACCTATGAAAATACACTAGTTTATAGTGTAAAATACACTTGAACATAAAAATGTTGCGCTGCCACTAGATTCATAAAACTATTGTAGAATGCAATAGTACATTATTGTCGAGGTTCGGAAGTAGCTACTTGCAGGCTGAGGATTCGTTTTAAACGGACGACCTTGGGAGTCCGTTTAATTGAATCCGAAGCCAGCAAGTAGCCTTCCAGCCGAGTCATATATAGTGCTTTTCTCAAAAATAGTGCAAGAAATAGAAATATTTTACAGAACTTACAGAAGCAACGTTCTAATTTTCCATTAATTTTCACAGAAAAAAATACAACCATTAAAAAAATTAGCTTGCCGACTTAAAAAAAAAAAGTGTATTTTTCTGCTGAAAATACGCCAACCTATTTGAGACACCTAAATAGTCGCGGTACCAACATTAAGCCTGTAACAGACTATCGCACCGCACCGCGACCTTGGAGCGTCGCACCCATAAGTGAGAGCGAGAAAGAGATATCTGTTTCTCGCTCTCACTTATGGGTGCGACGCTCCAAGGTCGCGGTGCGGTGCGATAGTCTGTTATAGGCTTTATAATAATAAGTGCTGATCATCTGTTTGGCTGTTTAAGGGACCTATGCCTTCATTTGATATGGCCATTTGAAGTTTTAAAAAGTTTGGAACTCGTTAAATAATGGAATTTGTATGCGACATTGCAGTCCCGAAATCGAGACTGCAATGTTTTTAACTTTTTAATTTTTTGAATGACCATAAACTACGCACTTCGAGACCTATTTTTTAACCGGCAACGTCGACTTTGCCGTCCATTTTTGAGAAAAGATTTTATCTAAATCGAAAGCAATAGTCAACTGCCAGAGTCAGCCTTATAAGAAAACTATCTGAAAATCTTCTATGTATCCAATGACATATTATAGTTGTAGTCGATATTCATTAAAATAATGATTTTGCCTCAACAGTTATTAGCGATTACTAATTGATCGAATAGACATACTATTTTTTATCAGTATATACCATGCAATAATTAATTGTTAAATCCTTAAGTTGATTGTTACCTTTTGGAATAAATAGTGCACTTTTACGAGACAAACGTCTTGAGATTCCTTTGCGAGACGTGTCGGTGTCTGAAACTCAACCGGACTGAAGAGTATTTTTATTGTATAAAACGGACAGCGTATGGTTCAATATTAAGCATAATTATTATTTACCTTTGTAAAGAGTTAACGTAATAAAATTTAATAAAAAATAATTATGTAATCTAAGCATGTGTATACCAACGCGAATAGCCATCAAGTTGAATATTTTCTCCTATAGAAACGTGCGCTTGTTTTGATTGAGATTGACGGAATTTTGGTTGACGCGATTTGCTTATTCTGTACATACATTTGTTTTTCTATCAAATATTCGAACTTGTTTATTGTATTCAGACCATATTCGAAGGAGTCTGTGAATACTTAGGGGCGTATCGATGTTGAGGTTCTTGTGGTAAGCAAAAGCTTGTTAGGCAAATTCATAGGCAGCCTTACGAGTCGCCTTAAAGGTTGTCGATCTTTGTAAATAGTGAAGAACTGAGCTTTTTCGGAGTTAGCGTGAATGGTTTGATGAATGTTAATTCGAAATGTGGCAATAGTAAACATTTTATATAACAGCCAAATGCGTTGTCCCTCCAGTACCTTATAAGAAAACGTAGGTTTGCATTTATGTATATACTCAATGCATAACACACTGTAGTAACAACAACACTAAAGTCATGACGAATCATTTCGTAAATTGACCCGCCAGTTCCTATCTCTATCGCACGCTCATAATTATATTGCTGTTCCGCTCGTAGTGTCATTAACCGCCGGCATCATGGGTAGGACATCAATATTATAATTACGCGAGTGCGATAGAGATAGGAACAGGCGGGTCAATGTACGAAATTCTTTGTGCTTGGCGTCCTTACTTTACAAACCATTGGTAGACCTTATTTCGTTGTAATAAGAGTTACTAATGGTTAGTCTACCGTATCGACGGTACAACACATCCTCGACCACATTTAGCCTTATTATTGCAGTAGGTACAGTGTGATATGCTCGTTTTTTCGGGTTATTCCCACTAGTTACCACCAAGTTCTTACCAGTGGTAACTACTGGGATTTTTTTTCCCACCTTTTACCACTGGTAACTACTGGGAAAAATAATTCCCAGTAGTTACCACCAAAATTTTGTTAGAGTTAAATACTAATAAAAACAGTATAAAAAAATAAAAAATGAATATAGTGTGATTTAATAAATCATTATTAAGTCGATTAGTGTTTTAGTAAACTGCCTTAAAAGTGACGATAAAATATTGAAACAGTTTAACCGATACTAGTACAAAAACTATAATATATGCTAGGATAAATTTAATAATCCATTTAGATTATTTTTAAGTGATTTTATTCGGTAACTCAAAATCACTATATTTATACTATACTATTTTATACTGTTTTTATTAGTATTTAACTCTAACAAAATTTTGGTGGTAACTACTGGGAATAATTTTTCCCAGTAGTTACCAGTGGTAAAAGGTGGGAAAAAAAATTCCCAGTAGTTACCACTGGTAACAACTTGGTGGTAACTAGTGGGAATAACCCGTTTTTTCCCCTTTGTTGGGTAAATTGACTAGCATAGACCGTGGGGACTGACCTGGAATCTGGTATGCTGTTTCCTTAGGGGCCCCTGGTCTGGTTCCTTCGATGATGAAATGTAGAAATCTCATAGGCTGGCGTCGGCAGACGACTTCTATTTGTGCTGGACACTTGTAGGTTTGATTTTGGGTTTAAAAGCTCAAGCTTTCGACGGAGCGAGCAGATACGGCGCGTTTCGATTTTGAGATCGTTGAGAAGAGTATGGTAACACTCGAGCTTCCAGTGTTGCGCGCTTTTAGAAAAGCGTTCCGTTTTAGGCTTATCCCGTTTGGAATATGCTAGTCGATTAAGTATTAATCGATTTGAAAATAATGAACGAAAATACGTAGTATTTGTGCGTACATATACAAAAGTACCGAACATGCCGCCGGCCATAAAATAATGCTTATTTTATCTAAGAACTATCATACAGAATGCTATACTAACTTAGGACTAAAACATGTAGGTAATGCTATACCTAAGGGGTGCCTATTCAACAGGCAGGGGGCAGACCTTAACTACAGGTCGCTTAGTAAGAGTATTACCGATGCGTACAGTTACGACTCTGGTAATACCGTCGGCGCCGGGATGCAGTTGATGCACGCGCGCGAGACGCCATTGCAGTGGTGGCAGTGTGTTGTCTAACAACACTACTACAGAGCCCTCCCGAAGGGGTGTGTTAGTATTGTCGTGGAACCATTTACCTCTTGGTTGTAGCTGGTGTAAATATTCTACGCTCCAGCGTTTCCAAAAATGTTGAACAGCTTGTTGAATAACCTGCCATCTAGCGAGGCGGTTTGGATTGTCGTTAGACAAGTCAAATTCAGGTAAAGACGTTAATGGTTCCCCGATGAGGAAATGTCCAGGAGTAAGGGGTAATGGATCAGTAGGATCATTACTAAGTAGACAGAGAGGTCTTGAATTACAGACCGCTTCAATTTGACATATCAAAGTGTTAAATTCGTCCTGAGTTAGTTTTAGTGTACCTATGACACGATGCAAGTGTCGTTTCAGACTACCTACGGCTCGTTCGACGAGACCGGCAAAATGCGAAGCATATGGAGGATTAAACTGCCAGGTGATTTGCATGTTTGTCAGCTGGTTGTTTATAGCAGTCTGATTTGACTCGTTTCGCAGAAACGTGTAAAGTTCGGAAAGATACCTGTCACAACCTACGAAATTCCGTCCGCAGTCAGAACGGATCGTTTTGCAATACCCGCGTCGGGATATGAACCTACGCAATGCGTTTAGAAAAGATTCGGTTGAAAGATCGGGAACTAATTCCAAATGGATTGCTTTCGTTGATTGGCAAACGAATACGCATACGTATGATTTATAAACTTTCGCGTTACGACGTTTACTTATTTTGAGAAAGAAGTGTCCCGCAAAGTCAACGGAAGTATTTAAGAAGGGACGAAGTGATCGAACCCTAGTAGTAGGTAATTGAGCCATTGATGGCTGTGGTGCGACAGGTCGTGCACGAACACAAGATACGCAGCGTCGTGTGCGCATACGCACAGCATCGCGAGCACACAGGATCCAGTAGGTCTGTGCGAGGGCAAACTGCAAAGTTTGAGGTCCCACATGTAAATGTGTTTTATGATAGTAATCAATGAGAAGATTCGTGAAATGGTGTTTCTTGGGTAACAGAATTTGATGCTTGGCATCATACGGTACGTTGGCCCGATTTATTCTGCCGCCGACCCTGAGGAGTCCGGCATCGTCCAAGAAAGGTTTCAGTTTCTGAAGATGTTTTGTACATCTATCGTCGTCCTTGAGACGCGAGATGTCTTCAGAAAAGCATTCACTTTGGACAAGTGATATAATTCGACTGAGAGCTTGTTTTGTCTCAGGAACTGTGACATGTTTAGTCGTAGGACTATTGGCTTTACGACATTTGTTTATGAATCGTAACATATACGAAATGACGCGTAGCATCCTTGGAAGCGATGAGAATCGCTCAATGAACTCTAAGCTTTTAGGTTCATTGGTTTGTGTGAGAAGAACATGCTTGCGACGTTCTTCGTCGGTGTGACATACGACGTTAGTCTTAGGCCACTCTGACTCATCTTTACTGAGCCAAGCAGGTCCCGTGAACCACAGTTGATGGTTCAACTGTGATGGGAGAACACCACGAGACGCGGGGTCTGCGGGGTTGTCTGCGGATTGAACGTGGTGCCACTGCGAGGCAGGCACGTTGCTTGTTGTCTCCGCTATGCGGTTAGACACATATGTCCGCCACTTGTCTGGAGACGAACGTAACCAGGCAAGAGTTATAGTGGAATCGGACCAAGCGTAAACTTGGTCGAAAGACAATCTACTGCTGTAAGCAGTGAGGACCTTTTTTATCAATTTTGACAGTAGATGAGCACCGCATAGCTCCAATCGAGGGATAGTAAGCCGTTTCAAAGGCGCAACTTTTGTTTTCCCTATGAGAAGGTGAGTGCTAATGGCACCGTTCGAGTCAACGACACGAATGTAGACGCAGGCGGCGTACGCCTTTTCAGATGCGTCTGAAAAACCATGAAGTGACACTTGATGTGTGCTAGGAAGCACATGACGAGGTAACGCAATATCTTGTAGCAACGGCAGTTCGTCGATGAACCGAAACCACAAGTCACAGATACCCTGTGGAGGGGCAGCATCCCAACCTGAGCCTGATACCCATAAAAGTTGGATTAAATGCTTCACGAATACAGTCACTGGACTTAGAAATCCGAGGGGATCGTAAATCTTAGCGATTTCTGCTAACATTATACGTTTTGTACATTTGCGTGAATTAGCTACTCCATCCGTTTGATAGGAAAAAACGTCAGATTTAGGGTTCCACTTGAGCCCTAAGACTTTGACGGAAGTGTCAGTGTCAAGTGCTGACAGAATAAGAGCGTCATCATGACTGGAAGCATCATCGTTTAAATGCGATAAAAACTCGGAACTATTACTGGTCCATTTGCGGAGTTCAAAGGTTCCTGCCTTGCAAATGGAAGTTAGCTGATGCTGAAGAGTGATAGCATCTTCAACCGTATCAACTCCAGTAACGACATCATCAACAAATACTTCGTTAAGAAGTACTTGCGAGGCAAGTGGGAAGTTGGCAGCTTCATCAATTGCTAATTGACGAAGTGTTCGCAAAGCGAGAAAAGGCGCGGAAGCGACGCCGAATGTGACAGAGCACATACGATATTCCTTTACGGGATCATGGGGAGAGAATCTCCAAAGAATCCGATGGAAGTCACGGTGTTCTTTACAAAGACCGATGTAGCGATACATCATTTTGAGATCAGCCGTAAAGACGATTTTATGAAGTCTGTACTTCAGTAAAATTTCAGAAATGTCTTGGTGCAATTTCTGACCAGTGAGAAGATTATCGTTAAGAGAACGACCAGATGTAGTCTTGCATGAAGCGTCATACACAATACGATGCTTCGTAGTAATCGTAGTGGATGTGGAACTCTTCACCACAATGTGGTGGGGTAGATAGTAGGGGGGAGTGCCAGGACTCGTTGAGTCAGTGACCGGCTCCATATGTCCCAAGTCTAAGTATTCTTGGATACCTTTGTTATAGTTCTCACGTAAGGCAGGGTCGCGAGACAGGCGTGCCTCTAGTTTAGTTAAACGCGAGAGAGCTATAGCACGAGAATCGCCCAAGGGCGGAGCGTTCTCCTTGAAGGGCAGAGAAACTGTATATTTCCCATTTGCATCTCGTGTGTGAGTATCGACGAAGATCGACTCACAGCGTAATTCATCTTTTGTAAGATGTGGATGTTCTGGTAGGGATTCCAACTCCCAGAACCTTTGAAGTTTCATGTCAAGTTGGCAAGTGTTCAAGTTGACACTTAGTCGTTTCATACTTTCATATGAAATTCTACCACCTATCAAATAACCAAAAATGCTATTGATGGCCACGGGTGTGCCCGGTGGGCCCTTGATATTATCCAGTAGCAGTATGCTATCCAGATAATCGGATCCCATTAGCAGTTCAACAGGCCGTGTTGAGCGCAGTTCTGGGTCCGCTAGATCAAGATTTTGAAGGTGTTGAAACTTCCGAATATTCCCAATTGATTGAGGAATATAATTTATGTAGCTTGTCAAGTCAGACAAGATATAAGCTTCGATGTGAAGCTTCGGCTCGGGTTTGTTGTGAGGTGTGACCTCGCACAACACGTAACCACGTGGTTGGACTTCGCCACCAATGCCGGTGAGAGTGGTGCCCGGCGGCGCGGAGTACCGCAGCAGGCCGAGACGTTGGACGCACGACTCAGAAATGAGCGTGGTCTGCGCACCTTGATCCACAAGGGTGCGAACGGACCGCGGCGTGTAAGGCCCTTGGTTCCAGGGTCGTAAGTTTACAAGCGCAGTCGTGAGTAAGACCGTACAGTTCTTACTAGAAGGATGCCCCGTAGCTCCATGTAATGGAGTGGGCGTGAAGGTTTCCGCTACTGAGCGCAACTCAGGGGAAGAAGAAGACTCCGTAGTCAGTAAGACGTTTGGAGGCGGCGCATCTTCATGTAATGAAGAATGATGCCTTTGAGTGCAGACGCGGCAAGCATGGCGCGACTTGCAGTCTTTAGATTCGTGACCACTAAATAAACAATTGGTACAAAGTTTATTTTGTTCCACGAAATGTTTCCGTTCCTTTAAAGTGAGCGTATTAAACTTCTCACATTTATATAAAGGATGTGAATTGTCCTTACAATACGCGCATTTAAATTTATTTAAATAATCCACCGCAGTTGTAGCATGTACACTCATAGTACGCGAGTTACGCGCAAACGAAGAGTTATTATTGCGCGGTGCATTATATTGCACGTCGGAGTGCGCGCGAGTAAGCGACATCGCACGCTTTCCCGCCAAAGCATGGCGCGATGACGTCACCGCAGCTGACCGGGCCGAGCCGGCCGTACCGCCAGCAGCAGCGAGCGCGGGCGCCGCGCGCTGCGCAGGCCCCGCGGATGTACTTGAAGTACGTGCGGACGCGGTCATCACTTCGGATGCCGCTAGTTCCTTATCGAGGAAATCGAGTAATTCGGTCACGTCAGGAATTTCACATGAAGTTTTTAATGATAATTCAAAACGCCTACGAATATGAGGTGTAATTTTGCGTAGCAAAATATTTAAAAGTACGAAACTCCAGTCGTCAACTGGTAAACCTAATGATTTTAAAGCAGTAATATTCTCGTGATAACAATTCATCAAGTTACGTAAACTTGATTCAACATTTTTCTCGTTAACTGACTCACAGTCAAAAATGTTGTCAAAGTGTTTTGTTGAAATAATTCGTTTGTTTTCATAACGCGAAATTAATACCTGTAAGGCATTTTCGTAATTAGAATCCGTAACAGGAATCGATTTGATAAGATTATACGGTTCATCTTTTAAAAACAATAACAAATACCGGAAGCGTTCGACATTTGTTAAAGTGACGTTGTCATGTACAAGTGATTTAAATAAATCATAGAAAGCATTCCATTCAGTTAGAACACCAGCGAATGTTTGAAGCGATAAGCGCGGTAAACGAATATGCGATTGATTTGATTGCTGAGCGCAGCAATTTGCATGTGACACCCCATTAAGTCCGCCGCAGGCAGACGTAAATGACGCAATACTTTGTTTACGCTCCTCCTTAAGCGTATCCAAGGCAACTTGGACCTTAAAGTACAAAGAATCGAATTGGTTTCTCACAGCTAAATTATCATCGCGGTTGAATGACTCATTCTTTGCCGATAACTTTTCAATTTTCGCTTGAACTTGGAAAAATGATTTTTTGATTGAGGCTAATTCTTTAACTCGAACTCGAAATTCGGCTACATTATCCGAACAGTCTACAATTTTTTGAATATTATTAATCGCTAAATCACGTTCGAATGTCAATGGTTCAATCTCCTTAGCGGTCATTTTGTAAGAAATTGAGTTATTTTACTGTGTAAAATAATAACGTTATCACGAGATAAGAGATGATTCAGATGATTGAACTTGTGAATCTGTATAGTAGGTATATACGTTATGTTAAGTTATAAGATCTCTAAAAATGGCTAGGTACTAGCAAATAGTTAGTTTGTTAATAAAATAGTTATATAATTTGTCGCAAGTTAAAAGTAAGTTGTAATTTAACATGCAATGTCAATTACAAAGATAATATTTCCCGTCGGTAGAACCCGAGCTAAAGAAATTTGAACTCTGTGCCGTACGCAATACGAGCGACAGTTTACTCGATACTGTAATTATGACAGCAACCGATAACTTGGTTTTCCGGTATGTAATACCTGAACCTTAAAAATACACTTAAGTACGTAAATACTAAATGTAATGTAATGTACGTTGTACAAAATAAAGAAATTGGTTGCGACAAACTATATTTAGACCTAGGTATTAGTACTAGGCAATGACTCCACGCGCGCCGCTGTAATATCTACCGCCCGGTTCTCGGAAATTATAGACGAATGTAATTTCGCAAAAAGTGCTCAAAACCATATAAAACTATATATAATTAGAACGATCTCGTTGAGATCTAACTGTACGTATCAGTATTTTTGAGAAATATTGCACGACGTTGTCGGAAACTCGATATTTACAATTGTAAGCGGAGGTAGGTTCTCGCTAACTTACGAACAAAGGAATAGGAATTTACTTGAAATTACTTTGGTACAGCACAAATAATACGCATATAAACCGATACCAGATAGTAATATCCGGCTCGAACACAATTATGTTGGGTAAATTGACTAGCATAGACCGTGGGGACTGACCTGGAATCTGGTATGCTGTTTCCTTAGGGGCCCCTGGTCTGGTTCCTTCGATGATGAAATGTAGAAATCTCATAGGCTGGCGTCGGCAGACGACTTCTATTTGTGCTGGACACTTGTAGGTTTGATTTTGGGTTTAAAAGCTCAAGCTTTCGACGGAGCGAGCAGATACGGCGCGTTTCGATTTTGAGATCGTTGAGAAGAGTATGGTAACACTCGAGCTTCCAGTGTTGCGCGCTTTTAGAAAAGCGTTCCGTTTTAGGCTTATCCCGTTTGGAATATGCTAGTCGATTAAGTATTAATCGATTTGAAAATAATGAACGAAAATACGTAGTATTTGTGCGTACATATACAAAAGTACCGAACACCCTTAAATATGTATTTATTTTCAGTCTCAAGTAGAGATGTTTCCTTTGTGCGTATTTTTTTTATTCAGAGCTTTAGGTATGTTTTTGACGTATTTGGAATACTTGACGTAGCCCTAGTGTGAAAAATAAAAGTATATACGCGGTGATTGCACAGCGTGGCAAAATAAACTAATTAAATGCAACAACATTACTTGTGTTTATTCTTTCAACTTGGCCAGTCCATTGTTTCTTTTTGTGTATAGCCATGTCTGGTGTATTGCTCTCGCTCTGTTATAATTATCGATAAAAACTCCAATCCAAAAAAAACGTTGCACGCACATTTAGAAAATAAAATCATAACCTAAAATAAAATAATAAAAAATAAGGTCGCGTGTCAACGGAGGCCAGTACATGGGACTGCTTTTAAATGTAACAGTGTTAGGTAATTGGGTGAAACCTTTTAACCTTTCAGGTGTGTATGGAGGCCAAAAATCGTGGGTTCAAACCTCGGTTGTGCTGTATAGAGCAGAAAAAAATGATTAAAAATTATCATACACACTAAGAGGTTAACTTTCAGGGTGTTTTTGCAATTCTTACTCATATTCTACGAGGTGATAATAATAATAGAGGTGAATTATAAAAATAAACTAATCGCGGAACCTACCCTGAAATTGCGAAAAATCTGACTGTTACAGACATCTGATCATCTGTGAAATAGTTAATTGTTTTAATTTTACCTTTTTCTGAGTTGGTCCTATAGGAACGGTGTGATGACTAACTTAATCACCTCACACAATATGACAAAGTAGGGTTGAAGAAACATGTGTGTTGTATGAGGGTATACTACTGACAACATTCTTGTCAGGCATGTATACCTCAGGGTCGGATGCACCAAATCGTCTTGTCACCGTAAAAGCGTTCGCGAAATATTCTTCTATGAGAAATATCATACACCGCTGAATGACCGCAGATCATTTGGTGCAACTGGCCCTTAATGTTGTAGCTAGGTAGTCGAATCTTAATTTGACCTCAATTTTAGAATGAAAAACAAGGCGTTTGTATGATTATATCAATGTCGGCTAGAGTTAAACATTTTGTAATATTCATTGCAACGCGTAAATGAGTAAAAAATAACTTATAACTAATGTGTTTTAATACCTTTTTTACCTTGTAACTTTAAAATTATTAGTTACACTTACCTATACAAAAAAAACCGACAAAGTGCGAGTCGGACTCGCGCACGGAGGGTTCCGCATCATCAACAAAAAATAGAGCAAATAAAAATCGTGTCTGTTGTATGGTAGCCCCCCTTAAATTATATTTTTAGTATTTGTTGTTATAGCAGCAACAGAGGTACATCATTTGTGAAAATTTCAACTGTCTGGCTATCGCGGTTCATGATATACAGCCTGGTGACAGAGGGACGGACGGACGGACAGCGAAGTCTTAGTAATAGGGTCCCGTTTTTTACCCTTTGGGTACGGAACCCTAAAAATTTAGATAGTTCTGGACCGTAGTGGAGATTTTGGACTATAAGGTTTATTCGGGTAATTCCGAAAATCATTGTAAAATCACTCATATTCCGTTGTAGTAAGAGTCAGCTTTTGGAATTATCCGCCACTTTCGTTCAATCGGAAATACCCGAATACATTTTACTTGGGTAGGTTTACGATATTGACATTTGATAACGATTTCGGAGATAAGGCTACTATTCGTTTCAACTTCCAGGGCGTTAGAAAGTGGTAAAACTTTAGAAAACTGTAAAGTCGGATTGGATTTAACATGAAACAATGATTAATACAAAAATAACATAGTTTTATTTTATACAAATGATACGTATATAATATTTACAACGGTCCCTAGATACGAATAATCGATAACAGCATAATATTCGTAACCACAGAACATATTAAAGAGGTTAGAATGGCTATCGCGCGCAGTTAGTATCGGAACCGGTGTCGCCGCTCGTTCCTCTCCACATTTACTAACACTCGCGCAACGGTAGTAAAAACTTGTGTGCGTGGTGAATGGATACGCCTCCTTTAGACAGATTTGATGTCTGGCTTATTAATCTGAAGGTTATTGTGGCGCAAAAGGCATGTTTACTTCGTTTTTCGGTCAGTGCGGGCGAGTAGCATGCGAGCGTTTGCTCAAAACCGGCGGCGACACGTACCCTGCTCGCATCGCCATTCTAACTTGTTTTGTGCTCGTAACGATATAAGACAAGTAGGTATCTAAAGAAATAGCAATAAACAAAAGTGAACAAAAGCGTGCACGTGGCAGAATTAGGATAGTTACCGCGAAAGTCGAAAGAAGTATGTATCCCTCGTCTCTATCGTATTTAAAATGTTTTGAGTGACGGTCGTAAATAGACACTTCTAATTTCGATATTCGCGGTAGCCCACCGGGCGAATGATCTTAGCGTCGAAGCAAACGGACTGCATTCTGATGCACAGGCGTTAAGCTCTCATACAAGTCGTAGATGGAATACAATTTGTCTATCAAATCAACCCTGAGGCAGGTACGGCTTACGGTGCATATTACGAACATTGATATGTATAAGTATTATTATTAACCTTTTCCACGCCGTGTCAAACACAAAAGCTGTCACTCCGACGCCACATCATTGAAGTGTCAAAACTGAAGTTGAACTTTATGTATATGCACGTAGGTCGATGTTGCTCTGTGGTCTGTGACCGATTACCGTCTTTGGCGTTGAACCTACGGTGCGGATATATCGGTCATTGGCGTCCAAAAGGTTAAATTACTATATTCGAACTACATTCGATTAAAGTTATATTTTGACAGCATTCTAACTTGGTAAATGAATAGATATTTAGATTTAGGTACACAATGTAATTCAAAATATAACAAAAATATTCGAATGGCAAGTTGAACGTCATATTCCATTTTCAGCTGCAAAATAGCAATAAAATAATAAGTTATAATAATAAGTAGTGTAGTAAGAAAGAAAAAAATATGCCTGCTACTCGCACCAATCAGTCTAATCACTAATAGTAGATAAGTTGCACTCGACAGTTCAAATCACTTATTCAATAAGTCATTATCACCATGTTAAAACATTTACACCAAGAATAATATCACTTGGTCCACTATAAATCTACAAGTTATACTTTTATACCTGAAAATTGGCACCATATAAATGTATACTTCCTCTTATCTACTCAGCCTTGGTCTACGTTACGCGCTTCCTCTAACATTCACGTGACCACATACCTATAGAACGGCACGTGATATAGTTTTTCGTCGCTAATTGACTAGTAATGATGGCGCCCAAACATTAGGTAAATCTTCCTCTTCACTGGTAATCTTCAGTATTCCTCCCTACTTATGGTGATCAAGATCATATAAATCATGCATTTTACGCGGATATGGCGAAAACTAGTAAAAACCACTAATAAATTCCTAAATAAAAATGATTTGTAGATGCTTCTAAACGGCATTTTGCTTCCAATACAAGACAAAGAGAAGTTGTAAATGAAGTCCATTGAAACTTTTTATTTTAGTTAAACGTTGGCGTGATTTAATGCCATAATTCATTTTCAAATAAATAAAGTATGCCATTACACTTTTACCTATTTAAAACGTTTTTGTATAAATGTAAGTCTGTGCATAATTGGCGAATAAATGTAATTACGGGGATCGATATCCCTCCAATTGCAGTTTATTTACTATTTTAATTGTTTTAGCTAATTACTATTCTAACTATTCATTCGATTATTGCTGATGCAAATGGCATAATTCTAACAGCAACAAATTCAAACGAACATTAGTCGACCTTATTTTACTGCATTAAGCTATCTATATTATACTGACAGTGGTACGTTTTACAATGAAGATTTTTTCATTATTTTTCACACAAAATAAATACAAAATCTTACATTGCTGCATGTCGCAAAACGACCTCTTGACATACGTAACGTAATAAAAATGAAACAATTTGCTATATTAATGCATTGATTACAAGGCGAAATATTAACAGTCAGTTTAACAAAGAGTGAAACCTAGATTACACATTTTATTACATCAGATTCATAGATCTGTCTAATAAATGGGGCTTCTAGGTTTTGGTAAATATTGTTTTGAATTATGTATAGCAATTGTGTCATAACTAACCAGATTACAATTAATGTTTGAATCGTTAAAATGACACGAGTCACAAGATTTAGGTGTGTTTCGAGAAACAAAAACTTATTTAACTTAACGTTTTCTTTCCGTTGAAAAAAAAAAAACAAAAAGCAAACTGTGCCTATACTAAACAGAAAATGGTTAAGCGTTTTCAAAGTAGCTAGTGAAAAAAGCTCTAAGGCTTTATTTCCATCGCTCGTCAGTAAGTTTTCATGCGAGCGTTTCAGATATATAAAAGACGGTTTTAGTTTACATCGACAAGGGTAAATCTATCCCTTGTCTATTATACATATAAATGGATATAAAATAACTGTTAGTTTATGTACTGCAGGATTTCCTCGACTGGTTGTCCCGGGGCGAGCGGTTGGCACATTTTGTTCGGCAGCTGTCGTAGAAGTCGTCGACTTTGCGCATCTTCGACCAAAGTACGCCACTGCTCGTTTCTCTGCAATCAAAAAAATAATATACCTATAAAATGAATAGGAAAGCGCAAAAATAAATTATGAATTATGAAAATTGTTGAGTGCGAATGATGCATATCCGCGTCATGAAAGTACTACTTTGCCAGTAGTTTTTCACTCAATTGTTTGGGCGCACTCGTTTGATCACTGCTCAGAAAAGGACAACGTGATTCGTTGTCAAACATCGATTTATGTTACACAATCAGAGTTTTGTATGTGAACATCATTAATTTCCTCATGTTGTGGACGATAAAATTTAGTCTATTTTGAAGTAGACGAAAAACAATTTTAGCAATTATAGCTAGAAGCCCACGTTTCAAAAGAAACCTCGAAACGTGCGAGCGAGTTAGCGACACGACTATGTCTCGCTCTTGAACGCTGCCTACTGTATAAACCATTGAGGTATACAAGAGACGATATCTCGAACAAAATGTTTCCGCACCTCAGAGAAGTGCATGCACTTCTTTGCTTTTAGTACGTCACCGACCATTGACGCGATGCCACACATGTACAGAAAAAATAATAATTAAAAAATGCCTTCGTGCGTGTTAAAAAGTTGCAACAATAGCACAAGAAAATATAATAAAAGGGATAGAATAACATTTCACCGGTAAGCA
The DNA here is from genome assembly GCF_948474715.1 of Cydia amplana. Classification (NCBI taxonomy): domain Eukaryota; kingdom Metazoa; phylum Arthropoda; class Insecta; order Lepidoptera; family Tortricidae; genus Cydia; species Cydia amplana. The sequence continues at coordinate 8,405,701 of NC_086079.1, read as the reverse complement.
ATGGAATAACTGTTGATTTACTATTATTTAGTTTTCAAAGTAAATGTTTGTTCGTAGAAAAAGTATTGTATGCAATGCAACGTTGTTTAACTGAGTCAAAACCTGGTCAAAAAATACTCGTGGCGTCTTTATTAACAATTTTCGGCTTCGCATGCATGCATGCACTTCTCTGAGGTGCGGAAACATTTTGTTCGAGATGTCGTCTCTTTTATATACCTCAATGGTATAAACAAACATTCTCACCATGAAAGCATGCGGGTTGAGCGCGATGACTAGCGCGTGCTTGGCGCGCGTCAGCATCACGTTGAGGCGCCCCGCGTCCGTCAGGAACCCCACGCCGTGCGAGCGAGCAAGAGACACGATTATGATGTCTCGCTCTTGCCCTTGGAAGCTGTCCACCGTGTTAACCTCCACTGGTTCCGATCTGAGGAAATAACGAGTTACAATAATAGTAGACACCATTATGACTCTAGTTTTTCTTTAGATCACGTAAGCTAGTTACTTCTGTTTCGTGTTACAACGTAGTACGTACTTAAACGTACACCCAGCTTCAAAATTGCATGACCACTTTATTAATGAGTTCGTTTCATAATGTGCCCATTCAATTTTGTATCTCGCTGTACAAGCGGTTTATATACAATTAAACTTTCAGATCATTATTTTTCTATCAAATCTCTAACTGCATTTTTCATTTTGGCACAAGAGGAGAGGGTACAAAACCAGCCCGTATTTAGGTAAGCAAATTAGATACGAGCAGCCGATAGTAGTGTTCAAATACTTTGTAAGTACAATGCGAGTTCAAATTTAACACATTCATTGCCACCCAGCCAAACAAGACATTCGCGCCAGGCCACAAAAAAATCGTCATAAAGCTATAGTACCGTAAAGTATAGTAGTATAGTAGTATCGGGTCGTTCGGCCTGGGAACGAAATCATAAAATACCCGATAGTCGGGTTTTCTGCACTGAATGTGTTAATAGAAAATATACTGTCAATCTGTGTAAAAATGTCCTATAAGAATGTCCTATACTTACTGATCCTGCTGCAGTGCTTTGAGGTTCCTCTTGATGAGTTCCTTGTGCGCGTTGTAGGGAGTGATGATGGCCATGTTGAGGTTCAGGCGCCGCGCTACCTCACTCAGTGCGATTGCGAGGCGACTGACGCCCCACGCTTCCATGTCGTTGCTGCCCGATGCACCTGGATATAATACGATTAGGTTAGGGGACGACATTTTGAAAAGAGGAGCGATCCGCAGAAGATAAAACAAAAAAAGAATTCACTAATTTTAGAAATATAGTGTGTCAAAGGACTGTCTTATTTCAAACATATACAGAGAGAGTCATACTATCCTTGTCTTACACTAGCACTAGCACCCAAAAGAAAAGGTTGAGTATAGTTTTTTTGTTTCTATTTACTGACAAATTGGTTTGACCATCTATATGTGTTAGTGAGAACCTCACTTAAGACCTAATAGTTTAACTCTTATATCATTCACGCGTTCAATCTTTCTTTTTCGTCAACTCCCACGGTTAACATCCGTCTGTGTAATATTTTAATACTAGCGACCCGCCCCGGCTTTGCACGGGTTAACAAATTATACATAAACCTTCCTCTTGAATCACTTCTATTTAAAAAACCGCATCAAAATCCGTTGCGTAGCTTTAAAGATCTAAGCATACATAGGGACAGACAGCGGGAAGCGACTCTGTTTTTATAGTATGTGGTGAAGAGAAAATGTAGTCTTCAGTGTTAAAAGCTGTCTTTTGATTGATCCGGGTACTTAGTCGAACGAGCGAGCGAAGCGAAGTGAAGTTCTTACATTCAACTTGGAGCACACGGCTGGCTAGGGGCACATCCCGGCATTTCGATGTTTTTAAGCTGAACTATCAGAGGATAGTTTGATACACAATAACTTAAGTAAATTTGTTCTAATTTAAATGAAATTGGGTAAACGTGTAGTCGAGGGCATTATATTTTAGCCATTAAATTATGAGCAGACTCGATCAAGGGGTTATTGAGCTAGAAGAGCTTAGAAGGCTAAAAGCTATTTGTGAGGGGTCTTGCTATTCTGGTCATCTTTTTTGCAAGAAAATATGGTCGAGTTTGGTATCAAAAGAAAGTAAAAGTTTAAATTTACAATTTTAAAATAATGATCTAACATTTTGGCGAACCGCGAGTTCTCAGTTCGGGGCGAACTACTAGTATTAGTAGTGTAGAACACTCACCCTGCCCCTTGTCGCCGCTGGCCACGGCGAGCAAGCAGTAGGGCGGCACGGGCAGCGGCGGGCGCGGCGCGGGCGCGCAGGCGACGCGGCCCGCGTAGAACGTGCGCACCGGGTACTCGGCGATGGCGCGCTGCATGCGGTACTGCGTGTCCAGCAGCACCACCGGCGACCGCGGCCACATCTCCGCGCTGCCCGAGAGGCGGGAGAACAGGCTCTCGCCTAGGCCGTGACGTTTCGCGCGCTGTTATAAAACAGTTCAAATAAAGTTTTAAATTAAGTTAAAGGGCCGGGTTTTGAACGCCAATTTTTTTTTTGGACGATTTTGATAAGCAGGGACTTTTATCAGGCAACCACTTCGCCAAAAAAAGTCCATAGTAATTGGTGGCATAAAGACTGATATTGATCCAAAGGCGTCATATCACATCAGCGTAAAGACGTACCCGGTACACAACGAAGTTTTATGATGTCAAGATAAAAAAGAACGTTTCTTAATTTTTTTCATACCTATTGCGACTTTTGCACTGCGTTGAGCGTCAGCGCGAGATACAATCATCCGGATATTGAATAAGTATCAGTGTGTTGTTGTTGTATAGCAGCGGTCGGCAACCTTTTAGCAGCCAAGGGCCACATAGCATTTGTTTGTCAATATTACATACAAAATATCCAGGGAGGCTCGCGGGCCGCAAGTGACAGGTTCGCGGGCCGCAGGTTGCCGACCATTGTTGTATAGTGTAGTGACCTGTGAGCAGATGTAGCCGGGCAGCTGCTGCGGGTCGCCGATGAGCGTGAGCCGCGTGACGTCGAGCGTGAGCGGGATCAGCGCCTCCGGCTCGATCGCCTGCCCCGCCTCGTCCACGATGCATAACTATCAGTGTGTTGTATATGTATAGTGACCTGTGAGCAGATGTAGCCGGGCAGCTGCTGCGGGTCGCCGATGAGCGTGAGCCGCGTGACGTCGAGCGTGAGCGGGATCAGCGCCTCCGGCTCGATCGCCTGCCCCGCCTCGTCCACGATGCATAACTATCAGTGTGTTGTATATGTATAGTGACCTGTGAGCAGATGTAGCCGGGCAGCTGCTGCGGGTCGCCGATGAGCGTGAGCCGCGTGACGTCGAGCGTGAGCGGGATCAGCGCCTCCGGCTCGATCGCCTGCCCCGCCTCGTCCACGATGCATAACTATCAGTGTGTTGTATATGTATAGTGACCTGTGAGCAGATGTAGCCGGGCAGCTGCTGCGGGTCGCCGATGAGCGTGAGCCGCGTGACGTCGAGCGTGAGCGGGATCAGCGCCTCCGGCTCGATCGCCTGCCCCGCCTCGTCCACGATGCATAACTATCAGTGTGTTGTATATGTATAGTGACCTGTGAGCAGATGTAGCCGGGCAGCTGCTGCGGGTCGCCGATGAGCGTGAGCCGCGTGACGTCGAGCGTGAGCGGGATCAGCGCCTCCGGCTCGATCGCCTGCCCCGCCTCGTCCACGATGCATAACTATCAGTGTGTTGTATATGTATAGTGACCTGTGAGCAGATGTAGCCGGGCAGCTGCTGCGGGTCGCCGATGAGCGTGAGCCGCGTGACGTCGAGCGTGAGCGGGATCAGCGCCTCCGGCTCGATCGCCTGCCCCGCCTCGTCCACGATGCATAACTATCAGTGTGTTGTATATGTATAGTGACCTGTGAGCAGATGTAGCCGGGCAGCTGCTGCGGGTCGCCGATGAGCGTGAGCCGCGTGACGTCGAGCGTGAGCGGGATCAGCGCCTCCGGCTCGATCGCCTGCCCCGCCTCGTCCACGATGCATAACTATCAGTGTGTTGTATATGTATAGTGACCTGTGAGCAGATGTAGCCGGGCAGCTGCTGCGGGTCGCCGATGAGCGTGAGCCGCGTGACGTCGAGCGTGAGCGGGATCAGCGCCTCCGGCTCGATCGCCTGCCCCGCCTCGTCCACGATGCATAACTATCAGTGTGTTGTATATGTATAGTGACCTGTGAGCAGATGTAGCCGGGCAGCTGCTGCGGGTCGCCGATGAGCGTGAGCCGCGTGACGTCGAGCGTGAGCGGGATCAGCGCCTCCGGCTCGATCGCCTGCCCCGCCTCGTCCACGATGCATAACTATCAGTGTGTTGTATATGTATAGTGACCTGTGAGCAGATGTAGCCGGGCAGCTGCTGCGGGTCGCCGATGAGCGTGAGCCGCGTGACGTCGAGCGTGAGCGGGATCAGCGCCTCCGGCTCGATCGCCTGCCCCGCCTCGTCCACGATGCATAACTATCAGTGTGTTGTATATGTATAGTGACCTGTGAGCAGATGTAGCCGGGCAGCTGCTGCGGGTCGCCGATGAGCGTGAGCCGCGTGACGTCGAGCGTGAGCGGGATCAGCGCCTCCGGCTCGATCGCCTGCCCCGCCTCGTCCACGATGCATAACTATCAGTGTGTTGTATATGTATAGTGACCTGTGAGCAGATGTAGCCGGGCAGCTGCTGCGGGTCGCCGATGAGCGTGAGCCGCGTGACGTCGAGCGTGAGCGGGATCAGCGCCTCCGGCTCGATCGCCTGCCCCGCCTCGTCCACGATGCATAACTATCAGTGTGTTGTATATGTATAGTGACCTGTGAGCAGATGTAGCCGGGCAGCTGCTGCGGGTCGCCGATGAGCGTGAGCCGCGTGACGTCGAGCGTGAGCGGGATCAGCGCCTCCGGCTCGATCGCCTGCCCCGCCTCGTCCACGATGCATAACTATCAGTGTGTTGTATATGTATAGTGACCAGTGAGCAGATGTAGCCGGGCAGCTGCTGCGGGTCGCCGATGAGCGTGAGCCGCGTGACGTCGAGCGTGAGCGGGATCAGCGCCTCCGGCTCGATCGCCTGCCCCGCCTCGTCCACGATGCATAACTATCAGTGTGTTGTATATGTATAGTGACCTGTGAGCAGATGTAGCCGGGCAGCTGCTGCGGGTCGCCGATGAGCGTGAGCCGCGTGACGTCGAGCGTGAGCGGGATCAGCGCCTCCGGCTCGATCGCCTGCCCCGCCTCGTCCACGATGCACAACGCGATACGTCTTTTTAACCTGCGCACAATATCAGTCAACATTATATTCTTTATCCCGTATTTTAATTTTAATTTAATCAACTTGAATGACTAACTGCAGACATATTACTATCTGCAGCTGGAGCCTTCACCCGGAGCTCCCAAGCGTGTCATTCAAGTAGTTTAAAGCGAGACCGAAGGCCGAGCTGCGAGAGTATAGGGCCAAGCTAGAACGCTTGACCCAAGTTGTTTTGATAAGCGAAGCGTCGATGCTTCGAAGGTCGAGTTCCGCGTAAGGCCGGAGCTTGGAGTGTCACCTAAAAGCGCAGTTACGAGGAACGACAACTAAACAACCACACGAACCACAAAGCATCAAACAAAACTAGTTATTGTTAACTTGAGATAGAATAGAATGACCTGTGTCCAATAACAGACTCCACTCGTTAAGGTTCAATATAGCATAATTTTATTATGTAGATCTTATGTAATGTATTATACTAGTATATGGTGGAGGGTAGACTTAGTTTTCTGCCAACAAACTGTTCTGCAGATTGGCAGATAAGTGCTTTTATAACACTGTACTCTCGATTTTATGGATTAAAGAAATAAATAAACAAATAAAAAAAAAGTAGCAGCTCCACAGCTGGATCCTCGAAATCGAGGAGTTGGTGGCCGGACCCAATATCATCGGCGAAACGAAATCCCACAGACTTCGCTGGTTCTGGCTCCTATTGAGAATGGGAGAGGACCGAGCCACAAAATAGATACAGTACAGAAGTCAATCACATGTATGTACTTCACTTTTCATACCTACGCTCGGCGGTCGTTCTAGGGTTGTCAACTATGATTTATGCACAAAAAACTATCGTGATAGTGGCACTCGTATCTAGTAGTGGCCGGGGCGGGGTGCATATCTACCTACCTAACTGTTCTGTTTAACGTTAAAACGAACCATCGAAATACAAGCAGATACCTACTTACCTCTCTGAAACCACTGGTAGCTTAAAAAACGACAATTCACCGTTTAATGTTGAATTTAAATAACCGTCCACTGAACAGTTATAATAACTTTTTAGGGTTCCGTAGCCAAATGGCAAAAAACGGAACCCTTATAGATTCGTCATGTCTGTCTGTCTGTCTGTCCGTCTGTCTGTCCGTCCGTATGTCACAGCCACTTTTCTCCGAAACTATAAGAACTATACTGTTGAAACTTGGTAAGTAGATGTATTCTGTGAACCGCATTAAGATTTTCACACAAAAATAGAAAAAAAACAATAAATTTTTGGGGTTCCCCATACTTCGAACTGAAACTCAAATTTTTTTTTTCATCAAACCCATACGTGTGGGGTATCTATGGATAGGTCTTCAAAAATGATATTGAGGTTTCTAATATCATTTTTTTCTAAACTGAATAGTTTGCGCGAGAGACACTTCCAAAGTGGTAAAATGTGTGTCCCCCCCCCTGTAACTTCTAAAATAAGAGAATGATAAAACTAAAAAAAATATATGATGTACATTACCATGTAAACTTCCACCAAAAATTGGTTTGAACGAGATCTAGCAAGTAGTTTTTTTTTTAACACGTCATAAATCGCCTAAATACGGAACCCTTCATGGGCGAGTCCGACTCGCACTTGGCCGCATTTTTTTTTGTTTCTCCATTATTGCACAAAAAAGCTCACAGACGCGTGTCTCAAGCGGATGGCACTCGCGCTCGCACTGGTCCCAACCGGTCCGAGATATCGTGTCCGTGAGCAGTGTCTATGTGTGCGTTGCTCGAGCGCACTTTGTATGTAGATTGATTTCTGTACTGTATCTATTTTGTGACCGAGCTGCCAAGAGGGCGTACCTGGGAAGGCCGACTGGTGGCCGCCCGGTAGGTCGGCCCAGATACCGCTGGGGAGACAGTGTGGAAGCGGATCTGCGTCAGCTTCAAGCCGATAATTGGCAGGAAACGGCGCAGGATCGGGAAAAATGGTGTGCTCTCGTTTCGGAGGCCAAGATCCTCTTTGGGTCGCTGAGCCGTAATAGTTAGTAAGGTCCTGGTCTCCTATAAACGCTATCGGCCGCTTACGGCGTCTGCGTCATAATACTTACTATAGAGATGTATTGGTGTGGTCTCTTTCACACGTCGACGTTGACGTCTTTTTTGGTCAGGAACGTTGACGCTAACGTCAGACGCCGCGTATAGCATAAAATAGGAGACCAGGGCCTTAGTTAGTTAGTTAAGAGTGTAGCTGCAGTTACCCGCGCATCTTCTGGTTGATGGCGGAGGCGAGCGTGGTGAGCACGATGTCGGCGTACTCGATGATGCGCCGCTCGGCGCGCGCCACGTCCTCGGGCCGCGGCTCCTCGCCGCCCGAGCCCGGGCCCGCCCCGCCCAACTGGAACACTCATCATAATGAGGATGACAGTACTTTCGCAGCACTTTGTACGAATTTTTACTAAGAGGAGATTTTTAATAACTCAAAAACGGCTAATGTGATCATGTTCGCTATAGTTTTCATTTAACGTCTTTTTAGGGTTCCGTACGGGTAAAAACGGGACCCTATTACTAAGACTCCGCTGTCCGTCCGTCCGTCCGTCCGTCTGTCTGTCCGTCCGTCCGTCCGTCTGTCACCAGGCTGTATCTCACGAACCGTGATAGCTAGACAGTTGAAATTTTCACAGATGATGTATTACTGTTGCCGCTATAACAACAAATACTAAAAACAGAATAAAATAAAGATTTAAGTGGGGCTCCCATACAACAAACGTGATTTTTGACCGAAGTTAAGCAACGTCGGGCGGGGTCAGTACTTGGATGGGTGACCGTTTTTTTGCTTGTTTTGCTCTATTTTTTGTTGATGGTGCGGAACCCTCCGTGCGCGAGTCCGACTCGCACTTGGCCGGTTTTTTTTTTAAGCTCTGTTTCTACGATTTTTTTTTCATATTTTTTGGACCCATGGTTCATAAGTTAGAGGGGGGACACAAGACCCCTATTCGTTTTGAAAGACCTATCCAACGATAGCCACACTGGATCTAATGAGGATAAAGCGCCGATTTAATCTCAACAAAAATATACCAATTTCTTGTTAATAAAGTAAAAATTGATTGGCCATTAAATTAACGAGTTTGTATTCTAATAGACAAAACAAAATGTTGATGGATGTAGTAGTAAGTAGGCAATAATGTGCGTACCTATATCTAAAGAAATAATGTATAAAAAAAACGTAATTAATTTATGCCCAACACACAAATATATGCCTGCTTGCCGGGATGTGAACCCAGGATCGCCAGAAGTATGACCAAAAATGTAAAGTATGTACCAAATAAAATGCGGATAAACACATTCAGTGCCGAAAACCCGACTATCGGGTATTTTATGATTTCGTTCCCAGTGTAATGTGAAACCTACTATCTTGATGGTTGCGGAGCGTAGGACGGGCAGAATCGGGGTATTGCGTAGTTTAAATGATAACTACCAGCGCAGTTTAAGTAGTGAACCTCTTTATTAGTAAAACGTCCTATTTTATACAAGTAGATTGTCGCTGATACAAGCAATATGCGTTTATGTCGCAGTAAACCAAACTGTTACTGTTAAACACGGAAAGTGGACATTTGCCACATTACACCAGGCCGGACGACCCGATAGTCGGGATCGTGGTACTACAGTTTTATATGACGGTTTTTTTGTCGCCTGGCGCGGATGTCTTGTTTGACTGGGTGGCAATGAATGTGTTAATGATAATATAATGTTCTAAAGAATGTGTGACAACTTGTTAGTAAGGTTGTAAAATGTTAATATCATACCTAAAATCAAAGAGGTCGCATGCTACAGGAATTGGTGCCTCAGTTCGCTCTACAGCGACAAGTGTTTGTCACTACTACATAGTATAAAACAAAGTCGCTTCCCGCTGTCTGTCTATCCCTATGTATGCTTAGATCTTTAAAACTACGCAACGGATTTTGATGCGGTTTTTTTTAATAAATAAGAGTGATTCAAGAGGAAGGTTTATGTATAATTTGTTAAGCCGTGCGAAGCTAGGGCGGGTCGCTAGTTAGATTATAAAGAGATTCGTTGGTTCAGTTACCTGTGTTCTCTTGAGCGTGAAGTGCTTGACGCGCTCCTCGCAGTAGGCGATGCGGGACGGGTCCTTGGCGTCGCGGCTCGCGCTCTTCCACTTGTTGATTTTGGCAGTCAGTCTTGATATCTAGGGACATTGATGGCTTAAGTTAACTATAAAAACGAGCTGAAACGATTCGGGACGCTAATTTTTACCAGCGTCTCGGCGTCGAATTATAGTTAAAATACTTATCAGCGGATTAAACTTACGGATTCTAATTCAACTATTGGAATAACTTGTGAGGACGTTAATTAACGTTTACTTTCCTGGGTTAATAGGGATGTTGACATGAATCGCGAATATATAACATGTTATGTTTTTACCATAGCAGGGAATATTAGAACGCTAAAAATCATATTTTGCAAGTGTAAATATGCGTAATAAATTAATTAAAAATAATCAAAAGTATTTAAAATAATGGCCAGTATCACGTGACTGCAAACGCCAATCGGAGCGCGTGACGTAATCACAGTGGAATCACCAAAGACAAGTTATAAAACCTGCCTAAGTGTCTACAGATTATCGTACCGAAACGCGATCTTGGTGCGGAGCGGCGCACGAATCGATAGTGTGTAAGGTGGTGCGTTAAGGACGCAGCTATAAGTTAGAGCGAGAAAGAAGGTCGCTGTCCGATGCGGTAGTGTGTTAAGGCTTTAAAAAAAATTTGTCAGTTGCCATATAAAGAATAAAAAAAATGACTGACAGCAGTTTGTTTAAAACGCCGTTACGTCATCAAGGTCACGTGACAGTTTGGAGCGTTTAGGCGCAAAATTTAAACACGAAACTTATTATACATGTTTTTTTATTCAAAATTAATGAATATATATATTTTTTTTTATTTTTTTCAGAATTATTACGTGTCTATCTACAAAATGAAACCAGTTCCAAAAAATTGTCAACATCCCTATTAAAGTCGGACTAATACCAGACTGAAAAGTGTAAGAGACAGAGCAAATAAGGCGAATGTGCTCGGGGCTAGCTGTCAAAGTAAGAAGTGTGTCTAAACGCGATGACACGTAGAATCGCAGAAAGGCTACAATCACTTTACAGCTATATCCACACCCGCTAAGCGGACAAAATTTGCAACAAAAAGATATACAATAAATATGTTTCTATTCCTGGCCCGGTTTGTTCAAAAAAGACATGAACCGTAGCGCAGTTAACATGGCGTGCGAGTCATACTTGTCATGTCAGTATTTATGTTATTTGTTAAAGTTTCGGTTTAAAAAAAATGGTCAATAACTATTCATGTGAAAGGTTAGTTGAATGCGTTTCAACGCTCGCGACAGTTGAATGAACTAGAAAAAAGAAGTGTGGATATATGCTTTAAAGGGTCCGAGCTCAGAGACTCATTTTGTCCATGCCCTTATCATAACATTTACAGAGCCCGGGGCCTTTTCTCCTTAAAATCCTGCATAAATCCCTCTACCACGTTGCCTACCCTGTCGAACATTCCGTTGGCCGCTCGGCTTGGAGATGTATGATGGAGATTCCAAGGCAACTAGGAATCCTCTAGACGGAGTTTAGAGCAATTATTCCATGAACCCGATGCTGCCAAAAATACTGGGGTGCGGGGGACGAGGTGAGTGCCGTAATTGGTCCGTTCAAAGACACGGACGTCACACAAAAACACTTTGACTCGAAAATGGAGTAAAACTACTGTATATTTGTGGCAGAGGGGGTAGCGCTATTATGCTCAGTCTTGTCTGTGTTCCAAGGAGTCACCACCCGGAGCCGCTCGCCTGTGAGTTACTAGTGGCTCTGTGAGCTGTAGACCTCGCGAGCATAGCTTATTGGAACCGTGCACGATGACAGCGCCACACAGCGGTTTGATCAATCAACAATACAAAGATTTTAATTTATTAAAAAAAAAATACGAAGTTTAAGTGAAAAAAAAAATACAAAAAGTTATGTCTTACTGGGGATCGAACCCAGACTTTCTGTGTGCTAACAAAAAAAGCGATTGTTTACAAAATGCGCCATGATAGTTCTTAGCTAAGCTGACGAAATTCGGCTACTCATTCTCGAGTACAAACTAAATATCTAAATACCGCCTAAACCAGCAATACAATTTTTCTGCATTTTTTGCCATTTACTATGTAAATATGTCTCAAAAAGAAAATACTCTTATGATATCGATACGACTATTTGTTTAAGCGCGAGGTATCACAACTCCTCCATTTTTGAAAATTTCCAAAAACGGGATCGACAAAAAAAAAATTATTTACTCATAGAATCTGGTCACAAAATTTCACAAGAATCGGTTGAGAATTGTGACCTGTAGAGGAGAACATCGGGACATACAAAAGCAAAATGCCCGAGTCAAAACGTAGACCTTCGCTTACGCTTCGGTCAATAATACCTCTTCCTTGAGCGCGGGCGCCTGCGGGTCGGGGCGCACTCGCGCGTCGCGCTGCGCCAGCACCTGCGAGCTGACGTCGCGCGCGCGCGGGTTCATGGCCTCGGCGCGGCCCACGCGCACCATGCGGAACCGCTCGTCTGGAATACGAGATAAACGACTCCAATTAATCGAAGAAAATAAAAATTCAGGAGCCAATATTTTTTATCATAAAGTTATTGCGAGGCAATTAAAAAAACACATCAGTCCCCCTAGCTAAATTCGAACTATACTTCTATTATATGTGAGCATTTCGAACGATTGATCCCTCAACTGCCTTTCCCACCGTCATGATATAGCTTCGGTTGAAAAGTTGTATCAGCCTCCCACCGTCCCTATACCTATAGGTAGTAGGTATTCGCCACGTGCACGACTGGTGCTGTCCTCATTTTATCGGACTTTCTACGTTAAATCTTATGGAGTAAAATTTGTTCAAGCGGGTGCCGCTAGTACTAATATCGGACATTCCATAAGATTACTTGTGTTTGTGATGATCAGCGCCACTTCCCCTTCCACCGACTTCGCACATTGCCAATACACGATTTCGATTCGAATAAGAGAGGTTTTTACAAGTCATCATCATATTATTTATTTTCATGTAGGATTTTACAATTGCTTTATGACGCCAAGTGCAAGTACCTTATTATGACTAACCTAACCTAACCAAAATTAAAAATCAACAAAACCCCCCGAATATAAGATTTATAAGCAGTGATCGGAATTGGTAGTGCCATTTCACGGGACTTCGGTGCGTAAGCTTAGTATGGATATACCTTTTCACCCCGGGATTTCATATTACCTACTTTAATTAAAGACATGCCAAGAAATATTTTTGTGAAAAAAACCGGCCAAGTGCGAGTCGGACTCACGTTCCAAGGGTTCCGTACATTAAGTCCGACTCACGCTTGACTGCACATTTCTAATAGGTTTTCCTGTCATCTATAGGTAAAGAACTATTTTGTGTATTTTTTTCAAAATTTTAGACCCAGTAGTTTCGGAGATAAGGGGGGGGGGGGGGGGATAGTCATTTTTTGACTATTTTCTTGAATAACTGCTAAACTATTATTCCTAAAATTAAAAAAAATACCTATATATATTTGAAATCCTTACAATGAGCTCTTTCATTTGATATGTAACGCGATATAGTTTGAAAAACATTATTTTTTAATTTTCTCATTTACCCCCCAAAAATGGCCTCCATATTTAAAATTCATTTATTTACGTTACACGTCACAAACTTACATATGTGTGCCAAATTTCATCTTAATTGGTCCAGTAGTTTCGGAGAAAATTGACTGTGACAGACGGACGGACAGACAGACGCACGAGTGATCCTAATCCTATTAGGATTCCGTTTTTTCCTTTTGAGGTACGGAACCCTAAAAATAAAGAGTCTTGGAATCCCGAGCCTTATCCATGTTAAGTACAATGTTTGAGGTCATTCACCCCAAATGGCACTACCTATTCCGATCATTGTTTATAAGAGCTGATGATCTTCAAACGGCTGAACAGATTTTCATGAAACATGGCTAAGAACACTCGGGATAAAATTATCTATGACACAAAAAAAACTAAACGAAAATCGGTTCATCCGTTTGGGAGCTACGATACCACAGACAGATAGACATGTTAAACTTACCCTCTGTTTGCGTCGGAGGTTAACAAAAAAAATGTAAGTAAGACATACTCTTGGGCAGCGTCTGCCTGATGTTCAACAGCCGGCAGACGAGCTCGTCGACGGCGGCGTTGCTGGTGGCGCAGATGAGGATCTTGCCGCGCTTCTGCAGCCGCCGCTCCGCCGGGTCGTAGAAGTACGCCATCACCATGGCCGTGATCACCACCGACTTGCCTGCCGGACAGGTTGCGGATTCACACATTTAACCCTTAAATGCATAGTGATGCATTTATACACACAACATAAACATCAAATGTTATGCATTATTAAACAAATTCTATTTGTTCTTGTATATTATTTCTGTCGTGAATAGCTCTTAATCATGCATGTTTTAGTTTAATCTTGATTTTACGTGTAATTTCGTGTAATTTTACTTTTATGTGTTTTTTACCGTTTATATCATGTTAATGTATTGTGTGGAATGTTATGTGCCTAGTTTTAAGTCTTGTATCACTGTATTTAATAAAATGTATTAGATTAAGGTGATTGGTCGAAATAAATAAAACTGACTCTCCATGTAACACTCCCTAGTTGCTGGAAAAGTACCTACGACGGGATATTCTGCCTATATAAACCCCGATCTTGGTTGCTTATTCAGAGAGTTTTACTCACCCACCCAAGCACTTTGCTTGAACACTCTCCAGTATTATTAAAGTTAAATATGTGTTTTTATTCCACATAAACACATCCCGGTAATTGGTGGTAAATTGGAGGTAAAGCGGACTTCTGGGCAACATAGCGGCCGGCGCGTTCCTGACTTGCGTTTCTTCACTTCGGAGAACAAATATAAAGAAAAAAGCTACAGTCTACGCTCGACAGTTTGGTCCTTCGCTGCCGAATGAAGAAAGAAACACGTACGCGCTGAGTTTCAAGCGAACTATTGCTTAACTCAGACGGCAAGAAAGAATAAAGTACGCGCTGAGCCTAGAAGTTCGCTTCGGTTCAGACCCTACCCCAATAACCTTTCCATACCCCAATTACCGGCTTGCCGGACGGACCGTGCAGTGTTGTAGGTTTACCTCCGCTCACGTGTCCTGGCAACTTTCGTTGCATGTGTCACATGGTTGATACCAACACACTGCTTTCAAACGCTCTAGGCATTGCACTTTGCCATTGCGGGAGACTCAGTGCCACGAGGGATCCACGCTTAGGGCATCGACGTTGCGCTCAGTAACGTCAGATCATAGGCGTAGGCAGGTATATAGTTAGGGACCCCCCCGCGTGTGTAAAGTGTAAAGTGAAGTGGTTCCAAGAAGAAGATGTCCGAAAAGGGAGCACGAAGCCTTCGCTCGCGCACCAGGGGCCAGCCTGCCCCCGCACCGAACATGGACACCCCTACCCCCTCGTCCGGAAAGACTACGTCCGGCGAGACCAATACGTGGAGCAAGGGCACCAGTGGCAACCGGAACACTACCGGTGAGAACGAGTCGGTACACTCGGAAGCGTTCGACAATACGGTAGTAGTTCGCAGTAGGTCAAATACGCTAGTGCATAAAGACACCGATGTCGCGCCGCCGTCGAGGGCGCCGTCTGATCGCGAATCGTCAAAAAGAAATCGCGAATCGGTAAATAGGGAACGCGATAAAAAATTAGCCGTGCTAATGGCCGAGCTCGAGGTTCATAAAGCCACTCTAACCGTTGCTAAGGCAGAGTCCGACACTGCAAAGTTAAGGCTGCAGGTTGCGCAACTGAAGGCGCAGTCTGTCGGCAGCAGTGACGCGACCGTCGAAGAACGGACTAGAAGTTGGGTAGAACGACAAGCTAGGTTACAGCGCGAGATCGCGAGTGAAAACGTTAAAATCCCGCCGCCGAAAGAGACCGCGCCGCGTGCAGCCACCGATCGGGCTAGCAGACCTCAACCGCGCTTTTTAGAGGTACCGCACGGTACCTACGCGCCAATGTACCATAAACCGCCAGAATTACCCGCATTCGGCGGAGATATCACCGAGTGGATATCATTTAGGGCAGAGTTCGAGGATACGTCGCCCATGTTTAGTGCCGTTAATAACGTGAGTCGGATTAGGCGCGCGCTTAAGGGCGAAGCTCGGACCGCCGTAAAATCAATCATGTATACGGTTCAGGATCCGTACGAAATAATGGAAGCGCTAGAACGGCAGTTCGGCGACCCTGAGGAAATTGTTCTTACGGAAATACATAACATCAAACGCATGCCGCGTTTGTCCGAAGACAATGCGAATATCGCCTCATTTGCCGCGCATATCGCGAACGCCGTCGCCACCATTCGATCGTTGCGTCAAGAAAACTATTTACACGCGCCTGAGCTTGTGAATAAAATCGTGGATAAGTTAAATCTGATAGTGCGCTATGAATGGGCCAAATACAGGCAGTCTAACGTAGA
Source organism: Cydia amplana (assembly GCF_948474715.1). Classification (NCBI taxonomy): domain Eukaryota; kingdom Metazoa; phylum Arthropoda; class Insecta; order Lepidoptera; family Tortricidae; genus Cydia; species Cydia amplana. Next base: position 8,389,924 of record NC_086079.1, on the reverse strand, counting down.
ATCACCCGGGTTAGTTGCGATATCCGAGTTTCTTAACGAAATTAGCACTGCGGCCAAGCGCGTAAACCGACATAAGCCGTCCAATAGATCACGGAATGCAGTGAATGCGGTTTCCTCTGTGCGCGAACCGAGACGATCGAGCCGTGCTCTCTCTGGGTCTCGTGCCCCCGCGTTCTACCGTGACTATAGGTCGGATTCGAAATCACGGAATGCAGTGAATGCGGTTTCCTCTGTGCGCGAACCGAGACGATCGAGCCAAGCTCTCTCTGGGTCTCGCGTCCCCGCGTTCTTCCGTGACTGTAGGTCGGATTCGAAATCACGGAATGCAGTGAATGCGGCGTCCTCTGAGCGCGAGCCGAGACGATCGAGCCAAGCTCTCTCTGGGTCTCGCGCCCCCGCGTTCTACCGTGAATATAGTTCGGATTCGGAGTCAGATTCCCACGAAACATACACACGTGATACGGGAAATAGATCGCGAAATGTAGGGAACACGGTTTCTTCTGAGCGCGAACCCAGACGATCGAGCAAAGCTCTCGCTAGGTCCCGCGCCCCCGCGTCCTCCAGCGACTCTAGCACGGATTCCCACGAAACTTACTTACGCGATTCGAAAAGTAGTTCACGCAGTAAGTCTATCTATCGCACAGGTAAAGCACCGCGATAGTAATAGTAGAAAAAAACCCGCGTCAACCGGAGCTAGATTCGATCAGGAATCGTCCATTTCTGTCCCGCCGCGCAATACGTGCCCCATTTGTAATGAGGATCACTTCGTTAGCACGTGCGCACAGTTTATGGCGGCAACGATTTCTGATAGATGGGAACTAGCAAAGGGTGCGCGGCTGTGTTTTAAGTGTTTAAAATCCGCGCCTCATCAGCCGAATACATGCAAATACGTAGCATGCGGCGTAGGCGAATGCGAAGCAAGTCATCATAGACTGCTGCACGGATTGCACACGGCCTCGTCTGCTACTAAGGTTAGCTGGGCACGAGCCGTAAACACAGTTAGCTTCACGTCAAACAAGTCCGCGATAACATCTAGCGTAGGTAGAAAAGGCAACACGTCTTTCGTCGGGGGGAGCGAAAGCTCTCTAAGCCCGCCCAAAGACGTGCCCACCGCGCAGATATTGGCCACAACGCGGCCCGCGTCGACGTTTGACCGAGGCAAACCTGCTCAAGTAGGAGCAACCTCCCGGTGGGCTGTAGAACCCGAACCTAAAAGCGACCATAAGCCGCGATCGTCAATAATTGTAACGCTCGCGCCCGTCGCCGACAACGCCGCGACGTGTCATACACGACGACGCGCGTCAAAATCCGTGCGCTCAAATAAGAAAACTAAAAGTAAATTCGAGTACCTACCTAAGGTAAACAGTTTTTCCGAATATACGCATTTAGTTAGGGCCACGGCTAGAGTTCTGGTTGCCACCGAGGTAAATAACGCCAAGTTGCCATATAAGAATACAGACACAGAAATGATCAAGGGGAATTTGATTTTAGCTGAGATATCGCTAATCAAACGGAGCCAATATGAAGCCTATCCAGAGGAAGTAAAGTCCCTGGAAGCTGGGCATGCGCTACCGAAAAAATCTCCGCTACGCAGAATAGCAGTAAAACTTGACGAATACGGAGTCATCGTGACAGACGGCGGAAGTAAGCAAGTACCCGTCTTACACGCTAAAGAAGACTTCGAAGAATTCATCATTTTCACGCTCTGTACAACGGCAACCACTCGACAGTGATAAGCGAGTTAAAACAAAAATATCACATAGTCGGACTGCGCGGTAGTATTCGTTATCGATCAGGTAAGCGCCAATGGTGTCGAACCTGTCGCGGGGCCAACCTCAAGGTTCCCGTGGGCGACTTACCATTAGAAAGGCCTCGAACGAATCCACTATCATCTAACGCTGCAGCTACGAATATACCCGACGCTCATCACAACATACAGAGATTTCACGTAGGCGACAGCGTCATAATAAGCGACTGCTCCATGCCACGAGGAACGTGGCCCAGAGGCGTAATCGTCCAGCTCTTTTCCGGCCCGGATGGCCATGTAAGAGTGGCCATTGTTCGCACCCGCGCAGGTGACGTCCGCCGCCCAGTTTCCCGGCTTATACCCATCCACTCCTCACATGAAGACGGTGTTGGCACACGTGGGGGAGACTGTCGTGAATAGCTCTTAATCATGCATGTTTTAGTTTAATCTTGATTTTACGTGTAATTTCGTGTAATTTTACTTTTATGTGTTTTTTACCGTTTATATCATGTTAATGTATTGTGTGGAATGTTATGTGCCTAGTTTTAAGTCTTGTATCACTGTATTTAATAAAATGTATTAGATTAAGGTGATTGGTCGAAATAAATAAAACTGACTCTCCATGTAACACTCCCTAGTTGCTGGAAAAGTACCTACGACGGGATATTCTGCCTATATAAACCCCGATCTTGGTTGCTTATTCAGAGAGTTTTACTCACCCACCCAAGCACTTTGCTTGAACACTCTCCAGTATTATTAAAGTTAAATATGTGTTTTTATTCCACATAAACACATCCCGGTAATTGGTGGTAAATTGGAGGTAAAGCGGACTTCTGGGCAACATAGCGGCCGGCGCGTTCCTGACTTGCGTTTCTTCACTTCGGAGAACAAATATAAAGAAAAAAGCTACAGTCTACGCTCGACAATTTCAATAGTAAAACTAATAAATTTTCCGAATTATTACATAAATTTACGCAGTATTTTAATTTACAAAAGTTACATTTGTTTATAGACGAAATGTCGGAAAACTTGGAAAAACCTGGAAGTTGATGATTTTTAGTATGTGATTTTGGGCAGATTTTTCGGGGTTTGTAATTATTTTATATTTACAAATTTTATCATAGGAACATCACAAATAGTGTACCTTTCTGTTGGCAGTTAAGATTTTTCCTATACCCCTTACTAATAGCTATATATTTCCAAAAATATGATTTAGACTATGCAACTTTTAACACTGATTTCCCAGTGAAAATCGATGATATATTTTTTTTACTATTTTTCCTAGAAACGGCAAACAATTATGTGATATATATATTAATTTCGGGCAAAACGAAAAAATCATGTATTTAAGGGTTAAAAAGAAACTAAGCAATTTTTTTATTAAACAAAATAAAAAGTCAAATACAACCTATATAAACTATACATAATACATTACATTTTATTCTGTACGCTAAGAATATAGAGTTAAGCCCTTACTTCATGTCATAAATAAAAAATATTTGTTTAAAATGAACTTTGATAGTTGCCATATAGGGCTGCGCTTGCGGTAAAGGGTTAAGTAGATACCTAAGTTTAAGTTACATATCAACTACCTAGCTTGCATAAACATAAAGGAGCCTCTGTGGTTTGTCAGAAGAATATAATTAGTTGTAAGCAAGATTTCTGAATAAACGTTTTATTTATTTATTTATTTATTTATATGTGTATCGAATTATCTTGTTACACCTTCGTTACCGCTATGAACGAGTTATTAGATTTACAAATTCTAAGACAAAAATAGAATATAGAATTGAAATAAATGGCGCTCTGTTCAAAAATGTTGTGGTAAATGTCAAACTCCAATTTTCCATCCGGAGTTACCAAATAAGTAATGAGCTGTCAAATTCGAAGCATATTTTTTCTCAGGCTACTACTTTTATATAATCAATAAAATAACTCCATAGCCTGGATAATATAATTAGTTGTAAGCAAGATTTCTGAATAAACGTTTTATTTATTTATTTATTTATATGTGTATCGAATTATCTTGTTACACCTTCGTTACCGCTATGAACGAGTTATTAGATTTACAAATTCTAAGACAAAAATAGAATATAGAATTGAAATAAATGGCGCTCTGTTCAAAAATGTTGTGGTAAATGTCAAACTCCAATTTTCCATCCGGAGTTACCAAATAAGTAATGAGCTGTCAAATTCGAAGCATATTTTTTCTCAGGCTACTACTTTTATATAATCAATAAAATAACTCCATAGCCTGGATAATGGATCTCTATAAAATTGGTAGGGTGTTGGGTGACAAATTGCAGTCCTAGGTGTTTATATTTGTAACTTAAATATGTTTGTAATAAGTATAGTTTTAAGGTATGTATCGATGAGCCTTATGCGCCTAATAATAAAGGATATTGAATTTCATTAGTCACCTGTGCCAGGAGGTCCCTGCACCATCTGTATGCGCGGCCGGTCTCCGAGCGCCGCCGACACGGACGCGCTTATGGCCGCCTTTTGGCTGTCGTTTAGACCCTGTACCCACTACAAACACACAATATTACATATTAGGCAAATTACTTATAATACACGTACATTCCGAGTACTCGTAGGAGCTTCTGTATTTCCGAGATGGGAATGCGGAAGGTGCATCTTGGAACATTTGACAATCCAGGCACTACACATCGTGTGGTGCAGCGGCGTGCAGCGCTAGCTAAAGCAACCATCAAAATTGAAAAGCATAGTCCCATCCGGACGAAAGCATGAATCTAACTTAGCATACACGCTCATGTAGATACAAAAAAAATGAACTTTATTTAGAGCTGAGAACCCGTAGTAGATTAGATTAGATTAATTTATTTCTTATTGAAAATGTACATTAAATTTTACATGTCAAAATAAAATGCATTCACAAAAAGATCGTCACAACACAATATCAATAATAATAATTAATAGAATAATAATCTAAAAAATAAAACAATAATATAATATACAACGACCACTTTCTATAAAATAGAAATGAGTAAACAGTAAAGTAAAAATCAGTCAAATTAATTAAGAATATAAAAAATAAAAATGTCCAAAATAATTATAAAATATTTAAGATACGTATATAGTATGGTAACGATAGGCAGTTAAATTGGGATTGTACCTGAAAGGTTATCGGATGATTTGCATTTTTTTTTATATGTACAACATATTACGGTAGAGAATTTACAATCCCACTGATTAGGAAGAAAGGGGATTTTAATGTATAAATTATTAACTTTGGAAAGATAAAAAAAAACACACCCTTGAGTTCATATTACATTCCGGATGGTGTGGTACTTCCGGGAAGTGTTGTGGCTCCGGTCTTAAGATGGCCTCGCTAAGTGGCGACCCCGCCAGGTACGCCATGGCTTCAAACAGGGTCAGTTCTTTCTGAATATACGCTAGGGTCTTCCCGATCATCACTTCGCCAGGGTGCATTGACCTCATCTTGTCAGTGAAAATTGCATGCAGATTTACTGTGAAACAAGGTCGTCTGTTATCTGAAAGGTGAAATAATTAATTAGGAAAATTAGTTGCAGGTTATAGAATGCATTAGTACCTATTACGGTCATACTAATGTCTTACGGGGAACTCGGACTGCCCTGAACTGGTTGCACAGCTCGTACGCCTGTTCGTTCCATCTATGGCTAGGGCCTAATTTAATTTGCGACCACGTTTTAAGTTGTGCCTAAAACACGCACTACGTCCTATGGCAAATCACCACTTGTCCGCGCTCTACAATATATTAAGAGCCCATCAACGTGCACACTAGCGCTACTGCTAAATAACCGTGATTAAGAATAATCACAAAATAAAAAAATAAATAAATAAATATAAATTAGAAAATTTAACGAAAGATATTTAAAAAAGGCCGCTACGTACTGTATCTTATATTAAAGTACCTTTTGAATATATCAAACTAGTTTTTACATATGTTGCTGGATTCGTCAATCTATGCGTCTAAAGTTAAAACGGCCGTTTTTGTTTTGAGTTCATTCCGACGTGTTGTTGATAATTTCAATTCTAAGAAAAGTCCATGATGCTATCCGATAATTACAGTACTTACTTGGTTGTTGGACATTAGTCACATAGAGAAATCTTGAATTCTTTGCATTTTCTGGTCCGAAATAGACAATCATTATGTCTCCCATTCTTGGTACATTTCTAGTTTCAGACCTTGGCACAGCAACTGAAATTAATCACAATGTTATATGATTCTTATCTGGTAGGGTAAATCGTTTGTTAATTGCTACCCCAATAGTTAGTAGGTTGAAATGTGTATATCCGTATGTACTTTTGTAAAAATTTACGAATTGTACATTTAAGATAAATTCATGCTTCTAGTTCGCTGATGCAGATGGCGCTGTACATGAGGCGGTAACTTTGGTGGTCAAAAGTTGACCTCTGATAATCCAGTGACCTTAAAATTTATGGCGCTCAAACTAGGGTACACAAATTTTTCTTACACTTAACACTTCTTACACAATTAATAATTCTTACATCTCTAAAGGGCTATAATCGCCTCGCCTTCGACAATGAAATAAATTTAATAGCAGACAACCTAAATCCTGATACAAGTTCATTTTTCAAAAATCTACCTTTTAGGAATTTCACTTACTTTCTACAGTAATATTGAATAAGTCGTGTACGCGTTCCTGGGGTGGTGGAGGTGGTAGTGAAGTAATTTTCATGGGGATACCGGTGTTCTGATCCCTTACCCTCATGTAGCCCTGCGTTACACATTCCCAGATCTCCATCAAAAGCAGGTCACCAACTTGCCTGTAAACGTTATATACATTGATTGAGGATACAATAGTAGTTTATGCAACAGTGATATAATAAGGGTTCTTAAAATTCAAGGGTCGAAGTTACAAAACGAGACGTAGTCGAGTTTTGTAAAAAAAGACCCGAGAATTTTAAGAACCAATTATGAGCTGTTGCATACATTACTTTTTCTATTACAGCTGCAGCAAAAAAAAAGAGTTATTATTAAAAAAAAAGAGTTATTATTTAAAAAAAATTGAGTTATTATTTAAAAAAAAAAGAGTTATTATTGTAAATGAAAACATACCTCTTTCAATCAAGATGATCGGAACTTGTATCTTTAAAAAAAATAAAGCAGTTGTATTATACTCATAAGATGACTGCTAGCAGTGATGACTGCTACTTAAGTCCTTTATGCCAATTTTCATATAAAAAAAATAACTGGATCGAACATCCGAAAGCAAAATGCCCGACTTAAAACGGAGATCTTCGAAAACGCTTAAGTCAATTATTATTAGTTGCTCATACACATACATCCATCTTATTTCAGGGCAGCTAAATGTTTGATTATTATTAAACAAATTTTCATTAACTTACCCAACATATTGATCATGATTATCAAATGCTTGGAAAATATTTAAGGGAATATTATTATGTCCTAATATCGGAGGCGGGTCATTATTATTAATTTGCTCATGTAGCCAATGTGGATTCCACCTCAGAATTTTAATTAAAGTTAATTTTTCTAAAGAGAATGCCGGCATACGTAGAGCAGTGTCTACTAGTGCAGTTTTTATAGAGCCAGTTTTAATCAGTTTGTTTCCTGGCTCTATTTCGAATTCGACAATTTGAGGAGGTGCATCAGAAAAACGGACCGATTTCTTTGCTTTTTTAGGGGGCATGGGATCTACTTTTAATATTGGTTTCTTTGTTTCTTCACTTTCCGACAGTGGTTTAAGGCTCTTAAGTGGTACCCGTTGCTCAGATGGTTTCTTAGTCGTTTTGGTTTCATTTTTTTCTGGCTCTTTAGTATCTTTTTCTTTTCTTTTGTTTGAGTTCTCAATGTCTTCGGAACGCGCCTCCCGGCTATGTGAACTTTTTCGAGATGTCTCTGTTTTCTTGCTTTTCGTTTTATGAGATTTTTCTGGACTAGTTTTTCTTGCCGTAGGTTTTACAACTGCTTGCGCTACTTGTTCCTCTGTCAAGAATGCCCCCCGGTTGGAAGACGTTTGTTTAACATTAACCTTTGCTTTATTGGATTGATTGTCCAAAATATCAGTTTTACTAGAATTTAGTTCTGTTTGCTTATCTTTTGTAGCAATCTCCCTTAATTTCTTTCTACGTTCTTCTTTTAGTGCCACACTAATCTGATTTTTAGATGAGGTGTGTTTTGATGACTTACTCCTCTTTGAGGAAGAAGATGAAGATGGTTTTACAGAAGTACTTCTTGATGATGTAGCAACTTTTGATTTACCTATAAAAAAACGATTGATTTACATAAAAAATAAAATAAAGAAATGTGTAAAAAATGAATATCAATTTAAATTAAATAAAAGATCATAAAAAATATATGAATACTATGTACCTTCAGGACTAGTGGCATAGTGTGATTTCCTCTTTGGCAACTGCACAAGCGGTTCAATCATTTGTGTTTTCTTTCCAATCTCATTTTGATTCTCAGTAGCAGGTTTGGGTGGAACTGTAGAACAACCATCTACTATGTCTTCACCTTTCTCCAAATCCTCATGTGCAGTGGGAGTTTTTGGTGCACTGAGGCTTATCATATCATTCAAAAAGTCTTCTTCATCAGTTATTTCCCCAAAAAACTCCTTATTTTTCGCAGCTATATCATCTTTCGTTTTATTAGGACTTATCTTATTTTCCGATTCTTTAGGTTGTGGAGGCGGCGGAATACTTATTATATCATCATAGAATTCTTCATCATTGTCTAAGTCAATAATAGGATCGATCTGACTGTATGATGTGTTTTCTTGCTGAGGAACTATGTCACTGCTGCGTCTCAGGAATGGTTTGCCAGGCGAGCTTTGGGAAAGTCTTAGTAGCCATTGTTCTGATTCACTATCAGTATCACTATCTTCTATTTGAATGGGTTCATTATCGTCAAATCCTAAATACTCTTGCTTTACATCAAACACTTCATAATCAGATATTTCATTTTCAGTATTCATTACTTCTTCTTTGACTGTTAATTTTGGTTGTTCCTCTATAATTGGATCCATTTTAATTTTCTTAGTGTCACATTTTGGTTGTTCCTCCAAAATTGGATTTTTTTCAATATTCTTAGTTTCATGTTTTGGCTGTTCCTCTAAGATAGGATCCATTTTAACTTTCTTAGTGTCATGTAAGCTCTTTTTAGAATCTTTGGTTGTCACTTCACTATCACTATCTGATAAAAGGTTGATGACATTTGTGCTTTGTTTAAGAAGGTCCTCTTCTTTTTTTGTTATTTGATTGTATAAACTAGAATCAGTTAGATTATCATCTTTTTTAATTTTTGTACTACCAGCATCAATTTTATCAAGTGATTTTCTTTTCAAGGACTTAGACTCTGCTTTTACTTTATTAGATACAAGTTCTTTAGCATTGGCCTCCCCTGCATCCATGGAAGAAATTTTCGATTCTAGGTTATCATCACTGTCACTAAGATATTGTATTCTGCTAGATGTAGGTTCTCTGTTGAACACAGTTTCATTGTAGTTTTCGTTGACTAGTTTATAAACATGCTTGTCATTGTCAGTGATGGACGGAAGCGAGCTGACCACAGTGGTCCATCCAAAACCTATCAAATCATTATGCTTTGCAGATAATGTAGCTCCAACCAGTATTTTTTTACTTCCAATGTAGGTGCCATTAGAGCTCTGAAAAAATAATCGAAACATTTCCAGAACCAAAAGAAGAATTTAAAATGTTGCACAGATCTGCCAGATTAGAGAGGCAAAGGGGGACTTTTTGCCAGGAAACAACACATATGGAGTTATAAAGATCCGCAAACAGCTCAATTTAAACATGATGTTAAGTAGGTAATTAATATGAATTTATTACAATAAAGCAATGGAAGTAATATTCATATTTTGTTCCCCCCTACCTGCCATATATGTACATAGTTTAAAAACTAAGAAAAGGGAATAAAACATGTTAATGTGATTTTTGTTCATAATACTTATTGTCTGTTAGTTATATACTTAACTGTTCTAATAACTATAAAAACTTTGGTTTTAATTTAGGTATTTCCTTTGTCTGCTACAACTATGTATGTAGGCGCTCACAAATTGACATACCTTTTTACTAAAGATTAAAACAAGTAACAAATAATAAAAACCCTATAAATAATAATAAAAATTATAACTAAAATTAAAACCTAAGCCTAAACTATAAATAAAAAATTTAATAGCCCAGAAGGCTGGCATCATTGCCACATTGTATGGTAATGCTGATCCGCTGTGCTAGATATGACCCAGCCTTCTGGTCACGCGTCAATTCAACGAATCTGCGGCTGCATTAGTTACAAACCTTGTGGGCGCTTTTTCCCCAAGGCCCCATTGTCTCAACCCCAAACGGCTCAAATATGCAACCACTATCTATGGTTGCATACTTGCGCCGCTTGAGGACTTGTATGTATTTTAAACTAGTCATGCATTGAAATATGTTTCTTTTGAGTAAATACTTGTTACAATGTATGTTACTTAACCTGTCCTCTCCCAAGGCTCAAAATCTGGGTCAAAAATGGATAGGGCCATACGTACATTATTAAAGCAACTATCATTTTAAGTCAATTCTCGTGGGACAGGTTAATGATTTTAGAATAAATATATTTACTCTAATATCAAATATGAAGACAAAGTATAACAAAAAAGTACGTTTGTACTTACTTTTAAGTCTGTAATTAAAATGCGGTCTTTTTGTGCTTCTAGAACACAATGATTTCTCGATATTACTATGCTCGACAACGTTATTTTATTGTCGTATCCTCTTCCAATTGATATTTTTGTGTCTTCCTCCAAAGTAAACTCCTCTGTGCCAAACATATGACGACATAATTTCCACTTTGCCATGCTTCTTTTATTTGTTATGTTTACTGTTAAAATACTTCGACAAATTGGTTGTTTAACTTAAACGCATTTTCGAGGTTCTTTGCAGCTGTTCGTCGTATATTACAACGTTTTTGAATGTAATTGAAGTATAAAGGCTTAGGGTAGCCTCATAAATGCCTAGATAAGTTTATTTTGTGGATAAACCCTGCAGAAAACAGTTAACCGCCGTAAATCACAGAAACCGACAAATGCGAAAAGCTGTTACCAAAGAGTAAAGTAAGTATAGCTGTTACTTTCGCTTACTGACATTTTTGACAGATGGTGGCATAGATGCAATATGTATAACCGTAACAGACTACCGCACCGCACCGCGACCTTGGTGCGTCGCACCATCGCCGCACCATAAACAAAACAGTCCTACAGATATAGCTGGTCAACCAAATCTTGTCAGTAAAAAAAGGCGCGAAATTCAAATTTTCTATGGGACGATATCCCTCCACGCCTACATTTTTCAAATTTGCCGCCTTTTCTACTGTCAAGATCTGGTTGACCAAATTTTTACCGTGGACATGCCAATTTACACCAAATCAAATAATGACCCTAGGGCACTCAGAGGGTTTATTAACACATCGCTTATTATTACATTATTTTTGTAGACAAGCGTTGACATTTACTTTAAAAAGCTCGTATCCCGTAGCTTTGTGGTGTGTATAAGGCTCCTCCAAGGTATAAGGGTTCATTTAGACCAGCGGTTCTCAATCTTTTTTTTTTGACGGAACCCTTTTGGAAAGCGAAATACTTGGAACCCTACAATAAAACAATAGTTTTTAGAAGTGTATTTTTTTACGAGAACTCGCATGCGAGTGTCATTACATTACGGGTTTTGATCGGTCGGTTGAATTGGACGTAACCAACAGTCCGCAATGTAATGGCTCCTCTACACGATGGGCCAGCGCCGGCCACTCCAAGGGACGCAGCCATGCGGTAGAATGAGATAGCAATACCACTTGCTCCCTCTAACGCATAAATGCGTCCCTTGGAGTGGCTGGTGTTGGCCCATCGTGTAGAGGAGCCATAACTGAAATCGCATGCGAGTTCGCGCGCCGTCTAAATCAGCCCTTACTTTGCGAGACGAATTATTTTGTATGGTTAATATTTTTATTTTATTTCGAAGCTAAATCTATTTCAATGTACTTCTTAGGTCCTATGCGAGGTAACGGTGGGAACCGTTTAAATATTCGCCCGTGTTGGATTTAAACTAGTGATGTACCGACTATGGTTTTGGCCGACTAACCGACTAATCGGCGCTCGGATGGCCGATTAGTCGGCTAGTCGGCCAAGTTCATAATCGTTACTTCCCGATAAAGATTATATTCGTATGGTAACTGTAGTAACTTTATACAAGTTCGGATGCATTAGAAAAACATTTTTTTTGCTCCTTGCATCGTCGCGCTTTCAATATCAACTGAAAAATGTTCCGTGCTACTGCGACGATAAACCCACATAACTAGTAGTTCGCCCCGAACTGAGAACTCGCGGTTCGCCAAAAATATCAATTGAATGCAGTCGTCAAAGGATTGAAAACCGCGTACGATTTTTTTCAAGGTCTGTGGAGCCCTTAACTGATACTGTATCTGTGGTAAGCCGAAATATTTCCTGTCAAATGTCAAATACCTATATTATGTTTATTTTATTTTATTTTTATCTTGCTAACTATTTCAAAATGGTAAATTTAAAAACGATATTATAAAAGTGTAAGCCGAGCACTTTCATTTGATACCAAACTCGACCATACTTTCTTGCAAATAAAATGACCAGAATAGCAAGACACCTCACAAACAGCTTTTTGGCCTTCTAAGCTCTTCTAGCTCAATAACCCTTTGATCGAGCCTGCTCATAATTTAATGACTAAAATATAATGCCCTCGACTACACGTTTACCCAATTTCATTTAAATTACAACAAATTTACTTAAGTTATTGTGTATCAAACTATCTTCTGACAGTTCAGCTTAAAAACATCGAAATGCCGGGACGTGCCGCTAGCCAGCCGCGTGTTCAAAGTTGAATGTAAGAACTTCGCTTCGCTTCGCTCGCTCGTTCGATTACCTATACCTATTAGCAAGCGGCGCAAATATGCTGTCCTCGGCGAGGGCTACATATTTGCGCCGTTTGGCGTAGAGACTCTGGGACCGTGGGGGCCTAGCGCAAAAAGCTTTTTTAAGGAAATGTCCCAGCGTCTCATTGACACCTCAGGTGATCGGAGGGCTGGCAGCTACCTCGGACAGAGGATAAGCCTGGCCATCCAAAAAGGTAACGCTGCCAGCCTTCTGGGCACCATATCGCATGATGAAGGTGACCTGGGGAGCATTTTTTACTTATAAGTTTTGTTTAAGATTTGTTTTATTTTAGTTTTAATTTTAACGTTTAGTTTTTTTTCTCCATTGTGTTTGTAATTAATATGTACCATTACCTATACATGAATTTAATATGAACACAAGCTCATTTTGTATCCTAAATACGTATTTGAGTAAAACGGGCATGTAACATTTGATGAATATTGGCATATTATTTTATTTATCTCATGATTTCTGTAATTAACAATAGGCCGACTAATCGGCCTTTTTTGCCGACTAGTCGCCGACTAATCGCCGACTACAATTGTGGCCGATTAGTGGGCTTTCCCGACTAGTCGGTACATCCCTAATTTAAACACACTGTATGTGTTTACGGTCGGGGCCAAGTCGGGGCGTTCGGGACATGGTGGAGGTGCTGGGATTCAACCCAAAGTAATATTATAAAGTCAGGGAAACGATGAGAAGTATGAAACTTTTAAATGCGTTTTTTTTTGTAAAAAATAGTCCGTCCATTACGTTTTCATGTTCTCCAACATACAACGGGCGTTAAAAAAAAATTGCCTTTTGCGCTCGGCTTTTGTTTTGCTTTGAGATCAATTGTAATTCCGCTGCCGCAGAATTTTGATTAGTACCGTTACTAGAGTATAGCGTAATTATCATAATTATTTGTTCTGATTTAAATAAGCTTCAAATATTTTGTATAAGGGCTGCCACTTATTATACACTAGCTTTTGACCGCGACTTCGTCTGCGTGGAATTAGTAATTTGGGTAGTTTATTTTTACCGAATCTGCTTTTTATCGATTTCCCATATACCACCCCCCTTTTCACCCCCTTAAATGGTGATTTCTGGGATAAAAACTACTCGTCCTGTATGTCCTTCCCCGGGATTCAAACTATAGGTATCTCCATACCAAATTACAACTAAATCGGTTCAGCGGTTTAAGCGTGAAGAGGTAACAGACAGACAGACAGACACTTTCGCATTTATACTATTTATACTAGCTTTTGCCCGCGACTTCGTCTGCGTGGAATTAGCAATTTAGGTAGCTATTTATTTTATCCATTCTGCTTTTTGTTGATTCCCCATACAAACTTCCACCCCCCTTTTCACTCCCTTAAAGGGTGATTTCTGGGATAAAAACTACCCTTTGTCCTTCCCCGGGACTCAAACTTTCTCTATACCTACCAAATTTTAACTAAATGTGCAACAGCGCCGGGGCGCGGGCGGTGCTGGACAGTTCCTATCAACAAAGTTTGTTATGCAGTTGTTGTTCATTCCCCACTAGAAAAAATTTCACCCGTTTAAGGGATGATTTCTGGGATAAAAACTATCCTATGTTTCCTCGGTACTCAAACAATCTCTATGCCAATTTTCATCTAAATCGGTTCAGCGGTTTAAGCGTGAAGAGGTAACAGACAGACAGACAGACAGACTTCCTTTTATAATATTATTAAGTAATTAAGTATTAAGTAAGTATGGAAGTATGGATATAGACTTTGCTATTAAAATAAAGAAGGTACTATATGAGATCCTGTACTGTACCTATACATGTGCTTTGCATCGTAATTTGATCTCGAGAAAGCACAGGACCGAGACCTCTTTCTACGGAGCTACTCGATCAGTATAAGGTCAGTGACTATTGTTTTAATAGGCCGGGGCTAGATGAAAAGTTATTGTTAATGCTACCAGTCGATCCAGTTTGTTTTGAGGATCAAATGTCTATGTTACCGTTTAAACCCGGTTTGAGTGAAAACGCGTTTTTCCTAGTTAAAACTAGTTTTAAGTATCGCCTACGTGGAAACGTGTTTTCACAAATTAAAACTAGTTCCCGTAAGGCCTCGAGAAAACGCGTTTTCAGGTAAAATGGGGGTTTCCGGTAACTTTTATATGGAACTGGAATGGAACTTATTGCATTAAAGCAATACAAAATACAGAAACGACAGTAAGTCTGACAATCGAGCGAGAGAAAGACTAATGAAATGAGGACTAATGAACTAATGAACTCAGGCCCGCGTAATAAGCCCGCCCCACGCGGCCGGAGCGCCGCGTAAAGGATGACTCACGTTAGACCGGGCCGTGTCCGGGCCCGAGCTTCCGGCGCTTCGTTCTCTATGGAAATCATCACGTGATCACCTGTCATATGTCATAGAAAAGTAAGCGCCAGAAGCTCCGGCCCGGACACGGCCCGGTCTAACGTGAATCATCCTTAATGCCGCGTGGGGCGCTCCGGCCGCGTGGCGCACTGGCCGCCAGCTGCAGCAGTGGCAGTTTTCACGGCAGCTTGTGGACTTTATTGCTAAGTCAATAAGGGTCATAATGGATGATTTTACTTTATGCGCTAGAGCATAAAAAGTAACTAAATGTCGTTTTAACTTACTTAAACGCCAACTTTACGAGCATGAGAAGGAAAAATTCTAATACTTGTATACCATGACAAGAAGTAGTGACCGGTAGACCTCGGTAGGTGACAGAAAGTTATGCGAAGCAACAAAAGAAAGTTATGTGCTTTGCGCAGAGAAAGCTCTGGGCGGGCGGCGCGGGGCGGGCGAGCGGGCGCAAATAGTCGGCGCGGCGCAGTCGGACTCAGCCCCGCGGCGGACCAGCCGCGCGCGACTCCCGCGACACGACCGACCACCCGCACCAGTGCGCGCGTTACCCCACACCTTCCGTGCTAGTGCTGTGACCCAGTGACTGTGAACAAACCGAACCTGACCACCGAGCCTCCACCCAGTGCCCTCATCCTCTTCAGCCACGGCGCAGGCTCGCCACGAGCGACATCAAGGTTATAAGGAAGGTAAACAACGAGCTTTTATTCATAATTTTATACATATATATACCTAATGGTACTTATTAATTTATAATTCAACATCGATTTGTAGCTAGGACTTAATATTACATGACAGCGCTAAAATTATAAAATATTCGGAATGATTGGTCGTAAAATTAATCAATAAGTATACCTAACGATTAAGCTCTTCAAAATGTTCACTACAGTCAAAACAGTCAGCTACAGCTCGTTATAGCCTTAATTAGAGCAATAAAAATGTCTACGCAATTTACACGTGTAGCTATAAATTGTCTTAAATCAACACTCGTACAGACACTTGCGAGGCATTAACTTTTGTTTGCGCCAATGGTATGTGGGTGCATGACACACAGTGACCCATTTTCGCAAGATCGAGATTCGACAACTGAACGTTTGGCAATAAGTCCGAGAGCGGGACACTTCACGGTTGTTCTCGCTTTCTTTGATGATTGTATTTTAAGAATATTTGGAATGGAAGCTTCGCATGTCTGACCATCGCGTTAATGTTTTAAATTAGAGGTATTGATCGGAAAGTTCA
Organism: Cydia amplana; assembly: GCF_948474715.1. Lineage (NCBI taxonomy): Eukaryota > Metazoa > Arthropoda > Insecta > Lepidoptera > Tortricidae > Cydia > Cydia amplana. The sequence goes on along the minus strand of NC_086079.1, from coordinate 8,373,644 downwards.
ATGCAACAGAGCTTTTTAAACTCACGTCTGTTATTACAATAAATATTTATTTAATATTATTAAGTATCAAAGTAATGGTTTTAATGAACGCTGTTATGATCATAGATTTCCATTCTCGATATCTTTTCCATAAAAAATCACCAGGAAGGGGGGAAGAAAAACACGGAAGGGAAAGGCCAATTATTATTAACATTACAGAGCAGAATAAATATAAAGTTAAAGACATCAAAGACATTGTAGGGGATCATGGAGCCAATAGGTTAAACCGCTCATGATCTCCGTTAATATTTTATTTGACTCCGTTCGATTTTTTTATTAGGTATTATAAATATAATATTATACACACATTGAGCCAGTGAAGTGAATACATAGCAGAAAATATCTGTTCAACCCGCAAAGCGCAGCTCCCGACCGATCTGCAAATACTGTCCAGCAAATAGTGCGACCCAGAGCGCACCGCACCCGGCTGTTTACTTACCCCTTGTCTAGTCTACTCCTTGCCAATTAAGCCTGCGTGCCTCTTGGTTCGACTATATTAACTTACTTAAGTAATACTTATAGTTGGCTATTGTTTACTGTTTGACAGCCTAATTATAATAACCAGCTAATTCCTATGTCACGTCTATATTGCTGGGCATTAAAATTGACAGTGGCAAATATCGGGGCGGTGTCAAGCAAGGGGACATTTCCATCAAGTTACTAACATAAACTTATAGTGTTTTACATAATTAGCGACTTACTCTTATTCTTTAATCTTAAACGGTTCTATCATGTCGAGAAAATTAATGAATTTCTAATCGGGTTTTTGATTTAATTTGGCGCAGAATGTGGCGGAATTGAGCACGTTTCTGTAAAAATTAACTTAATATTGGATTAGTACCTACTGAAATGTAACTAGTTTACTGCATACTGTGTATGTAGTTTAGTAATGTAAGTCTGACCTGTAATTTATATTATCAATAAAATATGAGTATGAGTATATGTTGTTTCGGTATTGGTACAGTTACTATCAACAGTAGCAGATATCATAGGAGACCGATTCAGATTTTACAATTTGTCACGGCTCGAACTGGTTTTGATACGACCGTGACGATCATCTTGGTGATTGGCGCGCATAAATATCACGCACAACTTTCACTTATATTTCGCATGCAGCGTGAGTGATCTTCAAGGTCGTATCAAAACCGTAACAAGTTGAAACCTGAATCGATCTTCTGCAGAGAAAAACAGCCGGACATACAAATAATTTTTGTCCAAGCTGAAACGGGAATTTCGCTTCACTCGGTTAATATATTTAAACCATAAATACTTATTTTTATTTTGTACATATTCAAGTACAAAATAAAAATGTCTGATGAATTCCATTTGTTATAATACAAACTAAGCAACGCTCGAGCGAGACTTAAGTTGAAGTGGAGTGTCGTAGCAGTAGCAGCGTAGCCATATCGTAGCACGGGCGTAGACCTGCTACGGGAAATTTATTATTAGGTAACGCATTGGGAGGTTTTGGGCCCGATTCGGATTTTGTAATAGACATCTATTAGATATCTTTTAGACATCGCCAAGATACGATAACGATATGTTTAAGATTCTATTCTATTATTTAGTATAATGAATTTTGCAATGTATTCTCAAATTATGTTATGACAAGTTTAGTATTATTTGTAAATAGTCACCGTTAATTAGTATTTAGTATTAAGATTATTGCCATGCCCTAACAGGGTACCATGTACCGACTTTATAATGTTGTAATACCATCCTATGTAAACATGAACATGGACGCAATAAAGATATTATGAATTATGAATTATGAATTAAGATCTAACCTGTCAAATTTGACATTTCCGCGATTCTGGAGATACTCTTGAACGATTTCCACAAGATATTACTTAGAGATCTAATTCACATCTAATAGATATCTAACACGATCTATCGTAAAAGTGACATCGGTTGCCCGAATTGCGCTGCAAAAGAGAACTAGTTGAAATCTAAACTATAACGTATCTAGAATGGATCTAGTACGTGTCGTCTCTTGTGAATATCTTGAAGTTCGAATACGGCAGTTTGTTTCTACATTCTGCAGCGTAATTCAATTAGATTACATTGGTTATATGCTGTTCATTATATTTAAATTGTAATTAATAAACTTCATTTCATTTGTGTTGTTTTTGGTACTAGTATAGGTGACTTTGTACGAAGTCATTGACTTATGAATTGTACTTTGAAGTTTCAAATAATGATAGAGCATTCTGATGCCTGTTTCGTTAGATTAAAGTTAGAACGAAAATTCCTTATTCTGATAGCGCCGGATTCCAAAAAACATATAAGCACAATTAATATGAATGGAAATGGATGTAATTAACTAATATTTAGGTACCTATATTAATGTCACTTTTGAGCTTTATCGGTCCTGACCAACTAATTTTAATTGCTTAACTAATACTTTTACTTTCTTAATTTACTAAAAAAAACGTAACGAATTCGAAGGATTAGTGTTGCGGAATTATGATTAGGCGTATAAGCATATTAGTTTAGTGTTCTCACTACTTGTTTCGTTATAGGTAAATACATATATATATGAAATGTATGCCGCATTTCTTTACTTTTGAGGTAGGATATTTTTTTTAAATTGCTGTTCATATTTAGGTATAGTATATATGTAATACATACCTATACTTGTACGTACAAAAGTCAAGGGTCTAATACGTTAGGTACATAGTCAAGAGCATTGAAAGCGAAACCGGTTTATTTTTATTACTTATGTATGTGTGGTACAGACCGTATCGTCCGTTTTATGATGCCTGTATATGATGAACTCTAACTGATGATAGGTAGTTATTGGGGTAATACAGCCGATCCCAGTATAGGTAGTAGTCATTCAGGAAAATTCACCTCAATTAAAGAAATACATGCAATTAGTTGAAATCGCCAGGGTTAATAAGCAACAACAAAATTTTGTAGCTAATTCCCATGACGAAATTAGCAATAAAATGATCATTTCTACTGATAGGTACGAGCGCGCGAATCAACACTTTGCAAAGTGGATTCACCTTGTTTTATGAATAGTTTTTCTGTGAAGGCGTGGGCTCAGCGAGCGCATTCATGTTATTATTTGCCAACTCCTCACTTTGAGCTTCACACGCCACAGGTGACTAGTTATAATTCACGAAACATCCCACCCATTTGTGAGCTTGTCACTGTAAACATGGTGACCTACGGATCCATAAAAACTATGCATAATCGGAGGTCTGACATATTATGGTTTGCCCTGTAACGATAGGCTCAGGAAGCATTGTAAATATCAGCACTGAGTGATGTGCATAACCGTCTTGTCACGACGACAAAACTTTCAGTAACTTAGTCTATCCTTTTATATTCGCGAGTTATATATAGTTGGCAACTACGTTTCAACATAGTTGGCAACTTTTGCATTGGACGGTCGCATTTAGATTTAAACGAATCAAAAACGTAAGTTTGAGTAAATATCCGGAGGTGGCTACAGCGTAATATATTATATTATTATTTGATTTTGATTTAACCTTTGTTTAAATTATACACCAGTGAAATTCAAAACATACTTAGTGCCCATATGCGTCATTCATCCAATAAAAAATTCAAATCGCTCCAACATTCGACCTAATTTTAAAACAATGGAATTAACGATCGTAATTTGTTTTGTTGTTTGTTTATTGACCTATTTAAATAAGTGCATTAATCGCACTAACAGTGTAAGAATTCACTAATGAATTATGACCAAAAATTAGGTGACAACACGATTTATTCATAGTATTAGAGTAGGTAATCTAAGTAGGATACCTGCTAAGACGCCAACTGATGCGCTCGATTACAGTGTAAGGTTTGAGGTACAATGGCGCATACGCAACCCGTAATACGGTGACATGAATGTTTTATATATTATATATGGCATGCTTATCCGCTGGGCAAAATATATAGGAATAAGTATAAGGGAAAAGTTTGCCTTTGTATAGTCACGCTCCGTGATTGTTACGTCATTTAGGGTTCTAGCTAAATTGGATATTCCATAGCGTAACTAGCGTAAGTATGGAACTGTACCCCGTGTGGTGCCTGTACAAATGATGTGTTTTTTTCCTGTTTTATGTTTTTTTTGTACAATAAAGTGTTTTCCTACTTTACTACTACTAAACACTTCAGTGTGTGTCAAATACGGCCTCTGTTAAAAGTGTCCCAGCTTTCATACGTATAGGTATTTTAATGAGAATGCATCTAAATGTAGCTCTTAAGTGTGTCAGAAGCACACGTCTGCATCGATCGAAGCAAGTTACATATTACAGGCATATTGATCCAACGTCTTTGACCGTCTACGTCTTACGGGCTGCCGCGGCTGCTATCTATTATTGATTGCTTTTATGTTCTAAGGCAGCGGTTCTCAATCTTTTTTTTTGACGGAACCCTTTTGGAAAGCGAAATACTTGATGGAACCCTACAATAAAACAATAGTTTTTAGAAGTGTATTTTTTTATTAATAAGAATAATAAGCATAATAGTTATGCTTATTTTATTATTCTGTATTATTCTAAATTCTTGCGGAACCCCTGCAGGGGTGTCGCGGAACCCTAGGGTTCCGCGGAACACACTTTGAGAATGGCTGTTCCAAGGAATCTAAGGTAAGTAAGTACCGTAAAATGGGGTGAGTAGGGGCAAAACTGACATTCAAACCTCGATAACATTTTATTTTTACACATGCAAACTGAATGGTGTATATAATAAGTGTTCCGGACGTTTGTATTTTAGTTTTTATTTTATTTTTATTTAAATCCCATCTCACCCCGAAGTCCCTCGTAATTGGGGTGAGATGGAATTTCATACAAAGGTGATTTTGGAAGATTGTTGGATCGATTTTTGATTATTATGAGTATTACTATAGCACCATTTTAAATAGGAATACCTACATTATTTTTGTAGCAGTAGCCTTAAAATCCCATCTCACCCCCCTTTCATGTCTTCTCTCCCCATTCATAACCCAATTCTCCCTGCGAACCCTACTCACCCCATTTTACGGTACCTAGCGGTGAAAGTGGGTGTTTGTAGCATCCGTGCCAAGTGTTATGGGGAAATATTAATGAAGTAACAATTTTCACGGCGTCTGCTAGTAATAATTAATGAATATACCGGGAACCGGGAACTATAAAAATGGGCACTAGTTGATAATTTATATGTACCTATAATTAGGTATATAATTTACCTATTTCATTATTCTGACAAAAAAACGGAATACCTATTGGATCTTCGAAGGTAGATTCTTATTTATAGACTTTCAAAATGTTTAGGATTCTCTTTTTTTTCTTGGTAAGTATACAAATACAGTTTAAAATATGTCTCACGAAAGTTTAATATCGAAGTACTTATACAAATGTTTATAAATATTATAGTAAGTCGTTTTCGTTAGGTAGGACTTATAAATCTTATAATGTGCAAAAAGCTTATTTTCTACCAAACGTTGGATTTATTACGCCTACAATCCTACATTCGCCAGAAAATTCTTTCCGTATACTTACTTCGAAATATCTTTCTTACACAATACGAGTAGTGTACCTACTAAGCTGGCGCTTATTGCGAAATCCGTTTCTGTACCTAACGTTGAAGATCGCAATGCTTCAAGAGAGGAAAGTTTCGAGTTGCTGGGGATATGAGTTCTATTTTCCCGAGTAAAATTAATCTGAAACGGTTACCGAGGCGAGTTCCGGCGCCAGCCCGCTCGAGTGGAGCAAGGAAGTTTGATATATCAAATATACAGGTAAAAACCTATAAACCAGGGATACCTGAGCTTCTTCTTCAACCTAGCGTTTTCCCGGCCTAGCGCCAGGGTCCGCTTTCCTGCTCAGTCTTCTCCACTTTGCCCGGTCTTCGGCATCCTCAGGTGTGAGATTGTTCTCTCCCATGTCCGTTATCACGACGTCCAGCTAGCGCTTCTAGGGATACCTATTTAGAAATAATGTTAATGTTAAGGATGTGAGAAACGTGACTTTAAAAATGCGCGAAATAACGTGTTTTAGATATTAATAGAATATGCGGAACTTCTTAAATATGCGGTCCTAAATAAAGGAAAATAAATCCGTTGTAAAGTGAAGGATTTCAGTAAAAATAGTAATCCATACACATAATTCAGAATTGTTGAAGTGTGTGTGACACTTCATGTAATACAATACAAAGATCGAATCGAATGCAAATATCATCCCTATTATAAGAAGAATACCTATTTTATGCAATATTGGGCAACCTTATTTCGAATAAGAATGTAATATTGTGACTAGAAATGGCTGTTTTCTAAAATAACATTAAAAATGGTTGTTTAGACAGCGAGATCCGGCGCGACGCGAGATGTGCCCCGCGCGGGGTTGGCCGGCAGCCAGCTGGCGATGGCGCCAACCCTGCACCCCTCCCCAGATATATTGAAAGCCTTCTTATCTTAATCCTATTACCTATTGCAATGTTATTCAGTTACGAATGTAGGAATTGGTAAAATGCTCGGGTTTTACCCATTTTGCCATTTGGGGTTGGGCTAAAGAGCCTAAAGATGAATTGTGTCGTAGCGTAATTTAAATAGATTTGTATTAGGTACGCTTCTAAATAAGTAGGTAGGTACGTCTTATGTAAAGTTATTCATAAACACAATCCGAGTAACTAAGTAAACCGATTAAAAAAGTCGCAGCGGGCTCAAAATGAACTGTCACATACTATGTATAGTTGGTGAAATACTGCCCCATCAACAAGCATTTATGGTTGTGTTTCGTTTTGCGATGTCAGACAAAAACGAGCGCTGACCACGGAGCCAAAAATTCAATCAAAGTAAAAAAGTAAATCAAATTAAATTTTGGATGTTGTGGAAAACAATTTAGTGTGATCTGATCACTTATACTCCGTACGTATCTATTTTGTCCACGCTCGGGTGCGCGTGCGGCAACATTGGCAGTGTTCCACCCTGTGCGCTGACCCGACTCTGCCGCTGCAGGGTCACCGAATATAGGAAAAGTTCTGAAATATTCAGGTTTTTTAGATGGTCAAACAATTCCAAATATAAATTTCAATCACAACACGAGACGCGGAACAAGAGAGGGAGGCCTTTGCTCAGCAGTGGGACACAACAGGCTAACAAAAAAACATTTTTTTGAACAGTCAAAAAAGGTGACGCTTTTAAAACTATACAATGAATTGAGAAGATCGGAAATCCTGCAAGCGGAATTTTAAATAATTTTTTCTACTCCAGCACTTAAATGTGTCAATTAAATGACTGACAGTGATATCTAAAGCAATGTCATTTGAATGATTTGTCTATAGGCTCATAAGATGACTTTTTTTTTTTTTTTTTTTTTTTTTTTGCTGCAGCTGTCATAGAAAAAGTAATGTATGCAACAGCTCATAATTGGTTCTTAAAATTCTCGGGTCTTTTTTTACAAAACTCGACTACGTCTCGTTTTGTAACTTCGACCCTTGAATTTTAAGAACCCTTATTATATCACTGTTGCATAAACTACTATTGTGGTAATAATATTATATCCGCTCTCTCTGAAAGTGTCTTGAGACGCTTCTCGTACAATTAGCCTGGTTATTACTTAAATTAATTTGTTAATGTTTTTCTATTCCTACTATAATCCTCAATTACATTGTTACAAGACATCTACATGGTAGGTAGCTCTTCAGTTGCCAAAAACATTGTTTTTTTCTCTCTCAAGACTATATTTTTCAATTTATTTACGTAAATTCATATCTCTTTTTGCCAAGGCTACCTTTGCTACGCTCAACGTGGCTCGACCTTACCTGTTATTTTCCTTTGTCGACATACCCAGGGCCGGATTAACCCTAAAGCAGAGTAGGCAACTGCCTATGGGCCCCGCCTCGGCTAGGGGGCCCCGCCTCGGTTAGGGGGCCCCGGCGGCCCCGCGCGCGCCAAAAAAATTGTGTTTCATATGGCCAAAATTCATAAATATTTTTTTATGGTACCTACTTATACCTTATGTCCAATATCAGTTTCTCAGACACACAATCATCAAATGATTATGTAAATTATTTTATTTTATAGCTTTTAAAGTCTGTAAATCGAGCTCGTATTTCAGGCTCCCGAGGGCCTAAAACCTCATTAATGAAACTTCGGCCCTCCGGGTAACTTTTGTATGACACATATATTATTGTTGAGTAACATTTGATGGTTGGTTCGTATCAGAGCGCTGCTTTCTTACAGTTCGACCTTCGGCGTCGCTTTTTAACAAATATAAACATTGATTTCAGAAGCTCGGCCTTTTGCCTCGCATGAAAGCTCACCTCGCTGGTTATAAGTACGCTTCGGGCTTGTTAAATATGTGGAGATTGCTGAGCTCGACCTTCAGCCTCATTTTTTACCTCAATTTTTGGTTCGTCTACCAAATCTCTTCTTCAGCTTAGCCTTTGGCCTCGCTGCGCCAAGCTCGGCCTGCGGTCTCGCTTTTTAATACAATGGACATTGGTTTGCGTCTGTGCTCTAGCTGAGCTTATCCTGAAGCACGGCTTTGACCTCGCATGAAAGCTCGCCTCACTGGGTAACTTCGGATTTTTAGGCTTTTTTAACACGCTTTCACAATTTTTTCACAAAAAAATTCGCGCTCGCTGCGCTCGCGATTTTTATTGTTTTTCCGATTTACCCAGTACTTACATGCTAGTTCGACTGGTTAATGAATAATCATTTAAACACATGTAAAATATTTATTATTAGGTTAATTTTAATCATGTGGCTCGTATGGTCGGACAATCGCTGTTCAGCCTCGCAAAATATTTAACTACTTATTGAGAAAAAAAGAGCTCTCCTCACACTGGACGCAAGGAGGAATCGGCAAAAACTAATATAAAAAACCTTTATGTCCACGCAAGAGCGAAAAAGACATCGTTCAGCATGTTCGGATCGGCTCAACCGACACCTGAAGGTTGAAATTAAAACCGCAAACCGCAAACTTACTTCCCTGTACTGATCAACTGAACTTATGTATGCAGAATTAACTGTAAGGGGGCCCCGAGCATTGCACTGCCTAGGGGCCCCGATATGCTTAATCCGGCCCTGGACATACCCAGGAAATATTTAACGACTGGGAAGTGGGAACCCTAGCTCCGCCCGGCGCCCGCATTACCGCTGTAATTGGAATAAAATTCTCTCCGTAAAAATAAACAGATTTCATACTTCTGCTAGTGATTTTCCCGAGAATTACTAAGAAACGTAAAATATGTCAATAATTTGTTTAAACTACCAAAGGATTGTCTTATTTCAAACAGTATAGACAGAGATAATCATACTATTTTTGACTTACACTAGTAGGTACTAATAGTTAGCACCCAAAAGAAAAGGATGAGTAGGAAGGAAAACTGACTGACAAATTGGTTTGACCAACTATAAATAACAATACGTCGCCTTATATTCATGTGTGAGTATTCTGCGCAACTATGCCACACAGCGTTAAAAGAGACAGTTAAGCCTAGTTCCATCACAACACGTGTCGGTAAAAATTAATAAAGATAAAAAATATAAATATTTAAATCATGACGGAAAAACTCAAACGTTTTAAAACTACCCCAGAACGGCACCAATTAATTTCTGTGCAACTGCCAACCTCTTGCCCCGGGACTATCGATCGGAAGTTCATCTAGTGTTCTGGATTCAGCCAGCCAGGGCTCGCGTACAGCGCAGTGTGTGAATAATTGATGTAAGACGAGAATCCTGTCTAGAATATATGTATACGTAGAGGTCAGTTCTACGTCATAGAGGTAGTTTTAGGCCGCAAAAATATGTGACACGCTCTTATGGCTCTACAAATTAGATCGTGTCAGATATTTTTGCGGCCTTCGTTGTGTAACATATTATTGCAGGTGACGGTAAAGATGAATTTAGAAGTGGGCCACCAATGTACTCTGTTTCTGACAGCTAGAGATATTGGAAATCTTGTGGAACATCACAAGTCATTGAAAAGTGAGAATATGTCAATTTTTTAAGTGAAAACTTCTTTAGCGGCGCTGGGCACTTTTTGAGGTGGGGAAAAAATGATACTCGAGACAGCGTAAGGCGATCACGTGACCGTAAGATTTAGATGGCATTTAAATCAATAAAGAAAAACTAAATGACATTACATGAAAAAGGTTCTAATCTTGTACAGGCTGAAATACGAGGATCTCACTGTTACATTCTAACTTTTATTTATATCACTCAAATATAATTCAATAAAGCTACATCTTGATGAAATCGCTAATAAAATTGAATTCTAGTACTGGTGAATAAAACTCAAAATATCATGACAAAATATATTTAGATGCGAGGTAACTTTACAATTTCTATTCGAATTTTAAACAATTAACGCTACAAATTTGAATTTCGAATTTTAAACAAGCTCACTGACCAGCAATTTCGGAACTAAAGTTTTTCAATAGAAAGGAGGATGGGTCAATTATACATAGTGCAGACATTTTGGACTAGTCATTGAGTTTTCACTTTTGTCGGCACTCCCGGAGTGCAACCCGTTGTTTTTTTTCTTCACACTACACCATACATCATTTAGCAGGATTGAAGGACAAAATTTATTTTAATCCGATTAATGCAAAATTTTAATCAATGAAAACAATTATGAAAATTGCAACACTAATTGCAAGAAATAAAATGCTTCTTTATTTTATTTTATCGAGTAGGTTGTGCTTTCGTTTAGCTTTACCAAATCGTTACTCGGTCAATGGACATATTCCACCGACTGTTTGTGGTTTCTGCGCAATAATTACCTCAACTTACCTAAGTATCATGTATTCATAGCACACTCATTAAACGGTACAAAGGTAACACGTAAGCAAAATAAAATTAGCATATTATGTACAAATTTATTCACACAGCGGTTTTGGCAAATGTGCTTGTTCTATTACATAAAAGCACTTCATTAGCAGCGGTTATAGTAGTTTATGCAACAGTGATATAATAAGGGTTCTTAAAATTCAAGGGTCGAAGTTACAAAACGAGACGTAGTCGAGTTTTGTAAAAAAAGACCCGAGAATTTTAAGAACCAATTATGAGCTGTTGCATACATTACTTTTTCTATGACAGCTGCAGCAAAAAAATAAAAAAAAAAAATAAAAAATATATATATAAAAATATATATATATATATATATAATATATATATATATATATATTATTAAAAAAAAGAGTTATTATTAAAAAAAAAAGAGTTATTATTAAAAAAAAAGAGTTATTATTTAAAAAAAAATGAGTTATTATTTAAAAAAAAAAAGAGTTATTATTTAAAAAAAAAAGAGTTATTATTGTAAATGAAAACATACCTCTTTCAATCAAGATGATCGGAACTTGTATCTTTAAAAAAAATAAAGCAGTTGTATTATACTCATAAGATAACTGCTAGCAGTCATCTTATGAGCCTATAGACAAATCATTCAAATGACATTGCTTTAGATATCACTGTCAGTCATTTAATTGACACATTTAAGTGCTGGAGTAGAAAAAGTTATATTTGGGCGGTGGCCGTAAACGCCACTGATGGGGAAAATGGCACGGCATACGGGTCAAGGTACTGTACTCATTGTTGATGTATACCTACTATTGTATCAGAAACGCGAACTGTAGGTATATTAATACAGTAAAGGCCATATTGTATATAATCTTAAAAAAAAGTTTTAAGCATTTGAGCACGCGCGGAAACAAAAAAAGGACATTTAGCAAATATTATCATTGTACTCTACCTATAAAAAAAAACCGGCCAAGTGCGAGTCGGACTCGCGCACGGAGGGTTCCGCACCATCAACAAAAAATAGAGCAAAACAAACAAAAAAAACAAGCAAAATAACGGTCACCCATCCAAGTACTGACCCCGCCCGACGTTGCTTAACTTCGGTCAAAAATCACGTTTGTTGTATGGGAGCCCCACTTAAATCTTTATTTTATTCTGTTTTTAGTATTTGTTGTTATAGCGGCAACAGAAATACATCATCTGTGAAAATTTCAACTATCTAGCTATCACGGTTCGTGAGATACAGCCTGGTGACAGACGGACGGACGGACGGACGGACGGACGGACAGCGGAGACTTAGTAATAGGGTCAAAATGCAACTTCAGCCTTTCCTCGTAATACATGATGATGAATTTCGCAAGTAGAGCAAAAAAATTAAACTTTGGGTTAGAGATAAAAGTTAAAACATATTTCTGTAAAAAAAAGTACTTACAGGCAGCTAAAGTGGACTTGCCCTTGCCCCTCTCTATACCCACGTTCCTCGGCGTTCACTGTTCATTGATGAATGAAACCATCTCCGTTAATTAGCGAAGCGTTTACTAATTAAGGCTTGAGAGCCAGGAGCTATTAGTGTGATAAAGGTATGGTAGGCTAAGCTAATTGACTTGAACCAGAAAGAAATGGCCAGTTTATGTGCTGAGAACGATTAATTTGCATGTTAGGTATATTACTAACATAAATTACGCATTACAAATGTAGGTATAGGTACTCAAAATAATTAAAAACAAATCATTTTCATTTCATATAATATATTCATATATACACATTTTTATTGCTTTTATGTGTCTGATTTGAAAGCCTTTTGTTGTTACTTGATGTTTAGTTTTAAAGTATAATAATCATTATTACTTTGACAATTGTAAAAAAAGAAAGTATGAAAGAAAGTATAAGGGGTTTAACCTTTAGATTAAGTAGATTCTAATTTAATAAGAGGTAAACGCATCAGAACATGATTATACCTAGCCAATAGTAATTCTAGCGCTCTCAGATTTTAAGCCCAGACCGCGTAGCTAACGTGCCAATCGCTTACGCTCCGTAGCGATCGAAACGCAATTGTCACTGTCGCACTAATATGGAAGAATGATAGAGAGACACAAAGCGATTCGATGGCAAAGCGCAAGCGATCGTCACCTTGGCTAGGCCACCAGGAAGGCACGGCCACCTGTTTTTTGACGTGGAGAATGTAGTGCGGTACGGATATTGATCGTGCGGCGGCGAGAACAAAGGGCGGTCCTTGCAGCCCTGCGGTGGAATAATCGTACCCACCGCTTGTCACCGGTGCTGATAGTGAAATTAATTGCGACTGGTGACCTGCCCTAGTAGCACGGTCGCATTTTTATCGCTTGTCACCATGCCTGTCACATTATAACAAGTATTGTGAAAGTGACGGGCATCGCGACAGGCGATAAAAATGGAACCATGCTGCGCCCGCTTTGTGGTTGTCATTTTATACACGGTGCCGCGTTCTGTATGGAACAAACTAGGCAATTGATTTGACCCCCATGTTCAGCTAAAATAATTTAAATATGTAGTCCCAGGACTATAACCGCGATAATCGAAGTTCGCAAATTGTGGGCATTTTTCTCTGTCACTCTAAATACGCCTTCATTAGAGTAAAAGAGAAAGATCTCCGCAAATTCCGAATTTCGGTTTTCGCGGTAGCCCCTCAGGTATGATCTAAACAGAAGGCGTATTTATTTTGATTGTTATAACAGGTTATCTGGATTTGTTATGGATATGATCTGTTAGTGATAAAAGTGACTTTTTGGGTTGAAGACATGTAATTTTTACCACTGACAGATAATATCACCAAAGTCATAACCTGTTATTACAATCAGAATACGCCTCCAGTTCTTGATATGAAATTGTGTATCTTATAAATTATAATCGACTATACAGTTTACCTATGTGTAGACAATGAAAACTGAAAATAAGTGTTGCGATTTCCCGTATACCGTGTATATCAGTGCTAAATTATCTTATAACTTTAAACGAGCAATTCTTGTATATTTATTTATTTATTTATTTATATGTATATTTCGGGGATCTCGGACACCATTTCACTGAAATTTGCTATATGAGGGTTTTCGGGGGCGAAAAAACGATCTAGCTAGGTTTTATCTCTGGGAAAACGCGCATTTTTTATTTTTTATATGTTTTCCGAGCAAAGCTCGGTCTCCCAGATATTTATTTTTAACCCGTTACTAAGTATATTTCTTCCTAAGAATCGTATAGTAAGTACCTAACAGATATTTGCGTTTGTTAAACAAATATTAGCCCAGATATAAGGACGTCTAACCAAACAGACACCTGTTGCTTAATAGGCACTATTGGTTGCCTATACAATCTCATAAATACAACAATGCTAATGAAAGTCACGTTAATTATGTGCTAATCACTGGTGCTAATAGAATGGCAATAAAGTGACAGACTTGGCTAGCATAGGAATGACAAAATAAGAATAATAATAAAAAACGAACAGGGTGCCTAGTTAAGACGCCAAGTGTCTACGCCCCGTAGCGAACGAAACGCTAATGTCTCTGTCTCACTCAAAACTAATATGGAAGAGTAATAGAGAGATATTACCGTTTCGTTGGCTACGGCGCAAACGATTGGTACCTTGGCTAGGCACCCAGTTTTTCAAGTGTTCGTTCGTTCTTCGGTACCGGCTGTTACATGGAATGTTTGCATTAAATAAATCTATTAGATACATAACATAACATAAGAAACATAGATAACATAAGAAAATAAAGACCATTAATTTTACTGGGATTTACTAATGGAATTTCCCAACAACGCGATCCTATATATAATGTTACATAACCCTTCATAATGTTACAATATATTCTGGAATTCAAATTATTCTTGACACATCTTTTACCGCTTCGCTATATCACTTCGTCGGGTTTTTAGAGCAAAGGTTCATGATTGATCGTGTGCTTTGATGAAAGAACTGTGTTACGTAAATAAATGCAGCATTTTTCGCATGCATCCATCAACGTCTAATATAATAAGTCATAAGAATAGGGGTTTGGTTACCTAATTTTATATTTCTTTCATGATTATTTGATTAAAGTACATGTACATGCATGTCATGTTACCTATTTGCCTGGTCTGTAATCGGGGGTTTTCGCTGTACCTTTGGGTATGGTGCTTTACCCACCATCCCCCTGACGCAAAGCCCTCCCTCTTTTTAGAATGAAATATGTACCGGTTGATTTGATGGTAAGTATTTTGAATATTAAAGAAAAACATTTGAATTCGGAATAAAGTGTTAATGAAAAAAAAATATAATACAAAAAAAGTTTGTAATGGTTTTATAAACTTTTTTGGGAGGATTCACCATATATTATTCATGTAATAACTCGTTGAAGTTCGAAAACGTCGATAGTTGAACAAAATAGTTCTTTGGGAACAGGGGAGCACAGCTGTTTAGCCCTTCGTGGCCTTCGTGCTAATATTGAGACCCGAGTAAGCGAAATATCCAGAAACTGAATTACGGATCAGTGCAGCATGGAAACTATTATACCGTTCCCACTTTACCCAGTCTTTAGCTTTGTTAGCTAATAATATGTCACTATTTAGGTACCCTACATGCAAATTTCGTGCTATAACAATAGGTTTAGGTACCTACTGGTTTGCTTTAGCTGATTTTTTAATAACCTGAGGTCAGGCCCGAACGACTATTGTGAATACCCTTAGTTATGAGATTTTGTCCAGAAGTGTGTGTGTGTGTGTGTGTGTAATGTTTTACAAATAGTTGTTTACTCTAGTTAGTGTTGTAAAAAAATTGTGATTCAGACGGCAGCAAAGTTTGCTCGCCTCTCGTGCCTTGAAACCCTCGCAACGCTCAAAATTCCATTTTTGAACCACTCCCTACGCTCGTGACACAGTTTTTAAATATTTCGCTTACTTACTTGGGTCTCAATATATTAATATTAACACGAAATATAAACAGCAACTGCGCTCCCCAAAGATCCCTAATGTGCCCAAAGATCTATTGATTGTTCAACTGTCTATGTCAATGTACTTTTTCGAACTTCCACGAGCTGATCATGGTGAACTACCAAAAAAGCTCAAATTCCCTTTTTTGGTTAAAATGATTAAGGATTATTTCTTCCATTGGCACTTTTACTAACTCTAATACTTTTCTCAAAAATTTAAAATAAATCCGTCAACCGGGACATATTTCATGCTTAAGAGAGGGGTGGCATCAGGGGGAAGGTCGGGAAGGGTCTAAGCCCTAAGGTATTATAGTTAGGTACCGTAAAATGGGATAAGTAGGTTTCGCGGGGAGAGTTGGGTTATGAATGGGGAGAGAGAGTGTATACTGTAGTTTCCTAAATGGCAGTTAATACCATTCTCATTTTTTCCACTTTTTATTTTTCTCGTAAGCTTCATTTATCAATAGCAATTATAATCATTCTCATATTTACCCATTCTATGTATTTATTAGTAGCTTATTTTCTCGATATGTTTTTGAACCGTTTTCATATTTACCCATTCTATGTATTTATTAGTAGCTTATTTTCTGCCTGACATAACAACAACAAACTATGAAAAACGCTGGGGTGTCCATCAAATCTGGAGTTCGTCGGACTGTTTCGCGGGGCTCCTATTTCTGAGCGGTTTGCCCTTCGGGCATCTGAAGCTACCTAACGAACCTAACCTACCCAGCTATTGATTTAGTGAGACGTCCGTGAAAACATTACACTTTGGGGAAAAAAGCGTAGGTAGGTAAGTAGGTTAGGTTCGTTAGGTAGCTTCAGATGCCCGAAGGGCAAACCGCCCAGAAATAGGAGCTCCGCGAAGCGGGGCTCCGTCTATTTAAGTTGGAAAGTAATGCGAATGGTTACAAAACATACCGGGAAAATAAGTTTTTCAAAAAAACTAGAATGGAAAAATATGCGAATGACTAAAGTTGCTATAGGGAAAGGAAGATTACGAGAAAAATATAAAGTGAGAAATAATGCGAATGGTATTAACTGCAATTAGGAAATAACGATTTTCGGAACATACAGTATACACTCCTCACCCCAAATACGAGGGACTACGGGGGAGGTGGGTTTTCCTGTTTATCGTCAAAGCTATGAAATGGAACTACGCAAAATAAAATAAAAACTAAAATACAAACGTCCTGTACGGTTACCATCAGTTTGTCACTGACATAATTAAACGCCGTCGAGAACGTAATTTACTTTCTATACATCTCGCTCGCACTCGCATATTAGTGCAAACGGGATGTATAGAAAGTAAATTACGTTCTCGACGGCGTTTATGTCAGTGACAAACTGATGGTAACCGTACGGAACATTTATTATTAATACACCATTCAGTTTGCATACGTAAAAATAAAATGTTATCGAGGTTTGAATGTCAGTTTTGCGCCTACTCACCCCATTTTACGGTACTAAATTAGTTTCAAAACGGTATTAATTAGTTTCTCTTAACAATACATTAACGACAACAAATAGAAACGTGCGAGTAGTAAATTAATAAATCATGTTTCAGAAAATTAACACTTTTCAGTGATGTCGCAAATGAGAGTAGATTGTTAGAGTCTGTGCGGAAAGAGAAGAGTCGTGGGATTTGAGGGCGCACCAGTGCTATTTTATGGTTTTTGCTATGCTGACAACACTGGTCACGTGATTATAGTACGACACTATTGGTCATGATACTTGAATCCCTTTTGTTCCGGTTTTTTGCCACGGCTTACTAAACGGAGCCTGGAGGTGGTTTCGGCTCGTCAACTCAATCCTCTGATTTAGCGCAGGCACAAATTTTTTTTTAAACACACTTTTGTTTTCAGTCTCAGATACTAAAAAGTGACAGTGCGATTGACAAAACTGCTAAAAGTAGTCAAGAATCTGCCCAATACAACTGTCATTTTTGTACCAAACAAGATAGAGTCTCATTTATGTACTGCCTAATCTGTGCAGTCCAACAGTTATTTTAATACAAAACCGGGTAAATCGGGTAGAAATTGGGCAATAGAACTATAATTTTATTATTTGGATATAAATATAGTGCATAAGTGTAGGCCTTATTGGGATATGTCCGGTTCTCTCATCTCACGATATTTTACTTCGCCGAAAAGTCACTGCTAAATATGAAATATAATTTCGTAACTAACAGAACCTGTAAACGAACTTACAAAACAAATAAAGAAATATTTTATTAGAAAAAGTTTTATTCTTTGTAATCGAAGTCTGAATTAAAATATTCAATGTCACTTATGTTTGAGCTAGCTTCAGAACAACCAGGGAGTCCAGGGACACTCATAGAACTATCTTCATCTGAATTGGATGTGCTTGAATCCGGCACGCAGATTACAAATTCTTGCATATCACCTATTTAGCGGTCTTTTATTCGAGATACCGTAGGTACTTTTACTCAATCCTGAAAAATAATTCACTACATATAAATACAGTAGAGTCCGATTAGTACGACTTCGCATATAACAACCAACCGCTTATAGCGACGTAAGTATAGGCACTTGTTTGGTTTTAGTACAAGCTACTATGAAAGTACAACCGTTTATTACGACTCCGCTTATAACGACCGATCGCTTTTAACGACGGCAATTGACTCAAAATCCGTCCGTCAAGTCCGGTTACAACGACGAGCGACGTAGTTTTTAGAAATAAATAGTTGGTAAGAAGCTTAATCCGTCCCGCGCACCTAACTCCCCTCCCCCTTTTGCCTATACGCAGCAAGATGAAATAGTCATGTGACTTTTCGTAATCTTGCAAACTAAATAAAACCCAATTCCCATTTTTCAATTGAGCTTAAACTTCACATACATAATTATGTACATAAGTTAGGTACAATGCAATATTTTGGTAGGTACCTTCGAGCTGATCTATGAACACAGGATATGGACATAGGAACTGTGTGATAAAACAACGTCAGCTGGATTAGATCCCCAAGAATTACGACTTTTTAGGGTTCCGTAGCCAAATGGCAAAAAACGGAACCCTTATAGATTCGTCATGTCTGTCTGTCTGTCCGTCTGTCTGTCCGTCTGTCTGTCCGTCCGTATGTCACAGCCACTTTTCTCCGAAACTATATGAACTATACTATTGAAACTTGGTAAGTAGATGTATTCTGTGAACCGCATTAAGATTTTCACACAAAAATAGAAAAAAAACAATAAATTTTTGGGGTTCCCCATACTTCGAACTGAAACTCTAAAATTTTTTTTTCATCAAACCCATACGTGTGGGGTATCTATGGATAGGTCTTCAAAAATGATATTGAGGTTTCTAATATCATTTTTTTCTAAACTGAATAGTTTGCGCGAGAGACACTTCCAAAGTGGTAAAATGTGTGTCCCCCCCCCCTGTAACTTCTAAAATAAGAGAATGATAAAACTAAAAAAAAATATATGATGTACATTACCATGTAAACTTCCACCGAAAATTGGTTTGAACGAGATCTAGTAAGTAGTTTTTTTTTATACGTCTTAAATCGCCTAAATACGGAACCCTTCATGGGCGAGTCCGACTCGCACTTGGCCGCTTTTATTTTACGGGATTCGAGTACCTAATTTGCGGATGACGAGTGGGTTGACTACGCGTACCTTGAAAAGTGGCTTCTTCTAAACACACAAGTCTCTCCATTTAAGACAAAGTGTTGTAATACTAACGTAAATAAATATTTTAAAGGAAATCTTTTTTTCTTTGATTGTCGCATAAGTATTAATAAATACAAAATGACGTAATTATTTTGGTTAAAAAAATATATTAAAATTGGCAGTTCGTTTTGTACGACGTCCGGTTAGTACGACGTAATATCAGCGGTCCCTTGGGCGTCGTTATAACCGGACTCTACTGTATGCATAAAATGGCAAGTATCAAAACTATTTGTCAGTTATTTTAAAGATCATGAATGACCTGTATATTTATGAAAATGAATATATTTTGAATGAATATATTTACCGATTATGTACCGGAGACAAGTTACTTAGGGGGCTTATTAAATAGGTAATTATTTAATATTAAATACAACATCAATACCCGTGAATAGCGGAAACACGTTCCGCGACTTTTTGTAAGTCGATAGTCGGCTTTTAGCCGTTTTCTTCCCTTTGACAAAACCGAACAATGTTAAACATAATTTTCCTTGTGGTTTTATGTACGATTTTATCGTGTTTTGAAAATATTTTATACATAAAACTTGTGGTTTTTGTTAATAAGAATATACAATGACATTAGTTTGTTTACTTTTTACAAGACAGGTGTCAAAGGTTTGATTGCCATATAAAATTGAAAATTTAGTTCCCGTTTCTGCCACGACTCTTCTCTTTCCGCACAGACTCTATTGACGCTTGGTATGAATGAATATGGAATTGTCTGCTCTAAGTAATAATTTATGTCTTTGTTTTCTTCGTAATTATGTAGGCATCCCGGTAATTCCGTTGTTTGTCTGAAAGTTGAGATAAATTTACGACTCCAGTACGGATATGATGGTCGTTCTTGTCTACGTGACAGCGTGATAAAACGGTGTCCGTCACTTTCTTTCCCACGGTGTTAAACAGTGACAGTTATTTTATCACGTGGATAAAGATGGATAAAGCTATCCATAATAGGCTGGCAGAAATATACTCTTATTTGGGCAAATGAATAAGTTGGCGCGCTATGAATCAAAGTGCTATACATATAAACCTAGCGATATGTTTTAAATATATATATATATACCTACAGCCAAAAGTTAACATTGCTGATTGTTAGTATGGTACCTATTCCTAATTAGGCGTAGGCAATGAATAGGCCTAAAGCAGATGGACTGCAACTTTTATTAGAACAATACGGCGACAGCTTGCGTTTTAATCCCCATGATGTAGCGGTCTTTAATTCGAGTAAATAACGTTAGAACGCAAATGAAAAAGATTATTAGGCGTCTGTCGTGCTGCAGGAATTCTATTTGACATGATGACTAAATATTTTCTAAGCGCTTCACCAAGGAAACCTTGACCTTTTTCATTATTTATACGCAATACATTTTTATTGCAGGTTGAATCATTGCGTCTAATCTAAAGAGAGTTGTTGTTACATATTCAACAGTTGAACAGTTGTTTTTTATATATGTTGTTGTTACGTGTTCAATAATAATATCCATAATACCATACTCTTGTTGTCATATTTAGGTATATCTGAAAAAAAAAAACATCAATTTAAACTATTTTAAACCTACGCGTTCCTTAAGGTCAATGATACCTTACCACTTAAGCGGCAATTACACTTTGTCGTTCGCCGCATGCTGCATGCGGCGACCGCAAAATTGTAAAGAACACGTTAGTCGGTCGCATTCGGCGATCGACAGCTGCCAACGCTTATAAGGTGACCGAAGCAGTGTAAATACGACATCTGTCCGCCTTATTAGGTCACCGACAGCGGCGACCGCAGATCATTTGATAAAGTAAAACCTCTATGCAAATGTACTCATTATATCGTTGGCATTGGCCACTTATATTTGAAGTTGTCACAAATAACAAACGTCAGACGTGCATGCTTATATTATTATATAAATAAAATTCGGCCACCGCATTAGGCGGACAGACTAGTATAAAGACGACGTTCGTTGAACGAATCCATTCAAGAGTCATGCGGTCGCCGTAGTAGGCGGACAGACTAATGTGAAGACGACGTTTGTTGGCCTAAGTAGCGAAATGAATGAAATGAATTCGGCGACCGCATTAGGTGAACGACGCAGTGTAATTGCCGCTTTACACCAAGGCACTCTTAAACAGGAACCATTATGTTTCAGGGCCTCATACATTTAGTTTCAAAGAGAAAAAGAAATAACTGATTGGCTCACATGTGAGCTAAACCGCATGCCCTAGTTCAAAGGCGTCACAGGTCCATTACTGAAGCATCGGTGACCTATTGAGTGCGGTAACGGTGAAGCGGACCTCATGAAACTAGTGATGCGTCACTTATATTAATATTTTGGGATTACTGGCAATATTCCAAAATAAAATCTTCTTGTCGATAATAAGATGAGGAAATAATCGAACTAGCGAGCGACGCGAAACGAAGTTCTCATATTCAACTTCGAGGCTAGCCTCTCTCCGCGGGCATTCCGAATTGTTTTTGATACTCTGTTCCGCGATAACTTTCGTACATTTTTTCTAATTTAAATGATATTAAAAAATTGGATGAATTCACAGATAAGGCTATATAGTAGGTATATTTTTCTAAGTTCTAATATAAGCAGGATCGACCTAGGGGTTGTGGGGCTAGAAGGCCCAAAGGCGATCTTGCTATACTGAGTGAGCGGCCATAGCGAGTGGGTTGGTAATCAAGATCTGATGCTAGTCTTGCACGCAGCGTTTTCCGGTAGGCTTGCCTCTCTAGCTAGCTACATAAGTATTAATCATTTTAAAATGTTAATGGATGTACGTAATTGCCAGATGTCTGTAGGTGCCGGCGGCTATATCTCAATTTCCTGGACAACGGAACGACCCATCATTACTAATAACCACATCAAACGCGGCGACCTTTTGTTGAGAGTCATATAATATGCTGTACATACGAATACACCTGTGTAATTTCACATGTAAACGTAGATTGTTTTCATTAGGGAAACGTGTATTGACAATAGTGATTTGAGCTTCATTATGTTGAGTGTTGGTTGATATGTTATTGTTTTGTGTTTTGAAACAGTTATACAATAATATTTAAACAGCGGCAAACCCATCTGTAAGCAGCTTTTAGTTGTTTGTATAATATTTGAGCTGGAAGGGAGATCTGCACGCTGGTCATTTTCCATAAAAAATGTCCGCCGTCCCATTTTGTCTTAATGCCTTATTTATATGTGTTTTAAAACTTTCATACAAAACGAATAATGCTGTAAATATATATACTTACTATATTATATATGTATATACCTACTTACTTGAAATCTCTGTAAAAAAAAACTATTAACATTCACATACGCACATTCACCTACATTACGATTCGTAGGTAGGTATTATGATTGTATTATTTCGCAAAATAAAGCGGGTACATCTCCATTAACGTTCCATTGCAGTTAGTCACTTAGAGAAGTTGTTTATAAAATAATAAGCATAGTTTCAAAACAATCTGGATTTGCCGTCGATTTCATTTTTAATAGTGTATGTTAACACACCTATCTGTTTCAATTAGTGCAAATCATATTGATAAAAGTGAACACTCGTACTGTCGACGTGGGTGCTAGCTCATTAGCAACCCAATTCATGATACATTTCGTCTCGTCACTAGTATAGCTCGACCTCTATATAAGTAACTATTTCAATAGTCGGATAGCACACTTATACTGGTTTGGAAGCGATGTTCTTTAAAGGTTGTGAACATGAGCCCTGCACATGGCATGTCGTCGGTTGCCAACTCCGGCCGCGATTATCAAGGCTGCGCTGTTAATCGCATTCTATCGAGGAGGTCGATGCCGGTGGTTTATTTATACCGACGTCGAGTGATCGAAGAGACTTTCTCTTCCTGTGTCTCTGATTATTTTTGGGTACATTGTTCGCATTACAATTTGTACCGTAAGACGGGGTGAGTAGGTTTCACGGGGAGAGGTGGGTTATGATTGGGGAGGGAAGGTTTGAGAGGGGGGTTAGAAGGGATTTTAAAGGCTACTGCTACAAAAATAATGTATTCCAATTTAAAATGCTATAGTAATACGCATAATAAAAAAAATCGATCCAACAATCTTCCAAAATCACCTTTGTATGAAAACTCCTCTCACCCCAAATACGAGGCACTACGGGGTGAGGTGGGTTTTCCTCTTTATCGTCAAAGTTATGAAATCGAACTACCCAAAATAAAATAAAAACTAAAATACAAACGTCCGGAACACTTATTATATACACCATTCAGTTTTCATATGTAAAAATATAATGTTATTGAGGTTTGAATTTCAGTTTTGACCCTACTTACCCCATTTTACGGTACTTTTAAATTTGGTTTTGATGTTCAGCATGCTGTCTAAGATTCTCATAACACCTAATTTAGCTACCTACTTTAAAAGCAATAAACAGTATATTCCGTATGACCTGTGCTGTGATAAATTTGGATATGAAAAAAAAAAAAAAAAAAAAAAACGTTTATTCAGAGATCTTTTTTATAACTAATTACATATATTCTTCTGCCAAACCACAGAGTGGTTTGTTGGCAGACGAGGCTCCTTTATGTATTTGCAACCTAGGTAGTTGATAGGTAACTTAAACTTAGGTATCTACTTAACCCTTTACCTCATGCGCAGCCCTATATAGCAACTATTAAAGTTCATTTTTAAACAAATACTTTTTATTTATGACATGAAGTAAGGGGTTAACTCTATATTCTTAGCGTACAGTAAAAGAAAATCAAAATAAAATTAAAATGTAACGTATTATTGACTTTGTATTTTGTTTAATAAAAAATTGCTTAGTTTCTTTTTAAATGTTTGTTTTGTCATCCTTGTGGTCTTTAAATCCGACGGTAACTCATTATAGATCTTAGGGACTAAATATTTTCTACTTCTCTGGCCATAATAATTCGTAAAACTAGGTACCAGCAATTTATTACTATCTCTGTTTCTTATTAACCGAATTAATGAATCGATCCGTGCTGTTGCTGCTAAACATTTGGTCCCGCTTCAACACGAGCGAGCATTACCCACCACACTTGAACTCAGATGGAATCTAAAACAAATATCTAGAGGCAGTTATCGGGGACGGCTGGCACAAGTATGTATTTAGAACCCTTAAAAATTATTTCTTATAACTTTAGAATATTCGTCATATCATCACGTTGGCCGCATCAAAACTGTTGGAAAAGGAACTCTTCTAAGCAACAGTGTGTACATTTCTATTTGCCCTGAACTTCAAGAATAAAGGGTCTGATATATTTGAGCCCCTTTGCGGATCTAATATATCTGATAGCATTTGTACAATAAGACAACCGGACTTGCACTGTTCCGTAACTCGACTGGACAACTCCACTGCACATCGTGTGACTGCATCTTCAAAACAAAGTTCACGTACACTAAATAGACTATTTCAGGTGTGAGTGTAATAGGTTAATTATAATGAAAATGTTTGTCAAAGGACTGTCTCAGTTCAAACAGATAGAGAAAATCATACTATCTTTGAGTGTCTCATAATTCGGACAAGAATTATAGATGGTGTCGCCATTGCCGTATACGGCAAGGAAAATTGATTGATCATCCAATGGATTTGTGATATATGTAATCGTTAGGAGGCTTTCACGAGTAGCCAGAATAAACTTTTCTATTCTATTAAATTTTCAGACAATTCATTTCAGACATAAGCCCATATCATTTGTAAGTAATACTTAATTTATCTTAATCTTCTATAATACATAATTATTAATTAAAATATTATGACGTCATGTGACGTCATGTCACTAATGACGTCCGCTAATATTCTAAACTTTAAAGTTTTTTCTACACCGCGAAATAAGCTAAATAAATAAACTTTCAACGGATAATTAGATTGCTTTTATCATTTGCGACTTATTAAACATATGGCAGGCTTATCACTCGTGATAAGCCTGTGATGACGCGTGGCAATATATAACATATTAAGCGCATACAGTCAGTCAATAGCGATAACGAGAATTGCCAGTTGTTGAGTACAACTCGATACCGAGCGATTAGTGGCGATACCTATAATTTCAGTTATAGTACTTATAGTTAGCATAGATAGATAATAGTCGTGTGTTCATTTACAGAAAACTGTCAGTGAACAACGCTTGTAGATTTCATAGATGTACCCAATATATATTTACTGATAAAGATAAAGATAAAAGATAGTTTATTCAAGTAGGCATAATTACAATGCGCTTATGAACGTCAACACAGAATAAATAATAGTATTAAGTACAGAAGACTCACTCTCTAACAAAACGCGTCTGTTACGATCAGCACAGATATGGCCGCTAGGTGGCGACAGCGCCACGCGCGGCTTATGGTTTTCCCCAAAATTGGGGCCGGAACGGATGTACTTTTAGCTACCTGTAGCAAAGCGACGAAATCGCGGAGTGAGACACGCCTGACGTCAAATAAAGCTAGGTAGACCGGCTCCAACCCTACACCTCTGCCCCGAGAAGATTTAAATCCCCTCTCAATTGGATGAGAGTATCCCAACATGGGACTGGCAACAAACTCGGCGGGACACATCTTTAAAAAAAAATTACATCTTATAATGATGATTATGATGAAATAAGAAATGTCACAGCAACATTCTCTAGACACAGAAGACATGAATTATTAATAGAAACTTTTGTCGAGCAGAGACCTGACCCACATACATATAGCACCAGTATTTGTTTATGAACCCTTCAGACCCTCTTTATGTTGGTCCTCAGGAGTCAGCCGAGCTTAAACTTCGCCCATCGCTTACATTTTATATAAGGCCACAGCGAAGTAAAACACAACTTATATGAAGTAAGTTGTTTCCAAGGATATTTTATTTTCCATTCCCGTGTATTTGTTATTGGCCGGCAACCGTGACCTATTTTCGAAGGCCCTCAGATGTGCGCTTTTGATATGACCGTAGCAATTTATTGCCTGTTTCCGACTTGAACTAGAGCCGAGAGCTTTAGGAGCTCCGCTGATCGAAAGTAGCGTGTATGGAGAAGCATTAACAGCGAGGTTAATGTTGTATACAATTTCTCTCATTTTCTCAAATTTTATTTACTAATGCATCGGAATTTGTTATATTTTTAGTAACTATTATCATTTAATTCAGTTTTTAACATCTTTAAGTACCGTAAAATGGGGTGAGTAGGGTCAAAACTGAAATTCAAACATCGATAACATTTTATTTTTACATATGAAAACTGAATGGTGACTGGAATAAGTGTTCCGACGTTTGTATTTTAGTTTTTATTTTATTTTGGGTAGTTCCATTTCATAACTTTGACGATAAAGAGGAAAACCCACCTCACCCCGTAGTGCCTCGTATTTGGGGTGAGAGGGGTTTTCATACAAAGGTGATTTTGGAAGATTGTTGGATCGATTTTTTTTATTATGCGTATTACTATAGCTCCATTTTAAATTGGATACATTATTTTTGTAGCAGTAGCCTTAAAATCCCTTCTCACCCCCCTCTCAAACCTTCTCCCCCCATTCATAACCCACCTCTCCCCGCGAAACCTACTCACCCCGTTTTACGGTATCTCTGTTTAGTTTATCTTGCCACATAGTTTCTCTTAACCCACCCAACCATATACGTAAGTCCTAGTCCCTAGCAGGGATGTTGCGGATTCCGATTTTTTTACATCCGCGGATGCGGATGCGGATGCGGATTTTTAAAGGCTCACATCCGCGGATGCGGATGCGGATGCGGATGTCAAGATAGGTACATAAAAAACATCAAATATCACATTTTAGTAATTTTTATTTCAAAAACCGGCCAAGTGCGAGTCGGACTCGCGTTCCAAGGGTTCCGTACATTAAGTCCCACTCACGCTGGACTGCTAATTTCTAATAGGTTTTTTGGCTAATGACTAAATTACCTAGCAGTCTAGCACTTATGCCGATGCTAAGACGTTCCTGTACCGACCTGTTCCACATCCGCATCCGCATTAAATCCGCATCGATTTTATGCGGATGCGGATGCAGATGCGGATGTTGGAAATAATGCGGAAGTTCCGCGGTTGCGGATGCGGATGCGGATATTCGCAACATCCCTGGTCCCTAGGACTAAGGTTAGTAGGTAGGTGGGTTGTGTACAAGTAGTTAATAATATTAATATGAAGAAACATAGCGAAACTCATTAAATTTCTTGAAAATGGCGGCGGCGTCAAACAAGGGCTAAGGATGTAATCTAGCTAAATACGCCAAAAGCGTCTCATTACATAGTGAAAAACTGTTCCGGTTTGAAATCTTTGAATGATGGTATTTTAATACTGTGCTTAATATTCTAGCATTGTTTAAGCATCGGTTTTAATACTTTTAATGGTTATACATTTGTATAGGTACCAGTGACTAGCTTTGTTTGCTCTTCAAAGCGCATACACTGCGCGTGGGTAGGTAAATGTATCCACAGGGATACATAAGATATAATTATACCTGCAGATAGCTCTTTGAAAGCGCGCTTTGAAAACTGTGTTTTGGTGGGGAATTCCCGGGTTAAGTTTTAAACAATGTTATTAGATATTTAATAGTATATAGACTATATAGTACACAACAAAAATAATAAATAAAACTCACTATATTTGGTAACTTACTAAACAAGGGTTAATAATTCCAACTGAATATACTTTTGACACGAGAAACCTCCAACAACTAAACTTCTTAGTAACTGAATTATTTTTAACCAAATATTTTAACAATTATTTTGCCAACCATACCAATGAGGATAAATGTACACTAAAATAGGTACAGAAATATTTGTAATATACACTGTTCGTACACAACTACACATAATTAGTAGTATGTCATTGTTTGGGACGGGTATATAGTTTGATCGAAGAATGTCTACAAAAAGACGTAATATATTTAAACCTGCCTAGGAAGTGAAGAGAGTTGTGGCTATAAATCGATAGTGTGGGCCGTAGACAGGCCGACGCGCCGTCCACTTCGGCTGCACGTATACTCGCCTAGAGTTCACCCAGTTGGCACCCGCCCTAGCAGTCCACCAGAGCCCCTCGTACCCCCGCGTGTAAGCAGGACGAATATACTATATCCATTACATAGCGAATTGCAGAAAATAACCGGCTATCTAACCAGCTGTGCCCACATGCCCAGGGCCTAATGTCACTGCTTCTAGTATTTCTGGGCGGCGCGTCATCAACGCAGATGCGTCCTGTTACGCGCACTTGGCAGTACTTACGGGAATGTTCTATGCGTGCATTGCGTCATTATTTAGTGACTGCACTTGAGCAGATGAGCTGCATCTACGAGTTCGGATAAACATGTTAAGAAGACGTTTAGTAAGTTTACTATATCAGAAGTACATTTCAAACTTTGGTAAATAAACATTTCTCAGCTTGGCGTGAGCGTGACGCAATCTGGTTAGCTTGTAAACAGTAATAAATCTGCAGTAGCAATTGGGTGACAAGACAAAGTGGCCACGGTTCGTTTTACTTTAAAATACGGCTGAGTTCGAAACAGCCTTTCCGGAGACTGAGGCGGCATCCGCCCGCACATGCAGCGCGGGACAAAGCAAATTGTCTTTTTTTCTTCACAAGTAGGGTGTGCCATTTTCTTTTTTCTAGCTGAATAGAATGGTTTTATGTGCGTGGTTCATTTAACGTTCTTTTTTTCTCTCTTACGGAAAAAATACGCTACCTACTTTGTATTGTATGTACATGTAAACAACATTTTTGTTATTCATTAGTAAAAATATTGCTAATCCTTGAAATATTATTAACAAACTGCCAAATATGTGATATTTAGGTTTACTTAGGTACTTTTATAATTTCCATCAAACCATATAATTGTGAGAGTGAAGTCTGTGATGATGATGATGTGTGCAAAATATTCTATGTACTGTTCAAAAAGTTTTCCTTGACCATTAAATAATATTACCTACGACCGGACTGGCAAGCGGCCAGATTTGGCTGCTGTGGCACTTCCGATGATACTTTTCCGTGTTTCTTTCAAAGTAAATTGCTGTTTCAAAGTAAATTGGTGTTCCAAAGTAAACATCTATTTATTAACCCGTTGCTCACATTAAACTACCACTTTTTGCACTCCGTATTTTAACTATTTACCTACTTAAATATAGTGGTGGAGGTGCAATATGGAGTGTGGTGTAGTGAGGTCCAATTTGATATTCCGGATGTGAACTGAACTATATTTACTTTTAACGAATGTGCTTTTCTTGGTCTATATAGGTGTATAAACATAAACAAATAAGATGTCCCAAAAACGTGAAAAGCTTCCACTACTTAAGGCACGGGGGGTCAGCCAGCAAAGTTTTTGAAAAAGTAAACAACTTCCACTCGATAGATAAAATCAAAAATAGGTCTAAAACGCACCATTAAAAATCTGTAACTATTTTCGCACAAAAAGATATTAACATGAAAATTGCTTCTGAAATGCATACTGAATGATAATTATTTTTAATCGATCTCATTGATTAACAATGATATATCCGCGATCCCGCGGGCCGTCCACTCATCAGCGCTCAGCGAGCTGCGTTCGGAGCAGGGATGTTGCGGATGCAGATTTTTTGACATCCGCGGATGCGGATGCGGATGCGGATATTTAAAGGCTCACATCCGCGGATGCGGATGCGGATGCGGATGTCAAGATTAGGTACTTAGAAAATGTGAAATATTACATTTTTAGTATCATTTAAAAAAAAAACGAAACGTTTAGTATTTATTGAGCAAGAATATAGGTGCGTTATATTTTAATAAACGGTAACCTGGCCGACTTTTCTGGATCTAGACGATTTTGTTATAGGTAATGACGAAATTACCTAGCACTTAGCCGCCGTTAAGACGTTCCTGTACCGATTTGTTTGACATCCGCATCCGCATAAGCTCCGCATCGATTTTATGCGGATGCGGATGCAGATGCGGATGTTGAAAATAATGCGGAAGTTCCGCGGTTGCGGATGCGGATGCGGATGTTCGCAACATCCCTGGTTCGGAGAAGGACCTTTCCATCCATACCTACAGCACCTTAACGAAATTGTAATATGCATTAACGGTCCTTGATGTTATAAGTCAACTTTAACAATCAGGAAACTTTGTAAAAAAACGTTGTTCAATTGCTACCTTGATAGGTAATTCGTTCGGACTAACCAAGATAGGTACTATATAGTTATTTATAAAAAAATATCGTATTCGTTGGGTTATTTACATTACAGTACCGAATGCCAATATGTACGTAGTCATCTAATCAAATAAATTGGGAACGAATGTAAACCGCTGACATGGTCAATACAGAAAATGTCAAATAAAAATACAAGGATACATTTATTTTTATTAGCTTCGTCATTTCCATACATTTATTATTTTACAGATGTTTGCTGCGAGATTTATCGATCGAAAATATGAGTCATAGGAGATGAAAATTAAATTTAGATTTGAAATATGGAATATTGTTTATGTTTGAGAATCTTGAATTCTGTCAGTATTTATTCAGGGGTATCCTGCTCGAGCAGTAAAGCCCGAAATACAAAGGAGCTATTTCTGAAGCTTTTAAGGGGCCGTAGGTACCAACACTTGCGACAATGCGGCGTGTGGCTGACGCTGCACTCTCTTGCATGTTTATGAAGTTATCTAAATAAGCAAGCCGCCTGAAATAATAAGTAAGTAGGTATCTAAGCCACAGACATTAAACCAAAGCCAGCTACCATATGTCTGGTTTCGATAAAATTACTTCCTAAAATGATGCGGATTCAATTTTTCTAAGAAAAAAATCATCTATGGTAGTCTAATTTTCTTTGCTATACCTACAAATTATAATAACTCTTTTTGTTTTATACGGTAAATAAAAGAAATCACCGATTTTCTTACGAAATGACGAAGTTTCTTAAGACAGCCGCTGCTCTGTTGTCTTTATTATATTCATTAGCTCAAAAACGTTTTTATTCGTTTTTGAAACACAAAGTCAGCCTTTACGAGCTGGGGTAATGAAAAAAAAATTGTATAAAGCTCAAATCGCCCTTTAGGTATTGGCTTTTGTATTGTTGTAATGTTGCTATGTGTATTTTTCGTGTCACTATGATGTCACAAAATTAATGCCGTATTGACTTGTGAAAGAGCTCTTGCAGAATACATTTAAATTAAATAGAACAATATTTTTGAGAAATAGAGTAGGTACCTAACTGCTATTCGAAATTTTACCAGATCGCTTTGATTTTCCCGTTTACCTATATAAAACCAGAACTGGTACCTATATTACATAAAAATGTAATAGAACAAAGAAAAAATGACGAGTACCCGTCGGGTTCGAAGACGCGATAAAGCGTTTTAGTGCGTAAACAACATTCTACCGGTCGTTATACCGTTCGTACAAAACACGGGGTAATTATGATGTGTTAATAATAAAAGTTCTAATTCCAGGCAGTCGTGCGGTCGAGGTGATAAATTCTCATTAATGATCCAATCGTCTGGGACGCTATTCGCTGAAGTTGACTGACCGTATCGCCTCAGGCGACACTTTGATAATGTGATCTCCGGTCACGCCTAGTTGTAACTAATATTGAGATCAAGTTATACAAGGGAGCTCTCGATACAAGCAAAATGTTTAGGTAATTAGGTAGCTGCTCGGCGAGTTCTGTAAAGTCGTAGCCACGAAAACAGACGCGGCATTCTGTTTTGATAGTAGTCTCACCTGGAAGCTGCAATAAAACGGTTTAATTAACTTGGTGTAAGTGTGTGTTGACAGATGATACTTTATAGACAAAAACCACGTGTTCCCACGTTTACGTCTTACTTTTGTTTTTTTCCCGTTTAATATGACAAATGCGGTTTAGGAAAATTGCAATATCGATTGATATACTGACTACTGACAATATAAAATTGTATTACGTATATAATGGTCTATAATTTTCAGTTTTGTGGTATCTCGGCAGTAGGCAAGTATGTACCGTGAAAATCAGCTGCCTATGACTTTATTTTGACATCATGCTTTCTAAAGGTAGTAGTGCCTATATCCATGAATTGGATGATGTTTTAAACTACTCAAGAAAATCAAATAATAAACAGAATAGACATTCCTCACTCAAACCTCTTTTCTTTTCTCCTTGTAAATGTCTGTCTTGTTCATGAAGACCTAGTTTTGACGATACGGAAACAACAGTCATCTCCATTCTATTTAGGTAACACGAGTCACACTTTCAACAGTTTCAACAGATATTATTAGTAAGTTTAAATGGGTAGGTGTGACACATCTTTATGATATTTAGGAAGAGTAAAGTTAACGTGTAGTGCTACATTTATGTAAAATTTTATAACATGCTAATGCCAATTAAATGAGGTGCATCGGACTCGCGCCCCAATGCCCAAGTGTTCGTTACGTAATCACACATACCTATGTATTTATGAACTTTTTTTTAATCGGCTCAAGCTTGACCTTTCTTATAAATTTTCCTGTAATCTATGGGTAATTAACTAATCTGTATCTGTAGGTATATGGGTCAAACACAAAACTGTGTTCACGTCTTTCCTGTAGACATACCCAAAAGTTAAGGGCTATATTTTCTTATTTAACCCTTATCCATATGAAAAGGTATTTCTTTTATATGGATAAGTATGATAAAATCATTACCTACATGCCCACAAGCTGTTAACGATTGTCCACAGGAGAGAAAACTTAGAACTGTACAGTCTTCTCAAACAAGATATATACAGTGGCTGGTATTACTAAAGGAAATTAATAACTAGGTAAATTTTTGAAACGCTTTCCATAAATTGTAAAATTATTTTGTGACGTGACTCCTGTCCTGTCCTAAATATCATTACTTATATCTATATCTATATACCTGCACCCGTGGGTAAGACATAGAGAAACCTGTACATAATTTAACACCATAATTGTACCTATGTTTTCACAAATAAAAAGATTCTGATTCTGATTCTGATTCTCTCCTCCTTTTAGGTATGTCTACAGGAAAGACGTAAACCATTTGCAGTATTTGTAGGCATAGGCGGAACGTTACGATGATTGTAATAACTTAACTGTAACTTGTGTATCAGCCATTGTCATCTTCCAGAGGATCTCATGAAAACGATTGTTGTCCCAATATCAAAAAACAAAACGGGGAACGCCTCCGATAGTTCCAATTATAGGCCAATATCACTGGCAACTACGGTGGCCAAGGTGCTTGACGGTCTGCTTGATAACTTACTGGCGAAGCACATTAAAACGCAAGACGCGCAGTTTGGCTTCAAACCGGGTCTGTCTACAGAGAGCGCCATTCTTTGTTTCAAGCATACCGTTAAGTACTATGTTGAAGGAAAAACTCCCGTTGTTGCCTGCTTTTTGGACCTATCGAAGGCGTTCGATACGGTGTCTTATGATATACTATGGGATAAGATGGAAAAGGGCACGAGCACTCCGAGGGAGGTGATTAACCTGTTTCGGTATTGGTACGGACATCAAACCAACCAGGTGAGATGGGCGGGCGCGCACTCGGACATGTACAGGTTGGAGTGCGGGGTGAGGCAGGGTGGACTCTCCTCACCGCGTTTATTCAATCTGTACATGGATGAGCTGATTGAGGGACTCAGCAGCATCAATATCGGATGTTCGGTAGGTGGGACCACTGTGAACAACATCAGCTACGCAGATGATATGGTGCTGCTGTGTCCATCAATCAGTGCGCTAGTGAAACTTCTCAAGTTGTGTGAAGATTATGCGGTCGCTCATGGTCTGAGGTACAACACAAGTAAGAGCGAGCTGTTAGTTTTTAAAGCAGGTAACAAGGCTTTTGACGAACTACCACCTGTCAGCTTGTGTGGTGCCGCTCTTAAAAGGGTGACACGTTTCAAGTATCTTGGACACTGGGTGACTGACAACTTACTGGATGATGTCGATATAGAGAGGGAGCGCAGGGCATTGGCGGTGCGTTGTAATATGTTGTCCCGCAGGTTTGCGCGGTGTAATGGGAATGTCAAAATAACGCTATTTAAAGCATTTTGCCAGACCTTTTACACGTGCAGCCTGTGGACAAATTATACTAAAAGAGCCTTTAATGCCCTGCGCGTCCAGTACAACAATGGGTTCAGGATGCTGTTGGGACTGCCTCGTTTTTGCAGCGCGTCAGGTATGTTCGCGGAGGCGCGCACTGACTGTTTCGGTGCGATCATACGCAATAGAACGGCCTCCCTGATGCGTCGCGTGCGTGACAGTTCCAACAGCCTCGTGCGCCTAGTGCTAGAATCGCCTGCTTGCGCCTTCTGGAAACACTGGGACGATGTACATATGGGGTCCAGAGGCGTAGTTTATAATTTATTATAGGTAATTTAGTATAAGTCTCACTAACATAAGATTAAGGGAATGTACACTAACACTATGGACATGGTCCGAAATAAAATATATTGAATTGAATTGAATTGAATAATCTGTTTTACCATGATTGTAATAATCTGCTAAGACGATAGAATTATAGATTATAACTAAGTATCAAAATAATATGAGTGCCGTATCGCTTCGGGGCGGTCTATCGTCCTACACTACCAAAACGTAATATCTAGAATATCAGTGACATTAAATTTGAACCTTAATACTATGACGATACCGGTTGTTTTTCAATATGAATGTTGTACTGGCACGTGCTAAGTCGGGAGCTAGCGGCTTTGCGATAATAGAGACAATGGCCTTTGTTTGAAAGATTAAGGTTCGAAGCGAAAAGTTCACCTGAGAAGAGCCGTACTATAGTTGTTGTTGTGTTAGTTGTTAAAAGCCCAGTAAAAATAGTGTTACTGCTTACGAGGAGTAAGCATACTGCAAAGGGACTGAAAGGTTGTTAGTTTTGAATTTTCAGTGTACCTAATATAGGTGCTGAGAATATGAAATTATCGTCTCGCGTATAGCGATTAATAAAATGAATATTGTAATTAATCAATTTCCTCACAGTATTCGTGAAAAGCACTTTGTTAGACTCCCCTAATAACGGTTCGGCCCTCAAAAATAACTCGTCCATATATTGGTCACTTTCTAGCC
Organism: Cydia amplana; assembly: GCF_948474715.1. Lineage (NCBI taxonomy): Eukaryota > Metazoa > Arthropoda > Insecta > Lepidoptera > Tortricidae > Cydia > Cydia amplana. The sequence goes on along the minus strand of NC_086079.1, from coordinate 8,338,243 downwards.
TCTTCAAAAATTTTTGGTAATATTTTAATAGAAATATCTTTATGAAGCATTAATTAAGCTTTGAAAATTTTTGCACCCATAGTAACATCGGAAACAAACTGGCAGTTGTTTAAAGGCGACATTTACGAGTACGTGAGCTTATGCTAAAATGTTGGCGCCGTGCACGCACACGTCACGCAACCGGTGTGTCATCCTCATACATCGGGGTTTTGGGTGCGGGAATGATTTACACTGTCGAAAAAATACTATTTTAATATTTCTAAGCACATTTGGAGCTTACTAACTATTTTTAATTCATAGTTTGGTAATTATTTTACAAAAAAAAACAATGTTATACTGGGTCAACCAAATCTTGTCAGTAAATAGGAACAAAAAAACTATACTCATCCTTTTCTTTTGGGTGCTAGTACTAGTGTTAGACAAAGATAGTATGATTCTCTCTGTCTATGTTTGAAATCAAACAGACCTTTGACACACTATATAAATACACGAAATCATTCCCGCACCCAAAACCCCGATGTATGGTCATCCTCTCATCCCGTTTATGGATCTGTATATTACAACGCGCAAATCGTGCAATTTCTACGCACACGAATCCGGTGTGCACAGGCCATTGGTAAAACTGTTCGCCGTGACATTCTATTAAGGGCAAGTGGCGCGGCGCGGCGCAGTGGACAGGCGCGTTGAGGCTTGTTATTGGCTTCGGTGTTTAGATCAGACCCCTGCGGCGCTCGACACGTCCATCAATGCTGTCAAACTATAAATTACGTGTTTATTGAATAAAACTTTAGTCTTTAATCACCATTCACTTGTTTAATTGCTCCTCCAACTTCACGCACCACAGGTGTGTGAAATGTGCATGTCTGACCACTAACGTCTACGGAGAGAGAGGGTAGCCGTCTACGAGTAAACATCGTTACATTTTGCTCCGTAAATAATTATAGAAGTCAAGTATTTAAGTTGAAGTTGTACTTTTCGTGCTAATTTCTCCGGGCAAGTTAAATACTAGTGAATTGTGAATTAACAATTTTAATAAAATTACGATACCCTTGGGCGATGTTTATAAAAAACCAATGAACGAAATTCAATTGTTTTATTAAGGAAAATGGCGAAATTGACATTAAATACCTATTTCACTAGACATACCGTCAGAAATACATGGTTAAAGTTAGTCGGGTACCTAGATCTTATGTTATCAATCTACTGCCGCCGTATTGTCGCGTAGATCGAGTCGCTTTTGGCATACGGTAACAGGTTACAAGTCCATCCTGACACCCTGTTATTTCAATACACTTTATAACCTAGAAGTGATTCATGTTCACAACAATCATAACCTGAAATGATTTATGGGTTATAAAATGCAATACTGAAACAATATGTTGTCTGAACACAAATATTAGTTTTTATAATAGACAAAGGAACATTAAGACGCACGTAGTGGTTGGTACTCGTTATTGGTTAGGCGTAGCTTGGGATAAACTAGATAGTATTGCTTTGCGCTATGCTTTGTGTTTACTGCATTGTCAAGCGTTAACGGTTAATACCTGCTATAAGTGCATAGTGTATCTACGGGTTAGTAAAACAGCATCTACTTAGCTGTCTTACTATCCCTTTGTCTACGTTTTTTACCCACCGATGACCCCGAGCCGGCTGTAATTTATCTGTCCGGGTAACACTACTTTAGATTTTCCTACTTTGTACCAACTACTACTTAAATACTATGAACATTCATCAGGCGGAATAGTTCAGATTTAGAAGACATTCACACTGACCGTCGTCGTAAAGATGTTATAAATATTTATGACTGCCAAGGTCGCTGCTATTAGCGTTGGAATTACCCTAGTAGTAGCGGATAAATTTGCCGGAAGCGCTTAAATTATTAAAGTAGCTCGTAGATCGTCAGACGCCTGTCAGAGGCGGCGCAGGGAGTCGTGTTTACAAGGAAATTGTTATTGCTTACTTATCACGCTACGGGTGGGAAGATTCACTGTTATTTAATACATGTGAATCGGTATATTTAGTATAGATTGGCATTGTTTCGCTGACCGGCACGATGTTATTAATATAAGGCTGCGTTCAGGGTTGTTGGATTAACCGTGATTCATATTCATTTTGAGTGGGTCGGTGTTTACAGAGCGGCTCGAGGCTCGACTGTTCTCGTCTCGAGGATCCGCGAGTGACCGCCTCGACAACCCGTCGAGGGCCCTTAATGCCTTTACAGCCGTTTCATGGAAAAAATAAGTACCGCCCGGATATAGCTTAAACTGTTAGCTTGGTCAAGTTACACAAAATCCCTCTCATTTTCAAGAACTATATTTCCCTAATACATACAATAGAGTTACTCGAATATAAGAAATTCGGCGAACCGTTTTAATGATTCAGATTTAATAAGTAAGCTTTGAAAATTGCCTTCAATGGGGAGTATTACCAGGCGTGTCTCACTCCGCGATTTCGTCGCTTTGCTACAGTAGCTAAAAGTACATCCGTTCGGCCCCAATTTTGGGTAAAGCCATAAGCCGCGCGTGGCGCTGTCGCCACCTAGCGGCCATATCTGTGCTGATCGTAACAGACGCGTTTTGTTAGAGAGTGAGTCTTCTGTACTTAGTTAGTACTATTATTTATTCTGTGGTATTACTGCAATGTTTTGCCGCCCGAGTGCAGCACTAGTAACTTAAGTATACCATAGAGTAACTTATACATACTTTACCTTAAACTATTTTTTGACAAGTTTTGACAGACAATCCAGACAATCAAATATGACATTGATACATCAAGGCGGTTTGTTTACAAAGGGCCTACCGGGAAACGCGAAATCGAAACTCAGTTATCTGCCTCTTTATCGCTCGAATATGCAAGAGAGATAGAGAGGTTACATAACAACAGTTCGACTCTCTCGTTTGCGGTAGACCCTTAGATTGTGAGTTATTGTGGGAGTGTCGCCCCCTACGCAGACTTTCGCGTAATATTCCCTATTTTTAAGAATACATCAAAGTGAAATGGGTTACCTATTAATGATAACTGCCAGGTCGTAAACATGCGCATTATTAGCTAGTTTTTTCATCACGAGTCTACGAACTGAGATCCTAAATAAATATTATCCTATGTTATCGTATACAATATCGTCAATCAGTATTTTAATCTTTCCCGGAACATATTAAATTCTGGAACGCACTAATGATGTACCATAATTGGATGGAAAACGTATTAATTGATAATATGTATTATTATCAATTTTGAGAAGATATAATGTAGAGTAATATTACGATTTAATCAAATATGTACATTTTAAGTCATCAGTATTCAACAGAACAAAGGCATACTATATAGGCATACAGACGACCGGTCTGGCCTAGTGGGTAGTGACCCTGCCTGCTAAGCCGATGGTCCTGGGTTCGAATCCCGGTAAGGGCATTTATTTGTGTGATGAACACTAATATTTGTTCCGGAGTCATGGATGTTTTTCTATGTATATAAGTATGTATTTATCTATATAAGTATGTATGTCGTCGCCTAGTACCCATAGTACAAGCTTTGCTTAGTTTGGGGCTAGGTTGATCTGTGTAAGATGTCCCCCAATATTTATTATTATTATTTTTACTTCAAAGAAATGCTCGAGACATGGTAGAGGACCTATCACCCTATCAGGCATATGTAGGTATATTGTATAACCGTCCTATCTCTCCAAAATGAAAGTTTGTTTCCAGCGGAGTTAGATACCTATATCTTGAAAAAACTTTTAACGTAACTGGGTCTTTTATTACGTAACTTTTTAACCTAATTGTACTCGTTTATGTTATGAAATTTTACTCAAATAGGTACTGTAACTCGTTACCTATGTTACCTTTACGCGATATCGCACGCATCCTCATAAAAAGTCTTTGTATATGGAGACGCGGTCGGTTATGTACTATAAAACGTGGCGGTTTACGCAAATATTTACCGGGTCATAATTTGCATAAAATATCTACAACCACGCATGAACTTTATATTAATTCATCGACATAAATAAACCGAGCGAGGATATTACGAGACTCTTATGTCACTATCAATCTAAATTTAGGGCTAGCCCCTATATATATCCGCTCTTAGGTCGTCGGCGTATCGATTTATTATGTTGACATAGTTTTCTCCTTTACAGAAACCTGAGGCACGTCAGACCTGGCCGCTGAGGGATCAGCGTCAGGGTAGAGGATATTACACGCAGGCAAAGATACCCAGTCAAGATTCTACCGAAAGGTTAGTTCATTGAAAAAAAAGCAACAACGGTTGCACTCCGGGAGTGCCGATAGAAGTGAAAACTGAAAACTCACCTCACTATGTTACCGACGCCCGGTAACACGATACATACGTTTAGCGGAGGTATTCTATTTATTTATTATATATTATTATAATTCTCAAATAAGATCACACTTTTTCATTGCCCTGTTTATTTGTAAATACTGCCATGACAACGTCAAATTATTTGAACATAGGTAAAGAGTCTTGAAAAGGAGTCCGCAACATAAATGTCAAATATCATTGAGTTTTTCATTATTGATTTAAATGCCATTTAAATTATGAGTGGCCACCTTACGGGGCTTACGGTCACGTGATCGCCTTACGCCCCTTACGGTCACGTGATCGCCTTACGCTGTCTCGAGTTTATCATTTTTTCCCCACCTCAAAAAGTGCCCAGCGCCGCTAAAGAAGTTTTCACTTCAAAAAAAATACTAGTGTTCCCTTTCCGGTTACATTTCTGACCGATTGATTCAGCGTACAGTTAACGGACATCGATTCTGTGTGTGCGTCATACGTATAAAATTTAACTTCTTAATGTTGTGTACCTACAAAAATATGAGTTTTCATATGGCTAAAATAAACATCTAAAACGCAAATAAATTAAATCACCCACCTAATCTAATTCCGGTGCATCAGGTGCATGTACCGAATGTAAATAAATATGCATAGAATTTTATCTATACAATAATTGATTTAATAATTTACACAGGACACTACAAGGAAAACACAATTAATTTGTCATGCATATTATAAAACATAATCTTTAATAGAAAAAAACCGACTTCTCTAACTACTAGCCTAACCCACTTAACGGTGCTTATACTTTATTTGGTAATATGTATACATTTTATGGTAATCATAGTGGTTGATTTAGTTTAGGTATCATAGCGGTTTTCCGGGTCAAGGTCCGGGTCTGGGTCCGAGTCCGAGTACGGGTCCGAGTCCGGAGTCCGGGGCCCAATCCAAGTCAAAATCGAAATTGAAAATCACAAAACGTGTACTATGCGTCGTTGAGGAGTTCTGTTCTGATCATCATCAGCAGTTCCACTTCATCAAATGCCACAGTTTTTAATGTAAATGCTTGATTTTCTGATGAAAATATATAAAATTCTATACGGATGCCTTTAAGATTTGAGAAGTTCCCTCGATTCCTCATGGATACCATGTTCAGGACTTGAGATTGACATAAATGTGCCTAAAAACCTAACTTGCTTAACAAACATAACGAAAAGGACAAATCGCCAAATGCGAGCTATGCGTCGTTGAAGAGTTCCGTTATGATCATCATCAGCAGTTCCACTTCATCAAATGCGACAGTTTTTAATGAAAATGCTCGATTTTCTGATGAAAATACAAAAATCTCTATACGCATGCCTTTAAGATTGGAGGAGTTCCCTCGATTCCTCGTGGATCCCATCATCAGAACTCGAGCTTGACAAAATTGTGGCTTAAAAACTTAACTTGCTTAACAAACATAACGAAGAGGACAAATCGCCAAACGTGAACTATGCGTCGTTGAAGAGTTCTGTTCTGATCATCATCAGCAGTTCCACTTCATCAAATGTCACTTTTTTATGTATATGCTTGATTTGTTGATGAAAATACAAAAATCTCTATACGCATGCCTTTAAGATTTGAGGAGTTCCCTCGATTCCTCATGGATCCCATCATCAGCACTCGAGCTTGACAAAAATGTAGCTTAAAAACTTAACTTGCTTAACAAACATAACGAAGAGGACAAATCGTCAGACGTGTGCTATGCATCGTTGAAGAGTTCCGTTCTGATCATCATCAGCAGTTCCACTTCATCAAATGTCACTTTTTTGAATGTATATGCTTGATTTGTTGATAAAAATACAAAAATCACTATATGTGTGCCTTTAAGATTTGAGGAGTTCCCTCGATTCCTCATGGATCCCATCATCAGAACTGGGTTTTGACAAAAACGGGACCAATCTGTATGCATATACATACAATCAAAAAAATAATTTTCAAAATCGGTCTTGTAATGACGGAGATATGGAGTAACAAACATAAAAAAAAATAAAAAAAATAATAAAAAATAAAATAAAAAAAAAACATACAACCGAATTGATAACCTCCTCCTTTTAGATTTGGAAGTCGGTTAAAAAATAACTCTATACATTCTTCCGGTTGTTTTAACGCAACTGTACGAAGTCTATTGACAAGTCTTGTGAATTCTCCAAACTTAATTTACATATTCTGAAAAATGTGAAAGCATTTGTTTAGTACTGGGTCTTGGATGACTACTGGCTACACTTTTAGCCATTTGGCACGCGACCTAACATATTCGATAGCATTTTTTAACCGGTGTCGGGTTATACAGGATCGAAAAACAACTGGCTAAAACAACTGTATAGAGATTTGTAACTTTCATTAGATCGTAAATGACTAAAGATTCATTTGAACATATTTTGGCCAGTTTACATGGTGGAAGATAAGATATAAGCCCTTTATAGGCCTTATATGTATATGTTTTTTTACATTTCTATATTTAAACTTAATTTACACAGATGTTGTAAAGATCTCCTTATAAATGAGGTACTTGTTTTATTTAGTTTTGGCCATAATACCTACCTTTAGGTAGGGTTAATTTAGTACGGCTTCATATGCAACGTACACTACCTACTCCTACCATTTTGTATTGTCTTGTATAATTCGTTTTTTTAAGATGTTTAAATTGTAGAAAGAGCTCCTAATCTCTAACATTTGGACCACTTTAAAAAATTCCAACTATATACGTTGTTCGTAGTAATGTGAACGAACACGGTTACCGCGCGGTCCGGCTGGTTGCCAATGTGTCGTAAATGGGTAGTAGGTATCGTAAAGTCGTAAACTCGATCATTATTGATAGCCATTAAATTGGGCACTTTATGGACCGCGTGGCGACGCCCCAGCTGCCGGAGACCGACGCCTATTTAAGTTATTAAAAAAATCACTTTATTTCACACAATAAGTCCATATAAAACTAAAATTAAAATTGCTATAATATATATAAAAATATTAAACTTAAACTAAGAGGTGCTTCAGTCGCCATATGACTAGTCTTATATTTATTATATTTATTTAATTTGTACTAATTTTAAAATGTAGGTACCTACTGTCACTATATTTCCTTTACTTTTTGTTCTCGCTGTGGTGAACCTTATGACCCTTTTAAAAAATATTTTGCAAATTTAATACATTTTACCTTGTTATTTGGGCAATGACGAGGAAAACCCGTTGGTGTGAAATATTTAAGTACGTACTAAAAGAAAATCTTGAGTAATTACTAATTAAACTTAATTAAACTGCCAAGAATTAGGAAAAATGGCCAGCTTTTCTTCTTTCTTTATAATAGTTTCATCTCCAAAGGTAGCTGTTCGTATGAAACGTCTTAATTAGATGGGAAGTAGTAAACAGAAACAAGACAGCGGATTTACTACAATGGTTTTAAATACCACGACGTCATGTAAACACCCAGAATGACCGGAAGGCGTTAAATTAATGTTGTTTTATGACGTGTTACAAACATCATTTATGTATTTACTTGTACATACTTATACAGATATACTTTGTGGAAATTAGGCGTCTTCCACTCGTAACGTGACAAGCAAATATTTCGACGTCTTAAATTGGGTCTTAACGGTTGAGTTATGGCTTGTAAAACTGCCCAATGCACACGTAAAGGTACTTCACTTCACAAAATAATATAATTAAGATATACCTACTATATAAAGATGTATCAAAAATTAACAAACTCAATTTAACTTGTGCGAAAAAAAACAAGAAATGTTGAAAGAAAAATATATAAGTACATACATTGTCATATTTTCTCGTTATTGGTGTCGTTTCATGCGATAACCACATATGTATGTGAATTATAAAGTCATTTGTCTAAGACCGCGTTATTAGCCATATATGTTGTTTAATTACCAACATAAACCTTAAGCACGTGTTCCTAAATTCTTCGAATGTCACAGTCTGCGTTAAATAGAACGTTAATGCTTTTGGCACCTGCTTTGATTGCGCAACTTGGAAATCCAACGGCGATGTCATATATTAAAACTATAAACAACATCTAATCGAAAAAGAGTATAATCCATAATTGCTTTTAGGAAAATCTTCTAGAACATCTCTATTAACAAGTACCTACATAAGGACATTAAAGTTAAATTTCATGTAAAAGGGACTAGGTATAGTTGAATATAAATAGAAAGTTACTTTTGATAGGATAGTAGGAATGACTGCTGAAGCGACTGCGCAGATTCTCGTGCCAAATGAGTCGCGGTCGCATCTGACAGCTGCGCTGGCAAAAATATCTCGTACTCGGCATATATTCGTAATAGAACTCTGGGTAGGTACCGTCGCCGGACATTCTAATTCCGATACTACTGCGAATAGTTAGGTCAATGTCTTGGGATTGAACAGACTCTTTCATACTTGTTTCCACGTAATTACTTCTTCTAAATCTTAACTTAAATAGTTGACGTGCTGCTTCATGATTTGGATTGAACTTTATAACTACATTATAATATCAATAGATTTATGTAATAATATTAACTTGAATTTGAAAATGGGCCTTCGATGCCTGAAATTAAAACATATATATTTCATATATATATTTAAAAACTTATTTACACTCACAAGTGATGCGCGCGGTGCGATGCGAGCGAAAACTTGGCAAAATTTGATACAAAGTGACCCCATTTAATTACTTATATGTGTATTTGAGCAACTCTTACACTCTACAACATGACTTGGCAGATACAGAGGTAGTAAATAGGTAATGATACGAGTCAATACGAAAAACAAAACTCTGCAATGTGGATCATAACGAGAAGCATAACATATATGTATTTGATGCCTACCGAATGAGTTCTACAGCCTAGTTTAATTTATTTTTATGGTAATGTAAACTAACTTTTACATTTGAATGTTTATTTTCAGTTATGAGGTGCGCAGTCAGATAAACATAGTATGTGCTCTTGAGAAGTGAGCTACATAGTTGATAATGTGAGGTATCAGAGATTATACGACTAAGTGATATATCTGGAGTTCGTCACGGGCTCACGTTCCAATCGAATCGGACACGCGTGCGAGTTCGGTGACTGACGAAAGAGTTAATATTAAACTGACGCGTATGATATGCGGGAGCCCTGTATCAAGGCGAGAGCGAAAATATCCGACTTGACCTACGACGGCGCCATACGGCGACTCGCGTTATTTCGGACGTGGAACATCTTGTTTCTTGCGGAACTACAGTGTCACCGCCAAGTGTCGACGTCCCTTTTTGCTGCGTACATATATTGTAATGCGTACATATACTGATTAGTAGCTAAAAATGCGAAATATCTATGTCAAGGTTTATTATAAAATATGTACTTATATAACTTATGTTAGGCCATATCATCAAACAAATATTAATTTAGTAAGATCATGTTGAGTTAGAGAAACATAGTTTATTTTGCTCAAGGCAAGAGTGACAGTATGAGAATTCCCTACAAGTGTGTATCTTGCCCCAATGTTCTTGATGACTAGCGTCCTACACGTGGTACATAAGCTACAACAAAATAGTGACTCTGCCAATTTACCTTAATTTCTTTCGTAATTATAAAGTTCAAACGCCATTGAAATGTATTGAAATGCAAACTAAACAATATTCTCAACGCGACGTTCGTGACATTAACATCATATAATAATGAGGGTGACATGCGTATACGGAAAATTTCATTTCCATATATGAATCAACAGTTGGTACCGTTATAAAGCATCATTAGCGTGCGAGTTCGAATGTACCTGTTGAGGACTGAGGTGGCTGTCGTCGGCGGTGACAGGCAAATGGCCGACGCGCCTGTGCGCTTCGAATAAAAACCACTTCCCTTCTCGAGCCGAGCACGCGACCAGGCCACGCATTCCCAATGCCTATCAGTGCAAAAGAGGTTCCGTCTTAGACGGACTTGTACAAGCACCACTTTAATATCTATAACAGGGTACATACCTACTATGTGGAAGAGTTCAAACGTATAATAGTTTGCCCGTGTCGAAGACTCGCCTGCGTTTAAAACGCAATAGGAATACAGGGCCAGTTTATGCAGTCGTTATTCCACCCGGACCCACGAACGCGGACCGATCGTTAAACTTGGTTATCTAATATCTACACTTTTCGTGGACACGAAACTGCTAAAACTTGAATATTTAGGGTACATGGAGGCCATGTGGATTAGTGTCAACTGACGCTTCCGATTACGCGCTGAATAAAATTCACGTAGTAATTCAATAATAGAATAGTTATTAAATTATTAACAAAAATTTTAATAGGTAAATATTAACTACCTAAATATTAAACGTTAGTGACGTTAGATACCAAGTAGGTATTGTAATATAGGTACGTCTCACGCGGAATAAGTTACAGTTACACGGAACTTTTACGCCGCTAAGGGGCAGCTAATGAAAATTCTATGAACGGGTCCAACGATTTTCCTAAAACTAGGACAGGCTTGTATTACGCAACCGTATTTTTCAACCCGGGACGGCCACGTTCGTGGCTCGATCGTTAAACGACATTATCTGAATATAAATTGTGAACATAAAGCTATTGTGTTGTTTAGATGTTATAAAACATCTGTTCGATAGATGCCATAGGTATTTTATTCATTCCAAGGTTTGCTCGGTGACTACTAGGGGCTTTTGCATAATCTTGAATGTACCTATATTCATAACAAGAGTAATATCCTGGAAATTTTTGGCAAACATTTCAATAACACTACTGAAGCCTTGTTGTCGAGAGACAGCTCATCACGCGATCGAATACGTATATTAATTCAAATGGAGTCGTCATTTACTCGGTATCTCTCAAGTCCAAGGCAATCTGCCTTGGTCATGCATTTAGGCTGTCCTTGTCCGCGACCAGTTAATATGTGTAAATGCGTTTGTAAAACATTTCAATAACACTACTGAAGCCTTGTTGTCGAGAGACAGCTCATCACGCGATCGAATGCGTATATTAATTCAAATGGAGTCGTCATTTACTCGGTATCTCTCAAGTCCAAGGCAATCTGCCTTGGTCATTTAGGCTGTCCTTGTCCGCGACCAGTTAATATGTGTAAATGCGTTTGTAAAACAAATACATGAAAGCTCGCAAGAAGGGAAACCCGCATTGGGCGGTTGTCGCCAGCGGTGGCGTGCCAATTGCCAGGAATACAAGCTAAATGCGTACCGACACGTCACCCGCGAACTGTCCCTTCCCTCGCATCTGCAGTTCATTTGTTAATTACTAATGTGTTTATTTATATCATGCTTGCCGGTGATTGTTTGGACGCACGATAATTTTAATAAAATAATTTGCGTATATCGTATAATTGTGAACACAATTGCTGAGTTGGTATAGCAGATTAGAGTTACACTAAGATAAGTCTGCAACGATTTTGATAGCACACGCAGTGCAAGTGTTATTTTAAACATCAAACTTCTATGAATTCACTAGAAAAATGTACCTATCTACCGTGTTTTGGCCTATGATCTCACCATAGGCCAAAACAACGAGAATGTATTCCTTTTGCAATTTCTATGATATTTTTTTTGTTATCTACTCACCATCAGCAATCATGTAGCGCATCGATTGCTCTATGGATATATAAGCAGTCTCTGCTCTAAAACTTACCGAGCTTAGGCACGCAAGGCGTTGGTTCAAAACTCAGCGGCACGTTGTCTGAACTAAGCTCTGCGATCGCGACGACGGAAGACGAATAAACAACACCATAATTGCTGTCATTAGCTGCCGTCACTCGCTCTAATTCGGCTCAGTTTGATGGGCCTGAAAATTTATTCTATTACTTCACTCGTTTTGGGCCAGCAGGATCATATCTCAGCCGCAAAATTGAATTAGTTAGAGATAATCTCCTATTTCTCGGATTGTTAACTTTTACGTAACGTTGGTTCTCTATAACTTAACATAAATATTATAAGTTTATGCTTTATTTAATTCCAACTTGAAACGAAACTGTTGTACACGCTTTTATAACAAAGGATTAAGGTGGAGATGGAAACAGATAGATTTTTAGCTTTAAATAATTTGATACCTCAATTAAACTTCACTTCAATCACCGAGTAGTTCTATCGTGGTATTGGTATGAGATTAGATAACCGTAAGTCGTGACTCAGGGCCCGATTCGGATTTTGAAATAGATATCTATAAGATATCTTTTAGACATCACCAAGATACGATAACGATATTTTTAGGATCTAACCTGTCAAATTTGACATTTCCGCGATTCTAGAAATACTCTTGAACGATTTCCACAAGATATGACTTAGAGATCCAATTCACATCTAATAGATATCTAACTCTATCTAACGTAAAAGTGACATTGGTTGCCCGAATTGAGCTGCAAAAGAGAACTAGTTGAAATCTAAACTATAACGTATCTAGAATGGATCTAGTACGTGTCGTCTCTTGTGAATATCTTGAAGTTCGAATACGGTAGTCGGTATACGGTTCAATGCCTACATGAATCCGAATATGCTCACTGAGAATCTATCACTCTTCATTTTATGTTGAGCTACAAGATTTAACGATCAACGTTAAAATCTAAACTAGAGATGCCACGAATAGTTTTACCAAATCGAAACGATCTCGGTCGAAAAGGAATTGTAGGTACAATCAGAGTTATCATAATGTAAAACTGTTGCGAACGACATTCGCGAAGATCCAACTTTTAGCAATAGTGCTATAGTGCATTACATAATGCACTACACTAATACATACATATGTATACCTATACCTATGTATATAGTACGAGTGGGAGAAATACCTATCTACAACAACAAGCAATATCCCTGTTGAGCTAGTGCTATAAAAAATATATCGCAAATACAATTCACCGATTTCAAATAGGTAATAAGTGTAAAATATAATTTGGTTAAAAAACGTGTGCGTATATGTACCTATCACATACCTCGCAACCGAGATAGCAAATCTGTAGCAGTTGTACGTCAGGGTTATCACTACTACGTATAAACTAAAGTAAAAAAAAAATTTTTCTTTGTTTTCAAACACACCAATATTTTCAAGCAATGAACATTCCATGTTAATATTTGAAATAAATGCGAAAAAAACGTAATGTTATTCGCTAGGTGCACGACTGGTGCTGCCCTCATTTTGGCAGACTTTCTACGTTAAATCTTATGGAGTAAAATTAGTTCAAGCGGCTGCCGCTAGTACTAATGGCGGACATTCCATAAGATTACCTGTGTTTGTGACGATCAGCGCCACTTCCCCCTCCACCGACTTCGCACCTGGCGAATAAACAAAATAACCAATGATCGGAATAGGTAGTGCCATTTGGGGTCAATGACCTCAAACATTGTACTTAACATGGATAAGACTCGGGATTCCAAGACTTATTTTTTCACGAAAATATTTCTTGGCATGTCTTTAATAGGCTACATGACTAATTTTCATATATGGTATCAATGTATGGAATGTAAAATGTAAGGAATCGAGGTAACCTTACTTTTATCGTTTTTGGAAGTTAAAAAAAAACTTAAATGTTGAAATTTTCAGGTCCTGTATTTTTGTAACATTTCCGTATTTTATTTTAATATCCATATTATTATGATAAATTGCTAATTTGCTATCTATTTTACTAGACTTTCAACCTACTACAATAGGGATCTCAATAGGGATCTATTGAAGTAGGTAATATGAAAACTCGGGGTGAAAAGGTATATCCATACTAAGCTTACGCACCGAAGTCCCGTGAAATGGCACTACCAATTCCGATCACTAAAAATAACAGATACATTGAATTGCAGCGCATCTAATATTGATATTGACCTGTTAATTTATTTTATTTGACAGTAAATTAAACCGGGTTATATCGGAAGAGGGTCAACAAGCTTCTCGATCAATTTTACTAAACCTTACATACCATAAAGTTAAAGCAAAATGGTTCATCATAATCGCCAACCCTGACACAAAACTGTCATATGCTACGGTTTTGCTAACTCCGTTGCGGGGTATCTATCACATATCTATTCGGCCGGATTCTTAAAAGATATCTGTAAGTATAACATACAATAATCGGCCAAAAACGGTATAAGTACTAATAAATATTCGTGCATCCCTAATCAAAACTAAGAAACAAAATCTGGATCAGTCCGAAGTCATCAAAATCCATTTTGGTTTGGTTTGAAGGCCATTGAAGCGTGCTTTTTATAGGTTTAGCAGTTTTCTCTAGTACCTAATAGGTACTTCCTATTCGTAATAGGTATTACTGTTGTGCGTAATCAGAGTACTATTACTAGAGTCATAAATTTAAAACTATGCGATGAATAATGTACTTTTGCACTGTTCTAGAGATAGAGATAGAGATAGAGATCTTTATTTGCATACCATTGTATAGATGTTACATACATGGACCCTGGAAAGGGTGTAGCAAAAATTAGGTAGTTCACAATATCACAGTTTGCTTATTATTACTTCTTACTAATTATTATCATTCTTATACATTTTCAAAATTTTCTAAATTGCACTTTCTAACTAATACTTCTTGTTAGGTACCTATAAACAAGGGTTTCTACATATTCGTATTAAGTATAACCGTTCGTTTTACTTAATATAAAATATGTTATAATATACAATTATGTTTATATATACAACACAAGTTACAAGTACAAGCTACATACAAGGTACATAGCTTTACATAATATCATCCTCCATAAATTCGGCTATTGAGTAGTAACATTTATCCATCAGCATAGTTTTAAGGCGGTTTATGAAGTTAGAGTCTGTTTTTAAATATGTGGGGATTTTATTGTAAACATTTATGGCTCTGTAGTATGGTCCGTTCTTGTATATTTCTAATTTAGGCTCCGGGAGTTCTATGTAGTGTTGACGTCGAGGGTTTTGACAAAATTGGAATAAATGTAGGTTTTTTCGGACAAATGTAGCTACTTCCAAAATGTACAGAGAGGGGAGGGTCAGTAAGTTAAGATTTTTGAAGTGTGGTCTACAGCTGTGGGGTGGATGTATATTTACTAGGATCCTGATACATTTTTTCTGCATGATGAAAACGTTTTGAATGTCGGTGCTGTGGCCCCACAAGAGAAGTCCGTAGCGTAGCCATGCGACTGCTTGCGAGTGATACGCCGCCAGCGCACACTCTAAGGTAGTGCTACACTTCAGTACGCTAAGTGCATACACAAATCGGGCAAGTTTATTTTTAATTTTTTCTACATGTATTTTCCATGTCAAATGGCTGTCCAGTGTAAGGCCCAATAAGGTGCAGTCGGGTACTTCTTCAATATTTAGGTTGTTTATTACAGTGTTGAGATTTAGGGGTTGCTTTTGTCTTGGTCTGAATTGGATTAATTTTGATTTGTCATTATTTATTATGAGGTTGTGATCGTGGAGCCAATGAGTTATTGAGTTAAAAGTTTGTTCTATGTAGGAACTGCTGCTATTGTTATCTGGGCATTGGAATAAGATCGATATGTCATCGGCAAACATAACAACTTTGTGTTCAGTGGATTTTGGAAGGTCATTTATGTAAATGAGGAATAGGATGCATCCTATGACACTTCCTTGTGGGATTGAGTTCTCGATATATCGTATATTGGATTGGATATTGTGTAATGTTCTGGTTTGGTTTTCAAGGTGTTCTATTTCTACATATTGTTGTCGTGACGTGAGATATGACTTCATCCAATCTAGTGCTTTACCACGTATGCCTATTGCGTTTAATTTTTGTAACAGTATGGGGTGTGACACTCTGTCGTATGCTTTGGACATGTCTAACAATAGTCCCACTGCGTAGTGTTTATTTCTTAAGTAGTCAACTATTGTTTGCACGTAGTTAAAAGCTGCGAGGGTGGTAGAACGTTTTTTACGGAAAGCGAACTGATTATCATTTAACAAATTGTGTTTTTCTAAGAAACTGTAGATGCGGTTTGTCATACATTTTTCAAAAACTTTTGAAATAACGGGTAGCAGCGCGATCGGTCTATAGTGAGAGGGATTGTCTGTTTTACCTCCTTTCTTTAAGACAGGTTTTATTTTGGCTATTTTTAATTTTTCTGGGAAGCTACATTCACTAAATGATTGGTTGACTAGTTTGGTGATCGGTGAAGTTAGCTCGTTTACACATGCTTTTATTAAGATAGAGGGGATTTCATCAATGCCGCAGCTTGTTTTATTGGGTAAGTGGTTTATAATATTACGTATTTCCTTATCTGTTACTGGATATAGGTACATGGAGTTGAGGGAGGTTTGTATCGCAGGGCGACCGGCTGCAGACGTATTGTCGCTGCTGCCATCTATCGGGGTGTTGCCTACTGATGCATAAAAATCATTAAAAGTATTTGAAATCATCTTTGGACATTTTATGATATTATTATCTTTTTTAATAGTCATATTTTTGTGGTTTTGTGTTGTATTTTTGTTTGTAGCCTGTTTAACAATATTCCACATAGTCTTATTTTTATTTTTCGAGTTGTACATTTGATGCGCAAAGGTAAGTTTTTTAGATTTATTGACACATTTTTTAAGGATGTTTGTGTATGTGGCAACATGCTTTTTAAATTCTTTACTGTTTGTTTGGTTTGCAAGAGCTTTTAAGGATCTTTTGTTTTTACAGGCAATTTTTAATCCGGTTGTAAGCCAACTTTTTCGAACTTTATTTTTGAGTATTGCATTTTTTAGTGGAATGTAAGTATTTAATAACTTAGTCAGCACTGAATCAAAGGAATTGTAGTTACTATCAAGGTTATTTGTATCAACCAGAATATTGTTCCAGTCTACCTCACACAGTGCAGATTTAAATGACATAATATTAGATACATTAAAATATCTTTTATGTTTATGAATTGGATTATTTGAAGGACAATTTTGTTTAAACGAATACAATATGCTTTTATGATCCGAAATGCCCAAATCTTCTACTTTTTTGTCAAAAAATTTGTTGTTAGTGAAGATAAAATCTATACAAGTCGAACTTAAGTTGGTTTCTCTGGTGGGCTGGACTACTATCTGATGGAGGTTATATTCTAGCATAATATTCTTTAATTTACAGTAAGTATTACAGCTAGGGTAGGTAGTGGGTAGGTACCGTGAAATATCTATATTCCACGTGTTAAAAAACAAAACGCTGACCATACTTTTAAAATGACTTGTTCATTTTTGAATGATGAAACAAGTGCGAGTATTCCACAAAATAAACGCATAAATGCTCCAATTTGCGACTATGGCACAGCACGGTACCTACTATACTATCGATGACACGTAGGTACTGGTTGCTCACCATTCCTAAACTGAATTACATATACCACAATATAAAATTTAAACCAAATTTCGAATTTTGAGTAAATTTTAATATATAGCTTTTAATATATAACTAAGGCCATCAATTCAGATTGGCAGCACAACTGCATCGCCTCACGGTGGCGGGAGCTGCAGCCAAAGATGACAGTAAGTTTAATAGGCTGCAGCCTAGTTCATTGCCGTCAAGTTATAAACGTCATCTATCATTTAAAGTGGAGTCCAGACGAGACAATTCGCCAATCTGATGAAATTGTCCGATCAAATCAGGACGTGCGGACGCAAACGCCAATTTGGCTCGCCGAATTCGACCGCCGATTATGACCGATATTACCGATAAATGGGTTGCGGAGGCAAGAATACCAATTGATTTGTGACGCTAGAGTATTTTCGTTTTGGAGCACATTTTTAACTTAGAGGGCTCAAATAACACCATAAATTTTAATTGGTGATTAAATTGGAGATTGACGCCAATTATTTTCCTGATCAAATCGGTCGATTTGCCCAAACCGTCTGGACACAGCTTAATCGTAAATAAACGTCAAAGGTTCATTGCCACGAGCATAAAACCGATTAAAAGCGCGAGTGTCGTTGCTTTAATAGGATTTATGAGCTCGATGAAATGTTTAGTTTGCGCTCGTCGTGTGCAGCTACAACGTTTCTTCATGGATGAAGGTGACGATATTTAATAAATATCGTCACCTTCATACGGGAGTATTTTGGTAGGTATTCCACGTATCAAGAAGCAAAACGCTGATGATATTGATCATTTTTTTGACTGGTGGCAGTGCACCTAATTTAATGGTAAGCAGGAAAAATTCTACAACCATGATGGAATTATAAAAAAAAATTGAAAATTAATAGTTTCATAGTCACTATTAATTTTAACGTAAAATATCTACACAAAAACAAACTATAGGCGCTTATTTTTGCTTAGTTAATGTTATCCTATCATATTCTCTAGTATCATCAAAATTACGCGCTTTAGGCAAGTCAGATAAGAGCCATTAATTATTCCGATAGATAGCAGGACAACGCGTGCAATCACGTACAAAGCTTAATATAATGCTGGGTAACGCAAAATCAATTAAGTCGCATAAAATATGAGGCTATAATTGACATATGATCGCTGTTCATTAAATTCCTATTACATTTGCCCCTGTTTCCTATTACAATGAGGCCGTGTAATAGGCCTCGACTGAAGTCGTTACGCGGGGCGATTGCACACACATGCCCGCCCCCTGGGGAAACACAAGCGGCAATATTTTCAGACGGGAGTCGGATGTTTTTCGTAACGATTAGGCAAAGCTCAGCGAATTTTAAATGGCTGTGGCATTTAAATGCCATTGAAGCGATTATTGCGTGTAGGAAAAGAAAAGTACCAATAATTTATGGTGTTAGGATAATTATAGACCCCGATGAAATTATTAGATTCGAGGGTGGCGGGCGATTGCTCCTACATCTAGGTATTTCGTCGCGCCTTTTAAAAATTGTTTCATTGTTTTTACCTTAAATACCGACGTTTAAGCTGAGTTGCACAGCGGTGGCCACGGAAAGACTGACGTCCCAGCAAATGTCATTGGAGATAAAAATAAAACAACACTCAACTACCCGAAATTAGTTTATAAAGATGATCGGGGTAGACTAAGAAATGAAACAATGAAACTATATTGCGGTAGACCCGTTTGGGTAATTAAATATGTGTACAAAACGCGAGTGTTTAAAGTGTTATATTGATAAATAAAGGTTGCATTTTTCGTGACCGTAGGTATAAACTCGGGCAACTCGGCGCCTGTTCGTCTTTAGATCTGGCAGTGAAAGGGTTAAATGACTCGTGCGACGTGACGAAGATACGTATATCACCACCGTTATTTTCCGTAATGGTATGTATACCAATGATCCTAAATTACCGCTGAGCAACCGCGAGCGGCGCCCGATAACATTCTTTACTGAGTTATTGAACAACTCGCCAACTTAATCGTAAAGTTTTCGTGGGTTTGTGAAGTTTTCGTCAGATGCGTTGTACTTGACATACAAATTACGAATACATAATACCTATTAAGGCGTTGAGAACCTATATATATGCCTACACTGGTCATACACTGGTTGACATATTGTGCGTTGTGGGTTTATACGAGTCGTATATTTACTATGAGTTTCTTAGAATCTATTTATACACTCGTACAGTCAGCCGCAGAGAAAAGTGTCTCCTTCCCCTACATAGAAGTTTGTATGCAAAGGCTAAATAGTATTGCCGACAGTACGAAATATCATCTGATATTTACCAGTTGCTCTTTAAGATAAAAACATTGGGGCCAAATCCCAGTAAGCTCTATTTTCCCGTCTGGGTCGAAAGGTCGGATCCTGCCATCCGACGAACCTGCCTTTCGTAAAAACAGTGCCAATTTTTGGCGCGTGCTAAGTCTTGGGGGATTAAGGCAGTCAAGCGCGAACCCCGGGCACCTTAGAAGAAAGATAAAAGGAGGAGAAGAATTTGTTGCACTTTCACAATAACAAATAAACAAATCTACACGATCATGTCATAAATGTCATAATTCGTCTTATCTATATCGCACTGCGAGTAGTCTGAGGACAGGATTTAAAATAAAACAACATAGATATACTTAATATGAATTTAATTTAAGTACAAGTAGGTACACGTACAGCGAGATGCAAAATTGCATGGACACATTATGAATGGAATTAATTGATAAAGTGGTCATGGGGAATGGTATTTTTTCACATTTTCCTTCAAGTCTATTTTTATTCACTATGAACAGAAAAAAAATTAAACATGTGCTTTTTATATAAATCCGGAACCTCCTGTAAATCGGTAACTATCTAACCCCGGACCCTGCCACTCAATGCCTTTATAAGTAGACGCTATAGAAAAACCTGAACAATAGCGTCACAGAACGGAAGGCCGATTTGGACTTTAGAATTGACTTCGATTTGATCTCATTCCAACATCATTCGCCTGTGCACCTCAGTCGTACGTATATATCGGTGCGAGCAAGACACGAGATACACGAGATGGGCTGCGAGTAATAACAAATCAATAACAGTATTTAAATGTTGGAATGCCGCTCCGGATCTGGCCTGGAACGACTCGCTATATCCTTGTAATTGAATCCTGCTCACCTGCCCATGAATAAACCATTTTAATGCCTCGTACTACTACACTTTATCTCGACTGTGAGCATACCTACTATAACTTGACCTAGAGACTCGTAACAGTTCTGGACAAACGGAGGTCAGCTCTAGTGGTTCGGTGGTGGTACGCTTACACTTTAGAGCCATGAATAACAGCTCTGTCGACAGCACTGAGGCGTTACAATTTGCAATACATTCCGAAAACATATTGACTTATCTAGCGACGAGTAGGCATATTTTTTAGTGCCTAATGCACGTAAAGAAAGGGTTTTATTATTTTCTGTTGTAACGAATGGTCTGGCGAGGTCGTTGTCCCTAGTTTATTGACATGGTTATAAGGTAAAAGTCTGTCATAATTACTAAATAAAAAGATCCCTCTTTTGCACAATTACTGGATTATTATTGTGGGGCATACATAGACTGACTAACTGGCTGATCGACATACATATTTGGAACAACCGACATTTTAAATTTAAATTCGACACGACACGACAAGATAACAGGCGACATCAGACGATACGTCTGCTCATTTGCCTCCTATATCATAAAAAAAGATAAAACCACTTCAGTTCACGACAGACAACGAAAGAACTAGGACGATGACGACAGACCGTTCAATGATCGAAATGATGATGATATTATTTGTTTCCACACAAACGTACCTACAGGAGTGTTACTTGGCGTTACTGTGCTATAGTTTGTGTGACGTCTTCTTACTATGCGATATATATCTACGCATTTGAAATGAAACATATGAAATGACCCAATCGGACATATTTATACTTGCAGATCATGAAACGTGTTGCAATTGTATGCTGGAAGTGGCTATTGAAGTATTCAACGCTTTAACTAATTTATAAAAACCGGCCAAGTGCGAGACGGACTCGCGCACGGAGGGTTCCGCACCATCAACAAAAAATAGAGCAAAACAAGCAAAAAATAGGTCACCTATCCAAGTACTGACCCCGCCCGACGTTGCTTAACTTCGGTCAAAAATCACGTTTGTTGTATGGGAGCCCCACTTAAATCTTTATTTTATTCTGTTTTTAGTATTTGTTGTTATAGCGGCAACAGAAATACATCATCTGTGAAAATTTCAACTGTCTAGCTATCACGGTTCGTGAGATACAGCCTGGTGACAGACGGACGGACGGACGGACGGACAGCGGAGTCTTAGTAATAGGATCCCGTTTTTACCCTTTGGGTACGGAACCCTAAAAAAAGCACTTTTGTACCGGATGAACCGGATTCCCTAACCGGAACGCCTTATTACGAAAGGTCAGAGGTGAAGCGTAGAGGCTGCTACGAACCGTAGCAGGCTGCAGCACTTTATGGCTCGTAGCACGTAGCGCTACGTAACGTAATGTATGGCGGGCTAAAATAGGTAAAGTCAGGTTACGTACAGTCACCAGCATAAATATATGACTGTGGGCAGCCGTGAAAAAATATCTGATGCTCCATTGGAGGCATAAGTATATGACGACACTACCTCGGTAAAAATATGTGATGCTTTGTGGCCGGCAAAAATATCGTTAGTCTGTATCCGCATAAATATCGGATCGGGTCGCTTTAAAAATATTTGACGACTCATAAAAATCAAAATTATGTGATTACTCTCATCTGGCATAAATATCTCTCCACTGTGAAAGCAAATACATCGGATGGACGACGGACTGCCTATTATATATCTGACACGTTGGGAAATCACAAATATGTTATCGACCTTCAAAAACGAACCATACATGTTTGGTATAGAGCCGTAAATTGTATGAAGTGATTTGACAATTCACGAAAAGAGTGCAGACTTGTCATTGTATATGTCTGTCTCACATTATATTCTATCATCGATTTGACGGAATAAAAATGGATATAATTTATTTGTAAATTTGAACGTATCATGAATCTAGTATATAACTGGATCTGGCATGAGGGGTGGGGGAAATGACCGAACGGGATAGTCTTATGTATCTTTCAGTAGGAGTAGCAGCGAAAGCGCTATTATTGTTTGTCCTTGTCACAGTCTCACAAGTTGACTTCTTCATCATTCTTTTTTATGTAAGAAGGAGGTTTATTACACATCTTCTATTAAAAGTATACCTGATTTTTTATTATGTCACAATTTAAAATTGCAAATGAAATACGTGAGACAGACATATGCAATGACAAGTCTGCACTCTTTTCGTGAATTGTCAAATCACTTCATACAATTTAAGGTTCTAATGCTATCCAGGTATGGTTCGTTTTTGCCGATTGATGACATATTTCATAATTTCGTGTCAGATATATAGGCGGTCCGTCTGCCATCCCATGTATTTGCATTCCCAGTGGAGAGATATTTATGCGAGATGAGAGTAATCACATAATTTTGATTTTTATGAGTCGTCAAATATTTTTAAAGCGACCCGATCCGATATTTATGCGGATACAGACTAACGATATTTTTGCCGGCCACAAAGCATCACATATTTTTACCGAGGTAGTGTCGTCATATACTTATGCCTCCAATGGAGCATCAGATATTTTTGCACGGCTGCCCACAGTCATATATTTATGCTGGTGACTGTACCTAGGTACTTTCAACTTGTCGGAAACTCTACAAGTAACGGCTATTCCTTTCCTTTAACCTTCTAACCGCCATAGAATAGGTCATCGAGCGTGCTCGTGTCGCCGGGGGGGTACGAAGTTACTTCAACTTCTTCAACTTCAACTTCAACATTTATTCAGCAAATAGGCCACAAGGGCACTTTTACACGTCAACATTGAATTTACATAGGTACAAGCAAAATAATAATAATAATACATCAACAATTATTAAATACAACTACAACTACCAAATCAAATCATTACACGAAGTTTTGTCTTATTTATCAGACAGCGGCGAAATGAGCCCGATTTTGTATGTCTTATATATCAGTCTACGGCGGTTAAAAGGTTAAAGCGATATTAACCATAAAGTTAATGGCAACAGCTGTAAATAAAATAACCCAATAAAGTTTGCGGTGCCATTGTAGCATGCAATAGTACAGTCAGCAACACTATAAGCTTAGCACCTTTGCATACAAACCAGGGATGTTGCGAATATCCGCATCCGCATCCGCAACCGCGGAACTTCTGCATTATTTTCACGCATTATTTACCTATCAGAAATGAGCAGTCAAGCGTGAGTGCGACTTAATGTACGGAACCCTTGGAACGCGAGTCCGACTCGCACTTGGCCGGTTTTTTGAAAAAAAAAATTACTAAAATGTAATATTTGACGTTTTTTATGGTACTATCTTGACATCTGCATCCGCATCCGCATCCGCGGATGTGAGCCTTTAAAAATCCGCATCCGCATCCGCGGATGTCAAAAAATCGGCATCCGCAACATCCCTGATACAAACTTCTATGCAGAGCTACCTTGCAGGGCAGGGGGTACCTTTTCTCTGTAGCTGACTGTACATTTGTTTGAAGATGGTATACTCGAATCTCTATCAAACTACTCTGATACTAAAAAAAGATCGCGTACAATGGAAATCTCTAACATGTCAACAACCCACGTCATCGCGGCTTACGATTGTCATTCTGTTTATTTCTGATCTCGAATAAATGTAAGTAGGTATCTAGAACGCGATAATGATTTAGATTTATTTATTTCATAATATGAAATTACAATATAAATTATTTTACATTATTCTATACGAATTTATACTATGATCGTCAAGTAGGAAAATAAGAAGGAGAAGAAAGAAGAAGAAAAGCATTTATTAGCACAATAACATAACCTTAAAAACTAACAAAGAGAACACAAAATGAGAGGCGGCGCTTAATGGTCCTCACTCAGATAGGTGTCACTGGGTGTCACGGTATGAGCCACATGGCACACTCCGCGACGCTGATTTTCAGTAAGGCCCAGTGGATGGACTAGGCGGCACTCAGTAAAGGACACAATGTACAGAAATAAGGGAAAACTTAAGTAAAACTAAAATTAAATAACAATTTATACAAATGTCAAGCAATACACAGCAATGTTGGAAGTTATGATAATAATATTAAATAATCCATTCGTTAGGCAGCTTTCTTTTGTAGACAAAAAGTGAAAGTTTTTTAATAACACTACGAATTATTATGAATGACTTTATGGCGTGTTGCCAACTTCGTAATTGTTAGTGGCTATTCAGCATATTTGGCCATTTCGATACAAAATTATGTAAAAGGCTGCGTGTAAAGGCCTAAATGCTATGCGCTATGGTTCTTACACTCGAAGTTCGAAGAACCTGAAAATATTTTTAGGACTCGGCTACAATACGAGTATGACTAATGAAAACCATTACGTATGTAGGTACATTATAGTAATGTTTTTGCGACGGTGTTAAAACTTCGACCAAGAGGTATCAGTACGAGCTGTAGTGGGCAGCACTGGAGCTCCCTGTTTAAAGGCGCGACGTGTAAATATCAAGTTTAAGGTTCTGATTTTTTTATGTGATGTCAGCACACGAGCAGACGAGCCGCCTGTTGGGAAACGGTCATCGTTGCCCATGGACATAAGCAACACAAAGTGGCAGTCCTTCCAACGCGCGTGATCTGTAGGAGTCAGAAGCTGCTTGACGAGAAGTGTCAATAAATATACTTTAGACGGCAAAATTAGTGCCCACGCAGATATATCTACATAGTCACGAAGAATACCTATATATGACCTATATAGAGTATATAGTGCTGTTATTCAAATAAGATGAACCCGCACACCAACAATAGTGAATAATTGAAAACTTTGTTTGGGCTTATTTTGTTTCCACGAAACTCGGCGCGGCGTGTCCCTTCACAACTGCTGCTTTCTCATGTAGGTAGGACAGGTAGGTACTGAAATACATTAATATCACTGAAATTGAATTATTTATACAATAATGTCCTTTACTAGGTACTTACGACGGAACTGAAACGGTGTACGCGTTTAGGGTAAGAGGTTCTTTGTTTGTGTGTGCACAAGCGAATATATTTCCAAAGGGAACTGAGCAATTAAGTTGCTATTTTCAATTACATTTTTTTCGATAAATCTTATACTTTTAACGACGCGGAGGCCCCTACTAAATTAAATAAAAAAAAGCCTTTATTAATTCTCTACAATATTACATAAAAAATTAAAAATGTTTTAAAAAGTAAAAAAAAAAAGTATTATTATTTTGTAGAGACCCCTCTTCGGGTGAAGGCCTCCTTCAGATTCAGCCAGTTTTTTCTGTTCTTTGCCTTCTGTGACCAGTCTTGCCCGGCCACGCTTGCTGTAGCCACGATTTCGTCGAGCCATTTTTCTTTAACCTTCCCTCTATTCCTTGTCCCCGAAGGGCCCCGCCATAGGGTGGTTATTATTGCCCACCTGTCTTTATGCATTCGTGCTGTATGGCCACACCATTTCCACTTTAACTACTAAATTATCTGATAAATAAAACCAATTCAAGAAACAGTCACATCGGTACATTTAATAGCGTTCCACTCACGTGTAATACCGCAGCATACGGTAAAAATCCTATATCCTACATATTTAAGCATAATATATAAAATCCGTTTCGTTGACTTCGTCTTGATCTACAAGGTCATCTCCCTTGTCAAGTTCACACACACATGTAATCATTTGAAAGTACCTAACCCAGGTCGTAACCTCCTGAAGTCACGCGAGTTGCTCGGATCTCGGTCATTCCCACGTCCACAGTAAGTACGCCGATGGGTGAACTTGTGGTACCAAAACTCGTACGTGAAACTAATATGTAGTAACGCAGCAGGCAACTTATTGCGATAAGATAAAGTTCGGGAATGTAGCGATGTTTACTGGCGGCGCCTCGCCGAGATCAATACGGAGGCTGTCTCCACCCTCGCCAGGCAAGCCTATTAAGCATTATACTCTGTCTCGCTCACAAACTGCTGGTTTTTTGGCGAAAACAATGCGACTTTTGTGACTTCAGGTACGCTGTTGTTTATCTTTCTGCCGCCGGGTATTCTGTGCCAATCTAAAAATAACTTTTAAAATAATGATCCCTAAGGTCTTCGAGCTTTGCGTATGAAATCACTAGAGGAGGACCGATAATACATTTAAGCTATAGTTACTAGCATAAGCTCAATACCATGTTAATTTTTTTAACACACACACACATTTTGAAGCATTTTTGATGCAACTTTATCGAGTCAAAGTAACCGGTGCGAAAACTTTCAAAGGTAATGATAAATTAGGGTCCATATATTCATATTTATTATTAATATTGTACACATACATTACACGTCAAATTGACAATAGGTGAAATAATAATTACTTAAGCAATTTACATCTAAATAATGGTATTATGGTATATGTATCTAATTAAATGTTATTTACATTAACTGATCGATCTAGCCCCAAACCAAACTAAGCAAAGCTTTTACTATGTGTACTAGGCGACGATAAATACTTAGATACGTCAGATAACATCCATAACTTGGGAAAAATACCCTCTATTGGCTTTGCTCCGGCAAAAAGTAGAGCTTAGCGAAAATGTATATATAACATCTAAACTTTTCAATCACAAAAGCGGATGTTACGTAAGCATTTGCTAAAGCAAGAGTTTGAATAATATCCATCATTATTATATTTACAGTATGTATTTTATAAATGTGTGGTAGTTTATATATATTTATTTATGTAATTTATAAGTATAGTTTGCTTTTTTTTAACTGACTCAATAGGTATATTTTCTCTCTCTGCACCAATTGAAGGTATCTCTGTTTGGCCCTATGGTTGACTGGTAGAGAATGCCATTTGGCATTAAGTCCGCCATTTGTACATTGTTGTATATATTTTGTGCAATAAAGTTTAAATCAATTTTATTTTATTCATACCAAAATACATCTCAATTAAGTCACATTACAGATAATAAGTTTAAATAAATAAATAAAAGTATTCATGGTGAAAACGTAACTCTAGTGTATTTCTTTTCTTTACGTATTTCAGCTCACTGTCTTGAGTTCACAGGCCCGTCTATATCCTTATGAGCACGCTTGGACTTTACCCTACTATAAGTATTTAGTGAGGGCGTCGGAGGCATCTTTAACACTAAAAGCTACTCGTTGTTTCCTGTTACAGCCGACGGCCATACCGTGAAACTATTAATTTTTCTTCTTGAACAAGCCTTTAACAATTATATTGCTAGGTAGCGCTGCGTGTACCTACTATGTACATTGTAACACGAAGCGTTTTCCGGCTACGAACCGAAAATACAATGCCGATGCCCGCAATTCTAGAGGATGTAGCGAGTGATCTTTTGTTGATTATATAAGCCCGATAAACAAAGATCATAAAAGGCTAAAAGCTTTTATATTTGCAAAGTTTGACCCCATTTCGAGGCTGGAAGCATTTCGTCACACGTCGTAATGACGAGACCGAGTGGCGCCGCGGTAACGAGCTAGCTCATTGCGCCGAGGGTGAGGGCTCTGATGTAATTCTCATTGCTTACTGAGGGCCGGCAACTATTCGCCTCAGATAAACCAGAATTATCTTCACGTTACAAAATATGAGTAATCGGAGATCACAAGTTATATTGGTTAGCCTCAGGTTAATGATCGTCTTTGCTTTTCTAGCCATTAGAATAACGATCTGTTATTCGGGGCTCCCTGCACGCCATCGCCACTCCGAGATAATGGTCTGGTTTGTACATCTACTTACACATGGGAGCCTGGGGTCCGCTTGGCAACTAATCCCAGTAATTGGCGTGGGCACTAGTTTTACGAAAGCGACTGCCATCTGACCTTCCAACCCAGAGGGTAAACTAGGCCCGTATCGGGATTCGTCCGGTTTCCTCACGATGTTTTCCTTCACCGAAAAGCGACGGTAAATATCAAATGATATTTCGTACATAAGTTCCGAAAAACTCATTGGTACGAGCCGCGGTTCGAACCCGCGACCTCCGGATTGCAAGTCGCACGCTCTTACCGCTAGGCTACCAGCGCTTTTTACGTACGCATAATGTAGATGGCGCGTGCTTTTCAGGCTCTTCGCGAGTTTCCCCCTAAGTTAAAATAAAGACATTTGGGGCTCACAAAAAGAAGGATAAACTGACACAACAACAACAAAACAACTGCCGTATTCGAACTTCAAGATATTCACAAGAGACGACACGTACTAGATCCATTCTAGATACGTTATAGTTTAGATTTCAACTAGTTCTCTTTTGCAACGCAATTCGGGCAACAAATGTCACTTTTACGTTAGATAGAGTCAGATATCTATTAGATGTGAATTGGATCTCTAAGCCATATCTTGTGAAAATCGTTCACGAGTATCTCCAGAATCGCGCAAATGTCAAATTTGTCAGGTTAGATCGTAAACATATCGTTATCGTATCTTGGTGATGTCTAAAAGATATCTAACAGATGTCTATTTCAAAATCCGAACCGGGCCTTAAGTAGGGAGTCCAATAATTATAAAATATTGTTTAGTTAGACCATAGTTAGACTAGGAAAATTGCTTGTAGGGACTAGACTAGACTAAAGGAGGCCAATTCGAACGTAACGAAGATATCATTCTGATGTCAGTCTACGTTCGAATTAGCCAGTAAGTAGTTCTATTTCACTTCAAATAAGTACGTAAGTTAAAAGTTTCAAGTCTTGTATATTCTTAAAAACGATACTACGATCTTTTTTGTACATTTTACTAGCTACAAGTAAATCCCAAATTGTACTAATTTAAACAACAATGGACTGAATGACTTCCGTTTCTATGAAGGTACCGCGAAAGCAATTTAACGCCCCAATAACTACAATGAAATGCTTTAACAAAACCAAAATAACCCTAATTTGCTATTAGACACTCGATCTCGATGACTTTCTGAATTCCATGTCAGCTGTCCAAGCCAGACAAAAGAACCGCGCCTGTTACTTATCGATATAAAAGGTTAGATTATAGCTTTGAAAGTGAAAAGGTTAATACCCACTGAAAGGTTGCTGAAAGGTTAGAGTTTGAGGACCAACACACTTTATGTAATCCATTTTAAAGTGGAGGAAAGTCATAGTTAGCTGCAGAGTAGCTGGCTATGTAAAAGGGAACAGATTTTTCTGTAGCTTACTGAAGGTACATATCGGTGGTGTATTTAGTATAGTCAATCACTTTGAAATTTAGTTATAAGTAGTAGTGTAAAATATCCATCTTTAGGATTCAACGATGAAGTTCTAGTTTTAAAGTGACAAGTTTCTAATTAAGGTTGATAATTATTGTAGGTACTGTTTGAAGTTAAATTAAGAATTACTTGCGTGTTACTTTTTGTAAATTAACATTTTATCGTACAAAAAACATGAAAACCCATTTACAACGTTTGGTCTTATCAGATTGTAATTAAAATAAGTACTACATTATCCGTTAGAACCTGTTTAAATTTTATGATAGTTATAATAGCAATGGTTTGTATTAACTTTATTACTAAGACCTGATTACCCAACTACGTTTAATAATTATGTATGTATGTGGGTGAGATAGAACCGAGGGCGTCAAAAGAACCGAGTCTATTTTTTGAATAAATTACTGTTTCTGAACTGTGACTTATTGTAGTTTGAGTAGGGCGAGGAGAGTTAGTCTGCTGGCCAATGCAAACTTTGGCAAAGGGCCGTTTGCACATTTTATACTTGCGTTTAGTAGCAAATGTGTGAACTCGCACTTGACATTTATCGTAAAATTGTGCCTACTTTGATCCATAATTTGAAATTAGTCAAAATTTTAGAATTATTATATTTTGATAGGTATGTTGAATTGTGGATATATGTATATACCTATGCCAATTTAAAGTAAACCATAACTACAATCATGTTGTAATATTTAAATGAAGTTGTGTGAAAACTGTTGGAACACAATTACCCAGCGGGGAGCAAGGAAGGCACACTTTACGGACGGTAGGCAATCAATATGTAAACAGGCCCTATTAACTCAGAGAAAAGGAGTATATTCCAACTTCGAACAGAAAGCGTTTATACACATACTCGGATTTATAGATAGACCATTAACACAATCACACATGACAGGTGTTTTGAAACGCTTTCGTGACCCAAGGTAATCTAGCGCCAACCGAGCTCATTCTTAAGCTGTTTTTACACCAGAGTTAAATAAGCAGCTTTGCGTTTTCATAAAAACCGGGTAGAAAAAACTTAGCTGAGCTACGAGAAAAGCACGCACGTGGATAAACATTGTTACTTTGATTCATTAATATGATTTTTATGACATAACTTCGTTGACAAACACTTCTACCTAAGTACGCAACGCGACAGTGACAGCAGTCTTTGTTTGTACGGCTACCATCAGTTTGTCACTGACATAACGCCGTCGAGAACGTAATTTACTTTCTATACATCTCGCGTATATGTCAGTTTTGACACTGTCAGTGACTCATGGTACGGGCTTTGGTCGTCATTGTTGCGGTCTCGTTGCGTTGTCGCGTAACTTCAAAAACGACAACTTTCCTAGTATTTAGTACTTAGTATTTAATATCTGGGTGACCGAGCTTCGCTCGGAAAACATATAAAAACTCGAAAATGCGCGTTTTCCCAGAGATAAGACCTAGCTAGATCGATTTTTCGCCCCCGAAAACCCCCATATAGCAAATTTCATCGAAATCGTTAGAGCCGTTTCCGAGATCCCCGAAATATATATAAATAAATAAATATATAAATAAACAAGAATTGCTCGTTTAAAGGTTTTAGATAGATAGATAGATAAAAGAAAGTCAGTATGGTGAACCCACTCTGCAAGAAATAATTCAAATCACATTCAACTTCTTTTCTTTTTATATTTCTAAATATAAACTGCTACCCATTTTTATTACATGGGTATTTAATTGCAGGAGCGAGGGAACTGCTTTATTTAATAACATTTTAATTCCTGGGTTTGGTGCATTAAAAAGTAGGCACTGAATTCTCAGCTAGAATATTTAGACCCGAAAATTGTTTTGAAAAAACTACAGGCATGGCATGAATTATCTAAGTACGTTTAGGTACAAATATGTATTAGGCTATGGCTATATTTTGTGACCTTGTTTTCTTTTATATTCAAGGTGCACAATACTTGTAGGTATATCAAGTTGAAATATGTAGTTTGTGCAATGAAAGTAGTTTCTATTATTAGATTAGGGTCGATCAAAGGCTCGATACGGTCGCAGGGAGCGCCACGCGAGCCGGTAATCGATTGCACCCCCGCCCGTCCGCGGCTCTCTTGATGTTCTCCAAACAAATAATAGTTTCCTTCGCTCATACCACAGTATAGGGACCATAACCTATACCCGAACATGTAGAAATTCACTTCCGACATTTCTTTCCGTATGATTACAAGTCGTAGGTAGCATTTTTTCGCTCTGAAAGTTACTTTCATTTGAAGACAGACAACTTTATATAAATATACTCGGGCCATACCAACACAAGGTAGTCGGAACTAGGGGAATATGTTTGCTGAGCGAGGCATGTCACGGAGCCGCCCGCGAGACTTTGGGTCGCCGGGTGAAATTGCTTAGGCCGTAATTCCGTTATGTTATGGAGGTATTATCTGTTAGTGAAGCTAATATTACGGTTTTAGTGTACCAAATGTAAGGGGGATTTGTAACGTGAAATTAAATTGCGTATAGAAGAGTACGGACGCTGGTTTTTCATTTCAAAATGCATGTTTCCAAAAATGCCATGTGTGCTACGCCGTAGCATTTTGCCCTTTGTAGAATAAAAGTATCGTACTGGGCCGGCAGGCCATTAAAACTTTTGATATCCGTTACTGCGTTACTTTGATTTTACGTTACTTAAATGTCAGTGATTACATTTCAACTTTGATTTATTTAATCGAATACTTCCCGACTCCAAGGGTTATACACTAACCAAACTGATAGCATAACTAATGAAATAAATTAACATGATACAATTCCGGAATAAAAATAATATTAAGTAAGAAACATCCCAGGATTCCAATAATAAATAAGGACAATTGCTGAAAATATAGAATGTTCACACCCTCATAAGCCAACGTTAATGTCAAGCCACGATTTATTCAGCTGCTGACGTCAGACTATTGTGGTTGGAATTAGTCATAATATTTCTCGTCACCATTGTGATTTATGAGCGCCATGGCGGCGACTATTGAAACGCTGTTCACCCTGAACTTTTGTTTGACGAATGTGGCTTTCGTAAGCAAAGTACAGCGTCGCTAGCAACCAAATTGAACACATTCAGGACCTTCGTATCGATCTGGGTACATTTTATGGCTTTTTAATAGCTACGGCTTGATGGGGGCGATCAATCATTTATATAAAGTTAATGGATATTCAAATTCGAAGCGAGCAGCAATACTAACAGGGACGCACTTAACTGACCATTGGTGGTCTTTATCTCGTTACATTAAGGTTTACACACAATCAGCGATGGTACACGACACACGTTTGTGTAAACCGTCGAACGGCATCAAATATGAATGGCAGCGGCTACGCGGGGGAAGGTGCCAGATCAATCCAAATGAACACTCGGTTCTTTGATCAGGAGGTCAGATTGGGTATAAAGGTCAATGGACGAAGTGACACATCGCAAAAGAGAATACTCAGACAAAACAGACTATATTTTTTAAGTTACTGGCTTTTGGCTCCAAGGATACTCTTGTCATTATGAAATATTGACTATATTTGTGGCTAAACGTTGCGTTTGCTGGTTCAGATAAATTTTCGTAAGGTACACACTAGGTATACCATTTTTTACCTCATAAATTTTAATGACAAGGTGGTGAGCAAGAGCGTGACTTTGCATAATATGGCGCAGATAGAATAATATCAAATTTTGTGATTTGGTATTGCAATACGGAGTAAATTATTTCATAAACAAAGTGTATATTTACGTGTAATCTAAATAAGATTATTTGAGAATCCAGTTTTTTATCCATCTCATCTAAAGAGTAGCTCCAATTACATAGCCGTAAATTCTGCTAATTGAAACTGTCTCAAATCTTTCGAAACTTCCCTGACGCAGATAAAATTAGTTGGAGAGCTAATGTTAGCGCTTAATGAACTTACATTAAATTGAGGCAGGTGTAGAGACAGATTTAGGGATGAAAAGGTCACGGACAGCCCGGACAGGAGAGATGAGGTTGCCTCAGTGCCACAGACCTAAAGATTATACTAGATGCCGCAAGCACCCTCAAATTTTTGCAAACCAAACGTGTCGATTATGTCATATTACCTACTGTCACGACACGGGAGCAATTTATATATTTTTTTACTTTGGTTACATGTTTACCAACATGGCGCAATATAGTCCCAATGCCTGCTGAGACCGGTTCATGGGTGTCTATGGTTGCATCTGTGAACGGGTTCCAGCAGGCGTTCTACATGACATAAAAGCTCTCCAAGGGGCCTCTACGTGTTGGATCTGTGTCCCCACGCAAGCCTATCAAAAGACCGGGATTATAGGCTCGTGAAATCGAAGGAGATACAAATAATATCCTATTTTAGAAACAATCTTCCTACAGTTAGAGCGACACGAAAAGAGAATGCAAACGAACCGTTAGTTATAGATACTATTCTAACAAACTCAAATAAAAAAAATTGCGTTGTTTTACCAACAAATTTCTATGGCTACCTTCGGTCGCCATTTTGAGGTCAGTCCGACGACACTACTCTTTGGTCCGATGTCATCATAATATTGCATGTCATCTGTTTTTCATAAGTAAACCAGAATCTAATCGATCGAGAAAATGCCAAACGAAACCTAATGTAAAGTAGAAAATAGTCACATGGCTTTTCGTGGTATCTCTCATGTCCTATTTACACTACTGTCTTATTACACTACTCTTTGATCTCTCATCCCCATACATTTTTTCTTTTCATTTGACGTTTGTCGATATACAATTGTCATCTTGGCTAGGCCCCCAGGAAGTGGTTATAACTTAGCTTCCAAGGTTTGATCTACACAAACATACTACTTTACCCGGCAATGTATACGAGTAAGTACCTGTATTTTGTATGTCTAGTTCAAAATGTTATCTGTGCCATATATAATCTGTGTCAGTGCTCCGTACCAGGGGTGTTGCGAATATCCGCATCCGCATCCGCAACCGCGGAACTTCCGCATTATTTTCAACATCCGCATCCGCATCCGCATAAAATCGATGCGGATTTAATGCGGATGCGGATGTGGAACAGGTCGGTACAGGAACGTCTTAGCATCGACGTAAGTGCTAGACTGCTAGGTAATTTAGTCATTAACCAAAAAACCTATTAGAAATGAGCAGTCAAGCGTGAGTGGGACTTAATGTACGGAACCCTTGGAACGCGAGTCCGACTCGCACTTGGCCGGTTTTTTGAAATAAAAATTACTAAAATGTAATATTTGACGTTTTTTATGGTACTATCTTGACATCCGCATCCGCATCCGCGGATGTGAGCCTTTAAAAATCCGCATCCGCATCCGCATCCGCGGATGTCAAAAAATCGGCATCCGCAACATCCCTGCTCCGTACCAATCCAATACGTCCCTTTCTCGGTCAAACTGTAGAAATAATGGATTCCGTGACGTATTAAAATTCCTCGGGCTGAGGATTACGTGAAGTAGTTTAAAGTCTGGATTTCGCAAAGGTTACTCTACAGCTGACCACATTCATTCCGTAGAGCTACTTATAGAGAAGTACCAAGAGTTCCGAAGACCGCTCTATATAGCCTTTATAGATTACCAAAAAGCCTTTGACACCATACTTCATGCATCAATATGGGAAGCCCTAACGGTTCAAAATGTAGAGAACAAATACATCAAGATTTTGAAATACCTCTATGACAATAATACTAGCAAAGTAAAACTGGAGTCTACGGGCCCACCTATACCAATTAAAAGAGGAGTGAGACAAGGGGACCCTATATCTCCCAAAATATTCATAGCCGTGCTGGAAATGGTTATAAGCAAATTAAACTGGAAAAGAGCTGGCTTGAATATCAACGGACAACGTATCAGCCACCTGAGGTTTGCTGACGACCTAGTCTTGCTGTCAGAAAACAGTGTAAATCTGGAGTATATGATAGACACTCTACAAAAATCAAGCAGGCAAGTAGGCCTAGAAATGAATTTCAGTAAAACAAAAATTATGACAAATTCATCAAAGCAGCCAATGATCATCGAAGACGTACCACTTGAATATGTCGATTCATATATATACTTAGGCAAGCTAATCTCTTTCGAAAAAGAAAGCAACGAGATGGAAATTGACAGAAGAGTAAAAGGAACATGGAAAAAGTATTGGAGCCTAAAGGAAATTTTCAAAAGCCAGATACCTATAAAGATTAAGAAAAAGTCATGGATACCTGCCTATTGCCATCGCTCACTTATGCTTGCCAGACGTGGAAATTCACGAATCAAATAAAAAATAAAATAACCTCCTGCCAACGAGGTATGGAGAGAAGCATGTTAAAAATCAGAAAGATTCAAAAAATACGACACTCTAACATAAGACAAGTATCTGGAGTAATAGACGCCCTAAGCTACTCAAAAAAAATGAAATGGCGGTGGGCAGGCCACGTAGCCCGTATGAGCGACGGTCGCTGGACAACGGTGCTAACTAAATGGCCAGGACCGCTCGGCAAAAGAAAGCGAGGAAAACCAAGAGCCAGATGGGAAGACGACATCACACACGCGGCTGGCAAACAATGGATGACACAAGCCAACGATCTCTATCGCCAATCTAAGCCAATGGTCTCTACCATTGGTCATCTCTGGAGGAGGCCTTTACCCTCAGCTAAGAGGGGTTCTCGCCTGACATTGCTTCACTTTATTATTATATTATATTACCATTGACTATTGACATTTAAATTACTATCTGCATTTTGATGACTGTATTATCTTATTTTTTTATATTTTTTATTATTCTAGTATGAAATGACATGAAAATATTCCATTTAGTTAAATGTATTAAACTTAATGAGTAATTATAAATAAAAAAATGCATGATAGAATAGGGACCTATAGAAATGTACTGTGACTTTCTACGAAGCATGTCTTTATGTGATAATTAATACTATGTTATGTGATTGTGTATTTTATATTCGCGAGAAATAAAAGGCTTTTTTATTTTATTTATTTTTATTTTATCTTGATGTCAAGATAAAATAAAAACCGCGGATGTCCGCATCCGCATCCGCGGATGTGAGCCTTTAAAAATCCGCATCCGCATCCGCATCCGCGGATGTCAAAAAATCGGCATCCGCAACATCCCTGCTCCGTACCAATCCAATACGTCCCTTTTTCGGTCAAACTGTAGAAATAATGGATTCCGTGACGTATTAAAATTCCTCGGGCTGAGGATTACGTGAAGTAGTTTAAAGTCGCAACATTTATCTCGTGTGATGCTCCATTAATTACTTTCCTGCGCTGAATATTTATGACAAGGAAATGGGTCTCTTTGTCGTCGGTAATTTTACTGCTTTGAATATTAGGTAAACGGAAATGGAAGAGAGTTGAAAAACGTGTAGCACGTTTAGGCTTTTAATACCTATCTGGGAAACCGAGCTTTGCTCGGAAAACGTATAAAATCTCAAAAATGTGCGTTTTCTCAGGGATAAGACCTAGCTAGATCGATTTTTCGCCCCCGAAAACCCCCGTAGAGCAAATTTCATAGAAATTGTTAGAGCCGTTTCCGAGATCCCCAATATATATATAAAAAAATAAATAAATAAATATACAAGAATTGCTCGTTTAAAGGTATTAGATAGATAGATACTGCAGACATTTCAATTGATAATGATAAAACGAATAGTCCTCATCATAATATCAGCCGAGATTTCCATTGCTGGCCATAGGTCTCCCCCAAGGATGTCCACAATGTTAATACCGACAGGTCGTGCGCGTCCTCAGTGTCATCTTCGTTTCCTGCGGTAGTCGGATTTACCATGTTGAGGGTTTAATACACAGACCAACCCCTTCTGTGGTTTAATATTTTCTCTTCTCCAGTTCGCTACTCAAGAACCATTATGTCCCAATGGCCGAGTAACTATCTGTACCCATTTTAAATTATAGTTACATCCTGGGTTTACGACATCTGGATTATGCTTTATACTCGTACGGTATTATGTTAGTAGTAATAAAAGGAAATTGTTATAAATAGGTATAAAGGGGATTTTATAGGGCGGATTCATGTTTACTTTTATGTTGCATTTAGTTCCTAAGGCGGTTTTACAGATACATATTCCGACCTAGACGCTGCAAATAATAAGAATAAGAATAAGAAACCATTTATTGCAACACAAAAAGCATACAGGTTACAAAACATAAAGGGATTGAAAAAATAAGAATAATTGTGCGGCAAAAGGAACGGGCTCAGCATACGCTGCGTCAGTCATTTCATTACAAATTGCATAATGCCAATTTGATCTTGTTTTGACAAAATACGCTCGTGGATCGCTGTTACTCATATATTGACGCGAACGAGATGCACTGCAAGTACCCTAATATCATATCAATAAGATATTTTATAACTTTTATAAGTTAGAATTCCGCTCTTTTAGACACATGCTACGCCGTAGCTTAGCAGGTTATTCCGTTTTGTAGAGCTATGACCCCATTTAGAATAGTGTATTATCAGCACTTTTATGCTCAATGGATTTCAAATTGATGTTTTTATTCATAAACGTCCTATGTTATGACCTATCGGTGTTATATAAACGTTATTCGCTTCTAAGTAACATTATAGTAAAATAAAGTCTTGTTTTGTCTATCATAGTGAATTTTGTCTTTATTAGAATATTAATAAGGGCCACTTGCGCGTTCCAGGGTTAGCCAACCAACTCGAGAGTTAACCGTTTAGCGCCACTTGCACCATCCCACTAACCAGGGGTTAACCGGTTAAACCGCTAATCCAGTGTCAAATTGTACTCGTAACCATGGTAAATAGGTTATAAAGGTTTAAAAATTACTGTTAACTCTGACTTACTTGGCTAATCCTGGAACGTGCAAGTGGCCCCAAGGGGATAAAAGGTATAGCCAATAAATCGCACAGAAACTCACCGACGACGTACTTAGTTTGCTATTGAAATAGAGTGTTTGGCTGTCGCATTATTATGAAAGTCGTTTTGGATAAGGACGTATGTTATCGTCAGGTAGTTTATTCAGAAACGTAAAATTAGATACTAATCTGATTTAAATGTCAGGCCGTCGTGAAACTGCGCTCTAGAACTGGCGCGAAGTACAGAGCACCAAGAATATGTCAATAGCATGCGTGTTCAAATTCAAAATGTTTTATTTGCAAATATAGGTAGTACATACAGTGATGGTAATTTTACAATAAGTGGTGTCGCTATATTTGACCAACAGGCATGCAAAAATCATAATATGTACATATGTAGAAATGATTAAAATGTTAAGCATATTATTGTATGTTTAAGATTAAAATCAGACAGGTTGTCTTAAATCTAAATTAAAATAATGTGCATAAAATATGAATAGAAATCAATATCAAGGAATTAAATGACATGTGAATATACTACAGTTCCCATTAAAATACTAGTTTTATAATATCAAAACCCGGATGTCAAAGTTTAAATTTATATAGTAAATTAGAATACAAAAGTCGCAATGTGTTAGTGTATATGTCACGAAACTATTTAGTACAGTATGTATAAAGAAGTATTTATATTGTCTGCAGGATCATTGGAGTCGCGCGGTGGCAGTGGGTCGCCGATGAGGCGGCGCCGGGCACCATGAGCTAGCGGGCATGGGGGGCGAGGGCGCGGGCCGCGGCGCCGCGCGCTGGCAGGTGGGCGACTCGCCCCCGCGCGCGCCCATGGGCTTCGCGGCGCCCGCGCAGGACGCGCCGCTCGACCGCGGCCTGGCGCCTGCGCCCGCGCCGCCGCCCGGCCATGCGCAGCTACAGCGGACCCACTCCAGGTAATCTCGATACTATTCTATAACGACTAACTCCCATTTGTGTACCACCTCAATTATCTGGTAATGAGTGGTTTAGGGCACAAGGTGCTGTGTCCCGATCCCGGCATAGATGGAAAAAAGGACACCACAAAGGCACGAGTTTGGGTAATTTATTTTAATTTAAATATGGTAATAAAGTTATTTTATTAAATTGGTGGCTCTTTTGGATATACCTGCTGGATTATTTTATCGTCTTTTGTGCGACTGTAATACCTAGCACTTACTCAAAGGATGATAGTAGCTCATAAATTAGGTAATACTTCGGATTTAAGCAGCATATATTCTTGTTCCACGCAGTACCTACGTTTTCTGTTTTTTTCTTAACTAATTAACCCCGAAAAGCCTACCTACCTATAGACACCTACTTTTATAGTCTTATGTACAAAAGTAAGTAACCATTCTTTCATGACATTGCTAAATACCCATAGGCACATAAGTTATATCACCCATACATTTTCACTCTTTTAATGTTACACCACGACATAATACTTATTCGTACTTAAAATTGTCCTATTATTGGCCCACAGACCCACAATGGACCTCCAGTATTCGAGGTGATATTCGTATTAAGATTTTTATTGCAAAGTAATTTTAGGCAAGCACTAGAGCTAAGCTGTGAAGTAGTTGCATAAAGCATAGGTACCTACTGCTTTAGGCAAACGTAACACGTGGTTGACAAAAAGCTGACGGAGGTTTATATGTAGAAGAAGGAAGCATAATAGAAACCGATTTAAACATAATTGTTAAGCCGCTATTTTGCAATGCTTTTTGCAGCTCGCTTTTGAAGCCTCACCGCCAGAGAGATTATAAAACGTTGGATTTGAGGTTTGGCTCTTAGCGATTTTCTCGCACCCACTGAGCGAGCTTTTAAAGAAATTCAATGTCCAGTTTGACCAGAAATTGTAGAACCTTTCAAAAAAATAATATAAAAATGCGTTTGTCGTAGGACGTAATCGCTGGAATATTCATAAAAGCAAAATGAATCTACTTTTATTTCTTATTCTGACGTACAGAAATGATTT
This sequence comes from Cydia amplana, assembly GCF_948474715.1. Taxonomy (NCBI): domain Eukaryota; kingdom Metazoa; phylum Arthropoda; class Insecta; order Lepidoptera; family Tortricidae; genus Cydia; species Cydia amplana. Next base: position 8,297,566 of record NC_086079.1, on the reverse strand, counting down.
AGCTTGCTCACGCTTGCATTCACATGAATTCATTACTGACCGACAAGATAACTGAACATAAATATAGAACACATATAGAACGACGATTGCTCTTTAGGTAACATACGTAGTATTGTGTTCCTGGTGGTAAGGTTGTTAGCGCTCCCTAAGATGCACTTTGTTGATGGTCAACGTTCTCGCTTGTATTGCACGCGTTGTGATAAAAAACAAGCACATGCGGCATAATTCCCCCGGCACATTCCAGGTCGATGTCGTCGCTGCCGCCCGAGCCGTTCATGATGCTGCGCGCGAAAGCGCTCAGCAAGCGCGTGATCATCAACGTCGGGGGCGTGCGGCACGAGGTGCTGTGGCGCACGCTGGAGCGCCTGCCGCACACGCGGCTCGGCCGGCTGCGCGACTGCAACACGCACGAGGCCATCACGGAGCTCTGCGATGACTACTCGCTCCAGGACAACGAGTACTTTTTCGACAGGTAGGTTGTTTTTTTATTGAAACCTGATTGAAACTGACAGGAGAAGAATTCCCGATAGAGAAAGTTTACATCAACGTGGCCGGCGGGTGTTGTGAATTTGAAGCTACTTTTTCGAGAGGATACCTATTTTCTTAGTTTCAATAACATCAACATTTTTTGTTTCATACAATCCGTTTTAATATATGTACATCATCAAGTATCTTCATTGTTATTTTCCAGACACCCGAAGAGCTTTAGCTCGATCTTGAACTTCTACCGAACCGGCAAGCTTCACCTTGTGGACGAGATGTGCGTGCTCGCCTTCAGCGACGACCTGGAGTACTGGGGCGTGGACGAGCTGTACCTCGAGTCGTGCTGCCAACACAAGTACCACCAGCGCAAGGAACACGTCCACGAGGAGATGAGGAAAGAAGCCGAGAGTCTGCGGCAGCGCGAGGAGGAGGAGTTCGGCCAGGGCACCTGCGCGCAATACCAAAAGTGGCTCTGGGATCTTCTAGAGAAACCCACAACCAGTATAGCTGCTAGGGTAATGTATTATACCACCTTGTAACTAATCTTCAAACTATTTACCAATGCTGCCGAGGATTAATATGTTAATTTTAAGAATCAAAGGTGATGAAACAATTTAAGTAGAAGCTTTTTGTCGAACTGTGAGCTAGTACGGTATCTGGATTAAATGACTTTGCACAGTTGTTTGTTTGCAAATCGTAGTTAGTTATAAATTAAAAGTTGAAGCACACTTTGCCAATAGAAGTCAAACATTAGGATAATTGTTATTGTACTACATAGGTGCTGTCCTACTACACTTATACACTTTATAATATATTCACTCTTTGTACCTACATGACCATCAGCCTATACACTAACTACACAATACAATATGTCACTTAAATAACCTACATTGTATATACAGGCTGTTTTCTGAAACAGGAGCAATAAATTAAACTATAGGCTATACTCCTCAAACTGACCAACATTTGAATAATTTTACGGTTTAGACTCACTTGTTTTAAGTCACTCGCGCGACAACCGTAAAATTATTCAATGTTAGTATGTCTCACAGCAGTTTAAATTCGATGACCAACATTAGTTCAGCAACTTTAAAAAATTACTTGTGTTTTGATTTTTATTACACTTTAAAGTTTATTCTAAGACGAATGTATTGCAAATTTTGTTATGTTTAAAGCGTGACAAGCAACGTCAAACACACTGATGTCAGCGTACATTGAAGGCAATATTTATTTTGAATGAAAAAGAGGAAGTATAAAGCATTCATAGTTTTTAGAAGTTGTTTAACAAAAGTTTTATAGTTTTAGGAGTATAATATACGTTTTAATTTTTTGCTCGTGTTACAGGCAACACTCTGTATAATTATATAAACGTAACATATTGTTATTAAGTACATTATTTCGTTTTTAACTCTACGCTAGAATTATAACATACATACACATGTATAATATACTACACGTTTAAGATATTTAGCACCTCCTAATGTTTTCAATAAGTCTGCTTCGTTAAAATATGTTTTTTCAATTCAAAAGAAAAGCATAATTACCTACGAAGCAAGCTTTTACAAGCAATACTAATAGGCACGTAAATATAGCTTTGTTGTTTTCGTTGTGTTTGTGGTGCATGAATAACATCTATCACTGTCTCCCCTGTATGTAGTGGTATGTCTGTTGGCATCGATTTGTGGTATGAACTGTGGTGTTGTGTCCATGTCGTGTCGTGCGCCGCGATCGCTTTTGTCGAAACTGTGCTCAATGTCGTTAATGGCTTTCTGGGCCCGTTGTCTAACGATTCTTCTCGCTTAGCACAATGTCTTTCGACAACAGCGGTATCTATTGTGTAAGTATGAACGATTTGATATTTATTATCTATTTGGATTTGTATCTACTGCATTTATTTAAAGTTTACTTATACCTATACACATATCACGTATTTATTATGTTCGTAAGAATACAAACTTGATAATGTAAGTTACCTGAAGATTTGTTTCTATTAATAATGTATTATTTTATATTGTTTCAATAATTATTCAAATGTATTGCACTATATTAAGGATGTGTGTTGTATTGTAACTTCACTATAGATATTTATTAAACAGGTGGTTCTATTGTAATATTGCTAACAAATGTGCGAACATTAAGTCCTAGTGACTAAGGGGACAATATTCGTGCTTTTTTCAGTACATCTTAAAAATTTATGCAAACTATAAATTATAAACAAACTTCATAAACGATGTGCTGATAGTACTATACTTTTATGAAAAATTCGCAAATATTGTCCCTAGATGTATATTATTGAATGTGCATTATGTTTCACAAACAAGATGTGCGGTACGCGAGAACGAGCCATCTGCGATGTTTCTTAATCCTCACTTTTCATTACAGTTAACTTTTACAAAATGTTCACAGCCGCGTCGACCTTTCTCCAAAGGGGGTAACCCTAAAAACAAAGCTTAATTGTTGTCGCAAAGTTGCAAAGATGGGATGGGCTTACGCGATGTGACCAGCCGTCGCAGCGGCGGCGCTCCGCGGCCCTCGTGCGGGGCGGCACGGGACGGGCGCGCGCCCTGCGCACGCGCGTGCCCAGTGCGCGGCCCGCGCCCGCGCCGTCTCCCACTACGGCTGAGCGTCGCCTGCCGGCGTCCCACCCGCCTCCGCTCCAGCTCCCTCCGTGTCCCACACACGCCTCCCTTCCGCCCCGTTGTACTAAATCCCATCAGTGCTTAGAAACGCTTCGTGATCTCCGACTAACACTACTAACCGAGGGACACGGGCGACGGACGGACGCGCGTTCACAGATTTCCACCCACACCGCGGCTACGCTCGTCCGTCCACCCCGGTGCTAAAGTAGTTTAATATACCTACCTACTACACTCGACCACACAACACTACTAACATATACACGAATAGATGTTATTTTTACACCAAAATTGAAGCATTAACTGTAAGACCTTATATATTTACATAAGATATTGGCTTTAATCGTCTATCTAATATCTACCTGTAAATACATACCTATACCTAACATACCTATCATCGTAGATTAATTTGTAAAATATTTAGGACATACATACTCTTATTACTCTGTATAGACACTGACATACTTACTATATATTAAAAATATACCTATCTGACACATGTGACACACTATAGGGACCCATAATTGAAGTAGAGTCGATGCGAAGGCAGCGGCGGTGGCGCTCGGAGCCCCCTGCCGCCGCTGACCGCACCGTGCGTGCTTGCAGGTGATCGCGGTGATATCGATTCTCTTCATCGTGCTGTCCACGATAGGGCTCACTCTCAACACGATACCCCAGATGCAAGTGTACGACGACAAGGGCGCGCCCATGGACAACCCGCAGCTGGCCATGATCGAGGCGGTCTGCATCACGTGGTTCACGCTCGAGTACGTGCTGCGGTTCAGTGCGTCGCCGGATAAGTGGAAGTTCTTCAAGGGCGGACTCAATGTGATAGATTTACTGGCGATCTTGCCATACTTCGTATCTCTCTTCCTACTCGAAACGAACAAAAACGCGACGGACCAGTTCCAGGATGTCCGTCGCGTCGTACAAATCTTCCGTATTATGCGAATCTTGCGTATCCTCAAACTCGCTCGACACTCGACCGGGCTCCAGTCGCTCGGCTTCACACTCAGAAACTCATACAAAGAACTCGGATTGCTCATGTTGTTCCTCGCGATGGGAGTGCTCATATTTTCCTCGCTGGCGTACTTCGCCGAGAAGGAAGAGCCGGGGACTAAATTCATATCCATTCCGGAAACGTTCTGGTGGGCCGGCATCACTATGACCACAGTCGGATACGGTGACATTTACCCCACGACCCCGTTGGGCAAGGTCATCGGCTCAGTATGCTGTATTTGCGGCGTGTTGGTAATTGCGTTACCCATCCCCATTATCGTCAACAATTTCGCCGAGTTTTACAAGAACCAGATGCGGCGCGAGAAGGCGCTGAAGCGGCGTGAGGCGCTGGAGCGCGCCAAGCGTGAGGGCTCCATCGTGTCTTTCCACCACATCAACCTGCGCGACGCCTTCGCCAAGAGCATGGACCTCATAGACGTCATCGTTGATACAGGTCAGTCCCGCCCGTATCGCTCGCTTTCGCCACTTTTCCATGCCATGGTGTCCTCCGCTCGTGAATGTGACTTCTTTCTTACTCATGCATGCTCTCAATTCTCATTTTTCATGTTTTTTGTAAATGTCAGTGATTGCATGAATGTCGATTGAGTGCACGATGCATCGTTCGACTCCGGACTCGCAGACATCCTCAAAACAGTTCACGTAAAGTCGCAGCTACAGCTCACCTCACGCGCTCGTTCCCACGAGGTGCACTCAGTGTTTTATTCCTTGTCTTCAGGTGACAAGTGCGTCCTCATTGAGGCGAGAGACGACGCCCGATGAGCTACTTGCTACTAGCACAGTCGTCCCGCTCGACCTCTTAGTAGTAAATCGTATCGGAGTCGGGCTCGCGTCGCGTGTAGCTAGCGATGTGCGAAGAAGACACTATATCTTAAGGTCGATTACATTGTCAGCGTAAGCCTAACGCTTTCTAGAACTAACTTCCGCTGTGGACTGTCCGATGTGTGTATCCGGAGGACACTGGATAATAGACTGTTCGTGTGACTGTGTGTTGTGTAGTTCACGCTGCTGCTATTTACCTCTTGCCATTTCTTATAAATGTTTACTTCGTTCGGTTAAATTAATCTAAACAATACATATAACTATCTGCCTATATATAGTAACTATACGTATAAAGGAGTAGGACTGTGAAATAGGAAAGCGATACGACTTAGATGGTGTGTGTCTCCAGGACACAACTTGTCGCAGGGAGACGCCAATAGCCTGGAGGGCGATGGGCCGGGCTCGACCGGCTGCTATAAGCAGTACGAGCACGCCGTCAGCAATAAGCTCCAGCAGAGTACTGACCCTAACCAGGTAAGGATCCTGTCAAACGGCTGGGTGCGTCCACCGTTTTACATTAGCCAATTCACTCGAGGTAATATTTAATGAAAAAAATATTTACACACCAACCGCAAAAATGTATTTCCTTTAAATGTTTTCTAAGTAGGTATTTATGTATGTAGTGTTATTGTACAGTCAAGTGCAAAAATATGGGTGTAGACAACTTACTCGAAATATGTCCCATAGTTCTTATTAATTTGCTGACATAAGGGCTATGGGATATATTTTAGAGATGATTTGTGCACCCATACTTTTACACTTGACTGTATTACCTAAAATGGAGTCATTTTAGGTAATACAGTAACCTAGTACAGAGAGTGGAGCAGTAGAGTGGTGCAACGTATAATAATCAATTCAAGGGGAGTCCCTTGAATTGATTATTATACGTTGCACCAATAAATACCAGAACTTACTTTAAAATCATTTATAAATTTTACTTATTACTACCGTGAAAGATTTACTGACTAGCCACTTCCTAGAGCTGCGCACAATACTAAGTTTAACCGTCACGCATGAGTTTTGGGACGCACCCGTGTTAGGGCGGTTTACGTGCACTTGGCTTGCTGATATAACACACAAAGTCACAGTTTCAGAGCAGCCCTCAGAAAGAGCGCCGCTACTCGATCGAAGGGCCGGACACGCCGGAAAAACGCTTGCTCATAAACCCCGAACCGTCTCCAGTAAGAACTCACACGTTTTACGCTAATAGTACTTAGCTCAATTTCTTAACTTCTTAACATAGCTTCTAGTTTCAGCCTGATAAAAGTTTGGGTTGGAGAAGCGAGCCCTTTGTAACGGGTCTTTTCCGAACTCTCGAGGTCTTGTGGCCTAAACCTTCAGCCAGTAACTTTTATTTATTATAAGTACCAAAATAGTTTAATTAGTATATTCGTTCTATATATTGTAATTTACACATCGTCTATGTCCGAATTCGAACTGCTTGTTAACCTCAAAATAGAACCCAGTTGTAGGTAGCTACTAATGATCTCTCTTTTTCTAGGAAAAGAAGATGGCTGACAAACAGTTAGACTTGGATCAGCTGCCTTCTGAGTTTGAGTGTTGTTTTTGCACGTTCAAGGTACTAAGATTATAACCCGGGCTAATATAACAGCAGCTTCTGATTTATTTTGATTAACTGACCAACTTTTTAAAGACTCCTGTGAAATAACATGTCTATAACATAGTATTTAAAGTTTCTGCTTACTATTAACAAATCTTTCGAAAGGCGGTAGCAGTAAGTACCTACACCTGTTTATTATCCATCAAACTGTCAGTTAAGAACGGACTTTTTTAAAGTTCTGAAGGTCAGGCGGCAACGTATTTCGAGTTGATCCCGTTTATAGACACATTTAACTATATTTTGAAATTTAGAGAATATAAATAAGAATATTGACGTTTGACATAGGGTTACAAGGAGTTCATAGACGCGGAACAATTGATGCCAATGCCAACGTCAGACCTGCGGCAGCCCGTGTGCGTAGAGCTGGCCTGTCTCCACCGTCACCCCGCGCCGCGCGCCTTGCCCGAGGCCACACCGAACAGCCTTGATAGCCCTGGTATGTAATCACCGCCTTTACTCCCACCAACACCACCTACTTAACTAATCTCAACACGGAACAGGTATACACCAAGTGATACGGTTAGTGGACCATTCGGTTTAGATGACTAGGTACCCTGAGTAGAACATCCTAGATATGTAGACTAACTAAAATTGATAAATGCTTACCATCACGCTAGACTATAGAGTAACAGATAAAGACCATAAGTAAACATACCATGTAGACACATCAAATGTTCATCCCGAAAACTAGCAAAATACGTCAATTCGCTTGAACCGTTCCAAAAAAATACTTAGGTAGCTGTGTATGTGTGAGCTATCAAACGTTTAGAGTATTACATTACTGTAGTGCAGGTACCTCATTAGGAATTCCAAATCATCTAGAAGTATGTATTAGGAATAGATATTGCCCTGTAGCCTGTAGACCTGTCAATTGTGGAAGTGTTCCAGTGATTGTTTATGTGTACATATCTATGTAATAGCACGTTACATCACCTCATTGCACCATTTACGAAGCAGCACACCACCTTACATGACTCCATGTCCGTGTGATGGTGCCCGGCTCTATGTGCGTCTTATGTCTTACGTTGCAGATACATTTGCATCATGCCTTACGCACCCTTTTCCTTCAGAGGGCGACATCACGTGCGAGAACGACTCATCAAACTTGTATGTGAATCCTCTGGACGGTAGCAGTGGAGGCAGCGCGAGTGGGGGCGGAGCGACAGAGTTTAAGGGTGTTCGCAAGAGTGCGTCCGGGGACGGAAGCGTGTTGTGTGCGAAAAGTTCTCAGGGGGAAAGTTCTCCGCGCGGCTCGCGAGGCAGTCTGTCGCCGAGCGGAGTGAGCGCGAGCGCGAGCGCCGGCGCCGGCGCCGCGGCCGC